>NC_058105.1:116455000-118955000 GCF_020171115.1 Neogale vison | reverse complement strand
TTTGAAACAAAGTCTTCCCTTCCAGGTTTTACATTTTTGGCTATATGCAGAAAGCGATGGATACTTTCTGCAAGCGAAGTCGCCCGTATTTTCCATTTACCCCAACTCTATTGTGTGACAAACTTCATTATGAGAAACCCAATTTCTCTGGGATTCAGAAGCATGGTAAAATTTCTAAGAGAAAACGATCTGGAATCAGACTGATCTGTACAAGCTGTACCTGGGCAAGTTACTAATCCTTCTGTTTCTTCATCTGTGAAACGGAATAAAAAATACTAGTTCCTTGGAGTATTACTCAGCACTAAAAGGAAATGAGCTCTCAAACCATGAAAAAACATGGGGGTAACTGCAGTGCACATTACTAAGTGAAAGAAGCCAACCGGAGACGGCTACATACATACTGTCCTACATACTGTAGGACTCCAACTACTTAACATTCTGGAAAAGGCAAACTATGGAGATAACAAAAGGATCAGTGGGTCCCTGGGGTTGGGGGAGAGGGAAGAATGAATATGTAGAGCACAGAGGATTTTTAGGGCAGCGAAACTATTCTGTATGATATTATAACGGTGGATACAAGTCATTATGCATTTGTCTAGAGCCACAGAATGAACAAGGCCAAGAGCAAACTGCAACATCAACCTATAATGGAGCTTGAATGATAATGCTGTATCAGTGTAGGTTCATCCATTGTAACAAACGAACCCCTCTGGTTCTAGATGTTGGTAGCGGGGAAGGCTATGCTTGTAGGGGCAGGGAGTGCATGAGAACTCGGTGCTTCCTGCTCATTTTTGCTGTGAATCTAAAATTGCTCCAAAAAATAAAGCCTTTTTTAAAAAAAATCAGTCTTCATATATGCCAACCTTATAAAAATCTCATAGGTGTGTGTGAGGATTAAATGAACTAAAGAATAAACTGATTTTGGGCACCTGGGTGGCTCAGTGGGTTAGGCCGCTGCCTTCGGCTCAGGTCATGATCTCAGGGTCCTGGGATCGAGTCCCGCATCGTGCTCTCTGCTCAGCGGGGAGCCTTCTTCCTCCTCTCTCTCTGCCTGCCTCTCTGCCTACTTGCGATCTCTCTCTGTCAAATAAATAAATAAATAATCTTTAAAAAAAAAAAAGAATAAACTGATTTTGCAGTTTCCTCTCCTTTCAAATCAAACGATCAGCACTTGAAGGTGTGTAAGGTTATCTCACTGCAGTGCTCTGAGTTCAATTTAAACTAGTCGACCACGGTCAAGGCAAGTGAACTGAAACCATCCAAAATACACAAGTCCCATCCCAGATGGCTTCCCTAAGTCCCTGGACCTGCCTTTCTATACACTCCAGATGATCCCATTCAAGGCCATTGTTCCTCTTCTCTAGCCACCTGTCATTTTGCTCACTCCAGCTAGATTTAGCCCAAAAGATTAACCATGGATCCAAACCCAGAATGCTCCTCCTATAGATCCAAAATCTATCTGAATATTCACCTCTTTCCAGCCCTACTGGCCCAGGTAGTCATTATAGGAGTAATTTTTTTTTACTTTCTTTCTTTCTCTTTCTTTCTTTCTTTCATTCTTTCAGATTTTATTTCTTTGACAGAGAGAAAGACAGCGAGAGAGGGAACACAAGCGGGGGAGTGGGAGAGGGAGAAGCAGGCTTCCCACTGAGCAGGGAGCCTGATGTGGGGCTCAATCCCAGGACCCTGGGATCATGACCTGAGCCGAGGGCAGACAGTTAATGACTAAGCCACACAGCCACCCTTACAGGCAGCTCTCCCTTACCCACTCCCCCCTCCTGCTGCTTTCTTCTATTTCAGTAAGTATCCCTCATCTCAAGTCAGACAGCCTGGGTGCAAATGCTGATTCTGTTATTTACAGCTATGACCCTGGACGACTTCTTCAACTTTTCTAAACCTCAGATTTCTCTACCTGTGCAGTACACAGAGATCATAACAGTGCCTGCCTGATAGAGGCGGGCGGGCATTTACAAAGTGAGTACCCAAGTGCTTAATGAAAGCTGTTATCATTTTTCAATCAGCTCACAAATGTTTATTATAGGTCAATTATGCTTAAGATGTTCCCAAGTCCTGGGGACATGGGGGTAGACAAAAAGTCAAGGTCCCTGCCCTCTTGGACTTCACCTTTCCTGTGAGAGTAAGAGGCAATTTTTAGTCAGGATCTGTTTTGTTAGTTGAGATGAAAGAATGACAACTAGAGGTCATATCGCCCCCAGGCATAGCTGGACTGGCCAAGAAACCTGTAGGAATGCAACTCTACTCACTTACAAATAAAGATATATTTACTGCAACACCTGGGTGGCTCAGCTGGTTAAGCATCCACCTTCAACTCAGGTCATGATCCTGGGGTCCCACGATCAAGCCCCACATCGGGCTCTCTCAGCAGAGGCTACTTCTCCCCCTACCCCTCCCCTGCTCATGCTTTCTCTTTCTCTCTCTCTCTCTCTCAAATAAATAAATAAAATCTTTAAAAAAAATTTTTTAAAGATATAATTACCAGATGTACCTAATGAAATCTCCAACATAAAGAACAAAGATATTTTTCAGATTCCCAGTCTCCTGAGATGGAAAAACCTCCGGGGGACCAGACAAAGTTGCAGGAGAGTACCTGTTAGCTCGCATGGTCTCACGTGCCTCCAGTTAATGGTGTCCACCTTCTCAGGAGACCCTGCCCCAGATCTTGTCCTTAAAAAACCCTTACTTGCAAGCCACTGGGGAGTTTGGGACTTCAGAGCATTCCCTCCCTGCTCCATAGGTAGCACCATACCAATACATAGCCTAGCTTCCTTCACTGCAGAAACTCAGTATCAGTATTTATTGGCTTGCTGAGCACCAGGTGGGCAAACTCTTGTTTGGTTCAGTTACAAAATGAGCACTGCTGTCACTGTACCCTATACTGGCACTGTCACCCTATTAAAATGACTTTCTATTTGTAAAAATTAGCAAAATCGAAAAATGTCATTGAAAACTAGAGTGCGTGCATGTGAAGTCACATTATATGGTTGTAAAAAGCCTAAGAATTTTTCATAAAAAACTCCCTTATACAGAAGGATATAAAATTGAATATAATATTATCTCAACAATGTTTTTAAGTTAAGACTAAGCAAAACTACATCAAAAAGCTAAATTTTAATACATAGGTGGTTGGGGTGTAGGCAGTGACTACTTTTCTATCTTTTCAAAAGTCACAAGATGCCTTGGGGCACCTGGGTGGCTCAGAGGGTTAGAGCTTCTGCCTCTGGCTCAGGTCATGATCCAGGATCCTGAGATCGAGTCCTGCATCAGGCTCTCTGCTCAGCCAGGAGCCTGCTTCCCCCTCTCTTTCTGCCTGCCTCTCTGACTACTTGTGATCTCTGTCTGTCAAATAAATAAATAAAATCTTTAAAAAAAAATCACAAGATGCCTTTTTAAATACATCAGGTATTTTGCAATGTCCTTCTTCAAAATGTAACTCAAGGGAATCCTGGGTGGCTCAGCCAGTTAGGCGTCTGTGTTCAGCTCAGGTTGTGATCCCAGGGTCCTCAAAGCAGAGTGCCATATCCTGCTCCTTGCTGGGCAGGGAGCCTGCTTCTCCCTCTGCCTGCCTCTCCCCCTGCTTGTGCTTTCTCCCCGACAAATAAATAAAATCTTTTTTTTAAAAATGTAATTTAATACCAAGGAGACACCTATTCCTTTCTACCTCTTGAAAGCAAACAAGTTTGAAGCAAGTTTCAAAACTATAGGAAAAAGCAGGCTCTTCAAGCTACCTCTTTGAATCGAGTTGTTTTTGCCCCTGTGAAGGCTGAAGTTTTTCCTTTGCTCTTATACGCAGGGAGCAGAACTCCTGCGCAAAACAGGAGTGCGCAGAGTCTCTTCTGTCTGCTGTCCAATAAAAACATTACAACAACTACCTGTGTAATTTTAAATTTTCTAGTAGCCATATTTAAAAAGTAAAGAGAAACCGTAAGTTAATTTTAATAACATCTTATTCAACCCAATGTATCCAAAATACTATCATTTTAACACACAAACCATATAAGAATTCGCTAGTGAGGTATTTTATGTCCCCCCTTTTGGGGGCTCCAGGTCTTCAAAATTCAGTGTGTCTATTTCAGCACATCTCAATTCAGACTCAGCACATTTCCAATAGTCAAGAGCCACACGTGGCCAGTGGCTACCACACTGGACAGCTCAGGCCCAAGAGCAACTGAAAACATCAGGAGCACCAAGAAACACCTTCTCAAATGACGACCACTCAAAAAGTAGTATTAGTCAAAAACAGGAGTACTTACTGAATGATCCCATTTTATTAAGTTCGAAAGCAGGCAAAATTCAGCTATGCTAGAAAGCAGGCAGGTCGGGGAGAGGGGTTGTGGACTGGCTGGAATGGGCACGAGGGAACTTCCCGGGACGACGGAAATGAAATGGTGTACGTCCACGCGGTGGTAGTGGTTCCACGAGTGTATAATTCGTCAAATCCCTGATCTGCACCCTTAAAATGGGGGCATTTTGTTGTATGTAAATTATACATCCAATCCGTAAAAACTGTTGCCAAACGAAAGCTACCTTGTAGCAGCAGCGTACTCAGCCCCAGTGCGCCCTAAACGGCTATTCTGGGGGAAATGCTAGGGTCGTTGTTTAGCGAGTGCACTGCGCGGGGGAGGGGACAGAAAGGCCATTTCACTCCGCGCGGGGCTTCACTTCCGCCAACGCCATCTCGGGGCTCTCCGGGCTCCCGAGGCCAGGGAGAAATGGGGCCCGGGGTGCAGCCGGCCCTTGCGCCCCCTTCCGAGGCCCCGTGCGGGGAGAAGCGCACCCCGGGGACGCGACGCTCCGGAGCCGCGATCGTGGGCCGCGGCAGGGCGGGTTCCGACGGCACCGGGCGCCGGCCGGGCAGCCCCGGCCCCCGCCCGTCTGCAGTCCGCCGTCCGCCGGCGGCTTGCGTGCGCCGGGTGCGGGGACGCGCCGCTTGCCCGCCCCTCTCCGACTCGGCGCGGGCGCCATCGGCGAGGGGACAAAGGCGCCCGGCCCCCACGTGCGTGCCTGGACTGGGGGCGCGGAGGCCCAGGGGACGCCGGGTGGCCCCAGCGCGGAGGCCCTGGGGGTCCGGGGAAGGTCCGGGCGGGAGGTTACCTGCGCGGTGGTGGTGGCGCCGGGAGAGTGGCCGGTGGGGACAGCGCGCTCCGCCCCGCGGCGGGCCCGCGCTCACCTGTAGGGCTGGGGAAGGGGCCGCCGCTAGGGGTGTCCCTTGTCGCCACCGGGTCCTTCCCGCCGCCCGCGCGGGCCTCGGGGTGCGCGGCGCCCTCCTCGCCCACCTTTCCCTCTCCTGCTGCTGCGGGCCCCGCTGACTCACGCTGGTGAGCTTGGGGTTTGCACCCGCGTTTGTGCAATGCTCCAAAACAAGCACCTAAAAAGTGACTCCTCAGACAGACAGCTTCCCGCCACCCTCCGCCCTGGATGCACTTGGCCCCAGGCCTCGCTCAGCCCGGGGACTGCTCCTCCCCTCCGTGGCTCACTTAGAAGAGGCACTTCGGGGGCGCGGATGAACGCCACGTTCCCGGTGAGCCCCTGCCTTTTGGCAAGGCGGGATCCTTACTCGGGTCCTCCCGTCCAGTTCTCCCCACTATAAAGAGCTTCACACTGCCCACAAACGTTTGTGGATCCCTTACTGCGCTCCAGGAACTGTAGAAAAGCTAAGAGGACGCAAATAGAACTCCATTCCTGCCTTTGAGGGGCTCACGGCCTGAAGGCAGGTCTATACGTCTCCTTAAATCAGTAAAGTTCCCTGGGGCACCTGGTTCCAGGGTTCCCTGGCTCAGCTGGTGGAAACACACTACTCTTGCTCTCTGGGGTGGTAAATTCAAGCCCCATGTTGGGTGTAGATATTACTTAAAAATAAAATTTTAGGGGCGCCTGAGTGGTGCAGTGGGTTAAGCCTCTGCCTTCAGCTCAGGTCATGGTCTCGGCGTCCTGGGATGGAGCCCCGCTTTGAGCGCTCTGCTCAGCGGAGAGCTCTCTTCCTCCTCTGTCTCTGCCTGCCTCTCTGCCTACTTGTGATCTCTCTCTCTGTGTCAAATGAAAAAATAAAATCTTAAAAATAAAATTAAAAAATTTTAAAAGAAAAAATTAGTAAAGTTGGTCAAACATTACTAGTGTAACAAAAACAAACAAACGTGGAGGCGGGGAGGTTAATCAGGGCTTCACCCATGGACTTTTTAAGAGTACTTGGAGGATGGCTGGTGCTGGGAGAGGACACAGGTTATTCAGGGGAAGGGAAGAACATACACAAACCACCGAACAAGAAAGGCCCTAACTGGACAACAGAAGGGTTTGGAGTTGAGATAGAAGTTAGCAAAGTGGTGAAAATTTTGAATAACCAGTGTGAGTTACTAGAGTACCAACTCACAAAAGTGTCATTGAAGACCTAGGGGAGTTTAGAAACCATAGTGTGTAATGATGCCCGCTATGATTTCATGAGCTATGTATAGGTAGATATATAAATATGGATATTTATGATAAAAGCAGTCTGTGGGCTGAGTAGAGGGAGGTGACCGAGGCAGCTGAGGGCCTGAGAGAATGTGAGATTGTGGCACTCCACTGGGAGTCTAGTCCACACAGGAAAGGATGGAGAGCAGTGCAGAGCTGATAGACTAGGAAGAAAAGAGACAGAACTAAAGACAAAGGCCTAAAAACAGGTTGAAATGTCATTGATGCCACTGAATTGTACACTTAAAAATAGTTAAAATAGAGGGGCACCTGGGTGGCTCAGTCAGTTAAGTGTCCGACTCTTAGTTCACCTCAGGTCCTGATCTCAGGTTCAGAAATTCAAACCCCACACTCAGCGTGGAGCCTACTTAAAAAAAAAAAAAAGTTAAAAGAGCAAATTTTATGTTAAATATATTTTACTACCGTTTAAAAAATTAATAGTATAATATAAAAATGTTGAATTCAACCTTTAAATATGTTAATTATATGGTATTTGAATCATAACTCAATAAAGTTGTTTGACTCTAGGGTGCCTGATGGCTCAGTCAGTTAAGCCTCTATCTTCAGCCTCGGTCATGATCCTGGGGTCCTGAGATGAGTTCTGAGTTGGGGACCCTGCTCAGCAGGGAGTCTGCTTCTCCCTCTCCCTCTGCCCTGCTAGTGCTCTCTCTCTCAAATAAATAAATAAAATCTTTTTTAAAAAGCTGTTTGGCCTTAGTAAGCCAAACTCCTGAACCTGAACTGTGAATATACCTCAGGATGAAAAACTGGAGAGCAGGGAAATCAGAATCAGAATCTGTCATAATCTGTCCCCACATACTCCCCCAGGACACTGGAAATAGGTGGGAGGAGGAGGAATAATGGGTGTCTTTCGCCAACAGATTGCTCAAAACTGTGCTTATGAAATCTGCTCATGCACTCCCTGCTCTAGAGGGGTAGGTGTTCACTCGACCAGTTTTTTTTTTTCATTTTCATGTTATTATGGAAAAAGTTAAAGGTATAGAGCAGCATACATAAAAGTATAAACACCAGCTTGCACACCTGTCAAACCATAACCAACCTTGTTTCTTCTCTATCCCTACCCATTTTCTACTCCGCTTTCTGTATTAATTTGAGGCAAATGACAGACATCCTATCATTTCTCTGGGAAATATCTCAGTACAACTGTCTAAAAGAAAAGAACTCCTTTAAGTACACACAATACCATCGCCACAATTTAAAAATTAACCATCCCAACGTCTATGAACACATAAATGGATAAACAAAAGGCAGTGTATACAGACAACAGAATATCATTCAGCCTTTTTTAAACGTAGCCTTTTAAATCAGAATTTTAGGAAAATTCTGACACATGCTACAACGTAGATAAACATCAAGAACATCTGCTAAGTGAAATAAGCTACTCACGAAAGCACAAGTATGGTAGGATTCCACTTATATGAGGTTCCTGGAGTAGTCACACTCAGAGAGACATAAAGTAAAATGGTGAGTCCCAGGGGCTGGTGGGAGGAGAGAATGGGGAGTTGTTTAATGGGTACAGTCTCAGTTTTGCAACTTGGAAGAGTTTTGGAGATTGGTTACCACAATATAAATGTACTTAACACTACTGAACTGTACACTTAAAAATGGTTGTGATGTTAAATTTCATGGATGTGCTACCACAATTAAAATTTTAGTTATTTCTTAATTTCATGAATTATCCTGCACTGAAATTTCCAGTTCTTATAAACGTCGTGCTTTTCCCCTCAATGTTTGTTTGAATTAGGATTCAAATAAAATCCACAGGTTGCCACGGATTATGGCTCTTAAATCATTTGTAATCTATAGGTTCCCCTTCCCCTATCTTCCTTGCAATTTATTTGAAGAAACAAGGTCATTTGTCCTGTGGTTTCTCACGGCTTAGATTCTGCTACCCTCATCCCGTGGTGTCCTTTAACACTTTCCTTAGTCCTCTGTACTCCCTGTAAATTAGTTGTTGGACTAATTGGCCCTGGGCCAATTTTGACTGGGACTCAGAAAGGGGCTAAAGACGTCCTTTTCTGTGGCGACGGCCCAGCTGGACCTGAAAAGTCGAAGCTAAATCGGCAGCCAAGCTGCTTAGAGTGACAGAGACACCGTTTACACGTCTGGGTCAGTCACCGGAGGAGAAAGGACCGGGCGGGACTACGCTGGGAAAATCCATTGTCCACTTTCCACGAACGTCATAAAGTCACTGAACTAAACGGCCTACGGGGCGGGGCCTTTTGCGGAAATGACGTACACGCGGCTGGCGCAGAGCGGCCATAGAGACGGGGAGACGGATAGAGAGGCTGCTCCGGGGTCGCACTTCCGGCCATCTCCCTGGGAGACGCGCATTGTGAAGTCCGGAGCCGGCCGTGCCAGTTAGGGTCTCCGGCGACCGGGACCGCAGTGGCGGCCCCGCGGGCGGGATGTTCCGGGGTTTGAGCAGTTGGTTTGGCTTGGAGCAGCCGGCGGCGGGTGGCCGGCAATCGGAGGGAGACGCTCCACCCCAGCAGTGCTCTGAAGTGGTGTCCGAGTCTGCGGACGGGGAGCCGCGTCAAGCGGGGAACCAGGAACTCCTTCACCAGGCGAAAGGCCTCGGCAGTGAGTCTCCTCCGGCCCTGGGGACCAGAGAGAGAGTGTGAGGGGCGCGGGGGACGGTGTCCGCTCCCTTTTCTTGACGCCTGAGTGCGCGGACCCGACTGGTTGGGGGGTGTGGGTTGGGTGGAAGGGGAGGAAGTTTGTCACTCGGTCGTCTTGGGACGGGAGAGGTTGGTAAGGATCTGGGCAAGGCTGAAGCTTCATCTAGCAGTCAAACAAATCCTGTGCCTGAAGTTCCTGGTGACAGGTCAGTCTTGACGAGGTGTGTCAACATTGGGAGCCAGGGCCTCCGTAAAACGGTGTGTCTGACCTCTTTAGGTTTGACAAGGAATGCTTTTTGTTGATTTCTCCAGCTTTCACCTCCACGCCCCCACCCGCACCAGGGCGGGGGACGCTGAGGAGCATAAGTTGGTTGGGAAAGTGCCCTTTTGTGCCCTTAGGGCACAGTGAGTTGTCTGAAGTAAATCGTGGGAAGAGTTACGGAAGGCCTCCCTCTCAGGCTCGTCTCCTTTGTCGGTGCAGTGGGAATTTTTTTTTTTTTTTTTAAGACAGGAAGGTAGCTGTCCATTTTGCCTGAGCTTTGATACTAGATGTTTGATATCTCATTTTAATCTGTTAAACCTCCCAGTGAGTTGGGAGAACAAGCCCAGAGTTAATGGCTCAAAGTTATACTGATAGTAAGTGGTAGACGTGCAATTTGAACCTAGGTCTGTCTGATTTGAAAGCCCATACTCTTTGTGAGCCGCAGTCTAATTAGGAGAGTAAAAGTAGTAGGCTTGAAGAAGAAACACATAGCTCTGGTAATTCTGATTCTGGAGACCTTGGCGGGCTTAAATAATCAAAACGTCTTTGAGGAGGTGGGGCCTAAAGCAGATGGCACAACAAGTGACAGAACTGCAGTAAAGGTAGACACTAAATTAAGCAGGCATTTTTTATGAATCTACTAAAAGGCCAGGGCATAGGGGAGGCTGGAGCCTGAGAGTGAAGAAACACATATTTGAATAAGAAAGGCTCTAACATTCAAGAAGTTTGGGGAAGGGACAGGGAAAACAGACATACTCTCAAGACATGGCAGTACAGAATCTTGGCTCAAGGTCCCCAAACTCCACAAGAGAAATAAAACTAAGTGCTGTCCAACAAAATCTCTAAAGAGGGAACAACTGTTTGCTGTCCCTTTGTGTAGAGAATTGAGAAGAAATGAGCTTGCAATACTCAAAGGGATTTGAGATGAATTGGATTAGAGCAGAAAGGCTATGTTAGGTAGTTGAGAGGAAAAGCAGGGTATGGGCGTTTACTCCATTTCATAGAACATAGGGAACCATTTTTGTCGATCTTCAGGGGACTATCAAAAGTCACTTTTTTTTTTTAAGTAATCTCTATGCCCAGTGTGGGGCTTGAACTCACAACCCTGAGATCAAGAGTCACATGCTCGGGGCGCCTGGGTGGCTCAGTGGGTTAAGCCGCTGCCTTCGGCTCAGGTCATGATCTCAGGGTCCTGGGATCGAGTGCCGCATTGGGCTCTCTGCTCAGCAGGGAGCCTGCTTCCCTCTCTCTCTCTCTGCCTGCCTCTCCATCTACTTGTAATTTCTCTCTGTCAAATAAATAAATAAAATGTTTAAAAAAAAAAAGAGTCACATGCTCTAATGACTGAGCCATCGGGCGCCCCAGAAATCAATTTTTAAAACAGCAAGGGCTTTATTGTCAACTTGAAACCTCACATTTGTATTTACTTCTTTTTTTTAAAAAAAGATTTTATTATTATTGTCAGAGAGAGAGAGAACACAAGCAAGGGGAACAGCAGGTGGAGAGAGAAGCAGGCTCCTTGCTGATGTAGGACTGGATCCCAGGATGTTGGGATCATGACCTGAGCTGAAGGCAGATGCTCAATGCCTAAGCCATCTAGGCATCCCTGTATTTACTTGTTTGTTTTTTTTTTCCTGAAGATTTTATTTATTTGAGAAACAGCACGAGCAGGGGGAGGGAGAGGGGGAGAGAGAAGCAGACTCTCAGGTGAGCAGGGATCCTGTCTCACGGCTCTATCCCAGGCCCTGGGATAGGCACATGCTTAACTGACTAAGCCACCCAGGCACCCCTAAAATAAATGTATTTTTGATATGGGTGTCTACTTTGGAGTCTAATGCTCCCATCCCGTGCTTTCCTTACCAGACTCTTGGTGTTTGGGTTAGATGGAGATATGCCCTCACTTCCTTGCCCACAAACAAATTGTGAACATAAAGTTTCCAAGTAAGTGAGAGCTCTTTTGGTTCTGAAATTTATTTTATTTTAAAAAGATGTAAAGGTTCTAGTTTATACATAAACCTTCAGAAAGATAAGAGAGATGATCAGATATTTTTCTACATACTGATCCTAAGCGGTAGGTTATCTTTATTTTTTAAAAAAATTTTTTTTTAAGATTTTATATATGTATTTGACATAGAGAGAAAAAACACAAGCAGCAGGGAGGGGCAGAGGGAGAGGGAGATGCCAACTCCCGACTGAGCAGGGAGCCTGATGCGGGGCTGGATCCCAGGACCCCAGGATCAGGACCTGAGTGGAAGGCAAACGCTTCATGACTGAGCCACCCAGGCGCCCTGTATGTTATCTAAAAAGACTCCTCTCTCCCTTTTTTTTTTTTTTAAAGAGATTGTATTTATTTGAGAGAGACAGAGAACAAGCGGTGGGGAGTGGCAGAGGGAAAGAGAGAGAGAGAGAAGCAGACTCCCTGCTGAGCAGAAGGCCCCATTGGGTGGGGGAGGCTTGATCCCAGGACCTCCAGGAGATCGTGACCTGTGCCAAAGGCAGAGGCTTAACCGACTGAGCCGCCTAGGTGCCCCCAAAAGACCCCCCTCTTAAAAACTGAAATTATGTGTCTCTGAGCCTGACTCCCACTACATAGATTGGTTTCTTTAGCCTTTTAAAATCTACATGGAGTCTCCTGGGAGCCCAGTTTGTTTTGTAAACACTTGTTGAGTGCTTGCCTTCAAGGTTGGATCCTAAATATTTCTGGTTCCTGGTGATCTATTTGTAAATTTAGGCAACTCACCAGTTACCCAACCCAAAACCAAACCTTCCTATTCTTGGTCCTCCCTTCTGATAAACTCTGTTCTCCTAGGATTGCCTGCTTCAGAAGGAGGGCAGTTTATAAGGGAACCTCACTGAAGAGCTCCTCCCTACCTCCCTAAAGGGAGGCCTCACGTCCCAAAGTAACTTCTTATTCAGCACAAATTGGTTGCTTGGTTTTTGTTAAAGTCAACCAAATTGAAGCTTTATCTATGCTCTTCTTTTGAAAAAAAACAAACAAACAAACCCATACCTCTGAGAGTGTTAAATACATGAGTCATTTGCACAGTTTAAATATGTGGAAGGATGGCCAAAAATGAGCTTTGGCTTTTTCAAAACTGTCCCGAAGACCAGTCCCTGCCCAGAAATGGAGGAAGGGCTACATCCTCTTCTTTGAAAAGTACTCTTAGTAGGTGCAGTGGAACTGTATTAATTAGGCCATCCTCTTTCTGTAAGGAAAGCGCATTTCAAATTCTAGGTGTCTAACTTGCTTAGTTTGCAACTAAGAAGGCCCCAAAAGTTAGTGTGTATGTAGGAAAATACATGTGTGCTTCAGTACAGAAGAATGTATGTGTTCTTCAATACAGAAGTAACATAACTAATTCAGTTCTGATGACAAATCCAGGTTTACCATGGGGGAAGGTAGTACAAATGGTCAAGAGCTTGGATCCCAAAATTGGGGATGTTTTGGCAGGGAAGATGGGGATAGGCATTGGCTAGGCAGTCAGCAGAGTCTGCCACTGTCTTAATGGGCAGATCATTTATCCTTTGGGAGCCTTGGCTTACCTATCTGTAAACTGGGGAGATTATACCTATTCTTCCCAGGATGATTGTGGGATTAAAATTACTATTTTCATTGTTAGCAGTTTGCTCCCTCCTTCCATAAGGTTGTGTAGTCCTACTCACCGAGAGTCATTTTATTTAGTCTTCCTTTTCTTCTTTGGTTGCTGCTTTAGTTCAGACCTTCTCTTTGTGCCTATGTTCCTGAAGTGGACATTGTACTCCTGTTACTTCCTGTTAACTCTTATCTTCGTCTCAATTTTTTCTAACCAGTTAATGAAAACTGTCTTTAACTTGGTGTCACCCAATATATTAATTTGCAAAATTAATAAACCACTTCTTCTCTTTATGAGCTTCTTACTTGAAAATCTCCTGTCACGCTTTCCCATACCCCACTCCCTCTAACTTCAGAATCTAGCCCACTCTCTAATTACTCTTGGGAGACCTTCTCCCTCCCTCCCTCTGAGTGCCTCTGATCAATGATTATTCTTGGTCCTCTTGTCTTTGAGCCTTTTATTGGCTTATTTGTTTAGAAATAAGGACATTCCTTGAGGACCATAACTATACTTCCTCCAGTGTTCTCTGTGTTCATGTATTCCACTCTTGGGAATCATTAAAATCTGAGGATTGAGATTTAGTATGCTAAATACCAGTTTTAATTTTTTTAAGTTTATTATTTAAGTAATTCGTATGCCCAATGTGAGACTCGAACTCATGACCCCAAGATCCACAGTCACACACTCTTCCAATTAGCCAGGCACCCCTAAAATACCAGTTCTTTTTTTAAACATTTTTTAAAAGATTTTATTATTTATTTGACAGAGATCAAAAGTAGGCAGAGAGGCAGACAGAGAGAGAGAGAGAGAGGAGGAAGCAGGCTCCCTGCTGAGCAGAGAGCCCGATGCGGGACTCGATCCCAGGACCCTGAGATCATGACCTGAGCCGAAGGCAGCAGCTTAACCCACTGAGCCACCCAGGCGCCCCTAAAATACCAGTTTTTAAAAGGCATTTCTCCTTAGAATAAAAATGATGATTCTAATTTAAAATATTTTCCTGAGAAAATCTTTTTTTTTTTTTTTTAAGATTTTATTTGTTTATTTGACAGACAGAGATCACAAATAGGCAGAGAGGCAGGCAGAGAGAGAGGAGGAAGCAGGCCTCCAGCTGAGTAGAGACCCCGATGCGGGGCTCAGTCCCACAACCTGGGATCATGACCTGAGCCAAAGGCAGAGGCTTTAACCCACTGAGTCACCCAGGCGCCCCTTCCTGAGAAAATCTTAAAAGGAATCCTGCTCTTTTAGAACTTTGGCTTTCTTTGACTATCAGCAAAGAATATTTTTACAAAATAATCTGGCCGTCTACCACATTCATTGCACCACTTTGTAGGATACACTTGTGAATCAGTCAACCTCGATCCCTGCCGCAGTGGGACTTCAGGTGGCCTTCAGTCTGAGAAGACAGAGCCACCAAGTAATCAGTATAGTGTCGTGAATGTTGTTGGTCTGACAACACAGATGTTGAGGGAACACATCTCCAGAGCTCTTGCTCTAGTCAAGGAGCCAGGGAACATTGCCTGAGAAGTGCTATGTAAGCAGAAACCCACAGTATACGTAGAGTTAGCCAGATAAAGGAAGGGCAGTTAAGTGTTTCAAACCAAGGAATAATGTATCTGAGACGTCCTTGGAGGGAGATCCTCAAGAATTTCTTAGGGTCACGTGAGTGTAGAATAGGAGGGGGAAGAAAGGCAAGAATGAAACCAGAGGCAAGTCATAGCCTATAGTATAGTCACAATGGGTTGTTGACCTCACTGACAGGTAAGTGCCACCAGACATAATGGGAGAAAGTAGACTGTTTATGGTAAGGGTGACAGAAAGTGCGAGAGAAAGTCCTTCAGTTTGGCAGATGGTTCTGCTGCTCCCAGATTGCAGTACCAGTTGCCTGATTCTCTGCAAGAGATACCAGGCACCGGTGAGGATTTAATCCCATGTTCCGAGCTCCCTTTGCCATCCTTATCTGGCTTTGCCGCCCTGCCGAGTGCTGTGAGAGTCCACCTGCCTGCCCTCGGCAGGTGCAAGTAGCCGAGGCCAGACCTCCCTAACAGCGAGTGCTTCCCACAGATGAGGCTGGAAGGCCAGTTGCCCAGCAAGTCCGCTTCAGAAGCTGCCTGAGGTTGCTTCCCGCAGCCTGCGTTGTATACAGCGTGGACTTCAAAATGTACTTGCTATGTACAGATCTTTATGTTACAGCTGCGATAAAGCCTTGGTACTTGTCTTTTCAAGTTTTCAGGAAAGTTAATTTTGTGCTTTTGCTTTGTTTGGTAAAGGTGAAAGTTTGCGTGTTCCGGTTTTATTTTTATTTATTCATTTATTTTTAAAGATCTTATTTATTTATTTATTTGACTCAGAAAGAGCACGAGCAGGGGGAGAAGCAGGTCTCTTGCTGAGTGGGGAACCTGATGCAGGGCTCGATCCCAGGACCATGGGATCATGACCTGAGCTGAAGGCGGACACTTACTGACTGAGCCACCCAGACACCCCTATGTGTTCCAGTTTTATTTTATTTTTTTTTTAAAGATTTATTTATTTATTTATTTGACAGAGAGAGAGAGAGAGAGAGATCACAAGTAGGCAGAGAGGCAGGCAAGAGAGAGAGGAAGGGAAGCAGGCCCCCTGCTGAGCAGAGAGCCCGATGTGGGGCTCGATCCCAGGACCCTGAGATCATGACCTGAGCCGAAGGCAGCGGCTTAACCCACTGAGCCACCCAGGCGCCCCTGTGTTCCAGTTTTAATCTTACTCTGCGTATTTGCTCATTATTATTAGTTAAGAGGGTAATTTATATTTATATTAGGACTTGCCAAGATTTCTTTTTTTTTTTTTTTAAGATTTTATTTATTTGGCAGACAGAGATCACAAGTAGGCAGAGAGGCAGGCAGAGAGAGAGGAGGCTCGATCACGGGGCTCGATCCGAGGACCCTGAGATCATGACCTGAGCCGAAGGCATAGGCCTAACCCACCGAGCCACCCAGGCGCCCACCCCCCCCTTTTTTTTTTAAAAGAAGGATTTCTATTTATTAAAAATTCCCCCAGATTTATTACGGAATAGCTTAATCTAGGGAAGGAAGGGCATGTTTTCTTTGAACAAGAGGGAAGGAAAAAATAAAATAGGATATTTAGGGTCTAGAAAAGAAGGAAAGTGCAAGGAGCCTTGATCTTTTTGGTGAAGTTGGAAGGGAGATTATCTACTGAGATAAATTAAAATGAGAAGCTGGAGAAAGGCAAGTCTGAAACAGCTTCTGTGGGAGAAGGGGTGAGAGTATGCCAGCGCTCTTTGAAAGAGATGAGTTAAAGGCCGGGTATGGATGGCTCATCCACCCAGAAAGTGGAGTACTCTCGGTATTTGAAGTCCTACTTAGCAGGAATCATGCCCTACGGTTTAAGATTCCCATGAGAGCTCTTTAAGGGAACAATCACAAATATAAAAACCATTGTACTTGAATGGAGCATAGACTGTCTTTTATTCTTTGCAGACTATCTGTTTAGCTTTGCAACTGCTGCTACAAAAAAGATAACTGAATCAGTTGCTGAAACAGCACAGACAATAAAGAAATCAGTAGAAGAAGGAAAGATAGATGACATCATTGATAAGGTACATTTAAACATCTTTCAAAATTCATTAGCAGCTAATTATCCCTTTTTATGAACTTTATTAACCCAAGTAGGATATCCTATTCTGATAAAAATATTAATTGTTTTGAGATTCTTGGGTGTTTTTTCTCCTTTGGTATAAGAAGTAGCTATGATTTAAATAACCTTGGTTTTAATTTTAATATATTCTAAAATACACTGGTAATCTTGGGTAACAATAAACTTTTTATATTGTGAGTTTAATTTTAAACTGTAACTGTTTCCATATATTTATGTCTTTGCATCATTCATCTAGGTGTTTAAAGTCCTAACCCATTAGAAATTGCACTTTTAAGACTTGAAGTAAAGAGGCACTAAATTTTCCTTTGTTATTGAAAACCTCATTTCCTGCAGTGGTAGAATGCAGGTGCAGGGAATTTCATTTATGTTGGTAATTATTTGAGCTAAGGAGGTCATCAATTAAACTTTAGCTAGCTTGTTATTGTAGTATTTGTTAGAATGAGGTTAGACTTGGCTTTTATTTTTTTGGGGACTAAAGCAAAAATTCAGTTTTTAACTCAGTTTATCTTTGCATTTGAAAAGGTAATCTATCATAAAAAGAGTTATATACTTAAAATTCAGAAATGTTGAATTTCTGTTTGTTGGGGAAAGGGTAAGTACTACTTTTTTAAACCATTTTATTTGAAGAAAACTAATAAACTGTCTCCCTGACTTTCCAAATCTTAAATGTAATTCTTACCTAATAATAAAGTAATAAAGTTCTCAAACTAACTTGCCTCTTTATATATTTTTTAACAGACAATTATAGGAGATTTTCAGAAGGAACAGAAAAAATTTGTTGAGGAACAGCATACCAAAAAGTCAGGTATGATACTGGTTTTTTGTACACAAGATACTTACCTACCAGCACTTAGTAGTGTACCAGACACCACACTAAAGGCTCTGACAATACAAAAATGTGTAAGTAACAGCCCCATCCTTCAGGCAGCAGAAAGACTAGTTGGAGGAGACAAGCTCATAAACCTTTGGGCTTTAAAGGAAGGAAGGATATTGTTCCCTGTGCCTGGGATGGAGGGTGAGACCAGCGGGTGATGGCCCGTCTTGGGGAGCTGGCTCTGAAAAAGAGTGAGCTTTCATTTCTCGGTTTAGAACATGGCCAGCACAGTATGTGATGTACACATAATAGGCACTTAGCAAAAGTTGGCTCTCTTCCCATTCTTTTCGGGAGGAAAAAATGAAAGAGCTTTCCAGCAGAGTGACAGAGGGCTAGGAAAAGTCACATGGTGTTGTGGGAAGTTACTCAGTACATTTCTTTCTTTCTTTCTTTCTTTCTTTTATAAAGAGATTTTATTTATTTATTTGAGAGAGAGAGAGCAGGGGGAGAGGGAGAGGGACAAGCAGACATACACCACCACCACCACCACCCCCGCTGAGCAGGGAACCTAATGCGGGAATCGATCCCGGGACCCTGAGATCAGGACCTGAGCCGAAGTCAGACACTTAACCAACTGAGCCACCCAGGCGCCCCTCAATACATTTCTTTTCTGACAAGTGCTCGTTTAAATGTTTGATAGTTATCGGGTCTCATAATGTCTACTTCTGCTGTTCGGATATCACTCAAACACAAAACTGGCCTCATGTCTTTGAGTTTGGCAAAGGGGCAAAATAATTCGATCAGTTTGTACAGTGCCACAAATTCAGAAAGAGCTACTTAGTCATGTGGTGAATCAGGCATGGTCATGTCTAGGTAAACTCAAAAGTGTAAACCAGATCTTTGGGACAAATAATCTATACAAATTAGCATACCTTCGTGATTTGTGGGAAGCAATGCAAGTGATCCCGGCTTGGAGACTTGGTGTAGGAACTGGTTAGAGCCTCTGAGATAGGAACTTTGAGGGAGTAGGGTAAAGATTGGAGGCACTTTCAGTTTTGAGGAGCCCATTAGAGCCCAGATGAGAGGATCATGTACAGAGGCAGGGAAGGAAATGCAGTGACATATCAGGAAAATGCCCTTGCTCAGTTGCACTAGTCACATTTCAAGGGCCCAACAGCCACATGGGACCTAGTGGCTTCTCTGTTGGACTGTGCAAACCTAGAACATTTTCATCACTGCAGAAAGTTCTTTCGGCTAGCATTGCTCTAAAGTAACTGAATGGGGTCCAGCAGTGGCAGTTGATTCCTGTTTGAAGCATGGAGAATTCCATCTACCAGTAGAGATTGTTAGTCATGTAAAAACCATGAGAATGTGATCTCAGTGAAAAGTGTGTCAAGCATGAAGAGAGCTGAGTAGAGACCTAGTGTTGAGGGGAAGGAAGGGAGGAACAGGAGAAATTAACAGTTCCTGAGTACCTGCTACATGGGGGGTACTTTATATACAATACCTTCTTTAATAAAAGGAAGGATTGGGGCGCCTGCGTGGCTCAGTGGGTTAAAGCCTCTGCCTTTGGCTCAGGTCATGATCCCAGGGTGCTGGGATCGAGCCCCGCATCGGACTCTGCTCAGCCAGAAGCCTGCTTCCTTCACTCTCTCTGCCTGCCTCTCTGCCTGCTTGTGATCTCTGTCTGTCAAATAAATAAATAAAATCTTTTAAAAAAAAATAAATAAAAGGATTAGCAAGGTTAAGTAATTTGCTGAAGGTTACTCAGCTGATAAGTGATGAAACAAACCTGCCATTTTTTTTTAAGATTTTATTTTTATTTATTTAATTGACACAGAGAGAGAGAGAGATCACAAGTAGGCCAGAGAGGCAGGCAGAGATTGGGGGGGAAGCAGGCTCCCCGGTGAGCAGAGATTTCCCCATGGGGGTGCTCGATCCCAGGACCCCGAGATCATGACCCGAGCTGAAGGCAGAGGCTTAACCCACTTAGCCATCCAGGCGCCCCTCCCCCTTCCTTTTTAAAATAAACCATTCCTCAGTTGGACTTTGTCTGATATTTCCTCACCGTTAGATTTAGATTATGCATTCTCAGCCAGAATACTACGTAGATGATGATGTGTCCCCCTCAGCATATCACATCCGGAGGCCTACAGCGGCCCTCTCTTTCTCATTGGTCATGATGACTTGGGTCACCTGGTCAAGGTGTTGCCCAATTTCTCTGTATAATTTAAGTAATTTTTTTTTTTTTACTGAATGCATACATGCTTAAGTCATATATCACATCTGGGAATTATAATGAATGTTCATGTTTGGAACTTGTTAGTAAATTGCTAAAATGATGATGTGGAAACTCTCATTCTTTCAAACCACAGATTGCATTGTAACCCTTGTAAACTGTTTTTCTCTTTCCTTTGTTATTGAAAACCTTTAGAAGCAGCAGTGCCCCCATGGGTTGATAGTAATGATGAAGAAACAATTCAACAACAAATCCTGGCCTTATCAGCTGTAAGTATCTGTGATTCCCTGTATAGAAATACTTTTTTCCTATCATGATTTTATCCTTAGAATGTTTTTCTTCTATACAATTTTTAAAATGTTTTGAGCTGTTAGGACTGTACACATCAACTTTCACAGTTTTTCCCCCCAAGTCTCCCCCTCCACCCCCAGTTTTAACCTGCTTCTCCTTAAGTTCTTTTTTCTTAACGGTAAAGTATAATCTATTACACAAAATAATTCTTTCAGTCTTAGGATTTATTATTCTTTCAGTCTTAGGATTATTTTCTGTTATTAAGATAATCTTTAAGATACAGTATCATATAAAGTTTCTAGGTAGCATTCTAGTTCATCTGAATGAAAAGATTATAGTCTAAATTTTCTCTTTAACTGTTAAATATATTTGAAACTGAAGTTGAAAAAAAAATATTTGTTGGCCCACAAAAATTTCTCTTGAGACTTCAGAGGGAACGCAGTGATACCAGTTAACAATTGTACAGCACCTGACAGTTTCAGAAAGAACTTTCTTTCGCATTATCTGCTTTGAGCTTTACTGCATGTCTGTGAGGTAGATAGGGGCTTTTATCGCCATGTACAGGTGTGAGGATGTGACTCCCAAATGTGACCCTCACTACTTAACATATATCTCCACTAGGCTGTTCATTCTTAGCAGGCAAAAGCTGACTTTGATCTCTGTTCTCAGCACCCAGCAGCCTGCCTGGCATAGGACTCAGCAAATGGGGCTTTTTCCATATCATTGATTTTCAGGCTTTGTTTTTAATCCACTCTCTTTCTTTTTTAGCCAAAGTCATAAATGGACCTTTAGTCTAGGAAACAGACAAAGAACTGGTCTTTACTTCCCGTCCATCATTGCCCTCCCCCAGGACATTTTAAGGTTTTTTCCTTTGCATTAGTAAAATTCACAAAGGCCTGAGCATCCATTATGAGTTCAGTGTGAACCCCATGTATTTTGTTTACTGTATTATGGCCAGACTTGATGCTGACCTCACATGATGCTTTTCTCCAGAAGCAAATTGGGACAGTGAGGCTGTCATTTGAGGGTAAACATCAGATACTCACCAGTCAAGTCCCCATAGCTCCTCTGTCCCCCAGACCTGTTCTGTCCTTCTCTTCTCCATCGCAAAATAAGATTCCGGCTATCCGCCAGTTTTCTCTGGTCGCCAGCCTCGGCGTCTGCCTGCGGTCATACCTCCCCGCGGCCACCCCGCTGCCCAGCCCAGGGTTCGCCCACACCTTGACAGTAGTTCAGAATGTACCGCTGCTCCACTCCACTGCCACCACCGTGGTCCTGATGCTATCGTCTCCTGTCCCCAGCATCCCAGCTGCTGTCACATCTTTGTCCCTTTCCCTACAAGCCCACATCAGCAGCCACAAGGGTCCATTTATGGTATAAATCCCTCATGTCCCTCCCCTGCCTAGAGACTTCTGATGGCATCTCATCTCCTGTAGGCTAAGATCTGAGCTCCCTCCACTGGCTTCTAAGCCCTTGGCTTTCCACACCTCTCCTCCCTTGTGCCCCACTGCTCTGCCTCCCAGCACTCCAGCCACTGTTTCTTTCTGGTGTACAAGCAAACCGAGCTTTGTCCTGCTTTAGTGCCTTGGGATTGCTGTCCCCTCTTCCCGGAACCCCACCCTACACCATTGCATACGATCTCATCTCAGATGTCCCCTCCTCCCTTGCCATCCTTTCAGCCTCCACCAGTTGCCCCTTCTTGTAGCCTGAGCAGTCTGAGCCTTTGTCTGTCTCATCCCACACACCCCCACCCCCGACAACTGGAATGGGAACACCGTGACGGCAGGGACTCCATCTGTGCTGGGCCCTGCTGAGCAGGTGACGCAGTGCCTGGAGCACAGCAGGTGCCAGATGGGCATCGGCGGAATGGGTGAGGCACACACACGCCTACAAGAGAGCACCCCCGATTTTAGCAGGGCGCAGAGGCTTTGAACGATCTTCAGTACATCCTTTATAGTGGCTACTGAATTTGGTAAGGGGTAGACGAAATTGCTGTAATCGAGAAGTCCAAAAATATGGAAGGTTAGAGAAGCTGTGACTTCGTCTCCCTCCCTCTTTCTCCCTCACGTAAGAGTCCAGCGATAGATGGTCCACGTAGGGGTGCTTTGCCCCCAAAGTCATCTACAGACCTGTGTTTCCTGTCTGAATCCTTTTCTGTGCCAGCCTCTAGGGTGTTGTCTGCCTTCTGTATGGGGAAGGCAGCTCCCGTGACCATGGTTGCATTGTAGCCTATGGGATTTGGGAAAGAGGTGGGTGGGCATGCCAGGCTGCTTGAAAGATGAGACTCAGAAACTGTACCTCGCACTCAGGCCTACGTCCCTTTGGCAGCCTAGATGCATGGTCGCTCCTAGATGCCCGGGAGCCTGGGCAATCCGGTCTCCGGCTGGGTGGCCACATGCCCAGCTGGAGCTCAAGAGTTGCGATCCTAAAAGGAAGGAAGGAAGGAAGGGATACTGGGACATAATTAGCAATCTCTGCCAGAGTCGCCTTACATTCTCTGACTTGCCAAGCACTAGTAGGGACAATTCAGACAATACAGCAGAGTAACCCTTTAAGCTCCTTATGTTGGGGTAACCCTTAGGGCATAATGCTATCATTAGGTAGTTGTGAGAGCTCAGTTCAGCAAACTGTTTTTAGAACCTCCTCTGGGCCAGCCTTGTCCTAGGACTGGAGGTAGATGAGATGTGCCCTCCAAGAGCCTGAAGGGCTTACTGGACAGCTGCTGGATGAGGACACCCAGCGTCACTCCCTGGGAGGAGCGCTGTCACGCAGGATGGTAGCGAAGCACCGAGGAGAGGGGAGGGGAGGGCATGATCTCGGGGAAGCTTCCCAGAACTGATGACATTGGAGCTGGTACTGAGTCTTGGGAGGAGAGTGTGTGGATATTTGGGGGATGCAGGGCGGGGCTGGAGGTTCCGGCAGGGAGTGTTGTGAGCGCGTGGGCATGACTGGACGGCAGTCTGCGGATGTGGGAAGCCAGATCTTGAAGACCTTTTTATACCTTTCTCATAAGCTTGGGTTTCATCTTAAAGGCGACAAAGGAGTCATTGAAGGATTTTAGTAGTAGGTAAAACGCATGTTTTTCTTGGGCAGGGTAGAAAGTGGGTTGCCCTGGGTGAGGAAAATGGGGCCGGAGACAGCTGTCCCTTCGGCAGCTGCTATAGCGATCCGGGTGAAACGTGCTGGGGGGCCACTTCAGGCTTGGCAGTTTTTAGCCTGGAAAGTCAAATAACTAAAATCCATTCAGGTTCAGATTTATTCTTGCTTTATTAATATAGGAATTCTCAAAAACCAAAAATACTGTTAAAATCTAACACGGGCAAGATGAGACGAAACTGACCGGTGCTGTTAGTAACCAGTTGCTAAGATTTAAGCAGCCAGTTTTCTGAGATTATTCTGCACTGAAACAAACGTATTCATATGATTTTAAACTCTAATTTCAAACTAATTGCACGACTGAATTTCCTGGCCTCCCATGAGGCTCTCTTCAGTTGAGACTGTTAAATATGTGACAGGATCTACTGTTCTCTACTCTCTCAACAGACAAGTTAATGACACTTTAGTGGACGTTGTGGCTGGAATCTTTTTTTTTTTTTTAAAGATTTTATTTATTTATTTGACAGACAGAGATCACAAGTAGGCAGAGAGGCAGGCAGAGAGAGAGAGAGGAGGAAGCAGGCTCCCTGCTGAGCAGAGTGTGGCTGGAATCTTAAGGAAAATTCAGTATCTGTCAAATCAGGGACGCATTATTTCATATTAATTGCATCCTGTGGTTTCCCCCATGTTTTTCCCCCTTTCCTTAAAGGACAAGAGGAATTTCCTTCGTGACCCTCCAGCTGGAGTGCAGTTTCATTTTGACTTTGACCAGATGTATCCCGTTGCCCTGGTCATGCTTCAAGAGGACGAGCTGTTGAGCAGGATGAGATTCGCCCTTGTTCCTAAACTGTAAGCAGTGTGTTCCCGAGCCAGAGCGGGGCTGTGCGCACTATCGGGGGAAAGTTGTGGAGTGGTTTCCTGCTCTCTCTCCATGAGAACAGGCTCTGCTGCCCTTCAGCTCGCTTGCTCATGCTCTGCAGTGTCTGTCTCTCTCTCTGTCACACACACACACACACACACACACACACACACACCCCACCACCACCACCACCACCCCCCCATAGAATCAAAACCGAGAGTAGACCTGATAGGAAGCGGCGGGTGTAGATAAGATGTGCTCTTTTATCCCCAGCCCCAGAAAGAAGCTAGAACAGTTTCCTACAGAAACAACCAAAGTTCCCATGTCTTCTAAATAGAATTAAGGTCTCCAAGGCCCATCAGGACCTGGCCCACTGCCTTTTTCCATTCAGGCTCTGTTCTCTGGCAACAGTGTTCTTGTTCTCTTTCCCACCCGAGGTTTTTCCTCTGCCCAACGGCCTTCTTCTCCTCCGAAAGTCCCTACTTGTCCTTTGAGCTCCAGTGCAAGCATACTGTCTCTTCAGGGATACAACCCTGACAGGTATCAGCAACCCTTCCCCGCCACAAAGGGTCATCTTCCCTTCCCCTCTGCCACCAAGGGCTCTTACCTTTTTTAAATTCCAGTTCCTTGTTTTGAATCTGCTGCACTTTTAGTCTGTAGTCTTTATTAATCTGTGAGTGTTTCTTTTTTATAGCATTCTATTTTTA
The DNA here is from genome assembly GCF_020171115.1 of Neogale vison. NCBI lineage: Eukaryota > Metazoa > Chordata > Mammalia > Carnivora > Mustelidae > Neogale > Neogale vison. The sequence continues at coordinate 118,930,384 of NC_058105.1, read as the reverse complement.
TTATTTTAATTTTTTAAAATATTATTTATTTATTTAGAAAGTACAAGTGGGGGCAGGGCGGAGTGAGTGGAGGAGAGAGAGACTCCCAAGCGTACTCCGTGCTGAGCAGGGAGCCCTACATGGGGCTCGATCCTGTGACCCTGAGATCACAACTCAAGCCAAAGTCAAAGCTCAGCTGCTCAACTGACTGAGCCACCCAGGAGCCCCAGCTCTCAGATGGGTGCAGTATCTTCATGTCCTTTGAGAATGTGAAATAGAGTTTTCTTGAAATACTCTTTGGTCTCAATGCTTTTCTCTGTGTCTGTCTTGGGCTCTGTCTTTCATGTTGCAAGTTTTCCTCGAGCTTCCTTATCTGAAGGCGCCTCGCTGAGGGAGCGCTGGGAGCTGTGTGTTCCCGCCGGCCTTGTGCACGGGGCGGCTCGTAGCTGAGGGCTGGGTGGCTTCCCCGAGAGGACTCCACCTCCTGCCTGATCCCTCTGAGCTGTGCCAGCTGTCCGAGTGTGGAGCGGCTTGGCTCACAGTTCCCGGTCACTCTCTGCTGCGTGGGAAACACAGTCCCTGGCTGGAAGGGGCAGCACGGGAGTCACAGCCAGCTGGCTGCTCCTGTAGGGCCTTGCCACCATTCCCCTTCTCTTGAGCCCAGCCGGCACCAGCCTTCAGAGGTGCCTGGTGCCTCCTGTTCCCCGGGGCCTTTCTGAGCAGACGCCTGGTGGACAGGCCCCTTCTCGCCGCTGTCCCTCCCGCGTGCAGTCGCTGCCGCGCTCACTGGTCTGCGGAGTGCATTACTCTTTGCCCTTCACCTTTCCAGCTTCCATTGTGGTCTTCTCGCTAGTTCTCTTGGTCATGTGGATTTTGTCTACTTAATGCCTTTTCTATTATTTTAGAAGTGATTTCAGAGGGAGCACAAGTTCATGTTCATGTGCTATTCTCAAGTACATGTTCTTTGTGCTATGTTTAGCTGGCCAGACAGGGTTTCGAGCTTTTTTGTTTTGTTTCGTTTTTAAGATTTTATTTGTCAGAGAGAGAAGGAGAGAGTGCACAAACAGGGAGAGCAGCAGGCAGAGGGAGGAGCAGGCTCCCCAGGGAGCAGAGAGCCCGCTGCGGGACTCGATCTGAGGACTCCGGGATCATGACCTGAGCCGAAGGCAGACCCTCCACCAGCTGAGCCACCCAGGCGCCCCCCCAAACAGGGGTTTTAACAAATATGTGCTAGCTCTTTGGTTCCCATGGAAGGAAAGGTCTTCTCTGTGTGAGAGAAGATCAAGGGTTCTTGCAGACTTGGAATAGCGGTCGTATCAAACCTTTTACTTATATTTACTTTGTAGTGAAACTCTTCATAATTATCAACATGTTTGTGGTGAATTTTTATGGCCTTCCCCTCCCCTCCTGAAAAGAAGAGTATGGGGGTGCCTGGGGGGTTCATTTGGTTAAGTGACTGCCTTCGGCTCAGGTCGTGATCCTGGAGTCCCAGAATCGAGTCCCACATTGGGCTCCCTACTTGACAGGGAGTCTGCTTCTCCCACTAACCTCTCTCTCTCTCATTCTCTCTCTCTCAAATAAATAAATAAAATCTTCTTAAAAAAAAAAAAAAGAAGAAAAGTATATGTTATGTGGCTAAAATCTCATTACAAATCTAATTCTTAGATTGTGTCTAAAGTAGCTTTTTTTTTAAGATTTTATTTATTTATTTGACAGGGATTACAAGTAGGCAGGGAGGCAGGCAGAGAGAGAGGAAGGGAAGCAGGCTCCCTGCTGAACAGAAAGCCCGATGCAGAGCCCGATCCCAGGACCCTGGAATCATGACCCGAGCCAAAGGCAGAGGCTTTAACCCACTGAGCCACCCAGGCGCCCCACAAGTAGCTATTTTGGGGGCACCTGCCTGCCATCACTCTTGATCTCGGAGTCATGAGTTCGAGCCCCACACTGGGTATAGAGATTACTTTAAAATAAATAAATAGGGGCACCTGGGTGGCTCAGTGGGTTAAGCCTCTGCCTTTGGCTCAGGTCATGATCTCAGGGTGCTGGGATAGAGCTCCACATTGGGTTCTCTGCTCAGCGGGGAGCCTGCTTCCCCCACCTGCCTCTCTGCCTACTTGTGATCTCTCTCTCTGTCAAATAAATAAAATATTTTTTAAAAATAAAAATAGATAAAGTAGCTATTTTTAGTGAAGGATATCAAAAAAATCATCTGATCTATTCTTTACTGTTATGCTCACAAAACCCTTGAGAACTGGCTTTTGAACAGTTTTTTTTTTTTTTTTAAAGATTTTATTTATTTATCTGACAGAGAGAAATCACAAGTAGATGGAGAGGCAGGCAGAGAGAGAGAGAGAGGGAAGCAGGCTCCCTGCCGAGCAGAGAGCCCGATGCGGGACTCGATCCCAGGACCCCGAGATCATGACCTGAGCCGAAGGCAGCGGCTTAACCCACTGAGCCACCCAGGCGCCCTGAACAGTTTTTGTATATATGTCTGTTGGACACTCTTTCATATCAGAATTTGAAGTTATACCTATTCTGAATAACTGCCTCCTTCTGAGAGAAGAAGCAAAACTCTGGGGTTCAGATGGGTGTTGCATATAAAGGCTCCATTAACTTGAAGACCATGTGAATCACCGTGGGCCACATGGCGGGTTCCCTGCCAGTGCTCTCGGGACTGTCCAGGGGCCCGGGCACTCTGGGGCGTGTGGCCCAGGGTACTCGTGGCAGGCACGTAGCTACCTCTGATCCCATAGGTTTGCTTGTTGAGAATTCTGGACTCCCTTTTACTACTGAGAGTAATTTTTAGAGTTTTTAAGATTTGGAGAATTGGTGTTTGGCAAACATTATTTCTAGTTTGTTGCTGGTCAGGTAAATTGTCTACTGAGTAATATAATTTCAGTTTCCTGTTGTTAATTCTGCTAGGGATGATTTTAGAAATTAGGGTTATCATTTTTTATAAATCTTTATCAGTTAGAAATGCTTACTGAAGTATTTGTGGATGAAAGGGTGTGTAATAGCTGGCATTGTCTTAAAAATATTCCATCCTACACCCAGAGAAAGGTAGGTGTGGAGAGGGGCATAGATAAAATATGATTGGCAAAATAAACTGGTAGTTGTCGGCTAGGTCACGGGTACATGGGGCTTCTTTGTTGTAGTTGCTCCACTTTTGTTTTCGTTGAAACTTCCAGAACAAAACAAATGAGCCACCATCACACACAAATCTAGGGCTTCTGGACTTTTCCTTCCTGGCACGCAGAAGTGCAACTTTGATCATTTGAGACAGTTTTTTTTGGTTTTTTTTTTTTTTTTTTTTTTAAAGATTTTATTTATTTATTTGAGAGAGAGACAGTGAGAGAGAGCATGAGTGAGGAGAAGGTCAGAGAGAGAAGCAGACTCCCCGTGGAGCTGGGAGCCCGATGCGGGACTCGATCCCGAGACCCCGGGATCATGACCTGAGCCGAAGGCAGTCGTCCAGCCAACTGAGCCACCCAGGCGTCCCTGAGACAGTTTTTGTAAACAGAAGCCGTCATGAGCCAGGAACAATTTAGAAAATAAATCAAAAAAAAAAGAAAAAAGAAATCAAAACAAACACTTGCTCTATGTTTCAAAATACCTTCCAGTGCACTGACACTTGCCGGCGACGCCAGTGCTGGCATGAGCCAGGGCTCTTGCATCAGAAACAGCCTCTGAGGCCTTCTTTTGGCCGACCGTAGAGAGATCCCAAGTCCTTTGCAGCCTCGGACTGACCTGTGCCCACTGTCTGGGAAGAGGCTGTTTAGAGCATTCTGATGCCTTCAAAGAGGCCATGAAGACTTAAGTGGTAAGATAGACATTTGGGAGTGGCATGGTTTTCTTTGTCATAGGGCTCCTCAGAATCTTTTTTTCCTTTTTTAAGATTTTATTTATTAGAAAGAGAGCATGCACGAGCAGGGGAGAGGGGCTGAGGAAGAGGAAGAAGCAGATTCCCCTCTGAGCCGGGAGCCCAGTGACCTCGATCTCAGGACTCTGGAATTAGGACCTGAGCCAAAGGCAGATGCTTAGCTGACTGCGACACCCAGGCGCCCCCCCCTCAGAATCTTTTATGTCATTCGCATTGTGACTCTGTCCAGAGTGTAACAGAGTATTTTCTCTAATGTGCCTCGGTGAGCACATCCTCTCACATCAAGAGGGAGAGGCTCTGGGAAAGGAAACAGTCCAGATGTTTGTGTCTATTAAGAGAGCAGACATTGCCCATGATCTGCTGTAGATGGGTGGTACACCTTTTTCATTTTGGATATTTCATAAAGCTCAGAATTAAGTGACTTTGAAGACATTCAGGCAGCTCACTACCTCATGGGAAGCTAAGCTCACTTCTGTCTGACTGTGACGTTAACAGTCTAAGATTCTTGAACTTCTCCAAGTAAAGAGCCCCAGTTCCCCCCCCACCCCCGCCACTCCGGGTATCTTCATCTCTGTGCCCCCTCACGATCCAGGTGCTTAACCTCCAAAAGTGGGTTCTCTGAAGTGAATATAAAGTGTTGTCTAATTGCAGAAGAGCACGCTATAGGTAGTTTTTGTGTTGCTTTTTAAAGACTTCTTTATTTTACTTACTGAATCCTCAAGCAGACTCCCTGCTGAACGAGGAACCCGACGCAGGGCTTGATCCCACGACCCTGAGATCATGACTGGAGCTGAAACCAAAACTCAGCCACTTAACCAACTGCCACCCAGGTGCTCCTTGTGTTGCTTTTTAAAATGCTGCCTAAGATTTTGTTCGCTTTTCTACCGGCCGCAGCATACTCTTGTTTGCTCAGGTGAACTTGTGACTGACCGTAACACCTCACGAACTGCTGTTAAGCCAGGCCTCCTTCCTGCTGAACTATGTCCAAGAGATGTTAAAAGAAAAAGAGGGTTGTGAGACCACATGACTTGGAAAATGCTACTTTCCATTTACTTGGCATAGTATGAACTTACCAAGTAAGAGGTTATTATTCCTGTGACCACTCGTGTTGGCAGATAACCTGGTTTATTTGTCCCTGAATCACCCGGATAGGGCCTGATGCATGTGGCACTCGATAAATATTGGTAGAATTAATGAAAGAAAAGATGGGGTGCATCTAGCAGCATGTCTTGTTACCTGGCCTACCTAGCCCATGGAGATAACCTTGTATTTTGCCTTTGTCGCGTAAAAAAGCCAGTCTTTCTTGGGACACTTGGGTGGCTTAGTTGGTTAAGTGTCTCTCTTAATTTTGGCTCAGGTCATGATCTCAGGGTTGTGAGATTAAACTCCACGCTGGGCTCCACAGTGGGTATAAAGCCTGCTTAAGATTCCCTCCCTCACTGCCTCTCTTAAAAAAGAAAAAAAAAAAAAAAACTAGCCTCTGTCACTTAAAAAGCTTGTCTTCCTGGCCCAGCTTCACCATTCACAGATATGACAACCGTGTGTTCTCCTGACTTATCTAAGGCAAGTCCTGTCTTTATCCATAAGCCCACATCCTGGAATTTTCTCTTAGTTCTCATTGATTTTCTTCTACTCCTTCAAAATCTTTCTCAGTCATGCTTTCTTCCTTAGGTTTCTCCCCATTCTAAGACCTTGCATCCCTTCAAGTAAACCAGGGGGTAGAGAGGCATTCTGCTACCCTTTTGTCACTTCTAGTAGCAAGATGTCTTGGGAGCACAAAAATGAGTGATTCCTCCAGGCAAAAAAAAAAAAAAAAAGCCCCGGCCATTGCTAGTTATGATAGGGGTGAACATTTTATGTTTTTTGTTGAGTTTTGTTTTGCCTTCCACCCTTAAGATTTTATTTGATTGTGGGACGCCTGGGTGGCTCAGTTGGTTAAGCGGCTGCCTTCGGCTCGGGTCATGATCCCAGCGTCCTGGGATCGAGTCCCACATCGGGCTCCTTGCTTGGCAGGGAGCCTGCTTCTCCCTCTGCCTCTGCCTGCCACTCTGTCTGCCTGTGCTTGCTCTGGCTTCTCTCTCTATGACAAATAAATAAATAAAATCTTTAAAAAAAAAAAAAGGATTCTCTTTAAAAAAAAAAAAAAAAGATTTTATTTGATTGTTCTGAGGTAAGCATAGTCCTCAATGTTGCTTTTTATTTTTAAACCTTCATATAGAAAAGTTGGAGATATAGCATAAAAACTTTTTTTTTTTTTTCACTCAATTTGAGCCCTGATATTCCTGCAAACAAGGCTTTTCCAGCATAACCATCCAGACCAGGAAACAGTCACATATGTTTTAATGCCATCTGATTCTCAGACCCCATTCATGTTCGTTTTTTTTTTTAAGATTTTTTTTTTAATATATATTTATTTGACAGACAGAGATCACAAGTAGGCAGAGAGGCAGGCAGAGAGAGATGGAGGAGGAAGCAGGCTCTCCACCGAGCAGAGAGCCCGACTTGGGGCTCGATCCCAGGACCCTGAGATCATGACCTGAGCTGAAGGCAGAGGCGTTAACTCACTGAGCCACCCAGGCGCACCCCCATTCATGTTTTATCATTTGTCCCAATGTCTTCTTGAGTAAGAGGATCCTGTACAGACTCAAGTGTTGCATTTAGCTTTCGTGTCTTTTCAGTCTCCTTCGGTCTGTTGCATCCTGTCAGCTGGTGCACACTGCCATTTTGTCCTGTTACTGTCCACACTTTGGTCACTTCGCTTGATGAAGGCGGTTTCTGCCAGACTTCTTGACTATAAAGTTACTTCTTCCCTCTTTGAAATGAGTATTTTCTGGAGAGGTACTTTGAACTCTAAAAATACTGCATTCCTCATCAGACTTTGAATGTATTCATGTATTTATTTGTATATATATTGACTCATGGTTCTGTTTTATGCAATGGTTATAATCCGTTGCTGTCCTTATTTATTTTGATGCTCAAATTATCGCCAACTTGGCCAGCGGGAGCCCATTCAAGCTTCTGTGTCTTTTGACTCATTTTCATCATTCTTTAAGTGCTTCCTTGTTTTCTGGTATGGAATAGTCCAGGCTCCTCTTGTTCTCTCCTTTGTAACCCTGGAATTGGCCACTAATCCAAAGAGCTCTGGTTCATTTTAGTGGAAAATGGTGTACAGACACCATGCTTTGAGTGCTAGTCATGTTCATTGCTATTGGGGTGTCACTACCCCTTGGTCCACTCAGCGGACAGAGCTGGGGAATATCTGTGTGCTCATGTATATACACATACACTCATTTGCATCTCTATTGGATGAAAGCCATGTATTCATGGTGCTACTTCACAACAGGGATCATTCTCGAATTTTCCCTTTCAATGCTTCTAACTCCCTTCTCTGATCATGAGAAACTTGGTTTGCATGTCCTTAAAATTTCTGTTTAATTGATCAATCCCCTGCGTGTAATAACCAGTCTTCCATTTTTGCCACCACCCCCTCTCCTGCCCAGACACCCCCCTCTCCCCGTTCACACTGTCACTTCCCATTCCAGGCCACCCCCATGTGGACACTCACCTTACCCACCTTGGTCACCAGCACCCCCTGCCAGGTGATTCTCATAGGCAGACAAGTTTGAGGACCACTGAGCGTTCTCAGGTTGAACTGCACTTCAGTCTTCTTTTTTTTTTTTTAAGATTTTTTTTTTTTTTTAAAGATTTTATTTATTTATTTGACAGAGAGAGATCACAGTAGGCAGAGAGGCAGGCAGAGAGAGGGGAAGGGAAGCAGGCCCCTGCTGAGCAGAGAGCCCGATGCGGGACTCGATCCCAGGACCCTGAGATCATGACCTGAGCCGAAGGCAGCGGCCCAACCCACTGAGCCACCCAGGCGCCCTTTTTTTTTAAGATTTTTATTTATTTATTTTGACAAAGAGAGATGACAAGTAGGCAGAGAGAGAGGAGGGAAGCAGGCTCCCTGCTGAGCAGAGAGCCCGATGCAGGGCCCGATGCAGGGCTTGATCCTAGGACCCTGGGATCATGACTGAGCCGAAGGCAGAGGCTTTAACCCACTGAGCCACCCAGGCGCTCCTGCACTTCAGTTGTTTATCAGTCATCTCCCACATCCCTACTAACATTTACTGATTGCTACCTATCTGTGTGCTGCCAGACATTTCCTTTCATAACAAACTACACCCACAATCTTTTCTTGTCACTGCTTGAAAGCTCTTAATTGTTCGGTCAGCAGCAAACACAGTGCCATTCTGGCTGCGCTTGTGCTCCCCCGGGCCGCTGTGTCGGTCACACAACAGTGCCTGTTTGCTCTGTGGACGGCCCTGTTGGTAGCACCAACACACCAAGAAATGCCAAGGTTTCATTGGTGTTCTGTAAGTTGTCTTTTGCTGCTGTGGAGAAGATAGCTATTCTTTTTATCCTGTCCCACAGCTTCCAGTTCAAAAGCAAGTGAGAATCTCCTTTGAGCCTCACTCGGATTTGAAAATGCGCCTTAAAAACCCTCTCTTCCCGCCTCTGCTAAAACAGACCCCCCCAACATGCATTTGTATGTGTCGCGGGCATTCTCAAATGCCTTGTTGTCTGTCCTGAAAAGCGTGAAAGAAGAAGTGTTTTGGAGAAACTACTTTTACCGCGTCTCCCTGATTAAGCAGTCAGCCCAGCTCACGGCCCTGGCCGCCCAGCAGCAGGCCTCCGGGAAGGAGGAGAAGAGCCGTGGCACCGAGGAAGACCTGCCGCTGACAGGTATGTTCGGAGAAGACTTCGCTGTGTGTTTAAAAAAAAGAGTTACTTTCAAAATATTCTTAGAGACTCTCATGAGCTTGTCATCTTGTACGTACCAAAAATGTCATTGTAATCTTCTGGAAAACTCTTTCCTTTCCAGCGGAACATTCGTTTTCGTTGCCCTCTCTCTGACCCCGCTCACATGTCTTCCCCAAGCTTTGCTTTCCTTTGCTTTCTTTTTCTTGTTCTTCGGGGTTTTTACTTCTTTTTATTTCTCTCGCGGTCACTAGGCATTTTCCCATCTCTTTCCTTGCCCTTTACGATGTAACATTTTATACCTTCTGTCCTCTCCCGATTCAGTCCACTGTTTTTCTTTATTTCTCTGCTTCCATTCAAGCAGATCCTTCCCTGGTACTGTACCCTGTAGACCAGAACTGAGCTCCATTCCACTCCAAGTTACTAGTGGCTAGGCCAGACCTAGCTCTTACTGGGACAGCTGACCCCTGGTTGTTGGGGAAGTGTTTTATAATACCAGCAACAATTTAAGATCTGTAGTAGTAATTAAAACGAGAAAGGTATTCCAAAAAATAAGAAGGTATTTTGTGTCATATTTTTAACATTTCATGAACACCTGTATGTAGGTACTAATTACAGCTAGAGACTTACCTGTTTGTGGAATTTTAAATAATTATGCAAAACCATGTATCCTAAGGCACGGGTTGTACAGACCACCAGAAAAGAACCTGATGCTGCATGTAGGGTCAGGGAAATGTAATGAAGTTGCTCTATACAACAAAATTTGGCATTTTGCATATAGATGTTAAAAAGAATCCAAGTTGTCTGTTATTCGTTATTATTTGCTTTCATTGATTTTACTAGAAAATGCCCTTTTACCAACTACTGCCTGTATCACAAAATGGGCTTAAGACAGGATTCAGTAAAGACTATACACCTACTAGGTTCATAAGATAGAAAACGTGGCCCAGGAGAAGGAGGGGAAGCTGTAACTGAGTGTTGCACTTTGCTTTGTGCTTTCTAGCATTTGTGACAAATGGAAAATTTGATAAATAACTGAATTCTCAGTATCCTAAAAGAAGGAGCAGATCTATTCCTGAATTTGATTCCAGCTAACACTGAGGTCAAAATTTATTTCCTGCTTAGAAATCTTAAATGAGGGGCATCAAATAGGATGACATTTAAAACAATAGTATAGTATTCCCAAAAGAAAGAAGTTGAAATGGTCTAACCTAGCTATTTCTTGAAAGCATAACATAAAAACTCATTTCTGAAAATTATTTAGTATCATCGTACTTGTGGATATTTTAGTTGTTACTATAACATGTATTCAGAATTGAATCAAGCAATTTTTGTCTCTTTTATTCTCACTTCTTAGAGGCAGTACGGCCCAAAACGCCACCTGTCGTAATCAAATCTCAGCTTAAAACTCAAGAGGTAATACAGTTTTACGTTGTACCTAGTAGTTGATGTCTGGAAATGAAGTAACTCTGTGTTAACTCTCAGCTCCCATGTGAAACTGCTTATGAATATGGGTCTTACCTGTTTTGAAGAAGAGGGGTCCAGCACTTGCGTAGTTAGGGACCTATAGCTGAGACGTGAGGCGATTCCCTGCTGTCAGTCATTTTAGATGCACTGTCAGGAATTGGACTGAATGACTGGAGTGACCCAGCCTGAGAAAGCACAGCGGATTCAGGTAGAGGCTCATCTGGCTCCCAAGCCGCCGCGCAGGTTGGAAGGCCGGAGAGCAGTGAGCATCTGACTAGCAGAGGAAGGAGAAGAAAGGGATGCTGCGCTAACTGCCGCTTAGAAAACCGTTCCCAGAGCTGCTTTGTTGCATTTCAGGATGAAGAGGAGATTTCTACCAGCCCAGGGGTTGCTGAGTTTGTCAGCGACGCCTTTGATGCCTGTAACTTAAATCAGGAGGATCTGAGGAAGGAAATGGAGCAACTGGTTCTTAACAAAAAGGAGGAGGAGACAGCCGTTCTAGAAGGTACCAGACTAACAAAATTGCTGTACTCTTTTCGGATTCCAAAGTAGATTGTAGAAAATGTCATTCTGAAGCAAATGCACAAACATATGTAACTTCTGCGTCGGAATCGTTTCTCTGTTCCCTGTTAGCAGGTGGATTCTAGCATGGGTGACCAGACCTCACGTCCCTCTGCCTTAAGCAGGCACAGGAGTGGAGAGTGGAGACACTGAGCCCAGAGAGGATAAGTGATTGGTCCAAGGCACCTCACCCCAACAACATGTGGCCAATAACGGGCAACACAGAGCACACCCCCTTTCACTTAGAGACACTGTCCTCCAACCTTCTACTTGGGTTTATACTTTTTTTTTTTTTTTTTTTTAGATTTTCCTTATTTATTCGACAGAGATCACAAGTAGGCAGAGAGGCAGGCAGAGTGGGGGAGGAGCGGGCTCCCTGCTGAGCAGAGAGCCTGATGTGGGGCTCGATCCCAGGACCCCGAGATCATGACCTGAGCCGAAGGCAGAGGCTTAACCCACTGAGACACCCAGGCACCCCTATACTTTAAAAAAAAAAAAAAAAAAAAAAAGATTTTATCATTCGAGAGAGCAAGAATGTGCACATGAGCAAGGAGAAGGGCTGAGGGAGAAGCAGGCTCCCCAGTGAGCAGAGAGCCCAACGTGGGGCTCAATCCCAGGACCCTGGAGTCATGATCTGAGTCAAAGGCAGACACTTAACTGACTGAGCCCCCCAGGGGCCCCTTGGCTTTATACTTCTTTGTAGAAGATTCTTTTCCCTGCTGCTGTGTGACACAAGAGCATTGCTTCCAGGAAGGAGCGTCTGCCTTTAAAAAAATAATAATTTAGAGACAAAGTGCCAGCAGGGGAGTGGGGGGGGCTGCTTTCTTTGGCAAATCAGGACAAATGACTGGCTTTCTACTGGGAGAAAAGCAAGGCTTGGGTTAATCATCATCGATGAATAGTGTTTCGTGAAGGCTTCTGAGACTTACAATGTACTCAGGAAGCCAGCTGCCCCCATTTGTGCAGAGAACACCCGGGAGACAGCTCGCTGCCCGGAGGTGAGCTGGAGCCCTGACGGCACGCCGCGGACAGACTTTGGAGGAAAGAATTGGGAAGGAAGGAGGAGGGAAGAGCTTCTGGGGGAAAGAGAGGCCAGAGGGGAACTGAAAACTTGGGCTCACTAGGTACCTCAGACCCCTCCCACCCCCATCTGTTTCTGATAAAGATGGCTGCTGGCCACCGCGGAAGGACAGTGGGCAAGAGCCCCGTGTGTCGTAGGCGGACTGGGCACTGGTTCCCTTTTTGCTGGAAGTTGCCCTGAGGCAGGATTCGTAAGGTGCTGGCTGGATGCTTTGGGCAAGCTGTTCTATCGCTGAATTCCTGCCCAAGTTATAATTTGGACCATGTAATATTCTTTTATATATTTATTGTCTTGGCCCCCAGCTAAACTGTAGGTTCCTCAGGGCAGTTGCACCTTGTTTTTGCACCCCACAGTACCTGACATGGAGTCTGGCACCCAGCAAGCCACCAATAAATACTGCGACATTGGTGGTTTGCCATGGAACACACTGCATCCTTTCCCTTGATTCTCCACTCCCAAGAAAAATGAAAACATTTGGTTTTGGGGGGCGCCTGGGTGGCTCAGTGGGTTAAGCCTCTGCCTTTGGCTCAGGTCTTGATCCCAGGATCCTGGGATTGAGCCCCACGTTGGGCTCTCTGATCAGCTGCCTGCTTCCCCCTCTCTGTCCACCTGCCTCTCTGCCTGCTTGTGATATCTCTCTCTCTCTCTCTCTGTCAAATAAATAAATAAATATATAAATAATCTTTAATTTTTAAAAAATTGGCTTTTGTTTTCTCTATAGCTACGAAGTTTAAGGTTTGTATTTACTTATTTATTTACTTTTAAAGATTTTATTAATTTGTCAGAGAGAGGGAGCACCAGCAGAGGGAACAGCAGGCCAAGTAGGCGGAGGGAGAAGCAGACTCCCTGCTGAGCAAAGAGCCTGATCTGGGACTCTCTAGGATTATGACCTGAGCTGAAGGCAGACACTTAACTGACTGAGCCACTGAGGAGTCCCAAGGTTTGTTTTTAAAAGAAGACAATGGGGGCACCTGGGTAACTCAGTAGGTTAAAGCCTCTGCCTTCGGCTCGGGTCATGATCCCAGGGTCTTGGGATCGAGTGCTGCATCAGGCTCTCTGCTGGGCAGGGAGCCTGCTTCCCCCCCTCTCTCTGCCTGCCCCTCTGCCTACTTGTGATCTCTGTCTGTCAAATAAATAAATAAAAGCTTAAAAAAAAAAAAGTCTTGTTTAAAAATATAAAAATAAAAATAAATAAAATAAAAGAAGACACTGGAGGTGCCCAGCTGGCTCAGTTAGCAGAGCACATCTGACTCTTGGTCTCAGGGTTAGGAGTTTGAGCCCAACATTGAGCATAGATATTACTTAAAATCTTAAAAAAAAAAGATGAAAATGAATTTTGGCTTAGTTTTTTCAATAGCTGGTTTGTTTGTTTTCTATTTTATAATACTACATAGCAGATGTCTTATCATCTACATACATAAATATATGTACACACACACACACACACACACACACACATTGAGGGTCTAAGTGGAAAGTTACAGTTCTGAATCTCGGCACAGAAGAGGAACGTGAGAGCTTAGATGGAGCCCAGTGTGAGGGGCCAGGCTTCATTAGGAAACCTGACTTCAGGTTCTGGTATCCCTATGGCCGCTCTAGGGAGACTGCTAGAGTGTTTACGCTCAGATTGTGAAGCCTGCAGGCCTGACTCCATCTGGATGTCTGTTGCTATCAAGCTGTGTGTTCTTGGACAAGTCACTTAACCTCTCTAAGCCTCTGTTTTCCATCCTATGTAATGTGCTGCAGTGTATCTAGTTCCTGGATTGTTGTAAGGATGAAGGGGGGGGAAGGAGTGATACATAGAAAGCAGTTAGTACAGTGCCCGTCTCAGTGAGTGCTCAAGAAACGCTGGCTGTTTTTTGTACCATCATCATTGTTGATAGTGTTAAAAATTAATTTGCAACCAAACATTATCAACTATCCATTTAAATATAAGGAAAAGCAGAGGTTTTAGAAAGCAAAATAACACCTAAACATATAGCACTTGACTGAGGTATCTTTCTAATCGCATTTCCTTTCGGTTACTATGAAAATTTGGTCACTTTTTCTGAGCACACACGGCGAGGAAGTCTGAAATGTTAAAAATTACCATGGCTAGGGGTAGCCTGGGTGGCTCAGTGGGTTAAAGCCTCTGCCTTCAGCTCAGGTCATGATCTCAGGGTCCTGAGATTGAGTCCCGCATCCGGCTCTCTGCTCAGCAGGGAGCCTGCTTCCTCCCCTCTCTCTCGCTACTTGTGATCTCTGTCTGTCAAATAATAAATAAAATCTTTTTTAAAAAAATTACCATGGCTAGGATTTCCACAGGGAATTATACTTGACCAAGTTGTTAAAACCAACATTGTGAATTCAGAATTTTTTCCTTCTCATTTGTTTTTCAGAAGATTCTGCAGATTGGGAAAAAGAGCTACAACAAGAGCTTCAGGAATATGAAGTGGTGACAGAGTCAGAGAAACGAGATGAAAACTGGGATAAGGAAATAGAAAAAATGCTGCAGGAGGAAAATTAGCTCTTTCCTGAAATAAAAGAATAATGCTTAACATTCTGTAACTGACATTAAATTCTAGATGACAACACTTGCTGAATCAGAAGGCACAAAAGATTGGTATAATTTTGAAATCCAAGATTGTTCATTTTTAGGCTGAAATTTGCCTTTTTTGCTTTTAAAAAAAGTATATAGAATAGTTATTCTAATAATCGAAAAGGATGTTTTATGTACTATTTCTTTAATATAAATCTATTTAGAGGTATTCAAGTAGTCACTATGGATATCTTTGCCACAGAAATGCAAGTAAAATTTTAGAATTCTGTTTTCTGTGAGGTCAGAATTATAATTTATTCTTCAATTTTTTTTTCTAAACATTTGTACTTCTTGTTGCACTTTCACTGATACATGTATGTTAAAGTACTTGTGTAATGAATTGATAACTATCAAAATGACCAAATTGTACCAAAGAACCTAAGAAGAAGCACTTTCAAGACTATTTTCTTGCTAGGTATTTTCTAAAATTCCATCTAGAAGCCAAAAGGTAAGATAATTATGTTGATTTTAATGGTGTAAACATCACACAATTTGAAACTGAGAAATACCGTGCAAAGACATTAATTTTTCTCTGGGGCCTTTTCTTTCTTTCTTGTGTTGTTGTTTGTTTCTTTCTTTCTTTGTTTTTTTAACTATACCACATTTAATATTGTTGCTTTCCTAAATTCCATATCACAGTTTTTGTAGAAAATGGGGCCTTTTGTCCTTTTTATATTAATGACCTTCACAAGCCCATTCAGCTTACATTCTCTTGTTTTTGTTTAAAAAGTTTCAGCTTTGTTTGTCTTAATTAAACTGTTAGTCCTTATAAAATTGTGTTACTCTAAGTGCAACTTACAGAACTTCACCGCTCAATCCTGCTTATATTATCCTACACCAGCAGGCCCATGCTCATAGGATATGGTCTTTTAAAAGAACAAGGTGGCTTAATGTCAGAACACTTCTGAGGCGTTTGCTCCGTAAAACGTTCATATTTCTCAAGGAAACTTTATTTCATAAAAGGGAATAGAGTTAAGATGATTCTTTATGGGAAAAAATGTACATATGTATATTTTTGACCCTATAAAAATTAGCCCATGGTCCTCTAGCAAAGGTATCATCAGTGAGAGAACTGGATGTGTGTCCGGGCTTTACTCGTGTTTGTAGCTTGGTGTACACACTGGTGAGTGAGCCAGACCGGCTCAGCTAGGACCCCTTGGGTTATAGCAATAAACTCACGTATTCTATGAAATCGCTGACCCCATCATCAAGGGATTGCCGCTCGTGGTGTAACAGTTGATGATTACTGAGTTTGGGTTCAGAGATAATGACTGGCAACTTCTTAAATAATCCTGTTGAAGGGAAAAGTTTGGGTTTTTTTAAAGTAGAGTTTTCTGGAGGGAAAGAAACATGTAAAATGTTTTGAAGTAGCTGAAAGTCCTGGATGTAAGCAGATCAGAATACGACAGTGCTTTGCTCTTGGTATATGCACTAAAATTCACATTGTTGAATAAATACAAAAAGGCAAATGTTTCAGAGAAAGCTAAGGAAAAAAAAAAACCCTAAAATGACAATAGACGTGTTATGGTTATTACTATCGACTTTACATGATATTCTTATTGCATTTAAAAACAAGCTAATTGTGCATTGCTTTATAAAAACAAAAGACTAAAATAATATTTAATACACAGCATAAAAATATAGTTATGCTCTTTTTATGATTCAAATAGGAGTAAAATGTTCTGCTCTCTTAAGTGATACAGGTAACTGAAATGTATTCCTTTAAAGGGAAAAATAATTTATAACCACGGTGGGTGGAAAATTTCTAAGTATTTATTACATGCCCGAAGGGTAGCCAACAAGCTATGCTGGGCATAAAAACACATAAGCTTCACACTATGTGAAGATATAAACACATTAAATAAAAACATGTAAGCTTCACACGATGACTCCCACACTATGGGGATCATACCTCACCGCTCACAGTGTGTGGCTCAGGAAGTAGCAATGGCCAGCCCTAGGAGTTTGCTAGAAATGCTGGGTCTCAGGCCTGGCCACAGACCTGATGGCCCGGACTCCGCACGTTACTGAGACCCCCATTAGAATGGGCTTTACAGTTGGAGGCACGTTGGACTAGTGTCCTAATGCCCTGAGGGCCGCTGAGGTTGCTGGTGCTTTGTACTTTTTACCTGTCCGCTATCATGGTTGGATGATGGTGTCTTTCTAGTCGGTGTTACAGATGCCGCCTCTGCTGTTCCAGCCAGTTCCTGCTGCCGACTCACCTTTCCACGCTGCCAAATAAAGAGGAGCCAAGCTCCCAGGGAGACGATGAATAATCCTGCTAAGTCAGATCTCTGATGTCACAGATTTCAGAGGGAAATAACAACGCTACAAAGCCCACAGATAAGGCTTCACAGTGAGAACTGCTTCACATGGTCACAAGCTTTCTCTGAGGCTCCTAAGCAGCATCGGAGGGCTGCTGGCCCCCGAAGGCTAGAAAGGGTGGATGGAGCCCTGTGTGGCACGTTCATGCACATAAAATCAAGTAAAAATAGTTGACAAGGTGATGGAGTATTGAACCAAACTTTGTCTTTAAGGCCAATTTTAGCTACAGGGAGTCTTACTCTACAAGAACGAGAACGTCTGTGTACAGTTCCAGCCATTTACGGCCCGTAGGACAAGGCCACTGCTGCCCCAGCCTTCGCCCGAGCGCGCCCGACTCACGATGTCCGAAGCTCCTCATATGCAGAAGTGGCAACTTCCTAGGCGAAGTGGGAAATCTCAGTTTGGAACTTTTGAAAAGTTAAACTAGAAAACCTTGTCTTTTAGGAGATAAGGCCGCAATGATACTTGTAACTCGGAGTGTTTCCCGTACAGTAACCAAGATGGTTTTTCACAAACTATTATTACAAATAGGATTTTTAGGACATTTTAAAGGTTTACAAAACAAACAAAAAAAAAGATCACATCCAACTTGCGATAGGTTATTTCCCTCCTTGACCACTTTGGTATAAAAACCAGGACTGTGAATGTGCTTCTGTAAATACTTTGATTTGGTTCTTTCTGGTAGTAGTGAGATTTTTCCATTTTAAAGTTAAACCTTTTTCACCTGTAAAAATTAGATGCATTTAACTGTCGCAAAATTTGTTTCAGCTTTTAAAAATATAAGTACTAGGAATTTTGATATAGTTTATATAATCCGTTTTATTGGGAGGAAAACAGGCCTTTTTAATAAATGATTATTTCCAGACTATATTGATAGGAAAATAAAATTACAAGATGCATGTTACAATACCCAAAAAAGATGGTGCATATTAAACCAGTGAGTCATGGCAGATGACAAATACATATTCATGAACCTTTAATCACATGCAGTTACATATTTCTCATGAGTCATCAGTTGTTTATCTGGTCCTCACACTTAGGGATTTGTTCAGATGAAGCCGTTTATGATTTCAGTTGTTAAACTACGATTAGTTTTCAATAGCATTTATTCAGTGCATTCTGATCTATTTCCAATATGAAAAAACTATATTGAACTTGGTTCTGAATAAATAAACCTCATTTGTAGTGATATGTTATAACGGTTTTTCCTGAATAACAATTCTCTTACAATAAGGACCTATAAATATTTCAGAGTTATCGGGTATGTAGGCTTCTATTAGAATTAAAACTACCTTAAGAAGGTACTGAGTTTTGGGGCACCTGGGTGGCTCCAGGGTGGGTTAAAGCCTCTGCCAACGGCTCAAGTCATGATCCCAGGGGATCCCAGGGTCCTGGGATCGAGCCCCGCATCGGGCTCTGCTCGGCGTGGAGTCTGCTTCCCCTCCTCCCTCTTTCTGCCTGCCTCTCTACCTGCTTGTGATCCCTGTCTCTCAAATAAGTAAATAAAATAAATAAATAAGTAATAAGTAATAAATAAGTTATTTTAAGTAAATAAAATCTTAAAAAAAAAAAAAAGACAGTATTGGGTTTTAAGAACACATTTTACTTTCAGGTGCAGTGGATTGTCCTTCGCAATAGAAAGTAATTCTAATCCAGTCAGCAGGTCTTTTACTCTAAAGCTACTGCGGGATTTTTCCCTCCTCCAGTAGTGATAGTAACATTGATCTATCTTGTTCTTTCCTGATAACCGTGATGAGCACTGATGATGCTTTCTGCTGGCTAAAACTAAAACTCACCAAGGTTAACCAGTTCTCAGTAAAGCCAAGGAGAAAGAATTTCAGCCTGGGCCTAAAGTTTACTTAAAACACTAAACTAATAAATAGATATAATAGATCAACGCACTAGAGGATTTGGGTAACTACCGCTGAAGAATCCACATTATAATCATGAAAATAGCCAGCAAGTACATTATATTCTCCTCTGCCATATTGCACTTCGTGCAAAAATCCAAATACAGCAAAAGGGCCGCATCCCTCAACAACATGCATTCCCATGGAGACACTGCAGGTTATAAACGTGATGTGGGAACTGAGCTAAATGGTGTCCTACCAAGAGTGTGGCACAAGATACATTAGGGCCCCAGCTGGCTCAAGTTGTAGAGTGTGTGGCTCTTGATCTCAGCATCATGAGTTCAAGCCCCACGTTGTGCCTGAAGTTTACTTAAAAAAAAAAAGAAAAAATGTGGAGCACCTGGGTGGCTCAGTCCGTTAAACTTCTGCCTTTGGCTCAGGTCATGATCCCAGGGTCCTTGTACCGAGGCTCACATGGGGCTCCTTGCTCAGCAGGGAGCCTGTTTCTCCCTCTACCTGCCACTCCCCCTGCTTGTGCGTGCGCTCCCCCTCTCTCTGTCAAATCTTTATTTAAAATAATGCCATCAGCAAGATTAGCATTCTTTGTTTATTGAATGAACAGAATAAGTGCTTGTGAAATTAAGGCATGAAAACAGACACTGTTAAATCTGAACAACACACAAAAGTAATTTCATAACAAGAACATGGGATGCATGTCTTGCTGTCCTTAGTACCACACTTTTAGGACCCTGGCTAAGGCAGTGACCCTGTGCTTGAGAACCACCAGGGAGCTTTAAAAATGCTGATGCCCAAGCCCCACTCCCCAGAGAGACTAACCGTTGAGGTTGTAGCCTGGGCACAGGGCTGTTTCAGTTTTTTATAAGTTCCCCAAGTTGTTCTGAAGAGCAGCTAGAATTGCAAATCTCTGGGCCTAGGGAAAAGAGGCCTGGGGGAAAAAGATTTGTTTGGGCAAGATAACTAGGGAGCACTCAGTTGATTCCTTAGAAAAATGAAAGGGTGGGATTGCCTGGGTTTTTTGGTTTGGAGTTTTTCTTTTTTTCCGTTTAAGATTTTATTTTTAAGTAATCTCTACACCCCATGTGGGGCTCAAATTTACAACCCTAAGATCAAGAGTCACATGCTCTACCACCAGAGCCAGCCAGGTGCCCCTAGTTTTTAAAGTCCATCCCGTGTCCTAAATGTTATTTTAAGAGAGGACTTTATAAAATACTTTTTTTTTTTTTTAATTAGAGCAAGATGGGGAGAGAAAGAGACGGGAGGGGGAGAGGATCTTAAGCAGGCTCCACGCCCAGCACAGAACCCGACATGGTGCTTGATCTCACAGCCCCAAGATCATGACCTGACCTGAAGTCAGGAGTCAGAAGCTTAACTGCCTGAGTCACCCAAGTGCCCAGATAGATATTTTAATTCTGTTTTCAAAGTGGTTTTTAATTTTCTGGAGTGTATGATGTCTTGAGCTTTCAGATTGACTATGTCAGATTAAACATATGGATTTAGCGCCACTCCATCCACAACCTCCACTAAATGACAGTAAAAGAGTAAAAACAAAAGGTATAGATTTATAGTAAGAAAAACAGCAGAGCAGGCAACAGTAGCCAGGCAGAAGGAAGACATTTCGATGTTTCAGAACCCTGAAAGGCTCAGGAATTCCAAAGGTGTGCTCCCTCTAAAAGCAGGGGAAATTGATAAGGTAGGCGACTAGAGGCCTCTCCCACAATTTAAAACTGAAAAATCATCAAGAAAGAATGGTATGAGCAAATTATGAGCTATAGAAGCAAACAGATGAAACAGCTAAAGGTTTAAAACGATGGCTCCTGGAAAAAAATAAAACAATAGCTCCTAGGAATTGGGGATGGGGAAGGGCAAGTCAGGGGTCTGCCGTTCAGAAAGACTTCATCATTTGATGAAGAGCTCTTTTTTTAAAAGTTTTATTTTTAAAGATTTTATTTGACAGATAGATCACAAGTAGGCAGAGAGGCAGGCAGAGAGAGAGGAGGAAGCAGGGCTCGATCCCAGGACCCTGGGATCATGACCTGAGCCAAAGGGAGAGGCTTTAACCCACTAAGCCACCCAGGCACCCCTAAAAGTTATTTTTGAGGACACCTGAGTGGCACAGTCGGTTAAAGCTTCTGCACTGGACTCATGATCCCAGGGTCCCTGCTCGCCCTTGCCCCCCCCCCAAGTCTGTTTTTGCGGGCTCCCACGCTCTCTGACAAAAAAAAAAAAAAAAAAAAAAGTGATTTTTGACCAGGGTATGAGGGAAAAGTTAATCAAATACTGTAGATGAGAATGTAAATTTGTAAAACCTTTCTGAATGGCAATTGAGTAATACAGACCAAAAATTTAAATGTACACAACATTTAGTCCAGCATTTTCACTCTTGGAATTTATCTTGAGGAACTGAACAAGCACTGCTTTCACTATAAAACTGAAAATGGAAAACTACCTGCTTGTTCTACACCAGAATCTTCATTTGAACAAGTATATATATACATATATATATATATATATACATACATACATATACATATATATGTATATATACATACATACATATGTATATATACATATACATTCAGAGTATTATATATATATTCCTCAACTGATTTTTTTTCGAAGATTTTATTTATTTATTTAACACAGAGAGAGAGATCACAAGTAGGCAGAGAGAGAGAGGAGGAAGCAGGCTCCCCACCGAGTAGACAGCCTGATGCGGGGCTCGATCCAGGACCCTGGGATCATGACCTGAGCCGAAGGCAGAGGCTTTAATCCACTGAGCCACCCAGGCGCCCCAACATGCAAACATTTTAAGTGATGGATTTCACACCCACCAGATGCTCAAAAATGTAAGAAGTCTGAAAATAGCAAGTTGGTTAGCATGTCAGACAACTGGACTGTAGATATACTGCTGGCA
The DNA here is from genome assembly GCF_020171115.1 of Neogale vison. Lineage (NCBI taxonomy): Eukaryota > Metazoa > Chordata > Mammalia > Carnivora > Mustelidae > Neogale > Neogale vison. The sequence goes on along the minus strand of NC_058105.1, from coordinate 118,908,970 downwards.
AGCGTCAACACTGGTTCACAGAAAAAACAAAAATCGGCATCACTTACATGAAAGCTTGAATATGCCCTTCTCTTTGACTAGGAATTCCTCTCCCAGGGAATATAAAATGATAGAAATACTTAGGAAGAAAATTGTTCTTACTTAGTAAAATGGAAGATAAAAGGAAGAATATATCCAGCATATGTGCAAAAATGTCCTTAGTAGTGTTCTAGTGGCCTCAGCTTGCATCCAGCCCCAAGGACCATCAACATAGAATGGAAATATATACCATAGTGAAAAGCAAACAACGTAAATGAGTGACAGCTACACAAGAGAATGTGAATGACTCTCTGAATCGCACAAATGAAATGAGCAAAAAAAGAGCCAAAAGAACAGAACGACCATCTACATAACCCTGAAATACAGGTGAGAAATGAAAACTATAAGCAGTAAAAAACTAAGACAACCACTATGAAAATCAGTACTACCGACCTAGAAAAAAAAAAAGAACAGCTTTCTCACAATCTAGGAGAAAAAGAAAGATAGAAAATCAAAACTGGGGGTGCCTGGGTGGCTCAGTGGGTTAAAGCCTCTGCCTTCGGCTCAGGTCATGATCCCAGAGTCCTGGGATCTGCCCGCATCCGACCCCGCATCGGGCTCTCTGCTCGGCAGGGAGCCTGCTTCCTCCTCTCTCTCTCTCTCTGCCTGCCTCTCTGCCTACTTGTAATCTCTGCCTGTCAAATAAATAAATAAAATCTTTAAAAAAGAAAAAAAAAAAAAAAGAAAATCAAAACTGCACAAAACCCGGTAGCTACGAGATCTACCACTCTACCCAAATACCAGCCCCGCACGGACAAGGGCTCAAAAAAGACCAACATTGGAGCTTGTTTCTTCTCCGCAAAAAGACTTAATGAAAGTCAGACGATCTGTGCCATCTGAAGAGAAAGGGGAATAGAGCGTCATCCCCATGAGAGAAGTGCGGCAGCTCTTTCAGTCATTTGGGTAAAGAAAAAAGTCTCATTCTTTGAAAAAATAGGTTTAAAGGAAACCTTTTAACTTGAAAATATAGTGCCTGCAGTGCACCGTGGAAATGCAAATGGTAGCTGAGTCATCGCCCTGGAGATTAACGCGCGTAACTCCCGAGCTCCCCGGATGCCTGCCTGGCAGGGACTGGCCCCCTCCCTAGCCGGCCCCGACCCCTAATTGCATCTGTTTTGTTCACGGAGGCTCTGGATGTGATTTCTTTGGGATAAAGGATTTTGTTGCCTGCCTAAGAAAATGTCAGAGGTCTGCATTTTACACAAAAGAATGTTCATAATATAATGTTAGATGAAATATAAAAGGCAAATTACAAGACTGTATTTAATACGATTACATTTTTCTTTACAAAAAAATGCATGCGTATGTGTACGTTGGTCATGTATGTGCATAAAAAAATGCTTGCACCAAAAGGATCCTTACGCCAAAATGTTAATGCCGGCTATATGCCTTTTTGCAAGCTCTTTGTTTTTGTCTACATTTTCAGAAATGTCTGTGTTGACACAGTAAGGCAAAATAAGAAAAATAAAGTGATTTCATAATAAGCAAAGAAAAAATTAGAAAGGAAGAATAATAAATAGGAGTACAAAACAAAGAATCAGAGAAACAAAAATGATTTTTTAAGAGCTTTTTTTTTTATCAAGATAAAAGAAGAAGGCACAAATAATCTTAGGAATTAGAAATGGAATATAATTAAAGATACAAAAGTGTAGTTGACCCTGCTAGCTCCGTATCCAGTAACATTTTTCTTCTTTTTACTAACAAGGTGTCTGTAGGTCAGCAATGTGGGGACCAGGTCTGTTGTGGGAATAAAAATACATTTCCCAGGGGCCCCTGGGTGGCTCAGTTATTTAAGCAGCTGCCCTCAGCTCAAGTCATGTTACCCAAGTCCTGGGATTGAGTCCAGTCCCACATTCGGCTCCCTGCTCAGCCAGGAGTCTGCTTCTCCCTCTGCCCCTCCCCCTGGTTTGTGCTCTCTCTCTCACTCTCTCTTTCTCGAATAAATAAATAAAATCTTAAAAAAAAAAAAGTACATTTCTCAGTGTCCCTAGCCAGTGAGAATGGCCAATGAGAAGTAAGTAAAAGTCTTTGGGAGAACTCCCAGAAAAACTGAGTCAACCTTGTTCTTTCCTCCTTCCCACTCCCTGGAATATGGATGTGATGGCTGGAGCTGCAGTTACCTCTTTGAGACTAAGAAAGAAAAGTCAAAGAACTGCAGAGACCTTTACTTGGACAATTGAGGCTCTAAACCAGGGGTCAGATAAGTATCCTTATGAATTAGTGGGTTTAAATATATTTGATGTATGTCTATCCATTGCAGTTTTTGTCTTTATTGATTTTTAAATCGTCATCTCAGTCCAATAGGAGCTTCTTCAAGTAGGCCCCTAAGATTTTGACTCAACTTAGTAGTCTTTGATATAGCTTCATTGCTTTGCTGCACATACACACACACACACACACACACACACGATGACAGGATATTTCATACTCATCTTTTATTTTTTTTTAAAAAGATTTTATTTATTTAACAGAGAGTCGGAGAGAACAAGTAGGGGGAGCAGCAGAGGGAGAGGGAGAAGCAGGCTGCCCACTGGGTAAGGAGCCCAATGTGGGGCTCTGATTCCAGGATCCTGGGATCATGACCTGAGCCGAAGGCAGACGCTTAACCAACTGGGCCACCGAGGTGCCCTCATACTCAACTTTTTTATTTCCCAACTCAGACCTAGAATCAGACATTTATCCAAGAGCCATGGTTTCTACAGATGAGACAAAGTATTTATTATTCAGGAATTGTCTTGGCTCTCCTTCGCCTTTGCTTACCATATTAAGGATATAGATGGAGTTTTGAAAAAGAGTCAATGGCACGCAGAATTGATGAAGGAAAGTTCTTCAGTATAAAAGAACTCCAACTAATAAGAGGTACAAAAGGGGTACCAAATGAAGTAAGGATCTAATTAATCGTCACTAGTGATGCTAAAACCATTAGGAGAAAGGTTGATGGGAAACTTTATAATGAACTTAAAACAAAAATTCTAATATCTTAAATGAGATATTAGAAAGCATTGTAGGGGCGCCTGGGTGGCTCAGTCGTTTAAGTCTCTGCCTTCAGGGGCGCCTGGGTGGCTCAGTGGGTTAAAGTCTCTGCCTTCAGCTCAGGTCATGATCCCGGGGTCCTGGGATTAAGCTCTGCATCAGGCTTTCCACTCAGCGGGGAGCCTGCTTCTCTCTCTCCCTCTGTGCTCTCTCTCTCTCTGTCAAATAAATAAATGAAATCTTAAAAAAAGAAGAAGAAGAAAGAAAAAAAGAGTTGTAGCCATGATAAGATAACAGTATGCTATACAAAAAAGAACATTCAGGGGCGCCTGGGTGGCTCAGTGGGTTAGGCCGCTGCCTTCCGCTCAGGTCATGGGTCCTGGGATCAAGCCTCTGCTCAGCAGGGAGCCTGCTTCCTCCTCTCTCTCTGCCTGCCTCTCTGCCTACTTGTGATCTCTCTCTGTCAAATAAATAAATAAAATCTTTAAAAAAAAAAAAAAAGAACATTCAGAGAACAAGAAATAGGCCTAAAGAATTAAAATATGATGGCATAGGTCAAAACATCATTAAAGTATTACAAGACAAAGTTAAGACCATCTTCTAGAAAGCAGAGCAAAATAGGTGGTAGAAAGGAGAAAAAAGATAAAAATTAGAACATCGGGAGGTTCCTGTGTGGCTCATTTGTTAAGCATCTGCCTTTGTATCAAGTCATGATCCCAGGGCCCTGGTATCGAGCCCTGCATTGGGCCCCCTGCTCAGTGGGGAGTCTTAGTCCCACTCCCCCTGCTTGTGTTCCCTCCCTTGCAGTCTCTTTCTCTGCAAATAAATAAATAAAATCTTTTTTAAAAAATTAGAGAATTTAAAAATTAAAAATTCTAAATTCTAAATTCTAGAATTTCTAAAATTCTAATTTTAAAAAATTAGAGAATCATTCCAGCTAAAGGAAGTCCAGAAAGAGAAAACAGAATGGAAAAAAGAAAATTATGAAAGAATTAAAGAAACTTCCAGCACAGGGGCGCCTGGGTGGCTCAGTCGGTTAAGCCGCTGTTTTTGGTTCAGGTCATGATCTCAGGGTCCTGGGATGGAGTCCCTCATCGGGCTCCTTGCTTGGCGGGGAGCCTGCTTCTCTCTCTGCCTCTGCCTGCCTCTCTGCCTACTTGTGATCCCTCTCTCTCTCTCTGACAAATTAATAAATAAATAAAATCTTAAAAAAGAAAAGAAACTTCCAGCACACCCATACGTGTGGGTGCACCCACTCACACCCCCCCACACACACACTTTGGCATCATCATCCTTCCAATATAGTTATGTTTTAATTGTGTTAATCTGTTTTTTACATTATTTCCAGGTGAGTATTATTTACAACTTAGTCATATATTGTCTTATGAATATAGTAGTCTTCTTGTTCAACTTTTCTTTTATCGTCTCTAAACAATTGCCTTATGTTTTTATTTGCTTGATTTTCTATACCCCCATTGCCCAGTTCTTTTCCAGAGTCTCTCCTACAGATACATTCAGCACAATCTCATTTCAATACATTAGTACATTGTGACACAGCTAGTTTAGTCATTTTATCTACTTCCAGAGATATCCCTCCATGAATTCCATGCCCTTTTGTTCCAACCTGGACCATTTGCTCTCTTGAATCAGGGCCTCCTTTCTTTCTTCCTTCCTTTTTTTCTTTCTTTCTTTCTCCAGGCCTTCCCCTTTTTCCCTTTGTTGGGTCCTTTTTCCCTGGATCTCATATCTTTCTTTTTTCTCAGTTACCCCTTTGTATGTCACCCAAGGTTAAGTTATGCTTCGGTGTTAAGTTATGACCTTAACACCCTGCTGGTCTTCAATAACAAACCTTTCTGAGGTGTCCCTCTTGGGTTGGCTGTAGCTCCATCCTTTTTCTTCCCAGGACCAAGGGGATGGAGCAGCCCCTGAATGACATCGGTCTCAAACCAGAGGGAAAGAGGGTGTAGCTAGCCAGAGATGGCCCTTAAGCCTTTGCTGAGAAGTGATATGTGTTTATTCTGCCTACATTCCAATAGCCAAAACAGGTCACATAGCCACTCTTGAGTTCATCCTGTATCTATACTTTGGGTATATGATTCTTGGTGGGAAAAAGTTTTCTTTCAGGATTTTTTTTTTTTTTTGGTAATCTCTATACCCAATGTGGGGCTTGAATGCAAAACCGCAAATCAAATCAAGAATCAGATGCTCTTGGGGCGCCTGGGTGGCTCAGTGGGTTAAAGCCTCTGCCTTCGGCTCAGGTCATGATCCCAGGGTCCTGGGATTGAGACCTGCGTCGGGCTCTCTGCTGAGTGGGGAGCCTGCTTCCCTTCCTTTCTCTCTGCCTGCCTCTCTGCCTACTCGTGACCTCTGTCAAGTAAATAAATAAAATCTTAAAAAAAAAAAATCAGATGCTCTTCTGACCAAGCCAGCCAAGTGGCCCATCTTTCAAGATTTTAAGGTTGTTGCTGTCCTGCCTTCGAGCTTGCAGTGTTGTTGGGAATGCATTTCTGATTCTTGAATCTTGACATGTGACCTGTCTTTTTACTCAGGAAGCTTTTAGGATTCTCATTTTGTCTCTGTGGGGTGATGTGGGAGAGCACGTAAAAAAGCATTAGAGGCTCTTCTCCCCTAGAAGCAAATCTATGTGTAGTATCTTACCATGATGCAGGAGTAAATTTGGTGGCATGCGACAGAAAACCCAAAATTACAATGGTCTAAACTGGATGTGTATTTCTATTTCACATCAATAAAGTCTATAGGAAGGCAAGCAAGGCTAAGTGTGCTCCAAGAAGCAGTCAGGGACTCTGGCCTTTCTAGTCCTTTGCTCCCTGAAGAGGTTATCTGGCTTCCTGGCATCTGGTTGATGGAAAGGGACAACAGGCAATGGCGCTGTCTTCAGCCCCGTAAGAAGAAACCAGCCACACCTCATTTCCATTCCTAGCCACTTGGCCAGGCTTTTGTCACTTGGCCAGCCCAGCTCCAAGGGAGGCTGAGAAATATGGTCTTATTTTCCATGTCCATCTTCCCAACTAATAATTGGGGGGGGCGAATATTACTAAGGAAGAGGAAGAAACGGATCTCAGAGTGGGCAACAAGAAGTCTCTACCATGACCTAAAAGTGAAAATCTCTCTCACACATACACACACACACACACACACACCAGCGTAAATCACAGAACAGCTTTAATCCCTAACATCTCGTGTCAAGTAAGAGACTTTTTCTTTTTTCTTTTTTTTAAAGACTGATTTATTTCTTTAAGTCAGCTCTTCACCCAACGTGGGGCTTGAACTCACAACCTTGATTGAGATCAAGAGTCACAGGCTCTACCGACTCAACCAGCCAAGCACCCCCAGAGACTTTTTAAAGAGATGAAATGGTGGCCTCTAGATAGGGAGATTTGAGAGATGGGGATGTGTAAACCTGGAAAGTGATATTTCTTAACCTGTTTTTGGAAAATAAGAGTAGAACATACAAACAAATGTGCAGCTTAATATATCTTCAAGCAAACCTCCCAGTGACCACAACACAGGTCAAGAAATAGAACATTGCCAGCCACCCAGCATCCATGATCCATGATCCCCATCACCACTCCCTTTCTTGGAAGACCTACCTCCCTTGTCCTCCTTTCTTTATGGTTCACCCAAACGTGCATCCCCAGGTACCACAGTTTAATCCTGCCCATTTGTGTCAATGTCTTTCAAATTGTTTTTATCTGCAGTTTCCCCTCCACCCCCCCTTTTTTCCATTTATAATTTTTCTGCAGAAGAAACTGGGCCCTTTGATCCCAGCAGCTTGAATGTTGTGGATTATGAACTCCAGATGTGGTTCCAGGAGCCACCGTGTACTGGGAATTTCCTGGACTCGAGTCCACTCTGTTTGATTACTGGGTCATAAGCTTGGGAGACATAAAATGGTGCCGGCTTCTCTGGGTGGGAGCCACTGACGTGCAGTGCCTGGTTCATTCCTTCACTGGGGGTTGCAAGATGGTGTTATTCTATTTCCAGATGGTTAAAAAGCCAGATTCGTGTATATTTCACCACAGGTTTTGAAAAGTTGAAAAAAATTGTGTGTTCAAACATTTGTGCTGTCCATTGGTGTATATAGGAAACAAAACTGGAAGGGTATATGGCAAAGAGTTAAAGATGGCTGTCTTGGTGGTAAGACTATAGGTGTTCATTTTTTACTGTATCTGCCTGAAAGTTTTTCACTTAGTATATATCACTTTAATAATATAAATCATTGGGGCACCAGGGTGGCTCAGTTGGTTAAGCAGCTGCCTTCGGCTCAGGTCATGATCCCAGGGTCCTGGGATGGAGCATTGCATTGGCTCCCTGCTCAATGCAGAGCCTGCTTCTCCTCCTGCTCCCCCTTCCCCCTGCTTATGCTCTCTCTCCCTCAAATAAATAAATAAAATCTTTACATAAAGAAAATGGCTATTCTTATGTTATGTGAATTGCACCTCAATAAATTTAAAAATATGTCATTAGATAGATTATATATGTATTTTATATCTAATACATGTATTACATATTATACATGTACTATATATTTTAAAATATATCCTCGAGACAGTAGGGTAAATTTGAAAATGGACTGGATACTGGATGATAGGAAAAAATTATTGTTAGAAATTGCGCTTTGGGGGCGCCTGGGTGGCTCAGTGGGTTAAAGCCTTTGCCTTGGGCTTGGGTCATGATCCCAGAGTCCTGGAATCGAGCCCCGCATTGGGCTTTCTGCTGAGTGGGGAGCCTGCTTCCCTCCCTTCCTTTCTCTCTGCCTGCCTCTCTGCCTACTTGTGATCTCTGTCAAATAAATAAATAAAATCTTTAAAAAAAAAAAAAGAAATTGCGCATTGATAATGACACCATGAATACATTCCTCGGCCCTTTGGGCTGCCCAGCTCTCCTCCCCGGGAGTCCCTCCCCTGCCCCCCAAGACTTCCCCATGATCCAGCCGCTGCCACCACTATAGCCCAGCTCAAGCTGAGGGCCTCCAGGACCCCAGTCAGCCAAAAGTTGACAACCTGTGCCGGTCATTAGGCTTTTCCTCTCTAAGCTTCACGTCTGCCCACCCAGGTGCCTCGGTTCACCTTGGCCAGCGGCTCCCCGTTAGGCCCTGCCCTTGGGAGGCGCTAGAGGGCAGGCTGGAGGGGCGAGAGGACTTGTTTCTGGGCTTTATCTGCAGAAATTTCACTTGGCCGTAATCAGTTTCAGCCGTAGCAGCTAATTCCCATTTGCAGCTTTCCCCCAGAACCAACCTCATGGTGCCCCAGGAGACCCCGGCATCGAGGCCCGGTCATCACAGGTCTGTTCCCGCCCTCCCCAAGCTGGTCAGCCTCAATCATTCCAACTGCTTCTTTCCCCCCTCCAGTCCCAGGAGCAATTCCTGGAAACGCCTACCTTAGTGTTTCCTTTTTGCCTTTTTGGCTCTTCAATATATGGGCTAATCATTCTTCCCCCCCTCCCCCCAACCCTTGGTTAATCATTCCTTATATTACATTTTATCTGTGGAGTAAACGTCTCCTTGACATTATAAGCAAATTTGCTGAGTGGGGCTAATTGCAGCTGCGGACTAATAAACTCAGCGGCAGATTTTCGCCCAGACCTTTTTCCTTGGCACTTACATTTCCCTGACCTTCCTCCGTTGAAGGTGGATTTGGAGCTCATTCTCTTGTTTCAGTCCTTTTGCTGCCTCTTCCCTTGCTCCACGCTCGGTGACTCGGTGACTGGCTTTGTCGTGCACAGAACAACGTGAGCTTGGGCTCGGTTACAAATTTGGCAAGTCAACCGGTTGGTTGCTCTTTGCCCGTGGCTCTTTGGGCCCCCAGCCAGTAACAGGAGTCTGGAGGGAAGTCTAAGCAGCTGCCTACACTCTTTGCCCTAGGGACTGTCCCCAGGACCCCACCCCGAGTGGACACTGCTGGCCTTCAGCACCTAATTCAATTCGTCCTGCAAGGAGTCGGAGTGGGGGTTTGGTTTGCACAGCCTTCTCTGGGCGAGCACTTTGTGGGTGTGACCGCACGTGACCTTCTTTCTTCCTCCCGTTCAGCTGGGCTCTCTTAGATTTCTTCCTCTCATTCGGTGGCCTTCTCCTGACAAGTTTTGGTTCTCTTAGTCTCCTTTTCTTGCATGCTTAAAAAAAAGGCTGGGGAGGATGCCGTTTGGTTCAGTCGGTGAAGCCCCAGCTTTCTGGGGAGGAACCAACCCTTACGGAGCTACTCTGGGCTTCGTCTGCTTTGCATGTTGTAATGTCTTTTGGTGTCTTTGAGGAAAACCAGCCATGGTGTAATGGGAAAATGGGAAATGAGGATTCGATTCCCAAATGTGGCCCTTTAAGGCGGTGTTCTCCAAAACTGGGCAATCTTTTCGTGCAACACTTCTTGGTTATGATATTCGTTAGATCCTAGAGAAAAATGACCAATTGACAGATCCCAAAATTATAATATCATCTTGCAGTTAGATTTGTTTTGTAAAAAAGAGCTGTTGAGAAATTGGTCCTTTAAGATTTTGTTTGCATCTTGTGTTTTTGCAGGTGTGTCCATGTATGTTATACACAGGAGCTATTTTCTTTACCTCCTGATGGTATTGCTAAGATTAACTTGTAAAAGAGCTCTGTTTAGTTGGTTTAAAGGCAAGCACTTGTAAGAATGGGGTATTTTATTTTATTTTTAAAAACATTTTAAGGTTTTATTTATTTATTTGACACAGAGAGACAGAGTGCATACACACAGCAGGGGGAGTGGCCGAGGGAAAGGGAGAAGCAGGCTCTCCACTGAGCTGGGAGCCCCATGCAGTGCTCCATCCCAGGACCCTGGGATCATGACCTGAACCAAAGGCAGACGCTTAACTGACTGAGCTACCCACATGCCCCAGAGTTGGGCATTTTATTTTATTTTATTTAAGATTTTATTTATTTATTTATTTGACAGAGAGAGAGAGAGAGATCACAAGTAGGCACAGAGGCAGGCAGAGAGAGGGGGAAGCAGGCTCCCTGCTGAGCAGAGAGCCCGATGCGGGGCTCGATCCCAGGACCCTGAGATCATGACCTGAGCTGAAGGCTGTGGCTTAACCCACTGTGCCACCCAGGCGCCCCAGAATTGGGCATTTTAAAACTCAGAAAGATGGAAACTAAGCCAAATGTTGAAGTTCACATGATCTTGGGAAATACTTGGCATTAAAGCTAATTTAAGTCTATCGGTTTAATTACAAAGGACATGTCTTTAGCATTATCACCATGGAATGCAAAAGTCTGTGTTATTTCTATTGCAAATTTTGTCAGAAAAGGAAAAAAACTTAGAGCTTTGTCTAACACTCCGTGAAGTTTTATGGGTGATCTAAGACTGGAAATAATGAGGGTAACAACTCTGTATGCAAGGAAAATGAGACTGGTTATTTAAACAGGGAAAAGTTAAAACAAAATCTGACTGTAGAAAAGGAAAGTTGTAGTAGAAGGCTTCTGAGAGGGAAGTCTTTGGTAAGGAATTTTGTACATAGGACTAAGATTATAGAGAAGGAATACGGAAAACATTTATAAGGGAGTAATCAACACCTGGGGAAGAAAGGAAAGAGTAAAAGAGCAAAATAAGGCAGAAGTTGAACAGTAATAAAATATTAACAGAAGCCTTAGCTGATTCTGAGGAGTTCCAGAGTTGGATTACCCTTCAGAACCATCCTAAATTGGGGGAAGGGTCTTGAACTTCTAGAACAGCCATTTGATGTGACCACCTGGGAAGAGGGAACGGCTGTCCCAAGGCAGCTGTCTTCGGTCAAGGTCATCCCTGATGGCTTCAGAGCCTCCTCACACCTTAGAGTCTTTCATTCCTAATAGAGATTGCGGTCAGTGTATGCCTGCGGCCACAGCAACTCTGATCCGTGCAGTGCCCTGGATCTTTTTGTTAAACTAAGTTTATATCAACATGGGAGAAGACGGGAAAAAGACTGCATGAAGTCTTTAAAAATTCATCTTGTTGCAGGGTGCCTGGGTGGCTCAGTTGATTAAGCATCCACCTCTTGATTTTGGCTCGGGTCAGGATCTCACGGTCATAAGATGGAGTCCCACATCTTAAGATTCTCTCCTCCATTGCACGTGTTCTCTCTCTGTCTCAAAGAAATAATAAAAGAAAAAAATTTAAAAATATGTCTTGTTGGAGTAAGAGCTTTAATGCCAAGTACGTGGTATAAGCTTGGGATTTGGTTTTCCTCTATCAAAATGACAGTTCTTTGAGATTAATGGTCTAAATGGTGAAGGTTTTTGTCTTTTTTTTTTAAGATTTTATTTACTCATTCATTTGTCAGACAGAGATCACAAGTAGGCAGAGAGGCAGGCAGGGAGGCAGGCTCCCTGCTTAGCAGAGAGCCCCACTTGGGGCTTTATCCCAAGACACGTGAACCTGAAATCACGATCTAAGCTGAAGGCAGAGGCTTTGACCCACTGAGCCACCCAGGCGCCCCAAAGGTTTTTATCTTTAATCTGTCCAGAACAACAAAATTTGTATTTTCTCCCATTTTCTTGACTCGAAACGATTGAAAATTAAACCTGCCCCTTTTTTCCAGAAGTCCTGCAAACCAAAGCTAGAGAACTTGAAGTAAACCTCCAAGAAAATCACCACACTGGCCCATGCTTGTCTGTTGCTTCATGAGTCACTCAGAAAAATCACCAGAACAAGTTTGTTCTAGCCATCCTGATTTGATGGATCTGCCATTGGAAATTCCAGACTTTGAAATGATTATGGATGGGAGCAGTTTGATGGATCAAGGACAACAAAGAGCTGGATGCAAAGGTGACCCATCAGCTATTGTCCAATGCTGAGGACCCTCCAAATTGTTTGATTCCTCAAGGGAATAATCAACCAGACCTTTATGAAGGGTCTAACATAAGCTCATAACCCTTATGAAGACCACAAAACTCTTTATAATGGCTTTGGTACTACATCTAGACTTAATTAAATACTAGCCCCAATATTCCCTGAAGAGCCTCAGAAGAACTAAAGAATGGGGATTTGGATACCCTACTGGCACTAAAACCAGCTGGAAATATAATGAATCCTTATCCCGGAACATCTTACACAAGAAATGGTTGGTTCGGGCGCCTGGGTGGCTCAGTGGGTTAAGCCGCTGCCTTCGGCTCAGGTCATGATCTCAGGGTCCTGGGATCGAGTCCCGCATTGGGCTCTCTGCTCAGCAGGGAGCCTGCTTCCTCCTCTCTCTCTCTGCCTGCCTCTCTGCCTACTTGTGATCTGTCTCTATCAAATAAATAAATAAAATCTTTAAAAAAAAAAAAAAAAGAAACGGTTGGTTCACCATATTCACCAAAGCACCTATTATGGGTGAAATATATTCTTTAGTGGATCCAGAAGTATTTGGTGGGGCCCAATAATCAGATAACTATTCAAAAGTAAGACATTTGTAGTAGTAATAATATATTTATGCTAAAAATAATCCCAAGACGGGGACCCCCACCAGTTCTAAAATATCTATAACTTAGAGGCACTGAACCTGGAGAAGACTGGCGAGTAGACTAGACCATAATGCCAGAAACACGTTGTTTTGTTTTTGTTTTTAAGTAAGTCCTGTGCCTGACGGGCTTGAACTCCTAGCCCTGTGATCAAGACCTGAGCCAAGATCAAGAGACTGCTTAATCAACTGAGCCACTCAGGCATGTGTGTGCGTAGGCGTGTGTGTGTGTGTGTGTGTGTGTGTGTGTGTGTGTTTAAGAGATCTTAACCCATGAATATTTTGTGTTCTTTACCATTGTCTTTATAAACATAGTTTCTATTACCTTGAAAGTATATAATTAAAGCTGAGTCTTGGGGAAACCAGAACAAAATTCATGAATGTCTATACTCAAATAAGTAACATATGTATTTGAGATTTGAGTTTTTGAAATGCAGGTACTTTCCCAATATTCCATACGTGACAAGAACTTTGGATGTATCCACCTGCTGGAGCTGGCTCCCCAGTGTGTGCCGATCTACTAGAACTCTCTGTGGCCTGCCATCAATATGCCTGAGCAATCTGGGAATGAAGTAAAATCATTTTCTCAATCTTTTCATGTCTGCCAGAAATGTGGAAGTGTATAGCAAACACTAAAATTGGCCAAATTCCTATAAGGACTAAAATCAGGGTTAACTCAGAAGGATGGTATTGGATAATCAAACAATAAGTTCTCTGTTCTCTGAAAAGGCAAATACTCCTTTTGCTACAACAACCCCAGTAGTATTCAACAAACATGAAATTTAGTGCTTTTTTAATTTAAGATTTTATTTATTTATTTGACACAGAGAGAGAGAGAGAGATCACAAGTAGACAGAGAGGCAGGCAGAGAGAGAGGGGGAAGTAGGCTCCCTGCCAAGCAGAAAGCCTGATGTGGGGCTCGATTCCAGGACCCTGAGATCATGACCTGAGCCGAAGGCAGAGGCTTAACAAACTGAGCCACCCAGGTACCCGTGAAATTTAATTCTTGATGAAATAATACTCTTGGCTGCTTTAAAGGTTAATAGGAGCTTTTTTTTTCTTTGAAAATACTGAGGTGGACTAGTCAAACTAGCATGGTTAATTTAACTCTCATGGGCTCTTCGAGACATAGCTCAGATGTTACCTAAACCTTCCTTAAATTGCTCTACCACCAGAAGAAAATAGCCTTCAAGAAATTATCTTGCATAACTGTTACCTGTACCTTATGAATTACGTTGTTTGTATATGTCCCTGTCCATTACAGGGACCATGAAGTAGGTGCTCAAATGTTTAATTCATGAGTGAAAATTTTCTATTGCCACCAAGTTTATCCTGGGGTGATCTTGGTCCTGTGGCTGGCTGAGGTCTCAGTGTAACTGAGGACTGTTGCTACCAGGAAACTGTCCAAGAGGTTGCACAAAGGTATATCACTGGGAGACGAAGCACGAGAGACTGTGGACTCTGAAAAGCAAACTGAGGGTTTTGGAGGGGAGGGAGGTGGGGGGATGGGTGAGCCTGGTGGTGGGTATTAAGGAGGGCACATATTGCATGGAGCACTGGGTGTGGTGCATTAACAGTGAATCTTGGAACACTGACAAAATAAAGTAAAAATTTTAAAAAAAAGGTATATCACCTTGGGGAATTAAGGGTTTGGCTTTCATCTGTACAGGTTCCGAAAAATGAGTACCTTGTATCTATTCAGAGGCTTTAGTAAGTACTGGGAGCTTTCTGAGTGTTCTATTCTGCCGGGCAGTGGTGATCCAGGAGTTCAATGGACACAGTCCTCACCCTGACTTCATTGACCGCCTGCCTGGGGGGAAGAGTCCATTCAACAAGCCTTTCCAAGAACTGGACTGGCTTGGGGTAAGAAGGACAACATGCTGGGGATGGATAACTTGCTACACCCAAGACACTCGGCACCAGAGGGGCTTCCTGGAGGGACCATGTTCTCTCCAGTCTAACGCTCTCCCAACTGAGCTATTTCGGCTCCATGTTCTCTCCAAAACACAGCCTTCAGGCCTGATTTACAAAGTCAAAATGTCCCTTTATTAACAATAAGCAATGAAAGTGGTTCACTGGAGGGAAAGGTACACATCTCTACATTCTCTCTCTAGATAAATTCACATTAGGCATGAGGAGGATGAAGCCTCCGTCCCCACCCTAGGAATTAAGCTTGTGAATAGGGCCATTATTTTTGAATTTCTCTTTTTTTGGAACAAGATTCTCTCTCCCCCAAACTCAGCAGGGATGGCTTTGTCAGCTAGGCTTCCCTGACTCACCCTTTTCTCGGTTTCTAATCTTCTAATAGAAACACTGCTTCTTTAGATTTGTCAATACCTTTGATCATGTTATAGGGTATTGTTGGAGAAGAAGATTTTCCCTCTATCCTGCAACATTCTTCTAGCTAGACTGAGAATCAAACTGACAAAGGACAGATTAACAGGAGAAAATAAATTTTTTTTTTTTTTTTTTAGTTTTTGATACAGGACTCGACCCCAGGACCCTGAGATCATGACCTGAGCCAAAGGCAGAGGCTTAACCCACTGAGCCACCCAGGTGCCCCTAAAATTTAATTATGTACATATGAGGAATCAACACAGACATGAGCATCCAAAGACAGACAAAATGAAGTATAAAGGAACTCCTGAATCAAGAAGAGAGTAGGGGTCTAGAACTTCAAAGGGAAGGAAAGCAACTTTCATGAAGATGAAAAAATAAATGTTTGGTAAACAAGCATTTGGTGGGCCACCCACACAATGGGACACAAAGAGGAATTTGATCAAACAGGCTTGCTGGGTTCCTTCTTGTCTGCCATACCTAGTTCTTGTCTAATACAGTTACTTATGGTGCTAGCTCTCTCTCAACATGTCCTCTGGATTCTTTTAGGCAGTTAGGAATAAGTAAGAAGGTTTCTTCCTGAGTGTTTTTGGCCATTACTTATTTTCAACTTGAAATAATCTGCACATTAAAGTGGCACATTTTGGAGGCGCTTGCCCTTGTCCCTTACAGTTTGATGATGTCTGTAATTTACTGTCAGCAAAAAGTGTAGTAGTAGTAGCAGCAGCTGTGTGTGTGTGTGTGTGTGTGTGTGTGTGTGTGTGTGTTTTGCATTAAATTAAGGGCTGGCAATGACTCAGGACCTGACCCCCCAGGGGTGGTCAGCTGTATTAATCATGGAGTCCATATCCCATGTTACAGCTACAAGTGCTTCTGTCAGTCACAGCTCATCAAACCAGCAGCTTTGCTAAGTAGCAGAATGAAGGTTACAAATTGGTTTTCAGGGGCGTCTGGGTGGCTCAGTGGGTTAAGCCTCTGCCTTCAGCTCAGGTCATGATCTCAGGGTCCTGGGATGGAGCCCCGCATCGGGCTCTCTGCTCGGCGGGGAGCTTGCTTCCCCTTTCTCTCTGCCTGCCTCTGTGCCTACTTGTGATCTCTCTCTGCCAAATAAATAAAATCTTTATTAAAAATAGAAATTGGGGGGGCGCCTGGGTGGCTCAGTGGGTTAAAGCCTCTGCCTTTGGCTCAGGTCATGATCTCAGGGTCCTGGGATCAAGCCCCGCATCGGGCTCTCTGCCAACAGGGAGCCTGCTTCCTCCTCTCTCTCTCTCTGCCTGCCTCTCTGTCTGCTTGTGATCTGTCAAATAAAAAAACAAAACAAAACCAGAAATTGGTTTTCATTGGTGGAATTAGTAGTTTGTTAGTTAGTGTAACAGGTGAGAGAAGTGGGCTTGGATTGGTAAAATCGGTAATACTCAAGACTTGTGTTGTTCAGAGTATGTGAGACTCTTGTCACCCTTGCACTGACAGGACATAAGAGCCTAGCAAGTTGGAAGCCTGTTCCCTTAGGGAGGATACTGCAGGCTAAACCTCTAAATGGCCCTGTGTCCAGCTATGTACTCTGAGAGTTCCAGCTCCCCGATAATGTTTAGGAGGCCAACAGAATCCTCTCTCTGTAATCATGGTAAGTCTACTCTGACTGTCTTGCTTTTCCTACCAAGTGATTGTCAGAGCACGTGAAACAACAGAGAGCTGGGACATCCCTGAACTTACTATTCATAAAAACTATTTTGGGTGCTGGGTGGCTCAGTTGTTAAGTGTCTGCCTTCAGCTCAGGTCATGATCCTGGGGTCCTGGGATCGAGTCCCAGATCGGGCTCCCTGCTCAGCGGGAAGCCTGCTTCTCCCTCTCCCTCTGCCTACCTCTCTGCTCACTTGTGATCTCTGTCTGTCAAATAAATAAATAAAATCTTTTAAAAAAAACTGTGCCTCAGATACATGGCTGCTTAATCAACATCTGAATAAATGGGCCCATATTCAGGTTATGTGCAGAGCTCCTAGGGAGCCTGGGGAGAACATTCTCTACCCAATGAGGAGGAACTGTTTACCTCAGGACCTTCACCTTCCTGGCAGGCACAGTTCTTAACAGATGACAATTCCTTGAGCAAATGTAAGAATAATTAATAAAGTCAGAACACGGGGTGCCTTTTTAAGACTCACAAAACAAACAAAAAATGATAGCCCTCACAAGACTAAAATATAATCTTAACAATGGATCCCAGCAGAGATAAGTGAAGTGCTTTATAGAGCTTTGGACTAAGTCTTGATAGTGACCTTTTTGAAGACCTTTATGATAAAAATCTAAACAAAGAATGGGTATATAAAAAAATCAGATTAGTCTGACCCAAGGAAGAAGAGAATGATCCAAGACCTAAAGGACCAGGCAGAAGCTATTCTTGCTCTGACCAGTGTTGGAAGCTGTGTATCACCTCTATTATGCTACCATATTCTTTAGAAGTCAACCACTAAGCCTGGCCCACAGCCTGGAGGAGGGGAATCAGACTCCATCTTTTGGAGGAAGGAGCATCGACGAACCTATGGACGGATTTTATTTTATTTTATTTTTTTAAAGATTTTATTTATTTGTTAGAGAGAGAGAGAGAGAGATACAGAGTGTAAGCACAGGCAGACAGAGTGGCAGGCTAGAGGCAGAGGGAGAAGCAGACTCCCTGCTGAGCAAGGAGCCCGATGTGGGACTCGATCCCAGGACGCTGGGATCATGACCTGAGCTGAAGGCAGCCGCTCAACCAACTGAGCCACCCAGGTGTCCCCCTATGGACGGACTTTAAAACCACCATTGCCCATGTTAAACATGTTACAGGAAAAAAAAATGTTATAGGACCTCTAAAATTCATATTTATCTCAGGAGCAGTAATAGCTATGTTTCTCTCAAGCAACCACTTTGTCTTTATTTTACAGTGTTGTAAATCACTCTGTAAATTGTGTTTTCCTCTTTTCTCAGCTGTCAAGAAGCACAGAATAAAAATTTAGCTCACCTCCAGCTTATGCACAAGACCTCAAGGTATGTGTTTTACGGATTCAAGTCACCCATGACTTCATCTTATTTTTCCCTAACCTTTCACATTCACTTTCTCCTCATGTCCTTCCCTCCCATATATACATAGGAATGAATGAACAGCATGATCTAGATCTATATCTCTACATACACACATATACCCAAGCCCCTTTTGAAACAAGGCCATGTATAAATAAAAGAAATACAATTAAATATTTTTCATCTTGTAAGACGTGATGTCACCTACGTAGTTCTTTTGTTTTTGTAATAACGATAACTACTGACTTTTTTCCATACATACTTAACACAGAAAATCATGACGTGAAAATACCTTCAAATCTCACCACCCAGGGAAACACATTATGAACATTTTGATTAATATCCTTTTAAATACCTCTTTATAAACATACAGGCAATTCTATACAAATGGATTTTTTATTGAAGGATCATTGACACACAATGTTACATTAGTTTCAGGTGTACAACACAGTAGTTTGACAACAGCACTATACATTATGCTGTGTTCACCACAAACGTAGCTACCATCTGTCACCATACAAAGCTATTACAATACTATTGACTGTATTCCATATGCTGTACCTTTTATCCCTGTGACTTATTCATTCCATGACTGGAAGCCTTTACCTCCCACTCCCCTTCACCCCTTCTGTCCATCCCCTACATCCTCCCAAATGGATTTTTTTTTTTTTTTGAAAAAAAATTTTTTTGAACTAAGCTCTACACCCAATATCAGGCTTGAACTCACAACCCAGAGACCAAGAGTCATGTGCTCTACCGACTGAGCCAGGCAGGCACCCCTAGAATTTTTTCTTTTAAAGCTCACTATGGGGGCACCTGGGTGGCTCAGTGGTTAAAGCCTCTGCCTTCGGCTCAGGTCATGGTCCCAGAGTCCTGGGATTGGGCCCCATATCAGGCTCTCTGCTGGGCAGGGAGCCTGCTTCCCTTCCTCTCTCTGCCTGCCTCTCTGCCTACTTGTGAACTCTGTCGAATAAATAAATAAATAAAATCTTTTAAAAAGAAGTAAAGCTCACTATGTTATGTATGTTTTCTTTTTTTTTTATTTTTATTTTTTATTTATTTATCAGAGAGAGGGGGAGAGAGAGCAAGCACAGGCAGACAGAATGGCAGGCAGAGGCTGAGGGAGAAGCAGGCTCCCTGCTGAGCAAGGAGCCCGATGTGGGACTTGATCCCAGGACGCTGGGATCATGACCTGAGCCGAAGGCAGCTGCTCAACCAACTGAGCCACCCAGGCGTCCCTGTTATGTATGTTTTCTAGGTTAAATTAAAAAAGTGTTTATCTTTCTTAGTAGCTGCGTGGTGTTTGTGCCATTATTTAACTACTATACATTTTGACACTAAGCTCCCTGAACAGGTTAGAAAAAGCATTACCCCTACTTTATTATGCGTCTTGTTGGGAATTTTACCCTTAAGAAGGTGAGGCATGGGGCGCATGGGTGGTTCAGTCCGTTGGGCAGCTGCCTTCGCTCAGGTCATGATCCCAGAGTCCTGGAATTGAGCCCCTCATAGGGCTCCCTGCTCAGCAGGGAGTCTTCTGCTTCTTCTGACCCTCCCCCCTCTTGTACTCTCTCTCTCAAATAAATGAATAAAATATTAAAAAAAAAAGGTGAGGTATGGTGGCTGAGACCATCAACTTTATACAGAATCTGGGTATGGGTTCGTTACCTACTGCTCTACTTTTGAAATCTCAAAGCTGGACTGAGGTGTTCTGCCCATGAGATAAAATACTGATACTTTCCCCAAATTTACAGAAATAATTAAAATTGATAGATGTAATTTCCACAATATTGAAATTTACTCTCATGTGTATTATTACATTTTTAGCACCTGCTACCACTGTCTTGTATTTAACTTTAATAAAAAATAGTAGGGGTGCCTGGGTGGTTCAGTGGGTTAAAGCCTCTGCCTTCAACTCAGGTCATGGTCTCAGGGTCCTGGGATCAAGCCCCGCATGGGGCTCTCCGCTCAGCGGGGAGCCTGCTTCCCCTCTTTCTCTGCCCGCCTCTCTGCCTACTTGTGATATCTCTGTCAAATAAAAAACAAAATATTTAAAAAAAAGGTATTTACAAAAATTTCATAATGAGTTATGTAATATATCAGAATTTCATGAGGGTCCGTGACTTTCAGAGGCTCAGTCATTAGAGATCTAGTTCCATCAGATGGAAATGGAATATTCCTGAGCAAAACTGCACCCCCTGCCCCAATCCTGTCAAGAAAACAAAAACAAAAACAAAAACCGATTCAGCAAACCGATTTGTTGTTGTTTTTAAAGATTTTATTTGACAGAGAGAGAGAAAGGGAACAAGCAAAGGGAGTGGGAGAGGGAGAAGCAGGCTTCCCGCCGAGCAGGGAGCCCTGTGGGGCTGGAGTCCAGGACCCCGGGGATCACAACCTGAGCCAAAGGCAGACAGCTAAGGACTGAGCCACCCAGGCGCCCCGCTAACGTAATTTGTTTAAAAATTTCAGTAACGAGGGGCGCCTGGGTGGCTCAGTGGATTAAAGCCTCTGCCTTTGGCTCAGGTCATGATCCCAGGGTCCTGGGATCAAGCCCCGCATTGGGCTCTCTGCTCAGCAGGGAGCCTGCTTCCTCCTCTCTCTCTGCCTGCCTCTCTGCCTTCTTGTGATCTGTCTGTCAAATAAATAAAATCTTAAAAAAAAAAAAATTTCAGTAACGAAACGACTACCGGAGAAAACAGGATACAGTCGACATGTATTAAGCGCCAACTAAGAGTGGAGAACTGTGCTAGAAGACCCGGTGGTTCAGCCAAGGTGAAAAGGACGCAGCCCCCACCTCGCAGGAGTTCAGGACAGGTAAATGGTGCTGAAAGCTCTGGTGGATGATCAAGGCTCAGAGCAGGTGTCCCAGCCAGAAACCTCAAATTCTGAAAGCCATTACATCTCTCCCGCCTTGAAAGTCACGATTTCCCCTTATCCCTAATCATTTGGGTTCAATTCCGAAGAGGAGCAACAAAAACAAAAACACAGCAACATGTCCCCACTCCCGCTCCCTCCCAAACACGGGACAATTCCTAAACTTTTCCCTCAGGATAATCCAGAGTACCTTCCGGTACCAGTACGTCGCTTTCAGAAAACTACAAGCCCCAGTAGGCTGCACGCGCAAGCCGGCAGACACTCTCCCCCGTTCAGAACACCGCCTTACGCTCCAATCCTGAGCAGGGCCTGCGATCCTTGGCCGCGAAGCCTTCTGGGACTTGTAGTCCGCTTCAGATTCTTTTTCCCTGTCTGCGCAGACTCGCACGGCCTGTGTTCGCCCTTCGGCCCTGCAGAAGCCCAGCCCAGACTTCAATGCTCCCCACCCCCATTCCGCTCCATCCCCTCGGGGGCCAACCTCCTCCGGTCACGTGGGAGGCCATTCATGCGGCGATTGGCCGTGGGGGTTCAGGGGCGGGGCGCGGGGGCCCTGAAAGGTTCCTTGCCCCTTGTAGGGCCGCTTGTTTGGCTGCTGCCGTCACCTCATGGCGACGCGGGTAGAAGAGGCAGCGCGGGGTAGAGGCGGCGGCGCCGCCGAAGAGGCTATTGAGGCCGGACGGGGAGGACGGCGACGCAGCCCGCGGCAGAAGGTCAGCCTGGGAGACGTCTGCGTTGTTGTCCGGCCGGGGAAATGCCCGGGCTAGATTTTTCGGGGTTCACATCTTCACTCTCTCTGGTTACCTTTAGCCACGGGACGAACATCCGGCCTTCTTCCTTCCCGGGGGTGACGACAGCGGGAGCGGGTCGGGGGGGATTTGGGACTGAGACGGATGGGATAGGAGGGAGCGAAGGTTGGGGTTTTGGGACACGCTACAGAGGTGGGAGATGGCAGGGGGCGCAGCCTGGTGTGAGGGGGAAGGGGTGCGAGGCGGGGGCGCGCCAGGTGTGACAGCCACGTGCGGCCGATGCCGGGGAACCCCGGGCGCCAGGTGTTCCTTCTCCTAGCCCCCGCCCTCGGCGTGCTCTCCGTGCTCCCGGCGCAGTCGGAGGGCTGCCTGGGTCTGGGGCTGGCCCTGCTCTTGCCCGGCAGGTGCGCAGGGAGCGCTGCGGGGTGCGCCCGGACGGCGCGGGCGAGGCTGTTGCGCAGTAAGATAACAGCGCGGGAGCTGGGGTTGCACTGCGCCCCCCTTCCCCCGCCCCCCTGCGCTCCCCGCCACTGCGCGGGCGGGCGAGCGCCACGGGGCTGGAGGAGCCACTCGGCTCCCGGGTCACAGGGCTCGTCTCTGGCCACTACGGGCCTGGTTACACGTGGGACCGGGACCCGTGATGGGAAGACGATGCTGGTGGACCTGGGCCCCACAGGGTTGGGGGCAGCATCGCGTGAAAGCCGGTTTTCCCCTTTAGTCCTCTCTCCCCTTTCTTGCTCTTTCTTTATTTACCCTCCTTTCTTTTCTTTCTTTTTTCTTGGGTGAGCGGAAACTTGAGCGCCTCCCCCACCCTGGCCTTTGGTCTCTCTTAATCTGGGAGACAGACTGGACCGTTCCCCTTGCCTTACTTGACTCACGTCAAGGAGTTTTCAGTGTCTCCCTGGATACAGGAAAATCGAGACCTTCAGAATGGGAGAATTCCACTTGTTCTGGAGTCAGTGGGTGGAGTTCGAAAAAGATTGCACAACAAATGGGGTACAGGGCTTTCAGGACCCAGGAATGGAAATCCGTGGGGAAAGGCGCTGGAAAGGTGGAAATCCCGTCTCTTTTTCCTTACAGTGGAATGTATTGAAACGTTCAACTTGTTGGACGTCTTGCTTGATCACTCAGCTATTTAATATTACTTAATTATGCATTTGAATACTCTCAAAAATCACTCCTGTGTGAAATTACGAAATAATATTTTTCTTATGAGATTTATGAGCTTGAAAAAGGAGAACAAAGGTTTGGTTTACATCTGAGCCAAATGTCAAGAATTGGCTTTAAGGAGCCTCTTTCTAAGGTGGTTATTTTCATATCTCCCTGCATAAGGGTATTACTACTTCTCAGTTACCTCTCTTTCTCTTTCTTTCTTTGTACTCTAAAATAAAGATCCAGTACTTGAAGGACTGAAAAAAAAAAGCTGTGGATTGAATGTACTCCAGGGTTTCAAAACTGTCACTTTGGACACTTCATTTATTCCCTGAGGGTGGGGAGCCAATCTCAGTGTTGGATTTCATAGGTCCCCCAGGGGAGGACTTTGATAAAAAGCCACTGCAATGGAGGATATAAGTTCCCGTTTATGCCACTAGGATAAGGACCGAAAGTCTGAATTAGGAACTGAGGTTTAATCAACTAGCATTTTTAAAAGACTGAGATAAGAGGTAATGACCCTTTGAGGCAGCACTCTGGGTAACAGCTGGATATGAATAGTCATGTGTGTCTGTACTGTCTCATCCTGTACCTTTTTGCTTTTGCTCATGTTTTTCCGGGCATCTTCTTCCTTTTGATTTACAATTGGCTATGACCTGGAATTGAAATACTTGGGTTAAATATTAGTTTTTGAATTTTCGTTTTAAAAAATTGGGTGACTACCTTGTGCTGTGAAACTAACTTATTTCTTTATGACTCCTAATTTTTTAATTTCCTCTGGGTTACCAGCTTGAAAGAATATTCCTAATTCTAACTTGATTTGTACTGTATTTTTTCAGGAAGCAGAAATGATGTTTAACTAATTGGAATGTTTTGAAAATACTGAGGGAATTAAAGAAGAGTGACTGTTTAGTCACTGACTTAAAGGGAAAAACAACTGGAGACAGGCTTTATTGGCTCCTAGTTGTTTGAACCATCCACTTAGTCATTCTTCGCCAGCTCAGTTAATTGTGGCATCATTTCATAACTACATCCCATTTGAATGGTCTCTTGAGGTAACTCTTTGCTTCTGAAGTTAATATTATAGTACATTTCTAAGGGTCTCTTGAATTGTCTAAAACTATGCTATCCGATATGATAGCTACTAGCTACATATTTAATTGAAATTAAGTAAGGGGTGCCTGGGTGGCTCAGTCAGTTAAGTATCTACCTTTGGCTTGGGTTCTGGGATGGAGACCTACATCAGGCTCCCCATTCAGCCCTTCTGCCCTTCACCCCACTGGTGCTCTCTCGCTCTTTCTCAAATAAATAGATAAAATCTTTAAAAAAAAAATTACATAAAAATAAATATTCCATTCTTCCCTCATACTAACCACATTTCAAGTGTTCAGTAGCCAATATGGCTAGTGGCTACTTTGTCAGAGCGGATCCAAAATATTTACAACATTGTGTAAAATTCTGTTGAACAACATCTAAAAAGATGGAATATACATTGTCAAGTATTAGAGGCATTTTTTAGAACACCAAGGGCATGGGGCGCCTGGGTGGCTCAATCATTAAGTGTCTGACTTAGGCTTAGGTCATGGTCCCAGGGTCCTGGAATTCAAGCCCCACATCAGGCTCTCTGCTCAGCAAGGAGACTGCTTCTCGCTCTCCCTCTGTTCCCCCTACTTGTGCCCACTCTCTGTCAAATAAATAAATAAAATCTTTAAAAAAAAAACCCCAAAACCCAAGGTCATTACTGTGTAAATTTTTTTTTAAGATTTTATTTATTTATTTGACAGAGAGAGAGAGAGATCACAAGTAGGCAGAGAGGCAGGCAGAGAGGAAGGGAAGCAGGCTCCCTGCTGAGCAGAGAGTCTGATGTGGGGCTGGATCCCAGGACCCTGAGATCATGACCTGAGCCGAAGGCAGTGGCTTAACCCACTGAGCCACCCAGGCGCCTCTACTGTGTAAATTTCTGTGTAGAATTTGTTTTAGGAGATTTAATTAAAAATTAATGGACACTGTTTTTTGAGCAGTTTTAGCTTACAGAAAGATTGAATATCAATTACAGAGTTCCCATATATTCTTCACACATTGTTTCCCCTGTTATTTACATCTTGCATTAGTGTGGTGCATTTGTTAGAATTGACTAGCTAATATTGATACATTGCCATTAACAAAAGTCCATAATTTGCGTTGGGGTTCATTCTTGGTATTATACAGTTTAAGAGGTTGGGGCTTTTTTTTTTTTAGATTTTTAATTTTTATTTTTTTTGACAGAGATCACAAGTAGGCAGAGGGGCAGGCAGAGAGAGGAAGGGAAGCAGGCTCCCTGCTGAGCAGATAGCTCAATGCGGGTCTCGATCCCAGGACCCTGAGATCATAAGAAGCTTAACCCACTGGGCCACTCAGGCACCCCCGGTTTAAGAGTTTTGACAAATGTATAATGACCTGCATCCACCATTACAGTATCCTACAGAATAGTTTTCACTGCCCTGAAAATCCCCTATTTATCCCTCCTTGATAGCCACTGATCTTTTTACTATCTGTGTAGTTTTGCCTTTTCCAGAAAGTCTAAGGTAGGTTTGATTTGGTTTTTAATACTAGATTTTTAAAAATTTTTATTTATTTATTTATTTGACAGAGCACAAGCAGGACAAGCAGCAGGGAGAGGGAGAAGCAGCTTCCCACTGAGCAAGCAGCCTGATGCGGGGCTCGATCCCACAACCCTGGGATCTCGACCTGAGCCAAAGGCAGAAACCTAACTGACTGAGCCATCCAGGTGTCCCTTAATACTAGATTTTTTATGGGAAATGTTAAAAATGATTGAATTGCTGTTAAACTTATTTATAAAGGGGCACCTGGGTGGCTCAGTCAGTTGGGTGCCTGCCTTTAGCTTGGGTCATGATCTCAGGGTCTTGGGATCTAGTCCTGTATCCGGCTCCCTGCTCAGCGGGGAGACTGCTTCTCCCTCCTACTCTTCCTGCTTGTGCTCTCTTTTGCTGTCTCTGTTGCTATCTCTGTCTCTCTCTCTCTCTCAAATAAATAAAATCTTTAAAAAATAGTTTTAGGTCCGTAAACCATTTGGAAGGATAAAGGTATGTAACCAAGGCTCAAGTTAACAAAATCTTGTATCTACATAGCGACCCATAATTTTTACAGCGCTATTTGCACTTTTGTTAACTCTTAAGCATCACTGGATGCTGTGGAGAAGGCTGGAGGAACTGTCATTGCCCTCATTTACGGATGACAAACTGCTCAGCAAGGTCAAGTGATTTGCCCAAGGGGTGAAGCCAAGTCTAAAAACCAATACCCTGTCATCTAGACTACGGTAATAAGTAGTGTACTAGTGGGTGAATAGTATGGATTTTGGAGTCAAGACTCTTGGCTCTCTGCCACTTGCTTTATTAGCTGTGCAACCTTGGGTGAGTTTCTCAATCTTTCTGAACCTCTGTTGCATCATCTGTAAAGTGGCTATGATGCTAGCACCTACCACACAGGATTGTTTTAAAGAATAGGAGTTGGGGCGCCTGGGTGGCTCAGTGGGTTAAAGCCTCTGCCTTCAGCTCAGGGTCCTGGGATGGAGCCCCGCATTGGGCTTTCTGCTCAGCAGGGAACCTGCTTCCCTTCCTCTCTCTGCCTGCCTCTCTGCCTACTTGTGATCTCTCTTTGTCAAATAAATAAATAAAATCTTAAAAAAAAAAAAGAATAGGAGTTGATGAGTAGCACTCAGTACACTGCCGGGCATGTAGAATTTTCCTTGGTCTGGTAGGGAGACCATAGGAAAGATCCATTTCTGTTGCTTTCAGGATACTGTTAATTTGGTAAATCTACTTACCAAGCTTTGGAGTTTTCTCTCTTCCCAGAATCTGTCTAGGATAGCTAAAATGAGAAGTCCAGTCAGTGTGGCAAGAGTATGGGGTAGGAAGAAACCATTTCATTATCTTGTTTTTTCCCCATCTGTGGATTTGAACTTCCACTCTTCTGGCACAGAGATTAAATAATAATCTAAGTGACCTTCTCTTTACAACATTGTTGTCTATTTTCAAACTTCGGTCAGTTTCATTTTCAAGGAGAACCAAAGAGGCAAAGCAGTAAGAGAGTAGACCAGATCTAGCACATCCTTTAGTTAAGTCCCTGTTTTTGAATTATAATATGCCACATTTACATACCATTTTACTGGAAGGTGGTTTGTATGTTATATGTGTCATTTATATTGTTTTTGACTAGAGAAGTGGGTTTTTTTTTTGTTGTTGTTGTTTGTTTGTGTTGTTGTTGTTTTTAAGTAGACTCCATGTTCAGCGTGGAGCCCAGTGTGGGACTCGAACTCACGACCCTGAGATCAAGACCTGAGCTGATACCGAGCTGGACGCTTAACTGATTGAGCCACCTAGGCACCCCAAGAAGTTTGTTCTTTTTTAATTGTATAGTTGACACATAAGGTTGCATTAGTTTCAGGTACACAACATAGTGATTCAACAGGTCTACACATTATGGTTAGATTATACTTTTACCGCAAGCGTAGTTACCATCTGTCACCATATAATGCTATTACAATACCTTTGACTATATTCCCTGTGCTGTACCTTTTATTCCTGTGACATATTCATTCTGTAACTGGAAGCTTGTACCTGTCACTTCCCTTAACCCATTTTGCCCATCCTCTCACCACCCTCTCCTCTGACAACCGTCAGTGCTCTGTATGTGTGGTATTATGTATGTGTGGTATTATGTATTTATGGGTGTGTTTGTTCTTTTTGTTTGTTTATTTGTTTTGTTTTTTTAAGATTCCACATACAAATGAAGTCATGGTATTGGTTTTTCTCTGACTTCTCTTACCGTAATGCCTTCTCGGTCCATCCCAATTGACTAGAGAAGTTTAATGTAGGAATGTGTATGTTAAATCTATAGAACAGGGTGTGTGTGATTTGCTTGTGTACAGAAGGATTCACTATAATAGATTTTTCAGTAGATATGCTGTTCAGATTGTACACTTCACAGAGAGCTGCGTTTCAAAGGAAAGAAATCTGACTCCTCACTGTTACCTACAGTGCACTAGGCACTTAAAATGTGCTTCCATTCTAATATCTACTTACCTTTACAGAGTGGGTGACACGACATCTGAGGCTCAGTCAAACAACAGAAAACTTGCTTTAAATAACATAGCTCTGAGTTGATGAAGTTGGCCTAGAGTTGATATATAATTGTGCAAGTGGTACACCCTATTGCATGGACAGTTTCTGCTTACCTAGCAAATTTTAATCTAATATCACAAAGAAATTCCCTTGCCTTTTCCTCCCCTACTCACCCCCTTTCTCCTCCTTCAGTTTCTTTTTGTTTGGTTCTAAACTGATTATCAGTAACTGTTAGTTACTATACCAGATGTGACAGTATTTTAAATGTATAAAATAATGTACAAATTTAATGTGGTATTCATTAACACTTAGAATTAGCTATGTTTAAATTTCTCCCAAGTGGAGCATTTCCAGAAGAAAATAAAAATAGGGGAGGTGACCCTTTAAGGATTTGAACCTTGAGAGTGTATTTTTATGATTCAATTCATTTCCTAGTTGAAACTCTCTCGGTACTTGTAACTACTTAAATTTTATTACTTGATGGAAAAGATACATAAAATAACCAGTGTTGTCGTTCTATGCTATCAAAATAATTTCCGTAGCATTTATTGCTCAGGGTTTTGATTTGCATTCTGTGTTACATTTCTAAAATGTCCCCCAGAACGACCGCCGTTCTCCCCAACTTCCCACTCTGTAGTCAGCCATAAGTAGTACTGCTCAACCAGCACTTCTCCCTTTATTCTCTCCCTACTTTCAGAAAGGTCAACGTCGAATGGTTTGGTAAGGAAGACATGCCAGTAGCTCAGAAGCACATTTCACCTAGTATTGTATCAACGGGCACATGGGTGACGTTAAAAGTGAGCATATAGGCATTTTGTGTAATTTGCAAATGCATCCTTGTTCAGCTGTTATAACAGTTCTGCATGGCGCAGTTTATATTGATTATATCTAATCTTACAGCTCTAGAAGGTAGATAATGTACATCCCTAGTGTACAGATAAGGAAACTGAGAGGTTGATTTCCCTCATGGCTGCACAGGAGGCAGTAAGTGGTATGTTTGAAGGTCAGACTTGTTGGGCTCCAAAGTTGTTACCCATGTGCCATGTATCTTGTGCTCTCTTAACACATTTCTTGAGAATAGTGAGTAAAAACGTGCTCCTTGTTGAATGTAAGCAAAACTCAGTGGTGGGTCAGAAGAGTAGTCATTTTTGTTAAATGAAAAGAAATTGTGAAGGGTGGGTTGGATCACTGGGGATATAGAAAAGCTATTATGATCTGGGAAGTTTTGAGGAGAATTTTGAGCCTGACAGGTTTCACTGAGGCCTTGGGTCAACCTTAAGATAAATGATTTAGGGGGCGCCTGGGTGGCTCAGTGGGTTAAAGCCTCTGCCTTCAGCTCAGGTCGTGATCCCAGGGTCCTGGGATCGAGCCCCGCATCGGGCTCTCTGCTCCTCGGGGAGCCTGCTTCCTCCTCTCTCTCTCTGCTTGCCTCTCTGCCTACTTGTGATCTCTGTCAAATAAATAAATAAAATCTTAAAAAAAAAAAAAAGATAAATTATTTAGGAAGTATGCCGTGCTTTAAAACTCTGCAAAAACACCTCCAATTGTATGAGTGTAATTTGGATAACTTGAAAGATAATGGGTTTAGAGCGACCTTTTTGTAAAAACCTGTCTTTTTTTTTTTTTTTTAAGATTTTATTTATTTATTTGACAGAGAGATCACAAGTAGGCAGAGAGGCAGGCAGAGAGAGAGGGGGAAGCAGGCTC
This sequence comes from Neogale vison, assembly GCF_020171115.1. Lineage (NCBI taxonomy): Eukaryota > Metazoa > Chordata > Mammalia > Carnivora > Mustelidae > Neogale > Neogale vison. The sequence goes on along the minus strand of NC_058105.1, from coordinate 118,879,479 downwards.
CCCGCTGAGCAGAGAGCCCTATGCAGGGCTCAATCCCTGGGATCATGAGCTGAGCCAAAGGCAGAGGCTTAACCCACTGAGCCACCCAGGCGTCCCTAAAAACCCGTCTTAAAGTCCACACAACAGAGTGTTAACAAAGAACTAAAGTGTTGTGGGTAAGCAGGACAAGAAAGAAGAGAAAGCTTGATATTCAGAGGTTCATCATGGTTGGTCCACATGGAGCTGATGAAGTATGGCTTCATAAAGTTGGGACAGGTGTTCCATTTTGGTAACCCATAAAAGTAGACCATTTAACATCTTAGGAGTCTGTAGCTTGAAGACACTAACTAATTGTGTGACCCAGCCCCTGCCCTTCTGGAAAATAGGTCAGGCCCAAGCATATTTCAGTAGCTTTGGGCATTACAATTTTGGGGTTTCCTGATACTTTTGCTGCCTCGATAGCTGTTTAGGCTAATGCAGATATCTTTCAGTTTGCAGATTATCATTGAATTACAGTTTTAGAGCTAGAAATGATTTTGCAAATCATAGAGTCTGGCATCCTTTATTTTTATAAAATAAATAGTCATAGAAATTGTGAAATCAATGCCATCATCCTTGCTTTAAAAGGCAAATGATGTGCATAGTCTGATACAGATGTTAGTACCCACCACAGGTGTTAGTAGTAGGTATAGTAACACTACTATAAGAGAGATCATAAGGCTAAAAAAGCTGGGTCCCACCTAGACCATTTCTGGACCTCTTTGCTCATTTCTTGGCTTCTTCACCAGTAGGGGAGATCTGGTTCCCTCATCCTAACTTCAGCACTGGTTTCCCTCTTTTTTTCTCATTTACCTATTAATGCCTCTGTGTGCTCCCCATGCTCATAACATATTGAGACAGATCATTGGCAGCCTTTTGCTGCCAAAAGTTAGGAGTTGGGACAACTCCTAGAACTTATTGCCTCCAGTTTATATCCCTCCTCAGATCTCTGTCATTGCTCTGGTTTTACTCATGTATTTATTTTTTTGGTTAACAGCTTTATTGAGGTATAATTCACATACCATACAATTCACCCACTTAAAGTGTACAGTTCAGTGGTTTTTTAGTGTATTCAGAGTTTTGTGACCATCACCGCATTTATTTTTAACATAACCTTGGAAGAACGTATTCTCTGGAATGATAGAGAAAAAGCTAAGAATTCAGTCTCTGCTTTCCAAGCCCTTAGGTTCAGGACCAAGGACACACTACTTTACATTATATCCATGAGCCTGTTTGTTCATCATACTTGCCTATAAGATAGTTCTGAGGATTAAATGAGGAAGTATATCAAGTACTGTTGGAGAGGCTTCCGAATGAACCAGAGGAAATGGCACTCCTTGCTCCCTGTCTTTGTACTTGGACCCAGGACCGTATTCCCTAGAGATGGATCTGCTTGGGTAAGGGTGCCTAGATGAGGACCCCTTTCAGACCGTGGTTTGAGTGTGTTGGCCTTTTAGTCTCTCTATTCCTGTTCTGCCACAACCAGGACAGCGGTTCTCAAACTTTTTGGTTTCAGAATCTTTTTGCATAATTTTTAAGTATCCTTTTGTTTTTATGGGTTATATCTAATATTTCCCATATTAGAAATTAAATCAAGTTTTAAATTATTATTCATTTTAAATAAACTCATATTGTACTAATTACCCAATGCTGTGTAACAACTACCCCAAGACTTGGTGCTTGAAACGTTTATGATCTCTCTCTATCGGTCAGGAGTCTGGGTGTGGCTTAGTTCTCTGCTTCAGGGTCTCATGGACTGCAGTCATCTGAAGGCTTGATGGAGGTGGATCCACTCCCTAGCTCACTCATGTAGTTATTGGCGGGATTCAGTTCCTTATGAGCTGTTGGCCCCAGGGTTCCCTTGGTTCCTTGTTGCATGGGCCTTTCCATAGGCATCTCACAACATGGCTGCTGGCTTCATTAGAACGAGCAAGACTGTCAGCAGAAGAGAGAAAGAAGTTGCAGTCTTTTGTCACGTAGCCATAGAAGTGACAGCCCCTCACTTTTGCCAGATTCTCTCTTCATTAGAAATCAGTCACTAGGGGCGCCTGGGTGGCTCAGTGGGTTAAAGTCTCTGCCTTCAGCTCAGGTCATGATCCCAGGGTCCTGGGATCGAGCCTGCATCAGGCTTTCTACTCAGCAGGGAGCCTGCTTCCGCCTCTCTCTGCCTGTCTCTCTGCCTACTTGTGATCTCTGTCAAATAAATGAATAAAATCTTAAAAAAAAAAAAGAAATCAGTTACTAGGTCTAGCCTGCATTCAAGGGGAGGGAATTATACAAGGCTGTGAATACCAGGAGGATCACTGAGATCACTGAGGGCCATGTCAGAAGCTGCCTGCCACATATCAGCATAATGGTTTTTGAAAATTAAATACTGATTATCCACAATAACAGACTCCTAAATACAGAGGACAAACTGGTGGTTGCCAGGTGGGTGGGGGAATTGGTGAAATAGATGAAGGGAATTAAAAAATCAAGATGTCTTGATTTTTTTTTTTTAAAGTGAGGAGAGTGGCATTGTTTTATATTTCTTCAGGTTTCTTTAATGAATGGCCTAATAGACAGCTGAATTCTCAAATCTGCTTCTGGATTCAGTCAGTGGCAATATGCCGTTGCAGTTAAAGTATATGGAGACAGTTTGGCCTTACACATGTATGTAGTTGGAGCAGGGAGGAGTGTTTTAATAGCTTTTTTAGACAGTTAGGGAAATTCTATGGTATTACACCAAAACTTGGCAAGTAGTAGTTCTTTTTTTTTTAAAGATTTATTTATTTATTTGACTGAGATCACAAGTAGGCAGAAAGGCAGGCAGAGAGAGAGGAGGAAGCAGGCTCCCTGCTGAGCAGAGAGCCTATGCGGGACTCGATCCCAGGACCCTGGGATCATGACCTGAGCTGAAGGCAGAGGCTTTAACCCACTGAGCCACCCAGGTGCCCTGGCAAGGAGTAGTGGTTCTTGAAGGTTAGTTGCCAATATGGATTCTGAAACTCTACTAAACTTTTAGTGCTGTTATATTAAAATCTAATGGTCTGTTCTGCACTTTGAATGCATGTTCTTTTCCCATCATGTTGTAATATCATGTTAGTCATCTGAAAAGTATTGGTGTACCAGATTGTGTCGATCTTCCAAATGGTGACACATTTTGTTATATAATACAAAATAATGGTAGTATCATCACTGATGTCATCAGGAGGGGTTTTGTGGTTTTTTTTAAGCAGTGTTATTAGTTCAGGTGTGTAGCATAGTGATTTAACAATTCTTTACATTACTCACGACTGGAAGTATAGTCTCCATATATCACCATACAGTGTTATTATATTATTATTCACTGTAGTTCTGTGTTGTACAGAAAAGTCTTAGGTATTGGGAAGCTGCCAAACTCATGGTAGCAGATAGTTTTTAAAAAATTCTAGACTTTGCTTAAAAACTCAAATTTTGTCATTGACAACAAATACTGTCTATTGTCTGCCTTGAAGTAACAAGCTTACTGTATTTATTTTGGAGAATATGTTTGCCAAATACCCAAGTCTGAATAAATAAGCATGGTTTATCTTTTTTTTTTTTTAAGATTTTATTTATTTGATAGAGAGAAACACAGTGAGAGAGGGAACACAAGCAGAGGGAATAGGAGAAGGAGAAGCAGGCTTCCCCCTGAGCAGGAAGCCAGATGCGTGGCTCAAACCCAGGACCCTGGGATCATGACCTGAGCCAAAGGCAGCTGCTTAACGACTGAGCCACCCAGGCGCCCCAGCACGTTTATCTTAAAAAAAAGAAAAGAAAAAAAAGGTGATCCATGAAAAAAAAAGCTACTAGTGGGACTTGTAGTTCAAACAACTGCATTAGTGGTTTTCTTTAGGGTCCCATCTCACTTCTGTTTGCAGCAGAACTGCTTTATGTGTACTTTCTTTGTCTTCACACAGTTAAAAAGATGTGGGGGCGCCTGGGTGGCTCAGTGGGTTAAGCCTCTGCCTTCCTCTCAGGTCATGATCCCAGGGTTCTGGGATCGAGCCGCTCAGTGGGGATCCTGCTTCCCCTCTCTCTCTGCCTGCCTCTCTGCCTACTTGTGATCTCTGTCAAATTAAAAAAAAAAATCTTTAAAAAGATGTGTACTCATTGGTTGAGACTTAATAAAAATTTGTACTTTTATTGCTTCCTCAAGGGCATTTTTACTTAAAAATTTTTAAGTAAAATTTTTAAGTAAAAAAAAAAAAAAATTTTTAAGTAAAAATGCCCCCTCCTCTGTTAGAGTACATGGTGGTGAAGAAAACCATGACTTAGAGTTTGGTGTCCCGCCTTGACACTGTTCTTAGGAGTCAGTACTGTTACTTTTTTTTCATTTTTAAGATTTTATTTATTTGACAGCCAGAGATCACAAGTAGGCAGAGAGGCAGGCAGAGAGAGTGGGGGAAACAGGCTCCCCGCTGAGCAGAGAGCCTGATGAGGGGCTGGATCCCAGGACTCCGAGATCATGACCTGAGCTGAAGGCAGAGGCTTTAACCCACTGAGCCACTCAGGCGCCCCAGCGCTGTTACTCTTTACTGCTTTTGTACCATTAGTGCAAATGTTAACACCAGAAAACAATATCTCTGTATTATGAAAATAATGTTTGAGTTTGCAGACTACCTGGAAGGGTCCACAGGGACCATACTTTGAGAACCACTGTCCCTGAGTTGTCTCAGAAGTGGGCTCTGCTTTTCCTTGTTTCATGTTTCCCAAGACCGTTCTCTTAGAAGAGAATAAGCTTATTTTTCCTGGCCTGTTCCTAAACCTTGTTCTAGGAATGTGGAATCCCAATTATTACTGACTCAACTGCTTTATCTTGCTATTGGAGCAATTCAGTAATCCTAGCAACCAGAATATTTTTTTTTTAAGATTTTATTTATTTATTTTTCAGAGAGAGAGGGAGAGAGAGTGAGCACAGGCAGACAGATAGGCAGGCAGAGGCAGAGGGAGAAGCAGGCTCCCTGACGAGCAAGGAGCCCGATGTGGGACTCGATCCCAGGACACTGGGATCATGACCTGAGCCGAAGGCAGCTGCTTAACCAACTGAGCCACCCAGGCGTCCCACAACCAGAATATTTTTACATTTAATTCCTAATGGCCAGTATAAAGTTAGGTTGTATTTGCTAAAGGTTTCAAAGAACTTTTTTTTTTTTTTAAGATTTTATTTATTTATTTGAGAGAGATCACAAGTGGCAGGCAGACAGAAAGGGGGAAGCAGGCTCCCCGCAGAGCAGAAAGCCCAGTGTGGGGCTGTATCCCAGGTCCCTGGGATCATGACCTGAGCCTAAAGCAGACACAGCTGGCTGAGCCATCCAGGAACCCCATGTCATGATTCTTACCTTCAAATGTGATTCTTTAGGACATCCCCCATAGAAGCATTATCTCCATACCAAGCTCAATAAATGTAGGTCTCAAATAATGGACTTTTCCCCTCTTACTTCCTACTTTCTTCCTTAGTTTATCTGTATAATGGAGTACATTCTCACTGTCTTAGAATTTTAAGGCTAACCTACATAATGTATTTTAAAAGTCTAGCAGCAATTAGTAGATGTTCTGTGTTTTCCTTCCTCCCTTTATCAGAACTTAGTCTTAGGTATACTATGTTAACCCTCTTTTGTAAATTCCATGTATCTCAAACACTAGGCTGTTTTTTTTTCCTCAGTTTATTTTAATTGAGGTAAAATTGGAAATATCACATTATATTAGTTTCAGATGTACATTATAATAATTTAGCATTTGTATACACTACAAAGTGATTGCTACAATAAGTCTATTTACCATTCATCACCATATGATTGACCTCCTTTAGCGCACTTCCAACCCCCTTCCTTTCTAATAACCATCTATTCCCTGCATCTGTGAGTTTTGTTTTTTAGATTCCACATAAAATTAAAATCCTGTGATATTTGTCTATCTCTGTCTGACTTGTTTTGCTTAGCATAATACCTCTAGGTCCATCCTGTTGTTGCAAATGGCAAGATTTTTTTCTTTTTTATGGCTGAGTAATACTCTGTAGTGTATATATACCACATCTAACTTATCCATTCATCCATTGATGGATACTTAGATTGTTTCCATATCTTGGCTATTGTAAGTAATGCTGCAGTGAATACAGGGATGCATTTATCTTTTCAAATTTATATTTTCCTTTTCTTCAGATAAATACCCAGAATTGAAATACTGGATCATGTTTTTAACTTTCTGAGGAGCCTCCATACTGGTATTCATAGAAGCTGCACCAGTTTACGTTCCTCCTGTACACAAGGGTTCCCTTTTTTCCTGTAACCTTTCCAACACTTCTTCCTTTCTTTTCTTTCTTTCTTTTTTTTTTTAAAAGATTTTATTTATTTATTTGACAGAGATCACAGTAGACAGAGAGGCAGCCAGAGAGAGAGAGAGGGAAGCAGGTTCCCCGCTGAGCAGAGAGCCCGATGCAGGACTCGATCCCAAGACCCTGAGATCATGACCTGAGCCAAAGGCAGCGGCTTAACCCACTGAGCCACCCAGGCACCCCCTTCTTTTTTTTTTTTTTTTTTTTTTTTTAAGATTTTATTTATTTATTTGACACAGAGCGAGAGAAGGAATATAAGCAGGGTAAGTGGGAGAGGGAGAAACAGGCTTCCTGCTGAGCAGGGAGCCTGATGTGAGGCTCGATCCCAGAACCCTGGGATGGTGACCTGAGCTGAAGGCAGATAATTAATGACTGGGCCACCTAGGCGCCCCCACTTGTTAATTCTTGTTGTTGTTGTTCTTAAGATTTTATTTATTAGAGTAAGCACGAGTAGAGGGAGAGGGACAAACAGACTCCCCTCTGAGCAGGGAGCCCAGTTTGGAGCTCAATCCCAGGACCCCAAGAGCATGACCTGAGCCGAAGGCAGACTCTTAACCTACTGAGCCACCCAGGTGTCCCGTTGTCTTTTTGCTAATAATCATTCTGAGAGGTATGAGATGATACCTCATTGTGGTTTTAATTTGCATTCCCCTAATGATGAGTGACATTGAGCATCTTTTTATATACCTGTTGGCCATCTGTATGTCTTTGGAAGAATGTGTATTTAGATCTTATGCCCATTTTTTTTTTTTTTAAGATTTTGTTTATTTGTCAGAGAGCACAAGCAGGGAGAGTGGCAGGCAGAGGCAGAGGGGAGAAGGAGGCTTCCCGCTGAGCAAGGTGCCTAATGCAGGACTGGATTCCAGGACCCGGGATCATGACCTGAACCAAAGGCAGACGTTTAACCGACTGAGCTACCCATTTTTTAAAAAAAAGATTGATTTATTTGAGAGAGAGTACACATGCTCATGCAGGGGGTAGGGGCAGATGGAGAGGGAGAAATAATTTTTTTTTTTTTTAAGATTTTATTTCTTTGAGGGAGAGCATGTGTATGCACGAGCTGTGCAGAGGGGCAGATGGAGAGGGAGAAGCAGGCTCTCCACTGAGCAGGGAGCTAGATGCAGGGCTGGATCCCAGGACCCTGGGATCCTGACATGAGCCAAAGGCAGATGCTTAACGACTGAGCTACCCGTGGGAGAGAAAATCTTAAGCAGACTCCACACCGAGCATGGAGCCCAACATGGGACTTGATCTTATGACACTGAGATCATGACCTGAACCGAAACCAAGAGTCAGACACTTAACCTACTGCACCACCCAGGTGCCCCTCCTTTGCCCATTTTTAATCAGATTGTTTCTTTTTTTATTATTGAGTTGTATGAATTCTTTATGTATTTTGGATATTAGCCCCTACTGAATATATGATTTGCAAATATCTTCTGTCACTCAGAAGGCTGCCTTTTGGGCGCCTGGGTGGCTCAGTGGGTTAAGCCTCTGCCTTCAGCTCAGGTCATGATCTCAGGGTCCTGGGGTCAAGCCCCGCATCGGGCTCTCTGCTCAGCAGGGTGCCTGCTTCCTCTTCTCTCTCTGCCTGCCTCTCTGCCTACTTGTGATCTCTCTCTCTGTCAGATAAATAAATAAAATCTTAAATTAAATAAATAAATAAATATATAAAGGCTGACTTTTAATTTTACTGACAGTTTCCTTAACTGTGCAGAAGATTTTTATTTTTATTTCTTTATTTAAAGATTTTATTTATTTATTTGGCAGAGAGAGGGAAGGAGCACAAGCAGGGGGAGTGGCAAGCAGAGGGTGAGGGAGAAGCAGGCTCTCTGCCAAGCAGGGAGTCTGATGCAGGGCTCTATCCTAGTATCCTGGAATCATGACCTGAGCTGAAGGCAGAGGCTTAATCCACTGAGCCACCCAGGCACCCCTCTTTAGGGTTTTCTCTGTATAGAATTATATCATCTGCAAATACTGACAATTTTGGGTGCCTGTTCCTTAATTGTATGCCTTTTATTTTCTTTATCTTGCCTACAGCTGTGGCTAGGATTTTCAATACTGTGTTGAATAAACGTGGTGATGGTGGTCATTCTTGTTTTTTTCCTGTTAGAGGAGAAGCTTCCAGCTTTTCATTGTTCAGTATGTTGTTTGCTGTGGGCTTGTCATGTATGGCCTTTATTATGCTGAGGTATGTTCTTTCTGCCTCCACTTTGTTGAGAGCATTTATTTTATTTTTTAAAGATTTATTTAGAGAGAGAGGGAAAGAGAACATTTGAGTGTGGGGAAGGGCAGAAGGATCACCATATACGGTGATATCACTCCCAAATTAACTAAAGAATAAATCAATCAACTTCAAAGGTTTTTTTGTTTTGTTTTTAAAAAACATTATTTATTTGACAGAGAGAAAGATGGAAGACAAGCAGGGATAGTGGGGGGTAGTGGGAGAGGGAGAAGCAGGCTTCCCACTGAGCAGGGAGCCCAATGTGGGGCTCCATCTCAGGACCCTGGGATCACGACCTGAGCCAAAGGAGACAGAAGCCCAACGACTGAGCCACTCAGGCGCCCCCAAAGTTTTTTTTTTTTTCTTAAATGAAAGTAATACATTCACATAATAAAATAAAATAGAACCAAAAAGTATAAAATGAAAAGTAAGTCTCTGTTCATTTCCAGCTTCTAGGCCCATCTGTTATGGTGAACAATTTTGAGGGTATTCTCAGAAAAATATTTTCTAATATACTGCCTTAAATATGGATACATTTTTTGAAAAAGATATTATTTATTTATTTGACACAGAGAAAGAGAAAGTGCAAGCAGAGAGAGAGGGAGAAGCAGGCTCCTCACTGAGCAAGGATCCCAATCGGTGGGGGGGTGTGGGGGCTCCATCCAGGACCCCAGGGTCGTGACCCGAGCCGAAGGCAGACGCTTAACTGCTGAGCCACCCAGGCTCCCCTATGAATACATTTTTAATTTATACTGAGATGTTCATCCTGCTCTAGATGTTTGTATTTTTACCTATTTAATTATACCTTGGAGATCTGTCCATATTGACGCGGATCTGCATTATTCTTTCGAATCGCTGCAGTTTTACCTTGTATGGGTGAGCATTATTTACTTCAGCGGTTCCTTATGTGTAGATATTTAGGTGGTTTTGTGTGGTAATGGTCAGTAGTTTGGTGAATAGCCTTTGCCCTTGAGTGATAATATCTTCAGAATAAACTGGTGGTGGACTTGCTGGATAAAAGTGAATGTACTGCTACATACTCCTACAAAACTACTGCTCTACCAGTTTAGACTCCCAGGACTGTACTGAGGGACTTGTTTGCTCACAGTAAGGTTTGTTCTGTTCTTTTTATTTATTTATTTTTTAAAAAAGATTTTATTTATTTATTTGACAGACAGAGATCACAAGTAGGCAGAGAGGCAGGCAGAGAGAGAGGGAGGAGGAAGCAGGCTCCCCGCTGAGCAGAGAGCCCGACGCGGGGCTTGATCTCAGGACTCTGGGATCATGACCTGAGCTGAAAGCAGAGGCTTTAACCCACAGAGCCAACCAGGCGCCCCTGTTCTGTTCTTTTTAAATCAACCTTTTTACATCTGGTAGGTTAAAGATGATTTACGTTTTCATGCGTATTTCTGTTAATATGAGTGAGGTTAAACGTGTTCTGTAACTGTGATCTGCTTGTTCACAAACCCTTGCAAATGGGTCTCTGCCTCATTTGAAGCCCATACAAATCCGGCCTTTTGAAGCTGGTCCAAATTGATCTTCCTCTCCTTTAAAAAAACATCTTCTGTGCTTCTTGGTTTACTTAGTTCTTTCCCATGCCAAGGTTATGAAGAAAATTTTACTTAGGACTTCTAGTTCTTTGTGGTTTTCATTTTCTGTTTTTCAGTCCTGGTATATCTGGAGGGATGCTACAAGGTGTCACTCTTCCTCCCATATGGTTTGGGAGATACCTGAAATCATTTTTCTCCTTTACCAGTTTGAAATTACATCATTTTAAAAAAAGATTTTATTTATCTATTTGACAGATCACAAGTAGGTAGAGCGGCAGGCAGCGAGAGAGGGGGGAAGCAGGCTCCCCGCTGAGCAGAGAGCCCGACGCGGGGCTCGATCCCAGGACCCTGAGATCATGACCTGAGCCGAAGGCAGAGGCTTAACCCACTGAGCCACCCAGGCGCCCCGACATGACATCATTTTTAATATAGTGAATTCCCATATATGGGTCTGCATGGTCTGTTTTGGAAGACAGTGCTATATAATTAGGAAGCCTCTGACAAGTATTTCATGCTTGAAATAAAAATAAGGTTTCATCTGTGGGAGTTCATATTTTGAGACATTAAGAGTTTATTATCATAAAGAGTATGGGAGGTACACCTGGGTGGTGCAGTGGGTTAAGCATCCAACTCTTGGCTTCAGCTCGGGTCATGATCTCAGGATCGTGAGATCACCGTGGAGACTGCTTAAGATTCTCTCCCTCTCCTTCTGTCCCTCCTCACCCCCCAGAAAAGAGTACAGGCATATTGTAGAGATGGACCCTAGAATCTAATTATATTCTAGTGCACAGTAATACGTCATTTTATCTGTTAAAAATTAAAATCCTTTCATTTAATTTCATTCCTTTGTTCTAACACAGTGAAACAGACTACTATTTAAGGAGGCATCAGGTTATATAATATATATTTTAAAGGCTTTGGTCCAAAATGTTTAAAACAGAATTTTGAGATGAATGATTGATGTAGTGTTAACTGTGTGGAAAAGTTTGCTATCCAGAATAATTCTTTGAAAGACTAAAATAGCTTTAGTTTATAAACTATTTTAAATGATTTATATACAGCCAGAGTCACTTTTCTGATTTAAAAAGTATATGAAACCCCCACCAAGTACATGAAATTCCCACCAACTCCATCCACCTGTTTAAAAAAAAAAATTAAAAAGCACATGAAAATGTAAATGTTATAATAAGTTTGTAAAATTTGTATTTGGAAATGTAAAAGCTTCTCAAAATACTGGATACGTTTAGGAGGGAGGTTCATATTTTAAAAAAATCAACTAAGGCTGATAGCTGATGTCTTGAGAGATACAGAATATTTTTGGTATCTTTCAGTATTTCCTTGGGTGGGGGCCTTCTCTGGCCTCCCCACTGGGTCTGTCAGGCATGTACTCTTGTCATCACATTCCTGTTTGGTAGTTGACAACTCTTAGGGCAAGCTATTAGAAACATAGGGTTGAAGGGATTTTTAGAGATAATTCAGTTTATCCTAAGACACAAAAAAGTAGGGGCGCCTGAGTGGCTCAGTCAGTTAAGCATCTGACTCTTGATTTCTCCTTGAGTCTTGATCTCAGGGTCATGAGTTCACGCCCAAGTTGGGCCAAAAAAGTAAAACCATAACAACTTCGATACCTTAAAAAAATGACTTAAATTATTTAAAGAGAGCCCTACCCCCAAATTAGTCCTGTCTCACCTCTTTAAATTCCAGAGTTCATCACTGCTAAAAATTTAAAGCTCTTTCCCTGTGTTTTCCTATTTCATCCTTGTATATCTAGCATGCTATATATTTTTAGACATCATTTAACTTCTTAAGTTTATTTTTTAACTGCACAAGAGATCTGTTTGATCTTTCATTTTTCAAGGCTAATGTATGAAGTGTGAGGGGAGTTGTGTAATGAAGAAAACCTAGGCTCTTGAGTTTGACAGACCTTGTTTCGAATTTTGTGAGTTCCTTTTGCTGACTTAATATGATTGTGGGCAACTTACTTCAATTCAGTAAGTTTCATTTGCCTTATCTGGGAATAATAAGACCAGCCTCTCTGAGGGGAAGTTTAAAAGGGGGTTATAAAGGGACCTGCGGGTTGTGAAGGTTCTCTTCACCTACTTGATAAAAATTTTTCGGGACTGTCTGGGAACCGAAGGCAAGCTACAGCTCCGGAGAATGCATAAATGTGCACAGTGTTTCCCACCTGCTCCCTCTGAAGGGCCACCCTAGCCTTCAGTGGCAGGGTTTGGATTATTTCTGCTTTTAACACATGCCTGGCCCTAGTTGAAGACATTTGATCTCATTTAAGCAGATGGTAGTTGAAGTAATTAGGAAGTGGATGTGGGTGTTGGCTTTTTTTGTTTGTTTTTATTTAGATGAGTGTTAGTAAAAGAACAGTCATTACTAAAAACATTTAAGCCCTTTAAAGAAAATAAGCCAAAGAAATATGGCTCTTTAGCTTCAGTATTATTTGAAAGAGCATAACTGGAAGTTTTAAACTTTAAAATTATTCATCTTTATCTACAGAGTAGAAAGGAAAGCAACTTATTTAAATAGTTTTTTCTTTAGTTTTTTTTTTTTCTTTTTAAGGATTTCATTTATTGGGCGCCTGGGTGGCTCAGTGGGTTAAGCCGCTGCCTTCGGCTCGGGTCATGATCTCAGGGTCCTGGGATCGAGGCCCACATCGGGCTCTCTGCTCAGCGGGGAGCCTGCTTCCTCCTCTCTCTCTGCCTGCCTCTCTGCCTGCTTGTGATCTCGCTCTGTCAAATAAATAAAATAAAAATCTTAAAAAAAAAAAAAGGATTTCATTTATTTATTTGACAGAGAGAGAGAGAGAGAGAGCGCGTGCGCTAGCGAGCACAGCAAGGGGGAGTGGCAGGCAGAGCGGGAGGGAGAAACAGGCTTCCCACTGAGCAGGGAGCTCAATGTGGGGCTCAATCCCAGATCCCTGGGACCATGACCTGAGCCGAAGGCAGCCGCTTCACTGAGCCACCCACGTGCCCCTTTCTTTAGGTTTTTAATTCCTATGTGATCTCAGTTTCAAATATATTGATGGAAAAGCTATTGCAAGTAGTAGATGAGTACAGTGTATTCATGTTCGCAAAACTATAATAGCTGTTTGCTCCTACAGTTAATGGTTGCTGAACTGGTGGCTATCCATTTTGAAGGCGTCTGTTCTTCACTTAAGGAATCCTCTTAGCTCTAAGTATTTAGACAATGGGAGGAAGGTTGAGAAATGTATCCTTTGACAGAAGGGGAGTGAATGAGGTGGAGGATTGTTGGGGTTTAGGGTTCTAGTAAACACTGCTGTGGCTGAATGACCTACTCTCCCTCATGTCTTTCAAGCTGTAAGAGCTGTGTGTGCTGCTCCTGACTATAGACTCATGAAAAAAATGAAAATGTGATAGCTTGTTTTATGATTTTCAGGGAAAAGTTTGAATAGAAATTTATCTTGAAACGACTTATTGTCCATTTCATTTTCATTTGAGATTGGATTTTTTTTTTTTTTTTTTTTTTAGATTTTATGTATTTATTTGACAGAGGGACAGTGAGAAAGGAACATAAGCAGGGAGAGTAGGAGAGGGAGAAGCAGGCTTCCTGCCAGGCAGGGAGGTGTTTTGAAGGTAACTCATGGTCCCTAACTTAAAAGATTAATAAAAAAGGCATGCTGTGAAAGCTTGGTGTCCCCCACCTCCCCCACCACTTCCAGTTTCTCTCCATTAGTGTGGTTTTTTTTTGTATCCTTCCAGAGATTGTAAATGATTCCCACTCATAAACTTACACAACCACACACACACACCCAAATCGTGGTATGCAGTACATGCTGTTGGGCATTTTTCTTTATCCCCTTTCAACCTCCCCTTACGGATCAGTCATTCTCCATCTACCTTATTTTTTAATAGGTGCTATAGTACTCCGTAACATGGCTGTACCACAGTTGATCTCTCCAGTCCATTATTTTGGTTTTGGGGGGGTATGTAGTTTTATTATTTATTTTAATTGAAGTACAGTTCACATGCAGTATTACATTAGTGTAATACCACAAAATACCAGTTTGTCATCTCTTACCATACAAAATTATTACTATCTAGTTCATTATTAATGAACATTTAGGGTATTTCTGATTTTTTTTGTTGTTACTACAAATACTGCTACATAAATGTCATTATATATATAATGTCATAGATGTACTTTTTTGTCCGTAGAAGAAATTGATAAGAAAGGAGTTTGGTGGATTTAAGCTATGTGGCTTGATTTTTTCCCCAACATTTTAAAGATTTTTATTTATTTGACAGAGAGAGATCACAAATGGGCAGAGAGTCAGGCTCCCTGCTGAGCAGAGAGCCCGATGCGGGGCTCGATCCCAGGACCCCGAGACCATGACCTGAGCCGAAGGCAGAGGCTTAATCTACTGAGCCACTCAGGTGCCCCTTATTATGGAAATTTTTTAAACATAAAGTTGAATGAATTTGATACTAACATCCATATTGCTACCACCTAGATTCTCTGCTACCATACCTTTTCATTTATCTATCCATCTGTTGGTCCTTTCACCCGTGAGGCCACTTTAAGTGTGTATGTGCTGAGTTTTAACAAATGCGTGCAGCTTTGTAACCCCAACCCTCATCAAGTTATAGAGCATTCCCATCATCCTGGAAAGTTCCTTTGCACCCCTTTCCACACAGTCTCTGCCCTGAATTAGACTCCTTAGTAGTTAAACCAATTTGTTCTCCAACCAGGAATGCTTGCGAGTACCCCACACCCTTTCCCACACTGGGTGGTCAAAGTTTTTGATGTGAATAATGGTATCTGATAGTTTTAAGTTGCACTTCTCTTATTGTGAGTAAAGTTAAGTATATGTTTGCTAGCCACTTGTATTTTCTATGATTTCTTGCTTTGTATTTTTTGCCCATTTTTGTTGGGCTGTGGGCCTTAGCATTCATTTCATTTGAGTATGCATTTGTGTTAAAATAATAAATTAATTTGGGGGGCCCCTGGGTAGCTCAGTCAATTGAGCATCCTACTCTTGATTTCAGCTCAAGTCATGATCTCGGGGTCATGGGATGGCGCGCCATGTCTGGCTCTGTGCTGGGCATGGAGCTTGCTTGGGATTCTTTCTCTTCCTCTCCTTCTGCCCCCTCCCACCCGCCCTGAGTGCACACACACTCTCTCAAAAATTAAAAATAAAATTAAGCATTTTTTTTAAACTTAAATGATTTTGTGTAGAAATTTTAATAAAATTTACATATGTTCGGGGGTACCTGGGTGGCTCATTTGTTGTCTGCCTTTGGCTTGGGTCATGATGGAGTCCCGCATACAGCTCCCTGCTCAGCGGGGAGCCTGCTTCTCCCTCTCCCACTTACCCTGCTTGTGTTCCCTCTCTGGATGTCTCTGTCAAATAAATAAGTCTTTAAAAATAATAATAAATAACTATTTTTTTTGTTGTTGTTAAAGATTTTATTTATTTACTTGACAGACAGAGATCACAAATAGGCAGAGAGGCAGGCAGAGAGCAGGGGAAGCGGTCTCCCTGCTGAGCAGAGAGCCCAATGTGTGGCTTGATCCCAGGACCCTGGGATCATGACCTGAGCTGAAGGCAGAGGCTTTAACCCACTGAGCCACCCAGGCGCCCCTAATGATACCTATCTTGTGACATTATTGTGAGGATTAAATTAGTTAATATAAGAAAGTGCTTACAGTTGTGCCAGGATGTAGTATTTGCTGCATAAATACTAACTGCTGCTGTTTATACAGGAGATTAATACCCAAGAAAAGGCATCCAGAATGGGTATCAGAGAAAGCAGAATAGGAAGTTGTATTGGCCATGTGATATAGAGGTCTCTGCTTAAGGAGGTGAGGGCTTATATATATAATTTACCGTTTAAAGTTGTTGACTTAAGAATTTGCTTCATATCATGGCCCAGTGCAGAGCCTCAAGAAGGTTCTTGAACAAACAGTCCTTACAGTAGAAAAATTGGGGCCTGCTATTGCAAGAGTCCAGCTGGACCTGGGCTTATTCATAAACCAAGATTTTGTAGTGCCAAAGTTAGTCTTTCATTAGTAAATGTGAAAAATACATCAAAATTAGTTGCACAGGAGAGAAAGGAAATGTAATACTGTATTGCTTCTAAAGATAAAGTAGTCATAGTGGTATTTTCTTCTAACTTGTAATGTTTAGATATTTTCCATGGCTTGTTTTCAGCAACCGTTTTGGCCCATGTGTTCTCCATCAGTTGGTAATTGAGTACCTTTTATGCATAAGCTTTTGCTGTCTAGTTGGATATGCATACCAAGTAAGTGCTAATGTAATGTCTGTGACAGGACCTGAGAGGCCAAAGGGTGGAGTGTCCGAAAAGACAAAAAGAAGTAGTATTAACTAAAAATAGAGAACAATGATGGGGCACCTGGGTGGTTCAGTGGGTTAAAGCCTCTGCCTTCGGCTCTGGTCATGATCTCAGGTCCTGGGATCGAGCCCCGAATCGGGCTCTCTGCTTAGCAGGGAGCCTGCTTCTCCCTCTCTCTGCCTTCCTCTGTGCCTACTTGTGATCTCTGTCTGTCAAATAAATAAATAAATAAAATCTTTAAAAAAAAAATAGAAAACAATTAAATAGAAGGACAGCACGAGATGTGATGGTTATTCATACTACACATTCAGGGTCCTTATTTATGCTCAGTGCCACCAGCTACTGTTTTGAGTTATATAAACATTTTGACTTTTCTAGTCCTTCATCTTTTTTCTGTGTTTGGTAGTTGAAATTGACCTATCTGCCTTTAATCTGAAAGCCAGAGTGATTTTTAATTAAATTTATGACATTTTGAAATAGGTGAATACATTGTACCTTTTCTCCAAAATTGAGAGAACAGTAATAGAAGATACTTGCCAGGCATACATCTGATAAGGGACTTGTATCTGGCATATATAAAGAACTCTTAGAACTCAATAAGAAAATAACCCAGTTAGAAAGGGGGCAAAGAATGTGATTAAACATTTCTCCAGAGGAGGTATACAAATGACCAATAGGCACATGAAAAGAATGTCAACATCATTAGTCATTAGATGAGATACTGTAGTGGCTATTATCAAAAGAACCGACAATAACAAGTGTTGGTGAGAATGTATAAATAATGGAACCCTAACACACTGCTGGTGGGAATATAAAGTGGTGTAGTCATTTAGAAAAATAGTGTCATGGTTCCCCAAAAGGTTAACCAGAGTGACCATATGACCCAGCAGTTCCACTCCTAGGTATATACCCTGCAGAAATGTAAACATATGTCTACGTAAAAGCTTGTACGTTAATGTTTATAACAGATTTATTTATAATAGCCAATAGTTGGAAGTAATCCAAATGTCCTGTCAGCTGATGAATGGATAAATAAAACATGGTATATCCAAACTGGAATATTATTTGACAATAAAGAGAACCGAAGTAGTGATACATACTATGACATGGATGAACCTTGAAATCATGCTATGTGAAGGAAGCCAAACGCAAAAGGCCATGTATTACCTGTTTCTGTTTAGGTGAACTGCTCAGAACAACCACATCTGTAAAGACAGTACGTTAGTTGCCTAGGGCTGGGGCTAATGGGAAGGCTTCTTTCTGAGGTGACTAAAGTATTCTTTTTTTTTTTTTTTTAAAGATTTTATTTATTTATTTGTCAGAGAGCGTGAGCACAGGCAGACAGAGTGGCAGGCAGAGGCAGAGGGAGAAGCAGGCTCCCTGCTGAGCAGGGAGCCCTATGTGGGACTCGATCCCAAGATGCTGGGATCATGACCTGAGCCGAAGGCAGCCGCTTAACCCAGGCGTCCCGGTGACTAAAGTATTCTAAGATTGATTGTGGTGGTGGTTCCACAACTCTGTGAGTATACTAAAAACCAGTGGACTGTACACTTCAAATTGGTGAATTACATGTGAATTATATCTCAATAAAGGTTATGAAAAACACTAATAGAGCTGAAAAATGAGAAATTAACAAATTCCATTTCTCAGGTACCTTTCTTATTAAAAATGATCCTAGGAGAGGCTTCAGGTTTTCCTGAATGAAAATTACCCAGGACACCTGGGTGGCTCAGTGGGTTAAGCCTCTGCCTTCAGCTCAGATCATGGTCTCAGGGTCCTGGGATCGAGCCCCACATTGGGCTCTCTGCTCAGCGGTGAGCCTGCTTCCCCCTCTCTCTGCCTGCCTCTCTGCCTACTTGTGGTCTCTCTCTCTGTCAATTAAATAAATTTTAAAAACTAAAAAAAAAAAAAAAAAGAAAATTACCCATTAATCAAATGATGGCTCCCCCTTCTTCCAACAGATTGCTTGCTCATTATATTTTTGGTGTGTCTTGACAAAACATTTTCTGGTATAAGGTGGATTTTATCATCATTACAACTTCTGAGAAATTCTGTCATGTATTAGAGATAGCAATCTTCTGTTTTAATTATCTTTTAACAGACTTTCATCAGTATTTAAAGCCAATGTTGGGGACACCTGGGTGGCTCAGTGGGTTGGGCCTCTCTGCCTTTGGCTCAGGTCAGGCCTTGTTTCTCCTGTGTCCGCGCGCCACCCCCCCCCCCCCCGCCTCTCTGCCTACTTGTGATCTCTCTCTGTCTGTCAAATAAATAAATAAATAAAATTAAAAAAAAAAAAATGGTTTTGTGAACCCATTCTTATACTAATGGTTTTCAGGGGAACAGTTTAAAAAACATTTTTTTAAAAATTGGGGAAGGGGGTGCCTAGGTGTCTCAGTCAGTTAAACATCTGCTTTCCACTCAGGTCATGATCTTGGGGTCCTGTGACTGAGCTCCGCATTGGGCTCCCAGGCTCAGTGGGAGAAGTCTGCTTCTCCCTCTGTTTCCCCTCCCCACGCTTGCTCCCCTCCCCGCAAATAAAATCTTAAAAATAATAAAATAAAAATTGGGAAAGATGATATTAATAGCACTTACTGTTTTTCCTCTACTGCTTTTGTAAAGAGGGGGGCTGTTAACATTATCCATGTGCCCAGTAGTATATGGCAGGTCAGTCTTTGATATAAAGTAGAGGCGGAACTTAGTAGCTGTATATATAATGTAGCAATAAATGATTATTTTGCATTTAGTTTGAGATTAATACTTATGTAGTATGTTATTTGGGCATATTCATGGCTTTAAGAAGTTTCTGTAGGAATTTAACAAAAGATGTTTGTTTTGAAGTTTTTGAAACTTCATCATGAGTGTTTTATAAATTTAATACCTGTGGATTACACTTGTGAATGCATTGCATATGGAAGTGAGTTTTAAATGTTTTTGAAAGAATTTAAGAGTCTTTTAAATATTTCTAAGTTTTTAGGCTTAGAATGTGGCATCAAACAGTAACTCTGAAGATAGACAACCCTTTTCCTCTTAATGCATTAATTTTTTAAGAAATGAAAGTATTGTATGCACATTATTTTAAAAGTATCATGAAAAGCAACACATTGCTAATCTTTCTGTCTTGAGGAAAATATTCTGTTTTGGTTCTTCATAACTCTTGAATAATGTATAAATTGCAACTTTAAAAATAAACTTTTCTGAAATAGGTTTTACTTCAATAAAGTAGACAAATTGTAAATGTTTAGGTTTAATGAATTTTTAAAAAAGATTTCATTTATTTATTTGACAGAGATCACAAGTAGACAGGGAGGCAGGCAGAGAGAAAGGAGGAAGCAGGCTTTCCGCGGAGCAGAGCGCCCGATGCGGGGCTGTATCCCAGGACCCTGGGATCATGACCTGAGCCGAAGGCAGAGGCTTTAACCCACTGAGCCACCCAGGCGCCCCTAGGCTTAATGAATTTTCATAAAGTGAACATCTATGTGACTCCATCTGGCTCAAAACAGAATATTGCCAAGTACCTCCGAAGACCCTACCCTCAGTATTAACCCCTCTGTTGATATCCAGCACAATTGATTAGCCTTGCCAGATTTTTTTTTTTTTTTTGGAAGATTTTATTTACTTATTTGAGAGAGAGGCAGAGACAGAAGTATCTGGGGAGCACGAGTAGAGAGGAGAGGGTGAAGCCAGCTCCCAGCTGAGCAGGGAGCCCATGCTGGACTCGATGCCAGGACTCTGGGATCATGACCTGGGCTGAAGGCGGCGGCTTAACCCACTGAGCCACCCCCAGGTGCCCCTAGCCTTGCCTGATTCTGAACTTTACATATAAGTGGTTTCCTACAGTGTGGATTCCTCTGCACCTTCCTCACAGTGTTTGGTCTGTGAGACTTAAATCGATTGGTATCACTGCATCTAGCAGTAGTTAGTTCTTATTGCTGGATGGTATGAGCATAGTACAATGTATCCCTTCCCTTGATACAAATTTGGGTTAATTCCATTTGGGGACAATTATCAATAGCCCTTCTTTAAACATTCTTGGCCTTTGGCTGCACATATGTGCATACTTGGGTAAAATCCTAAGAGCAGGGTTTGGGTTGGAATGTATCCGTATTGTCAAAGAGTTTCTCAAAGTGGCTATACCAGTTTGTTCCTCCAGAAGTTTAGGACCTGGTTCATCAACATCAGACTATAAAAGATAAGGACTTACTTTCCACAATCTCTGTCTCTTCTGCTACTTTGAAACTTTAAATCAGTTTTAGTTCTTCAGTTGGAAGTACTCTTGTAACTCGAAATAATGAATCTCTGCTCTCCTATAAACTTTGGAAAGTAACTTTGTCCACTTGTGGTAAAAGAAAGGTACTACCCCCCCCCCACACACCAATTGTATTATTCAGAAAGGGAAGAGGCCCTCTTTCATACAGAGAGGGAATGTATAGAATGTGTAAAATTCAAATTTGTGCCACATCATGTTAAGGGGAAGAAGCCCATAAATAAATGGGGTTAACATTATGATAGAAGAGAGATTAAGGTAAATTTTACTGATTTGAGAATAAAATACTAGAATAACGCCTTTACTCCCATGGCCATGGCCACTATCCACATTTGTTCGGGCAGGGATAGTTGCTTAAACCATTATTCTCCCAAGTTTCTGTGGCTTAACGTGAGAGAACTTTATTTTTGTGCTCATCTAATAGTCCAGTGTGGAGTTCTTTGTAGGAAGGGCAGCCTTCCTTTGTATGTACATGGGATTTAGGGGCCTAGACTGTTAATTCTTTTATCCTGTAGCTGTGCCATCTCTCAGAGTCTGGGAGATCTCTGCATTCAGCCAGAGTGGGGAAGAAATGGTGGGGAAAGAATGTATGCTTCTAAGAATGAAAGTCTTGTTGAAGAAGGGAATGTCATTATTTCATCTTCTATTCCATTGGTGGGAACTCTGCATGGGAGTTCCGCTTAGATACAAGGGGGCTGGGAAATGGAGTCCTGGGCTGAGCATTTGTCTAGCAGCGCCAGCTGGAGGGTATTGGAGGAGTGAGGGTTCTTGCTGGACAGCTAGTGAGCCACCTCTGCTCTATCTACCGTCTCATCAGGGATAAATAAGAACAGAATAATTAATGTTTCCTAACAGGATAATTCCATTTCTAAGATACTGACTATTTTAATGGTGAATTTTTATAGGGAAAAAAGTTTATTTTTGAAAGGAAGTGTGAGTACTTTTTTTTTTTTTAAGATTTTATTTATTTATTTGACACAGGGAGAGAGATCACAAGGAGGAAGAGAGGGAGGAAGGGAAGCAGGCTCCCTGCTGAGCAGAGAGCCCAGTGTAGGGCTCAATCCCAGGACCCTGAGACCATGACCTGAGCCGAAGGCAGAGGCTTAACCCACTGAGCTACCCAGGTGCCCCAGTATTTTTTTTTTTTTTTAAAGATTTTGTTTTGCTTACTTGAGAGAGAGTGAGCACAAGCTGGGGGAGAGGGAGAGGGAAAAGCAGGCTCCCTGCTGAGCAGGGAACCCGAAGCAGGGCTTGATCCCAGGACCCTGGGACCATGACCTGAGCCAAAGACAGTTAGTTAACCAACTTAGCCACTTAGGTGCCCACCTTTTTTTTGGAAACAGGGAGAGAGGGAGCACGACTGGTGGGGAGGGGCAGAGGGAAAGGAAGAAGCAGTCTGCAAGGAGCCAGATGTAGGGCTCAATGCTAGGACCCTGGGATCAGGACCCAAGCCAAAGGCAGATACTTAAGTGACTGAGCCACCCAGGTGCCCTTAGGGAAATAAGTTTAGATTTACAACTAAATGGCATTTCTGGGGCGCCTGGGTGGCTCAGTTGGTTTAGCAACTGGCATCCATTCAGGTCATGATCCTGGAGTCCTGGGATCGAGTCCTAAATCAGCTCCCTGCTTGGCAGGGAGTCTGCTTCTCCCTCTGACCTCTCTACTCTCATGCTCTCTCTCTCTCTGTCTCTCTCTCTCTCTCAAATAAATAAATAAAATCTTTAAAGAAAAATAAATAGAAGGGGCTTCTGGGGGGCTCAGTGGGTTAAAGCCTCTGCCTTAGGCTCAGGTCATGATCCCAGGGTCCTGGGATCGAGTCCCGCATCGGGCTCTCTGCTCAGCAGGGAGCCTGCTTCCCCTTCTCTCTCTGCCTGCCTCTCTGCCTACTTGTGATCTCTGTCTGTCAAATAAATAAATAAAAAATAAAATAAAATAAATGGCATTTCTCACTTCCTTTGGGACCACTTAGTTGTGTGATTTGTTTTAATTTTCTTATACTTTACAGTTATGTCGCCACTCTGAAACTTAGAAATTACCATATTTACATCAATTTTACAAATCACTAAAAGAAAAAAACTGTCAATCTGTGGTGTATTATTGGATGTAAACATTGATTACATTTGCTTTAACCCCTCTTTCCATATTTTTTCTTTTCCTCTCTCTAGTTTGTGATTGGCACAATGGAAGAAGCTGGAATGTGTGGGTTAGGGGTGAAGGCAGATATGTTACACAACTCTCAATCAAATGATATTCTTCAACATCAGGACTCAAATTGTGGTGGCACAAGTAACAAGCATTCATTGGAAGAGGATGAAGGCAGTGATTTTATTACAAAGAACAGGAGTTTGATGAGCCCAGCATACTGCATGCAAGAGTCCAGAGAGGAAATACCTGGGCGAGAAGCTCGAATAGATCCTCCTGATGGTCAGCAAGATTCAGAATGCAGCAGGAGCAAAGAGAAGACTTTAGGTAATAATCTGTGCTCAGTGGTTGGACATTTCTGTGTGCTGCTCTTTTTACTTCTGTTCTCCACAGCGCAGGTGATTATGAACGTGGCCAGCGCTGAGGCGGATGTTTAGCTAATATATCTCTTGTCCTCAGTGGAGTCAGTGTGTATATTTACTGCATTTTTTGCAGGAGACAAAGATAGCAAAGGAGGAAGTTGTTTTCTCCAAGTAATCAGGAATAAGCTTTCTTCACAGAATTTGGGGCCAACTTGACAAAGTAGTATTTGACTTGCCTTGTTTGCATCTTTAATGTAGTCTGACTGAAATTTACTGTGAAGACTGTGCATTTATTGGCTTGTTTTTAAAATCTAGTCACAATGCTTTAGAGACAGCATAATGTTATCTATCGTTCAGAAGTGGGTTAAGACTGACTTTCAAGGGTACGTTTTCTTTTTCCTTCTGTGTTTCAGATTTAGGACTAAAAAGGTAGTATGTTAAATTTTGTTATGAAATCTGAAATCCCCTTTTATTTTAGCCTTACTCATTGACTCTAAATTTTTTTTTAATTTAATTATTTGACAGAGAGAATGAGCACAAGCAGGGGGAGAGGGAGAAGCTCCTGAACAAGGAGCCCGATGCAGGACTCGATCCCAAGATCCTGGGATCATGACCTGAGCAAAGGCACATGGTTAACTGACTGAGTCTCCCAGGTGCTGTGCCCCAAAATATTTTATACTTAGTATACCTAAGATTAACAGTGTTTGATTTGTATGGTTTTCTGTACAAAATTATCCTTATTAAATATTATTATTTATTTAATATTATTGATATTATTAAATATATTTTATTAAATATATTTTTCACTAACTTGGAAAACCTTAAAATTCTTATAGAAATACAAGAAATAATTTTAATTCCAGGGACACCTGGATGGCTCAGTTGGTTAAGGATCTGGCTTTAGCTCAGGTCATGATCCTGGGGTCCTGGGGTCGAGTCCCACATCGTGCTCCCTGTTCAGTGGGGAGCCTGCTTCTCTCTCTGCCTGCCACTACCCCTGCTTGTGCTCTCTCACTCACTCTCTCTCTCTCTCTGACAAATAAATAAATAAAATCTCTAAAAAAATAATTTTAATTCCTTTCAAACAAATGTCTTCAAAATCAGCAGCCCCAATTATATATGTAAAAGCAGATACGGAGTCTTAAGAAGTTACAGGGAATGGGGCACCTGGCTGGCTCAGTTGGAGGAACATGCAACTCTTGATCTCAGGGTTATGTTTGAGCCCCTCATTAGGTGTAGAGATGACTTAATACTTAAAAACAAAAGTTTCACATAATGTTACCATGTGACTCAGCAGCTCTACCTCTAGGTATATAACCAGGAGGGTTGAAAGCATATGACCATGCAAAAATGTGTACATGAGTATTCATGGCAGTCTTTTTCATAATAGCCAAAAAGTTGGAACAACACAGTTATCCATCAGCTGATGAATGGATAAACAAAATGTGGTATTATATCTGCTATAAAAAGGAATGAAGTAGTGAGAACATTGTTTGTGGGTGAACCTTGAAAACATGCTGAATGAAAGGAACCAGACACAAAAGTCCACATATTAAGATTCTATTTAATATGAAATGTTCAGAATTGGCAGGTCCATGGAGACAAAAAGTGGCATAGTGGTTGCCAGGGCCGCGGTGGGGGAGCAGGAGGGAGGGACTGCTGAAGGATATGGGGTTTATTTTTGGGGTGATGAAATGTTCTGGAATTAGACAGTGGTGATTGTTGCACAACTTTGTGAATGTACTTCATCGTACGCTTCTAATTAAAAGGGTGAATTTTATAGTATATGAATTGTATCTCCAAAAAAAAAAAAAAAACCCCAGATGGAATATGGTTTAAAATCTTGATTAAAAATTGCAGGTTACATTATGGTTATTTCTAATCATATTTAATAATCATGTTTAGTCATCTCTTAAAATTTGTACTGGCCTTGGGCTTTGAGAGGTTTTGTTACTGAAATTTTGTGTGGCTAGAAAGGTGTTCTGTTTTGAAGTCCGTGTGCATTTTTTCTTCATAGCAGTCTGTATACCACATATCAAAGTCCTTTTAATATATATTTTTAAATGAAATATCCTACATATAAGAGTAAATATTTTAAAAATAAAATGGTTACTTTAGAAGTAAAATATGATCACTTATTTTGAAAGACCATTTGTCCTCTATCTCATCCACCTGCTTCTCCCTGCCAAAGATTTTTTAAAATACCGTTGCTAGCTCCTCTTGTGGGGGAAAGAACTTACGTTGACACCCTTTTATTTACACTAAACTTGGTTAACACACAGAAGGTGCTTACTAAATGATCAGAAGTTATTTAAATTGCTTATAGAAAAAAATACATGCCACAAGTGATTTATGTGCGTCTTAGAGAGTACCAACTGAAATTCTCTTTGAACCTGCTTCTATATTTGTACTTGGGTAGGAAGCTTTTAAAAATATTCTGCCCTTTGTAACTTGCCCTTTGTCTTAGCTTGGACATCAATGGTTAAGCAAGGGAATTTTTAAGCCTTCAGCAAGAGTTACAAATACCTAGCAGTATTAGTGAGTGAAAAAATTCGGGGTAGAGGTGGGAAGGGAGGGGTGCCTGCTAATCCAGAATTTAAAAATAGCTTTCTTAATTTAGCTGGTAAATCTCTTATGTCTAGATACAGGCACAAATTATTTTACTCTGGATGTCAGAACATAGAGAGTGTTATGTAGAATTTACAGGTTAGACTTGATCTTATTCCTCTCATCTTGTTAATCATCAGGAAAAGAAGTTTTATTATTGATGCAAGCCCTAAACACCCTTTCAACTCCAGAAGAGAAGCTGGCAGCTCTCTGTAAGAAATATGCTGATCTTGTGAGTATTAAATCAAGGGGGTAAAGTTCATATGAAGTGCAGCAAAATGTTGTATGTACTTGATAAGCTTTTTAAAATACTTTGATATAGCTTTAGATGTAAAAATTATATTGTGTTCCAAAATTGAAGAGAATTTTATTTCTTGGGGCTTTTTGCTGCTTGTGTGACTTCATTTTATAAGGGGATACCTATAGGACATTATAATGCTAAGATAGGGCATAGATTTTCTAAAATTCGGTTTTAGAAGTGAAAAGGCTGACTTAGAAGTACTACCATGTGATGCTGAAGACACTAGTCTGGGTGTAGTGGTTCCTGTATTTAACTTTTCCCAGGGGATTTCTAGAGATAAACGTTCTACCCATTGTGATTGAAACTGTTAGATGAAATAGTCTACTAAAACAATACTGTGTCTCAGGAAATATTTATTTCACATCTACTATGTGCCAGGCATTTCTTTCTCCTTCTTCTAGAGAAACTGACCTCATTTGTTTTGGGCCTATGTTATTTCAAGTAGCATTAATTCTCTTTTAAAAATTATGAAAAGTCTCAACATGGAGTCCCTGCCATCCTGTTTAGGTTGAAGAATGGGGATGTCCTAGAACCCTTTGTGTAAGTGTAAGGGTTGTGGGAAACTTAGAATGAGTAAGTGTAATATAAATGCTAAAAGTAACGCCTTTTGTGAAAAACTTATGTGAATTATTGATTTTTATGCATTTTCATCTGTTGCTAAAGTAGATATTCCATATCACAAATACTACTTTTTGTCACTGGGCAGCTCTAAATACCAATTCTGTTTATTATTCAAAGAATTACAGTTAATCTCCCTTGCTTTACAAAGGGGTGTGTGTATGCGCCCCCGGAGCTGGCATTCGGCAGCTTAGCACCTTCTGTTCAGAGCAGCAGGAAGCCATGTGCGTCAGTATAAATGGCCTAGAACAGTCACGGATACGAAGATGGAAGAAAACACAGTGTGGTCAGGTTGCTGGCTTCAGGAAAGGAAATCTTCCACTGTCTGTGGAAACCTTTCCTGTTGGTTCCATCTGCATGAGAATCCTGTAAGAATGGTGGAAGGCAGACAGCCATGAATAGATTAGAAGAAAGGGCAGATAGCTGCCTAGGGCAGTCCTCCGATTCACCCGCACCATTGGGACTTCTGTTAAAAGGCATATTCTGATTTGGTGGGTCTGGGTTGGGGCCTGAGAGTCTGTATTTAAACAATCTCCCGGGTGGTGATGTTAATGCTGTTGGCCTTTACATAACACTTTTAAGTAGCAGGGGTCTAGGCTGTTTTTGTTTGTGGCTTTTATTGCGTGTGTAGGTGGGTATGGTTATTTTTAAGTCCCAGTAATAATTGCTACATTCATTTTAGGATGTGTGACACATTAGACTTGCCTAGTAGTAACCTCTCTTTGCTTCAGATTTGTCGCAGTGAGACCATCAATGGAGTAACCTCTTCCTAAGGCTATTTAGAAAACTTCCCTTTGCCATCACTGTCCTCTGTCCTTTTTGTGATAGCATCATCTGACATCATTGGTGCTTGTGGCGTGGATAAGTAGAATGTCCTGTAGAGCAGACGGTATGGCATGTTGCCCTGTAACTGGGATGGGCTACTGGAGAGACCTTGTGGCCTCCATGTTTACCAAATAGTATGGGTTCTTAAAATGCTCACATTTCACTTGCTAAGTGTGGGTATCATTAGGTTTGTAACATGATTCTTAGGTATGTGTTATAGTGCTATTCTTTCCCATTCCTGAGTCAGTTTGTGTAGATGTTGATTATTATTATTTTTTTTTTTGAAGATTTTATCTATTTATTTGTCAGAGAGAGCACAAGCAGGAGGAATGGCAGGCAGAGGGAGAAGCCAGCTCCCCGCAGAGCAAGGAGCCCAATACGGGACTCCATCCTAGGACCCTGGGATCATGACCTGAGCTGAAGGCAGACCCTTAACTGACTGAGCCACCCAGGCATCCCAAGTGTAGATTATTATAGTGTAATAATAATCCTGATATCTGCTGGGGTAGGTGTATATATTCTTCTTATTAATCTTTTTGTTAGAAGTATCTTGGCTACTCTTGGCTCTTTATTACATTTTAGGTTCAACTTACTGGGAAAAATTGGGGGAAAAAACACCATTTGGGGATTTATTTTTTTATTTTATTTTTAAAGATTTAATTTATTTATTTGACAGACAGAGATCGCAAGTAGGCAGAGACACAGGCAGAGAGAGAGGAAGGGAAGCAGGCTCCCTGCTGAGCAGAGAGCCCGATGCGGGGCTCGATCCCAGGACCCTGGGATCATGACCCGAGCCGAAGGCAGAGGCTTTAACCCACTGAGCCACCCAGGCGCCCCCCATTTGGGGATTTAGAAGAACATTTCATGGATTCTTTTGGTGCATTTGGGGGAGACTTGCCATCTTCATGAAATTAATGGAACTTGAAAAGTGTATATCCTGGGACACCTGGCTGTTTAAATTGATGGAGCATGCAACTCTTGGTCTCGGGGTCATGAGTTGGAGCCCCACGTTGGGTGTAGAGATTACTTAAATAAATAAATCCTTTCTTAAAGTGTATATCCTTATGGGAAAGAAATTACACAGAGTGTGAAGAAATTAATCACACAATGATTAATTCCAAATGGATTAAGGGTTTAAATGCCAAAAACTAAGCTTTTTTTTTTTTTTAAGATTTTTATTTATTTATTTGACAGACAGATTACAAGTAGGCAGAGGCAGGCAGAGAGAGAGGAGGAAGCAGGCTCCCAGCTGAGCAGAGAGCCTGATGCGGGACTCGATCCCAGGACCCTGAGATCATGACCTGAGCTGAAGGCAGAGGCTTTAACCCACTGAGCCACCCAGGCGCCCCAAAAACTAAGCTTTAAAGATTTTAGATATTTAGATCTATTTAGATATATTAATAACTATTTTTCTAAACTTGGGTTAAGAGATTTTTAAAAAAGATATATTTTTAAAAGATTTTATTTATTTGACAGAGAGATATGGCGAGAGAGGAAACAAGCATGGGGAGTGGGTGAGGGAGAAGCAGGGTTCCTGCTGAGCAGGGAGTCTGATGCGGGGCTTGATCCTAGGACCCTGGAATCATGACCTGAGCTGAAGGCAGATGCTTAATGACTGAACACCTAGGCGCCCCTATTTTATTTATTTTAGGAAGAGACAGAGAGAGAGGAGTGGGAGGAGAGAGCGAGAACCAACCACAAACAGACTCACTGTCAAGTGTGGAGCCCAGTGCGGGGCTCTGTCTCACAAACCTGAGACCGTGACCTGAGCTGATATCGAGAGTCTCATGCTTAACCAGCTGAGCCACCCAGGTGCCCCCAGGGAAGGATTTCTTACAACACAAAAAGCACTATCAGAGAAAGGATTGCAAAAATTGGCTGTGTTGAAATTAACTTTCTGTTCAGCAAAAGACAGTGAGACGTCAGGTTAAAAAAACTGGAAAGAACATAGGCCAGCAAATAAAACCAACAGAGTATTTAGTTTCAGGAATATCTAAGGAACACCTACAAATGAATACAAAAAGAACAAATAACCCAATGGGAAACTGGGCAAGAGACATGTAAGAGGCATTTTAGAGAAGTGGAAAAACATGAAGATATAAAGATACCTTAACATAAAGGTACATAAACATATAAAGAGATGTTCGACTTTATTAGTGATCAGGGGAATGCAAATCTGGACCAGAATGAGATGCGATTTTATATCCACTGCAGCGGCATACATTAAGAATTCTGATTGTACTTAGTTTTTTGTTTTGTTTTGTTTTGTTTTCTTCTTTTAAGATTTTATGTATTTATTTGACAGAGAGAAATCACAAGTAGATGGAGAGGCAGGCAGAGAGAGAGAGGGAAGCAGGCTCCCTGCTGAGCAGAGAGCCCGATGCGGGACTCGATCCCAGGACCCTGAAATCATGACCTGAGCCAAAGGCAGCGGCTTAACCCACTGAGCCACCCAGGCGCCCCTGATTGTACTTAGTTTTGGAGAGGATGTGCATCTATCTACATGATCTCTTATAAGTTGCTGATGGGAGAATAAATCTGCCAGCCACTCTCGAAAAGAGTTGGCATTGTCATGTGAAGTAGAACATGAGTCACTGCCTAGCAGTCCCACTCCTAGGCTTGCACCCAGAGAACTTCTTACATGTGTACAGCAGGGAGCACATAGGACAGTGTTCATAACATTGTAAGCAGTCAAGTCTGGGAACAACCCGAATGCCCATTGACTTGAGAATGGGTCAGTAAAGTATGTTGTGTGTGGCATATTTTTTAAGTGAGATGTCCTGTAACCAGTGGGGCCAAATCTGGCAAGGCCTGTTTCTATACTGCCCACAAGCTAAGAATGGTTTTATGTTTTTAAAGTGTTTAAGAAAAAGAAGACAACAATGCAATAGAGTATGTGGCCCACAAAGCCTAAAACACTTACTTTTTGGCCATCTACAGAAAGGGTTTTCTGTTTCTTGATCTGTGCAAACAATTGGGATGCATTCTAGCAATATGATCTACAGTTATGCTGTCCAAAATGGTAGCCGTTAGCTACATGCAGCTATTTAAGCTCAATTTAAATTCAAGAAGAAATTCAGTTCTTTAATTGCACTAGCCACAAAAAAGTTAAAATAACTGAAACCAGAACAGTTCTTTTAGGACCACACACAAATGAGATGAACAAGAAGAGCAAAGGAATGGTGAGCCTGGGATTCTGGATTGTGATCACCTTGAGCCCCAGAGGGCGGGGCTTGCAGCTCTCTGCAGAGTTACAGATCGTCTGTGCAGGCGGGGAGCCTCCTGCAGCTGTGCTGCACCTGTGGTCATAATAACGTTACTTTGCAAAAGTATTATACAAAAATAAAACTATTTTTTCTGCAAGAATTTCTGTAAGGATGTTTTTAATAGCTGTGAGTATATGGCATTTAAGGATGCTTGGTGTGTTTTGATAGGCCACAAGGTGTCACTCTTGCTCTTGAAATTGACTCACTGTCTTAATCTATTAGCATTGATTTAACCTTGAAATATACTTATTTGCTCCAAACCTAAAATTGCAGCAATTCCTCTCTTTCTCACAAGGAACTTGAATGCTGCTTATTCTTTTTTTTTTTTTTTCCTTAGAGAGCACGTGCATGTGCCTGAGCTGAGGAGGGGAATGTGGGCAGAGGGAGGCAGAGAGAGAGAGAACCTTCAGCAGGTTCTACACCCAGCGTGGAGCCTGGTGCGGGGCTCAGTTTCACAACCCAGAGATCCTGACCTGAGCCAAAATCTGGAGTTGGATGCTTCGCTGACTGAGCCACCCCGGTGCCCCAGTACTGCTTATTCTAATTTGGAGGACCATTTCAATAGAGCAGCCTGTGTGTTTTTCAGAAAAGTAAAACTCCATGGTGTTGATTTCTAAAGTTTTCCCAAAAACACCATTTAACAATTTTTAATAAGAGATTAAGGGGTGCTTGGCTGGCTCAGTCGGTAGAGCATGTGACTCTTGACCTCAGGGTTGTGAGTTTGAGCCCTGCTTTGGGGGTAGAGTTTTTTTGTTTTGGGTTTTTTTTTTTTTAATAGATTAAGATTGTTTTTTTCCACTATCCTTGATTATTTGTTTACTTTCCTATCATGACTAGAAGAGAGAAGGTTGGCAGAGTAATAGGTTACAAAATAAGTTTTAAAAAATACTGTAATACTTGGTTTTTAAAAATGTAGTTCCATAGTTCTTAGTGTAATTCCAGCTGTAACTCAAAGGTTTTCATTGTACTTCCTGACTGTAAAGTGCTTATTAATTTTAGCTGGAGGAAAGCAGGAATGTTCAGAAGCAAATGAAGATTCTGCAGAAGAAACAAGCCCAAATTGTGAAAGAGAAAGTCCACTTGCAGAGTGAGCACAGCAAGGCTATCTTGGCAAGAAGCAAACTAGAGTCTCTTTGCCGGGAACTGCAGCGTCACAATAAGACATTAAAGGTTAGTTGGTTCATGGGGCGCCTGGGTGGCTCAGTGGGTTGAGCCGCTGCCTTCGGCTCAGGTCATGATCTCAGGGTCCTGGGATCGAGTCCCGCATCGGGCTCTCTGCTCGGCGGGGAGCCTGCTTCCCTCTCTCTCTCTCCGCCTGCCTCTCCATCTACTTGTGATTTCTCTCTGTCAAATAAATAAATAAAATCTTTAAAAAAAAAAAAAAAGGTTAGTTGGTTCAGTTTTCTGTTTTTCAGGAGGGACCGACACTGACTTGGCTTATTTTATAATCACTGTGTACCTATTTGAAGTAAATCTTTTGTCTCTACATGGAGACAGATAGCAACCAGTTTTCTGCGATTTTGCTTGGCCTGATGCTTCTTAATGAACCTCATACCTGGCCGTGGGAAATCTAATTGAGATTGATTTTTAGACCACAGCTTACCTGCCTGGAGCCCTGGCTTAGGAAATTCAGAGTTGCCAGTTTTCTGCTGAGCACTGAGGTAGTTCATTACCACGTAGGAGAAGCTGACATGAATGCGAAGCTGAACAGAAACAGACTTGAGGCAGGGACTGGATCTGGGGACGGAAAGCAGCCGCTGAGCTCCTTAGGAGCTGTTCGCCAGCCGCATGGCCAGACCAGTCTTGCCTACCGCCAGTACCCAGAGGCTAAGTACTTTTAGAATAGCACATAGCATTCGTTTTACAGCAGGGCAGTTTGCCTCTCTGATTGTCTACTCAGGAAAAGCTGTGTGCTTATCAAATGATCACCTTCTGGTCCCAGATAAAGGGAAGGGGAATCAGAGTTCAGAAGCAACACTTTAGGGTCACAATAAGTAAACCCCCGGAGCAGCAGCGGCAGCTTTTGTGAGTATCTTCTGTGTAAGTCTAGACCATTAACAGGAGTTTTTTTGGATAATAAGGAAGAAAATCTGCAGCAGGCACGAGAGGAGGAAGAAAGACGTAAAGAAGCCACCGCACACTTCCAGATCACTTTAAATGAAATCCAGGCGCAGCTGGAGCAGCATGACATACACAACGCCAAGCTCCGCCAGGAAAACATCGAGCTGGGAGAGAAGCTGAAGAAGCTCATTGAACAGTACGCCCTGAGGGAGGAGGTAAAGCCATTCTCCTGGTTCAGACAGCTCCTCCTGATCAATAGGGGTCTCTCCCCAGTCACTGCCAGAGGAAAACTGCCGTCACAGGATGTTTTAGAACTTTTATAGTTGCGTAGTGGAAGTTGGGTTTTTCTCAGGAAAACTTCAGCCGCCACGAGAACAGGAGTCTTGGGGGTTGTCACTTAGATCGTTGAGAAGAGTCTGTGGCCGGGGGTAGGTGAGGCGGTTTCTTAGAGAAGCGTTAAGTCTCCTTGTCTTCCACCCGATGCTACAAGATAGCGTATTCAGCATGCAGGTTTTTCCCCTTATCTAGACTAATAATAAATATTTGGCCTTCAGATACGCTTTAACTCAGACATCTGTGATAACCTACGCAGTCTACATTACCGTTGTATTATACCTGCGTTTTAGATTCTTTCTTTTAGTGGGGGTTCTATACTATTTGAGAGGAAAAATAGAACCTATTTCTAAACTCTCATACCCATTGAAGTAAAAAGCTTATTGGAAGGATCCATGCCTGCTGGTCTTGGTCATTGGTCTCCAACTAAGACTTTTTCAGGCTAGTCAGGAAATTCAGAGGTGTTAATTAAAAGCAAACAGGTGATGGTCTGGTTTTTTGTTTGTTTTTTAAAAGCCTCCTCATTTTTACAGGCCAAATGGGCAGGACTAGAGGCATCAGGTTTATTTATTTATTTATTTATTCAAAGAAAATGACGTTAATTTATTTCTTTCACATGTTTATCTGCTAAAAGTTTTTTTTTTCCTTATTTTCAGTTAGCCAGCATAGAGCACATCATTAGTTTTTGATGTAGCGTTCAGTGATTTCATGAGTTGCATATCGCATCCAGTGCCCATCACCACATGTGAGCAATCATCCTTAACGCCCATGACCTGGTTACCCCATCCTCCCACCGCTGTCCCTTCTGGAACCCTCAGTTTGTTTCCTGGAGTCTAGAGTCTTTCATGGTTCGTCTCCCTCTCTGATTTCTTCCATTCAGTTTTCCCTCCCTTCCCCTGTGGTCCTCTACGCTATTCCTTATATTCCACATATGAGTGAAACCGTATGATAACTATCTTTCTCTGCTTGACTTATTTCACTCAGCATAATCCCCTCCAGTTCCATCCATGTCGATGCAAATGGTAGGTATCCATCCTTTCTGTTGGCATCAGGCTTTTTATACAGTGCATCCCCTGCCTTTGAAGTTAGGGAAACATGCTTTTATTTGTGTTGTAACCTACACAAGTAGATTAAAATAGCTGGTTAAAGGGAAAAAAAAGAT
Organism: Neogale vison; assembly: GCF_020171115.1. NCBI lineage: Eukaryota > Metazoa > Chordata > Mammalia > Carnivora > Mustelidae > Neogale > Neogale vison. The sequence goes on along the minus strand of NC_058105.1, from coordinate 118,845,086 downwards.
TGGCCCCTCTGTGGGTTATGTATTCATTCAGTTTTGAAGGCAAACTTTAGGTCATACTAACTTAGAGTCTTACATTCAGCCCTTCAAAAAATACTTCTTTTAAAAAGATTGTTTCTTTATTATTTGAGAGAGAGAGTGCATGCGGGTGTGGGGGGAGGGGCAGAGGGAGAGAGAGAATCCCAAGCGGACTCCCTTCTGAGCACAGAGCCCAGGAGCCCAAAGCATGGTTCCATCTCAGGACCCTGAGATCATGATCTGAGCCAAAATCACGAGTTGAACACTCAACTGACTGAGTCACCCAGTGCCCCTTAATCACTCTCTCTGCCTTCTCCCTTTTTTAAGTGGAGAATTATAAACTTAAAAGTAGAGAGTATGTCATCTTGTTTTAGCAGATGAAATCATAGTTTCAGCTTTATTCCCATCAGCTTACCCTGGGTTATTTTGATACAACTTCAAGGTGTTCTATTCCATTCCGTTCATATATATTTGAGGGTGTACCTCAAAAAGATAAGGATTCTCTTTTTAAGCACAACCATGCTATCGTTCTCACACGTAACAAAATTAACAGTAATTACTTAATGTTAAATACTGAGTCATTGTTCAATTTTCTGTAGTTGTGTCTCCCTCCCAATTTTTTTTTTTTTTAAGCTATTTGAATCAAGCTCTAAACAAAGTCCATCTGTTTCACTGATCGGTTTCAAGTCTGTAACATGAAGATTTCCAGGGGTACCTGGGTGGCTCAGTTGTTAACCGTCTGCCCTGGGCTCGGGTCACGATCCCAGGATCCTGGGATCGAGTCCTGCATCGGGCTCCCTGCTCAGCAGGAAGCCTGCTTCTCCCTCTCCTACTCCCCTTGCTTCTGTTCCCTCTCTTGGTGTCTCTCTCTGTCAAGTAAATAAATAAAATCTTTTAAAAAAATGATTTCCTCTTCACTCATTTTTTTTTTCCTTTGAGTGTTTATTGAAGGAACTTTTTTGCCCTAGAGAATAAATTTTATATTAGATTATAAAGGCCTCAGTTTTCTTAAAATTGTTCTTTTAGTTTTTAATATGACAGTCTGACACATGATAGATGTAGAAAACTTGAAAACTATGTACATTTAAGCACATTACATGTGAGTCTTATTTTGAGTGTAATCAGATGGTCTTTGGTCAGGAAGAGTTACTCTGCACATCTGAGAAGGGGTTTTCTGATGACTGTATTGTATGTAAATAACTACTTAGCAATTTTGTTTGGAAATCGTAATGACATTTTATCCAATGTCTAGTATGTGCTGGGCACCAGGCACCTTACACAGCAGAACCACCACATTGGCTTTAAGAGCTCTGCAGCAAATGTGGTTATCTCTGCTTGGAGGAGGGAAGCGAGAGTCAGCAAGGGGAAAATCTACCCCAGGCCACGCACCAGCCAGGACTTGACCTGGGGCTGCTTCAGTTGTCACCGCGTGCTGCCTCCGGCTGAGAAATTTGGGAAACTTAGAGGGGAGAGAAATACCCAGGAGGTAATGTGTCTGATATATGGGTTTAACAGTTTGATCTCCTTATCCATCTTTTTCTTGATACGTTTTTGAGCCTCATTTTCATTGTAGGGCAGGAGTAGGAAGTACAAGTGTGTGGTTAATGAGGCTTCTTGACAGTCCACCTCCGAAAGGGAGGGGGTCCAGGGTAGCAGCTGGAAGGCTCCTTTCCTGCAAGTGCAAACCCAGGAGGGCTTGCAGAGTGATGTAAAGCTCACTCTTCTATAAACTCATGGACCCAGTGTCCTCAGCTATGGTGGTATTAGCAGGAAAAGCAGGGTAAGAATAAACAAGGTATTGTAACTTGTGTTGTTTCCTCATCATTGTGTTTCTTTTTCATTAAGTGATGTAAGAAATTTACTTCTCCCATAGCATATTGATAAAGTGTTCAAACACAAGGAATTACAACAGCAGCTTGTGGATGCCAAGCTTCAGCAGACGACACAGCTCATAAAAGAAGCTGATGAAAAACATCAAAGAGAGAGAGAGTTTGTAAGTTCTCTTTCTTAAAAAAAGAAATTTATTGTCAAAATTGTAACCAAAGCCATTCAAAATACTTATTCTACGTTAATAGAGCACCTGGGTCATGCTAATTGGTTTTTTGTTCTAGACTGAGAAAGCCATGTGTGTGTTAGAAAGTATTTGGCTATTGATTTCTGTTTAACTTTTTTTTTTTATGCAGAAGACACCTGGGAGAGATTAGACCAAATTAGTGGAAAGATCTGCACTCATTTGACTTTTTCATGCTTACAGTTACTTCACTTTGGTAATGGTCACCAGGTTTAAGAATTATACCAGTATTCAGCACATTAAATGTGGCGGTTCAGTTTAATATTGAGCTTACCAAACACTGGTCTCCTATATACCCTGATACTTTGCTCTCAAACAAGTAACTTGAAACTAGGAAACCTATTTTGTCTATTTACTCTGGTATAATTTTATGATAAAATTTTAACAGAATTCTCTATACCTAATCACTCAGCTTCGTTCCCAGAGTGTATGTTCAGACTATATTGCCTGTCAGTAATTGTGAATACAATGGAATCTCATTGGGTATGTATATTTAACAAATGCAAATTCAACTGTATGTGCGTAGCGTGCCCCCGCCCCCAAATAAAGATGAGAAATGATTATGGCAATGAGGACTGTTAATCCAGCTTTCAGTCAAGTAGCACAGGCCTTGAGGCAAGCGTGGTATGAAGGCTGGGTGAGTGGCCCTCATGATGTGAACTTACCATGTCGAGTGTGGGTCTAGGCTTAAGAGAGACCTCTTTTTCATACAGCACCGTCTTCTGTGAGAATTAAGAATGCTTTCCTGTGCATAATTGAAGAAACTGTTCTTTCCAAAGTGAGGGTATAAATTTCATATATTCACACACACATACATACATTGCACATATATACTTTATAGTTGGTTTAATGACTTTTTAGGGCTTATTTGGCCTACATGTGACTTTTTACTTCAGGGGCTGAATTTCAACAGTTATTTACTATGCAGTTTCACCGTATAACTTTTTCTTGAAAACTCAAGTATATAAATTAAAGCTCTCATCCACTTCTCCCCTGCTTTTTAAGAAGTGATCAGAAACTGGTCTCTGATTTCATTGCTTTGCTCCGTACTCCTTCACTTTGCCTCATCTTGACTGTCAAGGAGTAAAGTGGATTTCTGAGTCGTCCAGATACTCTCAAGATTCCTAGTCATGTTTTCTGCTAATACCAAACTTCTCATTATTTTCACCTGAAACATAACAGTTTAACCCCGAGTTTTGCAAACCTATTATTCGGCCTCCAGGGTACTCTTTCTAAGCAGTAAAAGAGTGTTCCAACATTCCTGAATGTTACCAAGTAGAACAGACTGGACAGGTAATGAACAATTGATGTAACTGAATATTTTATCTATAGGCTTGTAGTTCTTGCTAAAATAATGAGTGGAAGGATTAAGCCTAACTCTCTTTCTCTGGTCATTTGACATTATAATCATATTTGTAATTACTATTAGTATTTTGCCAGAATGTTTCTGTTTTCTAGTTATTAAAAGAAGCAACAGAATCGAGGCACAAATATGAACAAATGAAACAGCAAGAAGTACAACTAAAACAGCAGGTAACTTGACAGCAGGGGATAGTAGCATTTGTTTAAAAAAAAAAAAAATCTATGGTTCATTTGATATATACCTTGAATCTTCTCTAAGGTACTTGTGCTTGTTCCCAGCCAGAGCTGAGACTAGATCACGTGTCCCTCTTGGAGTTTTCCTCTTCATTTAGGGTGACCAGCTCATCCTGATTTGTCCAGGCCTTCCGTGGTCTTAGTACTCAGAGTCCTGTGTCCCAGGAAGCACTTAGGTCTCAGGCAGACTGGGACAGTTGGTGATGCTGTCCGCAGCGTCCCCTTTCCAATACCCCAGGTGTTTCCTCCCTTTCTCAGTCGGCTTCCATTTGGGTCTGCTAATCTTCAACTAAAGAAGAACCGAGGAGTCTGCAGATTGGCACTCTTTTGTATTAAGTTGAATTGTATGAAATCGCTAAGACTTCTTTGACCTACAGAAATGGCAGTTTCATATAGTTGAACCTAAAATCTTCAGAATTTTGTGCTGTGAGCACATAACCCATTTTAAAAATTGCCTATAACCACTCTCAGAGCCATGTGAGATAGTAATTTTAATGGGGGCCATCCCTACTTTTTCTTCTCTTTAAAGTATATGACACGCTATTGTTAAGTATAGTCACCATGCTGTACATTAGATCCTCCAAGCGCATTCATCTTCTAACTGAAAATTTGTACCCTTTGACCATTATCTTTGGATGTCCCCTTCCCATCAGCCCCTGACAACCACCACTCCACTTTCTATTTCTAGGAGTTTGGCTTTTTCAGATTCCATATATAAGTGAGATCATACAGTGTCTTTCCTCTGGCCTATTTCACCTAGCATAATGTCCTAAAGGTCCATCCATATTATCACAAATGGAAAGATTAATTTCTTTTTTTTTTTCTTTAAGATTTTATTTATTTACTTGACATAGAGATCACAAGTAGGCAGAGAGAGAGGGGGGAAGCAGGCTTCCTGCTGAGCAGAGAGCCTGATGCAGGGCTCCATCCCAGGACCCTAAGATCATGACCTGAGCCGAAGGCAGAGACTTAACCCACTGAGCCACCCAGGCGCCCCTCTTTTTTTTTTTTTTAATGATTGAGTAATATTGTATTATGTATTTATATCACATTTTCTTTATCCATTCATCTGTTAGTAGGCACTTAGGCTGTTTCCATATCTTGGCTATTTTGAATAATGCTGCAGTGAATATAGGAGTGCATATGTATCACTTCTAGATAGTGATCTCATCATCTTCAGGTATATACCCAAAAGCAGGATTCCTATGGGGCGCCTGGGTGGCTCAGTGGGTTAAGCCTCTGCCTTTGGCTCAGGTCATGATCTCAGGGTCCTGGGATAGAGCCCCGCATCGGGCTGTCTGCTCAGCAGGGAGCCTGCTTCCCCCCTCTCTGCTTACCTCTCTGCCTCCTTGTGATCTCTCTCTCTCTCTCTGTCAAATAAATAAATAAATAAATAAAATCTTTAAAAACAAACAAAAGTAGGATTCCTAGATCACATGCTAGTTCTGTTATTAATTTTGAGAAACCTCCATATTGGTTTTCACAGTAACTGCTGATTGACCTGCCCACCAACAGTGCCCAGTATTTCCCTTTTCTCTACACCCTTGCCAACATTTGTCATCTCTTGTCTTTTTGATAATAGCCATCCTAACAGGTGAGATGACATCTCATTGTGGTTTTGATTTGCATGTCCCTGAGTAGTAGTGGTGTTGAGCACCTTTTCATGTTCCTGTTGGCCATTTGTAGGTCTTTGGAAAAATGCCAGTTCAGGTCTTCTGTCCATTTTTAAATTGGATTATATTTGTTCTTTTGCGCTTGAATTGTGTGAATTCCTTATAAATGTTGTATATTAACCCCTTATCAGGTATATGGTTTCCAGGTATTTTTACCCATTCCATAGTTGCCTTTTCATTTTGTTGTTTCTTTTGATGTACAGAAGCTTTTTAGTTCAGTGTAGTCCCTCTTGTTGATTTTTGCTTGCATTGCTTGTGCCTTTGGTGTCATGACCAAAATTTCCAAGACTGCTTTCAAGAAATTTTTTTTAAATTTAATTTATTTATTTGATACACAGAGAGAGATCACAAGTAGGCAGAGCAGCAGGCAGAGAGAGAGAGAGGGAAGCAGGCTCCCCGCTGAGCAGAGAGCCCCATGCGGGGCTCGATCCCAGGACCCTGAGATCATGACCTGAGCCAAAGGCAGAGGCTTAACTCACTGAGCCACCCAGGTGCCCCTCAAGGAATTTTTTACCTGTGTTTTCTTCCAGGAGTCTTTATGGTTTCAGGTCTTATGTTTAAGTCTTTAATTTTTGTGAATAGTGGTAAGAGAGGGGTCCGGTTTTCCCAACACCATTTATTGAAGAGACTGTCCTTTCTCCATTGAGTATTCTTGGCTCCTTTGTCAAATATTGGTTGACCATAGTGTATGGGTTTATTTCTGGGCTCTCAACTCTTTTCCTTTGTGTCTCTGATTTTATGCTGGTAGCATACTGTTTTGATTGCCTTAGCTTTGTAATATAGTTGGAAGTCAGGGAGCATGGTGCCTCCATCCACTTTTGTTCTTTCTCAAGACTACTTTGGCTATTCCAGCTCTTTGGTGGTTCTATTCAAATTTTAGGTTTGTTTTTTTCTATCTCTATAAAAATACCATTGGGGTTTTGGTAGGGATTAAATATAGATGGCTTTGGGTAGTGCGGACATTTTAATAATATTAACTTCTGATCCTTGAACACAGATATATTTCCACTTTGTGTTGTTCAAGTTTTTCATCAGTGTCTTAGTTCTCAGTGAGTAGATCATTTATATCCTTGGTTAAATTTATTTCTAAGTATTTTATTGATTTTGATGCTATTGTAAATTTAGGTTTTTTAAAAAAAATTTTTTCAGATATTTTGTTGTTAGTGCATAGAAATGCAACTGATTTCTGTATGTTTGTTTCACATTCTGAAACTTCACTGAGTTGAACAGGTTTTTGGTGGAGTCTTCAGGATTTCCTGTATGTAAGATCATTTTGTCAGCAAACAGACACAATTTTACTTTTTCCTTTTTGATTTGGATGCCTTTTATTTTTCTTGCCTAATTGCTCTGGCTAGGTTTTCTAGTAGAAGGAAAGCTTTTAAACCTTTAATGGTTGAGTACGATATTAGCTGTGAGTCTGTCATGTATGGCCTTTATTACATTGAAGTATATTCCTTCTGTCCCCAATTTGTTGAGTGTTTATATCGTGAATGGATGTTGTATTTTGTCAGATGCTTTTTCTGCACTTGTTGAGATGATCATGATTTTTCTCTTTTATTTTATCAATGTGGAATGTCACATTTATTGATTTGTGTATGTTGAACCATCCTTGCATCATCACAGGGATGAATTCCATTTGGTCATGGTCTGTGATTTTTTTTTTTTTTTAAAGATTTTTTATTTATTTATTTGACAGAGCGAGATCACAAGCAGGCAGAGAGGCAGGCAGAGAGAGAGGAGGAAGCAGGCTCCCTGCTGAGCAGAGAGCCCGATGTGGGCCTCGATCCCAGGACCCTGAGACCATGACCTGAGCCGAAGGCAGCGGCCTAACCACTGAGCCACCCAGGATCTTTTTAATGTGCTATTGAATTTGGTTTGCTAGTATTTAATTGAGAATTTTTGCGGCTATATTTATCAGGGATGTTGGCCTATAGTTTTTTAATAGTATCCTTATCTGGCTTTAATATCAGGGTAAAGGCTGACCTTATATAAAATGAATTGGGGAGTGTCACTTCTCTTCAGTATCTTTTTTTTTTTTTGGAAGACTTTAGGAAGAATTGACATTCATTCATCTTTAAATGTTTGGTGGAGTTCACCCATGAGACCATCTGGGCCTAGGCTTTTCTTTGTTGCTTCCCTGTTTTTTAGTCCAAACCCCTTGTTTGTCCTAATGTAGTCTTTCACTGTATTTGTCTAATGCGTAGTAAGGGTAGCAGATACTGCCTCCTCACTCAAAGGAAAGGTACAGAAAATACTTCTGATGTCTTTATGGACAGGTGAAATTAGGCGTTTACCTATAGTCTACCCTTTTCCAAGTAACTAGATTACATTCTGTTGAGAAAAGTGTTTATTTTAAAAGTTTCTTATACAACACATTTATATTTAATGTTGTAAGGTCTCTAAATTAGTTCTAAAATGCACTTGATACATTGAGACTGGTCTGAATTTTTTTTTAAGATTTAATTTATTTATTTAATAGAGACACAGCCAGAGAGGGAACGCAAGAAGTAGGCTTCCTGCTGAGCAGTGAGCCTGATGCGGGTCTCGATCCCAGGACCCTGGGATCATGATCTGAGCCAAAGGCAGACACTTAACGACTGAGCCACCCAGGCGCCCTGAGACTGGTCTGAATCTTTAAGAGCACCTCTTTTGAATGCTGTTTTGTCTTTGGGCATGTTTTATGATGAGGTGATGCTCATTTCCTGTAAAGGTAGCCTAACTTTGAAAATTCAAGTTTTCTTAACTTGCCACGTAACCTAGGATTGTGCTAGATTGCTTCCAGGAAATTTGAACCCCTTATTAGCTCTGAGTTGTCCATATAAATGGAGAAGAGTATTGATATGGAAAAGGCATATAGTCTATTTGTAGATGGCTTTGGAAGATGGACTTAAATGTGGGAGTCATTGCTAATTCTCCAGGGCAAAGCACCAGAGGACCCTTCTGTGAAGCTCCCAGGCAGCTCGGATTCTGTTGGATTGTTACCATTGAAACTTCTGTTGTCAGTGATACGTGTCACCCTGGGTCGTGTTTTTTGATCATTAGTTTGGTTCCTTTGCTGTCATGTCTTACTTTTCCTAGTCTAAATGTGGCTGTGCTTGCCAAGTGTTGGTCTCATTCTATGCTCTTACCATGTCAGTGTCCAGCATTTGTTGAGGAGAGCGTTGGATTGGTGTTGGTTGACCCGTTGTTCTGTGATGCAGGCATGGAAGTCTCGGTGACATGGTAGTTGCCACTTACTAACTTACCAGTATGGGCCAGTTTTGAGCTCTTAGATGGAACCGTCTACCTGGATATTCCATCTTCGAGGAAAACAGCTATGAACATGCATTTAAAACTTTTGATATTCTATAACACACCAGGAATAATATTGTGGTTATCACAATTTCCAGTATTTGAAGTGTACTTTAGAGCCATGGCCCCCAATACCCAACTCAGTCCAAATTGAATGTCCAAACAATCCATCACACTGAATTCTCCCACCTGCGCTCCCCGCAAGCCAGTGCTTCAACTTCTGTTTTGTTTTCCTGCCTGTGTTAAGGAGAGAGCTATCCTTGATACCAAGCTAAGAACTGTGCAGGTGGTGTTCTAAAAGAATGCTCTTTTTTCCATGGACAATTTCTCAAATGTAAGGAGAGGTAATTGGTGGATTGGAGCTAGTAGATATTTGTACATTTTATTTAAAAAAATTTTGTATTTATTCTTTGACAGAGATCACAAGTAGGCAGAGCAGCAGGCAGAGAGAGAGTGGGAGAAGCAAGCTCTCTGCTGAGCAGAGAGCTGGACACAGGGCTTGATCCCAGGACCCTGGGACCATGACCAGAGCTGAAGGCAGCCGCTTAACCGACTGAGCCACCCAGGCACCCCTGTTTGTACATTGTAAACATTTTACATCTAAAGATGTTTAAGTCAACAAAATTTCCTCAGTTTCAGGGGATTCAGTGGGTTATAGAACTTCAGCTGTCTCTGGTGGCCGAGGCTGGGTGTGCGTTCCTCTTCCTGTCACTTGGATCAGATAACTCCTGTGTAACCATATTGTGTCCTTGTAGAAAGTCTTTAGGAATTGCTTTAAATTGTTTACCTGGAACTCAGAATATTTCATTACTTCTTTTCTGTAGCTTTCTCTTTATATGGATAAGTTTGAAGAATTCCAGACTACCATGGCAAAAAGCAATGAATTGTTTACAACCTTCCGGCAGGAAATGGAAAAGGTACTTGCATATTTTTAGTAGAATATTACCTAAAAGGGAATTTATATAAGAAGCTGTTTTAAGCACGAACACGATCTGGATGAGTTGCTGTTGTTATGGCACAGTCTTCATTTCTTCTCTGACCCTCCAGTGGCATCCCATTTGCTCATTTTGCTCTCGGTGTGCCCCATGTAGCCAGTGGTCTCTGTGCTTAAATACCAGCTTTATTAAAGTGAAATCCTGTATTAAATACAACTTGTTACACATAAAGTGGTTTCTTTTTTGTTGTGTCTTTTGTTTTATTTGCTCAGTTGCACCCCGTCCCTCCTTCCCAAAGCTTTGTGTTTTTGGAGATTATTTGAAGATATCCAAGCCTGGAATAGTGATTACACCTTCTGGTTGGTTGATTTCATACGCACACACACACATACACATTTATGTATATTTATATTTCCGTATTTTTATTTATATGTAATATAAATGTCAGTGTTTCCATCTTTTTTTTTCTTTTTTTTTTTTTTTAAGTAATCTCCACACCTTACATGGGGCTCAAACTCACAACCCTGAGATCAAGAGTTAACACGCTCCACCGACTGAGCCAGCCAGGTGCCCCAGTGTTTCTACCTTTAGTTGTTTTGGTTTTTTTTTTAACTATACTCCCACTAAATTTTTTTTTTTAAAGATTTTATTTATTTACTTGACAGATCACAAGTAGGCACAAGCAGGCAGAGAGGAGGAAGCGGGCTCCCTGCTGAGCAGAGAGCCTGATGCGGGGCTCGATCCCGGGACCCTGAGATCATGACCTGAGCCGAAGGCAGAGGCTTAACCCACTGAGCCACCCAGGCGCCCCTTCCACTAAATTCTTTCTCCTTCAACCAAACGCATTCTTTATTTGGCTTCTTTTTAAATTTTCTTGTCTACGTTAAGGAAAGCAATATCCTTGATAACCAAGCTGAGAACCAGAGTATATCTATCCATCTGTCCATCCATCCATCAGTCCATCCATCCATCCTTATTTTATGTGGCATATTCCCCTTAAAATGGGACTTTATGAAGTGGTGGTGGGTTGGGTAGAAGTACAGCATTGCCTGGCACTTCCTAAGCATCCAGTAGATGTTCGTCGTGAGTATAACTAGGTCTTACGTAGTAGCTGGGAGAGTGGGCTCTGGGTCGTGTCCCAGCCGCGTCCTATAATGTGTGGCTGGGGACAGGCTGTTGAACCTTTCAGGGTCTTCTGTATAGATAACAAGCACCTACCTCTGTAAAGTGGAGTATTTCAGACAGTGCTTAGCCGTGTTAAGTGCTCAAATTAACCACCCTCCGGTATTTTTGGACCCAGGCGTCGGAGAGTGCGGGCAGTGGTGCATTAGCGTGGCCCGCCGGTCCTTCCGGCCGGTCCTTCCAGCCGAGGGTCCCCGCACTGTTAAGGCTGAACAGAGATTAAGACGGGCTCTGGGGGTCGCTGGCCTTTGCTACTCGCAGCTTAGAGATCGCGGTCGGTCAACACTCGACCCAGATCTTCGCTCTTCGCGTGGCCTCTGTCCCCCCCCTGCCTTGTGTTGCGGTTTTGTGGCAGGGCGCTGGCTCTGTCGGATCCTTGTTTCCCCGGATGCACCTGGCTCGCTGCCCCGCGTGGGGTCGGAGCGGGGGCGCAGTCAGCAGTGCGCGGAGGCATCTTGAAAACGGGGCCCGGGGCCAGGCAGAGAGGGCAGTCTCCCCGTGCATTGCTGAAAACTGGGTTCTTACAGGGTTACGAATGTTCTGCTTATTGGGGGGCCCATTTTCTCTTCAGCAAAACCTGAAGTCAGCCTTGCAGAGTTGGGAGGATGCCCAAAGCTAAGGATAAAACGACCCTTTTTTTTCTTGGTCGCTAGAATGTTCCCGAAGTGACACTGCCTGTAGTTTTGAAACGGATGTGGTCTTGAATGTTGTGGCAGGTCATCCGTTCAGAATCTTTGCAGGGAGCTTGGACACCCCTGTCCTTCCAAGAACCAGACAGATTAGTGACTAGAAGACCCCAACTTGGACATGTTTGCGTCCAGCCCGGGGAGGGGTCTCTCCTGGTCAACCCCAGGCAGAATGAAAGGCGCGCCCCGGCCCAGGTCCGAGTGGCCAGTGTGCGCCGTCGGGCCGCTTCCTCCGCGGGCCGCGGCCTCCGGAGCGGGGAGCAGCTTCCGTGTCCCGCGCTGCGACAGCCCCTCCTTCGCTTCCCGCCGCGGCCCCTGTGGGCGCTCCCGGGGGCCGGGTGGCCGCCCACACACGGGCGCCGCGGTCCCTGCGCGAGGCCGGTGCAGTGAGGGGGGCGGGGGGGGGGGAGCACCGCGGTTCTGTGGTGGGACAGGGTGGAGAGATGGAACTTAGAATTTACATTTGCAACTGTGTTGATTGACAGATGACAAAGAAAATTAAAAAACTGGAAAAAGAAACAATAATATGGCGTACCAAATGGGAAAACAATAACAAAGCGCTTCTGCAAATGGCTGAGGAGGTGAGGTGGTTTCCCACGACTCAGGTGTGTTGGTCGGCCCGGGGACGGATGGTGCCGCCCCCGCAGGGCAGGGCCGCGCGGTGACGGCACTGCCAGAGTTGAGGGCTCTGCGCAGAGCCGGGGCGGGGACGGCTGCGCGCCGGCTGCCGGTGTCCTCGGGGCTCGCGGGGCGGGGGCGGCCGTAGAGCGGCGGGATGTCGCGGGCCTGCAGCTCGTGAACACCGGGGTGGCCGGGGTCCACGCGGTCTGATCGCCGAGTTCCGGGCCGGTTTGCAAAAATCCGGGTGGGGCTGACGTCGCTGCCGCGGGGCCCACCTCCGGCGATGCGGAGACCGGCCCCGCTGCCTGCCTTCCTGCTTGGACGGGCTTCGGAAAAGGCGGCAGAGGACGGGTTTTGCCGGCCGAAGTGTGTCGTGTGCACACACGCAATTTCCCGGCTTGAATCTCGTTCTCACCTAAATGGTAGAACAAGAGAAATCGATGTGGAAAAGAATCCTTTTCTGTGTTTAATCAGGCCTTTAAGTTTCTGATCTTCAGCTTTGTGAGGAGTATCTTGAAATTTCCTTAGTAAATATTCCTTACATCAATACAAAATGCTTTTAAAAGTGCATTTTGGTTATTTCTTTGCCCCCCCCCGGGACCGCGGGGAACCGTTCAGTACCACCTGGTGCGCGTAGACGGGCCGAGCAGCAGCTTCGGCTCAGGTGCGGGGGGAGGAGACCGAACGCGTCCGAGACGTGATTGAACAAGTGGTTTCCAGTGCGGCTCAGGTTCATTCGTTTGCGTCCCGTGAACGGACTCGTGCCCAGCGAGGTTACGTAAGCCGTCTTTTTCCCTTCCAGAAAACTGTCCGTGATAAAGAGTACAAGGCCTTCCAGATCAAACTGGACCGGTTAGAGAAGCTGTGCCGGGCGCTCCAAACGGAGCGGAACGAGCTCAACGAGAGGGTGGAGGTCTTGAAGGAGCAGGTCTCCGGGAGAGCTGCGGGCGAGGATCCGGCGCTGCCCGCCACGCAGCCCTGCCCTGGCCCGGAGGCCCCCAAGGAGCTGAACACTGCTTCTAGAAGCGCCCCGGGGGGCCCCCTGGACGCCGCCCCCAGGCCCGCGAAGGAGAAACCAGCCGGGTCTGCAGGTGCCGCGCCGGGCATCGAGTCCGTTGACTGAAAGGAAGTATGATCACTGTATCGAGAGCTCTATTTTGTGTATAACTTTCTGTTAGTAGTAACTATTGGTTTTGTGGTGAAAATTTTCTTACTTTTTCTACCATATCTGTATTTTCTTAGAACTACTGGACTTACGTGGTACAGGAGGCTGCTTAGCAGTTTTGAATAGTTTTCCTCTATACCTTTTCCTCAGCCGTGTTGCACATCTGCCTCATTTCCCTTCAGTGGAATGCATGTGACCATCACCTTGTCCTATTTTCCCTGTTCCTTGGACAGAATTACTCAAATTTCACTCGAGATAGGGCCGATCATCACAAGGGAACTTTGTTTTGATAATGGTTCCCTGATGTGAACACAATATTGATTCAAACATCCCGCCCTTCCATTAATATAACTAAAAAAAAAAAAATCAAGATGATTTAGTTTTATCTAATAGCCCACTTTAATGCCAAGTAAAAATAAACTAGGGTTGGGTCAGAAATAAGCATAGCATCTTTGATTCAAATTAGCTTTTTGATAATATTTATATCAAATTGACATGGCTGCAAGCCTCAAATACTCTGTTTTGGCAGATGTACATAAAGGTGTCACTTTTACAGTAGTAGATATAGACAAATCATTGGACAAACAAAACAGGCTTAATGTTTGTGACTAAGAACAATCCTACTGCTTTTGGTTTCAGGTTAGAACTAGAATCCATGTTTGAGCTCGGACCACCTAGATGTTCACTCTGGAGTATGGCGGCTTGTTTGCTTTCAGTTTGGGATTTGGGTACGCATCCTCCCCTTCCCGCAGAAGGCAGCCATCGGTAGTTGTCATTTTAAGACAATGAGGGTTAAGTTCATGTGTAGCTTTCATCAAGCAGAAGGCCCTCCGCTACCCTGCTGCCCTTCTAGCTACTTGAAATTTGGGGTTCAACCGTTTGCGAATCCGCCAGCGAAGTTCTCCAGATTTTTAAAAAGGTAATTTGAATTGTGGATCATGCTGAAATGGGTTTTATTTCTAAAACAGAAAGACTGGAACCCACACTTTTAACTTAACTGTGGGAAGACTTGGTAGAGAGTTTTTAGTAATCGAGATCTATGATGCTTTTGGTCTGGTTCTCACCCCTTTTCTTAATTACTGTCTTTTAAGAAAAGAGCCAGTAGTAGGATCAAGGTCTCTATACTCGGACTGAGGGAACTTTCCATATGAAGCACGTTACTTCTCAGTTTTCTCTGTTCTTAAGGATGTTGAATATGGCTGAGATATGCAAAAAAGTCAGGTTATACCATGTAAGCTTGGACTTTGTCCGTGACAAAATTTGCATTGAAATAATTTGTGAAATAGGCTCTACTAGAATTGATATTACCACATTCCACAGAGCAGAACTATCCAACTGACACTGAAATTGCTCACTGGACTGAATCAAAGTCCACTCTGTCCAGTTATAAGGGTTTTCTCTTTAAAAGTGTCTTTGTAAAGTCCTGTCATATTCATGGTCTAGAGTGGGTTGAATGAATTGAAAGTTCTCTCATAGAAGCTTCCGCCGCCATTGGTCATAGGAATCAAGGGGCCAGAGAGTGGAGGGAAAGAAAACCAGAGCTGGTTTTCTCATGACGGTCAAAGAGGAGTCGGAAGCTCAGAGCAAATATCCCCTCCTCTGACGGCCTCCTAGAAATGCTCCTTTCTGCTACTGGATGAAATGTTGGACTCCTTTCCCCTAGAGGAATGCAGGTATTTATCAGAAATATAATCTCCTTTACACTTAGTACTGATGATCTGTTTCCCAAGAACTCCGCTGGATGTACAGCTCTTACTGCTGAAGCCATTCGTGTAGCCCACCACGCTTCTTTGTGGTGCTTGTCCTGTGTGGAAGATTAATTCTCGGACGCGTTGCCTGTCCTCAAGGGCTTTCTAAAGCGATGTGATTAACAGTCCTTGGCCTGCTGCTTTCGGCTTTGACTATGTATCTGTAGCTAGATGCGATCATGGTATTTAAAGGTCGACTCTGTCGGGGACGCGGGAGGGGTCCTTGCGCGATCCTTCCCCCATCACCCTGTGAATACGAACAGGCCCCTCTGCAGACCCCCTCCTAAAGCGATCACCTCACCAGCCCAGTGTTGTGGCTTTGTAGCACGCCTTGTGTCCACCGTGTTCTAGAACACTGTCCTGCTGTTCGGCTGGTCCAGAAAAGGTTTAAATGTCCCATTCACTTCAGCTGCATCTGTCGCATCGTCATGGGATCTTGCTGTGTGTTACTCGTAGTGGCCATAGACTCCGAGGAGCAGAGAATACTTGGGTCTTGGATCATGGACCATTTCACCCTCAGACTTGTTAGGAGTACATTTCTTGGTCTTGAGACCAGTGTTTTTTAGTTATGTATGCAACTGCCTTTATTACACCTGGTTATCACAATCCAATTCTCAGGTGTTGCAGAAAAATCTACCTCTTTCAGACTGTAGATGGAAATAACTGTGAAAAACAAAAGATGCAGAGATCTTCTAGTTTGTGCTAAACACACGGCTTTATTTTTACAGCCCACGTCTTTCATGAGGATACGAATTGTTCAGAGGCAGTCTTGTTTTGCTTTTCAAAGACATTTTGTAGAGATTTTTCACTAATGTGAATCTGATTTTATCTACGCGATTCTGTATAGATTAAGTAAATATGTATGATAAATTTGACAGCATCTGTGTCTCCTTCCATTGCCCATGCGCCCTCACCTGTCGAGCCACTGCAGGGACTGCCGCACACGGTTGGGTTCTCAGGCCTTAGCGAGGACGGAGCACCAGCTCACCCCTGGGACTGGGTGGCAGAGGACTCCTTTTATGTAGCCAGACCTCTGTGCGTACTTTTTGGGGTATTTTTTGCACCTTTAGGGGGAAAAAAAAAAGACCCTAAAAAAATCCTATAGTTTAGCTGCTGTCAAACTGTTTTAAAAAACAGGAAAAAAGCCAACCCTGCATTTCCACAAGTCTTAGCTGCTCCTCGCACATTTCAGGGTGCACCTATTTAAATAGCAAGAGAATTCGGTACATTATAGAGGCATATAGGGAACGATTTAATTTGAAGATGAGCCAAAAGTATTTAAGCACATTAACTTTAAAGTTGGCTGGCCCCTCTTATATTTGACTGTAATTATTTTAGACTTAATGGGCTACAAGGTCGTTGTTGTCGATTTTTGATCTGTTAAAATTAAAAACCATCACCAGCTGGCAGCTCCTGCGAAATAGGATGAGGGGCCAACCTGGTATATCCCCTAGGCTGACCCCGCTGTGTAAGCGAGCAAGCTTTCTTGGGGGGGCGGTGTAGAAGTTACAGTAGGTCCGTGTCTACAGGTCTAACTTCTTCCCCCATCTCTGGATCAGGACACTCAACGTATCCTGCAAAGTAATTCCGCGCACACACACGTACCAGACCAGCTTTCTCACAGGAAGGGACGCACATGGACAACACATTCATACTCTCCTACCCGGGTTCTAAGAAAACAAAACCGAATTTATTTTAAAACTTTATTTCTGCAAAGCCAATCAACAAGTGTTGGAGGGAAAAAGTGTAAAAGTTATTCTTGCATATTTGGGAACAGCAAGCACTTAGTTTGAGAAAACAAGGACTTAAAATAGTTGAATCAAAGGCAGTACCCTGCTACTTGTATTTTAAAACAACAGCGATGTTCTTTCTTAAACAACATTCCTTTCTTCCCTAAAAGCTACAATATGATACAGTACGCAATAGCTCACTTGAAAGTGCTAGAATCAGAAGGTAAAGAACGCCATATGCCAACCCACTTAACATTTCCTACTATACAATGCCTTTTCGGCGCTTGATAAACCAAGCATTCATGTAGCATTACATTCAACAGAAACATTTCTTGTACTTTGGGTTTTAAGATCCTTGCCCCTCCAGTTCCGATGTTGTGACATCTGACTCTTCATCATTGTAAATATTTTCAGCCTGGAGAGGACAACCAAATAAATGCATAGGTAAAACTCCCCATGGTTTTTTTTTTTTTTTTTTACAAAACCTCCTAAAAACAGCATTTAATTCTGTCTAGATTTTAGGATTCACTGGTCAGCGTGTTTCTGTGTTGGACATTTTTAGAGTAATTTACTTAGTATTAGTAGTTTTCCCCCCAGACTTGAGTGAGGAAAACCCAGGGCCAGTGTTCTCATTTGGCAGAGGAGCCCACCTCAGCCACCAAGCTGCCCACGTGCTACTACTTTCTGCAGTAAAAAGTGTTTTCCAAAAGCATTTCAAGCATCTCTGAGATGAAGCACCGGCCCTGCGGGTTAATGAGAGGGTTAACACCACCTCAGAAACACTAGGTGCTCAGTACTCCGCTTCCGAGGACTCGTGGACGCTTTGCTCCTGTATCCTTCATGCCCGTGACGGAGCAGACCCCGGACCTACAGCAGTGACGCCAAGAGCCCAGCGGACGAAGCGTACGACATCATGCAAAGCGGAACAGAGGCCGTGTCCCCGTCTGTGTGCAGACACAGATTTCTCCTGACCTGACAGGTGCATACCGAACTTAAGACTTGTTAAAATGGAGAAAGGTCTTTTAAGATTGTGCAATTGCACCAAATTTAGAAAAGCAACAATTCTGTAATAGAAACACTTTGAGTGAATGTCTCTTCGTTCAGGAAAAATAAACACTTTAGCTCACCATTTGCCATATCTGCATGATGTTATCCTCAGACACCGAGCAGATGACCCAAGGCTCATTGGGGTTCCAACTAAAATCTGATATCTTGGCGGTGTGTCCTCCATGAATAAACTGTTAATAAGAATTTTAAAAAGCCTGTTTCATATCTTAGTTTTCAGAGCATCAATCTTGCAACTGAGGTTTAAAGGGAGGGGTTTACAGGCTTAGTAATCCACCCCTTGCTGCCTTTGCAAGTTTCCAAACCCTCAAGAAAGATGGGACAGTACAGGAACGCCTGGCTACCCTTTGCCTACACTTCCGATACAAGTATGTGCACGGGTGCTTTTCTCACACAAACATACCTAACTAAGCCGCCCCCCCTAAGTACTTCACCCCACATCACCCAAAAGTAAGGACATCTTTCTACACAACCACAATGCCATTTCTGGACCTAATACACTTAACATTAATTCAGCCTCATTATCAAATATATGTACTTCGGTACAAACAGTTAAGACAATAAATCTCCTTAAAGTTCTGTTATAGACTCTCCAAACTGGCCCACCCGAGGAGCCCCCTGGTTCTTCTGCAGCCCGCACACCTTCCCTTCTCCCTCTAGCACACCGCCCGGCCACCCTCCCATCTCCCCAAGGGGCACCACTCCCGGTAGGGATTCAAAAAACCAACCAACCCCCAGGGTCCAAAAGCAAAGCCCCCCAAAGGCTAAGCAGAGGGCTTTGCTGTACAATGATGAAGGCAGCAGAGACTCCCTCCCTACAAGACACAGCCTCATGGGAAAGCACTGGACCTCCCTTACCTCCGAATTAAGAATCAGAAGGAACCATTCTCACGGGGACAATATGAATGCACAGTCTTGGACCGAAGTCACATTTCCTAACGAAGTCTAATTTGACTCAGGTTGACAAGTAGGTTACATGCAAGGTAACTGTTCTACCTAATCATTTTTTTCAGTTTAAAAATGACAGGAGAAAAACAGCTTTTCAGAATCGTGTTAAGGGGGCATTGAGAGAAAATATGTTAAGACCACAGGCTTGGGATGTGCAGCAAGTCCTCAAATCAAGACACCGTTGGACTAAAATTACGGTCAGCATCCAGCTTGCCACAAGTTAGGTGTCCCTTGATTTCAGGCTCTCCTGTGAAAGGAGCAAAATCCCAGTGGATTTCCTCAAGGACCACTGTTGAGTGGTCTGTTAAGGAATCGTACTACACAGGGTACCCCAAAATAGCTGGAAACCTTGAGAGCACGCCAAGGCGAAGAATCAGTCACAGAGAGCCCCTCCTCTCACACTTGGACGGAGCTAGCTAGGCCGATCCAGACACAAAGCGGACCGCTGGCTGCCAGGGCCCGAGGACAGGAGCGGATGGGAGGTGCTAAAGAGCAGCGCTCCTTCCCGAGGGGAAGGAAACGTTCTGACTTGTGGCGACGGTTGGCGAGTTCTGTGAGCAGACTAAGAACCACTGAATTCTATCCCTTCAACAGGTGAACTGTATGGTATGGGAGTTCCATCTCCAAGTTTTTACCAAAGTAAAGTAAGGACCAACGGCTGGACGATGGAGGACAGCAGGTGCCGGCAACGCCTCGGCTAGAGACCCTTTAGAACTATGAAGCCACGCAGCACAGCACGGACTCTGCAGACTAAGTCACTCAACAGAGAATACACCGTCCAGGTGCTGTCGTCTGTCTAGGGTATTTATCGAGAAATGCTCTTCTCTAATCAGCGTGCAGTGCATAGAACATGCGGGCATGTCTGTGTCATCACACCCTGTGTCCCTTTCTGGCCACTGCCGTGGGGTGTGGCGACGCGCTGAGCAAGGAGTGCGGGGATCCAGGGCGTCTGTGCCACGTGGGCTTCGGTGAGCATCTCCTGTACGTGGGGCTCCCCTCTGAGGGCCTTCTTTACCTTTTAAAAGCGGTGGGCAAAGCCCAAGGGTACCAAGACTTGGGACTGACCTAGGAATGAAATACGCTACAGTGGACTGGACGACCATCTGCCAAATGACTGGCGGACACGAAGGTGGATTCTGAGTGAGGAGGACCCGCCGCGAAGTGCGGCCCCGCGCAACGGGAAGGGGACCGGAAGCGCGCACTGCACAGCTCAGAACCCGGAAGGAGGAAGACAGGACAGACCCACCACAGAGACCTTCAAGGGCAGAGAAGATGCCGAGTGATTCAGTTAGGAGCAGGAGGGAGATGGTACACACTTGGCACCAACAAGATCCAGAATGCTTTCATTTTCTGGGCAGGAACTTAAAAATCAAGTCACTGGAATACTTCTGTACTGTTAGATAATGTGAAGTATTGCTAATTCGGTATCAATACCGAGCCCCACACCCAAAAAAAAAAACCCCTCAGAAATACTACAAGTGGGAATTAGTGAGAAATTTCCTGATTTTTCAGGAGCCCAAATAGTTCTTAGTGAAATATTCATAAAAACCTACTATGCTCTATTAACTATTTTCAATAAATGTCAAAACCCAGTCAGAATAACCTTTAAGACCAATTTGAAATCCTCTCCAAGAGCTAGCATTTCGAGTTCTGACTCATTTTCCAGATTCACGGATCAATGACAGGCAGTCCAACCTGCACATGACATTTCATCCTGCATAAGAAAGCCAATATATACCAGGAGTTCTGGAGGCCCATCTTCGGCGTCTTCTGCTGATTGTTCTTCTCCAATTTTGCTATCAAAAAAGAACATAATGCTGTCAATACTGAAATTCTTGCAGAAGGAATCAGTGTTCACAAAACCAGCATCAGCCCACAAAAGGCATCTTGAAAAGCACACTCTAGAGACAACATTTCTACACTACTGCCAATGACCACTTCTGTATTAGTTACTGGTGGGACAGTGGGATGGTTCACCTTCCGGAAATGATAAAAGCTGTTCATAACTGAGGATGCAGCACAGAAATTGTTTATAATAAATACTAATTTAAAATTCATTATTTAAAAAAATAAAAGTCATTATTTTTAACTGTGGCTGTTTGCTGCACTGGATTTAAAAGGTAAAACTCAAGATATAAGCCAAGGGGGGTGCCTGGGTGGCTCAGTGGATCAAGCCGCTGCCTTCGGCTCAGGTCATGATCTCAGGGTCCTGGGATCGAGTCCCGCATCGGGCTCTCTGCTCAGCAGGGAGCCTGCTTCCCTCTCTCTCTCTGCCTGCCTCTCTGCCTACTTGTGATCTCTCTCTCTCTGTCAAATAAATAAATAAAATCTTAAAAAAAAATATATAAGCCAAGGAAAAGAGGAAAAAAAACTTAGCCTAACAACTTCAACATGCCGAATCTGCCAGCAGCCCCAACACTCTTTAAGTTACAGACCAAGTATCAGCCTTGATATCTAGCCCCAAGGTGGGCTTTGCTAGTAAGAACTGCTAAAAAAGCAACCAAAATACATAACCCTCCAAGTGATACTCTTTCTTCCTATTAAACTTAAACCAAACACATGAGACTGCTAGACAATGATGTATATCCTCCGGTCAGAACTATTTTAATCTGTAATTCTATCCAATGTAATGTAATTCTAACACTACGCAAATCATAAAAGAATTAGGAAACTTCACAAAGCCTCCAAATTTACTATTGGCACCTCTAGGGACAATTCAGCTGCCAGGGCATCCAGACTTTCAAAGCCTGCTGCTTGACTTCAGAGTTTTCAGTTTCTACTTTTACTACTAAAATTGTTTTTAAATAAAATAGTGTAGACTCAAATATCCGCTTTCAAGATTCTCTACATTCCAAGATTCAATCATGGCTAGAGTTTGTTCTGTACAAACACAGAACGTTAGATGTTCAGAAGTTTTACCAATACAAGTATTTTATTCCAGTGTTTTATGTTCTGTGCACTGAAGAACTGGTCTGCGGTCTCTGTGATGAAAGTGGCCTTGGTTTTAATAAACTAAAAACTTAGCCTACTTCAAAGCAATACATTTAAAATAAGGATTTTAAATAAGTTATTTCTTGGTAATGATTTAAACTTAGGATAATGATATCTGAGAAGGAAGTTTATGTAACTGAACATCTTTATTAATGGCTCTAAAGGCTCAAGAAAAGTAAAGGAGTCTGAAATTCTTAGAATGGCAACTCTGAGATCAAGGAACTTTACAAAATTGGAAGAACTCTATGCTGAGCCCCAGAAGAATGTAAGCTCGCTTACAGCACGGCCTGTGCTTATCCCGTTCCCAAGTGTATCCCCAGCAGCTACACAGACCACAGCAGCTCAGCTCCTCAAAATGAAACAATGGAAGCACAGAAGAGCAAATGATAGAGACACTAAGAGTGCAGGTAAGAGACATAAACTAAGAGCCCACATACGAGACATAAACAGCTAACATCTATACCCCTTTCTATGCCAACAGTGTTTTCAATATAATTATTTGGATCGTTACGACATACACACGCCCCCAACTTCATGTCTGAATACCAACAACAAAAACTCTCATCATATAAATTCATTTTGCATTCCATTTCCTGATTCACTTCTGTTTTACAGAACCAAGACTCTTCAGGAAGGTACTTGAATGTTGCTTTAATATTTGGCTTATTAGTCTGACTTCGAGTCAGGTCATGATCTCAGGGTCCTGGGATCGAGTCCCGCATCGGGCTCCCTGCTTGGCGGGAAGCCTGCTTCTCCCTCTACCACTCCCCCTGCTTGTGTTCCCTCTCTCGCTGTGTCTCTGTCAAGTAAGTAAGTAAAATCTTAAAAAAAAAAAAATTGGCTTATTAAACGGGTATCAGCAAACTACTCTCGACTTCATGAATTACATCATCTGTCAGACTGGCATACTTATGCAGTTTCTTGTCACCGGACTTGGAGTTACCTTAAATCCCACACGTTCAGGCGGCGATCAGTACCACTTGAAGCCAGAATAGTTTCATTATGTGGAGACCAGTGGACCTAGCAACACAGATTGAAAAGTGGGAAGTATCATCTGTTCCTATGTTTGTGGGTATTATTCTAATCCTTGAGACCTTCCCAGTTTGTTTCTCTATCCTCTTCTTGTCCTATCCTTTCAAGTGCTCTTAAATGGCCCATCTCCTCAGCCTGCTTTCCTGAAGGTCACACCCCAATACAGGGGAGCTCAGCTAGGAATCCCCATAAAGTTACTCAGCCCCCTAACTACCCCAGAAGCTTTTCAACTTTTCAATTAAGTATATCTTAAACCTATGCAATTGAGGGGTGCCGGGGTCGTCAGTGGGTTAAGCCTCTGCCTTCGGCTCAGGTTGTGATCTCAGGGTCCTGGGATCGAGCCCCACATCGGGTTCTCTGCTCAGTAGGGAGCCTGCTTCCCCCCTCTCTGCCTACTTGTGATCTCTCTGTCAAATAAATAAAGTCTTTTTTAGAAATTTTTTTAAAAGATTTTATTTATTTATTTGACAGACAGAGATCACAAGTAGGCAGAGAGGCAGGCCGAGAGAGAGGAGGAAGCAGGCTCCCTGCTGAGCAGAGAGCCCAATGTGGGGCTCGATCCCAGGACCCTGGGATCACGACCTGAGCTGAAAGCAGAGGCTTTAACCCACTGAGCCACCCAGGCGCCCCAATAAAGTCTTTAAAAAAAAAAAAAAAACCTATGCAATTGAAACCACTTAAAACGATATACAAGGTTGTTTGTTGTTTTTCCCACCAGAAGACCTACCATGCTGGATACCTTAACTAAAGAATCCTTGGATTTCACTTTTTAAACTGATCCTGTTTTGCAAGACTTTTTCGACTTCTAAAGTTATAATCTCACAGAGCTCCAAGTTACTTCCCACTAGTTAACCTACACAGAAGAGGAACTTAAAAAAAAAATAGCATGCCTGCTATAAAAACAAAAAGATTTTAAATTTCCCCCATCAGAAATTACCAAAAACCTGACAGAGACACTAGAAAACTGCCACGTACCTGGAAAATTTCATCTTTATGAGATTCAAAGGTATGGAGTTTTAACTTTAAATTACGCAGATCCCATAAAGCTACAGTCTGAAGAAAAATAACAAATGAAAAGGAATTCATTTCTGCACTTTACATTGAGTTTTAGAATATCTGACTAGCACAAGACAACTGGATTCATAAACACCAAATACACAAAAACTTGGAAACCTTATCTGCAGAGCCAGTTGCAAGAATGAACTCGCTGTAGGGGTTGAACGACAGGCAGTTGACCTCGGCAGTGTGCGCGTCCACCAGGTGGCTTGGCTTGGAGGTGGTATTGGACCTGGTGTCCCATCTAAAACACAAAGGTACAAGGCACACAGCACAAGACAAAGCCACCCGCCCCTCCCCAGCTTCTCACACCTGTTTCCGGGTCCGCGCCACTCCACACCCCCCTTATTTCTGCCATGCTTGCCCCTTCATGGACACCCCAACCATGTACAGAGCTGCCAATTCGGACTGCCAACCACTACGTGACATATTCTAAACCTACAGAAAATAAATTAGGGCTATCATTTCCAGTTACTCGTTTATTAGATTACTGTCTTAATACCAACTATTTCAAGCATACACCAACTACTACACAGAGAACAATTTAACAATTTGATACCTACAACCTAGCCTTGTCAAGTCTTATTACTTGGCCACATTTGCCTCAGATAGGAGTTTATGAAATCAAACACATTACAGGTGGCTGAATGCAGCCCCGTGGCCATGACCTGACAGAATCATTCTTAGCCCTCATCTTCAAAGTCACTGCGACCCCAATTTTGACATTTGCCACTGCCAAGCAGGTTTCTTCATATTTACTTATCTGTTTTCTTTTTTCCAAATAAAAAATGGTGTTTACTCATATGCCACAGTAACTTTTATGCAAAAAAGCCATTACACATGTATGGTTTCTTGTATGTCAATTATACCTCAGTGAAGTTTTTAAGGCCAGTATGTAACTTTAAAAAAATTAGTAAATCAAACCACAAGCCACCACAATCACTGATGGTCATTGAGGACACCTACATAGCAAGACCCCACTGAACCTTCCACCTTACATCATAAGTTTCTGATCATCAGCAACCGATCCAAATAAGGACTCATGGAGCAGATGCCAGGCCACATCCTCTACAACAGCCGAGTGGCCAGTGAAGATGGCTTTAGCATCCACAATCTTGCCTTCCTTTGGTCCTGCGTTTATATCCCACAGACAGACAGTCTAAAGAAGGAAAAAATAAACAACCTTCATTAAAAAATTATTGAACGAGGGGCACATGGCTGGCTCAGTCAGAAAAGCTCGTGACGCGTGATCTCAGGGTCATGAGTTCGAGCCCCGTGCTGGGTGTAGAGATTTCTTAAATAAACTTAAAAAAAATTATCTAACTATATAAAAGGTAGAAATAAACACAAGAAGAAACATAAATAAAAGTGAAGCTTCTGAAACAGAACAGTGTATTCTTGTACCATTCATCATCTGAGATGCAGAGGGCAAGGTAAGGATAGAGTAAGGGGGATGGGGAAACCGAGCATGACGGCAGGCAAGAGACAATCAGGTTCAAGTTTCTACTGACATATCTTCAATCAAGTATCTAAAATTCATCTAGATTACACAATGCAACACAGAGCCCAACATTCCGTATCTACTGAACAGATATCTGTGTCCTAGAAATTCACACAGGGCTGGGAGACTGGAAATTAAAACTAAAACATGCTTCTTCAACAGCAAAAATATTTGGATAAATCTTTGACTTCATAGCAGAAACCACTACAAACATTAAGAAGTGGGACAGGTGAATAACCCAGAAACCCCAACTAGGCTACTTTGAGAGGCCAAAGCTTATGGCCTATGGACAGATCCCCACAGTGCACTCCTCAAAACATCAGCAGAACCCAAGGAGAGGCCATGGGCCTTCCCCAGGCCCCAAAGATCACAGATCTGTAGGCTCTGCAACCTGAGGCTTCAAATGACAATTATCACAAAGTTAAGAGGGAAGTTTTTATGAAAAAATGTTGCCAACTACAAGGCAATGATTATCATCCACATGGTTTAAAATAAAAGGCAATTCCATTAGAGTAAATTTGCTGCAATAATTCCACTGACACTGGTATGGGGTTCATCTCTTTGAAAATCACTTTCTTATCCGAGTCTCTAGAACAAAGCTATTTCCCAGTAATAGCTATTTACCCAGTACCAAAAGAAAGTTTTATATAATACACATACCCTTAGTCTTTGTTGATACACACTCAGTTGCACAATTTACAAGCACTAAAGAAAAAGGAACATGTAGAGCTCTTGCCATCCTCCCCTGCTCATTTCAGAAGGATCCTGGGAAGATTAGCAATATGCCTGGCACATGCAGAGCCCTTGGAAAACGTCAGCTATTATTATAACTAGCAACTCCCAGCCGGCGTCTTCAGAATGCACTAGTAATTAAGTTACTGAGCTTAACTCATCCTCCCTGTTTTAGGGACTCAACCATGCCCACTTTGAGGGACGTGGAAGAAAGCTTCGTTTCATAGAACTAAGGGAGACCCTTGCTTCCCAGCCTCTCCTGTGGCTGGGACACGATGCTGGCTCCATCAGTCTGGCCACGATTTTGAATTGCGAACATCAACAGGGAAATCTGTTCTCATGACTGCCAGTGTGTGTTGGGGGGTGGGTGGGGAGTGTACACAGCAGAGAGTAACATCCACTAGCCTCTTCTCTAAGTTGTAGGCCATTTTCTAGACAGCACAGCAATTCTGTGAGCTGCACAAGGTCCTTCTGATAAATTTCTTTTCTGTTTGTATCAGCCAGAGTTGGTTTTGCTTGCTTGTACCTAAAGATTCTTAACTGGGCAATTACCTACTTTCAGTATTTAAAAAAAACAGCGTAACAGAAATTGTGGTCAGTAGAAATATAAGGTCTGTGACGTGACAGGCCCCGTTCTAGGCAGGAGGATATACGAAGAAAGAAGGTAAAGAACCTGTGGCCAAGTTACAAGAGCTTTCAAAAGCTCCAGAAGTCTACTCTTAGCTCTGGGCTAGAGTTACAGCAAACACGTTTTACTTACAATATGGGATCCGTGAAGGAAGGTGTGGAGCTGTAGGTGGAAAGAATGCTACAAATACTGATCTACAATAAATTAACAAGATCATTTTCCATTTGTGTGGTACTTTTGTTAAAAGACTTGTATTAAGGATGCCAGGATAACTCAATAGGGAAAGGTTAGTCTTGCCAACAAATGGTGCTAGAAAAAACACAATAACCACAAGTGGAGAATGAACTTGAACCCCTACCTCACACCATATAAAAAAAATTAACTCAAAATGAATAAAGGACCTAAATGTAAGAGCTAAAGGTGTGCAATTCTTAGAAGATAATGTAGATGTAAATATCTTTGTGATGTTGGATCATGTAATGGTTTCTTAGACACGATATAAAAACATAAGTGATGAAATAAAACACAAATAAACTACACTCAAAATTCAACTTTTGTGCTTTGGAGGACATCACCAAGAACGAAAAGACAACCCACAGAGTGGGAGAAAATCTTCTGAAATCCTACCTGATAAAAGACTTCTATCCAGAATACGTAAAGAACTCTTACAACTCAATAAAAAAAAATTTAAAAATGGACAAGGGATTTGAATACATATTTTCCCAAAGAAGAGCTATAAAGAGCCGATAAACACATAAAAAAGATATGCAACATCATTAGTCATCACCACCACAAGGAGGTAAACCATTTCACCCTCACCAGGATGGCTATAATAAAGAAGACAGACGACAACAAGTGAGGACGAGGAAGTAGAGAAACTGGTATCCTGGAGTACACAGGACTGGTGGGACTGTGAAGTGCTGCAGCTGCCTTGGAAAAGCTTGGCAGTTTTTTAAAAAGTTAAACATAGAGTTACCATATGACCCAATATTTCCATTCCTACGTAATTACCCAAGAGATATGAAAACCTACATCCACACAAAACTTAATACAAAAATGTTCATATAGCAGCATCAGCCAAAATAGCCCCAAAGTGTTAAAAAAAAGAAAAGAAAAGAAAAGAAAAAGAAAAGAAAAAAGCCCCAAGCAGGAACAACCTAAATGTCCATCAACTGATGAATGAATCAATTCCAGCACATCCATATAATGGATTATTCCGCCATATAAAGGAGTGACATACTGACCTATGCTTCAAAATGGATGAACCTTGAAAAACTTATGCTAAGTGAAAAGAAGCCAGACAGAGAAAAAGCACATATGATTCCATTTATATGATTTATCATGAGATAAATCTATTGACATAGAAAGTAAATCAGTGGTTGTCGGGAGCTGGGGGCAGTGGGGGGGGACTGCTTAAGGGGTCTGGAATTTCTTTTTTGTGCCATTTGCTGAAAATGTTTCAGGATTCGATAGTAGTGATGACTGCACAGCTTTGTGAATATACTAAAACCCAATGAATTGTACACTTAAAAAGTAAACTAAAAGGTAATTTCTGTCTCACAAACACTTCATAGTTTCCATTACAAAGATACATTTGGAAATAATGGGACACCTTTTGCCCACCTTCCCTCCATTCTAAGGTTGCTTCAAAAGAGCTCTGTGGAATCCCAAGGCTCCAACAGGGCAGTCTGATAACCATTGCTCTAAATCCTGTGAAAACGTTATCACAATAATCAGGAGTATTATCTTAGAAAACCTTTCAACTACACAGCACTCCTTCAGTGCACAGCTCTCCAAGACAGTCTTTAAGTACATGAGATTAGAAAGAATAAGTCTCTCACATGATCGTCTGATGCACTTAGGAGATGTCCACTCAAGTTCGAATTCCAGGAAAGACCATAGCCTTCCTTTTGGTGGCCTCTTAACCTAAGATCAGGATTACATTCTCCACTTGGGTCTAAAAAAGGAAAGAGACATATTAACTACGAAGTGATTTTCTGTTTATCAGAAGTAGTAAAAGCAATCCTCGGTCCTCACTGAATGAGCCGTAACATTCATGATAATGCTTGAAGAAGCATCACATACAAACGATGACTTGGGACTTGGTCTGACCCACAGCCACTCTGAAAAGCTGTTCTCTGCGCTTCATTTCAAATACTCAATGCAAACCAAGTCTCAAGACCATAAAGTAACTAGTTCCTCTGCAAAACCAAGTACTAGCTCCAACGCAAAACACTGAAACCTACAGCTATGCCCTCAGATCGGAGTGGCAACCTGCTCCACCCCGGATCAATTTTTTTTCAAACACTTTTGTGAGGAAAGAGTTAAGACAGCAGGTCTGGTTGCTCAGCCCCTGCATGTCTCCAGGGTAGCCCGCAACCATGACTGACCCTTAGCCAACCCCTAGGAATGTGACCCTCACAAAATTCTTCATGTCCCTGACTGATGAAGCTGTGTGTGCCCAGAGCAGTGAGGCGCGCCGTAGCAGCTCGTCAGGACTTGCAGGGCTGTTCAGCAAGATTCAGGATGTGTCTGGCTTCACTGCTGGGGTCCGGAGTTGCCCCTGCCATGGCCAGTCATAGAGCAGCATGTTCCTGTGCGACCAGACCTCTATAAAAACACTAGATCCTGAGAGTCAAACAGGCTTCCCTAAGCAGAGACATCGGTCACATGCCACTTCGGTCTACTGCTAGAGAAAAAGCGTGTTCTACGTGGCCCTAGTGGGGAAGGACTCAGACGCCTGTGCCTGACCTCTCTGGACTCTGCCTGTTGCCTATCTTTTCCTCCTGCTTTTGCTCTGTAGCCTCTGCTATGGTAAGTCCTAGCCAGGAGGAGAACCTGTCTGGGAGGTCCTTCCGTTACATCAACTGAATTTTGAGGGTGGTGATGGGACCCCTGAGACGATTTTTAAACCTTTAAAAATTCTAGATTACGCTAGTTTGAACGACCTCACAGCAATTATTTTTCAAGAAAAATGTTCAACCGATGGCCCGATTTCATTACTACATACCTGGTTTAGCAGGGTGCTTCGTATAGTCAAAAACCAGCACATCAGAAGATGGAGTTTTGGTAGCAATGATGTGAGGATTCTGCGGCATGTAACGAGCACGGTTTACTTCTCCTTCATGGTTAATTTTAATTTCACATTCAATTTTTCCTGTTACAGAACCAAAGCCACCAAATTCTAATGTGAGAAGAAAGAAATAAACACATACACTTACGATTAAAAATCAGAAGTCATTTAGTTTAATCCACCCAACAGATTTTAACCTGGCAAAACACAACACAAATTAACTAGAGAACACAGAAATTTGGGTTTACTTGCCACTTGGAATTTATTCTCAAAACCCATTTGAACTGGAAAATGTTGACAGCAAGTTAGTTGTTTCACCTTGGATTCAGAATAATTAAAAACTGGCCTCTTTCAGTTGTAAAGAGGATGTAATTATTTCCTAAAATCAGGAATCGATGCTAACTAACCCCCACCCAACCCTAAGACACAGGCATATTGGTTCCACCAGCGTACTGAATTCTACTGCTAGAGGAGGGCCGAAGCTCAAATGAGGGGGCTGGTGTGTGAATGAGACTACGGGGCTGAACAGTTATTAAAAAGGCCTTGGAGGGGCGCCTGGGTGGCTCAGTGGGTTAAAGCCTCTGCCTTCGGCTCGGGTCATGATCCCAGGGTCCTGGGATCGAGCCCCGCGTCGGGCTCTCTGCTCCGCAGGGAGCCTGCTTCCTCCCCTCTCTCTCTCTGCCTGCCTCTCTGCCTACTTGTGATTTCTCTCTGTCAAATAAATAAAATCTTTAAAAAAAAAAAAGGCCTTGGAAAAGCAACAAAGTCATATAAAAAGTATAAGGAACTTCTGAGAAGCAGCAAAATAATAACAGAAAGTGTACATGTAGAGAACATCTAAGCACATAACAGCAAATAAGAACATTTTCTTTTTTGTGTTCAAAGATTAGGAACGGGAATAGTTGCTGATGCTTAAAAAGTTTGGAGGTTTCACCTCGTAATTGTGTTACTTCTTCCTGACCTACATTGCCGCTTCTCCGCATGTTCCTTTTCTGTTCCCCCATATCTCAGGTTCGGGAATACTAACTCAAATGCCTGATGGAGCCAGGCAGGAAACAAGTAAAACGGACTGGCTGGGTCCTAAAGAAAACCAACTGAAAGCAGCAAACCACTCCTCAGGTTCAGCCAGCTCTTGCTATACGGGAACGCTTCATGAACACTGGCTCCCATGGTTTAATACTGGCATTCAGCCACTCTTCTCTGTGGCAAACGTAGCTTACTCTTCTGTGTGGCTGAGAATCACAGACCAGTCCACACAGCTACGCCTACACAACCATCTACAATCACCTTTTTCCTTCTCAGCATGTCCCCTTTCCATCGTGTCAGTGGGAGAAATCTGGCCCAGCCTTTCTAAGATTGCCGCTCACCCTGGGACTCTGCTCCAACCCTGCCCCAACTTGGCTTTTCATCCCACCACCCACCCCTCCACTGTGGATTCCAAGGGCTCTAACATTTCTACTACAAAGACACTCAAGTTCCCTAATTCCTTTACTTACAACAACCTGAACAGCTCTCCTCTTCCAAAAAAACAGATTTCCAGTAAGATTTACTTTCAACACAGGGCCTTGTTTTCTCAAACTCAAAAGTTCGAAAATAAAAACCACCATTTTATTGATAAAATACTATCCATTAAAAAATACAACTGAAAATAAAGAGAGGTGTTAACTGTAAATTATTTCAGTCACTTGTTGGAATGGAATACACAGAACAAGTGACTTCGGTAACTTGATACATCCATAAATTATGCACAGAGACTAAGTCTGAAGCCAAAAGTCCAATAAATACATACTTTAGGATTAGAATCCACTGCAAATTTCTCATTACGATTTTTACAGAAATAACGCATAAAATTGTAGGGAAACGGACTGTGAATTGTGGCAGTGGCAAAGGGATTAAATCATTTTGGAAAATAGTTTTAGACTATTTTAAGCTGACAATGAATACACCATAGGACTCAGCAATCCTACTCCGCTAGATGAATTCTCCCACATTGTGTACACGGAGACATGGCAAGGATGGTCACTGAAGCACCATTTGTAAGAGCAAAATACCAAGCAGAGGCAGTCCAACTGCCCCCTGGTAGAATGAATCAAGTAAGGTTTAAGCACAACGGAACACGACGTGGGAGTTAAAAGGAGGCGGACATCTACGTGGTTTACATACATACACAAAACAGTACCCCAAGAAAAAAAGTGGGGAAAAAACCCTTTATACAGATTTACTACTGTATGAGTAATAAAAATACAAACAGTTAAAAATGGCAAAATAATTTCAGGACAGTGGTAAATTCTTCAAAGGCAGGCAAGTTAGGAAAGGGGTATGGGGTGGCAGGATTTTAGCTATAATGTTTTATTTTCAATATGAAAAAAAACTAAAGTAAATTCCTTAAAATGTTAGGATTAAACCTTTTAGGGCTGTGCAGACAGCACTAACCCAACAGGTCTGGTTGCTTAGCCCTTTCAGTTCTGGAGATACTGGGACCATGAATGACCCTCAGCCAAGTCCT
This sequence comes from Neogale vison, assembly GCF_020171115.1. Lineage (NCBI taxonomy): Eukaryota > Metazoa > Chordata > Mammalia > Carnivora > Mustelidae > Neogale > Neogale vison. The sequence goes on along the minus strand of NC_058105.1, from coordinate 118,812,841 downwards.
GGGAACATGGACCTCAGAATGTTCTCAACGTCACTGACAGATTGATGATTTTGTGGTGTACACCTGGAGCAATGGACCATGCTGTACCAGGTTGTCAGGGTTGCTCTGCACAGATACCAAGATTGACGACATGCACCTGGTTTCATTACTGGGGTCCTGAGTTTCAGTTGTCTTAACTGGCTGCCAGAAGGACGTGCCTGTGAAAACAACCCCCCACCAGAGCCTCAGATGCTGACACTCCAATGGGTTTCCCTGGGCAGCAGAGAGAGATTCTGCACATGTCCCTGTTATGTGCTGCCAGAGAGAAAGCACGTCATGTGCAGCCCTGGAGGAGCCTTGTGCCAGACCTCCCTAGACTCCCTGATGTATATCTTTCCCCCACTGCTTTTGTTCCGTATTCTTTACTGTAACAAACTTTAGCCATGCGTATAATTTGCTGAGTCTTCTGAGTCCTTCCAGCACAATGACCAACCTTGGGTGGTGGTAGGAAGACCAAATCAGGGGAATGTACGTTTGACAGGGGAAACAGGGAAATCAATAGCTTCCATAAAAAAGCCACTGTTAACTGTTTGGTACATACGCCTCCTCTGACTTTTTCCTATATACACCCAATACACATTATTACTTTTTACCAAAATGGGTACTACAATCACACAAAGGAGTTAATCTATCCTGGACAGCTTTCCATACTAGGGCATCCAGATTTGCCTCATTGTGAGTCTGTGTGAAATTTCAAATTTATCGCATTCTCAGGAACTGCTGAATAGTATTTCAAACATACCATAATGTGTTTAACCAATTTCCTATAAACTAACATCTGGGTTGCCAGGCTGATCTTAATTTTTCAATCCTACAAATAATGCTATTGTAAAATCCTTGTGCACATGTGAGCAAGTAGTTCTATGAGATAAACTCCTAAAAGTTAAACTGCTGGGCCCAAAGATATTAATAGAAAACTGTAATGACATAGTAGAAAAGAAGGCACACTTCCTTAAACACCAATACTGGAATATACGGTATACCTACCACCCTTCTCACTGTCACAGTGGGAAGCATCAAACTGTGCATCATCGTTCGGAATATGGACTCGAGCAACCACGAGATGATTCTGCTCATCAGATGTGTGAGTCCCCAGCACTAGCCAATGAAGGGCATAATCCTTTCCTTCTGGTCTGTTTAGGAAAGAAAATAAGTCACACTAACCCTAAAGAAATCAGTTGCTAACAAATTCAGTCCATCTCCAATCTCCACACTCATAATCATTGACTTCTCACCTAAAAAATATCTTCCATTTTAAGAAATTAGACATTTCTAAATTTTCCATTAAGAGGCAACAAGATAGAATGGAAAGTTTAAGCACTGAGCCAGAAAAACTGGGTTCAAATCCTGGCTCAAACTAAAATTAACTATATGCAATTCCTTAAATCACAACTTCCTGGGGGCCCCAGTTTCTTCACCCGAAAAACAGGTTATGAGGGCAAAAGGCATGAAAACTCATTATTAATGTTCAAAGTCTATGAAATGGGTTTCTCAATTTTATGGCGGGGGGGGGAGGGCTGCTTTGTTACCCTGCTTCTATAGAACTCATTTTGACGCTAAAGAACCCAGTGATGCTCCTTGGCACCGTGGACCAGTGATTTTTATTTTTACATCAGTATCTATTAACAATGTTTCCCCATTTGTATTATCTAGAATAGCAATTTTCACCTATGCTCTGTGGTCCCACCTCAGTGAAGAGGGCCAAGACCTAAGACTCTAGGCCCCAACATCAGACAAATTAGGCTACTTAGGTTTCTAAAGTTCAGTTGTACAAAGCATTCAGTGGATTTTAAAAAAGGGTTGAGGACTGCTTCTACAAATATAATTTACTAATAACTAATAAAAATACAAGATGAAATTTTACCATGATTTGGCTTAATGATAAAAAGAACAATAAATACAAGTCCAAGAACAGAGTAAGGCAGCCATAGCTAAGCAATAGCAGCTTAGTCAATATATGTTCAGTGAGTCTTAGTCAATATATGTTCAGTGGCCAAAAATAGGACATGGCTGCCAAAACAGTTAATTTCCTCTTAGATGCACTTATATGGGGGGGGGTGGGAGGCAATATATGCGAGCACACACCCACTTATTTTTAAATGAAAAAAAAAAAAGACATACTTAGAAAACTGGGCTCTAAGCAATATAGTTTGGGAGAACTGAGACAAAACAAAATCTTTGTAGCTCAAAATGAAAGGGAACTTAAACACATCTCATTATAATCACTTGAAGAGAAATAGGAATGCTTGAGAGAAAGGAGGCACTGCAGAGCAGTACTATGGCTAACATAAAAAGAAGTGACTTTTTAGGAGCTTAAACAGAAAAAAACAGCACCTTTCTAAGGAGCATGGTCGAAACATGGACTGGAGTTTGTGAAAAATTCCTTGACTCTAAAATTCAATTCACGTATTCCCTGACACAATAATCATATAAGGATTTTTTTTTTTTTACTGGAAATCCTTTCATCTCCATCATTAAAATACAAACCTATTTTCCTGAACCAATCAATATTACAATGTTTTCCTCCAATGCTGAACGAACCTAAGGCTGCAGAAGCACTAATGTTAAAAGACCTCGTCCATTTTCAGTGCCAGAATCCTTCGATCACTTGGACTCCACTAAGAAATTCACCTGACAAGCTCAGATTATTCAAGGTTATTCTCAGCATTGTCTTACTGGCAAAAGATTGGTAACAACCTAAATATCCATCAATAAAGAACTGGTGACATAAATTATAATATATTCATAAATGGAATTCTGCAGAGCCCTTAAAACAAAAGATTGTACCCATCTAAGCATGCTGAGAAGAAAAAGTCTCTAATATAAACTACCAACTGTAAAGTGAAGTGAATAACGAATAACTTGCTACTGTAAAAAAAAGATGGACAGGAGAGGCACCTGAGTGGCTCGGTTGGTTAAATGTCCAATTCTTGGTTTCCGCTATGTTATGATCTCACAGGTCCTGGGACTGAGCCCCATGTTGCCCCCACACTCAGCAGGGAGTCTGCTTAACTTTCTCTCTCTCCCTTGCCCTCTGCTCCTCCTCCTGCTATTGTGCACATACTCTCTTAAAAAAAAAAAAAGATGGAGGAGAAATATGTATATGTACTTATTTCTGGATGGGTTTTAAAAAATGCCAAAAATGACGGTCTCTGCTTTGGGTAATAAAACTAGGAGAATAGGGGACATGAAAAGGAAACAAATTTCACTCCACGCACTTTGTACCACCTGAATTTGAATGTTTACAAAGATTCTTAAGTAGAGATTTAGTCTCAATGTGTTTAATAGCAAATTATTTAATAAAAGATATATGGAATAATGAAATTACTTCTTAGAAATGCCTAAATAGAAATTTTTAAAGGCAAACCCACTATGTGGACAATTACCTAACTCAGTTTTTAAGGGCAAAAGTTCAGGGGGCGCCTGGGTGGCTCAGTGTAGGGCAAAAGTTCAGAAACTGTAAGTAATTATTAGGAAGTATGCTCTATATAGTATGTAGGTAGAAGGCAGGCCTTACGAGGTTGACTAGGATCTAGTTCCTCAAGGACGCAGGGAGTAAGAATAGCCAACGTTTCCAGTGTCCCATATAGTAACAAAACACAATCAAAGTCCCTTCATATTCCAAACAGAATCCTGCAAAAGCACCACAAAGCTATCCTCAACATCCAAGAACGCAGGCTGCTTGGCATTTTCTTGCATTCTCAGAGCAACTGCACATTCCACAACCAGATCCCACTTCTTTGCATGCAAAGAACACCATGGAATACACAATTTAGAGTATTTTCTCTTAAGTTCTTAGGTGTTAATATAAAAGTAGTACGGTGGGGGGGGGCTGCTGGCTCAGTAGGTGGAGCATGCAGCTCTTGATCTCAGTTGTAAATTGAGGCCCCACGTTCGGTGTACAGTTTATTTAAAAATAAAAATCTTGGGGCGCCTGGGTGGCTCAGTTGTTAAGTGTCTGCCTTCGGCTCAGGTCATGATCCCAGGATCCTGGGATCGAGCCCCGCACTGGGCTCCCTGCTTAGTGGGAAGCCTGCTACCCCCTCTTCCCCTGCTTGTATTCCCTCTCTCACTGTCTCTCCATCAAATAAATAAATAAAATCTTTTTAAAAAATAAAAATCTCTTAAAAAGCAGTATCTGGGCTAAGAACTTACAGATCTATCATCTTTAAAGCTGGTACACAAAACATATCATAGGTAACATTTTTAAAAGACTTGAATACGCAGTTTTCATTGGAATCCAAATGGAGAAATACAGTTATTACACTCTAATAAATTATTTCTGAATACAAAGGGGTGGGAAAATCAGCATCAGTCACGACTTACTGCATACTTACTCCATGCCAGCACTTTAACAGTGCAGGATCTTATTTAATTCTCTCAAAAGTAGGCAGTAAGAAGCGCCAGCACCTTCATTTACACATCAGACAGCTTGGGTGCAGATACTGACCAATGTGCCTTAATTTAGCTACTAAGAAGCAGGGGGCAGGATTCAAACTCTGGTTTCTAACCTTAGAGTCCCACCAACCCCCACTGTTTTCTTCTGTTAAGGTAGGTCAAAAAGATCTAAAAGAATGTAAATTAAGCTGTTAAAGCTTTTAATTTACTTAACAGGAATGCACAAAGAGTCAAAATTAAGTGGTGCTGAGAACCCGAATACCCTTTAGTATTTGATGCTCAGCATGGTTATGTCAGTGCTTAGAAGTCTCCATCATATATTTCTTGGCTACTCTTCCCACATCTGTGTATCTACACTGTGATTTTTTGGGAACCCCAATGGAAGTCCTATCTGTATGGAAGATGGTCTTTGCATATGGAGAATCTGTTCGTTAAAGGAGTAACCTTATATAAAGTAACTTGCTCTTATTTCCGTAACTTGTCTCAAAATCCCCTTCCTAGATTAATTTTGTTAATGCTCATTAAATTATATACTCGCATTACCTAAATTTTATAGTTTTAAAGTGTATGGCCAAGTTCCTACTAGAAAAAGTGCAAGGGCATGAGAAATACAGGGCTTGGCTCAACTTGGGGATACTCAGTTTTGGGGGCTCAAAATCCCTTTCCACCACTTACAGAATGTGTGATCTTGGGAATTTTACTCAATGTCTCCACCCCAGTTTCCACAACACAAGGATGATAAAAAGTAATCACAGTACACTTTTGAGTATTAAACCAAAGAAGGGGACACAAAAACTTCAGATGTGCCAGGCCTTATTTTAAGTGTTCAATAATGCCAGGAATTATTACCAGGGAAATTCTAGAAGTGGCTGAAAAGAACACTCTTACAAAGACCAACAACAACCTCAAAGTGTATTCCACATTATAAGCCTAACATCTTTTCTTTGGCGAACCGTTGCTAAATTATTCCCCACTTTGCCAATTAAAACCTATTCATACTGGAGTAGCTGATTACATGGATACGCTCACTTGGTAAAAATCCACCAAGCCATATGCTTAGGATTTGTGCACTTTCCCGTGTATACCATATTTTTCAATAAAGTTGTAAAGAAATCCGGCCCCCAGCGGCTGGATTTCTTTGGGGTCAGCGGGCCCCCAAAATGCCGCTCTGTATTTAAACCAAAAAAATGTCAAATATATCAGATGAGTCCCACAAATATCATTAATCGCACTTTAGCCCCACATCTGCATATCAGAAGCCATCCCATAAATCACTTAAGTTTCGAAAATATAAATCACCTGCTACCTCATCCAAGGGCTAAACTTATTACACACTCCTGTTCTATATGTGAAATGCTGAAACTAGGAAATCCATAGCAATAGTTAAATCTATGCAAAGTAAAAGTTGCCAAAAACCCTTACTTAGTCACTTCAGGAAGCCACTGAACGGTAAGACTCGGCCACTGAAGAGCATGGGTCATAACCAGGTCATACAGAAACGGTGTATTCTTCTTCCAGATTTTATATTCTTCATTGATGACACGCTCCTCCACAGTATCTTCAAACACTGAAATTTGGAGAAAGCCCATACAATTAAGCGGCTGAGAAAAATCGAAGTCAGAATCTGTACACAGATACTGGAGGTCACCTCGAGATGGCCACACCTAATCCACTCAGATTTACCTCTAATTTGGACACGAACTAACTACTCTTCCAGAACGTGGAGAGTATTTATTAACACCAGGAAGCTTATTTTTTGCACTTAGAAATCAATACCGCTTGCGCATACAGAATTGGGTAATTACACAGACAACGATTTTGTTTCGCCAGTTACAGCTGTTCGCACCTGTTCTAAGATGACGACCCGTATGTACAGGGGCTCCACGACCCACGCGGGGAGACGAATCCACGTGTAGCAGAAACCCCTCGGCCCGCTCCGTCCATCCCCCACCGGGAGCGGCCTCCGCTCCCACGAAGCCAGCGTCAGCAGCCATAGGCCGGCGTGTTCCAGAATCCCCCGGACAAGGGCCGCGACCCCGAAGCGATCGACGCGCGCGCGTGGAAGGAGCAGCCGTGTCCGCTTTCCGGTGGCGGAGGCCGCCTCCGCCCGAGAGCCAAGGGCGCCGAAGGGAGCGCCGCCGCTGGAGGCGGGGGGAGGGAGAGTGGGGGGGGGGGGGGGGGGGGGAGGGGGGCCCAACCCGCGGCCCCGAGGCCCCGCGCCTGGCTCCGGAAGTGCTCGGAGCCCTCCGCGCCTTGGTCCCGTCCCGAGTAGGCCCCTCGAGGCGCGCGCCTAGCCTCGCGCCCGGCCCCGCCCCCTGCTCCTCACGCCAATTCGCGCCTTTCGCCGGCGCGTGCCGCGGCCTCGCGCGCCCGCCGCCCCCCGCGGTCCCGGCGCGCGCCGCCCCGCAGGGCCTCTTACTCTCTTTACTCGCCATCTTGCGTCGGGTCGTTCGCCCCTCGCCGCCGCCGCCGCCGCCTCGGACTCCCCTCGCTAGCCAACAGCAGACCAAACGCAGGCGCTCCTGCCTCGCCCTGGCGCGTCACACTCTTCCAGCTCTCGAAGCGTGAGCTCCGTCTTACAGCTTGGGTGCTCCCCAAACGCTGCGTCTTTCTCTCCTGCCTCCTCCCCGCTCGCGGGTACCGAGGTCTGAGGCGCTCTTCTCTCTCTCTCCAAACTTGGAACGAGACTTTTCAACCCGCGCCTCCCAGCCCGCCCAGGCAGCTGAGCGCAGGCGCATCCGCCCTGGGAAAAGTGAGAGGCGGCGGAGAGGCGGGCCTGGGAGCCAACGGCTCGGTCGTTTCAACCAATGAGGTGCGTCAGGCAGGTTTCACGCGGCATTTGGAGGCGGGCTTCTGGGGGTGGGCGGGGCGTTCCGCGGCAGGAAGTTGGCGAGGCGCAGGCGCGAGGACTCGCCCAGCGCTCCCAGGGCCGGGCGCGGGGGCGGATGGGGGCGCGCGGGGGTGGGGCGGATGGGGGCGCGGCGTGCGGGCTGCGCGGGGGCCCGCGAGCCCCGGGGCCGCGGGGCGTGGCTGCTTGCAGCGGCCGTGGCGGTGGGGTAGGAGGGGGGCAGGGAGACTGCCGCCGCTGAGCCAAGCAAAATCTCAGAGCCAGGGAGGAAAATGGTTTCTAGTCTCGAGAGATTACTGTACCCTAAAAGTCTCCCCGATAATCATGGGCATGCAGTTCTGTGCACCCTGGAAGGTTTCCCTCCAGCCGACTGGCTTTTCCTTGGGCCTGGTCGAGCTGAGGTGGGGTTCGTTGGAGGCGAAGGGAACCTTTTACAGAGGCCGGAGGCGTCTTTTGGCTGCTGAAGCCGCCGGGCCTCCCTGTTAGGCTAAACCTGAGGCCTGTACTGGCACAGGCCGCCGACAGCTCAAAGCTGACTTGAATTACATTTTCGTTTGTTTGCATATTTGGGTCCTTAAAATGATTTGCGCCTTCTCGAACTGCAGAGAATTTTGTCCTTACCCCAGCGTTCTTGTCTCTGCCCCAGTCCGAGCCCCTGCTGAGTCATTCTTGTCACCTGCAGGGGTTCTGGGGCAACCCCACTCCACGATGGCGAAGCTGGGGAGAGCTGCCCTAAGCTGACCAGGGATGGCTTCCTTGAGCGCAGCTCTACCTTGGAATTTGGTAGCCCCTGAGGAGTGCGTGGGAATGCAGAGAAAGGCTTCAGGGCCTGAAGGGCGAGATGGTACCGGGTGGGGGGAGGTGGCCAAAATGCCTGCGTGCAAAGGGAGCCTCAGTGCACACCCAGACTCGGAGAAGGACTCTCCCTGCAAAAGCAATCCAGAACGTTCGCTGCTTTGGTATTTTCCAAGTGCTTTCATGAGAATGACCGTGGTGATCCTCAGACAAAATTGTTCAGTTGCCTCTGTCATGCCCACTTTACTGATCGGGAAACAAACCCACACGTTACTGTAGTCGGTGGCAGAACCAGTAATATTACTTTATATAGAAATGTACTGTCTGGTGTCTCTACTTTCCAATAGGGTACAATTCATTATTATAACACTCTGCCTTCATGTCAGGCCCAGGAATCTTGTTAGGGGCTAAAGCTGGGGCAGGGCTGGGCAGAAAGGGCCACGGCTAGAGAGGGACAAGGGTTGGAAGGTGTTTAAATAGCACAGTTCTTGTATTCTAGAACACTGGTTGGCAAATGTTTTTCTGAAAGGGGCCAGAGTAAATATTTTAGGCGTTGGGAGCAACTACTCAGCTCTGCCACCTTACCGTGAGAAAGCAACCCCAGACAGTATGGACGAACCTGGCTGTATTCCAATAAAAGTTTATAGACACCGAAATTTCGTATAAATTTTCACTGAATTTTCATATAAATATCACGTGCCATAAAATATTCTGATTTGTTTTACAATTACTTTAAAATGGAAAAATCATTCTTAGCTTCCGAGTCATACAAAAGCAAGTGGTGGGTTATATTTAGCCAGAGGACTCTATAGTTTGTCCAACTTGTTCTAGAATAATTGTCTTAAGGGCTTTGCTTCAGTGGGAATGTCCTCATGTACACAGCAAGAGATGGCTTGCCAATTTCCAGTCTCCCTTTTGATCAGTAGGCATGATTTCCAAAAACTATTACATGTGTAAATAGTTGAAAGAAATATTCACAGACATTATGGCTTTAAAATCTTTATTCTGTCCACCTCACTGAGGGTCAGAGGCAGAAGTATGAAGTAGATACTTAATCCAAAAGTATCATGTACAACATATTTTATTAGCTTTGGATTTTTTTAAAAGATTTTTTATTTAGTTATTTGACAGAGAGAGATCACAAGTAGGCAGAGAGGCAGGCAGAGAGAGAGGAAGGGAAGCAGGCTCCCTGCTGAGCAGAGAGCCCCACTCCGGACTGGATCCCAGGACCCTGAGATCATGACCTGAGCCGAAGGCAGCGGCTTAACCCACTGAGCCACCCAGGCGCCCCAGCTTTGGATTTTTGTTGTTGTTGTTGTTGTTCCTAAGGAGAATCTGTTAATCCTTTTTTCTAATTTTTTGAGTTTTGTTTTGTTTTGTTTTTGTTTTTCCAGTCAGGTCCTTTTTTTTTTTTTTTGCCTCAAAAAGGAAATACCTTTTCCTTCAATTTGCTAAACTGTTCAGTTTTGTTTTTGTTTTTCACCCCAACTTTTTACCTCTGGTCCTTTTTCTCCCACCTTCTCTGTGTTTTTGTCTCTCTTGCACTAAGCTAAGTCTGCTAAATGAGCAAGGGTGAACAGGTGCATTCCTAAAGTATGGGCTCTCTTACCCGAGAGAGGCCCTGTTTAGGTACCTTTCCCTAAGACTGCTTACATCGAAGTTGCTATATTGTTAGCCACCAATTTCTCCATGCCTGCTGTGTTTTACTTGTATTATAAACTGAAACAGGTTACACCAAACCGTGCTGACCTTTAATATGTGTGATGCAGTCTGGTATTTTATTTCCCTTAAAAAATATACAGATTACCCTGTCCCTTGCACTTTCATGATCACACTTAGTCACAACTTGAAGTTTGAAAAACACAGGCACTAGGATATTTTTGAAGCCTTTAGCCAGTCCCTGACCATCTTTTATAAAATAGCAACATACCAGGGTGCCGAGGTGGTTCAATCAGTTAAGTGTCTGACTTCAGCTCCAGTCATGATCTGGGGATCCTGGGATCAAGGCCAGCAGGCAGGTGCTCCAGGCTCCCCGCTCAGTGGGTAGTCTACTTATCTCTCTATCCTCCCCACCCTCTGCTGCTCATGCTAAGTCTTGCTATCTCTCTCAAATGAATAAATAAAATCTTTTTCAAAAAAATACCAACATACCCCATGCCCCCCTCACACAGGTAACTGCATTCTACTATTACTATTACTCTATTATCTTTTCTCTCATGATGCTTTTCACCACCTGAAAAATGTTTATTCATAGGTTATTCTCGCTACACTGAAATATAAGTTGCAGGATCTTTGTTTTGTTATATCCCCAGTACCAGGACAGGTGCTTACCACATGAGGAAGCTCAGGCAGAGAATGGTGGTTTCTTGCCAAGGTTACATAGCTAGTGAGTGTTGGACTTGGAATTTGAATTCAATCTGTCTTATATAGCAAGACAGCAAAAGTGATTCTGTGTGATAGAATGAACTGTTTACCAAAAGAAATGAGAGAGGGATATAATACCCAGACATTCTGTGTTTGTAAGCAACGCTCACTGGTTTCTGGTGAAAATCTCAGCTGTTCAAAAAAATTTTGGAGTACCTACTGTGTTCCATGCATTGTTCTAGGAACCGAAGGTACCTGGTATGAACAAGACATATAGAGCTCCTCCTCTATACAGTCCTTGTTTGTACAAACATTCATTCTATTTTATACATTCCTTAATTTCTTTTATCACAAAAGCAAAGCTCATTACAGAAAAATCTGAAAATTACACAAGCAAAAAGGAGCATAAAGAATACCAATTTGTTTCTGACCAAATGATTTTCATCCAAATTGTTAGGAGTGGAAGAAGGTACAGAAAACATTAATAGCTATTGTCTCTTGGTTACTGGTATTATGAATGATGGTTATTTTCTTATTCATACATTGCTCTACTTAAAAGAATTCTCCAGTGGACAAACATTACTCTTATAAGCAGGGGGAAAAAAAACCCACACATTTTTGAAAAAAAAAATACAAAGAATGGCACACAAATGAATTGTCTTAATGTAATAGAATTCTTAGTCATTTCTCTTAAAATATTGTTTAATGCACTTGTGTTAGAGGGAGCTGAAGGAAATTATTGGAAAATAGAAAACACGGTACTTGCTTGAACTTGTACTTTGTTTTCATTTAGTATTGTGATATTTTATTAGGTAAAGTGAAGTCATTGTTTTATACTTATATATGTGTTAATATTTAACTTTCATGGGTGTCCCTCTGGATTTCTGAAAGGCCAACTTACCCCGTTGTGCGGGTTGTTAATGTTAAGCAACATGAGCTCTGCGTTGGTGACAGTGAATAAAGGAAATGACCTAGTCCAGAATCCCTGGGGCTTAGACTTAGAATCACTGGGGCGGAGTAAATAAATATTTGTCAAATGAAAAATATTGAATAGGAAACTCCTCCTGGTCTGTCCCAGTCCATAAGTAGTGATAACAAGGCTTCACATGTAGAACCTTCTTTTAGAAAAATTGCTCTGAGCATTCCACCCCAAGATCGTTGTTCTTTTATTCAAAGTTTTAGTACACAATGCATTGTAATTTACAACAGAAGACTGCTTCTGAAGTTCAATATAGTGAAAATTTGTTATAATTGCTGGCTATAATCCGTTCTTCCTTCTTGAGGAAACAGAATGCTAAATTTTTTTTGGTTGAGCTCCTCTTTCTTCTCCAAACTTCTTACAGGTTGGTAGGATTGTCCATCAAGATACCTCACCCTTGGGGTGATTGAAGGTGGCAACCAGAGGTCCCTTCTTCCTTTCAATCTGCCATCAGAACCTTCCATTGACAGAACATAATAAGGAGGAAATGGGCATGGGAATTTGGGAAAAGCAGTTTGTAGAATCCCAGCCCTGGCATCACAGAGAAGAGGAAAAAAGAGGTAGTTTAGAGCTAAGAGACGGTGTTAGGTAGATAACCATGACAAAAGCATGCTTTGCTTTTTAAAAGACCAGTAGTCTTTTTGAAATTAGAACTCCCAAGCAAATTGGAAATTTTCAGTATATCTGTGGCTAAATGTAAATTGCATCATTATTATACTTTATGCTGAAAGGCTTAAGGGCTCAAATTTCAAACCTGTAACATGTTCTCTGGCCTTAGTGATGGCATATGGGTGTTATCAGTTGGAAAATTTGTCTCCTAATGCATATTTATGAGGTTCAGGAGGCATGGCAAAATTGTTCTCTTTGATTATTACAAAGAGGAAACCAGCTTTGATGTAGACCTATCTTAGTCATCAAAAGATCTGTAATTGTAAGGTCATTTACAAATTCCTATTGAGAATTGTTTTTCAAAATATGCTAGGAGAAAAGCCAGTGAAATTCATTATCTTACTGAGAAAATACTTTATAGTCTCACTTAAGGGAAATTACACATGCTTCAAAAGTATAGACTGATTAAGCCAACAGATTTTATTTTGAAAGTTTGCAAAATTACTAGTCTTCTATGATTAATGAATAGAAGGGAAAATTACTATACTAGTAGCAAAACAAAATGTTAGATGAAAAATGTGTCTATTAATGTTCATGGCAGCTTTATTCGTGATAGCCAAAAACTGAAATCCGCTTAGATGTTAAACCATGGTACATCACAGAATTCTACTTAGCAAGAAAAGAAAAGAAAAGGAACTATTGATACACAAAGCTTGGATGAATCTCTAGGGAATTATGTTGCATGGGGAAAAAAAAACCCCAAAGGTTACATACTTTATGATTCCATTCATATAGCATTTTTGAAGTGACAAAAAACTTGAGAAATGAAGGAGGGATTACTGGTTGCCAGGGGTTAGGGGGTTGGGAGCTAAGATTCAAGAATGTGAGTGCCAGGGGCACCTGGGTGGCTCAGTGGGTTGGGCCTCTGCCTTCGGCTCAGGTCATGATCCCAGGATCCTGGGATCGAGCCCCGCATTGGGCTCTCTGCTCAGCGGGGAGCCTGCTTCCCTTCCTCTCTGCCTGCCTCTCTCTCTGCCTGCCTCTCTCTCTGCCTGCCTCTCTCTCTGCCTGCCTCTCGGCCTACTTGTGATCTCTCTCTGTCAAAAAAAAAAAAAAAAAAAAAAGAACAAAGTGAGGAATCCTTATTCTGTGGTATTGGAACTTTCTGTATCCTGACAGTGGTGGTGGATATACAAACCTACAGAGGTCATAAAATTGCATAGTAATTAATATGCAAGCAACCATACACAAATGAATACAAGTAAATCTGGGGGAAGTCTGATGAAGACGAGTGCATTATATCATTGCCAGTATCCCGGGTGTAATATTAGACTTTAGTTTTGCAAGATGTTACCTTTGGGGGAAACTATGCAGGATGAATCTACAATTATCTCAAAAATTTTATCCAAAAATTAAAATTCAAAGTGGTGTGCAGTAACCTTAGCAATGCTTTCAGTCTTGGTCCATTTATTAATTGAATTAAAGTCAATAGTTCCTACATAGGTGATTTTTTAAAAAAGATTTTATTTATTTGAGAGAGAGAGAGAACATGCGCACACAAGCACGTGAGTGGGGTGAAGCACAGAGGCAGAGGGGGAAACAGATTCCCTGCTGAGCAGGGAGCCTGATGCAGGGGCTCGATCCTAGGATCGATGCCCAGCAGAATGAGCCATCCTGGCGCGACCATGTGTGATTTTTTTAAAAAGAAAGATTATTTATTTTAGAGAGAGAGGGTGTGGTGGGGAGGAGCAAAGGGAGAGAAAGAATTAAGCAGACTGCACTGTGAACATGGAGCCTGATGTGGGATTTGATGTGGGGCTGGATCTCGGGACGCTGAGATTGCAAGCTGAGCTGAAACTAAGAGTCAGATGCTTAACTGACTGTCCCCCCCAGGTGCCCCCACCCAGCATGTGTGGTTTTTCTTTTAACTTTTAAATTATGGATAATTTCAAAGAAATACAAAAGAAAAGAGAGCAGTGAAATGAACCCCCATGAACACACCACCCAGCTTTGATAATTATCAGCTCATGGTCAAGTGTGTTTCATCTATACCCCTGTCCAGCCGTGCCATCCCTCATTATTTTGATGCATATTTCACACATCTCATGTCATTTGTAAATATTTCTACATGCATCTTTATATAAGAGTTCCCTGTTTTTGGGCGCCTGGGTGGCTCAGTGGGTTAAGCCACTGCCTTCGGCTCAGGTCATGATCCCAGGGTCCTAGGATGGAGTCCCGCATCAGGATCTCTGCTCAGTGGGGAGCCTGCTTCCTCCTCTCTCTCTCTGCCTGCCTCTCTGCCTACTTGTGATCTCTCTCTGTCAAATAAATAAATAAATTCTTTTAAAAAAAAAGAGTTCCCTGTTTTTAACAGTTTATTTATTTATTTATTTCTGAGGATTTTTTTTGTGGGTATTAGAGGTTTTTTTTTTAAGGATTTTATTTATTTATTTGACAGATCACACGTAGGCACAGAGGCAGGCAGGGGGGGGGGCGGAAGCAGGCTCCCCGCTGAGCAGAGAGCTGGATGTGGGGCTTGATCCCGGGACCCTGAGATCATGACATGAGCCGAAGACTGAGGCTGAGCCCGCTGAGCCACCCAGGTGTCTCTGGGGGTCTTCAAGTTTTAAAAGTAATCTCTATGCTCCGTGTGGAGCTCAAACTCACAACCCTGAGATCAAGAGTCACATGCTCTACTGACAGAGCCCAGCCAGGCAGCCACGAAACCCAAGTTCCTTTTTAAAAAAATTCAAAATAACAGAGGGGCCCCTGCATGGCTCACTCATTGGGCATCTGCCTTCGGCTCAGATCATGATCCCAGCCAGGGTCCTGGGATCGAGCCCCACATTGGCTCTCTGCTGATCCGGAATGCCTGCTTCTCCCTCTCGCCCTTCTCCAGCTTGTGTTCCCTCTCTCACCGTGTCTCTCTCCATCAAATAAATAAATAAAATCTTTTTAAAAATTCAAAAATAACAGGGCGCCTGGGTGGCTCAGTGGGTTAAGCCGCTGCCTTCGGCTCAGGTCATGATCTCAGGGTCCTGGGATCGAGTCCCGCATCGGGCTCTCTGCTCAGCGGGGAGCCTGCTTCCTCCTCTCTCTCTCTGCCTGCCTCTCTGCCTACTTGTGGTCTCTGTCTGTCAAATAAAGAAATAAAAAAAAATCTTAAAAAAAAATTCAAAAATAACAGCAATACATTTGCGTGTACAATAAATATATCAATTCCTTGATATCAATACCCAGAGAGCCTCTATATTTACTGGTTTGTCTCTCTCTTTTTTTTTTTCCCCCATCCCTCCCCTCTGGTTTGTCTCTTAATAAAGGTTATGCTTTAGCTTTAGTGAGGTATAGTTTATGTACAATAAACAGCACCTCTTTCTTTTGAAAATTTAATGAAGATTTTATTTCTTTATTTGAGAGAGTGAGCCCAAGTTGGGGGGAGTGGCAGAGGGAGAGGACTCCCTCTCCCCAGAGGAGACTCTCCATTGAGCAGGGAGCGTGACCTGAGCCCAAGGCCAAAGCTTAACTGACTAAGCCACCCACACACCCCAACAGCATCTATTTCAAGTATGCAATTCCGTAAGTTTTGACAGATGCAAACACCTATGAAAACAACACTACAATAAAAAAAATTTTCAGTCATGCCCAGAAGTTTCCTTGTGGCTTTCCTCCATCTATGGCCACAAAGCAACCACGGATCTGCTTTCTGTCACTAAAATGAGTTTACAGAAAGTGTGGTTTTGAAGACAACAACATAAATGGTACATGCTTTTATAAACATTAGAAGGGACTATAGAGACTAAAGAAAAATATATGCATATTCTTCTTTATATATTTGGATGATGAGCTCCTAAGGCAGAAGGCAAGTTAAACTTAGAATACTATCATAATAACAGCTAACATCTATTGAGCACTGAGTATATGTCCGATATTTTACATATATTATCTAATTTGTCTCATGATAACCCTATGTTATTATCAATCCTATTATTATCAAAGTCATATATTTGAGGAGGCTGAGGCACAGAGAGGTAACTTGCCCACGGTCTCACAGCTTGTAACTGAAAGAGCTTAGATTAAAAAACTAAGTCTCTGACTCCAGAGGAATTCCCTTAAACACAGCTGTGGTCAGTTTATCAGCAAAAAGAACTGACATGAGAAGAACACCCGGATGTATTGCTGAAAAGTCTTACCCTTTTGCTAAGATAAAGGAGCAAAGGCAATTCAGTGTATAAATGACAGTCTGTTCAACAACAGTCTGGAACAACAGGGCATACACGTGCAAAAAAATGAAATCTAGACACAGACCTTACATCTTTTACAAAAAATTACCTCAGCATATATCATAGACCTAAGTGTGAAACTATAAAACTCCTAGAAGAATTTAAAAATGGGCAAAGGGCCCAAATAGGCATTTTCCAAAGGAAGACATGTAGATGGCCATCATCACTCATCATTGGAGAAATGCAAATCAGAACCACAATGAGATATCACTTCACACCTGTTAGGGTGCCTATTATCAAAAAGAAAAGAGGTAGGGGCGCCCGGGTGGCTCAGTCGTTAAGCGTCTGCCTTCTGGGCATGATCCCAGGGTCCCACATCGGGCTCCCTGCTCAACGGGAAGCCTGCTTCTCCCTCTCCCTTTCTCCCTGCTTGTGTTCTCTCTCTCTCTGTGCTTCTCTCTGTCAAATAAATAAAATAAAAAAGACAAGAGATAAACACTGGCGAGGATGTGGAGGAAAGGGAACACTTGTGCACTGTTGGTGCGAATGCAAACTGATGCAACCACTATGGAAAACATTATGGAGATTCCTCCATATGTGAATTAAAAATTCTTTATCCGGGGCGCCTGGGTGGCTCAGTGGGTTAAGCCGCTGCCTTCGGCTCAGGTCATGATCTCAGGGTCTTGGGATCGAGTCCCGCATCGGGTTCTCTGCTCAGCAGGGAACCTGCTTCCCTTCCTCTCTGTGCCTGCCTCTCTGCCTACTTGTGATCTCTCTCTGTCAAATAAATAAATAAAATCTTTTAAAAAAATTTAAAAAAATTCTTTATCCAAAATTTATATTTAACCAAAAATTAATAGAAGTATCCAAATGATCCAACAATCCCACTTCTGGGTGTATAGCCAAAGGAAACCAAATCGTTACCTTAAAGAGATATTTGCACTTCCATGTTCATTGCAGCATAATTCACAATAGGCAAAGTATGGGAACAATCTAAGAGTCAGTGGACAGGTGAATGGATAAAGAAGTTGTGGTATGTATGTACTGTGGAATATTATTTGGCCGTAAAAAAGGAAATCCCGGGGCACCTGGGTGGCTCAGTGGGTTAGGCCTCTGCCTTCGGCTCCGGTCATGGTCCCAGGGTCCTGGGATCAGGCCCCGTGTCGGGCTCTCTGCTCTGCAGGGAGCCTGTTTCCCCCCCCTCTCTCTGCCTGCCTCTCTGCCTACTTGTGATCTCTCTGTCGAGTAAATAAATAAAATCTTAAAAAAAAAAAAGGAAATCCCATCATTTAGAACAACATGGATGAATCTGGAGGTCATTATGCTAGAGAAAGACAAATACCTCGTACCTCTCTTCTATGAGGAATATAGAAAAAGACATAACAACAAAAAAAGACATAACAAAAAAGTTGACCTCATAGAAACAGAGAGTGAAAAAGTAGTGGCCATGAGCTGGGGGTGGGAGAAATAGGGAGAAGTCGTTCAAGGGTACAAATTCTCAGAAGTGAGATGAATATGGTCTGAGGAGCTAATGTACAACATGGTCACTCTAGTTAATAACACTATGTTGTTTCTTTGTAATTTGCTAAGACAGTAGAACTTATATTTTCTCACCAAAAAAATTAAAAAGGTCAATATGTGATGGATGATTCACTTGGTGAGGGGAATCTTTTCACAATGTATATGTATAGCAACTCATCCCATTGTACACTTTTTAAAAAATATTTATTTCTTTTGGAGAGAGAGAGTATGCACATGCATGAGAGCTGCGAGAAGGTCAGCTGGAGAAGGAAAGAAAGAATCCCAAGCTGACTGCACTCTGAGTGCAGAACCTGGTGGGGGACCAGATTTCACAACCCTGAGATCATGACCTGAGCTGAAATCAAGAGTTGGCTGCTTAATGGACTGAGCCACCCAGGTGCCCCTGTACACTTTAAATGTCTTAAAATTAGCTTGGGGGGGAATAAGGTTTGGAGAGAAATGCTGAAAAAAAAAATCCCTCCTAGAAGATGACATAGGAGAAAATCTAGGTGACTTTGAATTTGGTGATGACTTCTTGGATATGATACCAACACCATGATCCATGAAAGAAAAAAGAAACTGATATTTTGGACTTTATTAAAATTAAAAATGACTGCTCTGTTCTGTTAAGAGAATGAAAAGACAAGCCACAAACTCGGAGAAAATATTTGCAAAATACATATAGAATAAAAGACGTATCCAAAATATACAAAGACCTCTTAAAACTCAAGAATAAGAAAACAACCCAGTTTAAAAATGGGCAAACAATCTGAAGAGACACCTCACCAAAAAGATATACTGATGGCAAGTACGCACATGAAAAGATACTTCATATCAGATGTCGCTGCAGAATTGCAAATGAAAACAGTGGGATACTACCACACACCTGTTAGGATGGCTAAAAACTATGGAGACAGATGCAAGGATGCCAGGGGCTCAAGAGGATGAAGGGATGATCAGATGGAACCCTGGGAATTTTTAGGACAGCAAAACTATTGTGAAAAATAATTTTTTTAAGATTTATATATTTATTTATTTGAGAGAGAGAGAGAGAGCACAAGCAGGGGGAGTGGCAGGCAGAGGGAGAAGGAGAAGCAGGCTCCCTGCTCAGCAGGGAACCAACCTGGGACGCAATCCCAAGGGCCTGGGATCATGACCTGAGCCAAAGGCAGATGCTTAACGGACTGAGTCACCCAGGTGCCCCCAAAGTATTTTTTTAATTTAAATTCAAGTCAGTTAACATATAATGTATTGTTAGTTTCAGGGGTAGAATTTAGTGATTCATCAGTGCTCATTACATCAAGTGCCCTCCTTAATGCCCATCCCCCAATTATCCCATCGCCCCCCCCACCCAGCTCCCCTCCAGCAACCCTCAGTTTGTTACTTATGGTTAAGTCTCATGGCTTGCCTCCCTGTTTTTATCTTATTTTTCTTTCCCTTCCCCTATATTCATCTGTTTTGTTTCTTTTTCTTTTTCTTTTTTTTTTTAAAGATTTTATTTATTTATTTGACAGAGAGAGAGATCACAAGTAGGCAGAGAGGCAGGCAGAGAGAGGAGGAAGCAGGCTCACTGCTGAGCAGAGAGCCTGATGTGGGACTTGATCCCAGGACCCTGAGATCATGACCTGAGCCAAAGACAGAGGCTTAACCCATGAGCCACCCAGGCGCCCCCCCCCAAAAGTATCTTAATTGAAGTCTTATCCTCTGCAAGCTTTGGTTTCCTCCTCTCAGAAGTGAGGAATTGTACTAGATCTCAGAATGAAATTTTGTCCTTAGAAGTAGAGATGAATTGGGGCACCTCGGTGGCTCAATCGTTGAGTGTATGCCTTCGGCTAAGGTCGTAATCCTGGGGTCCTGGGATCGAGTCCCGCATTGGAGCTGGTATCACTTGGCTGGGCATGTTCCGGCAAAGAATAGACTCACACAGAAAAGTTTTCTTTATCAAATCTTTTCGATGATATTTTGAACAGAAGAACTTCAGGGAAAATTTGTTTCTATGTCTATCACGTGTTTCCTGTCCGTGTTTGTTTGAAAGCTGCTTTGTGTGTTCAGCTACAATTTAGGCTTCAGCGACCTTGAAAATGTGATAATTTCAAGTTAGGGTAAATATTCTAACTTTTGGGAGAAATCTTAGTTATATCAAAAGTTCAATGACCTGGCTTTGTAGCAAATATCACAATAGTTTAATCTTAAATAAACACAAAAATTTATATGATAATGTAAAATCAGTTGGTCACAAGGACCTTGTTGTGTTATCCTGGTATGAAATAAAGACATTCAAGAACATCCTGGCTGTATAAACCGCCACTCCAGCAGAAGGGAGTAACAACATTTATATAAGTTACTGCATCCCGTGTTCCCTACAGATAGTCATAAATGTTTGATAATGATATCTAATGATTCAACTGAATGAAGAAAGAGGTACCAGAGAAGCAGACTGAAAAACATCAGCAATTCTCTTTTATTTTTAAATTTAATTTATCTGAGTGCAAGAGCGAGAGAAAGAGCATAAGCAGGCAGAGTGGCAGAGGGAGAGAGAGAAGTAGGCTCCCTGCTGAGCAGGGAGTACCATGTGGGACTCGATCCCAGGACCCTGGGATCATGAGCTGAGCCAAAGACAGCCACTTAATCACCCAAGTGCCCCCATCAGCAACCCTCTTAATATATACAATAATGCTATTTAAATTGCAAACATATAAAAGCATTATAGGGGCACCTGGCTGGCTCAGTTGGTGGAGTATGTGACTCTTGATCTTGTGGTTGTGAGTTTGAGCCCCGTGTTAGGTTTGGAGATTACTTTAAAATTGGGACTCCTGGGTGGCTCAGTTGGTTAAGCAGCTGCCTTCTGCTCGGGTCATGATCCCAGCGTCCTGGGATCGAGTCCCGCATCGGGCTCCTTGCTCGGCGGGGAGCCTGCTTCTCCCTCTGCCTCTGCCTGCCTCTCTGTCTGCCTGTGCTCGCTCTCTCTCCCTCTCTCTCTGACAAATAAATAAAATAAAATCTATAAAATAAAATCTCAGGGTCCTGGGATCAAGCCCCGCATGGGGCTCTCTGCTCAGCGGGGAGCCTGCTTCTCCCTCTCTCTCTGTCTACTTGTGATCTCTGTCTGTCAAATAAATAAATAAAATCTTTAAAAAATAAAATAAAATAAAATCTTAAAAAAAAAAGTAAAAGCATTGTAGATGATTCTTGTTGCATCATTTAATTCCTAAGGAAACTTGAGTTGATGGAGCCCTGATTCTAAATTTACATTAAAACCAATATTTAGTATGAGAGTTAGTGTTGCTACTTTTCTGGGGAGTAACTGTTAATACTAAGTATTTTTGCTTATGTTATATTGTTTTCCTTTAGTCAAGAAAAAATAAGCTTGCCACATCCACCACTTCACTCCCATTATAGAAAGGAATGTTGCATATATATTTAGATTACTTAAAGCAGTGGCTTTAAATTTTTTTCTTGGCCCGAACCCACAGTAACATGTACATTTCACATTACCTATCATCTATCTCTCTTTTTATGATACTGAAACAAAAGTAGTACCTGTTCTTACCATGTGGTAATACTCTCTGATCTGATCTGTTCTATTCTGTTCTATTTGATTAATGAAATACAATCATGACTCTCTAATTTGATTTCACTAATGGACCAAGATCCACAGTTTCAAAAACATAGCTTAGAAAGCTCCAGATGAAATGTGCAATGAATAGACCACTTCACTTCTGAATAAATATAAAAACTTAAAATTGATAGTCCATAGACTGTGTTTCTGGGGAGTGGGACTGAGAGAGAGTGAGCACCTTTTAATTTTATCTGCCTGCGTTTTAAAATTTTTAACATGTATAACTTTTATCATAAAAAATCTAGCATGATGTACCTATTTATCCTAAGGAGCTGATGTAATAGATTCTAAAAGTTATGTTTTTTAAAAGGCTGTGAAAAATTGAACACAACAAGAATGTACAATTATAGGGTATTAGTTGTGGAAATTATAGTTTGTCCATGGATGTACCACACCAGCATTAAAAATGATCAGGTAAGGGCGCCTGGGTGGCTCAGTGGGTTAAGCCGCTGCCTTCGGCTCAGGTCATGATCTCAGAGTCCTAGGATCGAGTCCTGCATCCGGCTCTCTGCTCAGCAGGGAGCCTGCTTCCTCCTCTCTCTCTCTGCCTACTTGTGATCTCTGTCAAATAAATAAATAAAATCTTTTAAAAAAAATGATCAGGTAAGTTCTAGCTCGGTGGTTCTCAAACAGGGGTGATTTTGCCTCCCAAGGGACATTTGTCAATGTCCAGAGACATTTTGGATTGTCACAACTTGGGGAGGGAAGTCCTCCTAAAATCCAGTGGGCATAGGCCAGGGATGCTGCTGAACATTCTATAACACACAGGCCAGCCCCCCCACCCAACAAAGAAAAATCCCCAGATATCAATAGTGCTAAGGTTGAAAGACCCTAGTCTAACCAAATGACTATATCTATGTGGAAGTTTTACCTCCTTTCTCATTTCTGTAAATAAGTTTATTTTTGGAAGCTTTTTATCTCTTTCTTATACTTAGGTTAGAGTTATTTATGTTCATGTCTTATTTTCCTTTCTAGGTAGAAAGCTCCTTTTCACAGATGGGATATGTGTCTGATTCATCTCAGTATAACCAGCAACCAGAAAACTTCATGTCTTGTAAGTGTTTAATAAATATCTGTTGAATTGTTACATAAGAGAAAATATGACATATTATAATTATTGAAATGGAAAGATGCTCTCAATATATTTAACTGGGGGAAAAAAGCAGGTTATGAAACAGGATGAGTGATCTCTAGATTCAGTGCAATTCCTAGCCCAATCTCAGCTAACTTCTTTGTAAAATTGATAAGCTGACCCTCAAATTCAGTTGGAAGGTCAAGGGACCTGCAAAAGCCAAAACAATCTTGAAAGAAGTTGGAGGACTCACCCTGCAGAACTCTCAGAATAAATTATAGGGCTGAATCTTTGTGACCTTGAGCTAGGCAATTTCTTAGCTATGACACACCAGAAGTACAAATGAGGAAAGATTAACTGGGCTTCATCAAAATCAAAGCATCTGTGCTGCTAATGATACCATAAAGACACCCAAAAGACAACCCACAGAATGTGAGAAAATTTTTGGAAATTATATATCTGATAAAGGAATGTATATAGAATATATAAAGGACCCTTACAACTCAATAATAAATGAAAACCCAATTTAAAAATGGGCAGGGCACCTGCGTGGCTCAGTGGGGTAAGCCTCTGCCTTCGGCTCAGGTCATGATCTTAGGGTCCTGGGATCGGCAGGGAGCCTGCTTCCCCCCTCTCTCTGCTTGCCTCTCTGCCTACTTGTGATCTCTCTCTCTATCAAATAAATAAATAAAATCTTTTAAAAAATGGGCAAAGGAGGGGCGCCTGTGTGGCTCAGTTGATTAAGCGTTTGACTTCAGTTCAGGTCATGATCTCAGGGTTCTGGGATCAAGCCCTTCTTCGGGCTCAGCGCTGGGTGTGGAGCCTGCTTGAGATTCTCTTTCTTCTCCTCCCTTGGCTCCTCCCCCTCGCTAACAATAAATAAATTAATTAATTAATTAAAAAAAGATATACAAATGGCTGATGTAGGGGAAGAAAAAAATTTTCCCTCTGCCCTTCTAGATTCTCTACTGGGACCCCTGTAACAAAAGACAGATTGACAAGAGAAAAGCATACAAATTTATTTAACATAAGCTTTATGTCACACAAGTGCTTTCATAAGGAAATGAAGACCTGATGAAGCAGGTAAATTGAAGTGCTTTCATGCTAGGTTTGATGAAGAATGAACAAACGTGGGAAAATGATAAGACAGAAAAGTTAATAAGTAAACGGAGGTAGCATGTTCTGAACCCTGTCACCAACAAGTGCATGAAGAGGGAAATATAAATAAAACCACAGTGAGATGCTACTCCACACCCACAAGAATGGCTGTAATAAAAAAGAGGCGTAATAACAAGTATCGGTGAGGAGATGGAGGAACTGGAACCCATTTACATTGCTGGTGGGAATGTAAAATGGTGCAGCTGCTTGGGAAAAACAGTTTGGCAGGGGTAGCCTGGGTGGCTCAGTGGGTTAAGCCTCTGCCTTCAGCTCAGGTCATGGTCCCGGGGTCCTGGGATTGAGCCCCGCACTGGGCTCTCTGTTTGTGGGGCTCTCTGCTTGGTGGGGAGCCTGCTTCCCCCCTCTGCCTGGTTTTCTGCCTACTTGTGATCTCTGTCAAATACATAAAATCTTAAAAAAAAAAAAGTTTGGCAAAATTAAACACAGAGTTACTATATGACTCAGCAATTCCACTCCTCGATATGTCCCCGAGAGAAATGAAAACATATAGTCACACAAAAAGTTGTACACAAATATTCATAGCAGCCTTGTTCATACTAACCAAAAAGTGGAAAAACAACCCAAATGTCCATCAACCAATGAATGGATATATAAAATGTGGTATATCCATGCAGTAGAATCTTATTTGGCAATAAAAACTAAGTATCTCTGTATCTGACACCGACACCATGGTTGAACCCCGAAAATATATGCTAAGTGAGAGAAACCAAGCATAAAATCTGCATATTATATTATTCTGTTTATATGAAATGTCTAGAATAGGCAAATCCATTAGACGCACAAAGTAGGTTATTGACTGCCTAAATCTGGAAGGTTTGGGCGGAAATGGGGAAGATTTTATGAAGTATAAAAATGTTGTAAAATTAGATTGAAGGGGACTCCGCTGGATGAGTCGGGGGAGCATGAGACGCTTGATCTCTGGGGTGTAAGTCCAAGTCCCATGTCCGGTGTGGAGATTACTTTAAAAAATAGTCTTTAAAAAGAAATAAGTAGGGCGCCTGGGTGGCTCAGTGGGTTAAGCCACTGCCTACGGCTCAGGTCATGATCTCAGGGTCCTGGGATCGAGTCCTGCATGGGGGGGGTGGTCTCTGCTCAGCAGGGAGCCTGCTTCCCTCTCTCTCTCTCTCTGCCTGCCTCTCTGTCTACTTGTGATCTCTGTCAAATAAACAAATAAAATCTTTAAAAAAAATTAAAAAATAAAAAGAAATAAGTAAATACTAGATTGTGGCAATACTTACATAAACCTGTAGATATATTAAAAGTCAGTCAATTGTACATTTTAAATGAATCCTACAGAGGCGCCTGGGTGGCTCAGTGGGTTAAGCCGCTGCCTTCGGCTCAGGTCATGATCTCAGGGTCCTGGGATCGAGTCCCGCATCGGGCTCTCTGCTCCGCGGGGAGCCTGCTTCCTCCTCTCGCTCTCTCTCTGCCTGCCTCTCTGCCTACTTGTGATCTCTCTCTGTCAAATAAATAAATAAAATCTTAAAAAAAAAAGAATCCTACAGTATGTTAATTATATCTCAATAAAGCTATTTTAGAAAAAGAGAAGCAAAAGCAACAGAACGTGTATTTGCTCCCTACAATGTCGTGAGCCTAAGATAAACGTGGAATGTTAGCGGGTCAGCCTGTACCTGGTTTTCAAAAACATTGTTTGTGAAAACCCTGATTGATGAGTTGCAGCTGCACTGGGAGGGATGTGACTTGGCACTTACTCCCAGAGACAATGCACCGACCACAGTGCACACGTAGCTGCTCAAGCGCAGGGCGGGCTGCCCTGGGTGGAAGTCTCTGCGCTGGTTCAACTTAACGCTCTCCGCCGAGCATGCTCAGTGAGGTGAAGCTGCGCCTAACTGCGTGCCCCTCCCCGGGAGGCCACAGCTCTTTGGCACCTGCGCTGCTTGCTGCGTGCCTGTTAAAGCTACGTAAACTAGTGTGCGGGGAGAAATACCTCGATATGTAGTGCACTCTTGTATTTAGCTATGTTAGTAGGTGATTCCCCTTGAGTGTCCAAATTCCAGATATCTTTGATTTCTTTATACTTCTCTGTACTTTTTTTTGAATCCGTAACATTTTACTTATTTTTCAATAGAATGATTTGAAAAACAAGTTTTTGCATTCCTTGGCAAAATCCTACGTGGTCATGGTGAATCATTCTATTAATGTATCTTTTTCAAGCTTTTATTTATCCATTCGGTAGAGAGACAGCACAAGCAGGCAGAGAGGCAGACAGTGGGAGAGGGAGATGCAGGCTTCCCTCCAAGCAGGGAGCACCGTGGGGGACTTGATCCCAAGACCCCAGGATCACGATCGGAAAATAGAGGCTCAGCTGAGCTGCCCAGGTGCCTGGATCCTATTAACGTCTTACTGAATTTTATTTGCTATTGTTTTATTTATAGTTTTTCATCTAGCGCCTTCGCTTTTCTTTTTTGCCAGTGTATTCTTCAAGATTTCAGGGTTGTAGTGTTCTCATACAATCAATTAGAGAGTTTTCCATGCTTGTCTATAACCTGGAACTGTAGGTTGAGTATAGAAAGAATCTGTTTTAGGTTGCTGCTTTATTATAAAAGGATATAATGCAGGGGCTCCTGGGTGGCTCAGTGGGTTAAAGCCTCTGCCTTTGGCTCGGGTCATGATCTCATGGTCCTGGAATGGAGCCCTGCATTGGGCTCTCTGCTCAGTGGGGAGCTTGGTTCCTCCTCTTTCTCTGCCTGCCTCTCTGCCTACTTGTGATCTCTGTCAAATAAATAAATAAAATCTTTTTTTTTTTTTTTAAAAAGGTTATAACGCAGGAGCAACCAGATGGAAAGGGATATGGGGTTTCCAGTGGACAACCTTCACACCACTTCCTCCTGCTCACCAACCCAGAAGCTCTCTGATTTTGAGGGGGAGGGGAAATTACATATTAATATTGTCTTTGAAAAAACAAACCTTGGGATGCCTGGCTGGCTCAGTCAGTAGAGCAGCATGGGACTCTTAATCTTGGGGTTGTGAGTTGGATCCCCACACTGGGTGTAGAGATTCACTTAAAAAAAAGAAAAGCCTTATTTTTTTCTTTTTTCTTTTTTTAAGATTTTTTTTTAAAGATTTTATTTGTTATTTGACAGAGAGAGATTACAAGTAGGCAGAGAGGCAGGCAGACCAGAGACCCCGATGCGGGACTCGATCCCAGGCCCCTGAGATCATGACCTGAGCTGAAGGCAGCGGCTTAACCCACTGAGCCAACCCAGGCGCCCCTTTTTTTTAAGATTTTATTTATTTAACAGAGACACAGCGGAAGAGGGAACACAGCAGGGGGCGGTGGGAGAGGGAGCAGCAGATTCCCTGCAGAGCAGGGAGCCCCACATGGGGTTCGATCCCAGGACCCTGGTATCATGACCTGCCACAGGCAGGCGCTTAACGGCTGAGCCACACAGACGCCCCAAAGAATGATCTTTAAAAGAGAAAAAAATAAACCTTTACAAAGAGTTTAGCTTTTTGTCCCCATCAGAAGACTCACTAGTGAGACTGGAAACCCTGGGCAGAAGGATCAGTGGCTGCTCAGGCCCTGCACATTCCCGCACATTCTGTGCATCCTGTGGACCAGGTGCTTATGCGGGGCTGCTGAACTCTGGTCCCCAGCGCTCCAGGGGAGGGCTCACCCCGCCGCCACAGCTCTCCCTTTCCATTGTGCAAGCGTGAGGACAGTCTGGCATGGCAAATGTGGAGGTAGGGGGAAAACTTTTGGGATCAGACACGAAGCAGGCTGAGCCTAGGTACTAGCTGTGTAAGGAGGTGCGGGGAAGGACCCCCTGCCCCGCTCCCAGAAACAGGAGTCCCCTTCGTCCAGCGGGAAGAGAGTCAGTTTAGCACCCAGAGCCCTCCACCCACACAGGAGGACCCTTAGGTTCCAGTCTGTTGCCGGCTGCCCCATAGAGAATTCTTGGGAATCATTCATCGAATAATCCTGCTTGCGTCTCCTCACTTTCGAACAGTTATACATAAAGTACTGTCCTTCGTTTAAACAGGGAGTGTTTAAATAAATATTCTATGATATTTAGGAATAATATCATTAGGCGATCAGACCTCCTCAAACAGATTTTCTTTGGTAGTCTCTAGAGTTTTCAAAATCCATGTAGCTGTTCTATGTCACCTTTCTTTCTAGTGGTCAGATTACTAAAGCTTTCTAAACTAACCCTTTTGCAAATAATCCACCTCAAACACAGACTAGTTTTCATCTCTAGCCACAGGAGGGCGCACAAATACATTCATCAAGTGAAGTTAGGTGTAAAAAAGTTGGGAGGATCCTGGCTCGGGTTGAGAAAAGAGCCATGGGTAGCATTGTATGCCAGTTAGCGTAGAGCAGAGCAGTCCACCAGAACTTTCGGCGGTGATGGAAATGTTCCGCATCTGTGCTTCCGGTCCATCAGCCACTAGCCACATGTAGATACTGAACCCTTGAAATCTGGCTGATGTGACTGAGGACATGAATTTTTAATTTTAATTATAAATTTAAATAGCCACATGTTGCTAGTGGCCACCATGTTCAACCATGCAAGTCCAGAGCACTAGACTCCATAGGAATATTGGTTTTTCTGAATGGCTTCATGTACTGACATTTACATAATTTTGGATCTAACAACAGTAACTTAAGACCTAGAGGAAACTAACATTGATGTTCTCACCCTTGGCCAGCTACTGTGCCAGGCACACTTACACACCCACCTGACTTGACTTACTACACACCTAAGTGGATATTACATTACATTTAATGAATGAAGAAACAGACTCCGGAGAGTTGAAGCAAATGGTCCAAAGTCAGAGATAGTCACCAAGCCAGATATACCCATTTAGTATTTTTCGAGAGCCTACAATGTGTCAATAAATAGATCAGCTAGACACTATTACAGACAGGAGACATCTGTAATGGGAACCAATGCTTAATACGGGGCCTCTTTAGTAAATGTTATCATTCTGTTCCATATAATATTTTCTGATTTATTTGAGGATGACTTGTATATTTTTTTTTACTTTTTTTTTTTGACTTGTATATTTTTGCCTATCATGTTCTTAGAGTTGGAAGAAACCTCCAGACTAACCACTAGCACTACCTCTGGCGAATGAAACTCTCACTGTGAGCTCTGACCTAGGCAGAGGGATAACTGGGTTTTCCATGTTCAGCTCTGACTACTACTAGTCAGACTACTAACTAGGCCTACGACCTTAAGTAGATAGTATGCCTTTCCTGGGCTAGAATTTCCTCATTTCTCGAAGGACACTTTTAGCCCAGGAGATCTCCAAGGGCTATTTCATATTTTCCTGACTTTGAGATACCTTTTTTTCACCAGATTTTGTCTAATGGGCGGTTGGCAGCAATTTTTCTTAGTTAGACCTAAAATAGTGGTGTAGCTTATAATCATGACATGTTAGACTAGATGAAATATGGTCTGTGATTTTAGAATATCAGTAAAAATATTTACATTTAAATTTATTTTAATATACATTTTGAAATCCTCCCAGAGGCAAAGGCGATGACATTCTATACTGGCTCTAAGTACAGTTTAAAATATTCAGTTGCATATGTCATAACCAGTGCTTCCCCGAGTGACTAAGACAGAACATGCAACACACACACTCAAAGGTCTCCATTGCAGTGATGACCCAGGCCCCATAGAACCGAAGATCAGCAAGATTGATCTCGGGCAAAGTTGGGAGTGGGTGCCCTTTTGTTTGTCTTGAGGGTTTCTCATCCTTTTCCTTTCTTTATCTTCAGGTACTCAAAGCTCTTAAGTACTTCTGCTTTGCGACACCTTCATTCCTTTCTTCTGCCCCAACCCCCATCTTGATCAATCACACTTGAGAGTAAATTAATTATAGGCGTATTTTCTCATAAAGCTATATGACCAAGAAAATCACTTGGTTATCAGTGGTGTATTGGTATGGTTAACAACAAGCTCTCCAGGGGTAGGGCTGGAGGAGGGCCTGATTTGCAGCCTTTGCCAATTTCTGTGGATAAATGCCCCCACGGTGGCTGCTGCTGATTTTAAGCTACTGATACGACGTCAACCACTTCGTAAAAATTCTGAAAATTTAACAGTTAACCTCTCACGAGTCAATATGACCCTGCTTCAGCATACCACAGCTTGGTACAGATCTTATTATTCCATTCTTCAGCCACAATCCTGTGATGGTTCCCGATTGCCTCCAGGATAAAAGCTAACTTCTCCAACTTGATGTTAAGAGCAGGAGATGCTCCAGGTCTCATGGGTCCTAAAGATGATGCAGTTTGGGGGCCCTCTTAAAGAACAATAATACAGGGGCACCTGGGTGGCTCAGTGGGTTAAAGCTTCTGCCTTTAGCTCAGGTCATGATCCCAGAGTCCTGGGATCGAGCCCCACATCGGGCTCTCTGCTAGGCAGGGAGCCTGCTTCCCTTGCTCTTTCTCTGCCTACTTGTGATCTCTCTCTCTCTGTCAAATAAAAAAAAAATCTTAAAAAAAAAGAACAATAATGCAAACTTAATAGTATAATATTAGCTACAAAAGTGAATAATTATTTGGAATGAGAAAAGAAATCACAGCAAATTTAGAAGGTTAAAAAGCTGACAAACACCAGAAGCACCACAAAATCTGAAAAAAAGAATCACATGATATGATTGGAAGAACTTTGCAGAGACATGCTTCTGACTGTGGACATTTTATCTTTTTTTTTTTTTTTTTTTTTTTAAGTGGGCTCCGCACCAGTGTGGGGCTTGAACTTGTGGGGCTTGAGTCACCCTGGATCAAGAGTCACGTGCTCTACTGACCTAGCTGGAGGCCCCCCAGGCTCTGGACATTTTAAATCTTGTTTCTTATCCAGCACCCCCTCGCCACGTACTTCTGGTGCCAGGTGCTGTAAGACACAATCAAATTGTCACGTGCCCTCTGGGCCCTGCGCAGTAGGCCAGGGGAATATTCCTGGGAACCATTCCCATGTGGGTGGCTCTTAGTGCCCTAACCCCTCATGGAAGCAATTGTAAACTGTGTAAACTCGTGTCTCTGAATCCTAGCAAAATGAGTCTCCCAACTCAACTTCCCCTTAGCTGGGCGGGCCCCCAAATGCCTGTGGCCACGCCAATGCCCCTGAGCATGATGGGAAATGTATGGGTCAGGGTTCATGGAGGAAGCAGACCTGCCACGGGTGATATATAGTAAGAGACTCATTATGGGGTCAGATCTTTAGCAGCTGTGGGAGCTGGTGGACAAGGCTGCGTGGGCTGCTGCCGCTGTGTCTGTGGTCCATTCTGCAATCGCTGTAGGTCGTCGGGAGAGCAGCTGGGAAGGAGGAGGACATCTGGGAGATGCTGAGGGAGCTGTGGTCTTGAGTGCTGCCCAGTCCCATCTAAGTGTGGGGGCGTCAGATCAGCGACACTGCGGGCAAGCTGCCACGGAGCCTGGCACCCTGGGCTAACCTTCAGAGCTGCAAAAATGGGGCTGCGAATTCACACCTGCCTCCCACGAAAACGTGTCTAGTGGCCGGTGCTAACTTGGAACCACAGAGAGGGGGAGAACATGGTGCCAGCTTAGCTAAACTGATGCAGGACAAAGCCCCGGCAGGAAGTGTGAGAGAGGGGATACTGGAATGCAAAGAGACAACGTTTTAAATTGATTTCGGCTTATACATTTTGGTTTTACAAATTTAAGCGTATGGACACGGAGACATGTTGCTAGGACCTTAAGCCTCATGAGCTTCCCGAGAGATCCACCCTGTTAAAGAGCTGCACAGAGTTCCAACCTACCTGCCAGCCTTACTAGATATCCTTTCCCTTTCTCTCTCTGTTTCTCCCTCTCTCTGGCACTCTCGCACGCACACACGCACGTACTCACACATGGTCACTGAGCTCTTAGGTACCAGGCATGTTCTAGGCACTGGGGATCCAGAAGTGAGCATAGCTGACAAAGATGTGCCCCCCGGGGGGAGTTCACATGCTAATGGGCTGAACCAGCTAAAACAAAGAAATGTACAGAAATGCACGTTTGCACATCAGATGGTTGGAAGTGCTTTGCAGAAAAGTAAAGCGGACAAGGGAGATAGGGAGCAGGAGCGAGCAGGGAGGAGCTCTGGGGGTGGTCAGAGAAGGCCTCACTGAAGAGGTGAAGCAGGCCTCTGAATGAGGGGACAGCAGAGCGGAGCTGCGTAGCTATCTGGGACACAGTGTCCCTGGCCAGGAAACTATTGCAAAGTCCCTGAGGCGGAATGGAGTGAGCTTGCTTTGTTCTAGCAGAGCAGCTCCAGTGAGCTCTGGCAAAGGTGGGAGAAGAGGTCAGAAAGGTGGATGAGGCGTGGATGGAACTAGAGGGTGACATTATGCTAAGTGAAATCAGTCAGTCGGAGAAAAGGCAAATACCATATGATCTCACTCCTATGTGGAATTTAAGAAACAAAACAGATGAACAGAGGGGAAGGGAAGGAAAAATAAAATAAGATAAAACCAGAGAGAGAGGCAAACCCTGAGAGGCTCTGAACTCCAGGAAGCACAGAGGGTTGCTGGAGCGGGGGTGGGTGGGGGGCGGGAGTGACTGGGGGCTGGGCATGAAGGAGGGCACCAGACGGCGTGAGCCCTGGGTGTGATACGCAACTGACGAATCACTAGATTCTACCCCGAAACTAATAAGACGCTGTATGTCACCTAAATTGAATTTAAATAAAAATTTTAAGAAAAAAGAAAGGTGGATGGGGGCTGCCTGGTGAGCCACTAGCCTGAGTCTGGGAGCGGGGACTACTGACACGATGACACTGAAAGGTTCTGCGTTGAGAGGGACTGAAGGGGGACAGAGATGGACTCCAGTCCAGCTGGGGTCTAGTTAAGAGGAGCCTGAGTTAATCTAGTTAATTAATTAACTAGTTAATCTAGTTAATCCTGAGCCGCGCTCACCGCCCCGAGCTCCACTGACCTTTTGCCCAGCGTCGCCTTTCCCAGCGGCTTTACTTTTGCTGTCCCCCCTCCCTCCCGGCCCAGCACCCACCTGGATGGCGCTTCCTGCTTCCTCTTCTCAGATGAACTAAATCTGTTGGCAGAATTTAATCTCAATTTTATTTTTCAAATCTGGTAACACGTTAAGTTTGCGACATTTCCTCCTGAACCCGATAAGAAACAGCAGGTGAATTGCTAAAGCGAAAAGACTTTTTCAAAATGGGAAAATACTATTTCTTTATGAGGCGCTGGGCTAAAGCTCGCGAGTCCCTGAGAGTGGGTGTCCCCTTGCATTTTGTGCCTCAAATGCCTCGCTCACGTCTTCCTAGTCCTAGTCCGGCAAGTCCTCCAAAATGACATTAGAAAGGCCAAATTAGTAACTTGACGGTAGAGAAAGCTGGCAGGACCCTGGGATCATGACCTGAGCCGAAGGCAGAGGCTTTAACCCACTGAGCCACCCAGGCGCCCCTTTTTTGCCTTTCTTGTCATTGATGGTTGTGAAGAGGGTATAGGCCAGTCACGTCATGACGTGAGGTCACGGTCTCAGGGTCCTGGGATCGAGCCCCACATCAGGCTCTCTGCTCAGCGGGGAGCCTGCTTCCTCCTCTCTCTCTGCCTGCTTCTGCCTACTTGTGATCTCTGTCAAATAAATAAATAAAATCTTAAAAAAAAAAGAAAGAAAGGCAAAGAAGGCTGAGGAGCTGACAGGAACTGTGTGGGGAGATATGCATAGTACTCCGAATTGGGTCCTGGACAGGAAAAGAGTGCTTTGAAGGATAATCTTGGGACAGTGGGGAAAATGTGACTATGAACTGTAGATTGGATAATAGCATGTCAATATTAAAGTTCCTGATTCTTGTGACTGAACTGTGGTTATATGAGAGAATGTTTTTTATTATTGAGAAATACGCTATGAAGCATTTAGGGGGTAAAAGAGCAATAAACTTATTCTACTAAGGATTAAAATGATCTATCTGTGTCTATCTACCTCAGCCTACCTTCTATCTACTACCATCTATCCCATCTGTCTGTCTGTCTGTCTAGAGAATGATAAAGGAAATATGGCCAAATATGAATATGGGATTTCTTTGTACTATTTTTGCAACTTTTCTGTAAATTTGAAATTACTTCACAATAAAACAATTTTTAAAAAGATTTTATTTATTTATTTGACAGAGAGATAGAACGCAAGCAGAGGGAGCGGCAGGGGGAGAGAGAGAAGCAGATTCTCTGAACGGGGAGCCCGATGTGGGGCTTGATCCCAGGATCTGGGATCATGACCTGAGCCAAAGGTGGATGCCCAACCGACTGAGCCACCGAGGCGCTCCACAGTAAAACAATTTTTAAAAGTCTCCAATTTTAGGGGTGCCTGGTTGGCTCAGGTCATGACCTGGCTCAGGTCATGACCTCAGGGTCTAGGAGAGAGTCCCACATTGGGCTTCTTGTTCAGCAAAGAGCCTGCTTCTTCCGCTCCCTCTGCCCTCTGTGCATGTGCGTGCGTGCATGCGCTCTTTCTTTCTCTCTCAAATAAATAAATAAATAAAATCTTTTAAAAAGTAAATAAAAGGTGGGGGTACCTGGGTGGATTAGTTAGTTAAGTGTCTGCCTTCAGCTCAAGTCATGATCTCAGCACCCTGGGATACAGTCCTGAGTCGGGCTCCCTGCTCAGAGGGGAGCCTGCTTCTCCCTCTCCCTCTGCTGCTCCCCCTGCTTGTGCTCGCTCTCTCTCTGTCAAATAAATAAATGAGTAAAATCTTTAAAAATAAATAAATAAATGGTGGCTCCAATTTTAGACATCTAGATGAAGAGAATGGAGATGGGAATCATTCTTTACAGCAGGTATCAATCCTTAGCTTTCAAAATAAACACAAATGCTATCAAAGAGTCATCTTTCTGCAACAACATGGGGGAGGATAAGCCATTACCTTTTTGATAGCTTTGAACTTGCAGTTCCCATTTACATCTTAGGTCCACTAGTTCTGTCAGAGTGGGCAATTGATAAGGTACAAGTAGTTATGAGTCCAAATAACTGAAGTGTTTTTCTTTAATTGCTCGAATGGACAGAAATGCACAAGGAAAATTTCTGTAACAATAGCCTGTTATTAAAATGTGAAGTGCCGTCATATGCAGGTACGTATTTTATATTTTTCTATAGCACTGCCCAGAATTTGGCAGAGGGCTTTGGA
Source organism: Neogale vison (assembly GCF_020171115.1). Classification (NCBI taxonomy): domain Eukaryota; kingdom Metazoa; phylum Chordata; class Mammalia; order Carnivora; family Mustelidae; genus Neogale; species Neogale vison. The sequence continues at coordinate 118,778,084 of NC_058105.1, read as the reverse complement.
TACAATAATAGCTTGTCAGTTCTCAACCTTGGCTGCACATACCATCTGGGGAGTTTTTTTAAAAGTATAGATGCTGGGGCACCTGGGTGGCTCCGTGGGTTAAAGCCTCTGCCTTCGGCTCAGGTCGTGATCTCAGGATCCTGGGATCAAGCCCCGCATGGGGCTCTCTGCTCTGCGGGAAGCCTGCTTCCTCCTCTCTCTCAGCCTACTGTGATCTCTGTCTGTCAAATAAATAAATAAAATCTTTAAAAAAAAAAGTATCGATGCTTAGGTCTCTCCTCCCAGAATTTGACACAATTGGTTCTGTGGTGCAGCCCTAAGAGTTTTAAAAGTACCCATGTGATTTTAACTTATAGTTATGGGGAAGAACTGATCTAGAGTCCTTCACTTCTTTTTTGGATAATCATAGTAACATCGTAAGAGATGGCAGCCACAGAACAGAGGTGACTTCACTTGGGAAGGCAGTATCATGGGAAGGATACTTTATCAGCAGAAGGCATCTCTCCTTCCTCTCGACTCCCATATAATTTTTGTTCCATGCCACTTACTAGTTTTTACCTTGAATTATAGTTATTGTATTTGTGTTGTCTTTCTTGCTACACTGCAGACTCCTGTATCACAGGATTCATGGAGAAATCACTGTGTACTATTGTTAAGACAACAGGACCATTGGGGCACCCGGGTGGCTCTGTCGGTTAAGCGGTCCACTCTTGATTTAGGCTCAGGTCATGATCTCAGTGTCCTGCGATCAAGCCCCTTGTGGGGCTCTGTGCTCAGTGGGGAGTCTGCTTAAGATTCTCTCTCTCCATCCCCCTGCCCACTTGATCTCTCTCTTTCCCAAATAAATAAATCAATTAATTAAAAAAGACAGCAGGACCGCTGTGCCGAGCTCTGAGAGCACCAAAAACAGGTCTTTACGCTGTCTTTAGAGCTATGGCACGTGGCAGCGTTCATCTTTGTGTTGGAGAAATGCCAAAATATTTGGAATCTAGTATGTTCACACCCAGTAAAATTGTATGGATAGAAAAGGACTGAAAAAAAAAACACATCAAAATGTTCATAGAGGTTGCTTCTGGTGCATTTGATTACCGATGCCTTTCTTCTTCTTTTCTGTATTTTACATGAATATGTATCAACTTGAAAGCTATCAGTAGAAACTAAACACATCAAGTACTCATCAATCAATAAATTCATCATGATTACTTTAAAAAATATGATGCTGAGAAATTCCTTGGTCATCTTTCGTGCATGTTAGAAAATCAAATGATTATTTTTAAAATAGTAAATAGGGATGCCTGGCTGGCTTAGAGGATGGAGAGTGTGACTCTTGGTCTTGGGATTGTGAGTTTAAGACCCCTTGGATGTAGAAATTACTTAAAAATAATTTCTTAAATAAAAAAATAAATAAAGCTGGTAAATAAAGGGAAAGAACCAATCATTCATCCAGCTTTCCTCAATGAACTCTACATCAGAATGAACCGTACTGCATTTTTTTCTATTTATTCACTGGTTGGTGGACATTGGGGTTTTTTTTTCCAATTGGGGGCTATTTATTATAATGCTGCTATGTGGGTGCCTGGTTGACTTAGTCAGTGAAACATGCGACTCGTGATCTTGGGGTTGTGAGCTTGAGCCCCATGTTGGGTCTAGGGATTACTTAAAAATAAAATCTTTAAAAACTGCTCCTATGAGCAGTTGAATACAAGTCTTAGTGTAGACATGTTTTAATTTTAATTTCTCTTGGGTACACAGCTAGGGATGGAATTGCTGGGTCATATGGTAAATTTATGTTTAACTTTTTTAATAAACTGCCAAATTGTTTTTGAGAGCAGCTGCACCATTTTACATTCCCACGAGGATTCTATGGGAGTTCCAGTTACTTAACAATCTCACCAACACTTGTTATTATCTGTCTTTTTTTAAAAATTTCTTTTCAGCTTAAGAGTATTCATTGTTTATGCACCACACCCAGTGCTCCATGTAATCCGTGCCCTCCATAATACCCACCACCTTGTTCCCCCAACCTCCCACCCCCCACCCCTTCAAGACCCTCAGGTTGTTTTTCAGAGTCCATAGTCTCTCATGGTTCACCTCCCCTTCCAATTTCCCTCAACTCCCTTCTCCTCTCCATCTCCTGTGTCCTCCATGTTATTTGTTATGCTCCACAAATAAGTGAAACCATATGATAATTGACTCTCTCTGCTTGACTTATTTCACTCAGCATAATCTCTTCCAGTCCTGTCCATGTTGCTACAAAAGTTGGGTATTCATCCTTTCTGATGGAGGCATAATACTCCATAGTGTATATGAACCACATCTTCCTTATCCATTCGTCCGTTGAAGGGCATCTTGGTTCTTTCCACAGTTTGGCGACTGTGGCCATTGCTGCTATAAATTGTCTGTCTTTTTGATTATAGCCATTCTTAGGTGAGTGAAGTGTTATATCCTTGTAGTTTTAATTTTGTTTTCCTTAACAATTTTTTTTTAAAGATTTTATTTATTTATTTATTTGACAGACAGAGATCACAAGTAGGCAGAGGGGCAGGCAGAGAGAGAGGGGAAGCAGGCTCCCTGCAGAGCAGAGAACCCGATGTGGGGCTCGATCCCAGGACCTGGGATCATGACCTGAGCCGAAGGCAGAGGCTTAACCCGCTGAGCCACCCAGGTGCCCCTTCCTTAACAATGTTAAGCATCTTTTCATGTGCTTATTGGTTATTCATTTATCTTTTCCTTTTTTTTTTTACATTGAATAGCCTATCTTTATTCTATTTACATTTGTTATAAATATAATACATTTTTGAAAACTTGTTTATAATTAACTTGAGTAGATTTATATTTTAAACAGATCGACTCAATTGTTAAGGTTATATAATAAAGAATATGGTAATTTAAATGACAAAAAAATTTCATACTGTGAAATAGTACACTGTACGCTGAGATGGATGAGGAAAAAAGGTCATTTATCTTCTTTGGTGAAATGTCTATTCAAACCCTCTGTCCATTTTTGATTATTTTTTAAAAGATTTATTTTTTAGAGAGAGAGAGCCCAAGTGGGAGGGGCAGAGGGAGGGGGAGAATCTCAAGCAGACTCCATGCTGATTGCGGAGCCCATCTTGGGACTCAACCCAGTGACCCTGAGATCATGACCCAGAAAGAAACTAAGTCAGATGCTTAACCCACTGTGCTACCCAGGTGCCCCACTCAATTTAAAAATTGGGTTATTAGACTTACTACTGAGTTACAAGAGTTATTTATATGTCCTAGATACAAATTCTTTATCTGATATATGATTTACAAGTATTTTCTCCCAGACTTGTGGCCTGTTCCTGAGCATCTTGCCTATGGCTGGTATTCCATAAGAGAATATCAAATGAATGGTTTAGCTAATTAGGCCTGCTCCACCAAATAGATCATCCTGCACCAGGATGATCTATTTCATACCCGCAGGCTGGTCCTCTAACCGTTTTGCTTCTGAGTTTACTAAAATTTTATTTAGGATTTAGCATCGTGTTCAAAAAGGACATTGGCTGGTAATTTTCATTTTTCAAACCTGTATCAACCAGGGTCAGTTAAGAGACAGAAACCACACCGTTTGTTTAAACAAAAGATGGCATGATCTCACTTAATATATGCAATCTAAAAGAGTCAGACATGTAGAAGCAGAGAGCAAAGGGGTGGTTGCCAGGGGCTAGGAGGAGCGGGACCTTGGGGGATGGTGTTGGTCAAAGGATACAGGGTAGTCATGCAAAATAAATAAGTTCTGGAGGCAAAAAAACCCCAGTCTCCTGAAAGAAAGCTCTCCTTATGCACAGAATCCAATTGAGTTGTATTCTATCCACTGATAGAATTGAAAAAAAGTTCTTTTATTCAATACATTTACTTGAAAACTTGTAATTATCTCTTTAGCTTTAAGGAGGGCATGGGATGTGATGAGCCCTGGGTGTTGTACACAGCTGATGAATCATTGAATACTACATCAAAAAATGGGAGATGGACTCTATGTTGGCTAATTGAATTTAAATTTAAAAAGAGGGAGAAGCCAGGAAAATCACTGTTAAAGGGACATCCTTTAATTCTGTGTTCCATTCTAAAATAAATAATAGGTAATAATTTGAAAAGAGAATTAAACATAAACAAATGTTAACTGTGAAAGATAAAGAGCGGACTCTAAGGCAACATGGATGAGTGAACAAAAGGAAGAAGCTGGCATTATTAAAACTGAGGGGCTTCTGGCTGGCTCAGTCTGTGGAGCATGCGACTTTTGATCTCGGAGTCATGTTCTGGCCCCACGTTAGGTGCAGAGTTACTTAAAATAAATAAGTAGGGGCACCTGGGTGGTTCAGTGGGTTAAAGCCTCTGCCTTCAGCTCAGGTCATGGTCTCAGGGTCCTGGGATCGAGCTGGGGCATCAGTCTCCCTGCTCAGCAGGGAGCCTGCTTCCCCCTCCCTCTCTGCCTACTTGGGATCTTTGTCTGTCAAATAAGTAAATAAAATCTTTAAAAAAACAGTAAAAAAAAAAAAAGTAAATAACATCTTAAAAAAAAAAAACCCTTAGAAAATTGGAGGAAGGGACTGAGAACCCGAGTTCGGGGGAGGGGTGCGGCTAACTAGGGCTGCTATCTTTGCAGCTGAGCTATAGCAACAATGACGCTAGCTCTCCAAATGTTGGAAGAACTGCGGGTGGGATTCAGATGCTTCTGTGGGAAGGACTGTGGCTGCCAGTGTGGAGGGAGCTTTCGGGAGGAGCAAGTCTCCTCCTTTTCCAACCTTACAGTCTCTCTGACTCTCTCACTCCCCCTGCTGGCAGACATGTGGTTTACAGAGTCCCAAGCCCCGGCATCATCAGCCCGAATGTAGAAGGACTGGTTTGGACCTGGGTCCAGTAACGTACTGTTTGATACAAGGTCATAGAAAAATAAGGTAATATTTTCCTACATTTACCATAAATTATTACAATTTACATAATCCTAGCCCCTCCCCTTACCTGTGTAGTTTGGATGAGTTTTCTTAAGCGTCCTTTCCTTTTGTTTACTCATCTGTAAGAGAGCAATAATTCTGTACCTGCCTCAGAGGGTTATTATTTGAAAGTTTCAGATAAATTCTCTAAGAAGCACAACAGTTCTGCGTGGTTTTCTTTTCTGAACGTCTTTTACAGTTATCCCTCTTTTTTCCCCCCTGTTAGTTCCCAATTTGTTGTGCCAATTTAGGTCACATATATTTTCACCAAGGACCATTTTGTGTTTACCTTGTCCAGAGTCAAGAAGACTAAGCCGATCTGAAACTTAATGTGTCCAGAACTTTTAATTCCTGTGTACAGCCTTTACCTTGTGTCCTGTTCGGTTGTCTTGATCTCATTAAAAGTCAACACCAACCAGTTAACTGGCCAACCAGAAAGCTTAAAGTCTTTCGGTATTGTACTTCCTACAAGCATCAGCAGTTGGGACATCTGGGTGCTCAGTGGGTTAAAGCCTTTGCCTTCAGCTCAGGTCATGATCTCAGGGCCCTGGGATGGAGTCCCGAATCAGGCTCTCTGCTCAGCAGGGAGCCTGCTTCCTCCTCTCTCTCTCTGCCTACTTGAGATCTCTCTGTGTCAAATAAATAAATAAAATATTTTTTTAAAAAGTGGATTTTTAAAAATAATTTTCATTTGATTTGGTTCTACCTCCAAAATATATCTTCAGATTCATCCAGTCCTTTCCATCTTTGTGGACAGAAGTCTAGTCCCAACCACCATTATCACTCACCTGACTAGAGCTCCTACCTCGTCTTCCCACTGTCATCCTTAACCATTCTAATCCACTTCCCACAAACTATCAAGGGATATTTAATTATTTCTCTTTCCTGCTTAACTCTTCAATACTTTCCCATCATACCTTGAATAAAATACAAACTTCTTACCATAGTCACCAAGGCCTTACATAATTGGATTCCTGTCTACCTCTCAGGCACATTTCATGCTCAATGTGTACCAAGAACATTCTGCTCTTCTTTCAGTTTACTGAACTTGCCAATTTTGGTTCCACCTCAGGGTCTTTGAACTTACTGTTCTCTTTCTGACTTCCCACACACCAACCCCACCTCTCCTTCTCTTCCTTTGAGTTTCAGACTTTATATCATTTGCCCAGGGAGACCTTTGCCAACCACTCAGTCTAAGCTGGGCCCCACCTTATTATTTTCTAATCCAATGCAACACTCTGCTTTCTTCCTAGCGCTTATTGCACTGTGTGAACTTTCTCTTTTCTTGTTTATTTACTTGTTTTTTCAGTATCCCTTATTAGAGTATAAGCACCAGAATATGAGTTTACAAGATGATGTCTTGTTCACCATCCTGTTCTCTAGTAAGTAGGACAGCACCTGTTTCAAAAAAGATACTCGAGATTTATGAAATAAAAAACAAAATGGAGCATTTTTCCCCCATCTGGCAGGCTGGGAATTGAGCAAAGAAAGTGGGTGAGACTCTTTGAGGTGGCTGAAACAATGGTCAGGCTGACTTTCCCATGAACTGGTGGGGAATGGGTCAACTTGGGTTCATGTACTTTGAGGTTATTTTTTCCTCTTGCTTAGGGGCTGGGAGGACCGAAGAGTTGTGAGATGAGGTCAACTAGAATTATCTACGCAGGTTTCCTTGTCTACCAAATGAATAAAAGGACCATGAAGATCGCTGAAATATGTAGAGGACAAGGGGAACACAGCCTGTAGAGGAGCGTGGGCGGGATCAGGGGAACTAGTCAGCAGAATACTGTGGCAGCCCAGGTGAGTGTGACTGTGGTTTGGACTCAGGTGGCAGCAGTAGACATGTGAGAAGTGGTCGTACCTGAAATATACAAGAAAGATTTTGTGATGATGTATTCACTAGACTTCTCTTTGTTTCATTTGACTTTTGCTCTATGAACTGCTCTATGAACCCAGTTCATCCTGCTCTGATATTCCATTTACATTCTCTGATGTTTGTATAGCCATACAAGTTTTTTTTGAAGTATATATATATATATATATATATATATATATATTTAAGTAATCTCTACACCTTACGTGGGGCTTAACTCACTACCCTGAGATCAAGAGTCACATGTTCCAACTGAGCTGGCCAAGGGCCACCCAATATCCATGAAAAACTTGAGCAGGTTTCCTAAAATCTCCAAGACTTAGGGTACTCATCTGTGTATTGGAACAATATTGTGGCCTAAATTCCCTGGTGATGCTGACAAAGATTCTTTTGTTAGACCAAACTTTGGTCAGGCTCCTGAAACTTCTTCTAGCCCCATCTGGGCACTTTCTTATAAAATCTAGTTTTAGCAAGAACCCTAAGTCAGTTTAGCCAGACACCCCATCATCCCTATCTGAACCTCCCAATATCTTTTTTCTTTTTTAAATTTATTTAAATTCAATTAGCCAACATATAGTACATCATTATTTCTGATGTAGTGTTCCATGATTCATTAGTTGCATGTAACACCCAGTGCTCATCACAACATGGGCCCTCCTCAATACCCATCACCCAGTTACCCCATCCTATCACTCACCTCCCCTTCCACAACCCTTAGTTTGTTTCCTAGAGTCAAGAGTCTCTCATGGTTTTTCTGTCTCTCTGATTTCTTCCCATTCAGCTTTCCCTCCCTTCCCCTATGATCCTCTGCGCTATTCCTAATGTTCCACATGAGTGAAACCATATGATAATTGTCTTTCTCCGATTGACTTTGTTCACTTAGCGCAATCCCCTCCTGTTCCATCCATGTCGACCCATCACGACCCTACATCATTGCTCTTTGCTGCTTCAACGGGGATACAGGCACCCACTCTGAGTCACAGACACTAGTCTTCCACTGATTTTTGATCATCTATCAAGACAGAACAAGGTGTACCACCTTAACTAAGCCCACCTTGCCCTTCTTTGGAACCCTTAGGAGCCACATGAAGATTTCTAATTCTGCACCTAGGTAACTTTAGTGTTCATTTGTTAACATGTTTGTCTCCCTTTTTGTAGACTCTAAGAGCCTCAAAGGTAGAGATCATATCTTTTTCATATTTCTCTGGCAATTATTGGATAATAAATGGATGAAAGCAGATTCAAAATGAAGTAAGCATTTTGAAAAGAGTCATGCAAAAAAGAGTCAAAAGGACATTGAGCAAGCAGAGCCTGTGCTACTTGTTTCTTTTCAATTCTCCTGTTTCAATTCTCAGAACACTATAAACTCTCCTGTTTCAATTCTCAGAACACTATAAACTTCTGACTTTTATCAGTTGCAAGTGTACCATCTCCTGGAACACATCCTCCTACCTTGTACTGAAATAGAGATAATGTAACACCTGTTAGCTAAATAGCCAGTCATCTATGAGATAGTCAGCTTAAACTCAGCCAGCACAGGTCACAATTCTTTCAAAACATGTTAGGTAACTTTGTGAATTTTGCTTTGTACACCTGCGCTCTCTGCTCACGATTCAGAGCACACTTTCAATGATTTGGGGCCACTCTGTGTCTTCTGGATTACAATCCCTAAAACCTCGAATTAATGCTTTGGTTGCTTTATAGACTCTTCTTGACTGACAAATGTTTAGATAAATTGGGTGTTTTGTTTTTAAATATTTTATTTATTTATTTGAGAGAGAGAGAGAGTGTGTGAGCAAGAGGGAGCGAGAGAGAGAATGAGCAGGGGGAGGGGCAGAGGGAAAGGGACAAGCAGACTCCTCGCTGATCAAAGAGCTCAACATGGGGCTCGATCCCAGGTCCCCGAGATCATGACCTGAACCGAAGGCAGATGCTTAACCATCTGAGCCACCCAAGTGTCCCGGATAAATTGTTTTAATGTACATTTTTAGGACACATACAAATGGCCAGCAGATACACAAAAAGGTACTCAGCATCTCTAATCCTCAGGGAAATACAAATTAAAACCACAATGAGATATTGCCTTTCACCTGTTAGAATGGCTATCACCAAAAAGACAAGAGATTATTTATTTTAAAATATTTATTGAAAAGTGTTTATTTTGGGGGGCGCCTGGGTGGCTCAGTCATTAAAGCGACAGACTCTTGATTTCAGCTCAGGTCATGATCTCAGGGTTGTGAGATTGAGCCTACACAACACCGGCCTGCATCGGGCTCCGTGCTGGGTGTGCAGCCTACTTAAGATTCTCCATCTCTGGAGACAAAGAGCCTCTTAATCTCAGGAAACAAACTGAGGATTGCTAGGGGTGGGGGGGTAGGAATTAGGTGGCTGGGTGATGGACATTGGGGAGGGTATGTGCTATGGTGAGTGCTGTGAAATGTGTAAGCCTGATGATTCACAGACCTGTACCCCTGGGGCAAATAATTACATTATATGTTAATTAAAAAAAGATTCTCTCTCTCTCTCTGCCCCTACTCCCCCCACTCTCTAATTTAAAAAAATATGTATTTATTTTGGGGCACGTGAATGGCTCAGTCAGTGGAGAATGGGACTCTTCATCTCCGGGTCATGAGTTCAGGCCCACATTGGGCATGGAGGTTACTTAAAAAGAAAAGCAAAGGGGCACCTGGTAGCTCAGTTGTCAAGCACCAGCCTTCGGCTCAGGTCATGCTCCCAGGGTCCTGGGATCCAGCCCCACATTGGGCTCCCTGCTCAGCGGGAAGCCTGCTTCTCCCCCTCCCACTCCACCTGCTATGTTCCCTCTCTTGCTGTGTCTCTCTCTCTCTGTCAAATGAATAAATAAAATCTTTAAAAAAAAAAGAAAAGAAAAAATAAAAGTATTTATTGAATATTTAAATGTTTAAAATATTTATATCTTATATATAATATTTAAATATATAGGTAAAGGAGCACCCGGCTGACTCAGTTGGTACAGCATGTGCCTCTTGATCTCGGGGTCATGAGTTTAAGCCCCAAGTTAAAAGGTTACTAAAAAAATGGTTACTAAAAAAATATAGATATAACACTTGAATTTATAAATACAATATTTAAATATAGAATATTTAAATACTTCAAAGTATTTATTTATTTATTTTAAGATTTTATTTATTTGACAGACAGAAATCACAAGTAGGCAGAGACACAGGCAGAGAGGAGGCAGAGAGGAGGAAGCAGGCCCCCCTCCGAGCAGAGAGCCCGATGCGGGGCTCGATCCCAGGACCCCGAGATCATGACCTGAGCAGAAAGCAGAGGATTAACCCACTGAGCCACCCAGGCGCCCCAAAGTGCCTGGGTGGCTCAGTGGGTTGGGCCGCTGCCTTCGGCTCGGGTCGTGGTCTCAGGGTCCTGGGATCGAGTCCCGCGTCGGGCTCTGTGCTCAGCAGGGAGCCTGCTTCCTCCTCTCTCTCTCTCTGCCTGCCTCTCTGCCTGCTTGTGGTCTCTCTCTGTCAAATAAATAAATAAAATCTTTAAAAATAAATAAAAATAAAAATAAAATACAAGTGTTGGGTAGGGTGTGGAGAAAAAGGAATCTTTATGCACTGTTAGGGATGTAAACTGGTGCAGCCACAATGAAAAACAGAATGAAGTTTCCTCCTAAAATTATAAATAGAACTACCATATGATCCAGCAATCCCACTTCTGGGTACATATGCCAAGGAAGTGAAAACAAAATATTGACAAGATATCTGTGCTCCCCTGTTCATTGCGGCATTATCTGCAATAGCCAAGATATGGAAACAACCTAAGTGTCCATTAGCAGATGAATGGATAAAGAAGATGTGGTGTATATACACACGACGGAGTATTATTCAGCCACTTCTGACAACGTGATGCCCCTTGAGGACATTATGCTGAGTGATACAAGCCAGAGGAAGTGATTCTACATGGTCTCAATCTCAAATGGAATCTTAAAAGAAAATTCATACAAATAGACTATAGAAAAGTGGTTGCCAGAGTATAGAGGGTGGAGGAAATAGGGAGAGGTTAGTGAAGTGTACAAAATGTACATGTTAAAATCATGAGTAAAATCAGGCATTTTTCATATTATATATGTATATACTTACTATAGGTATATGGTTACATACATATATATTTACTCCCTACACATAATACACAACATAACATAACAATAGTAATAATAAACAATAACATAATCACAAATGGAATTATTTTTCATATAAATATTTATATTTGCATTTTTCATGGGATAGAAGTTTACTTTTATTTCATTGTATTTATATACAATCGCAGCTTGTGCATATTAAGAGACTAATTCAAACATGTTTTCAAATTATATATGTTTTGTTTTGTTTACTTTGTGAAACAGCAAACTTGAAATTCTGAAAACTTCATAGCAACTATGTGGGGAAAATCTGCTATTACTTATTCTGAAACCAGAAATTATAGCTCGGCAGCCCTCACAGAAACAAAAAGTGGCTTGACGTGACATATTAGATGTAGAAATAATTACTTAGGTGGAAAAAAGAGAAAATCTTGTCAATCTCTTTTGGGGTGGATACCCATTAAAAGTTTTAACAACACTTGAATCCAGAAAATCAATCATCTCAAAAAATTTTTAACAGCCTCAGTATTTTTCATACTTGTGTTTCTGAAAGAAATGAAAATGGAGAACCCAGGAAACAGGGTGATGCTATTATACTCGTTAAAATTTCTATTTTTAATACCCTAAATTGCTTAGCTGTCATTTCATTTTGCATTTCAGCTTGTGGTTGGCTTTGCAAGGCTAACATTTTCTTTGGTGACAGTTCTTAAACCAGAAGAATTTGGCCAGTAACTTCCCTATTTCATAGAACATTGAAGAACTTTAAAAAAAAAAAAACAAAACTCATGTAGTTGGTCTAAGAAGGTAAAGGAATGTGATATTTTGGTAGGTGGTTACATTTTGTTTTTATTTTGTTATGTTCTTTGTTTTTCACTTCTAGATGTTTTTCACTTTTCCAGGATCCTCAGAACATGTAAAGGTAGCTATATTTAACCATTCTTTTGTAACAGAGTGAGTTACTGACATAGAAATTTGTGTACTGGTTTGTATCTTATTGAATTATTATGCTGTGGGCTTGTCAGAAAGATGACCACTAAGAAATCTTCTCATATCTATTATATCCAGTCAGGACTTGCATCCTGAGCTCTAGTCTCTAGGCCTCTTAAAGGAGATGAGAGTGTCTATGTTTCATAGAAGGGAGAATTTTGATGGATTCGACCAAACTCAACAGTATGGTTGGCTTCTTGGAGACTGGGAGTCAGGGTTGGCTTCATGTGTGAGTGACCCATGTAGTCACACAGGGCCCTGTGCTGTTATGGTTTTGAAATTCTTCATACTTTTTGAACAGGGGACCCTGTATTTTCATTTTGCACTGAGTTCCACAAATTACATGGCCAGAACTACTGTGAGGACACAGGAGTGAGTGTGGCGGTGGAGCGATGGTTGTTTTCTTTCTCTGACAGAGAGGCCACAGGGATATTTGAGGATAGGCCATGGTGTGCCTTAGGAATCACTGTGAAGATCCCCAGAGTTGAGCTTGGCAAGGAGTAAATGGATCTGCCAGAGGAACCGCCTTGGTAGGGACATAAAAACTTGGACAATGACTCTGGATTTCCCAAGCCCCAGGGTTCGTGTCTAAGTTAAATGAGAGTCTCCCTCTGAAAGACAGATTAGGCATGTGTAATGGGTTGAATGAGGTCCTCCAAAAGATATGTCTGCTTGAATCTTCAGAATGTGACATTATTTGTAATAAGGGCCTTTGCAGATGTCACGAAGGTACGCATCTCAAGAGGATTGTGGATTAGTGTGGGGTCAAGATCTGACGACAGGTACCTGTACGAAAGACAGTAAAGGAGAAGATGTAGAGAGATACGTAGAGCAGAGAACCACATGAGGTTGGAGGCAGAGATTGGAGAAATGCATCTTTAAGCCAAGAAATGCCAAGGACTGCCCGCAGCCTCCAGAAGCTAGGAGAGAGAAACCAACCCTGGCAACACATTGATTTTGGACTTCCGGCCTCCAGGCTGTGAGGAAATAAATTCTATTGTTCGAAGCTAACAAGTTTGTGATAATCCGTTATCTGTAGCCCTAGGAAACCAATACAGCCGGTGTCAGCAAAATGCTTGGCTATTGAGATTTAATTTGGTTTAGAGGGGGAAAACAGGTTTCACTCCTTTCAAGGTCAGGAGTTCCTCGTGTCATGGTCTTCTGCAGGAAAATACAGTCTTTCCCAGAAGCCTCCCAGAACACTTTTCCTTTCCATCCCAGTGGCCAGTGTTGGGTCACATGGCCATCCTCAGATGCAAGGGATCTTGGGAAAGTGGATATTTAGCAAAGGGAGTAGAACAACCAAGGTTGAATTACAGCCTCAAAGAAAACGGGAGTTTATTCACAAACAGAATGTGCATGGGTCTGGGGGACAAGAGATAACAGCCAAAGTACATCATCTGACATAATATGGTATTGGTATAGCTAAAAATTTGTAAGGCTAAATTACATTTGAATGTGAGTCAGAACACTGACAAGGTGATGATTATTCTGTGACCTCTTGCTCCTAAAGGGGATCACTAGGCGAGTCCAAAGGGCATCCCCTGGGAGCTCATTAGAAATGCAGAATCTTGGCCCCAGCCCAGACCTACTGACTCACAATCTGCACTTTAACAAGATCACTGGGTTTGAAAGGCATCGGTCTAGATGACTCACTATAACGTGACTAAAGGACTCAAGATAAACCACAGCCAGAAACAAACTGGCATCACTACTCACGAGCACAGCAAAAGACCAGTCCAATAATAAGACTAGTAGAACCAAAAAAAAAAAAAAAAAAAAAAAACAAAAACTTTGAAATGTTGTCATGTAAGCATAATGCAATAGGTACACGGGAAAAAAGAAAAGATTTGCGGGGACTCAACTTTAAGTGGAATGAGATATAATTGATTCCTACACCGTCATCGCATTTATGGTCATACTCAGTAAAATTAAGTTCCTTACAGCACATAAAAGTGCCAAATGAGAAGTCTTCGGCCCACAAAGATGGGCTAATCAAGCATTCAAACTGATTAACCCTTAAGCAGAAAGATCTGCTGTCACTGGCGAGAGCCAACATAAAATTTAAATGAGTGGGGGTAAACCTACCTCAGAAAACCAAGGCTTCCTTTCTGTAAGATTCTGATTCTTTATTGAAACACTTTGTTGTGCGTGAAAATGAAGTTTTCCTCTTCGTCCTTTAATGAGACCCTGCGGTTGATTTCATGCCAACCGTTCTCAAGCCTTTTAAAGAGCCATTGATTGGATATATATGTGTGTGTGTTTGTTGTCTCAGCCTCATTTCGTGGGACTAGAAATTCTCAAGATTTGCAATGTCTCCCAAGGCCAGAGTTCACTTAGATCATCGCCTCCAGCTCTGCTTGTGGTGAGGCTGTTTATTTAGAACACACACATAAGCCCCAGAGTTGGCAGTGAAACACTCGTGTCAGCATTTTGCTTTGGAGAGGTCACACCTATTTATTTGAGCAAGGGTATTTGCTTTTTAACAGCGAAACTGGATCGGTATAAAAAGCTATAGTGGCTAAACGTTCTGCTTGAATTCTTCTGTTTCATCACAGAGCTCTCTCAGACTGCAAACTCCATAACTGCTTCTTGAAAGGGGGTAAAGTAGGCAGTGAAAAAAAGGCAGATTGAGGACATTAAAAACAGACACTTCACCAAAGAAGATAGAAGAGTGTCCAAAAAGCACACAAATGATGCTCAAAATCAGTAGTCATTACAGAAACAGAATTAAAACCTCAGTGAGGTATCACTACACTGCCTAAAATAAAAAAGACCGATAACACCGGCTGTTGGCAAGACTGTGGACTGAAATCTCGAACTGCTGGTAGGAGCGTAAAATGGTACAACTTTGGAGAACTTTTTGTCAGTTTTTTATCAAGTTAAACATGGATCGACTCTAGGATCCAAGAATCCAACTCTCAGGTATTTTCTCGTGAGTCATGAAAACATTTGTCCACAAAAAAACCCCCAAAACCCAAAAAACTGAACAAAAACTTGTTTGTAGCGACTTTATACATAGGAGCTCCAGACTGGAAACCACTCAGATATCCAGCAGCAGGAAAGCGGGTTATCACACAATGGTGTCCTTGTATAATGGAATACTTCCGAGTAATGAAAAGGAAATAAACAGGAAATGAACGAAAGAAGTCATTCCGTCGGATTCCATGTAAACAAATTCCAGAACCAGTGAAACTGATAGTGATTAGAATCAGAAAGTGATTGCAGGGGATTGGGGACTGGATGGGGCTGCTCTGGAAAGAGACCCAGGGTGGTGGTTACGCGGGTATATAACTGTGAGAAGCCACTGACCTATGCATTTTTTGTGTCAATTGTATGTGCTTCAATTTAAAAAATAAGAGCTGGGTCACCTGACTGGCTCTGTCAGAGGAGCGTGTGACTCTTGATTCTGGGGTTGTGAGTTCAAGCCCCACATTGGGTGTAGAGATTAGTTAAAAATAAAATCTTGGGGCGCCTGCGTGGCTTAGTCAGTTAAGTGTCTGCCTTCGGCTCAGGTCACGATCCCCGGGTCACGGGATTGAGTCCAGCATTGGGCTCCCTGCTCAGTGGAAAGCCTCCTCTGCCTGCTGTTCTCCCTGCTGTGCTCTTTCTCTCTGTCAAGTAAATAAATAAAATCCTAAAGAAAAAATCTTTAAGGGGTGCCTGGGTGGCTCAGTTGGTTAGGCATCTGCCTTTGGCTCTGCTGGAGTCGTGGTCCGGGGGTCTGGGAATCGAGCCCCAAGGGGGTCTCATTTCTCAGCAGGGAATCTCCTTCTCTCTCTCCCTGAAGCCCCCACGCTTGTGCTCTCTTGCTCACTCTCTCCTTCTCTCTCTCAAGTAAATACGTCTTTCAAAATAAAATCTTTAAAACAAACAAACAAATAAAATAAAAAGTAAAAGCCCATCCCACTTCCACACCATCCAAGAGAAACGTCTGTCCAGACAACCCACAGGACAGAACTCTCTCTTTCAGGCTGGAATTCTCCAGGTAGTGCTTTACCAGCCCACCTTGGAGCTCTGCACTGGATCTTCTAAATGGGTTACTCATCTGAACCTGATGATTCTGGACTTTCAATCTCACTTTGGTATTTCAGTAAAAGCTGCCTTTCTTGCCTCAACTTTAATTTTGTTTCCTAGCTTTTCCTTGGTTCTTTGACTACAAGCATTTGTTGGTGAGGCACAATGTATATGAATAAAAGAAAAAAAATGTCCTCTCTTTTGGGGCTTACTTTTCTCTCTCTCTCTCTCTCTGTTTTTACAGGAAGCACAATAGTGTGTTTTGCTTTTCTAACTGCCAGATCTGATGCAATGTAATTACTTAATTAGATCAGATTACTGTTTATATTAAACTCGAATAATGATTAAACTGGAAAATTTCATGACAAGAACTTGTAGGTGAAGTCAGCCAAAATCAGCCACTGCTTGTCTTAACCTATCCTTTGTGTATCCTGCCTCAGTCACCGGGAGGTACTCAGGCAGAGTTGACAGATGAATGGCCCCTGTTAATGGAATACATCTAGGTCACGGTTAAGTCTACATCTGAAGCAAAGCATGGGCAGCAGCACTTCCAAATCTCTCTTTCAACACTGCCATATGGCAGGAACACGGGTGGTGTTCTGGAGAGGTCTTTCTCCCTGATACTCTGTCTCCCTGGTGTACAATCTATCTCCAGGTCCAGAGTTCAAAGCCTCTCCAAATGATAAGATTTTATTTTTAAAGTTTGTTAAATTGAGGGAGAACATAGATACAGTTGTGGTAACCAGTCCTCATAAATGGACCCAATATTCAAGCCCTGGCTGGTCTTCCCTTCCCACAATGAATCTGGCTGGTCTGTGACCTGAGCCGAACAACAGACTAGCAGAAGTGGGTGGCCCTGGGCCATCTCTAGGCTGGGCTTTAGGATCACTGGTATGTTCTGCTTCCTTCCTCTTGGAATATTTGTTTTTGGGAGCCCTCTCGTTTCAGATCCTCTGAGAAGAAAACACTAAAACTAAATTAGAGATGCAAGGAACTGATTTGGGGGAAATGCTAGTGAAGGAGAAAAGGGAGAGAGAGCGCGCACGTGGGAGCTGGCTGGGAAAACTTTGAGATTGTGCTGTCGGTCTGACACTTGTGGAACGAGGCATGCAAACAGGAAGATTGGGTGGGGAACAGGGCAGCTCTGAGAAATTCTCGCCCAACCTGATGCGGAGCCCATAAGAGACATTCTGTGATGGGCAGGGAAAGCCCAGCTCCAGTACCCTCACTGTACCCAGTCATTAGCTAGGAAAGGCCCAGGGAGCACCGGGCCTCCATGGGAAGGTTGTTGTAGATCTCGAAGTTATAACCCCTAGAGGCTGTTAGCTAACTCTACTGCTCCTCACAGCAGGTTCTCTCTTGAAGGGAGGTCTGAGTGGCATACCCCCACGGCTGCTGTATGTAGCTGCCCTACTGGAGAGACCCTGTGGAGAGGCCATGTGAAGAGGAGAGAGCCTGAATCTACATGGAGAAGGAGCAAGGTCCAGTCACCTCAGTATCCCGGATCCCAGGTGAGCCTCCACAGGACTCCAGCCTCCACCACCATCTGACTGAAACTCCCATAGGAGAAGCCTTCCAGCCAACCCACAACATTGTGAGTGATAAAAAAAATGTTGTCGTTGTTTTAAGCCACTAAGGGTTGGGCTGGTTTGTTACGTAGCAAGAGCTAACTGAAACAACAGTGAAGTTCATAAAATGCACTAATCTTATGTATAGAGATCTATGAATTTTGACATATGCTAACTCCTATGGAGAAATCACTCAGATCAATATATAGAATGTTTACAGCAATCCAGAAGGTTCCTTTGTGCCCTCTTCCCAGTCAATACCCCTCCCCAAACCAGAGATGCCACTCTATCAAGTTCTATCACCACCAATTAGTTTTGTATGTTCTTGACTTTCATTTAAATGGAATTATACAGCATACACTTTTTAGTGCCTGGCTTCTTTCACTCATGATTATGTTGGCAAGAGTCATCCATGTAGTTGGGTGTAACAGGAATCTGCCCCTTTTTATTGCTGTATGAACATACTATACTCTGTTTATCCACTGTCCTGCTGCTGGACATTTGGGCTGTTTCTAGTTTGGGGCTAGTCTGAATAAAGCTGCTTTAAACATTCTCGTGGAAGTCTTTTGGTAGACCTATGCACCATTTTTGGGGGTTCTATCCAGCAGTGGGATTTTTGGGTCACAGGATGGTATCTGCTTAGCTTTAGAGAACGATACCAAACTGATTGAACATTTTGTAAATAAATTTCTTATTTAGTTTAATAAATAACAAATGGTGCATCCAAGACATTTAAGTAAGAGACCCTCCTACTTGCTTGTCTTTCTCCCCCACTTGACTTATGGCTCCGTGTGGGCCCGAATCATTTCTATCTTCATATAGTGCAGTGCGCAGTATAGAAGGGATGCAGGACCTATTTTTTTTTAAAGATTTTATTTATTTATTTGTCAGGAGAGAGGAGCGAGAGTGAGCACAGGCAGACAGAGTGGCAGGCAGAGGCAGAGGGAGAAGCAGGCTCCCTGCCGAGCAAGGAGCCTGATGTGGGACTCGATCCCAGGATGCTGGGATCATGATCTGAGCTGAAGGCAGCCGCTTAACCAACTGAGCCACCCAGGTGTCCCTTTTTTTTTTTTTTTTTTTGCAGGACCTATTTGTTGAAAAAAAAAGAAAAACACCAACAATAAATAAAGTGTCATAATTTACACTGAGAAATACGTGGTTTTTTTTAAGATTTTATTTATTTATTTGATAGAAAGAGACATAGCGAGAGAGGGAACACAAGCAGGGGGAGTGGGAAAGGGAGAAGCAGGCTTCCCGCCAAGCAGGGAGCCCGATGCGGGGCTCGATCCCAGAACCCTGGGATCATGACCTGAGCCAAAGGCAGATGCTTAACGACTGAGCCACCCAGGCACCCCGAGAAATACGTTTTTAAGAGTGGATTTTAGGGGTTTCCTGGGTGGCTCAGTGGGTTGAAGCCTCTGCCTTTGGCTTGGGTCGTGATCTCAGGGTCCTGGGATCGAGCCTCGAATCGGACTCTGCTTGGCAGGGAGCCTGCTTCCCCCCACCCCCTCTGCCTGCCTCTCTGCCTACTTGTGATCTCTGTCTGTCAAATAAATAAATAAAATCTTTAAAAAAAAAAAGAGTGGATTTTAGGTACTATGGTCAATCAAGGGAGGAGAAAAAGACTTAATATTTTTCTGAAACTTCCAAAGATTGATAATTTGTAATCACTTGACCACAGGTATATGGATAGGGATTTCATATGCTTTCTACTAGATTTTCAGTTTTGTGTAGACACACTTAGAATAAAATGATAAATTGTGAAGTCTTTACAGTAGCACTTTTTCATCTGGGATTTGTGGGGGCCTGAAATTGAATATAAAATTTTGTGTGCAAATAAGTATTTCCTTGAGGACTCATGGTTCCAAGTGGCAGAAGCTCAACAAAGATTCACTTAATGTAACAAAGGGGATTTGATGTCAGGGTCTTGTTTGGCTCATGGAGTCCAAGGAAGACAAGCTCAACCATGATCCAGAAGGGCACAACCCGGGCAGCTCAGGGTCTGGGATCATGATCCATGTCTGCACAGGGATACCTCATGCGCCACTGGCCTAAGGACATCTGATTGGCAGAACCCAAAGCACATCTGAAACTCTAATTTCAGGAGGATCTGGAAAATGTAGAGTTTTTTTGTTTTGTTTTGTTCTCTGTTTTTGAAAATGTAGTTTGTTTTTTAAAGATTTCAATTTATTTATTTATTTATTTATTTACTTGACAGAGAGAGATCACAAGTAGGCAGAGAGGCAGGCAGAGAGAGAGGAGGAAGCAGGCTCCCTGCTGAGCAGAGAGCTGGATGTGGGGCTCGATCCCAGGACCCTGAGATCATGACCTGAGCCAAAGGCAGAGGCTTAAGCCACTGAGCCACCCAGGCTCCCCAAAATGTAGGGGTTTTTTTTTTGTTGTTTTTTTTTAAAGATTTTATTTATTTATTTGACAGAGAGAAATCACAAGTAGGCAGAGAGGCAGGCAGAGAGAGAGAGGAGGAAGCAGGCTCCCTGCTGAGCAGAGAGCCCGATGCGGGACTCGATCCCAGGACTCTGAGATCATGACCTGAGCTGAAGGCAGCGGCTTAACCCACTGAGCCACCCAGGCGCCCCCAAAATGTAGTTTTTAACTTTCCAATTTCTATAGAACAGGAAGCTCCCTAAAATAATGTTGTAATAGATCACAGGATTCCATCTTTAAGACCCCAGACTCAGCTTGAAAATCCTTCTCCACTGAGCACTGGGCCACCAAGGGCATGCAGTTGGATCTACAGGTTGTCGTCCCTGCACCTTATCGCATTGCCCCCAGACTGATGCATAGCTCTGACTTTTGTTAAGAAAAACAATATACAGAACTTAGAAATAGACCAAATGATGGCTGCACGTCCTTTCAAAGTCATAATGGAGCACTGGTTACAGCATCATGTCCTATAATGGATAACATAACTGTCTATCCCAGAAAGGCAAACCACAAACTTACAGCAAAAACTGCTTAAGCTCCGGGCACCTGGGTGGCTCATTCGGTTAACTATCTGCCTTCTCAGTTCAGGTCATGATCCTGGGGTCCTGGGATCAAGTCCCACATTGGGCTCCCTGCTCAGCAGAGAGTCTGCTTTTCCCTCTCTCTCTGACTCTCCTCCCTGCTTGTTCTCACTCTCTTTGTCTCAAATAAATAATACAAACTTTTTCAAAAGAGATTTTATTTATTTATTTGACGGAGAGATAGAGAGCACAAGTAGGCAGAGAGGCAGGCAGAAAAAGAGGGAGAAGCAGGCTCCCTGCTGAGCGGGAACCCTATGCGGGGCTTGATCCCAGGACCCTGGGATCATGACCTGAGCCAAAGGCAGAGGCCCAACCAACTGAGCCACCGAGGCGCACTATAAAATTTTTTTTTTTAAGATTTTATTTATTTATTTGACAGAGCGAGATCACAAGCAGGCAGAGAGACAGGCAGAGAGAGAGGAGGAAGCAGGCTCCCTGCTGAGCAGAGAGCCCGATGTGGGCCTCGATCCCAGGACCCTGAGATCATGACCTGAGCCGAAGGCAGCGGCTTAACCCACTGAGCCACCCAGGCGCCCTAAAAATTTTTTTAATTAAAAAAAACCCTGCTTCCTCTCAAACTGTTTTAACATCAGCCCATTCAAACCCATATGTTGCAAGGCTCCAAAACTTACAAGTTTACAAATCTTGGCACATGCACAGCTCATTCCTTGCCCAGACCAGCCTTAGAAGATCTGAGCCCAGCCCCCAAAGCCCTATATGTGTGTAGCTTCTCTAACTTCCTTCTTTCAAGTCACTCCTGAAACTGTGAACCTGGGGCTCTCCCTTAGTCAACAAGTTTAATAAACCTATTTTATGTGACCAAGGGGTGGCTCTGGCAGTCTTCGTGGGAGCTTTGAGAAAGTCCATGCCCTTCGTATTGCTGTACAAAAAATACAGAGTGGGAGAAAAAGACAAAACAAGAACATCTCCAAATACAATTCGAAACAAGGTTCTATTAGTACAGACTTCAAGAATTAGGAATGAATCAACAGGAGTAGCCTTCATCCTTGATTTGAGGATAATAGGTCCCTGCTCACCTTTGCAGCCAAACCACAGTGGACCCCTGGAAACTGCTGGAGAAGGAGAACACTGAGGAAGTGTTAAATCCCAAGTGGCCACAGTCTCTCTCCCAACAAATCACCACTTACCAGCCAAAAAGCACAGGATGACTTTTTTGGTCCCATCTCTCTGCAGTATTTGACAACGTTGATCACTTCTTCCTTAAAATTCTTCCGTAGACGTCCAGGATACCATGCTTTCTGGGTCATCTTTCATCCTCTCCGATGACTTCTTCTCAACTCTAGATGGACAGGGAGATCAAGCAAACAAGATAAAGAATAAGAAATGACCGTTGAGATAGTAGTTACGATGTCATCCATCGTCTTAGCAGAAGCAGTGCACGGGAGGAGGCAGAAGACAGATCAAAGGGACAGAGGAAGGCGAGGAGAAACGGTGATCGTGGATCTCTATTTCAAACCTGGAGATTGTTACTGCTTTTATTTATTTGGGAGTTGGGTTTTTTTAAAAAAGATTTTATGTATTTATTTGAGAAAGAGAGAGTAAACAAGAGAGAGCACAAGCTGGGGGTGGCGTGGAGAGGGAGAAGCAGACTCCTCGCTGAGCAGGGGTCCCTACGCAGGACTCGATCTGGATCCTGGGACCCTGGGATCACGATGTGAGCTGAAGGCAGGCACTTAACCAACCGAGCCACTCAGGCACCCCGGGGTTTTCATATTTGCTTGCTTTTTGCTCTCTCTTACCTAGTTTATTCATGCAGTTCTCTAAGCAGTCAGTGTCCGTCTGCCATGCACAGGAGCTACTGCCAGAGATGCGGGGCTGCAGAGGTGGCCGAGACCCTCCCTGTCCTCTAGGAGCTGGTATCCAAGTATGACACCAAGCCAAACACAGTGGGAGTCACAGAAGATGATGAATGTCCTAGGAGCCTCCATGTTATCTGGAGAGATTTGTTTTTAAAAAAATTCAAGAGGCTCAGGGCGCCCGGGTGACTCAGTTGGTTGAGTGCCCAGCTGTTTGATTTCAGTTCAGGTCATGATCTCGGGGTTATGAGATTGAGCCCTGTGTTGGGCCCCACACTCAGTGCAGATTCTGTTTGAGATTTTCTCTCTCCCTCTCTCTCTTACCGTCTGACCTTCCCCCTGCTTGCATGAGCTCTCTCTCTCTCTCTCAATAAAAATCTTTAAAAAAAATTCGAGAGGCTTGAACATATTTACGTAGGAAGATAAAAGTTAGAGGTATGTTAATGTGCTTTCAGGTTACTTTATAAAACGGAATCTTAACCACATTAACTCAGAGGCGTCCATTGCCTTGAAAATGTTCAAGATTTTTAGAGCTGGCGGGGCACCTGGGTGGCTCAGTGGGTTAAAGCCTCTGCCTTTGGCTCAGGTCATGATCCCAGGATCCTGGGATCGAGCCCCACATCGGGCTCTCTGCTCCGCGGGGAGCCTGCTTCCCCCTCTCTCTGTGCCTGCCTCTCTGCCTACTTGTGATCTCTGTCTGTCAAATAAATAAATAAAATATTTAAAAAAAAGATTTTTACAGCTGGAAAGACACAGTCAATGTCTAGCTTTTAATCACCAAAATAGTCTCAGAAACCCATTTCAGAGGTTGTGAAAAACAATCTATTCCCACACAGTTTACCACCCATATTAATACACCTTAACTGTTCCAATGTTTTCAGCAACATGACTTACCTACCCTAGGAAGCTTTACCTTAGGAAAATAAAAGTGTTAAATAACTTAATTGTTTAGTTCAGAAATGATTTTTTAAAATATTTTTAATAAAATTTTTAAATTAAAATTTAAATTAGAAGTTTTAAATAAAAGGATTTTATTTATTTATTTGAGAGAGAGAGAGAGTATGAGAGAGAGAGAGAGAGCACAAGCAGGGGGAGCGGCAGGCAGAATGACCCTGACTGAGGATGGGATTAGGATTGCCCTGGTTCGGGAGATGGGCAGGCTGAGCAATTTGCAGGAGGAGAAAAAGGAAGCAAGAAAGAGGCCTTGGGACTTTGAGGATTAAGGATATGCCTGGAGAAGAGATCCGGAGTGTCATTGTAGGTAGAGCTAGGAAGGCCCGTGGGCATGGTGCTTGTTTTGAGTTCCTTGACCCTGCCCAGTGGCAAAACCCGTTACTCCTTGTAACCATCCACCAATTACATTTATGTAGTAAGGCATGTTTTCTTAAAATATGGTCAGAATTTCTGGTGGGCCTGAATCTGGCCTTCTTAAAAAAAATTATTTATTTATTTGACAGTGAGAGAGATCACAAGTAGGCAGAGAGGAGGAAACGGGCTCCCCACGGAGCAGAGAGCCCAATGCGGGGCTCGATCCCAGGACCCTGAGATCATGACCTGAGCCGAAGGCAGCGGCTTAACCCACTGAGCCACCCAGATGCCGGGCTTTTTCCTTTTTCTTTCTTTCTTTCTTTCTTTTTTTTTTTAAAGATTTATTTGTTTATTTGAAAGTGGGAGAGAGCAAAAGAGGGCACCTATGACTGGAGGAAGGGACAGAGGGAGAGACTATGCAAGCGGTTTGCCTCTGAGTGTGGAGCCTGACTAGAGGCTCTATCTCCAGAGCCAAGAGATCAAGACCTGAGCCAAATGAACCCAAGAGTCAGATGCTTAACAGACTGAGCTCCCCTGGAGCCCTTCAGGGTTTTTTTTTTCTTTTTTTGAAATAAATACCCCAGGTTATGATTTACACATTTGCTTTTCTTTTTTTTTTTAAACACACATTTGGTTTTAAGAACCAATGTTCTAAGGGGAAGAAGCTAGTACAGTGGAAAAGGTTAAAATTACTGGTGAGAATGATCTTATTATTATTCTTACTGTTGTAATATGGAGAATGCTTGTAAATTATTCAAATTCCAGCTTTTCAAAGAGATGTTTATTTCTCTTATGAAGAAAAATTATCCAAGGGACACTTAGGTGGCTCAGTTAAGCGTCTGCCTTCGGCTCAGGTCATGATCCCAGGGTCCTGGGATGAGTCCAGCATTGGGCTCCTTGCTCAGCGGGGAGCCTGCTTCTCCCTCTGCTTCCTGCTCCCCCTGCTTGTGCTCTCTCTGGCTCTCTCAAATAAATAAATAGAATCTTTTCAAAAAATGATGTTTAAGTGGGGCTCCTGGGTGGTTCTATTGGCTAAGCTTCTGCGTTCGGCTCAGGTCATGATCCCAAGGTCCTGGGATTGAGCCCCACATCAGGTTCTCTGCTCAGCAGAAAACCTGCCTCTCTCTTTCCTTCTGCCTGCGGCTCTGCTTTACCTGTGCTCTCTCTCTATCTCTCTGTGAAATAAATAAATAAAATCTTTAAAAAAATGATGTTTGAGAAAAATTATCCAAAACATATAAACAGGGTAAAATAATGACCGAACGTATTTTCTTCTTTCCTTCTTTCTCTCTCTCTCTTTCTTTCTTTGTTTCTCTCTCTCTCTCTCTCTCTTGCTTTCAAAATTCCATTTATTTATTTGAGGGACGCCTGGGTGGCTCAGTTGGTTAAGCAGCTGCCTTCGGCTCAGGTCATGATCCCAGCATCCTGGGATCGAGTCCCACATCGGGCTCCTTGCTCGGCAGGGAGCCTGCTTCTCCCTCTGCCTCTGCCTGCCTCTCTGTCTGCCTGTGCTCGCTCTCTCTCCCTCTCTCTCTGACAAATAAATAAATAAAATCTTTAAAAGAAAATTCCATTTATTTATTTGAGAGAGAGAGAAAGAGTGAGAGCACTGGAGCAGAGGGAAGAGCAGCGGGATAGGAAGAGGGAAAAGCAGACTCCTTGCTGAGCTCGGAGCCCAACCAGGGGCCATCCCAGGACCCTGAGATCATGACATGAGCCGAAATCAGATGCTTAACCAGCTGAGCCACCCAGGTGCCCTCAGATGTATTTTCAGTGTGAAATGGCAGCACTGTCCAGCCGATCTGCCCAAGGATAATTGTATTCTCCGGGAGTATGTACCTTTGTTTGCCATACTAATTTCTATTAATTAGGCTTCATGCTCTGTAAACTTCCATATAAGCTTGTAGATTTTTGCTCAATAGAGATGCCTAGCAGAAATGACACCTCCAAAGGTTATGATTTTAATGTCTTATAGGAAATAAACAGTTTCATTGCCAAGTAAACTTACTTCAGCAAGCTGTTCCTGCTTGAGTATGTATATTCTATTTCTCAAATGACCTTTGAACCAACTTTGCTATGCCATGGGTTTCTTTTTTTTTTTTTTAATAAACATTGTGTTTTTGTTTTTGTTTTTTAAAGATTTTTATTTATTTATTTGACAGATAGGGATCACAAGTAGGCAGAGAGGCAGGCAGAGAGAGAAGAGGGGGGAAGCAGGCTCCCCGCTGAGCAGAGAGCCCAGTGTGGGGCTCGATCCCAAGACCCTGGGATCATGACCTGAGCCGAAGGCAGAGGCTTCAACCCACTAAGCCAACCAGGCACCCCTATGCCACGGGTTTCTTAATTATAAATTAAGTAAATTTTTTACACACATTCATTCTTTCTTTTTCTAAGTTTGTTTTTTTTTTTTTTTAGTTCCAGCTCGTTAACAGGCTATGTAATATCAGTTTCAG
The DNA here is from genome assembly GCF_020171115.1 of Neogale vison. Taxonomy (NCBI): domain Eukaryota; kingdom Metazoa; phylum Chordata; class Mammalia; order Carnivora; family Mustelidae; genus Neogale; species Neogale vison. The sequence continues at coordinate 118,751,960 of NC_058105.1, read as the reverse complement.
GTGTTCTATACAGTGATTCCACACTTCCACACATCACCCACTTCTCATCCCAAGTGCCCTCCTTCCTCCCCATCACCTGTTTCACCCATCCCCCACCCACCTCCACTCTAGTGACCATCTCTGTGCTGTCTATAGTTAAGAGTCTGTTTCTTGGTTTGTCTCTTTCTCTCTTTTTCCCTCTTTGCTCATTTTTGTTTCTTAAATTGCACATATACACATATTTATTCTATATTTGGGAATACGTAGTGGTTGGATGAAGTTCTGGGGTCTAGCTGTTCCTTTAAAAGAATTTTCACCCACTCTGTTTTTGGCTTTACCCCACATCTCACCCTCAGAGGGCCTTCTTCTTGTTCCTAAGCTTTTCTGCAGGTTCTGTGACATATGGCAGCTGACTTATTACTGGTTTCCCACTCTGCAGGCCCTTAGTTTTTTCTCCTTTGTATCATGTGCCATGTGGCCAACCACTTTACAGATTTCCAAATTTTGCTGTCATGTCAATTATATTTCAGTAATAAAAAAATTTTAAAAAATCAGCTATACTTTAACAATAATTTTTTCTTACAATTTTTGTTGTCATATCTTTTCTGTTGTCATCTTCTCTAGGGCTTTCTCTTTCCTGGTGAGTTTGTGTCTTAAAAAATTTCCTTTCCGGGCACAGGGGTGAGTCAGGCGGTTAAACATTCGACTCTTGATCTCAGCTCAGGTCTTGATCTCAGGGTCAAGAGTTTAAGTCTTGCATTGGGCTCCACACTGGACATGGAGCCTACTTAAAAAAAATTCCTTTCAGGGGCGCCTGGGTGGCTCAGTGGGTTGAGCCACTGCCTTCGGCTTGGGTCATGGTCTCAGGGTCCCGGGATCAAGCCCCGCATCGGGCTCTCTGCTCAGCGGGGAGCCTGCTTCCTCCTCTCTCTCTGCCTGCCTCTCTGCCTGCTTGTGATCTCTCTCTGTCAAGTGAATAAATAAAATCTTTAAAAAAATTCCTTTCAGTCTTTCTAGTGGGGTTTCAAGAGGAACCCAATGTATATGTATTTGCCTTGTTCAACTAGAAATGCATGTGATTCTAAAATACACTCCCCAAATACAGCAGTGGTTTCTTTTTCCATCAAATGAAGAAACTTATGAAAGGTTGAGAGAAAGTGAAAGTCTTGGTGATTGAGGCTGATTTTTTAAAGTCCAATATTTTAGGGACTCCTGGGTGGCTCAGTTGGTTGAGTCTCTGACTCTCGGTTGTGGTTCAGGTCGTGATCTTGGGGTCGTGGAATCAAGCCCCATGTTGGGCTTCCTGCTTGGCCTGGAATTTGCTTGGGATTCTCTCTCTCTCTCTCTCTCCCTCTCCTTCCCCACCTGTTTCTCCCATGGCTCGTGGTCACGCTTTCTCATAAATAAATAAATAATTTTAAAAAACGTTAAAAAGTCCAATATTTTATGCTAAGCCTTAGAAATCACAGTGTTTTGGATCTTGAGTGTGAACTCCAGACTAGGTGTACGAAATGCACCTCTGAATCACACCTTGGAAAGCAGCAAGTGCTGAATATTCAGAAATGGTCTTTAGTGTCATGTTTATATGGGAATCTTTTTCTTGAAATTTAATGCACTCTAATATGGAAGAGCCATCTTACACATACTGTCTATCACATTTCCCAGCGTAGTGAAAACACATGTACTGGGGGATGGCAGTGTAGTCAGATTACTTCCATACCGAATTAAGAAGCATATTGCTGGGGCGCCTGGGTGGCTCAGTGGGTTAAGCCGCTGCCTTCGGCTCAGGTCATGATCTCAGGGTCCTGGGATCGAGTCCCGCATCGGGCTCTCTGCTCAGCAGGGAGCCTGCTTCCTCCTCTCTCTCTCTGTCTGCCTCTCTGCCTACTTGTGATCTCTCTCTGTCAAATAAATGAATAAAATCTTAAAAAAAAATTCTAAAAAAAAAAAAAGAAGCATATTGCTGACATCCGGCTGTCCGGAATGAATAAGGAGCATGAAGAAATTGTCCTGTTATTCGCACACTATAGTTAGCATCCCCCCCCCATATAATTCCCTGATTTTCTTCTGAAAGCCCAGCCTTTCTTGCATCTCAGGCTCTGTGCTTTGGTGACAGGAGAAGGAGGAGTTGTTGTTTATCCCCAGTTCCAGGAATGGATGGTAACTCAAGTGTGGCCAAAGCATTTCGCTCCCTTGGCCAAAGACACCGATTCATTAATGGGCGTGTGAACTGGTTAGACTTAGCTGATGAGATTCAAGCAGATGTTTGCTGGGGCCGTTGGAAGAGTGTCCCACTGAACTTCAAGTTGAGATCACTGCAGGGGAAGCAGCTGGGAGACACTGAGGACCCTGGAAATGAAGCTAACAGAGCAGAAGACAGAGAGGACGGATGGAGGCAAAACTACTTGTGATGGATGGTGTTGCCTGAGTTAAGTCGTGTGAGCCAAATAAATGTTCTACGTCTTAAGGCAGTTTCGACTATTTTTCTGTTACTTGCCCCCAGTCTGACCCCCCTAGCAAAGTCCTCATCGCTGCTTGCTTCCACAGTGATTTGTACCTCAATGAAAAATCGCTTTTGTAACGTGAGTATGCTGAGAAAAACAACAACGAAACGCCGAGCCCTTTGGGCTCATATCCGCTCATTACGTACGCCAAGAGCAAATTTACCGGAGCTGTAACGTGAAATGTCTGCTCTCATAAGCACCATAATAAGTGCTTGTTCATACAGAAAGCCATTGATATTAGGACCTGTACAACAGCATCATTTGATCAGAGAATTTTGCCAACAGGCCATTCCATTTTCCTTTCCAGCATAACATTTCCATTAACTTCGTGAGTGGTTTTACAAACTTCTTGGCAGTCATACAGCTTGAACCTTTAGCATCCTGGAAAGCACAGTTTTTAGCTTATTCTGGAAAATCTCAGCTGGTTTACCAGAGAGGTCATTGTGCTTTGTTTATGAAAAGTATTCAAGGCTTTGGTGGCTTTCTGCCACTATTTGACAGTTTCATAACAGGCAAAAGCGCAGGGATCTAAACACAAAATCTAATTTTCATGTAACGATTGCATTTCTTATTCCTATTCTTTTTCTGTCTGCCCGTCACACTTAGAAATTCTCTTGCCCAGCAACGGAGAATCAGCTCAATATTCATACTGACTTTCTAGGCACTGTTTGCATTGATGAAGTTATTTTGCACTGTGGTGTTTAGATAACTTTTTCTTAACTGCTTTCATGCTTCAACAGACCGCTGATTCGTTTTTACAAATTGGGAATATGATGAAGCACTGTGGTTACAGCAAAAAATGCAAATTGGACAAATGTAAGTAATGGTATGCAAATGACATAAAAATACATTAGCTGAGATCAAATGCAGCCTGGCAAATGAATGTTAGCTGGTCGATTTAGTGTTTATGGTGAATGCCCGAACTTGAAGATGGGAATGATAATGGAAGTTTCTGCGAAAACCGTAATTTATCTTAAATTCAAATTTATTAAATGTATGTGGACACAATTGTTTTATTTTTTCCCCAAGACTCCTGAACTGTGTGTGAACCCCTTTTATGGATTCCACGTATCACCAATGATCTGAGCACCACACTCAGCCAGTACTTCCCAGGGAATACTTGGGGGGTGGCCAAGGAGGTGGTTGGAACAGGAAAGCCTCGACAGTAGGAGGGAGAACCATTGGCATCAATGATAATCTGATACCAGATTATCAGCCGTGCATAGGTTGGAACTTGCAAGATCTACTCTCTTGGCCATTTTCAAGCATAGAATACAGTATTGTTAACTATAGTCGCTGTACTGTACATTAGATCTCTAGAACTTATTCACCTTATAACTGAAACTTTGTTCCCTTGGACCAATATCTCCCCATATCTCCTTCTCTTCAGTCCCTGGCAATCATCATTCTAGTCTGTTTCTTTTTTTTTAAAGATTTTATTTATTTATTTGAGAGAGAGAGACAGTGAGAGAGAGCATGAGCGAGGAGAAGGTCAGAGAGCGAAGCAGACTCCCCATGGAGCTGGGAGCCTGATGTGGGACTCGATCCTGGGACTCCAGGATCACGCCCTGAGCCGAAGGCAGTCGTCCAACCAACTGAGCCACCCAGGCGTCCCATTCTAGTCTGTTTCTATGACTTTTTTAAAAGATTTTATTTATTTATTTGACAGACAGAGATCACAAGTAGGCAGAGAGGCAGGCAGAGACGAAGGAAGGGAAGCAGACTCCCTGCTGAGCAGGGAACCTGATGTGGGGCTTGATCCCAGGACCCTGGAACCATGACCTGAGCCAAAGGCAGAGGCCCTAACCCACTGAGCCACCCAGGTGCCCCTGTTTCTATGACTTTTAATGCATCTAGATCCCACATACAAGTAAGATCGCACAGTATTTGTCTTTCTCTGTCTGATTTATTTGATGGGTGACCTACCTATACTGTAGCATATGTCAGGATTTCTTTTCTTTTAATAGATGAATAATATTCTATTATATGTATGTATTACATTTTGCTCACCCATTCTTCTGTTGATGGAAATTTGGGCAAGATTTTATTTTTAAAATTGTAATTATCATTTTACATATTTATACTCAGTCTCATTCTTTTTTTTTAAGATTTTATTTATTTTATTTGACAGAGAGAGAGATCACAAGTAGGCAGAGAGGCAGGCAGAGACAGAGAGGGAAGCAGGCTCCCCGCTGAGCAGAGAGCCCGACGTGGGGCTCGATCCCAGGACACTGAGATCATGACCTGAGCCGAAGGCAGCGGCTTAATCCACTGAGCCACCCAGGCGCCCCCTCAGTCTCATTCTTATATAAATTAATTTGAGACAGACTTTTTATCTAGTTAAAAAAAAAAAAGAGAGGGGTACCTGGGTGGCTCAGTGGGTTAAGGCCTCTGCCTTCGGCTCAGGTCATGGTCTCAGGGTCCTGGGATGGAGCCCCCACATCAGGCTTTGCACTCACTGGGGAGTATGCTTGAGGATTCTTTCTCTCCCTCTCCCTCTGCCCTTCCCACTGCTTGTGCTGTGACTATAGTTAATAATACCGTACTGCAGGGGCGCCTGGGTGGCTCAGTGGGTTAAAGCCTCTGCCTTTGGCTTGGGTCATGGTCCCAGGGTCCTGGGATCGAGCCCCGCATCAGGCTCTCTGCTCTGCGGGGAGCCTGCTTCCTCCTTTCTCTCTCTGCCTACTTGTGATCTCTGTCTGTCAAATAAATAAATAAAATCTTTTAAAAAAGACCGTATTGCGTATTTGGAAGTTGCTGAGAGAATAGATGTTAGAAGTTCTTGTCACAAGAAAAAAATTTTTTTGTAACTATATGGTGAAAGACGTTAACTAGACTTATTGTGCTGATCATTTTGGCGTATATGCAAATATTGAAATATTATGTTATATACCTAAAAGGAATATATTATATGTCAATTTAAAAAAAGAAATTGGAAAACAGGAAGAAAAAAATGAAACAACAAAACCCACTTAGAGTTAGCCTAGCTTACTGCATATATTTTGGATGTGTAGTTTCAAAATTAAAAAAAAAAAGTTTTAAATTAACTTCACTACCTAAGATCTGAACGTAACCATTTTCTGGGTTCAGGAAGCTCTTCTCTGATGAATTATAGGTAAAAATAAATATTCAGATATGTACAAGTATGTCTATAATACAGAATTTTTGTATTATATGTCTCCTGTGCTTTAACTAAACTAGTTATGAAATTCAGGGATGACCCAACAAAGAAATGGAGATAGTCATTTAATATGATGATGCATAAATTTTTAAAAATTAATTAATTAATTAATTATAGTCATCTCTACACCCAAGGTGGGGCTTGAACCCACGATCCTGAGTTCAAGAGTTGTATGCTCCCCGTACTGAGCCAGCCAGGCACCTCGCATAGATTTATTTTTTAAGCCTGTCCTGACTTTGTTTAAGTTTCATTGATCCTTATGAAAATCTAGTTTATACAGTTTCAGAAACTCTGAAAACATAGCCACTGTGTCATGTGGGACCTGCCTGGGCTATTAAACTATTGCCCGCCCCCCCCCCGTCCCGCCCCCCCCCCCCCGTCCCGCCCCGGGGTGGGAAAAAGAAACTCCAGAAGCTTGGGAAAAGGCTAGAGACCCAGATGGAGCCACCTCGTGTGGTCTTACCCTCCAGAGCTGCAGATTTCTGTTGGGGACTCTGGCAGGGAGAGGCAAGATTTAGAAAGGGCACCATTTGAGAAGGCTCAGCTCCACCTCTCTCTGCCGTCTTTCCGTTTGCTTTGAACTGACATAGTCCAAGGTGTTCCTGGAATTTGCATGACGTAATGAAGTGCAAAAGAGCAGTAGCTCCCAGTGCAAGTGTTGCCTGTTTGGCAGTGTGGGTTGGTAGGGGTGGGGGTTAAATTCCAAGCATGATTTCCACAAAGAAGAGGAACGAGATTGTTATCTTACCCACTACACATGGTTCTTCATTTGCTCCTAACATACAAGTACAGCAAATAATGGGGAGGTGGTAGTGCCACGCTATTATTTCTAAACTTTTGTTTTATTGAGCCATATTTCACATACCATAACATTCACCCCTTTGAAGTGTAAAATTCAGCAGGTTTTAGCATATCATGAGGTTGTGCAGACATCACTACTAATTCCAGAACATTTTCATCACTCCAAAAAGAAACCCGTACCCGCTCACAGTCACTCCCTATTGCCCCGCAACTTCCCCCGATCCAGCCCTAGGCAACCACTCTGTCTCTATTTGCCCATTCTAGACATTTCATATAAATAGAATAATATAATACGTGGCCTTTGTGTCTGGCTTCTTTCACTTCGCATAATGTTTTCCAGTTTCGCCCACGTTGTAGCATGTGTCAGTGCTTAATTCTTTTTTATTATCAAAGAATATTTCATTATGTGCCTCTACCGAATTTCATTCAGCCATCATCATGGGTTGTTTCCACTTTATGGATATTATGAATCATGCGGCTATAAACCTTCATGTACAAGTTTTATGGGGTCATATGTTTTCATTTCTCTTGGGTATATACCTAGGAGTGACATTGCTAGGTCCTATCATAATTCTTTTTTTTTTTAAGAATTTTTTATTTATTAGAGAAGGAGAGAGCGCGCGCATGCGCATGAGTGGGGACGGGCGCAGAGGGAGAAGACGACTCCCCGATGAGCAGGGAGCCCAGAGACACAGGGTTCCATTTCCATCCTAGGACCCTGAAATCATGACCAGAGTCAAAGGCTGTCACGTAATGGACTGAGCCAGCCAGGCCTCCCCAATACCACCCATCTTAGAGCAGGAGAGCAAACATGAGGCCTCGGGCCAGGAGAACAAAGCCCTTTGTGCAGTTTGGGAACTTCTGAAAGGATTTAAGTACAATGTTAACCCCATCGGCTAGGACACCGAGAAGGCGGTGAAGTCTGAGCTCTTCAAAAATTAACTGCAGAATTAATCTAAATTAACCTAATTAACCTGGGTGGCTCAGTTGGTTAAGTGACAGCCCTTGGCTCTGGCCATGAGCAGTGTCTGAGGGTTCTGGTTTCTGCATTCTCTCCAACACCTGTTACTGTTTGTCTTTTTGATGGTAATAGCCATCCTACTGGGTCATGCTATGTATTAGATACACTCTCATACTCTTGGCTCAATACATATTTTAAGCCAGTTGTTAGGAACCGTCCCTGAGGATGTAACAGGGTTGTGAAATTCTCTAATAGTGCTTTCCTAGAGGATCCGAAGTCTGCTAAGGCTTTGCTAGGTGGGAATCCAGCTCCTGAAAGAATATTTGTGTGTGTGTGTGTGTGTGTTTTAATAGCCATTGGATTAAATAAAACAGCTGGCTTAGGTCAAAATTGAGGATGACTTTTCATGAACTCAAAAGTGTTTCCAATTTTTCTGTTGCACAAGGCCATGGATTAAAGCCTCGTTGTGCATTAAGGCCTTTTTCTATCAATCCAAGGACCGTCCTCTGGTTCCAGCATGGAAATAATTACAGAGGTGATAAACTCTTTTTAAAAATCCACTGTTGTTGTTTTCATAGTTACTGAGTTGGCATGTGTAGTAATATGGAAACCCGTTGCAAGTACGTATTGCCCCAAGAGGTTCTAAAGCTTAAAAAAAAAACCCGGCTTATTTGTGGGTGCTCCTGCTCCTGGTTCCCATTTGAGTTAAGGGTAGAGTTTTGTGAAGATAATACACCACACGTGAAATAAACATCCTCTTCAAAATGAACATTTCCTTCTATGTTCCAGTGCAGAAGGAAGGCAGATATTACAGGCTTGACTTGTATGTGACTTCATGCAGTCACATTCTAAAACAACAAGAAACTCTAAGGAGCTGCCTGATATTTCACTGTTTTCAAAGAGAAAACCACAATCTAATATTGTTATTTTGTTTAACATTTCTGTTTAACATTGAGGTTCAAAACCACTTAGATACAGGAGTCCAGGTGAGAGCTAACCTATTGGGATGAAAGATGGGAAGGTTAAACGGTGCTAAAAGGGTTGACATACTTACATTTCATTTCATTTATTTTATTTTTTAAAGGTTTTATTTTTATAGCTTTTTTTTTTTTTTTTTTTTTTAGTATTCTCTATACCCAACATGGTGCTTGAACCTATGACCCTGAGACCAACAGTCACATGCTCTACCGACAGAACCAGCTGGGTGCCCCAGGTTGACATACTTTTAAAATATTGTATTTTGGAAAATTTCAAATATAAAATATTAGAGAAATTGATATCATCCAGACTCTACCATACCCACTGCTCAGCTTAAACACCTGTCAACATTTTCCAATTCTTGTTTTAAACCAACCCCTCCTGGGGCACCTGGGTGGCTCAGTGGGTTAATCCTCTGCCTTCGGCTCAGGTCATGATCTCAGGGTCCTGGGATCGAGCCCCACATCGGGCTCTCTGCTTAGTGGGGAACCTGCTTCCCCCCTCACTCTCTGCCTGCCTCTCTGCCTACTTGTGATCTCTGTCTGTCAAATAAGCAAATAAAATCTTAAAAAAAAATAAACTAACCCCTCCCTACTTTTTTCTTTTGTGCCTGAGGATTTTAGTTCAAATTCAACATTTCAGCTGTAGATAATACAGAATGCATTCATAAATGATGAGGTTTTTTTCTTATAACCATTATGCCATTACCTATTATCACACTTAAACAATATCTTTCAACATCATCAAATATTCCATTGATATTCAAATTTCCTTTATGGCTGAAAACTTTGTTTTTAAATTTTTTTGTTATAGGAAATTTTAGACATAAGCATAAAGAGAATAATAAAATGACCCTCATGTACCTATCACCCACTTTCAACAATTATCAACTTTAACTCATTGTTTCATCTATGATGCCACATACTTCCCTCCCCACAGTTTTATTTTTCTTTCCAATATTTTCTTTCTTTTATGTGGTAACATTCATCTCACATAAAATTGATCATTTCCACCATTTTATTTATTTATTTTTTAAAAGATTTTATTTTATTAGTTAAGTGATGTGTGTGTAGTAATTCATAATTTTGTGTGACTGTCACCACTATCTTATTCCCCCCCCAAAAGGAAACCCCATACCCATTAAGCAGTCACTCCTCATTCCCCTATCTTCCCAGTCCTGGGAAGCACTAATCTGCTTTCAGTCTCTAAAGATATGCCTAATATGCCTATTTTGGATATTTCATATTAAATGGATGCCCCTTATAACTTTGAAGTGAATCTGAAATCCCCCATAATTTCATCCATAAAGAGTTCAGTGTGTGGACATCTGGGTGGCTCAGTGGGTGAAAGCCTCTGCCTTCAGCTCGGGGCTCTCTGCTTGGCAGGGAGCCTGCTTCCTCCTCTCTCTCTGCCTGCCTCTCTGCCTACTTGTGATCTCTATCTGTCAAATAAATAAAAACCTTTTTAAAAAAAGAGTTCAGTGTGTTTCTTTCAAAGGTAAGGACTCTTTTTCTTTAAGCCTAACCACAAGACTATTACCACATCTGGAAAAAATTAAACAGTAATTACTATCACAAAATATCCAGTCTGTGGTCAAATTTCCATTTGCGTCGTGTTATACGTTTGTTTTAGTTTGTTTGAATCAGGATCTATACCTGTATCTTAAATCTCTTTTCAGGTAGAGATTCCTTCTCCGTCTTCTCCCTACCCTTGCAACTTGTTTGCTGAAGATCTTGAACTGCCTTGTAGAGAATCCCACTGTCTTGCATTGGCTGCTTGCTTCTCGGCGGTGGTGTCTAATGTGCTCCTCTGCCCTCAGAGTTTCCTCCACGTTGGTAGGCCTGTCTAGGGCAGCGCTGTCCAATATGGCAGCTATTGGCCATGTGCAGTTATGGAGCGCTCGAGCTGTGACAAGTGACAAGGAGTCTTTGCTTGAGCAAACTTGAGTCCAACTCCTCTGAATCCTCTTCCTGATTGGGTTCCAGCTTTGGGTTTTGTTCAAGGCCTGCTTACTCCTGTTTTTAGAAAGAATCTAGCTGGGTGAGTTTCATGAATATCTCCCATTCTTTTTTAAAATTGTTTTGAAGGTTATATGTATTTATTTGAGAGCAACAGCAAGAGAGAACAAGGGCAGGGGGAAGGGTGGAGGGAGGGATAGAGCGAGAGGGAGAAGGAGACTCTCCACTGAGCAAGGACCCTGACGTGGGGCTTGATCCCAGGACCCTAGGGTCATGACCTGAGGCGAAGGGAGATGCTTAATTGACTGAGCCACCCAGGTGTCCCCCTACCTTTTTACATTTTATTATTTCTTTATTAAATTTTTATTTATTTGTTTGACAGAGATCACAAGTAGGCAGAGAGGCAGGCAGAGAGAGAGATGGGAAAGTAGGCTCCCCTCCGAGCAGAGAGCCTGATGCAGGACTCGATCCCAGGACCCCGGGACCATGACCTGAGCTGAAGGCAGAGGCTTTAACCCACTGAGCCACCCAGGCGCCCTATTTATTTATTTAAAAAGATCTCCCACTCTTGATATATGATCAAATTCCTCATCCCCTACCCTCAAAATCTTATCATCCTGGCCCACCTTCAGCAAGAAACTTGTTGAATTCGTCCACCTTGGAAGACTCCCCCTAGCCTTGATATTTCCTCTTTGTAATTTTCCATCCACTGACCCCTACTCTGCTTCTTGGCTATAAATCTCTTTGTCTTTCTTGGATTTGGACTTGAACCCAATTTCTCTCCCCTATTGCAAAACCCCATTGTAGTAGCCCCTCTTAAGGAAGATTTGCCTTAATATCTTTAACAAGTGTCTGAGTAATTATTTTCTTTAACACTAGTCCAAACTGGGATGTGTGGTGAGTGTAAATTACATACCAGATATCAAAGATTTAATGTAAAAAAGAAATGTAAACTATCTCTTTAATAATTTTTATATTGATTTCATGTTGACATGATGTTTTGACTACATTGGGTTAAATATGTTAATAAACTTAATTTCACTTATTTCTTTCTAGTTGCTTTTATCATTATTATTTATTTTTTAATATGGAAAATTATGTTTAATGCAGCATTATTTAAATCATAAACAATTTGAGGAAAAAACTTTTTTATTTATTTTATTTTTTTTAAAAGATTTTATTTATTTATTTGACAGACAGAGATTACAAGTAGGTAGAGAGGCAGTCAGAGAAAGGAGGAAGCAGGCTCCCTGCCAAGCAGAGAGTCCAATGCGGGGCTCGATCCCAGGATCCTGGGATCATGACCTGAGCCAAAGGCAGAGGCCCCAACCCACTGAGCCACCCAGGCACCCCAAGATTTCCATTTTTGATGGCTGCATAATATTCCGTGTGTGTGTGTGTGTGTGTGTGTGTGTGTGTGTGTAACATCTTCTTTATCCACTCATCTATTGATGGACATCTAGGCTTTTTCCATAGTTTGGCTATTGTGGACATTGCTGGTATAAACACTTGGGTGCACGTGCCCCTTCGGATCACTACATTTTTGTATCTTTGGGGTAAAAACCCAGTAGTGCGATTACTGGGTCATAGGGTAGCTCTATTTTCAACTTTTTGAGGAACCTCCATGCTGTTTTCCAAAGTGGCTGTACCAGCTTGCAATCCCACCAACAGTGTAGGATGGTTCCCCTTTCTCTTGTACCCTCATTGACATCTGTTGTTACCTGACTCGTTAATTTTAGCCATTCTGACTGGTGTGAGGTGGTATCTCATAGTGGTTTTGATTTGTATTTCCCTGATGCCAAGAGATGTTGGGCATTTTTTCATGTGTCTGTTGGCAATCTGGATGTCTTCTTTGCAGAAATGTCTGTTCATATCTTCTGCCCATTTCCTGATTGGATTATTTGTTCTTTGGGTGTTGAGTTTGATAAGTTCTTTACAGATTTTGGATACTCACCACTTATCTGTTATGTCATTTGCAAATATCTTCTCCCATTCTGTCAGTTGTCTTTTGGTTTTATTGGCTGTTTCTTTTGCTGTGCAAAAGCTTCTGATCTTGATGAAGTCCCAGTAGTTCATTTTTGCCCTTGCTTCCCTTGCCTTTCGCAATGTTTCTAGGAAGAAGTTGCTGCGGGTGAGGTCAAAGAGGTTGTTGCCTGTGTTCTCCTCAAGGATTTGGATGGCTTCCTGTCTCACATTTAGGTCTTTCATCCATTTTGAGTGTATTTTTGAGTGTAGTGTAAGGAAATGGTCCAGTTTCATTCTTCTGCATGTGGCTGTCCAATTTTCCCAACACAATTTGTTGAAGAGACTTACTTTTTTTCCATTGGACATTCTTTCCTGCTTTGTCAAAGATTAGCAGACCATAGAGATGAAGGTCCATTTCTTGGCTCTCTATTCTGTTCCATTGATCTACGTATCTGTTTTTGTTCCAGTACCATACTGTCTTGATGATTACAGCTTTGAAAAAGAGCTTGAAGTCTGGAATTGTGATGCACCCAGCTTTGCTTTTTCTTTTTCAACATTCCTCTGACTATTCAGGGTCTTTTCTGTTTCCATACAAATTTTAGGATTATTTGTTCCATTTCTGTGAAAAAATTTGATGGCATAGACATTTTTACAATATTTGTTCTTCTAATCCATGAGCGTGGAACGTTTTTCCATTTCTTTGTGTCTTCCTCAATTTCTTTCATGAGTATTCTATAGTTTTATGAGTACAGGTTCTTTGCCTCTCTGGTTAGATTCATTTTTACTAATCTTATTAATAAAAATAAAAATCTTATTAAAATAAAATCTTATTAATCTTGAGTGCAATTGTAAATGGGATCAACTCCTTAATTTCTCTTTCTTCTGTCTCGTTGTTGGTGTATAGGAATGCAACTGATTTCTGTGCTGTGATTTTATATCCTGACACTTTACTGAATTTCTGTATGAGTTCTAGCAGTTTTCGGGTGGAGACTTTTGGGTGTTCCACATAAAGAATCATATCATCTGCAAAGAGTGAGAGTTTGACTTCTTTGCTGATTCGGATGCCTTTTCTTTCTTTTTGTTTCTTTTAGGGCTTCTAGTACTATGTTAAATAGCAGTGGTGATAATGGACATCCCTGCCATGTTCCTGATTTGTTCCTGATATGTCTACATAAGGTTTTTTTTTTTCAAGTTCTTCATTTCTTTTACTCCTCAGGATTAATTGCTCGCCAGAATTACTATTGAAATGCACAGAGTTTTCTTCTTTCAGAAATGGGAATCAAGTAATACATACTGTTTTGCCATCTGCCTCATTCACAGGACGTATCATGGACATATTTCCATTGAATGACTTATTTTGAATGTTAATGTTTACATTAAGCTGTATTTTCCTTTAGCTATGTAATTTTTAAAAAACTTAAATTCAGTTAGCCACTTTATGGTTGCTTTTTATGTGGCAACTTGAAGATTTTAAATACATAGTGGCTTGAATTATTATTTCTATTGGGTGGTGCTGCATTAGACTTGATGAAATTCAGTTTTGCTTTTTTGGAAAGTTGTATGTCATAGGTTATGTTGCATATGTCTAGCTAGAAGCACATAATGTCACACTCTTCTTGTGATGTTACAAGTTGTTGATGATCGGTTTTTAAAGTTTATTTATTAATTAGGGGTTGCAAAATACTGATATTTTAATTTTGTCATTTCTTCTGTAATTCTGCCTCATCCACTGTTTGGTTCCTTAGTAGTACAGCTCGGTAGGGAAGGCGAGATCAATATTTGATTCTCTCCCTTTATTTATTACTTCTCAGAATTATCAGTTGGTTCAGAAGCCATTGGTAGATTAAAAATATTTAGGGGTGCTTATTTTTCTGTGCATCTTAGAGTGATTTACAGAGCTTACATATGAATGAAGATGCAGGTATGTAAGGAAATTGAATACTATCTGATCCCAAACTGGGATAATAAGAGGAAGTCTTCTAAAATGTCAAGGTCATGAAAGACAAAGACGGAGGAATTTCTCCAGAAGAAAGGAGACCAAGGAGACATGACAGTTAAATGCAACTTGTGATCCTGGACTGGATCCTGGATGAGAAAAAACAATTTTTTCCCCTTTTACTGTAATGGTCTTTAGTGAGACAATTGGTGACAATTGAGTAAAGTTTGTAGATTAGCTGATAGCTACTTTTCTGATTTTGATAATTGTACAGTAGTTATAAAGAGAATATCCTTATTTTTATGAAATGTACACTAAATTATTCAAAGGTAAAGGGAAATTATATCTGCAAAGAATTCTCAAATTATTAAGAAAATATACATATGAAGAAAGAAATGATAAATCAAATGTGGAAACATTTGGGGGATTTGAGTGAGATATATATAGGAATTCTTTGTTCCATTTTTGCAATTTTCTATGAATCTGAAATTGCTGCAAAAAAGTTAATAAACTAAAATAATGCATATGAATTTAAAAATCCTGCCTGTTCTCATTGCAAGATTATAAATAGGTTGATTCAATTTGAACTCAAAACCATATTAAAACGTACTTTGCAAGTTTGAGAGGGACTGTGTGAAGAACAAGAGAGTAGTTTAAAACCAGTTCTGAGAAGAGTTGTGTAGTGGTTTAAAATGTGTCCATAAGTTCTTTGACAATCTTTCAAAAGCTGGAGGTCAAGTCCCCTCTTTTTGAGTGTGAGTTGGACTTAGTGACTTGCTTCTAATAAGTAGAACGGTAGAAGTGGTACATCACTTTCTAAGACCAGGTCATAAAAAACACTGTGTTTGCATAAGTAGTCTTAGATCCCTGGCTCTGGAAGAAGCCACTCAGGCAGCCTTGTGGAGACACCCACATAGGTGCAACTGAGGCCAATGTGCCATCTTGGAAGTGAATTCTCCAGCTCCAGTCCAGCCTTCGGATAACAGCGGCCCTGGCCAACAGCTTGGCTGCAACCTCCTGAGAGACTGTGAGCCAGAACCACTCAGCTAAGTCACTCCTGCATTCCTGATTCGCAGAAACGGTGAGATAATAAATGTCTGTTGGCCAGGCTACTGTTACGCAGCGATAGATGGCTGATACAATTCCATATCTTTTTAAAAGAGATTTATTAATTTATTTGACAGAGAGAGGGCAGGGCAGGGGCAGAGGGAGAGGGAGAGGGAGAATCCCAAACAGAGTCACCGCTGAGCATGGAGCTGGATGTAGGGCTCGATCTCACAGTCCTGAGATCATGACCTGAGCTAAAATTGAGAGTCAGATGCTCAACTGACTGAACCACCCAGGTGCCCTTACAATTCCATATCTTAAGCACCTTGAAATCATTCTGCCTGGACAGCGGCTTACATATAAAACTGATCTTTTCCACCAGAGTCTGATATAATCTGTAAATGAGAGTAGATGTAGAAAGGAACATTTTCAAGACATAACCAAATGTACATTATTATTTTGAAAACTATTATTGAGATTATGGTACTTACTCAGAAGTCATGAGGAAATAGCTAAACTAAAATGTAAGCTTTTACTGACTGATTGGAACTCCTAGGAAGAGAATTTAAGACATGAGTTAGAATGTAAATAAGACATGAAATTGAGAATAAAATCATGTTATGAAAGTAGGTTTTAAACTAGGAGGAGATTTGCCACTAGAAAAGGCAAAGGAAACATAAACCTCTCATGAGAGGAAATCTTAGAAGGATAGTTTTCCATTGTATTTCTAGTACTTTCCGGGTGGTTCTGATTTCTCCCTTGATTTAAATCAATTATTGGGATCCTGCGTGGTTCAGTTGGTTAAGTACCCGACTCTTTGTTTTGGCTCAGGCCATCATCTCAGGGTCATGGAATGGAGCCCCGAGTCAGGCTCTGAGCCCAGGTTGAGGGGTGGGGAAGGCTCCTCCTCTCTCTGCCCCTCCCCCAGCTCATGTGCTCCCTCTTTCTCTCTCTCTCTCAAATAAATACAATCTTAAAAAATATAAATTAAGGGGCACCTGGGTGGCACAGTCTGTTAAGTGTCTGACTTTTGGTTTTGACTCAGGTCATGATCTCAGGGTCCTCGTATGACGCTCCACATTGGGCTCAGTACTGAGCACGGAGTCTACTTGAGAATTTCTCTCTCTCTCTCTCTCTCTCTCTCCCTCTCCCTTTGCCTCTTCCACTCATGCTGTTTCTCTCTCTAAAATAAAGAAAAAAAAATAAATCAATTACTTACTGAGCACCAGATGACTCAGATGTGCTCTTTGTCCTTGAAATGCTACTTGGAAACATTTTTGGCTGTGAACCATATTGTTTTAGGCTCATTGTCTTTTAGTTCCTTTGCTTCTGTGGTTCTATATTTGAGAAAGAGTTTTCTTATTTAAAATTTATCTCTAGAGAGGAGGGGAGTTATGTTTCACAGAACAGATATCGCTGTGGACGTAAATTGGTTAATAGGAATTTTGATTTGTGTACCTGCTGTCTCCTATGTGTTGCCATACCTCCAACAAAGCGATAAACACATTTCTGGCCATGCAAGGCCGAGACTCAGGTCTGAGATGATCCAGTAGTCACATCAACTTAGTTAAAGTAGAAAGGGCAGGAAAGAAAAATGAAGAATGAGGCCATAATCCATATTCACCATAAAAGGATTCCATTTGCAGTGCAGGAAAAGTGGTCTTTCTTTATGGAAAATAAGACTATACATACTGTTCTGAGAGCACTTAAATATTTACAGATTGACTTGTGCTGTGCATGCTTTTTCCATGAGACATGGGTCGTATTACTCTGTGATGTAAAATCCTGGCTCAGGTTGGGATCTCTCGGTGCAGAAACTGAGTTGGGAATTCTTACGTAAGTGCCTCATTGAGGGAATGCTCTCAGGAGAAGGGAAGTGAAGGAAGCAGGAGGGGGACTGGAGAAGGAGGTAAGCAAGGAGGCCATTTCAGGTGAGGGCTTGTTTCAGTCTGATCCCACAGGCACTACAGAGCACAATTTGTACCACAGAGGTAGTCTCACCTTCAGGCAGAGGGCTGGCCTTTTATACCTTATTTCAGTCAGCCGTTGGCTCTGGGCTGGTCTTTGGCGGGGGGGTATAGAGGTATAACCTCCTTGAGGTGGCTCCAGCTTGGCTGAGGAGAAGTCTCTAAAGAAGGGAACAGCTATGAGCCATTAACCGACAACACTCCCTGATGGGTGCATTGCTCCCATGTGACAGGAATCTTGGCAAGGAACCAACAGTGTCTACAACAGTTTTGAAATTTTTACATGGTCATTGTATCAGAATCTAGGTAGATGTTCCTCAACCCGTTTCTTCTTCCTGGCTATATACGTCGACTATATTTCCCAGACTCCCTTGCATTTTGCTGCAGCCCCATGAATCAGTTATAACCAATGGAAAGCAGGGAGAAGTGATATGGGCCACTTCTGGCCCCGGCCCATAAAACCCCACGTGTAAGACATCTTCCATGCTCTCTCTCTCTTTCTGGCTCTGTTGAGTTTTCTCTTTATAACTGCCAGATGTAGACCATCTAGTGGAAGACTGTGAGGTCCCACGGGATGAAGGACCTACTAGCTAGTTCCTTGAATGAACACGAAGAGACCCACCCTTTGCACAGACCCTTGTTGGACGGTGACTGGAGCAAGAAATAAATCATTATTATGTTAACCCGCTGAGATTTTTCAAGTTGTTTGTTTTAGTAGTTAGTCTACCATGACTCATTTAGTGAATGCCCTATTTTTCAGAAAACTGAATAGCTTCTGAAAACTTTATTTTCCAAATTCTATCCATTTCATTGATAATAATCCTTGCTCAAATCTGTGGCGACCAAAGGGCTGAAGACCTAAAATTAGATTTTTTTTCTTATTCCTTCAAACCTGAAGAAAGCTCTGACAGTATGCTCCATCCAGTATTATAGGTGAAATTTAAATGGGCCATGAAAATATATGGTTAGGATCATTCTTTTTTTTTTTTTTGGTTAGGATCATTCTTATCCAAAATCCTGTTCAGAGAAACCAAGCAGGAAGCTGCTTTCTCAAGGTTAGACAGCTTGCTGTTGTTAACAAGTGGTGACAACTGTTGGCTATGGTCTGCCTGACATAACTATTGGACTTGCCTAGCGCATAGAAAGCTCTTTAATGTTTCTGTTCAGCTGTTCCCAGGGCTACCATGGAGAGAGGTGAGCTACCTGATTACCTAAGAGGCCAGCAGGGCTACTGAGAACAAACTATTTGTTGTTTGGGAACAAGCACCTTCTCAATTTGTCAAGCTTTTGCTTCAGAAGATGGAGTTGCTACAGGAAGGAAGAGGGCACATTCTCTCTCTCTCTCTCTTGCGTGCACGCGCACGCACACACACACACATACACATACACTAGGGTGGACGTAGTATATAAATTCATCAATGCTCGAAACTGCTTTATGGGGTGGTGCCTGGGTGGCTCAGTAGGTTAAGCATCTGCCTTAGGCTCAGGTCATCTTCTCAGGGTCCTGGGATTGAGCCCCGCATCTGATTCCTTGCTCAGCCTGCTTCTCCATCTCCCACTCCCCCTGTGTTCTCTCTTGCGCTGTCTCTGTCAAATAAATAAATAAAAATCTTTTTTAAAAAACCTGGCTTATGGGACACAATAACTTGTAGGATTTAATTGTCATTAGTGGTTTACAGAGCATGCAGGGGGCTAAGAACTCCAGTGAATTGGGTGGGTCCATGTGGCCCACATCAGCTTTCCTTTTCCTGGAGTTGATTTGGAAATTCAGATTGGTTTGGGACCATAAGCAGTCTTCTTACTTTCTAAACCCACGTCCTTCTCCAGCTCAGAGAGAGTCTAGAAAGCAGACCTTTACCTGGCAAGCCCCAAGGACACTGCTGTCTTATACCCATCAAATCCCACAAGTGGAAATGGAGAGTGGCCCCAAACTCGGCGTGCTTTCTATGTGAAATTGGGTAGAGTCTAGTCCTCCCTGAGGGCAACAGAATTCAAGGGTCTTGGTGGTGGGGAGAGAGGTTGAAAGAGAGAGAGAGGCATGGGGTCAGGAAAGACAGAAGGAAACAGAGATAGAGAGAGGCAGAAAGAGACAGAGAGGGATAAAAACAGACATTGTTAAAAATCAGGAATGATCAGTTTCTTCTCCTTTCCATCACATCTTCTGTAGAGAAGAGAAAATGATAGGAGCTGGGAGAAGCGCCAATGTTACTTCATCATACTCCCTCCTGGGGAGTGGAGAGGAAATTTCTCAAGAAAAAATGTGGCCAAGGGAATAGGATTCCCTCTCACACTGTCAAAGATCTTTCTTCACTTCCAGAAAAAAAAAATCAGTCAAACAGGTGATTCTTTAGTGTTTACATTGGTTAGTCCCTCATCAAGTAATTTTTAAAGTTCACAATCTTTGAAATATGATCTCAAGAATCTCAGTGAAAATTCTGAAGCTCAGAGAAGTTGGATAGAATTCTGTGTATATCCCCTGCCTAGGTAACCTATGAATTGGCTGTAGGTATAAGAAAATATTAGGTCTCAAAAATGAAAAGAAAAGAAAAGATTAGGTTTCCGTACTATAAAACAGGGATCAGTAAATTTTTCCTG
Source organism: Neogale vison (assembly GCF_020171115.1). NCBI lineage: Eukaryota > Metazoa > Chordata > Mammalia > Carnivora > Mustelidae > Neogale > Neogale vison. Next base: position 118,732,088 of record NC_058105.1, on the reverse strand, counting down.
TAAATGTCCAGAGACTTTAAGCAATGACTCAACTCTGCCTTTCTAGTTCGAAAACAGCCATAGGCAATGCATAAGTGAAGGGGCCTGGATGTGTTCCAGTAAAACTCATCTTATGAATACTTGGATGTGAATTTCATATAATTTTCACGTCCTGAAATATTATTCAGTCTATAGAAAGCCATATTTTTCAACCATTAAAAAATGTACAACCCAGGGGGTGCCTGAGTGGCTCAGGCAGTTAAGCCTCTGACTCTTTTTTTTTTTAAGGTTTATTTATTTATTTTGGGGAGGGGTAGAGAAAATCTCAAGTAGACTCCCTGCTAAGTGCAGAGCCTGAGCTGGGGCGTGATCCCAGGATCCTGAGATCATGACCTGAGCTGAAAATCAAGAGTGAGTTGGTGAACCTACTGAGCTACCCAGGAACTCAAGTGTCTGACTCTTGATTTCAGGTCAGGCTTTGATTTCAGATCAGTGAGTTCGAGTCCTGAGCTAGGCTCCTTGCTGAGCGAGGAGCCTACTTAAAAAAAAAAAGAAAGAAAAGTACAACCTGGGCACCTGGCTGTCTCTGTCAGTAGAACACATGACTCTTGATCACAGGGTCGTGAGTTCAAACCCCATGTGTGGTGTGGAGTCTACTAAAAAAAAAAAAAAAGTACAACCCATTCTTAGCTTGTGAGCCATACAAAACCAGATAACTGAGGCACCTGGGTAGCTCAGTTGGTTAAATTTCTTTTTTTTTTTTTAAGATTTTATTTTATTTATTTGAGAGAGAGAGACAGTGAGAGAGAGCATGAGCGAGGAGAAGGTCAGAGGGAGAAGCAGACTCCCCATGAAGCTGGGAGCCCGATGTGGGACTCGATCCCGGGACTCCAGGATCACGCCCTGAGCCGGAGGCAGTCGTTTAACCAACTGCGCCACCCAGGCGTCCCTAAATTTCTGACTCTTGATTTCAGCTCAGGTCATGATCTCAGGGTTGTGGGATCAAGGCCCGCATCGGACTCCGTACTGAGAGTGGAGCCTGTTTGGGATTCTCTCTCTCTCTCCATCCCTCTCCACACTCTCTTTCTCTCCAAAAATAAAATAAAAGACAAATAAAAGCAGACAACTGGTGCTAGTTTTCCAACCCCTGCTTTAGGAAAGAAACTCTTCCCTTCAGGTAACTAGCACCTTGTTCTAAGTTTGTTCAGATGTCTTTATGCAGGGCACTGAGGCTGGATTTAAAAGTAAAAAGCAAAACTTAAAGACTCTGTCTTGGCTGGGGCACCTGGGTGGCTCAGTGGGTTAAGCCTCTGCCTTCAACTCAGGTCATGATCTCAGGGTCCTGGAATCAAGCCCCTCATCAGGCTCTCTGCTCAGCGGGGAGCCTGCTTCTCCCTTTCTCTCTGCCTGCCTCTCTGCCTACTTGTGATCTCTCTCTCTCTGTCAAATAAATAATTTTTAAAACAAAAAACAAAACAAAACATATTCTTGGTTTAAAAAAAGAAAAAGACTCTGTCTTGGCTGTTTCTGAATATACAGTTGACTTTTAAACAACACAGGTTTGAACTGTGCTGGTCCACTTATACATGGATTTCCCCCCCCCCCCCATAAATACAGTGTAGTACTTAAATCGTATTCTCTCTTACGATTTTCTTTTTTTTTTTTTTTTAAAGATTTTATTTATTTGACAGAGAGAGACACAGCCAGAGAGGGAATGCAAGCAGAGGGAGTGAGAGAGGGAGAAGCAGCCCCCATGCCCAGCCCGAGCCTGATGTGGGGCTTGATCCCAGGACTCTGGGATCATGACCTGAGACAAAGGCAGACGCTTAAGGACTGAGCCACCCAGGTGCTCCCTCCTATGATTTTCTTAATAGCACTTTTTTTCTAGATTAGTTTATTGTAAGAATATAGAATATAATACATGTACAAAATGTATGTTAATCAACCGGGTTTGCTCTCTATAAGACTTCTAGTTATGTTGCAGAAGACTCAAAAGTTAGATAGACATGTATTTTCTAGTGCATGGGGGTTGGTGCCCCTACCCCCTGCCTTGTTTAAAGGCCAACTATATTATCATTCTGGCCTCTCTAGCCATGATGAGCCCAAACAAGTGTGGAAGTTTAGAACTGTAAAAAGTAAAAAGAAATTCTCTTCTAAAACACTCTTGTTTACTGTCATCCTTAAGGGATATGAGTGTTTCTAGTTATTACATTCTTACCCGTGTTTACTCTGAAGTTTGATAGCCATTTCTTTTATTCAAAAAACTGTTCTAGAAGTAAAGAACAGTACTTGGCATTCCTTAGATATTAAAACATTTTAAAAATGCCTTTTTCCTCCCGCATCCCGGGTTTAATTGTTACTGTTGGTGGGTCACTTCTGCCTCTTGTCCCCCATTGAGCAGCTTTCCTCTGGCATCCCAGAGCTCCAGAGAGGCTGCCCCCTCCCTCCCACCCCAGCCCACTGTCCCACACTTAACCCTTCTTGGTACCAAGTGTCTGGGGCTCCTCCCTCTCCTGTGAGCCGCCCCCCCCCCCCGTCCTTTCCTTTTGCCTCCCCCAGTCCCACGGATTTGTAACATCTATCTGGGTGCCTTCTTGATTAAACCTTTCCGGTTGGGCTCTGGTTCATGGATTTTCTCTCTTCTCTAAACTCCCACGACACTTAGCCCGGGGTACACGATTTAGCACTTAATATATATTGTCTTTTATTGTTTGTTTCTATGTGTTGTGTTAGTTTTGTCTTTTCCAGTGAAGCCGCAGAGTTCTTGAAAGGAACACATCTTGTATTTTTTTTAAACCTCTCACAGTACCCCGGTAGGGACACAGTTCATACTTCCTGTTCTACCAATCAGTGTGACGTGATGGAAAGGCACAGATGTAAGGCTTTGTACACATTTCTGCAGTATCCGTGGTGCTGATGAATATCTGTCAAATTTATTAAACTGATGAAGAGCAGCTCGGAATCTAGTATTCAGTTGGGTAAATCACACCATCTCTGTATCCATTTTCTCATCTGCAAAATGAAGATGAAAATATTTTCCCAGCCTACCTCAGAGAATTACTGGGAAACTTAAATGAGATAATGTAGCTTTGAACTGTATGAATGTCAGGGATTAGTATACCTCACATTTCTTTCCCTAAGTGTTACAGGGAAAAGTAGGGTTTGGCTTTTATCACGAAGAGTGGGTCCCTTTCTAACCTTTGTTAGAATGGTGGGTCATTCTCAGGGAATCCTGAGTATGAGTAAAAAGGTAGGAACAGAGTAAACATGATCTCTTGGCTTTCAGTTTTCCTGAGGAATTTTTATGGTTGTGGCAAATACAGTAGGTGGTTGGATTTTGAAATGGAAATTCCCTAGCTAAGATAGTCTTTGCTGTCCCTTACTTAACTATCCTTTCTGTACTCTTGTCTGCGAGCTTATGACTGTCTTCATTCTCTCCTGGTCAGGTCTATAGCAAAATGTGGTAAAAGGAAATCTTAGCGAAGAGTTGAGAACTTCCTGCTTTTGGAGTGGATCCTCTTCTCTATTTCATGTCTTTAGATTCCAAAAGGAAAATCTTACTCTGGCCATGAATTGATATAATTTTTCTTCTCCTCCTCCTCCTCCTCCACCTTCTCCTTCTTCTTCAGCCTTTTATTTATTTTAAATAAACTCTATGCCCAACGTGGGGCTTGAACTCACGACCTCAAAATCAAGAGTCATATGCTCTACCTATTCCACTAGTCAGGTGCCCTCATAATTTTTCTTCTTATGTATTCCCTCCCTCCTTTACTCCCTGTTGACTTTTTCCCCCGGTCTTCCTGTCCTTCCTTCTTATTTTAGTTGCCCCAAATACCTACGTATATTTGTTACGATCGGTGCTATTTCTTGAGATAGTTTTTGTTTTTAATTAAAATAAAATTATTTGGGGTAAAAGATTTATATATCTCTTTATTAAATTCTAAAATGTATTTTTTATTAGTGCTTAATCCTGGATTTACTTTTTCTTTGTGTTGGTGAGATATATATGTATACATATATATGTATATATATATGCAATTCTTCTTCCCAGGACCCCTTTTACTGTCATTAATCTAGTAGTAAACACTAACTGACGCTATTCCTTTTTAAGGTTCAACTCCAGGTTTGAGCTAGACCTGAGAAACTGGCCTAAAGCGCTCCGGTAAACGTTATGGGCAGTTCGTATGGAGATCTCTGTTCTCCAGCTGTTCAGGACAGAAGCGCTACTGGTATGAAAAAACGGAAGCTTAATTTCTCATGCCTCCTTCCTTTTCTGCTAAGAGCACCGCACCTGCTTCAGTGTTCTAGGGAGAAATCACCACAGCTTTCTCCGCCCCCTGAAAAGCGCCATACTCCAGGTGGGTCTAGTTGCCTCCCTTCCCAGCCAGGCCGGAGAGCCAAAGGCACCCCTCCCGGGCTGAGTGGGTGCACCAAGCGCTGGCCCCCGCCCTCCGGGTCTCGGGAGTGAAGGCGGGACAGGTGACCCGCCGCGGGGTGGGCGGCCGGCGGAGTTAGTTACCTGGCGCGGCCAGGGGCGGGGCGAGGCGGGGCGAGGTGGGACGAGGTGGGACGGCGGGGGCGGGGCCGGGGTGCGATCCCAGGCTGCGATTGGTTCGCCCCGCGCCTGTCTCCATGTGCCGCGCGGCGGAGGCACAACATTCAAGTCCGGGGGCGGGGCCGGCGCGCGCCGGGAGGAAGCGGCAGCGCGGCAGCTGCGGGGCGTGGGGGCGGTGGCGGTGGCGGCGGCGGCCGAGGCCGAGACCCAGGCGGCGGAGGCTGAGGCGAAGGCGGCGGCTCCCTACCCCGTGACGGTGCTCCGTCGGACCCCGTTCCGGGCTCCATGGAGGCGGCGGCGGGCGGGGGCTGCGGCTCCGGGCCGCCGCTGCTGCTGAGCGAGGGCGAGCAGCAGTGTTACTCCGAGCTCTTCGCGCGTTGCGCCGGCGCCGCAGGCGGGGGCCCCGTGTCCGGGCCCCCTGAGGCTGGCAGGGCCGTCCCTGGCGCGGTCACCGCAGCCGCGGGCACCGTGGCCGACCTCTTCCGGGCGTCGCAGCTGCCCGCCGAGACGTTGCACCAGGTAGGTCCCCGCGCCCCTATGCCACAGCAGGTCTGTGGGGGACCATTTCTGTGGGGGTCAGGGGGCGGGGTGGGGCGATAGGGCTGCCCAAGGACCTGGAGGCCTCGGCCAGGTCCAAGTCGGGGATGGCGGCGACGCCCTTGTCCCCCCGGGAACACCAGCCTCCTCTGCAGCTCAGGAGTGCTGGGTGCGCTCCCCGTCTTCCTCCCCTGAGACAGACTGACACTCCTTCCCCTCCCCCGGCCATTGCTGGGGCTCTGCGGCCGCCCAGACCCAAAGTTTGCCTTGTTCTGGAAGTGGTGTTTGTTTTGGCTGGTGTCTGGTTTAACCTCTGCTCGCTGCTCCTGCCTTTACCTCTTCTGGGTGGGTGGAAAGGTGTAGGCGCTCAGGGTGCCTTGCTGGATTTGAACTTGAAGTGCGTGTGTGTCTGTGTGTGTGTGTGTGTGTGTGTGGAGAGAGAGAGAGAGAGAGAGAGCGCGCGAGCCAGAGGCCCCAAATTGAATGTTGTCCGACATATATACATGTAATATATTTATGTATCAATATAGATACATGTATCTACTATATGTGTTTGCTCACTAACATATTTCTGAATATTGGTATTAAATTGGAAAGCCTTAGTAAGTTGCAGAGCAGGGACAAAGGGCTGCAAGAGGATGTCTGTCAAAGCAAAGTCAAGCTTCCTGTTTCGGGTTAGAGATAGACCCCAGACATCCACCATAGGAGGCACCTTGTAGTTTCCCATCTTATTACTTGGACTTGAAACAGAACTGGAAAGTAGTGTATGTCATAGCTACCTCCTTTTAGCTGCACCATACCTGGAAAAGGAGGAGGGAGTGATCCACAGCACACGCTGTTTTTGTTTTTTGCTTTCCCTGGAGCTTGGAGAAAGACTACTTGATAAGCATCATCTTTTGATGTCACCAGACTTTCATGTTGGTAAGATTCTCAATATCAGGCCCGAAACATGGAATGAAGCTTTTTAAAATTGTTTTTTCAAGTTTTAATTTTAATTCCAGTTAACATACAGTGTTACATTAGTTTTGGGTGTACAATATAGTGATTCAGTACCGCCGCACATCATTCTGTGCTCCGGAGGACAAGTGCACTCTTTAACCCCTATCACCTGTTTCACCCTTCCCCCCCACCTCCCTCCCTCTGGTAACCATCAGTTTGGTCTCAGTAATTAAGAGTCTGTTTCTTGATTTGTCTCTTTTTCTTTTCCCTTTGCTTGTTTCGTTTCTTAAATTCCACATATGCATGAAATCATATGGTATTTGTCTTTCTCTTACTGACTTATTTTGCTAAGCATTATACTCTAGCTCCATCCATATCATTGCAAATGGGAAGATTTCATTCTTTTTGATGGTTGAATAATATTTCTTTAACTATATAATATATAAAACACTTGGTCTTCTTCTGTATCTTGGCTGTTGTAAAGAATGCTGCTATAGGGGCGCCCGGGTGGCTCAGTGGGTTAAGCCGCTGCCTTCGGCTCAGGTCATGATCTCAGGGTCCTGGGATCAAATCCCGCATGGGGCTCTCTGCTCCGCTGGGAGCCTGCTTCCTCCTCTCCCTCTCTCTGCCAGCCTCTCTGCCTACTTGTGATCTCTCTCTGTCAAATAAATAAATAAAATCTCTTTAAAAAAAAGAATGCTGCTATAAACTATAAACATAGGGGTGCATGGAAATGAAGCTTTTTAAAAAAGATTTTATTTATCCATTTATGAGAGAGAGAAAGAGAGAGCGAGCGAGAGAGAGAGCATGAGATGGGAGAAGGTCAGAGGGAGAAGCAGACTCCCCATGGAGCTGGGAGTCTGATGGGAGACTCCATCCTGGGACTCTAGGATCATGACTCGAGCTGAAGGCAGTCGCCCAACCAAGCCACCCAAGGTACCCATGAAGCTTTTCTTAAAAGCAATAGTTAGTGTGAAAGTTAACGTCAGTTGAATATTTAGAGTGGGGAGTGGTAGGTTAAAATCTAGTTCTAGAGGATTAATGAGGGCTTTATGGCTCATTCGCAATCACTGGGTTTGTAGGTTCTTTTTTTTTTTCTCTTACCTCGTATAAGACTAGGCTTTATACTGCTGGAGTCTGCATATGCCTATATGTTTGTGGGTATAACTTTAGCCACTCTGTAATCTTTCACCTTTTAAAAAGGATTTCTGAAAATGTAATTAGTATTCATAGAACTTAGTATGACTGTTTAGCCCTTAAGTCCTTTGTATGTAGGAAGTTCTGCAGTTGCTGTTCTGTGGTTGAGCTGAACTAGGTAGACAAAATGTCAGTGTCTTAAAACACAAACCGTGGCCATTACTTGAAGCCCTCAGAATATTCCCAAGTATATAAATTTATTAAATGCTGTTACAACTTCTCACCCAAAAAAGAAATAAGTGACTGAGGCCGCACAGCAAATAAGTGACAGCTGGGCACCTGCTAAGGCTTATTTTGTTGTCAATAATACGTGGTATGTGATAGGAGAAAGTGGGCATATTAAATGTGAATATGTTGGTTCACCATTCCTAAGGAATTGGGGAGGGGACGGTCCTGGTGTTAGAATCATGCTCTCTTAAAAAAAAAAAAAAGAATCATGCTCTCTTGAAGTATATATGATTTAGAAAGAACCCAAGGCACAGTGTATTTGCATGGATGAGTTTAAATTCTTTTTTTTTTAAAGATTTTTTATTTATCTGACAGAGATCACAAGTAGGCAGAGAGGCAGACAGAGAAGGGGGGGAGGCAGGCTCCCTGCCGAGCAGAGAGCCGGATGTGGGGCTCGATCCTAGGACCCTGGGATCATGACCTGAGTCAAAGGCAACGGCTTTAACCCACTGAGCCACCCAGGCGCCCCGAGTTTATATTCTTGATGTCCAGTTGAAACCTGCTTGTAGAAGACTGCTTCAGATGTTGGCAAAGAGAGACATGCCTAGAAGATTGCTTGTAGTAAATCTCAGATGTAAGCTTTCTTACTCAGCCCAGCAAAATAAAATACATACTTCCCCATTAACCCAATATAATTGCAATAATCCAGTATTCTTCATACAGGTAAAAGTGAACATCAGAGGATTCTGGACAGGGAAGTGTAATCAGAAGAGAGTGAAACAAAGCTAGCAGTCAGCAGCCACCTAATTTTTACCAGCCATTTTAGTGGTGTGTGCTGTGGTGTGATATCGTATGGTGTGGTGTGGCATAGCTTGATGTGTGTGTGCATGCTCCATTTACCTCAATTTGCATTTCCCCATGAGTGTATTAGCCATTCTTTAAAACAAATGGAGACATTTTTAGCCTTTCCCTGTTAAACAGGAACCTGTAAGTTCAGAATTAAGTGGCCCAACAGGTATAACTGCCCAAATCATGGAGGTACTTACCATCCCTGGTAATTTCTATGGTAACAGCCAGATTTTTTTTTCTTAATAAGCATGTAACTAAGATTACCATAACATTTCAGGCAGGGTGAAAATCTTACCTGGAATAAATGTTTTACAAAAATAATTTTGTCTCCTCCTTGCAGTAAAAAATAAACTACTATACCTATTACTTTGTTACGAAAGTGAGTTATGTTAAGGATTTTTTTGTGTTGAAAAAATATATGTATATTTTTAAATAGATTTAATTTTTTTCAGAGCAGTTTTATGTTCACAGAAAAATTATGGGGAAGGTACAGAAAAATCCCATACATCCCCTACCAACACACATGCCAGCCTCCCCCATGATCAGCATCCCCCACCAGACTGATTGATTTGTTATAGTTGACATTGACATATCATTATTTCCCAAAGTCCATAGTTTGCATTAGGGTTCACTCTTGGTATTCTACATTCCATGTTTTTAATATTTATTTATTTAATATTTTTATTTCATTTGAGAAAGAGACATAGCAAGGGAGGGAACACAAGCAGAAGTGGAAGAGGGAGAAGCAGGCTTCCTGCTGAGCAGGGACCCCGATGCAGGGCTCAATCCCAGGACCCGGGGATCATGACCTGAGCCCAAAGACAGATGCTTAGTGACAGAGCCACCTAGGTGTCCCCATTATATGTTTTTTAAAAAAATATATTTATTAAAACAATTTTTATTTATTTGAGAGAGAGAGAAAGAGAGAGAGCATGAGAAGGGGGAGGGTCAGAGGGAGAACTGAGACTCCATCCTGGGAGTCCAGGATCATGACCTGAGCTGAAGGCAGTCACTTAACCAACTGAACCACCCAGGTGCCCAAGACTTAATTTTTTTAAATTGCACTTTTAGGTAAATATCAAAATTGAGGGAGAGGTGCATAGTGTTCCCAAAACCCCCCTTGCTACACACATACACAGCCTCCCCCATTAGGAATACTCCCTTCCAGAGTGGTAAATTTTTTGCAATTGGTGAACTTATATTGGCAAATCATAATTACCCCAAGTCCATAGTTTACATTATGGTTCACTCTTGGTGTTGAACATTGTATGGATTTGGACAAATGTATAGTGACATGTATTTACCATTAAAATATCATACAGAATAGTTTCACTGACCTAAAAATCCTCTGTGAACTGTATAGTCATCCCTTCCACTTACTCCCAACCCCAGGAAACCACTGATCTTTTTACTGTCTCCATAGTTTTGCCTTTTTTAGAATGTCGTACAGTTAGAAAAACACAGTATGTAATCTTTTCAGATTGGCCTCTTTTCACTAATAATCCACATTTAAGATTCCTCCATGTCTTTTGATAGGTTGATGGCTCATTTCTTTTTAGTGCTGAATAATACTCCATTGTCTGGCGGTACCACAGTTTATTTATCCATTCAGGAACTGGAGGACATCTTGGTTTCTTTCAAGTTTTGGCAGAGATCAAGTTGCTATAAACATCTGTGTGCAGGTTTTTGTGTGGACTTAAGTTTTCATTTCCTTTGTGTAAATACCAAGGAGTGTGATTGCTAGATCATATTGTAAAACTATCTTTAGTTTTGTAAGAAACTTCCAAATTGTCTTCCAAAGTGGTTGTACCATTTTATAGTCCTCTCAGCAATGCATGAAAGTTCGTGTTGCTCCATATTCTCACCAGCATTTGATGATATCAGTGTTTTTTATTTTGACCATGGGAACATATCTTGTTTTAATTTGCAGTTCCCTAATGGCATGATGTTGGGCATCATGTCATATGTTTATTTGCCATCTTGCATTATATTTTAAGGCATCATAATAGCCTATTTGAAAAAGGCCTTTTGGTCCTATTTTTATTTATTTATTTATTTATTTTTAAGATTTTATTTATTTCTTTGACAGAGACAGATCACAAGTAGGCAGGGAGGCAGGCAGAGAGAGAGGGGGAAGCAGGCTCCCTGCCGAGTAGAGAGCCCGATGCGGGGCTTGATCCCAGGACCCTGAGATCATGACCTGAGCCGAAGAGAGGCTTTAACCCACTGAGCCACCCAGACGCCCCTACTTTTATTTTTTAAAGATTTTATTTATTTGACAGAGAGAGAGAGATCACAAGTAGGCAGAGAGGCAGGCAGAGAGGGAGGGGGAAGCAGGCTCCCTGCTGAGCAGAGAGACCGATAGGGGGATCCAGGGCTCAATCCCACGACCCTGAGACCATGACCTGAGCTGAAGGCAGAGGCTTAACCCACTGAGCCACTCAGGCCCCCAGAGGGGCACCCGGCTGGCTCAGTTAGTAGAGAACATGACTCTTGAGTTTAAGCCCTGTGATGGGTGTAGAGCTTGCTTTAAAAAAAATAGAGGAGGGGTGCCTGGGTGGCTCAGTGGGTTAAGCCGCTGCCTTTGGCTCAGGTCATGATCTCAGGGTCCTGGGATCGAGTCCCGCATCGGGCTCTCTGCTCAGCAGGGAGCCTGCTTTCTCCTCTCTCTCTGCCTGCCTCTCTTCCTACTTGTGATCTCTCTCTGTCAAATAAATAAATAAAATCTTTAAAAAAAATAGAGGAATATAGCCTCTAGAAATAAAATACCTACCTTGGGGCGCCTGGGTGGCTCAGTGGGTTAAGCTGCTGCCTTCGGCTCAGGTCATGATCTCTGGGTCCCGGGATCGAGTCCCGCATCGGGCTCTCTGCTCAGCAGGGAGCCTGCCTCCTCCTCTCTCTCTCTCTCTGCCTCTCTACCTACTTGTGATCTCTGTCTGTCAAATAAATAAATAAAATCTTTTAAAAAAAAGAAATAAAATACCTACGTTAAACTAGCAAGTTTTATATTTGGTGTAATGAATTAAACTATATAGACTTATTTATAATATTTATCTTTTAGGATGGTGTGTTAGTCCCTGGTAATGCTGTGCATATTTGAAGAAGTCATAATTTTATTTTTTATGATAGTCAACTCTTTTTATTTTGAAATAGTCTGTTTTTTAATTGAGATACAATTAACATATAACATTATATTAGTTTCAGGTATGCAACATAATGATTTGGGATTTGCAAATTTTGTGAAATGATCACCACACTAAATCTACATCTGTCACTATACATTTTTTTTCATGTGTTCAGAACTTTTATGATAGACTCTCTTAGCAACTTTCAAATGTATAGTATGATATTATTATCTATAGTCACCATGCTATTAAATCCCCATGACTAATTCATTTTATAACTAGAAGTTTGTAACTTTCTATCACTTTCACCCATCCCTCCCCTATCTATCTGTCCTCTGTATTTATGAGTTCAAGTTTTTTGTTTGTTTGTTTTAAAGATTTTTTTTTATTCATTTGGCAGACAGAGAGCACTAGTAGGCAGAGAGGCAGGCGGGGGCGGCGGCGGGGGGGGGGGGGAAGCAGGCTTCCTGCCGAAGCAGAGAGCTTGATGTGGGACTGGATCCTTGGACCCTGGGATCACGACCTGAGCCGAAGGCAGTAGCTCAACCTACTGAGCCACCCAGGTGCCCCAAGTTTTTTGTTTTTAGATTCCACATGTAAATGAGATCATATGGTATTTGTCTTTCCTTTTCATGATAGTTAACTCTTAGACATTAAGGGGAGTAGCTGTAAGACAGTGCTGATTCTGTAATATCAGGGGATATCACTGAATTGGAAAAAAGCTAATAAATGTCTGATTATTTAAGCAGCTTTGATTGAGTTAAAGAAGTAAAACATGGCTGCTAGAAGCAGGTGATATTTAAACAATTCCTGTGCATGGAATCATGTTTTTATTTTTTTAAAGGTGTATTTATTTTAGAGAGAGCTTGAGGGGTGGGGGGAAGGCAGAGAGAATCTCAAGTGGTCTCCGCTGAGTGCCGAGAATGTGGGGACTCGATCCTGTGACCCTGAGATCACCGTTGTAGCAGAAGTCAGGAGTCTGTAAGCGAGGGGGTAGGGGTGGGAGGGTGGGGGGCTGGATGGTGCAGTTGGTTGGGTGTTCAACTCTTGGTTTTGGCACAAGTCATGATCTCAGGGGTCCTGAGATGGGCCCCAAGTGGTTGCTCTGAATTCAGTGAGGAGTCCGCAGAAGTTTATCCCTCCCTCCCCCTCCACCCCTCCCCGTGCTTATGCTGTCTCTCTAAAATAAATGAGTAAATCTTAAAAAATAAAAAAAACGAGTTGGTTGCACAGGGCATCTGGGTGGTGCAGTCAGTTATGTGTCCGACTCTTGGTTTTTGGCTCAGGTCCTGATTTCACTGTTGTGAGACTGAGCCCTGTGTTGGGCTCCCCACTCAGCGTGGAGTCTGATTGAGAGTCTCTCTCCCTCTCCTTCTGCCCCTTCTGCTTGTGTGGGCTCTCTCTTTCTCAAATAAATAAAATCTTCACTTTAAAAAAAAAGATTTTATTTATTTCTTTGAGAGAGAGAAAGCGAGAGAGATCACAGAGGGAGAGGGAAAAGCACTCACTGCCGACCGAGAGGAGAGCCTGATGCTGGGCCGGATGCCAGGACCCAGAGATCATGACTTGAGCTGAAGGCGGCCACTCAACCGACTAAGCTACCCAGGTGCCCCAATAAATAAATCTTAAAAGGGGGGTCCATGGCTCAACTGACTGAGCCTCCCAGGTGCCCCATGCATGGACTCACCTTTGGGAAGAAGTCCTCTTTAAAGGTTTTCTTTAATTCATTGAAGCAGCTGTTTAATCATTAAAGAAAACTATAGGTAAAAGTCAAAATTTTTGTGAACTTTCCCCATTGTTAGATTATTAGTCAGAACTATTTTTAAAAAATGCAAATAAGACAGTTCTCTATTTTTGCATCTTTTTATCATGTCCCTTTGAACATAGACTTTAAGGAGATATGGCCAGAGCACTAAAACAGTAAGTAAGAATGTATGCTGTTTGAGATAGTGTTCTTTTATTGTTAAAAAAAAAAACCAATAATGCCAGCAGATACAGGAAGTCCCAGAGCCAAACCATTGTGTGGTTAAAGGAGGGACATTTGCATAATAGTTGCTTGTTGCCACTTTTATAACAAAAATACTTCAGGTGTGTAAAACTTAGAGGATTACCCAACAAATAATTAAAACAGTTCACATTCAGTATGAAGGTTTTCTGTAACCTCCTTCTCTGGTCCCATTCTCTTCCCTGCAACCTCCGAGGTTACTGCTGTCCTGAATTTGGTGTGCATGAACTGAAAAAAATGGGACGCCTGGGTGGCACAGCCGGTTAAGCAGCTGCCTTTGGGATCCCGGGATCCCAGAATCCCAGGGTCCTGGGATTAAGTCCCAACATTCGGCTTTTTGTTCAGCGGGGAGCCTGCTTCTCCCTCTGCCTGCTGGTTCCCCTGCTTGTGCGTGCTCTTTCTCTGACAAATTAAAAAAAATCTTTAAAAAACAAAACAAAAAGAAAATGTTAGTACTTTTTTTTTTTTAAGGTTTTTATTTATTTATTTATTTGATAGAGAGAGATCACAAGTAGGCAGAGAGGCAGGCAGAGAGAAAGGGGGAAGCAGGCTCCCCACTGAGCAGAGAGCCCGATGTGGGGCTCGATCCCAGGACCCTGAGATCATGACCTGAGCTGAAGGCAGAGGCTTAACCCACTGAGCCACCCAGGCACCTCTAGTACTTTTATTATATGTGTAGATAACGTGTATCTGTACAGCGTGTGTGTATATCTATATGTCACTAAAACAATATATTGTTTTGTATGGCTTTTCGGCTTTTTTAAAAAAAGATTTTATTGGGGGCACCTGGGTGGCTCAGTGGGTTAAAGCCTCTGCCAGAGTCCTGGGATCAAGCCCCGCATCATCTGGCTGTCTGCTGAGCAGGGGGCCTGCTTCCTCCTCTCTCTGCCTGCCTCTCTGCCCACTTGTGATCTCTGTCAAATTAATAAATAAAATCTTTTTTAAAATATTTTATTTATTTATTTGACAGAGAGAGAGAAAGAGTGAGGGAACACAAGTAGGCGGAGCAGAAGAAGGAGAAAGGGGCTCCCCGCTGAGCAGAGAGCCCGATGCCGATGCTGGGCTCCATCCCAGGACCCTAGGATTATGACCTGAACTGAAGGCAGTTGCTTAACTGACTGAACCAGCCAGGTGTCCCTGTATGACTTTTCAACTTAAAATTAGAAGTATTGTACTCTGTAACCTGCAGCTTGCTCTTCCTCTCATTACGTTTTTGAGATTCATCTTTGTTGACACATGTAGCTCTAGTTCATTCATGTTTCCTTTTTAAGAATCTTCATTACTTAGTCTTACAGTGACTCATCATTATGGTGTCGTAGAGGCCTTTATGCCTGAGGGAAGTGGCATTTTTATTTGTATAGAATGTCACATGACTGGGGGACTGTGCTAAACATGTACAAATATTAAGAACTCCATTATAGTTAGCAAAACACACACTGATATTCTTGAAGTGTTAGAGGACCTTAGAGTTAATTGATTGGGTTTTCATAGGCTTGCTTTTTTCTCATCTTTTTTTTTTAAAAAAATTTCTGGTGCAGCCTGTGAATGAACGTCACCATCTTGACATTTATTTTGTTACATTTTTAAAATTTAAGTTCAATTAGCCAACACATAGTACATCATTAGTTTCAGATGTCGTGTTCAACAATTCATCAGTTGTGTATAACACCCAGTGCTCATCACATCGTGTGCCCTCCTTAATGTCCATCACCCACCCTCTCATCTTTTTTTAAACGGAAAATCTCAAACAAGTGGATAGAATAATATATTAAACTCCTCTGTCCTTACCATCCATGGTCAACAACCATCAGTGCACACGTGATCAGTTCTGTTCCATCTGTGTTCTCAGTTTTGTACCCTACCTGCTCTGTTATCCTAAAGCAAATCTCATATATCACATGATTCATAGCGTTTATCTTTAAAGAAGGAACCTGGGAGTGGTCAGAGGAGCTTGAAACATGGAGGGATTTAATATAGGCGGAAAAGGTATCTGTGGCCTTTGGTCAAATGACAAGACTGAAGGACGGTTGCATGTGATTGAGCTATATGCAGTCTTTAAGATAAGGATATCTGAGACTGATTTAGAAAGATTAGGTAAACCAATAGGGAGACTGAAAAGGTAACAAAAGTGAAGACTAGAAATACAAGATGGGGGCACCTGGCTGGTTCAGTTGGTGGACATGTGACTCTAGATCTTGAGGTCTGAGTTCAAGCCCTGAGTTGGGTTAGAGATTACTTTTTTAAAAAATGCAAGGTAGTTTTGAATGTTGGCCTAGTTTCACATGCATAACTGGGGACTGTCCTACTTTAAGGGTATGGAAAATTGGTTGTGAGGAAATCTTGAATTGTTTCAGTAATTATCAGTAAGTTTTTAAAGAGGGTTTGGTTCCTTTCCAGGTTTTTTTTTTCAGATTTTATCTTTGTTTTGTAAAGGCAGGTATCTAGAATTTTGTATTTATATCATTCTCTAGTACGTGTCTTCTGGTGGGCATCTAAGTCTGTTTGGGCCGCTAGAACAAAATACTACATCTGGGTTGCTTATAAACCATGGAAGTTTACTGCCCACAGTTCTAGAGGCTGGTAGCCCAAGATCATGGTGCCAGTATGTTTGCCTTCTGGTGAGGGGCCCCTTTCCTGGTTTATAGCTGGCCCCTTCTTGCTGTGTCCTTAAATAGTGGAAAGGGCTAGGGATCTTTCTGTAGCCTCTTGTTAAGGCATTAAATCCCATTCATGAGGGCTCTATCCTCATGACCTAAGGACCTTCCAAAGGCCCTGCCTCCTAATACCATCACATAGGGCATTAGAATCCCAACATGTGTGTTTTGTGGGGTACACACTTGCAGAGCATAGCAGAAACCAACCAGCCTGGGTTGCTCAGGCCAGTGGGGTTTCCTGGGGCAGGAGACTCAATTTTCAAAGCAGGACAGTTGCAGGCAAATTGGGATGGTTGGTCACTCCCTCTAATGGTTGCCACATTAATTATCTATTGCTCTGTAGCGACTTTGCATAAATTTAAATTGCAGCTTAAAACAACACATTTATTATCTTGTTGCTCCCTTGGGTCAGGAATCCTGACATGGCTTACTTGGGTCCTCAGGTCAGGGTTTCACAAGTTCTGAAATCAGGGCATTGACTGGGTGGCATTCCTTTGTGTAGCTCGGGGACCTCTTCCAAGCTCATGTCATTGTTAGTAGAATTCAGTTCCTTGTGAGTTTAGGACTGAAACTCTCAGCTACTAGAAACCCCCTGCAGTTCCGTGCCACATGGCTCTTTCCATAGGCAGTTCATAATATGGCTGTTGGCTTCTTTCAGGAGATTCTCTCTCCAGTTTGCTCAGAGGATAGACACCCCGTTGCCTCTGCCGTATCCAGCCATAGCCATAGAAGCAAGTCACAGGTTTGGTTTTGCACTGAAGAGGAGAGGATTATTCAAAAGCCAAGACACCAGGAAGTGAGAATTATTGGTGGTATGTGTCACCTTAGGAACTTTGTACCACACTTGTCTTCCAGAGTTTTCTGAAGCAGAAAATTACTGTTTAGCTTTTTGGGGCCAGATAGTATAGATGTTTTTGCTCAACCGCGTATTTAAAATTTATCTTTTTAAAATATACTTTCATGCATAATTCATTTTCTTATGCCATGTAGAACTGGAAACTATGTTATCTTCTTATGTATTATTTTCAATTTTAGTCTTTAGGCAATTTGTTTTTTCCTCTTAACTAGTAGGAGGCAGGAAAAGAAGTGGAAAAGCAGTCCACTCCTGCCCGGAACACTCTATAGCAGGCCTGGGTCCATTTTGGGGGTCTCTGAATTTAGTTGTGGAAAAAGATACATTTGTATTTATACCAATCTTTAACTGAAATCACGCATTTCCTTCTATTGTGTATATAGGCAAACAAACCACAGTATTAGTAGTAGTACCTATGATTTTATCACTTGTAGAAATAGGATTTTTTAGAATTATAATCAAACACATGCATTACTACCACAAACTTACTTTTTAATATTTTGATAGCTATATTTCAGTATGTTTCTTTTATAGTCCTATTTTAAGTGTTTCATGTTATACATTTAAAAACAGTATTCTGAAAGAGGTCTATGCCCACTACCAAAGGGCAGGGGGCATCGCACAAAAACAACGAATAAGCCTTGTTCTGAAGAGTTGTGAGGTGTCTGGACTAGGAATTTCAGTTCTTCATGGTTGATTGTTTCCAAAGTCAGAATGGCAGCAGCACTGCTGGCAGGTCTGGGTCAGGAACGAGATTCGAGATTCCATAAGGCTGCGGTGGTCCCAGCCCCTCCAGTCAGCCCTTTGAGGGGGAAAGGAAGGCGGGAGAGCGTGAGTGCTCAGCTGCTTCCACCAGGACTTCACCCTGCAGTCCCTCCTGTCCCTGCTCAACTCTCACTGCTCCTGACCTTTCTATCTGGCCCTCTCTACTCTGCTTCATTCCAGAGAACCCCTGTGGAGCACATGCCAGCTGGCTTTTGGGCCTGTTTTATTTACCACTATTCTCTGTACTTCAGAGACTGGCTAGAACATGAACCTGAAAGGAAAAGTGATTTTTAACAGACTGGAGAAGCTCCGCTGTCCCCATAATTTAATTCAGATCCAGGAGAGGCTATTTAATATTAGGTTAGTAGTAAACGTTTGCTTTGACTTAATTCATTTGTAACACTTTGCCATTGGTTTACAGAAAAATAGCTTTGTTCAGCCTCCTGGGGGTAATTAAATGTTTCACCTGTGTTAATTTCCTGACTAATTGAAGTGAATCCCATAAATGCCAGCAATTAGGAGTTGTTTTTGCTTTTTTTTTAAACAGGCTTTCTTAAATGTGTAATGTTTGTCCTGTGCCTTCAAAAGAACATATTTAATGCAGTATTCTCTTTGTTGATCCCTTAGTTCAGGGTCGGTGTTGTGAAAAACAGATGATTTTACATGAACAGGTTTTTGGCCCTGGAGATGTTTGGTGTACTTGCTTTTGGAGTTTTTTTTTTTTCTCCTTTAGGATTCCTTTGAAATTGTTTTAAAATGTTTTAATTCCTCTCCTTTGCATACATTCTGGTAATTTTGAGTCCTATTACTGAGAGATGGCACTGGAAGCAAAATGTGTGAAATTTACCATGCGGATGTCTTTTTTTTTTTTTTTTTGTATGTTTGACAGAGATCACAAGCAGGCAGAGAGGCAGGTGGGGGGGGGAGCAGGCTCCCCGCTGAGCAGAGAGCCTGATGTGGGGCTCAATCCCAGGACTCTGGGATCATGACCTAAGCCAAAGGCAGAGGCTTAACCCACTGAGCCACCCAGCCTCCCCACCATGCGGATTTCTTAAAATTCTCTCTCTCTCTCTTTTTTTTAAGAGACAGAGAGAAGGAGAGTGCAAGCTGGGGAGAGAGGGGCAGAGGGGAGAGGATCTTTTTTTAAAAATACCTCCCCTTTTTAAAATGATTTTATTTATTTGACAGAGAGCGGGTGCAAGAGATAGAGCACAAGCAGGGGAAGTAGGAGAGGTAGAGGGAGAAGCAGACTCCCCTGCTGAACAGGGAGCCCTATGCAGGGTTCAGTCCCAGGACACTGGGATCATGACTCCAGCAGAAGGCAGAGGCTTAACGACTGAGCCACCCAGGCACTGTTGGAGAGAGAGAATCATATTTTTTAAAGATTTTATTTATTTATTTGACAGAGAGAGAGAGATCACAAGTAGGCAGAGAGGCAGGCAGAGAGATGGGGGGAAGCAGGCTCCCTGCCGAGCAGAGAGCCCCGATGCAGGGCTGGATCCCAGGACCCTGGGATCATGACCTGAGCCGAAGGCAGAGGCTTTAACCCACTGAGCCACCCAGGTGCCCCTGGAGAGAGAGAATCTAAAGCAGGCTCCAGACCCAGCCTGGAGCTTTGCTTGAGGCTGGATCTCTCAGCCCTGAGATCATACCCTGAACCAAAATCAAGAGTTAGACACCCAACCAACTAAGCCACCCGGGCACCCCTGGATTCTTTTAATTTATTCTTTGTTCTCTATCAGGTTTTCTTTACCTTAGCACTATTGACACTTTGGGCCATATCATTCTTTGCTGTGGGGGCTGTCCTATGTGTTATACAATGTCTAGCAGCACCCCTGGTCTCTATCCAGTAGATGCCAGTATCTGCCCTTCCCTGAGTTGTTACAGCCAAAAATGTCTTAAGATAATTGTCGCTTGGGGCAAGAACTACCCTGGTTGTAGATATGTGATAACACTCATCGTAGGTACTACCACTTATTTACTGATTACCATGTAATTGGCCTTGTCCTATAACTTGTAGACTGCTCATCTCATTTAATTTTCATAAGCAAACCACAAAGTAGGTATTATTGCCCCCACTTTGAAGAAGATAAAGTGGAGGTACAGAGATTCAGTAACTTGCCCATGGTCACATAGATAAGTGATTTCTGGTAATATTTTTCATAGTTATTTGGGTTAAAATTCAGTCTTTGTTGAAGAGACAAACTAAAAAAGGGTGGGTTTCCTGATGATGTCTCAGGCTTTCAGAGCAATTCTATGTAAATGCTGGAATTCTTGCCTAAAGGAGTGAATCTGTCTATGGGTCTGTGTAGGGGATTTGGACCTACTTCTAAGGAGGTTCAGTATGGTAAAGCAGAATGTGAAATAGTCTACGGTCAAGGCTGATGAAATTCCAAAGCCAAGGAAGCCATCAGAAATTGGGATAAGGCTCAGGTACCCCTTAATAATTTATTTTATTCTACCTAATATATCTAAAATACTATCATTTCAGGGCCGCCTGGTTGGCTCAGTTGGTAGAGTATGTGACTCTTGATCTAGGAGTTGTGAGCTTGAGCTCCATGTTCAGTGTAGTGATTACTTAAGAATAAAATGCTTAGAGATGCTCTTCAACAGAAGAATGGATAAAGAGGTGGTCCATATATGCAATGGAATATTACTCAGCCATCAGAAAGGATGAATACCCAGCTTTTGCATCAACATGGATGGAACTGCAGGGGATTATGCTGAGTGAAATAAGTCAAGCAGAGAGAGTCAATTATCATATAGTTTCACTTATATGCAGAACATAAGGAATAGCATGGAGGACATTAGTAGAAGGAAGGGAAAAACAAAGGGGGGTGGAATTGGAGAGGGAGATGAACCATGAGACACTGTGGACTCCAAGAAACAAACTGAGGATTTTAGAGGGAGGGGGTTGGGGGAATGGGTTGGCCCAGTGATGGGTATTAAGGAGGACACTGGGTGTTATATATAAACAATGAATCTTGGAACACTGCATCAAAAACTAATGATGTACTGTCTGGTGACTAACATAATAAAAAGTAAATAAAAATAAAATGCTTTAAAAATTTTCAAGCTGGGGATTTGGAAAATGTCAAGACAAGGTTTATATGACAAGAAGAAACATTAATACATTGCTTGGTGGGGAAACGAAGGTTTAGTAGAATTTTTGCTTAGTTTGAATTTTAGAAAGCATTTTCAAGATTTTATTTTGATACTAAATATTTATGTTAATGTGGGCTCAGTGGTCTTGTTCTGGAAATAAACTTGCCTTTTTAAATATTTCTGTGTCAATTCTCCCAAACGTAATTTGATGATTCAAATCGGAAAAAGGAAAGAAATGAGCGAAATCTTGCCATTTGCAACAACATGGGTGGATCTAAAGGGTATAATGCTAAGTGAAATAAGTCAGTCAGAGAAAGAAAAATACGATACGATTTCACTCATGTGGATTTTAAGAAACAGAACAAAGGAAAATAAATAAACAAAAAACCCAGACTCTTAACTCTAGAGAATAAACTGTTATCAGAAGGGAGGTCGGTGGGGGGAGAATGGATGGACTAGGTGGAGGGGATTCCACTGGCTAACTTATGATGAACACTGACTAACACAGAGCATTTTTGAATCATGGTATTGTACACCTGAGATTAATACAATACTCTAGGTTAACTGCACTGGAGTATGAAGGCTGGTGCTTGTGTGGTGGTTTTGGAGGTAAAAGCTACACGTAGATCATGGCGGAACAGCAGTATTTGTATATAGGGAGAGAGCCTAGGTCCCATATCCTTATAAAACTGCCTTATTAGTCCAAGACTGTCCAATTTTATACTAGTTTTACATGAAAGAGAAAGAGCAGGAGCAGGGGAGAGGGGCAGAAGGAGAAGCAGACTCCCCGCTGAGCCGGGAGACTGACATGGGCCTGGATCCTAGGACCCCAGGATCATGACCTGAGCTGAAGTCAGAGGCTTAAATGACTGAGCCACTCAGGTCCCCTTCCGTCTTATTTTTTAAAAAATCTGTATATATCGAATTTTTTCAATTATACAAAATTTATAAAGGTATTTACAACTTGTAAACTAACTTTAAAATATTTACTAATTTGTCATATCAGCTGATTTTAAATTCCACATTTTACATGTTCTCTTACTGTTGGAAGTTTTAAGTATTTGTTTCATAGAATTTATTTTAGGGGCACCTAGGCAGCTCAGTGGATTAAGCTGCTGCCTTTGGCTTAGGTCGTGATCTCAGGGTCCTGGGATCAAGCCCTGCATTAGGCTCTCTGCCCAGCAGCGAGCCTGCTTCCCCCCTCTCTCTGCTTGACTCTCTGCCTGCTTGTGATCTCTCTCTCTCTGTCAAATGAATAAATAAAATCTTTTTAAAAATTTATTTTATTTTTTATAAAGGGATAAGACTTAACTCACATGTGATTATTATTGTTTAAAAATAGATATTAAATTGAGTATACACCAGTTAAAAAAAGAAATTGGGGGTAAGGCTGTGTATTGTTCAGGGCCCCGAAGGAAATGGCACACTCAGAGGGTATTACTGAAAACATCGTGGAGGCACGGAGAGATTAGTAGCAGCATGAAGCCATTGCTGTCCCTAGATCTGGCCTAGGAAAGCAGTGCTGTAGTTGGAGGAACAGTGATCTAGAGGAATGCAGTCATTGCCAGAACTGTGGCTGGGGAGGGGCTGGTGAGCTGAGGGACAAATAACCAACTCTGTCTCCTGCTGTCTGATGTGCTCCAGTGCCCAGCTGGAAGCCAGAGGCTGGAAAGCCTGGATGCTGGAGCTTTAGAGACCAGTCTCCTAGGCAGAGTGGATGAAGAAGGGTTGTGGTTCTGGGGGACAAATGGAGGAAAAGCCAGCACAGGCTAAAGGTGAGCTGGGAGCCACCACCCTGGATCCTAGGAGAATGGGGCATAGCGGGTGGAGGGAGCAAGGGAATTCCATTTGTGCCAAGCCAGGCTTGGGTGTGCAGACTTCCATGAGGGAAAGAGAGGACTGGACAGGAGTGACTGGTCCATCTGAGCTGCTGCTTCCCACTTCTTCAGGGAAGTGGGGTTGGCTCTGCATTTGGATATGGGATGTGTGCACGTGTATGCTTTTTGATCAGAGTGGGACATTTCCATGGGTTGCTGGGTTCTTGTTCAGGGCACTGGGAAAAATAACAGGAATAGAGTAGTCTTCTTGAGATTCTGCCAAGAGTAGTTGCACATGGTGGGAAAGGTTGCCCGGGGGACCAGAGATGAATTCAGGGGAGTAGAAAGTGTATTACAACATTTGGGGGTATGACCTAGCATTAGTTTGGCATTTTTTTTTCCTGAAGGATAAGAAGGATTTTTTTTCCCAGAAGGATACGAAGGATTTGTCCTCACCCCAAAATCACTGTATATGTATATGTGTCCACTCAGAATTTCTCTGTACCTTGCTCAAACTTACTAGGGCCCTATTGAGCAAACCGAGGACTTAAAAAAGAATCTTCCTCATATACTGCAAAGTAAAAGCAAGAAAGAGCTTTGTTCTCTTTTACATTCTTCATGGGCTAGCATATCTTCTGGAAAACTTGTTGCCATGGCAATGGGATATTATCTATCTCTGTAGTGTACTACATAAAAATAGCCCTTTGTGTTTGAGGGTGATGTCGGTGACAGGTGGTTGGGTGAATGTATAGCAGGGTGCCTGGTCAGCATTCCATTGTTTAAGGTTGTGAAATCAAAATGAGTATCGATTTGCTTTTTTCTCTCAAAATGGAGTTTTATCTGGAAAAGGCAGGTGGTGGTGCTCTGTTTAATTTTGGATTTTAAGCCTCCCTTTCCAGGTCTTGTGAATATGGTGGCTGAAAGCATCTCTCATGGTGATAAGTAAATGGCTTCTCTACTCTTTCCGTTGGTGCTCCAGGGTGTGCAACACAACACTGGGCTGGGGCCAAGGAGTATAATTCTTGTTCTTGAGCAAATGGTTCTGCTTAAGTGCCTTGAACTTATAAACTGAGAAGTAGCAGCAAGTGGTTGGGTGGAAGAGCTGAGCTGTTGCTCCAACACTGACTTCTTGTGAGTTCTTAAATGGAACAGATGCTTGGTAGAGGTCAGTTTGCAGTGCTAGTTTCAGCATTGGCCTCACATGTGTAGCCAAGGTTGGGATCTTGACCCTAATCTTAATTTTTCCTTTCAGAAATCCTTTGGGTAATTTTTTAGAACCTTAAGTCTCAAATATTTTGTTGTTCTTTCACCTTTCTTCTAGAAACTTGTCTTATATGTAAATAATAGCTTCCTGGTGCTGAAATAAAATTTACTCTGCTCTTGAGAATTTTAGACTTTCTTCTTTTTTTTTTTTTTTTAAAGATTTTATTATTTATTTGTCGGAGACAGAGCTCACAAGTAGGCAGAGAGAGAGGAGGAAGCAGGCTCCCTGCTGAGCAGAGAGTCTGATGCGGAGCTCAATTCCAAGACCCTGAGATTGTGACCTGAGCCGAAGGCAGGGGCTTTAACCCACTGAGCCACCCAGGCGTCCCAATTTTAGACATTTTTGAGAAAATACCATGGCAGGGAATTTTAGACCTAAAAGTAATCACTCCTTTTTTTTTTTTTAAACAAAGAGTGTGTGTGAAAGCAGGGAGAGGGGCAGAGGGAAAGGGAGAGAGAAAATCTCAAGCAGGCTCACACCCAGCTCATAGCCTGATGTGGGTCTTGATCCTAGAACCCTGAGATCATGACCTGAGCCAAAATCAAGAGTCAGATGTTTTACCAACTGAGCCACGCTGGTACCCTCAAAGTAATCACTCTTAATTCTGATTTTTGTTGTACTGCGGAAATGGAATCATTACCTTTGTCTTTTCTCTGCAAGGATAGTATTGGAAATAGTTTTTGCATACTTGCTGGGCATCCATTACTGTTCTTAGAAATTTTTGTGTGTAATTAACTCACTTAATTCCCATAAATATTCTTTTTGTAAAAAAAGATTTTATTTATTTGAGAGAGAGAATGTAAACAGTGCACGCTCATGAGTCAGGAGAGGGGTAGAGGGAGAGGGATAAGCAGACTCCCTGCTGAGCATGGATTTTTTTTCCCCATGTGGAGCTTCATCCCAAGAACCTGAGATCATGACCTTGAGCTGAAGTCATATGTTTAACCAACCAAGCCACCCAGGCACCCCATAATTCTCATAAATATTCTTACTGGGTTTTGTCACTGTTTTTCAGATGAGGCATTGTTATTAGTATGCCTTTTCATTTCTGAGCCTGTGTAAGTTGCTGTGCAGTGTAAGACTTGGTTGTTCCTTTTTGTTTTCAGGATGTTGTAGCATTTCTAATACTGAAAAGCGTTCTTCTATCAGGTGATGGCAAGATACAGTCTGTGGGCCAAATCCATCCTGTCATCTATTTTTTTGTTTGTTTGTTTTGGTATGGCCAATGAGCTAAGAATGGTTTTTACATTTTTTAAATGGTTGTGACAAAAATAAAAATATTTCATGATATATGAAATTTATATGAAATTCAGATTTCAGCTTTTATAAACTTTCATAAACAAAGTTTTTCTTGGCACATAGACACACTTAAACGTTTCTGCATGGTGGATGGCTGCTTTTGCACTAGAGTGGCCGAGGTGAAGAGCTGTTAACAGAGACTGTTTATAGCCCACGGACCCTCAGAACTTAAAATGTTTACAAAGTTTGCCAACCCCTATTCTATATTATTTTACATCTCAAATGGGAGATCATACTGAATAATGAAAGCAGGTTAGATTTATGTACAGGTTCACATGTATTTGGATTCTCTTTGGGCATTGTATTTTCCTCTCTTCCACTAAATGTTACTACTTTCACAAGCCTAGTGTCACAAACTACGGCATATTTCAGATATACTTGATTTCAACTTTCTATATCCATATTTTTATTAACATATAATGTATTATTTGTTTCGGGGTACAGGTCTGTGATTCATCAGTCTTTTTTTTTTTTAAAAGATTTTATTTATTTGACAGAGAGAAATCACAAGTAGGCAGAGAGGCAGGCAGAGAGAGAGAGGGGAGAAAGCAGGTTCCCTGCGGAGCAGAGAGCCCGACGCGGGGCTCGATCCCAGAACCCTGGGATCATGACCTGAGCCGAAGGCAGAGGCTTTAACCCACTGAGCCACCCAGGCGCCCCATCTACATTTGTATCTTTATGGTAAATACCCAGTAGTGCATTTGCTGGATTGTAGGGTAGCTCTATTTTCAACTTTTTTTTTTTCAAGATTTTTATTTATTTATTTGACAGAGATCATAAGCACGCAGAGAAGCAGGCAGAGGGGGAGTGGGAAGCAGGCCCCCTCCTAAGCAGAGAGCCTGATGTGGGGCTCGATCCCAGGACCCTGAGATCATGACCTGAGCTGAAGGCAGAGGCTTAACCCACTGAGCCACCCAGGGGCTCCTGTTTTCAACTTTTTGAGGAACCTCCATACTTTTTTCCAAAGTGGCTGCACCAGCTTCCATTCCCACAGTGTAGGAAGGTTCCCCTTTCTTACATCCTTGCCAACACCTGTCGTTTCCTGGCTTGTTAATTTTAGCCATTCTGACTGGTGTGAGGTGGTATCTCATTGTGGTTTTGATTTGTATTTCCCTGATGCTAAGTGATGTTGAGCACTTTTTCACGTGTCTATTGGCCATCTGGATGTCTTCTTTGCGGAAATGTCTGTTCATGTGTTCTGCTCATTTCTTGACTGGACTATTTGTTTTTTGGGTGTTGAGTTTGATAAGTTCTTTACAGATTTTGGATACTAGCCGCTTATCTGATATGTCATTTGCAAATATCTTCTCCCATTCTGTCAGTTGTCTTTTGGTTTTGTTGATTGTTTCCTTTGCTGTGCAAAAGCTTTTGATCTTGATCAAGTCCCAATAGTTCATTTTGCCCTTGCTTCCCTTGCCTTTGGCGATGTTTCCATATTTTTTTAATCATAACAAATACTCCTAACCTTTCCTAAATGAGGGTAATGAATTTTATCACTTTATTAATGTTTTCTTTGCTAGATCAGTAATTATAATCTCCCCAGTTCTCTTTATTTCCAACTATATTGCTTTCTGCTTTTGGGCTTTTTAGTCACCATATAAACATTGATACTTTAATAATCCTAACTAAGCCACCTAAACTGACTGTGTTTAATTTAATAAATCCTATATTAGGTAAAGATTATGTTTTTTACATTCATCCTATTGGGTTTAATATACTTAACATGATCAGCTTTGGAACATTCATGCAGTTATTTTTTTAAATTTGTTTTCTTTTTTGTCTCATATCACTTTTTAAATTAATGACTTTATTGAGATATATGTAATATACTGTACAACTTACTCATTTTAAGCATACAACTCAGTTTTTAGTATATTCACTATATATTTCTAGAATATTTTCATCACCACAAAAAAAGAAAGCTGGGCACGGTACCCAATAGTACCCAGTCCTTCTGTTCCTAGGCAACCACAACTCTGCTTTCTATATTTATGAATTTGCCTATATTGAACATTTCTTATAAGTGGAATTGTATGATATGTGGCCATTTGTGACTAGCTTTTTTTTAGCATAATGTTTTCAGTGTTCATCCATGTTGTAGCATGTACCCAGTACTTTTTATGGCCCAATAATATTTGATTATATGTATATACCATAATTTATTTATCCATTCATTAGTTTGTAGACATGGGTTATTTCT
Source organism: Neogale vison (assembly GCF_020171115.1). Taxonomy (NCBI): domain Eukaryota; kingdom Metazoa; phylum Chordata; class Mammalia; order Carnivora; family Mustelidae; genus Neogale; species Neogale vison. The sequence goes on along the minus strand of NC_058105.1, from coordinate 118,704,777 downwards.
ATATTTTGGCTGTTATGAATAATGCTGTTATGAACATTTGTGTGTAAGGTTTTATGTGTATGTATGTTGTCATTTCTCTTGGTTAATAACCTAGGAGTAGAATTGCTAGGTTACATATGGTAACTCTGTGTTCAATTTTTTAAAAAGATTTATTTATTTTTGTTGAAGAGTGGGGGGCCCCATCCCAGGACCCCAGGATCATGCCCTGTGCTGAAATCAAGAGCTGGACGCTCCATCATCTCAGCCACCCAGGTGCCCCTCTGTGTTCAGTTTTTTTTAAAATTTATTTGTTTATTCATTTGACACACAGAGAGAGATCACAAGTAGGCAGAGAGGCAGGCAGAGAGAGAGGGAGAAGCAGGCTCTCCGCCGAGCAGAGAGCCTGATGCGGGGCTCGATCCCAGGACCCTGGGATCATGACCTGAGCTGAAGGCAGAGGCCTTAACCCACTGAGCCACCCAGGTGCCCCTATGTTCAGTTTTTTGAGGAGCTACCAGACTCTTTGAAAACTGCTACATTATTTTACATTTCCCACCAGCAATATATGAGGATTCCAATTTCCCCTCATCCTCACCAACATTGGTTATTGTCTGTCATTTATAGCCATCCTAATGGGTAAGAAATGGTATCTTATGATGGTTTTAGTTTGTATTCTCCTAATGACTAACGATGTTGATGTATTATGTGCTTACTTGCCATTTATATATCTTCTTAGGGAAATGTCTATTTAGATCCATTGCCCATTTTTAAATTAGGTTCTTTGTCTTTATAAAATATTGAGTTGTAGAAGTTCTTTCTGTGTTTTAAGTCCCCTATCAGGTAAACGACTTGCAGAAATTTTCTCATTCTGTGGGTTGTCTTTTCACTTTCTTGATGGCGTCCTTTGAAGCATACAGTATTTTTTAAAGACTTTATTTATTTACATGAGAGAGAGAGAGTGCATGGAGGGGAGGAAGTGGCAGGGGCGAGGGAGGCCATTCCCTGCTGAGCAGACAACCTGGGGCTTAATCCCAGGACTCTGGGATCATGACCTGAGCTGGAGGCAGATGCTTAACTGACTGAGCCACCAAGGCACCCTGAAGCATACAGGTTTTTTTTTCATTTTGATGATGTTAATCTATTTACTTTTTGCTTTCATCATTTGTGATTTTGGTGTCATGTTTACAGAACCATTGCCTAATCCAAGATCATGAAGGTCTACACCTGTATTTTCTTTTAAAAGTTGTATAGTTTTAGCTCTTACATTTAGGTCTTTGATCTGTTTTGAGTTAATGTTTGTATGTGGTGTGAGGTAGAGGTTCAGCTCCATTCTTGTGTATATGGATATCCAGTTGTCTTCATACCATTTGTTGCAAAGTTGTCCTAGCATAACTTTTTCCCTCTGAATGGTTTTGGAACCCTAGTCCAAAATCAGTTGACCATAAATATAAGGGTTTATATTTGGACTATTCATTCTATTCCATTGCTCTGTATTCCTATCATTATGCTAGTACAATATTGTCTTGATTTATTTATTTTTGAAGCACATATTTCCCCCTCCCTCACTTAAAATTAGGACGCCTCATAATTAATGGTATCTTCCATTGCATCAAAACTGGCCTACTGGGTGTTAGTGGCTTGGAAAATGATACTAAAGTCTAGAGTGGAGCACTGTTGACTCTTGGGATCCAAATAGATGGGAGATGGAGGTAGTGAAGAGGTGGTAAATTCATTGCTCCCTCAGTGTTTAGCAGCAAGCTCAAAGCAGTAGTCAAAAGTAGTCTAGCTTTATAAAATTTCAAAACTTAGTACTAATAGTTCCAGTTTCTTTTTATGTGTTTTTCTTTTTAAAGAAATGCTGCATCACCGAGTGGTGTTGGTAGCACAGAAGACAACACTATGGAAAACGTGGACCTTGACCACTCTTAGTTAAAAAGACTGACAAGGGCGCCTGGGTGGCTCAGTGGGTTAAGCCGCTGCCTTTGGCTCAGGTCATGATCTCGGGGTCCTGGGATCGAGTCCCGCATCGGGCTCTCTGCTCAGCGGGGAGCCTGCTTCCTCCTCCTTCTCTCTCTGCCTGCCTCTTTGCCTACTTGTAATCTCTCTCTGTCAAATAAATAAATAAAATCTTTAAAAAAAATAAAAAGACTGACAAAAGTTCAATTTTGAATGTGAAGTTTTAGGAAAACCTTGAACAACTAAGTTTGCTTATTTTCCTTTCTATGTATATATGAGTGATAAAAGAAAGATATAAGTACAAAAAAGCTTCTTTAACAAGTCTAAGATAAACACTAAGTGGTAATACTATTTTGTTATATCTTATTTAGCATGTTTTCTTAGTGCTACCTAAATAATGGTGTCTTAGGTTTGAAATGCTGTTATCTTCCTGCCTCTAGCTCTGTTAATGTTTCAGAGGGAGTTGGGTCCTTTCCTAGAGTCTGTTGTATGAATTGATGTCCTTGGTTTCCACTTCCTGCCCTTCACTCTATGTCCATTTGTTTTCTAGGCACCATAATTTTGTTTTACCCCTTTCTCTTGTTCTTGTGTTTTTTTTTTTTTAAGATTTTATTTATTGGGGCACCTGGGTGGCTCAGTGGGTTAAGCCTCTGCCTTCGGCTCAGGTCGTGATCCCAGGGTCCGGGAATCGAGCCCCGCATTGGGCTCTCTGCTCGCCCAGGAGCCTGCTTCCCTTCCTCTCTCTCCACCTGTCTTGTGATCTCTCTCTGTCAAATAAATAAATAAAATCTTTTTTTTTAAGATTTTTATTTATTTATTTGACAGAGAGAGATCACAAGTAGGCAGAGAGGCAGGCAGAGAGAGAGGAGGAAGCAGGCTCCCTGCCGAGTAGAGAGCCCGATATGGGACTCGATCCCAGGACCCTGAGATCATGACCCAAGCCAAAGGCAGCGGCTCAACCCACTGAGCCACCCAGGTGCCCTAAATAAAATCTTTTTAAAAAAAGATCTTTTTAAAAAAGATTTTATTTATTTATTTGACAGAGAGAGATCACAAGCAGGCAGAGAGAGGGAAGTAGGCTCCCGGCCGAGCAGAGAGCCCGATGTGGGGCTCGATCCCGGGACCCCGGGACCATGAACCAAGCCGAAGGCAGAGGCCCAACGCACTGAGCCACCCGAGATACCCCTTGTTCTTGTAGTTTTAAGACTTAAAACAAATAACAACCCTATATTACCATTCTAGTGGAGTTTTGAGTAGGAGTGGAGGTTAACATGTATGTTCAATCCAGTAGGAATATTCAATCACTCAGGAGATTGGCTTACAAAAAATGACTTTTAGAAAAGTTATATTCCTCACTTTGCTGCCTTAATGTTAGCATCTTACATAATCAGTACAGTCATCAAGAACAGGAAATAAGCATCACTACAATATTATTAAGTACACTACAGACCTTATTCTCATTTCATCACTTTTCCACTAGTGGTCTGTTTCTGTTCTAGGATACTATTCAGGATTCCATATTGCATTTAGTTATTTCTCCTTAGTCCTGTCTAGTCTGTAACAGTTTTTTAATTTTTTCTTTCATGACACTTTGGAAGAATACTCATCAGTTATTTTGTAGAAAGATCCTGAATTTGGGTTTGTTTCATGTTTTCTTATGATTTGAATAAAGTGCATTTTTGGGCAAGATTAATAGAGAAACAATGATGTATACTTTCTGTTGCACTCTATCATGGAATTCATAATGTTGATAGTTGGTGTTATTTACCTTGATTCCTTAAGTTGGTGTCTGCAGGGTATCTCCCGTAGTTAAAGTATCTTGGGGAGAGGTGCTTTGAGACTATATGACTATTTTATTTCGCCTTTATTTATTTATTTATTTTTTCCTATTTCGCCTTTAAATTTTTAGCATTCATTGGTGGATCCATATCCGTTTCATTTCATATTATTTCCTAGAGTATTTGTGAAAAATATTCAATTGAGTAAAATAGAGCTCTGCCCTCCAAGAAGCCAAGATCAATTACATTAAAGTCCTATCATATTGGTTAGTGTAACACTAGCAACTGTGTTAGTGTAACACTAGCAACTTTCAGAGGCTTAACAAAACAGAAGCTTTCCTTCCCAATGTATTTTTGGTTGTGTAGGTGGTTTCCTGCCATACAATATTTCAAGGACCCCGGACCCCGGTTTAACTTTTTATTTTGAAGTAATTTCAAACTGACAAAAAGGTTGTGAGAATAGTACCAAGAAATCCTATGTACGCTTTACCTAGATTTACTTGACATTTGCCACATTTTACCTTATTTTTTTCTCTCACTCTCCATGTATGTGTATGTATTTGTATCTATCCATCCCTCCATTTATTTATCATCTGCCTGTACTAAACCGTCAGAGATTAAGTTGCATACATCATGCTCTTATATGCCTTAAAAATTTAAACTTCAATATTTATCTATTTGTTTAATTCTAGTATACAAGTAAAGTAGTTGCAGAATTGCTACCTCATACCAGTGTGAAACACACTTTCACTAACTAGATTACAGCATTTATAAACAGTTCTCTTTTCTTTAAATTTATGGTATCTGGTCATGATAACTGTTTTTAAGAGTTTTCCACTGACGTATTAAATTTGAAAACTGTACACAGCACATAAAGTAATTCAAACTCAGGAAGATTTTTTTCAAGATTTTATTTATCCATTAGAGAGAGCCGCCCAATGAGGGGCTCGATCCCATAACCCTGAGATCATGACCTGAGCTGAAGGCAGATACTTGCTCTGGCACCCCTCAAATTCAGGAAGTTTAATATCAATACAGTACTTTGTCTGCAGTCACTATTCCAGTTCCCCCAGTTGTCCCCAAAGTACTCTTCATGGGAGTCTTTCCCTTTTTTCCTGATACCAGATCCCACCCCAGGAACACATATTGAATTTGTCATGGCTTTTTAGTCCCCTTTGATCTGGGATTGTTCCTGCAAACCTTTGTCTTTTGTGACATTGCCATTTTGAACAATGACATTTCATGACATTATTTTGTAGAATGTACCAAATTTGGGTTTGGTTGGTAGCCACCAGCCAACTCATGTTTAGATTAAGATTTATGCGTTTTTGTCTGGATACTGCATAAGCAATGTGTCCTTCTCAGGTAATAAATGCATTAAGAGGCACATGATGTCTCCTTGTGTCTCACTGGTGATTTCAATTTTTATCATTTGGTTCAAGTATTGCCTATGTCTGTAGTGTTTTTATTTTTATTATTTTATTTTATTTTATTTTTTAAAGATTTTATTTATTTATTTGACAGAGAGAGAGAAATCACAAGTAGGCAGAGAGGCAGGCAGAGAGAGAGAGAGAGAGAGAGAAGCAGGCTCCCCACTGAGCATAGAGCCCGATGCGGGACTCGATCCCAGGACCCTGAGATCATGACCTGAGCCGAAGGCAGTGGCTTAACCCACTGAGCCACCCAGGCGCCCCTATGTCTGTAGTGTTTTTAGATATGAAATATCGGAGTGATCAATACCAGGAATCCTCTTACAGCAGTGTTTAGATTGAGAAATTATGATCAAAAAGACTTTCAGAAGCATTCAGCTTGACATATATTTAACACGAAACCAAGTTTTAAAAATTTTTTTTCCAGAGTAATCTACCATTGAAATGTTAATGCAGGATTTATCCATTCATGACTGTTATTTCTTCCTGCAGGCAATTTTTCCTTAAAATAATTTTTTTTTGGCTGTAGTAAAATACATAAAATTTATCATTGTAACCATTTTTAAGTGTACAATTCTTTGGTATTAAGTACCTTTGCAGGGGCGCCTGGGTGGCTCAGTGGGTTAAAGCCTCTGCTTTGGGCTCAGGTCATGGTCCCAGGGTCCTGGGATCGAGCCCCGCATCGGGCTCTCTGCTCTGCGGGGAGCCTGCTTCCTCTTCTCTCTCTGCCTCCTCTCTCTCTGCCTGCCTCTCTGCCTGCTTGTGATCTCTGTCTATCAAATTTAAAAAAAAAAAAGTACATTTGCTGTATTGTACAACCATCATTACTATCCCTTTCCAGAACATTTTCAACATCCCAAACAGAAACTCTGTACCTACTAAACAATAATTATCCATTTCCCCTCTGCCCCAGCTCCTGGTAACCTTATTTTACATGTCATCACAATATTTTAGTATAAACAGCAGCTTTCTGTTATATCTGGGATAAGGTCACTCAACTTTTGCTTCCATATCAAGACTATAATAAAAATGTTATTCCAATTTCGGCATTTTGGCACGAATTAATGTATAGTAACTCCAAATCCTGGTACGGGGAGCAATTTTATTCTGAAAGTTGACAAATAATTATTGGTTTATAATTTTTACCTTCAGGGTTGGGGTATTTTGGATGGGATAAGGGCAAGGAGAGGCAAAATTATTCCTGTAGGGAAGACCAGAATTTAAATTGCCTGTTCTAAAAAAAAAAAATTGCCTCTTATGCTTTCCATCTTGGCCACCTACCAGTTGGGTATAGGCATTCAGATCATCCATGCTTTTGTACATGGCTTGATAGGTATAAATATATAGAAATTGGGATAAATTCTAGCAGTGTTAGAGGCTCAGGGTTCATAAAGGCACTTCTTCTCACTGCAGTCTTTGTGTGTCCCTATTCCCTGGTCTGCAAAGTGAATATAACAAAACCAAGTTCTCTGCAAAGGCTGCTTTGGGACAAAACTATAAAATGCTTTTCAGAATAAAGGGGGCTCCTTATTCTTAGTAACATTCTCAGTGTTCTTTGGGGCTTCACTCACAATCATTATTCTGTGTTGAGAATATTTATTAGAACTAATTTTAATAGCACTGTAGAATATAGATTGTGTGGCCACTTGTCCTAGTTTGCTGGAACGGCAGAAACAGCTATAGATTTAAAAATTCTCATATAATATTGCTCAGATGACCCATCTATTCCTTTACTCTATAGTGCTGGGTGTCTCTTGCATTTCCTCGACAAATTTAACAAGGCCTTGAGACTGTGGACAGATTCCTTGGTTCATGTGAGCTGTAGATGTAAGAGAGACCCCAGCACTAGCCTGTGTCTTGCTCTTGAGAGATTAGTGTATTGATAGATGGCATAATCCATTATTAGTTAGGTACCTGCAAACAGTTTACAGGATTTCTCTGTGGTTCACACAGTTGGGGAGGATTCCTTGAGGCAAGAGTTCAATTTTTCTGAAGAGTCAGTAGTCTTTAGGGTCCTGCCTTAGCTTCCTACTTATGGGAGATCTTAGATTGAATGAGGTGCCCCCCTCGCCATTAGAGTTCCTATGACCTTAATGATTCCTAGGGGGATGAGTTAGGAAGAAGTCAGGCAGTCCCTTTCTTGCTGTACATACCTTCTGCCTGAGGATTAAGGATGAGTGCCTTTGAGGTCTGAGCCTGCTCGAAGGACCCTTGTTCATTTCCTCCTTCTGTCTGAAGAATGATCAGGTCACATCATTTTTACTTCTGTGGTGGTACCAAAGGTCATTCCAAGAGGCAATGACTGACTGTTTTGGTTCTGTATGGCTGCCTGAAAACCACTCCAGAACTTGGTGGCTTATAGTAACCATTCTCACAGTTTTGTTGGTCAGGGATTTCAGAAGGTTTCATCTGGGCTTTAGATGACATTGATTGGGTGGCTGGTACTGCAGGTTCCACTTCCAAGAATGTCTCTTCACTCTTAGCAAAGTCTCCTCTGTCTGTGGTCTCTCTCCATGTGGTAGCTCAACCTCCAGGCCCTCTCCACATGGCTCAGCCTTCTCACATCATGGTGGTCCCTGGGGAGTTGCACTTCTCACAGGGTGGTGATGGAATGAAAGTTTCTCTTTTAAATTCAATTAGATATTGGCAGACATATTTGATATTGAGACCGTGATATTTTATTTTGTCATATTTATAACCTAATCAAGGTGGAATCTTAAAGGAAAGAAGGAGCACTTTATTTCCTCTGCTCTTTGTGTGGATGTTGGGTTGTCCAAATAGCAGGAGGTTCAACTTTTGGCTTGTTTTGGATTACTGAGCACATCCTTTAGAAATGATTTCTTAATGCTCTCCTGGCCATCTGGAGTGAGCACAGAAGACCTTTTACTTCATAAAAGTAAGCTGATAATAATAACAAGTTGAAACATCTTGATAATAAATATATTTGTGCAGCTTTTCTAATCCCAGGTTATTGAAACTCTGTCAGCCTTGGCTGGTATCCATGCCCTCTCTGTGCCCTTGTGTTTTCTTTTTTTTTTTTTTTCTTGCGCCAGTCATGCTGAGTGAGCACTACAGCATTAGGAGGAGCAGTGGTACTGGGATGTGGAATTGGAGAAGGTAAAGCTGGGGTTCAATTGCAGTAATCCTAAGTTTTTGGCACAGGAAGGGCATGACGACCCCACCTCCCTTTTATGCATAAGGAAGAAGAGGTATAAAAAGATAAAGTAGCTTTTCTTAATGGCAGCATCTGATTCTCTATCCTCTTCACCCTAGTGCTGATTGATAACACAAAGCAGATGTTCTTTCGGCAGGAGAATAGTAAAGCTGGATCTTTTTATGATCCTGTACTTATTTATTTGTAGCACTGGATCTGTTTGGTTTTTCTTTTAAGATTTTCTTTCTTTATTTGACAGAGAAAGAGAGACCATGCTTGTGCCTGAGCACAAGCAGGGGGAGCGTCAGGCGGAGGGAGAGGCTGAAGGAGGCTCCCTATGTGGGACTCTGGGATCATGACCTGAACTGAAGGTAGCCGCTTAACTGACTGAGCCACCTGGGTGCCCCTGTAGCCCTGGATCCTTAACGTAGGAAAAGCAATGTTGATTCTAACTAGAAGTTATGGGCCATTTAATAACATGTGAGGCAGAATTATGAGGAAAGGTGAGAAACCAAGTGGCTTCTAGCTTTCACCATCTTCTCTTCTATTGCCCAAGTTAATGCAACGTCAATTTTTTAAATGTAATCTCTGCAACGAATGTGGGGGTTGAACTTACCACCCTGAGACCAAGAGTTGGATGCTGTACTTACTGTGCCAGCCCGGCACCCCTAAATAGTCAATTTTTAATGCAAAAAAAGAAGGAAATTTTATTCATTCATTTATTTATTGAGAGAGGGAGAGAGGGGGCAAGGGGCAAACAGGAGGGGAGAATCTAAAGCAGGCTCCACTCCTAGTGCAGAGCCCAGTGTGGGGCTCTATCTCACAACCCTCAGATCATGACATGAGCTGAAATCAAGAGTTGCATCCTTAACCAGCTGAGCCACACAGACACCCCTAAAAAAGGAAATTTCTGATACGTTTTGCCAAACTTAAGAATACTGTTTATAGGGGCCTCTGGGTGGCTCAGTGGATTAAAGCCTCTGCCTTCGGCTCAGGTCATGATCCCAGGGTCCTGGGATAGAGCCCCGAGGAATCATCGGGCTCTCTCCTGGGCCGGGGGGCCTGCTTCCTCCTCTCTCTCTGCTTACTTGTGGTCTCTATTTGTCAAATAAATAAGTAAAAATCTTTTAAAAAAAGAATACTGTTTATATTACAGACAAAATGTGAAATTTACTAATACAAACACATCCTAGTCAGAGCTTTGAGTGCCCATAAGCAAGTCCTTAGAATTATTTTGCATGCCCAGATTACAGGTTTCCCCCCTCCGTACATGTATTACCTAGCACTGCAAGACTCTTTACGGGGTGTCAAAATGTGGGAGGATTTAAACAAATTCTCTTAAATGCTTCATGGGATAAGATGATCCAATGGGAACTGAATGTTTTCAATTAGGACGTTTCCATGGATACCATTAAGAGTGCCAAAATTCATAGCCACAGGAGATTTTACTTGCTTCAATATTGATTAAGAAATCTGAGAACAATCTCAAGAAGTGTAGGAGGTAGGTGGAGGATAAATTCTGAGGGTAGTATAAAATTTGCTTTTTGTCCCATGGTGAAGGGCTAGTCCAATAAAATTCTAGGCCGTCAGCCAAGTCTAACAACAGGATTTCTGTCAAGAGAATGTCCAGAATAAAAGTGAACATGGGTTACTTTTATTCCAGGTGTAGATGTTATTTATTCATTCACATTCCTTTTTTCTGTGCTGGGTACAGGGCATTGGTAGTGTAAAAACAAGCACAAAAATCACAGCCCTTTGTATCTATGTTGTTTGTAAAGAAAACCTAAATGGTGTCTGTGAAGATCTTAAAATTTGCATCCCTCTGGGAAAGACTCACATCTTAGGTTATTACTCATTTTTAAACACGGATTCTTTTCCTGGGCTTTTGGATCTCCAAGGGATCTCTGGATAGAATTCAAGGGGACCTTGACCTTGAGTGAAGAAAAAAAGTTACATCTTATTTTGACTAATAATGGATATTTAGCATTTTCATCAATCAGTAAATGCGGGCAACAAATCACAAAGCTATTAGCCCCACCTGTGATGGTGTTGGTGTCGTCAGTCAGCTTCATATAATGCATTACAGCTGTTGCAAATATCTTGCACTATCATTTATGCTAATGACTACTTCAAAATTTTGGCAATTAGAGCTTCCATTTGTTTCTGATACTTAATACCATAATAAAATAGTGTATTTATTGCTAAATCACAAATTAGTACAATATTTTAATAACCATTTCAATAACTGGCTTCCCTTGCAGTGCTATGCTTGTTTTTTGCATTTAAAAACATCATTCCTAGGGCGCCTGGGTGGCTCAGTGGCTTAAGCCGCTGCCTTCGGCTCAGGTCATGATCTCAGGGTCCTGGGATCGAGTCCCACATCGGGCTCTCTGCTCAGCAGGGAGCCTGCTTCCTCCTCTCTCTCTCTGCCTGCCTCTCTGCCTACTTGTGATCTCTCTCTGTCAAATAAATAAATAAAAAAAAAATCTTTAAAAAAAAAAACATCATTCCTAAAACGGATCCATAAGGCTTTACCAGACTGGCAGAGAGTCCATGGCATAAAAAATGAAGAACCTCTTTCCTAATACAGTGCACTATATAAGAGTTATCATATCTTAATATTCTGACCACAGTTTAAGAAAGCAGTTTCCTAGTTAAGTGCCTTTCATCAAAACAAAAATTTTTTTTAAATTAAAGTTCAAAAGGGAATTATTTTCTGTTGGCTCTTGTGTGGGCCCTGGAAAGTACTTTGTAGGCAGCTTTGACTTTCATTTGAGAATTTGCCTTCAGAGGATAAGATATTACCATGACAAAAGTTTAAGAAGAAAAGGTTTTCCGGTCTATGATGGGTGTTGCTGTTTAAATCCCTGGGATTTGACCCAGATACTGTTGCCTGCTGACCCCTGTCCTTTTATACAGTTCTATACTATCTATTTAGTACTGGTTTCAACCTAAAGAAAGGCAGGCAATGCTTGAGTGGTAACAGTTTCTGTTGTATTAGCTTTCTATTTGCTGCATAGCAGATTTCTTCAAAATTTAGCACTTTAAAACAACAAACGTTTATTATGTCATATAGTTTCTGAGACTCGGGATTCCAGAAGTTAAGCTGGTGGTTCTGGCTGGTGAGTTGTCATCCAGACCTCAGCCATTGGAAGGCCCAACTGGAGATGGAGGATCTATGTTTGCGAAGGCTCACTCACATGGCTGTTGGCAGGAGGCGTCAGTTTTCACCACATGTGCCTCTCCTTAGGGCTGCTCGAATGTCTTCATGACATAACAGAAGGCCTCCCCCGGAGTGTGGGATGTGGCATCTGAGAGAGACAGCAAGCTAGAAGTAACAGTGTGTGTACTTTTTTTTTCTAAAGTAAGTTCTGTGACCAACCTGGGGCTTGAACACGCAACCCTGAGATCAGGAGTCGCATGCTCTGCTGACTGAGCCAGCTAGGTGTCCCTGACCCTTTTTTAAGAAGCCACAGTATTGGAGCGCCTGGCTGGCTTAGTCGGTTAAGTGTCTGCCTTTGGCTCAGGTCATGATCCCACAGTCCTGGGATTAAGTCCCACATTGGGCTCCCTGCTCAGCTGGGGGGCGGTCTGCTTCTCTGTCGCCTTTTGCCCCTCCTCCATGCTTGTGTTCTCTCTCTCTCTCTCTCATATAAATAAAAATCTTTAAAGAAAAAATCCGTGGTATCTTTTATGTCCTCACCTCATCACTTCTGCCATATTCAGTTCAGTTGGCCACACAGAGAGCCCTGAAACAATGCGGGAAAGGGCTGCACAAGGGCATCATGAATACTAGGACGTGAACATCACTGGGGGACCATCTGGGACACCAGTTACTACATGTGTAGGATCCTTATTTTCCATAGTTGCAAAATTGTAAGTTGTATTTTCTTTTCATATTTTAAAATTCCAAATCAGAATTTCTGACTGTAAAATACCCAAACCATTCACAACATAAATGTAAATATATGTTTATTTTTATAAATATCTAATGAATGGGCAAAATCAAATGCATACTATAAAAGCTGTGTTGCAAACATTTCATTTGGGGAATTTTTTTTTTTAGGTTTCCACTTAAATTCCAGTTAAAATACAGCATAATATTAGTTTCAGGTGTACAATATAGAGTGATTCAACAATTCCATAAATCACCTGGTGCTCATCATGACAAGCACACTCCTTTGGGGGATTTGTTTTTTAATGGGCTGAACTCTTGAGTCCCGAGAAGTTCAGACTGCTGGTGCTTCCTTTTTTTCCTGGAAAACCTCCATGTACCAAAAACTGAATTCTTCAATTCCAAAGACCTTCCAACTTCTTTATGTTTTTTTTTTTTATTGCTGATTTGGTGTGCTTGAATGACAGCCAAAATAGAAGATAAATGGTAGATGCAAGGCCTGGGTGGTTTTCATGGAGACTTCTTGCTGGAGCCTTTCTTTATTCATCGATTTCTGGGAAGCACCCCTTCCAGTTAATGTGTAGTGCCCATCAATCTAGTGGCTGTTGGAAAGGGGATTTGTTGACACGAATTCAGAATTGAGTTTTTCCCTGTATCTCTGAAGTTGAATTAGGTTTTCCTGAAACTTGAAGATGTTAATGGGTCCTCTTCCTGAAGCAGTTTAACTGTACTTTTGTTTATCTCAACTTGGTTTGAGCTTTGGGGAATAGAAGATAGGCCTTGACTGGAAACAGAGGTATATGGATTTACTGTGTCTAATCATGCAACCATGAAATCAAAAACGTTTCCACCTCAGGAATCAGCCCATCACTTTTAACCACTGTTGATTGCATTGGCTTAGAGCTTTTTGCTGCCTTTAAGTATTTTCCTTTTCCTTTCAAAATTGTGTTCAGTTAGATGTGACCAGTTCTACATGGAGGCTGGCTCACTCACTTTCCATCTTGACTCCTCCTGTCCCAATGTCATGCTTCATTTACACAGTGATAGCTTTCCTTGACTTTATCTATTGACTTGACATCCTATGCATCATATTTTCTTTCTTAGATGTAGGAAGATTGAAAAAAAATTGAGGATTTGAGGAAAATTTGCAAAAATGAAGAGCACTATGAAAGGCAGCTTTACTTTTAGTTTTCTCTGTAGCCAGAATGGGTGGCCACCTGATGGGCAGAACGACCTTCTCATTGCACACTGCCCACTATAGGTGCTCAGGTCAGTCAAGATCAAGCTGGTTACCAGTACTACTATTGGTTTTAAGTGTAGCTTTGTACAGAGGATTTTACCATTTTTAATAGAGGTTATAATAAAAATGAAGTGTAGCGTTAAATTATCTGTATGTGTCTGGCATGTGGGTGCAGTAGTTGTCTAATATATTTTTTTAAAAAGATTTATTTATTTGAGAGAGAGAGAGTGCATGCAATAGAGACAGCACAAGTTGGGTGGAGGGATAGAGGGAAAAGGAGAAGCAGACTCCCCGCTGAGCAGAGAGCCCGCCACGGGGCTCAATCCCAGGACCTCGGGATCATGACCTGAGCTGAAGGCAGGTGCTCAACCAACTGAGCCACCCAGGCACTCCAGTTCTCTAATATTTGAAAGGTAGGAAGCTGGAGGTTTTTTTTTAAAAAAAAAGATATGTATTATCAATTTTAAGAATTTTTTTGATTATTATAAATGCATGACTGATGTTATTTTCTGATCTTTTAGTTTTGTGGGCAGTCATTTTGGAAAGGGACCAAGATGAGAATAAAAACTAATTATAAAGATACACTTGACCACTTTGGAAAACAGTGTAGAGATTCCTCAAAAAGTTAAAAATAGAGTTACTTTATGATGCAGCAATTGCACTACTGGGTATTTACCCCAAAGATACACATGTAGTGAAAAGAAACATATGTACCCCAGTTCCTAGCAGCAATGTCCACAATAGCCAAATTGGAAAGAGCCAAGATGCCCTTCAACAGACAAATGGATAAAGATGTGGTCCATGTATACAATGGAATGTTACTCAGCCATCAGAAAGGATGAATACCCGTCATTTGCATCAGCATGGATGGGACTGGAGGACATTACACTGAGTGAAATAAGTCAAGCAGAGAAAGTCAATTATCATATGGTTTTACTTACTTATGATACATAAGGAATAACATGGAGGATATTAGAAGAAGGAAAGGAAAAGTGAATTGGGGGAAATTGGAGGGGGAGATGAACCACGAGAGACTGTGGACACTGAGAAACAAACTGCGGGTTTTCCAGGGAAGGGGATAGGGGGACCGGTGAGCCTGGTGGTGGGTATTAAGGAGGCCATGTATTGCCTGGAGCACTGGGTGTTGTACATAAACAATGAATCTTGGAACTGCATCAAAAACTAATGATGCATTTTATGGTGACTAAAATAACACAATAAAAAAATACATTTGAAAGATTGATTATGTTATGATTCATCAGAAGATTTTGTACAACTTACATATTGTGTGTTTTTACCTTTGGGACATGCATTCTTAAGAGCTGACTTCTTTGGACTTTGTGGTGTGTGTCAGTTATGTCATCTCACAAGCATGTTTTCATCTGTGCATCATGTTATATTGGGACTTGGATGGAATGTAAATCTTTTATTGGCCTAAATCTGAGTCTAATCCTCTCCATGGCTTTGGTAGAAAATTGATTTCCTCTGCTGTGTCAAGATTTTTTAGGTCAGTGCTCTTTGGAAGTTTCCCAATTCTCTTAGATTAAAATAGATTTTGTTTCTCTGCTGCATATTGGTATTCTTTAGTAGGACACTGGGATCTAGAAAGTGAGAAAACAGATCTTGATAAAATATCTATGGGTTCAGTGTCAGCGAACTTGTTCGCACACTATACCTTTGAGGAGCCAAGGAGTTTATGTGCTTTCAAAAACGTCATTTGGGGAGCATTTAAAAAGTGGCATTTGTAGGTGAGCCTGTGTGCTTTAATGAGTTCCACTTAGTGGCCTGCTCACTAGAAGTGAGTGGAAAAGAGGGGAGCTACTCATACCCCACCCAGTCCATTTCATGAGTATGAGCTGTTGGAGCTGGAAGTAGGGTGACCAACTTGGACTTTCTCAGTTTTAGCACAGGAAGACCCACATCCTGGGAACCCCCTCAGCCCTCGGTAAACTGGGGTGGTTGGTCATCCTGGCCATGAAAAGCACGGAGATGAATGGTTTGGTACTGGTGAGTACTCAGAGATATTTTAACTTGGGGTTTATTAGAGACATGTACCATCCTGCCCCACCCAGTGATGCTCATGGGTGAATGATTTTACTTTGATTTCGACTGAAAAGCAATGAAATGAGGGGAGATGGAGGTTTTTCTGCTTTCTGAACCCAAGAGGAGGTGTTTAGGGGATGCTTTGGTAAAAAATTACTACCATTAAGTTTTATCTTTATTTTTCTCCTGGACAACGGAAGGACCTTTAACTACACTTATCCCTTCTCTCAACTTAATGTTATTTGTGTGTGTGTGTGTGTGTGTGTACATACATATGTGTATTTTATACATATATGTATATATATGTACTAGAAACACAAAGTAGATCACAAACTTAAATATAAAACATAAAACTGTAAATTAAAAAAATAGAAAGACTTTAGGACCTAGGACTAGGCAAAGACTTTTTAGACTTGACACCAAAGGTATGATCCATAGAAGGAAAAAATGGTAAATTAGATTCCTTCAGAATTAACCATTTTTACTCTGAGAAAGACTTTTAAGAGACAAGCTACAGAGTGGAGAAAATACTTGCACATCACATATCTAACAAAAGACTATACTATATAAAGAACTGTCCAGACTCAACAGTAAGGAAACAGTCCAATTAGAAAATGGGCAAAAGACATGAAGAGATATTTCTGTGAAAAGGATATATAGACAGATGACAAATGAGCACATGAAAAGATGTTCAACAGCATTATCCATTAGGGAAATGCAAATTAAAGCCACAGTGAGAGATTACTACGTACCTAGCAGAATGGCTAAAATAAAAAATAGTGATGTCACCAAGTGCTGATGAGGCTGCTGAGAAATGAGATCATTCATATCTTGCTGAGGAGAAGGTACAGTGTTGTAGCCCCTCTGGAAAACAGTTTGGCAGTTTTTTTTTTAAAACACTAAATATACCATAAGACCCAGCAATTGCATTCCTGGGCATTTATCCCAGAGAAAAAAAGATTTATCTTTACCCAAAAACCTGTGCACAAATGTTTATAGCAGCTTGATTCTTAATAGCCATTAACTGGAAATGACACAGATGTCCTTCAGTGGGGAAATGGTTGAACATACTGGTACATCCATACCATGGAATACTACTCAGCAATAAAAGAGAATGAACTATGGATATAACAACCTGGATGGATCTCTAGAGAATTCTGGTGGGTGAAAAAAAGCCAATCCCAAATTGTCACATACCATGTAGTTCTATTTATAAAATGTTTTTTAAAGGACAAAGTTATAGAAATGGAGAACAGATTAGTGGTTCTCAGGGCTTCAGGGTCACCGGCAGGAGTAAAACGATTGGCTATAAAAGGACAGCATGAAGACATTGTTGTGGTGAAGGAAATTTTCTGTTCTCTCTCTTGCCGTATCAAAATCAACATGCTGGTTGTGTTCTTGTACTGTAGTTTTACAAGATATTATTCAGGGGAAATTGGGTAAAGGATTCATAGAATCCTTCCCTTGTCATTTCTTAGAACTGCATGTGAATCTACAATTATCTCAAAATAGTTTAATTTTTAAAAAAGCAATTAAGAAGGAAAAAATACAGCAGAATCTACAAAGAGCAGACTCAGAAGAATCAGAAATAATAAATAATGTAGCACTTTTCTATCTGGTGGTGTTCCAGGGTTCTGGCCCAGTTTTGTTCTGAAATGGGCCCATGTGAGTCCCTGTATGTAGGTGTATGATTGACTTTTTCCTCAAGTGCTTCTAATTTAGGAAGCTATTTTCTGCATGCCCTTTGTGTGCTTTTTGTCTCTGGTTTTGTGCTAGACACATACTAGTTTCTTCATTTCAGTTTCAAGGTCATTTCCAAGCACCGTTAACTTTTATGATCTCATTTTTTGCAGTGTGTTCTTACCTAAGGGCCAGAGTATCTGGACACTAGACTTGTTTTTCCCGAGTGATTTTTTTTCTTTGTCTATGTGATAGAGATTTCTATTTGTTCGCTGATATTCATTCCCTTCTCTTTTGTAGTAGAAACTCTAGTTTTGAGTTGGGCGCATGACCGTTCAGAGTAAAGTCTGCATTTGCTCTGATTTCAGTAGCTAAGTGCAGCAGTGTGAACAAGTATGAACCTTCTATTTTGATTAAGCCATAAATTAAATGGAACTATCTATTTGCTTTAACATACACTTAGTGACTAGATAAAATCAAATACTTTATATAAAAGCTATATGTTATAGGTTAAACTGTGTCACTGCAAAAAGATACGTTGAAGTCCTAACCCCCAGTACCTTGAAATGTGGCCTTATTTGGAAGTAGGTCTTTGTAGATGTAAGCAAGTTAAGATGAGGTCATGCTGGAGTAGGGTAGGCTCCTACTCCGCATAACAAGAATTCCATGAGCAGATGAAGACTGAGGTGATGTATTTACAAGCCAAGGAACTCTTGGGGCTACCAGGTGTTCAGAGAGAGGTATGGAACAGAATTTCCCTTAGAGCTCTCAGAAGGCACCAGCCCAGGGCGCCTGGGTGGCTCAGTCAAGCGGCTGCCTTCAGCTCCAGTCATAGTCCGAGGGTCCTGGGATCGAGCCCCATGTTGAGCTCCCTGCTCAGGCTGGAGCCTGCTTCTCTCTCTGTTCCCGAACCCCACCCCACCCCACTCATGCTCGCTTAAGAGCTCTCTATCTGAAACAAATACATTTTTTTTTAAAAAAGGTAACAACCCTGTTGATACCTTGATTTTGGACTTCCAGCCTCCCAAAATGTGAGACGATGAATTTCTGTTGTTTTAAGCTGTCCAGCTTCTGGTACTTCGTCACAGCAGCCCTAGGGAAACCAGTACACTGTGTTTCAGAACTTACTAGAGTGTTTTTAAAAATGGGTTGGGCATGCAGAGGCTTCTTAATCTGAGTCCTGAGGCATTTGGACTGAGTATGCTTTCTTTTTCCTGGAAAATCTCACTGTACCAAACATAGACAATCTTCATTGCTCCAAAGCCCTTCCAACTTCCTTACGTTTTTTATTGCTAATTTGATGTGCTTGAATGCCAGCCAAAGAATAAGGTAAATGGTAGATGCCAGGACTGGGTGGTTTCCATGGAGATTTCTCACAGGAGCCTTTCCTGTCTCAGTTCAACATTGTCAGGGAAACATCGAGTTTCAATTTGTGGGGTCTGCCAATTTAAGTGGCTCTTACCAATTTAAGAGGACATGGTTAAACCTCTTCAAGATCCTAATAAATTTGGAGCAGAGCTCTTTTAGATTCTCTTGAAGTTGTAGTAAGTTTTTCTGTAATTGAGAGGTTTAACTAGTCTTCTGCTTGAAATGATTAAACTACCTATTTGTTCATATGCAGAAGATACTGATTGTGAGCTGTGGGGGAGGAAAGCTGAGGTTTGGAGAACGAAAGGCCCATAGGCAGAGAGCTGGGGTCCAGTGCCGCATGACTTCCATTCATGATCTTCAGTACGCCCTGCAGTGTGAGAGGTCCAAGAGGCCTGTCCTGTATGTGACTGTTCACAGGCTGTGGAGTTGGCAGTCTCAGTACTGTGTGTTTATTGCTTTTAGTTAGCTGTTGTAGGTTCAGTGGCTGATGGTGGTGGCAGTTTAATGGAAATGGTGGCGAGAGCACAGATTCTGGATATACGTGGCTGTAAGAAATGGGAATCCCTAGGGTTGTCGCTATTGTGACAGCTTCCTCATTGTGCTGCTTATCAAACAGTCAGCTATGGTAGATTGCAGAATTCCCCCAATATGGTGCATCTTCTTTTTTTTTTTTTTAAAGATTTTATTTATTTTAGAGAGAGGGAGTGTGAGCTGGGGGAGGAAAGAAGGGGAGGGAAAAGAGGGGGAAAGAATCTCAAGCAGACTCCATGCTGAGTGTGGTGCCCAACGTGGGGCTCCATCTCACGACCCTGAGATCATGACTGAAGCCAAAATCAAGAGTCAGACACCTGACTGACTGAGCCACCCAGTCAGTCCTGCTTCTGTTTCTTCTTCTGCTGCTGCTTTTTTAAATTTTTAAATCAAGATGTGAAGTCTTTGTCTCCATCCTTAAAGTGTTGTCTCATCTGGTGACTTGCTTTAATCATAGACTGTAGTAGAGGTGACCTTGTGCAAGTTTTGAGTCTTGGTCCGAAGAAACATTTCACCTTCAGTTCTTTTTTTTTTTTTAAGATTTTATTTATTTATTTTACAGAGAGAGATCACAAGTAGACAGAGAGGCAGGCAGAGAGAGAGAGAGAGAGAGAGAGAGAGAGAGAGAGAAGCAGGCTCCCCGCTGAGCAGAGAGCCTGATGCGGGGCTCCATCCCAGGACCCCGGGATCATGACCCAAGCTGAAGGCAGTGACTTAACCCACTGAGCCACCCAGGCGCCCCTCACCTTCAGTTCTTGCTGCTTTGGGAGCTCTGCCACCAAGTGAAAAAGCCGAGGCTCACTTGCTGGAGGATGAGAGGCTGTGTGGGGGAAAATGGGGGTCCCCAGTCACCCTGTAGCTGACTGTGGAAGCTTAAGTGAGCCCCACTTGACATCGGCAGAGTCTGGTCCACATCAGTAAAATTGCCTAGCTGAGCTTAGCTCAAATTGCTGATCCCCAAATTATGCACTAAATAAATGTTTTAAGGACTAAAGTTTTGGGTCGTTGGTTATACAGCAACAGATAATTGATAGAGCTGAGTTTGGATGCTCTGGGCCAATTAAGTCTACTTTGGACCTGTTCTAGATAACACCCAGGCGAGTAACACCATCATGTTACTAACAGGAATTACCTGTGGGTAATTTAAGCAGAAAAGGAATTAATTGGGTAGCGCAGTCTTTTGCTAAGAAAGCTGGGAAAAGGTTTGAAAAGTGCACAAGGGGTAGCACTGCTAGAACTACAGCTGCATCACGCCACAGGTGTGGTTGGGTGAAGATGCTAGTCCTGTAGCTACTGAATACTGGGCGCCTCTCAGTACACCTCGCTTTGCCTGCACTGGACCTCAGGTGTGGGGCTCCGCACCTCCGTGGCCCCCGGAACTGATGTTGCGCTGTTTTCAGAAAACAGTGATCGTGGCGCCTGGGTGGCTCAGTGGGTTAAGCCGCTGCCTTCGGCTCAGGTCATGATCTCAGGGTCCTGGGATCGAGTCCCACATCGGGCTCCCTGCCGAGCAGAGAGCCTGCTTCCCTCTCTCCCTTTCTCTCTGCCTGCCTCTCCGTCTACTTGTGGTCTCTCTCTGTCAAATAAATAAATAAAATCTTTAAAAAAAAAAAAAAAGAAAACAGTGATCTACTGTTCTTGCTGCTTTGCCCAGTCGTTAGTGATTCAGGTGGCCTGTGGGGTCCCTGACCAAGCTGAGGGCCTGTGCCCATACCCTGATGGAGCCAAAATTAGGAAGCAGACTATCTGACATTTTTAACTTACTTAGCTGAATGCAGCTAGAAAATTTCATAAACATGGGCAAGGTGTTGTTATGCTGGGCAGCCAGAAGAAAAATCACAAAATGTTCATTAGTTTCCGTTTTGTGCTGTGGTTAACTCCGTTTCAGCACACTTATGAAACCGGCTTTGAGGTTCATTCCTTAGTTCTATGGAGAGAAAGTAGTCTGAGCCTGTACCCTTTACACCTGCTCCCTTTCCCACAGATACGTGCCCATGGCCATTTGGAAGTCCAAAAATAAGTGGGCCCTGATATGCATGTATCTCGGGTTGCCAAGGTGCAAACAGTATGTGTCTTTCAGTTGGTAGGCCCAAAGAGACTCCATTGACTGCCACAGTGCCCCACCTAAGAGAGTGAATGAATGAATGGTGTCTTAGTGAACATAAGGGGTTGCCTATTTGTGCAGTGAATTTGGTTCATATAAATTGCTGGGTGGCAAGATCTTTAAATTCAGGTCATTTCTTATTTTCTAGGTTTTCTGTGATAACCATTCTGAATCCTGAAGTGCCCATCTGCAAAATCATTTATGTAGCATTAGTTTAAATATTAGAAATAATACTGTGTCTAAGAAAAGCATAATGCTTGGAGAGTGTATAGTAGGTGCTTGAGAAGTGATCCTTTTTTCAAACTTGGATACGCATACCCCAGTCAGATCACATCTTATCTCAGGCTGCTATAACAAAATACCCTAAACTGAGTGGCTTATAAACAACAGAAATTTATTTTGGACATTTCTAAAGGTTGGAAGTCCAAGGTCAGGGTGACAGCATGGTCAGGGTCTGGCGAGGGCCCTCTTTTGGGTTGCAGACAGCCGGGTTCTTGCTGTGTCTTGACATGGCAGAAAGAGGGAAGCTGACTGTCTTGTGACTTTATAAGGGTACATATTCCATTCATGGGGTCTCTACTTCATGTTCTCACCTACTCCTGATCAGCTCCCAAAGGCTCCATCTCTTAATACCATCACATTGAGGGGTAGGGTTTTCACATCTGAATTGGGAGGGGGCACAAACATTGAGTCCATAACAGATTATAAACTCTTGGAGGGTAGGGACTATTCTTTCTCTGTCAGATCTCTAGGCATGGCTTGTGAGAATGGATTGTTCTTGGGGTAGATTGTCTTGGGAGAAATCAGGACCTAGACCTCAGGTCGTCCACTATGTGTGTTGGGGGGAGTGCCAGTTTAGGGGGGATGGGTGGATTGTCTCAGATGACGCAATGCAAAGTCTTTCCCTATGGAATAGTGTGATTCAAGGTAGAACATAGGAGATCCACCTGGATCCTAGAGATGTCTCTCCTGGCAAGCATAACTCAGTAACAGGAGACCTAAGAGCAGGGAAAGTTTGGGGATTTGGGTACCAGGGTAGTGTCAGTGTGTACCTGGGGGTGAGGTGCAGGACAAGGACAGACAGTTGAGAGCAGGGCCAGCCCTTAAATGGTGGGTGTCTGTTAAGCTAGAGTTGGGAAAGGATGGATGTTTATTGATGGGGCAGAGAAAGGGGATTTGGTCCTGGAAAGAGGTTAGTCTCCTTAATATATAATGTGGCCCATTAGGTCACAGTAGGACTAGTAGCAGGGTGGACTTGGAGCTGGATTCTGGCTAGTTGGGCTGAAGAATTCATTTGCATTTGCTGTCACGACGCTGGGGGACTTAATGTGATGGGCCCTACTGTGGGGAGAACAGTCATGAACAGTTTCCGTATCCTGTAGTATAGATAGTCTGCTTTGAGGGGGCCAGCTTTCTTGCCAGGAGGCTGCCAGAACGACAGGGAGGGGAGAGGAGCATTTGTTATTTTAACAGTTGAAAGCGTCTTCACTAAGAATTCAACAAAGAAACCCAATTAATGAAGTCAGATTTCTCACCCCATCAAAAAGTGCTGGAAGGTTCTGATCTGTCTGGGTTTGAGTTGGAGAGTGAGACCTCTAATGTGATCTGAGACCCAACTTCCATTCATTCATCCCCTCCCAAAGCATTTCAAGGACTTGTATATGATGCATGGGAGCTCCACTGTGGTGAGGTGCCTTCTCATACCCTGTTTCTCTCACTATAAGGCACTGGTTTGAAACGGGAATGTGTCTATTAGTGAGTGCATGTGTGTCTGTGTGTGCACAGCTGTGTGTAACATAAAAGATACATAGAAGGGACTGAAATGAACAAACTTACAAAAATACCAAATAACCCCAACCTGTAATTTTATTTTTGAAAAGCACTAAAACTGTCAATAAACAAATTGCCTGAAAAGTGAATCCTTTGTCATGTGTGGTCACCTGAGATTTTCCTGTCTCCAGCTGTACAAAATTCTGTGATGTGGCAGAGCCTGGAAACCAAGGCCACCATCCTAAAATGAATCTGAACCACCGTTGCATTTTAGTTCAGTTCTCGTGTCAAGACTGTGTGTGTGTGTGTTTGTGTTCCTTCATCTCATTGATTCCTGGCATTTGAATCAGTATCTGGCACAGGGTCAGCCCGCAGTAAATGTTCTTCCTCTTGATTCTTTGTTCTTTTCCGCTATACTGTTCTACATCCCAGAGACTGTCTTCCTGGGGTCGGGGGATGCTTCCTTTGTTCCTGGGTGGTTCACTCTCATTGTACTCTTCCCCTCAGCTCACTTGGAAGTGTCAGATCCCGGGTTGTCCCCAGGCAGGCACATGGGCAGCCATTTGGACAGGTTCAAAGCTGTGGAGTTGGCTTTCCAAAGAAGACCTGGTTTATAAAAGTCATAATAAATCATTATCATCAAATGTCATCACTACCCGTAATCTTCTCTCATTCCAAATGACAGTTTAGGTGCATGACAAAATCTGTAGAATCACTCTGTCCACCTGATAAATGCCAGTCCACTGTGCAAACACCAAAGCAGCTAACCTGAGTGTAGAATTTCTTTGAATTCTCGTCTTTGGGAACCATATTAGTTTTACATTCAACTCCTTAACATATTTCTTTGTCTCAATTCAAAAGTGATCTCCCTCCTGCAAAAACAAACAGAAATAAAAACGGAGTAAATTCAAAGTTCTGGGGGGATATGTTGCATTTCTCTTGGACTTTGTTTGCTTGGAATCAGATGATTACAAAAGGACTTACCTGAACTCACCAGCTATCCTGGTTGGAATCAGGTGGTGTCTTTGATCCTTTAAATCTGAAAAAGTTTTTTTGAATACGTTGATGTAGTCACATAAAGCCCAATTCAGTGGTGCAAAACAGTATTCATAGGGGTTCAGAGTTAAAACACAGTAGAGCATATTTAAGGTCGTCCATAAGCCTTCTTAGTGAGAAATCAATGGGATGGGTGCTGTGGAGAATGCAAGGATGATTTTAAAAAGTCAGGACTTGGGGCGCCTGGGTGGCTCAGCGGGTTGGGCCACTGCCTTCGGCTTGGGTCATGGTCTCGGGGTCCTGGGTTCGAGTCCTGCCTCGGGCTCTCTGCTCAGCGGGGAGCCTGCTTCCCTCTTCTCTCTCTCTCTGCCTGCCTCTCTGTCTACTTGTGAGCTTTCTCTGTCAAATGAATGGATGGAATCTTTAAAAAATAAAAAAATAAAAAAATAAAAAGTCAGGACTTGCCCTCAAGAGACTTGTGGCCTTGTAGGGGGAGGTAGAGGTATCCTGAGAATCATAATATAAAGTAGAAGTGGTAAGTGGCAGAGGGAGAAGTTCAAACTATAGTTTTGAATTCATTTTTATAGAATTTATGGTCCTAGAAAAAGCCTGCATCCAGTCTAGTGAGAGTGCTTTGTTCCATTAGATGAGACTTGAGACCAAGGGAGGTCAGGTGCCTTCCCCTTGGTCACCCAGTCTGACAGAGCTACCTTTGACAAAGATAACTGATTTTTATAAAGCGAGGTGCTGCCTTGATCTGTGTTGGCGACTTCGAGGAAAGAGCACTGTGTTTGTGTGTTAAGTCTGGTCTGGGTGAGTGAGGATCGTTGCAGCTTTGCCCAGCTGGGCACTTTGTTTTGAAATTGCACCTAGAGCAAGTGGGAGGAGAATGGTTTTTGGGTACGTCTGTAATATTTTCTGCTGGCGTGGGGTTTGGCTTTGTCTCTTAAACAACGTTTTTGAATTCATTTTAATTAGATAATACATGTATAAGATTCAGAATTCAGAAGATATAATATGAAATACAGCAAACTCTTCCCTACCCCTGTGCCTTGGCCAACCTGTTCCCTTCCCTCCCTCCTCTTCCTTCCCTCCCTCTCTCCCCTTCCTTCCCTGGAGGGCAGCTGGCAGCCAAGTTTGTTAGCTTCAACTTCCAGAGATATCGTATGGATATATAAGTAAATGTGTCTCCAGTCAACCCCCTTAAAAACATAACCTCCTCTACCTATATTGTGCACCTTACTTTTTCTGTTTCAGCAGTTTAACCTGATGACCTTTCTGTGTCATTCATGATCCTAGGAGCTTCCTCATTCTTGTGTAGGTGGTGGCTTTTGTTTCCTGTGGCAGGTAGCTGAATCCACTCTAGATAAAGTCGAGCCAAAGAGGTATTAGGATTTTGGGTAACTGGTGGAATTGTTTGGAAGCTGGAGAAGAGGCCAGCATCTAATTTTCCGAGCCCTGCATAGCCCTAGTGGTAAGTGGAAGCCAGGGCTTGCCTGCACTGCAAGGGCTTCCATTGTCACCCTGAGCCAGGGAGGTGGCTTTGCAGCTACTGCAGCTTCCCGCCTGCAAAAGTAGATGCTCTGAGCAAGCTTCTCTTCCCTTGTATTTCTCACTTCCAGAGTGAAGTCATGTGTACATATGTTTGATCAGTGGAGCCGTGGTCCCATGTTTGCAGTTTAGCTGCAAAGAAGCCTAGGAATTTGATTCTCAGCTTTCAAGTTGGGAGGCGAGACTTGTAACATGAGAAATTTCTCCAAATAGAGAAAAGCTTTCAAAAGACGATGGATAATCACAGATATGACACATGTCTACTAGAGCTGCCTAGAATTCTGTTGTGTGGATGAATCACAGTTGATTAAACTAATATTTTAGATGAGGGACCTCTTCATGTCTTCCAATCTGTATCTTAGCTAATATGTATTGAATGCCGTTATACCTATGTCATTTTACTTGTGGAAAATGGAATATAAATTCATAGAAGTAGAATTCCTAGATCAAAGAGTTGATTATAATTCTTAGGGATATTGCCAAATGGTCTCTGGATGTTATACCAATCTGTGTTTCCGCTAGCCCTGTACAAGCTCCTGATTTTTTGCCGAGAGTCTTTTCCCTGTTCAGATTTCATCGGAGCCAGAGTGGCAGGCTGGGTCTTCCCCACTAATGGGGTAAATTTTGGGTCTTAGGCCAAAAATCCTGGCACATCAGGTTTGAGTTGTAACCTCTGCCAGGACAGTCTGTTTTTAGCATCTGGGCTGGATTCAGCCTATAATTTTATTATAGATTCTCTAGCCTTAAATTAAATGGCATCTTGGGGCATCTGAAAGATAATGTAGCTTCCAGAATGGATTTGCAACTTGGGAGGAGCTTACATGTTGAGAGGACTTGAATCACTGTGTTATTGCAAATGCGTAAGGACGTTTTCAAAGAATGGTTATGAAGATTTATAATACCTTTTCCCCTTTAAAAATAAAAAGCAAATAAATAAGTGAAATAAGCCAGACGGAGACAAATACTACATGGCATCACTTCAGTGTGGAATCTTGGGAGGGGAAAAAAAAGGTCAAATTCATGGAAACAGACTAGAATGGTGGTTCTCAGGGGCTGGGGTGGGTAAAGAGGCGAAGGAAAGGGGGAGAGGATGGTAAGAGGGTACAGATCTTCACTTTGTAAGTTGTATACGGTCTGAGGATCTAATGTGAAACATGGTGACTAGTTTATAACACTGTGTGGTATAACTGAAATAAGCTAAGATTTAAGTGTTCTAACACACACAAAATAGGTGAGGTGACGAATGTGTTAATTAACTCTGGGGGCAATCCTTTCATAATGTGTATGTATATAGAATAATCACAATATATATTTCATATGACAATTTTTTTGTCAGTTATACCTTAAAGCTGGAAAAAACGGCAGAATCTTATTTTTAGGATGTTAGATTATTGCATAAATTTTGCTTCTTACTGAAATCTGGCATCCAGTTGCCCCAGTTGAAAATATGTAGTAGTATAGGAAGCCCTTGTTCAAAAGCTTCTGAAAATTTTAAACAAATTTATATAAATGGGTAGAAAATGGGGGGTAAATACATGTGTGTGATTTTTTTAAAAGATTTTATTTATTTATTTGACAGAGAGAGAGAGATCACAAGTAGGCGGAGAGGCAGGCAGAGAGAGAGGAGGAAGCAGGCTCCCTGCTGAGCAGAGAGCCCGATGTGGGGCTCGATCCTAGGACCCTGGGATCATGACCTGAGCCGAAGGCAGAGGCTTAACCCACTGAGCCACCCAGTCGTCCCATGTGTGTGATTTTTAAAAAAGATTTTATTTTATTTGAGAGGGAGAGAGAGAGCTTGAGTGAGCACATGAGTGGGGGGAAGGTTAGAGGAGAGGAAGAAGCACGAGCAGGGAGCCCAACTATGTGGAGGCTCAGCCCCAGGGCCTGGAGATCGGGACTTGAGTCTCAGGCAGACACTTAACTGCCTGAGCCACCCAGGCCCTGTGTTCTTCCCCAGTGGAAGTGTTCGCTCTTTAAGCTGGCATTTACTGAGTATAGCTGATTATTTCAAGAAAATACCCTTTCTGCGTGGCTATTGAGAGTACAGCTCAGGGAGACAGTGTGATATTGTGCAGGGGTTGGTAACCCTTTGTGTAAAGGGCCTGGTAGTAAGTATTTTAAAGCTTTGTAGGCCTAGAGGCAGAATTGAGGACATTATATAGGTACTTATATAACAAGAGACAAAACAACTTTCCACAAGCTTTTTATTGACAAAATTCAAAATACCAATCCAGTCCTTTTTTTTTTTTTTTTTTTTTTGGTAATACAGGTCTGCTAGTAAGAAACATGGGATTCTTGTTTTTCGGATAACATTTTACCTAATGGGATTCAAAGCTGGCGTTCCCCGATCATCAAATTGATTGCAAATGTTCATTTGTTAAAACCGTTCTCAGCTCACAGGCTGTACAAAACCAGGCAATGATCCAGATTTGGCCCATGAACGTTTTTAGTTTTCCAACCCCTGTTGTAATGGGAAGACCATGAGCTTTGGATGCATGATTGTGTAGGTTTGAGTACTGGCTCTGAACTTGTGACCTTGAACATCTCACTTAACTAAGTTGTGGTGTTTATTTGTGCATAAACTGGAGGTAATCACATACCACGTAGAATAAATATCTTCCCCATCTTTGTTGTGATTTTGAATTAGGATTCCAGTTCTATAGATGTTGATGTAATTTAGCTAGACTTACTTAGAATTAGTATTTAACAGATTGAAGAGGCAGTTTGTCAGGGGATAGAATGGTCTCAAAGTACTATGTGAAAACATGTTTTTGCAGTGGAGAGATCTGGCTGTCACCACCTTAACCAAATGGCCAAGCTTAGCAACCAATGGTGAGGTGTTCTGACATTCTGTGCCCCTCACTGATATGTACCTCTTACTATATCACAGGACCACCTATGTGGTGTTGCTGCCAGAAATGTTTGACGTGAGTGTTACCATAAGGAAACAGACAAATCTAAACTATGGAACATTCTTCAGGAACATTGTACACTCTTGAAAGGATTCAGTGTCATGACTAACCAAGTGAGATGGTGCTAGATTAGGGGAAGATTAAGGGGAGGCAAGATAAAAATGTAATGCATAAGCATTAATTCAATCTTGGATATGAAAGAGTTCTGTAGGCCATTTATAGGACAGTTGAGGGAATGTGAGTAGGGACCATATGTTGTATGATAATATTAATGTTGATTTCCTGAGGTGTGACGATGGTGGGATGGTGTAGGAGGATATCTCTGTTTGGGGAGATGAATAATAAAGTATTGAAGGGTGGGGGAGAAAGGCGGTGAGAGAGTGAGAGAATGAGAGAGAGAAAAGAGCAAGTTGTTTTGTTCAGTGCTGCTCACTTTGTAGCATGGCCCAAACACAATGCTTATAATGGGGAGGTACCGAATACATTTTAAAGTGTTAAGTATTTCTAAGTATTAGTGGACTTTTCTGTCTGAAATTATGCCTGAGCACGGAATGTCTGTCTTCTCTTCAACAGTGTGCTGGTTTGGCTTAGGCATATACTGTGGTACTTCATGTTGAGTATTTGGATATGGAGGTTCATATTTTTTGGGGCAGCGCACCCAGGTACCTCTGGGCTGAAAATCCCTCTGGATTTTTAGAATGTGTAAATGAATAGGAAAGGAAAACTCAGGTTGGTTGACCCAACTCTTCAGGGGGTACGACTTGTCAGCATGTCCTCTGTATTTCTGTTGTTGAGGGTGCCTGCTTGGGGGCTGACATCCCCCGGGTGTATGCCGAGTAGAAGGAGGCTTGGAGGAAGAGGCCTGCAATGTGTGTCTCCAGAGCACCGAGCTGCTGGAGCGTCCCTGAGATCTTCTGGGCTCTGAGGCAGAGGGCAAGATAAAGCATGATGAGGCCTTTCCTTGTGCTTTGATCCTAAGCAGTCCTTCCTAGTCGGGCAGGCATGGAACAGAGAAGTTAATAAGCTCTTATATTCCTGCAGGAACTCTTATGGCTGATGGTGTGAGAGGACTAAAGCCAATTTAGCGGCCACTTGTAAAAGTAATTATAAGATGAGAGAAAGAAGAGCGATTCTGTTACTACAGGCTGTGAAAATGAATTAATTCAGCAAACAGTAATTGAGCAACTGAAAAATAGCAAGCATTGTAAAATATGAGTCCTGGGGTACACATGATAAAGATATACTCTTGCCTTGGGCTGGGCATGTGGGGGGATAGGGGAAGGAGTTGGGGTATAGTGGAGACAGTGACCAAAATACAGACTTGGCAATATTACAGGGCTAGTGATGTGACAGAAAGCTAGCGAGGAGGGTTATTGGAATGCAGAAAACATGCCATATGGAGTTAAGGTTGCAAACATAAGGTTGGTCTTGAGGTGATCTGGAGAATGAGTCTTGCAGGTAATGAACTGGGGAGACCTCCAGCTTCCAGACAGGGGATATACCACGTGCCCATAGGCTTGAATGACTCTTATGTGTTGAGACTGGTTGGCATCTGGAGTGGCTGAAGCTTTAGATGCTTGGTGGAGAGGAGACAGACATGGGGTTGTTGGAAAGGTAGTTTAGGCCAGATGGGAGGGCCTCAAAAGCCATGCTCAAGAGTCTGGGTTTTACTGGAAGGGGTAGGAGCTAGGAGGAGGAGGAGGAGGAGTGCTGAAAGTCCCTTTGAATTGGAGGTGATCTTGTTTGAGTAAGAGCTCATGGAGGGAGTGTGGACGATGGTGTGGTGGAAGTGCAGGAGTCTGGGGGCAGGGCTTGAAGGAGTTGATGTGTGAGTTAGGAATCGGAACCTGTCAGCTGCAGCAGAGAAAGAATAGAAAATAAGGGTCCACTGGTGCTCTTGCAGAATTCTTTCTCCTAACACAACTCCTCCTAACACAACTTTCTATAATTTTTAATCTTTCTAAGGAAGTCTTTAAAAAATACTTGAAGAAGAGAAGCTTATTCCGACCTTTGAACGTTCTGAAAATTTATTACATTTCAGCTAGGGAAGAAAGTATTACTTCAGGCAAACTGGAGCATGTGTGGACTGATGACTCAGCACAGCCACTTGATCTTTCAGAATTAGGTAGGAGGGAAGCTATCTTAGTGGCCTTCAGTCTTCTTCCAGAACTTTGTCCAGGTTCCTCCCAAATGGTTGGTGAATTTTTCTGATTTGTATTCAGCACCCCCACAGTTCATTGTAAGCTGTAAGGAAGTTGATTTCATCCATCGCCCCCCTCCATCTCTGGCCTTCCACCTGAGAAAACAAATAGGAGTCCATAGGTTCTTGTTCTGTGTCAGAATTTGCACAATGTGCAATCTGAGATGGGTCCAGCTGAGAGTGTTACAGTTTTAGAGTTTAAAAAAGAGGAGTGGAATCTTTGTATTTTTTCTTTATTTTGAGCAATGCTTGGCAACTTGGACTGTTTGAAGGAGCAGTTACGTAAAATATCTCCTGCTAATTGAGTATTTGGGGAGAAAGCACTACCTTATTGTCTTCAGTTCATGTTAAAATATTTATACCCACAATTTAGAGCTTTTCCATGGAGAATTTAATTTAGCCTTAGAACGTCCTGAACCTTGAGAAACAAAACTTAGAAAATTTTGAGTTGAGACATTTCGATCTTACAAGGGTCCATACGTAAGTTCAAAAGGCTTATAATTACTTTGTCTTCCTTATGGCTTGAATATTTTGGAAAGTTCTTGGGATATTTCTTGGAGGGTTAGTGTACCAAAAAGCAAGAAAAGTGACCAATGGGCTTACCTTACCTATGTGTGTATGTTCCATGTTTGCTACAAAGCAGTGACCCTAGTGGTGTGTGAGACCGAGGGACACTTTCCAAGGTAAATGAAGCAGTTTACTAATGTCAGATTTGAGTGTTGGTCTCAAAGTACCATGTGGAAGTTTAATAGCAATTAAATTTACCTTTAGTTAAGAGCTTTTCAGTTTTGTGTATTACTTATGGCAATGGAATAAATGAAGGCTAACTTGATACTGAATTAACACTGAAATAGTTAAATTATTTGCATGTCAAGTAGTATAGTTTTTTAGGGATGATTCTGCAACACAACTGTATTGATGCTGGAACCACATTGATGATGTTGGTGTTTTTTCCCGTGTGTGGGCAAGCCTGTACCTGAAGATGTATGACTTCTATGTTCCCAGTAAGGGATGTATTATACAACTCAGTGACTTTTTGTTTGTGAGGGTGGGTTCGTTGACTTGATTGAGAATTTTTTTCAATCCTGTGCATTGCATCCTGGATGCCTATCCTTGTGCTGGGAGGTGAATGGAAGTTACTGCTTGCCCTTGGAGAGAAGACACTTTAATGGGAGGCAGAGAGAAACAGATAATTGTAATATGGGATAAGTGCTGGAATAGACATGAAAAAGCTTGAATGTGGAGAATGTCAAGTATGCACATACACATAAGTACAGACAGTAGGAGAATGAATGAACCCTCACAAACACCATCACTCAAACAGTTCTCATCTCAGGGGCATGCTTGTTGTAGCCGGACGCTCTGCTCTACTTACTCCCCTCCACCCTTTCGTTTGGAAGCAAATCCAAGACAGTATATCATAGGGTGGGCATTTATAGATATTTGAAGAGTCAGAGAGTACACAGGGAAAATAAACTATACCTGGGGAGTTGGGAAGGAAGGAGCTATGGAGAAGCAGCATTCAAGAACGGAGGGAGTAAGTTCCAGTTTCAGGTGAAAGGGATGGGACCCAACGATTACTGCATTGTATTAGGGTTATTTAGTACACTAGTTCCTTTTTTTCTTCGCAATAGTCCTATGAGGGAGGCACTATCTCTGTTTTACAAATGAGGAAATTAGGTTTCAGGCAGATTAAAATAAATTTGCCTGAAGTTATAAAACTAATTAGTTTTCCGCGTTGCAAACCAGCCTTGACTTAAAGCCTATTTAGTTTGCCATCTTTTGCACCATGTGCATAGATACAGAGAAGTGAAAGTACAAGATGTGTCTGTGAAAGTGGGACATGTGGAGTGCAGCTACAGGATGTGTGTGTGCGCGCGCCTGTGTGTGGGCGCGGGCGTGTGTGTGTGTTCATGTGTCTGTGTGTTTGTCCGTGTTTGGAGATGAAACTAGAGAAGCTGCTCTGGGCCAGGTTGTGAAGGGACTTTAATGCCATACTAAAGAGATAGAATATTGTCCTGAGGTTGGTGGAGTTCCAGCTGAGAGGTCTTTTTTTTTTTTTTTTAAAGATTTTATTTATTTATTTGACAGACAGAGATCACAAGTAGGCAGAGAGGCAGGCAGAGAGAGAGAGAGGAGGAAGCAGGTTCCCCGCTGAGCAGAGAGTCTGATGTGGGGCTTGATCCCAGGACCCTGAGATCATGACCTGAGCTGAAGGCAGAGGCTTTAACCCACTGAGCCACCCAGGCGCCCCCAGGCTGAGAGTCTTAAAGCGTGAGAGCCGTGTTGTCAACTTCTCCAGAGGAAGAATATGCATGATATATGGAGACGGACTGGAACTGGAAGATGAGCTCAGGTGAGTACGGGTCAGAAAGATTATTTATTCAACCAGTATTCATGAAGTAGAGACAATATGGCAGAGAACGATGAACAAGAAGCACATCTCCCTATTTCATAGAGATTAGTAGAGAATTAGTCACATGCAAATGGCCTGTTGTAATGTGATTTATAATAAGAAATATATATTTGGTCTTCAACCCAGTTCCTAAAGCACAGAACTCCTAAAATCCTTGGAATTTCCTGTGATCAGAGCAGTAACTGTGTCTTTTGTTACGTTAATAAGGTGACTTGGGGTAAGCCCTCAGCTAACCTGAGATGCAGGCTGGTTGCCAAGGGAACCAACCTTGTGATTTGGAGATTTGGAACTTCCGATACCCTCCCTTCACAAACCTCCAGGCAGGGAGGGCACTGGAGGTTGAATCAGTCACCAATCCTCAGTGATTTAATCAATCATGCTTATGTAATGAAGCACCCATTAAAAACCCCAAAGGACAGCTTTCAAAGAGCTTCTGGGTCGGTGAGCTCCAGGTATCTGGGGAGAGTGGAGTGGTGCTCCAAAAGGCTATAGGAACTCTGCACACTCCCCCATACCTCGACCTATTAATTTCTTTCATTTGGCTGTGTCTGGGTTATATCCTTTTTATAATAAACTTAATCCACTGAGTAAAATGTTTCTTTGAGTTCTGTGAGCTGTTGTAGCAAATTAACCAAACCTGAGGAGGGGTCATGGTAACTTCTGATTTATAGCCAATTGGTAACAAGCTGGGGTTGTGACTGATGTCTGAAAGGGTGTGTGTGTGGGGGGGGAACCAGGGGGCAGAGGACCAAGCCCTTAATCATTCACGAAAACCTCCTATATCTTGGGAAGAACATTGAGTCTGCAGTATTTGAACCACGACCTGCTCCCCACCTGCCCTCCACCAGTTCCATATGAGGAAAGCTCCGTTCCTGATGGACCCAGCCAAGAGTCTGATGCTGTCTATACATAATCCTGTCAGAGCAGAGTTGAATGGCAGGACACCCAGATGTTGTCTGGAGAATTACTTGGTGCTGTGTGGGATACCTCCCTCTTCACATTCTGGGATTGGTTTCAGGACCATAATACCTATGATCCTATGAAAAGGTGATAAACTTCCTAGTTCTCAGAAAAATGCAAAGTAAAACTGCAGTGAGATACTACCACAGTCCTATTAGAACGGTGAAAACGAAAAAGCCCAAGAATACCAGTGTTGGCAAGGACGTAAAGCAAACTGAATTCCCAAACACCATTGGTGGCAGCGTGGCCATATCTACTAACACTAAACATATACATATCTGGTAAGCCAGCCATTGCCACTCTTAGGTAAAAATCTAATGAGAAACGTATTTCAGGTCAATGTATTCTGCTTTGCATGTCTTGACAAGACATGAGCAAGAATATTATAGCTGCACGATTCAGAATAGACCCAAAGTGGAAACCATCCAAATGTCCAGTGGCAGAAGGATAGATAATTTGTGATATATCCACACAAATATTTGAATAACAACTAAAATGACTGAACGTTACTTCACTCAGTAACTTGGAAGAATGTCAGAAACAACAGTGAACAAAGAAGCCAGACATGTGGGTACATAGTCTTTGACTATATAAAGTTCAGAAAAAGGCAAGACTAATCTATGATATTAGAAGTTAGGAAAATGGCATATGGGTAGCGATTGAAAGGAGCTACACGGGGGGGGGCTTCTAGAAGGCTTGTAATGTTTTATTTCTTGATCCTGGCCGCTTGTTATATAGTTGTGTTCCATTTGTGAAAACTTATGTCCCTATACACCACACACTTAGGATTTGTATGCTTTTCTGTATCTATATTATTCTTTTCTATATGAATATTATATTTCTTCTAGAAACAAATTCTGATAGTTAGTATTGATGTTTACTAGTTGAGTTGAGGAAAACTATTATCTGAAAGTCACAGTCGGGTTCTTCGTCTCTCTCTGTATTAGTGCCTGCTTGTTTTGTTGTGAGAACATCACCAACTAATGAAATAAAGTTAGAAAAAAGTTAAAGTCTCTGTATGGTTAAGCATGTGAATTCTATTTAGAAAATTTGTTACGATGCAAGGTGAGGTACTAGGAAGGGTTAAGGCCATGACAGAGGGGAAGATAGGCTTGGTTTGGGACATGGGTCAGTGGTTGACTGGATATGGTTACCATTGACAATGTTTCTGATTTAGGATATGGAACAGCTGACATCAGCAAGATGAATTAGCAGGTGCCAGGATACATGGGGAGGGGCTTAGTTATGTTATTTTCTAAGAAGGGGCTGGGTATCTGCATTAGGGTTTTGGAAAAGCGCTTGAAGCTCTGAGATGTTACATTTGGAAAGAGGGATTTGGTGATCATTTGGATCGTAATTGAGGCAGTGCATTTATTGAATAGATGCTATTGTCAGCACTGCTAATTAGCTCTCATGAGGTAATTACCATTATCTCTCCTTACACTTATGGGGAGACTGAGGCACAAGAGTTAAGTAGTTTGCCTTAGGTTATGCAAACAGTTAATTAGTGCCCAGGCCAGGATTCACAACCAAGTCTTTTACTCCTAGAGCTATTCTCTTTGCTATAACATCACATACTGCTTCTCCAGTCAAGAATGAATCTGGGGAGGACTGAGACTTTTGGAACAGCAGTCTGAGAAACTCAGCAGACCCTCTTCAATGAAACAACCCTTTAAGTGGTAATAAAAAAATATGAAAAATAATTAAAGTCATTGGAAATTGACCTGAGGACGTAGAGCAAATGGAGAGGCATCCAAGAACACCTCCTAAATCTTAGTCTGCAGTATTTGAACCACGACCTGCTCCCCACTTGTCCTCCACCAGTTCCATATGAGGAAAGCTCCGTTCCTGATGGATGCAACCAAGAAGACAGGACTCGCTGTTCCCCAACCCCAGCTGTAGTCTAGGGCTAGGAGTTAGACCACCTGCTATGAGAAATACTTTAAGTATCAGAAGGAAGGGAGGGAGGGAAGGGGAGACAGAGAGAGGGAGAGAGAGAGAGAGGGAGGGAGAGGAGGGAGTAAGGGAGGGAGGGAGAAAGAGTGAAGGTGAGAGAGAGAGAGAGAGAGAGACTAATCTAGACATTCAAGAAGCCCCGCCCTGTCCTCCCCCCTCCTGTGACTGCCAGGCTATTTGTGTCTCTGTGAAGCA
The DNA here is from genome assembly GCF_020171115.1 of Neogale vison. Classification (NCBI taxonomy): domain Eukaryota; kingdom Metazoa; phylum Chordata; class Mammalia; order Carnivora; family Mustelidae; genus Neogale; species Neogale vison. The sequence goes on along the minus strand of NC_058105.1, from coordinate 118,668,660 downwards.
GGCTGAGGATGCCTGCAACCACAGTGATGCCTGCAGTTGGGGTGGGGACTTGGGTGTACAGTCTCTTAAATAACACAAAGCTCGGTGTTCTTCCTGAGATTCAGCAACTTTCCTTGAATATATGCTCCCTGGATTGCTAAGAGCCTTTGGTTAATTTGCAGAGTTCTATCCATTTGCGTAGTCGGTTTTCTCATTGCTTTGATGGAGGAGAGAATTTTTGGAGGCCTCTTTTTGCTGACATCCTAGTTGCATTTTTGTAGGATTTTTTCTTTCTTTCTTTTTTTTTTTAAAAGATTTTATTTATTTGACAGAGAGAGATCACAAGTAGGCAGAGAGGCAAGCAGAGAGAGAGAGAGGAGGAAGCAGGCTTCCCGCTGAGCAGAGAGCCCTATGTGGGGCTCGATCCCAGGACCCTGGGATCATGACCTGAGCCGTAGGCAGTGGCTTAACCCACTGAGCCACCCAGGTGCCCCTTGTAGGATTTTTTCTTAAGATTAATTAGTGGCTCTTTATAGTTTGGAAATCTAAAAGCCCATCCATAAGGATCAACTAAAAAAAGAAACCACGATGTATCTTTATAGCAGAATATTGTGTAGTTGTTAAAAGAAAGATGTAATTTTAACTGTGCTTATAGAGAAGATTTTTCTTCAAGGAATAATGCTAAATGAAAACAAGTTGCAAAATAGTATGTGGTATTCTATTTGTGTAAAGTATTGAATAAACAAGAGGAAAAACACAGGTGTGTGCTATATATATACACACGTGTGTGTGTGTGTGTGTGTGTGTGTGTGTAGAACATTTCTAAAGGAATACAAAAAAAGAATATAATGTTTTCCTCTGGGCCATAGGAAGTGGAGGCTGCTTTTTAGATCCTCACCCCACTTACTATTATTTGAACTTTTGAGTATTACTTTGAAATAACTTTAAAAAGTCTTTGAATATTTGTTAGTTTTAAACTACCAATAGGATATGTGTTAGTTTAGGTCTGCAAATTAAAGATTGCAAGATCTTAAAGACATTTGTGTTCATAGTCTACCCCGCCTTTTGCTTCTCTGAAGTGAGCACTTGTGATGTAGTTTCAATGCTTAGGAAATCCTGTTGCCTGAAAACTTTAAAAATAATTAATTCACTTTTAGTTTTGATCAGCTGGGGTAATCCACAAGTAGCGGTAATGACTAACCTGTTCCCTTTTCACTCCAGTGATCTTCTAGACTTTGTACATCAGTATCCACGCCTCCTGAACAAGTCACTGTCTTTTGTAAGAACAGTAATAGCCATCCTCTGTCACCTTTATTTTTATCTTTGAAAGGGGAGGACTAATCACTCAGTCCTGAAACATCACGAGTAGGTATAAATTTAATTATCTGAATTGAAAATCTTCCTACCAACTGGAGGAAAAAAACCCCAACCAGTGTGTACACATAGGTTCTCCAGGGAGTTTTTGGTTAGCTACACTATGAAATCCTTCAGATTTCATAATATATCTTGTCTCATTTTCCTGTTATGAAATGAGGTTTACAGCCTGGCTTTTCTTGTCTCTTTTCAGATCACAGAACTGTGTGGTGCAAAGCGAGTTGGTTATTTTGGTCCAACACAGTTTTACATTGCCTTAAAACTGATTGCTGCAGCACAGTCTGGCCTCCCTGTACGGATAGAGAATATTAAATGTGGTAAGTGTCTCCCATTTATACATTTTATTGTCCATGACCAGTGTCTTTTTTATGAGAACCGTTTTTAGTGGGCTTAAGGCCTGTTCTGTAAGCATTTGTGGAATTTCTCCTTGCTTCTTCCAACTGTTGTAAAATAAAGTAAGAAAACTTAGCAGGTATCTTACTTTTTCTTTTTTTTTTCTTTCTGAAATGGGAAAAAAATTCAGAGAGTGACCTGAGATTCATGCCTTTTTAAATTTTTTTTTAATTTTAGATTTTTTTAGTGGTTTTTTTTTTTTGCTTGCTTGTTTGTTTGTTTTTTTAAGATTCATGCCTTTTAATGGACTTGAAGTTAAAATAGATTTTGTTTTTTAGCAGGAGATCAGGACAGGAATTCTAGTGCCTGTGGCAAAATAATAACATTTAGTTTTATTTTCCTCTTGAGGAATATATAATGCCATTTGGAGTTCTGTTAGGGACAAGGACACAAATAAATGGGAGAGTTTGAGTGGAACCTATTTCTACTTCCTCTCCTGTCCCTGCGAGTCATATCCTACATGATCCTCCTTTAGTCCCCCAATACCTGAAGCACTCTTCTAATGATCAGTAAGTACTATGGAGCTACCAAAATTTTGGCATAATGAACTTAGCTTCTCAAAGTTTTGATTTAATGTTTTCTTATCTTGCTATCCCTGTCCCCAGCCCAGCCGAGTGACTGTTTGAACACTTTGCACAACTTAAACAAAAAGCAAAGCCCCAAACTTAGCATCTTTTATACTACCTCAATATTGGGCTTACAAATCTTTATGAAGAAGGTAGATTATTCCTGGGCCGTGCTGAGGTCCTCTGTTCATTTACTCTGATCTAAGTTACTCTCATAAATTCACACAGCCATGCAGGAGCTTCTTCCTTTTCCTCATTTTGAGATTAAAACCACTCAACTGTCCATGCCTGTCCTGTAAAGTCCTTGGTAAACCTCAGAGTGGGTTCAGGAAACTTGCAGAACAATTCTTGAATAGCTGAGAAGAGTCTGAAATCTTGACTATGGGAAATAAAATACTTTTGTGCTAACCATCAGGAAGCCACAATCATCATGCTAATCTTTATTAAAGGCTTAATGTCTGCCAGAAACCATCCCATTTAGTCCTCCTGACAGCCTACTACATTAGGTGTTTGTGTTCGTTTGCATTGCCTAGGATGAAGTGTGAAACAAATTCCACTGAAATCCCAGTGCCTTAACAAAATGCAGGTTTGCTTTCTGCTTTGCAGTGGGTCACAGTGACCCTCTAGGGCAGCTGCCCTCCATGTGGTGGCTTCATGATCCCAGCTACTTTGTCGCGGCACTCCCCGCTCCCCCGGCAAGCACCTATTCCTATAATTGCTGCAACAGAGAAATTGTTTCTCACCCTAGCCGTTAAATACTTGGTCCTGGATGTGACTCTCATTACTCCTGCTCAAGGGCCAGAACTTGTCACATGGATCCGCTGAACCCCACTCACTGGGGGTGGTGTAATTCTCTCTGGTGCCTTTAAGGAGAAAACTGGCTGTGGATAAACACTGGAAGTCTCTCCTGTGGTGTGGAAATTGAAGTTTAGGGGGCTTTGAGTAATTTGCCTAAAGACATAATGTTAGTGGAGTTTGGAGCCAGAAGCTCAGCCTTCGCTTCCCTCCCTCTTCATGCATAGTAGCCTCTTCTTGATTATTCTGTTTAGTAAGGTGCTGATTATAATCTGGAATCAGGGAGTATTTTCTGAATGGAAAAAAAAATCTGATCCAAAAGGCACACCTTGGTATTACATAATTTGGTTCCTTAAAATAATTTTTAATGGAGCATTATTTCAGTGGCAAGTTTGGTATTTACCACTATAAGGTAGAGTGATCACTGCTATAAGTCACTTGCTGTGATTAGTTTAAAGTCACATCACATTGTACTGGGACTTGGGCTAGACAGAAAATTTCCAGTTTCCATTCCACTGTAAATGATCATTAAGCTTTATTGTCGTATCTTCCAGTTTTATCTTCTGGAAAAGTTAAAGCTGCTTTGTTATATACAAGAATACATTTTTAAAACTTTTGTTGCTTGTTTTAAGTTAGAATGGTTTTTTACCCAATTTGTGCCCACATCTACAGTTGACTTTCCTGGGAGTGGAAGGGGTTGTCTAAATTATTACATGGGTAAAGGATGAACAGTTTTTCACAAGTATAAGGCTTTCTCATTTGTATTTTATAAATCCTGATGTTGCCTTTTATCTTTGACAGTTTAAGTATATCCATAGTTAATTTTGAATTTTCTTCCTTCATTTACAGATTTATTAAATAAAAATTATTTGCAGTCAGCACATGTTAAGTAAGAATGAGAGCAAGGTTGGGCCACATTTTGAGCTGCCACTTAGAATTTTCCCAATTTATTGCTTGAAATCCATTAGTTCAGTGTTTGATGACACAAACCTTGAAGGCCAAAGAGAATGCTCTGTGAGAACTTAATCTGAAAGGTTGTAGTAGCCTCATTGTGCTCATGGAGTTGAGTTCATTCTTACTTCGAATTACCCGCGTCTCTGTATAGTTTGTGTTAACCTCTAGCCCCTAGCCTTAACCACTTTGGCCAACCACCACCATCTATAGTTGTTCAATCCAAGAACCTAGAAGTCATCCTTGATTCTGCTCTCTCCCTCACTCCAGAGGATAATCCATCAACAGTCCTGGCCCTGTGGCTCTAGTCTCATTGTTTGCTCCATCCATCTGTCTGTACCCACTACACCAGGCCACCTTCAGCTACTCATTCGGATATCACAGTGGTTTTGTCATTGATTTCTGGCCTCCTCTCTTCTCTCTTCCAGTCTCTTTTCCCATGTGGCAGTAGGAATGATCTTTTCATCCATCTCCTGGAAATCCTCCCCTGGTTGGCTTGTTGTACATCAGACTAGAATCAAAGTCATTACACTCATCTTTAAGGCCCTAAGTAATCTAGTCTCTTCTTCTCCATCCTTATCTTAAACTTGCCCCCTCCTCTTGTGTCCACAGTCTGTAGCTGGACCTCACTGGCCTAGCCATTTCTGGTGCAGGAAAAACCATGTTATCTCGAGGTCTTCGGTTCCGCAGTCTCTTTCCCATCTTTTTCCAGTGGCTGGCTCTTCCTGCTCATCCTTAAGGATTTGTGGACTGCCCCACCATTCTGTGTAAAGTAGGTTTTGTCAAATTAATTCATTAATGAAGGAACCAGCATAGAGTAAAGCTGGTTCAAGAAAGTGTAGGAGAGTCAGAAATATTTACAGTCATGGAAGGAAAGAATGCTGGAGTAAGACTGCTAAATTACATATAAAATTGGTTAATACCCTGTAGAGCAGTAAAACTATAACTTGGTTATTATACTCTTTTCTAAGATGAAATTCACTTGCATTGTTATTAGACAAGATTAGTTAGCTACCAGTTTTCTACCAGTGAAGTTGTAGAATGTGTAATAAAGAGTAAATAGTAAGTCAAAGCCAAAATTCAGATCCCTAGGGAGTTAGGTAATCCTTGGATGGGTTAATCCTGTTAGATAATGCTTCTGGGTGGCCTCCCTACTTTACTCTCCGCCCGCATCTGCTCCTTTATAGCGCTTTTATCAGTTTGTAAATACTCCTTTACAAGTTTGACTAATTTCTGTCTTCCTCACTAGTCTGCAAGCTTACCTGAAGGGAAGGGAGGAGGTCTGTGCTATGGAGCACTGTGGACACTCGGGGTGTGTTTGTTGAGTGAGTGAAGAGATGAGTGCTTCTTCGTGGGGCCTGAGTCTTAATTATCTGTCACTTTTTAAGCTCAAACAGTTGGATTTCAGATTCATCCAGAACTCCTAAGGGGTTTCTAAAGAAGTCTTTCTAAGGCTGTGGTTCCCAGCCTTGTTTGCACTTGAGAATCTGCTGGAGGGCTTTAAATGCAAAATAAAAAAATACAGGTGCTACGGGCCACCTCCAGAAATTCTCATTTAATTAGCCTGGGCTGCAGTCTGAACATAAGGATTTTTAAGAGCGTCCCAGGTGATTCTTATTTGGAGCCAGGGTTGAGACCACGTTCTAATGAAAGCTGAGTGGAGCATTTTCAAGAGCTTTGCTTAAACTATGAGTATATTTTCAGTGATAGCAGGGCGTGAACTGGGGTGAGGCCAGAGGCACCCAGAGTACATAACTTTAAGGGGGAACTCATTCTTAGGACTGTACAAGTGCTGATTCTCCATTTACATAATCAGGACCCTGAGAGTAACCATCTCTTTGAATGTTGGCACTAAGTCTCTCTCTAGCCTCACCCTATTTGGCTTGTTAAACAGATGGTATAAACCTTACAGTGATATAGGAGGACGGAAGGAAGGGGTGAAATTGAGGGCCAGTGGAGAATTCCTGATGAGGAAAGTACATGGTGGATATTTGCCTCGGGAGCTGTTGTCCCTTCCTTTGTGAAGACTGGTCCCAACAGGGTGTGAGGACTGAGGGAGATAGGTAGGGCTGAGGTGGGCTCCTTTGGCAGTCTGATACTTCTTGGAATAATGTTTTAAGTGTATACAGACACATAGGAATCGAAAGAAAACCAGTTATTTTGAAATTAAAACTAAAGCTTTTTAAAAAGTGTTATATGGCAGTACACATACTTTATTAATGCATGAAATAAGAGACCTAATAGTGACCCAAATAACTAGCATACTTTCAAAGCAGTGAGGGGCATAAACAATGCTTCAAGATGTCTACAACAAGTGTAGTGTGATATATAAATATCTGATCTCGGTGGGTGACAGTTACAGGTGCTGCTAATGATACTACAGCGTTTCGTGGCCTGTGTTCATAATCGAAGGAAATGCTAACTTGCAGCTAGGGTCGGGAGAATAAAGACATAATGTTTTTTCTTCACCGAGATGACTGGCCCCATGATTTCTTTCCACAGTCCCTCTGGAAGTCTCTGAATCCTAATAATGCAATAACGTGGTTCAGATAGCCTCTGGGGCTGGGCTCACCAAACTGGTTATTGATCTGGCAGCAGGCTGGCACAGTCTGTAGTGAAAGGAGAAAGAATTAGGACAGAAGAGTAAGTTATTTGCAAAATGAAACACATTCAATTCTAAGGTGTTTTTTTTTTAAATTAAATGCCCTTTTATGAAATGGATGAGTAAATGTGATTTATTTGCCATTACCCTTCCAAAAAAATTACAAGAGGGAGGTGCCCCCCCCGCAAGGAGTGTTGTGGTCCTGGTTCTGTCACCAAATTGCTGCATGACTAAGACAAGGCCCACCCTCCCCTTCCTGGGCTTAGTTCTTCACCTGTAAGATGCAAATATTCCAAGTAGGTTTTCTCTAGGCTGTGTTCTAGCTCTGAAATGCCACAATTTCTTGCTGAGTGTTTAAACCTGCAGTAGAAAGAATATTTTAATTTTCTGGATGACAGTATAGCCTTGTGACTGAGTGTGGGCTCCAGTAATAGGTTGCCTGATTTTGAATTGTTTGCACCATCACTTTTTGTGTGCCTTCAGACAAGTTTCCTAACCTTTTTGAGCTTTTTTTTTTTTTTTAAGGATTTTATTTATTTATTTGACAGAGAGAGATCACAAGTAGGCAGAGAGGCAGGCAGAGAGAGAGAGGAGGAAGCAGGCTCCCTGCTGAGCAGAGAGCCGGATGCGGACCCGATCCCAGGACCCTGAGATCATGACCTGAGTCGAAGGCAGCGGCTTAACCCACTGAGCCACCCAGGCGCCCCCTTTTTGAGCTTTAAATGGCTCACCTGGAGAAGGGATATACCAATAGTACCTGTCTTACAGGGTTGTTGTGAGCATAAAATCAGGTAATGTCAAAAATCTGGAAAAGCATCTCAGCTGTGCCATCTAATGTGGTACTTACTAGCCACATATGGTTATTGTTGATTGAGGAGTCGAATTTTTAATGTAAATTATTTAAAATTTGAATAAAAATACTCAAGCAGTGTAAAATATTTTTCCATTAAATGCACCTTTATTGTTTTAGTAAGACTATGTTTTACTTTAACCATTGCATTGTGTAAGACTGGGATCAGCAAACTTTTCCTGTAAGGGGCTAGGTGGTGGATATTTTAGGCTTTGTGACCCATAAGCCTTTGCTGCAGCTACGTAACTCTGCCCTTGAACCATGAAAGCGGATATGGATGATATGTAAACAAAGGAGAGTGGCCATGTTCCAAAAAATCTTTACTTTTGGCCACTGAAATTTGAATTTCATACAGTTTTCATATCACAACTCTTTTTCTCTAGATGTTTTCCAGACATTGAAAAATGTAATACCCATTCTTAACTCACAGAGTATACAGAAATAGGCAGTGGGCTGGACTTCCTTCACAGGTTTATGTCCAAAATAAATTAATTTATGTCCATCAGAAACCTCTTATAACAATGTTTGTAACAGCTATATTCATAATGGCCCCAAACTGGAAACAGCCCAGATGTTTCTCATAGGAGAATGGATTAAAAAAAAAATCTCAATATATTCATAAAAATGGATTATTCCATAGCAATGAAAAGGAATAAACTGTGTCTGCATGCAGTAAACTGGTTGATTCTCACAGACAAAATATTGTGAAGGAAGCTAGTTTCAAGGATAAATACCAAACGATTCCATCATGTGAAGTTCTATATTGGGAAAGGTAGTCTGGATTTAGAGATTAGAACGGGGTTTGCCGAGTGGGACAAGGAGAGGGGATTGACTAGAAATGGATGTGAAGGAAAATTCTATAGGGTGGAAATGTCATATCTTAATTTGGGTGTATGTGCTTATATATACATACATTTGTCAAAATTCTTCAGATGGTACACTTAAGATTTATGTAAATTATCCCTCCATACAAAATACTTCTTACATAATTTAAAAAGAAATCATTTAGTTGTTAACATTTAATGTCATAATATCTCTTAGTAAAATCCAGATTTCTGGCCACAGTGGTCCACATTCCCTCATGTTAACCAGCGACTGGAACTGTGCTGTGCTAGTAGGGTAGCCAGTAGCCATACTAGTGTGGCTGCTGAGCACCGACAATGTGGGATGTCTGAATCAAGGTGTGTAGTGCAGGTAAAATACACCTGGGAGTAGAAAAACAAGTCTGAAAAAAAGAATGCGAACTATTTCATTAATAATTTTAATCTCAATTGTATCTTATAATGGTAATATTGAGTTGAAATAATTACTAAAATTAATTTCACCTGTTTCCTTTTTTATTTGAAAGAGTTTTGAAAAATTGTGACAAAATGTACATAACATAAAATTGACCATAAAATTTATCTGAACTGTGTTTGTTTAAAGTAATCTCCACACCAAACGTGCCGCTCGAACCCCCGACCCTGAGATCAAGAGTTGCATGTTCTACCCACGGAGCCAGCCAGGTGCCCCACCTTGACCATTTTTTAATTGTACCCTTTAGTACATTCATATTGTGCAACCATGTCCACCATCCATCTCCAGAACTCTTCTCATCTTAAATAATGTGAAACTCCAAAGCCACTAAACAGCTCTGCATTTCCCCTTGCCCTTCGTGTAAGTGAAATCATACAGTATTGGTCCTTTTGTGACTCTCTTCACTTAAAAAATTCTACTTTCAGCCTCTCTATGTTTGACTGTTGACCCTTTGTATAAGTGAAATCATAACAGTCTGTGTCTTTGTGTGACTCTCTTCTTCACTTAAAAAATATTGTAGTTACTATACAATTTACAATTATGTATGCGGCTCGCCTTCAATTTCTGGTGGACAGTATTGACAGTGACAGTGAACAGCAGCTGCCATTTTAGATGGAACGTGGGCTCTCTCTGCTCAGCCCCACCTCTCCCCATTGTCTTTTATCGTTTGTTATTCCATTTCTGTTTACATTTTTTCTAATTGAGGAAATGGAAGTATTTCTTATATTCATGTTGCCATCAAACATGGAAAATGAAAGGATTTTTCCCTTACTCTTTAGAGGGTCAGTTGTTTAGAAGCATAGTTTTCTTTGAGGAAGGGAAAAATAGTCATTTATAATTTAATATACAAAGTGTTTCTATGTTCAAAGACTACAACCTAAGATAACATTATGAAACAAATTACCGCCTTGGATGGCTGTACGCATGGTCTCTGTGGCCCCCATAAACCTTCAGTTTGAACTCTTTTTATTTCCTTGTGCTTAACTTATTCAGTTTGGGAGAAGAGATTCTAACCAGCTAATAACTAACAAACTAACAAACGGCTCTTTTGTGATTACTTAACGTACATCATTGGATAGCAGATACTTCATTGATGAAGTTTTTAATAAAGTTTCACTATTAAATATGGTGTCCATATGACTACAAAAAAACCATTTAGACTGAGTATTTACAAATTAGAGTTTTACTTTCCACTTTGTGGAAGCTTGGGGCAGTTTAAGCTCCAAGGTAGATAGCCCCTTCATGAACATTTTCACTGATAGGATTATTATTATTTATGGTTACAATTCTGTTAAGTGGGAGTTGTTTAAGACCACATAAGCAGAGAAAGTACAAGAGAAATTCAGCTTATATTTGGTGTTTCGCTGTTTGGTGGCCATCTGGAGGAGAGAGGTTTTTTGCCAGGTGACTAGTTCTGGAGAAATGCCATAGCCAGGGAAGGAAGAGACTGTGTGAAGCGACAGTGTCCTATCAGATATCTGGGAGTTCTAGTATATTAATAGTTAATATTCATCTTCTCGTGTTTGTATTCTTTTGTTCCCAAAATTACGTGTTGAACACCCAGTAAAACACTGGTCAGGGAGTTTACAATGTGAACATTTACTTCTCTTCTCCCTCAACTAGTGTTTGGCAGTGGAGTCATCCTCTCGTGGACAGTCAGGGTACAGATTATTTTATGTGATCTCATTCCAGCTTTTTAGATACCTTTTGCAGACTGAACTGAAACAAATACCTTTCTGAGAAAATAACCATAGGATGAGCTTATATTTGATTTACGCAGTATCTGGGTTTTCTTTTCTTCTGCCCTCTTTCTTTTGAAGTCCATTCCTGCCTCGAGTAAGTGGAGAGCTGCCCAGGTTGGGGAACAATACAGTGTTCAAAATGGTGGTCATCTTCTCTTTAGAGGAGAGTCCTGGTTTAATTTTCCAGATTCCTTATTCGATTTATGTCTCTTGGGCCTTTGGCTGATGGATCATGCAGGGAATCATCGTATTGCCTACTTCTTTGAATCAAATGTGAACATAGCAACTAAAAATAAACATGATGTGGATATCCGAGAACCAGGGGCCTTCTTTGCCTGGGGAGCTGGGATACTTGGTTGTTGTTGCTAAGATGTTTTCTGGCTTTAGCACAGCATCAATCAGTGGAAGTGCAGCTGTGTTTGGAATAGAGCGCTGATGGAAGTGCAGAGGCTCGGTGATGAGTATTCTCCTGAACAATGGATACAGATGCAGATCATTAACATAATCCATAATATTATCCCCATTTTGGGAGTTCTTTGTGTTGTGTGATTGTGTGTGATTTGCTGTGCCGAGAACTAGAAGTGTGCCAAAGCACCATTTCTGTTTGAGAATAGTTTTATCAGATATTTGAAAGATAAGTAAATATTCCAGACTGTTGCATTTCTGCTCTTTGTAGCCTTGTGAGTGTGGCTAATGGTTTTGACAGTAGAATCTGGCTGAATGTTGGATTGATTGCTCTAACTTGATCCCATTTTCCTTATTCCATTCTGAAAAGACAATTGGAGATCAAGTGTGAAAGTTCCTTAAGAAATGACGTAGGCTGAAAAACTGTTTCACCCAGTAAGTTTGCCCTAGGAATGAGGGGCCTTTCTGTAGGGCAGCAGTTCTGGGGACTGACAGCTCTGCCTTAGACGGCAAGCTGTAGGATCTTGGGGGTGTAACTTAGCTCCATTGAGTCTGTTTCCACATCTGTAAAAGAAGGCTGATGGTAGACCTTGCTGAGTTGTTGTGAGGGTTAAATGATGTAACATTTGCAGATCTCGATATAGTGTCTGGCATATAATATGTGTTGTATAGATTTTGCCTCCTTCATTTGCCACTTACAGTGTTTATACAGTAGCACAGCCTTCTTGCTGGTGCTGAACTAAAGGCTGAGGTGGGAGATCAGTCCAAAACCTGAATATCCTCTGCAGTGACTTGACAGCATTTAAAAATGTGAAGCCAGCATGCCGTGGTAGAACTGAAGCATTTTTCTCTCGTGACATTATTATAGGAGTTTTCATTGTGCCCAAATAAAAATTGAATCTATACTTAGTGCTCTGGAATTTTTCCTCAAAAGTGATTCATCTTTTGGCCATTGAGCCTGCTTTTCACAGTTTTAAAATAAAGTCTCACTTGAGCTTCTCTGTTCTGGTCCTAAAGAACTGCCACTGCCTCGCTTTATGATGTCGAAGACCGACGCTGAGATACGATTTGGGAACCCAGCTGAGCTTCATGGGCCCAAGGCTCAGATTCCGTATTCAGTCACAGAAAAAAACACCTTCAAGAGAATGGACGATGAGGATAAGCAGGTAAACAGCCTAATCGGGCCTGTCCATTTTATTCTGATCATAAAACCTCACGTAGCAGTGCCTCATATCTGCTGTCAAGCTTCTAGCAAACCTCGCCATCTGGGATATAATTATAGACTTGGAAGTGAGCCAATAAAGTTTCCTTGTAGCAAGAAAAAGCAGCTGACATATAGCTACCCTTGGGTCCTTAAAAGCCTACTTGAATGTGTCCAAAGTAGGCTACTGAAATAACACACTTACTTGATTCTCTAATCAGCATTTCCAGATGGGTTCTTTGAAACGTAACTTAACAGGATTTTGTTTTTGTTTTTAAGTAAGTGCTACACCCAACGTGAGGCTTTAACTCAGGACTCCATGATCAAGAGTTGCAAGCTCGGGGCGCCTGGGTGGCTCAGTGGGTTAAGGCCTCTGCCTTCAGCTCGGGTCGTGGTCCCGGGGTTCTGGGATCGAGCCCCGCATCGGGCTTTCTGCTCCGCAGGGAACCTGCTTTCTCCCCTCTCTCTCTCTGCCTGCCTCTCTGCCTGCTTGTGATTTCTCTCTGTCAAGTGGATAAAATCTTTGGAAAAAAAAAAGTCACTAAAAAAGAGTTGCAAGCTCAACTGATTGAGCCAGCCAGGAATCCCCAGTTTTTTTTTTTTTAATTTTTTAAGGTTTTATTTATTTATTTGACAGAGAGAGATCACAAGTAGGCAGAGAGAGAGGGAGAGGCAGGCTCTCTGCCGAGCAGAGAGCCCGATGTGGGGCTTAATCCCAGGACCCCGAGACCATGACCCAAGCCGAAGGAATCGGTTTAAGCCACTGAGCCACCCAGGCGCCCACCTAGGAGTTTTTAATAGATTCTCTCCTTACAAAAAGTTTGGAGAAAAGATTTCTGTGGTTAAATATGTTTGGAGAATGCTGCTTCATATTCTTTTCTTGGGGGAAAGACTATATCCTCAGTCTTGGGGAGTCACAGTGCACATTGGCACATTCAAGGCCCTGAGAAGTCCTGCTGTAAGGAAACCTAGAGATTTGTGCTTACTAGACTTCTCTCACCAAGAAATCTTCTCTTGCAGAGCATGTTTGGAATTCCATCTTGGGAAATGCTGCCATTACACATTTAGCAGGTTAGGGACAAAGATAGGGAGGATGGGCTTTTAAAATTAGAGCACTAATTGCAATAGTCAGGTGGTGATTGATCAAGACAGAAGTATAAAATCTCAGAGGAGTGAGCCTATCAAGAAAGAGGTAAATAGTCTTATGCATTAGTAAACCCTGATGGCATGAAGGTACAGCTCATACTTCTAATAAAGGTACTGAATCATGCAGAAAAGTCAAATTATATTCAATATAGTATCTTTTGTAAGACAAAGATATTCATATTTTAGGAGGATGAATCAAAATGTTTTTTAAGTGCAATGAATATTAAAGGATTAAGTCAAAAAACTAATTTACATTGCTCACCATGATAATGCTGTATATATGAGGTTGCTACAGAATTTTTATATTTATAGTCAAGTGACGGGTATATATAGCATGTCCTGTTAAATAACTCCATGTGCTGTTGCTTTTGTAATTCTGATACATTTTAAACAGGTTCTTCAGGGATGGAGATACACACACACACACACACACACACACACACACACCCCATCTCTTCAATCAGTGCTCTGGCGCGTTTTCCTACTATTGTTTGGAGAGGAATGAGGGTTCACTATCCTAGGATGGTTGATACCCCAGGGACTTTCTAGGCCCATCCCCTGGCTGCGCGGTTGAGGACACATCCTTTCACTTCAGGTTGGGTTTATGGTAGTCCCACCCAATCTGTTGATGTGAACTCACACTTTCTTTTTCTTGAAAAAGAGTTTCTGATCAGTATCTCAGATTGCATTTTTTAGCACCCATATGGTCTGCATGTTGATTGGAGGTACTGTTTCCTTGTTACTTGGGCGCTCCAAAGTTACCAGTTTATTGGTAGTATTTAAAAAAGAGGCAGAGGGGCGCCTGGGTGGCTCAGTGGGTTAAGCTTCTGCTTTCGGCTCAGGTCATGGTCTCTGGGTCCTGGGATAGGGCCTGGGTAGGGCTCTCTGCTCCGCGGGGAGCCTGCCTCCCCCCTCTCTCTCTGCCTGCCTCTCTGCCTACTTGTGTTCTTTCTCTCTGTGTCAAATAAATAAATACTTTTTTAAAAAAAGGTGGAAACCCAGTAGCAGAGTAACGTGGTTCACCTTGCCAGAGCCCTACATAGAATTCACCTTTCAACTGAGGTTTGAACTGTCGCTTGTTAAAACCTCCATCTTAGAGTTTAGAAGTGGTTTACCCATAATGAACTGTTCAGTAATCCCCCAGTGTGAAAAAGCTGGCATTTTACTTTGGCATAGTAAGCTCCAGGAACATTTAGCATTACGCATTTTAAATGTGTATTTTTAATATCCACATTTGCTAGAAAACTTGGTAAGTATAAATCCAGGAAATAGGAGCCTTTATCAACGAAGGAAAGTTGAATTTATCCACAAAGAGATCTGGTCTGGGGAGTATGAATGCTCTTTCATGTGATCATTGTCTTCCATTTTCCAAAGGAAAATTTTAGCAGAATAACTGAAAGCATTTCAGGCTTGTTTTAGTAATCTAGACAACTAAGCGCTGGCGAGACTTTGTTCTCTGGGAGATGTGAATCCTCAGACACGGCATTTTAACTGAACTGTGTTTTTGAGAAAACATTCCCTCCATTTGTTAAATCAACCATCTCGCCAGCAATAGAGTTGCATTATACTTCATAACTGCAGCTCGGAGCGCCAGGCTTCTCGAGTGATTGCCCCTGAACTCTGCTCTGGTTCTTTTGAAGCAGGAAACACAGTCTCCCACGATGTCACCCCTCGCCTCCCCTCCTTCTTCTCCGCCTCATTACCAGAGGGTGCCCTTGAGCCATGGCTACAGCAAACTGCGGAGCAGCACGGAGCAGATGCATCCAGGTAAGAGGCGATCTTGTCCAGCTGTCCCAGGCTGTGTCTTAGAGACTCCTTAATCTATCAGCTGGCAACGCCACCAGCTGCTGAATCTCCTGACTTAATTACCTCTGTCCTTGGAAACATGGCTCAATTTAATTTTATACTCTCAAGCAAGGTTTTTGCTTTGAAATCTATCTTAGTAATAATGCCTTGTCTCCTACCCTACAAACTAGTTTATCTTTAGACTGTAAATGATTTAGATGATTTAATCCTTCATATACAGATTTCATTACACAGGAACATAGCATGTGAAAGATGGTATTGTCTTGGAATTGTTGTTCCTTTCGGCAAACATTCCAAACATATTTGTATAACAACTGCTTTTATGAAACTACTTAAAAATATAACTCTGCAAAAGCAAAAGAGTTGATTCGACCTTTAAAGACCAATCACACAGAAATGAAACTATTTAGCTCCTGTGCTTGGGAATAAGAATAAGGGAAATAAATGGTAGGGGAAGCGTTTTGCTGAGAAACTGTGTAAAATGCCTAGTTGTGGGGTTGCCTGCTTTCTCACATTGGTGCCGTGCTGGCCACGTCTGTGGTAAAATACGTTAGTCGGTTCCGAGGATGACTTGCAGAGTTGGCTGCCTAGCCTGCAGTGCCCAAAGCTCCGTAAATTCACTGCAGCATCTTGTCCTCCTGGGGCTCAGGCTCATAGTTTAAGATAGGACTAATTAAAGGTATTCTAGAATTGGTTATCCGTAACTCT
The DNA here is from genome assembly GCF_020171115.1 of Neogale vison. Classification (NCBI taxonomy): domain Eukaryota; kingdom Metazoa; phylum Chordata; class Mammalia; order Carnivora; family Mustelidae; genus Neogale; species Neogale vison. The sequence continues at coordinate 118,652,846 of NC_058105.1, read as the reverse complement.
CCTTTTGTATTTTGGGGGGTGTGTTTGAAAATGACCTAGTTTCTGCAGGTTTTTGCTGCATTGAAAATAGTGGGGCATTCTAGAGGGACGCAGGTAACAATGTGTGCTAGGCTAGAGGTTGGAATCTTGTAGAGAGGAGCAGGTGTGCCATAATGGAAAAATCTTTTGATTGGAATCAGAAGGCGTGGGTTTAACGTGACTAACATGACCTTGGGCAAGCCATTGAACTGCTCTGAACCACGATTTCCTTTCCTCTTTTAAAAATGGGGTAACAGTATTCTATAGGGGTGTTATGAGGATTAGTGAGAACAGAAGTATAAAGTCTGATTGGAAATTCAGTCCTATGCAAATGCAAGATGATGTTATTAAGGGTTAGTAACAAAAAAATGTCTCTCCTGAAACTTGAATATCCCATTTAGGGTCTGAAATGAAATGAGAATTCTTCATTTTCCTCTTAGAATCTCTCTCTCCTGCCTGGCTTCCCTAGTTTTAGAAAAGGAATTCTTTTTGATTCCTAATGTTATTTGGGCTTGGACATTGGAGTTTTATCCCCAGCCCTGGTGCCTGTTTTTTGGTTTTTTATTCATAGGCGAGTCATTTTTTGTTCTGCCCACTCAGCCTGTTACTGAGTTCTACCTTACCTTTTTTTCCTTTAACAACTTGTCTGCAGGGGCGCCTGGGTGGCTCAGTGGGTTAGGCCTCTGCCTTCGGCTCAGGTCATGATATCTCAGGGTCCTGGGATCGAGCCCCACATCGGGCTCTCTGCTCAGCGGGGAGCCTGCTTCCTCCTCTCTCTCTCTCTCTCTCTCTGCTTGCCTCTCTGCCTACTTGTGATCTCTGTCTGTCAAATAAATAAATAAAATCTTTAAAAAAAAAACCCAACTTGTCTGCATTCACCCTCTCTATTCCTTGCCCCATTCTTTCCTCATTCCATCCACCTTGGGCTTCCATTCTACCATTGGCAGGGCGACAACCTGTTTCTCTCCATCTTTCTAGTCTTTTAGAGCACTGTAGAGTTCTTCTTTTTCTTTTTAAATTAAATTAAATTTTTAATTTAATTTTTAAAATTAAATTTAAATTTTTTAATTTAATTTTTAAAATTAAATTTAAATTTTTTACTTTAATTTTTAAATTTGAGACAGAGAGAGAGAATGCACATAGGAGCAAGTGCATGAGCATGTTGGAGGGGTGGACTCCCCGCTGAGCAGGGACCCTGAGTCTGGGCTCAATGCCTGGACCCTGGGATCATGACCTGAGCCAGAGGCAGTCGCTTAACCAACTGAGCCATCTAGGCGTCCCTAGAGTTTTTCTTAATTTATGCCTTTTCAGAGGGCAGTCTCACTGCTGGAATATTTTTCTAGGAATACATTTTTCTGGGGCCATTTCCCTGTCCAAGATTCTGCCATGATTCCTGGCTAGTGGGGAATATATGTGAGTATGTTTTAAATCAGACTGAGTGTCTCCAGACCAATCTGATTGAGAACCCCTTTTCAACTTCTCTCCTGGGTCCTGCTAGTCTAACCTGCTGGATGTACCTAGAGCTAATGCTCAGTGGCTGAGACTTGTGTGCCAGGCATGATGCACAGATCTTCATGTGTGTTATTTGCTTCTTAACACAACCCTCAGAGGCAGATACTGCTACCCATGTTTAAAAAATGTTAAATCACAGTAATACATCCATATAGTTAAGTAATACTTAAATACCTATAGTGGATACAACTGTTCTTCCAATTCAACATATTTCTGATCTCCAGAGGCAACTACTTTCAAATCTTATCTGTTTCTTCTGGTATGTAAGGTCTTATCTCCATATCAAGATACTTGTTCTTTTTTTTCTTATGCATCTTATTCTGAGTTATCAATTCTAGGAACGCACTCTCTTAAGAGCATGGGCTGTGATGTCAGTCTCCTGGGCCTAAAGGTAGACTTGATGAGCCTGTGTTTCTGGCCTGTGTGACTATGGCTATGGCACTTTTCTGTTTCTCGTATCTGTAAAATGGAGTAACATCTGTTTCAGAGGTTTGCTCTGTGGATCAAAGAAGGAATGTTATATGAACCTCCGTTCCTAGCACAGTTCCTGTCATATTATAGTGCTCTTGTGTTGCCTAGTATTTTCTTTTGTGTTTTTAGAATCTGGCACCTCTTTTACTTATTTATTTATTTATTTTAAAAAAGATTTTATTTATTTATTTGACAGAGAGAGAGAGAGATCACAAGTAGGTAGAGAGGCAGGCAGAGAGAGCGAGGGAAGCAGGCTTCCTGTGAAGCAGAGAGCCTAATGTGGGGCTCAATCCCAGGACACTGAGACCATGACCTGAGCCAAAGGCAGAGGCTTAACCCACTGAGCCACTCAGGTGCCCCTGGTACCTGTTTATTTTTGAAGCTCTTCAGTATTCTTGAAAGTCACCTCTGGATATCATTCATTAGGTTGACTGTTTTTACTGTGCTGTTACTAGTGGTTCCTGTTCTAATTGGACACTGAATCTCAGAGTGATGACATCTTTATGCTTCGTATTATACTTCTCCTTTTGGAGAAAGATGATACTTATAGCTCCTTATTAAATCTCTCATAAGGGGATCTAAGAATTCTTTCCTTTGTGTTGAATTGAATGTTCCAGGTTTTATTTAGAGGAAGGAGAGTAGAGATAATAAGTAGTGCCTTTTTGCTTTCTGAGTTGAGATCCAGCTGAGGAATGAGACAGGAGTCAGACTGATGATGGTCTGATTATCAGCTCTGGTGCTGACGGAGCTGATCGGAGTGCGTGTTTTAGCTTTGTGACCAGATGGGCTTCATACACTCACCTTTCCAGTCGCAGGCTGGTGTGGCCAACCCAGGCTTCCCAGAGGAGTAGGAAGAGAAAATCTGCCATTGAGGCCAGGCCTTTCCAAAAATGATCCCTTACGCAGCTGAGTTTTTGTTCAAGCCTTACTGATGAGATAGGTCTATTTCTCCCAAGGGAAGACCCTTGTAGATAAGGGACTGGAGCCAGGGGCGGCTTCCTTGCATATGTGTCCTCCTTTGCAATAGAAGCTCCCTCCCTCTGAGGGGAACCCGAAGCACGGGGGATCAGCTCCCCAGGGAAAGCTTGTGACCACTAGTATCCCAATCATGGTACAGTTTACTATGGTTCAAAACTTCTGGCATTGAGAGTTTAATTCTGGCATTGGGTATTCCATCAAAATGGAACGATCTTAATCCTTCTTCGACTGAACTCTACCTCTGAAGCTAATAATACACTATATGTTAACCAATTGAATTTAAATAATAAATAAATAAATAATAAATAAATTTATAAATTTATTATAAATTTATAATAATAAATAAATTTTAAAAAATCCTTCAGAGGACAACACCTATCTACCAGCTGAGACCTGTCTTCTAAGATTTGGATTACACGTTCTTGGTTTTGTGTCTTTTGCAGTCTATATATGTTTGTTTATTCTTAGCAGGGTCTGAAAATCTACTTAATGCTTTGCCAGGTAATGATTTTTGATGTTTTAATATATTTTAAAGGTGTTATAATGTTGTGTTCCAGTCCCTTGGAGGAAATACAAAAAACAGATGTGAGTCCAAGAGTGGTTTGCTGTTCTTCATGTGCCATTATTACACCTCCTTTATTTTCCAGGGGTCAAACTATAATAAGGGCGATGCCATAACAGGCTGCTCTGCTCTCTCTACCTAATTTTGTTCATGAGGAAACTATAGGAAGAAAGCATTTTAGTTCTTTTTTAAAAAATATTTTATTTAATTATTAGAGAGAGAGTGAGCGAGAGCACAAGCTGGGGATGGGGAAGGGGGAGAGGGACAAGCAGGCTCTGCACTGAGTAGGGAACCCGATGTGGGGCTCGATCCCAGGATCCTGGGATCAGGATCAGGTCATGACCTGAGCCAAAGTCAGAGGCTTAACTGACTCAGCCACCCAGGTGCCCCAGCATTTTACTTCTTGATATATTTCCAAAAACTTGAATTGTTAACCAGAAATGTTAATCAAAAATAGTTTCATCATGGCTGATAATTTCTCCTTTCTGTTAGAGTTGAATACTACTTGGTTATATTTAACTGTTTTCCTGCCATATTGGCAAGATCATTATGAAGTGTTCTGGAAATAAAAGGAATAAAAAAATGCATTTGTTTTTGTGGCATAAGAGCTTTTCTCAAAGTCAGCAAAATTATTTTTCATTTGGTTACTGAAAGATAAAATAATAAATATAAAATGCATTTATTCCTTTTTGTACTTTACTCGGTTTTACATTCTGTCCAATAAGGAAAAGAAGACTGTCCCATTTATTTTTGAAAAATGAACAGTAATGTTGATTCTTAGTGTTCAAAATGTGTATTTATTTTCTTGCTGCTTTGGAAGTGGATGATGAATGCAAGACTTTTAAACCAGCAGGTATATATATAGAATCTACCTCATATTTAGAATTTGAACATTTATAGCATGGCACTTTCCTGACTATTGTTACTGCTTCCTAATGCAGTTTAGGTTCTCCAACGTTCCACTCTTCTAATTTATTCCTAATCTCAACTTGATGTAGATATTTTCCTGTCTTTTCATGAATCAGTTGAATATCTTTAGATTGCTTCCCTAAATTGTACCCAGGGGCACCAAGGTTGGTTTGGCCCTATGTACATAAACTCTAATTCCTTTGCTGATTCTTCCCTGAAGAACAGACACTCTCAGTTTGAGTGTGAAGTCATAATTTTTGGGTGGAATCTTCTTGTACTGTGCTGACTTTTCCTCCTGTTTTTTCAGCTCCTTATGAAGCTAGACAGCCCCTTGTCCAGCCTGAAGGACCCTCATCGGGGGCCCCTGGAGCCAAGCCCCCTCGGCATCAGGCTTCCCTTATTCGGGTAAGTGATGTTTTGGGGTTATGCTAATGGGGAACTTGGGGGACGGGACATGACTTTCTGATGGGCCCTCTTTTTTTTTTTAAAGTTCTACCCCCAATATGGGGCCTAAACTCATGACCCCAAGATCAAGAGTCTCATGACCCTCTGACTGAGCCAGCCAGCTGCCCCTGTTCTCCTACATCTTTTTGTAGATGTGTTTCTACCCTTTCTCAGTGTCTCTAGACTAATCCAAGCTTGTTTTTGGTCTTTAGTCTAAAATGCCTTTCCACCTACATCATTAGTCTCCTTTTTCAGGAGGAGTGCTTTATTTTTTCCCAAAACAGCCTATGTTATTTCTGTCTTACTCTTTATTATTATTCATTCAGTGGATACTTAACTGTTTCCCTTTGTTTGGTGCCTCCAATTACATTGGAAGAATTTGGAAGGCAGAGGTAGTTCTACCGCATTCTATTTTAGTGCCTAGTCCATGCTGTTTGGAGAATGATTATTTTACATGTGGCAGCAACTGCTGTTTCTTATATGGAATAGATATAAAAGGAATATTATGACAGAACACGGGATGTCTCCATTTCTCCTAGTTTATAAAATGTCAGCTCTCTTTTCTCCAATGTTTTCTTTTGGATAAAGAATTCTTATTATTTTCATGTCTGTAACTGTTTTCTTGTGTAGTATCTCTTGAGTCCTGTGCTGGGGACGTCATATTCTCAAAAAGGGTGTGTGCTTGTTGGTGTGTATGTGTCTGCATGAGAGGAATTATGAAAAGACTGGGTGTACTGTTTGACCCTAAAGACAAGAGGAAGTTGGGTAGTTTGTGTGACATTTCGGTTATCCAACTTGGGAAGAAGGATCACTTATGCACAGGCAGTTCTACTCAGAATAGAAGGGTAGTGTCAGATATTCCCATAAAGAACTGGTTTGCTAAACTGAGGGTTGCTAGGGGATGGCAGGGGTAGGCAGAGGGAGGTTGGGTGATCGACACTGGGGAGGGTGTGTGCTATGGTGAGTGCTGTGAAATGTGTAAGCCTGACGATTCACAGACCTGTACCCCTGGGGCAAAAAATACATTATATGTTAATAAAAATAATTAATTAAAAAAAAGAATTGGCTTGCTAGTCTCAAACAGAATAGACAAAGGCTAAGGACAATCATGTTCACTGATACCCTCTGGGATTGGGGCAGTCTGTTAGGCCCAGAACTGTGTTTATGGAAAGAACTTTTATCTAAGTGTGTACCACCTTAGAGGTGGTAGTCTGTGTACAAAGAACTTCCTTTAGGAGGATAATGTAGCCATATGCTGTATGTTTATATTTAATGCTTCCTACAACTGTAAGATCTAGGTACTGTTTTATCTACTAGTGTATATGAGTTAACTGTGGCCAAGAGAGGTTAGGTAATGGATCTAAAGTTTTACTCATAACTAATAAGTGGCAGAACCGGTCCTTGTAATAATGACAGTAGTTGAAATCCACATAAGCTGCCAGCACTGTAGAAGTCCCGGTGATGCCCCCCCTTTCTTCACATTGACATACTTGTTTATAATACTGGCTGGTATTAACCCCTTTGAAATGCTCCAGCAGCACCTTTAGGGGTGAAATCCCACATCAGTATCTGACTCGGCAGCTCTTCCAGTTTGCCATGAGCAGCTTCTGTTTCACTGGTATGGATGAAGCCATCTTGGAGTCCTGGGAGTCTGCTATGTTATCCCATTTATTAGATAACAAAACCTGAAGTTTAAAGACCTTATTTAATTTGCTCAGAGTCACAGCTAGGAAGAGATAGGGCTGGAGTTCAAACACAGGACATGTTTTCTTAGTGTGGCTCAGGAACCAGATAGATGGTGATATCATCTGGTAAGCTAAGAAGCCCTAGATGAAAAATTGGCATTGCGAGTATGAGGGAAGGATCATGAGTTCAGTTTTGGACGTTGGGATTTGAGCTTTTGGGATAGCCAAGAGGAAGTGTCAAAGAGATGGTGGGGAATACGGCTCTGGAGCTTTGGGGAGAGCCAGGGCTGGACATCAGTATTTGGCAGTTGGTGGCCATTAGAAGGACTTATGGTATAGTGCAGAAAAGAACAGATGGTTTCTTGCCCACATCTGACCAAACTGTGTGACCTCTGGCAAGTTGCTTCTCTTTTCTGTAACGTGAATGACTTGGAATGGACTTAACAGCCCATTGGAAGAATCTGCAGTAGTCTGACTCCCTTAATGTTTGCTTGGGGTCAGTGAAAGCCCTGCCCCTGCCCCTTCATGAGTGGAGAACTGCCTTCTGTTGAAGATGAGAACAAGGGGACTTCGCTGGGACAGCAGTTCGTGCTTTTCATGGCTGATGAGTTTTTCTTGCTTTTGTTTTTAGGTTTCCTTCCTACGCCTATCGACTTGGTTTGCTTGAACTCCCATTTCCCAGAAAGGAAAATGCCAACCTGAATTAGTCATGTAGATGATGGGATCTAAAGAAAAGGTTTTGGGTGGTAGGGGATCAATATGGATTGGGCCTGGTGGTAGGCTAGGCTGGGGTAACTCATTCTCCTCGCATTGCCGCGTTAATGTGCTGTTGGCAACCTTGCTCTCTTCTAGCTTCCTCTGTGGCCTTGTATTCAAGTTGTTCCTCATGATTAAAAGGGAGGTGGCCTCTTGAGTATTTGGGGAGGTTATTCCGGACACTGGGCCAGTGCTGTTGCAGCTCATGAACTTGACATTTTGGAGATGCTTATGCCGAATTCAGCACCCAGATATTGGCATGAATAATTTTTTTTTGCCTAATATTTTAGGAATTTCAGGGTTTTTTGTTGTTGTTCAGGGTTGGAAGTTTTTTCCCTTGAAATTTCAGATGCTGAGCAAATCTTATATCAGTGGATGGTTGACAGTGATTTGTAAAGAAATGCTAAGTCTTCAGGGCGCCTGGGTGGCTCAGTCAGTTAATAAGTGTCTGCCTTCACCTTGGGTCATGATCTCAGGGTCTTGGGATTAAACCCCAAATCTGACTTCCTGCTTAGCCAGGTGCCTGCTTCTTCCTCTCCCTCTGTCCCTCCCTCTCCCTCTGCTCCTCCCCCCTGCTCATGCTCTCTCTCTCTCAAAATGTTCAAATAAGTGTGTGTGGGTATGTATGTATGTATATTAGAAATACTAAGTCTTCTTTCCTGATTCATCGTTTATCATGTGTTTATAGGTCATTTTGTGGTTTACTTTTCACAAATTATCTTAACCACCGACATTTGTAATTTGCTGGTGTGGGATTTAGAACTGTCCCTTTTGTTCCCACTATACTCCACTGCCTCTGCTTTTGCTGTGGCTGCCAGAAACTGCCATGGGTTAAGTCCTTGTTTTATTGACCCCTTTTGCCACTGACCACCTTCTTGACATGCTCTCATTGTTCAGTGTCCATGATGCCATCCTCTCCTGCTTTTCTTCCTGCTTCTGTGACTGCCTCTTCCTAATCTTCTTTTTCCATTCTCCTCCTTCGATCAGCACCTCACATGTTGGTGATGCCTGGTCTGCTTCTTACTCTGTTCCTCTTTAGCTGTACGGAAGCTTATGACCACATATCTCCATCTGCCAGACATCCTCACTCAGATGCCCCACTGTGTGTTTAAACTGACTGGTCTTTCCCACAAAGCCAGCTTTTGCCCTTCCATTCCTGGCTCCATCCACCTATCAGCATGGGCCAGAATGCTGGTCTCTATATTTGGCTCGTCTCTTGGCTTTTCTGCCCACTTAGTTGCCAAGCCTTGCCATTTTACTTTCTAAATGCCTCCCTTACCTGTCCGTTATTCTGCATTTCTTTGGTTCAGACCATCCTGTTCTGTGACTGAATCTATTCTATTAGCCTCTAACTCTTTTTCCTTGCTTCCCCTCTTGCCCTCTTCAAATCTTAAAAGTACGCGTCTAATCACACTACTCCCTTGACTGAGACCTGTCACTCCCTGCCAACTGCTACCTTTGTATCACATATGTTCCTGAACATGGCTCTCAGGGCCCTGGTGTTCGCCCCTGCTTAATGCCTTTTCAGCCACAGTAACTCACTTCTCTCCCTCAATACTCTTGGCCACACAGAGCTACTGTTGTTTCTCCGATGGTTGATGGTCTCTGTGTGGGATCCTTATTCACCATCCTGGATTTTGCCTTCCTTGTTTTCTGCTTTGTCTTAATTCACGTATGAGTTTGTTTTCCATTGATAACATTAAGTTTGAGAATTTTCTAGTACTGCTTGTATATGTGAAGTTTCCATTTTATCATTCTTTTTTTTTTAAAGATTTTATTTATTTATTTGACAGATGGAGATCACAAGTAGGCAGAGAGGCAGGCAGAGGGAGAGGAGGAAACAGTCTCCCTGCCAAGCAGAGAGCCCAATGTGGGACTTGATCCCAGGACCCTGAGATCATGACCTGAGCCGAAGGCAGAGGCTTAACCCACTGAGCCACCCAGGCACCCCCATTTTATCATTCTTACAAAATGGTTCGTAACTTCTCTCATTTATCTGTAAGCTCAGCTAGAGGATGGGCATTCAGTCTTTATTAGTTTCACATTCCAGAGGCAACTGGTGTTTTCTGTTTCTTTTATACCATTCCAGGAGTATATTATGCACATATAAACAAATACAGGTATTCATATATATTTGTGTATACATATACATATACACACACATATAAATTGTATGCAATATATTTTTACATAACTTTAGGAAGACAGGCTTGGGCAAATGTAATATCCTTCCAGGCAGAGCTCAGTAGAAAAAAAATTTATCTTTTATTTGAAATCAAAACATACTCCCTTTTTGCACTCTAGGTATACATGTTTTGATATTTTCTTCTCTTTCTGGAGGGGTGAACTTAACAGCCTTCTGGGGTACATTCTCAATACTTGCTTGTCTTTATTACTTCAAAGACAAAAAACTGATAAACAGAATTTAGAGAACTTCATCACTCTGCCATTTTACTTGGGGGTTTTGCCTATATTTGTGATGGCAGTTTTTTGCTGACTAGGCAGACATTGTTAGACATTGCTATCTAGTCACTATATCAATATAAAAGTCTGTGACTTGAAAAACATTTATTTAAATTAGTTGTCTCCTCTCCCCCCTCCATTCTTGCTCAAGTTCAGTTTTTTACCATGCCTCCCAATCCCACCCTGGACTTAATTGTAGGTACTCATGGTCAGAAGCAGATTCTCTGTGCTCCTTGCCTCCCTTTGGAGCTTTCTAAATAGGAAAGAAGTGTGTAAAGGTTGGTAAAAGACAAATACCCCCAAGGTTCTGTCAGCGTGCTGTTGGCGTAAGTCCGAAGGGAATGGACAGTCAGCTGTGAGTAAGTTGTTCAGTGTAGGCGTTTTGATGAGAACAGGAAGAACTAGACTTTCCGGGAGGCTGTTGCTGCCTTGGGAGGACTTTTTATGGTGTGAAGGGTATCTTGTGAATGGGTGGGACTATCATGTTGTGGGGTAAGGGCAGCAGAGAGTAGAGGCTGTGGCTGGGAGACTGAGATGGGATTGAATGAGGTGGCTCAGAGGGGAGTTGTGAGCAAATCGGTGCTCTTCGTGTGGGGAAGCAGGTCACCAAGTGGGGCCTACTCAGTACTGTCTAAGCCACTCTGCTTCTCCTACCTGGCCCTCAGCCCTGAGGAATGCCCTGTTGGCAGGTTGGGCCCAAGAGGTGCTCTTTCATGGTCATCTGGCCTGGGTGGGGGCAGTTTTTGTGGTTGTTTTGTTTTCTTTGAGTGGAGCCTCAGGCATTTTTTTCCTTGATTATTTTGGTATCTTTCCTGCTCTCTCCTTATCTGAGAGCTGTGACCTTGCCCTCTGCGAAGTGACCCTGGGCATACCTCAGCATGAGGTCACTCCGCATTCAGTTCTGGCCCCACCCCCTTTTTTTTCCTCCACATCTTGCAGTCAAACTAGCGGGCTAATGAGCCGCTGAAGAAACCCTTGGGGATGTTCTGAGGGGCTGGGGCTCTGCAACCACCTGATCCATGCTGGCCCTCTCTCCTTGGTCCAGGTGAGAGTGCGCGGAGGTGCGCTGGCTTGTTGCAGATTACACAGTAAATGCCGCACTGCTGTTTTTTCATTTTTGGGTTTTTTCTTTTGGATCATGGGTTGTGAACTTTGAAATACTCTTGTTCTTGAGAGTAATTAAAAATTTAAAAAATATGTCAGAAATTAAAAATATACAAAAGGATGCAGAATGAAAAGTGTCCCTCCTGTCCCCACCACTGGCTATCCAGTTCCGCATCCTAGAGACAGCTAATATGACACATTTCTTTTTTATCATTCTAGGACTATTTTATGCATATACAAGTGAATATAGGTATTCTTATATGTAATTATATATAATAGGTGCAAAACATATAGTTCCACATTTTTATACATATGGTAGCATACTATGTACATCTGTTATGCACTTGCATATTTTAGGTAGCAGTAAACTTTAACAGCATTCTATAGTAGTCCTCATCTTTCGGTTTTTTTCAAATGCATGGCATTTTGTTGTGTGCATCTTCCATAAATCATTTATGGATCAGCTCCTTCTGATCAGCATCCGGAAACTTGCAATCAGAGCATTGCTTGCATATATATATTATATATATATATAATATATGTATGTATGTGTGTGTATACACACACACACACACATACACAGAGCACGCGCATGCACCAGTTAGAAATGGAATAATTGGCTGAAATGTCTATACATTTTTGTTTTATTTTATTTTTTTAAAGATTTTATTTACTTATTTGAGAGAGACAGAGATCACGGGAGAGAGCATGAGTGGGGAGGAGAGGGGGAAGCAGGCTCCCCGCTGAGAAGGGAGCCTTATGTGGGCTTGACCCCAGGACCCTGGGATCATGATGTCAGCTGAAGGCAGACACTTAACCGACTGAGGCACCCAGGCGCCCCTACACATTTTTATTTTTGATAGAGATTTTCAAATTGGAGACTGTACCAATTCACACACTCACCAACGATGTGTGAAAGTGTTTATTTTCCCATACCGGTGCTAACACAATGTGCTAAAAAACTTGCACATCTTTGCCAATCTGATGGGTGAAAAATGGTATCTCAGTGTAGTTTTTTTAAAAAAAGATTATTTATTTATTTATTTATTTGACAGAGAGAGAGAGAGAGAGAGAACGAACAAGCAGGGAGAGGGAGAGAGGCAGGCAGAGGGAGAAGGAGAAGCAGGCTCCCTGCTGAGCAACCAGCCTGGTGTGGGGCTCCACCCCAGAACCCAGGGATCAGCACCTGAGCTGAAGGCAGACATTTAACCAACTGAGCCATCCAGGTGCCCCTATCTAAGTGTAGTTTTACTTAACATTTCTCTTTAGTTTTAATTTTTAAGTTTTATAAAGATTTTATTTATTTATTTGAGAGAGACAGAGCAGGGGCAGAGGGAGAGGGAGAAGCAGGATCCCCGCTGAGCAGGGAGCCTGACTTGGGGCTTAGTCCCAGGACTCTGGGATCATGTCCTGAGCCCAATGGACTGAGCCACCCAGGTACCCCAACATTTCTCTTTATCAGTGAAGTGGAGTATAGCCTATGCCCCTTTTAAGATTTATCAGTGGTTTTCTTTTTCTTTTTCTTTTTTTTTTTTTTTTTTACTGGTTTGTCATTCCTGCCAGTGTGAAACCAGAAGCTGGTGTCTCTTTTTCCTTGGAGGAGTGAGAGGCTGTGTATGGAAGATTGTTCCTTGTGTGCTTGAGAGGAGGTCCTGAGCACCCAGGGCCCTGGTAGGACATTAGGGACCCCAGCCTCTCTTGGTTCTGGAGCGCCATAGGCCCTCTGGCGACAGGACATTTTTATTTGTACTTTTAGGGCAGAAAGTTGAATTACTTAGTTTATGGGTAGAGATTAGGGCTAGGAAAATCTTCTGTTGTTAGGGATAGTGAATGGTAATACATAGTGTGTGTGTTGACCTCTTGGCATTGCTGAATTCCCTTCCTCTGACTGAAATAGAAGGGGGTGAGGGAAGGAGGAGGAGGAGAAGGAAGGGGATGGGAAGGAGTATGTGTGTGTTTGTGTGTAACAGGAAGAGTTGGTTTGATCAATTTTATAGGAATGCATATGCCTTGTTCTTGACATCTTGTTTTACCAGATTAACTCCGCATTTGATTTCAAACCTTAGCTGGAGTTTTACCATCTCCTTAAGGAGTAAAAAGGGCTGATAGGTTCTGCTTCACTGAGTCTACTATCTAGGACTCACAGATACCCAATTAGTCACTATTACCACAAAAGATGTCCTGTTTTTCATCACATTAAGCCTCTTTCCTACTTACTTCCTTCACCTACTTCTTTTCCCCTTATTTTTGAAACATTTTATTTCAATTGATACTGAAATTTACTTTTTTGTAGCCTAATTTTTTAAAGATCGGTCTCTTATTACCTTCTTCAGGTGCTTACCATGTACTTATGCTTCTTAACAATTAATGTGGTGGTAGTTGCTTGGTTTCTTTGTTGGGAGACATTTCTACATGAAAAATGTTTCGTGTTACAGGATAAGAATTGTAAAGAGATACTGGATCATTGAGAGATGTGATTCCAGGGTATAAGAACAGGGCACCTGGCATTGAAACTGAAGGATTTTTATGGGAAAAGGAAAATTCAGTAATATTAGGATTCATTGGGGTGCTGCCTTAAGGCCTTACCAAATCTGTGCTTGGAGACAGTAGGGTGGACGGAGGGTAAAAATGGTGGCTCTGGTACACATGAGAAGCTAGCTTCCCTGTAGTTCTTCATAGGTCATTAGACTACTGATAAAAGCAAATGAGCTCATTTTATTTGTGGTGTCAGCTCTGTTTTTCCCCACCATTGTGGGCATTATGGTGTCCAGAGCTTTTCTTGATAGTAGCTAGGGCCCACATTGATATGGTAGATAGGAACCCCTCTGATTTAGTCTCTCAAATGTAAATACCCAGTTGAACTCCTGGTCCCAAATAGTACTATTTAAAGCTGGAAAAAGAGAGTATGTGTTTGTTTCTGGCATATTCTCCAGGACCCCTTGGTCTCAGTTCGTTGGTATATATATTTGGGTGTAAATAGGGAAGATTCCTTTACAGCAGCACCATTTCAACTCCTGGGCCCATTGGTGGTCTGCACCCTGGTCTCAGGTGAACAGGTGTCATACCCTTAGTTGCCTGTCCCAGTGAGAGTCTCTACCAAGTGAGTGCTTATTTGATCCTGGTGCTGTGCTCGTCCCTTAACTTGTAGGCGTCCTTTCAGTTCTCCTGACAGTCTTGGAAGGTTGACTTCTTACAAGATTATGTCCCGTACTTGTTCACTCTGGAGTTCTAAGGGGCTTCTTGGGGTCTGGCACCATGCCAGGAGTACCCTGAGGACTACAGACATGGCCCCTGCTCTCAGGGAACTTGCTGTCAAGTGGGCAGATGAATGTGATCAGAAGGTCCCACCTCTGCATGTATAATGGGAAACTGACAGTTGCCCTAATGACAAGAGAGGATTTCCATGGCAAGTGACAGAGAAATCCCACCTAGGGCTAGAAAGTGAGGGAAGGTTCCCTGAAGGAGTGCTGCTTGAGCTGAGCTGCACAGGATGAGTAGAAGGTAACCAGGCAAAGGGAGGATGGTGCTGGAGGTGAGGAGAGGGGTGTCTGGCTGAGCGGGCAGAGTCTAGGCTAAGGGTGTGCATTGGCCAGGGTTTCACTGTGGACAGCAGAATCTACTCTGACTAGTTGCCCAAATAGGGATTTCTGATAAGGGGGTGGCAGGTCTACCAGGTCTTTGGAAGGGCTGAAGATTATGACTGTGTCCTGGGCTTGCAGGAACAGTTCCCCAGACCACACAGCAGGGCTGGATGGCTGGAGGGCTGAGGGAGCTTTGCCTTTGCCACAGTCCGGTAGCTCCAGAGCTGGGCAGCTGTCGCCATCGCTTTCAGTGGCAGCTCCACACTCTGTATGATCCAGGCCTGCCAAGTGAATGTTTTGTTCCCTGCCTCTTTTACCACGTGACTTGTTTTGAACCAGCCTTTCGTGGGCGTGTTTAGGGGAGCCTAAGTTCCATGTGGAATTCTAGCAGTAGAGGTATTTGGATGAGGTGCTTTTACTTAGCCAGCGTCTGCAGTGCAGAGTGATGCTAGGAGACTCTGGCGTGGGTACTGGGTGAGCCAGTACACCATGTGTGGAGCACACAGAGGAGACACAATCCAAGACCTGAAAGAAGGCCAGTGTGGCCAGAGCCCAGAGTGGGCGGGAGACGAAGCTGGAGAGGTAGACAGAGCCCTGTGGGCCATGGCACTGCCTTTAGGTGGGGAACTGATGGCTCAGAAGTTAGGTGGCCCAGGCAGCCATCCCAGATCCGAGCCCAGATCTCTCCGCCTCCAGAATCTGCACTCTTTTTTTTTTTTTTAAAGATTTTATTTATTAATTTATTTGACAGAGAGAGAGAGAGAGAGAGATATCACAAGTAGGCAGAGAGGCAGGCAGAGAGAGGGGGAAGCAGGCTCCCCGCTGAGCAGAGAGCCCAATGCGGGGCTCGATCCCAGGACCCTAAGATCATGACCTGAGCCGAAGGCAGTCCTTAACCCATTGAGCCACCCAGGCGCCCCCAGAATCTGCACTCTTTTTGCACCTCCAGTCTGTAGCCTCGTTGTCCAAAGCATTCCTCGAATTCAGCCCCAGATCTTGAGTGTTAAGGGGAGGGCATAGTGAAGGAGGTTAAGGGCACCTTAATCTAACTGGCAAGGATTGGGGTGAGCATACTAGTGCAGTGGTACTGGAAGTCCACAGCCTCATCAAAATCTCTCCTACTGCTGACTTCTCACTTTCTCCTGGACTCCTCCAAGCAGATAGCAGAATCCCAAGGGAAAGTGCCCTGTGGAGTAGCAGATCTTGGGTCCCGATGGAAGAGTGGGAGATAGTGATTTTTCATAGGCATTTCTTAGGTTAATCAAAATAGTGTTAGTGCCACATACTAAAATAGCAGTGAAATGATTGAATACCTGTATTTTATGGATGTCTACAGGATTCTTTCTGATGTGAGAGCATGCCAGATGTTTATAGGTGTGTGAGAAATCAGATGGTGCTCTGTCTGTATAATTTAGTAGTTTACTGGCCAAAGTCTACAACTAAACTAGATAATGGGAGAGATGTATAAGTATAGGTTATTCATATCCTGTATGAATATCTGCAGTCTGCAAAATTGCTGCATTGATTTTGGCATTGGAGTGATGGTATTCCTATTTTCTTTTCCTTTCTTCATGGTGAGTTCACTCTTTAATCCCCATCACCTATTTCACCCACCCCGGCCCGGGAGCCATCAGTTTATTCTTTATACTTAAGAGTCTGTTTCTTGGTTTGTCTCTCTTTTTGTTTTCCTTTTCTCATTTGTTTTGTTTCTTAAATTCCATGTATGAGTGAAATCATATGATATTTGTCTTTCTCAGACTGACTTATTTCCCTTAGCATTATACTCTCTGGCTCTATCCATGTTGTTGTACAAGGTAAGATTTCATTCCTTTTTGTGGCTGAGTAATAATTCTGTGGGGTGTGTGTGTGTGTGTGTTTACACACATACTTGCTTGCACCCCACATTGCTACCCATTCATTTTTTTCATGGACACTTGGGCTGCTTCCATAATGGCTATTGTAAATAATGGTGCAATAAACATAGGGATGTATGTATCTTACGGTATTTTGGGTAAATACTCAGTGGTGTGATTACTGGATCCTAGGGTAGTTCTATTTCTAATTTTTTGAGGAACCTCCGTACTGTTTTCCACAGTGACTCCACCAGTTTGCATTCCACCAACAGTGTAAGAGGGTTTCTTTTTCTCCTCATCCTCACCAACACTTGTTGTATCTTGTCTTGATTTTGGCCATTCGGAGAGGTGTGTGGTGGTATCTCGTTGTGGTTTTGATTTGCATTTCCCTGCTGGTGAGTGATGTTGAGCATCTTTTCATGTGTCTGTTGGCCATCTGGATGTCTTCTCTGGAGAAATGTCTGTTCACGTCTTCTGCCCATTTTTTAATTGAGTTATGTATTTTTGGGGTGTTGAGTTGTAGAAGTTTTTTTTTTTTTAAAATATGTTTTGGATACTAACTCTTTCTTGGATATATCATTTGCAGATATCTTCTCTCATTCCATAGGTTGCCTTTTAGTTTTGTTGGTTGTTTGCTTTGCTGTGCAGAAGTGTTTTTTTTTTTTTTTTGGATGTGATCATCCCTATAGTTTATTTTTGCTTTTGTTTCCCCTTGCCTCAGGAGACATACCTAGAAAAATGTTGCTAGGGCTGATGTCAGAGAAATTATTGCCTGTGTTATCTTTTAGGATTTTTGTGGTTTTAGGTCTCATTTAGGTCTTTAATACATTCTGAGTCCATTTTTGTGTATGGTGAAAGAAAATGGTCAGTTTCATTCTTTTGCATGTAGCTGTCCAGTTTTCCTAGCACCATTTTTTTTTCTTAAAGATTTTATTTACTTATTTGACAGAGATCACAAGCAGGCAGAGAGAGAGAGGAGAAAGCAGGCTTTCCGAGGAGCAGAGAGCCGGATGTGGGGCTCGATCCCTGGACCCTGGGACCATGACCTGAGCAGAAGGCAGAGGCTTTTATCCCACTGAGCCACCCAGGCGCCCCCCCAGCACCATTTTAAAAAAAAGATTTTTATTTATTTATTTGATAGACAGAGATCACAAGTAGGCAGAGAGGCAGGCAGAGAGAGAGAGAGGAGGAAGCAGGCTTCCCGCTGAGCAGAGAGCCCGATGTGGGGCTCGATCCCAGGACCCTGGGATCATGACCTGAGCCGAAGGCCAAGGCTTTAACCCACTGAGCCACCCAGGCACCCCCCTGGCACCATTTTTGAAGAGACTTTTTCCCATTCCATATTCACTCCTCCTTTGTCAAAGATTAATTGACCATCTAATTGTGGGTTTATTTCTGGATTTTCTATTGTCTTCCGTTGTTCTATGAATCTGTTTTAATGCTAGTACCATACTGTTTTAATTATTGCTACTTTATAACATAATTTGAAGTCTGGAATTGTGATGCTTGCAGTTTTGTTTTTTGTTTTTCTTTTTCAGGGTTGCTTTTGTGGTTCCATACAAATTTTAGGATCGTTTGTTCTAGCTCTGTGAAAAATGCTGTTGGTATTTTGATAGGGATTGCATTAAATATGTAGATTGCTTTGGGTAGTATAGACATTTTACAGTATTTGTTCTTCCAGTCCATGAGCATGGAATATTTTTCCATTTCTTTGTGTCATCTTGAATTTGTTTCATCAGTGTTTTATAGTTTTCAGAGTAGTGAGGGTGTTTCTTAAAAGGGAATGGTATATTATTACAGGAGGGTTGGATCAGAAAGGGAGGGAGAGGCCTTTGGCTTGCCAATTAAAAAAGAATGTATACTCTGGACTCTGCTCATGTTCTGGCTCTACCATTTTAGTAGGCGTGTGATCTTGGTAAGTCATATCCCTTCCTTAATGCTCAGTTTCTTGTTCTGCAAACTGGAAATAATGGGACCTACTTCTCAGGGCTCTTGTGAAGGTGAAAATAGGTCATGTGTATTGGGTGCTTGCGGTGCCTGGCACTGAGCAAAGTAATGAATATGTGTTCCTGCACATTCTCCTATGTCTGTGGTGATTGCTTTTAAAATTTAGTTTGTCTTGACAAGCAGCAGCTCCATGTTACTCATTAGATTCAGATTCCTACACTTTGCAATCAACCTCCTAAGCTGTTGAAATTAGATCCCTGAGCAAGTTTGGCATCTTTATGGATGCATTTCCATGAAGAAACTGATAAGGTTAAATTGCTCTGTTAGGATTTAATTTTAACTAACTTCTCTACAGGCAAAGCCAGAAGTCATTTATTGCAACTTCCTGTGAATCTATAATTATTTCAAAATAAAAAGAAAAAAATAATTTTTTCTTTTAATTTCATTGGTAAAGGAAGGTGCCCAGCCTTTACAGTTAGGTGACGTTGTTTGATAAATGTATATAAAGTTCAGCTCTAGTCATCATATGAGAGCTTAGGTTAACCTTTCTGTCTCTGGATTGGAATTGTCTATTTGTCCAGTTATTCGTTCAGTCACTGAAAAAAACATGTATTGAGCATAGGCACTTGTCTGGATGCTGGGGCTACAGCAATGATCAGACTGGACCAGTTTTGCTGCCCTCATGGACCTTTTATTATAGTTAGAGTGGGGTGTGAGACAGAGGATAAATACACAAGATTATAAAATACTACACCGAGTAACCAGTTGGAAGGTCAAAACTAAATTGTTGAGCTCCATCTTGTTTTCTTCATTCCTCATTTAATTGTTTTCCCAGTTTTACCCTGGCCCTCTCTTCTTTTTACTTGGTACATCTTCTCTTCAAGTCTCCTTCAAACCCATGAAAGATAAGCTCCTATTAACCAGACATAGAAAGGTGGCTGTAAAGATGTGTCCACATACCTGCTGTCCCTATAGATGGCCTGCGCGGACAAATTATAAAATGGAGTAGGCTCAGAGTTGTCTCATGTTATTAGGTGGTCAAATTACAAAACAAAGCCACGTGCTTCTGTGTTGAGTGCAGGAATGGCTATGCCGTCCTGGGCAGGCCTGCTTTTCCTTTGGGCCTGGCCTAAAGGCTAGTTAGACTGATAGCTGCTGTGACAGATATGCCCCATGTTTTTTTTTTTCTTTTAAAGATTTCATTTGTTTATTAGAGAACAAGCATAAGCAAGGTGGGAGCGGCAGGCAGAGGGAAGCGAGAAGCAGGCTCCCCACTGAGCAGGGAGCCCAGTGTGGGACTTGATCCAAGGACCCTGGAATCATGACCTGAACCGAAGGCAGCCACTTAACCGACTGAGCCCCCCAGGTGCCATGCCCCACGTTTTAATGACGTCATCGCATTGGTATATGTCTCACTCATCTAACAGGTTGGTAGGCAGCCGTCCTCCACATGGTGATTCAGGGACCAGTGGTCCTTCTCTCCTGTGGCTGTGCCATCCTCCGTCCAGTGGCCCTCGGGGACGAGCACAGAGGACTGCAGGGTGCTAGCTCTACTATGTGGAAGTAGTGCCGGTCACTTGTGCTCACATGGCATTGGCCAGAGCTCGGTCACATGGCTGCAGCCAGTTGCAGGGAACATGTCATTGCTGGGTGGGCAGCCGCGGCCCCGCAGCGGTGCTTCTGTCCTAGGCCTCGTGTGCTGTACGTGACCAGAGCACAGCTGCCGTAACCCCACAGAGCAGCACGGCTGTCATTTGCTCCTATGACTCTTCTTTCTTCTCGGCCCCATGGCTGATGAGTGAGCATGATCTCTCCTGAGGCAGATTCATATTCCCTTGGGCTCTAGTCTGGTCTAACCAGCCTGTTAGTCCTTCTTTCTCAGTAGGGGAGATTGAGTCTTCTCACACCTTTGCTCATGAAATCATGTTGTGATCAGTGGTTGCACTGAGGCCGTCTTATTTCTTCCAAAATATTGTTGGCAGGTGATGTGTTCTCACATCCTCTCTGTGGGCTTTCCGTCAGCTTTTGCTACTCCAGATGGTTTGTTTACTGAGGCACCGCAAGGACACCGGTGTAAGAGCACTGCATCCGCAGGTGAAACGGCTGCCTCCAGGGTGGGATTGGATTCTCAACAGACACGTCCTGTGGTTGAAACAATAGACACACCCTTTGTAAATTCTCCCTGACGATGCCTCCGTGCAATTCATATTATTCATCTGTGCTTGATTTTTAAGATACTTCAGGGGTAAATGTCACCTTTTGGGATTTTATTAATAATATTACTTTTTAATGAGTCTTTTGAAGTCGCTTTTATTACAAACAGCCAGTTTTCCCCTGAGATAATAACTTGTAGTGCCAAATATTTGCATTTCACTTGAAACTAAGGGTTTGAATGTTTGAAATATAAGCAAATCTAATTCTCCTGTGTCTAGAGAAACTGCATAATGAACCATATGGATGTGGCTTAAGCAGACAGATGTGGAAGGTTTCTCTCTCATTTTATTTTTTCTTAAAAATGCTGGCAGAACTTAAACTTGGCAGCAGCTCGCAAATAGCTCTACCCAGCCGGCAAAACCGCTGGAGCTAGAGTGGAAGGGGACGAGTCCTCTTAGGGTGCTGGCGCATGCGGGGCTTTTCCTGCCTCTGGCGTCTCCTTGGAAGCCCGGGGTGCCATAGTTCATCTCCCCATACTTCTTAGTCTCTCTCTGGTGGCTGAATTTTCACATCTTTGTCTGTAAAGTGGAGCCAGTTGTTTCAATTGACTTTGGGGTTCAATTGGAGAAGGTGTTCCATGCTTCTGGGTCCTGCAGCAAGATGGTCCTCTAGCTGCTGACAGAGAGGTCCTTAGCTGCCATCCCACTGCTGGAATGGGCCTTCCTCTGGTCCTGACCATATGGCTTTTTTCTTTCTGTCACCTCTCATCCCTCCCTAACTTTGGGCCATCTTGACCTCTGGCCAGGGTGGCTCATGTGGTCTTAACTTGTCCTCCTACCTTTAGTCTTTCCTCTTCCATTCTCGTCACTGAAGTGATCTTTCTGTAACTGACATCTGATAATTTCACTGTTCTGTTTAATACTTACCTGTGGCTCCCTACTGTCTTCTAGATACAGTCTGTATCTCTTAAGCTGGTCCACCTGGGCCTTCATGACCTGGGCCCTGCTTGCTGTCTGGACTATCTTCTGGCAGCTCCGCTAACATCCATGTCGTACTAGCAGCCTATTCTGTCTACATGTAGTCTTTCAGAAGATGACCATTTTCTGTCATTTTGGGGTGTGGTTATAAATTCTGTTCCTTTTGTTGGTGTTGCTCTACGTGTTTTGTGGCATTGCTTCTCAAACTTGGGTGTGCTTCAGGTAATCTAGAGAACTTGTTAAACCACAGATTCCTGGGTCTCACTTCCAGACTTTGATTCCCCAGATGTAGGGTGGAGCCTGATGTTCCATGTTTCTAGCGAGTCTCCAGGAGATGCTGATTCGGGTAGTCTGGGGACTGTACTTGGAGCAGCAAAACTCTAGAGTAGCCTGTCTTGTTGTACCACTTGCTTCATTATTTTGGGATTGCCCATTTGTCTTTCTCTCTCATGAGACCCTAGGTTTCCTGGGAAAAAGAATCAGTTTACCCATCAGTATAGCTGAGTCACTGGTGCCTGGGATATTCTTGGTGTTCAGTAAGTTTCTGTTGAATGAATGAATGAATGAATGTGTGGTTCACTGTTCATGCAGCTAAGTTCAAATCATTTTGCTTCTTGTGATGAGCTTTCTTTTAGACTATTTCAGCCTAAGAATGTGTGGAATATGACCTACTCCTTCTGTATGCCCTCACCTGACACTGAAATACTCACTTAATGAGTATTGAGTGAGAAAATCCCCACAGAGATCAGAGACCATGGATGAACTATAGGAAGATAGACATGGATTTCTTTTGATAGATCTGAAACTTTATGTGAAATGGACTCACAGGTTTACTTTCATTTAGCACAATATGGAGTAGTGTTTCTGCACCTCTTTTATTTTTTTATTTATGTTTTTAAAAGATTTTTCATTTATTCGACAGACAGAGATCACAAGTAGGCAGAGTCAGGCAGAGAGAGAGGGAAGCAGGCCCCCCCACTGCGCAGAGAGCCCGATGTGGGACTCAGTCCCAGGACCCTGAGATCATGACCTGAGCCGAAGGCAGAGGCCCAACCCACTCAGCCACCCTGGCGCCCTCTGCACCTCTTTTAATATAAGGCAAACATCTGAACTTACTAGAGCCTACCAATAAATGGATCTCACACTACATTTTAGAATCTGTGATATGCCTGCTAGGGATTATATGCAGAGTAAAGGGATACATGATATGGTTCTGGTCCCTCAGGTTGAAACCTGAATGATGGTATTTCAAGAGCACTTGAAATGTTCAAGTATGTGTGATACTAATCATAAGAATTCATATTTTTTAAGATGCCTAATTACTTGTTTATTAAATCAGTTAACAACATGCAGTGAGAAGCAAGTTCTGGGAAGGAGAATGAGCGTAGGTTAACACATTTAGAGGAAGCCCGTAAAAGGGCCATGCTATGTTATGTACAGGTTATACAATGTTCTTATGCCTTCTCCCTCTTTGTTGCAAGGCCTTTTTGGTTTTAGGGAGCAGGAACTCTCCTTGCCAGCTTAAGTCTTCTTGTAAAGGAGGTGGGGTTGGAGTTCTCTTGGGAATCCAAGAAATGAGAGACAAGGAGTGACCCATTGGTCCTGAGGAGTGGGAGTTCTTAGTTATTCGTGCTTGCCCTAGTTGCCTTGGGTTTGCTTCTCTCTCTGGTTGTCTGCTGGCTGCCAACGGCCATCTCACACCCTATTCTTTTTAGTATTTCTCTGCCTCACAGGTTCTGCTTAGGCTGGCTCTGGTTCTTCATGGCTTCAAGCCCCACTGCGCCCTCACTCTGTGTGGTGGCCTCATTGCATCCATTCAGGGTCTGTTTTCTGTGCTTTTGATCTTCATGTTTCTTACCCACAGCCCCAGTAATGAGCATCTGGCTGAAGTTTTTCTTGCTAGGGTAGAGTTTTCTCTGCAAGAGGGTTCCAGAGGCCAGAAACTGTGTGCCCTCTCTTCTTTACTTGGACTCAACTGGGTGAGACCAGGTGTAAGGTGGGTCTTGTGTGCACATGTGGCTGCCAAGCCCACCTTTGTAGCAGAGCTTTTTGTATCACCTTTGTATCAGAGGGGATGGGAATTGCCTTCTCCGGTGGCTGTGGTCCTGGCAGGTACACTGGAGAGCCCTATGGGGCAGTGGGACTCAAGTAATAGGATTTGAGCAGGCTGGGATCAGAGGAGGAATCGTCTGGGAAGAAGACAGAGATCTGACTCATGAAGAGCCAGCAGGTGGGTGATCAGCCTGCTAAGAGTGAGCAGGGGGGGAGGTTGGATTATAAGGTCCCTAAAGGCCACATGGGGGAGGTGGATGTTTTCTATTAGGCGACAGGTCATCTCTGTAGGCTTTTAAGCCCTGTTGTCAGAATAGCCTTGAGACCTGCCAAGAGGCCACTGATGCACGTCGTCAGTGAGATAATGTGGGAGATGAAATAGAATGAGCAGGTGGTCATGGGATTGGAGAAAGAACAGACATGGGCTGTTGTAACAACAGCAGCCAGATATGGCAGCTCCGATTCCAGGCGGCAAGTAGTGTATTCTAGGGGAGCGGTAGCTTCTGGATCAGACCCAGGAATGTAGCAGCCAACACCCAGCACAGAGATTTTCATGCCTTCATTTGCAAGGTGGCAGTGGGACAGGGCTTTTCACCAGTGTCCTGCTGGGTTTGTGAACCATCTGCTTGATTGTTCAGTTGTAAACATCCATTCTTGTGTCCAGCCCATACCCAGCTTTTTAGATACATTTACTCCAGCTGTTTCCTTCAGTGCCAACCAGAAGGACAGTGTTCCTGGAAGTCCTACACATTATAATTTGGCCCGGAACCCAATCCATTGCATACTGATTCCCTCTACCCTTGGTTTTGCCCCTGCAACCTGGTCAGACATCTGGCCTCGTTCAGAAAGTGCTAGTGTGGAACATTTGAATTTGGCTCTGGGATTTGGTGGGAGTGTTTCAGAAAGTTGTGTGGTCCATTGGGTGCTTAGACTGAATTGTGACCTTTCTTGCTTTATTGATATTGTTTATTATCAGAACCATAGGAGTTTCTGAAAACAAATCGGATGCAACTCAATTTCTAAAAATTAATTTATTTTTAAAAATTGAGATAAAATGGGGACGCCTGGGTGGCTCAGTTGGTTAAGCGGCTGCCTTCAGCTCAGGTCATGATCCCAGCGTCCTGGGATCAAGTTCCACATCGGGCTCCTTGCTCAGCAGGGAGCATGCTTCTCCCTCTGCCTCTGCCTGCCTCTCTGCTTGTGCTCACTCTCTCTGACAAATGAATGGATAAAATCTTTAAAAAAATTGAGATAAAATGGTATATAACGTTGTATTAGTTTTAGGTGTGCAGTGTAATTATTTGATATATGTATATAATGCAAAATGATTACTACACTAGTTAACATCAATCATCATACATAGTTACAGATTTTTTTCTTGTGATGACAACTTACAAGGTTTACTCTCTTAGCAACTTTTAAAAACATAAAGTACAGTATCATTAACTATAGTCACCATGCTTTGCATTACATCTCTAGGACTTACTTATAACCAAAAATTTGTACCTTTTGACCACTTTTACCCATTTTGCCCACCCCCCCCATGCCTGACAGCCACCAATCTGTTCTCTGTATCTATGAGTTTGATTTTTTTCTTGGTTCCACATATAAATGATATCATACAGTATTTGTCTTTCTTTTTTTTTTTTTAAAGATCTTATTTATTTATTTGACAGACAGAAATCACAAGCAGGCAGAGGCAGGCAGAGAGAGGGGAGGAAGCAGGCTCCCTGCTGAGCAGAGAGCCCGATGCGGGGCTCGATCCCAGGACCCCAGGATCATGACCTGAGCCGAAGGCAGAGGCTTCAACCCACTGAGCCACCCAGGCACCCCAGTATTTGTCTTTCTATGTTGGACTTATTTCACTTAGCATTATGTTCTCAATATCCCTGATGCAACTCAATTTAAAAAAAGGCCTTCTAAAGAGTAGGCTGACTTTTTTGAACAACAGATAAAACAGAGGGGGTAATTACTTGCTGACTGCAATAATGCAATAATGCTGATTGCAAATAATGAAGGATATGGACTCATCTCTTAAGTTGTATGGGCCTTCATTTCTTCATCTGAGAACAGGATAATAATACCTGCTATGTCTACCTTTCAAAGTTTTTGAGATGCTCAGGTGAGATAGGTATGTGTAGTGCTTTGTAAATTTGAAAGCATTCTATGAATTTAAGATAACAACTAATGATTAGTGGCTTCTGGGGCATTTAAAAGTGTCTGATATACATTTAGTGGAAACTCACCTGGTATGAAAACTTTAAAGATGACATCTCAAAGATATATCACAGCTCAACATTTTATAGTCTTATTTCATCTCTGAAAGTCACAGAGGAGACAGCTGGGTGTTCCTGAGAATTACTTGCTGGAATGGGGTGTGTGGGGGTGGGAGGAAGGGTGCAGAGATGGTCCGCTGTCATTTCTAGGGATAGTGAGTAGAATGCCCTCCTAACGATTAATTTCTTGATAGTGTGTGCAGAAGCAGGCAACTTGATGGGTTATTTAGCAGTAATATCTCTCCATTTCTTTTCTAGTCTCCTTTTGCCCTAAAGGGTCACACTCCTTGTGTTCACCTTAGCCTTGGGGTAGATGGGAGGAATGGAACAAAGACCTAGGCTCCTCCTTCCAGAATCACCAGTTTTGCTTCTTTAAGCATGGCCTAGTACAGTCTTTCTCCTGAAGTTCGTTTCTGGTTCTCCTTATCCTTAAATCCTCACATTTGCCTTGCATGCCCCCTAGTGGCAGGTCTGATGCACCCCATGTTATGTTGCCCGGTTTGCTATGATCCCAGGAGCAGTTGTTCTCCAGACCCAGTTCTATTACCAAGTGTTACCCACAGTTCACAAATGCAGAACGACAGGTTCTGGGATCCTGACTTGCCACTCGAGTAGGACGTGGGGAGGTGGAATTGGAATCAGAATTTTTGATTCCCAGAATTATACAATGGAAATGCCTCAGAAAAAAGATGACATGGTTATAGCTTTTGTAGATTAAAAAAAAAAAATGGTTTAAAAGAAAGCTAGATTATTTTGCTGGCTACTCAGCTAACCTGAAAGGATAAAAATGTGGTCCGTATTTAAGGATAAGAATGATCGTCCTTTTGGGGCGCCTGGGTAGTTCAGTCAGTTGAGTGTCTGGCTCTTGATTTCACTCAGGTCCTGATCTCAGGGTTGTGAGATTGAGCCCTGACTCTGGCTCCATGCTGGGTGTGGAGCCTGCTTAAGATTCTCTTGCTCCCTCTACCTCCATCACTCCCCACCCTGCACTCGCTCTTTCTCTAAATAAATACATTAATAAATAAAAATGTTTAAAAAGAATGATCATCCTTTTTACTCTTTCTTCAGCACATTGGAAGAACTTTCTTTACTCACCAAGTGTTCAGTATTTCATGCTCAGTCTTGTTAACAACTTTGAGGTATCCAAAAATTTACGAAGCATGATGTCTGCCCTGCAGAAGTTTATGTTCTAATTACGTCCTAGTTACAAGGTGTTTAAATGTATTCTCTTAAGGAAAAAAAATAAGTATAACGCATGATGGCTTTTGCTGATGTTTTCTCTTTTTACCTCTGAGCATTTGCTTATTTATTTTTTAAGTCCTTTTCCGTGGAGAGAGAACCACATGATAACAGCAGTAATTACCCGGAGGAACCCTGGAGGATAACAGAAGAACAGCGCGAGTACTACATCAATCAGTTCCGATCCCTTCAGCCTGACCCGAGTTCCTTCATTTCAGGTAACTAAGCTGATGGGTGAAGACATGGGTCCCAGTACTGTTACATTGGTAGCAGTACACATCTTGAGAAACAGTTCACACAAAATGAATGTGACATTCTTCTGTGATTTTGATTTGTTTTCCCTCTACGACTGAATTTCTTATCAACTGTAAACCAGGCAGAAAAATACTTGGCAATGACATTTGGAGGATAATGTTTCAGTTTCAAAGGTTTAAGTGGGAATTTGGGGGAGCCTGGTCTAGACCCGTGCCTTATTAGCGGAGCAGTTCTTGAGATGGTAGACTGTGGCACCAGGATGACCTCTTTAATTGCTTATTCATATTCGAGCGAAGATGTAGTGTAGCCTTCTAAAGATTTCGTGTCACAAGTCTCTTAATGTTATGTATGCTTTAGAAGTCCAAATTCGTGCTCGTTTTCTTTGGCTCAAGTCCTTCTGCTCTGGATTTTCTGAGAGAAATTAAAATATGGGAGGAAAATAGACCAGCAGTTTTATGTCCACATGTCTGTTCTTCTGGGTTGTCTTCTAAATACGTATTCCTGTTGAGTTCTCATGCAAAATTCAAACTGAGACAAACTGATTTAATTCCTGTTATGCCTACATTTTCCTGGGCTGAAGACTAAACAGTGAAATAGCAGAGTCTGGAAGAAAAATTCATAAAACTTTCTTTTTGTACTTCAATTTTGAAGAATAACAATATTTCCTCGATAATTGTAACCTGACATATTAAATACGGACTGATTTTCTCTTGAGAAATAAGATATATAATTGAGATATAATTGTATAAGTTCAGACATCATTTTTCTGATTGGTGGTAGTAGTTTTATTGAAAGGCAAGTATCATAGATACAACAAATTCAGTGTTGACAACAGGCCTTAAAATAAGCAGAAACTCAGATTGACCATTTACTAACCTTACCCACTGCTTAAGTGACTTTTAAATTTTTTAAAAGATTTTATTTATTTATTTGAGAGAGAGAGAGAGAGCACGAGCTGGGCGGGGGTAGAGAGGGAGAGGGAGACATGGTTCTCCACATGGGGCTCCATCCCAGGATCCTGGGATTATGACCTGAGTCGAAGGTAGAGGCTTAACCCACTGAGCCACCCAGGTGCCCCTTAAGTGAGTTTCTTCATAATGTATGTGTATAATTAAACAAATACAAATGGGTAGCTGTTAGGAGTGTTTTTATTTTAACTTCCTTATTTTGCAGAATTTCAAATGTGATATAACTAGAGTGACTAGTATAAGAAACCCCTGTGTACGTACTACACAGCACAGTGATTTTGTTCAGCCTGTACCCTCTCTCAGCCCAGATGATTTTGAAGCAGTTATCAGATCATTTCATTTGAAAATATTTCAATTCATATCTCAAATGATAAGAAAGACTTCTTTTAAAAACATAACCGCAATTCACTGGCACACGTGAAAAAGAATACGAAACACATTTCTTTAATATCATCAAGTCTTTGTTCAGATTTCCCTGATTGTCTCATAAATGCCTTTTGAAAACAGTTCAGTTTGTTGAAGGTCAAGAGGAGTTCATCTATTGCAATTAGGTGATGTCAATTTTAAAAACAAAATCTTTTCTGAGATATTAACATACCACAAAATTCAGCTCTGTAAAGTGTACAGTTCATTGGTTTTTGTGTATTTACAGAATGTATTCACAATCTGAATTTAGAACACTTTCATTACCCCGCAACAAACCACCTACTTATTAGCAATTATTCCCCATTCCTGCTCACCCCACCTCCCAGCACTGCATAATGACTAAACTACTTTTTCTCTCTAAAGATTTACCTATTTTAGGCTTTTCCTATAAATGAAATAACATAATGTGTGGTCTTTTTTTGTGTCTGACTTCTTTGACTTAGCATAATATTTTTAAGGTTTATTTTATCCAGGTTGTACTATGTACTAGAGCTGGATTGCTTTTTTATGGCTGAATAATTTCCGTTGTATAGATATATACTACATTTTATTTATTCATCAGTTGATGGCACTTGATTTGTGTTGTTTCTGCTTTTTGGCTATTAGGAATAATGCTGCTTGGGGGTGCCTGGGTGGTTCAGTCACAGTGGCTGCCTTTGGCTCAGGTCATGATCCCAGGTCCTGGGATTGAGCCCCACATCGGGCTTCCTGCTCAGTGGGGCGTCTGGTTCTCCCTCTGTTCCTGGCCCCACTCTCATCCTCTCTCTTACTCTCTCCCAAATAAAAAAAAATCTTTAAAAAAACAATAATGCTGCTCTGAACATATGCATGCACATTTTTGTACGGATGTATGTTTTAATTTCTCTTAAATGTATACCTAGGAGGGGAATTGCTGTGTCACATGGTAACTCTGTGTTCAGTCATTTGAGGATCCGACTGTTTTGCATGGTGGCGGCATCGTTTAACATTGCCATCAGCAGCATATGAAGGTTCTGGTTACTGCACATCCTCACCGGCACCTACTGTCTTTTGCTTACAGCCATTCTAGTGATGCCAGATGGACTGAGGCCCCAAGAGGGAGGGCCTCAGTCCCCTCGCCATGAGCGTTCTTGGCTTTGTGTGAGAAAGAATTCAAGAGCAAGCTGTTCAGAAAAAGAAAAACAATTCATTGAGTTTGGAAGTGAGAAGGGAACTACTTTATAGATAAAATAGTGGTCTCTTCTCCCAGGTGAGGAAGAGGACCGTCCTTGGCCTCTAAGGAAGAGTTTTCTAAGTTTTAAAAATTAGCTAACTATATAGGAAGGGCCTTACTCCTTAACTTTGGGTTTATCATTTACATTGGGTGCGTAGTTTCTCCCTTGTCTTAGGGTTGTGAAATTACCTACAGGGAGCAATTTTAAGAATGTCGGGCCTTTGTGGCTTTTACTGCTGGAGGGAGTGGGGTCTTGTGGTCTTCCATGGTTGGCTCTTGGGACTCTGTCTGCTACCTGCTCACTTTTAGGTTAAGGGTCAGTCTCAAACCTGAATGGCTTTACTTTGGTCAACTTGTCTTCTGAGTCTCCCTTCCCTCCTACCTCTCTAGTGAGTGTGAAGTAGTATCATTTATGGTTATGATTAGCTTTTCCCAGATGAAAAATGAAATTGAACATCCTTTCATGTTCTTATTGTATATCTTCTTTGGAGAAATGTCTATTCAAATCCTTTGCCATTTTAAATAAATACTGAATGTAAGAGTTCCTTATGTACAGACATTAACTTGGGGAGATTGAAGATTTGGTTCCAGATGACAGCAATAAAGTAGATATTGCAAAAAAGAATGTCAAATATTTTGATTTCCCAGTGCATATAAAAATTATATTTACACTATGTTGTAATCTGTTAAGTGTGCAATTGTATTATATGTAAAAAAACCACTGTGTGTGCATATATATATATATGTGTGTGTGTGTGTGTGTGTGTATTTTTTTTTAAGATTTATCTATTTACCTATTCGACAGACAGAGATCACAAGCAGGCAGAGGGGCAGGCAGAGAGAGAGGGGGGAAGTGGGCTCTCTGCTGAGCAGAAGGCCCAATGAGGGCTAGATCCTAGGACCCCGGGATCATGACCTGAGTTGAAGGCAGGGGCTTTAACCCACTGAGCCACCCAGGCGCCCCAGCACTGTATATATTTTAGTTAAAAAATAATTTATTGCTAAAATATGCTAACCATCATGTGAGCTTTCAGTGAGTTGTAATCCCTCATCACAGGTCACTGTAATAAATATAATAATAATGAAAAAGTTTGAAATATTGCAGGAATGACCAAAATGTGTTACAGAGACATGAAGTGAGCAAATGCTTTCAGAAAAATGGTACCAATAGACTTGCTCAACACAAGGATGCCACAGACCTTCAATTTGTTAAAAAAAAAATGCAATATGTGCCAAGTGCAGTAAGGTGAAGCATAATAAAATGACGTATACCTGTATTCTAGATACATGTTCTTAGCACATACTGAATTTGTAAATATTTTGTCTCAATTGGTGGCTTGTTTTTTTCAATTTTCCTAATAGTATCTTTTGGAGCACGTAAGTTTTTAGTTTTGATGGTGTCTAGATTATGTTTTTTTGTTGTTGACTGTGCTTTTGGTGCCATAATAACAGATCATTGCCTAATCCAAGGTCATGAAAATTTATGTCTTTATTTTCCTCTAAGAAGGTATATATATTACAGTTTTATCTCTTATATTTGGGTCTTTTATCCATTTTGAGTTAATTTTTGTGTATGGTATCAGGTAGGTGTTCAAATTGCTTCTTTCACATGTGGATCTCCAGTTGTCCCAGCACCATTTTTTTTTGGGAAAAAAAAAAAAAAGATTCTGTGATTTAATTGTTTTAGCATCCCTGTCAAAATTCAGTTTACTATGAATGTTAGGGCTTATTTCTGGATGTTAATTTTTTCCCACTGATTTTCACTGTCTAGTCTAATGCCAATACCACACCGTCTTGGGTAATGTAGTAGGTTTTGAAGTTAGGAAGTGGGAGTTCTCCAGCTTTGTTCTTGTCAGCGCTAATTGTTTTGATTTCAATTTTTAGGGATTGTGGTTTTTGAAATTTAGTTTTATACATATATAAAATATTTTCACAATTCTGAATTTGAGTCTGTAAAACAATTTACTAAACAATTTACAAAGTGTAGCTTCTATTTCTATTTCTATCCCATCTACCCTTTTCTTTCCTGCCCCCCTTTTTATGGTTTATCTCTTTTTAAAAGTAAAAGCAAATTTTTCTGTGTGTGAATATGTTTATGTGTGTGTATATATTCTTATCTCCCATCTTCCATGAGATAAATGGTAGCATACTATTTCTACTTCTCTCCACTTGCTTGTTCCGATTAATATTATGTCCTGGTGATTACTCCATATTGCATGGAGAGATGTTTCCCATTCGCTTTTATGGTTGTGTACTGCTAGACTGTGTGACATGCATTTATTTAGCTAATCTGCTTTTGGGATTCTTTTTATTAGTCTTTTGCTCTTACGCATATTTTTGTTGTGAATAGCCCTCTACCTGTCTTTTTATATTTTTGTCAGTGTATCTTTGGATAATATGATTTTGCTAAACACCGTAAGACACTCCTTCTGTGGGGTTTGTGCCGGGCTGTCATTTCAGCAGCATTGTAGAAGATGCCCATTTTCCCACAGTCTTACTATCACTACGTGTTCACTGACTTTTGTATTTTTCCTCCCACTTGATAGGCAAGAAATCATGTCTTTGCATGGTTCTATTTTATGGATCTTTTATGAAGAAGGTTGAGGTGTTTTTTTTTTCCCAATATGATTAAGAGTCAGTTGGGCATCTGGCTGGCTTAGGTGGTAAGAGCATGCGACTCTTGATCTTGGGGTCGTGAGTTCGAGCCTCATGTTGGGGATAGATTACTTAAAAAAATGGGGGGTGTGTGGTTGCATCTATTTCTGTGAACTGTCATGGCTCTACCTGTTTTTGTATAGTGTTATTGGTCTTTATTTTTAAGATTTTTATCTGTTCATTAGGTTAACATTTATCACTGACTTATCAATGCTATGTATAGCGGTTTTTTACTGGGCTAAGACACTCCTTGTAATAAAAAGTCTGAATCTACATTTTGATGTTTGATTGCTGACAACTTTTTAAAGCCTTATCTCTCCCTCTTTTGCCCTATATAAAGCTTCCCAGCAGGTCTGAAAATGGCTGGAGAGAACAAGGAAAGGAGGCTGGCTTGGGGTTTCTAGGTTGGCTGGGATTAGGGCTGGGGGGAGGATTCCAGCTCATTGATTCAACATCTGTCAGCACCAAAGGAGGGAGCACTTGGGCTTTCTCATCAGCTTCCTTCTCTGGCAGGTGACAGCCAGGGCACAATTGAACTTGTTAGCTGTTGGCTTCCAGATGGGCCCTACCTAATCTCTTTGAGACACCGTGGCAGAACAGTCCCTCTTTCCTGTCTGAAGGCCAGGCTGGGTCTGTGGCTTGGGTTTAGGCCTAGTGTGATTTGAAGAAAGGATATCAAGGGGGAAAAAGAAGAATGAGTTAAGGGGTGAATGTCATATCTATAAAATAGCCGATAAATAGGCTCTTAAGACATTTCTGATAAATGTTTGACGAGGGGGCTGCACTGATGGCCGGTAGTCCTGTGACAGCATTATTTCTCAGGATGCTTTTCTGAGAAAGCTCATTGGTTAATAGGGCACTTTCCCTTTGATTCTTCATAATCTAGTAAAGGAAAATAGTTCTGCTTTAGGGTGCATTATAATACCTTGTTTTAAGTCCAGCTAGAAGACTTGTGATTGCCAGGGAAAGACTTTGGACTTAATCAGTTTAGAGCTTGAGGCTTTATATGACTGTTATTCATGTTAGAATTGAGGCCTTTGGATTTTGAAATTGGTCTTAGAGCTGAAACCATAAAAATTTCAATCTCATTAAGGATTGGTCTAACACTTTAAGTGCAGTTGGGACTTGGAGTTATATAATATGTAAAATGGAATGATTACCTGATATCAGTTGATACTGGTAAATTTGTGATGGATAAAGAAAGTAGCAAGAGGTTCCTGGATAAATTTCTCAAAGAGCCACCAAGAGATCTTATATTTCACCTGACTCTTTACCACGATGTCTGTTTTGTCTTGTGTGATAAGATGAACGGTGTCAATTTTCTTTTTGCTCTGTTTTCTGCCATGATCGTATATTACTTTCTCACCCTTTCATTAAAAGTGCTTGACAGAAACTGTGAGTTGCTGGGGGGAGGGGGGTTGGAAGAAAGGGGGGTAGGGTTATGGACATTGGGGAGGGTATGTGCTTTTGGGTAAATTGGAAGGGGAGATGAACCATGAGAGACTATGGACTCTGAAAAACAATCTGAGGGGTTTGAAGTGGCGGGGGGGTGAGAGGTTGGGGTACCAGGTGGTGGGTATTGTGGAGGGCACGGCTTGCATGGAGCACTGGGTGTGGTGAAAGAATAATGAATACTGTTTTCTGAAAATAAATAAATTGGAAAAAAAAAGTGCTTGACAGATTTTTACTTTAATAATTTCAAAATTTGTCTTCTGAATTTTGAATAAACTTTTGCAGATCTTCAGAAAAATCGAGAAGGAATTTATATGTATAATAAGTATTATGATATTGTTTCTTTTGCCCGATTGTAGTTTATATATTCTTTTTGTGTGTGTGTGTGTGTGTTTTTAAATTTTTTTTCCAATTTATTTATTTTCAGAAAAACAGTATTCATTATTTTTTTCTTCACCACACCCAGTGCTCCATGCAAGCCGTGCCCTCTATAATACCCACCACCTGGTACCCCAACCTCCCACCCCCCCGTATATATTCTTTTAAAAGCTATTCATAACACTGAAAAAATAAAATTAAGTTTAAAAAAATAAAGGCTGTTCATATGTTGTTTTTAGCCATATGATTTATAGTTGCTTTGATGAATAAATATTACATTTATTGTTATATGGTAGGGATTCTGAATGAAAAAAACGACAACTCATTTACATATAAATTTAAAAAGCTGCTCTAGATAAGTAATTAATGATTTATTTAAACAGTGGCTCTCTTGGCAGGTTCTGTGGCCAAGAACTTCTTCACCAAATCAAAGCTTTCCATTCCAGAACTCTCCTACATATGGTAAGTATAATTAATGCCATATTAGTATCATAGTGTCATTACATACCCATACCTTAGCTCCTTCTTTTGCATTTTAAAAGTCTTATCCTTTGAATTTTATTTTAAGATTTGTGTATTTATTTTGAGAGCACAAGCAAGGGGAAGGGCAGATGGAGAGGGAAAGAATGTCAAGCAGACTCCTTGCTGGGTGTGGAGCCCAACTTGGGGCTTGATCTCATGACTCTGAGATCATAATCTGGACTGAAATCAAGAGTCAGACACTTAACTGGCTGTGTCAGCCAGGGGGCCCGTTGAATTTATTTTTGACAGATAAAAGAGTGAATAGAACTTAAGATTTTTGCTGCTGTGAAGATTAAATAAGTTATTATATGAAAAGCACAATGTTGAGTGTCTGGTGCACTGTAACTGTTAGCTGTTACTTAATTAATTTTCCAATTATTATCCTCCTCTAGATCCCTTTCCTGTCTAAACAATTGTGTGGGCATATGAGCATTCCTATCTTGTGAATTTTATTTTCAGATATTTCTACTTGATACGATGCAGGTTACCAGAGGATCTTGAAAATCTCTTCTTTAAAATATTTTATGAGGCCAGGTGAACAGAAGGTCCACAAATGTTTTGGAATTAAGTCAAATTTGACTATTCTAGCAGCCTCTGAGCTTCATAAATTTGGCTGGTGTTTATCAGCTGGGCCCTAGTTCTGACTTGCAGCTGTGGTGTGCACTGTACCTCGCCGCCGTGCTGGCTGCAGCCCGGGTTCCAGAAGGCCTGTCCCGAGCCAGTCCAGATGGCTGATTTGCGTTTAGGAGAACGCTCGGTGCCTCTGTAAACTCCCAGCAGTGTGTGGGCCCTTCTTCCTCAAGCCTGGGTGGGTGATGCTGCGGCTATAAATACATAATTAAAACCCTGGAATATTTGTGTAAGATTTTTTTGCACGAGGATTTACAAAAATTGTGGTAGAATTTAAAATTGCTTGTCATGTTTTGTGCATTTTATTGGAAAACTTTTCCAGTAACACTTGCACATGCCAGTGTATCTGAGATTTCTGAGCTGGGTTTAGGTTCTTCAGCAATAGAGTCTAGCATAATTCTTTTTTTTTTTTTTTTAACAACAAGCCTTACATTAGATATTAAAGCTAGGGGAAAAAATAGACTATTGTTTTTAAAAGAAGACAGTCTCTTTTGGCTGAATTCCCAGTCTTAATGTTATTGGCATGAGGCTTCCTATTTTTTGTTGAGACATATCCATGGAAGGTGAATGGTATTCTCTCCGGTCAGCGTTTGAAACTGTTCCCTGACTCTTTACCCTGTGGACCTGCTCCTTCAGGGCTGGTGCATTCTAAATATTGGCAGGAGAAGGATGTGAATGGTCCAGAGGAAAGTTAGGGAGCTTACCTTCTCTATTTCTTCTCTGATGTAGAGATACCTTTCCAGCACAGTTTTATGTCCCATTTCTTTACTTGTCCCAGCACAAGTATATTGTCTCTGTACACCTAAGAGACTGGTTGAGCTTATGGTGTCTTACTTTGGCAAATAGGTTTCTTTTGTGCTGAGTAAATAGGTCTGTGCCTTTCAGTGGGAAACACTGACTGAAGCAAAGATAAGCCTTTTCAAGACTGTTTCTTCCTTTCTGTCTTACCTGGTTCCAGCCTTCCCAAGTTGCTGGTTTTATCTGAAAACACAATTCAACCAGTATTTATTGAACTCACTTGTATTTTCCCAGGAGGGAATTAATTCTCAGGCAAATTTTGTTTTGTTTTGTATTTTTAATAGACTTTAATTTTTAGAGCAGTTTTAGGTTCACAGCCAAACTGAGCAGAAGGTAGAGAGATTTCCCATATATCCCCATCCCCACACAGGTGATCATCCCACGATTAAATAGTAGATACAGGTTAAATATCAATATGGTATTATCAAGCAAATTTTTGATACAACATTTACATGACTTGAAAAGTTCAAGGTTCTTCCTAAAAGCTGAAAAATGACGTGCTCATTTCTGAGCTCAGTTAACGGTATAGTGGCTGGGACACCTGTAGATAGGTTGAGGCCCGCCCTTCCTCTGACCATTGTGAGTGCCAGAGCTGGAGCTCGCCGCACCACCATGCATTTACTGAATGACTGTCACCTAATGAATTCTGAGCCTCATTTTCCTTTTTGTGCTGTAGTTTCTTGTCTTTTGTACTCAGTGTTGTAAAACAGACCTGCCAGAGAACCTGAAGTGTGTCAAGTTTTGTTTAGAAAGTGCTGCTGGTACTGGTGCTGTTGATCAGCATTCGTCTTCCAGGTGCCCCCTGAGATTTCATAGGAGCGTGGAGACTTCGCAGGGCCACCACCAGAGAGCCTGGGAGTTGTGTTTGCACATTTTAAAAAAAAGAGATTGATTGATTGATTGACTGATTGATGGTGGGGTGGGGGGTGGAGAGAGAGATGTGTGCATGCGCCGATACAAGTCGGGTGGGGGAGGGCAGGCGGAGAGGGAGAGAGAGTCTTAAGCGGACTCCATGCTGAGTGCAGAGCCTGACAAGGCACTCGATCCTAGGACTCTGCGATCAGGACCTGAGCTGAAATTAAGAGTCAGATGCTTAATGGACTGCGCCACCCAGGTGCCCCGTGTTTGCATATTTGAGGCTGAGTAACTTTTCCTTTAAGCCCTGTGTTATGTGCTTGTGACATGTTATAATTAGGGAACTCAGTGATGCTGACTGTGATGGAGCCCTGACCCTGCCTGAGTTCTGTGCCGCGTTTCATCTCATCGTGGCTCGGAAAAACGGCTACCCACTGCCCGAGGGCCTGCCTCCGACTCTGCAGCCAGAGTACCTGCAAGCAGGTAAGGCGTCCTCAAAGTCCTAAATGTTTGACATTTTTCATCCAGGCCTTATAAGAACTTTTTGTGCCTTAAGGTGGTATCCGGGCACTTAGCGGAGTCTTTTGCGTCTAGAGTCCTTTAAGTGCTATTAGATTGTCATATCTTACGATATAAGAATTCAGAATGGTGTGGTTAAGTGTGAGTCATTTGTTACTCCCATTCTATCATTCTCTGGATGAATTTGAGCCAGAGCCAGTCACTACCCTTTCATTAAAATTGGGCAGTAGGCAAGTACTGAACCTCCTAGCTGATATAAAATGAAGAAGATGATCTTCCTGTAGAGTCAAGTGCTGACTTGGCATCTTTAGGTATGTCCTAATGTTCCCAAGTGGCCTGGGGCAGTGGAATGGAAGAAGTTAAAAAAACTACATGCCAGGAAATGTGCAAAGCACTGTGATCTTAATGTACTCTTGATAAATGTTTACATCTCTATACATCTATGTAACTGCAATCACATAGAGATATGGAACATTCAGCACACCACAAGGTTGGACTGGAACTCTTTGTCTTTCTCCTTAATAGAGCTATTACCCCAAACCCTTTCAATAATAAGAGTCATGGTGAGTCTAACATTTGTATCAGTTCTTTTGGAACACTGGAAAATTAAATATCTCTTGCCCTTTTCAAAGGCAGTGGGCACGGATATGATTTCTGTTACTCAGGGAAGTATAGCTTCCATTGTGAAGGTTCCAGAAACAGCTCGTGCTGTCAGTAAGCTTTCTCACATATTAGGGAAGGCCTCTTAAAAACACGAGACGTCTAGCCATGGATGATTATGGCAAGGAGAAGCAATGTCTAAAGAAATTGTGAATAGTCTTTACAGAGTACACATTTTATGTTTAGATCTGAAAAAGGCCCTAGTTTTTCATGTCTTGTCGCCTCATAACAACACAAGATTCAAAGTGGCCAGTGACTTATCTCAGTCAGTCTTGGGGTCTCTGACTCTTAATAAAAAGTCTTTCATTTTCTGTATTTGGTAGTGGGGGAGCCAAAGCTCAACCAAAGGGAGGAGACCAAGTGTGTGGCCTGTGCCACTGGCAGGTAAACATGTTGGGGAATAGTGACCCATTTTGGGATCTATCCCCAAATGCCTCCATAAAATGTATGCAGGGGAAGGTTCAGGCAGTAGAGTCTACTCCTCATTTCAGAGGCTTAGACTTTGGTCATAGCAGCTGCTTTCTGCCAGCCTGCTACCCTTCCTTCCAGGCCGGGAGAGACCCTCAGGGGTCCCCAAGAACCAGTTTGCAGTTGGACAGCATGACAAGCAGCTCTGTTTCCACTTTGGTGTCTATCTCACCATCTTTTTTTCTCATTTTTCCCCCCTCTCTGTTCCTCCTGGATTGAGGCAAAGAAGAGCTAACCTTTTTGGGGCTATCTTGGCAAGGGTGTAGCTTTCATAACCAAGTCAGTATTAGGTCATCCAGGAGCCCCTTTTCCTGGGAGCAAGGCCACATGAGGCTTTGTCTCTCTCTCTCTCATGAGGATGGACAGCTGACCAAGAGGGCCAAGGTCTGCTCCAAGGCTAGTTAGTTATATTTAATACTGTCACTGTTTCTTACTGTGAGCCCTGGGTTCATAGGTTGTTTCAAAAGCCACTGATAAAATTTTTTAAAAAAATATTTTATTTATTTATTTTGACAGAGAGAGATCACAAGTAGGCAGAGAGGCAGCCAGAGAGAGAGGAGGAGGCAGGCTCTCAGAGAGCCAGACGTAGGGCCTGATCCCAGGACCCTGAGACCATGACCTGAGTTAAAGGCAAAGGCTTTAACCCACTGAGCCACCCAGGTGCCCCAAAAGCCACTGATAAAAATTTTAAGAAATCTGTAAGCCCTGTGCAAAAATTATGTTAACAGAAGACAAGTAGCCTCTTTTGATTCCTTCACTGCTGCAAATGGCTGCTTTTGCCTTGGTTATGCAGTTGCAGGGGGGTTGGTGGTCTGTGAAACACAGTGCCAGTCAAGAGGCAGCTTTCTTTCAGTTGGAGTGAAGCCCCTTGTTTGTTCCTGATCATTTGTGGAGGCTGTCAGCATGCATTTA
Source organism: Neogale vison (assembly GCF_020171115.1). Taxonomy (NCBI): domain Eukaryota; kingdom Metazoa; phylum Chordata; class Mammalia; order Carnivora; family Mustelidae; genus Neogale; species Neogale vison. The sequence continues at coordinate 118,613,175 of NC_058105.1, read as the reverse complement.
TACAGAAACAACTGAAGAATCCATCCTGTACCCTTTAATTAAACAAAAACTGCACACCATTTCCAGAGCTTATGGGATTAATTTTAAATAATAATTATATGGTTCTAATAAAAACCATGAGAGACCTCATAAAACCCCATCAAACTCAGTGATGGTATATTTTAGGCGAACCCTAAGGGTTTAACAGTTAACTCTTTTTAAAAAAAGATTTTTGTTTATTTCTTTGACAGAGAGCTGTATATAGAGAGAACACAAGTAGGCAGAGAGGCAGGCAGGGGGAGAGGGAGAAGCAGGCTCTCTGCTGAGCAGGGAACCTGATGCAGAATTGATCCCAGGACACTGGGATCATGATCTGAGCCGAAGGCAGCTGCTTAACCCACTGAGCCACTCAGGTGCCCCAACAGTTACCTTTATAATGCTTTATCATTCATGTTTATTTTTGTATGTAGCTCAAGAAAATGGCCAGAACTATCTAAGTTTTCTCTGTGCTTTTAGACTTTGCATATATGTGTGATTCTGTTCATTTGGGGGGTTCATTTTTTAAAAAGATTTATTTATTTATTTGACAGACAGAGATCACAAGTAGGCAGAGAGGCAGGCAGAGAGAGAGAGAGAGAGAGGGAGAGAGGAGGAAGCGCGCTCCCTGCTGAGCAGAGAGCCCGATGTGGGACTCGATCCCAGGACCCTGGGATCACGACGGGAGCCAAAGTCAGAGGCTTTAACCCTCTGAGCCACCCAGGCGCCCCTTGGGGGTTCATTTTTATGGTATCCCACTTTGCTTTTTAAAAAACGTAACTTCCTTATAGGCATTTTGGAAAACAGTGTGGCGGTTCCTCAAAAAGTTAAAAATAGGGCTACCGTATGACCCAACAATTGTATTACTGGGTATTTACCTCAAAGATGCAGATGTATAAGAAGGGGCACATGTACCCCAATGTTCATAGCTCAATGGCCACAATAGCCAAACGGTGGAAAGAGCTGAGATGCCCTTCAACAGACAAATGGATAAAAAAAGATGTGGTTCATGTACAAAATGGAATATTACTGAGCTATCAGAAAGGATGAATACCCAGCATTTGCATTGACATGGATAGAACTTGGGGGGATTATGCTCAGTGAAATAAGTCAAGCAGAGAAAGTCAGTTATATGGTTTCACTTATATGTGGAACATGAGGAATAGCTTGGAGGACATTAAGAGAAGGAAGGGAAAAATGAAGGGGAGGCGGAATCAGAGGGGGAGATGAACCATGAGAGACTATGGACTATGGGAAACAAGCCGAAGGTTTCAGAGGGGAGTGGGTGGGAGATGGGTGAAGCCGGTGATGGATATTGAGGAGGGCACGGATTGCATGGAGCACTGGGTGTTATATGCAAACAATGACTCATGGAACACTGCATCAGAAACTAATGATGTACTGTATGGTGACTAACATAACATAAAAAAAAAATAAAAGCTTAGCTTCTTGTTGCAACTTTTTTTCTCATCTACGTTCAGTCTTAAAAAAAAAATCTAACCTAGTTTTCAATAAGATTGGTGAAGGGTATAAATTCGGTTGATACCTTCATGCATTTATAATTATACAAGCTTGTTTTCAATAAAATAATGAAACAAATTGTTGTATCTTATTTTTTCCCTAATAGTGGAAATTAAAGAACACAGTTGGAAGGAAAAGTTGGATTATTTGGTAGCTTACCCATGGTCCTTTGATATTTCCCTGTCTAGGTGACTGGGTAGATAGATTATGGTATAGATTTTTATTGTCAAGTTTTTTAAAAAAATAGTTGTGTGAGCACCGTGTTACTCTCACGGGTCAGAATGCTGTAGAGAAGAGCATTCCTACTGTTATGGAACTTGCTGGCAGTGAGAGAATTGCTGTTCAGTAAACTCGTGTACTCGTAACTGGAGGCAGTGATAGGTGCCATGAAGGAAAAACACAGCTGCGGCAGGAGAGTGCATGACCTTGGGGAAGACTTCCTTAAATATTTGCGCTGAGATGTGAAGGATGAGCTAAGGGCTATGTAGGTGAAGAAGGGGGAAGGGTAGGCTCTGGGCAGAGGGGGCAGCAGGTATGCTGCGGAGGGCCCCAGAGGGGACTTGGAACATGGGAGGCATGGAAAGTGCAGGCCACAGCGGCTGGAGAGCTAGGAGCCAGAGCTGGAGGGGCTGGGGATGAGGCTGAGGAGGAAGGTACGGAACAAGTCATGGGCACTGACGTCGACGGGTTTTAAGCAGGGAAGTGGCCCAGTCCGAGTTGCTGTTGGCTGCTGATTGCTGAGGCCGGTGCTGATTGGAGAGCAGGTTTGGAGGAGCAAGGGTGCACTCGAAGACCAGGTTATGGCAGCAGTCCAGTTAGATTCACAGGGGGCTGGCACTAGGGAGGTGACAGTGGAGTTGGAGACACGGGGACAGGCTAGAGAGAAATTGAGCCATTAATGATAGCGTTTGTAGGTTTGGAAAGTGTGAGCTTTGTCTGTAGCAAGACCCTCTCCTGATAAAGCTTAAGTCATGCAATTCTAGTCAAATCACTGATTGGTAAACTAGAAGCAAAAACCCTATCTCGGTTAAACCTGCTGGTGTGGTCGGATTGTGGAGTGGTACTTGGAAAGGTGTTTTACTGAGTTTTTACTAAGGAAATGAGACTGCATGGTATAGTCAGAAAAATCACCAGGGCCGGCGCTTTGCCCTACTCGATATTGTTACAGGATCGCAGGGTTCTCGTCTCACAGAGTCAAACAATGACCCTCTCAGACACAAAGGGGTGAAGTGAAGTGAAAGTTTCTGAAGTGAAGGTGAGAGCAGAAAGGAAAGAAGAAGCTCTCTGGAGGGAGAGGGGTCCCCAGTGGGTTGCCACTGGGGGGTTTTAGGTCGGTCTTTTATTGAAAACTTGACCAGGGAGCTTGTGGCCTTGAGATTCTTGGGCCGTCCTTAGTCTGAGCAGGGACAACAGAAAACACCCTTAATGACTGACTTCTATGAGGTTTGGTCCATTTCTGCAATCACACTGTGGCCGCCAGAGACAAATACTCCCTCACATCCGGGACCAGGCGGCCTGGTCTCCTGCCTCATCTCTTGTTCACTCTTTCAGAGCCTAGTCACGGGCCCCCTGTCCCTCCCCGCCTGTACCTTAACCCTCTCCTTACTCAATATCACTGAAGTTCAGACCAAAGTAAGCAAATGAACAGTTTAAGATGCTTGTACTCAACTGCATGTTGTAGCTGTTAGGCAGGGGCTGGTACTTTACTGCAGAAGGCAGGTGGCATTTCAGACTCTGGTGGGGGTGGGAGGGTGAGAAAGGATTAAAAATAATGCCAATCCCTACTCACTTTGGCAGCACATATACGAAATTGGAATGACACAGAGAAGATGAGCTTGGCCCCTGTGCAAGGATGACGCGCAAATTCATGAAGTGTTCCATATTTTTAAAAAAAATGCCAATCCATCTTTAAAATTTGATTCAAAAAATTGTTTAAACATGGCATTAAAATTTTGATTTTGTAATAGTTGGTCTTGATAAATTTGTAGCTTCTGGTTATTGTCAACCTTGGGATATTGGCCAATTTCCTGGTTATTGAGACATTTCTTTCTTAATTACTTTGTGACAAGGAGATGAAATAGAATCTGCTTCTCAGAAATGGTATGGTGAGTATTAGTTTACCAAGTAGCATAATCCACTCGGCTACCCAGCTAACAGCAGCTTCTGTCACTGTTCTATGTTAGAAGACACCCAAAATGTGATTCTTCTTTCCTTGTAAATCAGCAAGAACTTGTACTCTTATTTTTGTTATTTCTGCTGACCAAAAGAATTTTATAAAGTTTTCTTGGTCACCTGTCATTTAAGATCATGTCTGTTTCCAATAGTAATAGCTAAAATGAAGTATTTCCTTAGTTAATGTTTGTAGCATTAAAACTATCACCAGTTACTGCCATTTAAGAATTAAGCTAGTAGCATAGTTAAAATATAAAATATTGTGATAGTGAAGGTTACTACTATGTTACAATGTAAATGCTGACAGTTCAAGTCCCAAGTCTTGCATTTACCATCAATATGACCTTGAGTAGGTTGCTTAACTTCCCTGCTTCAAGGTTTCATCACATGTAAAATGGGGATGATAGAAATAATAGGTTGTATATGAGAAGAACTTAAAATACTACCTTGGCCTGATTACTGCCATAAGTAGTGTGTAGTGTATTGGTGCTAGCAGGTTTTGTTGTTATATTTCCTAAGCACAGAAGAACTGATAGGAAACAATGCCTGCTGTGAATATAGTATATATTCTTATGTATTCTTGTTTCTTCTTAGCCTTTCCTAAGCCCAAGCGGGAGTGTACACTATTTGATTCTTATTCTGAGTCAATGCCTGCGAACCAGCAACCCCGTGACTTGAGTCGGATGGAGGTAAAAGATCTTCATATGTTAATAAATAAGAATGTGTGTGGAATTAAAATCCATTAGCCTGTGTTCTTTACAAACTCTAGAAAATCCACTTTTATAGCATTTCTCTTCATGCTGAGTACTTAGGTTGAGGCTCAGCCTTTCAAATCTAGACATCAGATATATCTATTACTTCTTTCCCTTTTCTTCCTAGAACTAGATTTAGTGAAATGGGCAAAGTATCTTGACCTTCTAGGGGTGAAAGGTAGGTGTAGACAAAGTAAGCCAGAAAAATGCTAGGCGAATTGTTTACTTTAACAAAGCTTTAATTTTGAAGTAAGTGTAGGAAAGTATTTTTAGTAGCTGAGTCTGAACTAGGTCTAATGGACCCGGAATAGTTTTAAGAGGAAGTTTGAGAACTATGTAAGAGAATCCCAGAATACAGTCAAAGTTGCCTTCTTCCTTGGGGTTTTTAGTATTGGGACCAAACAAAGACTGATTTGGATTATTCCTAAAAGAAATCTGTAGAATTCCTACAGTGTTGGGCCATTGATGTAAGGGTCTAGCCATATGCCTAGTGGTCATTAGGTGTGCACCAATGAATAGGAGTCATTATGGTTATCCTTAATATCAGCACACTCTTCATCATCATCATCACTGTTATGGTTGTTATGATGACACTTTATGATATCTGCTGTTCGCATCCTTATAAAAAAAAGTCTGGAAATGTGTAATAAACAGAGGATTGTTCATAGGTTGCTGTTATAGTCCTCCAACCCTGGTTAAAACTGTTGCAAGATGATGGAAGTCAGATGCAGGATACAGGGTCATTTCTTTTACTTCTTGCAACTGGGTGTAATTATTTATTTTTTTTTCCGTGGGGCTCTCATGCATATAGTCTGTGTGTGTGGCAGTGACATCCTCTGTGATGGAATCAGCCTGCTTCTGCAGTGTTCCCTCTGGTAACACCTCTCTTGGCCTCTCTCCTACTCTCTCTTTGAGTCAGAGCCTCTCTTTCTTTTCATGAGTAGCTTTCTACTGTCAGGAAGTAGGTATAAAGTGACATCAGGAAGAGTGATAGATGTGCATCTGAAGAGTTTTAGGTCTTTAAATTTCTTTCTTTCTTTTTTTGAAGAACGTGTGTGACAGAGAAGCAGATAACAATAATTAGCCACTTTTCCTGAACCTCTGTGTACTCTGGGGCTGCTGGCAGTGTCTGGAGACTTATGGAGTTGCCCTGTTCTTTGTTTGTTTGCTTGCTTGCTGGGGTCCCTTTGCTTATGTAAAATTATGAGGCTGTTAAGTGATTTATTTTAAAATGTCATAAATTCTTATTCTTTCTCGGCAAGTGTTAGGTTTCAACTTGCCACGGTATCAGGTGGTCTTTGCCCTTCCAACGGAAACAAATACTGGCCATGTTTTAGAGAAATTAATTACTGGCTTGTGTTGCTTTCCCCCATGCAGTCATTTATCATCTGTCTAAAAGGAAAGGAGCAGATCTACAGTCAGTTGTGAAGTCTGTAAATGGCGATGCTTTTAAACACACACGCATGCTCTGATGTCCTTGATGACATTATAGATACTCACCTTTATGGATGTGATGTGCAGCCAGTTTTGTGCTAAATACATTTGTATACTTTAAACTGGCTCTTTTGGTGGGGGTTGTTGGTGATTAAAAGTCTTTGTTTTGTCCTGCCCAAACAAGATAGCAAAGCAACAACAATAACTCTTTCTCCATAAAAATGTTACATTCTGGGTTGGGGTGCTTTTAGATAATCATGTAATAATGTACAGAATTCAAGGACGAAGTATTGAGGTCAGTTGATGCTTTGGCCATTCAAGAAGTATAGGTCAAATTTAGCAGCTAATGATTAAATATTTCATTTTCTTCTATTTTATTCATTGTTCTTTCTACCAATCTTTTAATCTCTTGTGAATGCATGCATGGGATTTAAATAGATCTTGATACTAGTCCTGTGAAGAATGACTCCATGAAGGTGTTTGTGCTGTGAATGAGGCCGTAGCCGATTCAGGTCACGAGAGCTTTGCTCAGCAGTACAGATCAGATCTCTAGACAGCAGGGCTATAACCATGTACTTGTTTCCTTCAAGAATTAAAGATTATGATTTCAGGTAAAGTCCTCTTTAGCAGTGCTTCTTACATTACTAGATTTCTTTCTTTTGGAAACAGCTTTACTAAAATATAGTTTACATACTATACTCATGTAACATATATGATCCAGTGGTTTTTAGCATATTAACAGAATTGTGCAACCATCACTATAGTCTTATTTTAGAACATTTTTCATCACTCTAGAAAAGAAAGCCTGTACTCATTAGCACTCATTGACTATACCCCCTTCCCTCCAGCCTCTGCTGATCAGTAATCTATTTTCTGTTTCCAAATTTGCCTATTGTGGACATTTCCTACAGAATCATACAATATATAGGTTTTTTTTTTTTGGTGACTGCTTTCTTTCATTTAGTATAATGTTTGATTTTTAAAAAAAATTTATTTGAGAGAGAGAGAGAGAGCGAGCGCGCGTGCACACACACACATAAGTAGGGTGAAGATTCCTTTTCCCTGAATAGGGAACCTGATGTGGGGCTTGATCCAGATGAGCTGAGCTGAAGGCAGATGCTTAACTGACTGAGCCACTCACTCAGGTGTCCCTAGTATAATGTTTCAGAGTTCATACATGTTCTAGTATGTATCAGTGCTTCATTCCTTTTTATTGCTGAGTAGTATTCCATTTTGTGGGTCTGCCACTTTTGTTTGTCCGTTCTTCAGTTGATGGACATTTGGCTTGTTCCCACTTTGGGGTTGTGAGGGGAAAAACTGCTGCTATGAATAATAATGTAGCAGTTTTTGTGTTAAAATACAGTATTTTCAATTCTCTTGAGTGTTTACCTAGGAGTAGAATTGTGTGTCATATTGTAACTTGTGTTTAACTTTTAGAGGTACTACCAAACTGCTTTCCTAAGCACCTGCGGTATTTTATAATCCTCTGCCAGTAATGTATGAGGGGTCCAGTTGTTCCATATCCTTGTTAACACTTGTTATTGGGGCACCTGGGTGGCTCATTTGGTTAAGCAGCTAACTCTTGGTTTCAGCTCAGACCATGATCTCAGGGTCCTGGGATTGAGCCCTGCATGGGGCTCTCTGCTCAGTGCAAGTCTGCTTGTCCCTCTCCCCCCACTCCCCACTTTCTTTCTAAAATAAATAAATAAAATCCTTTAAAAAGCACTTGTTATAGTCTGTGTTTTTTATTTTAGCCATCCTAGTGAGAGTGAAGTGGTTGGTATCTCATTGTGGTTTTATTTATTTATTTATTTTAATTTTTTATTTTTTATAAACATATATTTTTATCCCCAGGGGTACAGGTCTGTGTCATTGTGGTTTTAATTGAAATTTCCTAATGATTACTGATGAGCATCTTTTCTTGTGCTTATTCACTATTTGTATATCTGCTTTGGTGAGATATTCAAATCCTTTGTCCTTTTATAAATTGAGTTATTATTGAGTTGTAAATGTTCTTTATATATTCTGAATATTAGTCCTTTATTCAATATATAATTTGCAAGTATTTTCTTTTTCTTTGTTTTAAAAATTTTTTTTAAATTTATTTGATGGAGGGACGCCTGGGTGGCTCAGTTGGTTGGACGACTGCCTTCGGCTCAGGTCATGATCCCGGGGTCCCGGGATCGAGTCCCGCATCGGGCTCCCAGCTCCATGAGGAGTCTGCTTCTCCCTCTGACCTTCTCCTCGCTCATGCTCTCTCTCACTGTCTCTCTCTCAAATAAATAAATAAAATCTTTAACAAAAAAAATAAAATTTATTTGATGGAGAGGGAGCACACAAGCAGGGAAGCAACAGAAGAAGAGAGAGAAGCCGACTCCCTGCTGAGCAAGGACGACCCCCCCCCCCAACCCCAGTTGTGCCGCTTGATCTCAGGACTCTGTGAGCTAATGAGAGGTGCCCAACCAACTGAGCCACTCAGGCGCCCCTCTTTTGTCTTTCTTGATAGTGGCCTCTGTAACACAAATATCTTTTATTTTAACGAGGTCCAGCTCATCTATTTTTTTCTTTTGTTGCTTGTGCGTTTGGTGTCGTATTTAAGAAAACGTTGTCTAACAGAATATCATGAAGATTTACTCCTGTGTGGTTTTTCTAAGAGTTGTATAGTTTTAGATCACATTTAGGTCTGTGATCCAGTTTTAGTAAATTACTGGGTATGTCATGAGGAAGAGGTCCACCTTCATTCTTTTCTTTATGTCAAAGATTGATTTATTTTATTTTATTTTTTTAAAGATGTTATTTATTTGTCAGAGAGGGAGAGAGAATGAGCACAGGCAGAAAGAATGGCAGGCAGAGGCAGAGGGAGAAGCAGGCTCCCTGCCGAGCAAGGAGCCCGATGTGGGACTCTATCCCAGGACGCTGGGATCATGGCCTGAGCCGAAGGCAGCTGCTTAACCAACTGAGCCACCCAGGCATCCCAGATTTATTTATGTTAGAGAGAGAGAGAGAGAAAGAGAGTTGTGGAGAGGGGCAGAGGGAGAGAGAGAGTGAGTCTTAAACAGACTCTATGTTGAGTGTGGAGCCTAATGGAGGGTTTGATCACATAACCCTAAGATCATGAAATGAACTGAAACCAAGAGTTGGATGCTTAACAGATTGTGCCTCCCAGATGCCCCCACCTTCATCCTTTTGTATATGGATATCTAGTTATCTCAGAATCATTTATTGAAAAGACAGTTTTCCCCCATTGACTTGTCTTGCAACCTTTGTTGAAAATCAGTTGACTGTAAATATAAGGGTCTATTTATGGATTCTCAATTCTATTCCATTGATCTGTCATAATGCTAGTACCACCCTGTCTTGATGACTGAACTTTGTGGTGAGTTACGAAATTGGGAAGTCTGAGTCCTTCAACTTGGTTTTTTGTTGTTCTTTTTCAAAAGAATATTTTCACTATTCTGGGTCCCTTGCATTTCTTTATGAAATTTAGGACAAGCTGTTCAAATTCTACAAAAAAGTGAGGAAGGAGTGCACTAAATCTGTAGATGTATTAGGGGAGTATTGCCATCTTAACAATACTGAGTCTTCTGACCCATGAACATGGGATGCCTTTCCATTTATTTAGGTTTTAAAAAAAATTTCTTTCAAAGGTACTTTTTTGGGGATGACTTTTTATTTAATTTTCTACTTCTAAATCATTTTCTTTTACTAGGGTTCTAGTTTATAGTCCAGGTGGGAGAAAGAAGTGACAGAAAGGCGCTGTTAAGATACATTTTCTTTTCTATTGGAGATAGTAGACTTTGAATAGGTAATTATATCTGAAGGCTTCATGGTAATCCCAAGAATCACCTGCCTGTGGACTGTTAAGTCCTAGATCAGGTTACCACCAAGCAGTACTGAATTCCATTCCTTTGAAACAGTTGAAAAACAGAAGTATTGCTTATATCCCTGGGGGGTGTTCAGATTGAGAGACAAACCAGTTAATCTTCTGGAGCACTAGATGGCTCCAGGATTTACCCTACTTCCTTTAAGATTTATTTGATTTTCTGAGTATGTTTAAAAGTAAAAGACTATCAGAAGGCATATAGTGACAAGTCCTCCTCCCATCCTTTCTACCATCTACCCAGTCCCCTTCAATTTTTATGTATCTTTCCAGAATTTGTTTATATATATATATAGATAGATAAATATTAATATATGTTATTCTTTTATCAGAGGTCTTAGAATGCATATTAGTTGAGATTTTATAAGAAATACAAATTTATAGTAAGTAGGGTTTTTAAAATATTTTTTAAAGATTTTTATTTATCCACTTGACAGCTCACAAGTAGGCAGAGAGGCAGGCACAGAGAGAGGAGGAAGCAGGCTCCCCGCTGAGCAGAGAGTCTGATGTGGGGCTCGATCCCAGGACCCTGGGATCATGGCCTGAGCCAAAGGCAGAGGCCTTAACCCACTGAGCCACCCAGGTGCCCCAAGTAGGTTTTAAATAGAATTTTAAACCGATCAATATGTGATCACTTGAGTATTCTTTCTTTTTAATATTAGTGAGGACTTCCCCTAATAGAGTTAGGAGAAAATTTTGTTCTGCTCATTTTTCTCATTCCTTGACAAGGAAGCTGTTTGAATCAGGGTTGAACACTCTCTGCATAACAGAATTTGGCAAATACCTACATTATGGGGCCACTTGTCAGAACCCCTCTCTGCTTGTGAAAAAGTATATAAAGTGCAAGTTTGTTTTTGGTAGACTGGGTAAATGTCACACAATTCTCTGGCTGAATCCCATACCAGGTCCAGATTTAATGTGCAGTCTTATACATATGCCTAAATCTGAATCATCATTTTTTCCCTCTGTACATGTAAATTTTATTTTATTTTTTTAAATTATAAAATTTTTAAAGTATTCTCTATACCCAATATGGGACTCGAACTTGGGACCCTGAGATCACAAGTCATGCACTCTACTGACTGAGCCAGCCAGGTACCCCACATGTAAATTTTCAACACAAATTAACTTATACCTCACTAGGAATCTAAAAAAAATAAAGTAGTATTGAATGTTAGAGTTTACTGGAGACAGAAATATTGGCAAGCTATATAGTTTTGAAAGCATTTTCATCATACATGTAACTTAATTTATACTTCAACCGGTATAATTTATTTACTTTTCTTTTCCAAGAAGCTATCTATTAAAGACATGGCTGACTTTCCTGTCCCAGCCCAAGATGTGACTAGTGATGACAAACAAGGTATGAAAAGAATGGGTTTTCTTCCTTAAGGGACATTCTACCTGTGTTTCTTCATCTATTTCTCTTGGGATGGCTGGCTTCTGGAGCATAGAAGGGCAGTGCTCAGTACATTTGGATGGATTAAGTAGTTCAAATTGTCAGGAAACTGTAGGTTTTTTTTTTTTTTTTAAAAAAGATATTATTTATTTATTTGACAGAGATCACAAGTAGGCAGAGAGGCAGGCAGAGAGAGAGGAGGAAGCAGCCTCCCCACAGAGCAGAGAGCCCTAAGGCACCCCAGAAAACTGTAGTTTCTAAAGTGGTAACAGGAGCTTCCAAAGCCCGCTAACTCATTGGCCCCTTACTCACTTCTGACCCTCAGACTACTCTGACACTTTACATTGGGATTTGGTTGTACTAATTAGGAAATGACTGGAAGCTGGAAGAATTGAGAGCTTAACATCTTGGGTTGACAGATGTGATCCCAGAACATCAGTATAAATGCAGATTTGTGAATAGGTCTAATCCTTAAGGAAGTTATCTTCTAGAGAGAGTTTCTGTCCCTTGGATTTATCTTGTGACTTTGTGGATGCAAGGCAATATCGAGGAGCCAGCAACCCTTTGTCTGTCTTACTGGGCGACGGGCGAGTGAGAAGCAGTACAGCACAGTTTTCTGTGTTAGAGCTGCCATGAAGCACATAGATGAGTTGGCCTGGGAATGTTCAGAAGAACAGTTGGAGGTCAAACCCCCACCCCCCAGCTCGCAACACCACTCCATATAATCCTTTATAATCTACCAGGTCCTTCTTCTTTCATTGTCTTACTCACTTCTCACAAAACTGGATGGAGGCTAATATGTTTTATCTCCTAAAACGCAGAGATGAGTAAACTGAAGTGCAGTCAGTATGTATCAATTGCTTAATAAAAGAATGGAGATAAGAACAAAGATGTTCTAAGTCTCAAGCCAGTATTCTTTTTATTATTTGATACTGATTTACCACCCATGAATGAGAGGCTTATCTGAAGGGACTAAAAAGCACTGAAGCTATTTCGGGTTTTATTGTTGAGACTTGCCATTGTTGCTGCTTTGTACGGGAGTTAAACATGAAAAATAAGTTTTCCATTAGGAAACAATAATTGCTCTCTATTTAAATATTTGTTTGGGAGAGGCAGGCAGAACTAGACTTTTTTTTGCAACAGTGTGTACTCTCATCACTGTCTTTACTAGTGGGTCTAAGCCTTGATTGCACTTTGGAATACCCTGGTGAGGTCTGAAAATACTGAAGGCTGCATCTCACTCCCAGAGAGATTCTTTTTTTTTTTTTTAAGGCTTTTTTTTATTTGAGAGATGGACAGTGACAGAGAGTAGGGAGGAGAGAGAGAAGCAGGCTTCCACTAAGCAGGGAGCCTGATGTCAGGCTCCATCCCAGGACTCCGTGATCATGACCCCAGCTGAAGGCGGATGTTTAACCACCTGAGCACCGCCCCCCCCCGGCGCCCCTCCCAGAGAGATTCTGATGTCATTGGTCTGGGTGTCAGGAATGAAAGGGGGAAATTTCTCATATTTTCTGGAAATATTCCTCATAGCCACTAGAGGTGTTCTCTGTTGAAAGTTGGAAATACAGCTTTGTTCCTTGTGGGATGAGAACCTATTTCCATATGTTAGGGTGTTTTTATTGTTTTACTAAGTGCTATGCCAACCTATAGAGGTTTAAAACACCATTTTCATAGGAATTCTTTGTTTTAATATAAGTGCCTCAGACATAAAATTTTACAGTTTTTTTCTTTTTCTCCTTTTCTTTCTCTTGTTGTTTTAAGAACAAAACAAAGCACGTCTAGCTTTGAAAAGTACTGTGGATGAAGCCTTACCAAAGGATATGTCTGAGGATCCAGGTAGGAGAAAACCATTTTAATATGTTTTTATGTAATTATTTCTAATTTAAAAAACCCAGTAGTTTCAGTGAGTAGAAAATTGGTGGAAGTGTAGGTTTCTCTCTAAATATTTGCCTTGTGTTTTATTCTAAGGTAACCTTTTGGTTGCTTTTTACCACTTCCCTCTTTTCAGGCTTGAGAAGAGGGTAGGTTTTGTTTTTTTTTTTTTTTTAAAGTTCTGAATTTAGGTTTCACTGATAGGATCATGCCGTTGGAAGTTGAGTCTCATTGTTACTTTTACTGTGAAACTGGGAAGGCTTGGAGTTGAAATTTCAGTGAGCCATTGTGGTTTGTGTGTAGAGTAGGGAGCTGATGGGTAGATCAACTGGAGGCGCACAGCTGAACTTCTCCATTTCCAAAGCAAAAATTTCAAATATTTTCATTAGACTTCACCACCAGGAAGGCAAGTAAATGTGCTTATACTTGGAGTGGATTCCAAGGGAAGAAGAAAAGTTGTGTTTGCCCATGTTCTTAGGGACTTGAAACTGCGTCTTTGAACTGTGGAGATGGCCAGGCCTGTGTTCTCAGCTCTCTTGATGGGAACCATCACTGAGCCAAGCTGAACCTAGTTAAAAACAAAGGCTAGGGAGGGCATTATTCTTTGGAACTCCAGTTATGAGGATGTGAAAGAAGTTGCTACATTCTCTCATTGTTGTCTTTCATAATATTTAGTAAGTAAATCATGTTTGTTTTGGTTAGCTGGCTGTCATCCCGGCCTTATTTGTTTAAAGTTGGAACAAAGGAATCTGTGTAACATTGAGTCTTATGCTATAGTACCGTATTTCCCAAACGCTAAGTTCATTCAAGGTTTAAAAGAGAGAGATGGGTGGGGAAAGATAAAAGGAGGGGGGGGGAGAGAGAATGAGAGAGAGAACATGAATATGAATGAGATTATATGATTGATTTCAGTGATGAGGTTTAAGATTCTGTGTTTTTAGTCAGCCCCCCAGGCAATTCTGATGTGCAGCCTATTTTGGGAGCTCTGCCTCTAGGAGTTGATGTTAAGAAATAGAAAATCGAGATTGTAGATCAATCGTGACTCCAAAAGTGGTAGGAATTCTCAAGCCTCGTTTAGGTTTTTGAAACTGATTTGGGTTCCTTCATCATAGGGAGAAATGCTCAGTTTATGTGACGACAATGGAATGCTGGCCTGTTAGAGAATGAAACCTCAGGTTTGCTCTCTTTTCCCATTTCAGGACAAATGCCTTAGGTGGGTTCTTTCCACCTCTAATTTCTGGAGCTAAACTGGATGCACCTCTGTTTTTGTAAACTTCATGTTAACTGTATAGTAAAAGCTAGTTGAACTTGGAGAGTTAAATTGGTGCTTTTCCAACACTCTTTTAGGCTAATAACTTCCTATTTTTTTCCTATGAGCATCATGTGTTCTCTGGAGCATGAGCGTCAGATGTCATTTTTAAGATTCCTTCATTGACTGGGCCATGGAGTTGCCGGACAAAGGCTATCAGGGTGGGCCATGGTGCGTGATGTACATTTGAATTTGTTTCACATTCTGCCTGGGAACATGCTGTGTGGTTTCTGATTCATTTTTTCCACTGCTGCCCCTTTCTGGAGTAGATACGAGGGAATCCCTCATCTGAAAACCCATTTAAAACCCCCTTTCCTGGGGCAGGTTTGGGTTTCTAGTGTGAGACACTATAGAGTTTCAAGGTGGTGGTTTTTAATTCTGCGTGTCTGTCCATGCCACATGGACATTTCACCTCAGTTGAGTGCTGCCTTTGAGGGAATTAAACTTTAAGCTTGCCTTTTAATCTTCTTTCAGTTCGTTGCAAAGTTGACCTTCCCAGGCCGTTCTAGGAAGTTGTCGCTGTTCTCCCCTCTTCCCAGTTCAGTGAGAAGCTGTGGTCTCCCCACTGGCTTCAGCCTGGATCCCAACACAACACGCCCTGGACATTTCTGCAGATAGTCCCATGCCCCAAATGCCGAGTCTGACTTTCAGGGGCTTAGAGGCTGATGGGAGACTTAACTAGAAGAGTGTTCCTTAGCTTCTCGTGATCCGAACGAAACCTGTGGGGACTTACCGAGATCTGGCTGGAGTATATTTTTGCAGATGGCAGGAGAAGAATCACCCTGCCCTGCTCTTCCACAGTGGCTGGTGATAATGATGATGACAATGATAATAGTAGTGGTGACGAGGGTGATGTGGTGGTAGGACCGCTGTCAGGGAATGGGGGTAATTCCTCGTCACGTATTTTAAATATGCCTTACCCTTTTAATTGCTGCAAGTGTATATGTTAGTGGAGCCTAATAGATTCCTTAGCTAACATCGTATTCCAGCCTAATTCAACAGGGCACACTGTACATTGGTGATTTTTTTCTTGACGTCTCTAGGTCACGCTGAGGGGATTAGGCCTGTTGATCCTCACACTGTAGTGGCCAGGCGTGGCTGGTGATTCTGGCGGCTCCCTCAGCTGCTGCCCCACGGTCTTCCCGGGTAGAGCAGTTTTCTCCTTCCATTACCTGCTCCCACCTGTGCCTCCTTTGCTGTGCTAATGGGAGCTAGATTTAGAATCCAGGTTTCTCAAGACAGAGGATCACAGGGGAAGGGAGTGAAAAATGAAGCAAGAGGAAACTGGAGAGGGAGACAAAACCACAAGAGACCCTTAATCTCAGGAAACAAACTGAGGGTTGCCGGAGGGGAGAGGGTGGGAGGGATGGGGGTGCTGGGTGATGGACATTGAGGAGGGTGTGTGCTATGGTGAGTGCTGTGAATTGTGTAAGGGGATGATTCACAGACCTGTACCCCGAAATAAGTAATACATTATATGTTAATAAAAAAAAACAATGATGTATTATATGTCAGCTAATTGAACATAATAAAAAAAAAGAACTATGAGAAATTTCTTAAAAAAAAAAAAAAGAGAATCCAGGTTTCTTAGCTTGAAAAGTTAGGAGCACTCTCCAACAGTAATATTTTGCAATTCTAAAATACAGTTAGTTTTCAAAATACCTTCACTTTCTCTCTGTCCCCATGAGAAAGGGGCCACATTTTATTATCTTCATTCTGTAGATGAGGAAACTGAGGCTCAGAAATACTACTCAGGTGGTAGCCTGGAGGGATATGTAGGCCTCAGGACTCCTGTCTGGGTCTCCATTGCTTATCCATAGCCCACACCTCATCTGTCTGTGTGTCTATCTCTCACCGGCAGGGTTTATTTACCCCCTCCTTCCACACCCATTCTTATCCCAGCAAAAAGAGATAATGGCAACTGACAAAGGACTTAACGGTCACCCCCCATGATCTGGTTTGGGGAACCAGACTTCTATTTGAACATGACTGAGACTTTCCCGACCCACATATTTCTGGAAAGCAGAGTGGCCTGAGGGAGAAGAGGGGTTCAGAGCCAGCTGTGGGGAGCCTGCCAAGAGGGTGGCCCCCAGCTTTGTGGTGAGTCTGTTTACACTGTTCAGTCAGCCCCACGGCAGCCTGCTTGACTGCAGGATGGGCTCCCCTTAGGCCCCCTTCCTTCGCTGCCTAGGGTTTGTGGGGTCAGGGATGGCAGGGGGAGCTGCATGTACCTGCAGGTGTGGGTGCATGCTGATGGGTAGGACAGGGCTCAAACTTTGTAGGCCTCCCATGATTTTCAGGGCTTTGGTAGCATTTTGAGGGATTGAAGTCGAAAGGTGCTTGTGTTCTCACTACACCAAGCCAAAATGTTTATTTTGGGGAGAAATGCATCTTTTCTGCAGCTGACCATATCTGAGGGAATATATATTGCTAGTGTGCTTTGTGCCTTGTTAGCATTTTTAGCTCCCCTTTCTCTGCTGCTTATCTAACCCATGGATTTTAATGACCATCATCAATCCAGGCTGCTTCTTCCCAAGGAGGGTTTTTATCTTTAGAGCAATATAAAAAAGGGTGGGATAATTTATTGAGACATAAGAAAATGTTTGGGAGAATTTGCACAAACAGTATACAAACTATATTCTTGTTCTTAGTTAGTAGCACTTTTTCTATGGATTTTTAATGAACATTTTATGATGAAAAATTTGCAGTGGTTGCAAAACCTTAACATAACTAATGGTTTCTAAAGTTATCTTCCGTAGGATATTGAAAACATAAAAAAGGATTAATCTTTTTTTTTTAATAGTCTTACTAGAGTAATTTATTTATTTTTTTTCCAATTTATTTATTTTCAGAAAAACAGTATTCATTATTTTTTCAACACACCCAGTGCTCCATGCAAGCTGTGCCCTCTATAATACCCACCACCTGGTACCCCAACCTCCCACCCCCCCAAAAAGGATTAATCTTTTTGTAAGTGTTTATAATTACCCCAGGAACTTGTGATGGAAAAGTAGGCTCCATGGGTGTTGATGCTGAGCAAGTTAGCTCATGATTTAAATTTGATAAGGAAAAGTCGTATGGTTGATAAAATATTTTAATGATTTCACTCTGTAATATCCTCTGTATGATTTGGTCACAGAGACATAGGACACAAGAATATTTTCTTACAGAAAAATCTAGCTCATTTCAACTTAACTTGTGGGAGCTGTGATTTCTTGTGGTCATGCTGCTCTGGTGTAGTATATTTTAAGAAAACCTTGAAATATGTAACCTGATAGATTTCTTCCTAGCCTTCAGGGGAAGCTGGTTCAAAATCAATTACTAGGCTATCATGATAGACCAAGAAAACCACAGGTCTGAACCCACTGTTATATAAGCAGATAACCTCTTGAGAGGGTTGTCTTTTTAGACTGAAATTCTTTATTCATCAACGTAGATTTGAAAGTAGCTCCTTAGTGCTCTAACAAAAGGAAAAAAAAATGTTGGTCTCTCCCTCCTTTGAATTGTGCCTTTAGCTTAAGAAATAAAGTAAAAAAATAATGAAAATGTGGAGGCAGTCGAGTTCTCCACAGGGACACCTGTACCTCACGTTTGTTTACCTGTTGATAATGTTTGTTCTGCACTAGCCCGGATATTGCTTTTAAACCTGTTCAACTGCAGAAATGAAAGCCAAGTAAACAACAACTAATCTTTGTTTCAGCCACTTCTAAGGATTCCAACAGTCTCAAAGCAAGACCAAGATCCAGGTAGTGTTTGTTTAATTTCTGCTTTAATGCCCTTTCTATCCTGTCCCCAACTAGAAATAAAATCCCAGAACCTGAAGCCCAGCCCATCAGATTTGAAGCTTAGAATAGGGGTGAATTCACTTGTCATGAAGGGCTTGCTTGGAGCATGCGGTGCTGCTGGGAGACACTCAGTTCCTGTATTTATTAGTGCTGGAGGATGGTGGCTGCTGCTGGCTGGTCGCCTGACAAGAAGTGGTTTGTGTGCGTGTGGCCCAGTGGTTGCAGGATGGTAAGGCATAGAGGGCAGTACCTTTGGAGAGAAGGAAATGTGGTTCAGAGGTAGCACTGGAATTTACTCTCAGGACAAGGTGGACACCAGCAAGTGAGACTCCTGAGGGATGAAAATTAGAGTAGGAAAAGAAAATGCTCACAGTGCTTTTGATGAGGCTTGAGGCTTTAGGTAAGCAGTACTCATGGTCTGTTTTATCCTGTCTTAGAGCAGCTTTTTGGCTTCACCGTTTTTAGATCCGTAGAAGCTAGTAGAAGAGGGAGAGCAAGTAAAGCAGAGCTGCAGTTGACATCAGACATCAGATCGAAGGGTGGAGGAGAGATACAGAAACATTAATAGAACATCAAAGAGGGGAAATGGTATTGGGACCACTCTTCAGTGCTGAAGTACATGTGTGTACTGGACAGTACATATGTGTTTGCTTTGGCTCTTGGTGACTTCTTCTTCCTTTGGCTATGAGACACATTCCTGAAAAAGTGAATTTAAATCTGATCATATTTTATATGCTTGAAATAGTGATAATTAAGGAAACTTCATCTTTTTGTAAATCTGAGAGTTATCCCTTAGTTTATCTTTTATGTCTGGATTTTCTACATTGGAATTCTTATTTCCTTCTTTATAGAAGATACATATACCTATATTCATAGTTTCTGAAATAATAGATGCAGTAATTTTATTGGCAGAAAAAAAGGTATAGTCCCTGTTTCTGTCTGTGGCTACCACATTTACTCGTCTTTTTTTTTTTTTTTTAAAGGATGAATGGATCTTTTACTGTACTGGCTTAAAGTAGTGGCTTTAAGATACAAGAATAGTAACATTTGTCTGCCCTCATAGTTTGAAAAACCTTTGAATTACAGAAATCTGTTTAGGTGTGCTGTGTTAACTGTAAATTAAACCTCACAGTTTTCTTCTGTTGATTTCCTCTCTTTCTCAAAGTGAATGAAAGCATAAAGTTTCATAGTTACATGTACTATTATTAATGTCTCTGGCCAACTTTTATATATTATTCTCTTAGGGATCAGTCTCCTGGTCTAATCTGGATGTTTTTCTTTTCACTACTCCCCAACTGGGTCTTTGCTGAGACTGAGAGACTCAAATTACTTTTATTTTCCTTTTTAGAATAGTAAAACTTTGTAGAAATATGAGGGAAAGAGGGAAAAATCACTGTTTTAACTCAACTTATGTTCATTATTTTGTTGGTTCCCTGCACATTTGTATTTAAATTGGTTGTATTCACAGTTTTACAGTATCACTTGTTTAATATTCAATTAGCTTTCCATATGCAAATACGAGTATACAGGTTATATATGGAGATAGAATGGAATGAGCTATGTGGTATGGGATAGTATGCCTAACTCTGTATGTGTGTTGACACACACACACACACACACACACACACACACCCCATATATTCTTTCTTGACTGAAAAATGTCACTAAAGCCCTGTCTGGCATAAAAGTTCTTTTAATTTCTAGCTAGAGTCTCTGATTTCCGTTTTAAATCAATAGTTCCCAATTGAAAAAAAAAAATAGTTCCCAATTGAAAGCTTTGTTGTCCTTTCCTATCAATTTCCTTTCGCTCTGATTGAAAGTATGAGACCATTCTTGCCGCCAGTTCCCGCATGCCTTCGCCTTGTCTGTCTGGCCAGTTGTTTTACAGAGCCCACCCCAGAGCACGTTCTGTGCCATTATGGCAGCTTTATGAAAGATTGCAACCTTGCATGACAGACAAAACTCTTCAACTACCACAAAGAAACCTTGAGGGAATGATTTGGGAAAGTAAAAACTTGCTATGTCAAAACGAGCTTTATCAAGAACTGAAGTTGCTTAATAGTGATTGATAGGTTCTGATTTCATAAATGGCACTCTAATAGCTAAATACTAATAATAGTTTTCTGAGGTTAATTTGCCTGTAGAACACAACTCTGACTCAAAGGTCATTTTATTCTTTCACATGAGCTTAGCTGAGAGGCTGAATAGAACGGATGTACACGTCCACTTCTTAGAAAATCATACTGGAAACTCACCCACAAACCTGTTTCTAAGCAATAGACTAATGTACTGAGTTGAATTAATTTAGAAAATAATTAAGTCTCTAACGAGTAGTTTAGCCGCTACTGCCAAAAGATTTTTTTCTGGGCTCATAGGCAGTATCAGAATATTTTAAAAATGGAATTTAGAAACAGACTGGAGTTTGAATTGAGCCAATATAACTTTCTAACTATGTGACCTTTGGCAGGCTATTTATTTCCTGTTCCTTTGAATGTAATTATTAGAGTCACAATCTCAGAAGTTGTCTAGTTAGCTACTGCCTTGTTACAGATTGAAGGACAAAGTTTGGAGGAGGCTTTTGCTTGGAAAATTTCCCCCAACTGGTATTTCTCATGGTAAGACAGCCTAGACCTCTCCATCTGATACATGCGTGTTTCCCTTTCCAGAAATGCATTTGTGGCATAGTCCCTTGAGCTGCTGATTCTTCACTCTCAGCTTATCTACCCCACTTCCATAGGTGCCTGTCATCGCATTTGCATGGGAATGGGAGAAAAGTGCTGCAGTCTGTTAAGACCCTGAAGCCCTTCTGTTCCAACGTGGACGTGCCTAAGCAGAAGGCGTTATTCTTATTAACAATACCCATAGAAACGGATCTGAATTTACAGGAAGCTTTTCCTTTGTTTAAATTTAGATCTAAGATATAATACGAACAAAGGGGTTAAAAAAGGTTCTGATTCATGGCTGGGTTTGGATAGTTATTGCCAGTAGTGGTACCCAAGGGACGGTTGAATTCGTGGTTGCTTTGAGATGGGCCTTGGTCAGTCTTTTGGAAAAGTGACTTTGACTTTTGTGGGTATTTCCATTTCAACCTTACTTCAGAGACTAAAGCTTTGCTGTCTCCCTTCTGACCTTCCCTTATTTTGCTGCAGATCTTACTCTAGCACCTCCATAGAAGAGGCCATGAAAAGGGGCGAGGACCCTCCCACCCCGCCACCGCGGCCACAGAAAACCCATTCCAGAGCTTCCTCCTTGGATCTGAATAAAGTCTTCCAGCCCAGTGTGCCAGGTGAAGTGACCCTCTGCACCCCAGTCTTTCCCTTCCCTGTTGGAGTCACTGGATGCGTGTCCGCCACAGAGGCCTTTGTGAGTCCGCAGAATGAGCAGATCTGACCGTTTCCTGCCCCAGGAAGGTCTTCGAGTTGCTATGGTATTCTTGGGAGGGAAAGCAGTTCTAAGCAGATAGATATCCCACGTGTTTGGAGCCTTGCCCACACTTGTATGGACCAAGAATTACGAAATTCTGTGCTAAGAGGATTAAAATACTTTAACCCCAGACAGCCCACTGAGTGCATGGCTGGGGTCTCGTTCTCTGTAATTTGTATATAAGATTGCTGCCTGTCGTTTCCTGAGATGCTTATGTAGTTCTTCTCTGAAAGATCTTGGGGATTGACACCGGCCGGAAGCTTCCCCTCCGTCTTATCCTTGTGGTGAAGATCCTGTGTCTTGGAGGATTTAATGCTAAGGGGGCTCTGCTTTCTAAATCTGACCAATGGTTCGGTGGTTGGTGGGGGGAACTAGGGCAAGAGCTCCTCCAGGTGGCTTGCTGAGGGGTTTCTGGGGGTGCCACTTCCTTGAGCCAGCTGCTGTACAGCTAGGGTTGGAGGTAGGGGAGGTTGAAGGGCCTTGTCTGCTTCTCTGGCTCCCTGTGAAGTGGGAGATTTCCTCCTAGGGAACCTGCAGAACAGCAGATGAGAACCATGCATGCCTTTGTTTAGCAAAGGTGCTAGGATGCAGTGCCTTCCCAAGTGTTATTTTGAGAGCCTCAAGGGTCTTTCCACTGACTAATGTAGGCATGCTATAAATACAGTGATTTCCTGGAACTTTTTCTCTGTGTGCATTTTAAATCAAGCCAGCCTCAGATGCTAGTGATTTGCAGATTATTATCTTTTCTACTAAAGCAAGAAAAGACTCTCCTTGGCTCACACATTAGCATGACCTCTGTGTCCCAGCAGAGCTCAGCATGTTTTAGTTGTTCTAATAAAGTAGTCTCCTCACAGTAAAGTTACAGATTGTTTTTTAATATACTAGAGTCTGGAACTCTCTATGAAATTTGATTCTCTGCCATGAGTTCATCAGATAAAAATTTGCCTTGCATTTCCCCCCATACTTTGATCCAAATTCTGGCATAATTTCATAGTAACTGGTATTTGAGGTGGGAGTAGCCACGGATGATGATGCTATAAAAATTTCACATGGCTGGTGGATTATGACCCAGAAGATTTTTCTATACATGCAAGAAGATTAAAACAATCTGGGCAGCTATCTTAATACGTTTTCCTTGCAAGGAGAAGCTGGAGACGTGCAAGCATGTTTCTGGCTGTGCAAGCGCACGAAGAGTGCCGGCTGTGCGGGGATGATTGTGCTGTGGCTTTTATGACATCTTGTCATATGGTGGAAGAGACAAGACTGTATTTGGAGTTCAGCTCTGCTGCTTATTAACTGTTTGATTTCCAGCAAGTGACTTAATCTTTCTGCATTTTGGATTTTTAGTCTCTAAAATAGGGCCAGCAGTCCATGGAGCTGTTGGGGTTTGGTGAGATAATAAACGTAATCCTAATAGCAACACGTTTGACATCTAGGCACTCATTTGGCTAGAAATCATTGAGGAAAGGGAATCTGAGGTTAAAGTCCCTTGCCCCCCTTGATCTCCAGTGGTTCAAGTCTGTGATCTACTCCCTGCAGTTCCACAGTGGGCTCACAGAGGGACTGAGCCCCAGTTGCCTGCTGTATTATGAGCAAAGGACTGTGAAAAACAGAGTAAGTGAGGCCAGGTTGCTGAGTCAGAGTGGCCTATGGTGGACTGACAGTGTGGAAAATAAATACAATGGAGAGAAGATGCAAAGAAGCAAGAATGAAAGAGGGAAGTGAAGAAAATGATGAGATGGTCGTTACATAGGAGTGATGATGGTTATATAAAGGGAGGAGAAGAAAGTAGAATAGAAGACTGTAGTGACCAAGGGGAGGAGAGCCCACAGAGAACTCTTCCACAGACTCGGTGAAAGATTTGGATGGGATTTAAGGGAAGAACTTAGAAAAGGCTGGCATTAATGTCTTCCAGTTTAGGAAGATCGGTAATATGATGTGGAGAAGAATGTCAAAGGGCTCATTTCAAATGTAAATCTATAAAAGTGAACAAGCTACTTTGGCAGTATGGGACAATTGGCTTTACCTTTGATATCTGTAAAAATGGTATGAATTTAAATTTATGGGAGTCTAGATTATCCCAGGGCTCTAGGTAGGTGGGTCCTGGTATTATACCTAAAGTGTATGTTTTCATAGGGAGAAGTTGATACGACACAATTGCTGTTTGTAAAAGGGAGATCACCTTTGTTGTTGTTGTTGTTGTTGTTTTTCAAAAGATTTTATTTATTTACTTGAGAGAGAGCACAGGCAGGGGGAGTGGGAGAGGGGGAAGCAGAGAGCCCAATGGGGGCTCACTCCCAGGACCCCAGGATCATAACCTGAGCTGCAGGCAGACGCTTAACCAACTGAGCCACCCAGGCACCCCATGGGAGATCACCTTGGTAATAGCTGGTCCATGTCGGGGGCCATCCTTTCAAGGCCCAAACAGCTGCTGCGTTTGAGAGAAAATAAAAATGTGCAAGAAAGTCTCAGTTAGTGATGATGCAAGTATACAAAATCTAGATGCAGTCAGACCTGGGATGTCTGGATTTTATTGCTCTATGCTTAGAGCCACGAACCATATTTTATTTTATTAGTACTTTGTTTTATAAAACATATTATATTATTAAAATTCCTGTAAGAAAAATCATACTGTGAAGGCAGTACTTTTTAGATCCTAACTTCCTTTTCCTCATTGAAGCAGTTGTTTTCATAAAGCAAATTTTTTCATAATGAATTTCATTTGTTCCAGCCCGTGGGGTGGGAACTCCCCTCCTGCTCTCAACAGTGACCTGCCCCTTCCAGAGCCATGCCTAAAGCCTGCAGCTGGTGGTTGCCACCGTGATGGCCACCCCCCTTCAGTGCTGGCTCTGCTGCTGATAGCCCTGTGCCAGTCATTGAGCATCTACCTGGCAGAAGGGGCAGAGGTTGTGTGGAGGAAAAATAGCCATCCCTTTAAAGCTGCAGACCAGAAACCTTCATCACTTCCACTCAGCTCTAACTGGGGAAACCTAGTCCCTTGGATATAGCTAGCTGCTGGGCAGCTGGGAAAGGTAGTTCCTGGCGGGATAGCCATTTCCCATTGACACCCCTCTTACTGTGAAAGAGGAGGGTGGATGTTGGTGGGCAGCTCTTTCTCCCACATCGCATGTGGCCGAATATATTCAGATCCACATGTTAAAGCCATTGTGATGGCTGAACAAAACATGGGCATCTACCCATGGCTCACTAACGTTTTATTTCTGCTTTAGATATTACTGATAATAATACTCATTCCAGGGTTAAGAAATTATGGTACATCCATATTATAAAAACTTAGGAAGCAGTTAAAAAGATTTAGGTATGTGTACTAAGTGGAGAGCTATCTGACATAAATTAGGTGAAAGAGGCACGGCGCAGAATATGTATGTTCTTAAGTGCATAGGCAGTTTTTGGAAGGTTACTTAGGAAATTGGTAATAGAAGAGGTTAGGATGACTGGGGACAGGAGTGAAAGAGAAACTTACTTCTCATTGAATACACACTTCTATCTTTTAAATTTTGCCTCAAGTACAGATAGTATAGAAATTTTGCTTTTCATTCAGTAGCCACAGTGACCAGATAGTACCTGAGAGTACCAGAAATGTCCTTCCTGGCTGAGTTTACCTGCCTCAAATTTACCATACTCTGTCCAAGGTATTTTTATGACCAGCCTCCTGCCACTTTGTAGAATGCAGCTAAAATGACAGAAGCATTCCAGAACATTCCTTAAGGCTCTGATATGATATGTCCTTCAGATTCCTCCTCAGTGCCCTTCCAATATTGAGAAATAGTTTTGGAGGACTCCCCATAGCCTCAATTGTGAGATGGACAGGTGGGCAAAGTGTGATAAGGGCTCTGTCTTAACTTGGAGGGGGGTTGTATTTTTTAGTTGGCTAGCTGAGACGCCTCTGTCCAGGTTTCTCGACAAATTGATATTTCTTTCTGCAACTTGAGAAATACGTAAACCTTTTGGGAATAAGAGATACATTTCTTACCTAATTTAACCTTTCAAGTTCTCTAAAGGATGAATTTGTTCACTCAAACAGCTTCAACCTTATGGATTTCCTTATTGTATCATTCTTGTGAGTGCTACTTGCTCCCTTTTAAAATCTAGTAGGATTATGGTATTCCTGCTCTACTCCCAAACTTTTGTGTCCACGTTATGCAGCCATCTAAGGGTTCAGTTTGGCAGTCTGGACAGGTTTTTCTTTTCTTTTTTTTTCAAATTTTAAAAAGTCTGCTTTTTATTTTATTTTTTTTTAATTTTTTATAAACATATTTTTATCCCCAGGGGTACAGGTCTGTGAATCGCCAGGTTTACACACTTCACAGCACTCACCCTCCCCAATGTCCATAACCCCACCCCCCTTCTCCCAACCCCCTCCCCCCAGCAACCCTCAGTTTGTTTTGTGAGATTAAGAGTCACTTATGGTTTGTCTCCCTCCCAATCCCATCTTGTTTCATTGATTCTTCTCCTACCCCCTTAACCCCCCATGTTGCATCACCACTTCCTCATATCAGGGAGATCATATGATAGTTGTCTTTCTCTGCTTGACTTATTTCGCTAAACATGATACGCTCTAGTTCCATCCATGTTGTCGCAAATGGCAAGATTTCATTTCTTTTGATGGCTGCATAGTATTCCATTGTGTATATATACCACATCTTCTTTATCCATTCATCTGTTGATGGACATCTAGGTTCTTTCCATAGTTTGGCTATTGTGGACATTGCTGCTATAAACATTCGGGTGCACGTGCCCCTTTGGATCACTATGTTTGTATCTTTAGGGTAAATACCCAGTAGTGCAATTGCTGGGTCATAGGGCAGTTCTATTTTCAGCATTTTGAGGAACCTCCATGCTGTTGTCCAGAGTGGTTGCACCAGCTTGCATTCCCACCAACAGTGTAGGAGGGTTCCCCTTTCTCCGCATCCTCGCCAGCATCTGTCATTTCCTGACTTGTTGATTTTAGCCATTCTGACTGGTGTGAGGTGATATCTCATCGTGGTTTTGATTTGTATTTCCCTGATGCCGAGTGATATGGAGCACTTTTTCATGTGTCTGTTGGCCATCTGGATGTCTTCTTTGCAGAAATGTCTGTTCATGTCCTCTGCCCATTTCTTGATTGGATTATTTGTTTTTTGGGTGTTGAGTTTGCTAAATTCTTTATAGATTTTGGATACTAGTCCTTTATCTGATATGTCGTTTGCAAATATCTTCTCCCATTCTGTCAGTTGTCTTTTGATTTTGTTAACTGTTTCCTTTGCTGTGCAGAAGCTTTTGATCTTGATGAAATCCCAATAGTTCATTTTTGCCCTTGCTTCCCTTGCCTTTGGCGATGTTCCTAGGAAGATGTTGCTGCGGCTGAGGTCGAAGAGGTTGCTGCCTGTGTTCTCCTCAAGGATTTTGATGGATTCCTTTCTCACATTGAGGTCCTTCATCCATTTTGAGTCTATTTTTGTGTGTGGTGTAAGGAAATGGTCCAATTTCATTTTTCTGTATGTGGCTGTCCAATTTTCCCAACACCATTTATTGAAGAGGCTGTCTTTTTTCCACTGGACATTCTTTCCTGCTTTGTCAAAGATTAGTTGACCATAGAGTTGAGGGTCTATTTCTGGGCTCTCTATTCTGTTCCATTGATCTATGTGTCTGTTTTTGTACCAATACCGTGCTGTCTTGATGATGACAGCTTTGTAATAGAGCTTGGAGTCCGGAATTGTGATGCCACCAACTCTGGCTTTCTTTTTCAATATTCCTTTGGCTATTCGAGGTCTTTTCAGGTTTTTCTTTTAAATTAAAAGTTGGGATAAAATCCACACACTATAAAATTCGCCCTTTTAAAGTATATAATTCAGTGGTTTGTAGCATATTTATACTGTTGGGCAACCACTAGCATTATCCAATTTTAGAACATTTTCTTCACCCCAAAAAGAAACCCCATACTCATTAGTAGTCCTTCTTCATTCCCCTGTCCTCTCCCCACAGCTGTTGTCAACCTCTAATCTACTTTCTGTTTCCATGAATTTGCCTGTCCTGGACATTCCGTATTAGTGGCATCACACAACATACGGTCTTTTGTAACTGGCTTCTTTCACTTGGTATAATGTTTACAAGGTGTATCCGTGTTGTAACATGTAGGAGTACTTTATTCCTTTTATGGATGAATAGTATTACGTTGTAGATTCCTACAGTTCATGGATATACATAGGAGTGGAATTTCTGGGTCATATGGTAAGTCTAAGTTGGACATCTTGAGGAACTACCGAAGTGGCCGCACAGTTTACTATCTCACTAGCATTGTATGAGGACTGCAGTTTCTCACTTTTGAAGCACTTATTATTGCCCATCCTTTTTATTTTAGTCAACCTAGCTGGTATGAGATGGTATCTTATCATGGTTTTGATTTGCATTTTCTTTTTTCAAATTATTATTTTAAAATAATCTCTGTAGCCAGTGTGGGGCTCAAACCCACTACCCTGAGATCAAGAGTTGGCTGCTGTGCCAACTGAGCTAGCCAGGTGCCCCTTGATTGGCATTTTCTAGTGACTAATGATGTTGAACACCTTTTTGTGTGCTTATTGGCCGTATTTATGTCATTTTTGGAGAACTGTTCAAAATCTTAGCCCATTTTTAAAAAAGATTTTATTTATTTATTTGTTTGTCAGAGAGGAAGAGAGAGAGATACACAAGCAGGCAGAGAGGCAGGCAGAGGCCAAGAGAGAAGCAGGCTCCCTGCTGAGCAAGGAGCCCGATATGGACTCGATCCCAGGACCCTGGGATCATGACCTGAGCCGAAGGCAGCGGCTTGACCCACTGAGCCACCCAGGCATCCCTCTTAGCTCATTTTTAAATTGGGCTATTTGTCTCTTATTCTTGAGTTGTAAGGGTTTTTTGTATATTCTGGGTGCTAATCCCTTTTCACATACATAATTTAAAAATATTTCTCTCATTTTATGGGTTGTCCTTTCAACATTTATTTTTCTTTTAAAGATTTTATTTATTTATTTGACAGAGATCACAAGTAGGCAGAGAGGGGGGCAGAGAGAGAGGAGGAAGCAGGCTCCCCAGCTCCCCGCGGAACAAAGAGCCTGATGTAGGGCTCAATCCCAGGACCCTGGGATCATGATCTGAGCTGAAGGCAGAGGCTTTAACCCACTGAGCTACCCAGGCGCCCCATCCTTTCAACATTTTTAATGGTATCCTTTGAAGTGCAGAAACTTTTAATTTTGATGAAGTCCAATTTATTTATTTATCTTTTATCATTTGTGCTTTTGGTGTCATAGCTAAGAAATCATTGCCTAACTCAGGGCCACAAACACATACTCCTCTTCTAAGATTTTTATATTTTTAGCTCTTACATTTAAGTCTGTGATCCACTTTGAGTTGCTTTTTTTGGTATGTGGTGTGAGGTAAGGGTTCAAATTTTGGGTTTTTGTTGTTGTTTGTTTTTGCACGTGACTATCCAGTTGTCCCAGTACCATTTGTTGAAAAAACTATTATTCCCTATTTAATTTTCCTGGCACCCTTGTTAAAAATCAACTGACCATTTAACATAAAGTTTTATTTCTGGATTTTCAATTCTATTCCATTGGTATTAATATATCTGTCCTTGTGCTAGCACCATACTGTTGTGATTGTTGCAGAATTGTAATACGTTTTGCAGTTGGGATGTGTGTCTGTGCCCACTTTCTTCTTCCTCTTCTTTTTCTTCTTTTCTTTTTTTTAAAAAAAGATTTATTTATTTGAGAGAGAGCGAGCGTGAGCAAGTGCATGGAGTGGGGAGGGGTAGAGGGAGAGGGACAGAAGGAATCTCAGGCAGACTACCTGGTGAGCCTGGAGCCCGATGTGTGACTTGATCTCAAGACCCTGAGATGGTGACCTGAGCCGACATCAAGGGTCAGACACTTAACCGACTGAGCCACCCAGGTGCCTCTCTTCTTTTTCAAGATTGTTTTGCTTTTTCTGGGTCCTTTGCATTTGCATATGAAATTTAGGATCAGGTTGTCAATTTCTGTTTTTTGTGTTTTTTTAAAAGGCAACTGGGAGTTTGGTAGGGATTGCACTGACTCTTTAGATCAGTTTGGTTAGTTTTGCTATCTCAACAGTATTTTCCCCCCAACTTTATAATGAGGCTAATGGACAAATAAAAATTGTACATACTGGGCGCCTGGGTGGCTCAGTGGGTTAAGCCGCTGCCTTCGGCTCAGGTCATGATCTCAGGGTCCTGGGATCGAGTCCTGCATCGGGGCTCTCTGCTCAGCAGGGAGCCTGCTTCCCTCTCTCTCTCTCTACCTGCCTCTCCATTTACTTGTGATTTCTCTCTGTCAAATAAATAAATAAAATAAAATCTTTAAAAAAAAATTGTACATACTTATGGCATACAATGTAATGTTTTCCATCTGAACAATATTAAGTCTTCTTCTTCTTTTTTTTTTTTAGATTTTATTTATTTATTTGACAGAGATCACAAGTAGGCAGAGAGGCAGACAGAGGGAGAGAGGGGGAAGTAGGCTCCCTACCAAGCAGAGAGCCTGATGCGGGGCTCGATCCCAGGACCCTGAGACCATGACCCGAGGCAAAGGCAGAGGCTTTAACCTACTGAGCCACCCAGGCACCCCAACAATATTAAGTCTTCTAATCCATGAACACAGGATATATTTTCATTATTTAAGTCTTTAAATATTTTGTAGTTTTCACAAATAAGTTTTGTATTTGTAAAAATTTATTCTTAAGTGTTTTGTTTATTTTGATGTTAGCCTAAAGGGGATTGTTTTCTTAATTTCATTTTTTGCAGTCTTCATTGCTGGTGTATAGAAATGTAATTGGTTTTTATTTATTGATCTGTCTTGTAATCTTGTTGAATTTGTGTGTTAGTTGTCTGGACACATCTTTATCCTTAACTTAGATAGTGAGTTTGGTAGCATACTGTTGGACTTCTAACTGCTTAGCTAATCATGCAGCTACTAAAAATCATGGAGGGACTCCCTTTTAGTGTTTGGAAAGCATTTAAGGAATCATTACTGACTGCTTGCATTCAGCTGTACTTTTTCTCTCATATGTGAAACCAGTTGATCTAGTTACTTTATCAGTAGTATATCCTTTCTTTTTCCTAAAGATTTTATTTATTTGAGAGAAAGAGAGAGTGAACGATGGGGAGGGGGAGAGAGAGGATGAGAAGCAAACTTCCTACTGAGCAGGGAGTCCAATGCGAGGCTCAGTCCCAGGACCCGGAGATCATGACCTGAGCCGAAGACAGTTGCTTAACTGACTGAGCTGCCCAGGTCGCCTGAGTAGTATATTCTTTACCTGTCAGTATAGTATCCACTCTTTCCCAAGCCAAATTTCCCTATTTGTTAGAGTTGTTTTTAGGCTCTTTATTAACACCTAGCACTAGATACATAGTGAATTTGAGGCTTACTTGGTACAGAGTACACATTTAAAGCGCTTTCCATGCATTGTCTCTTACCCTTACAATAACTGATATTCAGTTATTGTAAGGATAACACCTACCTAATGAGGTAGGTGCTGTTGTATCCCCGCTTTAGAGAAATAGCAACTGAGGAGCAAAAGTTAATTTGGCTAAGGTCATGGAGCTCCTAGATGGTGGTGCTGGACTTTAAGCTCGCATCGCCCAATGCTAGGGCCTACACTCCACTGCCTTAAGAAGGGGCAAGTATTTCTCTTCTCTCTACCCCACTTGCATCTCCCAACTTCTCCATTTGGCCAGATATTTGGTAGTCCTGTCTCTATTCAGCTGCCTATGCTGGACATTGAATTCTTTTTTTTCCCCTTAATTTAGAAGGCTCAACACTCAGCATGGAGCCCAACGTATGGCTTGAACTCACAACTCTGAGATCAAGACCTGAGTTTGAGATAAAAAGTCAGATGCTTAACTGACTGAGCCACCCAGGTGTCCCTGGATGTTGAATTCTTAAGAAGGGGCAGAAGGCACAGTGCTATTACTCCTGTTGGTTGCAGCCTTCATCCTCCTTCACTAGCCAGCTGAGAACTGAGATTCAGCTCCACACCTGGGCAGTTGGCTTACAATTCTAATTTGAATAGGGGTGCCTGGGTAGCACAGTTGGTTATGTGTCTGACTCTTGGTTTCAGTTTAGGTCATGATCTCAAGGTCATGAGACCAAGCCCTCCATTGGACTCCATGCTCAGCATGGGGTCTGTTTGAGTTTCTCTCCCTTTCTTCCCCTCTCCCTGCCCCACACAAGTTCTTTCTCTCTCTTTGCTCTTTCTCTCTCAAATTAAAAAAAAAACCCTCATTTGGATTTTTATAAAATTCAGACATTACAAATCTGATCCTTAAGTTCCACCAAACCTGGTATCCTCCCCAGGGAAGGTATCCTTCTGACATTTTCTAATCCATTTATAACATCAATTTCATGGTTTTTGTCTTTAAAATAATTGACATCACATTGTACATGTTTCCCCTGTGCTTTTCCAGAATTTTATTTATTTATTTATTTCTTAGAGATCTATCCATATCTGTACTGATAATTTTGC
This sequence comes from Neogale vison, assembly GCF_020171115.1. Classification (NCBI taxonomy): domain Eukaryota; kingdom Metazoa; phylum Chordata; class Mammalia; order Carnivora; family Mustelidae; genus Neogale; species Neogale vison. The sequence goes on along the minus strand of NC_058105.1, from coordinate 118,581,098 downwards.
CATCCTTTTATATACATTCTATATACTGGCTACTTTGTTAAAAACTGTATTATGGAAAACTTCAGATTTATGTAAAAGTAGAAAATCTCCATCCCCAGATCAACTGCCAGATATTATATAATTTCATACATACTTTATATGTATCTCTAATTGGTAAGGCCTTTTTACAAAAACTTAATCAGGGCTCCTGGATGGTTCAGTGGGTTAAGCCTCTGCCTTTGGCTCAGGTCATGATCCCAGGGTCCTGGGATTGAGCCCTGCATTGGGCTTTCTGCTCAGTAGGGAGCTTGCTTCCTTCTCTCTCTCTGCCTGCCTCTTTGCCTACTTGTGATCTCTCTCTCTCTGTCAAATAAATAAATAAAATCTTTTTTAAAAATTGCTAAACCTTAATCATGTCTGTTCTTCCATCTTTTGTATTTCTTACAAACTGGCTGGTTAGATCTAGGCTTGCAGAATCACACTCTATTTTTAGCAAGAGTAGTTCCTAGTGATACTGTGTATTTTCTACTGCATCACATTAGGAGGTCTCTGATATCTAATGGCTCCATTTTGTGATGTTCAGTTTATCAGTGGGTTCATGAAATATTAGCCTGATTTATCCGTTATGACAGAGATCCCCAGCAGCTGCTCAGATAATCATTTTATCAGTGATCCTCATTGCCCGCATCCAGTGGTGTGTTGGTAAATGTTTACCTGGCTATTTACTGATTTTTATGGTATAAACTTCCCTGCCACAGCCACTTTTATTCTTACTGATGTGTCACTAAATGAGGGTTGGAATATATGTATACAGTTGGCTCTTTAAGCTGGTATGAGCTGTTTTCAGCAAACTGCTGCTTAGGTCCATTATTTCATTGGTAGTTACAAAATGGTGATACTCCCATTTCTTATACCTTTATTAATTTGGGCCTTAGTTTATTTGCCCATTTATCTATTGTTAGATATTTTGCTTACAATTGTTACAAAACTTGTGAGCTGAAGAATACCATAAAATGACACAATTCTTGGGGTGCCTGGGTGGCTTAGTTGATTAAGCATCTGACTCTTGATTTTGTGTCAGGTCATGATCTCAGGGTCATGAGATCAAGCCTTGTGTTGGGCTCCACACCCAGCTTAAGCTTCTGTCTCTCCTTTTCCCTTTGCCCTCATTCCAATCTCATGCATGCTCTCTCTCTCTCCCTCTCTCTAAAAAGAAAAACAACAAAAAAGCAATAGTGTTCTCAGTATATGCATTTGAGTTTAGAGAGTTTAATGAAAACTGAAATAGACTTCAGTAATGGTGACCAGCAAAAGTGTCTTGTCATTTAACCAGTATTTATTGAACACTTACTGTGTACTAGGTGCTGTGGAGAATTGTAAGAGGAATATGGATATGGCCTTACTTTCTGCTAATCAGTGTTACAGTTATATGTGAGAACGGTGCTGTGTCTGGGTGGTTTCTAACTAGGATGATCTGTAGGTATGTTGGGGTGGTTGTACAGGCTGTTGAGCTAGACTTTGAAGGATGGATATAATTTTTGGAGCCAAATTCTGTTGATTTTTCTTTGATATCTGCCTTGGTTCACTTCTTATTACCATTTGCCTTGAAGACTACTATAGTAATCTCCTGTCTGATTTGCTTGCTTTGTTCTTTCCTTCATAGAGCAGCAGGATTAATTTTCTTAAGCTCAGCTATGATGTCACTTCCCTATTTAAAACTTTTCAGGTCTTTCTATGTAAACACCAAATTCCTTTGTCTTAACAGCTAGACGTAAAACCATGAGAGCACATGAATTCAGTAAGGGACAAGCACCATGGCCTGGAATGCTCAGGGAGGAGTGTATTTCAGGAATAAGTGGAGACCAGAAGTCTAAGGTTTGCCGACTGACCAAAAAGAATGGAGGCTAGGGGAGAAGGAGTTCGCAAACCATGTTCCTAGGAAGCGTTAGAACACTTCATTGGAGTGGTAGGGTTAATCCAGATTGCAAAAGGTGGAGTGACTGAGACACTGGTTTGGAGTAGTTGTCCATCACAAACTCACTTTGAAGTGTTTCAGACTTAGATGTTGGTTTGACTTTATGTCACATTTTTCAAATTCATGGTAGAAAAGAGACCCTACCAAGATAATAGAATCTTTTTCCAAGTTGCCTGCTTGCCTTCCATCGAAGACACACAGACATAAACATTTTTAACCAACCTATGGAGTTTCATAGTAAAATGATTAGGAGTAACACATTCATGTAAAAGTAATACGAAAAATGAAACTTGACCTTAACCAAAGTCAATTTTCATGCATTTTTGTTGCTTAACTCTGCCTGCGTCTCTGTCTGGGACCTCGTTAACCTGTATCACATATCCTGTGGTGCAAGAAGGAGGAGTTACTAGAAAAAACTAGCAAATAAATTATAAAATCATAGAGTGTCAGTGCTAAAAGACAACATGCATGACATCTTGGCCACCTCTCACCCAGTACAGGAGATGAGACTGAGATCCAGAAAATGCAATTGCTTTGTTCTCCATCGGAATCCTCTTTGTTCAAGTTTCTGTTACAACAGGTTTTGTATCAGAGAAAGCAATCTGTATTAATTTAACTTGGGGGGCACACCTTACTGTTTTTCTACAGGCAGTAATTCATCTGAAGTTAAAAGATATATTAAAGAATAGATATGGGGCCCAATATGCAAGAAACTAATACTGTTTTTCTGTGTTTTCTTTTATGTGATTTACAGTATTGGACCAATTTCCCTGAGGTTCTTTAGGGAGACAGGAAAGAAAGTTTTGCCTTCATAAATACTGGGAGATCTTAGGAATTTATTTTTTTTGATTATCAAAAATTGTTATTATGAATATAAATTGTTATTCAAATTCTTGTGTTAAATATCTACAAAAAAGGAAAGGAATCGTGTACTGAATCCCTGGCCTCAACAGTGATCAACTGTGGCCCATTTTGTTTCATCTGTGTTCCCTCTCCCATATGATTAATTATACTTTTTCCTCCACCCTTAGCTTGAAAAAAAACTGTTGAGGTATAATTTTCAGACCATAAAGTTCATCCATTTTAAGTGTACAACTCAGTGACTGACAGTAAATTTATCAGATTGTGCTGTCACCATAATCCAGTTTCAGAGCATTTTCAGCGCCCCAGGAGGATGCCCCAGGACTCTTTACAGTCAATCCCCATGCCCAGCTCCCGACGACCAGTCATCTGCCTCCTGTTTCTAGAGATTCGCATTTCTGGAAATGTCGTATAAATGAAATCATAAATATGCAGTCTTTGCGTCTGGCTTACTAAACTTTATGTGACGTTTTCGAGGTTCATCTAAGTTGTAGCTTGTATCAGTATTTCATTTTTTAATTGTGGAATAGCGTCCCGTTGTATGTACGTACCACGTGTTGTCTCTCCAGTCTTCAGTTTCATGGGCACCTGAGTTGTTTATACCTTTTGCCTGTTAGGAATAATGCTACCGTGAACACTTACATACAGGTCTTTGTGGGACATATGTTTTCATTTCTTTTGGCATAGGACCTAGGAGTGGAATTACTGGGTGTATGGTAACTTTAAGAAACTGCTGAACTGTTTTCTAAAGTGTCCATACTATTTTACATTTTCACCAGCAGTGTGCAGGGGTTACTGTTTCTTCCCATTTTTACCAATGCTTACTATTTTTTAAAATTATAGCTATCCTGCTGGGTGTGAAGTGGCTTTTTGTTGTGGTTTTGATTTGTTTCCCTGATGACTAATGATGTTGAGCATCTTTTCATGTGCTTATTAATGATTTCTATGTCTTCTTTGATGAAATGTCTACTGAAATCATTTGCCCACTTTTAAATTGGGTGTTTGTCTTCTTTTTTGAGGGGGGATAGTGTTTACCTTTTTATTGTTGAGTGTGTATTCGGGAGTTCTTAGAGTATTCTGGATACAAGGCCTTTATCAGATGTGTAATTTGCAAATATTTTCTTCCCATTCTGTGGCCTGTCTTTCCATTTTCTTAGTGGTGTATTTTGAAGCAAAAAAGTTTTGCATTTCAATGAAGTACAGTTTATCAATTCTTTTCCTGTTTAGAATGTTCTTTTGGTGTCACATCTAAGAAATCTTTGCCTAACCTAATGTCTTGAAGCTTTTCTGTTATTTATTTCTAAAGATACTACAATGTTAGCTCATATTCATGTCTCGAATCCATTTTTATTTAAATTTTGTTTGTAGTGTGAGCTGAGGGTCTAAGTTCATTTCTTTATATGTGGATATCCAGTTGTTTCAGCCCTGCATATTGAAAAAAATTCCTATTGAGTTGCCGTGGCACCTTTGTTGAAAATCACTTGACTGTAAATTTAAGGGTTTCTTTCTGGACTCTCTGTTCTGTTTGTTGATCTCTATGTCCTTATGGTAGTACTACACTGAATATTTTTTAAAGCAAGGCGGTCATATGTAGTCTTGTGAAGAGATAATCACGTGACTTAGAATGCTAAATATTTGCTACAGTGACATATTTTAAGGTAGTGTCTAGCATCTACTCATTTATTTGAGTTTGTGGCATGTAGCATATGCAGAAGCATCATTTTAGTTCCTTGAAATTGCAATACTTTTCTTACTTTCAGCCTTCTGACATGCTTATTCCCTGGACATACAATAACACCTGTCCAGCTCTTTATCCCCTATCTCAGTGCCCTTTTTTGCTCTTTACCATTACCTGTCCTGTAGGATCAAAATGTGATACTGATTGCTGCCTCATAGTAGCTTTGGTGATGTCATTTTACTTCCCCAGGCCTTAATTTTCTCATCTGTGAAGTGGAAGAATTGAATTTGATCTCATTACTTTTCTAAACTCAGTCATTAATATTTTCCCTGGTGAATAATTCCAAGTTGTGTGTAAATTCCTGTCTTTTCACTGGTAAAAAATAATTGTTGTGTTTAGCAGAGAATTTAATGAGGTTGTGGGTTTGGTGGGGGGAAGTGGGGCGTTATCAGGGGATCGAAGCAGCTCTTTTTGGAAAACTACTCCTGGCAAACATTTTATCATATTTGTAGGTGTATATGACATATGAACCCATCACTGTGTGTAACTGGGTGATTAGGGGATAGGCATAGGCTCACACATGTTTTTGTGAGTAGTAAGGAAAGAAAGTACATTTTCTATTACAAAGAAATCACCATTTTAATGAACTTGCCAAGAAGAAGAATGGTCCTCACTGAGGAAATCCTTGAAGCTTTGCATATGGCTAACTCTCTACTTGATTGATAGTTAAAAGTGCAGGTCCCACTGGCAGGCTCCCTTCAACATTTTCCATCCTTTAAGTGTTTTTTTTTTCCTTTGGCATTTGAATGCTTTTATTTTCTTCATAAAATATTCATAGTTTGGGGGGATGGGAGGCTTTTTCACAGCTGAAGTTATTTCAAGGTTCTCTCCCGCAAAGAATTGGCTTTCTGTTCCTTGCAGCTTTCAGTTGCCACATTGGCTGCTTTATTTCTACTTAGTAATTTGGAACATATTTTCATTAAATCATTGATTTTGGGCTTTGTAAAGATCTGAGGGAAATTAGTATAGACAGTCACATATATGGATAATATTTTGTCTGGAAATTTCTAAGCATAATAAAATAAAAAGATAAAAAAATCTAAGAGGTTGACGTTTTGGATGAAGATAGCAGGAGCCTGAGAATCAGCAGATCAGTGCTAGAAAATGCACATCTTTCAATAAATTTAATAAACACCTATTACTGTATTTTCTGTTACTGTTACTGTATTTTCTGAGTTTAGGATTAAATGGCAGTTTCTTTCATGAACTTTTACATCTGGTTTTGAGGATTTGGGTATCTATTATTTTTTCCCTGGTTACATTTACAAAATTTTCTGATTTTACAAAACTTTGCTGATATCTGGTATTCTACCTTATTAACGTCAGACTTAGGAATAAATCTGCGATTGCTTCACATGTATGGTAAAGCTTTTAATGTATGCATCAAAGGTGTTTTCCTCCCCTCTTCTTTCCTTCTCTTTCCTTCTAGGAAAGCAAGTGTTACTGTTGTAGGTATGTTTTCATCTTTTGCATGTGTACACTAGATTACTCAGCCAAAGTGGTTTTTCAGTTTCGCTTTGCATGAAGGTATACTTTTTCTCTCTTTTTAATTTTTATTTTTTGAATATTTTATTTATTCCTTTGACAGAAAGTAAATACAAGTAGGAGGAGCAGCAGGCAGAGGGAGAGGGAGAAGCAGACTCCCCACTGAGCAGGGAGCCTGATGCGGGCTGGATGCGGGCTGATCCCAGGACCAGGGGATCATGACCTGAGCTGAAGACAGATGCTTAACTGACTGAGCCACCCAGCGCCCCTTTCTCTTTTTTAAGTTGATTAGAGCATGCTGGATAAAATATTTGAATCCATTTTAAAATCACGAATGGAAAAAAAAATAAAATAAAATCATGAATGCACTGGAACTATTGTAAGAGGAGATATTTTACTAAATTCACCAGGTGAATGCTTAATACACCCAAGGCAGTGTGTTTAGATGCTCTGGGAGGTAAAAGTATGAATCAGACATAAACTTGGTAGAATGAAGCTAGATTAGTATCACCTACTGTTAAAGGAAGAGTCATGAACACATAGAAGAGATTTTTCAGCAGAAACCAAATAAGGAAAGATGAGTGAGCTAGTGTCATTTTTTTTCTTTTTTTGAGAGAGTGGCAGCTAAGGGAAAACCCGAGGCATGACTCTGCCTGCCTCCTTCTAGAAGCCATGTGTGTGCGTAGGCAAATATTGAGATTTCTTTCTGAACCTCCAAATCTCGAGTGAAGTGAAGTGGGTGGGTACTCTTAGTTTTGCCTTCTCTTGACTGCGGGTCAGTGGATGGGACTTCTGGAAAGAGAGGGGAAAGAGCTGGAAAAGTGACTAATCACAGCTGATGCCCTGATACGGTGGAGAGGAAAGGCCCAGGCCTCCATGCTGAACTGCAGGAACAAACTGGAGTTTGGGGAGTGCCTCCGAGACCACTGATACTCCTCAAGACTTGTGAGAATACGCTCTGCTACAGAATTGTTTATATCCTTTTGGTATCTCACATTTTAAAATAACATATTTATATAACCTCTTGTTGACTTTTCTGTTTTAGTCATCATCTGCTGCCTTCTCCTTCTAGCACCTTTTCTCCTCCTTCACCCTCTCAGTACAGTTGGTAGAATTTGGGTTAGATCAGTATTTAGTGTTTATATTATTCTTATGGCTATGTAAGCCATATAGTAAATTATTTACTTTTCCTACTTGCACGGATTTTTGTTGGCCCTGGAGTGCATAATCAGCTTGTTTCTTTTCAATGTACTTGCCCCTGAAGCAACTGTAGACTGCCTCAGTTTTCCAATGTTCCTCTTGAAATTCTGACACAGGTATTTGTTTCATCTGTTTGAAGAAATGTAGAGTGATTGTCTTCCATGCCTGATACATAGTTCTTATCATGGCATCTCTCTTCTCTGTCATCCAACGATTCTTTTCTTCTTCCATGTTGGAACTCCTTTATCCTGTGCCTTCTCTTTTTTGGTTTACTCTCTTGCTTTGGTAGAACACATCCTTGAGTAGCTTTTTTGGAGAAGGTACATAGAGCTCAATATAAGCCCCTGAATGTCTAAGAATGCCTTCAATTGAACCATGAAGCTGGATACTCATTTGGGTATTAAACCATCGGTTGGAAATCAGTTTCCTTCAGAATTTTCATGACATTGCTTCAGTGAATTCTAGCTTTCAGTGGTGTATTAAAAGTTTAAAACTGTCTGGACTCTTGATCCTTTGGATGTGGCCTGCCCTCCTCTTCCATCCCCTGCTGGACATTTGTAGAATCTTCTAACTCCTGTATTTTGAAATTTCATATGCACTTTGCCATGGGTCTGTTTTCTTCCATTGTTCTGGGTACTCAGTGGGCTCTTCTAGTTTAGAAAGCCCTAGTCTTCATTTCTGGGTAGTTTTCTTAGACTATGTGATTTTTTTCCCTGCTATTTTCTCTCTTTTTGTGGAATTTTATTTGGATATTATCCTGCTTTTTTAAAAGATCTCCGTAGGTTGGGTGCCTGGGTGGCACACTCTTGGTTTGGCTCAGGTCATGATCTCAGGGTCGTGGGATTGAGCCCCATATTGGGCTCTATGCTCAGCGTGGCATCTGCTTGGGACTCACTCTCCTTCTCCCTCTGCTTCTCCCCTCTGCACTCACATGTGCATGCCCTCTCTCTCTTTCTCTCTCCTCCCCTCCCTACTAGATAAGTAAATAAATCTGTAAAAAAAAGATCTCCTTAGATTATCTTTGAATCTTTCTATTAAGCTTTCCCTTTCTACTATTCATGTTTTTTTTAAAAAAGATTTATTTATTTATTTATTTATTTGATAGAGACAGAGATCACAAGTAGGCAGAGAGGCAGGCAGAGAGAGGGGGAAGCGGGCTTCCCACTGAGCAGAGAGCCCAATGTGTGGTGGGGCTCAATCCCAGGACCCTGAAACCATGCCTTGAGCCAAAGACAGTGGCTTAACCCACTGAACCACCCAGGTACTCCTCTGATATCATGTTTTTAATTTTCAGATTCTCTTTTTAATTATTTTACTATTTTTCTTATTTTCAGCAACATCTTGAGTATTTCATCTTTGCAAATAACATCTCTTATCTCTTACTGAGGATTTCCATGATAACTTTGAGAAATTTCACTCCTTACTCCCATCCCATTAGCGATCTTCTTAGTAAATAAAATAAAGCTTTGTGGGGGTAGAGCTTTTTTTACTGTTGTTTTTTTTTCACTGATATTTTCACAGTACCTCACAATGCTTGATACATAGTAAATGTTTAAGTAGTTCTAGAATATAAACAGAATGATCATTATGATGATGCTAATATACATTGAAGAATTTTCCCCTATTAGGATCTAATCTGTATCTTTGAGATTAACCTTTTTTTTCCTATTGTACTATTTTAGAAATTTTTATGTAGATATCTGATAATACTTCATCATCTGTTTCTGTGTAAGAAAGGGCATAAAAAACCGATTGGAATATATGGATAAATGGGTAGGACTTGCCATCTGTGGGTTTCGTAGTGGAATGATCTGATTTGGTCATCTTGTTGGAGATCTCTTGATGTTGGTATCTATATCTTCCTTCTTGGCTGGTCCATTTCCCTGGAGCACTTCTTTTAACCTCTGGATACAAAAGTCTGGGAGCAGAGAGGAAGAGGGATGGCAGTCTCACCATCCAGAATGTATACATATACTAGATCCCCCTGTTTTCAATATGGCCCCCTGCCTTCATCTGGACCTGGTGTCCTCCCTGGAGAAGAAGGATACTTCTAGCCTTTTGCTGGAGTGGGAAGCATGATGAAAATGTGTAGAATGTGAGAGAAAAATCTTAGGATCTAACTGCTCCTAAAGGGCTTCAATTAATTTTTTTTCCAACATGGGGATGGATCATGGTCCTATAGTTCTTATGTTAGTTCAAAGAGATATTTGTTGGACACTTAAGATATTCTGAGTTATCCAGGTGGAGTAGGGTTAGGGCATGGACACTGCAGGCAGAGGGGACCACACGAGCAGGGATCCTGAAGCCCAAACCTGCATGAGGTGTAGCTGGAACCTGACCTTCAAGGGTATGGTCAAGGTATGCCCTTTTAAAGGGTAGGAAATAGGATTCACGATTAGTTCATTTTCTTTACTTCTTATTGCTTTCTTCATTTTATTGCTTTCTTCATCCTTACTTTCAGAGGAGTTTGATGTCCTCAGTTCTTGAGAACTGGGGGGTTTCTTTGGTACACCTTGGTTATTGTCTGTTTTCTCTACTGCTCATTTAGCTATCAGCCACTCATCTATTTTCCCAGAGAAAATTTAAACAGTTCTTTTCACTATTACGTTAATGAGGTAAGAGTGAGTTTAGTTGCAAGTATTCAAACTAGTATCTAGACTCAAAAGTCTTGCTATAGGACATTTAATAAAATTCAGGACAGCAGAAACTGGGAATCCTATACGTATCAAGCCAAGCTTTTAGTTTCAAGTGATCCCAGGTTGATAAGCACCTTTGAGTTTCTGGAGGACAGTAGAGGAGGAACCCACTTTGCACACAGGGCCCAGTTCCTACAGGTGAAGTTCCAAGGGATGTGCATTTGGAGTCAGACAGAGGTCATCAAGCACTCTAGGAAATGGAACACAAGGAGACAGAGCTAGCAGGAGCAACAAAAGCATAGTAAATACGAAGCCCTTAGATTGTAGGATTATCGACACAGATTATTACATAAATATGTTCAATAAATTGAAAGAAAAGGAGACAGAAAAAATAAGTATGTAGCCAAGAAATTATAAAAATGAAAAAAATTTTGAAAACAGATCAAATAGAACTAGAAAGGAAACAGTCATTAAAATAAACTTGAGGACTGGATTAACAGGACATTAAGCACAGTTGATGAGGGAATTGGTTAATGTAACAGTAGATCTTAGAAAATTATCCGGAAACCAACACAGTTGAGACAAAGAACCCCAGAAGGAGAGGTAACAGAAAATGGCAGAAAGACAGTATTTGGAGAATCACTCAGAATTTCCCAAGGTGAACAGGATGCCACATGATTCAGAAACTCTAGTGAAGCTCAGTAGGTTATGAAAGAAAAAGAGGATGAAGAAATAGGCAGACTCAGTGTCAAGTTCGGTACTGCAGAACACTGCAAAGAGATTTCAAAAGCAACCAGAGAGAAGACAGACTACTTAATGAGAAAACAATGGTTCTGTAGACACATGACTTCTCGCCAGCAATAATGGAAGCCAGAAGACAGCGAAATATTATTTTTAACGTGCTGTGAGAAAATAGCTGTCCATCTAGAATCTATACCCAGTGAACTACTCTTTGAAGAATAAGGGTAAAATAAAGACTTTTCAGTCACACAAACTGACTAAGCTGGTCCTAACAGCCTAACCATGAAGGAAGTTCTAAAGGATAAACTTCAGACAAAAGGTAATATCGTTAGTAAAAGAGGTTGTAATGGAAACTAGGAAGACTTTAAAACTGAATGAGAACATATCAAAACCTGTGACACCTGGAAGACCATTTGTAACACTAAATGCTTACATTAGAAAAGAAGAAATGCAATCAGTTAAGCAAGTAATTTAAGCTACGAAAAGAATAGGATAAGCCCAAAGAGAGAAAATACAAGGAGATGAACAGGCATTAATGAAACACAAAGCAAGCAGACAATACAGAGGATCAGGAAAGCTGGCTTTTTGAAAAGAGTAATAAAATGGGAAAATGTCAGGTAAGCTCAATGAAGGGAAACTACAGTGATGATACAAACAGCATTATTAGCAGTAGGAAACAAAAGTTATGTGCACGGAGATTAAGATGAGTAGAGGAGGGCATGGGAAGGTCTTTATGTCAATAAATATGGACATTTAGACAATAAATGTCTAGAAAAATATCATTTACCAAAACTGACCTAAGAATTAGAAAGTCTAAATAATCCTGTAATAGTTAAAGAAATGAAGTCATTAAAAATCTTGTTTCAAGCAAAACTCCAGGCCCAGATACATCTGCTGTCAAGTTCTACCTGACATTGAGCAGTAGCCACCTGTGCCGGAGTATAGATGGGGAACGCTCTCCAGCTGAATCAAACCTACCAGATACCATATGTGAAAGGAAACCCACTTATCAGTCTCACTTACGAATATAGTTGGCAAAAATCCTAAACAGGGTATTAGCCAACTAAATCTAGCGGGTATAAAAACCTGACCAGGCTGGAATTATCCTAGGTTAGCAAGGGTGTTTGAATACTTAAGAATTTATAATCTAACTTATCATTTTAACTAATTGTAAGGGGAAAATACTATCATCTCAGTGGGTGGACATGCAGCTTTGGCTAAAATGCCTCAACAGGTTATTAAAAAAAATCTCAAAATAATGGTAGGTGGGAATTTTCATAATCCCTTAAAGGGTTTCTATACTAACCTACAGCAAATATCACAGTTAATGTTGAAATAAGGAGAGCCTTCCCTTTGAGATCAAGAGACAATAACAATGCCCATATGATTATTATAAGTCAACTTTACAGTAGATTTTCTAGCCAGGTAAGTAAGATAAAAAACAAAAATAGATAAAGATACTGAAAAGAAGAAACCAAATTGTTGTGAATATTCATAGGTGATGGGATTTTATCCAAAAGTATATTCAGAAACACCCTCATATCATCTTTTACAAAAATAAGGCATTTTTTAAATTAAAAAAATAGTAAAAATGAAATGAATCAGACATGCATCTGGAGGCAGATCTAAGCAGGGAGAGTGAGACATATGACTCAATTGATTGGTTTCCTGTCTCTCAGGGATCACTGTCTTTTGCTGCCAAATTTCCTAGTGTCTTGAAAACTGTTGTTTTATACATTTTGGTCTTGTGTCTAAAAACTGTGATTTCATATAAAAACCGTGTTTGTTTTCAGCTGTTTCAAATAGGAGGGTAAATCTCATCTTTGTTATTCCCTCTTGCTAGAAGCAGAAGTTTGGTTAATTAAATGGCTTATCAATTCTTAGTCTTCTTTGTGTTAATAAGTCCTCTTTTGTTAAAAACACACTTTGTTCTGGTGCAAGGCCTTTGCTTTAAAAGCATATGTAGTTTAAAAAAATTTTTGTTTTTAAAGAAACCGGTAATTTAAAGGCCCAATCCTGAGGACTTTGGAGTACAGAATGGCCCCGAGATGGATAATTTCAGAGGCTTTTGTTTTTCTGCTGCTATATGCTTTGTTATCGAAGGCTGTTAAGGTCTCACCACCTCTGGAGTTTTGACCCACTGATGTGTTTCATAAATTTTAATGAAAGACAGATCGAGAGAAGTCACTGATGGGCCCACATGGTTGTACCAGATCCATGCACTGGCTCAGAATGCAAATCTCTATGAAATTACTCTTCAGTTACCTTGGTGGAAAGCCCCAGACTTCATCTTCTGGCTCGTCTGATCTAGCTAGGTCAGATCAAAAGTGATTTGCAAAAACTTTCATGTTCTTGGCACATTTCTATGACTTATTTTTAAGTCACAGAAAATTGTCCAAATATTAGCACACATATTACAGAATCACTAGTAAACTAGGTATGGTTAAATAGAGCATGGTGTGCTTTTTAAGGTCTTTGTAAAGAATATGGTTTAACTTGCCAGCGTGTGATAATAAACTTACTTCTTGTGTGTGATCATGAGCTTTATTTATAATTCACTAGCAGATGTTTATTTTCATTTAGTTACAACTCAGACATTCTTGGCTTAATTCAAATTTTCTCTGTATCTCACAAAATTAAAAAAAATTTAGACTGAGACTTTTGTTCAAAACATCCTTTAAATGGGGCCAGATTATTATAGGAACAGATTTTATTTCTGCTAATAAGGATCAGGGAGAAAAAAGGAAATTGAGATCTTTGAAGTGTCCCTCAACATCATTTAGTTCCATCTCTTTCAGCCTCCCTGCTGTTGTCAGACCCAGTAGCTTACAGGGCAGCAGAGCTGACTGTGGGGACTCTGGCTCCCTTCGTTTCTGTAGCTCACTTGCTGAACTAATGAGTAGTGTAATGGCCAAGAGAGAGGGAGACATATTAGAGAAACTAAAGGGCCTAGATTATTTGAAACTAAACAAGTAACATCAGAATAATGAGGGATTGACTTCCTTTCCCATGCTGGGTTCCAGTCCTTTGATCAGAGGGTGTCTTTTCCTTACTGTTTTATACTGTCTTAATCAAAACAACCTATATAAATAATTGGATTTGGGGTAGGTAGGATGAAAATGAAAAAGTGATTAGAAATATCATGTACTCCTTTTTTTTTAAATTAAGCCTTCAGATGGAATTTAATAACCTAATAAACATGTTAATTGCAATTGGTATTCCTAGTTAAATGTTAAGGGCAATTGGTATTCCTAGTTAAAAAGTGGAAAGGGTATTTTGTTTTGTTCTTGGTAATTCTGTTTTTTAAAAAAATATTTATTTATTTGAGAGGTGGGGAGGGGCAAAGGGAGAGGGGGAGAGACCATCTCAAGCAGACCCCACCCTGAGTGCAGCACCCGATGTGTTTTTGGTAATTCTTAACAGTATGTGTTTTTCTTTTCAGCTACTAAGTCAGGATTGTTACCTCCACCACCTGCGCTCCCTCCAAGACCTTGTCCATCACAGGTAGGAAACAGAAGTTGATTTCTGTGAACTGTTGGGTATCCTACCACTGTGCTTTCTTTGCAAGGGTTGGTAGCCACAGAACTGGCCGGTCACATTCCCAAGATGACGTCTGGACAGAGAGTATAAAGAGTAGCTGCATTTCTTCTTATCTGTCCAGTCCCCCAACCTCATGTGGAAAAGGGAAAGTTTCCTCAATAAGCAATCAAACCAATGCATACTGGTTCCCCTTTGGCCATCAAGGGTTGCATGTTGTTTTCAGATAGAGAAAGAAGAAGAATGGGTGACTCTTCAGTTGGGGGATGGGGGACATGGTTTTTCTATATAGTGTGTACAGTTTGGGTGTGTATATTGTCATCAGTATTTTAGGAGCTGTGTTAATTCTTCATAATTAATGGTTGTCACCATGGTGTTCGTGCTGTGGTTTGGGCCTACAGTGCTTTCTTTATCTTTAGGTTGGTATTTTCTTTGGAACAATAAGCTGAAACAGCAGGACTTAGGAGAATGTGTCACCAAAATCTGTTCCACTTGTGAATTAATTCTGCCTCATTTATATGTGCTACTATGGTCTTATTCATCAACACTCCTTGTAGAGTTGGAAATGAGAAGCAAGCTGCAAACTGCCGAGTGTGTAAAGGGCACTACAGATCCTTCCTTTCATTCATTGCTGCTGAAGAGACTTTCTGTCTTTAAAGGCCCTCTAACTTTCAGCAGAAAATGTTGGGAAATTCTCTGTTAACAGTCCTAGTTTCTACCTTATTGGTCTAGATGCTTCAGAACATACTTTTCCATATGGCACATCTTAGGACTTGCTGAGTCACTGAAACCATTTTGGGCATTTGCTTGTCCTTCTTTTAGAGAATTAGACCATCTTTAGCATTCACTCAACCTTGAGGTACAGATTCAGTGAGTACTGCTTTCCTTCCTCTGTTTGAAGGGCAAGGAAAAGCCCTGTTCTTCCTGACTCACATATAAGCGAGTGAGAGCCCCTTTTCTAATACTCCAGGATTGGCTTTAAAAGTTGTGGATTAATCAGTCAACAAGTATTTATTGAGTCCCTGTTGTTTATCTAATGGCAAGCTTTAGTTTCATCCTAAGCTTTTCCCTGTTTATAATTTCTGCTCATTTAAATTACTAGCTCTGTTTCTTGAGCATCTGCAGTAGACCAGGTGTGGTGCTAATTGCTTTCAGTGCATTATTTAATCTTCACAAAAATCCTATGAAGTAGGTGTTAATATCCTTTATTTTCTTACAGGTGAGGAAATTGAAGCATACAGGGGTTAAACAGGTCAGCCAAAGTGACATAGCTAGTAAATAGGTAGAGCCAGCTTCCCAGATGAGGTCCATCTCCTAAAGGTCGCTGCCCTCCCCATCCCTGGAGCTGAAGGGTCTGTGTAGACAGTAAGACAGTGATCTGCTGCTCTGGCAGGTGAAGCTTTCACCACGTGCCGCCTGTGGAGGACCTAGATGAGACCAAACTCCTGACTGGCACCAACAGCAGGCCTGGGCTTTGTAACAACAAAATTGTGGGCATTCTGGAGGTAGTTGCCTACTAGCTACTGGTTTTAAACTAGGGCTTGGGAGCCACCTGGATGAATGCATGAAGACCCGTCTGAAAGGGCTTTTGTGATCAACCTCCTTATCTTCTCCTATACAAGTAACAGGAGTGACTTCCTGCTTGTGAAATGCATTGCTGCTATCAGCAGTCCTCATCCGACCTGCTTGAGGTGGCCTTCCTGCCTGCTTCGGGTCTTAGTGACCAAGGATGTGATAGGGGGCTGGGAATTCTCAAGTCACCGTTAATGAATGAGGCTGCTTCTTCATCTGCTAGATTTCCCATCACAATGTAAACAGTGAGCGGAGTGCTCAGCCCAAGCCTCCACCTCAGCGGCCTAACTTTCGAGATTTCTGACTGCAGAAACAGGTGTGTAACAAAGGCAGGCAGAAAACCCCTTCATCACTTCCCTTCCCTTCCTCTCTTTTCCTCCACTGTAAGTGGGACACACACATTCAACAGAGGAAATCCTGGGAGCTGAATAGGTGACTGTATTTAGTCCTTGTGCCATGTCCAATTCCTGATGGCCCTGGGAGAGGCTCACCTAACCATGTGGGCGGGGCGCCTGTGTATTCTAGTCTTTCTCAAACCGCTTGTGATACAACGGTCTTCTGGGAGAGATGAACAGGGTTCTGTGATAAGACAAATTCGCAGGCTGCCACCTCAGCACCCGCTTGTAGAGAGTCACAGTGCATTTGGGCTCATTAAAGGATTTGAAGTCCTACAGTAAAGAAACCTGGTCAATTTTGGTAAAGCTTCCAATTTCACTGTGTGTATGACCATTCACCTCTTTCTTTCTTTATACAAGATTTAACAATCCCCTGAGGGCTTGGTGGTTAGGGAACGTTATTCTCCACCAGCTTTAAAATACTGGTAAGAACATTTCCAAACTGCTTTCATCTCTTACCTCCTTTCTATTTATGGGATTAAAGTTAAATTTTTGTATCTTAGACCAGTAGTTTTCCCTAAAAGAGGTGACACTGAAAAAGGGAGTTTACCACACGTTAGCTTCGGATTTCTAGTTGTCATGTTTTTTTGTTTTTGTTTTTGTTTTTGTTTTTAATTTGCTTTTCTTTTCCTTCTGGCTTACTCTCTCATGAGGTCATTTTTACCACTTCACACAGCAAGCTTTATTACAGCATACTTAAGCACTTTGAGTTCTTCTTTTGCTCTGTTAAACATTTTCTTGAGTGTTCCTTGTTATATACAGGCAATCCATCTGACTTTGGAAAAAAATATATACACCCAAATGAGACTTAAACTATAGTACTTAGGGGAGAAACAAGGAAGGTTGGTATAATTTAAATCTTTAATTTGTCAGTAGCTGTGAGAAGAGATTAAGATAAAAGGCTTTGGATTTAAATTTTCCTTCTTTATTTTTTTTAAAAGATTTTTTCTTTATTTATCTGACAGAGATCACAAGTAGGCAGAGAGGCAGGCAGAGAGAGAGGAGGAAGCAGGCTCCCTGCAGAGCAGAGAGCCCAATGCGGGGCTCGATCCCAGGACCCTGGGATCATGACCGAAAGCCGAAAGCAGAGGCTTAACCCACTGAGCCACCCAGGTGCCCCAAATTTTCCTTCTTTAAAAAAATATTTATTTATTTGAGAGAGAGAGAGAGAGCTCAAGCATGGAGGGAAAGGCAGAATCCCCACTGAGCAGGGAGCCTGATGTGGGTCTCAGTCCCAGAATCCTGGGAATCATGACCTGAGCCAAAGGCAGACACTTAACTGACTGAGCCACCCCGGTACCCCTGGATTTAAAATTTTCATATTATTTAATTTGATAAATGGGTAAACGTTTAAGACTAGATTATAATAAACAAGAAGACATTCTGTTCCCTAAAAAGGAACAGCTGTGTAAAAAACTATGTGGCTAGTCAGTGATGTCCTTTGAGGTTTTAAGTATGTAAGAGAAAAGCACTTGTACATTTGCATATGTGTCCACAAAGGTATACAGAGCTCATTTCTACATACGCTAGAAGTATATCTCTACTTTTATCAAGTGAGAGAGATGAAGTATAGGTGTTCAGCATAAAATGCAGTTTAGCTGGCCCTTAATACTAAGCACTAGTATGATACGGACATATGGAGTAAATTATACAAATGGGGCCCTGGAGTAAGGAAAAGGAATAAATTCAAAGAAGCAAATCTTTTTATTTTTCATACTATAGGGAAAATCAAGAGGGACCAAGTGAATATATAAAGAATCAAATGGTTTGTGTTCCCTGTTTTTCTGAGGACAGGCTAGGGACCAGGGCATGGTATTTTGGCTCAGCTCCTAAGAAGTGACACATTTATTTATTAATTTTTTAAAAAAGGCTGATTTATAACACAGATGATAAAAAGCAGTTAGAGTTAACTATTTTATATGGAGCCGTGTTAACATGAGCGTTAAACTAGTAGCTCACTGTTGGTATGCGTATAAACTGAGGAAAATGCCGTCTGCAGAGCTGGTGCTCGTCCTGTATGTCAGTTCTCTAAGGGCCTGTTTGGTTCTCCAATAATTAAATCTCTTTAATAGTATTGATCTCATGCCAAATTTCTTAGGGCGATAATCTTTATTTAAAAAAGTTTTTTGGTACAAAGGATAATTTTTTCAGTTTTACATTAGCACCGCATTTGATGATTGGGGCTCCCTGTAGACTAATGTGCTCAGGATTTTCCTATTTATTCCACTAATTGCTTACCTTGGAACAGCAAGTGCTTCTCACTGGCAACACAGTGTGTACTAAAATAGCACTGTAGGATGAAAGTACTGTGGAAGAAGCATTTGATCAGTACTTTTAAGCTTAGACCAAGAGGGCTTCATGGAAGGGCTAAGGTGACCAGTGAAATGAGTTTTAAACAAGAGAATTTTTCTTTTCAGATGGCAAGGGGTTGAGAGCATTACCGTAGAGAAAAAGCAAATGCAAGGAGGCAGGCATGCAAGAGATCCCCATGTGTTCAAGGAGCTGTCTGAAATTTAGAAAGATAGATTTTAGGGGAGAAAGATTTAGTGTTCGGATATGGCAGCGAAGAGCCAGTGGCCTGCCCGCTTGAGGTCCATTGAGGCCCAGTGGTGCCAGAGCCTTGGGAGAGGAAGGGCCCCTTGATAGGAGAGTTCTGTCCAGGGAGCAGCCCCTGGCAGGAGAGCACAGAGCATCAGTTAGCTCATTGGTACTCAGATTGTGCCCGCAGGAATCATCTGGGGGAGAGCTTTAAACCTACTGAGGTCTGGGTCCCACCCCCAGAGATTTTGGTGTGGTGGGAGGTCCAGACATTGGGAGTTTTAAGAAGCTCCCCACATGATTCTGAAGTGTAGCTGGGATTGAGTAACACTGAATTAAGGCAAGAGAAGGAATGTTCAGAGATGAAGTTGAGAACCTATGGGATTTTCTGGCATTATGGGATTAATGGTATGCCAAGTTCTCTCTCTCTCTCTCTTTTTTTTTTTTTTAAGATTTTATTTATTTGAGAAGGACAGAGGAGAGACAGAACACAAGCAGGGGAGGAGTAGAGGAAGAGAGAGAAGCAGGCTCCCCACTGAGCAGGGAGCCCAATGCAGTGCTTGATCCCAGGACCCTGGGATCATGACCTCAGCCGAAGGCAGGCACTTAACGACTGAGCCACCCAGGTGCCCCATGCCCTGAGTTCTTTAAGTGCGCAGTAGAAGTCTTTGTTGAATTGGTGAGGGTGGGAGGCATCAAGTCAGGTGAGGGGACGTACCCATATGCTGTGGAGACAAGAACGCTGATCCTGCTGGATGGTCTTGGGAGTCTCCGTCTTCTTGGTATGGCTGACTCCAGCAGGGTTAGAGGCCTTGATGGGATGGTCTTCCTGGAAGGACTAGCCACTGTGTAACTCAGGTCCTGTAGGTACTGTTTTGAAGGATGAGCCAGGAACCCAAGATGACCTTGAGAGGAAATCATAGTCCATGCAGCAAGTCTTTCTTTCCTTTTTTAAAAAAATTAATCCTTTTTTTAATTAAAATTTTTTAAATTAACATTTTTAATTTTTAATTTTTAAATTTCCTTTTTAAAAAATTAACATATAAAGTACTACTTGTTTCAGCAACACAGCGAGTCTTTCATCTAACTTTGTCATCTGGCTAGAATGGGGTTCCTCAGGCACTATTGAACCCAGTAGGAATATCCTGGACTTGCTGTTCATTTCAAAGCCAAATTTCTTAGACACGGCTTTTTATTTTTTATTTTTTTTAAAGATTTTATTCATTTATTTGACAGACAGAGATCACAAGTAGGCGGAGAGGCAGGCAGAGAGAGAGGAGGAAGCAGGCTCTCTGCTCAGCAGGGAGCTCGATCGATCGAGCCGATGCGGGGCTCCATCCCAGGACTCTGGGATCATGACCTGAGCCGAAGGCAGAGGCTTTAATCCACTGAGCCACCCAGCCGCCCCACGGCTTTTTAAATAAGATCCTACCCTCTTGTTGTTTGGAAGGCATGACAGGCTCACTTCAATTCAAATGGCAGTTTGTAGGTCCTGAGCTACTTATAAAATACTTGACACTATGCTTTCCTAGAAAATGTTCTTAATATCCTGTCATTTCAGGTATTCTTTCTGTAAGTTAATGTATAGTTGGCAATACAAAATCATAAATTCTCCTGGAAGACATTAAGAGTTTTAGAGCTCATACATACTTGTTCTTTTTCTCTTGGTCTTTGTGGCGGGGGGCATTACTGGTGATTGTGTAAGTTTCTCACAGGGTTAATAGATTTTTAAAATGTAAATTTGATTAAAGTTTAACATGCATACCCAATCCATTTTAAACACATACTAAATCATTTTAATAGAGTAAAATGAAGAACTATCTCATTTAAATATCTGTAAGAAAACATTCTTTAAGTATAAACGGTATGGAAATGTCACCACTTTTTACATTTCATGGCTTTTCTCTTGATCAAATTAAAACTCAGTGGGCATACATCAGATATCATGAGAGCTTTTGCTATAATATATGCAAATGATCTCATGTACATTAGTCATCGAATCACCTTAATATATTGGCTGTGTAGATAAGGCATATTTTTGAACTTTCAAAGCTGTGTACAATATCCTAATTTTCATTCGTCAGTATGTAAGTTTAGTATATGTCAAAAGGTATTTTTCTATGTATTTGAAACTTTTTAATTATTCTGAAGAGAATTTACAAACCTATCACCTAGGGTGCCACCTTTGCTTTCTTCCAGAGTGTTACCCTGTTCTGTCTTACAGTGCACGCTGTAGATTAGCTGAAAATAACAGTATGTTAATGGGTATTTCTGCAATTAAGGAAAGAAGATCTAGGCCCAGGATCTGTCTTCAACAGTGATGATGAAAAAACATACTGCTGAAAGCTGCAGAGCACGATATGAATGTGTCTGTGCTCTTGTTCTTAGCTCTACTACTCTGTAGCTTTGTGGGAAGTAAGGAGATTAGTCTCACAGACCTACTGCTTCTTCTATAAAATGTGAAGATTAGATAGATCCTCCTACTACCTTAAGGTCTCTGATTCTGTGTTGTATTCCTCTGTCCAAGAAAAATATTCTTGCAAATATAGTAGAAACATCATAAAACACAATTGAGGACAAGATGATTTAGACTAATTTCTCCCTGCTTCCCCCACTGCTAAGTACAACCAAAAGCCCTGGATGTAATAAACAGAAAGAGGACTCTGAAAGATGTAAATAGGAAAGTGGATTGGCTAAGTCCTTAGGACTTGAGTAATGGCATGGCAGTGAATTCCCTGAGTTCTTAAAAAAAAAAAAATCTCGCATATATCCTGGACTGAGTGCTGGAGGAACCTGCATCCTAGAACTGCCAACAGATACAGAAAAAAAAAAAAGCCCTTGAGAAAAGTCTACTCTCTAGCCAGAGGACTGGGAAAAGGGTAGACAAGCTAGACAGAAACCTTTTTGACGATACCCGTACTACCCCAGCCAAATACTACCGAAGTCTCTCCCTCTGGTATCATCAGAGGGCAGTCTGGGAGTTGGTCTCTTGTCCCTCACCTGGTGGCAGCGGACAGACTGGAGTGGCAGTTTCCTAGCTGGCAAACGTGGTTTTAGCAGAGACCGAAGGGATCTCCTAACCCTGATCTGGTGGCAATAGGTGGCCTGGGGAGACACTTTATACCCTGACAGACAGTATCACTGGAGACAGACATTTCCCAATAAGCAAATACTCAAGGAGTTTGTCACTGGTAGACCTGCCCCATAACAAATACTAAAGGGAGTTCTCTAGACTGAAATGAAGGGGCACTAGGCAGTAGCTTGAAGCCATAACACGAAATGAAGAATGGTGAAGGTAGCCACATTGGTCAATCTCAAAGCCAGTAGTGTTGATTTGTGACTCTTCTCTTTTCTATATGACCTAAAAGGAAAATACTTATAATCACAAGTCTATATTAATGAGCACATATATGTGAGGATATAATTTGTGACAATAATAATACAATAATAATATAAAGGGCAGCAGGGCTATAAAGGAGTAGGGTTTTTGTATACTCTTGACACTAAGTTGGTATTAATTCAAAATTGATTGTTATAAAGTTAAGATGTTAACCAATCCTTAGGGTAACTACTAAGAAAAAAAACCTAAAAAGTATAAAGAATATGAAAATGAGAGGGTAACAAAAATGGTATACTAGAAAAAAATCAGTTAATCAAAAAAAAAGAGAAGTGTTGGGAGGACTGAGGAACTGAACAAGTAAGTGTAAGACATAGAAGACGAAGAGCAAATGGCAGAAGTAGATCTTTCCTTATACGTAATTACTTTAAATGGATAAATATCTTCAATTAATTGGCAGAAACAGATGGATTTAAAAAATAATCCAACTATATGCTTGTCTACAAGAGACTCCATTTTGATCCAATGTTAAAAATAGGTTGAAAATGGAAGCATGGAAAAAGATATTTTACACAAATAGTAAATAGTAACCAAAAGAGAGCCCGGGTAGCTTTAATCACATCAGACTAAATAGACTTAAAGACAAAAGTTGTTACAACACAAAGAAGGGCATTATATATTGATAAAAGGGTTATTCCATTAAGATGGTAAAAATTTATAAAAATATACACACCTATCAACAGAGCCCCATGATGTATGAAGTAAAAACCAATAGAATTGAAGACAAATTCTACGATAACTCACTTTTAGTAATGGATCGAAACAACCGGACAGGAGAGCAGTAAGGAAATAAAAGATGTGAATGAATAGAACACTCTAAATCCCCAGACCTGAGTGACATCTGTAGAACACTCTAGTCTTCTCTTGTGCACATGGGACATTCCCCCAGGACAGACCACATGTTAGGCCACAAAACAAGTCTCAATAAATTTAAAAAGATTGGAATTCTACAAAGTGACCACACTGGAATGACACTACAAATCCATAATGGATGTAACACCGGAAGATTCACTAACATGTGGAAATTAGGCAGCATACTCTTAAAAAACTAGTGGGTCAAAGAAGAAATTACAAATGAAATTAGAAAGTGCCTTGAGATGAATGAAAGGGAAAACATACCAAAACATTTGAGATACAGGGATAATAGTACTAACAGAACTCGGGGGGAAATTTATACCTATAAGCACTTATATTTTAAAAAAAAAGGATCCAAAATCAATAAGCAAACATTATACCATGAGAAATTAGAAGAGCAAGCTAAACCCAAAAGCAGCAGAAGGAAGGTAATGATGTAGAGTTGAGATAAATGATACAGTGAGTAGGAAAACAATAGCAAAATCATTGAAACTAAAAATTGGTTTTTGTATCCTCTGATTAAAAATAAAAGCTTTATTTTAAACTAAAATCAGATTCTGATAAATTTCTCTCTCCCTCTAGATAATGTTGTTTTGCATTTATCAGGTCGGATATTGCAGTAGAATAAGTCTGTTTTGTATATGATTTTCCCCCCTGTGTTGGTTTTGGCAGTACTTTTTCCTGTGCGTTCCCTAGGTGTAGGATTGGCTTATAGATGACTCACATTGCTCCTCTGAGCTCCAGGTTTGTGTAACATGAAGACAGGTGTGGTTTAGACCAACCTCTGCTGATTGAATCTTGAGAGTTCTGAGTCCTCTCACATAAGGATTTATTAAAGGAACTTGAAAGCTGTTCTCAAACAGTTGGCATTGAATGAGAAATTAAAAAGACAGAGAAAAGTGCTGTAGTGGTAAGTTCAGGGAGAAGACAGAGATATAGTGAGGAAATACTGGCATTGTAATAGTGGAGGGAAGTTTAAGGATGACTCCCTGCTGTTTCAAAGAGCATGCGTAGTTTGGCCAGCTATCAGCAAATGCCGTGGAACGTGTCCAAAGAACTGTTGAAAAGAAAGGAAAGTTTTATGATGACATATTATTTTAGTAATATTAATAAAAATAAAATCAATACAGGCAGATGTCCAAGAAGGTACCCCTGGTTAAGGGTATTGTCTATCTGCCTAATAGGGTATCAGACATCTATTAAAATGGTAATATGGAAAGTAGTGGAAAAGAAGGATAACAGCTGAATACAGAAATGTTTCCTGATTGTACCACATAAAAATATTGAGTAGACCTTTGACTGTAAGGTGTTCTGCCTTCTCAGGGTAATCTGGAACGTCTGTGGAGCACAGTGATTGGCCCCTCTGCCGTGGTCGGATTTTGAATTCTTTTCTCGCGTTACTGGCCTGTGTTTCCTTCCCAGTGGACTTTTTTTTTTTTTAAAGACTTTATTTATTTATTTATTTATTTATTTGACATACAGATCACAAGTAGGCAGAGAGAGAGAGGAGGAAGCAGGCTCTCCGCAAAGCAGAGAGCCCGATGCAAGGCTTGATCCCAGCACCCCGGGATCATGACCTGAGCCAAAGGCAGAGGCTTTAACCCACTGAGCCACCCAGGCGCCCCCCCCCCCAGTGGACTTTTGAGGTTTTTAACTCCTCTGTGAATTTCCACTAACTCTTTTTAGGGGTCTCAAGGGGCCACTTAATTCATTTATAACTTACCTGTGTTATCTTATAACTTGTTTGTTATAAGTACATTCTCTCTTTCGGGGAGATTATATGAATGGTATGTATGTGATTTGGGGTCTCCGCAAAGGTCTCCAAATATTTCAGTCCAAAATGTCAAGTGTCTGATGTCAGGCATTTGGAGGTAAACTGCTAAGTAATTGGTAGTAGTTTAGCTAGCTCTTTTTGGTGGAGAGATTATGTAGTTTTTCCTTTAAAAGAGTTCCTTTTCCAATTAATGTTTAGGAAAAAGGGGGAAAATGCTCTCTGATAGGACAGTTAGAATTTTAAAAAGTCACTCAAAGCTACATCAGAATCAATTGACTCTTAGGAAGCTACTTTCAGACACCATGCTCTCAGAACTTGTGTGTCAGGTTGCATCATCATATAGTTAGGATAACCACGGCAGTTACAGGGTTCAAATACACTGTTTACTGAAGTCTATCGTGTAGTGATTTTTCTCTTTTTCTTTTTTTTCCATCTACTAGTTTTTTTTTCATCCATGTTCTCTGGATAGTAAACTCTTACTGCCCTTTCTCCTAAATGGAAACTTTGCAGAATTCCAGATAGAAGGTTATTTCCCTTTGGCATTGTGAATGTATTACCTCCTTGTCTTCCGGTGTTTATTGTTGTTGCTGAGAATTCTCTTTTTGGTTCCTTTGGATCAACTATTTTTTCTTTAGGGTAGCTTTTAAAATGTTATTTTTGATGTTCTATTTTAATTTCATTGCGATGTGTCTAAGCATAGATTTAAATTTATTTACTCCAGATGATGCTTGGTGTGCGTTTTCCATCTGGAAAACCATGTCTTCTAATTTGGAACATTCTTAGTCATATCTCTGCAGGTTTTGATTCTCTACTTACTCTGTTTTCAAAGTCCGATTAGCTATGTTTCTGTGTCTGTCAATACACCTTTTATTTCTAGTGATGGCTCTTTCAATCTTTTTATGCTGTGATCTCTCCCAGCCCTGATGAAACCTTTGTCTTCCAAATTAATCATTCTTTTGTGTAGCTATGTATGATTCCAGGTTTTATAGTCCATTCTTGTTTCTATCAATTTGTTCTTGTTTCACTTTTCCCAATTTCTGTTTCATACTTGTCTCTTTTTTTAAAAGAATACATTTTCTACTTTCTTTTTTTAAAAATTAATTTATTTATTTTCAGAAAAACAGTATTCATTATTTTTTCACCACACCCAGTGCTCCATGCAATCCGTGCCCTCTATAATACCCACCACCTGGTACCTCAACCTCCCACCCCCCCGCCACTTCAAACCCCTCAGATTGTTTTTCAGAGTCCCATAGTCTCTCATGATTTACCTCCCCTTCCAATTTACCCCAACTCCCTTCTCCTCTCTAACACCCCTTGTCCTCCATGATATTTGTTATGCTCCACAAATAAGTGAAACCATATGATAATTGACTCTCTCTGCTTGACTTCTTTCACTCAGCATAATCTCTTCCAGTCCCGTCCATGTTGCTACAAAAGTTGGGTATTCGTCCTTTCTGATGGAGGCATAATACTCCATAGTGTATATGGACCACATCTTCCTTATCCATTCGTCCATTGAAGGGCATCTTAGTTCTTTCCACAGTTTGGCGACCGTGGCCATTGCTGCTATAAACATTGGGGTACAGATGGCCCTTCTTTTCACGACATCTGTATCTTTGGGGTAAATACCCAGGAGTGCAATTGCAGGGTCATAGGGAAGTTCTATTTTTAACATTTTCTACTTTCAACTGGGAGAGGATTTAAACTTAATTATTTTGAAGTCAATTTCAATTTTCCTTTTTGTCAGAAGTAAACTCATCTCTCTCTCTCTCTCTCTCTAGTGTTCTTGTTAGTATTGAGTTTTTTCTTCATGCTTCTGGAAATTTGTTTAGCAGTCTTGTTTTGAATTGGAGTTTAAATTTTATTCTCAGTTCTTGGAGCTCCTCCCTGTCCTGTTCATGCTGTGACTGCCAAGCACACCCTGTAGCCCTGCACCCATGGGCTGCCTGTATAGGGCTAGTTCTTATACTTGACATTCGGCCCTTCTGTCTGGTGCACATGTCAGAGATGGTGCAGATGACACCAGATGGTGGCTTAACCCAAGACCCGGCTGCCATGCTCTATCTGCTTTGGTTTCCTTCCCTAAGTGGCCAGTCCTGAGCACCTTCCCAGGCTTCCTCCTGGTTTTGCAGCTTTACAGGTAGTGAAGTACCACATTTAGCCTGTGGCTTCAGGTCCCCTGCCTCATCTGGGGCATTTAAATACGTGTTACTCTGCAGTGTGTGTGCTCTCAGCTGCCTCTCTGCCTGCTTTTGAACTCTCAGCCCGGCCAACCACTTTGTGATTTGGCCCTGCAGGGATGTTGAGCTTGCTTCTGAGTGTGTCTGAATCTTTTTAAATTTTAACACTTTTTATGCTCATGCTCTCACATCTGTCCTTGCATATTATTTTACAGCAGGTCAAGTTGAGGTTCAGAAAGTGAAAGTGAGTTCCTTGGAGCCTCTCAGCTAATGAGTGACAGAGCTAGCTAGCTCTTGTAAAGAGGAGAGCTGGGAAAGGTTTCTGAGGAGGTGCTAGAAATTTAATGATAAACATTTAGAGAGAGAGAGAGAGGAATCACTCATTGCACAGCACAAAAATTAACTATAGATTTCCTAAGCGAAAGTTAGCAAGAATTTCCCAGTCTTCGTGCCCACCAATAATTTTCTAAATATGAAGTATTTCCACACATTAAGCAAAAATGCTGAAGTGCTTTTCCTTTTTTTTTTCCCCAAAGAATTTATTTATTTATTTGACAAAGAGAGAGACAGAGAGGCAGGCAGAGAGAGAGGGGGAAGCAGGCTCCCCACCGAGCAGAGAGCCCAATGTGGGGCTGGATCCCAGGACCCCGAGATCATGTCCCAAGCTGAAGGCAGACGCTTAACCCACTGAACCACCCAGGCACCCCCTGAAGTGCTTTTCTCAGTACAGACTTACATTTATCTTGGCTAAAAATAACCTTCACACTTTGGTCAGTGGACCATATTTGGTGTAGCAAAAAGGAAACAAAAAGGCAGAAATTTTGCATAATAAATAGTTATAGTGCTTTATGTCAGATGGTCTTTTAAGTGCTTAATGAATACCACTTTATCTTCGTAACCACCATATGCAGTAGGTTCTTTTATTATTCTCATTTTGCAGGTAAGTAAACCAAGGCACAGAAAACTTCAGGAATTTCCTCAAGGTCACCCATAGGAAGTAAGAATTAATGCCACCATTCTAATCCTGGCTATCTAGCCTCAGAGTGCCAATTCCTTCTATTATGCTATGCGATCCAACCATGTCCCAGAATTAGTTTCTTTTGGTAATTTCTGCACCCAGCATGAGCTTGAACTCAATGATCCTGAAATCGAGAGTTGCATGCTCTTCTGACTGGGCCAGCCAGCTGCCCTTAAGTTCACAGTTGAGTTGTTAACTCAGTTGTTGACAATGGTCTTTAGCAGGGATACACTTTATGTTATGAAACCTCTTAATGAATTAGCTTTATTCCACTACTAGTAACTTGTGTCCTTTCCTAGTTTCCCCCTCTTACTGTACTATGTTCATGGTATTATTGTGTAAAGTTGACTTTACTGGCATCATTCCTCTGGAAGTTGCCGTAAGTTCATCCCGTTGATGGCGTATGCTTACAGCTGGTCCATACTTTGCCAAGAACTATGGCACAGAGGTTGTGGTATGCTCCTGCCTAACACCATCCATTTGATAGTGTCCCCGGGTGTGCATACGTATCTTCCTTGAATCCATTTTCTCATGCTGTGTTGTCTAGGATGCTGAGCAGTATCTGGATGCCGTGTTTCCGATAACTGACCAGCTAACTCCATCTTTGCCCTGGGAGTCAGTTATGGTTGATTCCTAGGTTCCTAAACAATGGAATCCTTATTTCTCTTCTCTGTCCCCCTCACCACACAGTGACAAAAACCAAGAAGTACTCCTGTGTGTCAGGGAAGGAGCAAGTATGGAAGTGGGGCAGGACGGGAAGGGTGTCCAAATGTGCTGTGGTGTTCATGGGAAAGGACAATGGAGGACAGCTAGAAGTCGGACCCAGGGAGGCATCTGGACGGAATAGTTAAGAACATGAGTTCGGGGTTCAAATTTTATCTCTTCCTCTTGCTGGCTGTGTGTATCTTTGGCCAAGTTATTTATTCCCTCTGTGTCTCAGTTTCATCACGTATAAAGTGGGGTTAACGGTAGTGTCTACTTTCATAGGGTTGTTATAATGATTAAATGAGTTAGTATCCATAAAGCACTTAGAATGGTGCCTGGCATATAGTCAGGCCTCAGTGCAGAGTAGCTGTTAGAATTATTATCACTCCAGACCCAGCAAAACGGAAACAGGTTCTAGCTGGCAAACATGGAGCAGTGGATTCCGGATAACCAGAAATTAGTGGCCAGTCCTAAGCCCAGAATGAGTGATGGACTGACTTACTAAATGACTTATAGTAGAATGGCATTCTTTTCCGACTTTGTGACCTTACATGGGCTAGGCTTCTGCCTATGTCAGAGGTCAGCAAACTACAGACTGTAGCTCCAAATCCATTTCATCGCCTTTTCCTGTAAATAATGCAAACATGAAGGAGGAGAATCCATGGAAAGATGGGTAGGCCTCCTCATCAGCCTTTTAACCCACCATCTCCTAACTCAAGGATCATGATACCTCTATTTATAGTTTGCAGCTTTCTTTTTCTGACCAAGATGCTCTGTCTTTCACAGTTCACTAGCAAAACCTTGAGCGAATATTCTTTATTCATTTGACAGCTTCAAAAGCTTGCTGTGGGCAGGCCTTCCTAGCTTTGTGTTTCTCAGGCAAAATCACAAGAAACCAGACTAAGGCCTTGCCTTTAAGGTGACAAAGAGGGAAAGAAACCCATCCAGGAGAAAAAGGATGAAGGATTTCTTTCTTCCCAACTCCTTTTGAATGCCTTGTTCTGTTCAGCAAATTCTGTACATATCACTTCCTGGTGTGTTGGTAAACATTCCCTCTGTAAAAAGAAAAAGGCTCACTCTGTAGCCTTCCCTGATGTCTGTGTTAAACAGCCCCACGGTGGCTGATGGCAAGTGGGCTTGGGAGGTGATGTGTTTCATCAGCTTGTTGGTGCTGGTGTGCTCTGTAGTAGACAGCTTCCTTTGCTGCGGAATCCTTCTATCAGGGCTTCTGTGTGGCACACGGGAACTCTTGATCTGTTTGTTCTCAGTCTAGGGCGCTGTTGCAGCCAGGTCCCAGAATGTGCTCTTAGAAATGGGACCGTATTTTTATAAGTCACTAGAGATGAAACTTCACTCTTGTTTACATTTAACTTGTGCCACTAGGTGGCACTTGAAGGACGTTACAGGAAATCGGCTCTACTGAATTTATTTAACTTCTTATCGAAGTGTAATGTGCATATTGAAAAGTGCACATTGAGTGTGCAACTGAATGAATTTTTACAAGCTGAACACATGTGTATAATCAGCACTCAAAATGAGACAAAATATTACTAACACCCCCAGAAAGTCCGTCTTATGCTGTTTTCCAGTTCCTGTCCCTTCTTAGGGTTACCACTATTCTGACTTCTAACAGCGTAGATCAGTTTTACCTGTTTTCTACCTTATATTTAAGTGGAACCATGCAGTGTATCCTCTTGTGTCTGGCTTCTTTTGCTTACATGATATTGTGTGACTCATCCATATTATTGTGTATAATTGTAGGTCATTGCTGTATAGTATTCCATTGTATGCGCAAAGATCACTGTGTTCCATTATTGGACATTTGGGTATTTTCAGAGTTTGGCAGTTATGAATCCTGCTGCTCTGCACGCTCATGTTCAAGTTGCTGAGTGGATGGATGTCTTCATTTCTCTTGGGTGCATGCCTGCAGTAGGATTGTTGGGTCATAGGATAGACATTGGTTCAGCCTCAGTAGGTACTGCCAAACAGTTTTATAGAGTGTATGTACTGATTTATAGTCCATCAACAGTGCTCCTGCTCCAGTTCTTAAACCCTCATCAATACTGGATTTGTTTTGTGACTGGCTCCTAACTTAAGTAATTTTTGTAGTTCCCTCTCTAGCCACCTATTTCTAATTGAAATTTTTAGAAGCTACCTTCTCGTGATGGACATAGCTCAAGCAGGAAGGGTTGTGTCAGCTCAAAAGCTGACATTAACCACAGTCTAATTATCAGCTACCACTAGTTAGAAAACATGTTATTCAAATATTTTCATCATTAATATAGAACACAGGACTGGGAATGGAAGTGAAAATTGTAAGTGTAGTAAAATATCGAGTGAGGCTAGGGCTAGGACTTTGAGGCACCTTGAAATTTCTATATACTTTTGCTATTATTACCAGACCTGTATATGTCAGGGTTGGGGGGACCAGAAAAAGGGATTTCTAAAGGCCTCATATCCAGATGTCTTTGAATTATGATGGTGGTGGCTGCCTGTTTAGTAAGCGTCTGTTTGCTACAGCAAGAGGCATGCATATGTCATCTTTTTTCAGCCTTATTCAGTGGGAAACATGAATCTCAAGAGAATCCTGTTATAGATTCCCGTAGCTATGAAGTCTACTCTGTTGACTCTGCAGAGAGCATTATCATGTGGCTTTTAGGTATGTGATGAATAGAGGGCGGGGCTCAGACTTGACTCAGATTGCTATTCTATTAGTAGAAATTGGAAATAGAGGAACAAAACCCCAGTTATAGTCAAAATATTTATCTTTTAGACCAAAACAAAGCACCCATAGTCCTTAATTGTCACAGTAAGGCTGTTTCATGGATATTGTCCATAATCCAGTGGCTTCCAGAAATCCCCAAGAGATTATGCTATCTGGCTTCTGTATCCAGGGACTAGTTGCCCATTATGATTACTGATTATCTGCTTCTGTCGCAGTTGTCGCTGAGCTCCTCTGTCAGCATTACCCTGGGTGTCGCCGGAGTTGGACTGGCCAGCTCTAAGGGGCCACCAGAGATGTTTTGTGTAAGCTGCCTGAGATGTCTGTGCTGAGGCAGCCAGGAAATCTGAAAGGGCTTTTATTTTTTAAAAGCTTCTTCCCTCCAATATTGATAGCGGCAATACCCAGTGGTGCAGGTTCGGTTTGTGGATAGCCTGCTTTCTGGGATCTGTGTGTACTCTAAACTGGAGTCAGCACTTTCTCAGTCTCGGTTTTCATCTTTCGGCAAGAAAGAAAGAGTCCTTCATGTTGAACTGGCTGCTCTTTGCAGTTGCAGAATCTATGCCTGGGAAGCCAATTGAATGTTTACTCTTTTTTCTTTAAAGATTTATTTATTTATTTTAGAGACGGAGAGAGGGTGCGCATGGGGAGGGGCAGAGGGAGAGGGAGAAAGAGAATTCTCAAGCAGACTCCCCATGAAACTTGGAGCCCGACGTGGGACCTGATCTGAGCACCCTGAGATCATGACCTGAGCCAAAACGAAGAGTTGGATGCTTACCTGACTGCCCCACCCAGGAGCCCCTGTATATTTACTCTTAATTATGATAGTAGCTGCCATTATTGAGTGACTACTGTGTTATTGTGCTTAGCACTGTGGACAGCTGTTTTGCTTAATCTTCACAAATGCTAGGATTTAGGTGAATTATCTCCTTGTGCAGATGAAGAAACTGTGTCCCAGAGAGGTTAGCACATGCCCTGTTTGTATACCAAACAAGTGCAAACCCTGGATAGATTCCAGAGCCTCTGCCCTGTAACTGATGCACCCTGTGGCTCCAGTTACGGTAGGATGAATTCCTGACTTGTCCAGTGGAACAAAACAGTGTTAGGTACATTACTAGCTCATTGCACACACTTGATTCCAGTACTTGCCGTGTGCCGCCATTCAGCTTAGGCACCGGGGAAAGGACAGTGAAGCAAAACACAGATCGTGCCCTCCAAGTGCTTACACATCAGCTCCATTTCTAACTCTCATAGGTGACTTGGGTCATGGATTTTGGCAATTGTACTTGCAGAGAAATTCAGTGTTTAGGACCCTGTCTCTGAAACTGACTGTGGCATGATGGGCTTTGCTGTGGCCATTGTGCTTCAGGGCACTGGTTCTGCGTCTTCTGTGCCTGGTTATGACCATGTGGCTTTTTCTCATGTGCCCTTACCTAGCAGAGCTGGAGGTCAGGTGGAAGGTAGGCACCAAATGACGTTTAGAATACCAGTGGGATGCTGGAGATTGCCTAGAGGCCATAGCACAATCATCTGCTCATCTGCCTAGAATTTAACTGTTGCCTTTGTGATTCCCAGTCTTGGGATCTGCCTGAATTCTGGGGTGGTAAATGAAACCTGAGTTTCTTTTTCTAATCTGTCAGCATGAGTGTTAAAAAGTTTATAAAATAAATTCACCAATTATCCACATCTTAGCAATTAGTTCTATAATTAGACTACTTCTTAAAAGTAAGTAGAATAAAAGTAAAAGTAAAGTAAAAAAAAAGATTTATTTATTGGCGGGGGGGAGTGTGCACGAGCGGGGTGAGGGGCAGAGGCAGACAGAGAAGAATCAGGAGAGAGAGAATCTTAAGTAGGTTCCCTCCTGAACGCAGAGCCTGATATGGGAAAAATAGAGTTGGATGCTTAACTGATTGAGCCACCCAGGCACCCCTAGACTGCCTTTAAAAAAGAGATTTGATCTTTTCCCCCCAGTTTTATTGTGAAATAATATACATCTCTTTGTAAGTTTAAGGTACAGAGCATGATGGTTTGATTTATGTATATTGTGAAAGATGACCACAATAGGTTCCGCTAACATCCATCTTCTCATATAGATAAAGTAAAAAGAAAGCAGGGGCCCCTGGGTGGCTCTGTCGGTTGAGCATTTGACTCTTGATTTCGGCTCAGGTCATGACCTCGGGGTCATGAGATCAAACCCCATGTTGGGTTCTGGGCTGGATGTGGAGCCTGCTTGGGATTCTTTCTCTACGTCTCCCTTTGCCCCTCCCTTTCCCTCTCCAAAAAAAAAAAAAAAAAAAAAAGAGAGAGAGACAAGAAAAAGTTTTCTTTTTGTCATGAGAACTCTTAGGGTTTACTCTCTTAACAACTCCTGTCTATATTATGCCCCAGGGTTATCTATGGTCGCTATGCTGTGCGCTGTGTCTCCACTACTTATTTCTCTTATAAATGGAAGTTTGTATGTCTTGACCACCTTTCTCAATTTTCCCCTCCGCACTGATTCTTTTTTTGTTGCAAATTTGATGTTTATTTACTTATTTGCTTTTAAGATTTTATTTTTTAAAAAGATTTTATTTACTTATTTGACAGAGCAAGAGAGCACAAGCAGGGGGAGCAGTAGAGGGAGAGGGAGAAACAGGCTCCCCTCAGAGCAGGGAGCCTGATGCAGGGCTCAATTCCAGGACCCTGGGATTGTGACCTGAGCCAAAGGCAGATGCTTAACCACCTGAGCCACCCTTGTGCCCCAAGATTTTATTTTTTTTAAAAGTAATCTCTATACCAAACGTGGAACTTGAACTTGAAACCCTGAAATCAAGAGTTGTATGCCCCACTCCTGTGCCAGCCAGGCACCCTGCAAATTTCTTTTAAAAGAAATCTTACTGCTGAAGATTTTGCCCAGCTTCAAAAATTTTATAAAACCATATGGCAGACACCCCTATTCCCTCCATGGTAAATGGACAAGAAAACAGTTAAGAAGCCTAGTTAGTTTTTGGTGCAGCACCTGTGGCCTTTTTCAGAGTAGGACCTTGGAGACTTGGTTTTCTCATCTCTTAAAGGAAGAGTCTGAGCCATCGATGGTCCCCAGTTGGTCTGGACTGGCTATGTAAAAATCACCTAGGGAGCTTGTTAAAATAGAAGTTTCTAATGCTCCACCCCTAGGAGATTCTAATTAGAGAAGTCTGGAGTAGTATCCAAAAGTCTGTAATTTATAAAAATTCCCTGGATAATTCTCCTGTGCAGCTATATTTGGGAACCACTAGGCTTAGAAGGTCTAGAACAAACAGAATTAACTTGAGAAGGAATTTCTGGTCTGTTTGAAGATTCAGGTAATACTTATGTGCCTGGAGCGGGGTCCATATGGGCAAACTAATGTAGTTATGAAACAGAGGCAAATTGGAGCCAGATGATAGAAGATCTTTAACTGGCTGAGTGTCCCTAAGGCCTGTGGTGCTATGCCATAGGCCTTAGGGACCAATTGAAGGGATTTGAGGGAAAAGTGTTGTGATGAGAGAAGGTGCTTTACAAAATTATTTCCTCAAGGTGTGCAGTGCAGGGTGGATTGGACTGGGGAAGAAACGGAAGGCTAGAAAAAGACCCCCGGCAGCTTTTGCAGTAGCCCAGGTAGGAGGTATAATGAGCACATGGACTGAGATGGGAGCTGTGGGACCTTTGCAAAGCTAGCCTGCCTGGGTGGGACTGAAATCTGGGACACGTTGTTTTACGCTGCTTGTAAAAATCCATAATTTGTCAGTGTTGAGTTCATTTGCCTTAAATATTATAATAAATGATTTTATTGTGTTGGGATCCAGGAGCTTTTAAAGGAAGCCTAGTAAATAAATTCATGCAGAGACGTGTTGGCAGCAGTAACCGCTGCTATTGCAAGGAAGGAGGGAGGAAGGGAGAAATGAAGGGAGGCCTTTCTGGCCAGGCAGCAACCCTATCCTTCCTTACCCTGCCTCCGCACTCTTGGGGAAGGGGGTCTAGCAGAGGTTCCCCGGAGCTGGATCTGCCAACCACTCTGCAGAACGCTCCTCTCGAAGGATTAGGTGTGGACTGTGGCATTTGGCATTTGAGTCGATGGAATATTTTTCCTTTGTTCCTCTAAAACCCAGTGTGTAGGTCAGTGTTCCCCAAAGTGTGTTCCCCAGAACATTAGTTCTGCTGGATGTTAATAGGAGTTACATGAGAATAAGAAGTCGAAGCCAAATCAGTTTGGGAACTGTTGGGTTAAACAAAGGCAGTGGCTTCCTTCACCTCACAGGGTTTCAGAGTGTGTGTGACGTGCTATTACCCCGTGAATTTCTAGGAGGGACATAGACTATGCTGTGTTCCCTAAGCTTATCTGGAGATTCTCTTCCTCTAGGTGAGGGGGTGACAAACTATGGCCCACAGGCCAAATCTGTCCCACCATCGTGTTTTTGCAAATAAAGTTTATTGGGACACAGTCACACCCATTCATAGTGTTGTCTTCTTTGCCTGCTTTAACAGTTAGTAGCAGAGTTTCATGTTTGCATTGGAGACACAGAGTCCAAATGGCCTGTACACCTAAAAATATTTACTATCTGGCTCTTTACAAAGAAAGTTTTCCTATCCCTGTCAAGGCAATTCATAGAACTGGTGTTCCCTGGAACCCCTATTTGAGAGATACTGCTGTAAGAAGATAGTTGTTGTTCTAGCACTGCTTGTGATGAATCTACTTAATTTTGTTCAGCTTTTATGCTGCCATATTTCTTTTCCTCTTGCTTTAAACTATTTCCTCTCAGCCATTTATCCGTTGTTGGATGTCAAAATCTGGCTCCCATGTGTCATTGTTCTTTCCTTTCATTTATCACATATCAGCAATCACAAGGATGTATCCAGTATCAAGCCACGTAGCTCTCAAATCGGCCTATCCCCACTCCCACCAGACTGGTTCAAGTGACCATCACCTCTTGTCTTGTTT
This sequence comes from Neogale vison, assembly GCF_020171115.1. Taxonomy (NCBI): domain Eukaryota; kingdom Metazoa; phylum Chordata; class Mammalia; order Carnivora; family Mustelidae; genus Neogale; species Neogale vison. The sequence continues at coordinate 118,544,848 of NC_058105.1, read as the reverse complement.
TCATTTTCAGTCTCGTAAGTGAATTGCCTTCACCCACTGTGGGTTGCTTCTAGTGTAAAATGCAAATCTCGTCCTATCACTTCCCTACCTAAAATCTTGCAGTGCCCGTCACACCTCGGGGCTATCAGGATAAGCTCCAAATCCTCAACATGGACATAGCAGCTGAAATCTGGTTGGGAAAACAGAAACCACTCTAGGTATTTCACACTGGAAGAGATTTCATTTAAGGGATTAGGTACTTAAAGAATTAGCTGTGCTAGGGGAGCAAAGATGAGGGAAGGCCACCAGTCAGGTTTGCCACAATTTTCTGAATGTTAACACATTGCAAGTACTAAAGGAAACAGCTAGAGGACCTCAGGCTGCCTGCAGCATCTGAGTAATGATTTGTGGGGAAATGCCTGAGGCCACTTGAAGATCTTCTGACCGCTGAATTCCATGCTTCTCTTCCCATCACTGCCCGAGCAGTAGTTACACAGCTTGTTTCTCTCACCTTCTTGGTTTCATGTCAGTGACTCTCAGAGTCAACAAGGAACATTATTAAAAGGAGATTGTATGAATGTTCTTTCCAGGCTTTTACCCCCTGCAACACAGGGAAGAGCCTGGAAATGTGGAATGGTGCTGAGTAGCAAACAGACCCTCTGGGACAGTGATCTCTAGGACCATGTGGGATCCACTCCACTGCCTTTCTCCAGCTTTGGCTGTCTTATTCTTCTCTACTGTTCACCCTGATTCCGCCCTACTAGACCCCAAATTTCAGACCTGTTAGAGTGTGTGTGCTTAGAGGCCTGAAACAACTGACATTTCCTATCTCATAGTTTCTGTGGCTTAGCGATTTAGGAGAAACTAATCTAGTGGTTTCAGATCAGGGTCTCTCATTGGGCTTCAGTCATCTGAAGGTTTGACTGGAGCTGGAGGATCCCCCCTAAGACAGCTGTCCCACAAGCCTGGTGGCGGGATGCCTTAATTCCTTGCTACATGGGCCGCTTGTTAGGACTGATTGAGTGTCCTCACAAGATGGCAGCTTTTTCCAGAGCGAGTAATCCTAGAGAGAGACCAAGGAGGTGACTACTAGAGTGCTTTAACTCCCTTGTTCTGGGAGCAATTTGCCTAGTGCCTCAGGTCGGGTACCCCAGAAGCAGAACATGAGATGAGGAGTTTTGGAAAGTGATACATGAGATACGTGAAATAAATATCTGTATAATTGGATAACTGAACAAACCCTTCTTCTGGTGGAGAATCCAGATGCTTAGCCTTCCTGGGCCTGTGTCCATTTCTGGGGGAGCTAGCTGGGCAGGGACCATATTGTCCCATCAGCCATGGGAATGGGTGAAATCCCAGAACAGATCTCTACATTTGGAGTGGCAACACCTTCTAAGTCCATGTAACTCATACAGGCTTTTTCCTTGCAAAATTAGGATAAAACTATATTTCTTATTTGTGGATAGGGAATTATTGATATTAAAATATGAGATATATATTTTTAAAAGGAACCTTATCTGGAGTTTCAGTGAGCTCTTGCCTAAAAGTACATTTTTCTTGCTTTGCCACATCCTGGTTGGGTACCTGTCACATGGTGAGCCATGATGGAAGGACTGCCATTTGTTTTAGTAATTATAATCCTTGGGACTCAGGCATTGGATTTCAGCTCAGACGATCAGAACTTTCAGACCAGACTTGTCCATATTGATAGAGTTGTTCTCTACTTTAATATATGGAGGGAAAAGAGAGTTACTGAGGCTCTCCTGTTCCATGGGTTATCATTCTGTCCAAGTTGTTACCTTAGAAAAGTCTGAAGAAATAGCAAAGAAATCTCCCCAGTTTGTTCTGCTTTCCAGGTGCTAAACCTTACACTATTTTCCTGAGGGAAAGTGAAATAGTTTCTTGCAAAGAGGGGCTTTTGTAGCTCTAAATGTCATCTTTAGTTGTTGCTTTTTTTTTTTTAAACCACAAAGTTAGTTTTCTTTCCTCATCTCTTTTCCTGGGATAATGTCTGGCTCTGGTGAAGCTCTGCCTTTCCTGGGATCTTCGAGATTCCTGTGCTCCAGGCCCCAGGAGATTTCAGTCCTCTGAATGGTCAGTAGATGGACCCATTGAGAATCAGTCATGGAGTGGGGAGGGGAGGTCTTCGTGTTCCTCCCTGTGCCGTTGGTGGTTGGATTCTACCTTCCAGAGCCAAGGAGCTGTTTGTTCTCAGTCGTAGAGCAAGAAAACCTAGGCCTTTGGATGCGATTTCAGGAAGGTTGATCTATAAATGGAAAAAAATTGTCAGACATTTTTCACAACTGATTTTTCATCCTTCCCAACTCCCACTCTTTCGTACTTTGGGTTTTTAGAGCTGTTTCAGAGAAAGCAGAAGACGATGACAGTGGCCACGTCCTACTTTTGCTGTGCTCAGAATCCTTATTTTTGTTGAAAAAAGGTTCTGATTTATTGTTTCCCTCAGTATTTCCACAAGAGGGAGACTGCTCGTCTCCTCAGGAAAGGGAACATGGGGGCAGACATTTCTCTGCCTGATGATGGAGGGGCGCCGAGCAGGTGAAAGGTGGGGAGACTGGTCCATCACTCCTTTTCTCTCTGGCTGGCTGGCGGGATGTGTCATTGCATACCTGTGGTCCTGCTGAGGCCTGCATGTATAGACTTGAGGCCAGAACACTGGGGTTCCAGGCAACAGATTTGCGGATGGAAGAGGCAAGAAGGGGCATCAGGTCCCCTGCAAGGTCGGGGAATCCCTGCATTTGGGAGGTTGTTAGCCATTAATAAAGCTGACATTGGGCCTGCGGATCTTTTTTTCCTTTTCCTTTTCCTTGTTCGTTCGTTCTTTCCTTCCTTCCTTCCTTCTTTCTTTCTTTTGTTTTTTGAGGGAAGGAGAGAGAGAATCCCAGGCTGGCCCCATGCCCAGTGAGGAGCTGGTCACTGGGCTTGATCTCAGGACCCTAGGATTATGAGCTGAGCCAAAATCAAGAGTGGGGCACTTAACTGATGGTGCCCCTTCAGGAGCGCCTGGGCCTGTGGTCTTGAAATATGACCCCAGTTGTCGGAGCCCCCAGGAGAGGTGCCTGAACTCCTATATTCCCCTTACTCTTGACCAGGAATGGCTCCCAGATAGCTTTGCACAGCTATTGCCCGGGCATTTCAAAACTCAGTGTGCCTGAAAGTGAGTTCCCCTTACATCTGCTTCTCTCCTGGTTCTTGTCTTGGGCTAGGCCTCTGCATGGCAGTGGTGTCCTAACTGGAGCTTCCTTTCTCACCATCTGTATGCACTTCCCCTCTCGCTGGCTGCTCTCTGCTTGTCAGTCAGGTCTTAGCTGTGACATCACCTTCGCCCAAGTCTTTGCTGACCCACACGGCCTGGGTGTTCCTGGAGCCCCCCATACGTCCTCACCAAAGTCTGAATTCTACCAAAGCATGTTTGCCCTGTCATTTCTTTGCTTTTTCCACTAGACTTCAAGCTTCTGTAAGAAAGTTCTAAGTATTATTTAACTTGAATACCAGCTCTAGCACGGGGCCTGCCTGCTCTAGCTGGTCAGTAAATACATCTTGAACTAGTACCACTCCGGCCCAAGAAGAGTGCCTGAGGCTGTGTAGCTTAGTGGTCACAAGCCCACCGTTGGAACGGAGGCCTGGGTGTGGACCCTGCTGTTTGTGTGACCTTGGGGGAGTTCCTCAGCTTCTTGATCCTCAGTTTCTTCACCAATAAGATGGGGGTGATATCTGTTTCCTAGGGCTGTGATGATGAAATGCTTTCATTCATGCAGAACACCTGGAGAACTGCGGGACACAGTGTTTGGTTTTTCAGATAGCTGTTGACAACAGCAGCAATGCAGTGATCCTTAATGGAAAGGAGAAGGCCATAAGCAAAACTTTGAATGAGAAGTCAGGCCTGTGGAATGCCTGCATAATGGGTTTGGAGAGGTGGAGAGGTGGTTGGGAACCGGGGTTTCTAGCTAGGGCAGTGCAGATGGAAGAGCAGATAGGATTACTCTGGAAAAGGATGAATGGCGGTAGGAGGAATAGGAGAACCAGAGACAGAACTTTGAGAAATCCTACCTCTCAGGGATAAGAGGAGTCAAAACAGGAAAGAGAGAGAATGATTACCAGTAGGAGACTGCAATGCATCAGATGCCAGGGACAGGAGTTTTCAAAAGATAGTCAGGGGGGCTGTGCTGGGCAGAAGTCTTGGGAGAAAACTAGAAGAGGCAGCAAGAATCCAGTAAATCGGGGAGCATTGGTGCCCTTGTGTGTTTCAGTAGAGGCAGAGGAAGGACGAAGCCAGGCTCTGCGAGCAGTTAGAGAAGGCCAGGTTGGGGACCAAATGGACACACCAGGGATGATTGTTGTGCTGCAGATGTGTAGTACTTTGTGGGTAGAGGTCTGATGTTACTATAATGAGGAAGTCACGTTAGTTCGTACGGAGGGTTTTTTTCTTTGCATGTTAATACTTTGCATTGCTGGCTAATAGCAACTGAGCGTAGCAGACCTCCTGGAGACGGGGAGCAGCACATGGTGCCTGGTGTCCCGGTTGCTCTCCTGTTTGGTTTTGTGGCAGGTGCTACATCTTGAAGGGCTTTGGGGGCAGTCCTCGCCAGTCTTCGTGCGTGTGTTCACTGGTTCCATGCCACTTGGTAGCCTCAACCCTTCTGCTTGCCTCTTCCATCACGCTCTCCCACCCCTATCTTTTTAAGGTAAAGAGTCCTATCTGTTAGAGTGTTTTTCTTAGGTATTTATTATTTTCTCAAGTTTCAGTGTTGTGTTTTTGTTGTTGTTATGGTTACTGTTTTTGTTAGTGCTTGGGTTAAAATTTTAATTCATTTCTTTCCCAGCCTTTTTTTTTTCTGATAAGCCTTATTTATTTGTTTGTTTATTTTAGTTTGAGCTTTTAAAACATTCATTTTTTAGCAATACCTACGTGTAGTTATGGACAACATTACCATGACCCCTTTTCCTAAGATTGAACAATGAGGGAAGGGGCATGAGAGGGAGTGGCAGGGTCTTGGGAAGGTTTTCTCAAGGATCCAAAGACTTGACCGTGCTTGGTAGCAAAGTGGTCTGAATTGGCTTCCACTCAGTGACATTTCCTAGGTGCTCTCCATCATATATTTAGGTGGTTATGTTTTTGCATTTTTATCTTCTGTATGATATTTCGCTACAGTCTGAACAAGCGTCTGAGGCCGAAATACACCCCCAGCTGAACAGAGCCCCCTCTCAAGCTGCAGACAGTAGTCCAACGAAGAAGGTAAGGCCTATGGGAAGGTGCCTCTGTGATAGCATTGTAAGCGCCCCCACCCCTGCCGCGCCCCAGCCCGGGCTTCTTGGCTCTCTTTGCAAATCTGTTTCACTTTCATTTCAGTGTCCTGACCTGAATGTTAATGATCCTGCTTTCCTAGAACTTGGGTTCTTTGTGAGGATTGGGGTGCTGATGGTTCTTGGGCCTGCCCTTGATGTCACTGACAGTTTGCACTTCCTCTTCAGCCTCCAGCTAAACATGGAGGCCATGTTTTTAACAAGTTCAGGAGGTGCGGTGGGGAGGGCCAAGCGCCTTTAGCAAAACTCTGTGCACTGCTGAGCCTCTAGGAGGGCCTGTGGTGGGGGGCAGTGTAGTCTGCACTTCTTCCTCTGTGTGCCCCAGTCCGTCCTTGCATCCTGGCGTCTTCACCTTAACCCCCCAGTGTCACTGAATCCCAGGTCACTTACTCAGGAGGCGCTACTCAGTTGTCATGCTCTCTCTCCACCTTGTTACCCTCTCCTTGCTGCTCTCCATTTTTCTACGGCCCTCCTCTGCTCAGAGCATGGGCCCTGGGCTCGGGAGCACGGGTGAGGAGGGGCCTCCCAGACAGAGGCTGGCTGTCTCCTTCCAGAAGACACTGTGGCCCTTGAGCTTGCCTTCATATCTGAATTGGAATGGAGGAATGAGGAGACCTTCACAAACTTCAAAACTCACAACATATTCCCACAAGCCCCAAAGTGAGATGAGTCTGCTCACAAAGTGAGCTTCGTCTGCAGTCAGAAGAGGCCTCATGCTGTGAGATGCCCACAGCATTGAAAAAAGGGAGAGGGTGGAAAGGTGGGCCACTGGAATCTCATTCCTCTGTCCTTTCAGGTGTGAAAAGTGGTAATAGACTGCAAGCATGGAAAGAAAAAAAGAAAAGGAAAAAAAGAAAGGCCCCCCAAAAAGAAAGGCCCCAATATTTGATGTCTGTGTCCCCACCCCGTTCTTGCGAAGCCTTGAATCCACCTTCTGTCATCAGGTGTGGGGTTTGAACAGAGTGTGCGCCTGACCTGGGAATAGGCCTAGGAGGAACATGAGGACATTGACGTGGTGGGGAACATTTCAGTTTTTAACTTTTGGGTTTTATTTTATGTATTTAATCCTCAGGACACACCATATTCTCAGCCTCCATCAAAGCCCATCCGAAGGAAATTCCGACCTGAAAACTCAGCTACAGAAAACCAAGAGCCTTCTAGCACTGTTGGCGGGCCGGCATCCACAGCGACCGGGAAACCCCACACAGCAGTCCAAAAGTAAGTACAGCAGATCAGGGAGGTCAGCAACCACCTTTTCAGTCTTTGTATGCGTGTACATGTAAATCTGTTTACATATATACTAGTGGCCATGGAAGTGTGTGATTTCGTGGCTGCAGTTTTGTCTTACTTCTCTCTCTGCTGGTACTAGAGGCTCCCTGTTACCTAAAGAGACCTTCTAAGCTATAGGACTTAACCTGAGCCAAGGGGCAAGCGAGCACAAAGCTGTGGCATTTTAGTTGGTTTGATTTCCTTCCCTTCCTTCCTCCTCTTCCTCTCCTTCCCACCCCTCTTCCTGGTGCTGGCCTACATTTTCCTAGGACGAAGACAGTGAAAAAAATGGCAGTTTCCCCTCTTTGCCTGTCTTCAATTAGCAGTAATCACACCTCGGATAAACCTCATTGGGGTACGATACTGCCAGTGTGGAAAGCTGTCTTATGCTCCCCCCGACCCACCTGGGCAAATGGCTAGCTTCCTGACCCTCAGCCCCAACTTTGAGAAGATGTGGCTTGTGATTTCTTTTCATGCCCCATGACAATTTTCTGTTGTTGATCATGTCAGCACAGAATGGTCACATGGAGTTTCCAGAATGTATGTCTGACTGGCTGTAACAGACACTGGAGGAGGTGGCACGGGTGGGGGGTGGTGGTACCTGTGGACAAGGCCAGGAACCAAGAGAACAATGCTCTGGACAGACCGTTTTTCTCCAGAGGCTTTGGCTTTAAGAAAGGCTGTCCCTTGCCTCAGTTTCCCTGTAGTGAAATTAAGCTAGGTACTAAGGGCAGAAACCCGCTGCTGTGCCTGACTTCACAAGTGAACTCTACTGGTCACTAACATCCATGCTCAAGATAAGCCCTGACACTGCTCTTGGGGCTTTGTCGATCCCAGAGCAAGATTCCTTGGGTGCAGCTTGCCTCGGAAGCCAAAACCCCATGGGGAATCTGTGCAGCACTCTTCAGATGATGGTTTTTGTGTCTTTTTTTTTTTTCCAAATAGACAGTTCCCTGGTGGTATCAGTGCATAAAGGAAATCTGTTTGGTCCTTAATGGCCCCTGGGAGCTTGGACCATCTTTCAGCCACTGTCAGGCCTGGGGGCTGGACCCCTGTCAGGGACAAAGGTGGCTGAACTTGTTTCCGTGAGCTGGCCTGGCTCTGCAGTGTAATCCCTGCTTCACATTACTGCTGGCCAGTCTGTGGCAGCTCCGGCATCCCCCACACTGGATGGACGGCAGCTGGCTGAGCTCCCCCAGAGGTCTTTTTCAGTTTCTTTCCTTTGCCTGTGGGGTTTTTTTTTTTTTTTAAAGATTTTTATTTATTTATTTGATAGACAGAGAGAGATCACAAGTAGGCAGAGAGGCAGGCAGAGAGAGAGGGGGAAGCAGGCTCCCTGCTGAGCAGAGACCCCCCCCCCCGGTGTGGGACTCGATCCCAGGACCCTGAGATCATGACCTGAGCTGAAGGCAGAGGCTTAAACCACTGAGCCACCCAGGCACCCCAACCTGTGGGTTTTTAAAAACAGTTTTATTGAGATATAATTCACATAGCATACATTTCACCCTTTTACGTGTACAGTTCAGTGGTTTTTAGTATATCTACAAAGTTGTAAAACGGTTGCCACAAACTAATTTTAGAACATTTTTATTGTTCCCCAAAGAAATTCCATGCTGATTAGGAGTCACTTTCCATTTCCTGTCCCATGTCCCAGGCAAGCACTAATCTGTTTTCTGTCTTCAGAGGTTTGCCTGTTCCGGCCGGTCCATGCAGATGGAACCATGCAACACGTGGTCTTCTGTGGCCGACTTTTTTTCAGTTCACATAATGTGTTCAATGTTTATCTGTGTTTTTGCTAAAATCAGTACTTGGTTCTTTTTATTGCTTATATAACGTGCTAATGTACAGCTGTAGCACATTTTACTCACCCACTCAGCACCTGATGGACATTTGGGTCGGTTCCACTTTGAAGCTGTAAAGAATCATGCTGATACACTATGGGTGGACAAGTTCTAGTGTGGACTTGTGATTTCATTGGTCTTGAGGATGTACCTAGGAGTGGAATTGCTAGGTCATATGGCCACTCTGTATTTAATATTTTGAGGACTTGCCAAACTCTTTTTCCACAGTGGCTGCAGCATTTTACTGTCCTATCGGTAACATACAAGAGTTCTAATTTCTCTGGTTTTGTTTTGTTTTGTTTTGTTTCCAACACTTGTTATCTTTAAAAAAAAAATGGTCACAGCCATCCTAGTGGATGTGAAGGGGTATTTCACTGTGTTTTTGATTTGCATTTCCCTAATGGCTAATGATATTGGGTATCTTTTCATGTGTTTATTGGCCATTTGTCTATCTTCTTAGGGGAAATGTCTGCCCAGACCGTTTGCCCTTTTCTGCTTGGATTATTTATCTTTTTGTTTTGAGTTATGAGTTCTTGACTGAAGCAGATTCTCCTTCAGATAACATCATTGTCTATTTCATTTAGGGCAAAGGAAAAATGAAATAGTCTCTCCAAGTGAGCTGCTGAGTCCAGATATGACTAATAAACAACTCTTGGATTGTGTCAAAATTACTGAGCTGCTTGTCGGACAAAAGTGCTTTTTTTTTTTAAAGAAATAATTTGGCTTACTTGGTTTTCCCTCACATCTTGTGCATCTAGTAAAGATGGACTTTGGGAAAATAAAATGGTTTGAAGAGTTTGGAGAGAGAGGATATTGTATAATAGTCCTGTGAAACTGTGCCCGCCTCCGTGGCTTTGCTCTTCTCTCAAACCTCCGGAAGTGTCCTGGACCACCCCAGGGCACGCCCAGCAGCCGGGGTGGCAGTGTCTGCTTGCCTGCGTGACATTCTCAGTGTGCTTGGGATTCTGTGTTCCCTCCTGCTTCACGGCTGGCCGTCGTGGCATGCCCATGGGGTCGATGAGTGGCATCCCTAATGAAAACCTGCCATTTCCAAGTAGACAAAAGGCAATACAAGTTCAGTTCTTAGAAGCTGTGCTCATAATTCCTTGGGAGAAATCAGGGCTCAGTGTGAAGGCTGAAAAGATTTTTCTCATCTAGAGACCCCCAGCTTATATTCTTTCAAATGTTGGTTTAGCTGTTTGAATGAAACCCAGTTAACAGGCACTCAGATAACATAGAAATTGACTTCTTTCTTGTCTAAACGTCTGAGTTGGTGAGTGGTCCCGAAGCATAGGGTAGCTCTGTGCAGGAACCCAGCTGCCTTCCCATATTCTTATTCTATTTTTTTCAAGATTTTATTTATTTATTTGACAGAGAGAGATCATAAGTAGTCAGAGAATAGGGAGAGACAGAGGGGGAAGCAGGCTCCCCACCGAGCAGAGAACTCAATGTAGGGCTCGATCCCAGGACCCCGAGATCATGACCTGAGCTGAAGGCAGAGGCTTAACCCACTGAGCCACCCAGGTGCCCCCCATATTCTTATTCTAGATCCCCATGGAGGTTGTCTTTATCCCTATGGTTGAAGATGGCTGCCTAACATGTTCACATTTCAGGCCCCAGAAAGGGGGAAGGAACAAATGGAGAGAAAACAGACTACCTTGAAAGGTATGACTCAGAAGTGGCATCTCTGATCCCATTGGCCCAAACGTAGTCATGTGGCCTTACCTACCTACAAGAGAGACTGGGAAATGTAGTTTCTAGTTGGAGGGCCATGTGCCTCACTCAAACTGAAAATGATAGGCTACTGCAGATACAAAGGCATAGGATTAGGTTTTGGAGGATAATCTGCCACAAAACCTTGAGTGGACAGTGCCTCACGATGCTGCTGTTCTGGATTGATAAATAGCGTGACACACAATAGAACCAGACAAAATAAATTGTCTGCTTAAGCGTTACTCCTTCATTTTCCTCCCTGGAAACCAGAGCAGTTCCAGAGAAGCCTGGAAGAGTGAGTAAAAATATTAAGAGAACCTGAAGAGACTGTGGAAGCAACTGTTAAGAGGGTGAGGCAGGTTAAATGCTCTGCTGACCCCTTCAGAGGTATTCTGGGCTTGATCCTATCTTGGTGTTATTTAGGGCTCCTTTGGTAGCAAATAATAAAAGGCAACTCGAGGTAGCAAAAGATACTCTTTATTATAAGGGTATAGGTGTGACTCAGGGAAATCAGTGGCAGGAGTGGATCAGAAGAGAACATTGCAAACCTTCTGGGGCTCATTTTGATGCCTCTCAGTTTTCTTAAGGTGTTTTTGACATTTTTATCTGTAAAGACTCCTCACCTTCAGCTCCAGAGATCCCATTCTCACTGTGCAGGCCCACGCCGAACTAAACTATGAGCCATAACTCAAGTCCTTTGGAGGGAGCGTCTGGTCAGCTCAGCATGGGCAGGATCCATTCAGGTGTCAAAATCAAGGGCAAGGTTTTCTCGAGACAAAAACAACTGCCTGCCAGGGGCTCATCCTTGTGGAGGAGGTGGAGGGAGATGGAGCCAGTTCCCAAAGGAGAGGGAAACCATTAGGAGCTGGACATACATGGTGTGGTGGTAGCGTAAGGAGGGGCAGCAAGTTCTGATCAGCACCTTTTAAAAAACTTTTTATTTTGGTACAATTATAGATTTACAGGAAATTACAAAAACGATACAGAGCAGTCCTGTGGCTCTTTTACCTAGTTTCTCCTAATGATGACATTTTACCTAACTCTCGAACAATATCAAAACCAGGAAACTGACATTGGGGCAGCGTATGCATAGTTCCATGCCGTTTAATCACATGTGTGGTGTCTTGTAACTGCCCCTGTAATCAAGGTACAGAAATCAGACCTACCTTCTCCTCATCACCATTCCTTACTCCTGGCCACCACTGGTCTGTTTCCCATCTCTAGAATTTTTTCATTTTGAGAATGTTATATAAATAAAATCACACAGCATGTGCCCTTCCGAGTTTAGCTTTTTTTCACTTGGCACAGTCTCTTGACATCTAAGTTACGTATCTCAGTGAGCACTGCTAAGCGCTATTCCGTGGAATGGCTGTGCCGCAGTCTCTTGAGCCATTCGCTTGTTGAGAGACATTTTGGTTGTGCCTAGTTGCTGGGCATCATAAGCAAAGTTACTGTGAGCATCTTGTGTGTAGGTTCTTGTGTGTGCACAAATTTTCATTTCTCTGATGTAAATGGCCAAGTTATAGAGATAGTGAATCACTGTACTGTACACCTAAAACTAATGTAACATTGCTACTTATAATCAAATTTTAGAAAGTAAAAAGATACAGTACTAATTAAATTATCTTTTTCACTTGATGTGATGTTAGTAAAAATGTAAAGTTTAAAAAATTTTTTAAAAAGACCAAAGCTTACCAAATATCAAAAAAAAAAAAAAAAGTAAAGTTTGTAAGGCATTCTAATAAAAGCCTTAGAAGTAAAAAAAAATGGTCAAGGGTATGATTGCTGGGTTGTGTGCTGAGTGTATGTTTAGTTTTTGGTTTTGTTTTAAGATTTTTATTGATTTAATTGAAAGTGAGAGAGAATGAGCAAGTACCTAAGTTGGGGGTAGGGGTAGTGGGAGAGGAAGAGGGAGAAGCAGACGCCCCGCTGAGTAGGGAGCCCATGTAGGGCTTGATCCCACGACCCTGGGGTCATGACTCTAGCTGAAGGCAGACGCCCAACTGACTGAGCCACCTGGTGCCCCAAGTGTATGTTTAGTTTAAAAAAACTGCCAAAAAAGAAACTGCCAAGTTGTTTTCCAAAATGGCTGCACCATTTTACATTTCCACCAGCAATGTCTGAGAGATGTAGTTTCTCCACATCCCCACCAGCATTTGGTATTGTCACTGGTTTTTTTTATTTTAGCTGTTCGAATAGGTGGGTAGTTCTATCCTTTTGTGGTCTTCATTTGCATTTCCCTAATGGCTAATGAAGTTGAGTGTCCTTTCATGTGTGTATTTGCCGTCATGTCTCCTCTTTGGTGACGTGTCTCTTCATGTCCTTTGCCCGTTTTCTAATTGAATTAGTTTTTTGCTGTTGAGATTTGAGAGTTCTTTTTATATATTGCCAGGAATGTGGTTTGCAAATATTTTCTCTTAGTCTGGAGCCTGTCATTTCATCCTCTTAACACTCATTTGCAATACAAAAGTTTTTAAAATTTTGAAGAAGTCCTACTTACTGATTTTTTTTTTAATCTTTTATGGATTGTGCTTTTGTTGTTACATCTAAAAACTCTTCACGAACAAGCCCTAGATCTTGAAGATTTTCTCTTATGTTTTCTCCTAAAAGTTTTATAATTTTGCATTTTATATTCACGTTGCTTGATTCATTTTGTATTGTTTTATGTAAGATTGGTTTGTATCAGTGTTCTTGGCCTATGGATATTGAATTGCTTCAGTGCTGTTGGTTGAAAAGGTTATTCTTGGGGCACCTGGGTGGCTTGGTTGGATGTCCGACTCTTGGTTTTGGCTCCGGTCATGATCTCATGAGCTGTGGGATTGAGCCCTGCATCAGGCTCCCCACTCCGCGCTCAGTGGTGGGGTTAGGGGGTTAGGGCTGCTTGAAAGATTCTCTCCCTCTGCCCCTCCCCCAGTCAGGCATGCTGTCTCTCTAAAAATAAATAAATAAATCTTAAAGACAAAGAAAAAGCTATTCTTCCTCCATTGACTTGCTTTTGCACCTCTGTCAAAAGTGAGTTGTCTGTATTAGTGTGAGTATGTTTCTGGGTTCTCTATTCTGTTCCACTGATTGATGTGTTTTTCCCTCTGCGGATACCACCCGGTCTTGATTACTGCCTTCATTTTAGTTACTTGATAACTATAACTATATAATAAAATATCTTCTATCTCTCCCACTTTTTTATGATTTTTCAGAATTGTTTTAGATATTCTAATTCCTCCAGCTTTCCATATAAATTTTAGAACAGTTTTGTCTTGCTCTACAAAAAAATCTTGCTGAGATATTGATACAAATTGTGCTAAACCTTTGGAGCAACGGGGTGGCTCAGCCAGTTAATCGTCTACTTTCAGCTCAGGTCATGATCCCAGGGTCCTGGGAACGAGTCCCACGGCTGGCTCCCTGCTCCGTGGGGAGCCTGCTTCTCCCTCTCCCTCTGCACCCCACTCTGGCTTGTACTCTCTTGCATGTCTCTTTCTCGCTCAAATAAATAAATGATCTTTAAAAATTAGAAAAAAAGAATTGTGTTAAACCTTTATGTCAGTCTGAGGAGAGTTGACATCTTTACTATGTTAAGTCATTCAATCCATGAACATGAATAAATACTTATTTTGACTCTTTTTCATTACTGTTGTATAGTTTTCAGCATTTATGAGACTGATGCACTACCTACTGCGCTAATGAGGCACCTTATTTTTCAGCATTTAAATCTTGTGTATGTTTTGATATATCTAAGAACTTCAGTTTGAAGCTTTGTAAATGATACTGTATTTTTTATTTTTTTCCTCAAGTATTCAGTGTTAGTGTATCAAAATTCTATTGATTTTTAAAAAATACTTGTTTTTTTAAAAAAGATTTTATTTATTTATTTGACAGACAGAGATCACAGGTAGGCAGAGAGGCAGGCAGAGAGAGAGAGGAGGAAGCAGGTTCCCTGCTGAGCAGAGAGTCTGATGTGGGGCTCGATCCCAGGACACTGGGATCATGACCTGAGTTGAAGGCAGAGACTTTAACCCAGTGAGCCACCAAGGCGCCCCTATTGATTTTTTTAAAAAATTATTTATTTGAGAGAGAGGAGCAGAGGAAGAGGGATAAGCAGACTCTATGCTGAGTGCAGAGCCTGACACAGGGCTCGATCCCACAACGCAGAGGTCATGACCTGAGCTGAAATCAAGAGTCGGATGCTTAACTGACTGAGTCACCTAGGCACCCCCATTCTTTTGATTTTTGTACATTAATCTTCTCTCCTCCAAACTCATTCCTATTCTTGCTGAAATCATTTATTAGTTCAGATAATTTTTTTATAGATTCCTTGGAGTTTCCTTTGTAGGCCATCATGTCATCTGCAGATGGGGACAGTTTCGTTCTTTTCAATATGTGTGCCTTTTATTTCCTTTTCTTGCATTACTGTGTTGGCTAGGACTTCTAGCACTGTGTTGAAAACAGTAATGAAAGTAGAAATCCTTGCTTTGTTCCTCGTCTCAGAGGGAAAGCATTCAGTTTTTCATTATGTATGATGTCAGCTGTAGGGTTTTTTTTTTTGTAGAAGTTCTTCATCATGTTGAACAAGTGGGCCTCTATTCATAGTTTTCTGAGAATTTTTTTTTTATCGTGAATGGGTATTGAGTTTCATCAGGTGATTTTTCTATATCAGTTGATATAGTTGTGTGATTTTTTTTTTCTTTTACCTGTTAGGATGGTAGATTATACTGATTGACTTTTGATTATTGAATCAGCCTTGCATCTCTGGAATAAAGCTCTCTTGGTCATGGTGTATAAGTTTTTAATACATTGCTAAATTATATTTGCTAATATTTTGTTAAATTTTTTGCCTCTGTGTCCCGGAGGGATATTGTGTCTAATTTATGTCTTTCTAGGCTGCCCTTTTCGAAGTCATTTGGCTAGAGAGAGCAGGATTTAGCTGAGGGGAGACTTTTTATTGTCTGCCCTTATTGATGTTTATGGATTGCTGACTTTTCCACCGTCCAGTCTGGGACATATGAAGCAAAAAAGAAAACCCAGAGAATTCACTGCTATCTGTTTCTCTGGGTACTGAGTTCCCTGGCTGGTTTGCCTTCCTCACTCCACTTTTTAGAGTAATGTTATGTTTGTCTTATGTATTATGTCCAGGATTTTAACTTTACTTGGTGGGGTAGAGAGAAGTATGTCTACTTCACATTGTCCTGAGATTGGAAATCCTGTCCTTATCTTTCTAAAAGTAGATTTTTTTTAAAGATTTTATTTATTTATTTGACAGAGAAAGATCACAAGTAGGCAGAGAGGCAGGCAGAGAGAGAGGAGGGAAGCAGGCTTCCTGCTGAGCAGAGAGCCCGATGCGGGGCTCGATCTCAGGACCCTGAGATCATGACCTGAGCCGAAGGCAGAGGCTTAACCCACTGAGCCACCCAGGCGCCCCTAAAAGTAGATTTTAAAGCCTATTCCCTGCTTCTTTATGGATGAAGAAATTAATCTTTCAACTTCTTTGGAAGGGAGTATGCCTTCTGCAGATTAGGAGAGTGGGTAGCATAGTGTATATACTCAGTGAATATTAATCAGATCTCCGCAATGGTCACTGGACATTCTGGTTAAGTTGCCCTGGCGTAGAAGCTACCCCTCACTGATTGCACATATGTCTGTTTTCCTAGGGGAACTTAAATTGCCCTTTTGCTCTGAGAATTCAGTCTTTTTTGCTGTGGGGTATGAGACTGTAGTTTATACCGTCATGTTGATTTATCATCCCAACTGTAGACAGCTTTGGGGGAGAAAGAGGGTTCTAAGAATGATTCGGGCCAGTCATGCCGTGTAAGCAGAGACTGTAATGGGCAAAGTGGAGCAGACGGTCACCCTAGTTAGACGTGTTCTGTGAATTTACTATTGACTTAATTTGGGAATAATGTTATTAAAACATTTTCTCAAGTGCCATAGATGTATGCTGGTGTATGCACGTGCATGAGCGTGTACACACACACACACACACACACACACACACACACTCAAGCAGTCATGCCTAATAATAAAGAAATGAAGGAGAGTTACATAGGACGGCCAAGTTTTGTAGGATTTTTCCTAACGAGAATGTTCTTCTATTCATTTCCTTCAGACTTGTCCACAGGGGCCACCTGCAGGTCTTTTAAATGCCATTAAGGCTTACATGAAAAGGGCATTCTAGTTAATGTGGTTTGTCAGGAAGAAATACTTATTAAAATGTCTTGGAATAAATGGAATGCGAAGTTTGAAAAGGTCCAATTCACAGCTTTTCTTTCAAGTTATAAAATGGGAACTACTTCAGGTGTAAATAATTCATCCCGACAAATGTGTTTCGTTTGGTGCCTGCCCGCCTGCCTGTGAATATACGATTTTCTTTTTGGAGCCTGTGGTATTAGTCCCTCATTGAGCACTTCTCACGAGTCAGGGTGTTTTGACCCGCAAGGGTCTGGACCCTTGAGTTCTATTTCGGTGAACTGTTTGTACTTTTTTATAGACAGTCTTCCAAACAGAAGAAGGCGATTCAGACTGCTATCCGCAAAAATAAAGAGGCGAATGCAGTGCTGGCCCGGCTGAACAGTGAACTCCAGCAGCAGCTCAAGGTAAGGAGCTTTCCGAAATTGGATTACCAGGCTTTTCTTCTGGTGGTTTTGTTTGGACCATTGGCTGAGCACCTGGTTCCATTCCTATTGGTAAGACTGGCGTCTTTGTTGGCAAACCTCTTTTGGAAGGCAGAGAGTTGCTGCGCTTCAGTTTCATGGGTTGGTTCTTGTATGTTTAGGGGAAGACTAGTCACTTGAATGTGCGCCTGCATATTGTGTATCCGTGATTAGGACAGAGAGTCTGTCACAAAGGCTGTCTGAAGCGTTCTTCATTGCCGAAAGCTTCCGGACAAGCCTCTGATTGTTTAGGTCCTCTCTGAATGATGGGCTACTTACTTAGGTGGAACAGGGTAGCCCTGATTCTGTCAAAGGCCCACCCCCTCCTGCAGGCAAATGGTTCCGTGTCACCTTCGCAAGAACATCACCCCTCTCCTTACCACCTCTTCCTCGTCCCCATTCCTCTCCCCTGTGTTAGTTTTCCAGGACTGCCATAACGAAGTACTACAACCTTGGTGGCTAAAAGTACCAGAAATCACTTCTCCCAACTCCGGAGACTAGAAGTCCAAAATCGAGGTGTCAGCAGAGCCATGAGCTCTCTGAAGGCTCTCGGGGAGAATCCTTCTTTTCCTCTTCCCAGCTTCTGGTAGTGGTTGGCCATCCCAGACGTTCCTCGGCTTCCCCATGTCTCATTCCTATATCTGTCTCCACTGTCACATGGTATTCTCTTTGGGTCTCTCTGTGTCTGTGTCCAAATTCCTTTTCTTATTGTGTCCTCTTCTTATAGGGACACCAGTCATTGAATCGAGGCCCCCCCAAATTTAGTGTAACCTCATTTTAATTACTTCCACAAAGGTCCTGTTTCTCTATGAGGTCATATTTACAGGTGCTGAGGGTTAGGACTTAAGTGTATCATATTGGAGGACACAGTTCTACCTACCGCATCCACTGATTCTCTCCTGCATCATTCCCATCCACATAAACGTGCTCTAGTACTGTCCGTGATCTTGACATCACATCCTTCTTCAACTGCAGCCCCCTCTCTCTTTTCTCTTTCACGGCTAGGTTGCTTAGGAGTTGTTTTCATTTACTGTCTTTCCTCACCAACAGCTTTCTCTCTCTCCACTTCAGTGTGGCTTTGCTCTCCTCCATTCACACCCCTCCTGCAACCAAATCCAACGGGCCTATTTTGGTGTTACTTGACTTTTCGGGAGAATTCTACACAATTGGCCATTGCCTCCTCTGATATGGCCTTTCTCACTGGATTTGGACTACTGTTTTTTTTCATATTCCTTTTAATACCTCCCTCTCCCCCTCCTTCCCTTCCTTCCTGGTGCCTCTCCCTTAGCATTCAGTGCTATTTCTTCCTTCTTCAGTTTCTCTTTTATTATTCCGCCTTTGCCCTGATACTTTATTAGGAACATTTTCAAGCATACAAGAAAGGTGAAAGAATCCTACAGTAAATGCTTTTATAGCCACCTCTTTTAACATTTTACTATGCTTGTTTTATCACATATCTACTCCTCTGTTCATCAGTCTACCTTATTTTTAACATGTTTTTCAGTAAATTGCAGACATCTGTATGCATCCCCTAAATGTTGCAACGTGTAGATCATTAACTAGTGTTCAGTATATGTACAGATTTTTCTGATGATGTTATGTTTTACATATAGTGAATGTACAGATCTTAAGTGTGCCATTTGCTAAGTTTTTACAAATGCATGTACTCATGGAACCCAAACCCCTACTATTGAGATATAGAACACTACCACCACCCTCCGAGGCTGCCTCCTGCTCCTTCCTTGCCAGTTCCTGCCCCAACGTGCACGGAGGCAACCACTGTTCTTACTTTGTTATGCCATAGTTTTATTTATTCTGTAACTCTCTATAAATGGTGTTCTGTAACATAAACTTTTATGTAAAGCTTATTTCACTTAGTATTACATTTTTGAAATTCATTGATACAGCATGTGTCAGTAATCCGCTCGATAGTATTCCATTGGGTGAGTATGTCGCAATTTCATGATCAGTTCTTCTATTCATACACACTTCTATTAATACACATTAATACACACTGGAGCTGTTGCCAGTTTTTGTCTATTTTGAAGAAAACCACGTTTTTGAATAAGTCTTCATGTGGAAATACGTCCTCATTTCTCTTGGGGAAGTACCCAAGGTTCGGATTAGTAGGTAATGTGGTGAACATATGTGATTAGTTTTGTTAGAAACTGCTAGAGCTTGGGGTGCTTGGGTGGCTCATTTGATCAAGCGACTGCCTTTGGCTCAGGCCATGATCCCCAGAGTCCTGGGATCGAGCTCAATGGAGAGCCTGCTTTTCCTTCTCCCTCTGCTGCGCCCCTGACTTGTGCATGTGCTCTCTCTCTCTCTCTTCCCCCCACGCCCATCAAATAAATAAATAAAATCTTAAAAAAAAAAGGAAGGAAATTGCTAGAGCTTTTCCCAAAGTGGTTTTAGCATTTTGTACTCCTCCCACTAGACTGAGAGTTCCTGTAGTTCCACATCCTTGCCTCCATTTGGTGGTGGTCTTTTATAATTTTAGTTGATCCTGTGGTAATTTAGTTTTTATTTTGCATCTCCTTGATGCTTAATTTTGGTCAGCATTTTTATTACAATTATTTTCCTTTCATATATTTTATTTTATGAAGTGTCTATTCAGAATATCTGGCCATTTAAAAAATTTTTTTAGTCTTTTTTGGTGGCATTGTAAGTAGATCTTTTTTATATTATCTTGGTTACTAGTCCTTTGTCAGAGATCTGTTTTATAAACGTTTTCTTCCAGTCTTTTATTTTCGTAACTATATCTTTTCAAGAACAGACTTTTTAAAATTTTTGTAAAGTCTAATTTATTGGATTTTTTTTCTCTTATGGTTCCTATTTTCTTCCTGTATAAGGAAACTGCCTACATCTAAATTATGAAGATAGTCTCCTATGTTTTCTTTTAAAGGTATTATTGTTTTAGCTTTTGAATTTAGGTCTTAAATTGCTTTTTTAAACCACTTCATTGAGGTATAACTGACACACAAAAGCTGATGCATATTTAATGTATGCAGTGTGATACATACGGTTGGAAGGTAATTATATATCTGTGGACCCATCACAAGTTATGCCATAAAAGTATTCACATCTAAAAGTTTCCTTTCCTCTCTTTATTTATTCTTATTCTTATTCCTATTCTTATTATTATCATTTCATTATTATTCTTTTGTGTATGTGACAAGAACACTTAACATAAGATCTACTCTCTTGGCAACTTTTTAATTATACACTATAGTAAAATTAATTGGAACTATGAGGTACAGTAGATCTCTAGGCCTTACTCATTCTGTATAACTGAAACTTTGTACTGTTTGAATAGTACTTCCGCATTTCCCCCAGCCCCTGACAATCACCATTCTGTACTCTCCTTCTATGAGTTTGACTGTTGTAGATTCCTCATATGAGTGGTGTTGCTTAGCATTTGTCCTTCTGTGTCTGGCTTATTAATGTCCTCCAAGTTTTATCTATGTTGTTGCAAATGGCTGAATTTCTTTCTTTTTAAAGGCTGAATAATATTCCATTGTATGTATATACATTTTCTTTATCAATTTGTCCATTGGTGGACATTTAGGTTCCTTCCATATCTTGGCTATTGTGAATAATGCTACAGTGTACATGAGAGTACAGATATCTCTTCAACATACTGATTTTAATTCCTTTGGAGATATACCCAGAAGCTGGATCATATTTGGTAGTTGTATTTTTTCAGTGTTATTGAAATATAATTGACATATAACACTGTGTATAGTTATACAACATATTAATTTGATACATTTACATATTGCAATATGATTGTCAAAGTATTGTTAATACCTTTGTTACCTCACATAATTACCAATTCTTTTATGTAGTGAGAACATTTAAGATTTACTCTCTTGGCAACTTTCAAGTATGTCATACAGTATTGCCAACTGTAGTCACCGTGTTGTACGTTAGATCCCTAGAAGTTAATCATCTTATAACTGGAACTTTGCAGCCTTGGTTAATATCTCTCCATTTCCCCTCCAGCCCCCGGCAACTTCCATTTTACTTTCTGTTTCTGTGAATTTGGCTTTTTTACTTCCACACACAGGTGATATCACTCAGTATTTGCCTTTCTTTGTCTGACTTGTTTCCCTTGGCATAGTTCCCACAAGGTCTATCCATGTCACAAATGATAGGATTTCTGATTTCCTTCTTCCTTATGGCTGAATAGTACACCATTGTATGTATGTACTCCATCTTTATTCATTCATCTGTAGACAGATACTAATGTTGCCTTGGCTTGGCTGTTGTAAATAATGCTGCAGTGAACGTGGGAGTGCAGATATTTCTTTGAGATGCTGATTTTTATTTCATTTGGATACCCAGAAGTGGGATTGGTAGATCATTTGGTAGTTTTTTTTTCTCCATGTTATTTTCCATGGTGGCTGCACCAACTTACCTCCCTACCAACAGGGCACAGGGATTCCCTTTTCTCCACATTTTTGGCACACTTATCTCTTACCTTTTTGATAATAGCCAGGGGTGAAGTGATACTGCATTGTAGTTTTTTTTTTTTTTTTAAGTAGGCGTCACACCCAATGTGGGGCTTAAACTCACAGCCCTGAGATCAAGAGTTCCATGCTCTCCCGCCGGTGCCCCTTATTGTTGTTTTGATTTACATTTCCTTGGTGATTACATTTCCTTGGAGATTGGGCATCTTTTTACATACCTGTTGGTCATTTGTTTTGGTATGTTGTGTTTCCATTTTCATTTGTTTCAAGATAGTTTTTAATTTCTTCTTTGACCTATTGGTTGTTCAGGAGTGTGTTAATTTCTACGTATTTGTGAATTTTTCAGCTTTCTTTGTATTAGTTGATTTCTACTTTCATAACACTGTGTTTGGAAAAGATGATTTGGTATGATTTCAATCTTTTAAAGTTTCTTAGGGCTTGTTTTGTGACCTATTGTGATATATCCTGGAGAGTGTTCCATATGTATTCAAAAATATATATTCTGCTGCTGTTGGATGGAATGTTCTTTCTGTCTCTTAGGTCCATTTGGTCTAAAGTATAGCGCAAGTTCAACATTTCCTTATTGATTTTCTGTCTGGATGATATATTCATTGATTTCTCCCTTCAGATCTGTTATTTGCTTAATGTATTTTGGTGCTCTGATGTTGGTTACATACATATTTACAGCTGTTATATTTTCTTGATGGATTAACTATTTTAACACTATATAATGACCTTCTTTGCCTCTTGTTACAGTTTCTGGCTGAATGTCTATTTTTTCTGAGTTAAATATAGCTACCCTGCTCTCTTGGTTTTCATTTGCATGAATTACCCTTTTTTATCCCTTCACTTTGAGCCATGTGTGTGACCCTGAAGCTGAAGTGAGCCTCTTGTAGACAACATATAGTTGTGTCTTGTTTTTAGACACTTTATGCCATTTTGGTTGGAGAATATAATTCATTACATTTAAAGTAATTATTGATAGGTGAGGACTTAGCTAATGCCATCTTACTGTTTTCTGGCTGTTTTGTAGTTCCTTTGTTCCTTTCTTCCTCACTCACTGCCTTCTTTTGTGAACCAGTTTTGTGTAGTAGTACGCTTTGATTGTCTTCTCTTTATCTTTTTTGCCTTTTTGTGAATTTACTGTAGGTTTTTGCTTTGTGGTTACTGTGAGGTTTATATAAAACATAGCTATAACTGTCTGTTTTATGCTGATAACTTAACTTTGATTGCATATAATAACCCTACCCTTTTACTCCCCCCATTTTTGTTTTTGATGTCACATTTTACCTTTTTATATTGTGTATCCATTAGCAAATTATTGTAGCTGTAGCTGCTTTTGTAAAATAATTTTATTGCCTTAATTTTATTAATTCCTTTAATACAATTTAATAATCCTTTAAAAGTTATTATCTCACTTTTTTCCCTCAAGGTATTATCTGGATGCTAGCCGCTCCAGTGTTGTGCCTATTAATGTTTTATATTCTTGGTTTTTAGGATTCTAAGTCATAAAATTTCAGAGCTTTAAGGGAACTTAGAAACCCTCCTTCAACAGACGGGCATAGCAAGGCCCTTGAAATCTGTGTGACTGGCCCATGGTCACTTAGCTACCATGTGACAGAGCAGAGGGGTCATAATACCAAGTCTCCAGCACTCTGCTTTCCTATCTGGGGCATAATACCAAGTCTCCAGCACTCTGCTTTCCTATCTGGTACTGATTTGCTTTTTATTTATTTATTTTTTATTGAAGTGTAATTGACATACAATGTTAATATTAGTTTCAGGTATATAAAATAGTGATCCTGCGATTCTATGGATTACTCAGTGCTCACTAACACAAGTGTAGTCACCACCTGTCACCATACGGTGTTATTATAATATTATCTACTATATTCCGTATGCTGTGCTTTTCATCTCCATTACTTATTTTATAACTGGAATTTTGTACCTCTTAATCCACTTCATCTTTTTTGCCCATCCTTCCACTGAACTCTTCTCTGGCATCCGCCAGTTTGTTCTTTGTCTGGTTTTTTTGTTTGTTCATTTGTTTTATTTTTCAAATATCATGTATAAGTGAAATCATATGGTATTTGTCATTCTCTATCAACATATTTCACTTAGCATTGTACCTTCTAGGTCCATCCATGTTGTTGCAAATGGTAGGATTTCATTCTTTTTTATGGCTGAGTAATATTCCTATTTGTGTGGGCGTGTGTGTGTATCACATTTTTTTACCCTTTCATCTGTTGATAGAAACTTGGGTTGCTTCTGTATGGGTTGCTTCTGTATCTTGGCTGTTTTAAATAATGCTGCAGTAAACATAGGGGTGCCTAAATCTTTACAAATTAGTGTTTTTAAATTTTCTTTGGATAAACACTGAGTATTAAAATTACTGGATCATATGGTGGTTCTATTTTTTCCTTTTTTTGAGGAAACTTTATACTGTTTTCTATAGTGGCTGCACCAGTTTACATTCCCACTAACAGTACGTGAGGGTTCCTTTTCTTCATATCCTCACTAGCACTTGTTATTTCTTATCTTTTTGATAATAACTGTTTTGACAGGTGTGAGGTGATATCTCATTGTGGTTTTGACTCCAATAACTAGTGATGTTGAACATCTTTTCTTGTGTCTGGTGATCATTTGTATGTCTTCTTTGTATGTCTTCATTATTATAATGAAACTTGAAATGCCTATTTAGGGTTCTCTGCCCATTTTTTAATTGATTGGGTTTTGTTTTGTTTTGGTGTTGAGTTGTATAAGTTCTTTATATATTGTGAATATTAATCCCTCATCAGATAAATCATTTGTGAATATCTTCCCTTATTGAGTAGGTTGCCTTTTTGTTGATGGTTTTCTTTGCTGTGCAAAAGCTTTTTATTTTGGTATAGTCCTTTTAGTTTATTTTTGTATTTTTTCTCTTTCCTGAGGAGACATATCCATAAATGTTGCTAAGGCTAGTATCTAAGAGATTACTGTTTTCTTTTAGAAGTTTTATGGTTTCAGGTCTCACATTTAGTCTTAATCCACTTTGAATATTTTTTTGTGTATAGTGTAAGAAAGTAGTCCAATTTCATTCTTTGGCATGTAGCTGTCCAATTTTCCCAACACCATTTATTGAAGAGACTATCTTTTTCCCATTGGATATTCTTGCCTCCTTTGTCATAAATTAATTAACCATATTTTTAAAAAATATTCTATTTATTTAATTGACAGAGATCACAAGTAGGCAGAGAGGCAGGCAGAGAGAAAGAAGAGGAAGCAGGCTCCCTGCTGAGCAGAGAGCCCGATGTGGGGCTCGATCCCAGGACCATGGGATCATGACCTAAGCTGAAGGCAGAGGCTTAAACCCACTGAGCCACCCAGGCACCCCATTAATTAACCTTATAACTGTGGGTTTATTTCTAGGCTCTCTTCTGTTCTGTTGATTTATGTGTCTCTTTTTGTGCCAGTACCATACTGTTTTGATTACTACAGTTTTGTAGTATATCTTGAAATTTGGGATTGTGATACCTCCAGCTTTGTTCTTCTTTCCCAACTTTGCTTTGGCTATTTGAGGTCTTTTGTGGTTCCATGTGAAATTTAGGATTATTTGTTCTAGTTCTATGAAAAATCCTGTTGGTATTTTGATAGTGATTGCCTTGAATCTGTAGATTGCTTTGGGTAGTATGGACATTTTAACAATGTTTGTTCCCCCAATCCATGAGCATGGAATATTTTTCCATTTGTTTTTGTCATCTTCAGTTTCTTTCATCAGTGTCTTATGGTGTTTAGCATATAGGTCTTTCACCTCCTTGGTTAATTTTATTCTTACGTATTCTTTCTGATGCAAATGACAATGGGATTGTTTTCTTAATTATTCTTTCTGCTACTTCATTAATAGTATTTAGAAATGGAAGAGGTTTCTGTATATTAAGTTTATATTCTGGAACTTCACTGAATTCACTTATTCTGATGTTTTGTTGGTGCTGTCTTTAGGGTCTTCTGTGTCTAGTGCCCTCATCTGCAAATAGTGGTAGTTTTACTTTATTTTTACTGGTTTAGATGCCTTTTATTTCTTTTTCTTGTCTGATTGCTGCCACTAGGATTTCCAGTACTACATTGAATAAAAGTAGTGAGAGAAGAGTAGACATCCTCATCTTATTCCTGATCTTAGAGGTAATGCTTTTGGTTTTTCACCATTCAGTATGATGTTAGCTGTGGGTTTTTCATTAGATGGCCTTTATTATGTTGAGGTATATTATCTCTAAACCCACTTTGTTGAGAGTCTTTATTATGAATAAATGTTGTACTTTGTCAGATGTGGTTTTTGCATCTTTTGAGATATTCATAGGGTTTTTATCCTTCCTCTTGATAATGTGTGATGTATCACATTGATTGATTTGCAGATAGCTATAGGTATTTTTAATGCTCTTGTCCTTTTACCTTGTAAAAGAGTTAAGTGATTAACACCCCAACATATTAAAGTATTAGAGTATTAGAGTATTCTGAATCTTACTATATAATTATATTTACCAATATGTTGTATTTTTTTTATTTTTTCAAGTTGCTGATTAACATTATTTCATTTCAGCTTAAAGAACTCCTTTCTGCCTTTCTTGGCAAGGCTGGTCTAATGTTAATGAACCCACTCAGCTTGTGTTTTTCTGGGAAAGTGTTTAATCCTTCTTCATTTCTGAAGGATTACTTTGCCAAATAGTGTGTTCTTGGTTGGCACTTTTTTTTTTCTTTTAGCACTTTGAATATATTATCCCACTCTATCCTGGCCTGTCTCTAGGTGCTTGCTGAGAAATCTGCTGAGAGACCTTTAGGGGTTCATTTGTAAGTTACAGACTTCTTTTCTCTTGATGCTTTTAAGATGATCTGTCTTTGATTTTTGGCAGTTTTACTATAATGAATCTTGAAGAGGGTCTCTGACTTTGGTGATCCTTATGAGCTTTATGAACTTGGATCTATATCTCTCCCCAGTTTTGGGAAGTTCTCAGCCAATATTTATTTAAATTTTTTATTTTTTATAAACATATAATATATTTTTATCCCCAGGGGTACAGGTCAGTGAATCGCCAGGTTTACACACTTCACAGCACTCACCATAGCACATACCCTCCCCAATGTCCATAACCCCACCCCCCTTCTCCCAACCTCCTCCCCCCAGCAACCCTCAGTTTGTGTTGTGAGATTAAGAGTCACTTATGGTTTGTCTCCCTCCCAATACCAACTTGTTTCATTTATTCTTCTCCTACCCCCTTAACCCCCCATGTTGCATCTCCACTTCCTCATATCAGGGAGATCATATGATAGTTGTCTTTCTCCACTTGACTCATTTCGCTAAGCATGATGCCCTCTAGTTCCATCCACGTCGTCGCAAATGGCAAGATTTCATTTCTTTTGATGGCTGCATAGTATTCTGTTGTGTATATATACCACATCTTCTTTATCCATTCATCTGTTGATGGACATCTAGGTTCTTTCCATAGTTTGGCTATTGTGGACATTGCTGCTATAAACATTCGGGTTCACGTGCCCCTTTGGATCACTACGTTTGTATCTTTAGGGTAAATACCCAGTAGTGCAATTGCTGGGTCATAGGGTAGTTCTATTTTCAACATTTTGAGGAACCTCCATGCTGTTTTCCAGAGTGGTTGCACCAGCTTGCATTCCCACCAACAGTGTAGGAGGGTTCCCCTTTCTCCGCATCCTCGCCAGCATCTGTCATTTCCTGACTTGTTGATTTTAGCCATTCTGACTGGTGTGAGGTGATATCTCATCGTGGTTTTGATTTGTATTTCCCTGATGCCGAGTGATATGGAGCACTTTTTCATGTGTCTGTTGGCCATCTGGATGTCTTCTTTGCAGAAATGTCTGTTCATGTCTTCTGCCCATTTCTTGATTGGATTATTGGTTCTTTGGGTGTTGAGTTTGCTAAGTTTTTTATAGATTTTGGACACTAGCCCTTTATCTGATATGTCGTTTGCAAATATCTTCTCCCATTCTGTCAGTTGTCTTTTGATTTTGTTAGCTGTTTCCTTTGCTGTGCAAAAGCTTTTGATCTTGATGAAATCCCAATAGTTCATTTTTGCCCTTGCTTCCCTTGCCTTTGGTGATGTTTCTAGGAAGATGTTGCTGCGGCTGAGGTCAAAGAGGTTGCTGCCTGTGTTCTCCTCAAGGATTTTGATGGATTCCTTTCTCACATTGAGGTCCTTCATCCATTTTGAGTCTATTTTTGTGTGTGGTGTAAGGAAATGGTCCAATTTCATTTTTCTGCATGTGGCTGTCCAATTTCCCCAGCACCATTTATTGAAGAGGCTGTCTTTTTTCCATTGGACATTCTTTCCTGCATTGTCAAAGATTAGTTGACCATAGAGTTGAGGGTCTATTTCTGGGCTCTCTATTCTGTTCCATTGATCTATGTGTCTGTTTTTGTGCCAGTACCATGCTGTCTTGATGATGACAGCTTTGTAATAGAGCTTGAAGTCCGGAATTGTGATGACACAACTTTGGCTTTCTTTTTCAATATTCCTTTGGCTATTCAAGGTCTTTTCTGGTTCCATATAATATTTGGATTATTCCATTTCTTTGAAAAAGATGGATGGTACTTTGATAGGAATTGCATTAAATGTGTAGATTGCTTTAGGTAGCATAAACATTTTCACAATATTTATTCTTCCAATCCAGGAGAATGGAACATTTTTCCATTTCTTTGTGTCTTCCTCAATTTCTTTCATGAGTACTTTATAGTTTTCTGAATATAGATTCTTTGCCTCTTTGGCTAGGTTTATTCCTAGGTATCTTATGGTTTGGGGTGCAATTGTATATGGGGTTGACTCCTTCTGACTCTTTCTTCTGTCTTGTTGTTGGTGTAGAGAAATGCAACTGATTTCTGTGCATTGATTTTATATCCTGACACTTTACTGAATTCCTGTACAAGTTCTAGCAGTTTTGGAGTGGAGTCTTTTGGGTTTTCCACGTATAGTATCATATCATCTGTGAAGCATGATAGTTTGACTTCTTCTTTGCCGATTTGGATGCCTTTAATTTCCTTTTGTTGTCTGATTGCTGAGGCTAGGACTTCTAGTACTATGTTGAAGAGCAGTGGTGATAATGGACATCCCTGCCGTGTTCCTGACCTTAGCGGAAAAGCTTTCAGTTTTTCTCCATTGAGAATGATATTTGCGGTGGGTTTTTCATAGATGGCTTTGATGATATTGAGGTATGTGCCCTTTATCTCTATACTTTGATGAGTTTTGATCAGGAAGGGATGCTGTACTTTGTCAAATGCTTTTTCAGCATCTATTGAGAGTATCATATGGTTCTTGTTCTTTCTTTTATTAATGTGTTGTATCACATTGATTGATTTGCAGATTTTGAACCAACCTTGCAGCCCTGGAGTAAATCCCATGTGGTCGTGGTGAATGATCCTTTTAATGTACTGTTGAATACTATTGGCTAGTATTTTGGTGAGAATTGTTGCATCTGTGTTCATCAAGGATATTGGTCTGTACTCTTTTTTGATGGGATCCTTGTCTGGTTTTGGGATCAAGGTGATGCTGGCCTCATAAAATGAGTTTGGAAGTTTTCCTTCCATTTCTCTTTTTTGGAACAGTTTTAGGAGAATAGGAATTAGTTCTTCTTTAAATGTTTGGTAGAATTCCCCCGGGAAGCCGTCTGGCCCTGGGCTTTTGTTTGTTTGGAGATTTTTGATGACTGTTTCAATCTCCTTACTGGTTTTGGGTCTGTTCAGGCTTTCTATTTCTTCCTGGTTCAGTTGTGGTAGTTTATATGTCTCTAGGAATGCATCCATTTCTTCCAGATTGTCAAATTTGTTGGCGTAGTGTTGCTCATAGTATGTTCTTATAATTGTCTGTATTTCTTTGGTGTTAGTTGTGATCTCTCCTCTTTCATTCATGATTTTATTTATTTGGGTCCTTTCTCTTTTCTTTTTGATAAGTCTGGACAGGGGTTTATCAATCTTATTAATTCTTTCAAAGAACCAGCACCTAGTTTTGTTGATTTGTTCTATTGTTTTGTTTTTTTTTTTTGGTTTCTATTTCATTGATTTCTGCTCTGATCTTTATGATTTCTCTTCTCCTGCTGGGTTTAGGGTTTCTTTCTTGTTCTTTCTCCAGCTCCTTTAGGTGTAGGGTTAGGTTATGTACCTGAGACCTTTCTTCTTTCTTGAGAAAGGCTTGTACCGCTATATATTTTCCTCTCAGGACTGCCTTTGTTGTGTCCCACAGATTTTGAACCGTTGTGTTTTCATTATCATTTGGTTCCATGAATTTTTTCAGTTCCTCTTTAATTTCCTGGTTGACCCATTCATTCTTTAGAAGGATGCTGTTTAGTCTTCATGTATTTGGGTTCTTTCCAAATTTCCTCTTGTGATTGAGTTCTAGCTTTAGAGCATTGTGGTCTGAAAATATGCAGGGAATGATCCCGATCTTTTGATACCAGTTGAGACCTGATTTAGGACCAAGGTTGTGATCTATTCTGGAGAATGTTCCTTGTGCACTAGAGAAGAATGTGTATTCTGTTGCTTTGGGGTGAAATGTTCTGCATATATCTGTGATGTCCATCTGGTCCAGTGTGTCATTTAAGGCCTTTATTTCCTTCTTGATCTTTTGCTTGGATGATCTGTCCATTTCAGTGAGGGGAGTGTTAAAGTCCCCTACTATTATTGTATTATTGTTGATGTGTTTCTTTGATTTTCGTTATTAATTGGTTTATATAGTTGGCTGCTCCCACGTTGGGGGCATAGATATTTAAAATTGTTAGATCTTCTTGTTGGAAAGATCCTTTGAGTATGATATAGTGTCCTTCCTCATCTCTTATTATAGTCTTTGGCTTAAAATCTAATTGATCTGATATAAGGATTGCCACTCCTATTTTCTTCTGATGTCCATTAGCATGGTAAATTATTTTCCACCCCCTCACTTTAAATCTGGAGGTGTCTTCGGGTTTAAAATGAATTTCTTGTAGGCAACATATAGATGGGTTTTGTTTTTTTTATCCATTCCGATACCCTGTGTCTTTTGATTGGGGCATTGAGCCCATTAACATTCAGGGTAACTATTGAGAGATATGAATTTAGTGCCATTGTATTGCCTGTAAGGTGACTGTTACTGTATATTGTCTCTGTTCCTTTCTAATCTACTACTTTTAGGCTCTCTCTTTGCTTAGAGGACCCCTTTCAATATTTCCTGTAGAGCCATTTGGTGTTTGCAAATTCTTTCAGTTTTTGTTTGTCCTGGAAGCTTTTAATCTCTCCTTCTATTTTCAGTGATAGCCTAGCTGGATATAGTATTCTTAGCTGCATGTTTTTCTCGTTTAGTGCTCTGAATATATCATGCCAGCTCTTTCGGCCTGCCAGGCCTCTGTGGATAAGTCTGCTGCCAATCTAATATTTATACCATTGTATGTTACAGACTTCTTTTCCCGGGCTGCTTTCAGGATTTTCTCTTTGTCACTAAGACTTGTAAATTTTACTATTAGGTGACGGGGTGTGGGCCTATTGTTATTGATTTTGTGGGGGTTTCTCTGCACCTCCTGGATTTTGATGCTTGTTCCCTTTGCCATATTGGAGAAATTCTCTCCAGTAATTCTCTCCAGTATACCTTCTGCTCCCCTCTCTCTTTCTTCTTCTTCTGGAATCCCAATTATTCTAATGTTGTTTGGTCTTATGGTGTCACTTATCTCTCGAATTCTCCCCTCATGGTCCAGTAGCTGTTTGTCCCTCTTTTGCTCAGCTTCTTTATTCTCTGTCATTTGGTCTTCTATATTGCTAATTCATTCTTCTGCCTCATTTATCCTAGCAGTGAGAGCCTCCATTTTTGATTGAACATCCTTAATAGCTTTTTTTATTTCAACTTGGTTAGATTTTAGTTCTTTTATTTCTCCAGAAAGGGCTTTTATATCTCCCGAGAGAGTTTCTCCAATATCTTCCATGCTTTTTTCGAGCCCGGCTAGAACCTTGAGACTCGTCATTCTGAGCTCTAGATCTGACATATTACCAATGTCTGTATTGATTAGGTCCCTAGCCTTCGGTACTGCCTCTTGTTCTTTTTCTTGTGGTGAATTTTTCCGCCTTGTCATTTTGTCCAGATAAGAGTTTATGAAGGAGCGAGTAAAATACTAAAAGGGTGGCAACGACCCCAGGAAAATATGCTTTAACCAAATCAGAAGAGATCCCAAATCGTGAGGGGGAGAAAGGGGATAAAGAGAAGTTCAGAAAGAAAAAAAAAGAACAAAAACAATTAAAAAAAGAAAACGAATAAAGAAAAAGTATAAAAAAGAAAATATATATATATTAGATAAACTAGTTAAAAATGTTAAAAAATAAAAGGATAAAAGTTAAAAAAATTTAGAAGAAAAAAAATTGAAAAAGAAGAAAAATTAAATTAACTACAAGACTAAAGAATCATGGGAAGAAAGCCATGAGTTCCGTGCTTTGCTTTCTCCTCCTCTGGAATTCCGCTGCTCTCCTTGGTATTGAACCCTGCACTCCTTGGTGAACTTCGTCCTGGCTGGATTTCTTGTTGATCTTCTGGGGGAGGAGCCTGTTGTAGCGATTCTCAAGTGTCTTTGCCCCAGGCGGAATTGCACCACCCTTACCAGGGGCCCAGCTGAGTAATCCGTTTGGGTTTGCTTTCGGGAGCTTTTGTTCCCTGAGCGCTTTCCATAGACTTCTGGAGGATGGGAATGAAAATGGTGGCCTCTGGGTCTCTGGCCAGGAGGAGCCGAGGGCCCGGGCCCCCACTCCTCAGTGCACCCTCAGAGAACAGCGCCCAATTACTCCCGTCTCCGTGGTCTCCGGCCGTGCTCTGAGCTCACCGAGGCTGCGACTGGTTCAAGGTAACCCCGAGCTGGGAGCTCACTCTTCGGCTCTGTCTCTGTAGCCGGCTTCCCCGTTCTAATACCTGCAAGCTCTGCGACACTTAGACACCCCCGATTCTTCTGTGACCCTGCGGGACCTGAGGCCACGCTGACCCCGCGTGGGCTTCGCCCCGGTTTAGCCTCTGGAGCGATGTCCCTCAGCGGAACAGACTTTTAAAAGTCCTGATTTTGTGCTCCGCTGCTCCGCTACTTGCCGGGAGCCGGCCCCTCCCCCTGCGGTCTATCTTCCTGTCGCCTTGGATTCATTTCTCCGCCAGTCCTACCTTTCAGAAAGTGGTCGATTTTCTGTTTCTAGAATTGCTGTTCTTCTCTTCGATCTGCCCTTGGATTCGTAGGTGTTTGCAATCTTTAGATAAGCTATCTAGCTGATCCCCTGCTAGCTGATGTAGCCTCAGCTTGCTACGTCTCTGCCATCTTGACTCCTCCCCAATATTTATTTAAATAAGTTTTCTGCCCCTGTCTCTTTTCAACTTCCAGAAGTCCAGAAAATCACATATTATTTCTTTGAATATTACCCCATAGATAATATAGCCTTCCTTCACTCTTTTTGGTTCTTTTTCGTGGTTGTTCTCTTCTGACTGTATACTTTTAAAGTTCTGTCTTCTGTCTCATAGATTCTTTCTTCTGTTTGAGCCATTTTGATGGTTTTGCTCTTTGCTGTAATTTTTTTTTTATTCATTCTTCAGCTCCAGAGTTTCTCTTTGGTTCTTTCTTATGACTTCTGTCTCTTTGGTAGACTTCTCATTTTGTTTGTTAATGCGGTTTTCTTGATTTTGTCTTTTTGTGTTCTCTTGTAGCTCAGTGAGTTTTCTTAAAACAGCTATTTTAAATTCTTTAGCAGGTAAATCACAGATCGCCATGTCTTTGGTGTTGTTTACTGGACATTACTGCAGTATTTTGTTGGTGTCATGTTTCCTTAATTTTTCATGTTCCTTGAGATTTTGCATTGCTGTCTTCATATTTGAAATAGCAGCCACTTTCTGCAGTCTTAATGAACTGCCTTCAGGAGCCAAGTACGTTTCATCAGTCCTGCTAGGGATTCTGAGGCTTTCTCAGACCTTTTATGAATGTACCTGCTTGACATTTCTTGCTCCCTCTTGTGGCGGAATTATTACGCTTATACGCCTTCTCCTGATCCTGCAAAACACTTGGCTAAGTGCTAGCAGCCTCTCTATTGTTTTCACCAAGGTGGCACTAAAGCTCAGTTTTGTTGTCTCTTTGTGACCCACCAGTCTGAGCCAGCACAGCCTTTTTCTGCATGTCCTCACCAACCACCTGCCAAAGTTTGCTGCCTAGGAAGTGTGTGAACACGTGTGTGGTATAGGATCAGGGTGTGTGTGTGAGAGAGAGAGTGAGTAAGGCTAGAGGTGTGCTGGGAAGTACCCTGTGGGTAGTGGGAAGATCTCCAGAAGCTCACGAGCAGGCTTCTTCTTCTTCTTTTTTTTTTTTAAAGATTTTATTTAGTTACTTGACAGACAGAGATCACAAGCAGGCAGAGAGGCAGGCAGATAGAGAGGGGGAAGCAGGCTCCCTGCTGAGCAGAGAGCCCGATGCGGGGCTCGATCCCAGGACCCCAAGACCATGACCTGAGCCGAAGGCAGAGGCTTAACCCACTGAGACACCCAGGTGCCCCAAAGAGCAGGCTTCTTGATGAGTGCTATTAACACATTTGGTAGGAACCATGTTTCCTTTAATATCTTTTGAGGATCCTATCTGCTGCTCCCCTAGCTGCTTTCTGTCTTTCATCATGCAGTTCATAATTCAGTACTCTGGACGGAGCAAGAGAGAATTGAGCCTCCTCGGCAGTGTCCCACACAGCTGGGGAATCTGGGTGTGTACTCACACACTCTTGTTACCCCTGTGGGGGAAATCATGGGCTGAGAAGATCTCTCTTGGCCCTAAACTGTGCTACTTTGTGATGTGAGTAGAATGTTACAGTTCCTCTTATCTCCTCCAGTGCATCCAGACTACTACTTTTTTTTCCTCTAGCATTGTGCTAGAACTTCCCTGTTGGAAATTTAGATTTCCACCAAGGCTCTGTCATTCATGGGTGATTGTCTTAAATAGTGTTTTCCATTGACTCCCAGATAGTGGCTTAGAGCTGGTTCAGAGGTCAGTGCAGGGTCCAGAGGTGGGACTGAGGTCTCTGTGCCTATTACCCAATACATGGCTGGGTGAGACTCCTCCTGGATCTCTTGGTGTATGTATGGTACTGTATCCCACAGTTCCCCCAAAGGCATTTTGCCCATGAATGAAAGCCAGATTTTTTTTTTTTTGGACGTTGTTGTTGGCAGGGGGACATGGACAAGAGATGTCTTATACAGCCAAGATTCTGATGTCACTCCTGGTAATTTTGTCATTTTTTGATGAACTTTCATAGTGATTTCCATAATGGCTATACCAATGTCTATGATCCACCTCAGATTAAGTTTTATGTATGGTTTGAGATTAGAGTCAAGGCTTATTTTTTCCTTACATCAATACCTAATCTAGCACCATTTGTTGAAAAGAGTTTCTTTTCCTCCTTGGATTACTTTGGTCCCCTTGTCAAAAGTCTAATGACCATATAAGTGTAGATTTCTTTCTTTTTTTTTTTTTTTTTTTGAGAGAGCAAACACGCCAGTGGTGGGAGGGGCAGAGGAAGAGGAAGAGAGAGAATATCAAGCATACTCCACAATGAGCATGAAACTGGACATGGGGCTTAATCTCACAATCCTAAAATCATGACCTGAGCCGAAGACAAAGAGTCAGATGTTTAACTGGCTGAGCCACCCAAGCACCCCTGGGTTCTTACTCTGTTCCATTAATCTATTTGCTGATTCTTACACCAGTACCACACAATCTTGATTACTGTTACTTTATAGTAAGAAAATCCGGTGGTATAAATTTTTCAACATGCTCTTTTTCAAGATTCCTTTGGATATTCTGGGCCTTTGCTTCACATAAATTTTAGAATCAATGTGTCGTTTGCTACAAAATAGCCTGCTAGGATTATGATTGGATTTGTTTGAATCTACAGATCATATTAAGGAGGATGAAAATCTCAACTGTGTTGCATCTCCCAGTCTGCTAGTAGAGTACATCTTTCTAATTATTTATATCTTGTGAGATTTCTCTTACTAGTCTGAGTATACATGTATTACATGTGTATTGCTAAATTTATTCCTAATTTTTCATGACACTATTGCAAATTAAATTGGTTTTTAAATTTTCATTGTCTCATTGAGTTGGTGAAGGTTATAGAATATAAGGTCAACACATAAAAACCAATCACATTCTTTCTGTAAGTAATGAACAACTGGTAATAGAAATATGAAAAACACTGCCATTACAGTATCTTTCTACCCTCTTCCTCCAGATGAAATACTTAGGTATAAATTCATCCAAACACATAGGTTGTGAATATTGAAAACAACTATAAAGTGCTGCTAAAAGAAATTCAAGACCTAAATAAATGGAGAGACACATTTGCTTTTCGTGCATTGAAAGACTTAGCATAGTAGTGATGTTATTTTTCTCTCAAGTGATCTATAGATTCACTACAATGCCAATTTCACAGTGCCAGCAGGCCTTGTAGGTATAGATCAGCTAATCTTACAATTTTTGTGTAAGGGCCAAGGAACTTGGATAGTTAAAACATTTGGAAAAGAAGAACCAAGTTGGAGGAATCACTTTAGTATCAGGCTTCAGTAATCAAAACAGTATGGGCTTGGGGGGAGGGATTGATGTATAAATCAGTGGAGTAGGCTAGCGGGTTGTGAAGGAGAGTGCATGAATATAGCCATCCCATCTTTGACAAAGATTCAACATCAACTCATTCAACCATTGTTTTTTAAGAATGGGTCCTCCATATGTGAGAAAAAAATGAACCTTGATCAAAACCTCAGTCTTATACAAAGATTAACTTGAAGTGGGTCATAGATGCAAACGTAAAACATAAAGGTATAAAACTTTTGGAAGAAAAGATTGGAAAAAATGTGCATGACCTGGTGTTAGAAATGATGCCAGAAGCATAACCTAGAACAGAAAAATTAAATTGTACTTCATCAAAATTAAAATTTTTTTAAATTAAGAATTATTAAGAGACAAGCTACAGAATGGGAAAAAATATTTGCAACTCACATATTTGACAAAGGACTTGTATCCAGATTATATAAAGAGCTCTCCAAACTTAATAACTCTCAAAACTCCAAAAACTCAACTTAAAAATGGGCGAAGGACTTGAACAGACACTTCACCAAAGAGGATATAAGGATGGCAGATAAACATGTGAGAAGATACTCAGCATCATTAGCCATAGGGAAATGCAAATTAAAACTGTGATCGTGTACCACTACACACGCATTAGAATTGCTAAGACAGAAAATAATGACAACACCAAGTGCTGGCAACTGGGACTCTCATGCACTGATGGGACTGCAAAATGGTACCCGTCTCTGAAAAGTCATTTGACAGTTTCTTAGGAAGTTATAGATACACTGACCATGTGACCCAGTAGTCCTACTCCTGGGTATCCATCAGTGAAATGAAACCTTGCGTTCAGTCAAAAATCCGTACGTGAATGTTCGTAACAGTTTTATGTGATGGCCAAAACCTGGAAACAGCCCAGATGTGCTTCAAAGGATGAATACGTTAAGTGTGGTTCATTCACACAATGAAATAGCACTCAGCAGTAAAAGCAGTGATACACATAACTTGGATGAAACTCAAAGACGTTACACTGAGTGAGGCAAGCCAGGTTTGAAAGGTTTTATACTTTTTGATCCCTTTTATTTGACAGTCTTAAAAAGAGAAAACTACAGTCCTGGGATACAGACTGGTAGTTGCCAGAGGTGTGCATGAAGGTGAAGGTTTGTAGATCAGTGAGTTGTACCAGGGAGCTTTTTGGTTGTAGGAACTGTGACGTCCCCTCTTTGTGGTGGCGGTTATACAAATGCATACGTGTGTTGACATTTACAGAACTGTGCACTAAAAAAGTCAGTCTTACCATATAATAGATAATTTTTTAAAATGTCAAACTTCATTCTGTTTTATGAATCTTTGTAGGTGAACTTGTTTTTGTTTTGTGTTTTTTTTTCAATTTATTTATTTTCAGAAAAACATTATTCATTATTTCTTCACCACACCCAGTGCTCCATGCAAGCCGTGCCCTCTATAATACCCACCACCTGGTACCCCAACCTCCCACCCCCCCGCCACTTCAAACCCCTCAGACTGTTTTACAGAGTCCATAGTCTCTCGTGGTTCACCTCCCCTTCCAATTTACCCAAATTCCCTACTCCTCTCTAACGCCCCTTGTCCTCCATGCTATTTGTTATGCTCCACAAATAAGTGAAACCATATGATAATTGACTCTCTCTGCTTGACTTCTTTCACTCAGCATAATCTCTTCCAGTCCTGTCCATGTTGCTACAAAAGTTGGGTATTCGTCCTTTCTGATGGAGGCATAATACTCCATAGGGTATATGGACCACATCTTCCTTATCCATTCGTCCGTTGAAGGGCATCTTAGTTCTTTCCACAGTTTGGCGACCGTGGCCATTGCTGCTATAAACATTGGGGTACAGATGGCCCTTCTTTTCACGACATCTGTGTCTTTGGGGTAAATACCCAGGAGTGCAATTGCAGGGTCGTAGGGAAGCTCTATTTTTAATTTCTTGAGGAATCTCCACACTGTTCTCCAAAGAGGCTGCACCAACTTGCATTCCCACCAACAGTGTAAGAGGGTTCCCCTTTCTCCACATCCTCTCCAACACATGTTGTTTCCTGTTTTGTTAATTTTGGCCATTCTAACTGGTGTAAGGTGATATCTCAATGTGGTTTTAATTTGAATCTCCCTGAGGGCTAATGATGATGAGCATTTTTTCATGTGTCTGATAGCCATTTGTATTTCTTGATTGGAGAAGTGTCTGTTCATATCTTCTGCCCATTTTTTGATGTGTTTGTCTGTTTCGTGTGGGTTGAGTTTGAGGAGTTCATTATAGATCCTGGATATCAACCTTTTGTCTGTACTGTCATTTGCAAATATCTTCTCCCATTCCGTGGGTTGCCTCTTTGTTTTGTTGATGGTTTCCTTTGCTGTGCAGAAGCTTTTGATTTTGATGAAGTCCCAGAAGTTTATTTTCGCTTTTGTTTCCTTTGTTTTGTGTTTTATTGTTTTTCTCCCCTCTTACTTTGCTTTGGTATAGATAATTTTCATATACTGTTCTCTCTTGGTAAGCCCTTTTAATTTGGAAACCCATATTCTTCAGTTCTGAGGGTTTTCTTGGTTTTTATTATTGTTGTGTTTTCTCCATGTTTCTTCCTCACCCACCCACCCACACTCCCCTGCCCATTTTCTGTGTTCTCGCTTGCTGATATTTTTCAGACATTGAAACTCTTAGCTTGTTGGTTCTCTAATGTTTTCATATTTTCTCTCCTGTTTTCAGTCCTTCTTTATTTTTGTCTTTTTGTCCATTTCTGGAGACCTAGTTAATTTTAAGTTTTCAAACGGTTATTTAATAACCAAGAGTTCATTTTTTGTTCTCTGATTGTCTCTTTTTCAAGGTATCCTATTCTCATTTCTTTGTTGTAATATCTTTTATTACTGGTAGTATTTTTCTTCTTCCTGAAAACTTTTCTATTTTCCTGTTACGTATTTCTTATTAGATGTTTCCCTTCACTATCTGATGGTCCTATGCTTATGTTTAGGAGAAGGATGCAGGTGCTCACTGGGCGGGCATAGCGTGTTATGGGGCTTGTCAGCTTTGAGCTTTGGCCTCCAACAGTCTGGTTGGGCTGTATAGTTGGGGATCCTTTCAAGGCAGTATCATTGGTGCTTTCTTTTTAATCTGATAGAATTTCCAGAGAGATTTTTTTTTCTTATCTCCTACATGGAGGGAAAGACCTGGCTCAGTGGAGAGAGAGGGCTGTGGATCTCAGTATCTAGAATATTTAATCTCCTTAGTTCCAGTCCAGTGTCTCATCCTCAACTGTATCTCTGTACTGCTAATCAAGAGGCCCTGTGTTTTACCTTTTCAAGGAATAACTTGTCAGTGTTCTGTCCTAGTAGCAGGAAGAAGCTGGGAACTAATTGCTTATGAAGCTAAACTTTCAGCTAAACACACTCTAGCCATCCTCCTCCCCTCTTCCGCTTCCATTTCCGTATGTATCTGGTGCTGCCGGCTTGACTCTTCCAGAGACTCTTCTCTGTAAAATCACGTGGGTTCTTGTTTTGTCCCCAAGCTTAGCTTAGGTTTAGTTTTCTGTACTTGATCTGTATGAGGGAAAATGTTCTAGCTCAAGTGATGCAGGACCATTGAACAAAGGAGTATTTGGGTCACTTTATGGACAGACCCTACCATGCAGCAGCGTAACAACTGGTAGAATGCCCACATTTATTTTGCTTGGATTTGCTGAGTCATTTACTTAAGTCATCAGTTTGCCTTCCTGCTTGCAAATTGTATTGGTATCACTCCTTCCCTTGTGTTTGTCTTGTTCTTGTGTGTTTGTGACTTTAAAAAAAAAACAACAAATTTTTTTTTCTGTTGTTTTAGTGGAGTTCTAGTTGGGACTGAGTATGCCCTGTGTGTTCAGTTCTATCTTTGACCTGCAACTTCTGTCTGTATTCTTTTGCTAGATGATACACAGTCTCAGCATTTTGACGATCACCCATAGTCTGGTGATCCTCAATTTCTGTCTCAAACTCTACTTCTCTTACCTCTGGTCTTTGGATATACAATTATAACTGCTTACTCGCCATTTCCTCTTAATGTATCTAATACACACCTCAGACATTTCATTCCCAACTGTTTCTTTGAAATGCCTATTTCTCATCTATTCTTGTTTTCAGTACCACTTACTGACCACCCACTTGTGTAGATCCCAAATCTCCTTCTTTATTTTCTACATCAACTTCATCAGCAGGTCCTGTCCATTCTAAATTCAAAATATATCCAGAATTCATCCAGTTCTCTCCATCTTTGTGGCTGCTACCCTGATCAAAGTCATTTCTCACCTGGGTCCATGCAGAAACTCCTCCCTGCCTGCACTCTTGCCCTGCTCTACAATCCACTGTCTACACAGTAGCCAGAGTGAACATTTTTAATTAAAACAAATTTTTATTGTGTTAGTCACCATAAAATACATCATTAGGTTTTGATGCAGTGTTCCAAGATTCACTGTTTATGTATAACACCCAGTGCTCCAGGCAATCCATGCCCTCCTTAATACCCATCACTGGGCTCACCCAACCCTCCACCCCCACCCCTCTAAAACCCTCAGTCTGTTTCTCAGAGTCTGCAGTCTCTCATGGTTTGTCTC
The DNA here is from genome assembly GCF_020171115.1 of Neogale vison. NCBI lineage: Eukaryota > Metazoa > Chordata > Mammalia > Carnivora > Mustelidae > Neogale > Neogale vison. Next base: position 118,504,420 of record NC_058105.1, on the reverse strand, counting down.
CCCCTCCGATTTGTCCCAATTCACTTTTCCTTTACTTCTCCTAATGTCCTCCATTTTATTCCTTATGTTCCACAAGTGAAACCATATGATAATTGAATAGCAGCAATGGCCACAGTTGCCAAACTGTGGAAAGAGCCCACATGTCCTTCAACAGACGAATGAATAAAGAAGATGTGGCCCATATATACAATGGAGTATTATGCCTCCATCAGAAAGGATGAATACCCAACTTTTGCATCAACATGGATGGGACTGGAGGAGATTATGCTGAGTGAAACATTTTGAATTCCAAATTAAGCCACATCCATTCCCTGATTCAAAACCCACAAAGCTATCCGCCTGTATTGTGAATGGCGTCCACATTCCTGACTGTTTCCATAAGGTCCTTGCCTAACTCTCAGACTTCAGCTCCTACCAGTGTCTTCCTGGCTCCTTCTCTGGTGACACAGGCCTTTCTGGTATCAAACACACCAAGCTTGTTCCCTCCCTTGGGGCTTTTGTAGTTGCCATTTTGTCTCCCTGAATATCCTTCCCCCATGTCTTCATATGGCTCACCCCTCCATTCATTCTAATCTCTGCTCAGATAGCATCACCTCTGAGAAGCCTTCCCTGACTGGCTGCTCTACCTGTCTTCCAGATTCCTCTATTACCTCATCTTATTTATCTCCTTTTGAAAGTATGTCGTTCTTTATTGTCTTTCTCTAGCCATTTGAGTATAAAGCCTATGAGGGCATTGGTCTGATCGATTTTGTTCTTTGCTGGTACCATCACACCTAGAGCAGAATCTGGCTCATAGCAGACAGTTAATCAAAGACTCTTGGACAGCTGGGTAGGAGGGGGTGAATAAATGCCTTTTGAATTCTGTTTGGACGGTTAGCAAGCTGATTCTTCCTGGGCATCTCAGAATCGAGCCTTCCCAGAGTTCGTTCCCATCTTAACTGATTCTACTTCCGAATGTCTTTAACTGTCTCCCCGTCTTCCTGCCAATAAGTTTCTTCTAGGACCAAAAGCTTGAATTCCCAAAGAGCAGATGGCTGATCCTGTTTTTCTTTCTCCCTGCCTTTAGCCATGCAGTCACACCTTCGGCTTTATTTTGTGCGGGAGCCAAGATGGTATTTTGGCAGAGGGATGGCCAGTGCATTTGCTCATCCCTCAGACCCGCCAGGGTGTGGTACTGGACTAGAAATGAGAGATCGCAGCTAGAAATTGAGCCCTGCTGGCTCACCTCTCACTATTAGCATTCTGCTTTTGCTTTTCTGCTCTCTCCCAGTGTCTGTCTTTTGATTTTTAACATCGACTTCTGCCAGCCAGTGATCCTGTTAAAACCGCCAGTGAGATTGAGGCCGGGGTGGTGTCAGTCAGTTTCATTTCCTCATCTTCAGAGAGGAGCTGCGAGATGACAAATTGTGAAGCCGCCTCTGTCTAGTCACCAGTTGTAAATCCAATGCCTTCTAGTCAGCTTGTCCTAGAGTCGTGTAGTACTTCAGTGTTTGTGGGTTCACCTACAAGTGTCTTTTTAATATCTGATGAATTAGGGATGAACCCAGGAAATGACCCCTTTGCTTTTTTGTTTTCTTCTCTCTGTTTTGTACAAATCAGGAGGTTCATCAAGAACGGATTGCATTGGAAAATCAGTTGGAACAACTGCGTCCAGTCACTGTGTTGTAACCCCCAAGATTCAAGTTACAGTGGGTGACTTTTTCTGCCAAGATATTTCCTTTGAATATTTCAACCCAACTACTTGTCATAGAGATGTCCAAGACTGGGTGAAAAACTGCAAGCCGCGGAATATAATCCATATTTCCTTTTCTCTTGTACTTCACTTACACGTTTTACTCTGGTGGAAAAAATACAACTGATTATCACACTTGAAACTGTAATTTCAGTGGAATTTATCTCCCATTCTTAAGTACTTCCTCAAGTTGTTAGATGTTGCTCCTTACCAAAAACCAATCTTCTAGCAATTAAAAACAAGTAGAGCATTATTTATTTAAAGAATTTATGATTTGTATAAAACATCAATACCTTCAGGATGCTTGTTTTATTTTTGTATGTATATCAAATACAGTAGGTTGGTTTCCTGAATAATTGGGATTCCAACTGGCTAGTCTTTGGCATGATGATAATAAAAGTGAAAACTAAAACAAGAACATCAGATTTAGACAGGCACTGTGCCCTCTGCCACCATATGCCAAAAATTGCTTCTCTAGTGCCATTTTGACATTGTATCTAGCTATAAATAATACATAACTATTGTTTTCTGTTAAATGGCAGAGATTTATTGGGTCTTTGCACCTCTGTAAAGTGGACGTTTTGTCAAAGATCTATTTACCTTGGCCCAGCTAGGCCATCAACTCATAGAACTCAGTCCTTTCATGTCAATTTTTGGGCAAGAGCAGTCTGCTTTAACCGCCTCACCTGATCAAATTAAATAAATAGTTGTCAAATCTCTACTTTTATCCTGCATGGGATACCATGTCTGTGAATGCATGATTTTGGAGACCACACGTCAGATGTGAAAGGCTGAAGAGACTGTTTGGACTGATCAATATTTGTTGCTTGAACCCAGGTACCCACCATGGAGAAGAAGGGGAAATGGTGGTTACCAGCAATCCAACAACTCTGGTAGTTATTTTTGTCTTTGTTATTTTAACGCGGATTGTGATTGTATTGAGTATGAAGGAATAATGAAAGAAGACTGACCTTCACTCTGGACATACAACTGTTTGTTCTCTGTGAAGTGTACCTTGGGAAGTGATTGGTTTATGCACCGACTAGCGGAGCCCAGCTGTCTCCAGTGTATGTGATGTAAGACCGTGAGCTCAAATCACAGAAGCCAGTATGCTGGAGAAGTTTTGGTCGCCTGCTCCTCCTGAAAGCCCAAGGTGAAAGTGGGAAGTGAGTGACCCCACAGGCATCAGGGCACGCCCACTCTCACGTCACTTTGAGAGACTGATTACAAGAAATGCTCTCTCTTGTGCATTTTGCTAATTTACCCATTCTGGGGTCCTTTTTGAGGTGGTTTAGGGTAAGGGATTAAGCCTTCGGTTGCCGAAGAGTTGACAGCTTTTAGAATAAGGAGGTGTTTATTTAATGCTCCCTTATTTTATTTGCAAGCTTTATCAATAGCTTAATGGTAGAAGAGAAAGGCTCAAGCAGATGTTGTTTTCCCGAAAAAAAAAAAAAAACAAAACAAATTGTTGATTCTCTTCTGTGCATATGAAAAGATTTTTTAATTGATTTGATTTTGAAAATCCCAGAGTTTGAACCATTTCTCTAGTCCCCCTTTCCTTCCCTTTTGGTTGTTTTTTCTATCCCTTGGGAGGAGTTTGGAGTCATTTTAAATGGCTTCCTAAGATTATGAATGGGCGGTGCAGACTTTCGAGGTAACCTCTTTTCCCGTGTCCTGAGATCTAGGGGCTAAAGCTATTTTTATCAACAGTGTCCTTGCTGCAGACATTCCATAGCGTGCTTAGCTTTTGTTACATTCCACTCAGGAAAGATCGTGTGCACTCTGTCTCCTCGTCTTCCATACCTATGCGCTCCCTCGAGATAGCACTGTGTGTCCAGTAAGGAGGCATACGAACTCAGGAATGTTAGTCTTTAGTATACATTTAAAAAATAGTGCTGTGTTTTCCCCCCATCAAATCAGTGCCAGAGTGAGAGAAATTAGGAGGTGGGCTTTTGTTTAGCCGGCTTGGTTTTTGCTAAAGGAACAAACTCACATTGGATAATTCAAGTCCCATGAGTTGCATAGTCTCACCAATATTTTAAGATGAGCATTGCATTAAAGCATACATCAATGTCAGTGACCTCTGACTGCACTTAGTGGTGACCGCAGTGTACTAGTTGCTTAGAAGTGGATTAAAAACAAACAAATGCACACTATTATTACTACCTGACCAGTGCACTTCTTCCATGTCTCTGTTTTCTCAGAATGTGCACTTCTAATTTTGGATTATAACTCCTGTTAATGTTTCTGTGAGCCTTCGCTGTGGTGTATAGGAAGGCTGTGTTCTTGAAATCACCATTATACCTCTTCTACAAAACTTCTCCAAAATTAGATCTGCTTGTTGGGTAGAATTCAATGGACACAATGTCGATGTAGCCCCCATCCGTGGGGGTTTAATAAGCTTGTTGTTCAGTGTTCTTCCTTCAGAGGGGTCCTGTTGTCCCAAGGATGAAAGCACAGTAGGAATTGATAGTGGGCTCATGGGGTGCCTCACTGTCTCTTGTAGTAAGTGGTGTGTTGCTTTTGCTCTCTCCTTGTCCAGCAGACATGAAGTAAAACCGAGAGGTAGATATTTGGAATGGAGGTGCGTGTTGTAATCAAGGCAGACATTTGGACTTGCTTTAGTTGGAAAGACCTAACCGCTTCATGAACGTTGGAGAAGTGCTTTGGGCCTGATTGGGAGGGGAGACATCTTAGCTGGAAGCTAGGCCCATTTTACTCTCCTTGGAGAATAGGATGGCAGAGCTGAGAGGACTTGTACCTCTCTTCTGCAGTTTGCTTGTGGGGAAACCAAGGCCATCAGACACTACATTTTCTAGCCCAAGAATCTATAGAAAGATAAATAGTGGCAGAGTTGGAATGCCAGCTAATGCTACAGATTCTAAGTCCCATCCTCTAGCCTCTAGCAGTACTAAAAATAGACAAGAAGGCTTCCTTCTATTTACCATATTGAATTTTATTTACTTAGTAAGTCTTCAAGTATGAAAACATGTTTCAGTGAGTTTTAGATCTAGATATTTCTCTTGGATTGAAGCAAAAAATAAAATCTGAAGGGAAGAATATGATTGAACTGTTTGTTCTTCTGAACACCTCACCTTTCATGATGCAATAAATTACTCTGAGTTTTTTGGCAGAACTTTTGACAGCTGTTGCTTTGAATGGATTCCATTCCTGTATTCCTTATGGGAGTTTGTTTTTAAAATAGACTACTGCGATGGAAATGAACTCAATATGTAGTAAGTTACAGTTTTCTTCGATATGTCTTTAGTTATGTGGGTTGCAAATGTTCGATTTCAGCATATTTTAGGGGGAGTAATCAAAAACATGCATTTTTCTTTGATTTCCTACCAGTGTCTGAACTGTCATAAAGCATTCTTCTCTTCATATGTGACTTGATTCTATAGTCTCTTTATAAATGATAAATTGTCTATTTCTTAAATGATCTCTCAACCATGGTAATAATAGAGGTGTACTTGAAAGATCAATAAGAAAATCATCTGGAATGGATGTTTTTCTTGCAATTAAGACAGGCATTTGCAAGTATCTTCTTCTAAACAGTAGTCGGAAAGATCTCAGTTACAGTATAACACCTTACAGCTAAAAAAATTTGTTCAGCACAAACTACAATCACACCTCCTGACTAGACCTCACCAAAGGAATGTAATTTTGAAAGTATAAAAAAAGAATTCCAAACATCATAGCAACCAGATATTCCCGTATTATTGACTAAGACTTAGTAGTTCATGGTTTAAACATTTTGAACAAAATGTAATATCAGTTTGAAGAAGGAAAGTCTTTTTCTCCACTCGTTAAATAAATAGAACACCAGCGACTTCAGTTTCTCTTTCCAACTGGCTTATTCTGTTGCATTCTTTGAAAACTCTGATTTCGAAGGATCTCTTGAATTTACACTTTCGTGATGGGTGTTTTGTTATGTTCTTTTTTTTGCATCCATGACTTAGCATGGTTCAAATTACTAGAAGAAGTGGGGATTTGGGTTTCTGGAGTTCTGAGGTGGCACCTCCCCTTTTGGCACGGGCCGAAGGCTACTGCCCACCAATGCCAACAGCTCGGTCACTGATGGCAACTGGCATGTGAGTCTTAACTCTGCGAGCCACCCACTTTGCTTGTTTGCAATGAGAAGTGCATCTGATTTTGTGACCCTCCCAAGAGGAACTGTAAGACCAGGCATGGAGGATCAGACTTGAAAAGCAGCACAGAGCCCAAGAGCTGCTGTCTCCCTCAGCAACAGGTGTTCAGAGGCTGCCTTACAGGTGTTCCCTGAAACAGCCAGTCTGTTGATGTGAACAGGAGATGCCAAGTACACAATTGCTTTTAGGCTTAGATAGTTAATTGTCTACATTTGCTAACCTACATGATGATAAAGTCAGGGTTTCAACTGAGAGGACTCGTCTTAGTTACAGAAGCCTTGCTCCATTCTTAACAATGGGAAAACCTTTATTTTTGTGTGTGTTTGGTGAGTTCTCTTGTCTTGCTCTAAGCTAAGTTCATGGCTGCGGGAAGTTGGAGAAAATGGGTTTGAGACTCTGAAGACCAGAGGACAAGGGACTTACAAGGGGGCTTGTATTGGAATTTGAGGGCTATACTAGGGAAAGTCAGGGACCAGTTCCGTTCTACTTAAGTACTCTGTTGGACAACAGGACTGGGTCCTAAATGTCCTTCACAAAGCTCTGCCCTCAGAACGGCGCAGTTGATGCAAGTACCCCATCATACAGCAATTGAATTGGCTGAGATTTGTTGTTTTTGTTTCATCTTAAGGCAACTTGTATGAGGACTTCACCTGTACCTACCTTGGGAACCGGGTTTACCTTTTTCTTTAGCACTGCCATTCTTTTTGTTTTCAGCGCAAATACGATGTTCAAGAAAGCCAGAGGCAAGAAGGGCCATTATAGTCTTCATTGCAGTGGGCCAGGAGAGAGAATGAGCTGATGGTCTAGTTTAACCTTGAGAATAAAAGTGTTTATTTTTTCACTACAGGTACATTGAACAGTAAAATGAATAACAGCAAAGTATATATTTGATGCCTTCTGTCTTTTCATAATGTGCTGACAAGTTGTGTTAATAGTTTACTTAGCCAGAGTCTTACTCATTTGCTAGGCCTTAGGAACATTATGTATATTGATCTTCAACATAAATAAATATAGGGTAACCTGTATTTGGATTGTAACTTGTAGACTCTAACCTTACTGCCTCTTTTTCACATTTGTTGGAAAGTCTGTGAAGAACATAGGTTAAAAGTCTCCTACTTTGGGAAACATACATGATGTGAAACTGGGGTGCTATGTTAAAAATAAATGTATGATAATAAGTGTGGCTCGTCTGGAGTCTTGGTGTTGATATGCTGCGGCCTGCATTTGTGTATTTCGTGGAGGTGCCGTGGAAAGGAGTTGGAGGTCTTCCCAATTAAATCAAAGCCCGAGGTTTGATTATTTTTACCTCCTAGTGATCTGAGGTGGGCCCTTAAACATCTGTACGTGATAAACACTGGGCGATCATGGGAGATCATGCCTAACTCATAGTGCGTTGTAAAGATCACTGAATCAAAAACTTGACTTACTGTGGGATCCAGGTAATTTGCTTCACCTTGTCAGTGTTCTTTTTGTTCAAAACTGCTCCCATCATCATCTCTTCAGTTGGAGTGTAGGGATGAGGGGGGAGGGATCAGGAAGAATGGGCATGAGAGCCTAGCCAGGTAATCTGATCTGTCAGCTGGAGTTTCTTACTTTTAAAATTTGAATACTTTTAGGAGTCCACCAATCTCCTATCATGGGGGTTTTATTCTGCATGGAGAATGCCTATGGTGGGCTACACATGGGGTATTTCTAGTAACCTAGTAGTTCTGAATACCAAGTGAACTCTGGAAAAAATAATCTACGATCTGGCTCATTAGCTTGGGCACTGGAGATCACCTGACCCTGATCTTTCCCAAGCACTGGTGAGGATCACTGTGCTGCTCACTTTGGACATACAAGAGACCTGAGATCCTCTAGGCCAGTGGTACCCAAAATATGGTCCCTGGACCAGCAGTGTCAGCATCATTGGGGAACTTCTCACTGAAGAACAGTGGATCCAGAACTCTGGGAGTGGGCCTGGCAGCGTTCGGGATGACAACCCCTCCATGGGATACTGATGTCCACTAATACTGAACTACTGCTCTATCTAACTTCATTTTACAGCCAAAGAAGCCGTGGTACAGAGAGGCAACATGGACTCACCTAGGTCGCGATCAGTTAATTGACAGCAAAGGATCAAAAGTTTCCCAGGGCAAACATTGTCCAGTGGCCAGTCATGAGTTCATTTCCTCTCCTGACCCTCCCTCCACAGATACCTGCCGTGCTTCTGCTGTGCGTCAATCACTGTGTCAGGAGCTCAAGGTGAGACCTACAATACAGGATCCCTGCCCTCGAGTTGCTCACAGACCCCTACGCTGGAACTGCAGTGCAGTGTGGGACAGTGACTAAGATGTTTGAGGGTAGGCTGACTGCTGTAAGAAAGAACCCCAGGAGTAGAGTGGCTTGACCCAGTGGACGCGTATTTCTCACTACAGTGCAGAGTGGATGTTCTTAGTTGCGCCATTTTCTTTGTGGTTACATGGGGATCCAGACTCCTTTCATGTGTGCTTTCATCTTCCTCTAGGGCTAGAGAGTTTTCTCTTTTTGGCCCATGTGTGGAGAAAAAAAAAGATACTATGGGAAAGATACAATTTCTCTTCACAGAAATGCGGCACATCACTTCTTTGCATACTTCATTCCCAGAGCTCAGGTGACAACATGTGACTGTGACAGAGACTGGGAAATGTGGTCTAGCTGTCTGCTCAGGTGGGAAAAGTTGTAGTGAGCACATTGTCCACCAGGAGGCGCTGGGCCAGTGCGCTCCAAGAATGCGGGCTGTGTGGGTGGGACATCTGATTGGGACTGTGGGGAGTCAGGAGAGCTTCATGGAAGAGTCGTAAAAAAGGGATAGGCATTAACTAAGAAAAAGAGAGTGCTCTGGGCAGAGGGAGCTGCGTACGTTAAGCCAAGGCAGTATAAGAACATGGAAAGCTTCTCTAGAAGGAGGAGCCAGTGGAGGGTGGAGGGGAGCAAGTGGCAAGAGTGGGTACGGTGGAGGGGGGGGGCTGGATGCGAGGGCATGTAATGAGAAGACAGAAAGCCTCCCGAAATTCTGGCCTCTTTCGAGATTTAAGCACAAATGCATGAAGTCACTTCACTAATATTCAAGGAGTGACTTGTGTTCTCTCGATTTTTATCTACCCCCTCAAAAGGAAATGCTTCACTGGAAGACTGTAAACCAGTGTTTGTGACATGAACCAAATCTGTTCATTGGATTTGTTACCCATCTTCTGACATGTGTTTGTACAAAGGACCAACGCCCAGAACACGAGGGACTAAACCCTGCTAGGCAGGAGCTCCATTGGATGACAGGAGGCATTTTCCATCCACAGTTCTTTCTTTTTGGGGGCGATAAAGGGCACTCAGATGACCAAGAGGTGCAGGGATCATCTGTTCCTTTTCTCTTTCTTTCTTTTCTTTTCTTTCTTTTTCTTTTTCTTTTTCTTTCTTTATTTCTTTTTTTTTTTTTTTTTGCAAGAAGGCTTAACAAAGTGCAGAAATGAAGACTTTGGAGATGAAGCTGAAATAACGATTTGTTTGGAACATGAGTTCTCATTTGAATTTATTTAATAATTCTGAAAATCCCTGAGTCTGGGGGAGAAGTGCTCCCAAGTATAGCATCTCTGTGGCATACTCCAACTTCAAAGAGTACTGCCATATTGTTTTTCAAATAGGTGTTTTGGAAGTGCAGGCATTGGTGTTGGCACGCCTAAGTGATTTTCTTACTGCATTTGTCTTTCAATCATAGAGTAAATATGTATATATCAATACATATATTTAATATTTATATAAGTAAATATATATATATATATATATATATGTATTTTTAAAACAAAAGTAACCACAGTAATTGTTTTGAATATAGGCCAACAGAATATTTGGGAGGGTGCATTTTAGCATTGGCCAGTGTCTAAACAAGTTTAGAACCACTAGCACATGGTGAAAATAAAAGACTGACTTGTGGTCAGTTTTATTACTGTTTTGGGTTTTTTAAAAACTTTTTACAGAGAGTGTACCCCAGCTTCTTGGACTTGGGGTGGACCACTCGTGCCCTAGATAGACCACTGTGGAACAGAGTGCACGCCTCCACCCCTGGATTAGACTTACTCAAAGCAACAAAGCTGAAGGAAAGCCAAGGGGAAGAATGATAATGCTTGGGGAATGAAATAAAGGAAAGCAAAGAAAATTAAATACAGATACAGGGAATTGTGATGTAGGACCTTTGAAATGCAAATGAAATTGGCTTGAACCTCAACCCATGTGTGGTGAGAGCCTGCATCTCAGTCCTTCTGGAGGTTGTGAGAGGCAGAGGTAATGGTAGAGGAACTGATGTTTTTATCCTTGTCACCTCTGGCTCAAATATGTTTCCTAGGAATTAGTTTGATAGATGGACCATCTCTTTCCCTGCAGAATATCATTAACATGAGGGGTTTGTGTGTCTGTGTATGGAAGATGGGGCGGAGTGGGAAGGGGACAGAATTTGTGGAATATAGTCCGTATCTAGGGGACGTTGTTCACATTGAGTTCTGTGTGAAAGGTGCCCCTTGCCGGTTGTGCTGTGGCCGACCCGTTCACAGCTCTGAGCTTCACGGTGCACTGAGTGTTCTGTCCCTCTTCATGGGTGTGTCATTCTGCTTCTGCTGGCAGAGGGAAGGTGGCAGGTGGGAACTGGGGAGGTCCTGCCAGTGTTTCTGTTCCAACTCAGTGCCCAGACCCCACTACAGATCTCTTTTCTCCCTTTCCTGTTTCTCGGCTAGGTCTGGGCCCATAGGTCTCAACTGGGTGCACTTCTGCCTCTGCCCCCCAGGGAACCTTTGGCAATACCCAGAAACGCTTTTGGTTGTCACACCTTGGGAGGGCTTCTGGTGGGTAGAAGACAGGGATGCTGCCGAATGTCCTACGGTGTGCCACATAACCCCCAACACAGAAAATGATCTGGCCCCACGTGTTAATAGTGACCGTGTTGTGAAACATGCTCTAGGGAAGCCCCTGAGGCTTCATGTCGCCTGAATTATTCAGAGCAATGTAGCCTCCCCGTCCCTGCCAGGGACAGCCCTTCACACGGTCAGAACGGAACAGAACCTACATGAACAGGTTCTGCTAAGTTAGTCCATTAATTTAAATACTCCCAGGGTTGGAACAGCAGTGTGAATTAGTGAAGTGAGTCAGAGTAAAATGAGAAGGGGCGCTGGCTCATCCATCACAGGGGTAGGGAGCCATAGATGGGGACGGTGACGGATCAAAGCTTGCATACCCCACTTATGAGGGCAAGTCTAGGTTATTGCCATACAGGCTCCTGTGTTGCTCAACTTCGGATTCCTTGAGAAAGGCTATTTCCTCTCCCTTACCCTCCAGGAGGTCTGTTTTGTGTTACCTACTTTTTAATTGAGGTATAACATACATGTACCAATTTTAAGTCTTCATCCCAATGAATAGGCAGGACAATGTTGAAGAAGAACAGAGTTGGAGGACTTACATTACTGGATTTCAAGACTAGCTATGAAGCCACAGTAATTAAGAGCATGGGATTGTTGCAGCTGTTCGGCAAACAGATTAATAGTGCAGAATAGAGATCCCAGAAACACATTCAGACATATATAATCCCTGGATTTATAGTAACGGTGTTACCATAATTCAGTGGGTGAAAAAGATAATCTTTTCAATAAATGATGGTGGAACAATTATATATCCATGCAGAAGAAAATGAGCCAGAATCTGTACCATGCACAAAAATTAATTCAATATGGGCTACAGATCTAAATGTGAAAGGTAAAACAATAAGCCTTCTAGAATAAAGCATAGGGTAATATCTTCATGAATTTCATAAAGAGTTTTTTTAAACAAGGCATACAGAGAACTAACCATAAAGCAAAAGATTGATAAATTGGATTTCATTAAGATTAGAAACTTCTGTTTATCAGAATTCACAACGAAGAGAGTTTTGGCAGGCTGCAGCACGGTAGAACTTATTTGCAATACATCTGTCAAAGAGTTCTTGCCTATTTTTTTTTATGTGTTGGCAACTATTTTCAATTTAAAACACTGAGGGAGGAAAACCGACTGTGCAGGCTAACATTATGCAGGCCAAACAAAACATGTCTGTGAGCCAGCTTGGGCCTACGCACTGCCAGTGTGCAGCCTCACCTTTCAGAGCGTTAGAAGAATGATAGAAGCTTTAACATTTCTGTATTTTCTCATTCTTTTCTTGCCAGCCTCTGTAAGGGGAAGAAACAATGTAGACATACATTTCTTAATAATAAGGATTTTTCTCTCAGATGGCAGCCTGGCTGGTTATAGCGATTTTAGGTTTTAAGTAGTACTTTCCTCCCTCTGATAGACACAATAATTAAAATCATTTAAAATATAATTTAATCAGTTTTTTTTCTTAATTGGCTCCCACTGTGTATTCAGCCTGCTCTCTGAAGACCATAGCTGATTCTCTTTTCACTCTGCTCTCTGGCTAGAATTTCTTAGCATTTCTGGAAGTCAGCTTTAAGCTGCCATGAGCAGAAGACATGGAAACACAGACAGACTTAAACTTTGAACACTTTGAGCCCATTAATGTCCACCTTCCATACTTTCTACCTCCTTCCTTAACTCTGGTTTTGGTCACCTCATTTTCTTCTCCCAAGCACCTCTCTTCCTTAGTTCTCTGATGGCCCAGTGGAGGAAGTAGGGTGGGGTGGGGGGATAGTTTCCTCTTGTCATGTCTTGTAACCCCACTGTTGGGATGAGTAAGAGGAGGTGGCCTGGAGATGGCACTCCGGCAGTGTAGCAGAGAGGTTAAAACATGAGGTTGCAAGGCTGACTGCCTGTATTCAGATGCTCATCCCTTAATAGCTATGTGGTCTTCGGCAAGTTCCTTCCTTCTCTGTGCATCACATCCTCATCCATAACTTACCATTAATAGTGCCCGTATGTTAATGAAAAGAACTTAGAACAGTGCCTAGTAAGCAAAATGCTAGATGTGTTTGTTAAATTAAAAATTGATGATTTGTTGTTGTCAGGCCTTGGCATTGTGTCCAGCATTGGGAAATAGACACAGGGTCCCCTGTCTCAGGATCATCTCAGAGATCATCTCAGAGACCACCAGCCCATGGCTGATCTCAGGACAGGCAGACAGCTTGATCAGACTGCACCCCCTTTTTTGAGCTGGCTGAAAATCGACCACCGGATAGTTTGATGACATTCTTCTCCTCCTCCTTCTCCTTCTCCTCCTCCTCCTCCTCATCCTCCTTCTTCTTCTTCTTCTTCCTCCTCCTCCCTCCTCCCTCCTCCCCTCCCTCCCTCTTCTCCTTCCTCCCTCCCCTCCTCCTCCTTCTTCTTCTTCTCTTCTTCTCTTCTTTGAGAAGGAGAGGGGGAAGGGCAAAGGGAGAATGAAAGAGAGAGAATCTCAAGCAGGCTCCATGCCTGTCGTGGAACCTGATGTGGGGCTCGTATCATGACCCTGAGATCATGACCTGAGCTGAAATCAAGAGTCAAACACTTTTAACTGACTGAGCGACCCAGTACCCCAGTTTTTTTTTTAATTTTTTAAAATTTATTTATTTGACACAGAGAGATCACAAGTAGGCAGAGAGTCAGGCAGAGAGAGAGAGAGAAGCAGGCTCTCCACTGAGCCTGACGTGGGGCTCGATCCCAGGATACTGAGATCATGACCCGAGCCCAAGGCAGCAGCTCAATCCACTGAGCCACTCAGGCGCCCCCCAGCACCCCAGTTTTGATGACATCCTTCTTGTGGAGCCTGATAATGGATGAAATCCAAAGTCACTCAGGAGATAATCAAGATCATTCCATGGAGTATTCTCTAAAATTTAAAACTAGTATTATTCATGCAAATGAATAAATTTTTAATCCTGAGAAGTGAAGTAACTTGCCTAGGATGTGGGAGCATGATAGAAAAAAGCCTAGATTGTCTTAAATAGACTGTTTGTAGAAATGTGGGTATTAAATACTGTTGGTCAGGGCTCAGAAAGATTAAGGACAATTCTAGAGAAATCCTAATCACCATAAAGAAAGCTTAAATACCGTACGGAGACTTAGTATGAAACTGAACTTGAAAGCCATGTGCAATGGGTGGGGATCATGGGGGCCACCAGAGGGTAGATTGTGCTAAGCAGAATTTGGAGCCCCCCTATTTTCACCCTCTGGTGTTCTAGTGTTATTCCCGTGGTCATGCTGTGTTACCTGGCAAAGGGGATTTTGCAGATGTAATTACATTTGCTAATCAGCTGACTTTAAAACAGGAAAATTATTCTGGATTTTCTAATAGATCTCATGTGATCACATAAGTCCTTTTAAAAGCAAAAGAGGAAAAAAATAATAAAAGCAAAAAAGGAAGGCAGAGATGTGAAGCATGGGAAGGGCTTGCAGGTGGAGGGGCAATGTGATGAGGAACACAACTGGCCATAAAGGGCTAAGAGAGGCTTCTAAATGACAGCCAACAAGGAAACAAAGACCTCAGTGCTGTCATCCCAAAGCACTGAATTGTGCCAACAACTTGACTGCACATGGAAGCAGAGTCATCCCCAGAGCCTTCAGAAAGGAATACAGATCTGCCATTACCTTGATTTTATTTTAGAGAAACTAAGCAGAGGACTCAGTGAAGCTATTCTCTACCCAGACTTCTGAACTTCAGAAGTACAAGATAATGAAGTCATGTTGTTGCAAACCATTAAATTTGTAGTTATTTGTTATGGTAGCAGTAGGAAACTGACCCAAAGTTCTTACTTGACTTGCAACGTTATGGTGTCTACCAGCAATTTTCTGGGGATGGGATAAGTAGGGATGAGGGAGAGACCAAAAGCTATAAGGCTCTTTCTGACCTCTATGAGCATTCATGTTTTTAATGAAAAACATTCTTTTGAAAAATGAAAAAAGGGGGAGCACCTGAGTGGCTCAGTCAGTTGGGCATCTGCCTTCGGCTCAGGTCATGATCTCGGGGTCCTGGGATCGAGCCCCACATCAGGCTCTCTGCTCAGCAGGAGTCTGCTTCTCCTTCTCCCGCTCCCCCTGCTTGTGCCTGTGTGTGCACTCTCTCTCTGTCAAATAAATAAAATCTTTGAAAAATAAAAGAAAAATGGGGAAAAGGTCATAGAGGTATGGTGGGTGCTTCTAGTAGGTTTCTAAAGGAAATTCTGTCCTTACCTCCTTCAGTCCTGCCGGGTTATGATTTACTTCCCAGTTCGTGAGCCTGGCCATGAAAGTGCATTTCTCAGTTCAGTTACAGGTAGCGGCTGTAACAGTTGGGTCAGCAAAGGGAACATCAGACAGCCTGGGCTGTGGGGTCTGAGTTAGAGGAGTCCCTGGAGACTCCCAAGTCCTTCCAAGGAGGACTCTGAGTGCCAAGGACTGGCAAGCTGAGCCCCAGAATACAGCAAACACAAAGAGAAAGAGACCCAAAATTAGGAGGCCTGGGCTGGAGGCCACGTGCAGGCAGGCTCTATGTGCAATTCATGGCTCCTCACTTCTTGACTTCCTGTTATAAAGCGGGGACAAGAAGATGACCTCTTCTGAGGAACTGTAGCCCCAGTTAAATAGTGCGATGTCTGTGGGAACATTCTGCAGCTACGTGAGTCATAGTTGGGATAAGTTACACCTGACACAAAGTTTAAATCAACAGATGTTGTTTGAGTTCTTCATATGAAATATCTTGACTAATACAGAGGAAACCCTGCCTTGGCTCCTACCAAATGATGGGGCT
Organism: Neogale vison; assembly: GCF_020171115.1. Classification (NCBI taxonomy): domain Eukaryota; kingdom Metazoa; phylum Chordata; class Mammalia; order Carnivora; family Mustelidae; genus Neogale; species Neogale vison. Next base: position 118,488,852 of record NC_058105.1, on the reverse strand, counting down.
GGCAACGTGGGACCCCCACAAGCACAGCTCAGGTAGCCCTGAGGATTTCCGCCTCCTTCGTGGCTCCAGTGCAGTGAGGGGCAGGAAGTGGCAAGCTGCCTTCCTACCTCCTCCTTTTGCTTCCACCTAAGGCAGTTTTCTTGGGACATGGGCTGGGGTAGGACAAGATAGAGCTACATTGAGGGATCTCTGGCATTGTGATTTCTGAGTAATTTTTTTTTAAAGATTACAGTTATTCACCTATTAGAGCATGTGAGCAGGGGAAGGAGCAGAGGGAGAGGCACAAGCAAACCCCGCACTGACCACAGAGTCCTTAGGAGTGACAGGGGGCTCGATCCCATGACCCCAAGATCATGACCAGAGCCAAAATCAAGAGCCAGACACTCAAACAACTGTGCCACCCATGTGCCCCTATTTCTGACTAATTTTTAAAGTAAAAACATTTCTGAAGGAACATGCTGTGAAGTGTGTGCATGTATGTGCCCATCTAGCAGTGGGGAGAAGAAGCAGCCCCATTAGCATATACAGAAACACTAAAATTAATTGAAGTGAGATTGAGACTAAAAAGAAATCCATTTTGTTGAAAGTCGGGTTCCTTCGGATTATGGAATTTCAAGTGCCCATGAACTGCACATAAGATCTGGACAGAATGTACCTGTGTTCTCTCCTGCTCCAGTCTGTCTCTGGGAGGTCTGGAATGGTTACGTTCTAAAAGGGGTTAGGCTCACAGCACTTGGCTTTTATACAGCAGGAATGGTGCATGTCTGGTTTCTATAGGTAAGTAAAGTGGAGCATTTTCAAAAGCTGTAGTGTCTGAAAAGAATGATGGGGAATATCTGGACTCATTTAGGGAAATTTCCAGAAGCCGGCCACCTTCCAGACAGCAAATATAAATAAAGGAGAGAACATAAAAGCATTTGGCAAGCATCCCATTCCTAAGACTTCTTAATAGGGGAATTAATTATCTCACAAAATAAGAAGTCTTAAGGAAGAATGGTTTTGTGGCAGGTCAATTAAACAACTTGAGAACCCATCCAAACCTGGGTTCCTACCATCTTTTTGCTCTGCCGTCTTTGGAAGATTTTTATTTCTCAGACTTGCCTGCCCGAGGATGGCTTGGGCAGTTCTAACCACTTTATTCTTTTTTTAAAAAAATAAGATTTCATTTATTTATTTGTCAAAGAGAGAGAGAAAGAGAGAGAGTGAGTGCACAGGCAGGCAGAGTGGCAGGCAGAGGGAGAAGCAGGTTCCCCGCCGAGCAAGGAGCCTGATGTGGGACTTGATCCCAGGACGCTGGGACCACGACCTGAGCCAAAGGCAGCCACTTAACTGACTGAGCCACCTAGGCGTCCCATATAACCACTTTATTCTTAACAATAAGGTAGAAAAAGCTATTTTATCTCATGTGTCTTTTTTTTAAAAAATGAAATAATGAAATAAAATTTACATATCACGAAATTAACCATTTTAAAGTGAACAGTTCTGTGGCGGTACATTCATAGTGTTGTACAATCACCACTTCTGTCTAGTTACAGAAGATCTTCATCCCCCAAAAGGAAACCCCATATGTTAAAAAGCATTTAAATGAGCAAGCACTGCCCATTCCCTCTCCTCCAGTCCCAGGCAATCAGTAATCTGCTTTCTCGCTCTATGAATTTGCCTGTTCTGAACATTTCAGGTAACAGAATCATACAATGTATGTCAGATTTCTCTCACTTAGCATAATGTTTTCAAGATTCATCTACATGGTTGCGTGTACCAGTATTTCATTCCTTTTTATAGCTGAATGCTATTCCATTGTGTGGATAGACCATAACTTCTTTATCCATTTATTCCTTCATGGATGCTTGGGTTTCACGTTTGGGGCTATTATGAATAATGCTGATATGAATATTCACATACAACTTTTTTTTGTGTGGGTAAATGCTTATCTTTGCGGGGGGTAGATATTAGAAGTAGAATTGCTGGGTCACAATAATTCTGTTTAACCTTTTGAGGACCTGCCACACAGTTTTCTTTAGTGCTGTACCATTTTAGATTCCTACCAGCTGTGTATGAGGGTTTCAGTTTCTCCACATCCTCACCAACACTTACTTCCCCAGTTTTTGGAAAATCTCAGTGGGTGTGAAGTTGTATCTCATTGTGGTTTTGATTAGCATTTCCCTAATGACTAATTATGTAGAGCATCCTTTTATGTGCTTCTTGGCCATTTCATGTGTCCATTTTTAAGTTTCCCTCTAGAACTCACAAGATGGTCATACATTATTTCTCTGAGCCATGGAGAAATTCTCTTTTCCTATGTGTTACTGGTGGAACTCTCATATCTGATGCTCTTGATGTGGTTACCGGTATAAAGTAAATGCCGAGTGAATGAAGAGACACAAAGCCACTGCCCACCCATCTCTCCTAATAGTCTTTGCTAAGAGAGACCCAGTTTGATCTAGGTAATGGGTAGTCATGTGATTCACAGGAGCCTGAACTGTCCAGACACCATTTGGCTCAGTATATACACTCCAGTGATGAACTCAGGGAGGAAAAAAATGATGTCAATAACAGGGCTGCTTTAGCTTTACATTAAAAAAAAAAAAGGTAGTATTATGCCTTTAGGCTTCACAATTGTACTTTGGTGCATATGGCACAAGCAAATAACCAAAATAAGAAAAGAAGTTGTATGGGCATAATCATAGCCTAGGAAGAGAAATTTTTGTATTCTTTTTTTTAAAAAAGATTTTATTTATTTATTTGACAGAGAGAGCACAAGTAAGCAGAGCAGTAGGCAGAGGGAGAGAGAGAAGCAGGCTCTCTGCTAAGCAGGGAGCCTGATGCAGGGCTCCATCCCAGGACCCTGGAATCATGACTCGAGCCGAAGGCAGCTGCTTAACCAACTGAGGCACCCAGGCACCCCAGATTTTTGTAACCATATTTTCTTAGCCATTGATTGGCCTAGAGTAGACATAGGACCAGTTCTGGCCAATGGGATGTCAGGAGAGTTCTGCTTAGGAGACTAGTGGGAAAATCTTCCTCACACATCAAAAATAGACACTTTGGGGGGCACCTGGATGGCTCAGTGGATTAAAGCCTCTGCCTTCGGCTCGGGTCATGATCTCAGGGTCCTGGGATGGAGCCCCACATTGGGCTCTCTGCTCAGCAGGGAGCCTGCTTCCTCCTCTCTCTCTGCCTGACTCTCTGCCTACTTGTGATCTCTGTCAAATAAATAAATAAAAATCTTTAAAAAAAATAGACACTTTGGGATGTTAGCATGTGGGGATGTGATGGTTGGAACTGCTTCAGCCACCTTGTGCCCGGGAACAGACAAGCCTGAAGACAAACCCAGCCTGCTTAGGATGGTGAGCAAAAAGATGGAAAGAATGTGGATCTTAGATGGAGTCATGGAGCCATTAATGAGCCTCCTCTTAAACCACACTAGCTTTGAACTTATTACATGAGGCAAGAAATCCCCCTGCATTTAAACCAGTCTCACTTAGAGTCAGAAGCTTCCCGAGAGACACAGCATGAACTGCATGCCTCTTCTCCCTCTAGTTTTCATCCAGAAATTTAAAACTTAGGATATAATAACTGGCCTTTTTATTTCCCTTTAAGTTTTCACTTGTTCAAATAAGTGCCAAGATGCTGTGGCTTTAGAATGTGTCGTGCTGGCTAAGTGGGTACCACGGTTCCTAGAGTTCCCCTCCCTGTATGTTTCTAGTTGGAGCAGCCAGAAGTCTGCAGGCTTTCTGGAAGGTGGAAGGGAAGCAGGGGCTGTGTTTGTTCTCAGGAGGTCAGTGTGGGTGAGGCCATGTTACAGCTTGAGCACATTTTCATGGGTCTGCTGGTGCACCTTGTATCTACGGCAGCAGCTGGCCTTGCACTTGTAGTTATTGTAGACTCTTCTCCCTTAACTTCTCCAAATCCCAGGCCAGATGACAGGGTGGCTTCGTGGCAAGAACACCAACTTCTACAGATTACCTAAGGTAGCAAGGTTGGAGGCTTGGAGATGGGGAATGGCCAGAGCAAGTTCCAGATGCTTCCTTACAAGTTTCAGTTGGCCTATCCTTGCCTACCCCATGCCTACTTGACTTCAGGCTCTGCACCAGATGCAGAAGAAACAACCAAATGGAGACCAATTTGCCAGTTCCCATAATTGCTTAAGGTCAAATCCCTATGATAAATTATTTTTTTTCTTTTTATGTTACTCTTCTTTTAAAATTTAGTTTTATTTTTTCAATGTTCCAGTATTCATTGTTTATGCATCACACCCAGTGCTCCATGCAATACGTGCCCTCCTTAGTACCATCACCAGTCTCATCCATCCCCCCATTCTCTCCCCTCCAAAACCCTCAATTTGTTTCTCAGAGTCCACAGTCTCTCATGGTTCATCTCCCCCTCTGATTTCCCCCACTTTACTTTTCCTTTCCTTCTCCTACTGTCCTCCATGTTATTCTTTATGATCCACAGATAAGTGAAGCCAAATGATAACTGACTTTCTCTTCTTGACTTATTTCACTCAGCATAATCTCCTCCACTCCCGTCCATGTTGATACAAAAGCTGGGTATTCATCCTTTCTGATGGCTGCATAATTTCCATTTTATATATGGACCATATCTTCTTTATCCATTTTTCTGTTGAAGGACATCTTGGCCCTTTCCAAAGTTCGGTGATTGTGGCCATTGCTGCTATGAACATTGGCGTACATATGGCCTTTCTTTTCACTACATCTGTATCTTTGGGGTAAATATCCAGTAGTGCAATTGCAGGGTCATAGGGAAGCTCTATTTTTAATTTTTTGAGGAATCTCCACACTGTTTTCCAAAATGGCTGTACCAACTTGCATTCCCACCAACAGTGTAAGAGAGTTCCCCTTTCTCCACATCCTCTCCAACACATGTTGTTTACTATCTTGTTAATTTTGGCCATTCTAACTGGTGTAAGGTGATATCTCAATGTGGTTTTGATTTGAATCTCCCTGATGGCTAATGATGATGAACATTTTTTCATGTGTCTGTTAGCCATTTGCATGTCTTCTTTGGAGAAGTATCTCTTCATATCCTCTGCCCATTTTTTGACATGGTTATCTGTTTTGTGTGTGCTGAGTTTGAGAAGTTCTTTATAGATCCTGGATATCAGCCTTTTGTCTGTACTGTCATTTGTAAATATCTTCTCCCATTCCGTGGATTGCTGCTTTGTTTTGTTGATGGTTTCCTTTGCTGTGCAGAAGCTTTTTATCTTGATGAAGTCTCCAAAGTTCATTTTCGCTTTTGTTTCCTTTGCCTTTGGAGACATGTCTTTTTTTTTTTTTTTAAAGTGTGCTCCTTTAAAATTTTTATTTATTTATTTATTTATTTGTCAGAGAGAGAGAGCGCACAAGTAGGCAGAGAGGCAGGCAGAGGCAGAGGGAGAAGCAGGCTCCCCACTGAGCAAGGAGCACATGTGGGACTTGATCCCAGGACCGTAGAATCATGACCTGAGCTGAAGGCAGCCACTTAACCAACGGAGCCACCCAGGCGCCCTGGAGACGTGTATTGAAAGAAGTTTCTGTGGCCTGTGTCGAAGAGGTCACTGCCTATGTTCTCCTCTAAGATTCTGATGGATTCCTGCCTCATGTTGAGGTCTTTCATCCATTTTGAGTATATCTTTGTGTGCGGTGTAAGAGAGCGGTCGAGTGTCATTCTTCTGTACATGGCTGTCCCGTTCTCCCAGCACTGCTGATTGAAGAGCCTGTTCATGACAAATTCTTGTTCTACCTTATTCCTCATGGTTCTGTTTTCCTGCGTGAACCCTATATGGAACAGAGTCAGGTTTTATTGACCCCAAGTCTACCTTTAGATTATATATCCAATTGGTAGTAGAGAAAGAAGTTTAAGCCAATATAGGTAAACTCTCTACTATATAGGATTCACTTATTTCTGACTGAAAAGAAGACAAGAAATCATGCTTTCACTGTTTCATAGGAACACATCTCCAGATATGGATGGTGGCCCACCAGTTCATAATCTCTGGAATGGGTGTTTTAGAAGCCATCACTTACCTAGATATTTATGACTATTCAGATGACTTGCTGAATGTATCCATTTTTATGTGAGTTTTGGGCCCCATTGCCGCAAGAAAGGTTATACTCCTCAATCCCCAGCCTTATTGTATTATTTATCTGCATCAAAATACTATGTAACAAGCCACTGCAAAATTCAGTGGCTCAAAATATTATGTACAAAGTTAATGTGTCTCTGGGTTGGTGATGGCTCAACTGGGAAATATATCTGGTCTTGCCCAGGTTTACTTGCATTTCTGGCAATTAGCTAACTGTCAGCTGGTCCGAGATGGCCTTGGCTGAAATGAGTGAGGCGACTTGGCTGTGCTCCTCATGCCTACCATGTGTCTCTTATCTACCAGCAGGCCATCCCGAGTATGTTCTTATGGTGATGACAGAAGGCAAGAGTGAGCCTGTCCAGTCATGGAGGCTCTTTGCAAACCTCTACTTGTGTCATATTCTCCTATATTTGTCCAAAAGGAAGCCCCATAGCTGAACCTCTGCACACAGCACAAGAGCACTGCAAAGTTACATGGCAAAGGGGTGTTGTAGGTACATGGAAAAGTTAAGAATTGGGGCAATTTTTGCAATCTATCATAATTACCAATACTCCTAAGAAGTGACAAGTAACTATGTCAGCTGTTGCTATTCCTAGAACCATTTCATTTCCAATATAAGATTTCTCATGGCTTTTAACTGCCATGTCAATACATGAAGCAAATTGTGCATTGTCAACCCATTGTATTCAAGCCTTGAGCTCAGCACCCCCTCTCATTAGGATAAGTAATTGCTTTATAAAGCTGAAGCTTTGTGTAATGAGCTTGCCGTCCTCTTTTCTTCTCAGATATCTTATGAGAACAAACAACTAAGGGATATCAAAAACAAAAACCCTAGTGGTGAAGAGTTGCTGAACATTTGACAAATAAACAAATATATACTGTTAGACTGAGAACTGGGTGATGGTCAAGATTGGCTAAGTTATCCATCAGAAATGGTGAGAAGCAGATCAGCTCTAAGCTAGTTGTGTATATTATTGCTTTCCTTCCTTCCTCCCTCCCTCCCTCCCTTCCTTCCTAGATAGGAAGAGATGGGGGAGGGGCAGAGGCAGAGAGAGAGAGAGAGAATATTAAGCAGGCTCCATGCCCAGCCCAGAACCTGACACGGAGCTCGACCTCACAACCCTGAGATCATGACCTGAGCTGAAGTCAAGAGTCAGAGGCTTAGCCAACTGAGCCACCAGGACCCCCCTACTTAATTAATTAATGCTTTTGAGAGGGAGGAGGGGCAGAGGGAGAGAATATTGCTTATTTTTAATTGTACTGGTTTTTATAGACAGTAATTCTAAAGTATACATAGGCTGAAAAAGTTTTAGGTTCCAGAAATTCTTGGTAGTTTTTCTATTCAAGGGGAGTATGTTTCTTAGCCATTTTTCTTACAGGTGCTCATGTATTCACTAAAGGTGCCCACTATACCTTTGTCTTAGTTTGGGTTCCCCCAAAAGCCAGCCCTGAGACCAAGAGTCAAGAGTAAGTAGTTTATTTGGAAGTAAAGAAAATGCCAGTAGAGAAATGGGGGAAATGACACAAGCATGGGAAGCCAGGGTACATTATCAAACCAGTTAGCTCTGTAGGCAATAGGAGAGCATAATCTTGTTCTGGACCTCTGGGGAACAGTATAGAACATGTGTTTCAGAGTTACTACCCCCAAGAGGTGAGAAAGCCGGGTTATTTATACACCAATCAATTCTCAGAAGTCACAGGTTGAGGGCAGTTCCTCTGGGGGCATCCCTGGCACTTCTGGCCTGACAGATAGGCAGGCAAAGTACACTTCAGCAGCCAGAGCAGTCCAGCAGGCAAATGCGGGCACTGGCTGTTGGAAGTTGGACCAACACCTGACACTGTAATGGTGAGGGCATAAGAGCAGATTACCCACAGAACCTGGCCTTATTTCCTTGAATATACTCTGATACCTGAACTTTGGTATTAGAACAGTTCTTCTGCCCATGGAAAGTTCTCCTCCTATACTTGAGTGAAGCACCACATTGTTAACTTATCATTGGAGAATAAAACACAGTGAGATTAATTTTCCAGTATTACTAAGGTAAAACTGCACATAAAGTATAAAGTTTAAAGAATTCGATGAATGTGTACACATCAATGACTCTTGCCTGCACCAGTTATTGCTGTGGTGTTCTAGGGGGAATTTCCTGTTTTTCTCATTATTTCTATATATGTTACTTGAAATTCTAATGGAAGGAATATTTGTTTCTTCTTCCCCATTTATTCAGTGATGTATTTATATCAGTATGAATTCATGGATATTTGTTTTCTTCTTTGGGTTACAGTCCAGTACAATCAGTATTTATTTGGTTCAAATTGTTTCGGTTTTGGCTATTTGAAGCTCTTTCAGCTTGACTCCAGTGTCCTTTTGCATCCTTTTTTTCCTTTCTTAGCACCTCTATTTCTTTTAATTGAGGTCTGATGCATTCATAACAAGTTGTGAGTGCCTCTGTATTGATTGGCATTAGGCTTGGCTGAATGTAAGAGCAAACTATAAGTAACAGTGTCTTAAATGAGATTTTTCTCTTGGTATGCTATGTTCATGGATCAGAGGATCAAAATTGTTAGGTTGTCAATGCTTCTCAAATTATCTATAGATTCAAAGCAATCCCCGTCAAAATTCTTCAATTCTTATTTGTAGAAACTGACAAGCTAATTCTAAAATTTACATAGAAAATAAAACAGCCAAAACAGTTTTGAAAACAAAAAGGTCAAAGGTGAGGACTCTTCTTATTGATTAGAAGGCTTATTACACAGCTACAGTAATCAAGACAGCATGTTATTGGCATAAAAATAGATGTACAGATCAGCAGAACAAAATATAGAGTGCAGAAATAGTACCCTGTATATAAGGTCAATTAATTTTTAACAGTGGTGCCAAAGCAATTCAATGTGGAAGGAGGATAGTCTTTCAGTAAATGGTGCTGAAAAAAAGCAGGCAAAAAAGTGAACTTCAACCTTTGCTTTGCACTATATATAAAAATAAATTGGAACTATATCATAAATGCAAATGTAAGGGTTAAAACTATAAAAATTCCAAAAGGAAACATAAGAGAAAATCTTTGGGGCAGGAAACATATTCTCAAATAGGACACAAAATGGTCAAACCACTAAAGAAAAATTTGCTAAATTGAACTTCATCAAAAGTAAACACTACTGTTTTTTTAAAGACACCATTGAGAAAATGACAAATTGTACTTTAGGAGAAAATACTTAGAAAGCACATATCTCATAAAAGACTTACATTTTTAATACAACTCAATACTAAGAAGACAACTAAAAATATGTGCAAAAGATTTGAACATACACTTCACAAAAGAGATACAGATGACCTAAGTACAGGAAAAGATGCTCAATATTATTAGTCATTAGAGAAACACAAATTAAAACCACAATGAAATACCACTGCACACCTACTAGAATGGGTAAAATGAAAGTTTCTGTCATGAGCAAATGCTGACAAGGATGCAGAACAATTGGAACTCTTATACTTTGCTGCTGGGTAAAAATGGGCTTAGCAGATTCTTACAATATTAAATGTAAACTTGTCACATCCCCCATCAGTACCTCTCAGGAGAAATGAACTATGTCCATACAGAACTTGTACACAAATAGTTATAGTAGTTATATTTATAATTACCAACACAGGAACACACTCCAAATACCCATTCAGGTGGTGAATGAATTAATAAATTGTTGTACCTGAGCCACAAAAAGGGACAAACTACTGATACATGCAGTGGCATTGATGAATCTCAAAAGCATTATGCTAAGCAAGAAAAGCCAAACATAAGATGCTGCATACTGTATGGTTCCAATTATACGACATTCAGGTTAAGGTAAATTATTGGGACACAAATCAGATCAATGATCTCTAGTGGCTGGAGATGGAGGAAGGAGTAAATACAAAGGAACATGAGGGAACTTCTTTAGGTGGGATGGAACTGGTCTATGTCTTGAATGTGGTGGTGGTAACATCACTGTATAAATTTGTTAACACTCATTGAACTTTGCACTTAAAAAGAGTGAATTTTACCACATATTATATAATAGACCTGGCCTTAAGGAAATGAATTATTATTTTTCTCTCAGGTAAAAGAAGATAGTAGGCCAGGAGTTAATAGACCAGGGCTACTATAGTAGCTTCATGTTGTCACAGGAAGCCTCATGAATATCATGCTGTTTTATAATTCTTAGCATGTGGCTTCCTTTTTTAAGGTCATTTATGGTCCAATATAGATCTCCAGTTATTACACCCATATTCAGGCAGTAGGAACAAGAAAGAGGTAATTAAGGGAATTGCAGTTCTTTTAAAGATGCTTCCTGTAAGCCAGACATTTATCCTTTTACATTTCACTGACCAATACTTAGTCACTTGGCTCTATCTAATTGCAAGAGAGGCTGGGGAAATGTAATCTTTAAGCAAGACCATGGTTATATTAAATAAAATTGAGGTTGTATTACTAAAAAGACTATGATGAGAGCTCTGATAGGCAAACAACAGTGGCTGTCACAGGCTCATGACAACTGTAAATCTGCCATAAATTGCCAGTCCCCAAGCAAGCAGTTGTACTTAGTTCACTCTTGGGTTCTCCAGAAAGTGTGTTTCTCCTTCATTAAAACAACCCCAATACCTCCTTGATGTACATAAGCTCCAGTTATTATATACATAAATAAATCATGTCCTTAAGATTGAGGGCAGAGGGGACACATGGCTGGCTCAGTTGTTAACTGTCTGCCTTTGGCTCAGGTCATGATCCCAGGGTCCTGGGATGGAACCCTGCACTGGGCTCCCTGCTTGGAGGGAAACCTTCTCCCTCTCCCACTGCCCCTGCTTGTGTTCCCTCTCTCACTGTGTCTCTCTCTGTCAAATAAATAAATGAAATCTTTCAAAAAAAAAAAGATCAAGGGCAGAAACATCAGTGAACTGTTAGGTTAACCTTTCATACATGTACATTGTACATTCATTTACCACCTTGCAGAACACACCCTTTCCTATATGCAGAAAAGCATTAACCAAGTCTTCTATACTTACTTCATTCTTTAATATTATTCTAATGAGCATCATTAACATAATGATTTACATGTTAACATAACATAATTAACATTACCAGTAAGCTAGAGTTTATCTGTTAAAGAGTAAAAATTTTAAATGAACAATGTATAGTAGCCAACAGAAAACTGCCAACAACTTTTTAAAAACACCTATAAAGGTTACCAAGTACCTTTACACCCATTTCCCCAAATATATTCTTCACATTCCTTTTTCAGGACCAAGAGCCTATGGGCTGTTAAACAAATTTTCACCAGAAAGATACTGAGACAGAGACATTCCCCACCCCCACAAATGATGTCATCTAGTCAGAGCATGTGATTGCAACTGCTCTGAAGAAAATAACCAGTTTTCTGGAAGAAAATCCTTGGAATGAAAATTGGAGTTTCCATTACTGCTTTCCATACTGCAAGCTCTTCCCCTTAGGAAAGAATTGATCATTTCTCTTTTGAAAAAAAGACCTGTCTTTTTGACCTTGAGTTTCTGCTCTTTGAGGAGTGATTTGCTGGCTGTTTCCTTGAGAGACACAGGCTGCCTTGGGTGTGCTTGATCTAATGTAGTTGTTGCCTTTCATACCAGATATTCATTTCAGAACTGACAAAAATCTAAAATGGCTCCTTATCCCAGAAAAGGTAGAGCAAACTCTTCCATTTGATAAGCGGGAGAGAAGGAAAATTACTGGCAGATATATTTGAGGTCCAGATCTTTCAGGGGTATGATCAAAACTACATGTATCAGCCAGCTCTTGCTACAACAGGGCTGTATAATTAAGCAGCTCAAAACTCACTGGCTTAAATCATTTGTTCTTGTTCACACACCTGTGGGTTGGCTAACATTTCAATGATATAGGCCAAGCTTGGCTAAACTTGGCTCCAAGTTCTAGGTTGAGTCCAGGTTGGCTTCCTATATCTCTTTTCTTTCTTGGACCAGCAGACTAGCTGCACATGTTCTTCTCATGGTGATGGCAGCAGCACAAAAAGGATGAGTGGAAACATCAGCTACTTTATGATCTGAGCTCAGAACTGGCACCCTCACTTCTGTCCACATTCCACTTGGCCAAAGAAAGCTATATAGCTAAGCAACATCATCAGTGGATTAGAGAAATATATTCCACCTCTAGATGGAAGTCTAGAAAAGTCACAGGGCAGACAGAGGGCATGGATAAAGAGACGGGTAGATAGTTGGAAACAACAATGCCATCCTCCACAGCTATATACCTACTGAGAAGCAACAACAGCCATCTGTACTTTTATACCCTTAGCTACTCCATTTCCCTCCTCCCTAAGATTATAGGCACCCTTTAAAAGTGAACTTCTTGGGAGTAATGTCACTGGGGATGTTACAGCAAAGGCCTCCAGAAATATGCTCCTCCATAAAAGCTATAAGAATACTAGCAAAATGGTCAGAATCAATTTTTTCAGAACTCTGAAAATTGGCCAAAAGCTTACAGCAATCCAAGGAGCTATATAGAAGCGAAGTTTTTATAGACTCTTGAAGTTAATTTGGTATTAATCCAAGCTAGATTGTTATAAGTTAACATTTTAATTATTATCCCCAGGGCAATTCCTAAGAAAATAACTCAAAAATAAAAGAAGTAAAAAGAATTAAAATGGTACACTAAATACATCTATTTAACACAAAAGAATGCAGTAATGGAGGAACGTATGAATAAAAGAGACAGTTCATATAGAAAACAAATAACAAAATGGTAGGTGTAGGCCCTATATTATTAAATATAAATGGGTTAACTAGACAAAAGGCAGAGATTGGCATAATGGATATTTTAAAAATGATCCACAATGGGCTGCCTACAAGGGACATCTTAGATTCAAAGACTCAAATGGCTTGAAAGTAAAAGGATAGGAAGAGATATCATGCAAATGTAACCAAAAGAATTAGAGTGCCTATGCTAATGTCAGATAAAATAGACTTTAAGTTACTAGAGAAAAAAAGGATGTTTTATAATGATCGAGGGTCAATTAATCAGCAAGAGAGAACAATTATAAACATATGTACACCTAACAACAGAGTTCCAAAAGACATGAAACAGAAACTGACAGAACTGAAAGGAGAAATTAAAAAAAAAAACTTATGGAATGCAGCTCAAGCAGTCCTTATAGAGAAATTTATAGGTGTAAATGCCTACATATAAAAAAGGAAAGATCTGCAACCAATAACTTTCTACCTTAAGAATCCAGAAAAAAAAAAGAGGGAAGGAGACTCAAGACAAGCAGAAAGAAGGAAATGACAAAGATTAGAGTGGAAATTAATGAAATAGAAAATAGAAAAAACAACCAAGATGTATCAGTGAAACCAATAGCTGGGTCTCTGAAAGGAGCAACAAAATTGACCAACCTATAAGTAGACTGAGCAAGAAAAAGGAGAATACTCATTTTAATAAAGTGAGTAATGAATGTGGGGACATTCCTACCAACCTTAGAGAAATGGCAGTAATTAAAAGGTAATAATCTGAACAATTTTATGTCAACAAATTGGATAGCCTAGATGATAAGGACAAATTCCCAGAAAGACGCAAGTACTGAAACTGAATCAAGCAGAACCAGAAGATTGAAAGTAAGACACTGATTAAATCAGTAATCAAAAACTTTTCACAGAGTAAATCTCAGGGCCAGATGACTTCACTGGTGAATTCTACCAAATGTTTAAGGAAGAATTAACACCAAGCCTTCAGAAACTCTTCCAAAAAATAGAGAGGAGGGTCTATTCCTCAGCTCACTCCTTGTAGCCAGCATTACCCTGATACCAAAACCAGACAAAGATGTTACAACAAAAGAAAACTACAGATCAATATTCATTATGATTATAGATGCATAAATCCTTACCAAAACACTGGCAAACCAAATGCACATATAAACAGGATTATACACTATCACCAAGTGATATTTATTTAATGTATGCAGGATTATTTCCGTGTGTGAAAATCAATGAAATACATCATATTAATAAAAGACAAAACCCCCATGATTACCTCAATAGGCAAAGAAAAAGCATTTGACAAAATCCAGCATCTTTTCATGATGAAAACACTCAACAAGCTAGGAATAGAAGGGAAGTTCCTTAACTTTGTAAAGGGCATCAGTGAAAAACCCACAGCTAACATCATACTTAGCACTGAAAACTTTCCTCCTAAGAACAAGATAAGGGTGTCCCTTTCTTGGTAATTCTATTGAACATTTAACTGGATGATCTAGCCAGGGCTAGATCAAGTTAGGCAAGTAAATAAAATAAAATGTATCCAGATTAGAAAGGAAGAAATAAAAACGATCTCTATTTGCAGATAACATGATCTTGTATATAGGAAATCCTAGAGAATACACACACACACACACACACAGGAGTTGGGGGAGGAAGAGAGAGAAAATTAGAGCTAACCAACAAGTTCAGCAAGGTAGTAGGACACAGGATCAATATTAAAAAAATCAGTCAAGCAGAGAGAGTCAATTATCATATGGTTTCACTCATTTGTGGAGCATAACCAATAGCATGGAGGACAAGGGGCGTTAGAGAGGAGTAGGGAATTTGGGTAAATTGGAAGGGGAGGTGAACCATGAGAGACTATGGACTCTGAAAAACAGTCTGAGGGGTTTGAAGTGGCGGGGGGGTGGGAGGTTGAGGTACCAGGTGGTGGGTATTATAGAGGGCACAGCTTGCATGGAGCACTGGGTGTGGTGAAAAAATAATGAATACCGTTTTTATGAAAATAAATAAATTGGGAAAAAAATTAATTGTAGGGGCATCTGGGTGGCTCAGTCGCTTAGATGTCTGCCTTCGGCTGAGGTCATGATCTCAAGGTCCTGGGATGGAGCCCCATTTAGTCCATGCTTCCTGCTCAGCGGGGAGTCTGCTTCTCTCTCTCCCTCTGTCCCCTCCCCACTTGTGCGTGCTTGCTCGCTCTCTCTCAAATAAAATGTTTTTAAAAATCAATTGTAGGGGGCACCTAGGTGGCTCAGTGGGTTAAAACCTCTGCCTTCAGCTCAGGTCATGATCCCAGGGTCCTGGGATCAAGCCCTGCATCGGGCTCTCTGCTCGGCGGGAAGCCTGCTTCCTCCTCTCTCTCTGCCTACTTGTGATCTCTGTCTGTCACATAAATAAAATCTTAAAAAAAAAATCAGTTGTATTTCTAGGAACACCTGGGTGGCTCAGTTGGTTAAGCTGCTACCTTTGGCTCAGGTCAGGATCTCAGGGTCCTGGGATGGAGCCCCACACTGGTCTTCTTGCTCAGTGAGGAGCCTGCTTCTCCCTCTGCCTCCCCTCACCAATGCTTCTGTGCTTTCTCTCCCTGACAAATACATAAATAAAAATAAATTAAAAAATCTTTAAAAGAACAATTGTATTTCTATACAATAGCAATGAAGACTCTAAAAATGAAATTAATTTACAAAAGAAACATAAAGCATAAAATGCTTAGGAATAAATTGAACAAAAGATGTTCAAGACTTATACCCTGAAAATTATAAAACATCATTGAAAGGAATTAAAGAAGACCTAAATAAATGGAAAGGTACCCCATAATCATGAACTGAAAGACTTAATAATGTCAAATTGGCAAAACTCCCCACATGTAATCTCTATCAAAATCCTAACCCTGTCAAAATCCTATCAAAAGACTTTTTTGTATAAATTGATAAGATTTTCTTTTTTTAAATTTTTTTAAAGATTTTATTTATTTATTTGACAGAGAGAGATCACAAGTAGGCAGAGAGGCAGGCAGAGAGAGAGGACGAAGCAGGCTCCCTGCTGAGCAGAGAGCCCGATGCGGGGCTCGATCCCAGGACCCTGGGATCATGACCTGAGCCGAAGGCAGCGGCTTAACCCACTGAGCCACCCAGGTGCCCCTTGATAAGCTTTTCTTAAAATTCAAATGGAAACTCAAAAAACCGAGAAGAGCTAAAATAATGTTGAAAAAGAAAAACAAATTTGGAAGACTTACACTTTCCAATTCCAAACTTACCACAAAGCAATAGTAATCAATACAATGTGGTACATGCATAAGACTAGATATATAGATCAATAGACTAGAGCTGAGATTCCAAAAAGAAAGCCTTACATTTATGGCACTTTTATTTTCTACAAGGATACCAGGACAATTTAATAAGGCATGAATATATTCTTTCCAGTACATGGTGCTGGAACAACTAGATATCCAAATGCAAAAGAATGAAGTTGGACCACTACCTCATATCATATACAAAATTTACCTTAATAAATGGATCAAATGACATGATACTCTATGTGGAAAACCCAAAAGACTCCATTCCCAAGTTACTACAACTTGTACAGCAATTCAGTAACGTGGCAGTATACAAAATCAATGCACAGAAATCAGTTGCTTTCTTATACACTATCAATAAAACTGTGGAAAGAGAAATTAGAGAAGCAATTCCATTCACAATAGCACCAAAAACCACAAGATACCTTGGAATAAACCTAACCAAAGAGATAAAGGATCTATATTCTAGGAGCTACAAAACAGTCATGAAAGAAACTGAAGGAGACACAAAAAGATGGAAAACATTCCATGCTCATGGATCAGAAGAATAAACATTGTTAAAATGTCTATGCTGCCCAGAGCAATCTATACTTTCAGTGCCATCCCAATCAAAATACCAATAGCATTTTTCAAAGTGCTGGAAAAAACAATCCTAAAATTTATATGGAACCTGAAAAGACCCTGAATCACTAAGGAAATGTTGAAAAAGAAAAACAAAAGATTTCAAGCTATATCACAAAGCTGTGATCACCAATACTGCATGGTACTGGCACAAAAACAGACATAGACCCGTGGAACAGAATACAGAGCCCAGATATGGACTCTCAACTCTATGGTCAACTAATCTTTGACAAAGCAGGAAAAATATGCAATGGAAAGAAATCTCTTCAATAAATGGTGCTCGGAAAATTGGACAGCTATATACAGAAGAATGACACTCGACCATTCTCTTACACCATACACAATAGGCAGTAATCTCCTCGACAATGGCCGCAGCAACTTCTTTCAAGACACCTCTTCAAAAGCAAGGGAAACAAAAGCTAAAAGGAACTTTTGATACTTCATCAAGATAAAAAGCTTCTGCACAGCAAAGGAAACTGTCAATAAAACAGAGAGGCAACCCACAGAATGGGAGAAGATTTTTGCAAATGACACTGCAGACAAAGGGCTAATATCCAAGATCTATAAAGAACTTTTCAAACTCAACACCCAAAAAGCAATAATTAAGTCAAAAAATGGGCAGAAGACATGAGCAAACACTTCTCCGAAGAAGACATACAAATGGCTAACAGACACATGAAAAAGTGTTCATCATCATTAGCCATCAGGGAGATTCAAATCAAAACCACATTGAGGTACCACCTTACATCAGTTAGAATGGCCAAAATCGACAAGGCAAGAAAAAACAAATGTTGGTGAAGTTGTGGAGAGAGGGGAACCCTCTCACAGTATTGGTGGAATTGCAAGTTGGTGCAGCCACTTTGGAAAACAGTATGAAGTTTCCTCAAAAAATTAAAAAGTCAAACAGAGAAAATCAATTATCATACATTTTCACTTATTTGTGGAACATGAGAAACAGCATGGAGACATTAGGAGAAGAAAGGGAAAAATGAAGGGGGAGAAATTGGAGTGGGAGACAAACCATGAGAGACTATGGACTCTGGGAAACAAACTGAGGGTTTTAGAGGGGAAAGAAGTGGGGGATGGGTGACCCCAGTGATGAGTATTAAGGAGGGCCTATATTGCAAGGAGCACTGGGTGTTATACACAAACAATGAATCATGGAACACTACATCGAAAACGAATCATGTAAAAAAAAAAAAACGAATCATGTACTGTATAGTGACTAACATAACATAATAAAAAAATTTAAAAGTTGAAAAAAAAATGGATCAAAGACCCGGGTGCCTCTGGTGTAGTCAGTTATACGTCTGACTCTTGGTGTCAGCTCAGATCATGATCTCAGGGTCATGAGATGGAGCCCTGCATCATGCTCCATGCTCAGCATGGACTCTCTCTTCTTCTCCTTCCCCCACCCCTTGTACCCATATTCTCTCTCTCTCTTTCTCAAATAAATAAATAAATGACTCTTTAAAAAAAAAAATGGACCAGGGCTCCTGGGTGGCTCAGTGGGTTGGGCCGCTGCCTTCAGTTCAGGTCATGATCTCAGGGTCCTGGGATCGAGTCCTGCATCGGGCTCTCTGCTCGGCGGGGAGCCTGCTTCCCTCTCTCTCTCTCTCTGCCTGCCTTTCTGCCTACTTGTGATCTCTGTCTGTCAAATAAATAAGTTAAATAAATCTTTTAAAAAATGGACCAAAGACCTACATGCAAAGCTAAAACTGTAAAACTCTCAGAAGAAAGTACACAAATCTTTGTATCCTTGAATTAGGCAATAGTTACTTGACATGGTAGCAAAAACACAAATGGTGAAGAAAAAAATAGATAAATTGGATTTCATCAAACTAAAAACGTTGGTGCCTCAAAGGATATCAAGAAAATGAAAAGACAGGGGTGCCTGGGTGGCTCAGTCAGTTAAGCGTCTGCCTTTGGCTCAGGTCATGGTCCCGAGGTCCTGGGATTGAGACTTGCATTGGGCTCTCTGCTTGGCAGGGAGACTGCTTATCTCTCTCCCCCTGCATCTGCCCCTGCTTGTGCTCTCTCTCTGTTTCTCTCTCTCAAATAAATAAAACCTTTAAAAAAAAAATGAAACAACTCACAGAATCAGACAAAATATTTACAAATCAGATATATATCTGATAATTGGTATCTAGAATATGCAAAGAGCTCTTGCAACTCAATAATAAAAATCAAATAACCCAAATTTTCAAATTGGTGAATTCCTTGAATAGATTTTTCTCTAAAGAAGGTATACGAATGGTCAACAAACACACGAAAAAGCTCCTCACACCATTAGTCATTAGGGAAGTACAAGCCAAAACCATAAGATACTGCTTCATATACATTTGGATGATAATATTTAAAGAAACAGAAAATAACAACACGATGTGGAGAGATTGGAACTCTTCTACAATGCTGTTAAGATTGTAAAATGGTGCAGCTGCTTTGAAAAACAATTTGGCAGTTCCTGGAAAAGTTAAACGCGGGGGGGTGGGAGGTTGCGGTACCAGGTGGTGGGTATTATAGAGGGCACAGATTGCATGGAGCACTGGGTGTGGTGAAAAAATAATGAATACTGTTTTTCTGAAAATAAATAAATTGAAAAAAACCAAAAAACAACAAAACAAAACATCGAGTTACTATGTGACCTAGCAATTGTACTGCTACCCATTTAGCCAAGAGAGTTGAAAATACATGTCCACACAAAAACTTGGACACAAATATTCATAGCAGCGTTATTTAAAACAGCCAAAAGTGGAACCATCCCAAATATCCGTCAGCCAATGAATGGAAAAACAAAATATGGTGTATCCACACATATCCAAAAAAGGAATGAAGTGTGGACACATGCTACAACATGGATGAACCTTTCAACATCTTGCTAAGTAAAAGAAGTCAAGCACAAAATTGCACATGAATCTATTTATATGAAAGGTACTCAACAGGCAAGTCCATAGAGACACAAAGCAGATTAGCTTTTGCCAGGGGTTGGGAGGAGCGGTAAATAGGGAGTGACTGCTAATGGATGTGGGCTGTCTTTGGGATGGTGGATGTTCTGGAATTAGATAAGTGATGGTGTTACAACTTTTTGAACATACTAAAAACCACTAAATCATGTACTTTAAAAGGGTGAATTTTATGGTATGTGAAGTGTATCTCAAAATTTAAACAATAAAAGTGAAGTGCCTTCTATTGTCCTCCTTAAACCTTTTCCTGGTTCCCATCCTGTTGGTTCGATCATGGATTTATTTGGAATGACTGTTAAGGTGGATGGTTTGGCAGGTAGTACACATTGGCCCACTGAGTTCCATTCCAGCCCTCTGTAGCATGCCTTACTGCATGCTGGGGACTGGAAAGCTAAATTCATTTGCTGTTTTCTCTTACAGCTTGGATTCCATATGTGTCCCAGGTTTTGCCCTGAAGATAACTTCCTGAGAGATTTGCAAAGTAGAAATGAGGTGGATGCCATGCTTCTCATAGTGCTCACATTTGCAGAGTTTTGTTTCTCTAGCAGCAGTTACAGTGGGCCCTGTATGGAGCTCTAACTTAATGCGGATTGAGAGGCAGATCATAGGGCTTTCATTTTTGTTGGTATAGCCTGGGCTGAGGCTGTAACGTACTTGAGCAGGAGTCCACAAACCTTCTGGAAAAGGCCAGATAGTACGTATTTTCAGCTTTGCGGGCCGTATCATCTGCATCGCAAGTACTCAGCTCTACCATTGTAGCATGAAAACAGGCATATATGATGTGTAAAGAAATGAACATGACTGTTTTCCAAGAAAACTTGATTTATAAATATTTGGCCCATGGGCCATAGTTCATTGACCCCCTGTCCTAGGCAGTAATTGTGGAGGTGATGGTTTTCTGATCATTTATTAATTTTTTTATGGCAACAGAAGTAGGATTCCCTGTTGGGTCAGTTTGTGGCGTGTTTTAACCAGCTGATTATCTTTTAGTAGTTGCTTTAGGGATTGCAAAATGCATACTTATCTTTTCACAGTCTATTTAGAGTCAATATTTTCCTACTTCGATGAAAATGTAGAAATCTTACTGCCATGTGGATCTCTTTGCCCTCCCCTCTTCATGCTGTAGTTGTCTTACATCAACCCCATCACATGGTGTTCTGTATTTTGCTTTCAACCTTCACACATGCTTTAAAGAGCTATAATTTACCATATTTTTACCGTTTCTTTCTCTAGTTAGCTTGTGCTCTTTCCTCTAGCTTCTAGAACATATGGAATAGTTACAGTAACTGTCTTAATGACTTTGCTTACTAATTCAATCATTTCTGTCATTCTATGTCAGTTTCCTTTTTTAAAAAATATTTTATTTATTTTCAGAGAGAGAGAACATAGGCCCTGCTGAGCAAGGAGCCCAATGCAGGACTCGATCCCAGGACCCTGGGATCATGACCTGAGCCGAAGGCAGAGGCGCAACCAACTGAGCCACCCAGGCTTCCCTCTATGTCAGTTTCAGTGGATTGATTTTCTTGCTTCTTGGCTTTCTTGGTATATTTTTTATTGGATTCCAGACATTTTGAATTTTACCTTATTGGGTGTTGGATATTTTTGCACTCCTCTAAATATTTTTTCCCTTTTTCTGGGAATGTGGTTAATGATTTAGAAAGTAGTGTGATTCTTTTGGGTCTTGATTCTGAGACTTACTAGGCAGGACCAGAGCAATGTTTAGTTTAGGGCTCATTGTATCCCATGATTGAGGCTAAACACTCTGAGTACTCCCCCCTAATGCCCCATGACTTACAAGGATTTCCATGCTGGCCAGTGGGGACAGGGACTATATCCTGCCTCATGTGAGCTCTAGGTGTTCTCTGTCATCTTCCTTCCAGGTACTCTTCACATTCTTGAAAATATCCTGAACTCCATGGCCTCCCGCGCCTTTATTTGCCCTCACTGGACAAAACCCTACCTCGGGGTCAATCTTGCTCTCAGATTTGGTCAGTCTGTACCCAGGCTCGTGGGAAACAGACCAGATGATGGCACATACAGAGCTGGCTAGTCCAAGTTAGCTGAGGCCTTGACACTGTTACACGATCATTCTCTATGCCCTTAGCTCTGTTTCTCCCATTTTCCTCTTCCTCCATTTTCTTCAGCACCAGCCTCTGCCAACAGAAACACACACACCCACTCACACACACTGCCTGCATAAAATTTATAGGAAACAAACCCATCTTCATTAGCAGGGAGAAAATAGAAATTATCAGACGGGGACTTCTACAACTTCTAACCACCAGACTTACTAAATAGCCCTGGTTTACTCCACCAGATACAGATTTGGTGAGTCAGTCAGACTGTGAGAGAAGCTGTTGGCAATGACTTTGAAAAACAAACTCTGCACATTAAAGCAAGAAATGGACAAACCAGTTTGGATAAACAAAGGCAATCTGGACTTCTGCCCACTGCCACCAGCTAAACCTGATTGGAACCCTAGCGGTGTTGGTTGACACGGGCTCAGCAATGAAGTACCTATTTGTTTGCTAATTGCAAATTGTTCTCAGCCCCTAGAGATCTTGTTCTCCCCTTGACCATTTAAAGTAAGTGCAATATTATCATGTGATCTGTCCCCCAATTCTGTCACTCTCTCCATATTCCTATCTGCGGGGATTCTGGTTGTGAACCAGTCTGTAGCCCGTTTAGTTGTCTGGGGGAGGAACAGAGCGTGTCTTTGAACAGATTCTCCTTTTGAAAGTTACTTGGAGTCTGCTTCCTGCAGTGCTCTGGCCTAATGTTCACTCATGCTTGGGAAATTGCTATTCATCACTCATTGACTTCCATGCTTGGGTAGAAGGGGTAGTAAGAAGGAAGGAGAGGGTTGGTGGAAAGGAAGAAAGAGAACAGTCTGTGTGCTTGTTTGTTCATAGCGGTGAGAATGTTATGCCCTGTCCTTATTCTTGAACAGAAATGATGCATAGCTTCACAGAAGGAACCTGATCTCTCCCCACAAAAAGGTGCTTAGATACTGAGGTATATGTGAACAAAAGAGATGTTCTTGCATTTACTAAAAGCAAGCAAGCAAGCAAGCAAGCTGTGACTTCTTCTAATGCTCTATTTATAAAAATTCCTTTAAGCTTTCCTGATTATTGTGCATAATTTTTTGTAAGACTGTACTGGGCTCCAGAACTGGAGGAAGGTTAAATCATTCCAAAGCTCTCTTTTGATGCTCTAATTCTCTCACCCCTGGCACTGGTGACAGTGGCAGTGGAGGGGTTGGAAGTCGCTTCTGGAGGTGGGGGTTTTGTGGTATGGGGGAGGTGTTGCTTTCTTCGCCACCCACAAAATCTCTGAATATATTTCTTCTCTGAAACCAGAGGGGTTTTGCTGTCAGTTAAGATCAGAAGAAAGATAATCATCATAGCTAAGACACAGAGAGGTTTGGGCTTATCTGTAACTCTAGTGACCATGGGTTACTGCCCAGGAAATGTATTTGTTTTGTGGCTACTAATCCACAGCCTTGTCCAAGGGTGGGGGGAATAATAAATGAGCCCAGAATGTTATGTTGGGTTTTAGCTCATTGACTGAAAAAGCTGAGGTATAATTTCCCCGAGATTTTACGGTTATGAACATCTGCTCACAGGAGCCCACAACATCTGCAGCCCTTGTAGTCATTTTTTGCAGAGGACCATAACGTTTATAGAAAAACGAATCCACCCAGACACAGAGGAGACCTGGCAGAACCACCTTCCTGGCTGAGAAGTTTATTTTATATTCCAGCATGGGCAACAGAACATTGTGAGCTTATACTTGAGGACATTTGGAAAAAATGGAGCTGAGTTTTGCTCTGCCTCTCTGTACGCCCCAGCCACACGAACACCCTAGTCACACTTATGGAGTCCCTGCTGCATGCTCGGGTGCTTTCTTGTGTGTGTTGTCTCCTCTAACTCTCCAAGTGGCTCTGTTGGTCACCATTACCTCTTTCCACAACAATGTGTGTTTATGTGGGCAAACAATTTTAAATGCACATACTGATTTAGGAAATCTCAAGCCACAAACGTAAGTTTCTTGTCTGTATTCATAGTTATGTGGGAAGGAAGAAGAGGTAAATAGAGGCAGTATCATATCATAGAAAGAACACCGGATTGGGATTGGAAGACCTCTATTCTGGTCTTAGCTCTAGGGGCTTCATATGTCCCTTGATTTCTTTGGGCTTTCCATTTATATAATGAGGAAGTTGGGCTCAATTTTCTTTATCTCTTCTAGCTCTCGTGCTAAATAAACTAGGAATCAATATCTAATATGACTTCAACCACATAACATTAATGCGTATGAAGGAGGAAAGTAGGAACTATGCCTAAGTGTTTTCAGTGGTTACATTTGGGTGGTAGGATTATGAACTCTGTTCTTTTTGGCATCTTCTAACTCTTCTACAATGCACATGTATCATATTTATGACCAGGAAGGCGTCGTAAAAATGCCTCCTTCCAACCTCCTTCTTATTGCATTATCTCCTTCTTCAGCTAGGTCTCCACTATGGCAGCCAGACTAATCCAACAGTACCTTTGGTCTTCCTGGCTTAACCATTGTCCCCCCAGATTACTCCATGGCATTGCCTTAGGCATGTTTACATTTAAAAACAGTTTTTATTTAAATTCCAGTTAGTTAACATAGTGTTAACTATGGGTTCCTGGTGTGTACTATAGTGATTACACCTTCTGTAGAACACATGGTGCTCATCACAAGTGCCTTCCTTCATCCCCGTCACTTATCTCACCCATCCCCCCACCACATCCCCACATCCCCTCCGCTAACCTTCAGTGTGTTCTCTTTTAGACTTTATGATGTGTGTGTGGGGGGGCGTTTATATACCCAAAAAGATTTTCAAATTCCCGAGTTTGGGGAGTGTGAGTCTTCTGCTTCTTTCTGTCTGTTTCCTACAACCCCCCTAGTGCCGCACATTGTGGATGCCTGCAGTTATCTGTTGCAGTGTTGGAGTGAAAGCTTACCATGTCAGTGTGCACACTGATGTGATGTCCTTACTCAGCCAGCACAACTGATAGGACTTTGCGCTAAGGGCCAACTTAGGGGTCTAAAAAGTTCTATCTGGTGTGGCCACTGTTTTCCAGTAGCTTCTAGCCCAGAAGGGAGCTTATACAATTATATGAATGTCTATAATTAAAAACAGTATGTAATAGGTGCCATAGGAATGATGGAGACTTCAGAGCATAGGATCCCTGAAGAGGGAGAATTCCTCTCCAGTAAGACATCAGGGAAATTATATCTGACATTTTTGGTATCTCAAAAAGCATCCCCTGGTCTCTGATTTCAGACACAGCTGTAGAGGATAGTTCCAGTGCATCTCAGGGTCATGCTGACAGCATCCCACTTCAAACTTGCCCGTGGGTCTTTCTGCTTCAAGGCTGTCCTCTGATGCTGTAGAAGTCGGCTTGATCCATATGCAAGAGCAGCCCAGAAGTGTGTGGAAGATACTGTCCTTCAGGGTAACCCTGAACCAATAAAAGATAGGAGCTGGTAGAGAAAGGCTCCAGGCCCCAGTTCTTTGAATCCTGGATACTTCTGAGAGGTATCCCATAGCTTCTTAGAGACTCCTGTGGAATCGACTTCTCATTGCACCCCCCCCCCAAGTAGTGATCTCAGTTAAGCACCCCCATTTTGGCTTTTCTTCCATCTCTGCCTTACTCTTTTTACTTTTTCACTGAGTATCTCCATATAAGTTTTGGTCGTAGGCTCTGTTTTCGGGAGGGTCACTGTGGAACAGGAGGCATTTGAACTGGAGTCGTCCACAGACCAAGACAAGGAGGAGGGAGAGGTTTTGGGTAGATGACACCGTGGGAGGAGGGCATGAAGAGCACAGTACACATGTGGAGTAGTAGTTTCAGGCCTCCTTCTATCAAGGGGTAGAATCTGTTCTCCACACCTTGAATCTGAACTGGACTTATGACTGGCTTTGTTTATTAAATGCTGCAGAAGTGAGTGAGTTCTGAGCTTGGGCCTCATGGGGCTCTGCACAATTCCACTCTCATTCTCATAAGCCTGCTGCTGCTGGGTTTACAAGCCAGGAATACCCTCGTGGAGGATGAGAGACCGCATGAAGCAAAAGCAAGCTGTCCCAGCTGACCCTCTCGACCCTCTCGACCCAAAGGCCCTAGCCAGTCTAGCAGCTGACCATGAGGGAGCAGAGCTGGACCAGAAGAATCTCTAAGTTGAGCTCAACCCAAATTGTCAATCTGAAAAATGGAGAACTGAATAAATGACTATTGTTTTAAGCTATTAAGTTTTAGAATAGTTTGCTATGCAACCAAAGCTAATTGATATATTTGGGGTGGGGTGGGGGGAAACTATCCTGGTTGGTTAGAAGTTGACTTGGATTGGGGTAAGTTGGGGTAGGTTTTGAATACCATCCTAAAAAGTTAGGAGGTAATAAAGTGGGTGAGGAGATTCTGTTGGAATAGATGGTTGGCTGACCACCAAATATTGGGTTTCCTATTTGATAGTGTAGAGCTGTTGCTGGGAGCTGGCTGTCCAGCCAGAGACTGTTTCCCCAGTTCTCCTTGCACGTGACTTGTTCTCTCCATGGGATGTGAGTGCTAGGAGTGTGTGTAACCTCCAGGCTAAGATGGCTGGGTAGTAAGTACAGGATCCTCCATGCTCTCCCTCTGCCCCACATGGTAGTTGGATGATACAAGCTCAGCCTTGAACACAGAGGATGATAGAACCTCAAGATTGATACAAACTAGATTCCCGAGTCTCCCCTTACAGAAGAAACATTCAGCAGAGTGGACTTTGCATGAATAAGAATGAAACATTTATCATGGTAAGTCATTGAGTTTTTTAGACTGTTTGTTACAACTTCTGACATTACTTATCCTGACTAAATGTAGGCACCATCATAGGCTTTTTTTTTTTTTTAGTATTTCTATACTATTTTTTTTCCAATTTATTTATTTTCAGAAAGACATTATTCATTATTTTTTCACCACACCCAGTGCTCCATGCAAGCCGTGCCCTCTATAATACCCACCACCTGGTACCCCAACCTCCCACCCCCCCACCACTTCAAACCCCTCAGACTGTTTTTCAGAGTCCATAGTCTCTCATGGTTCACCTCCCCTTCCAATTTACCCAAATTCCCTACTCCTCTCTAATGCCCCTTGTCCTCCATGCTATTTGTTATGCTCCACAAATAAGTGAAACCATATGATAATTGACTTTTGAGTGGGGTAATATACCCCTCAAAGCAGTGATTTCGATATGCTGGCATTAGCAGACAATTGCAGGGTAAAAAGGCTCCTGCACTGTTCTGTGTCTAAGGAGACAATGCCCTGATATCGTTTGGCCATGAGAAGAAAAAGGAAAGCGTCAAAGTAGACAGTCCTTTCAAGTTAGACATCTTTCCCTTCCAGGGGAGGAAACCCTGGCATTGCAGGAAAGTATTTATGTCTAAATTGCTCTTTACCTTTTTAGTTGTGAGTTAGGAAACTGGTCTTGACATTTTAGGAATGGAATCTTAAAAGGCCAGTTATTTAAAGTAAACACGTCTGAAAGGTTCTTTTAAAGGATGGTAATTATAATCATAATCATAATCTTAATCATAGTGAAGCCTGACCCACCAGTGAAGCACTGTTCCTTCTCTGGGTCTGGGGATACATCACTCCATCCTCACCATGCACTGCTGTGCTCCTAATCTAAACAAAATCAATGTGATTATTTCGCTGCTTGGTCTTTGTGAGTGTGGAGACAGACAGGTCCTCCTGAGGAAACATGAGTTTCCTTTTGGAGTTTTCTTGGGGAAGATTTAGATGGATTCCTTTTTTTACCCTGTTCATCTTGGGAACAATTGCATGTCTGTCTCTGGAAGTGTTTGGAGCCACATGCTTCTAAGAGAGGTTCATCCCTTAGAATTGTTCCTTGGGACAACAAGCCATCCTTAGCATCTTATAGCTGTGGCACCGCTACCAGTAGCTTGGCTCCCTTGTGCCCTCAGTGACTTGGCCTAGTCTCTGCCAACCACTCCCTACCAGACTTCCAAGGCCAGGTCTGTCTCAGGCAAGGAAAAGTTTGTAGAACATCCCTGACTCCATCTGCCTGTCTGGTTGGCCATTTGCCTATTGCCTGTGGCCACATCACCAGACACCCAGCCTGCTGGTCCCCTGATGTTGGCCCTTCTTCTGCTCCAGCCTGTTTGTCAAGTCTCCTTGGCCTGGCCTGCCCCAACCAAGCCCAGATTTTGACACTGTCCCAAGGGCAGCTGTAACTCTTCAGCTGTGCTTCATGGTGGCCTTGGAGTGCATCCATCTCCCACCCAGTGCCCAGAGGCCCCTGGAATGCTGAGAGAGTTTTGACCCAGACCTGGCTCACCTCATACCATAACGAACCAGTTTATTATAGCATGCAGTAAACCTCAAAGCAGATTGACTCAAATTCTTAAAGGGCCAGTTCCAACCACCCCATGTCACCCCAGCAGAAGCAGAGTGCAAATTCTACTAAGAAACCTCTTTCTAGCATTGAGGTGGGCAAAATGTGTCTTCAGCACCCCATAGCATCCACTTGAGGTCTTTCAAGGCATGTGATATTCTTTTAAATATCTGAATTAATATTCCATAGTTATAATTCTTATTTTTTTTAAGATTTTATTTATTTATTTGACAGAGAGGGATCACAAGCAGGCAGAGAGGCAGGCAGAGAGAGAGGAGGGAGCAGGCTCCCTGCTGAGCAGAGAGCCCGATGTGGGCCTCGATCCCAGGACCCTGAGATAATGACCTGAGCCGAAGGCAGCGGCTTAACCCACTGAGCCACCCAGGCGCCCAATTCTTATGTTTTTATTTGTTCTCATTTTAATGAACCTAAGAATAACATCAGGATGGTAATATTGGCTACTCCTGCAACAGGAAGTTGGTTGATAATAGCAGTAATGATGATGATGATGGTAACACTAACCAATATTTACTGAGCATCTATTATATACCAGGGTCATCTTAAAATAAATTATATACACTGTCTTAGTGAATCCCCATGACATCCTTACCGTACAAGGTAGATATTATTATTCTCCCATTTTATAGGTGAGACTAAATAATTTGCCCAGAAAATACCACTGAATAGCCAAACTTGGAATCCAGGTCATATGGTACTAGAGTTCGTGCTCTTAACTCTGTGTTATCCTGTGTCTCTATGTGTGGCAGACAGACTGCACAGGGATGGTCTTTTTCCTCCTGATTACATCTGAGAACAATGATAGTGGGATTTTTCTTCAGAAATTGAAAAAAATAATTGGGAGTTATTTATTTATTTTGTTTAATTATACCAGTGAGTGCCAGCTCTTCAAAGTGGAAAAATTAAAATAACTTTATGAATTCTGAAATATAAAATTCAACCATGATTTCACCATCCTGACAGAACCACTGTTAACACTTGAATATTCTATTTGGTATTTTTACTTTCAATGTTTTCTAATATTATATTAAAAACACAACTAATTTTAGAAGATACAGAGAATAAAAAAAAATACAAGCCATCCCAAGTTCTACTGTATTATTAGCTTTCTAGATTCTCTGTGTGTTGTGTGTGTGTGTGTGAGAGAGAGAGAGAGAGTTGGATCATATTGCTTTATAATCTGAGTTTGTAATTGAATAGTATTTTGTAGATGTCTTTCATGTAAAAGAATAGTCTTCCATGACACCCCTATTAGTTCTGTTTCAGTGTAACAAATTACCACACATCCAGGAGCTTAAAACAACACCATTTTTTATCTAGCAGTTTCCATCAGTCAAGAGTCCAGGCCTGGCTTAGCTTGAGCCTCACCTCAAGGCTACAGACATGAGATAGGCCGAGCTGCTTTCTTATGTGGAGGCTCGACTAGGGAAGAGTCCACATTTGAGCTCACGTCGGTCCTTGGCAGAATTCATTCTCTTGAGGCTACATGTCTGAGGGCTCTCCTTCTTCCCAGTTGTTGGCTAGAGGCTGCCCTGAGGTCCTAGAGGCCACCAGCAATCCCTGCCTGATGGCTCTCTCCAGAGGCAGCTCACAAAATGGCAGTTGTTATTCAAAGCCGGCCAGAGAGGCTCTCCAGTGTGTGCTAGCAAGATAAGTATGGTTATCTATGTCTGTATCTATCTGTCTGTACCTGTTTGTATCTACCTTATAATGTAGGAATGGTTTGCAATGACATCCTCTTCCAGGGGAATGAGGAAGGACATCTCATCCCCTTTGCCATATTCCGTTCGTTAGAAGCAAGTTGCAGGGCCCACCTGCACTCCAGGGGAGCGTATCACGCCTGGTGTGAACATAACCGCCCTGGGATCTGTGTGCCACATAGCATATGTTTATTTCACTTCATTTTACACTTGTTAAAGGTTTTACTTAACTCATGAAAAATATGAGGGAACCAGGCAGATGGCTTGAAAGAAAATCCAAAGTGGCACCAGGGTGGCTCAGTCGGTTCAACGTCTGACTCTTGATTTCAGCTCAGGTCATGATCTCAGGTTCGTGAGATGGAGCCCTAAGTGGGGCTTGCGCTGGGCATGGAGCCTGCTTGGGACTCTCTCTCTCTCTCTTTCTCTCTCTCTCTCTCTACCTCTGCCCCTTGCTGCCTCTAAAATAAATAAGTAAATCTTAAAAAAAAAAAAAAGAAAATCCAAAGAATGGACACGTTCATACATCAAGAATACTGAAAGGAGGTTGCAAATGGAGGCAAAACTACTCTTCTACAGTGTGAGGAGGGCAGCCCCTTGGACTTCTACAGGACAGGACAGGATAAGATTTGCATGTCTCTAAGCAGGAGAGACTTTACATTGCTATGAGTGAATATAGCTTGCAGAATGGTAAAATAGCTCCCCCAGAATCAGAGGCAGATAACATGGAAGGGTGTGCCATGCACCATTTAAAACCGAGCCATGCTAGTTCGGCTTTTTGCTGTGCTATAATTTATTTAATGAATCCTTTATATCTGAAAATTAGTGTTTCCATTTTTTTGTCATTATAAAAACGGCAGTGATCACCCTTGTGGTTAAATTTTTTCATATACCCTTAATTATTTCCTTTCATGACTTTTAAGATTTTGCTGGGTCACAAAGTTCACACATTTTAAAGGCAATTGCTTGTGTTGCTAAAATCACTCCCCAGAGTAATTCCCCCCAGTGGTGTAGGATGGTGCAGGAGGCTATTTCAGAGAACTAAGCTGGGTTAATATTGGTCAAGTGCTTCAAGAATGCTGGGCAAACTGAAAGACCATATGTAGATATTGAGCAAAATAAATTAAACAGTAAGATGGAGTAGTTTCATCCTTACAACAGCCCTGTGAGGTAGGTTAATGGGATGCTCATTTTATAGAAGAGGAAGAAGAGGCCAGAAGGGTTAAGGAGAAAGATTACTGAATTAAATGCCAAAAGAATGAGGCCACATCCTAGCTCCTTGACCTATCAAGCATAGGACTTTAAGTAAATCATTTTTCCTGTCTGAGTTGATTGTCTTCTCTGTCTAATGGGGCCGGGAGTCCTCCATCCAGGGAGCTAATGCCAGGGTGAGTACTTGGAAGGAGTAGCCCCGGGATCGCCGTCCTGAGTTCCACGGCGGAATCACCTGGGGAAGCTTGGAAATCTCCAGATGCCTGCTCCCAGCTCAGAAATTCTGACAGGATGGGTCTGGGTCACGGCCTGGGCAGCGGGAGTCTTTCAGCTGCTGGAGCTGCCCACACTTGCAAGGACCATTTCTGTATGGAGCTGAGGAAGCAACATCGAGTTCTTGCTCTCTGCTCCCAGCTGTCTGGAAATGGCCCACTACGGTCCAGCTGGAATCAAACCTCTGTCTTCAACTCTCAAGTCAACTTGGTCTGCTAAGTTAGTTTGGGAAGCCATCAATTACCTGCTGTTTTACCCTTTGGTGTGGGTCCCTGGGCGGTGGGCTGTCAGCGTTAGCCGTGCTGGCAGGGCTGCTTTCCAGTGGAGCCTGCTGCTGCTCTTGCTAGTTTTCTAGAAGCCATCACAGATCCCCTCCCATCAGAGCTTCAGCTCCCTGCTGCCTGTCAGTCACAGCTGCGTGACTGCGGCCAGGGGACCAGACGCCTGGCTGCCCGCCACTGGAGCTGGGTAGCAGATTTGCTGAGGTATCTTTGGGGCCAGGCCAGCCTTCCAGCTCACCGTGAGGGCTGGGGACAAAATTTTCTGAGTCAAATGCAGCTCAAAATGAACATGATCAGTCAGGGGAATGAAAGCCTTGGTCAAATTGTCCCAGCGTGATGGAGAAGGCCAGCACCGGCCCCTGTCTTTCTCCTGCATCTGATAAATTGTGAGACGTCTAGGTGTCTGCCATTTCACTGAGGTCAGGTACTACCCAGTGACGATGGGGAAAAAATGTGAGGGTGGAGAAGTTTCTGGAGAAAGACAAGGAAGAAAATGGAAAGCTCATATTTAACATGGGTCTACTATGCATCAGACATGGTGTTCACACTAGATTTGGAATCTCCTTGAACCTGAGCCTTATGACAACCCCAGGAATGCGATATGGCTGTCTCTATTTTTAAGGTGAAGCAATGGAGCCTTGGAGGAGAAGCGTCATTGTGCGGTCCCACAAGAAGAATTCACTTCTAAGCCTACACTAAGCACAACACTTGCTCTTTGGACACTGCTTCCCAAACTGAGGAAGGAAACTTCCGACCCAGGTAACTCATACTTTGTTGGTTTGTTTCTCATTAGGATTCTTGTCAGCAGCACCCATTCTTGGCTCAGTTGTGAAACACTGAAGTTGCTTTTGTCGTGGTTCTGCTTCCCTGCTGAATTAATTTAGGTAATATTAGCTGCTCTCACAGGTCAAGCCCTGAACCTAGGAGGCTTAGCACAGCACACATTTACTTCTTGCCTGCACAAAGTCTGGCTGACCAGTGCGGCTGGGGGTTTTGCTCCCCGCAGGCATACAGGGGCCCAGATGCCTTCCTCCAGCCCCTCTGCTCTCCTCTAGGGCTTCGGTGTCACCCCCTCCATCCTCTGACCCTGGAAGGCAGGGGCAGGAAGGGAACGGGGGCTATCTTGTAGGAGGTTCTGTGGCCCATAGAGAGGACAGGTACACCACATTTCTGTCCGCATTCCACTACCCAGAACACAGTCACACGTCGATGCCTAATGTGAGGGAGGCTGAGCAATGTATGTAGCTGTGTGCCAGTGAAGACAGGAAGGGGATTTTCGTGAATGTATAGCAATCCTGGCCACAACTGGAGATGCCCCTGAAGTCTCTTCATTCCCGAAGCCTCTCCCTCTTGACCTTATTCATGCCCTCTCCAGAACCTCCTCTTGTCCTTCACGTCAGCTGTCCTCTGAGTGACAAGTATCTGCCACCAGATTTCTGCCCAGAGTACACAGACCAAGGGTATACTTGGCCATGCCTTTGCTGAAGGTCTTCATGAGGCCACCTCACGCCCAAGTGACACCTGTGCCACAAACCGTGGGCCTCTCAGAAACTATCTGGCCCGCCTTCTGCCAGCCCTTCAGAGGAGGGAGCCGATAATGGAGAGGTTGCCGACCTTTGGCTTAACTCTTCATTGGGCTAATGATGATGAATGTCCCTGTCTCTGAGTCTGAAAGCCCTGGCTGTTTTTCCTGCGGCGTCTCCTCCTCGATGTGTTTTCTTTTCCTCAGCTCTGCTAGCTTCAGACCCCAGGGAGAAGATGAGTTTTACAGTGATGGACAGTAGGGATTTTTCACACCTGCCAATTCTGACATCCCGAGTCAGCAGGATCTGTGCTGCCAAGATACATGATTTAGAGGCGCTACATTAAGCCTAAAAATGTTCCCTTAGTATTTTCATGATCTTCAGTGGTCAAGGACGGTTAGAACAGAATTTCTTTCAGAACAAGCTGGCAAGGAAAAGCTCAGTCAATGTCGACTGAGAATTCTTTTGTTCTCTCCCCTCTCCACGTGAACGTGCTCCCAGGCCCTTCCCCAGTATAAGCCCCGGATGAGTGGTCAGGACTCAAACCTATGGGCCTTTTTTTATGACACTTGGTGGAAGCACTAGGGCTAAGCCAAGCAAAGTTTATGTCGGAAGCTACTTTCAGTGGCTTAGAGGGGACCTCTTAGCATTTTAGCAGATGCTTGGTCCAGAAGTGTCAGTGATCGCACAGTGCCTCACCCAGATTGCGGAGAGACAGGGCAGGCACTGAGGTGAGACAGGCCCGGTCACACCGGGACTTGTAGCCTGGAGAAGGAGTCGGGCTGGCCCAGGTGCCTGTCACTAGGTGGTAAACCAAGATCCTGAGGCTCACCCCCACCCTGCTCCTTACCTAAATCAAGCCCGTGGGGAGCACAGACCCTCCCACCCCCCAGTCTTGAGGCTGTGTTCCCTGGAAGCAAACTCTGGCCTGAGCCTTCTGGGGCCAGTGCTATATTGAAGACCAGGACGGGAGTGGAAGTGGGCTGGGGAGGGAAGGAGGCAAAGCAGGGGTGAGGCAGACAGCAATGGCCACAGAGATGACTGACTCTACTTTGCAGGGGTGTTCTTTACCAGGCTCGTTTACACCCAGTACCTACTGGTATGTCCCCAAGGCACCGTCCCTGCACAGCTCATTGTTCCCTCCCAACAACACAGCAGGCCCCAGCAGACTCCGGCAAACCACCGACGGAGCTGCGGGCGCTGGTGGGCGGGCGGGAAAGCCCACCGGACACCACATGCCACCATGGGGAATGGCTCTGACGGGATCTGGGCGGATTATGGATGGTGCCTGACTCAGCGCGAGTTGGAGGCTTCCTTCCTCTTTGGGATCAGCCCTTAATATCAACTTCATCTCAGGAGCTCAAAGTGAGTTTGGTCTGGACCCTGTAACTCCCAGGGATGGCCTGGGCCGGGGAGACTCTGTGTTGTAGGTGCGGGGCTTCCAATCACCTCTCTCTACACCAGTGCTCGCCCTACAGAAACTGAATGCAGGGGAGGACGGTGGCTTGGTGTGTGCAGCCAGGCCGTTAGAAACTATTGCCCATTATTTTCACTGTGGGAAGAGGACTGCGATTTCAGATCTGACCTGTCATAGTCTGCGTTCAGCTTGGCCGGCACTTTGGCGGCGGGAATCCATGGCGTGGATGGTGTCTAGGCTGACACACCCCTCCACCAGGCCCCATCTGCAGACCCGTCGGCCTCTCGGACCCAAACCCTGCAGTGCCTCTCAGCACGCCTGGGATGCCTTGCGAGCACTTCTCTGGTTGCCAGAGCCACGTTATTTAACAATGATTTGTTCCTATGACTGTCTCGATCAGCAGCTCGGCTCCTTGAGGACAGAGCCCATGTCTTACATTGTCCGCCTCCAGGGTTCAGCTCCATGCCAGGGCCTAGGGTAGGTGCTTCGGAAATACTGGCTGCACGAGTGACTCCTGTGGGAGAGCTGAAGGCTTAGCAGAGGGACAAATCGAGGGCACGAAACTAGAACCATGACTAAAAAGGAGACGAAAGGACTGCAGGAATGTTCAGTGTCTTCAGCGTGCTAGGCCCTGGGGATACAGGGTCGACACTGAGGCAGCCCCAGAGTTTGGGCAGTTTAGTTGAACAGGTGAGGCACCAGCACAGCAGGGTTACAAGAGTGATCCTGTATTGGCCACAAGGCTGCCCTGGAGCCTGGCGGGAGGAGCCATGTCTTCCTGGCGTGGTCAGAAATTTCTTCCTGGAGGAGGTTCCATTTGAGTGGGGCTTGAGGGAGCAACCATGGCCTTGAAGAAGAGCAGCTGAGGTGAGAGCAAAGCACATGAAGCCACAGTCCTGCGGAAAGAGCTCGCATGTTCTGAGAATGCTGAGTTCAGTGTGGCTTCAGGTGCGCCAGTAGGACTCACCAGGCGTCTCCACACCTCCTGGTGACCCAGCAGGACTCTTCCCCTACTCTCTGCCGAGCCTTCCCTGAGCACAACCAGAACAGGCCAGCTTCCTCTCCTATGCCCTCCCTCTGGGGACAGAGGTGCTGATGACCCCTGAGAAGTCCAAAGCCCCAGATGGGGGTGGGAGTGGGGGCAGAGGAGCAGGAAGAGCTGGGGGACCCAGGCATGAGGTGCAGCATGGGGGAGGGCCTTTGGCTTGGCAACACCAGCTCAGTCCCACAGGCTGAGGCCCGGCCCGAGCGCAGTTCTACTTGGGGGCTGTCTCCCTGCTGCGGAGAAGCAGGGCAGTCCTCTTCTCCTCTGGGGCCGTCTCACAGTGGCCTCAGCTCTGGTGGCCTAATCTCAGCTGTATTCATTGTCTATCACTGCTTGAAAAATTACAACAAACTTGGTGACTTAAATAGTACAATTTTAGTATCTTATAGTTTTGTAGGCAGGAGTCCGATGTGGGTCTCCCCTGGGCTGAAATCAAGGTGTTGGCAGGGCTGTGTTCTTTTCTGAAAGCTCTAAGAAAGAATCCATTTCCTTACCCTTTGCTGTTTCTAGAGGCTTCCTTGGCTTGTGGCCCCCAACACCCTCCCAGGGCTGCATCTCTCTGACCACTCTTTCATCCTCACAAATGCCTTTCTTTATGGTGCGAGAAGCTTTTCCACTTTTAAGGACTCGTGATTATGTTGGGCTCACTAGGATAATCCAAGATAATCTCTCCATCTCTCCTTTGAGTAACCTGAATCACATCTGCAAATTCCCTTTTTCCGTGTAAGGTAAAATATTGACAGGTTCTAGGGATGAGTGTGTAGACATCTGTTGTGGGTTGAAATGTGTCTCCCCAAAGGGTTTTGGAGTCTTAACCTCCAGTGCCTGTGAATTTGACCTGATTTGGAAATAGGGTCTCCACAGATGATCAAATTACGATGAGATCATTAGGGTGGGCACTGATCTGATATGGCCGTGTCCTTGCAAAAAAAGGAGACATTTGGGGGCGCCTGGGTGGCTCAGTGGGTTAAAGCCTCTGCCTTCAGCTCAGGTCATGATCCCAGGGTCCTGGGATCAAGCCTGCTTCTCTGCCTGCTTGTGATCTCTGTCTGTCAAATAAATAAATAAAATCTTTAAAAAAAAGGAGACATTTGGGCACAGAGACATACACAGAGAGAATCCCATGTGAGCACAAAGACAGAGACTGCGTGATGCATCTACAAGCCAAGAAACACTAAAGATTGCTGGCAAACCACAGGAAGCTAGGAGAAGAGTCCCGGACCAGATTCTCCTTCACAGCCCTAGCAAAGTAATGCAACATCTGGTGGTGGGGGTCATTATTCTTGTGCCATTAGGCGTCTGAATTTAGGAAACGAGTAGAGAGCATCCTGGAATCAAGTAGTGTCCTACCTGTAGCTCATATGACTCTGAAAGGGTATCAGGAATGAGGGAGAAGTTGCCCAAGAGCTTGGTAATGAATGCATCTGCTGTCAGGGTCTGGTCTTAGTTCTATAGGCCTGGTCCTCCTGAATGAAAGAGGAACAGACATTTTGGAACTCCATTAAGCAGTTAACTGCCAAGCTGTGGGGGTACGGTGGGGTAGGGTAGGAGGATGGAAGGTAGGGATGGGGATTGTTCTTTGTAGATAAATTATTTATTGCTTAGTTAAATACTAACTGCCCCCCCATAGTTGTAGCCACAGAGGAAGGCCATCATTTTTGTTCTGGGTAAATAAGTGAGGCATGCAAGTGGAAGAAATAAAGAAGGCCAAAGGCCCAAGGACAATTTAAAAAAATAATTTAATATTCTAAGATGCACTTGTGACCTCACTTGACACAAAAACACACTTACCTTGGGGGCTTTGTCTGACCATTCTGACCATGTAACCTTGTCCGTTTATGTGGTAGGTAGCTTTCCTGCCCCAGCTGACCTTTTGTTCTTCTAGTCCTCTGCTCTAGTCTGTCAAAACAAAAAATGTAAAAAGAAGAAAAACGTAGAACAAAAAGCAGAACTGAGTTGCTTCTTACTTTTTTTGCTGATGATAATATGAATGTATTGAGGTTGAATAATAGCTCCCTTCAGGGATAGGTGGGCCATGACGAATGGGAGCAACAGTGTTAGACTGTTAACTTCTGGAAGGAGGTTTCCTCTCCCTCTTCTCCCATTCAGTTCTTCCTTGTCTCCAAGTATGCTGCCTTCATTCCAGACTGGATGTGGTTCCTACTCACGGACCTCACGTGGCTGCTCTCATGTGACCGAAGTCCTGGAGACTCTTTGCTCCTTGTCCACCCTTGCTCCCCTAGGGGAAAGCATAAAGAGTCTTTGGTAGGTTCCTTCTGTCACTATGACTCTTTTCTGTGAGATATTGTTGTAAAGAAGTTGGTGAACAAACTTTTACATCTCATGCTGTGGTAACTTGCTAAGATGGCCACACATTTTTCCCCTTTCCTATGTCTGCACTCTTATAGTATTTGTGGATCTTGTCTGGCCATGTGACTTGATTTGGTCCATGGGACATGGTGACATAGAAGAGACTTTAAAAGTGCCTGTGTAATGGGGCTTGCTGCTCTTTCCACTGTATGTACAGGCCTGGGCTAGCCTGTTGGAGGGTGAGGGACCATGTCGGGAAGAACCAAGGTGCCTCCGCTGACATCGGCCAGCCTCCAGCGGACCTGGCAGCTGGCTGATGATGCACGAGCAAGCCCAGCAAGCAGCTGAGGCTGACACAGAGCAAAAAGAAACCTGGCTAGCTGAATGCAGTTCAAATTGCCATCCGGTAGAATCATGAACTGAACGGTTGCTGATTGACCATTGGCAATGTGTGAAACATTCAGGGTATAATTGGTGCTCAGTAAACATGAGTCTCCTTCTTCACCTTCCTCCTATCTCCATAATTGCTCTCTCACTTAACCTGATACAGGTAGGGCCGTTCAGGTAAAGCTACAAATTTAGCCAGCTCAAGTGGACCTATGGCTTTTTGCTCCTTGTGGACATTATCTCCCTGGCCAGCACAAGCCATGCTTTGACTGATGCTCTTTCCATCGGCAGCAGAACGTATTTCCAAAAATGGCCATAATATTCCCAGTCCCACATGTTCTTTCAGAACCTTGCCACCCCTCCCCCACCCCCCATCAAGAGTGGAGTCCATTTTGCTTCCCCTTTGAATGTCCTGTGGGCTTTTTTTTTTGACAGCCTCAACTCATAGACTACAGTATTAGTTGTGACTAATATGAGACTTCCAAGGCTAGGTCATCACAGGCAATATAGCTTCTGCTTACAAGCTCTTGCTTGCTTTCTTTCTCTTCCTCTCCCCTCCCCTCACAGGTGCTGTTGGACTCTTGAGCCACCATATAAGAAGTCTGGCTACCTGGTGGCTACCATGTTGAAGAAGTCACAGGGAGAGACCACACAGAGATAGAGAGACCTAGGGAGCCCCAGCTATTCAACCCCCAGCCATTTGAGTGTTCCCAGGCCAGGTACTAGGCATCTGACTGAATTAGCTTATAAGAGGACCTCAACCCCTTCTCCCTCTCTAACTGCAAATCAGGAATAACTCGACCATTTCCTCTTTTGGAGTAGCAGGCAAATTTTCCATGACTGTGTCTGGCATAGTCGCCATGTTGTATGTTGTTGACAAATGTTTTCTTACATACGCAATCCACATTGATAACTCAAGGCTGGTGCTGGCCACGGGTGCAGAGAGCATGAGGACCAGTCATTAGAGGACCACATACAGTCAGAACTGACAGAGGTAGAAAATTCGGAGGGGAATGCTAGATTAGTGAAAATCCGGAAGATTTTTGTTGTTGTTGTTAATTTTTAAAGGATATGATATTCAGGACCTTTCAAATAGTCACACTAACAAAGATGTGTAGTCCTGTGCCTAAGAGCCTAAAGACAGTCAATGTTAAAAATTAATAGCTAATGCTGAGCACCTACTGTCTACCAGGAGCTCTTCTAAGTGCTTTCCACATATTACATAATTTAATCACCACAACACTACCATATGGGAAGTACTATTATCAGTCCATGAAAAAAAACAACATGCCAAAGATCACACAAGTAAGAAATGGGATAGTTGGAATTTGAACCTGGCAGACTGGCCCAAGTCCATGATTTTAACAAGCAAACTGCACTATTTCTCAATAATTGTTAAACAAACAAATGTTTCCAAATTAACTTCTAAGAAAAATATTCTCAGACAAACACTTTTAGTGAATAAGGTTCATAAGCTAATGTGGACATCTTGGGAAACTATAAGGGAGATTCTGATTACAAATGTTCAGGAAAATTTCTGAGGAGAAAGATTTTAATCCTATTTGCAAAATTGGGAGTATTCAAATTATGAACCGAATATTCCATTCTGTGAACAGCCAGATGTTGGATTTGTGTTTTATCCACTTATTTTAAGTATGAGGAAAAACTTATACAGCTATTAGGAATTAAGAATAAAAACTGGTATAAAATATAAGTAAATTATACACTTATTAAAAACTCCTCCATAAAAATTTTGGAATAAGCATATGAAAAGTGAAATAATACCTAAGACCTAAGCTTTATTAGACATATGGACCAAATAACAAACTTTGGTTTTAAGCCAGCTTATGTGCTATGAGGAAGCTTTCCCTCCGAAACAGTTCCAGAGTCTGACCCCTTGTCAAGACCCCTACAGATGCCTCCTTAGTTTAAGCCAGCATCTTCTCTCGCCTGGATTTTGCAACAACCTCCTGACCAGACTTCCTGCTGCCAGTCTTGGCACCCTACAATCCGCCCTCCATACTGCAGCCGGAGTGACCTTTATTAGATGGAAATCAGATGCTGTCTCTCTTCTTTTTTAAAACCCTCCAGTGGTTTCTTGAGGCACCTTGCCCACCTCTCTGACTCTTCTGGCCTCATTCTCCCTCTGTCCTCTGGCCCAGCCATGCTGGTCTTTGTTCTCTTCCTTGAAAACGTGCCTTGGAGACTTCGAATTGCAATTTCTTCTGCCCTCAGGTCTTTACCTAGCTGGTGCCTTCCCCTCATTTGGGTCTCAGCAAAAAGGACACCTCCTGAGAGAGAGAGGTCTTCCCTTGACTATCTTTCCCAAGTTTGTCACCCAAAGTCATCCACCCCCTCACCCTGTTTATTTCCTTTATTGTACATGTCGCCATTTGTATTATCTTGGTTTTTTATTTGTTTTCTTCTTTACTTTCTATCTCCCCCTGTATTAGTTTTCCCCTTTATCTATTTTACTATAGGACAGACTACCCTAAATCTCAGTGATATCAATCATCCCTTATTTAATTACTCATGATTTTATAGAATGCCAATATGGTCGAAGCTCACCTGGGCCATTCTTCTTGGGCCAGGCTTGGCTGATTTTGCCTGGGCCTGTTCACACATCTGCTGCCAGCTGGTAGGCCAGTGGGACTGGCTGGTTTTATTATGGCTTTTCTTGGGAAAGCTGGGGCACTGGGGCCTCTCTCCTCATGTTTTCTTATCCTTCATGCTCCAGCAGCTTAGCTCAGGTTTGTTCACGTGGCAGTTATAGCATCCTTACAGCTTATGTGCAGAAGTTTCAAGGTTCCTTGCACTCTAAGCTAGGAATCGACCACTGTCACTTCTGTGACCTTCCTTGACCAAACAAGGAACTCACAAGGCCAGCCCAGATTCAAGGCATGTGGGAAAAGACTCCTCCTCTTGATGAGAGTTGCTGCAAAGTATGGTGGCCTTTACTGCATTTCAGCACACACCCATTGGATTGTAGCTCTGTGGGAGTGGGACTTTGGCCCTGCTGCTTGGACAATACTGCTCAAAAGCCCAGGACTTGCTACATTCTGGTCAATCCCGTATTCATTCGTCACTTTGGTTTAAGTTATTCAAGATGTGGCAATTCTGCCTTTCATATTAACCCACTCTGGAATGTAACCACCAACTGGGAAACTGTCGCTTCAGAGAAAAATTACCCAAGCTGGAATGATGGGAGGGGAGAGGGGTAATATGAGAAACTTCAAATTAAAGAGTGAGGCTGAAAATCTGTCAAGTTCTGTAAGATAAAACTCTTCTCGAAAGGGCACATCTGCCAAGACTGCGTTTTCACAGGCAGTGCTGACTGGAAATGAGGTCAGCAGGAAGCTAGTGTCCTCCCTCCCAACCAGGCCTAGGGAGAGAGTGGAAGGGTTTTGACAAGAACTAAATTGGGTCCCCAAAGCCAGGCCCTATATCCTATCCTAAAGTAAAAGAACCCCTGTCAGTTTGGTGAGGGATGCTGGCAAGGGCAACTTCATCTTTGCTGTGGGCTCGGAATTAGGCTCTGCAGACTTTCCCCATTCTCACCTGACACGTTTCAAAGTGGACTCCATCCAAATATATTCTGTGTTTCTGAAGGAAGTCATTAAATTAGCCAGCCCATCAGTAAGTATTGACCTACCAGATTTGCAGTGCTGAATATCCTGGGGACATCAAGGAAGTGGGGATCCTGCCTTCAGAGAACTTACTGGGGACATCAAGGAAGTGGAGGTACTGCCTTCAGAGAACTTACTGGGGGACACACAGGCCCTGAAAGTGCTAACAGTGGGCATGTCAGCTGGTGGCACTCCCCACAGCTGGGGCCATCAGGGTTTCCTCAGGGGAGGATTGGTGGGGCGCACCTCCATGTCTATCCTGACTATAATTTACTGAACAATTCAGAAGCACGGGCATTCTGCTAAGTGCTTTATGCTAACATCCAGTTGAATCTTTACAATAAGCCTCTCTGGAGGTGAGTACTATTAGTGCTGCTATTTTATCAATGAAAACTAAAGCTCGGGACGCCTGGGTGGCTCAGTTGGTTGGGCGGCTGCCTTCAGCTCAGGTAGTGATCCCGGCGTCCTGGGATGGGGACCCACATCGGGCTCCTTGCTCAGTGGGGAGCCTGCTTCTTCCTCTGCCTCTGCCTGCCACTCTGTCTGCCTGTGCTCGCTCACTCTCTCTCTTTCTCTGACAAATAAATAAATAACTCTTAAAAAAAAAAAAGAAAGCTAAAGCTCAAAGTTACAGGACTAATTAGAGGCCAAGCCAGGAGTTCCATGTATGTTTGTCTAATTCCAAGCTAGAACTTTATCTTGGCTGTCCAGTGTAAGATTATCAATAAGAAATATGAACAGTAACATTTATTCTTCTTATTCTTCTTCTTTTGTAACATTTATTATTACCACATGCTGGGATTTTCATGTATTCTTTTAAAAATTTTTTCATTTGTTTTTTTTTTAATTTCTTTTCAGTGTCATGTATTTTCTTTAATCCCCACCATAACCTTAGGAGATGGTTACAGTTATTATGTCCATTTCACAGATAGGGAAACCAAGATCTTAAGATCTCGGGGAGATCTTAAGTCCTTGCTCAAGGTCACAAAGCAGGTCAGGGTGGCCCTGGGTTTCCTCATAATTTCATGAGCTGATTGTGACCCTTCTGT
The DNA here is from genome assembly GCF_020171115.1 of Neogale vison. Taxonomy (NCBI): domain Eukaryota; kingdom Metazoa; phylum Chordata; class Mammalia; order Carnivora; family Mustelidae; genus Neogale; species Neogale vison. The sequence continues at coordinate 118,445,860 of NC_058105.1, read as the reverse complement.
ACTTTCTTATTCCGGGTGCTGGTCTGGTCCCTCGAGAGGAGAACTGCCACCTCCCCATAAGTACCTCTGAGACACATTCAGTGAGAATCCTGGCTCTTTCCAATAAACCCTTCCCACTCGTCCTGACGCCATTCAGGTCGGACCCATCATGAATTCCATTCCTCGAGTTTTCCTTAGCTCCCCACCCTGCTGGAGTCCCTATAAGCCTTCCCCTTTGCTCCTTCACTGTTGGAGGATGGCTCTGTGGAAACCGCCTCCCTGCTTCGTCCTTCGTAGTCTCTCCTGAGCGGTGTGCGGGGCCTAGGGCACATGGCCACGGAGAATCCAGGCTGCCGGAGGGGCCCTCCTTAGAAGCTCCTGAGAAAAGATCTTGAGCAGCTAACACAGGAACATGCTCAGAATCCTGCAGCCTCCAGTCCGCTTTACTTCAGGCCAATGAAAGCTGACTACAGAAGAAGGGGGCCAAGGAAACTCAGCCCTACACATATCATGGCCATAACACCAGCTTCTATCTTATATGGCTGCAGCTGGAGAGGCTCCAGGAAAGGCTGCGACTCACCCTCTCATTCTGCTTAGGATAGGACTGAAGCCCAGGGAGGTCACGGCTAGTACAAGGTCACATAGCCCTTTAGTGACAGAGCCTGGCCTAGAGCACCCATGCCCAAGGCACTATTCTTACAGCAGGGGTTCTGGCCTTCCTGTCCTTTGCAGACCATCTTCACATTTTTTGCCATATCCCCATGCCATCCGTGCTGTGCTCACTTAACATTTTCTTAAAATGGACTAATGTCTTGAGCAAATAAAATTTATTGAAAAAGGAAGTTTCAAATTACTAGTTTGTTCTGGTTTTACATTTTGCTAATAAATATGTCACATATAAAATTAAAGCATTTGCACCCCTCTGGCAGTATGCCTCCCACCTTTTTTTTTTTTTTTAAACGGGGACTTAGAGAGAACCATGAGAGGGAGCTCTGGGTTCAAGTTTCTTCTCTGTGACTTACCAGCTGCCATGTCACTGGCAAGTCACTTCACGTTTCTGTGTGTCCATTTTCTCATCTGTGGGGTAAGAGTGAACACCACGCACCCTGTCTGCACTCCCCATAGAGCTGTCATGAGAACTGACATGGGAAGATGACCGAAGAGCGTAACTCATTCAAATAAGTTCATTTAACTCAATAGAAGTTTTCATTTTCACTCTACTTATGAGATTTATTGTTTTCCCGTTTTCCCATTTATAGTAGAAATAGGTCTCTATTTGCTCATCTTCAAAGAGATGTGGAGGTCTCCTGAGTGCTGGTTCTATCCTTTTCTGGAAGAGACTTCTGAGCAAATCCCCTTTTGTGGCATGCCTGTTTGTCCTGCGTTGTACCTACATCCCCAGGCAGGTGAGGAATGCAGGTTTATTTTCACACAGCTTGGTGAAAAGACTTTCCCAAACAGAGTTTAAGTCCCCAACGTTAGAGAGGAAAATCTCCTAGAAAAGGCTCACCTGGTATAGCTTTGGATGAGGAAAGGAGATGCTGACCTATAGCTAAGAAATCCGATCGGAGTTTCTGGTTGTGAAGTGAAAGGAGGAGTTCCTCGGTGCTTCAGGGTCACAGAGACAGTGAATGGAATGCTTAGTCAGTCTTCGGCCCTTGCTCGCTGGAATCAGGGTAGATGTCACCAGAAGTAACTACTTTTCCAATTTCATTTCTTATCTAGGCTCTGCATTAAAAAATCTCAAGGATTTCAAATTGTTTGAAGACAGGGATGTTTGGTGGTGGTGGGGTGCTGTGTGTGCACTTACTATTTATAGTACTTGTGTTCCAGGCATTATTCTAGAGTTTTACAAATATTAACTCATTTAATCCTCTCAACAACCTATGAAGGAGGTACTGTTAGTAGCCTCACTACATAGATGAGGAAACTTAGGCACAGAGAAGTTGAGTGGCTTGCCCAAGGTCACACAGCTAGTATGGACAGGTCTGACTTGAACCCAGACAATGTGGCTCCTGAACCCCTGCGCTTAACTACAACTTTGTGTTGTGCAATATAAACATATTAAACTTCCAATTTCAAACATCTTTCAAGGCCTAGTTTCAAGGGTTCCTGTTGCCAGGAGCCTCCCCTGAGCTCATACAAGAGAAAACTCTTCCTAACTCCAAATGCACTTTCTCTATACCTCTTTAAAGGAGTATACCAGTTTCTAGCTTGCATCTGAATGATTTTTATGTCTTATCTTCCTTTGTGTGTATATATGTGCATGTGTGTTTGTGTGTGTCTGTGTGCATGTGTGTGCCTTGACAGTCATCAGTGCTCTTCAGCAAATATTTCTGGCTGTCCACTTCCAGGCATATGGTAGAATTGCATTTCCTAGCCCCCCTCTGGTAGAGCGGTGTCATATGACTTGTTCTGGTCAATGAGTGTGATCAGAATGTATGTGAGTCACTGCTGGCCTGACCAATGAATCTTCTGTGAAAAATTCTCTGGTATTCTCATTTGCTCTGGCACACTCACAGGCAACACTTAAGACAGTGCCTGTCTGTCTGTCTGAGTTTCTAGGAGGCCACAAAGGGCAGAATCCTTTTGTCAATGAATAATGGGCATATACTATGAGCAAGATTTTATAACTTTGTTGGAAGAGATATTTGTTGATGAGATATTAGGGTTATTTGTTACTACAGCAAAACCTAACCTATCCTGACTGATCCAGTTATCAGGGTTGGGTGGGACAAGGGAAGTGGATTACAAAGGAGCACGTCAAAGGAAAGTTTTGGTGTGATAGAACTGTTGTGTGTCTTAATAGTAATGGTGGTTACACAACCATTTGCATTTGTTTTAAGTTATACACCTGTATACCACAAAGACTGAATTTATACATAAATTATTTCTAATTTATGTATAAATTAGAAATAGATTTTGGCACATCCTGCTAATTTTTCTTAAATCCTCTCACTTTGAGTATTTAAAATTCCTCTGGAATCTGTACCTGTCGGAAGTAGGAGTGTGTGTGTGTGTGTGTGTGTATGTGTATGTTTCTGTCTCCTGAACTCAAGTTTCCAAGGGAGCGGAAATTATCCGTGCTCATATAATTCCTCCATCTCCGCCTCAGCATGAGTCACCCTTTTGTTAACAGGAGACAGGAAAAGTCTCTGGAGGCACGTTAGCCTGAAGTGCTTATCCTGCCTCAGACTGCAGTGCCAATCTCTCATCTGGTTTTCCACTAATTATGCCTACTGTTGTATCAGCTTAGCTCCCCCAAATAATCCTTTGGGGCAGAGTATCCAGCTGGTTCTGTCATATGTCCTGGTGTCCACAAATCCATAAGTGAGGGGGAGGAGGACAGGAAAGAAGAGTGGCCTGTTCCAGTGTTCCCTGAGCCCAATGGGGGAGCAACTCTCCCTTGTATTTGTTTTTAACGTTTAAAAATTTTGATATGGCTTTTATATAGTAAAGGGTATAAAGTATATAAATCCTTGTTTTGCTTGATGAATGTTTACCTGTTTATATACTCGAGTTACCACAAGCCAGATCAAGACATAGAACCATTTCCAGCACCTTGGATTGCTCCTCATGTTCCTTTCAGTCAGTAACCATCTCCCACTCCCTCCAGGGGAAACTATTCTGATTGCTATCACCATACCTTAATTTCGCCAATTCTTGAACTTGATATAAATAGTATCACTCAGTCTGTACTCTTGAGTTCAGCTTCTGTAAGGTTCATTCATGCGTGTATATCAGTAACTTTTTGCTGGCTAGCGTTCTATTGCATGAATGTTTAACAATTATCCACGGTCCCATTGATGAACATTGGGTTTTGATAGTTTGGGGCTATTCTGAATAAATCTGTATGAACATTTTTGTACATGTCTTTTGGTGGACATAATCATTCGTTTTCTTGAGTTTATGGCCAGGAATAGATAGCTGAATGATAGGAGCTGCATTGTTTTGTATTAGTAGACATTGCCAAACAGGTTTCCAAAGCAGTTATACCATTTTGTCTTTCTCTCAGCAGTGTATGAAAGCCCCTGTTGCTTAGCATCTTGTCAGTGCTTGGTATTGTCAGTGTTTTTAGTGTCACCTATTGTGGTGGGTGTGTGGTGGTATCTCACTGTGGTTTTAATTTCTCCTTTGAAATGTACATGTGCTCCCTTACTGTTGCCACAGTTTCTGATAGAAGCTGTTGTTGCCACAGTTTCCAAATTTTCTTTATTCGTTCAGGGGTATGGAGAGAGAGTGGCACTTGTAGGTGATGGGCTGGTAGAAGAAGCACTTTCATTAGGAGAGGGGACTTAGGAATTGTCCCAGCACTGCAGTCCAAAAGGGGATAGCATCTATGTGTCTATTTTCTTGAAAGCTGTCCCTTCAGAGAGCTGGCTCATTATTGACAGGCATACTCATTCCTCCAAGAGACTGTGCTTGAGTTATGACAGGCAGAATATGTCCCTCCCCTGGGCAGATGGGCCGCTCTGAACCTTTTTCTGGAACTATGTGAGTTGGCATGGCATTTCCAGTCATTTGTTTTCAGAATGACAATGTGTCAGTTTAAGTACCACTCCCTTGATACGTTTGTCAATTGGAGGAGAAAGTAGAAAAAGCCCAAGAAACGAATGCTTATCAAGATGGGGGAAACCAAATCTCACCTTCACCTTCTTATTTGGTTTGTTGATGACCCCTTCTGAGCACAGGCATCTCTAAAAGAGAAATCTATCAAGCAGGTGACCTACCAGGCATCTTACTGCCCAGCTCCTTGAGCCAGTCCTGATTGATGGTGGGGAAATAATGGAGAAACCTGGGGATGTGTAAACAGCCCAAAGTGCTCTTTGGGTTCATTTTGGCCAGCCTGGGCCCCATACCTGTGCTAGCCCAAGGGAAAACCCATCAAACTGCTAGCAAGTGGCACTCATGGGCTTGGGAATTAAGGATCTGGGCATGAACGCAGACTGTGCCACTTACCAGTTGTACGACACTGGCATGTTAATTGGCATCCCAGAACCTCAGTTAAAGCACACATACTGATATCTATCTCACAGGACTTTTTGGGTAAAGATTAGTTGGGGCAATAGATATAAAAGTGCCTCATATATACAGTAGGTGTGCAATAAATATTATTGATCTAATAGCCAAAAACTGGAAACAGTTCAGATTTTCTTGAACAGGTAAATGGTAAGACAAACCATGGTGCATACAACCCACGGAAAACTAATGGGCAGTGGAAATGAAGGAATTTCTGATACACATAAATGAATCTGCAGAGTACTATGCCGAGTGAAAAAATATTCTTTTTGGTTTGTTTGTTTGTTTGTTTGTTTATTTGACAGACAGAGAGACCATAAGTAGGCAGAGAAGCAGGCAGACAGAGAGAAGGAAGCAGGCTCCCTGCTGAGCAGACAGCCTGATGCCGGGCTTAGTCCTAGGACCCTGAGAGAGCCAAAGGCAGAGGCTTAACCCACTGAGCCACCCAGGCATCCCTGAAAAAATATTCTACAAGATTAGTGTTAGCCATTACATCACGTATGATTCCATTTATATCACATTTTTGAAATGACAAAGTTCTAGAAATGGAGAACAGATTAATGACTGCCAGGGTTCAGAATGGTATGGAGGGGTGAGAGACGTGTGTGTGGTCACAAAAGGACACATTGGGGCACCTGGGTGGCTCAGTCAGGTAAATATCTGACTGTTTGTTTGTTTGTTTTTAAGTATCCAACTCTTGATTTCATCTCAGGTCTCAATGTCAGGTTGTGTGTTCGAGCCCCACATTGGGCTCCACACTGGGTGTGGAACCTACTTGAAAAAAATGAAAAGGGCACCCAATTTTGTGGTAATGAAACCCTTCAGTATCTTGACTGTGTTGGTGGATACATAAACCTACACATGCGATAATGTTGCTTAGAACTACACACACACACACACACACACACGTAAAACTGGAGAAATCCAATTAAGATCTGTGGATTGTATCAATATTAATGTCCTGGTTGTGATACAGTATTATAGTTTTATAAAATGTTACCATTGGGGGAAACTGGATTAGGAGTTGACAGGATATCTCTGTTATATCTTAGAACATAATGTAAATCTACAATGATCTCAATAAAAATTTCAACTAAAAATACTACCAATCTGTAAGTATTACACTGGATTTCAAGAAGCACTGTTTAATAATAGGCTTAATTTAATAACTTAGGAAAAAAGAAATACACTGCCTCATTAAATCTATTTATAGATTGCAAGATAAATCCTGACTTGAGAAATACTCCAATGTGTGTGTGTGTGTGTGTGTGTGTGTGTGTGTGTAGGGGGAGAAATTATAACTGAAATCAAGGAAATGTGATAGTTTCTAGCAGCTCCTCTACCCTCTTTCCAACTTCCATCTTCTATTTCTCTTCCTTCTTCCTGCTCTCTTCAGATACCCACTGCTCTCATATAGCCTAATTCCCAAAAGAAAAGAAAAACCAAGTCACACTAAGGTGTTGCTAACTTGATTAGTTAATTAATTAATTTGCTGCTTCTCCTTCATTTGCCCACCCCCTACAACTCATCTTTGATCCCTAGTACTGTGACTTGTATGTAGCTCTCATTAAATATTTGGTGAAGCTAATGAAAGGACTTTAGTTTTTTTAAAGATTTTATTTATTTATTTGACAGACAGAGATCACGTAGGCAGAGAGAGTAGGCAGAGAGAGGCGGGGTGCAATCTACCCGCTGAGCAGAGAGCCCGATGCGGGGCTCGATCCCAGGACTCTGGGATCATGACCTGAGCTGAAGGCAGAGGATTTAACCCACTGAGCCACCCAGGCACCCCTAATGAAAGGACTTTAAAAGAGGATTACTACTTAGGGTAATTCCTAAGATAGACGATAACTCCATAATGAAATGTTTATCACCTTGGCACCTGGTTGAGGAAGGGAATTTGGAATGGGACCTTTCCTGGCTCTGTTCAAATAGAGAATCAGAAGTTCCTGCCCAGTCTAATGTCATCTACACAAAAAGCTTATCTTTTCCCAAATCTGGGTTCCAAGTTTTAAAAAAATTAACCTAAAATCGTTAAGGGCATGTACATGTTGGGAAATCAAATTGTCATTAACACAAATGTGACTTGCCGTGGGTGTTCTAGATCCATCAGATGATGATTGATGATGAAAATTTTGACTTCAAATTCTAAATTTATGATCTTGCTTATTCTATCCTGGGAAAGCACTTTAAAAATGTTGTATATGGTGTATTTGGGGGAAATATTGAAAGATTTCTCCCCTTAGCGTCAAAATTCCCCTCTGGATAATGATAATCAGCTTGATTTCAGATTTATGCAAAATACAATAAAAATAACTCAATATTTTAATTATTGGCAAACCAGTTTTTATTTTCTTAGAGTAGAAATAATTAAAACTAGAAGCCACAACTTCCCATGACTTTTTCAACTTAGCTTAGATGTTAGAATAATGTTTTAAAATATGATCCCAATGCGTTTTCCCTTTTTTATAGGTAGTTTTTATTAAAGAAAGAAAAAGAATAACGTGCTGTTCTTTCATCAAGATTACGCCATAAGATGTAGGCTTGCTTTCCTGGGAGGAGGTAGACACAGCATAGGACAAATTAATCATTGCTTAGCTTTAAATTGCAACTAGATTTTTAAAAACCCTTACTGGGACAATAGTCTTCAAAGCCAGAATAACACAAGAAAGAAAAAGGTTTTCTTAGAATTCCCAAAATTGGCCTCTTACATGACAAAAACCAAAGCTTAGAAGGTTGACCATGGAAAAGCCATAGAGTAGGAAGGATGAGGACACAGTGCAGGTAAGGGAAGCTCCCACACAGGAGAGAGAATGCCCTTCCCGTTCTAGGAGGGGTAGCTTGGCAAAGAAAGGAAGAATCAAATGTCCCTCTATCTGCCCACACTTTCCACTCTCCAAATAGGACATAGGGGCAGGAGTAAGGGCTGGTAGAAACACCCACATAGGCTTGGGAGGATATAAAAGCATCAGGGTAAGAGGCTACCTCATCAGACACATCCTGAATTAATATGAGCATCTCAGGAAATCCTGCAATAGCATTGTGTTTTATCTTCCTTGGTAAGGGAGAGTGAAGGAACAGCTGCTTCATAGTTTTGCATACTCTAGAAGGCAGGAGAGAATTCCTGGGCCCCTGACTTGGGCATGGAAGCATTGAGAGGGCAGATACACTTGAGAAAGCCTGAGTGAAATTTGCGGAATTTGGGGACCTTGAAATGGAGGCAGTGTCAAGGTCCACGATCAACAGCACAATGACCAAAAGATCAGCTGCCCCTCAGTGGAGACCAGGGCAGGATACCAAGTGGCTGCATGGGCCAAGCCACCCCAGAGAACAGTAGGAGGACCAGGCCATCTTCCCCCAACCATAAAAATGTGCCTAGTCACCATTTGGGGGGAAAAGAAGAGTAATAATCCTTCATAGAGAGGCAGAACTCTGAAAAACTATGTAACTATCTGAAAGAAGTTATTAAAGCAAGAAGAGATGTCTTTAATTAGGGTGGGAGGTTGGGGAAACCATGTGGTGGGTATTAGAGAGGGCATGGATTGCATGGAGCACTGGGTGTGGTGCAAAAACAATGAATACTGTTATGCTGAACGTCTTTAATTAACACCATCAATGAAGATAGGAGATCAAGAGCGAGAAATAAAGAAAGTTGTATTTCTGTACATCCCAGTTTGCGAGTTGTAGATATTGACACCAGCACACTTTTTAAAAAGTATAATTTATTCAAAGAAGAATGGGGAAAGGAATTGTGGCAAAAGTATGGGAGCAAAGGAGAAGGGTTCCGTTTCAGAGAGTCACTCCTCAGTTTCCTGCTTGGGTAGCTGGCCAGCGCTGCTGACCTTCCTAAGTCAGGAAATTAGGAGGAAGAATGCAGATTGTCGGGAGAACAGGGTGTGGCCGTTAGTTTGGGGTTATGCTTGAAGATGCTGCCAGGATAATGAGTTGGAGATGCTGAGGAGGTGGGGGTCTTCTTTTGCTATCCTTGTCTCGCACAGCCATCCACCGTTTCTGGGGTCTGCACTTGGCTCAAGGATACTGACGCACTGAGCCTATTGTCCCCACAAGGTTGTAATTCACATTCCTCAGGTAGACTTCTCTCCACGGAAAGCTTTTCATTTCTCCCTAGACGATGTCATCTTTAGAGAGTATCTTTTTACAGTGTCTGTGTAAGAAGGTTTTCCCACTCCCCAGCCTGGTTGCTGAGGTCATTTATTGATGCATAACAAATTACCCCAAAACTCAGTGACATAAAACAACTACTTATTATGCTCATGAATTCTGTGGGTCAGGAATTTGGACAGGGCACAGCATAAATGGTTTATTTATCTCTGTTACAACAGTGGGGCCACAGAGGCTGGTAGTGACTTGACAGCTGGGGGCTAGAATCATCTGCAGCCTTGTCCACTAAGCATATCTGGAACCATAGCTGGGGTCATTGGCTGAAACGCCTATACATGGCCTCTCCGTGTAGTGTGGGCTTCCTTACAATATGGTGGCTCAGTTTCAGGAATGAGCCTCCCAAGAAAGAGCCCAGTGAAAGATACATTGCGGGGCGCCTGGGTGGCTCAGTGGATTAAGCCACTGCCTTCGGCTCAGGTCATGATCTCAGTGTCCTGGGATTGAGCCCCGCATCGGGCTCTTTGCTTGGCGGGAGCCTGCTTCTCTCTCTCTCTCTCTGCCTGACTCTCCGCCTGCTTGTGATCTCTCTCTCTGTCAAATAAATAAATAAAATCTTTTTTTTAAAAAAAAAGAAAGATACATTGCTTTTTCTAATCTGATCTTAGAAACCACACACCATTTCTGCTGTATCCCGTCTGTTGAAGCAGTTACAAAGGCCCACCCAACTTCAAGGAGGGGAAAATAGACTCCACTTCTTGATGGGAGAGCAGGAAGGTTCTAGAAAAGCATGTGGAACCAGAAATATTGTTAAGGCCATTTTTTGGCACCTATCATCTGCTTCACAGGTCTAGTCCCTTTCTCAGTAGAAGATTTAGAATGCTTCAACCTGTTTCTTCTTCACCCCCTCATTTTACCAGTGTCTTATTCCACATTCTTCCCCTTTTCCCTCCTCTTCCAAAATGAGTGTTCTTTTTGTATCTCTCAGGGCCAACTTCCCCATACATTCCTTTGACCCAGCACTCCCCACTCAACCTGCCCCCGTTCCTCTCATGTAATAAAACCCACTTGTATATGCAGGAATCCCATGGCCTCCTTCACATTCCCCTACAGGAATTGGGGCTTGGGAAACTGATGCAAAAAAAATGCTGATAATCTGGCTACTGTTATTGCTGTAAGGGTAAAGTTTTAGACCTTTTGCAGTTCTTGACACTTTGCGTCAAGGTGCTATCACATACAATATAGATAATCTTCACCATAACCCTGTGATGGAGGTGTGAATAGCCCCATTTTCTAGGTGAGGAAACGGATTCCTAGAAATTCCTTACATTTGCCCATGTAAGTAGAAAGGTTTGGATTTGAACTCAGGACAGTCTGTTTCCAAAGCTGTGTTTTCCCACTCTGTAGCAATCCTGTGGCTGTAGCTACTCTGCCTCAGGGAAAGAATGAGCCTTGGTTACTTAGTCACTGTGCCATGTCTCAATCATTGTTCAACTTCTGTAAAGTACAAAGTCACGCCAAGAATAGCCTTCTACTTGGCTTGTGAAATCTTTGGAGATTCAGGGCTATTTGAAACAAAAATCTGACTCCTCGCTGTATCTGATTTCTTTGTGGCTTTTTACATACATTTTCTCTGTTACTGCAAAGTTCCACATGGCATTTGAGAATCTGGCAGTTGGTAATTTTTCTCAAGGAAAAGAAACATTAAGACATTTGTTCTTAGAAAAATAAATCTGTGTATGTGACATGTATACCAACACATATATACAATGGAGCAATCTATTCACGATTTATTTTTATATAGAGGACTGCTGTTATGCAAATATACACAGACCCATTCTATGCTTTAAAGACATTTTCTATATGGAGAACTGGGGGTGGCAGGAAGGAGAGGGAACAGAAAGAAAGACAGGATTGCTCAGACACACAGAACAAGTTTACCTTCCCTTGACTCTTTTAAATGTCTTTGGAATAGATGCTGTTGATGATTTGGAAGCATATTTGGTATTTTAACTCCACCTTTAGAAGTAGAGCTCCAAATGCTAGCGAATGTCTGTTGTGGCTTCTTGACGTCCACATTACTGGAAATCCACAGTTGCATCAGAGCCCCTTTGTTGAAGAAACTGGGTAAAATAGCAACAACATCTGAAGTCCCCTAGACCCCAAATCCACTTTTAAAACCATCCTAGAGTGATTTCCATCCTGTCACTGGTGATGACAGATCAGATTAACAGGGATGATATCTCTTGTGGTCTGCCACTGAATGCTCTGAGGTACAGTCAGCTTCCAAGGCCCAGGTGTCAGGAAAAGAAAAGGAAGATCCGGGGTCAGTTGGCTTCATACCTAAACCTTGAATGAAAAAGCAACTGCTGAAGCCTCCACATGCTTTCCCATCCCTCTCCAACCCGCAGACTCAAGTCTGATTTCACCATGTTCACCAGAGCCCCCTGGTTTAGTTAGCATAACTCTGGCTGGGAGAGCACATGGCAAAGATTACGGTTTCCATGACCTCACTGATTTTGGAAAACACTGATATTTCAGAAAATATATATACTCTTTCCTTCTGGGATTAAGAACAAATCTAATAACATATACAGAACGCCTCCTCTGAGCCTTCTCTTACCATCCCCCCACCCCCCAAGTACTGATCCTCTTTTCCCCTTTACCACAACCAAATTCATAAATCCATTTGAATGAATTCAGGGTTTAAGACAACAGACGTGAGCTGCTTATCAGCAATCAGCCTAATAGATAGGATCCATTATCTCCTGCATCCCACTTTTTGGAAATGACTGTGCAATGCCTAGTCTCTAAAGGGACCTCCCTTTCCCAATAACCCCAGTTGGACAAGTAGGTAATTTTTCCCCCATGTAATTCCCCTCTTGGGGAACTGCTATAGTGGGAGGCAGGAAAAGGAGCTCCTTTTTAGCAGACTCTGTTGGTTCCCTGTCCATATCTCTTGAACTCTACCATTTCAGAGTGGTCCCACTGCCTTCTAAATGGCAGCATCTACATCTCTGGGCCTGATGACCTCTTCTGGGACACTGGGGCCAATACACTCCTATATGTGGCAGGGTTATAGTGCCAAGGAGTTAATGCCCCTGAAAACAGCCTTCAGCTCATGTCTCTTGGCTGTAGGGGTATGAGTACCTCAGCTCCCTTTCCTCTCATGTGGAATAGATTTTGAGACCTGTATTTTATACCATTCCCCAGAGCTGTCTTTTGGGATTAATTTCCAATTATTGGTTGTGGGTAGATGGCTTGATAATGTACTTCTTATTGGATAGCTTCTCTTCTCTGAATCACTTTTCCACTCTCCTATTCATGTTCCTAAAACCTCCCAAGTAAACTACTTGCCCTGTAATATTGGGGGAGCCCTTACTAAGATACCCTCTAAAAGTTACATAATACTATTAAGGAAGCTTCCCTTAACCCATTCGCTGAAAGTGCAAGGAAGGTTAATGATTCTGATACCCTTTACATGCTCCACAGAGAAGGGGAAACTGGCAAAATTTCATATGAGGAAATGCCTTAATTTTCACTTTCCATTGATCAGTTATCCTCAGAACAAGTCAAGCAGTCCGTATTGATTTTGGTAGTTTTTGAGAGCTTGCTTGCCAGTTGGCCTGTGTTTTTTTTTTCTTTTAGAGAGAGATGGAGCATGAGTAGGGGGTGGGGGCCGAGGGAGAGGGAGTGAAAGAACCCCAAGTCGGCTCCATACTGGGTGGATGCGGGGCTCATTCTCACATCCCTGAGATCATGACTTGAACTGAAATCAGGAGTTAGACACTTAACTGACTGAACCACCCTGGTGCCCTACTTGGCCTGTCTTCTTTACCCACTTTCATCTCTCCCAGTAGATAAAGTCAAAAGGATTTCTGTGATGAAAATTGTCCATTGTCTTTATATATAAGAGATCTAAGTTTCAATCCCAATCCTCCCATTTGTGGTATAACCGGACATGTTTTAAAATTCTTTAGTTCACTTGTCTCTAAATTCTGGGCAAAATGTCAGTTAGGTACTTCATTCAACAAATATTTTTGAGCACCTAATATATGCTGGTTTTGTATTATCTCCCTGAGGTACTGTCATGAATAGTTTCTTCCTTCATGATACTCACAGCAGAGATGTTGTGGGTTCTGAAGTCAGACAGCTGAGCTTTGAATTCTACCTCCATTAGCTTCTGTGACCTCACTGAACTTCTGTTTTTCTTTGTCAGGTGGGACCAATTTTCCTCACAGGGTTTGAGAATTAATATCTAATGGTTGAGATGAAGCATATAGGACATTGTTCCCAGTACATAGAAAATGTTTAATTGGCTTGTAAGACATAAGAGGATTAAAATAGTTAATACATGTTGAGTGTTTACTGCATGTCAGTCACTGCTTAAACATTTTATTTTATTTTTCAAGATTTATTTACTTTATTTTTTTTAGGATTTTATTTATTTGTCAGAGAAGGAGAGAGAGAGAGCAAGAGCGCCCAAGCAGGCAGAGTGGCAGGCAGAGGCAGAGAAAGTGGAACTTGATCCCAGGCCCCGGGGATCATGACCTGAGCCAAAGGCAGTGGCTTAACTGACTGAGCCACCAGGCGTCCTAAGATTTATTTACTTTAAAGAGAGAGAGTGTGAGCAGGGCAAGGGGGGAGGGTCAGAGGGACAGAATCTCAAGCAGACTCCCTGCTGCGCATGGTGCCCAATGCGGGGCTCCTTGCAAGGCTAGATGTGGGGCTTGACAGGGGGCTCTCTCCCAAGACCCTGGGATCATGACCCAGGCCAAAATCGAGTTGGTTGCTCAACTGACTGCACCATCAAGGTGCCCCTACTTAAATATTTTAAATGCATAAACTCATTTAGGTCACCCCAGAACCCTTAATGATAAACACTATTCTCTGGTACTTTTACAAATAGAGAAATACTGAAAGGCCAAGTAGCTTGTCAAAGGCCACATAGTTAGTATACAGAGCCAGGATTTGAACTTCGTTGTTCTGGATACAGAACCCAGACTCTTAGCTCTTCTGCCTTCACGTCTCAAAGTGTGGTTCTTGGAGTAGCTGGTTAGAAGTGCGGAATCCTGGGTGCCTGGGTGGCTCAGCTGGGTGAGCGTCCGCCTTTGGCTTTAGTCATAATATTGGGATCTTGGGGTTGAGCCCTACCCTGGCTCCCTGCTCAGCAGAGAGTCTGCTTCTCCCTCTCCCCCTCTGCTGCTCCCCCTGCTCATGCTCACACTTTCTCAAATAAATAAATAAATAAATAATCTTTTTTAAAAAAAGGAAGAAGTGCAGAATCCTGGTGCCCCTCTGCCAAACCTCCTAAATCACAATCTGCATTTTAACACAATACCCAGGTGAATTATATGTATATTACAGCTGAAGGACTGCTCTATCCCATGCCAATTGGACTTTGGTAAGTTAAGGGCTTCAGTGGAGCTATGTCTAAGATGCTTTCAGAGCAAAATCCAGGAGTAAAATACAATGTACCTTATGGCAAGTCATTGATATACAGCTGCTCAATAAACACTAAAACACACACACACACACACCCCACATGCACACACACTACCCGCAAATATGTCATCATGGTAACATGGGCATGTAACAGTTACTTCTTTTTTTTTTTTAAAGATTTTATTTATTTATTTGACAGAGAGAAATCACAAGTAGACAGAGAGGCAGGCAGAGAGAGAGAGAGGGAAGCAGGCTCCCTGCTGAGCAGAGAGCCCGATGCGGGACTCGATCCCAGGACCCTGAGATCATGACCTGAGCCGAAGGCAGCGGCTTAACCCACTGAGCCACCCAGGCGCCCATAACAGTTACTTCTGAAGGCCTTCCTTCCCTACCACAGCTGCCCCCCAGGTGCCAGTAGCCCCAACTCATTCTGCACTGGTCATTGGCCATTAGACATTATTCCTGACAGCTATGTTCTCTCTCACCTTGATGGTTCAGGAAGGGATATGCAGAGGCATAATTGGCTTGTTTTGTTTTCTTCCCTTCTTTGTTGCCATGGTTACTCAGTTCATTTGCATCTTTAAGCTTCTTTCATATTAACCTGAAAACCACTCAGAGGTTCTCCTGCATGGGGAGGGAAATCCTACTTGAAGGGTGACACACAGTCCTAATTCCCAGGGGTCTGGGTGATGGTTTTAGATGAAGACACCTCCAAAGCAGAAACAAATTTTAAGATTCAGCCTGAAATTCCCGTTCATCTGGAGACTTCCTCTTCAGTTCTGGGGTTGGAGTTCTGTGTCTTGCAATATGTGCATGTCTCACTGGCAGAGATTGTGTCTGAAAGCAGGAAAGAAGTCATTATTGTAATGACTCCGTGCAGAGACTATAGGGAGAAGCCACACTTTCCAAGGCAATCCCATTCTTTCAGTGGAGAAAAAAGAAGTTTAACTCATTAAGACATTATCCCAGATGATGTCAAATCACAAAAGAAACTCCGGGTTCCTTGGCCATCCCTCACACTTACCCTAGGCCCTGGATGACTTTGCATTCCTATTTCAGTAATCTGCCAAATCTCTCAAAAACTTAATGGCTTTAAACACCAGCTATTTTATGATTTCACATGATTCAGTTGGGCTGAATGGGCTAAGCTGGAGAGTTCTGCTCATGATGTCAACTGAGACAGCTGTCATCTGGGGGCTTGCTTAGACAAGAATATCTAACATGGCTTGTTGATATGGCTGGCAGTTGATGCAGGCTTTTGGCAGAAAACTCCAATGGGCAGTTGACCAGAGTTTCTTGGTTGCCTTCCATGTAGCCATGTAGCCTTTTCATATGGCTTGGACTTCTCACAGAATGGTAGCTGGGTCCCAGAAAGGAGTAAGTAGTCCAAGGGTCAGGGGACAGCACTGATACTCGGGGGGAGGAGAAATAGGTTTCCTACCTCTTGATCAGCATACAGGAAGATGGTATTTAGGGAATCCTTGGAGAAAAGCTTACACATACCCCTTCCTGAACTTTCTGTCCACCTTTCCTCAACTCCTTAAACTTTTCTACTGCACCCTCTGGAATTCTTGTTTAGTCATAAACAAAATTCCTTCTGTTATAAATCTCTGAATGTTACTCTTAGCTTCTTGCTTTACATGATACCTGACTTTCCCTTGAGGACACAGTTTTTCCTGATACCCTCTCAGATGGTGGCTGTATTCTCTCTCATGTTCCTCATATCCCCAAACTGGAGGGTGGGATCAGTACCTATCCTTGCTATTTATTTCTAGTTTCCCAAATCACTCTCTCTTATTCCTCACTAATACCACCCCATCCCCATCGTTGAATGTCAAGTCATCAGGCTATACCACCCACCACTCTTCCCGGTTACAGTCATCTGCCAACTCTGTGCCACTCTCTCTCTCTCCTCTAAAATTGTACTGTTGCTCTAATACTCTGCTGTCCTGATTCTTGGGGATTTCCATATCATGTCAATAACCTTTCCAATATTCTGCCTTTCTGTACTTTGACTTTCCTTCTTCCAGTGATTTTGTCTCTCCCCTCCTCAGCCACAGATTCTCATAGCCATACTCTGGAATTTTTTTTCCAATTGCTTCATCTCTTTCATAATCTCTGTTCTCCCAAAGCACCAACTCCAAGCAACTCTTTTGATTCTATGAAAAGTAGAGCTGGAGTATTACCAAATTACCCACAATACCCTTAATGCAGAATGGCTTTGGCCAGCTTATTTAGGAGCTGCTTAACAGAGAAGAACAACACCCACGTATAGTGTTCTCAACACTAAAAGGAAGAAACCTCTAAATCCACTGGGACATAGTGTGGGGCACAACGTAATGGGACTCGTGCTGCATTTACAGGCAAAAGGGCCAGGTTTGAGATCTAGCTTTGTTTCTTGGGTGTTGTGGTTCATTGGGCAATTCACTTAATTCCTAGGAGCATCAGTTTTCAACATTTGGTTGAGTCTGACTCACAGGATTGTTTTGAGGATTAAGTAAAATATATATGTGATATTTTTTGATAAATTGTAAAGGACCTTACAGTGATTTATTTATGTAAATTGTGCCAGAATTTGATCTGAAGGATGGTGTGATAACCAAAGTTTCAACAAGAACACCCCCATTTTTCAGAAGAAATAAAGGTATATTTGAAAGCTTTCCCAGGGAGAGGTTGTTATTATAAACTCGTTCTGAGAGATTTTGATACTTGTTCCTAATGTCTAATACTGCCACTTCTGTTCATTTTTGGGAGGCTCATTTTATGATAACTACTCTTAGAGTTTTATTATATTTCTTTCAACAAACGTTTATTAAGGATTATTGTATGCCAGGTACTGTGCTAGGTCCTGGGGATAAACTAGATGGGCAAAAATTGACATGGTACCTACCCTCATGGAGCTTTTAGGCGGGGTAATCAACAGTCTCACAACTGTGACAAAAGCTGAAAAGAAGGACCTATGTTAGGTAGATCTGATCTAGTCAGAATGTTGAAAAGGTTTCTTTGAGGAGCTCAGATCTGATGGACAGTAGGAATCAGATGAAGAAGAGAGGAATATCAATTTTCTATGGCTGCTGTAACAAATCACCACAAACTTAGTAGCTTAAAACAACACAAATCGGGGCACCTGGGTGGCTCAGTGGGTTAAGCCTCTGCCTTCAGCTCAGGTCATGATCTCAGGGTCCTGGGATCAAATCCCACATCGGGCTCTCCACTTAGCAGGGAACCTGCTCCCCACCGCCCCCCCCAACCCCACCTGCCTCTCTGCCTACTTGTGATCTCTCTCTCTGTCTGTCAAATAAATAAATAAAATCTTAAAAAAAACACAACACAAATCTATTATCTATGGTTTTGGAGGTCAGAAGTTCTAAAACCAAGCTTTTCAGCTAGACTGCATTTCTTCTGGAGGCTCTAGGGGGAGAATCCATTTCCTTGCCTTTTCAGCTTCTAAAGGCTACCTCCATTACATTCCTTGGCCCTTGGCCCCTTCCTTCATATTCAAAACCAGCATCATAGCATCTCCCAATCTCTTCCCTCCGTAATCTCTACTGTCATCATCACATCTTCTTCTCTGATTCTGGCTCTTCCACCTACCTCCTTCCCTTATAAGGACACTTCTGATTACATTGAACTCACCCAGATAATCCAGGATGTTCTCCCCGTCTGAAGATATTTAGCTTAATCACACCTACAAAGTCCCTTCTGCCATGTAAGCAACATATTCATGGATTCTGGGGATAGGACATGAACATCTTTGGGGAGCTGATACTTAGTCTACCATAGGAGCATTCTAGGTGGGAGGAACAACATGTACAAAAGCCCTGGGATTGGACAGAGCATCTCAAATAGAAGGGACTGAAATCAAGTCAGTGTGGCTGGAGCCTAGAAGCTAGAGGGAGGGTAAGACATGAAGGGACTGGAGAGATAGACAGGGACTAGACTATATATGACCTTTTAGGCCATGTCAAATAATTTTGCCTTGACCCATGAAGCCATGTGAAATTGATTTTTTAAAGATTTTATTTATTTATTTGACAGAGAGCGACAGAGTGAGAGAGGGAACACAAGCAGGGGGAGTGGGAGAGGGAGAAGCAGGCTTCCTGCTGAGCAGACAGCCCGATGCAGGGCTCGATTCCAGGACCCTGGGATCATAACCTGAGCCAAAGGCAGATGCTTCACCCACTGAGTCACCCAGGTGCCCCTATTGATAGGTTTTAAGTAGGGAAGTTACCATGTTCATATTTACACTGAAAAGGTAATTCTGCTACAGAGTATGCAGAATGGCCTGGAAGGGCTAATAATTGAGATGAACAGTGATAATGGTTTGTACTAGATACAAATGGAGAGAAGTGGAAGGGTGGGAGAAATATACAGGAGGAAACTCAACAGGACTTGGTAATGCATTGAAGGATGTTGAACAGCATTTCTGGTCTCAACACACAGATGCCAGTGACAATCCTCCTCCCACTGTGACAACAAAATGTCTCCAGACACTGTCAAGTGTCCCCTGGAGGCGCAATTGCTTCTGGTTGAAAATCACTGTTCTTGAAAAACTGTTCAGGAAACACCAACTGAGGTACCACTGTGAAAACAGAGGAGGGTGATGATGAATGGGTGACAGTGAAGCCAGTGAAGAGGTAGGGAGAAGAAGGATGGATGTTTATCTAGCCGCAACTGTGCATCTTGCTAATGTCATTAATGTGTCACAGAAACCTTGTGAAGAGGTAGCCATCACCTTGTTGTGTAGACGAGGAGCTGGAGGATTGGGAACACAGTTTAGCATTCACTATTACAAGGTGGATCTAGTGATCCATCCCAGGTCTGTCTGACTCCAATACCCACGCTCTTGCTGCCACAAATCCAGGCTGCTTCTTACTTAGGCCAGAAAAAGTCAAAGATGTCCAAGAGCAGTTGCCCAATGATGGTTGCTGGTTCCAAGAAGGGAAGGCAGGCTCTTCTCTAATGAGCTCAAAAGTCAGTACCCAAGGTCTAATGAGTACCTGTGGGAAGCGTGAGACTCAGGCAGGCTTTCAAAGCAAAATTCTACTCATCATCACAGCTTTAGGTCACAGAATATAATCTAGGCCCAGGTAGACATAGAGGACTGTTAGCAGGTCAGAATAGGAAAAGTGTGAACAATTGAAACCCACCGGTGTGGCCACACCCCATTTAACTCTGTAGTTCTCTTTAAAAGATTGTTTAATCTTTAAAAAAATGATGTAACTTGTATTTTAACAGACAATACATGCACATAGTACAAAGTTTAAAAGACGCAAAAAATAAATAATAAAACATAATTTTCCTCCCTGTCTTTATCCCCCAGATTCTTATTTCCCATCCCAGAAGACGATTATTGTTATCATTTGTTTTCTGTGTATTTCCAGAAATACTCTATATATAGTCAAGCAAATATATATATTTTTTTCATTAATGACAGCATAATATACACATTATTGAGCACCATAACACACCACCCTATAAATATATATGCAGTATACATAGACAAAGACATACATGTCTGTATGTCTATATCACTCTATCTTGGAGCATGTTTCATATTGGTACATGAAGATCTGTCTCATTCTTTTTAATGGTTGCCTAGTATTCTATCTTAGGAAGATGGCATAATTTGGTAAACCAGTCTTCTAGTGATGGACATTTATGTTGTTCCTACTCTCTTGCTATTACAATAAAGCCACAATGAATAGCTCTGTACATACTTTCCCCTCATGTGTAAGTATATCTGTTCACTCGGTTTAATTCATAACCTGTCATTTCTTCCTTTTGCCTGCAGTGTTGGTACTAAGATCCGTATAACTTTGGAAGCAATAGAAGGAAATAGAGCATCTGAACAAATATCAAGTATACAATTAACCTTGAAAATCAAGCCTCAGAAGTAAAAATTGAAAGACACCTGATCACATGTGGTAAGTTGAATATGATGTCACCTGGCTTTTGAGGTCCCATCTTCCTCATGTAGAACCTGCTAAAGCAGGATGGGCCCTCAGAATTCTCTAGTGTGTCCCTTTCCCATGTTTTCACATTTAAGACCATCGGGACCCCAAGATGCTTATAAATAGCTCAGTTAGATTGAAATGTCGCTCTTCCAAGTTCCAATCCTATGCTCTTTCAAATACACAAGCACAGTGTCCTTCCCAACCCTAACATTTTGAAACAGAAAAAAATTATTATTTAAAACCCAAACTGATTGTTTGTCTGCATTCTAAAGTGGTGCCATAATTCACTGCAGTGAACTAAATCTCTGCTCCCTTCATCAGAGGGACTGTGGAATGAGGGAGGAGGCAAGGATGGATAGTTCAAAACCTCTGCCAGTGGAGTATTTGGTCCACTTTATAACAAAATCTAGAATAACACTGTGCAGAAGTGGCTGCCCACCTAGGTAGAGGTGTAGAGCACCACAAGACTTTGCACCAAATGGTGACTCTCAGGAAGGCCTTGAGACAATGATCCCCAAACTGCATAAGCAAAGAGTTTTAGTAGACAAGTCACATGGCTAAAGAACAGAGAGGGGTAGCCTAAATATTTTATAATGATAAAAATGTCGATAGTCAATTTTGAGTTGTTTGACTTTGTTGTGATATAAACTTGATCCTTAAGTAGAGTCCGTTTTACATACAAATGTCTTTGGTGAATGGTTCTGGGACTATTTCTTTAACTCTACCAAGTCAGGGTGCTGGGTTGATACTGTGATTCTCTGGTCATTTTCTCCCTCAAGTTCACATGAAGACTGTCATTAGCCCTATGCGAACCATTCTGTAAACTACTGCAAAATTCAGGGTAGGAAGATGAGGAATGGAGAAAACTGTTCTCCTTGTAATGGGGAGAAGAACCTTTCCCAGGAGACATGAACTCTCTTTGGCTGGAAGTGACTCTCATTTCTATCCAGAGCTACAAGGTGGATTGAGAAGTGAGTCCCCCAGTCCCACACTGAATGGCTTTAATTCGTTCTTGAAAGCTCTGCCACTAAAGTGGAAAGCTCTTAATTTTTAAAAATTCCATTAATTTTAATGGGAAAATTTATAATATGTTCTGTCCCAATCCCAGATACCAACACAATTTTCACAGAGAAGAAAATATATCAAGTAAAGAATGAAAACAAGTTTACATAGGAAATGAAGCACAATTTGAAAGCACATAAATATAGTTTGTACACAAAATAATGTAGAAAGAGTAAACTCAATAGGAATGGTGGCTGAGAGGGCAAGGGAGTCATGTTTTGGAAGGTGAGGGTTTTTTTTTTTTTTTTGTCTACACCACTTGTTTCATGAGCTTTCCAAGTTTAGAAAGAGGATTCACGGTTCTTTTGTACTCTAACTGCATTTAAATATCAAGTTATAGCCTAGATATTGCCTCTAGGACAAAATAAAAGATAAACAGGAGAGTGTTTTGAGATGTGTAAAATTGCACATGCATGAAGGCTACAGAGATATAGATGATAGCCTCCTCATCACTCTCACTTGGTGTCCATATGCAAAACAGAACATTTGGGGCTCATTCAAGCATGATGCTCAATTCAAATTTGTTCCATATGATCTGCTCTGACTAGTAAATGTGTGTTGCGTAAAATTGGTGAGTGTGACTTAGCCTAAGCAGAAATGATGTCATATTGCCCCTCAGAGCATATCTGTTTAGTATGTTTTGGGGGTGAAAAAGTCAATATATTGGGGGGGAAAGGGAGTCATTCAAAAAGTGGTACAGCTTTTCAAGACCTATATGATAAAAAGTCATTAACTATACAATCATTATGTGAGTTAAGTCTGTACCTGGAAAGGGGAAATGGAATTGTCTCAATTGGTTTCTCATTTATCATAGTCACCCTTTAAGCCTGGGCCCATTGCCAACCCAAACCAAATTAGAGTGAGTATCTTCTCATAGAAGTGGGGGGTGGTTATTGGACTGGCCACTAAGCCTGTTTGCCACAAGATACCCGTTCCCTTCCATGTTGCTTGGAAAGTGCGTATTGTGCAAAAAGGTAACTAAGGTTGGTAATACAGTTGTTACATTATTTTAATTACAGAGTTAATATAGGTCATTGGTTCTTAAAAATACTTCACTGGCAAGCAACTGGCAGCCAATTGCTGGTGCAGAGTTCTTGGTATCTCAGTGACAGGCAATAACCACCTACATACAGCGGAGAATGGAGCATTCGGCACTTAACTTTGAAACCTGAAGATCTGTCTGCAGCATTTTCCCTCTAGCTATCCAAAATAGCTTGCCCATTCTGCTTATCATGCTTGGTAAAGGCTCCCTTGACGATCTCATGATGGCATTCATCATGAGTATGAAGCATACTCCAAATCACTTTCTAGATGGCCAAACTTGAAACTTTCTTTTCCTTGGACTCGCTGACTTTGAAATTGAGCTGTGGATTCAAGACCCTTTAATGAGCATCTGTTGTGAGTTAGGTACTCTTCTTGGTCCTGTGGAAAATTCAGAGACAAATCGGACATGACCCTGCCCTCTAAGAGCTTATAGTCTACTAGTGGTGATAAGACATACACAACAATGGTAAAAGGTATAAAGTAGTATCTATACCATAAAAGTGGGACAGAAGAGAAAAATTAGGAATATTTATCAATATCCTTAAATTTTTTTTATATCTGTGAACTAACAATTCAAATATATTCAACCTAGGGATTCTTGGCCTCCTAGGAAATCCACACTTGAGCTTCAGGTAAATTTCCTGTAAGTGTATGCAAAAGTGTGGTTATGTGTTTGATTGCATTATTCTCAGGAGAGGATTCTTAATTTCTTCTAATTCTGAAACAAAAGCATTGTTGAATTCACTACAGTGCTCCCACTTCTAGAAACCTATCTTAAGGAAATAGTCAGACATATAGACAAAGATTTATATTTAAGGGTGTTTATTATAGCATAATGTATAATAATATAAAGTTGGAAACAACCCAGATATTGAACAACTGAGAATTATTTAATTATAGTACATCTGCACAATGAAATTTATGTTCATGTTGAAATGAGACATCAAAAATTAACAACATGAAAATATGCTCATGATAAAATGTTAAGTTAAAATAAACTGTATTCATGGTATGCTCTCAATTATGTTTTAAAAAAAAGCATCAGAAAGGCTAACAGGATAACATGGGAAAATGTTAACAATGATTATCTCTCTGTGTTGTGGGAATGAGTGATGCTTTCTTTAATCTTTTCCATATTTCTCAAATTTTCTACAATGAGCACAGATCACTTCACAAATGAGAAAAGAATTAAAGTGATACAAAAAGTAGTGCAAATGGTTTCTTGGCCATTGGGCAGTGAGATCTCTTTTATTATGGAAATCAGGGAGGTCTCTTAGAGGAGGTGGTCTTCGAGTATAGCTTTAAATCACCGCCGCAATCTTGATTTTCTGAAGAGCTAAGAGAGAGAAGTCAAGCAGAGTGGTTGAAGATGTCAAGAGCTGAAGGAAAAGAGAGTTCCATGGAGAAGTTGACATGTGGTGGTGACCTCATCACTCCCCCAAGAGGTTCTGGAGTAAGGAGGGCTGGCCCACATTCAGGCAAAAGGTCATTTTGGAGTGTGGGCTGACTCCCAAGGCCTCTCAGGGACCCCTGAGATGTGGCCTATCCTGTCCAGAGACCCTCCCCATTCTGTGATAGAAAGTTCAACGTGGGGTTACACTGGATAAATTATGGAAGGCAAAGAGTAATCACAAGTTTGGCAGGTGGACTTCTGGAGAAAGATTAGCCAGAAATTCCGAGAGTGGGATTGTAAGAGTCAGGGAAGGATGGTGAGAAAGCAAAAAATGTGTATTTCTTTGTGACTTAAATTGTTTTAAAGCCAGATGTCTTGGTGTGAAGCTGTACTTTTTAATCCCTTATATACCCGGAAGAAAACAAAAGCTAGTAACAGATTGATTAATGCCATATGGACTAAGATTACACTGCATAATGTTTGCTAGTACAATTTATTATTCTACATTAATTTAACAAGACAATATTTTTTAAGGAACTGATTATGCATTTTGACTCATTAATTCATTTTGGGGAATAACACTTAAGAAATTAACTCAAAAAGGGAAACAATAGCTATTTGTATAAAGTAGCCATTTTTTATAACGGAGGAAAATATTAGAAATCTGCTTGCATAAGAGCTCAAGGGTGCTTAAATATATTAAAGAAATGTATCATTGCCACAAAAATAATCAGTTTATGGGTTTGATAGTTTATATGGATACATCAATAAATTCAGGTTAGGAAAAAAGATCACAAAACTAGTATATGTATAGATTGGTGGCATTTTGTTAAAACGTATTTGTACAATATGGGGCCACAGTCTTAGCATAAACAATGAATCTTGGAACACTGAAAAAATTTTTAGAAAACCAGATACTATAAGGTTAAAAGTGGTTGGGGGTCTGTGCTGGATGGTTTAATTTTTTATTTTTATTTTTTTTTTTAAGATTTTTATTTATTGATTTATTTGACAGACAGAGATCACAAGTAGGCAGAGAGGCAGGCAGAGAGAGGAAGGGAAGCAGGCTCCCTGCCGAACAGAGAGCCCGATGCGGGGCTCAATCCCAGGACCCTGGGATCATGACCCGAGCCAAAGGCAGAGGCTTAACCCACTGAGCCACCCAGGCGCCCCTGGATGGTTTAATTTTGACAAGGATTCATCCCCCTTTCTTTTTATGATCTCCCTTCTACTGAGGGGTTAGAAGCCTAGAAGCTACATCTCCTAGAATCTCTTGCCAGCCGTCTTCCAGGATAGAGTCCTCTGATGAGAGGCTCCTTTGCAAGATTTAAAAAGCAGAAAAGAAGAGGTCATTAAAACAGCAGCGGGAAGGTGTGTGGGCTTCACCAGACAGTAGGTATGAGGTTTTTCAGCAGCTTCCAGGCATTCTCTTGTAAATTACCCAGTTCAGTGAGGCAGGCAGCTGAGACCATTGATGGCAGCTTTCTACAATTCCTGCAAGTTCCTCGTATCTTAAAAGCTAGGGGCAGCTTTTCCTGACTTTTATTCCCAAGTCCCTCCCATGGTTTCCTAAGCATCTAATTTTCTGAATTAAATCTTTTTCTTCTTAGAATACCTAGTTTCTGATTTTCAGACCACACCTTAACTGATACAGGTGTTGTATAATTCTTTTGTTTGCTTTCCATGATAAAGTTGATTAAACAGTTGAAATACATGTTCCACCGGTGCTTTATGTCCTGTAGGTTAAATATACTTGAAATATATATACTATGTGTAGTAGTCCCACCTAGTTAAATTATACAATACCTCTCACACCCACATCACTGTCATTTTTGTAATCTCCAGCATGTGCTCCTTACACAAAATGACAGGAGTGGATCAATAGATGTCATCAAAGTAAGAAAGTAAGAAGAAATCTTATCACTTCTAAATATTTATTATTTAGCTTGAAATTATAATTATTGTATTTTATAGGAGATTATATGGATCAGTTTACAAATTGACGTGAAAACTTTCTATTTCTATCAAATGAGTAAGTTGAGATTGGGATTATTATTTATTTGACTAGACATGATCAACATTGCTTTGACAAAAAAAAAAAAAAAGATGCCCAAGGTCTATACTTGCATGCATAGTTACCAAAAGAACATACAAAAGAACAAATTGTGTGTATATACACATACATCAAATATACATATGTGTGTGATTTTGTTCTTGTAGAGATATGGAAAAGTAATTGAAAAAATACTCTCTGGCAACTTTAAACACTTCACATCTTTTCCTTTGTTTCCTCAAAACCATTTCATTTTAACACAGGAAAAACATGAAACATGGGGTCCAACCAAGCCTGTAACACTGCCTGCCAGATGCAAAAGAGTCCTTGCATGGGCTGCTATCTCAAATGGCAGCAAAGGTCTGGTAGATGATTTGCAAAAGTGGCCACAATAACTCCTGTCCTCTCTGCATGCAGCCCCCCTTTATAATGTGACTTTGCAATAATTCCCATCATGATATGGAATCTATTTCTCCATCTCTTGAATCTGGTTTTGACCATGTGACTTGCTTTAGCTAGTGAGGTATTAGAAAGCATGATGGAAACAGAGACTTAAGACGTGCTTCTGCACTGGGCTTGTCCTCTCTTGCGGCTCCTGGGAACCCTGTGAATAAGCTTCAGCTGGCCGGCTAAAGATGTGTAGCCCAGTTACCAACACTGTCCCAACCAATAGCCATGACCAACCACCAGACATGTGAGTGAGGCCACCCTAGACTGACCATACTCTAGTCAATTACAGCTGAGCGCAGTAGTATGCATAAG
This sequence comes from Neogale vison, assembly GCF_020171115.1. NCBI lineage: Eukaryota > Metazoa > Chordata > Mammalia > Carnivora > Mustelidae > Neogale > Neogale vison. The sequence goes on along the minus strand of NC_058105.1, from coordinate 118,419,027 downwards.
CCCAGATGAGACCACCAGAAGAACTCTCCAGCTAATCCCAGGCCAAACTGCTGACCCACAGAATCATAAGCTAATAAGTGATTATTGTTTTAAGCTGGCAAGTTTTGGAATGGTAAGAATTAAGCAGGTATAAAGTGAGCCTGGGTCAGAACTGGAGCTCTTATTTCCTGCCTTCCCTCTACCAAGTAAAATGAAAACAAAAACAAAAAACCATGATTAAGGTAGCCAACTACATCCATTTATGACCTCTGCCTTAGAGGAAGGCAAACAAGACAAGCAATGTTGAAGATTCTTTTTCTTTCTGTTCTAATTAGAAAATTCTGACAAATGAATAGCTCATCACCCAATTACCATCAGAACTCAGTGAAGTGGAAATGATTTTGATTCATTGAGAAATTTAAGGAAATTGAAGTGAACCAGAGTCTGTATGCTTTCTTCACCAAGACCGTCATAGTTTTGCCTGAGAACAGTCCGTCAGTCTGCCTTGCCAGAGACTCTTGGAACTCATGCCTCCACCACCACCACCCCTATTTTCTTCAAATTTAGCCATCCTTGGATCCATGATAGGCCAGGAACATGGTTTGGTTTTGTTCACTAAGTTCTGTTTCTCTGCCAGTGATAAGTAAACTAGAGACAAAATAGAAACACACCCCTTGGGAATATTCCCTCCCCAAGTAGTCTCCCTCACATGTCACATAGCTTTTCCCACTGGCTCATCTTGATAATTATACAGCCAAAGATTAAAAAATATCTCTCTTCTACAACCCCGTGGTCCCTTTCTTGGAGTAAGCGTAGTGGTCTTCCCAAGTGGAATGAGTCACCTCGTGTCATTCAAAAAGGGGAGGGGACCACGTCAGGTGCCAGGTGAAAGGAAGGAGAGCAGGACTACCTTCCACCTGCACTGACTTTGCCCCATTTTCACACGGTCACTAATGTGCAATCAATGGTTAAGGTTGGTACTCATATTCCATTTTTTCTCTTCTCATAAAACTCATACATTTTCCTGGTCTTCTAGAAGGCAAGAACCTAAGGTTTTGTTCTGAATACTGCAGAGTAGTCTAGTACTGGCCCAACCTCAAAGGTGAGAGTGAAGACTCATTTGGTAGTCCCTAAAGGCTGAGAGCTGGGTCAGGATCATATTTCAAAGCAGACCAACTGTTTTCAGTGTCCTCAAAGTAGCTATACTCGAAATGTATTTCTTCTCACCATATCACTCCATCAGGTGAATTGATAAAATCACCTACACACCAGATTGTCTTTGGAGATACAGATTAAGGGATGAATGAAATGTAGACAGGCATTGAGTGTATTTACTTCAAGATATTCACCTCTTTGGAGGTATATAGCAATATAGGCCTACCTCAAGAAGCAGGAAAAATCTCAAGTACACAACCTAACCTTATGATATAGAAACAAACAACCCCCCCCCACCAGCAGAACAGATCAATGAAATTAGGAGCTGGTTCTTTGAAAGAATTAATAAAATTGACAAACCCCTAGCCAGACTTACCAAAAGAGAAAGAAACCAAATAAGTAAAATCACAAATGAGAAAGGAGAGATCACAGCCAACACCACACAAATACAAATAACTATAAAAGAATATTATGAAAAATTATGTGCCAACAAATCGGGCCATCTGGAAGAAATGGATTAATTCCTAGAAACATAAAATGCCAAAACTAAAACAGGAAGAAATAGAAAATTTGAAGAGACCAATAACCAGTGAAGAAATTGAATCAGTAATCAACAATCTCTCAACAAACAAAAGTCCAGGGCCAGATGGTGTCCTAGGGGAAGTCTACCAAACATTTAAAGAAGAGTTAATACCTCTTCTCAAACTATTCCAAAAAACAGAAATGGAAGGAAACCTTCCAAACTCATTCTACAAGGCCAGCACTACTTTGACCCCAAAACCGGACAAATATCCCACGGAAAAGAATTACAGGACACTATCCCTTATGAACATGGATGCAAAAATTCTCAACAAGATATGAGCATATCAAATCCAACAGTACGTTAAAAGAATTATTCACCACAATCAGTGATATTTATTCCTAGGCTACTAGGATGGTTCAATATCCACAAATCAATCAATGTGATATACCACATTAACAAAAGAAAGGATAAGAACCATATGTTCCTTTCAAAAGATGCAGAAAAAGCATTTCACAAAGTATAGCATCCATTCTTGATAAAAAGGGATAGAGGGGACATACCTTAACATCATAAAGGCCATAAATGAAAGACCCACAGCTAATATCATCCTCAATGGGGATCAACTGAGAGCTTTTCCTCCACGGTCAGGAGCAAGACATGGATGTCCACTCTCACTATTGTTATTCAACATAGTACTAGAAGTCCTGGCCTCAGCAGTCAGACAACAAAAAGAAATACAACTCATTCAAATCTGCAAAGAAGTCAAACTTTTACTGTTTGTACATGATATGATAATCTATGTAGAAAACCCAAAAAACTCCACAAAAAATTTGCTAGGACTGATATCCAAATTCAGTAAAGTTGCAGGACACAAAATCAACATACAGAAATCTGTCACATTTCGGCACACCAATAATGAAGCAGCAGAAAGAAATCAAGGAATTGATCCCATTTACAATTCTACCCCAAACCATAAGATACCTAGGAATGAACCTAACCAAAGAGGTGAAAGATCTGCACTTTGAAAACTATAGAACACATCTGGAATAAATTGAACATGACACAACGAAATGGAAAAACATTTCATGCCCATGAATTGGAATAACAAATAGTATTAAAATGTCTATACTACCCAAGGTGATCTACACATTTAATGCAACCCCTATCAAAATACAACCAGCATTTTTTATAGAGCTAGAACAAGCAAAATTTGTATGGAACCACCAAGGACCCCAAATAGCCAAAGCAATCTTGAAAAAGAAAAGCAAAGCTGGAGGGATCACAATTCTGGACTTCAAGCTTTATTACAAAGCTGCAATCATCAAGATGGTATGGTACTGGCACAAAAACAGACACATAGATCAATGGAATAGAACAGAGAATCCAAAAATGGACCCACAGCTATATGATCAACTAATCTTCAACAAAGCAGGAAAGACTATCCAATGGAAAAAAAAGACAGTCTCTTCAACAAATGGTGTTGGGAAAACTGGAGAACAATGCATAGAAGAATGAAACTGGACCACTTTCTTACACCATACACAAAAATAAACTCAAAATGGGTGAAAGACCTAAATGTGAGACAGGAAAGCATCAAAATCCTGGAGGACACCACAGGCAGCAACCTCTTTGACATCAGTCTTAGAAACTTCTTACAAGACTCGTTTCCAGAGGCAAGGGAAACAATAGCAAAAATGAACTGTTGGGACTTCATCAAAATATAAAGTTTCTGCACAGCAAAGGAAAAAATCAGTAAAACTAAAAGGCAACCTATGGAATGGGGGAAGATGTTTGCAAATGACAGATCTGATAAAGGGTTAATATCCAAAATCTATAATTATCAAACTCAACACCCAAAAAACAAATAATCCCGTTAAGAAATGGGCAGAAGACATGAGCATACATTTCTCCAAAGAAGCATTATTAACAATAGCCAAACTTCAGAGAAAGCCCAAGTGTCCCTCGACTGATGAATGGGTAAAGAAGATGTGGTATACAATGGAATATTATTCAGCCATCAAAAAGAATGAAGTCTTGCCATTTGCAATGACATGAATGGAACTAGAGTGTATTATGTTAAGCAAAATAAGTCCATCAGAAAAAGGCAAATACCATACGATTTCACTCATATGTGGAATTTAAGAAACAAAACAGATGAACATAGAGGAAGGGGAAAAAAAAGAGAGAAGGAGGCAAACCATAAGAGACCCTTAACAATAGAGAACAGACTGAGGGTTGCTGGAGGGGAGTTGGGCAGGGGACTGGGCTGAATTGGTGGTGTGGGTACTAAGGAGGGTACTTGCTATAATGAGCACTGGGTATTATATGCAAGTGATGAATCACTGAATTCCACTCCTGAACCAGTATTACACTGTATGTTAACTAAGTGAAATTTAAATAAAAACTTGAAACATTAAAAAAAAAAGATAGTACCTCTTTAAGGATTCGCCTCACAAAGGAAGTCCACGATGTATTAAGTAGCTGGAGACAAAGTTGGGAATGATCTTGGGTGGTGATGCAATGGGAAAATGGAAATCTATTTGCCTGTGACATTGCTCGTATTCTCACTTGGAATTCTGATCTAACTCTTGTATAAATGTTTAATTCTTACTATGCTTGTATTTTTTTTCTCCTAAGGAAATTGTGGGTTCCTTGAGGTTAGCAAACTCAGTTTTTTGCTTCATGTTGCTGAGCACAGTGTAAGCTAGATGGTAAGCTCTGTAAAGACAGGTAATATAGCTGTCTTGTTTACTGTAATGTCCTTAGTACCTAGTAGAGTATCTGGCACATAGTAGGTACTCAATAAATAGTGAATGAATGGGTGAGTAAATGTGGCATCAGATACCTTATAACAGCTGTTGAATGAAAGAGTGAGCTGATGAATAAATGCATGAGAATGTATAAAGTCTTGAAATCTGGTCCTGGTACACTTGCAAAGCCCAGGGTTATGCATATGATTGGAATACAGCCCCCAGGAAGAAGGGCTCCTAGAAGCATCCCTCTGTTTTTGTCTTTCATTTACAGAGGCAGATGATTTCTGCTACCTTGATTTTCACTGCTTACTGAGTCTGATTTACTTGGTTATTAAAAATGGCTTCACTCATTTTCAATTCATTTCATTCCTTTGCTCAGCTTCTCTGCTTTAGGGTTTGGTTTCCCACTAATGGGGCTTGCTGTCTCTCGGCTCAATGTGACACTACTCTGAAGACCTTGGAACTGTTTCCATGGTTACTTCTTCTGGAATTCTCTCTTTGGAAACCTTGTGTTCTTTCCTTACCTTTAACTTCCATCTCAGAAATTTAAATACACACCTTAGGGTTCTCGAGAGTGTTAACACTCTCCCTAGAAACAGTTCAAACCACGGAGGAAAAAAAAAATCAAGGACTTCACATTCCTTTTCTTCTATTATGTGTGGAGTGGGACTGGATGATTTGATGCTGAAACCCCCTAAAGTCTAGAGATCCAGAGATTTCCAGAAAAAAAAAAAAGACAAAATGATTTCCTACGTTGCCAAAGCCACGGACTCCTTATTCCAATTGGATTCATACCACAAAAATGAACGTTGCCACCATCACCAAAGCCTTTTCTTTCCTCTCTTCTTTTTCTTCTTTTTCAAAATGAGTCTCCATGCTGAACTTACTGCTGATGCATCTGGCCTTGTGGTGCCTTAAATATGTTAACTGAAGAAAAGAGGAAGGCTAGTGGAGATTGGGAAGAACTTCAAAAACTAAACAGATTGCTGAATGAAATTTTACTTTCTAAAATCTTCCACCCTTTCTTCTTCTGGGATTATTGGCTAAGATCTAAATCGCAAGAGACTTCTAGAGAATCATGTTCAGAAACAGACTCATGTTGGGTACACCTGGGATCCACCTGTGGATCCCAATGGACTTAAAATAAATTTACAAGCTACGCAGTCAGTAGCGGAGAAACAACCCCCACGCCCCTGCGAGCACCTCCTTTTTTATGGCTCCCTTCCGCTCTGCCTGTCTTTCGAGTATTGTCTCTCTGCCCTCATCTTCCCCTATGCAAGCCCTTATTCTTTCTTCAAACAGTTTTCAGCAAAGTTTCTTTCCGGCTTCCAAAGGCCCAGACATCAAAATGAGAGGAAGCCATTCCCGGCACTTTCTCAGGCAGTTCAGTGCACTTTAGATCCCATGCTCCCATGTTTGTACCCATGTTTGTACCCCAGGGGTGTGCTGGGCTCTGGAAAGAGCAGAAGGCAGCCAGGCCTTGTCCCTAGCCTTGTCGCTTCGATCTAAGGCGTGGACGGTTTCACTTGAAATTTTCTGCCTTCACAGATCTCCACATTGTGATCAGTCCTCATCTGGGCCCTGTCTGGGTACCACAAACCCCTCCCTGGCCCACTTGGGAGCCCCAAGAACGGCAGGGACAGCAGTGGGTTTGGAATGAGGTAGCGTTCTGATGGGCACTCTGGTGTAGTCGCTGTAAGTGCCGAGTCCAGAGCCAGACCATATGGCTTCCCATCCGTGCGTCACTACTTGCTGGCTAAGTAATCTTGGCCGAGTTACATAGCCTCTTGGTGTCTTTGTTTCCTCATCTGTGAAGTGCGAATGATGATCATCGTGGCGCCTAGCTGTCCTGAAAGTCAAACCCGTTAACCAAGTCAAGTCCTTAGAATAATACGTGACATACAGTAAGCACCCCGAAGTGTTGTCTGTTATCGTTTTCCACATCAAGCCTTCTTTTCTCACTGAGGCAAGTACTGGCTCAAGTCCTGGGCCTCCCACCTTGGGTCAGTGTAATCCTAGAGCACCTCACGTGAACTACATGAGCCTCATTGTCTCGGGATAGTTAGGAAGGTTGAACAGCTTATTGGACGTGCGAGCCCCTGAACATAATAATGATTTCTTTGCCTTCTTGGTCTTTATGACCAGGTCTGGGGGGTGGGGGGGCGGTAGTTGACATCTCTTCTCTCTTTTTGGCTTTTTCTTTCAGATTCTTTTCTCTTTCCTTCATCGTTTGATTCCCATCCCTCTTTTCTGACACTTGGTTCCTGATGTTCTTATCTCCTGATTCATTTCCTATAGCTCTCATTTTGCCAGATGATTTTGTCATATCATTTCACCAAGAATGGGAAAAAACAAGGGCCTGAGGAACCCTTAAAACCCTTTTTCTAACTTCCACCTACCAGGCCCTTCTTTGGTGGAAGAGTGTCTGAAGGAAGGAGCACAGTGGGTCTCTTCTTTCTGCGGCCCAGATAATTCCAGTGAGGCCAAGGTCAGCGAAGACCAGGCCTAGGGATCCTCTCTCCTCTCTGCTTACTGGTGCCCATCCTGCTCAGACCGGCCTGCCAACTACTGCCTTAGGGGCTGCCGCCGAGCCTGCCTGTGGTCTGGAGCCTTTATAGCCACTCCGGCTCCCTCCCCTGCCATTTCCCCCATGCATACCCACAACCGACGCTGCTGCCTGGGGAGAACAGCTGTTCACTTCCCTCCTGTATCAGTTAGCTTCTGCTGCCTAAAAAACCATCCTCATATTGAATGGCTTAAACAACAAGCTATTTCCTCAGCTTACAGGGTTGGTAGTTCGGGCTGGGCTCAGGTAGGTGGTTCCATTGCTCTCTCAACATGACGCACTTATGTCTGCTGCCCCCCACATGCGTGGTTGTGCTTCTGAGGTTTGACTGGCTGTAGACTGGGAGGAGGTGGGGAAATGGATCATGTTTCTCATCATTCACCGGGCTAGCCCAGGCTTCTTCATACGGAGATGGTGGCAGGGGCTCCGGGAACAGTGAAAGAAGGAAATCCTCAATATTTGAATATTCTTCAAGAATATTCAATATTCTGCTTCTGTCACATTCACATCGTCCCTCTGGCCAAAGCAAGTCACATGGCCAGCTTTGATGGGAGGTGACTGTCCAAGGGCTGGATTCAGAGACATATGAAGAAAAAAATTGGAGGCCATTGCTATAGCAATCGCTGTATCTCCTGAGAATGTAGCACATGGCAACTAGATCCCAAGTCCCCCTCACATATTTTTCCCGAAGGGCCCTCATGAAAATAAGGACATCTGGTGCAACATCTGAGAATTCACAAATTGGATATGAACACTGGTTCCTCAAAATATTACCTTTGATTGCCTTCAAATATAAGCATATGCTTCCTTAAGAAAATCCAGGCTTTGAAAAACATCTACATTAGCAGGGGTTCTTAACTCCTTTTTTTTTTTTGCAGGTAGGAGGGTAGTTACAACCTTCTTTCAGAAACCAAGGAAAGCTTTAAACCTTCTCCCCAGAGAAATTCACATTTACACAGACACAGAATGTTGCTTATAATTTCATGGGATTCACAAATTCCCTGCAGGCAAACCCCAAGTTAAGGAACCTTTCATCACAAGGAGAATATATACTTTTGTGAAAGAATTCCTCTGAACCCAAAAGGATTTGCCATGGACTTGCTTATTTAAAGGAAATCTTATTGTTTAAAGCGATTCATAAGCTCCACTACCTCAGGTTTATTCAGAATGCTTCCCAAAACATTATTCAACTCAGCTCGCTCTTCAATATAGGCAAAATTCAGCTTCCACCCGACTTTTCAAGAGTGGCGTTAATTAGAGGCCAGATGGGCCCATTTAGATGTGCTCCTCTGTCTGTTCAGGCTGATTCTTATAGACCTTACATACATAATGGCACTGTGTTAGAGAATGTGGCCAAGCCCAGTGAAAATATATGGGCCATTAAGAACATTTGTGAACAGATCATCTGTGCATTAAAATCATTCTCTTGTAATTATTTTCTAAAAACCAAGTTCTAAAGTCTCAAGGCTTTTTCATATCCTTTCAGGATGCTTTTGGTTGCGAATGACATATGACTCAGCTAAAATAGGCTTAAACAATCAGATAGGTTTGCTGTTGGGTTGATGGAGTCAGTGAGTCAGTGACAGGTGCCTCTAGTTTGACTTCTATAATATTCTCTTGTATTTCCTTCATGGTTCCAAGAGGATGGTGGCAATTCTGGGTGTTACACGCAGGTGACAATATCCTGAAGCAGAAGCAAGAAAGATCCCTTTATATGAGTAAGGCAAACCTTTCCAGAGACCTGCACCGGGCATTCCCTAGATCTCATTGGCCAGCACCTAACCTGACAATGTCTGAATCGGTCACGTGCAAAAGAAAGACTAGTGCCCTGATTGACTTAGACTAAAAAAATAGTTCTCCTTTGTTCTTGGCCTCCTCTGAAAGACATGGCTTCTTCTCAAATGATGAAAAAAAGAATCTGTGAGTTCTTGGTAAAAAAGAAGAGGAGGATCAAACAGCCATTGGCTGGGCAACTCCGTGCCGGCGGCTCAGCTCTTCTCCTTCATACTCATCCTGAAAGGGTAACCTCACTCCTTTCATGGAGCAGGAGAGAAAGAAATGCTTTTGCTAACGTAAGTCGTGGGAGAAGGCACTTCTGAGATACCACAAAGGCTGCCTACGGAATAGGGGGGAAGGGAGCTGATGGTCGCCAGACAGGGGGAAACAAAGGATAATGGCTCCAATGAGGGACTTGAGCAAAAGACAGTTGTAGAAGAGGGTAGTGATCTAGTCTGGGAGGAACGGTGAGTGTTCGGCAGCAAAGCACCTTAGCTTGAGGCCCAAGGATGAAGTAAGAACAGAGGAGGAGAACGGCAAGTGTCGCACATGTTGTGTTCAGCAAAAGGGCAGAAGGGAGACTTGGAAGGGCAGCGGGGACGGTGAAAGGGCAAGAGTGCTGGGCCCCCAAATGGAGCAGCAACTCTGTGCCTAGCACGGGCTGCCTACTTAGAGCCGATGCTGTGATGCCGCGCTTATGGTCCACGGTCCTTTCAGGATGCTCTGGCCTACTTCCAGCTGCCAATGTGCACGTACATGTCTGAAGGCTGCCTCCTGTCCCCATGACTGGGGAAGGATGGGGGAATTAACACCCTCCTGGAGGTAGCTCTCAACTAATGACTCTCAAGAATTGCTGTATAGGGACGCCTGGGTGGCTCAGTTGGTTGGACGACTGCCTTCGGCTCAGGGCGTGATCCTGGAGTCCCGGGATCGAGTCCCACATCGGGCTCCCAGCTCCATGGGGAGTCTGCTTCGCTCTCTGACCTTCTCCTCGCTCATGCTCTCTCTCACTGTCTCTCTCTCTCAAATAAATAAATAAAATAAAAAAAAATCTTTAAAAAAAAAAAAAGAATTGCTGTATAAATACTACTGTTCTGGAGCTCCTGGGCGGCTCAGTCAGTTAAGCATCTGCCTTTGGCTCTCGTCGTGGTCCCAGAGTCCTAGGATGGAGCCCCGCATCCAGCTCCTTGCTCAGCAGGAAGCCTGCTTCTCCCTCTCTGTCGGCCGACCTCCTTCCACTCCCCTGCTCAGCCTTTTCTCGTGCCCCAGCATGCTTGCTCTCTCTCTCTTGCTTTCTCAAATAAATAACTAAAATCATTTAGAAAAAGAAAATAAATTAAAAATTAAAAAAAAATACCCCAGTCCCCTCAACCTTCAGGAAAATTCTGAGCCTAGGGCTTTACACTGTTTCCGAGCCTTCCTGCAGGATGAGGTTCCGGTTGCCCACGGAGGCAGCTAGCTTAACAATGCCCCCTTTCCCGGCTGCCCTTCCTCCCCTGCTCTGCTTTTCTTACCTACCGCCCTCCCAGACTTGTCTGCATCTCCCAAATAAACTAGCTGCACCCGAAGCCTGCTATCACGGTCTACTTTATACACATAGTCCTGTCCAATCAGTACAGTAACCCTCAGGGCTGTCGGTATTCTGAGCCCCGGTTGATAGATGAGGTAACAGATTCTGGCGGGTCGAGTGATCTTCTCAAGTTTGTTCAGCTGGTGAATGTATGGCTCAGATTGAAATGTGCGTCTGTCTGGTGAAAGCCCATGCTCTTTCCCTAGCAACAATTTGTATCTTAGTAATTTCGAATACGACATGAATGCAAAGACCGGAGGGGCTGGGGAAAACCAAGGACTATGGGGCTGCTGCACCCCATGTCCACAGCCTGCCCTAGGTGGCAGCTGGTTGCTTTAGGATTTCCAATTCCCAGCCCTTTTCAGGCTCAAACTCGAGAAGCTGATGCAACATACATGTATGTGAGTGTGGTGAAATGAAGTCGATCGAGGCTTATAACCATCCATAGTGAATCAGGAGATCTGTACAAAACATGGATACTGGCTTCATATCACAGCCCAAACCAGAACTGATAAGGGAACTCCAGGTCTCACTGACCAAAGCCTAGAGCTCTGACTACATGGAAGAATTTTCCAGTCAAGAAATTGACAAGTGATATGATTCATACGTGGCTGAGCTATCGAGACAATATGATGGACAGGTTAGGAGATGGATTACAGAGCTGGACATGCCTGGACTAGAATCTTATTCTACCACTCTCTCAGTTTCCAGCGCGCTAGCAGCTTCCCATCTCAAGAGCCTGAGTCTCCATTTCTTTCCAGTGAGCATTCTCCGCCACAAGCAGGTGCAACCCAGAATCCCCCATGAGCTGACATCCACGGGGGAAGCCATCACCAATGAAGAACAGGAATCCATATAAACTGCAACATCTCCATCTTCTAGTGGGAGGATTCTGAGGCACGTTCCACATAGTATATCAAAGGATCCCCAGCAGAGCTGAGCCTCAGCTGCCCAGAGCTATAAACCATTCATTAACAAGCTTGTTTATTGGGTTTATCCTTTCTCCGTGTCACTATTGCCACATTGCTTAATTTTCTTAAGCCTGGGAAGTTAGGACCCCATCTTTATCATAGGGCTGTTATGAAGATTACATGAGTGCCTATGGCCCCGGGTGTTATATGTAAGTGATCAATCGCTAAATTCTTCTTTTGAAACCAATATTACACTATATGTTAACTAACTGGAATTTAAATGAAAACTTGAGACTACCCAAAACAAAAAGTTGTAAATATAAAAACAAATGTGAGAAGCTTGGCTGACTCAGTTGGGGGAGCATGCAACTCTTGATCTCGGGGTTGTGAGTTCGAGCCTCATGTTGGACATGGGGCCTACTTAATTAAAAACATCTAAAAATATAAATGAGCTCTTATTTATGGAGCAGTCTGTACATAATAAAGTTCAATAAGGACATGGTGGGTGTTAAATTATGAATCCCTACTTTTCAGCCTGTGGGCTCCATCCCTGCAGATCCAGTTCCTCCACTAGGTGGCAGAATATCAACATTCATCATCCGTGGAAGGCGTGCCTCCTGCTAAGCCAAAGAAGTAAGTTAGAGACCCCGAGGGACTACGGTCAGTGTGACATGAGAAGGGCAAACCTATGATTAAAACCCAATCCAAATAAAGAAAGCAGTGCCCTGAAATTCCAGCCTCAGTCAGATTGGTGTCTGATTCAAGGCTTTGAAAGGCAGAGACTGTTGAATGAATTCCCAAAGCAACGTGGGGAACCTGTATGAGAAGAAGAAGGAGGAGTCTGTTTGCCAGAAATTACTGGGTGCTATTTTCCCATGCCTGGGGTAATCCTAAGTCATGGGAGACGACTAGGAGGTGGAGGAATGGCAAGGAGCCAGGGAAAAACCAAACAATCACCCAAACAAAGTATATCTTGATAAGAGTGTGTGATCCTCTAGTCGGCTTTGGGACAGAATCTTTCAGGATTACTTGGTGTTCTTTTTGATGAGATGTTTGCATCACTGGACAAATCATACCAGCTAAGGATGAGTCAACTCCCTGGTTAAAAGATGGGGAGAATAGGGCATTTATCCACGGGCTTCAGTCCCTCACTGGTCGAGGAATTACCCTGGGGCGTTAACTCCCCCATACTTACAAGGAGTTGAAATGCAGGCATGTGAGGGGAGAAGCGATTGGCATGTTGGCAACTACCATACCTGCTGATGAACTCAGGTGGGTGGGCGGGGTACAGCGTGGGGGCCCCAACAGTGACAGCTACAGCATTGCCCCTCAGGTGTCAGTGTGCCCAGGCATCCCCTGGAGGGCTTCTTCAAAGGCAGATTCTGAGCCTGTAAGTCTTGGGTGGTGTCTGAGATTCTGCATTTTTAACAAGCTCATGGATGATGTTTGATGCTGCTGGTCTGCAAATCACATTTCGAGAACCAAAGACTACACTGTTCTTTAAAGCAGTCCTGCTCTTTCTTTTATCATCCCACATCATCATTAACCCCAAGCAACACTGGAGGCCCCAGGGTCCCTGAGCTTTGGCCTTTGGCTCTCTGGACCTCAATGTCTTCATCTTCAAAAAGCAAGGGGAGGTGGGGCCTGGATTAGATGAGCTAGCTGGAGTGGTGGATCCGGGGAGAAGCAGACAGAGGAGTTTTTTTTTTTTTTAATAGCATTTTAATATTTAGAAAACATTGAAATTTTTAAAAATAATATTGCAGAAAAGCAAAGTAGGAGGAAATCTTGTGAGTTGACCAAGATCCACACAAGACAACTCCTTGTACCTAAAAATTCTCCTGGAGTGAGGGATCACATTGTAGTTTCCTGAGAACAGGCCTAGAGATTTTTGTTTTTATATAAAAGGAGATAGATATTGAAGAGTATTGATTCTAAAAGATTAAGAAAGCCTGCATTTGATGATCTGTGTGACCTCATCCAGGTCTAATATCTTTCCACTGAATTTTCTATAAATCTATTGTATCATATTGGTGGTTTATGTCTGTCTTCCCTAACTGGCCTAGAAGCTTTCTAGCCAAGGATTCATCTCTATTTCTATCAATACTCCAGTGCCTGGCACACAGTAGATGCTGAGTAAATCCTTGGATGAATGAATGAGTGAATGAAGCTATGGCTTTCTTCTAGGTTTAAAAAAAAAAAAAAAACAAAACAAAACCGGTGTCACCATGATGAGCCACATACTGGCTTTTTGGAAAGGGTCTTTTAAGATATTTTTTCAGCCTATGTGGTATTTACTCCTTTGAAGTTTTATTGTAACAGAATTCTAGCCACATTCAACACCATGTCCAGTATTTAATAACCCTGTGAATTAACAGGAGCTGCTCCAGAAAACATACCATTTAGTGACCTCCCAGTGATGATTTTTTGACTAGAGAATTGTTTAAAAATGGTGTTTTGGAGTAAGAAACAACTGCCTTGGTCTGCTGTGGAAGGGGAATCTATGGAGGACATTTGGATGGGCTCTGCCTGCTTGAGCTCGCAGGGAGAGGCGGAAGCACTACTAATTACATGTCTTGCATTATGGGTTGGAAATAGATACACAGCAAATGTTCTGGCCCCACAAAGCCTCAAAAGGCAATGAAAGCAACATAGACTTCAAGGTCATTTTCAAAATTCCCAGCATGGCAGAGCAGAGCCAGCCATACAGTTTTTTCTTCTTTTTCACATGGCACTTAAGACACAGAGGAATGAACCAACAGAGGATCTGGAAAGCTACTTGCCAATCCAGAAACAATAACAATGACAACAACAACCTCAGTGAAGACTTGCTTGTCTCCAGGTCGGTTTTAGTTGTATCATGCCCAAAGACACCTTCCTAAAAGGAAGGAAAGTAGTAGAAGCAGCGAGCAGAATGAGAGGCCTCAATGGGCTGTGAGGGCAGGCCATGAGGAGACCTACCACTAGGTTCAAAAGAGGAATTCTGTGACTGTAGGATGAGAGACAGGAGTCTCTCTTAGTAATAACTCATTTAGATAGAATCTGGTGGCATCTGGGTGACAGCAAGCTCAACAAGAACCATCCATGGGATGCAGGCTGTGTACCTGTGGCAGAAACAGTTGGGCTACTCTTCCTAGCTTCCCTTGCACTTGGATATTGTCATGTGACCGAGTCCTGGCCAAATGAATGCAGGCTGCTCTGTTTTCGGCTTTGGCTTGTGAATACTGCCCCCACATGATCTTTCACGTTCTTTCCCCTTCTACCTTGACACAGGCAAAAAGGGTGACTTTGGGGGCACCTGGGTGGCTCAGTGGGTTAAAGCCTCTGCCTTAGGCTCAGGTCATGATCTCAGGGTCCTGGGATCGAGCCCCGCATCAGGCTCTCTACTCAGCAGGGAGCTTGCTTCCCCCTCTCTCTCTGCCTGCCTCTCTGCTTACTTGTGACCTCTCTCTGTCAGATAAAAAAAAGGGGGGGGTGACTCTGGAAGCTGTGTGTTGAATAGAGCAGAACCATGAGATGGAAGAGGCATGGGTCGCCACTGTCTGGAGGAGAGCCACCTGTCAATCGGGACTATGTGTGAGTGACAAATAAACTGTTATTGTGCTAAGGCAATATTCTAGTTGGGTTTCCCGTTAGAATAGCTTTCGTTACTTAATTAAATATATAGCCATGGCTGTATTAATAGAGGGATGGTAGGAAGAACAAAGAAGGGGGTAGCTCTGCTTTTCTTTCCTGGACGGTACCCCGTAAGGGAGACTTTGGCAAACCAGGACATGTATATAGATGAAAGGCAAGAGCGATGCAGAGGTGGGAACTGTTATACTGAGAAGGATAAAAGCAAGGGGGTTCAGCCTAAAGAAAACTTTGGTGTGGAATATATGATATACAATATCTGCCTTTAAAGTTTTGAAAGTATGTCCCAGGAAAGGTTTACACTTCTGCTGTGGGGTTTCAGAGAGCAAAGCTAGGAGCAAGGTTTGGGCTCGATATAGAGAACTTGCTCATAATCAGCACTGCCCCAGACTGGAATGGCCTTTCTTACGAGGGCAAGCCTTTTCTCCATCTTCAGTGGATGGTCCGGACGGACCACTCATAGCCATTCTCCTTTCTCCCATCCCCTGCTTTTGACTACAGAGCCCCAAAGTTGTTGAAGTATCATCTTCACATGATCATGGGGGAGGGATGCATCTGGATTAGTCCAAGCTGTTTAGCACATGGTATTCTCTAGTAGTTCTTGGTGGTCGAGAGCTTGATATTTACCCTGAGCTGGCCCAGTCAGACTTACAGGAAGATTTTGTGTTCTATGGCTGGGGGAAGAGATATGCCCTTTCTCCTGCTCGACGTGCATCAGGACTCCTTAGTCTTGACGCTCACTGGCCATCATCTTGTAGCCATGAGGGGAACCAGCCTGCACGTGAAATTGTCACTGAGGATTGCAGAGCCAAGAGATGGAAGGGAGCTGTCCGTTCAGCTGCTGACCATCCTGTGACTGATGACTCTTCTACCTCTGGGTGCCACTTTGAGGTGGGGTTTCTGTTACGTCTAGCTTGAAACATCCTGGTTAACACACTCCCCTGGAGGAGGTTTGGGAACGCGGGTGGAATGCTGCCTTGTCATCGGGGATGCCAGAGGGAAACTCTAGCCTGGGCGGCAGGTGGACCTCTCAGGGCGATATCTGACCTTAAGAGTCACAAACTCTGGTGAAGGAGGTACAGCCAACTTCATTAAAATTTAAACGGAGGCTTCCTTGCAACTGTCTGGAAATACATTTTGTAACAGACTTATGTTGGCTTTTGGCTCTCATACATCTTATTCAGTCCCGTCCTGTTGGCCCCCATCTCTCTACACAGG
The DNA here is from genome assembly GCF_020171115.1 of Neogale vison. Taxonomy (NCBI): domain Eukaryota; kingdom Metazoa; phylum Chordata; class Mammalia; order Carnivora; family Mustelidae; genus Neogale; species Neogale vison. Next base: position 118,402,943 of record NC_058105.1, on the reverse strand, counting down.
AGCTCTCCCATACCAAAAACAACTTTTTGGCCATAGAAAATGCAGACTCCCTCTTGCAGAGTGTAATATCATTGACTGAAAGCCTCTGCCTCCGAGGAACTCAATTTCCCAGGCCTCCTTACATGGAGGTGAGGCCGCAGGACTGGTTCTCGCTGATGGACCAGGAACAGTTGTGATGTACGTCATGCCTAGGTCAGAAAGCTTAAGTGGTGGGCGTACCTTTATTTTCTTTATCCATCCTCCATTTGAATGGAAAAGATTCCAAGGCCCAAGAGGAGGACGGAGCCACAACGTGGAAGGAGCCTGAGTTGTAAATAATCCCGTGGAAGGTTCACGGCCAACTGGGAATGTCTGTGTCGGACAGTTACATGTGGAATACAACCTTGGGGTTGTTTCCACAATTAGTGCTGCCTTAATTAACACATTCCCATCGTGCCTGCTCTTAGTAGGAAGGCAACAGCCGTTTCAGCCTCCTGCTGACGTTCTCATCATGGAAGGCAGAGGGGTCCAGTTGTTTTTTTCTCTTACTCAGTTTCATATGGGGATGGGTATAAGTTTTTTCATAGAAGAGGCCCATTTTAAACCCAGGCATTTTTTTTTTTTGTCTTGCCATTTGTAGGTGAAGTCATTCCCTTACAAAATTCTGTACTTACTTCGGCATTCGACTCTGCTTTACCATCTTAGATGCGTGATCTAACAGCAGTGGAGGTTGGCCCCACTCAGTGTTCTCCTTTTGTTGTCTGCCTTTCCAGAAAATCCAGTCGCTTAATTTTTTCCTTTTGTTGATGGTTTGGTCTCTCTCCTAGCTTCCACCAATTATTTCCCTCGCTTGTCTTACAGATTGCCCTCACTTGTACATTTCTGTGGCATTTCTACTTGTTAACCAATTTCTAACATAAAGTGGTGCCATCCAATTAGCAATGTGTTACATTTTGCTGATGGGGGAAGGGTCTGGTTGGTGGAGAGAGCAGTAGACTCATTGTCCCAGAGACCTGATTCTGGTCCTTACAAGATCTGTGACCTTGGGTAAATCACTGAACTTGTCCCCCCCTGAAAAGCATTTTGCTAAGTGATTAGAATGACAGAACACCGGGGCACCTGGGTGGCTCAGTGGGTTAAGCCACTGCCTTCGGCTCAGGTCATGATCTCGAGTTCCTGGGATCGAGTCCTCCATCGGGCTCTCTGCTCAGCAGGGAGCCTGCTTCCTCCTCTCTCTCTCTGCCTGCCTCTGCCTACTTGTGATCTCTCTCTGTCAAATAAATAAATAAAAATCTTTAAATGAAAAAAAAAAAGAAGGACAGAACACCTGAAAACCTTAGGTTCAGTCGCAATGACAGCAAATGACCGAAGGCCACCTCCTAGACAGATGCAGCTGGATGGGAGGCAGGAAAGCAGGAAGGTAGGAAGTCCACAGCCTAGCCTGGGAAGTCAGGCTGGGAGAGCTGAGCCAGGGAAGGAGTGTGAGAGCACACAGCACACACTCGATTACTGTTTCCTTTTCAGCCCACTTTGTGCTTTTGGTTCCTCCTCAAATACAGTCTTTGAAGGGCATCCAAATAGAGCGGTGGCCCTGCTTCAACACTGAATCCAGTCCTCACACTCTGTGAACACAAGACCATGTTGACACCCCACAGCAGTCTTTTACAGTAAGTTCATTTCTCAATGAGCAGTTTTTTGACACTTCTGATCAGCCATTTATGTTTGTGACCGAACTACATTAGAAAGCTTACCTCCCCCTTCCAAAGACAGGACTGTGGATCAGATCTGGCAACCTCCAAACACTGAGCCTCAGTTTCCACCTCTGTAAAATGGGCTGGCTCACGGATGCTCCCACAGTCCCCTCTCCAGGCCTCTTCCAGCTGTGATGCCTGCCTTTGTTCTCTTGTTGAAAACCTCCTCCCTCTTGCCTCACTGGGGTGGAGTTTGTTGTCATGGGAACCCACAGCCACAGGTTCCAAGGGCAACAAAGGGTCCAGCCAAATGGATTCAAACACATGGCCACAGAAGGTCAGGACAGAGTATTTCTCTAAATCTGATGATTCGCTACAAAGAAACAAAGTATTTTAGCAATGCCGAGAATTTTTCACAAGTTTTCCCCTTTTTTCCTTAGAGGTCACTTGACAAAGTAAGAGTGGACCGGGCCATTTTGCTTCAATTTGCTAATTCTTTGTTTTTACCGTTCTTACAGATAGATGCATTTATCTTAGGCTATCTTTTTAAAAATATTTTATTTATTTATTTGAAAGAGAGAGAGTGTGAGAGAGAGCATGAGAGGGGAGAGGGGAGAAGTCAGAGGGAGAAGCGGACTCCCCGTGGAGCTGGGAGCCCCATGTGGGAGTCAGTCCCGGGACTCCGGGATCATGACCTGAGCTGAAGGCAGTCGCTTAACTGACTGAGCCACCCAGGCACCCCTTAGGCTATCTTTTGATGGGGAAAAAGTGATCTTCTCTTCTAAAACATACTCTGCCCTGCTTGAACTTGAGCAAAAAAAAAAAAAAAAAAGGCAGGGGACACAAGCTTAAATAACTGATAATATTTAGATAAAAGTAATCAAGGAAAACACTCAACTAAATATTCTGAGTGGTATCCCCCTCCTAGCACACGTACATACACACAACCACACACACACATAGCCTTAGCCACCTTTCCACATAATCAAATGAACTTGGAGAAAAGAGTGCTGTCCCCTACAGAGCTTGGAAGAGGCCTAAGTCTGCCTTTTTTGATTACTCCACAGATCCAGGCCAAGTAGGGAAGCAGTTGGTTAAGGGCAGTGTGGTCCCGTGGGGGAGGGGGCCAGTTATTGGAGTGCCTGAGCCAGGCACACTCATTTCCAGGGGAGCCTACGAGAATAAGGAAGTTCAGGATGCAGGCACCCTAGCCTGATAGGTCGCCGCCGTGAAGCACAAAGAGCGGCCGGGGCCCCCAGGATGCAGGCCAGCTCTTCATGTGAGGCTCGGCATCACAGGCATGCTGCCAACTGAGACAAAGTGGAGGATCCACGCGCACAAGAGACTGTGGCTGGGCTGTCAGGCTGTATTTGTGTCTGCCTGAGCTGTTCTGAAAAGATCCTCCTTTCCTGAATCACAGAGGACCACCCCCACCCACCCAGACAATAGCGGGCTGGAGTGGGGACGCTCCTTGTGCTGAGCAACAGGTTGGAGACACGGCCGTGGGGGATTTCATCTTGGCTCCTTCACTGGTAACTGCCACTGAGGCCAACCCCAACGGCCTCAGTTTCCTTAGCTACCGGGATGGGATGATGAAGAGTCCGGGCCATCCCACAGAGGTGGCCTGAGACAATAAGGCCCACCCCTCCCCCCATCCAAGCCAACATCGTCTCTCACTGGGGGTTTACCAGTTGCCTTTCTAGCTTTCACTCTTACCTCCCTAGACCTTACTATTCACCTACACTCAAAATGCAAGGTAAATTGTGTCACTCTTCTGCTCAAAACCTTCTGATGGCTTCCTCATGTTCTTACTGTGGCTCACAGGGCCCTACATAATCTGCCCTACACTTGGGTTACTTCGGTAACCTTACCTCCTATTACTTTTCCCTCTCTTACTCTGTTCCAGACATATTGGCTTCTTGCTCAGACACGTCAGTGCTCTTCTGCCTCGGACCTTCTGCACCTGCCGCTCTCTCCACCTAGAATGATTTGTCACGGGTGACCTGCATTATGCCAGGTTGCTCCACCTCCTTTGGCTCTTTTCTCAGATGCTGTCCTCCCAATGAGCTCTTCCGTGCTCACTTTATTTAAAATCATGCCTACTCTGTGTTAGCAGGCTATTGCCATAATTAGGCTGCATAATAAACCACCCCCAAACGCAGTGGCCTACAACAAGCATTTGTCTCCAGACCCATGGGTGTGGCTGAGGCCGGATTGCTCTAGGATGGGCTTGACTTGTCAAGTTTGCTTTAGGCTGCAGGCTGGATCTAGATCTGTTCCTCGTGTGCTTATGCTGAGGCCCAGAATGAAGGAGCAGTGGCTACCCAGAGCATACTTTTGTCATGGTATATCATCAGACCACAAGAGCCAAGCCAGGCAACATAAGCAATTTAAGATCTCTGTTCGCATCACACTCCATGAACGTTCTATTGGTCAAAGGAAATCACATGACCAAACTCAACATTAATGAGTTAGGGAAGTATAATCTGCCCACACTGGGGGAAGAGAGGGAGAAGAGAGAAAATATTTGCTGAACGGTCATCCAAACTATCTCACACACACACACACACACACACACACACACACACACACACACCCTCTTTCATCTTCTGTGCGTTTTCTCTTTCGGGCTTATCATCACCCTACCTAATGACATGTTTTACTTACCTACTTTGTCTTACTGGCTACAGTGGTGGCTCTTTGAGAGCACGGAGTTCTGCTTGTTTTGTTTACTGCTGCGTCATCACTACCTTGAACAGTGCCCGGAACAGAATGGATGCTGAGTAAATACTTTTTGAATGACAGAATCAGTAAGTCGCCCTATTGTTGTAGAGACTCAGTCAAGGAAGTTTGGAAATGAACTGCAGTAGAATCTTGCAGCCTCCTCAATAGGGACATAATCTCTGCAACAGACTGGCTTTGTCACTCTGTCAGCGATATCCCCATGGCTTCTAACGATCTTCAGCACCAGCACCATCACTACCATGGTCAGCACCATCATCCCCATGTGACCATTACCAGCAACACCGTTATAATCTGTCACCACCAGCACCACCATCAGTGTCACCACTACAGTCACCATCATCATTACTACCATTCCTGTCACCACCTCTACCACGTCAGCACCAACATCACCACAGTGACACCATCGCTGCCACCGTCACCCTTATGCCATCATCACCTCGACCCCACTACCGTGATGGCTGCCGGCACCATCACTTCCTCTACCACATACAACATTGCTCCTCCAACACTGTGCCCACCCTCACCACTTCCATGGTCATGCCATGTCTACTACCGGTCCCCTCATCCCTCTCCCCCCTGTCCTCCTCATCACTATCACTGTCACTGTTATCTCCATTCGATGATGATGCCGGACGGTAACGCTGATTGCTCACAACTTTCAATAAACTAATTGCAGTACAGGAAGCAGAAGAAATGATCATTTTCTCCTAGTAGGCTTGTTGCAAGGGAAAAACCTCAATCTGAGAAAATTATTTCTCTTAAGAGCCCCAGAGAAAAATCTATAGCAATTATACAATCAATATTTGCTACAGCTTTAGAAATGCTACCCTGTCCTTTGGAGGTCTGCAGAAATGATCAAACCTCGAATTTCACCTCCAGAGTCGCACTGAAACTGTCTCTAGCTCTTCTTCCTCTTACCCTTTTGCAGGGAAAAGAGGTTGTTTACTAAGTCATTTCTTTCACCACTTGCTTACAAGTCCATTTACTCCTTGTTGCATAATAATAGACCACGTGACTTCATGATTAATCTTTTCCATACTGAAACAAAATCTTTTTCTGAATTGCTGCTGCTTCTCTAGTTCTTTGTAAACACTGCCTGACAAAAATGTGTGGGTGCTGGAAGGCCCCCAAATACCAGGGGTAAGATTAAAGTCCATCAAATCTCCGCTTCAGATCAATTCTCTCTGCTTACAGAGCAAAGCCGTGTCGTCTTTCTTCTACCTCTAGTTGTTGTTATTGTTGTTGTTGTTTTAAACATTCCTCTTTAAGACCAGATTTCACCTTTGTTTTGTCAGGCCTGTGACTCTGAAATGATTTGCTAAAGCCTCAACTTTATTTGTTTTTGTCCGAGGTGTCCAATGGATTGATTTGAAATACAGAAATATTCCAGAGAGTCTACAAAAAAGTCTCCCTCATAAGATATTGTACCATGAGTTGGTGAAGGGTCTGTTGAGGATGGTGCGAAGATGGAGGATTTTATTTAATTCTTAAAAGCAATTTTTCTTTGAAGGAAAGAAATTGCCACTGTTTGGCTTTAGTCCCAACCCTACTATTATGATGAAACACCAAGAGTACAGTTTATCATATCCTGATGGCAATGCATCTGATTTTGATTCTATCAAATACAAAGAAAAAACTATAGCTGGGGAGGGGGATGGTTGAAAGAGGAATGTTAGAGCCTCCTGAGATGCCTTTCTTTTTTGTGGGCATGGGAGAATGTTTCGCAGACAGAAGGAAAAATAGATGAAAAGGCCTATATTGCCAATAAAGAGACATTTGCAACGCAGTGTCCAGGTAACTGTGTGACCAAGGTCCAGCATCTGGTGTGGGCATCTGATGCCAGCAAGATGGCAGGTAGCTCCAGGGCAGAAACGAAGGGACTTTCTAGATCAGCTGTCAGCTCAAAACCAGTCAGGTCAAATCTGTGTTTGATTGTTCCCATCATTTTCTTATTCCTCCAAGTGATTCTCATCGCTGGTTGGCCTGGGACTCACGGAGCCTGGGAAAGATCCAGGCTGAGCTTCAGTAAGAGGCAGTGGGAACTGTGTCCTTCACAGGAGTCCCCAAGCCTCTCCCAGCTGCAAGGAGTTCCAGGTGGGGGCAACCCCGAGCAGCAGCAGCTCCGCAGATGGAGCTGGGAGAGCAGCTGGTCTGTGCAGGGGTGCTTCTGCTGAGCTGAGGGTTTTGCTGCTGGAGGCGGGACAGCCTCTCAGCAGGGAGGCTGGGATTTGAACTTGGGATGTGCTCAGTTGTTAAAAGATACTGGAAGCAGACATTTCCTGTAAAGGGATTCAGTTTCAACTAAACGGTGTTCAGTTTACAGTTACTTTGGACCCGAAGAGGGAGTTTTTGTCTGTTTGGATCGTAACAGGAACTCTGAGGAGGGGTGCAGAGGCATTTGTAGAGCAGTGGGAAGGAGGCAGGGCAGGGGAACAGAGCAGTGTCTGGTGTGAGACTGGTCCTGTCTCCTTACCCTCTAGGCTTCTTTCAGTGATAATTTAGCCCCCAAGTGGATCTGGGCTCCAAAGGGCATTTGGCATATTCTAGATCAGGCCCGAGAAGGGCACATCTAAAACAGAGGTTAAAGAGTATTGCCCACCCTGCTCCCCGAGAAGCAGACAGAGAAAGAGCCATTCGCTGAGTTTATTAGGGGTGCTCTTAGGATCAACACCTGAGAAAGAAGAGGAAGTAGCAGGATCAGGCGGGACATCATTTGAACGAGTGTGGTCCCAACCAAGGCCTCCGCTGATCCTGTGGGGAGGTCTGAGGGCACACCCTGGCTGAGGCAGCTCTCTCTCACCAAGCGGAGAGCACTTGGCTGCCAAAGCTCCAGTCAGCTGGGGAAATGACTAATTCATTCCGAAGAGAGGACTGAGGAGGCACAACATGGCATCCACTGACTGGAAACAAAGCCAAAGAATTTTCTCTAGAAGGGAGCCAGCAATGGATGACGTGTTAATTTACTCCGTTTCAGTGTCAATTTTAGCCAATTCAAAAAAGAACTTGAGTGTTTACTGTGGTCCTGGCACTGGGGATACACAGATGAACAAGACAGGAGGGGCCCATGGCTTGGTGGAAAGGCAGGTGTCAGAAATTAAACAGCACTCAACAGGATTATAGAGGCACCTAACAGCTAGAATGGGGCACAGAGGAGGCTGTCAGCTTCACAAATGTGTGCTGTTCCAAGTTTTGTGCGGCGTCCCCTCCTGAAAGGCCTTATCTCCAAATACAGTCATGGTGTGGTTAGGGCTTCAACATATGAATTTGGGGGGTACATAATTCAGTCCGTAACAGCATCCATCAATAATTCTTGCTTCCAACAACTGTTACCATGGTGTTGCCAAATGGTGTTTTTCAATTTCCATGGTTTCTTCTACATCTATTAATTAGAATCTCCTGGAAAGGAGAGCTGCTCTTAAATGTACTTACTTGCTTGTTTGTTTATTTATTTATTTATTTATTTATTATCAGTACAAGCATACCTCAAGGATATTGCGGGTTTTGTTCTAGAGTACTGCAATAAAGCAAATATCACAATAAAGCAAATCAAATGCATTTTTTTCCAGTGCATAGGAAAGCTACATTTATACTATATTTAGTCTATTAAGTGTACAATAACATTGTGCTTAAAAAAATGCACATACCTTAATTAAAAATACTTTATTGCTAAGAAATACCAACCATGGGTGCCTGGGTGGCTCAGTGGGTTAAGCCGCTGCCTTCGGCTCAGGTCATGATCTCAGGGTCCTGGGATCGAGTCCCGTGTTGGGCTCTCTGCTCAGCAGGGAGCCTGCTTCCTCCTCTCTCTCTCTGCCTGCCTCTCTGCCTACTTGTGATCTCTCTCTGTCAAATAAATAAATAAAATCTTTAAAAAAAAAAGAAATACCAACCATCATCCAGACTTCGTGAGTTATAATCACTGATTGCAGATCACCATAACAAATATCATAATAATAATAGTAATAATAATAAACTTTGAAATATTGTGTGAATTACCAAAATGTGGCACAAACATGAAGTGATCAATGCTATTGGAAAAATGGTGCCAACAGACTTGCTTGACACAGGGTTGCCACAAACTTTCAATTTGTAAAAAATGCCCTCTGTGAAACACAATAAAACAAGGTATGCCTGTACAGACATTTCCCCCTGTGGGTTGTAATCCATTACTGTTATTATTCTATTGTTAAAATTGCCCTGGATTTGATTCCTGGGAGCTGCTTTGTGTTGGTCTGGTGTCCTTTCAACACGACCCATCATTTTTTGAACACTTCCTTATTTTCTGTCTCCATGAGATGTACCAGGCTTTTCTTACATTTTCCTTTCCCAGCCCTGAACCTGAAGGCACCATTTTTCTGAGGAGCCCTGGTTCCTTTTCTTGGAGAAAGGTGTTTAGAAACCAAGATGTGGGTGCTAGGTGTGCTCATTGCTACTGCAGTGTCGCTACCCTCTGGTGCTGTCGGTAAACAGAGCAAGGGAATATACGCATGTATGCTCAGACATGGATAACACCCACCTGTATTTATTTCTCTGCCCCTCCGTATGTACATATGTTTTAAAAATCATGAATTCATATTGATACTCCCTGCAGTCCAACACTACAAGATTTATTTCAGCCTTCCTCTTTTCCTTATTTGCAGTGCCTTCCCCCAATGCCGAGAAACCTTGTTCTCATTATCCATGATAAATCTATGTATTTGCTCCATCCTAGTACACACATAGTTCAGAATTGCTAAACTAAACCCCTGTGAAAAACTAACTAGAGAACCTTACTAACTAGAGAACAATATACAGTTCTTTATGTCTTTAACCTTATGGTTTACAAACTACTGTTTAACAAATTTACTTAGGTTCATTATTTTCCCTTTAGTGTGCTTATATTGTTCACTTGTAATACAGTAGACTCATTTTTTACTGATTATATAACATCCTGAGCTCTCTTTATATCCTGGATTTAATCTTTGTTTTGTTTTGTTGTGTTTTAGGGTAATTGAAGCATTCACACAGTTCTAAAAGCCAGATCTAAACAAAAATGTATACTCTTGAGGATGTCACTTCCCATTCATCTCTACTACACTGTTCCCTTCCCCCATTTTTTCCACTCCATTTCTACTCATCCCCTAGAGTCATCTTAGATTCTAGCTTATCCTTTCTGGATTTCTTTTGCACAACTGAGCAGATACATGTCCGTTTTCTCATCTCGCCTTGTTTCTCACATGAAGGGGAGCATACTGTGGGTAATCTTTTGCACTGTTTCTTTTTTTTCCACTCAGCGTCATGTCTTGGAATTCACTCTCTATCAGTTCATAGATATCTTCCTTGTTTCTTTACACATGCATGTGGTACTCTATTGTGCTGATTTTCCATTAATTTATACAACCACTCTTCCATTAGCAGCATTAGGTTGTTTCCAACATTTTACAATTACAAATGATGGCCACAATAAATAATCTTGTGCATATATATAATTGTATTGTTAGATGTATTTTCTAACTTGCGTATGTAATTCTGTACATATTGTTAAACTTACCTCCAGAAGGGTTGTACCAGTTTGCATTCCCACCTGTAATGTATGAGAGTGCCTCTTTCCTCACAGCCTTGCCAGCAAACTTTGTTGTCATACTTTTAAAGTTTTACCAGTCTGGTAGGTGAGAGATGGATTATAGTGTTGCTTTATTTTTATTTCTCTAATTATGAATGATATTTCTTATGTGTAAGAGCCATTTTTATAACTTCTTTGTGAATTGTTTGTTCGTGTCTTTTTCGGATTTTTTAAATCAAGTTTTTTGATCCTTTGTCCTTCAGGGTTTTTTCAAAGATTTTTTGGAAAGTTTATGATGGTTAAAAAAAGTGTATATATAACATAACACTTGCCATTTTATCCATTTTTAAAAGATTTTTTTATTTATTTGACAGATAGAGATCATAAGTAGGCTGAGAGGCAGGCAGAGAGAGAGAGAGAGAGGTGGAAGCAGGCTCTCTGCTGAGCAGAGAGCCTGATGTGGGGCTCGATCCCAGGACCCTGGGATCATGACCGGAGCCGAAGGCAGAGGCTTTAATCCACTGAGCCACCCCAGTGCCCCCATTTTATCCATTTTTAAGTGTACAATTCACTGGTATTAAGTACATCCATAGTGTCATACAACCATCACAACTATCTATTTCCAGAACACTTTCATCACCCCAAACAGAAAGTCTATAACCATAAAGCAATAATTCTTCATTCTACCCTTCCCATAGCCCCTTGGCTTTCCATTTTTAAGAATTATTTCTTAGTAGAATTTGCACTCTGCTTCTGCTGGGGTGACATGGGGTGGTTGGAACTGGCCCTTTAAGAATTTGAGTCAATCTGCTTTGAGGTTTACTGCATGCATGCATTTTTAAGAATTATTTCTATATTAGGAATATTAATGCCTTTTCTGTGGTATAGTTCAGATTTTTTCTCTCCATTTGTCAGTTGTCTTTTGACTTCGTTTATAGTGTTTCTGGTCATGGAAAGTTTATTTTCTTTTTAAAAATATTCTATTTTTAAGTAATCTCTACACTCAACGTGGGGCTCAAACTTAGAATTCTCGAGATTGAGATGCATGTTCCACCAACTGAGCCACCCAGGCACCCCAAATCTTATTTTTAAGTTATCAAATTTGTCAACCTTTTCTTTTATTGCCTCTGAATTTTGAGATATAGTTAAAAAGCCTTTTCCACACCCACATTATAGAGGAATTCACTTGTGTTTTCTCCCAGCACTTATATGGTTTCATCGTTTTTTTCTTTTACATTTAGATCCCTGATCCATTTGGAGTTTGTGCTTGTGGGTGATGTATGTACAGATGAATCTAAATCAATCTTTTGCCTTATGGCTAGCCAGTTGTTCCAACACTATTTATTAATAGTGTCTTCTTTCTCTACTGATTTAAAATACCACATCATTCACATACCAAGATCCTATAATTGTTTGATTGTGACTAAAATGGCATTGATTTTATATGTATGTGTCCAATTTATAAAATAATTTTAGAAGAAGCAAGTTGTTGTCTAGACTCATAGAATTTTTTTTTTTTTTTGAAAAGGGCTTCAGAAGTCATGTGGGTCAACCTCCGATGGCTCCTCGCCATTTTCAAGCTAACCTCTCATCTTAGGCAAAGAAATTCCTCATGACCTGATCTGTCTGTGCCTGCCTTTCTAGATTTTTGGCCTACCTCCTTCCTTTCTCCAGTATCCTACACTTCATCCTATTGAGCTTCCTATAAGGCTATTTCTTGCCTCTATGCCCTCACATATGCCATTCCATCTGCCCAGAATGCCATTCTTTCTCCTTCTCTGAGAGGTTTAGCAGGCAAATCTCATGTCACTTCCTCTAGGAGACCTTCCCCGTCATTTCCATCTGAGCCACAACCTCCTCTCTTAGGCTTTTGCAGTACCCAGGTATACTATAGTCACGGCGTCATTGTACCATATGACAACTGGGGGCTTCTTTTTCTGCCTCCCCCATTAGAGTATGAGTTCATTGAGGCCAAGGACTGTGTCTTAATCTTGTTCTTTGTATCACTAGATACAAAGACAGCTTGGTAAATACAGAGCAGTACACCTGGGCTTGCCTTGAGTTCTTATAACAGACAGTTTGCTGCTTCATAAGGCAGCCTGTTCCATTTTTCAGTTTTTTCAAAAGTTCTTCCTCACAGCAAGCTGAACTCTACCTTCCTGTAATTTCTACCCACTTGTCTTCGTTGTGTCCTTAGGAACCCAATCTCTTATTAGAGGGCAGTGATCTGTTTCCCTAGCTGGGCCTTGGCCATGAACACAGCTATAACTGGCAACCCTTCTTGAAACAATTCAGTCTGCTTATTTTGGGTAGGAATTCTTCGTTTCAATGAATATTTGGTTTAAGGTAAGAAAAATCTGAGTTTCCCATAAAGTGCTTCTGTCTCTTGTGCTATTTTAATATGTTCCCACAAGCTGCTTCCCTGAAAGCCTTCTGCTAACTTAATTCAGGCAAAGTACTCACATTCAGCATGTTATTTGTCACTTTAGTGATGACAGTTGCCCTTTCTCTCTGTCTTTTCATGGGGACTCAATGGATTTAATTGGATTCTTTGTTCTCTGTTCTTCTGGGCATTCTGTGGTGCTGACTTGCTAGCAGCTCTATGCCCCATCATGCTGTTCCCAGTGCCCCCAGCTTTTGGCTTCAGAGGCCTTGCCTAGATCTGCCCATGAGTTCTGGTAAAACATCTGTGAAGTTCTATGGAAATGCCACACCCTACCAAGGCTAGGGTTTCTCAAAGGACCAACTGACTTAGAATTTCCCAGTGAGTCTGTTAAAAATGCGGATTCCTGAATCCATACTTCTGATCTTCCAGATCAAAATCTCTGTGGACAAGGCCTTATGGCATGCTTTTTAAACTAAAGCCTCTTTGGCTGATTCTCATACAAGCTAAATTGAAGATCTGTTGCCCTAGATGTTGGCAAAATAATCACCATATAGAACTTGACTCATCAGCTCTGGATATTCATTTGCATCTAAGCAGATTCACACCTCTGTCAGCATCCTAACTGCTCCTTTTCCTTTCTCCTTCTGGTAGAAGCTTGGTGAAGGCAGGGATTCTATCAGTTTTATTTTTCATTGTATTCCCAGTGCCCAGCCCAGCACATGGCCCATAGTAGGGGCTCACTAGCTGTTGAATGGAAGCACAAGGAACAAACATTTCTTTGTCCCTTCCACTGCACTGATCCTTGTGACTGAAGAGAGACTATGGGGTAAAATGAGAAGCATGGGGAACCAAGGGGAGAAGGCTGAACTGCATAGGAGCGTGCAGCTTGTGGTGGACCCAGAGCTCGGCAGAAAGCTATGGATGAAGGTAGCTCCCTCATTAGTAAGAAGTCCCATAGGTGTAAGCGCTTCAGCCCATTCTGTTTGTGACAGACCAGGTAGCTGGAGTCAGAAGAGATGGGGACACCAATGTGAATTCTTCCCTCCACAACAATCTCAAAGCCTATACAGCTTGGGGAATGAGGGAAGGGCAAGAAATGGTAAAGGCTTACATTGTTATGTCTCTACACTGACCATTTAAGTAAATTGAAACTTCAAGGAATATTGACAGCAATGACTATTACAACTACCTTGGGAAGATAAGATGTGGCGTTGCTGTGAATCTAGACAGCCTGGGTTCATATTCCAGTTCTTTTTTTTTTAAGATTTTATTTATTTATTTGACAGAGAGAGATCACAAGTAGGCAGAGAGGCAAGCAGAGAGAGAGAGGGAAGCAGGCTCCCTGCTGAGCAGAGAGCCCGATGCGGGACTCGATCCCAGGACCCTGGGATCATGACCTGAGCCGAAGGCAGCATCTTAACCCACTGAGCCACCCAGGCGCCCCATATTCCAGTTCTTATTAGGTTAATTTCTTTTTACCTCAGTTTCTTCGTTGGTAAATGGGGATAATTTAATTCTATAATCCACGTGCTAGTAACACAATGCTAAGTACCATAGCAGAGACATCTTCATACTGAAGTGGCTTAACACAAATGAAGTTTATTACTTGATCATGTAAAGTCCAAATGGATATTCTTCTTTGTGGGTGGTTCTCCTCCATGTGGTGGTGATTCAGGGACCCAAGTTCTTTCTGTATTTTGGCTCGATATCCCCTAAGGCCTTGAAGCCTTCTGCTGGAACCTCTGCATCCAGTTGGCAGACAAGGGGAGAAAAAGTAAGAAGACACATTTGTTTCTAAACCACTTTGACGTGAAAGTGATACATGTCACTTTTCATCACATTCAATGGGGAAGAACTAGTCACGTGGCCAATCTAGGAGCAAGGGGGTATGGGAAATGCAGTCTAGGTGTATACTCAAGAAGAAAAGTGTATCACTTATTGCTGCATTCCAAGCCATCACAAAACTTAGTGGTTTAAAACAGCAATCCTTTATTTAGCTCAGAATTCTGGGGGCAGCAGTTTGGGGTGGGATCTGCTAGACAGTTGTGCTGATCTCACTCAGGCTGATCTGATCGGCTAACCGTGCTTACCCACGCAAACGTGGCCAGCTGCTGTGTTGGCTGGGGACTGGCTGGTCTAGGATGGCTTTAGCTGGGAAAGCATGGCTTTGCTCCATTTGTCTCTCACCCTTCAATAAAGCAGGAACAGAAGTCTGAAGAGCCTGGTGAGGCCCAGTCTCAGAACTCAGACAGTGTAGTTTCTGTTACATTACATTGGCCTATACCCAGAATCAAAGGGTAGAGATGTAGAAGCTACAAAGAGCTGTGGCCTTTTATACAACCTATCACAAAAAAGAAATGTATTTGGTTAAACGGGTTGTCTGTAATATGCTTGACAGAATAACCGGCATTATACTGTCCAGTGACACTTCTCTATCATCATCGTCATCATCATTTATTGAACACACGGTCGGCTCTTTACTAGGCAATTCACATACATTGTCTTATTTAATCAACACAACTACCCCACTTTACAGATGAGGGAACTGTGACTCAAAGACATGAAGAAAACTACTGAAGGTCATTTAACTAGTAAGTGATGGTACCCAAGGTTGTTTTCCATGTCACCCTGGGTCTTGGCTTTCTACCCTAAAATGCTGAAGAAGAAACTAAACTTGAATCCGAGATGGTATTAAATGTTTAGGAAAGTCTGGGAAATTATATGAAAAGAAAGACTCTGGTCTTATGACCTGAAATAAAAGGCTGAAGTCCAGAGCCAGTTTGGGCAGATGACCCTCATGTTGGTCACATCCCATGTCAAGGACAAAGCAATGATAATTGTTGTGGCTCATCTGCTGACCTATGCTTCCCAATTCATTCCCTTATCAGAGAGCATTGGGAAATTCCATCCTGACCAGAGTCCATGTTAGTGTTAGAAAATCTTGGGTAGGGGGAAGGAAATAGAGGGGAAGTGGGTTTAAGATAGAAAGCAAATCTTTTTTTTTTTAAAAGATTTTATTTATTCATTTGACAGAGAGAAATCACAAGCAGACAGAGAGGCAGGCAGAGAGAGAGAGAGAGAGAGAGAGAGAGGGAAGCAGGCTCCCTGCTGAGCAGAGAGAGCCACGCGGGACTTGATCCCAGGACCCTGAGATCATGACCCGAGCTGAAGGCAGTGGCTTAACCCACTGAGCCACCCAAGCAAATCTGCCTTGGAATAGAAAATACCAGAGCAGAAAAAGAGTTTGAAATGCCCTTGGCCAGCTACCCCCGATCTCTTTTTGGAATGAAGATACTGATAATGTAGCACTTTATTGAAAATACAGATGAGGCTTGGTGAGCACATGACTTAACAGACATTTTTCAGTAACCTCACAGCCTACCAGAAATTTGTAGCCCATAGGTTGGGAACCAGTGGGGCTAGATCAGAAACGTAGATAAGTTTAACTTTGAAAGCCAATGCTATTAATTTGGCAATGATTCCCAGAAGCACTATATTGAGTGGATTCTGAGGACATCTCTAGATATTCCTGGAAAGATTGCTATGACTGATTATTGCTATCTCTCACCGACCTGGACAGAGATGGTGATGTCATGCATGCTAGGTTTTTGCCATCTGTGATCTGGTCATATCTTTGTAAGAGGAAACTGTAGCACAGAAGGATGATGTGATTTTCTCCATGTTACTCAGTTAATAGCAGAATCAGATCTATGTCCTTGGTCTTCTGATTAGTACGTTAAGCACGATGTATTTTTTAATTTTCTTTCCACATTTGCTCCCTTTTTTGTTTGAGAGTCTGCTTCTATGCCAGATATGATATAGTTTCCTTCCTTCACTGAAGAAAACAAAACTAAACCAGGCTTATTTGGGGATTTGCCTGGTGAATTTAATTGATTGTTGAGGCAAGACTTTCAATTCTGGTCTATTTCCACATCCATTCTGCTGTTATAACACATTCGTGCCCAAGCATTAGAGTTTGAAATTAGAGGACTAGTTTATTGTTGAACCAAAATCTGGTGTAATTCAAGATGACCCAGTGAATGCCTTCCCCTGCTTCTCTCCCCTTCTTCAACCTCCAAGGTCCCTCACTCCCTTTCTATTTTAATACTTTTCAGGCATCTGAGATTAATTAATTTCTACTTACTCATATGCACACCCACACACAACCCCATGGAACTCATGGGTCCCATAAAACCTCATTACACTAGAGCTGGAAGGGACTTCGGTTTCATCCAGTCTATTTTCTGAGAAGACTAAAGCACAAAGAGGGAAGGGCTGGAAGTTTTCAGGGTTGCAAAGCTGGAAGCCAATTTTCCAGAAACCAGTTTGCCAAATGGCCAATTTGCTGAATGGCCGAATCACACCACTGTCTTGCTTTTGTGAATTCTTTGTTTAGACAATGGATTTTCATTTTGTCTTCATGTTAAGGACTATTCCATTTGCCTCTGCCACAGCTCCCTCCTCCTGTATCTGAGCCTGGGGAGAAGAGAAAGGGGAGAGCGAAGAGCATGAGAAGACTGTATACAGAATCTGAATAATTTTTATTAGCATATTCTCTATGAATAATATATATAAAAATGCTGCATATTCAGAATGTATTTTTGACTAAGATTCTATTAATGAAGGATACTAATAAGGAACATATTCTTATGACTCCTTTCCTTTTATGAATCAGAGGATGAATAGATTTTCCCTGTGTCCTTCAATCTTCTTCGGTCTGTCCTCGACATTTCCCTCCCTTCCCCCTCCTGCTCTCCTTTGCTCTTGCTCTCATTCTCTCACTCTTTTCCTCAGCTCTACCAGCATTTCTTCATCTTCTCTCAGTTCCCTCAAAACATCAAGCCCTTTTCCGTCATGACCTTTGCATTTGCTGTTCTCTGTGCCTTGAATTACTTACCCTCCTTTTAGCATCACCATCTCCCTGCCATCTTTTTTAAAAAATATTTCATTTATTTATTTGTCAGAGAGAGTGCACACAAGCAGGGGGAGCGGCAGGCAGAGGCAGAGAGAGAAGCAGGCTCCCCGCTGAGCAGGACCCTGGGATCATGACCCCAGCCAAAGGCAGACGCTCAACTGACTGAGCCACCCAGGCACCCCCCTCCCTGCCATCTTTTAAGTCTCAGATTAAACATCCCCCTTCGCTTTACCTGATCACCTAAATGTAACCTCACTCGTTTACCCCACACATCAATTTGCCTTAACCATGTAACCATCCTAAAATATAGTGGCTTAGAACAACCATTCACTTAACTCTCATCTACAGACATATAAGAGAGCTGAGCAGGTATCAGCTGAGCTGGACCAAGTCAGCAGAATTACCTGGTCAACCCACAGAATTATGGGCTAAATAAAATATGTATTGTTTTAAGTCACTGTGGTTTGGGGTACTTTGTTACACAGCAGAAGCTGACCAGTGGGGGGTGGTGCTGGATTAGAACACCAGACCTAATCAGGGAACAAAATCTGGTCCTATGTGTTTAGGTCTTGTAGCAGACAGTTATAATATCCAACCCTTAACCCTCAGGCCTTACCATTTCTGTACAAATCTAAGTGACTTCTGACTTCCAGCGGCCAGCTTACACATTTCTTTGCCTGAGGGCTTCCCCTAGCTGCCAGCTCGCACCCTGCCAGTACACACAGTAGATTGAAAGTTCTGGTGAATGAACACCTTCAACCAGGGCCTGATGGGAGTTGGTGTGTAAATCCCCCAGCTTCTTCATCACCTGGGTGGGGTCATTCCATACTATTTCTCAGAGTTTCCCAGTGAGATTGAGCTCTAAGAGGTGGTAAAGAGCTTCCATTATCTCCCGGCCCTGGTGTTTTTCATACACAATTGACCTGAAAGTACAGAACCCAAGGATGAGCCTAGGGTACTCATGTAGGCTTGGTTCCAGGCTGAAGCTATATGTTCGCATTCCATAGGGATGGATAAGGGGAGAGCTTTTGATATGATTATCAGGGATGGAATGAAGTGAAGAACAGATGAAGCCAAGAGATGAGAGAGCAGGCACTGGGGAGACATCTGCTTTGTAATATTACATGCCGAGAAACAAAAGCTGCAAGTTGAATGCATCCATTTTTCTTATATCGTCTTTTTTCTCCCAATACTATTTGTGTGCATATGTGTGTGTCTGTGTTATAAGTTATATATAGTTAAATACACATTTCTTCACTGTATTATTCAGTGAGCTTGGCAAATGTATACACCCAACCCTAACCTTACAACTTGAGATACAGAACACTTCAGTCTCCCCAGAATATTCCTTCGTGCCCCTTTGCAGCCAGTCCTCCGCCCCTGCCAGAAGTAATCACTGCTATGATTTCTATCACCATCTATCAGTCTAACTTGTTCTAGAACTTCAGAAAAATCAAGTCATTCAGTGTGTACTCTCTTTTGGTCTTACTTCTTTCACTCAATATGATGCTTTTCAGACGATCCGTGTTGTTGTATATATCAGCAGTTCATTCCTTTTTTATTTCTGGATCCCATTTCATTGTATGACTACAGCATAACTTATTCATCAGTTCTCATGTTGGATATTTGGATTATTTCCTGTTTTACCTATTATGAACAAAGCTTCCACACTTCCCTTATGCACAAGTATTCTTAAATATGTGTATTTTCATTTCTCTTGAGTAAATATGTAGGAGTGAAATTGGTAGATCACAGGATAGGTGTGAAGGCTTTGGTCTGGTTGCTTCTGTGACTGGCTCAGTTTCCCCAGTCCTCTGACTGGCTTGCCTTCCTCCCCCTCTGGGGGGGGGTCTAGTATATGGAAGTTGCGGCAAGCATTCTGTGGAGGGGTCTCAGATACTTGCCTCTAAGTTTCCAAGCAAGGAGTGAGGGTAGTGTCAGGAAAGAGCATGGGACCAGAAGTTGAGCATGAGGATTTTCCTGCCTCTTAATAAGAGTAGATGCTAAGGGTGACCTTTTGTTTTTTATGACCTGGATGGTCATTACGACTACAAAGGGGGGAGCGGAGAGAGACAAGACTAGAAGGAGGAGGAGGCTATAGATGTAGAGCAAAGAGAAGAAGGGAGAGGCTCAAGAGGAGGAGGAGTGTGTGTGTGTAGAACATAAGAGGAAGAGAAAGAATGAGACACAAAGGATGCTAACTGCCATAGGGAATAAACTTTGGGGAGAAAAAAAGATGTTCTGAAGCAGTTTTACTGAGTCATGTGCAACATCAACACGTCTTCTGCATCCTCTCCTCAAGAAACTTTCAGGGAAAGCATCCATCATTCTATAGTCTTTGTAGAGTTGGATATATATTTTTTTAAAAAATTTATTGGTGAGGGCACCTGGGTGGCTCAGTGGGTTAAGCCACTGCCTTTGGCTCAGGTCATGATCTCAGGGTCCTGGGATCGAGTCCCGCATCGGGCTCTCTGCTCAGCGGGGAGCCTGCTTCCTCCTCTCTCTCTGCCTGCCTCTCTGCCTGCTTGTGATTCCCCAACGGGACCTACAACATTTAGGTTGAATGAATGAAAGTATTAGGGTAAAAGGCTAAGTTGCTGTAACAAAGAGACCTAACAAAACAGTATAGCCTACAGAACAAAGAGGTTTATTTGCCTTTCAGGTAATAATTCAGAGTCCAGGGGCGCCTGGGTGGCTCGGTGAGTTGGGCCGCTGCCTTCGGCTCGGGTCATGATCTCAGGGTCGTGGGATCGAGTACCGCATCGGGCTCTCTGCTCTGCGGGGAGCCTGCTTCCTCCTCTCCCTCTCTCTGCCTGCCTGTCTGCCTGCTTGTGATCTCTGTCTGTCAAATAAATAAATAAAATCTTTAAAAAAAATAATAATAATAATTCAGAGTCCATGGTTCTGATTGACGAAGCAGCTCTGCTCCATAGTTAGTCAGAAACCCAAGTTCATTTTATTGTGTGCCTCTGCCATCCCCTAGGTATTGTTATCTGTGTGGTGGAAACTAGATTGTGATGGGTTCCAAGTAGTGGGAAGGAGAAAGATCACATGGAGGAGACATGTCTACTGTCTTACATCCTCATTCTGGAAGTGGCTTAAGTTGCTTCCCCTCACATTCTACTGGCCAGAATTCAATCACGTGACCAAACCTCATTACAAGGGAGTCTGGGAAATGGACTCAAGCTGTGTGCTCAGTAAGAAGGGAGAAGTTGATTCTAATGGACACCTGGCAGCCTTCACCCCCAAAAGCAAGCCCTCAGAACCCCCCAAGGGACTGCTTGGAGAACTGCTCTTCCATGCTTTGAGGGAAGAACAACACTCACTAGGCCTGATGGATAGTTTTTCCTGCTCTGGCCTTTCCTGTATCTGCCGTGTGTGTGTGTGTGTGTGTGTGCGTGCGCGCTTGCGCTTATACCGTGGCCTGATGAGCTTTGGGCAGGACTATTATTTACTAGTTGTTGAACTCTTGCCTGACAGCAAGTTAAGCCAGAGCTGATTGTGCTTCAGGAGCTGAGTAAAGCGGGAGGGAAGCGACTTGAAGGGCCCCGTTCTTTCCCCTGCGTGTTTGTCTCACAGTGGGGAGCTGAAACTGAAGTCTCAAATCTCTCTCTTTTCCTGGAAAATCCTCCCAATCCAGATGTGCCCTTCCCCACCTACCTCCATTACCCAACAATCTTTTCTCTCCCCTTGTCCTTCACAGACCCCAACAGTGTTGACTGGCTATGACAGTATGTAATTGAACACAGAACATTTTCCCTCCACTGTGATTAGTCAAACTTTACCCCAGATGCACTTGAATCACCCTTAAAAAGATGCAGCTAGGTCTGCAGGCTACAAATTCCTCCTGAGGTGTTGAGTGGTATATGCTTGGGTGTTCCTTCATGGTGACACCAGTTCTATTAACTGAGCATTTTCTCTCCTCTCACTTCCTTACTCCCTCTCCCCATCTCCTCCTTCATGACTTTGACACTGCCATTTTTCTTTACTTCGGGCCCACCGTGACCTGTGAGCCAAATCCACACTGTCAACAGGTTCCCTGGGATGGCATCCTATATTTGGCTTGCAACCAGACTCTGAGGGTATCTATATGGAAGTCAATGGCTGATTAGGGCAACAGAGAATTTTCTCTCCAAGAGAAAAAGCTAGAGTTTAATTAATCTCAGAGCAAAATGGTTCATCTCAAAATAAATTATATTTTTTAGCTGCTAGAACAGCTGTTAAAGAAAACACATTCTCCAGCAAATGAGAAGAATGACAACCTGTAGATCTCAGAAGAGAATGTAACAAAACAAAACAACAAAACAAACAGATTTGGTAGGTTATATGAATGATGGTCCCAAGTACTTCACCTGCCTGTAGCATCACAAATCTTCCCATCAAGAGCTGGGATTTGTTTAAAAAAAATAGGTGAAATCTGTTTCTTCACCCCTTGAGTCTAGTCTGGCTCTGTGACCTGCTTTGTCCAATGGGACATTAGCAAACGTGAAGCAAGCAGAGACTTTGAAACATGCTTGGGCACTCGGGCTTGTTCTTTTGTGGGTCCTGGGACCCCGAGACCCAGGACTGCGTGCTGGCTGATGAGAGACATGTAGTTGTCCCCATTGCCCTGACCAATATCTTGCCAATACTAGGGACATGAGTGTGACCATCTTAGCACCCAGCCTCTAGGTGACTGCAGGCAAATGAGAAGTCTGAGCTCAGACCGAGAGAGCTACCTGGACAAACCTCGGAATCACGATCTAAAGAAACGACGGTTGTTCTGAGCCACTAAGTTTCTCACACAGTGAGAAGATGACCTCTGTGGACAAGTGGGGCTCAGTCCTGCCGGGGATTGTCTGAAGAGACATGTGGAATGTGCTTCTGGGGGAGCCGGGGCATTTACCCACCATATTAGTTATCTCATATTGTGTAACAAGTTACCCTGAACTCAGCAGTTTAGAGCAATGATTAACATTTATTATCTCTCGTAGTTTTAAGGATTAGGAATTTGAGGTTGGTTTAGCTGAGCGGTCAGCCTGGGGTCTCTCATAAGGCTGCGTAGAGATGTTGGCTGGGCTGCGATCGTCTGAGAACTTGACTGGGGCCCAAGGATGCACTTCTTAGACGGCTCCCTCACCTGGCTGACGACTCAGGGCTGGCTGTTGGCAAGAAGCCTCAGTTTCTCCCCCCATGACCCTCTCCATAAGGTTACTTGAGTGACCTCATAACATGGCAGCTGGCTTCCCCTAGAGCAAGTGATCCAAAAGAGAGTAAGATAGAGGCAGCAATGCCTTTTATGATCTAGCCTGAAAAGTCGAGCCCCCTCATTTCCACTCTATTCTATTAGTTACAGACATCAGCAGTATCCATTGTAGGAGGGGACTGTACAAGGGCATGCATACCAGAAGTCAATGATCACTGGGGTCATCTTGGAGCTTGACCACCCATCCATTGTCTCCTTGTCCCTCTTTGGTTGAGGGTTGCCTTGTGTGGGTTGAGCAAGCTCGAGGAGGGGCTGGTAAAGCCTTAGACAGAGGGTTTGTGTATGTGGTGAGAAGTTACCAGCCTGCTGGGAAGTGTCCAGTGTGGCTGTAGGTGAACTCAAAGGTGGTCCTAGGGACTAGGGGGATAGAGCATCTGCCACATGGTGCAAGCTGGCAAAGGCGATGCGGTTTTGCTGGTCCATCCTTGATAATGAAAAAAGAACTCTTTGATAGCTTGGACTTAGAGGAGAAACAAAATGATAGGCTGTTGGTGAGACGCCCTCTAGGTGACTGCTGTACCACTGAGCTTTGGGCTTTGGGAAGCTCATCATCCCTGTAGAAGGAGATTCCGGAAAAAACAAAGCCAGCCTACTCCTAATATTGCTGAAGAATATGCAATCCCAGGTCAGCCCTGTGATTTAGCTAAATAACAGTCAGAGGGCCAGTTGCATTCTTGACCTCTGGGAATGGGGCTGAAATCAAAGGCTGGAGTCAAGATTTAAAGCCTCTGTTGGGGGAAGGCTCTTCTCAAGCAACCCGGAGTAGGAGGAAATGGTGACGGATGACTGCTAGATTGAAAGCATCGCCATCGGCCATTGAGGGGCTCTGTCCCTCCGTGCATCCTACTTCTGTTACCTTATAAAGGAGCCACAGCAGGAGGTGAGCAGAGGAAGGTGGGAACAGAGCAATGAAGGGAGAGGTGGCAGTGACGTGTACTCTGAGGTCCCTTGCTGCGTGGCCACAGCTGGAGGAGCCCTACGACTCCGGCTGGCCCAGGACAATCCTAGCTCAACCTGCTCTTTCGGAATAGTTATGAACAGCACCTCCTTTTCCTCTCGAAAGCATCCAGGTTCGGATGGCCGGTGACACGGTCAGCTTACCCGCAGCACCATACTGTCCCATGCGTAACCCTCCTCACCATTCACTGCCAATGTTTAACGTCTGTGTTGCCGACTCGACTGTAATTTCCGGGACGATGGGGACCGTGTCTGACTTTTCTAGTGCCGTGTCTCAAGTATTGGCATCTGCCAAGGGCTTGATATATGCTGGCTTCCTGAATGAATGAGTGAGGAAACGAGTGACTGGGTCCACGGCCCGACTACACCAGCTTTGTGTAAAAAGATGTGGTACGCTGGGAATGGCTGGAGGGGAAGGAAAGGAGAAGTCATTAAGTCTCGAATTCCAAAGGAAGCCATAGGAGGCGTGTCTTAAAGCCCCAGGTCAAAGCTCTATTCAACGGTATTCCCTTCATTTAGTTCCCGGGGCTGGGGTGGGGCAGGCGGGGAGGGCAGATGGTGGCTGCTCACAGAAAGAGTTGCTACCAGCCACCCGCGAGGGCAGGGTCGTCTGGTGTCAGAAAAGCCCCAAGTGTGAAGCCATCGGCTTTGCATCTCTGCTCTCCAAGGGTCTGTTCTGTCAGCAAGCGGTCTGCGAGCCAGGAAATTGTCTTATGGTCGGTACTGTACATTTTCTTTACAATTTCCTTTTTAGGGAGCGGGAGCCAAGCATTTTGCCACCAAACAAGGACCGTTTATGGACTATTCAGTCGCACTTGTGGGTAGCTGCTCGGGTTGTCACGTGATCCTAAGCGTAAACCTTAGCCCATCTCAGCACAGGCTGGGCATTTAGGAGAGCAGGGTGGGGGGAGAAAAAAAAGGGAAAGCCGAAAGCTGAAGCCAGAGTTCTGCACAGACGACTGTCTGGTGGCTACTTTAGAAGGGAAACGGCAGCATCTCCAGTGGTGACATTAGATTCATTATCCCCAGCTTGTCTCAAGCTGCTCCAAGCTCCTTTGTACTTGGATCTCTGATTCCCCAACAGGACTTGCTATTATTTTTCTTGTAGATTTTAGAAATAAAGACACTTCTTAAGGAATGAGACATTGAGTCATAGGACCTGGCTCCCCTGTCGCTTGCTATTAGGTCATTGTAGAGCTGCCTAGCTTTTTTTTTTTTTTTTTTTTTTGGTATGTCTTTTTCTTCCAAGATGGGAATCACTAGGCTGACCACATCATTATAAGGTTAATGCCCTGTATCCTGTTATCATGAATATTTATTATTTGCATCCTCCGATTCCAGTTCTTCTCAAGCATAATTCCAACACATACCCCTTTAAAAAATCTCCCCCAAAGTGGAAAGCTTCTCAGCAAATTGTTCTAGCATCTACTACTGTAGACATGTAATTACAGTGTAATGACAGCAGGTTAACGCCACAGATGATAAGTAGCAATGCTCTAGCTGGAAGACAGAGAATGAACAGAATCTAAGCGGGCAGGCAGGGGCCTTCGGGGAAGGGGAACAACACTGGCAAAGTGATAGGCCAGGGACTGGCAAAATCTGTGGCCCTTGGGCTGAATCTGGCCTGCCGCCTTTTCGTAAATAAGGTTTGATTAGAACACAGGCATGTTCATTCCTTCATGTATTATTGATGGCTGCTTTCATGCTGTCTGGGTGGAACTGGGAAGCTGTGACCTGAAACTGTATGGCCCCGAAGACTAAAATATTTACTATTTGGATCTTTATATACAGAGTTTGCTGAGTCCTGGCATAGACCAAGGTGGAAGCAGGGGGGTGATGTTTCCTTTCTGGTTTGGGTATTCAGAAAATGTGAGTTTGAACAGGAGCAGAGCTTCAAAGCCATTTGGCAGGATATAGAAGCAGACTCATGGGGAGTGGAAATACCTTTTCTCACCCTGCAGCGAACTCAACCTCAGACCCAGTTACTGAGAATCTAGAGGAATGGAAACTATTTACATTTATTAAATACGCCTATCCGTCCATCCGTCCGTCTGTCCGTCCATCCATCCATCCATCCATCCATTCATCCATCTTCTCATTGAGTATACATGCATTTTTACAGAATTATTTTGTTATTCAAATAAAACGTGACCCTTGTAGGGGAAAACATTTAAAAAATATTAAATGTAGATGAGCCCCTCAAAGAGGAAAGCCACCTGTAATTTCACCAACGATGGATAACCACAGTTAGATTCTGGTATATACCCTTCTTAATCTCTTTTCCTACATGGAAAAGAAAGTTTTTATTGAATGCTTCCTACATGCCAGGCAGCATGCTAAGCAATGAGGACATAAAATGGTGGAAGGTTGGTCTTGACCTCCAGGATAGAGAGCAATGTCCCAGATCATCGCAATCTGGGCTGAGAAGTGCAATGGCAGCTGCCTTTTAAAGAGAGACAAGTAAAGCAGGGCAGAAGGAGCCATCACCTCCTCTTGACCCATTACATTCAAAGTGAGCCTTAGAGGGTGCCGGGGAGTCTGCCCAATGAGGAAGAACATTCCAGGCAGAGGGAAAAGTGACTGATGTTTCCCATGTGCCCAGTAAGTACCTAGAGGTTTTATCGAGAAGATCTCATCTAATCATCAAAACAACTCTAGGAGGTGGATAGTATCATTTCCATTTTACAATTAGGAAATTCAGACTCTGAGAGGTTAAGGTATTTGACCAAGGCCATTCAGATAGCTTGGAGCAGAAGCAGGATTTAATCTCAAGTCTGTTGCCCATGCTTCTCTCACTTGATCATGTAGCTTTCCCAAGATAAGCGAAGTCATGGCAGCCACCTTCACTGATTTTATTTAGCAAGTATTTATTGAACATCCACTATGTACCAGATAAAGGATACGTTGACTGTATCCTCAAGAAGTCCTAAGGGATCTCTCACCGTGTGTGTGTGTGTGTGTGTGTGTGTGTGTGTGTGTGTGTCTGTGGTGGGGGGGATCTGTGTAGAAAGTCAGACTATGCTTTGGCTTTAGACAGAACTTGAAACTGATCTAGAACCAACCATATATATTGAGTGTCTTCTCTCCATGCAGGGTTCCTGGCCTCTTCTTAGAGGATGTGGACCAATCATGCTGCATTGTTGGCCCCCTATAAAGGCCATACTAATTGAATTGAATTTTGTACACTAAAGAGAGAGGTTGCCAATCATTCATTAGTTAGTTAACCAATTCCCAGTGTTCCGGTGGGTTTGGATGTGTGTCTGGAGCAGGGAAGGAGGCAGAAAAGTAACATCTCTTTCGTGATTGCCACTCCCAAGAGAAATGGCTGTCCAGTTGTGGGTGGAAGCCAGAGGTCTGCCTTGACAATTAGTGCTGTAGGATTTCTAGGGAAGGGGCCTCAAGGTAGACCGAAGGGATGAAGAGAAGCTTCCTGGAGCAGCCACGTTTCCAACATTTCTTGTCATGGCTGACTGGGTAGCAAGCATGTCGGCAGGATCACCCGGAGAGGTTAAAATCTCCCTTTAAAACCTGGGAGGTGCTTTAACATCCAAATTCCACTGGGAGGGGTATGTGAGGGTTGGACGGTGGGGATGTTTCTCACTCTCGCTTTCTCTGGAACACACACGAAGCCACCCACAGAGTTAGTGAGCTGCGCCATAAAATATGGCACGGCCATAAATGAAATTACAAAGGAATCGCTTCCAAAGGCTTCACCTTGAAACCTTAACTTCTACATTGTGAGTACACCATTTATTACCACGGCTGCGGGGAAAGGGAGCTGGGAGTGTAATGCCGGAGAAGAGAACACGAGCAGTGGAAGGAGCAGAAAATGATAAGATTTATTGTGGGAATAAAACCCTGGGCAAATCGCCTCTTGTGAAATGTGTGTGTTGGCCCCAAAGTCAAAGCAGTTCACTCCAGGCAAATGCAGTGATCTTGCTGGAAATTTTTCTCAACCACTCGGCGTCCCTGTTTCTCTTGCAGAACAGCATGTTAAGTGAGGATTGGTGAGTGGGAAGATAGTTGATTCTCTTTTGGGTTCCTTGGGCCAACTTCCTCTTTACTTGTTTGCTCACGACTTCACACAGGTAACCTTCTGAATGGTAACGGTGTTCACGACTACCTCACGGCCGTTCCCCAGCTCTCACCTACTAGTGACTCGATGACAGCCACCCAAAGCATGCTTGTAATCAATATGGAACAGAGCTCTCTTGAGGGCCTCCTAGAGGCCAAGTCCTGGGCTGGGAATGCAGTAATGAACAAGAGAGACCCAGTTCTTTCCCTCAGAGGGCTACCTGAACTTGACCTCAGGGTCTTCTTAACATCGAGGAGGTTGTGCTATCAGCCAAGTTGATCTTGGAACTCAACATCTTGAGGCCCCATAAGAACTCCTTCCCTCCTCCTATGTTTTGGAAGATTTAAAGCTCAGAGTTCTGGCTTACCCAGGGATCCTAGCATTCTCTTTTGGCTTCCTGTCAACCGCCACTACTACCCACGAGCTGTGTGACGTGGGGCAAATGACAAACTAACTAGACTAGCACTGTCCATTAAAATTTTCTGCAATGATAGAAATGCTCTGAATTTGTGCTGTCCGATATGGTAGGCCCTGGCCACAAGTGGCTACGGAACACCTCAAATGTAGCCAGTCAGGATGAAATACGCTGTAAGTGGAAAATGTCAACGCCACAGTACAAAAAAATTCAGAACATTGCAGTGGTAATTTTTATGTTGATTCCATGCTAAAAATACAGCAGTTGGAACAAAGAGTAAAAAAAATACAATAGTTTGAATATATTGGATTAAACAAAATATGCTATTAAAATCAATTTCACCTGTTTCATTTTATTTTTCTGTTGTGCTACTAAGATTTTTAAAATTACATATGTGGCTTGCATTATATTTTGATGAGACAGTGCTATTCTAAACCTTGGCTTTCTTATCTGGAAAATGAGGGGGATAGGCCAAAGATAGGTAAGGTACACTCATCTCAAAGACACTATGATTCCCCCCGATGCCTGATGAACTGTGAATTGACTACCTAGCAACACGAACCCCGGTCAAGGTTAATGGAGCAGACACAATCAGTGCTACACTCACATCCCCTCAGCACTTATTATTCTGGAACATCTGAGGGCATGCCAGCTTTTCTCCTTAAGATTCCCTATCAGCCTGTAGGAGGGGAGGCCAGCAATGCCTCTAAGAGCAGCCCACACCCAGTCATGGGTGGGAGTTGGAGGATAAACATCTCAGTTTCCATGTCCCCTGCCCTGGTTGGCATACTCTAGGCCAAGTTCTACAGTTTCCCAGAGGTTCCCCAGCAGGATTGCACCTCAGCACCCACAATGGTACCCTTCTCACTAATACCCCCTTTATTGGCTTCCTTCCCTTCCCTGTCTTACCTCCCCTTTCCCCTAAAATGCTTTCTGGAATCACTTCCGAAGTAAACTCCTATACTTCCATCCTTTTCTTAAAGCCTGTGTCTGGGTAGATGCAACCGAAAATAGTCAGCTCCTAGCCCAATAAGGTAATGATGTTTAAGGGCACTGTCCCAAGAGCCTTTCAATGGCTTTTCCTGTTTTATCAGCTCATCAGAGTCTCTGGCACATTAACCAACAAGTAGATGCTTAATGTCGTTCTTGAATCTGTCCGTTCCACAGGACAGCAGACGTGACGACTGGCACTCTCTCCTTGCCCTCCCAAACACGCGCGCTCACATGAATTGGCACTTTGAGCTACGTTTTGCCTGCATTAATGATTTCTATTTTAATGCTAGTTTCCAACCTCAGTTTTCATTAGACGGAGCTCCTGGTTTCATTTTCTCCTAATTGCAATAAGATGCCCTAAGATATCTTAGGCATGATGGGTCCTGGGTGGGTGTAAATTGTTTGCTGCTGTTGAAGACACTCTGGGAGGGAACCTTCTGGGATCTGACAGGAAGTTGTTCCAGATGTCAGAAATCCAACGCCAAAAAATAAAAATAAGCTCCAGTTACTAAACTGATCAGGGTCTGGCATTTCGGAAATAAGAGAGCCTCTCAGATGAGCAAAATCTGAGCTCTCTGGAAATGGTCCAGAGATACAGCAAATATATGGCTTAGGAATGTTCTCGAAGCTAGAAGATGGAGTGTGGCCATTTAAGGAATCATTTTCTCATGTCACATCAGGAATTAGAGTCCTAGAAGAACATTCTCTATCCACCCTACACCCTCTCATTGTATGAGTGAGGAGAACCAAGGCACAGGGAGATGAAATGATGGGTCTATGGACAGACCGATAGTGAGCCGAATCTAGAAAGAAGTTCATTGCTTTTTCCACAGCCCCGGAACACCAGCCCTGCTCTTTGTACAGAGAGCCAGTGATTCCAGACCACAACCATTGCTCCCACCCCCATCACCAGGGAGGCCTGGAGGGTCAGGACAACCAAGGGAAAGACCAGAATCTTTAGAGCTATCCTCTGGCTGCTCTAGACGATAAGAACCACAGTTGGTAGCTCCCCGACAGGGATTACCCAGGGTCTAGCTAGGGGGCTGGTGTGTGAAATGCACTGCATTACAAATGACAAATTACAAAATTAATCCAACCTTCTGAACCATCATGACAACTGGAAAAGTAATTTGGGCACACCTCATGCCCTTGGGCTCTCTGCTAGGCCACCAGGGGTCTGAATCACTTGGGCACTTCTCTGCAGCTGTTATAATTGAAATAGTGGAGACTGGTCAGACAGTGAGCCAATTCGAAATACAGAAACATGATTACCAAGTTTCTTTCACCAGATATTTGGTTGAAGTCTGGCATGTGATTTACACCCTCCTCTCATTCCTAGAATTCTCCAGTAATTACATGGATATGAGTTGTATCTTATCCCAATGCTGATTAAGTTCTTTAGGGATAGAGATAATATTTTTTATTCATTCACTCATTTATTCATGCGTGCACGCAGGCATTTATTCCACAAATGAGTGCCTTCTAGAAGTCACTAGGGATGGGAGATAGTGCTAGGGGAAGTAGAGAACAGAATAAAAGCTGTCTCACACCCTTCAGTGCCTTCCCATATTACTCGAAATATAAGCCCAAGTCCTTAGAACCATCTGTCAAATCTGTCCTGATCCCCCAATCCTTTCCTATATGTCTGGTATCATGATATTCATAGTCTGGTTGGAGGTAGAGAAGGCCATTAGGTGAGGTTATAAGGGATGACTAGTTTCATTTCTTTAATTTCTTTAACTCACTTATTCATGCATGCATTATTTGACACCCATTTAATCTGACCTCCATGTCAGGGCCTGTGCTGAATGCTGGGTTATTGATGGTGAATGATGTTTCAGTTCTCATGACCCTTATAGTCTACGGAGGGGAGCTCTAGCGAGAAAACAGATTGGCCAATGTCTAAACAATCACACGTTCTGATAAGCTCTCTGAAGAAAAAACAAGACACAGGGGAAAGAATAATGGGAGAAACCTAATTTATACTGAGGGCCGGACAAGGCATCTCTGGGGGAAGTAATCTTTAGAAAGAGGCCCTGAAGAGGAAGATGAGGTAGGCAGGGGTAGAGGGAGAGAAAGGAGATTTTTTTCGGAGGGAGGGAAAGGCCGGGCATACTTGTAGACCATTCTTCCCTTGGGCAACTGGAGGGGCAGGTGTGGGGGGGGTTGGGGTAGAATGTAATGAGGCTCTCTCAAGGTACAACCACCTCAACAGGTAAGATTTCTGGGTGGAGAGTTATGGAGAGTGATGTCCATATCGCTGACTCCCCTACACACACACACACATACTCACCCTCCTACTGGGACACATTTTGTTGGCCAGAATTAAGTAGAGTTCACTCCTACATGCAAAACAGGAAGATTTCTCTTTGCTTTCTTCATCAGCTTCCCTAAAACTTCGTACCACAAAGGACACACTGAACCTAAAACCAGAAGGCTCTTCCACTTGTGAGTTGAACTTGAACTACTCGAAGCTTTTCTTGTCTGTTAATATGAAGATACGGGGCACCTGGGTGGCTCAGTGGGTTAAAGCCTCTGCTTTCGGCTCAGGTCATGGTCCCAGGGTCCTGGGATCGAGCCCCGCATCGGGCTCTCTGCTCAGCAGGGAGCCTGCTTCCCTCTCTCTCTACCTGCCTCTCTGCCTATTTGTGATCTCTGTCAAATAAACGAAATCTTTAAAAAAAATATGAAGATACTATATTTGTCCTATCTCCTCACGATTTTTGTGCAAAGGTTTAAAGAATTAACATTATAAAATATATATCTTTTTAATTTGAGACTCAATTTTTAGAACACTCTGAGGTTCACAGCAAAATTGAGTATCAAGGTACAGAGATTTCCCATACAGCCCGTGGCCGCCCTCCCCCAACACACAGCGTTCCCAACTATCAGCATCCTCCCTCCCCTGGAGCGACTGTTTCGATAACAACTTAGCCTGTTTGTACTTTTCTTCCTGAGTGTAAAACTACTTGTACCAGAGTAGATGAATTAAATTGCACCACCTTTGTACAAGGCAGAGCACTCATTGTACATGCAACGAGGGCCTGAAACTGAAAATTATCTCAATTTTGTCGTTTTCCTTTTGAATGTTTGCTCTCCGAATCCGGCCAGCATCACAGCTTCCCTATGGGGAGCTAACTCTAGTTGTTGCTTCCTTGAACGTTCCCTCCTCCTCCCCGTTAGAACATTTTTCTTCTATTTTTAAAAGCTGTTGTGAAAGTGCTAGTCTCTGAAAGGGATTAAGTGGGTTAATTTGCATTAAAAAGCCCCTTTATTTAGCGGGTATTTAAAATCTCTAAATACCACCACCACTATCCACCCCTCCCCCCAGATGGTGACTGGGGGGGGGGCACGGGTTCCAGCTATAAAACGCCCTAGACTAAACCCAGCCCAGCCCATTCCCCCGCACCCTCCTCCGCCCCCTTCCGCAGATTTGGAAATCTTGTCTTTCGTATCAGGTTGCACGTGAAATCTTTGTCAAATCTTTTTTTGTACACACTCATAAATAATACTACCCGCAGTATCACTAATAGTCACAAGACACAGTGGGTGAATTTCAATGACTGAGCTGCCGGGGAGAAAATGAATGGACTGTTAATAAGATCGCTCTCAAATAATAGTTAAATTATTAAACCGTAGTGTGGGGGGTGCCCCTTCCTTAGTGTCGCAAATTAGATTTGGAGATGCAAGGGTGAACATCTCAGGAATATTACATTGCAGAGCCCTTTGGAGGGATTTTAAGCTCTTCTATAGCCTTTTCGCCTTTACCGGAGCTCATGTTGATTTCTATTTTTCGTTGGCTTTTATTAGCAGAGGGTGTAGCAGACAGTATCGGTTTTCTGCCACATCCCCTTGGTATCCACCTCTGTGCCAAAGTCTCCTTACTGCAAACACCTGCAAAGCTCCGCCAGCAGCCGGGGGAATTTCTGGAGCCCCACGAGCACCTGGGCCCGCCCTCAGGGCAAGCCCCGGGTGCTGGAGGGCTGATCCCTCCACAGCTGTCCGCCTCTAGACGGATGCCAGTGGGGAGATGAATGCCCAGCGGCCTCTCCCCCCACGGGAGCAACTCGGGTGGGCTGACTCTCTCCGCTCTGTGGCAACAATGGGCTCTGGCAGTTCCCCAGCAGGGCTGAGCTCTGGTGACCCCCAGGGGTCCATAACATCCCCTTTACTGGTTCCCTTCCCTTCCGGCCCCACTTCCCCCACTGCTGTTTCCTCAAATCACCCCCCAAAGAAATGAAGAATTCTCAAAAATCATTCTCTTAGGTTCAGCTTCTAGGGTAACCCACAGCAAGACAGGAAGTGAATGTAAGGATTTTTCTCCCCCTACTAATTATCACGAAGCAAAGGCAACACTTCAAATTCCCTTTCACAGGGACGCCTGGGTGGTTCAGTGGGTTGGGCCTCTACCTTCAGCTCAGGTCATGATCCTAGTGTCCTGGGATCGAGCCCCGCATTGGGCTCTCTGCTCAGTGGGGAGTCTGCCTCCTCTTCTACTCTGCCTCTCTGCCGACTTGTGATCTCTGTCAGATAAATAAATAAATTTTTTTTAAATTTCCTTTCACAGAGCAACTTTGCTAAGTCCCCTGCTCTTGAGGCATGGCGGCATTTTGCAGCGGGAAAGCCCCAAGTTCAGATCCTGTGTTTGCCACGGACTGGCTGACTGACCTGTGTGACCTTGCTCAAGTTATTGCCTCAGTGAACCTCAGTTTCCCCGCTTTTAAAGAGGGATAATGGTATCGCCCTCCAGAATTATTTTTTTTTTTTAAAGATTTTTTATTTATTTATTTGAGAGAGAGAGAGAGAGACAGTGAGAGAGAGCATGAGCGAGGAGAAGGTCAGAGAGCGAAGCAGACTCCCCATGGAGCTGGGAGCCTGATGTGGGACTCGATCCCGGGACTCCAGGATCACGCCCTGAGCCGAAGGCAGTCGTCCAACCAACTGAGCCACCCAGGCGTCCCACGCCCTCCAGAATTATTAAGAGCATTAACTAAGTAGGTTAACTATGACATAACTGTGTAGGTCAACAGCGCAGCCCAGAGCCTGGCATGTGGTAGCCAACCAGTACATGCCAGTTCTTTCCCCTCCAGTAGGTCGCTCCCAGCCTCTTGCCGCACCACGCCATGTTCCTGTCCTTGTAGCTTTTCTCCCGGGAGAATAAAACAGAGACCCAGAGCAAGAATACACCAAGATCCGAGATCTTTCTGTGACTACCGAACGATGGTAAAGATAACCATGAGGAAACCCTTATCTGGCTAAAATTTTTTTCAGTCCACTTTTTTAACTATTTTTTTTAAAAATTCTGACACTAGAGATTAAGCTGAATTGTATTAACATTCTACTCTTGTATTCTACGACGGCAAACAAAAAAAAGTCATAAGCAAAAAAACCCAAAATAAAACAAAACACAGAGAAGCATATAAAACTAAATATGGAACTGAGCTCTAACAGCTGAATGGAGAAAGGAATTAAAATAATTTAAAAATCACAAGTTTATGGTAAAGTGTTAAGAAACTGAACATTTACAGACTATTTAAAAACTGAAATTGCTGAGTGTTCAGAAACTACCCAGATGGATCAAGAGGGGTGAAGAGCCAAAAAAGCATAGCGATGAATCTGCATGGTTTCCGCCACTCCCCATGCTGCCCGTCTCTGAGGGGAACCTGGCACCTAGGTACTGAGCTGGGCTAGTGCTGGCGGCAGGCCCTGGGCCGGGCCGAGATAGGGTAGCTCGTCCACTGCCAGGTACTTTCATGGGGCTTGCAATTTTGATCTCTACCCAGGACACCTGGTGCATCTTGGTGATTGGGGGGCACTCTGACACCCCATCAGGCAGCCAATTAAAATGCTTGGAATGGGGAATTCAGGAGTCCTCCCAGGAGCTGCGTCCAAACCTGCCCGATAGCCTTTCACCTCTAGAGGGTAGATTCAATGTCACCGAATCCAGGGTGGCCAAACGTTAGAGGAAAGAGGGACTGGAAGTTTGCCAATGGGGGCAGCTTGGTCCATGTAGCCGTGGAAGGCCACGCTGTCCCTGAATGATATAAGGCTCTGGACGGAGTCCCTCCAGCCTGGGGTGGAGGCAGAGGATGGGCACATGTGAGAAAATCTCCCACGATGGCTGCCAGTGTTTTGCTCTCCTGACCGCCTGCAAGGATGACCAGAGACCTGGCTGACCTCCCGGGTTGGGGTGACTCCAACGTGACCAGACTGGTCCATCTGACACCCTCAGTGATGGATTGCCAAGCTCCGGCGGGTGTTGTGCCCTGCTCAGCTGGGACGGGAAGCATACTTCCGGTCCCCGGACTGGGCCCCAGCGCTCTCTCGTAGTATTTCCTTGATCTTGAAGCTCCCTTTCCCAGTGAGAGAGCCGCCCCGATAGTGGGGTTCATCAGGCTCAGGGGGACCGACGTCTCCTGCCAGCTGTGCTATTGTGCTGTTGTCCCCTTCCAGTTTGTCAGTCATCGTAGCTAAGGACTTAAAGGTAGCATTAGTGGCTCCAGCCAAAGTTGTAATTCTCGGGCCAGTTCTCTTCTCAGATGTTGATATGTGCACCACGGTCCCCACAAATCTTGATCGAGTCTCCTTTCTTTCTGATGCTGCTGCTAACTTCCTTCACATGTGTGAGGAGCTGGATGGTGAATGTGACCTTTAATCCATTTTCAGTCCTATGTTGTCTTCCTGCCAATCCCTAGTGCTCCTCCCCCTGGCCTTCTGCCCTTCCCCTTCCCACCCACTCCCCTTTTCTCCTTGGGCCTGCAGTTTGGGGCCTTCAGTGGTACTAAAGGAAAGACTTGACCATTCAAAGTCCAGCTCCTCAGAACTGTGCTGGACACCGAGACAGGTGTGAGGAAAGGAGACATGCCGCACCCTCCGCACGAAAGGAAAACAAGTGAGACACTTGATGACATTTACATGAAGAAATTTTGTTCAACGAAAGACCCCTTAAAAAGGAGAAAAAGCAGGCCATAGAGCAAGAGAAGATATTAGCAAGTCCTATACCCCACAAAGGACTTCTATCCAGAATAGACTAAGAAACCCCTACAAATTGAGAAAGAAATAGAAACTCAGTCGAAAAATGAGCAGAAAGCTTGAACATGAGCTGCTCAAAAGAGGATATCCAAGCGACCAATAAACATCATAAAATGTGCTCAACCTCATCACTAATCAGAGAAATGCAAATCAAAATCGCTGCTATACATTGAATAGATGGGCAAAAATGAAAACATCTGACAGTATCAAATATGACCTAGGATGTTAGAGCAACTGGAACTCTCATACACTGTTGGGACCAGTGTCAAGTGGTGCCCTCGATTTGGAAAAGAGTTTGGCATTATCTGTTGAAGTTCAAGATAGTTCTACCCTAAGCCCCTCCAATATGTACTGTATAATTCCATTTATGTAGCTTTCACAAACAGACGAAACAAGTGTATAATTTAGGTATGCATATGTAGGTGGCAAAACAATAAAACACTGCAAGGAAGTCATTCCCATAAAGTCAGGGAAATGAAGGGAGGAATTTGTAATGGGCCAGGAGGAGTCTAGGGGAGAGGTTGGCAATGTTCTATTTCTTGACCTGGAGTGTTTGGTCTACAATAATTCATTATGCCGCATGTTTGTACTTCATGTACCTTTCCATTTGTGTGTTGTATTTCATTTTAAGAAAGTTTAAGGAAACCCTTTCTCCCAGTATTCTCTAAGAAACATTGGTTAATGAGATTTTAGTTCCTCACAGAAAGGATTTCATGGTCAAATACAATGCAGCACAGGCATAAATAAGGATGAATAGGTCTTTAATATGCCAAGGTACCTTGTGACATTCCAAGAGGAAGCAAGTGTATGCCCTGATTTATGTGACCATGGAGCCCTTTTCCTGAGGGACATTTTACAGAGCATATACTTAGGGGAAGGGATGGAAAAAAACCACACAGCAAGACCCGGTTTTATGAGCCTGTTGATCTGGTCCAACCCAGGGCCTCAAGAGCTTTGTGCAAAGCCTAAAATGCAAAGCAGCAAGCAAAGTAAGTTTTAAGTTGTGCTGCACTGGAGGCCCTCACTGTTCTTAAAATGTTCATAATTTCAGGCGTTTACTTGATTGATCCCAAATAATGAATAGTGAGGGGTCAGCCCACACCCATACCCATACCTTCTACCACGCTTGCTCCAGTTTTCTTAGTCATTACATTGATCCTTGTTCGTGGATGG
The DNA here is from genome assembly GCF_020171115.1 of Neogale vison. Classification (NCBI taxonomy): domain Eukaryota; kingdom Metazoa; phylum Chordata; class Mammalia; order Carnivora; family Mustelidae; genus Neogale; species Neogale vison. The sequence continues at coordinate 118,365,795 of NC_058105.1, read as the reverse complement.
ATGGAGCAACCTATATGTGCTTCCTTCTTATTTTATGCTTCTGTCAATTTCTAAGCAAAATCATTCTGATGGGATCCCACAGCCGCCCTAGTGCTGGTGCGCTAACTCTGCACTCACCAGGGCATGAGGTCAGTTAGCTTTCATTGCATGACCACCCCCAGAAGTGGCCTAAACCGACAACCATAATTCTGTGCTCTGGAAATTTGGGGTGGGCTCAGATGGAAGAGTCTTCTGCTGGTCTTAACTGAGTGTCATCTATGTGTCCACAGGCCACGGCTGGGCCAGCCAAGACACTGGCTGGCAGTTAGCTAGGATACTGGAGGCTGCCATTTTAATTCCAGACATGGATTTCTCTCATCATCCATCATGCAGCCCTGGATGGGCTTGTTCACATGGCAGCTCTAATAAGAGTCCTAAGGATAGCAAGAGGGGCACTTGGATGGCTCAGATGCTTAAGCTTCGGACTCTTGATTTCAGCTCAGGTCATGATCTCAGGGTCCTGGGATTGAGCATCCCCACTCAGCTCCCCATTCAATAGAGAGTCTTCTTGATATTTTCCCTCTCCCTCTGTCCCTTCCCTCCATGCACGCTCTCTCTCTCTCTCAAATGAATAAATAAATCTTTAAAAAACAAAACAAAACAAAAAACAAAAACAGGAATGGCAAGAGAGGGATAGCCCCAATGGGCAAGTGCTTTTCAGATCTTTGCTTGTATCACATTTGTTAATACCTTATTGGTCAAACAGATCACATGGCCAAATCTGGAGTCTGGAGCCTGTAGAAGGAGCCTACACAAAAGTATGGATATAGGGAGATGGAACAAATCAGCAGCCATTACTAAATCAATCTGCCAAAGGTATTTCTGGCGTCATAGCCATTCATGATCAAAACTGTCTCTAAAACTTCGCTGACTTATGGCATCTCTGGTACCATCAAATTCACTGCTGAATTGTATTTTTAAAAACAAACCTGTTCATCTGTCTTTTCAAGGAATGATCCAAATACGAAAGGCTGATTAAAATAGAGATCTATTACATTTTCAAAGATATGATGAAATGTAAATAGTTCCCCCTAGGGAGAGTGTGCAAGATGATTATTCAAGGAGAAATTTAATTATAATCTAAAAAAACCCAGGAATTCTAGGAGATATGGATTATCATTAGATTGTGTTTGTTACAGAAACACAAAAATGATGACTTTTCCTTTAATTCCATTTGTTTTTAATTTAAGAAAATCTGTTCCTTGGTTTTTTTCAACATGACTCTGTCATGTTTACAACTTAACTGTTGCAGACTTGGAATTATTATCTAAGACTGGACATATGAACTTTGTCTGTCAGAAGAGCAAAAGCCTGTCCTGTTGGGTAACAATGGCAGTGGGAGGCAGTCATGAAAAGGCAGAACACTCCCAAGTCTGCTTTCTGTTGTTTTCAGGCATTGACAGTCTTCGGCTATGGCCATGCTGAGTTGGAAGGGGTCTCCCATCTTCAAGTCCTAACAGTATTTGGGGGCAATCTGTCTCAGCAGATAGCAAGGATCATCATGTGACTCCAGATGGGAATACCAATCTTGATTCCGTTTGACCACTTAAGGCCGCCATCTTGTGCTGATTTTGTACTATCAAGACCACAAGAAAAGATTGTCACTAAGAATTTTAGACTTTCAGTTTGGTTATCTATAGTTAAGATGTGCTCCTTTTTGCTTTGGATGACACTGAAGTCTGTAGACAGTATAGAATTTGATCAAGTCATAGTTTTGTCTAAACTTTTCAAGTTGAGAAGATAGTGATGCTGATAGAGTAGCACCCGTTGCCAAATTCTTAACAAGAATCATATCATTTAATCCTTACAGCCACCCCCCCCATCTCTGTTTGACGTCGGAAAAAAGCCAGAGGCACCGAGAAATTAACTAACCTGCCCAAGGACCGATGACTTGTGAATGATGGCATCAGGATTTGAATCCAGGTCTGATTCTAAAGTTCCACTTTTAAGTACTCAGCCCTGCCACACCTTGAGGCGAACTTGCTGGGTATGTCTGGGCACCACCATCATCGTCATCTATACTTTTGTTGAGTGCTCACTGTTTGTAGTGTGGGCAGAGCTGTGCTGGAAGTGTGGCATAAAAATGCCTCTTGCACAATAGAACGTGGGATAAACAAGCTTATAAATAGCTCTCTCTAGTTGGCAGCCTTGGTGGAGAGGGAAAGCATAAATTAAAAGAACTTTGTCAATTGACAAACCTGCTTTTAGTTAGGAGTTTAACACCCTCCACCTCTCTCAACGGATCTCTGTAAGAATTTATAACAAGGAGCAAAATGGAACGATTTGAGTCCTAGCCCATCTCCGCTATGTCCACCCTGAAAGTGATTTACTTGACGAAGTCATATGAATTTAGGGAACCCAAGAGAGACCAGAGAGATCCTGGATATCTCACAGCTGTAACTTTCGATACCAAATCCTTTAGAAATGACCTTTTACATTTACGTATGGTTTTGTCTCTGTCTGAGGTCAGTTAAGGGCATAGACTCAGGAAACAGACTGCTTGGGATCAAGCTCAGAGCTGCCATGTTAGTAGCTGTGTGACCTTGGATAAGTCATTAAACCTTTCTCAGCCTTCACTTCCTCAAATGGAAAAAGAGAATGATGATAGTGTTCTTTGCAATTGAATTATTATGGAGATTAAGATAATATATGTAAAAACACAGTGTCTGGTACATAGTAAGTGCTATTTAGCTCTTAATTATTGATATTGTTATTCTGCCACACAGCTTGAATCCAGTAGAGGTTTTCAGTTTTTTAAATTAAAAATGTTTTAAGTAATTTAAAAATTTTTTAATAGAAAAAGCATTTTTTTCTGATTTAGTAAAAAGTAATATGTGTTCGGGACGCCTGGGTGGCGCAGTTGGTTGGACGACTGCCTTCAGCTCAGGGCGTGATCCTGGAGTCTCGGGATCGAGTCCCGCATCGGGCTCCCAGCTCCATGGGGAGTCTGCTTCGCTCTCTGACCTTCTCCTCGCTCGTGCTCTCTCTCACTGTCTCTCTCTCTCTCAAATAAGTAAAATAAAAATCTTTAAAAAAAAAAAAGTTAAAAAAAAAAAGTAATATGTGTTCATCTGAAACTAATGATGTACTATATGTTGACTAATTGAATTTGAATTTAAAAAGTAATGCATGTTCTATGTGAATGTTTAGAAAATGCAGAGTTATGCAAAATTGCCTTCAAATTTTAAGTATCCAAATTTGACTGGCCTGAAGTAACATAGTGAACAATCCAGAACTTAGTGGCTGGATGCAGTGATCATGACTCCATCATTCTAGGTTGGCTTCCATGGATCTCTGCAGTCTTCTGGATGCTTGGCTGGACTGGGTGGCTGAGCAAGACCTTATTCACAATTAATAGTTGACAGGATGTTGACTAGGACACCTCGGTTTTCCCCCACATGACGTTTCTAGCAGGCTGTTCCCTTGCTGGAGAACAGGCTCTTCCCTTCTTCTCATGGTGGTCTCAGTTTTCCAAGTGCAGCAGCAGGAGGCAAAGCCCCGAAACCCAAACATTTTTGTGCCTCTGCAGGTACCACATATGCACATGTCCCATTGGCCAAACCAGTTACATGGCTAAGCACAGATTTAAGTGGTCGAGCGACAGATTACACCTTTTAATCTGAGGAGAGCCAAAGCCATAATGCAAAGGTGCAGAAATAGAGATGGGAATAATTTGTGCTGAGATTTTGGAGTTCAGCACAGATAAATACTGTTAAAAATTATGTACAGAGAGGGGCGCCTGGGTGGCTCAGTCAGTTGAGCATCCAACTTTCGATTTCAGCTCAGGTCATGAGCTCAGAGTTGTGGGATCCAGCCCCGCGTGGGATCCAGCCCCGCATGGGATCCGTGCTCAGCAGGGCGTCTGCTTGGGATTCTCTCTCTCTTCCCCTCTCTCAGCCCCCCCCCCTGCGCTCTCTCTCTCAGTCTCTCTCTCAAATAAATCTTTTAAAAAATTACATATATGTAAATACATATGTGTGTATATATGTATACATACACACATATATTTTTACATGAAAAAATATACACCCAAACAAAAGTGGTATTTTTTTAATGATTTCTGTATATTTTTTAAGTGATGATATTAAACATGATGTTTGTACCTTGTGTTTTTTCCCCATTAATTACATCCTGAGACATTATAATGTCCTCATTTTAAGATGGGCATAATAATACATTGTATGGATTTACCATGACAAGTTTAAACAAAGTATCTTGTAGGACTTACAGGGTGTTTCCAATTTTGCAATGAACTTCTCAATATGTGGACTTCTATTCATTTTTCTAATTAGTTCCTTGGTGAACATGTTTCAACCTCTGACATATTGCAAGAATACAGAAAGATACTATCCAGAGATGATATTCAAAATACTCCGCAACAGAATGGATATTGACCTCTGCGTAGAGCACAGTCCTCAAGGTAACTCTTACATTGCTGGACTCAGAGGTCCAGGTGACAGGAGAGAGGGCCGGCAGCTGGGTCAGTGAGTGGTTCTCAAAAGTGGTGTTTGTGGTAGGATATCTTATTTCCATGACAAGGGATCTCAGCCTTGGAGGAATGTATGCGATCTGTTTTCCATCACCTTCCCCAACAGGAGCGGGTGTCTATTTTTCAAATCTTTGCCAGTTGGATCCATGATAACAACAAAAATATTATCTTTTATTTTGTATCTTTCTAACCATAAGTGAGGGCATTTTTTAAGGTTTCATCACCACTTCTGTTGTGTTGTTACTGTTGCTTTTGATGACTTGCTTGTTTATGGCCTCTGCCCATTTTGAGGGTAGGGGGCAGGTTTTTTTTTTTTTTTCATTAAAAAGCTAGTATTTATTGATGCCTTACAGTGTGTCACTACACTAAGCTCTTAATACGCCTTACCTATTTTAATATTCACCGTGACCATATAGAGTTATTCCGATTCCCATTTTAGAAACATGAAAATAGAATCAGAGATTCAGTAAGTGCCCACCAGGATAGTGTTTGTAAGTGCTGGGGCCAACCATCAAATCCAGACAGCTAGATCCTCTGACGGATGTTCTTAATCATTCTGACCCTATTCTCTTGCTCCTGCAGTATTTACTCATAAGAGCTCTTTACATATAGATAGTCACTGTTTTAATACATCTTGTACATTTTCCCTACTTTGTCCTTCTACTTCGAACTTTCCTTATGGCATCGCTTGCTGTATAAGAGTTTGAAAATCTTACAGATGCACTTTTCTGTGTGAATTGTTTTTTTCAGTTTGAGGTCTAATTGACAAATAAAATTGTCATATATCTAAAGTGCACACCATGATGATTTGGTACGATGTACACTGTGGAAAGATTAACTCTTATCGAGTAAATTAACACACTCATCACCGCCACATTATTTACTTTTTATTTATTTATTTTTTTTGGCGAGAACACTGAAGTTCTACTCAGCAAATTTTAATTATATAATGCAGTATTATTAACTATAGTCACGATGTTATACATTAGAGCCTTAGAACTTATTTGTCTTAGAACTGATAATTTTACACAGTTTAAAAATCTTTGATATGGTCAAATATCTCAAGCTGCTTTCTTAATGGGTTTTGTCTCTAATAGCATTCTCAGATGTTCCCTATCAGAAGGATATAAAAATATTTATGTTCATTTTCTTCTATATAGAACTTCAGAATTGCCTGTGCTAGTAACATATATGTGCTTAGGCCCCAACTCAGACCTGTTGAATCAGGATATCTACAGTGAGAGATAGATGTTTTTGCTTTTAAAGAGATACACAAACTTACAGTCCAAGAGGACTGGTAAATGGACACATTTAGCTCTTCTCAAGGCATGTGAAATTGAAGAAATAATAAATTAAGAATCTATCTACGAGATCTATTCCAGATGGGTTAAAAAGTTAGGTGTGAAATCCCAATATTAATTTACAGAAGACCATGTAGGAGAATATCTGAAATCTGTATTAGAGTTTTCTAAAGAAACAGAACCAGTAAGAATATACATATGGAGAGAGGGAGGGAGGGAGGGAGAGAGAGGGAAAGATTTTAAGGAATTTCCTCATCTGATTGCAGGCAATAGAAAGTTCTAAATCGGCAGGGTGGGCTCACAGGCTAGAAATTGCAGCAAGAAGTTAATGTCTTGAGTCTGAAGGAAGTCTGGAAACAGAATTCCTTCCTCTTCTGGGGACCTCAGACTTTTCTCTCAAGGCCTTCGACTGATTGGGTGGTGCCCACATACACTCGGTACGGTGATCTGCTTTGTCCAAGTCTGCTGCTGTAAATGCGAATCACACGTCTAACATACCTTCACAGCAACATCTAGATTGGTGTTTGGTCCAACAGCTGACCACAATAGCTTAGCTGGGCTGACAAAGAAAATTAACCACCACAGACCGTAGCTTTACGACCCTGTGGTAGGAAAAGATTTTTAAATCACACACACACAAAGTGAGATAGAAAGAGAGGTTGATTTGATAAATGGTTTGAACCAGGGAAAAATGTTATACAGTTCTTCCTCCTCATTTGAGATGCCCCCCCAACAGACCAGAGCCCATCTAGAAAATATTCTTCACGGGATCATTGCAACTGCTTCCTTGCCAGAGAGCTATTTTCTTACACTTCTGTGGCTCCCAATAAACACCAAGAAACACAGGACAAGAACATAAAAGAGACAAGTGTGTTTTAACTTAGGCTCCACAAACCTAGATATTAGCCATGGCACCACAAGGGCCCAAGCCAAAATACCGAACAGTGATGGATATATTGTTTGCCTAATTTAAAACAAGTCTGATTTATTTTTAAAAACGCGACCTCAAGACACAACGCACCAGACGTGATATGGAATGTATTATATGCCTAACCAAAAAACAAAATGCTACTTGGTACAGTGGATTTGAAAATTATCTTGCTATTAATAGAACTCCGGGATGGCTGTGATCTGTTGGATTTGATACATTCAGGTTTTGGCAGCTGCTGGGGACTGAAAACAAGACGTTCCTTACATTATTACTTAATAAAGAAACTAGGTCATAAAATAGCCCTTTGGTGAATTTTTTTAAAAAAGATTTTGAAGAGCCCAATTTCATCCTTTACTAAGTAAGTCTGTGTTGCTGAGTATGTTTGGCAAAGTAGCAGCGTGATTAACAGAGTCCTTCTCTGGAACCGTGTGACCTTGAGAGGGGCTTGGGGTACCCGCAACAAATATCTGTTGAATCTGAAGCCGTCCTTCTCTTTCCTTTCATAGTTTGAGGGTCTGACACTGAGCTACTGATTGAAATGTTTGGATTGAGGACCTTTACAAACGTATCTGTTGGGCAGATAACGTTGTCAAGACTTTAAGGTAACACCGATCTGTTCTCCTAGGTTCCAGATACTTTTTAAAGGTTCAGCTGAAAAACATTGCTACCTCTTGGCCCCACTAAAAACAAGTTTTTTTTTTTAGTTTTCATTTTAATTCCAGTTGGTTAACATAGAGTGTAATATTAGTTTCAGGTGTGCAACGTAGCGATGGAGCACTTCCATCTGTCACCCGGTTTGTTTTTTTTTTTGAACGAGATCGCCTGCAAAGCAAAACAAAAAACTTCAGTGAATTTTAGGGTTTGGTGTTTTTCATTTAAAGAAGTTGTGTTTCAGGTTGTATTCCTGGTAGTAGGTTCTGAGATGAGGGTTCATAAAAACCAGTAAGGAAATGCACCAGGAAAGGGAAGAACCGAGAAGGGAGATGTAGCATGCCAAGCCCCGAGGAGAGTAGCTTGGGCTCAGTCCTGCTCTGGGGACAGTGTAAGCCTTCATCAGGGGAAAAGGGAGCTGCAGTATTTGCAGAACCGCCCTCCCCCATGATAATCAGTGGATCGAGACAGTGTAGCATAGATCTCTAGGCAATTCTGGATGTCCTTGCATGGACAAAGTAGGTTCTGTCTGCCTATGGATTGTCCTACAACAAAGAGCTAGAGGTACCCACCGGGTGTGGTGAGGGCCGTGACAGGTGTATGTGTGAAGGTGATGAAGGGCTCTAAAAGGCGGGACGTGTAGACATATGCCAGCGTCTGCCTTCTTGTTCCACAAGGCATAATATGTCAGGGTCTCTCCACGAATTCAGAGCAAGCCTATATATGAAGGGAAGGAGTTACCATGTAGGCGACAAAAGATTTGAAGCAAGTCACCTGATTTGCCTTGGTGTTTCTGCCCCCCAGCTTGAGTCAGTAGAATGAGGTCAAAGAGGAGCTTACACTGGAGATGGACAACTCGGTCACACTTGCCTCGTGAGGGCACGCCCACCAATAGTCCCCAACGTCTGGGAGGTGGTGGACAATGAGCATATCTGGAGGGCAAGAACAGAAAACCAATCCTGAAGGAAGCACTTGGGTCTAAGACAGAAAAATGAGCTCCAGCCAGGGCTTCACTGAGGAGAGGAAAGGGAAGGGGATGGGGGGGAAACACCTGGAACTGGAATAGCCATTATTATAATCCTAATACCAGATAAAACTCTATTGTACAATATAAATGATAATGCAGTAAATGAATTATTTAAATAACCATAATATAAATTGAACACAATATGCACATTTTGAGTACTCAATAGCCATATGTGGGTAGTGGCTACTGTATTGGACGGTCTAGCTCTAGAACATTCCATCATCACAGAAAGTTCTGTGGGACAGCATTGACCTAGAGCTTACTGAATGGATCAAGGTTTGAGATGTAATGGGCCTCACTTGCATCTCAAACTCTTGATTTCTTCCTCTCCAGATTCAGCTCATAACAAATCAAATTTTGCCCGTGGGATTTCCCTGAAAACATTGCAGTAGCTTGTTAAGGGACAATAGTATGGTGATACTTTTTAAACTTTCTGTCTGGAGGTACCTTCGTTAAATGACCTTTGACTCCTGAGTTTTTAGTGGTTAAATGTTAACTCAGATTCAGTACACACTGAGCTTCCAGTGAGTATTACAACAACCAACCAGTCACGTTCGCTTTCTTCCTTGATTGCTGTTTTCCTTTACCTTTTTGTTCGGGTCCATTTTAATCTTTACAAGGAAAAGGAACAAAATTTGATCTCAAGGGGGAGGAGGCAAGAAGCCACGTGGGAGTGGAAAACGTGGCAGAATCTAACTTTCTCCCTTGTTCTGCCATCTCCCATTTTCACGTGGCCAGAGAAGGACAATCCCACTCCGATGTTTGGACAGCTTCAGACCAGACCCAGTGACCAGGTAGAATTGGGGCAGAGTATTGCCAAAAGCTTGGTATCCACAGTTGCTTTTGTTGATATTTCAGAGCGTTTTTTTAAACTGCAGATTGCCTTGGGGGCCCCTGTTGCAAAGTCTGAGGTTGAGGAGATCCTGTGTTATCCTTGATCGCCTTTTTTCCAAACTTGAATTACAGATTGCCTTAATTGGGGTCCTCTCCAAAGAAGACGCTGACCCAAGGGTTCAAGAGCAAGCACTTTGTTAATGGAGGAACTCCCAGAAACCCAGGTGGTGGACACGAGAGAGGAAAAGCGAGGAAGCTAGGGAAGATGTGCTCTCGGGCCAGTTTCTCAGACACAAATCTGGGATCCACGGCTTCAGAAATATCCCGCCGGAGGGTGAGAGAGCCGGGGCACTTATGCACCCTTTATCAGCAGCCGTTGGTTGAGGGATGTCAGGGGAGGGCATGTAGAGGAACACTTTGGACCTACTACTTTGGGCATGCAGGGACAAATGGGGCCTGCTGGAGGACAGGGGTGGACTTTACAGAGTCAGCTACACAAGCTTATGTTTATTTTCGAGTGGACAGAATAGACCCAGGGGTCTCAGAGTACAGCCTTTCCAGGTCCGAGAAGGGCCGCTCGTCTGGTGTGGAGGACACGATGAGTCACTGCCCACTGGAAAAACAAAAGAACTTTTAACGGGCAGTTTGACCCCTGGTCAGAACATCCCAGATAGTTGAGTGAAGGGGCAGAGCCTTTGGTATTAAATGCCTTGGAACCGAAAGCGCGGGGAGCCAGTGTTCTGGCTTTTGCACCAGAGAAGACATGAAACGACTTATTTTAACCGCTTGTCAGAGGCTCCATGGGCGGCTCGTGCATTCTGGAATTTCCGAGAGAGACTTACCAAATGCTTTCTGCTGAGGCTGACGAAGCCAAGCTGGGGCATCTGCATGCCAGGAATATATGGTTGCATATGTGCCACTGTTTATCTGTTTGCAAAATATGCCGTATGTTGACAGCCTGACATATGTTGAGCTATATGGAAGATCAGGCAGAGAGAAAGAAGAGCCAGAGGATAAGAAAGAGAGGAGAAGGGAAGATATGAAAGGGAAAACAAACCCTTGTGAGTTTGGCTCCTAAGGCGTGTATCTCACAGTGGAATGCATGGAAAGGATCTTGGCGATGATCTGGTCTGGTGCCCCCCGTTCCTAAATGAAGAAACCGAAGCCAGCATTCTCATGGCCCAATGACCAGAAAGTCAGGGGTAGGACCCCCAGGGTTCTGCCTCCCTTCCTGGTCTCCTTGCATTTTGGGCTTCCGTTTCTTTCACGCCCACATGCTCACCCACCTGCCTCCTGTCTTCTGCCCCGTCTCCTCCTATCCATCCAGTCCCTGTCCACTCTTCCGGGGCCTCGGTCTCCCCTCATGTTTCTCTATAAAATTATAATCCACTTGCATGCAGAGATTCTTTCCTCTTTGACCCTCCTCAGTGCCTGTCATAGAAGCTTCCAGATAGTAATAATAGTAATTGGCCATTATTGAGTGTTTACTATGTGTTAAGTACCATGTTTAAAGTTTGACCTGAATCAGCTCATTTACTTCTCCCATTAACCCTGGGAAATGAGTACCCACCGTTAGTCTTATTTTATACTCGAGGAACCTGTGGCACAGAAAGGTTAGGACACTTGCCTAAGATAACACAGCTGGGAAGTCAGTCTCAGGGCTGCTAATGCCAGAGTTCCAGCTCGTACCCACAAGCCTAGACTTCCTTCCAAGGACCATCTGAGGATTTGAATTTATTTCACTGCTGTTAAATGCTGACAAGATTGGTTTTATTAAAAAAATTAGATATCAGAGTGTGTAAGAACAGTTGTCCTCTCAAAAAGAAAGCAAAAAAGAAACACTAAGCAAATCATTAAGATCACTCAGATTTTCCTCAGTAAAAAGTAAGATGAGCTTCAGCAAATTATTTAAAATTTATTATCTCCTCCATCAACATAGAATAAAAGGTAAGTCCTTGTCCTCCCTCAGAAAAACAATTTTATAAAGGGTAGTGTCATTTATGAAACGTTTAAAACCCGAGGAAGGCCAGAGAACAGCATGAGTCATCATTAGTTGGCTAAAATCTTAGGCAGACTCGGGTCGGTTCAGAAGCACTGGAATCACCTCAGGAGTGTGCCATTACGGGGGGGCTGTGGGACCCAGCCAGCTAGAGCAGGGGCAATTCCGTGGCAGCCTAAAGATCAATAGCAGGTTCCCTTTCTTCCCTGAGTCCCCAAACCAACCACAAGGGAGCCGGTTGAAGAGCTTTGACGTGCGAGAACAGGGCCTTCTGGAACATTTAGATCACAGCGGGCCAGAGTTCCGATTGTATTTTCCTTGGGGGGAACTACATAGAGGTGGATGCTCAGCAGCAAGGGGGACACCACCTCAGACTCACAGGAGAGGCATGGCCAAGTGCTGGAGCAGCCAGGCCGCCATTGGACAGCGGGGGATGCTGGCCTAGCTACCCTCCCCCTCTCAGCGGCGCTTTTCTCCCACATCAAGTGGGGCTGACAATTCTCATCTGAAAAGGTTGTCCTGATGACCGAATAGCACGGGTTGGCTCCCCAATCTTGAGCCATTCACCTCTCCACTTACCAGTCAGGGTCATTGTGAGGAAAGTTTAGTAAAGGGATCTGTTACAAAAGTGTGAGGAAGGCTCAAGGGAAGCAGCTGAGGGGTGGTTCGAGACCCAAGGCCAGCGATCCATCCATCCATCCATCCATCCTGGGGAGCTTGTTATCATGCCAGGCCTGAAGCGGGCAAAAGAAGGGAGTGTGGGCCCAACTGGGGAAGTGTTTAGAGAAGGCAGCAAGACCTTGGCCCTGCACCCAAGCAAGCGCCCCAGCTTCACTCTCCTCCTGCCCCCATCTCCTGCTGGGGATCCCCATTGGCTATGCTCAGCCAGAAGCAAGGGAGCCCACGATGTGACCCAGGAAGCCCAGCCTCCCGGGGAGGGGGAACAGAGAGAGTGGCTGGGTGGGGACATGGGCAAAGGGAACCAATCACGCACACAGCCTCCACTAGCCTGTGCTCCTCCCCATTCCCTCTGCGTGAGTTTTCCCCTGCCCCCCCCACTTTCAGGAGCTGAAACATATTTACTTTAAGAAAGAGACTTCTTTTTTTTTTTTTAAGATTTTATTTTATTTATTTGAGAGAGAGAGACAGTGAGAGAGAGCATGAGCGAGGAGAAGGTCAGAGGGAGAAGCAGACTCCCCATGGAGCTGGGAGCCCGATGTGGGACTCGATCCCGGGACTCCAGGATCATGCCCTGAGCCAGAGGCAGTCGTTTAACCAACTGCGCCACCCAGGCGTCCCAAGAAAGAGACTTCTTAAGTCTCATCTTAAGCAGGGAAATCACGAGTTGGAAGGGCTGATTTTTTTTTTCTCTAGAATATACACTTGGGAAAGTTGGGTCTCAGCTCAGCTCTTGGAACATAGTAAATACTCAATAAAGTACTTGTCTCTGTTGCAGGCAGTCACAGATGAATGTGCAGCGGAGCGCCTCGTGCATGTGGCCGTTAACTTCTACAAAACATGTTACTATTAAAAATATGATCCTTTCCCATGATATTTTCTAACTGGATTTCTAATTTCTAGAAAAGATGATACAAGTGAGTTTTGTGTGTTCGTTTTATAACTGGCCCACCTTAATGAATTTGATTATTTGGCCCATTGGTTTTTCATTAGATTCTTTTGGTTTCTCCAGGCAAACAAGTAAATCATCTGGGACCACTGGTAAGTTTTTCCTCTTGTTGCTATTTAACATCTTATCACAGTGTCTAGAACCTATGGGGCAGTGTTAAACAACAATGGGACAACAACAACAACAAAGAATGGAACCATAGTGGTGAGATCAGGAATTCTATGTTTCTCTTTTACTTTATTGGAAATGCTATGAGCTCTTCTGTTGTTTGTTTGGTAACATTAAACCTGAAGGTGACTGTTGGTTAATGGGAGATACTCTTTGTCTTGTTAAGGAAGTGCCCTTATACTCTTAGTTAACTAAGACTTCTTTTATTTTTTATTTATTTTTGTTTTTTTAAAAGATTTTATTTATTTACTTGACAGATAGAGATCACAAGCAGGCAGAGAGGCAGGCAGAGAGAGAGAGAGAGAGGAGGAAGCAGGCTCCCTGCTGAGCAGAGAGCCCAATGGGGGGCTCGATCTCAGGACCCTGGGATCATGACCTGAGCCGAAGGCAGAGGCTTTAACCCACTGAGCCATCCAGGCACCCCTTAACTAAGAATTCCTACCAGGAATGGGCCTTATACATTATCAAATGCCTCTTAGACATGTGTTGAGACCCTTACAATCCTGGAATAAATTCTGCCAGATCATGATGCTTAATTTTAAAAAGTATATTTCTTTACCCTTTTTTTTCCCCTAGAGAAATTGTATCTCAGTTTGACTAAAGGTGAGTGCGTGCCTGAGAGTCATTTTCAGGGTGCTGAGGGACCAAAACGAGTGTGTAAAGTGAACGTGCAAAAGATTAAGGCTGATAAAGAATAAATGTGTAAGAGGGAAAGTGTATGTTGTGCATACGGTGATGTTTAAAACAATGTTGTATGAGAGGGAGCTGTGGCTCTCAGCGAAACGGGAACATCCCTCAACAGTCCACAGGCCACTGAGTCTCTGTTTTATCTCCAGCACCTTAGCAGTTTCTCGAAGAAGAGAGAGGCTGAAAGTGGGAAGATTCTGGATATCCCCAGTTGCGTGTTCAGCACAGAATTCCAAGCAGAGATAAATCAGGGTCCTGCAGATCTGTCTACTTTTCTGAAACTAGTCCCAGTGTCAGAATTTTCTCTTTTGTCTCTATTTAGGGTGGGTGAATTTATCCCAGTATGACCGAAGACAACACACTAAACAAGTGACAAAGCAAAATATAACGTAAGAAAGTTGCGGGTATGTTGTGACAGTTGTGTGTTGGGGGAGGGGGACACACGCATGCTTGGGATGGACTTCATGCTCGCAACCTGCGTGAATCCGGGCCACCCTGTGGTCTGCCTCAGCTTCTGCATTCAGAAGAAACGCCAGTCCAACAATTCAAAACAATTGAAAAACGATTCCGATTTTGCCTGTGGAATCGACAACAGGGAAAGAAGCCCTCCCATTCACACCACACGACCGAGTTCTCTCCGCGCCTCCAGCTCCCAAAGCTCGAATTCATTCCAACCCAGCAGTTGCCCCGCTTCTTCCCACTGGCTCTCAGAAAGTCCTCAGGCTTTCTCTCCAACTCAGCCTGACCTGGCCTTTGCCATTTTTTACCTTCTAGAGCTATTCTTTTCTCTGCCCTTCTCACTCTAAAGCAGTCAAGCTCTTTCTGGCTCAGCGCCTCGCCCGTGGCCCAGATCTGCACACCAAGGCCCAAGAACTAGCCGGCGAAGGTAAGGCCCTTAGCAGGCGGCGTTTCTATTTTGTTTTCTTTTGTTTTTCTAGAACACCGGCAGCAAGAACGTTCCCAGGCTGTCTCTGAACCTCTGCTTACCAGAGATTTACTTTCCCGCCTCCAGCAAACATTACACCATGTTCTAATCTGACAGATTCTAATCCCTCCCACTAGCACCAACTAAAATGTAGAACAACAAATAAACAACAAGGAGGTCAAAAGCAGGGAGACCGAGAGGGCTGGGTCGTCCTGGGCCAGGAGCTCTGCGGCCGGTCCAAAATTATGGTCGCACGAAGTGCCGTCTCTTCTACTTGGCCTGGTTCCCCTGAAGCTGAAGTTTCCCCCAAAGTGTTACTAAGGCCTCAAGAAAGAGGTAGAGGAGGAACAAGGGGGCAAGACAGTGTCTTTCTGTGTCTTAAAGCTGGAGGCTTTTCAAGGGCTGAGGAGAAGCTGGCCCAACAGGAGGGCGCTGCCCGCCGTGGGAGTTTCGGTCCCAGTCCCCGGCCCTCGGCCCCGTGCCCTCGGCCACCCTCCCTCCTCTAAAGCCCAGACGCCCCCTCGAGCAGAGTGAGGAGCCTATTTTTAAAGACCAGGCATACTCTGAATGTGTAATGACTTCTCCTTTTCTCTACCCGATGCCAATCAGTGACTCATCAACCATTTTCTAAATGACTATGTTTTCATTCCCCAGTTTCCTTCCCACTGCGATATTACAGAAGATTAAATGCAGCCCCTAGCTGCCTCCCTCTGCATTTCTGTGTCTTGTTTTAGAGATGGTAATGCCCCCAAAATAGAAGCATTTCATTGAATGCTGATCATTTCATGACAAGCAAAAACACTCGCGCATATGGTCCTAGGGGAAGATCTGTAGGACTTCCAGGAGGACGTTGGGTGAAACGAGAAGGAAATAGAATGGGGGACCATGAGAAATGGGATGTGTCGCCTGGGCATCGTGACCCACGCTCAACCTCGCTCCGGCTTCCTGGGCCAGAGCTTTTTATAAAGGAACCCCAGCTGCACTTGGTATAGTCACTTGCTACTGTGTGCTGTTCTCTGCCAAATGTTTGGTTTCCTTTCTGAGCTCTTCTGTTCTCCCCCACTCCTACCCCTGCCACCTGTTCCTGTCCCCTCACGACGCCTTCTCTAGTGCCCTGCGGTCCTGTCAGTAGCCGCAAGGGAAAGCGATGGCTTTGCTGGGATTTTCTCTTCCTACTCCTACTCCCAGGCACGACTGGGAGTTTCTAAACGGAGGCTTGTCTTTTGCTCCAAGAGCAAAGAGGGAGTTTGGTGGGTAAATATAAACCATCCGTCATTTCCAGGATAACGATGCTCCGCCGATCCCACTGCCGATGGGCCTGCGGTCTTATATTTTGGAAAACAAACAAACAAACAAACACAAAAACGCCAATACTGATCCGTAGATGTCGTCCCTCTGCTGTTCCAGGTATCTTCTATTGGCCCTTCTCTGTCATTCTCCGGCTTGCTCTTGGACTTGGGTGCGTGATCTATGTGCGTTTTGTCAGCAGGATTCCCTTAGGGACAGGTTTCCATTCGGGTCCAAACTGTGCAGAGCTCTGGAGGTGGCTCAGAGGCTTGGAGGCCAGTGAGTTCCGCGTCTTTACTCTGCTCAGTTCCCCCTTTGGGGACCCAAGGTCATTGCTTCTTTCAAGGAAGCCTACATGAGTCTCTCTTTCTGATCACCTCTCTCTCCCCTCACCCCTGAAGGCAGGGCTGCTCTGCCTCTGCTGACCCCGAGGTCCAGCATGTTCCCACCCACTGCCGTTGTGTAATGAGTCCCTTTATGAAAGAACCCTCTTGAAGTCCTCCTCTTTGGAATGTGCCATCTGTTTCCTGTTAGGGCCCTGACTGGCCTATCTTTCCCTCTCCTTTGCTCCGACTTTTCTCTCTCCTCCTGTGGCGTCTTCTGGCCTCCCCAGGCCTCTAGCGTGACTCATCGTGGGCCGTTCAATACAACGGCTGACCCTTTGGGAAGTGGCAGGAAAGGGGTTACAGTGAAAGGGAAGAACTTTTTGGAGGCAAGAAGCACAGTCCCGAGAGATCCTCAGGCTTCCGGGCTGAGTGTGATGACCATGAACATCAGCTGAGCAACGTATAGTTGCCGGGAAGAAAGGTCGAGGATGCATTCGGGGCTGGATCGCCCACTATGCCCTCAAAGCCCTCCGCATTATCGTCAACTTGTGCTGAGCCCGTGGGGCTTCTTACTCCGTGAACCATCCTCAGATCATTTAAGGCCACAGGATATCTATAGCAACTGAATCTCAATAATCATAATCATCATAATCACGGTAATGGCTGCCAATTACTGAGTGCCAACTCTGAACCAGGCACTGCGCCTGGTGTTTTGCCTCTGTAAATCAAATGGAAGTTTCCATCTTGCTCTTAAGGGTTGCTTCCCCACGGTATCTGGGAAAGGGACAGATTGGACCCCCAGTCCGGTCTCAAGTCGTCCACCTGCGTCACTCAGCTTCTCCGCCGTCGTGTGTTACTCCCGACTCCACCAGGGGGCGCTACAAACGTCTCTGTGGGTGGAAGTCGGGAACTCGGTGGCGGGGACCTTCCCCTCTGTTTGTTACTGTTCCCCCTGGAAAGATCTCGGAGAGCTTTCCAGGGTAATTGGGAGTCTCCACTCTCACTTTCCTCCCTAACACAACCAGACAGCTCTGCGGGTCTGGCAGCCTGTGCTAAGGTTTGAGGAGCATCAAAGGGGGAAAAACCACATGTGAAGAAAAGAAAGACTGTGAAACCTCAGGACCCTAAGGAGTTTAGGCGGTCACCGCCGGGCTCTTAGAGGCACACTCTAGTTCCTGTGCTTGTCCCCTGCCCTCAAGTCTTCTCCTCTCTGTGGGGTCTCTTCCTCCTTCACCTCTGCATCTCCCTTTTGAAATGGTCACGCACTAGAGCTGTTCTCACCCCACAGTACACCCTTTGCTCCAGCAGGACCTTTCCCCCAGTGCACATTAGTCAACAGGTAGTTCTGCAGCCTCCCGGGGCTGCTGTTCTGCCCAGGGTCTCTCCAGACCTGCCCGTTGATGTTGCCAGATTGTCCAATGGTAGCTATGGATCTCTCTATCTCTCTCTCTCTCTTTCTCCCCCAACACACACTTACAGGGATCTCCCAAGGACGGATATGAATTCTCAGAACCAACACAGTCTACACCCGGAAGGGGGAAGAGAACAATTTTCTCAAGTGCCTCCGCAATATGCAAGACCCCTCTCACAGGGCATGTGGTACCTCACGTTCTTTACAATTGTGATGGGTTCTTCTGGCCAGTTTTCCCTTTTAAGTTGTTCAGCTTTGGGCCTCTGGGAACAGGCTCTTTAGTGGCCCCCCCTTTGGCTAGACAAAGACCCAGTTCAGGTGTTGAAATAACCTCCTGTGAGAGCCATTGCATTTCTTGGCTAAGGTTCCCCCTGTTCCCTGGGCTCTGTCAGGGGAGGGACTTGGTTCCTTGCCCCAGGTTCCTATGCCTTCGCTCTAGACCCTCATAATCCCTGGAGGGGGGGTGCTGGGGTTCTTCTCATGCATTTTTTTGCTCCAGTGCATGACTCATCAATCCTGCCAGCTACGAACTGGCCTTCTTCATTCTCCCTCTATCAAATCCACAACAAGTCTTTGAGATGTGATCTCCTTGACTGTTTTCTTGAATCCATGGGCCTCCCTCCACCCCCCTTCTCCACCAGACCTGCTGCTTCCTCCACACTGGCTGCCCATCCCATCATCTTCCCTCTCATCATCCATCCTGTCCTTTATATGATGTCCCTCTTCACTTTAAAAAAAATGTTTTACTTATTTTTTTTCATTAAGTAGGCTCCACACCCAACATGGGGCTCAAACTCATGACTTCAGGATCAAGAGTCATATGCTTTACCCGCTAAGCCGGACAGGTATCCCTAGTCTTTGCTTTTCACTACTTGTACGTGGTTGTGCCTCCCCAATCTGAACTGTCAGCTCCATGAGGGCAGGGGCTTCTCCCTCTGATTTACTGCTGCACATCTTGTGCCTCGCCAGGGCCTGGAAGGTAGTAGGCACTCAATACTGGTTTGTTGAATGAATGAGCAAATTGTTGAGCTCAATTTCCTTATCTCAGAGGCAAGAGAGATTAGGCTTCTAGTGCTGTCTTGCATACAGCAAGCTGTCAGGGAACACCTGGTGGATAAATGAATATTTCTTTTGCTCAAGGCCACATAGCTAATTAGTGGCTACATTTAAATCAAGTCTCCTAATTCCAATTGATTCTTAAACTTTGCTGTGTGTTAGAAACCCCTGAGAAGTTTAAAAAATCCTAATGCCCAGGCTGCACCCTAAACCAATTAAACCAGAAATTTTTGGTGGGGTTGCTGGTGGAGACCAGAGTATCAATATTGTTTTGAGTGGCAGGGAAAGAGAAAGAGGGAGAGAGAGAGAGAGAGAGAGAGAGAGAGAGAGAGGTGGGGGAGAGGCAGAGGGAGAGAGAGAGAGAGAATCCCAAGCAGACCCCCACCCCAGCATGGAGGCCAACACGGGACTTGATCCCATGACTCTGAGATCACAACCAGAGCCAAAATCAAGAGTTGGACGCTTAACCAACTGAGCCACCCAGGAGCTCCCAGAGTATCAAGATTTTTTAAGAACTTTCCAAATGATTCCAGTGTACAGTCAAGGTTGAGAACCAAGCGTCTCCCCAGACAGACACCAGGGCACAGGAGGAATCTTAGCGAAGAAATGCAACAGGACTCAGGTAATCTCGTACTTCTCACACTGAAGTATCACAGGACAGGCTCCATGGGCTGTGGGATACCAGCGAGGGGGCACCTTCGAGCTGGACAATGAAGAAGTGGAGCAGAGGGGGGCAGTGCCTTGCTTTTAATAATAAGCGAGGACTATTACCCAACTACCTACCAATATAATGCAAGATCGGTGAAGCTCCCCGGCATGCTAGAGCTCCCAGCCCAGCCAGTGACATGAGACTTAAAGTCATTCACATCATATGTGATGCCAGAGATCAACTATCTCAGCATTTCTATTTTATGGAGACTGTGAACCCCTTTGAGAGTGACATGCCATCTTTTCAGTCCCTTAACATGTTAAAAAATCATTTGATCATTTTTGTATAGCGAATGATAAAGAAAAGAACCTGATTTTAAGCAAATACTGATGAATTTTGGATTGACAAGTAATAAAGTTTTACTAAGAAATTCATCTTAATTCAATTTTACTGCTATTCACAATCTGTAAAGACAAATTTTGATATTTGTCTGTTTAACAAGGGATGCATTTTATTGGTTTTAAACTGCTTATGTTAGAAACACTAGAATAGGGACGACATGGTGGCTCAGTTGGTTAAGCATCTGCTTCCAGTTCAGGTCATGATCCCAGGGTCCTGCTCCGAGGGGAGCCTGCCCCTCCCTCTGCTCGTGCTTTCTCTCTCTCTCTCTCTGAAATATAAATAAAATCTTTTTTTAAAAAAGCATTAGAATATGTCAACAGATTGATTTTAAATTCACATATTTTATGTGGTCACAGACTGAATGTATATTGAAGTTCAGTGGCCGTTGAAATTTATGTTCAGGGATCAAAAGAGACAAAACTTTTCTCATGAGAAGATGTTAATAATTCTTTCACTTTGTGCTTTTTAGTTGTGACCTATCTTGGGGTTTTAAAAAATAACATGTGGTGGTATTTGCAGGTGGGCCCTTGGGGAATGGTTAGATGAGGTCACGAGGGAGGGGCCCCATGAGGGGATTGGTGCCTTTCCAAGCAGAGGAAGAGTCCGTCCTCTGTCCACACCAGGGAAGAAGGCGGCCTACAAACCAGAGGGCTCTCACTGGAGCCCAGCTAGGCTAGTTCCCTGACCTCAGGCTTCCAGCTTCTAGAACAGAGAGAGATCCGTGTCTGTTGTTTAAGCCACCCTGTCTGTGGTGTGTTGTTATGGCAGCCTTAGTGGACGAAGGCATAGCATGCCAGGAAAGTTCTGGTGCTGTTATTTATGAGCATAACAAATCTCAGTGCAGATAGTCTATATCACCCCAAAATGGGAATGCAAAATGGGTATAATCATTAGAATACTTTCACCCTTGCATTAGTTTTTCAGGTACTGCTACCATCCTGAGGTGTGCATAAGATTTGGATCAGTTGAATACTGATCTAGAGGAAACGATCATTTTATTTTTGCTTTCATGGGTCTCATGAACTTCTATTTCAATATTAAGAATTCTTATGCATCTTTTTCTAGCCGGTGATCAATTGAGGGTGTAAGAGAAATGATTTATTATTATTAGTTAACACAATTAGGCTGTTAGAGGAGTGAGAACTAATGCGCTGGCCAGCTGCACGGAGTTGAATGATGAGCAGCTGTGTGGGTTATGGGCAAGCCCCTCTAATTTCGACGAACTTTAATTCAAATGAGGAAGTTTTTAGATGGTTAGTTCAAAGGGGAAAATGAAAAATTTATATTCTTTATTAATTAAAAAAAATGGAGGCAGACAGGTCAGGTTCCCATTAGCAGAAGCTGCGGTGGGCATGTTTGCTGCAGATCTGAGTGAGGGAGAGCGCTCCGGAGGGACCCCTGAAGTGTGGGGGAAGCAGAGTGGGCAGGGGAAGGATTCAGGAGAAGGCAGCCTCAGCGTGATCCCATGGAGAGTTCTAGAGTGTGAATATCAGCACAGAGTGTGTTCTGCACTGTCCCACTGAGTCACCGGCAATGGGCTGCCCTTCAGGGGGGACTTGAGCTCCTGGGTAGCTCCAGCGAAATACGGGGAAGCCCCCAGCGCAGGCTGCAGCTGTGGACAGGGAGCACGCGCAGCAGTGGGGGGCTGAGTGCGCCTGCCAGGGGAAGCGAATCCCTGTGATGTACTTCAGACATCATTTCTTTGTATTATTTTAAATACCGAGACCCACGAGAGCCACCGTTTTTTTATTTTTCAATTTAAATTTTACTTGGTGACCATACAGTGCAATGCTGGTCTCTGGAGTAGAATTCAGGGATTCATCCCTTACATACCATACCCAGTGCTCATCCCAAAAAATGCCCTCCTGAATGCCCATCACCCATCTAGCCCAGCCCCCCAGCCCCCAGCCCCTTCCCACCACCAAGCCTCAGTTTGTTCTCTGTCCTTAAGAGGCCCCTATGGTTTATACCCCTCTCTCCCTTCCCCCTACCCTTGCCATATGTTCATCCGATTTCTTTCTTAAATTCCACATATGAGTGAGATCGTATGGTATTGGTCTTTACGACAGTTTCTCATCCGTTCTTCAGTTGATGGACACTTGGGCTCTTTCCACAGTTTGGTTATTGTCGATAGCCCTGCTGTGAACTTTGGGTGCATGGACTTCTTCGTATCTGTATTTTTATGTCCTTTGGGTAAATACCCAGTGATGCAATTGCTGGGTTATAGGGTAGTTCTGAGGACCCTCCATACTGTTCTCCAGAGTGGCTGCCCCAGTTTGTATCCCCACCACCAGTGTAGGAGGGGTCCCCTCTCTCCTCATCCTCGCCAACACCTGTTGTTTCTTGTGTTGTTGAGTTCAGTCATCCTGACAGGTGTGAGGTGGTATCTCATTGTGGTTTTGATTTGCATTTCCCTGATGATGAGTGATGTGGAGCATCTTCTCGTGTGTCTGTTGGCATCTGGATGTCTTCTTTGGAAAAATGTCTATTCATGTCTTCCACCCCTTTCTTAAATGGGTTGTTTGTTTTTTGGGGTGGTGAGTTTGATAAGTTCTTTATAGATTCTGGATACTAATCTTTTATCTGATATGTCATTTGCAAATATGTTCTTCCATTCCGTAGTTTGCTTTTTAGTTTTGTTGGTTGTTTCCTTCGCTGTGCAGAAACTTTTTATCTTGATGAAGTCCCAATAGTTCATTTTGCCTTAGTTCCCCTTGCCTCTGGAAGCATGTCTAATAAGAAGTTACTGTGGCTGAGGTCAAAGAGGTTGCTGCCTGTGTTCTCCTCTAGGATTTCGATGGTTTCTAGTCTCACATTTAGGTCTTTCATCCATTTTGAGAATATTTTTGTGTGTGGTGTAAGAAAGTGGTCCAGTTTCATTCTTTTGCCTGTTGTCCAGTTTTCATACGATTTGCTGAAGAGACTTTTTTTTTCTATCAGATAGTCTTTCCTGTTTTGTCAAAGATTAGTTGACCATAGAGTTGAGGGTCCATTTCTGGGTTCTCTAGTCTGTTCCATTGGTTTATGTGTCTGTTTTTGTGCCAGTACCATACTGTCTTGGTGATTACAGCTTAGTAATACAGCTTGAAATCTGGAATCATGATACCTCTAGTTTTGTTTTTATTTTTCAAGATTGCTTTGTCTATTCAGGGTCTTTTGTGGTTCCATACAAAGTCTAGGATTGTTTGGTCTAGCTCTGGGAAGAATGCTGTGTTATTTTGATAGGGGTTGCATTAAATGTGTAAATTTCTTTGGGTAGTACAGACATTTTAAATTTTAAAAACTTTATTTAATTATTTATTTTTTAAAAAATTTCGTTTATTTATTTGAGAGAGTGAGAGAGGGATGAGAGGGGAGAAGGTCAGAAGAAGCAGACTCACCACAGAGCTGGGAGCCCGATGTGGTACTCGATCCCGGGATTCCAGGGTCACAACCTGAGCCGAAGGCAGTGGCGCAACCAACTGAGCCACCCAGGGGCCCAAAAAAACTTTTTAAAATACAGATTTTATTTATTTATTTGAGAGAGAGAGAGCGCACAGAGTGTGGGGATAGGAGCAGAGGGAGAGGGACGAGCAGACTCCACACTGAGCATGGAGCCTGACATGGGGCTCAACCCCAGGATCCTGAGATCATGACCTGAGCTGAAATCAAGAGTCGGATGCTCAATCACCTGAGCCACCCAGGTGCCCAGGATAGTATAGACGTTTAAATGATACTTGTTCTTCCAATCCATGAGCCTGGAATGCTTTTCCATTTCTTTGTGTCCTCTTCAATTTCTTTCATCAGTGTTCTATAGCTTTCAGAGTATAGAACTGTCTTTTCAATACACAGACTCTTTGTTATGGGATGATGATTATTTAATATTGTTAAACGGGAAAGTAAGCACCACGAGGGCAAGTCTTTGCTTTGTTCTGTTTAGTTCATAGGTGGCTCCTTGGTTCCTAGAATAGTTGCGGACACATTAGTAGGTTTTTGTTAAATAATGTCTATGGAGTGAATGAATGAGGAAGATCTAGAACCCTGGTATTCTGAATTTCAGAGGATTGCTTTGTAAGGAACGGACACTCCTTTCAGTCAGAAATACATCTGAATGCATGTATATAGTAGCTGGCCCAAATAGTGGTTATTTTTCTCACAATACAAGAAATTTGGAAGGGGTGGGAGTCCAGGTCTACAGAACAGTCTGTTCTATCTTTGATACCCCAGGAGCCTTCCCTCTATGCATGAGGCTCTCATGCTCATGTATGTGACAGTCACAGGACAGGCATTCCATCTCAGCCCTAAGTCCATTCACCAGGGCCAACAAGAGAGAGGAAGAATCGGGAAGGGCAGCATCTTGGGGGAAAAAAATTCCTTGAAATCTCTAGCAGCTGTCCACGTAGACGTTTTTATCCAGAACTGCATCAGCTGGTCAACCCTGAATGTGAAGGAACTCAGGATGGTGAGCAGATTGGCTGGTGTCAGTGCCACCTGGAATGAAACCGAAATTCTGTTAGAAAAGAAGAAAGGGATGGTGGGTCAGAAAAGGATGGTTTTGGCCACTGCAGCAGAACTACCCAAGTCCTATGGGGAATTCAAAATGAATACACTTACCCAAGAGCAAATAAAGGCAAAATAAAATGAAAATAGAAAATAATTTAAAAAACTCAAATCCTTCCCCCCCTCCTTTTCACTTTCTCCAGCCTTTTATTATGACTTTCCTAGCAGCCAGGGGTGAAGTTGTCCCCAGAGCCAGTAGGAAATACTTTAATGGAAATACTTTAAGCATGTTTCAAAATAAGTTCAACTGTTTATTTTCGTCTTAGTGGCCTGATATTCCATCTGTACACTAGTGAGCATATAGGATGGACACTTTTAAAATTCTTCTCTCTCAAATAGGAAACTTGGACTCCCGGAATGTTTCTTCTCATGCTGCTGTTACTACAGGGGATTCCTAGGTGCTATCGTTCCTTCTGGTGAGTCTTGTACTTCTCCATGGAGAAGCTTTCATTATTTCCAGACTCTTATTGAACCATTATGAGACCGTTGAGACAGGATGAGAAATAAAAATGTCTACTTTGTGCACTGGGCTGTTATTCCTGGATCTTTACAATTGAGGTGGAGAAAGAAAACATCTCCGGAAAAATAATTTAAGAGGCATGGCTGGTCGGTTGTCTCACGTTTGATCCCAGGAGCCCTGTAGCTCATGCACAAATACGAAAAGGGCCACATAAGTAAATTTCGGTGACACTTTTTATTTACAAATCTGCTGAACAAAATCACCTTTCTCACCAAGCATGCCCATCCAGTTTCGTCTGTTTGTGCCATGAGTCCTGGCACAGAGTTCTTTCTCTGAGTGGTCATGCTGGGTTGGAATTAGTGTGTTCCCCATGCATAAAAAAAATTAATTGGCTGTACTCTTTGGTTGCATTGACATGGGGTCACGGAGTCAATAGTACCATCATTCTCCAGGGCAAGACACCATTTCTGCAAGTAGATTTGTTAGGTTGATTGGAGGACTTGAACCCTTCCTTCCAAAGAACCAGACTGTTGCCCACTATTGCTAATTGGCTGGTCACTGGTTTGTTTGTTTGTCTGTCTGTTTGTTCTAGCGTGTCTTGTGCAATATCATGTTACTATTTCAGTGAACTTCTTGTGGGGATGGTAACTTGTTCTACACCCAAATAAAATACTCTATTCTCTGGGTTTTTCTTTCTTTTTTTTTTTTTTAAAGATTTTTAAAATTTATTTGACACAGAGAGAGAGAGAGGTCACAAGTAGGCAGAGAGGCAGGCAGAGAGGAAGGAGGAAGCAGGCTCCCTGCCGAGCAGAGACCCAGATGCTGGGCTTGATCCCAGGACCCTGGGATCATGACCTGAGCCGAAGGCAGAGGCTTTAACCCACTGAGCCAACCAGGTGCCCCTATTCTCTGGTTTTCTTATTCAATTTACTACCATGTCATTGTTGTACATTACCACGTAACAACCCAGGAAGAAGAAAGAACAAGCTATTATACGACTCTTGGCAAAGCCAACACCAGTGTACGGAAATCATTACGTTTCTGAAAGTTTTAACTTTCCTGTGCCCAATTTCTTATTATTAATCCAAAGCTTCTGTTCTTCCCCGATCCCTTCATCTTGTAGACTAGACGAGCCAGAGGGAGAACAGTGGACCGGGAGCTGGAGAAGGGACAGAAGTCAGGCTTCCGGTGCCTGCACTTACATCAGTGAATCATCAAACTAATGGGGAGTTCTAATTCAGTGCTTTGCTCCCCGTAAGCCCTGTAATTGCGGTGTCTCTGAACCCAAAGGAAACACGTAGCGCTCTGCATGCCCAGGCACATAGCCTTTAAATCTTCATAACTCTGTAATTACTACAGCGCTTTCCTTCAAATCTGGCTCAATTTCACTTCCTTAATGAGCACTACAATCTTGATAAAGTTTGCAGTTTGCTGCCTCTGCTGTTCACAAGGACTCTGTCCCAGACTGATAATGCGGGTTGTAGATTGCACTCCCTCAAGTTCCTCTCAAAAAGAGCTGATTTATTTCAGGACCACCACAGTCAAAAGCACTTCCTCTGGGTCAAGGCCAGCGCCGGGTGTTTTCGTCACAGAAGGGTGCTTGGAAAGCAAGTTCTGCACAGTTCAAAAAAAAGGGAGGTGTGGGGGGAGCTTATGAACCATGTGCTCGAGAGACTGGGCTGCATTTTACCCAACTGAAGACTTTCCTTTATAGTAAATATATTAAAAATCGACTTCCTCTTTATAAACTGAGCCCTGCCAAAGAGTGAAAATGACAAATTAGCTTAAAAAATCCCCCTAATTTCTACATTCTTTCTCCTACCAACTGGTTTCCAGGATTTTTGACAGACTTGTTGGAAGTGCCAGTTCATGATTCTAATAAAAAGCCTATCTTCTTGGGGTGCCTGGGTGGCTCAGTGGGCTAAAGCCTCTGCCTTCTGGATCTAGCTCCACATCCCCACGTCGGTCTTTCTGCTCAGCGGGGAGCCTGCTTCCCTTCCTCTCTCTCTCTCTCTCTGCCTGCCTCTCTGCCTACCTGTGATCTCTGTCTGTCAAATAAATAAATGAAATCTTAAAAGAAAGGAAAAGCCCATCTTCTCTTGCAGCTAGCGGGAGGGTCTCTCCATTTTCGCCACTGTTTTGCTTTCAACCATGTCCTGATGCCTGGGCTTCACTTTAGTCTTTCTGTTTCTAAGCTGGAAGAACCAGCCCTGAAGCCTGCATTGTGGTTAGAATCCCTGTATTCCCCCACCCAAACTTCAACGGCGTTAATCGCTCTGGGATTGGGAACTGCATTTAATTCTTCTCTCTTGTAGCTTGCTGGCCGTGTACTACCTTGACTTGGTTACCTGTCTGTTTACCCTACTAGACCCCACCCTCTGATAGCAGTGTTTCTGTCTTCTTTCGTTTTATATCCCTGGCAGCCAACAGAGGCCTGAGCACCCAATAGATGTTTGCACTCAGTAAATAAAGCTTCCAGTAAATGTTTGTTGCATAACCAGAGGAACGAATCAGTGAATGAAACTTTCCTGTTTGCTATCACCATCTGCTTTAACTCTGTCCGTTATTTTGATGTATTTGCAGTTCTGACTAGATCCAGATTTGGCATGTTTAAAATTATATTCAGTTGTAAAATGTGAGGCTAGGAGTTCTGAAGATAAGAAAGAAATCAAAATTTCTGCCATTGGAAACAATGTGAGCAATCAACAGTTCTTTGCAGGGAAGATAAAAAAGCTGGTTAGAATAGTCTTTGGATTCATAGTCTTGGGCATTTTGGAAAAATCACTAAATAGCATTATTTTTTTTTCTGCCCATGTTTCCCTTCCAGTAAAATGCAGAGAGAAGCCCTTGTCCTTCATACTTGATAGGCTAAATGAGGATTTTTGAGGAAGAAAAGCACAAACTGAAACAAAGGAAAGCCTTTGGGAGTGGTATATAGTCTTTATCCCCACTGAAAACTACACACGTGATAGTTGTCAGTATCGCTTATGTGTATGGTGGCTTCATATTTTGATATATTAACCAATCCTTTCCCCCGATCTTTCCTGGGAACATAGGTACACAAAGGCAAATTTAAGGTTCTCGAACCAGAAGAGCTTGGACTTCTGAGTTTCCAAAACGAAGCCTTGGAGTCTTTAGACACAATGTTTATGCTGTGAGTCTTCACTCTGGGAGAACCCATGCTCCCTCCAACAAGATGGCTTCCTCCCATGAACCAGCGAAGCCAAAGAAGAGAGGGCGTCGGTGAATGTCAGAGCTCAGCAGCTAATACCAAACCTGGGAGAAAGTCCTGGGGAGAGCGTGAAGTGTGGCCTCCTGGTGTGGGAGAGGGAGGGGCCAATAGCATCCCCTGCAGTCCTTCTGTTGACTGTGCGCATGCTTTCTTCTCGTGAGTTCCGTGGGTTCCGTGGCTGTCTCATCTTTAGCTTTGATCTCGCCCTCAAGTTGTTTTTCTGTGCTGTAACTTTATCGTGGGTGCAGTTCAAGTATAGGATAACCACGAGCGCCAGAAAGGTTTCTGCTTGAATGTGAACCATATGACTCTCCAAGAGTTTTCCAAGAATGGCGACCTCGCCCTGCTCCTCCCGCCACTGCTGCCCACTCTCAGATCTGCTCTTCCCGCTTCGGCAAGTACAATGCACCTCCCTTACGAGACATTTCAACATGACGTGCTATGGACATACCATATTCATTTACTCCAACGTTGTTTTTTTTACTTACCTAAACTTAATATATTTTCCCATCTGTGGTGGTTTGGGTAACCTGGGTTGGGATGGAATGCTCATAATTTTCCCCAATAAAATTAATGGAAATACTTTTTATTTAACAGCTTTCTACTTAGCGGCAGGGCTTTTAGGAGTGAATTAGAGTGATTAGGTGCGGAATAGGTGCAACTGGGTGGGGGAAGGGAGGCTCCAGTCCCTGTAATTACGTGATTGTGCTAACAAGCCCATGTATCTCCTGGAATTTCTTAGACAAAAGAAATATTTTTCAAGCAGAAGTAATGGCGGTGCAGCATCAGGGCTGGGATATTTGAAACAGCAGACATTTTTGGTGAGAATGTTTCAGGAATCTGTTTTGTTGCTTGGGAGGCTCTAGAGGAACTTGACTGTTGGCACTGGTTCCCACTGGGCCACAGCCAGCAGGAGCGTGACTGTGGGGCGTGGTGACATGGATGGGGTGTTTCATTCATTTTACAATGGTCTTAGGTTTATACTGACCAAACATTAGTGTCTATGGGGGAAAGTGTGCTGGCCTTTGAGCTGCATGAATTAGACTGCTGGGGATCAGGCCATGGTTTTTTTTTTTTTTTTCTTAAATGCTGCCTTTCTTTTCCATTTAGCTCCAAGTTCATTCTAGTAAAGGGGCACATGCGGGAGCGGTATGTGATCAGGAGAGATAAACAGGCACGTAAGTAGGTACAGCAGTCGGCCGTAAACACCAGCCTTGATTTCAGCAGGTTTTTGTGGGAAACGCCAGAGTAAAATGGTGCGATCAGGGATTTGAGTAGGGAAGGTACAGCTCCTGGATGTGCGGAAAACTCATCAGCATTAAGAATATTCATACATCTCCGGGCGCCTGGGTGACTCAGTGGGTTAAAGCCTCTGCCTTAGGCTCAGGTCATGATCCCAGGGTCCTGGGATTGAGCCCGGCATTGGGCTCTCGGAGTCTGCTTCCCCCCCATCTCTACCTGCCTCTGCCTACTTGTGATCTTTCTCTCTGTCAAATAAAATCTTAAAACAAAAACAAACAAAAAAGGATATTCATACATCTCATCATGATTACATGTGGTTGCTACACTTTTATTGATTTCAGTATTTCAGTTCTATACATTAGGAACTAAGCTGAAGAATATGTGTGTGTGTGTGCACGTGGGGAAGGTGGGTCACATAGGAGGGGCTTAAAATGGAAAGAGGAACGGTGAGGCTGGGAGGCTACCTTAAAGCTGTCCTGGCATAGCTAACACATAGTTTTGATTTAGGTGGTGGTCCAGATGTAGCGCGATCACCTTTCTGAAGGTGCCTTTATCCATACTTTACAGTGGACTAAGAACGAAGGGGATCAAACGCCCAAATCAAAACTTTTAATTTTGAACCAAATGGCTTTATTAGCACACAACTAGGAGTCCAGGAGATTACAGAGAGAGTTTTCTTTTTTGGATAGTTGAAGTGTGCTTTGCTTGGATCATTTTGAAATCTTGACTTCAGTCTATGCTGACCACTTCGGGGCAGACACCAACATCCCTAGCCTGTTCTTGAACTTAATTACCCCCTGGTAGCCTCCTCCTCATGGACCCGGAGGAAGATGAAGACTCTTCCTCTCCTGCCAGACTCCTTTGCCCTCCCCTTCAATTAAGCCTGGCAGTGTGCTGCAGGGGCCCTGAGGCCCAAGGTGGAGCTCACCAATGATCCCAAGTTCCTCTTCGAGTGACAGCCCAAGCTGCTCATGGCCCCTGTCAGTGCTCAGCAGGGACCACTTCCCCATCCCCCCGAGTGCTATTAATAGGACAGTGCTGGGTGAGGGCCAGTGAGAGGTAGGGCCGACTTGCCAGAAGGCTTGCTAACTGGATGCATTTAAAACTCCTCATTGTTCTTTATGCCTCAGTATGTTTAGGGAGGAGTGTGTGGCTTGGCCACCTAGCAGAGCTCATGTTCAGAATTTTGAACATATTAAAAGTCAAGCTGAGTTTGAAAACAACAAGCTCTAAGCTTTTGAGACTTGTGAGATAAAAAACAACTCCGGAAAGACCCTTTCTCAAAATATTTTCTTCTTTCATTTATTGTTTGGAAACAAAACCAAATGGAAAGTTGTAAGAAACCTATGACGACTCCAAAAATGCCCTTTACCTAGACTCATTATTTTGCCCATTTTGCCATATTCTTTTTCTCTGTCTTTGGACATACACATGACTATTATCATCATTGTTCTTGTTGATGTTACCGGACCCTTTATGTATACCTTGCCGACATCATGACCCTTTACCCTCAAATTCCCACCCTGGATCTTTTATGAACAAGGGCATTCCCTTGCCAGAATGTTATTAATTTTTTTTTTTGGTAGACTAAGAGAAGGAAGGGCCTGTTGAAGCCTTTATAACCAAAGTGTGGGCCAGTCCAAAGTGCTGACTGTGGGGGCTCTGTGCAGGCTTCCACTAAAGGCAGGGAGAGAAGAGAGGAGGCACCACCGCAGGGCTGGAGAACTTTATTGTTGCCATAAAACATATTTTTTCCATGTTCTCTTTAGACACATGAAATGAAGGCTGCATTCCCAAGATCTGGCTTGCGGCTTTAAAATAAAAAAACATTTTTACAGTATTCTTTTTGGAGGGATGAAAGCATGTGTTTTATTAACATTTCCCAAACTCTTTTTTTAGGTTTTAGGCTGACAGCATCCAGCCTGTGGACTGCAGCAATCGAAATACGTGCATTTTTAGAAATTATACCTCTCAGTTAACTTAAGGGGAAAACTTTCTTCTGTGAATCCTCTCTGATAGAGAACTCGAAAATCCCCGTGTATGATTAGCCCAGTAGGGTAACACGCAGGTGATCCGGCTTATCTCACCTAAGGTGCCAATGAATTTTGCAAGCAGTTTTCCCGGGCTTTCGCTCATTGGTGGTTTGGGCCTCATTCATGACACTCTTTAGCCACCTGGCCCAACGCAGGGGGCCAAGAGTTGCCTGGGAAGAGGCATCAACAGCACCCCGGCTACTCTGGGAAGCGCGCAAGCTTCATCACCTCCCACCCCAGCTGTCTCACCAGCTCACAGGGCCCCGGGCTCTCAGAGGGGCAGCCCAGTTTTTCTTGCTAAGAACCCAAAGGACTTGCTCAGAGCTGGAATTCGGCGAGGCAACTTGCTTCAACACGCCAAATCTGCCACACCCCCAATACCCCACCCTCCTGCCTCTGCGCTTGCTACCCACACCCCCAACCCCAATTTGAGGACTCCCCGCCCCCACTACGCTGAGAGTCTCAATCCTAACCCCTTGGACGCGAGTGCCTTTGCGTCGGAGCGCGCCGGGCGCGGCGAGGCCACCAGTGACTCCCAGCGGCCGCACAGGGCGCTGCGCCCCCCTCGCCCCGGCCTCACTCCGCCCTGCGTCCGCCCCGCCGCCCCCGCGCCGCCTCCTGCGCTGGGCTGGAGGCGGATTCCTCTCTCCGGGTTTTCAAAGCGCCTTTCCGAAACCTCCTCCCCGCCCAGAGAGGGAGTGAGATCCCGGGCGCAGTCGCTCCCCGGAGCGGCCGAGGGGCGCGCGGGGAGAGGCCTGCGCCGGGGTACTTTCAAACTGAGGCGCGCGCACACACTCACACCGAGACACACATACACACACACCCAGACACACACGCACGTACACACACACACATATACACGCCCATTTATATAGGCGCTGGCGGCGGCAGCGGCCGGGGCGGCGGCGGCGAGGCAGGAATGATGGAGCTGAGCCAGCCGACCCGGGTTGGAAGCAAGTGAGGAGAGCCCAGGCGCACCCCGGGATTTCTGTTCCCCGCTCTTGTCATCCTACCCAGGGAACGGTGCGCCCGGAGGTGGACCAGGTGGACTGATTTAAGAGAGGGGCGGGGAAGAAGAGGAGACCAGGTGAGCAAAGGAGCCCCCGCGTCTCCGGACCGCCCGGTGGAGCCTTTGCCCGACTCCTGCTCCCTCTCCGCCCAGGTGGGCGCGCCCGGTTCCCCGCTCGCAAGGGGCGCTTTGAGGAGACCAGAAAGTCGCGGCCCGGCTTCGCGGGATGCCTTTCGCTAAGAGGATCGTGGAGCCGCAGTGGCTGTGCCGGCAGCGGCGCCCGGCGCCCGGCCCGGCGGAGGACGCTAACGGAGGCAGCGCGGAACCGCCGCCGCCCCTGCAGCCGCCCGGCCGACGGGACGAGGCCGTGGCGCCGGGGCCGGAGGATCCTGCCCGCGCGCCCCCCGCGCCTCCCGGGCCGCCGCCGCCGCCCGCGCCGACCGACCAGGCGCAGCCGCCGCACGGAGAGGCGCCAGCGGCGGGCGAGGAGAGCGCGGCGGGGGTCGCCGAGGCGGCGGCCGCGGCCGGAGAGGCATCCTCGGCGGCGGCAGCGGCCGTGCTGCTCATGCTGGACTTGTGCGCGGTCAGCAACGCCGCGCTGGCCCGCGTCCTCCGGCAGCTCTCGGACGTGGCCCGGCACGCGTGCAGCCTCTTCCAGGAGCTCGAGAGCGACATCCAGCTGACCCACCGCCGCGTCTGGGCGCTGCAGGGCAAGCTCGGCGGCGTGCAGCGCGTCCTCGGCACGCTGGACCCCAAGCAGGAGGCAGTGCGTGAGTACCCGCGCCGTCCGCCCGCCCGGCGCTCCGGCGCCGCGCCCTCGCGCCCTCCCCGGTCGCCGCAATCCCACCCCGCGGCGCCGCGCCCGCTGCAGCCTGCGCCTCACTCTCGCCTCCCCCCCAGCGCCGCCCTCCCCTCTCCCTGGGACCCACCCCGGTCCTCCCGGAGCTGGGAGTTCCCGCTGGGCTGGCGGCGGAGATGCGGCCGCGGCGGGGGGCGGGGAGGGGTAGAAAGTTAAAGGGGCGGCCTGGGAACTCGTAGGCAGCCGCGGGCTGAGAAGGAGAGTGTTGGGGATACGGGAGGCAGAGGGGTCTGTCATTCATTCCCGGGACTCGCCTTCCCCGGGGGTGGGGGTGGGGGATTGGTGCAACTCCTGTGGTTTCCAGCAGCCCAGCCCCGAGCCCTGTAGTGCCCTCCACGCGTGCTGGGGGGGGGGGCTCGAGGAGTAGAGCGCGTCCTTTTAGGGCTATTGGAACGTCGTAGCGGTTTGGTCACTCTCGCTTTTACCTCAGGGTCTGCGCCGAGCCCCGAACTTGCGCCTTGCGCTTGCGTAGCGCGGCGCACGAGTGAACTCGGAAGCCTCTGCTCTAACCTTGTGGCCCGGCGGGGCCGCGGGGATGGGCGTGGAGGCAGGAGTGTCCCAGGCCCCGGGCATCTTTCCTGCGCCCGCCAGCACCCGAGCCCTACTAAATGGCTCTCCGAGCCGTCCGCCTTCTGAGGATCGGGGAGGCGTGTCCCCGTCCCCCCTCCCCCAGCGCGTGCTGTCGCCCCAATCTCCCCGCGTGTGGAAGACCCTTGGGCATCTTTGCTGCCCTTTAACTTCACTCTGGCGACACCCTAGGGCTCCCAGTCAATGTCGTTCAGTGTCATCTGCCCTCCCAGGGGCGCTCAGCAGGGTCCCTTGGCGCACGCTCGGTGGAATCAGGCGGCGGCCGCATCCTTTAGGAACGAACCGACGGTGGGCGGGGGCGCTAGGCCGGCGCGCCGGTCCTTTGGCGCCTAGTCCGGCTGCGACGCTCGCGGCGAAGGTGATGTCAGCGGCTCTGACTTACATAAGAAGCTTCCTCGGTTGCTGCGGCAGCTGCGCCGGAGCGCGGTGGCCGCGGAGCGCGCGAGGCGGGGGCGCTGTCGCGGCATCCTTCCTCGGGGATTTCCGGGCACCTCTGCCCTGCATCCCAGCCCCAGCCTCCTCCCCGACGCCCCCCACTCGCGCACCCCCCCCTCCCAACAAAGACCCCTTTGCACCGCGCCCCGGGAATCCGCTGCTTTTCTGCAATAACGATAATAATAAGCGTAATGAATAAATGATGTGTGCGATCGGTTTTCGCAGCTATAAAAGACCCAGAGTTGGGTTAATGACTGGTTGTTTAAAAGGGCAATTCCGGGATGAGTTCTGGAAAGAATTAGGACTGCCGTAGGCCAAGTCGTATTTTACTTTTGGGACTTGAAATGAGCGCTTTAATCCTGCCTCCTTTAAAAAAAAAAGAAAAAAGAAAAACCCAAAGGACACGGCAGGGACAAGCCCTTCACTTTCTACAGCGCTGATAATCTGGGGAGTGCGGTTGGGGTGAGTGGTAATTTCACTTCCGAAGAACTGGAGGGAAGTTTTGCGGACTGTTGAGTGGTGCATGCATTTCTGTGCGTGTGGGGGGGCACATCACTCCTTAAATTAGATCTCACACAAGTGAACCCCCGTGCTGGAAGGGAATGTGCTCCTTTCTCCCCTCTTGCTTTAGCGAGAGCAACGGGCCCTCACGTATCTGGCATTTAACACAGTCCTTTAAGGCCCTTTTACAAGAGTGCAGACTAATGATTGAGGGAGAAAAGCAAGGATTTTGGATGGCTATATACTCTTTATACGCATTTATACATGAATAGATAAATAAAGATGGGGCTAATTAATACCCAGGGATGAATTTAAAATCTCTTATTTTTGAATCTTTCTAAACTATTATTTCCACACTTTGTGTCCAGACCTTTCTCTTCTCTTGTACATATAAATTTTGGATGGCACCCAAAATACCCCAAAACTAGAAGTCATCCATAATTATTTTTTCCAGTGATACCTTATACCCAATCCAATTAATAAATCCTGTCAATTCAGAGTCCTACCACTTTTCACAGTCCTATAGATAACTCCCTAGTCCTGATGACCATCACCAGTCACACCGTCTAACTGGTCTACCAGCCTCCAGCCTTGCCTCTGGAGTGATTTCACTGAAGTGTATGTCCGATCATGTCACCCCTGCAAAAGCCACCCTAGCCTGGCTTAAGGCAAGGGACGGCAGCTGTGCGTGTATGAAGCGGCGTGCAGACTACGAAGGGACGAGATGGCCGGTGTGGGAAGGCTATCCAGGGAGTATAGAGGCACCCAGACACCTTCAAATGAGGAGAAAAAGGAGTGTGAGTCACTTCTAAGTTTCCTCTCCCTTTGAAACTACCTTAGGCTTTGGCTAGTGCTAAAGGGAGATGTATAATGTAGTAGATGCCACTGGTAGTCCACCCATAGCCCCTCTGAATTGACAGGATTTATTAATCGGATTGGGTATAAGGTATCATTGGAAAAAAATAATTATGGATAACTTCTAGTTTTTTTTTTTGTCTTAAGATGGTACTATTTCCAGAAATGGGTAAGGCTGGTGAAGAGTGGATATTTTATTGGGTGTGTGCGCACACATGCACGTGACATCAGTAGTTTGTATTTTTGCCATATCAACTTGAGATGCCTTATGTGTCTTAGTTAGATGTGTGAGTTCTGAGCTCAAGAGAGAGACCCAGACTGGAGACATGAGTGTGAGACATAGGGGTTGAGATGGCTGAGGGCTGCTGAGCTGGTGGGGGGCGGTGCTCTTACAGGATTACATTGATTTTTCTCAGTCCCCAGCTGAGATGGTATTGGTAATGTGAGGAGAGCAGGCTGGGTGTTAATGTTGTCTCAGGGAGGGAACCTGGATGCAGTAAGGAAGTGCAGCGGGATTACCTGGCTGTGTTGAGAGCCCTCTGAGATTTATGGTCATAAACTTGAAGTATGTCCAGCTTTTCAGTCACTAAAACCTGAGACTTTGGAATTACTTCACGAGCCTCAACCCCAAGCCATTCATCCTTAGACATTTTAATGTCGTTGGCTTTTTGGTTGCTGTTGCTTGTATTGGTCACTGAGTTTTAAAGGAAGTTTTGTAATGAACTTTAATATTCCTACAGAA
Source organism: Neogale vison (assembly GCF_020171115.1). Lineage (NCBI taxonomy): Eukaryota > Metazoa > Chordata > Mammalia > Carnivora > Mustelidae > Neogale > Neogale vison. The sequence continues at coordinate 118,329,491 of NC_058105.1, read as the reverse complement.
AAGTGCAGAGACCATAAATGTACAACTCTTGTAACCATTATCCAGCTTGAGAAAGAAAGCACTACTTTTTCCTGAAACCTCTTCCACAGGCCTTTTACTGGTTACTGTCCTGCCGCTGCCACCCCCCCCCAAAGGTAACCACTGTTCTGACTTCTACCCCCCTCAATGAGATTGTCTTCGTTTTGAACTTTATGTAAGTGGAGTCACACCTATCTACTTGTTGGGTTAACTGCTAGATACAAGATTACATAACATTCTTCCAATTTGTTGCACGGACGGCAGATTGCTCATTCTCATTGCTGAAGAGAATTGTGCATCGTGTGTGTACTCCACAATTCATTGATCCGTTCTCCTGATGGTGGACATTTGGGTTGTTTCCAGTTTAGGACTGTTGCATTTTTTCACATGTGTTTTGATGAGCTAATGTTGCCACAGCTGTTTGGTATATATTTAAGTGTAGAATTGCTGTCGCACAGGGGATGGGTATTGGCTTTAGTAGTTACCACCTGCCAGTTTTCTAAACTGGTTGTACCAGTTTATACTCCACGAAGTATAGGGAAGTTCCAGTTGCTCCACATCCTCACCAACACCGATACTGTCTTTTTAACGAAAGCTACCCTGGTGCGTAGGTAATAAAGTTCTCGTTGTAGTTTTAATTTGCATTTTTCTGATAGCTTGTGAGGTTGAACACTTTTTCAGATATATTTTTGGCTCTTTGGATATGCTGTTTTATTAACTGCCTGTTCATGGCCTTTGCTCATTTTTTGGTAAGTTTTTTTTTTTTGTACCTTTTAAAATTGAAGATGTTCTTTATATACTGTGGATAAGCTTCATGTGTGAGCTCTAGATACTGCAAATACCTTCCCTAACTCTGTGGCTTGCCTTTTTACTCTCTTAGTGTTATCTCTTTTTTTTAAGATTTTATTTATTCATTTGACAGAGCTCACAAGTAGGCAGAGAGGCAGGCAAAGAGAGAGCAGGAAGCAGGTTCCCCACTGAGCAGAGAGCCCGATGTGGGGGATATGGGGCTCGATCCCAGGATCCCAAGATCATGACCTGAGCCAACTGCAAAGGCTCTATCCCACTGAGCCACCCAGGCACCCCCGCACCCCTTTTGGTGAGCAAACATTCTTATTTTTACATAGTTAGGTTTATCAATCTTTTTCTTTATGGTTAGCGTTTTTGTGTTCTGTTTTGTTTGCTCGTAAATGAATTCCTCACTGACCCCAAATTCATAAGGATATTCTTCCATGTCCTAGACATTTTTTTTGTTTTCCCTTTGTCATTTACATCCACAAGTCATATGGCATTGATATTTGCAAGTGATGTGAGGTAGGAGGTCAAGATTAGTTTTTCTCCTTATTGATGTGCAATTAATCCATTGCCACTTACCGAAAAGACCTTTTCTCCATTGCACTGCAGTGAAACATTTATCCTATATTGAGTGGATTGATTTTATTTTTGAGCTGATATTTATTGAGTTCTATATGTCGGGCTTTATGCTAAGGCATTTATGTGAATTACCTTATTTAATTTTCACAATAACTCGGTGAGAGAGGTACTGTTATTTTCCCACTTTACTAAGGGTTAGCAACTTGATCTAGGTAGCAACAGCTAGAAAGTGCTGGAGCCTAGAATTAGGACCCAGGTCTGAGTTCACAAGCTGTGTTTCAAGTACTAGACTTTTCTCCCATGTACCACCACACAAATCCAGGGGAATTACTATATTAAAGTCAAGGCCCTTCTCAATAGGCTTCTGTCTCTGTGCCAAGCTCCATCTCCTGCTCTTCTCCCCGTGTCCCTCTCCGCCATCTCCATCTATTACCCTAATCCAGCCATACTGAACTACTGGGTGTTCCCCAACTTGCCAGGTTTTCTCATTATTCATGCCTTTGTGTATACTACTCTTTCCTTCTGGAACATTTCACTGATTAATTCCTACTCATTCTTTGATACTCACCAGCATATTATCTTCTCCATGAAGTGGAACCTGATTGCTTGCTTACCACTCCTCCACCTACAAGTTTTCTAGAACTGTGTGCTAACTTTTATCATAGCTTTTCTCATTCTGAACAGCAGACAGTGTTGGTGCTCTGTCTGTATTCCTTCGGCCACCCCCGCCATGCTGAAGGCTACTGACTATAAACTCCTAACTCTGCCTAGGGCTTTTTCCCCTTGGCCAGTGGACCATGGTTGGTCTTGAACAGGGGGAAAGCCAGAAGTGACAGTGAGTTAAATGTCCCTGCAGCAGTAGCTGACTGATGATGGATGGGGCACTCGTGGACGAATGCCCCAGTTCCCTTGCATGTTGCACGCCATCTCTCAGGGCTCCCCAGTAGAACTGAGCTCTAGTTGCCCCGAAGTGCTGACTTATGTGATAATGTACTATATATGTTCTCTGTCTTCCATTCTCCATCTCACTTTCTCATATCTCTGTGGGTGGTTCTTGGGGTTGCCTTCCACAGAAACTTATACTTGCACTCATTGGATCTGGGAGCACCCAGACCAAAACAATCTGTTTAATTTTTGAACTATGAAGGCAAAGACCTAGGGCCAGGAGTATAGTAGAGGTGATATTTCTCACTCTTTTTCCTTGAACTATGTATCCCTGGATTATTAATATTTGCCACATGCCCAGCCCCTCCCAGATGCTCTCCAGTGGGTCTGGAGATAGCTTCTTACCCTTTAGAGGATATCCTCAGTGCTTCAGGGGTGAGAAGAGACATGGAAGGAACTCAAGTCTACTATGATGAAGATGCATCCGCTTAGTTCTTCAGTGTTCCATTGGGCGGCCTTTGAGAGTACTGTTCACGGTCCTGCAAATGGAGTCAGTGACGGCCCCAGGAGATCCCAGCTCCCTATTTGGGAAGCATAATTTCAGCCAGAGCAGTCACAGAAACTGGTAAACCCAGAAAGATACTAGGAAATAACACATTGGGTAATTCCATCATTTTGGGCTCATTCTGCTTTTGGGGGGATGATCCTTTCCCTCTTCCATTCTGTTCATTCTACCACTTGCAAAACCATTTGTAGTCTGGTTAATGCGTTTTTTTGGATGTTTGAGTAACTGTGGTTAGATTTCTTTTCCTCCTGTCTCTGCTCAGTGAGCTTCTCTGATGCATTAGGAGATCCTAACAGCTCCATTGAAAGCTGCTTTTAAATCCATCACAGAACAACTGAGAAGAAAGCAATCTTTCAAAGGTTAATAATTCATGGTTGTAATTTCCTCATAACTCGTAACAGCAACACATTTCCTTCTAGACTTTTCTTGTACTGGATTGGGCTTTTAAATCAAAACTACTGAACTACTTTACCTAGGAAATCCTTGAGATTCTTTGGGGCTGATAATGCTAAGACGGTAACAAAAAAGATTTCTTTCTTCCTGTTTGTGGAGGCCTTTCCCACATAATGCCATCAGGAAAGTGTAAATTCCACATAAGCTTTCAAAAATGTCTGGAGTCTCAGATCTTCTGGTCTACCTTTAATGGGCATTACCTTTAAATTGCAATGACATATGAAATCTCTCCTATTGTCCAAGAGTCTTAAGGAGTCATTGACTTCATATAATACTTTGAAATTTTAGAGACAAAGACGATTTTAAACGTAGTTGGAATTTTATTTTGACAGCTCAGTTTTATTTTTTTCTTTTGTGACTTTTTACTATTAAAACTCGTGTAACATGAGATTTTTGTAGGACACTCTATTAAAAAATCATGGGAAGAGTATGCCTGGATAAAACCATCAATCACAAAGATTCCTGAAAGTTCTTTTTGTATCAAGAATCCCCCATAAATCTTATCCTAATCATAAGTGAAATAAAAAATAATGAGATAAGAGTGGTTTTCCAATATAAGGCTCTCATTCTAAGGTCTGAATTTGTGGAAAAAAGGTTTTGGAGAGCCTTTCTACCAGACCACAAGGCCACAAAGGGCAGAGAGCCCGTCTGGCTCAACTTTGTTGAATGAGTGAGACAGGCGTGGTCAATTTTTGTTTCTGACATTAATGTCCATCACTCAATTCACTGATGAAAATGAGAAGGTTTGTGTGTCTGGAAACAGGAATCTGAGGACCTGGACATCCATACGCTGAGAGATTACTTAATTATAAGTACCTAAGCCCTTGAATGTGAAACTAACCACGAATAAAATGAATTTCCCAAGAGTAGGAGAATCTTGGATCCCAGAGTGGGGAAAGACCTAAGTATCTATCAAATCCAACCTCTTGCCCAGGGTTGCAGAGCACAAATGGACTCATTCCTTGTTCATATGGATGCCCTCTTAGGACGAAGGTGGCCCAGGCCCCTGCTATTTTAACTGTCGCACGACATTGTTGCTGCGTTGTTGTATTGCTTTTATGGCCCGCGACTTTGCTTTACAGCAGCAGTTCTTTTACACGAGGTTTCCCCTATTCTATTGTGCACTTGGGATTTTGAACTTAAATTTCACAAGACTCCCCCATTGTCTCTGTTGAATTGGATCTTGCTTGCTTTGCTCTTTCATTTCCAATCAGTGGTGATGGTTTAAAGTCTTGATTCACTGTGTCAGCTGTTGCCCACAGCATTTTGCTCTCTGCAGACATCATAAGCATGATTCTAGTCCATCATCCACGTCTCTGATAAAATGATTGTTCAGAGGGACTCAAGGCCGGGGTCCATTGGCAGGCAGTACTGGCAGTGTCCCTCCAAGCTGATTTCTGTTCAGCAGCATTCCTCGGGTACCATTGTTGCAGCAGCCACAAATGTACCCCCCACCTTCCCATTAAAACCACATTTCTCCACCTTGCCCACAAGATCTATCATCGTGAGCAATTGTCAAATGGTTTGCTGAAATCAAGATACCATATGTCTGTAGCATCCCTTTGATCTCGCAGTCTAATAACCCTACTCAAAAGGGAAATGGGTTAGTCTGGCTCAAACTGGACTCGCCTGCAGCCATCAGAGGGGCCATTTAAGTTTTCTTGTATAGAGTGGATGAAGAGTTTATTTTGGGGAATCTGCTTTGGTGTTTTGGCCGTAGAGTGACTGCAGCCTTGGACTGCAAGGGGACTCTCTGGGTCCTAGGGTCCATTTCTCGGACTCCAAAGTGCCTGGTTTTGTAAAAGGCAGAGAATCAGAGAGCCTATCTCTTTCTTTTATGATAGCTCATGTCCTTATCATCTGTTCCTTAAGGAAAGGTTTGGGATTCATGACCTTTAGCATTTGCTTAGGCTCAATTTGAGTGAGGTTGGCAAGTGTCCGGTTTATCTAATTGTGGAGAAGCAAGCGAGCATGTGGCTAGGAGCCTGGGCTCTGAAGTCAGACCACCAGGCTTCAAATCCCCGCTCCACCCCCTTACGGTTGTATGACTTTGGGCAGTTTTCTGAGAATTTCTTTTTGACTGTCTGTTATGGGATGGAGATAAACGTGGTACCTATCACATCCAGTTGTTGACGGGATGGAAGGAGCCAGGGTGCATGGGCGCTGGGAGCAGTGCCTGGCACATGGTGAGCCCCTGCTAATTATTGGCTCTTATTTTATCGCCGCTATAATTGGATCACGCAGAGTGGGAGGCATGTGTTAATTTTGTCCAACTAGGTGAAACCTGTGCCTAAATCTGTAACCTGGCTGGTCTGGGGGCAAGGAGACCACTGAGCAAGAAGCTCTGTGTCCCCGTGCACGGTCAGAGGACTCCCAGGATCTCCGAGCTCTCCGTGCGCTTTTTGTTATGCAGAAAAGTGTAGAAATAAAAACCATTTGACCAGCGATCTTATCATTTAGGTTCATGCATTTCTTCTCTGCCAGGCACTGCTGTAGGCACTTGAGCTGCATCGGTGAGCAAAAAGTTACCAACAGCTTTCAGAGGAGGGAGACAAAACCTAAAGAACAAACCTAAAGAAGCAAACGTACCTTTCAGCAGATTGACAAAGCATCTTAGGAGGTGTGTTCTGGGCAAACAGAAACTAGAGCAGGGTGAGGGCCAGCCAGGGGACTGGCCCGGGGTTGCTGTTGGCCATGGTGTGGTCGGGCGGGCCTCAGTAAGGATGCAGTGTTTGAGTGCAGATTGGCAAGAGGTGACGGAGTTAATGACATGGGCAGCTGGAGGAAGAGGGCTCTAGCGGAGGGAGAACGCGCTTGGCCTGGTGGAGGGATGGCGAGCGGGCCAGCGTGGTCCATGTAGAGTGAGTAAGGAGAAGGGTAGGAGGCGAGGAGGCCGGGGAGGCGGCTCCTGGAGGGCCTAGTTGGCCATGGTGAGGATTTTGCTTTCCACTCAGAGTGAAATGGGGACTCACTGGAATGTTTTCAACCTGGGAGTAACACGACTGACTTAGAGTTGAAAAGGATCACGTTGGCTATTGTGATATGAAGAGGCTGTGTGTGACGGCAGGCGCGCGGGGAGTCACGAGGGGGAGGCAGGAGTAGAAGCAGGGGGAGCAAGTGGGAGGCTGTTGGCAGTTTTTCTGATGAGAGGTAGTGGTGCTTTGGCAGAAGGAATGAGACGTGGTTGGATCCGCTTTAGAGCTGTTGACATTTTTTTGTTTCATGTTTTAGGGCTCTGCGATGCAACCCATACAGAGGGGCATAAAATTGAAAAGGAATGGAAAGCTCTCCTCCCCTCTTACCCTGCCAGACTTGCTTCAAAGGAAACCATGTTAGAACGTGTTGTGCTCCTTCTAGGAGGAGCACAAGCAAATTCTCACATCTAATGCCTTTTGTAAAGCTACTTCTGAACGTCCAGGAAGTCGGCACTTCTAGAGTTTTGTTGATTAATCTTATTTTGCTACCTTGGAAAAATTTAAAAGGTGTTCTGGTACTCTTTAAAAAAAAAATCAAGGTTGAATTTCCATATGATGAAATGTACAGCTCTCAAGTGTGTGGTTTGGTGAGTTTCACCTGTGTAACCCACACCCCTATTAAGATACAGACCGTTTCCTCGCTCCAAATAGAGAATACCGGTTGGAGTTAGGAGAGCACTGTTTGAGCTCTGCTGCCCTGACACTAGCCCCTACAGGGCCTGTTCTATGACTGTGGGCACAGAAGAGAAGTATTTCCACGGGGGCTTTGGGGTTCTTCAGTAGGAGCAGACTGAGAACTAATGACTCCATGTATCAGATTTTTTCTTTTTTTTAAAGATTTATTTATTTAGAGAGCACCCGCACACACGAGAGAGCACGAGCGGGGCAGGGAGGGCGGAGGGAGAGACAGAGAATCTTCAAGCAGCCTGTCCGCTGAGTGCAGAGCCCGATGGGAGGCTCGATCCCATGACCCCAGGGTCATGACCTGAGCCGAACCAAGAGTTGGACGCTTAACTGGCTGAGCCACCCAGGCGCCCCAAGGTTTTCAAGACAAATTGTGATGGTGGAGTTCCCTCGGTCTCATGGCACTGGCTGTTTATGACATCGTGGTGTTGAGCTTTAGGGAGGAACTGGGACATGGATAAGAATCTGGCCTCAGAGGCCCCAGGATTAACGTAGAAGTTGGAGTTTTTCTAAGATAAAGCTAAAATAACATTTTAGAGGATGTGAACAAAAAGAATGTGTTCATCTCCGACAAATTTTGAAGTAGCAGGGAATACTGATTGTACGTGTGTTTCCAGCTAATGCTGATGCGTGAAGCCTAGACGGAGGATGAAGAAAGTTCTTTAAAATCTGATTTCTGATTATTCCAAGTGCATTTAGCTTTGCGAAATAGGAAGCCCTATTCTGGAGTTCAGCTACTCTTGGTTTTTAATGCCAGACATCTGAGGGACGGAGGAGCTAGTAGCTCTGAGGAGGGATGACAGCCAGTGAGACATAATGTTCATTAGAATTTAATATCAATATTTATGTTTCTCTCCAGCGTGCATCTGGACTCTGTTCCTCAAGCCTGTATTTATATTTTAATAATGTAAGTAAAGCTGTATTTTCCTTTTTAATTTCGCATCAGAGTTCTGCCTCAGCCGACCCCTCCTCACCCCTACAGTGCTTCAACTGCAAGATGGCTCATGGCTGTTGAGAGTTCAAGTCTAGAGAAGAACTTTGGGGCAGGGGGGAAGTGCGGTATGAATAAATACCGCAGAAATTCTTTCCCATGAGAAGTCCTGGGGCTCTCTGCTTCCCAAACCGGAGCGATGGATGGATGCTTCAGAGTTTGGGGGAAGGTGGGCAGACCGAGAAGAGACCCTGAGAGGTTTCCTTGGAGTTTCACTTGGCTTAAATGCCTCTTGGGTGAGACAAGAGATGTTGGAACTCTGCTCAGGTATCAAATGTCACGAGTGCTCATCTGGCAAAGTTTTAGCCTTTGCTAATTAAAACTAATCCAATTGCATGAAGAAAAATACATTGCATAAGGTTGCCACTTGTGTAGCGTTAGATGAACTCTTTGCCCTACACCCTGAGACCAGCAAACCTCAGGCTGGGGCCAGGGTGGAAAGAGATGGTGAGAAATGGGATTCGCTTACAGAGTCACTTGAGTAAAGACAGCGAGCAGCTATTCAATGTGTTGGTTTGTCAGTGTAAATTTGAAGCCCTTTCAGGTTTTCTTGATTTGTCAGCGGAGATGTTTTAATGGCTATTGAGTGAGAAGGAAAGGTAAGAAACAAAACAAAACATAAAAAAAAAAAAAACCCCACAGTCTTTCCTTGACTTCTTACCTTGTACTTTGTTTTCTTTCCAAGTTGCTCTGTATGCTTTTCTGTGGCCTTCAGCTTGGTTGGATCAAGCCCTCCACTTAGGAAGCTTAGGTTCAAGGTTTGCTCCCTGAAGGACTGGAATTTTGTCATGATCCCTGGCCCTGTTCCTCATCCTGGTCACTTCTCTGGTAGAAGTGGATGTTGCCTTTTGATTGTCCCAGTTCCACTGCTTGCCAGCTGTGCGATCTTAGACAAATTCTTTCTGTGCCTTAGTTTCCTTATCTGTGAAATATGGGACATATTGGGAATAAAATCTGTGAAGTATGGGAAATCTGTGAAATGGGACACTATTAGTACTCACCACGTAGAGTCATTGTAAAGGTGGAGTGAGTCCGTCCATGGAGACGCGTCACACGTACACAGAATAAAGTGTGTGTGTGCCGTGGGTGCTATTATTTTTGTTACTGTTTTATCGTGATGGTTAGGGGCTTGGGAAAAGGAAATAGGTATAAAAATGGATAAAACCCAGTCCCCACGGCTCCTCAACCACTGTAAATATTCTGGGCAGCTGGATGTGTGGTAAAAGTGAGGACAGAAGAATGCCACCCTGTTTTCTGGCTTGGCTGGCCTAACTCATGTTGGAACACTGCAGGAACAATTTAGCATCTGGCAGCCATTAGGCCCTCATTCTTCAGGGGCGGGGAAAGGCCTGGCTTAGGATGTGTGCCATTGTGGAAGTGGTGCCGAGTGTAGACACCCATGCCCTTACTTTCTGGAACTGTCTGTATCTTCTCCCGTAATGACATGTCCACAGATTTGTCCTCTGCTTATTGTAGTCAGACAATGGAACGACTAGCAGAAGAGAGTAGATGATAGATCTGGGCCGACCATGGCAGAGAATGGCCAAGCTGTTCACCAACTCTTGCCTTTTCTTCCTGGACACATCGCTGGACTACATTTCCCAGCCTCTCTTGCAGTTAGGTTGAACCCCATGACTGAGTTTCTGTCCAATGGCTGTGGGAGGGATAACTGCCTTGCCCTAGGATGGAAATATAAAAGCTCCTACATAAGCTTCTGCGGCTTCTTTCTTCTTCATTCTGCTGGCTGCATGCAGAGGGTTTAGCAGAAGACTCTGAACCCCTTAGGGATGATGGTAGGGCCACCAGATGGGAGGGGCCCAGGTCCCTGGATCACCACATGAAAGGCTGTCTGCCAACACCCGACTGGATTGCACAGGAGGGAGAAGTACACTTTCATCCTTCCGTTTAGGAGCTGTTAGGACAGTTAGCGTCAGCAGACCCTAACACAGACCCTAAAAAGGACTGATTTTCCTGAAAATGCACTGATGATGAAAGCACTCCCAAGTATAAAGAACATATAAAGGACACTCCCAAGTGTTCTTTAACTGAGTAAAAGAGGCACTGAACAGTAGGATCTTTTCTGAGAGACAGAGAGTTGCTCTGGGTGACCAGAGCAGTGTGGCACCCTTCTTCAAGTAAGGAAATGGAAATAAAAACTTGTTGACAGAGTTCCAGTTTCTGGAGAAATGTTGCTACCCGGAACCGAAAGAATTCTCCCTCTCCATTCCCGTGTATAAATGATATACATATATTTGTAAAAGTTCAAAGATCTCATTAGAACACAAATACGGAAATGCGCACAGATCCTAAGTGTACAACTCAGTGAATTCTTACAAATTGAGCACACCTCTGTAGTCAGCACTTGGAATAAGAAAAAGCATTTGCAGCTTTCTAGCAATGTTCCTGTCCAGTCATGCCTTCCCAAGGGTAACCGTTATCTGGACTTCGAACGGCATAGATTGTTTTGGCTTATGTTGGAATCATACACCATGTGCCTTTTTTTATATCTGGATTTTTTTTTTGCTCAAAATTATATTTATGTGACCCATTCATATTGCATATAGCTATGGTTTGTTTTCACTGCTGTATAGTATTCCTTTCTATAAATATAGCATGCTTTGTCTATTCTTTTTTTTTTTTTAAGATTTTATTTATTTATTTGAGAGAGAATGAGAGAGAGTGAGTGGAGAAAGGTCAGCGGGAGAAGCAGACTCCCTGCCGAGCAGGGAGCCGGATGTGGGACTCGATCCTGGGACTCCAGGATCATGATCTGAGTTGAAGGCAGTTGCTTAACCAACTGAGCCACCCAGGCGCCCTGCTTTGTTTATTCTACTTATCTGTGGGCATGTGAATGGTTTTCAGTTTTAGCTCTTTTGAGTAATGTTGCTACGAACATCCCAGTTCCTGTCTTTTGCTCAACATACCTACACATTTCTGTTTGGTAAAAACTCCCTGCCTTATAATTTTACAAAACTTTCTCCCTCAACAAGAAACTTCGAGGCTATGACAGTGACTGTTCTTACTACTTGTCCTTTGGCTTCTAGACTAAGCCAAAGTTTTGCTCTATTTTTCTCTAAAGATTATCACTGATGCTCAGTGGCAAAGTTTTGATGCCTAAAATGGATGAACTGTGATGTACTTAAAAGGACCCTTCTTCCCCCACTTTTTAAATTAAAGCGTAGTTATGGGGACTTTTGATTCTCAAACAAGGGCTCTTAACGAAGCCATGTTTCACATCACTTGCGAAGTCCATGTCTTTGGAGTATGACATTGGAATCTTGGTTGGCGCTGCTTCGGTTCTTCCTCTGTGAGGAGAATCCTGTCAGATGTTCAGACCGCTTCCTTTCCTTGGATGGGGGAAGAAGACCGGCGAGTTCTCTAATCGCTTGGCTGGATTAACCTTAGAGCTATTGGAGAGTTGCCTTCTCTGATTGCCCACCATTGAGGTTTTATGCAAAATTGAAGCAAAAAACAGAACGTTTCCTCAGAAGGGCAAGAGACAAAGAAGAGAGGAGGCTTTTCTGCCCCCCTCCCCTGAGAGGATTTCTTCTGGATCTCTGCTTTCAGGGACTTGGAGATCTGATCCACACAGTAGCAACCCTGGCTCGATGAGGCTTTGTAGATTCTGGGGGTTGAAAAGGCCTCATGCAAATTCTAAAACTGCCCTGGGGACCTTCTTTCAAACCCCTGACCTAGGCTCAGTTTCCCAGACTCCTTTGCAGAGGTTTGAGATCCTGGACTCAGTGAGGGGTGCACACCTCCCCCGCCCCATACCCCAGCCCCAGGGGCTTCCTCACTGTTTGTTCTGAAATGACCATGACTGGAGAATTGAGGGGTGAATGTCTCAGTCCAGGCCCTCCGCTCCCAGCATCCTGGGACTATCTGCGACCTCTTTACAGTAGGCCAGGCAGCCCTACGGCTGCCTTGTGTTTTGATGGAATATTGGGTTCACTTTGGGTATGAAGGTGGGTGAAGCCTTCACAGTGGAGCCTGAAAAATGGCCAGGGGACCCTGCCGCAGTGTGACACACAGCTGGGCCCTTGAGAGTGGGGTTTTCTAATAAATTTGAACATGGCTTTGAATTTTACTATACTTGGCTTCATTCCTTTTCCTAACTAAAGGATAGGTGAGCTGATTTTTTTTTCACGAGGAGACTGCTTTGGACCATTAACCAGATTTCCTTCACAGAGATGACTTGACTTTTTTGGCTTTTATAAAAACCAGAGGCCTAGTGAGATAGCTCTGTCAAGGCAGGCGTCGCAGGTTGGTTGGGGGGCAGAAGAGAGCTTTTCTTGACTCACCAGGTGTGAAATGCAAAAGGGCTTTATCAGAAATGAGGCTTTTAAGAATCCAGACGTACTGAGGACCTGCCTATCTCTCGCTCATGGCAAGCGGCCTTTCTTTTCTGTGGGGGCGCTGCTGACAGCGCGGCCTATAGTGTTTTCTTCTTCACTCGGACTTTTTGCTGCAGCCAGCCCTGCCCCCAAGTGTTTGAAAGGTGGCTGAATTTTTGTCGTATCAAGGGTATTCTTTTGAGCAGGTTCAGGTGGACATCAAGCAAATTCAAGCACGTGCGTACACACACACTCCCCAGCGTCACCTAACATTTGTGATGTGACTGCTTTGCGCTAGTCTCGTCCCCTGTTATTTCACAAGCCCCTTAAAAGTCTGCGCTGGAACTCTAGTCTTTTGGTAGATGAGGCAACGGAGGCTCAGCTCAGTGGCTTTGAGACCACACCGCTGAGAATGTGAATCTGGGGTTCGGTGTGGCTTTTGTCCGCAGTTCGACGCTCCGTCTACTTTACTCAGATGCTCTTCAAATATTTTATTTATTTGAGAGAGAGACAGTGAGAGAGAACATGAGAGGCGAGAAGGTCAGAGGGAGAAGCAGACTCCCCATGGAGCTGGGAGCCTGATGCGGGACTCGATCCAGGGACTCGAGGACCGTGACCTGAGCCGAAGGCAGTTGCTCAACCAACTGAGCCACCCAGGTGCCCCTACTCAGATGCTCTTGGTACATGCTCCCCCTCCTACCACCCCAGCACCCCCGCTAGCCTTCTGCCTCCCAGTTTATGATGGGGAAATGGAGGTAGAAAAAAGACCCAAGGACAGTGTCTGGATGCATCCTTGGATTCTCGGAAGGGCTGGGTTGGGACCGCTGGACGAGAAAGCCCATGACCCAAGAAGTACCCGGTGTGTGTCCGGCAGAGGTTGGTGGCTGTGTTAGGTGGTCGCCTGTAGAACTGGGCAAGGCCGTGGCTGCCTGTGTCGCTGTCACTAATGAGTTGCCCGGTTGTAACCTAATAGTTTGGGGGAACGCACTGATTGGGTAAAATATGCTGTTTGCTGTAGCAGGAGTTAGTTTATACGTCAAGGCTTTTACTGTCTAAACCCAGAAGACTCATCTCATCCATCCAGAGACTTCTTTTGTGGCCCAGGGGTCATCCTTCTGTCTTCTATAACATTGCTCGAAGGCTGATGGAGGTCAACCCTGGGTGACCTCAATTCAGATAACGAATCACCCTGAATTAAAATAAATTGCCTCCCCTCCCCCCCCCGCTTACTCAAATAGGCCAAAATGAAAATGTGATAATGATCATGTTTCATGTTTGGCGTGGAAGTGAGGAAGGGGTGAGCATGGGGTGCTCCAGACGCTGCTGATGGAAGTGTGTACATTTTTGGGGAGGCAGTTGGCTTTTATGGAATTAATACACAAAAAAAATTATACACCAGAGATTTCACTTGAGAATTTAACCTAAGAAAAGTCACCAGATAAGTAAAACAATGAATAGATGCTTTACCGTTGCTTATGATGAGGAAATACTGGGAATATCCTAAATGATTAATAATAACAAATGGGTTGATAAGCAACATTGCTACAGATTGGTACAGCAAAATACTCTACTGCCATTAAAATGGTGCAAATGGGCATTTACTGACTTCAAGATATGTTTGGGTTACTTTCCAAAGTCTAATAGACTTGCTACCAGTCTGCAGATTAGGGCGTGTTTATTAAGATACAGGAATAGAGGGGGAAATGTCTGGAAGGATATATACCAAATCAGTATTATTTTTGAGAGAGAGAGAAGGCACATGCGTACATGTAACCCAGGGGAGGGTCAGAGGGGGAGGGAATCTTAAGCAGGCTCCATGCCAAGTGTGGAGCCTGATATGGGGCTCGATCCCATGACCTTGAGATCATGGCCTGAGCCACAATCAAGAGTTGGAGGCTTAACTGACTGAGGCACCCCGGCACTCCAGCAAATCAGTATTTTTAAAACGTGTTTCATGACCCACAGTGAGAAATACACTCTGCATTTGTGACCCCAGTACGTGCATATAGCGGGAACATTAGTTTTATTGACACTTGCTTTTCTCTATGTGATGCATTCTGATACATTTCTTTTTCTTTTCTTTACCATACAACCTTATCCGATCTTTCCTACACTATTCTACTTCATTGAAATTCTACTCCTCTTCTTTTTTCCTTTCTTCTGTTACATTTTTTAAGATGCTGGTCATGACCCACTAAGTTGATTTCATGATCTCCTGATGGGCCTCAAGCCTCAGTTTGAAAAACACTGCTCTAGAAGGTTAACCGTGGTTATCTCTGGCAGGTGGTATTATAGATAACTTTTTTTCTTTAGACGCGGGGGAGGGGGGCTGTCTTTTTTTGCTTCTCTATGTTACTTATGTAATACAAAGGCTAATGAACATTTTAAAATGATATAACGATTCTATTTAAAAACAAGTTGATACCCTGCAACTTTTTAGGAATGTATGATTGTATAAAATACGATGCCTATACCACAATTATTGGGCATTCGGAGTTTTCTGGGAACCTTAACATTATGGCAGAAAAAATATATGCATGGAGACATATCATTTAAATAATAGAACGACAAGAAGATGAAACGTGACCTTACCTTTTTAAACTCAAACATTCACCAAGCATCCCTACTTACTGCTTTACTGCAGTATGTTGCATCAGTTCTCTGGAATTTATTTATATTTCTGTTCCAGATTGCATTTTTTCATGCTCATTCCCCACCTTAAAAAAGAAAAAGGATATTAAATTCATCAGAGTACTTTCTGGCCAGATTATCTTGGCTTACAGTACTGTCAAAGTTAGCCTCCTTTAAAGCTAAAGATGATTTTAAATGGAAGGTAGTCATTAAGAACTTAGAGCAGGAAGCAGAAGCTTTATGGGAGGACAGGAAGAATCTCTAGCCTGAGCCAGAGCCCTTCTCCCTGGGCTTCCTGCTCTTAGCACACAGCTGGAAATCGGCAGCCCCAGGAGCCTCGCACCCATCAGGGCCACATAAGCAAAGCGGGGGGGTGGCATATGAAGAGAGCTTTCCCTGGCTCTTCTCTGGGAAAACCATTGATGGACAAGTGGGGCAGAGATTTCTGCAGAAAATTCTGTTTGTGTAGAGTCCAAGTAAATCTGGGCACACATGCCAACTGCAAAGAGTGGGGGGGGTGATACATTGGGTTGGGGCTGGGTAGAGGCTGGCTGGCATTTTCAAGGGAGGGACATGGAGAGAAATGCTTCCTGTCCTTGCAAGGAATTAATGATAGGAAGGCTTAGAAAATAACTGGGGTTGCTTTCCAAGAGGTACTAATTTAGTTATTGTTGTTTCAGACTCTTTGCTGAGAGTAACCTGACAATGTTGAGCATGTAATGTGGAGCCCGGACCTTCTGTTCAGGGAGAAGGCTAAATTCATTCTGTCTCGGAAACATTGTGAATTCTCTGTCAAGGTTATTCACGTGCCCATTTATTTATTCATTTAGTATCCAATAATAATCCATTCATGTGATTATTGGTTCATTCATTCATTCTTTCACCCACCCATTCATCCAGGCATCTGCTTCCATGGCATTTCTTGAGTTGATGTCATGGCGTTGAGAGGCATGTGGCAATCATTTGGGTGGTGGGAGGAGCTCCAGAGGGAGGAAGAGAAGTTCTAGTTGAGCTGCTCATCATCTGCTGGGAGCAGACAGACAAACAAACTACTAATTAGCACATAGTGTGGGCGGTGCTACTACAGCTGCCAACCTGGCTTGATTCATGCAAAAGTAAGTGTCCCCTTCGGGCCTAGAATCCTGGAATGTTAGTCTGAAAGAAGTCTTAGAAAAACTGAATGGCACAGTGCTTACCAGATTTTATCCACAGATTGCTGGGGTGCCATTCCAGGGAGTGGAGGTGGGAGTAGGAGGGAAGAGTAAGAGGAAAGCTGAACAGATGGTGTTCAGAACCCTCGAGAACCAGAGCAGGTGACTTCATCTGTGTTCTATGCTGAGGTTCCTTGTGGAGTATCGTTTGAGGAAAGGCATTGGCCACTTATTGATATTTACAAAGCCCAGGGCAAGTCCACCATCTTCCCTTGTTTTTCTGGTTTAAAAATTAGGGCCCAAGAAGGTGAAGCAATTTGCCCGAGGTTGTAAAATTGATTTGTTAATATTCCAGGAATAAGAGCTGGTCTTCCAATTTATGTGGACATTACTTCTGTGTCACAACTTTTGCTGCATAACAAATTAAGTGGCTTAAAACAAGCACTGTTTAGCTCACAATTCTATGAGTTGGCAATGTGGACTTGACCCAGTTGGGTGGCTCTTCTGATTTCAGCCAGGCTCACTCATTTTGGTGATGAGTTGCTGTTCAGCTGGAAAGTCACCTGAGAACTGGCTGGGCTAAGATGGCCTTACATCGGAAGGGTGGCTGGGTGTTGGCTAGGGTAATCATGTAAGTGAGTCTAGAATCTCTCATTATCTGCAGGACTCCAACATAGCAGGGACGTGTTTGTACCCTCTTGAAAGCTAGGCTTGGAGCTGGTCAAAGCATATCATGAGACCAGGTCAGATTCAGGAGATACAAAAAAAAGGCTCTACTTCTCAAATAGAGAATTACAAGGACTATGGATCCAGGAAGGGAAGAATTGGTGCCCTTTCTCCTGTCTATCCCAAGAACACTGAGTTGTTACCGTGTGTCCTTTTCTTAATTTGGGCAATGGAAAAATAGGTGTTTGAAACTGCTGTGTCATTCCAAAGCCATCTTTCTCAGAAGACCACGGCCCTGACTTTTATAAACCATGAGGTCTCTCACCTCTTGAGTGTTCAAATTCTTTGTGCTCGAGACAGATGGTATGTCTTGCTCCTGGTCAGGGACACTGTACCTTGAGAACATCCCTCCTATACTCCCAGTCAGTCTTTTCATGAGTAGCCCTTTCCATGGAAGTGCCCCTTCAGCTCTTGGTTGTCCTAATTCTTTTAGATGCTTCTGAGGGATGACTTCATCCTCATCATTTCCACAAACATTTACTGAGTGACCTCTATGAATCAGACACTTAGCTAGATATTGAGGATACAAATATGTCAAAGGCGAGCCCCTAACTTAGGTAACTCACAGTCTGAATGGGAAGGAAGAAAGGTAAATAGATTAATACATTGAAATGCGATGGGGAAGAGGGCTGGAAATTGATTTCTTTTCAGTGGTCGTTTTTACCTTTGTAACAGAGGGTGCAGTCACATGATTGTCTGTCATCTAAATAGATATAGAAAAAATGTTCAAGAAAATTCAACACCTCTTCATGCAAAAGCACTTAACTAGGACCAGAATGGAACTCCCTCAACCTGATAAAGGACATGTATGGAAAACTCACAGCTGACATCATCTTAGTAGTGAAACATTGAATGCTTTCCCCCTAAGATGAAGTATGAGACAAGGCTGTCCATTCTTGCCATTTCTATTCAATATCATACTGGAGATTCTAGCCAGAGCAATTAAAGAAAGAAAGAAAAAAGCATTCAGGCTGGAAAGGGAGAAATAAAACTATCTCTGTTCACAGCTGACACGATGTTGTATACAGAAATTCTTCAGGTCCTCACACACATAAAAACTTTTAGAACTAATAAATGAGTTTAGCAAGCTTTGAGGATACAAGATCAGTTGTATTCCACACATTAGCAAGGAGCAATGAAAAAGAAATTTAGAGAACAAGTCCTTTCACAGTAGCCTCAAAAAGAATAAGATACCTAGGAATAAATTTTATAGAAATACAACACTTGTATACCGAAAAGTATGATACCTCATTGAAAGAAAATAAAGAAAACCTAAATAAATGGAAAGACATTGCAGGTCCATGGGTCAGAAGGCTTTCTGTGGTAAGATGGCAATATTCCCCATGTTGATATGCAGGGTCAGTTCAATCCATATCTCCCAGCTGACTTTTTGCAGAAATTGACAAGCTGATTCTGAAATTCATATGGAAATGCAAAGGACCTCAAATAGCCAAAATGATCTTGAAAAAGAAGAACACAGTTGGAGGACTCACACCTCCCAGTTTCAAAACTTACTACGAAACTAGAATAATCAAGTAATCAAGACACTGTGGTAGTGGCATAAGGATAGACAAGTAGATCAGTGAAGAGAATTGTGAGTCCAGAAACAAATCCTTACATTTATAGTCAATTGGTTTTCTTAAGATTTTTTAAAAAGTAATGTTCACACCCAATGTGGGGCTCAAACCTACAACCCCGAGATCAAGAGTTGCACACGCTACTGACTGAGCCAGCCAGGTGCCCCTGGCCAACTGATTTTTGACAAGGGTGCTAAGGCAGCTCAGTGTGGGGGAAACTATCATCTTTCCAACAAAATGGTTCTGGGTCAACTAAATATCCACATGCAAAATACGAAGTTGAAGTTAAAACTGTGAAACTCTTAGAAGAAAACTTGGAAATAGATCTTCATGACCTTAAATCAGGCAGTGATTTCTTAGATACGATACTAAAAGCACAAGAGATGAAGGAAAAAATAGGACCTCATCAGATTAAAAACTTTTGTTCCTTTATTTTTTAAATATTTTATTTATTTATTTGACAGAGAACCACAGGGAGAGAGGGAGAGGGAGGACCAAGAGGCTTCGAGGAAGCAGGTTCCCACTGAGCAGGGGGTCTGATGTGAGGCTCGATCCCAGCACCCTGGGATCATGATCTGAGCTGAAGGCAGAGGCTTAACCCACTGAGCCACCCAGGTGCCCCCAAAAAAGTTTCGTTCCTTTAAAGGACATCACAAGAAAGTGAGAAGTCAAACCACAAAATGGAAGATGTTTGCAAGTCCTATATCTGAGAAAGGGCTTTGTGTTTGTTTCCTAAGGCTGCTGTAACTTAACTACCACAAACTGGTGGCTTAAGCCAAAGTCATTATTTCACATTTCAGGAGGCTAGATGTCCCAAATTATGGTTCTAATAGAGCTATATTCCCTCTGAAGGCTCTAAGGAAGAGTCCTCCCTTGGTTTTTTCGGGTTTCTGGTGCTTGCCAGCTATACTTGGAGCTCCTGGGCTTGGAGATGCACGATTGCACTCTGTCCCCATCTTCACATGCTGCTCTCCTCTCTGTGTGTCTCAGTGTCCCTGTATCTTCACATGGTCTTCTTACAGGGATCCCAGTCATTGGAGTTAGGGTTCACACGAACCCAATATAACCTCCTCTTCACTTGATTCCATCTGCAAAGAACTTATTTGCAAATAAGGTCACCTTCGTAGGTACTGGGGATTAGGACTTCAACCTACTTTTTAGCGGGGAGCACAATTCAACCCATAACAGACTTATACTGAGAACTATAAAAAAGAGAACTCAAGTCAAAAAAGTGAACTCAATCCTTTAAATCAAAGGATTTAAAGAGACCTTTCTCCAAAGAAGACAGAAAAGCGTGCATGCGCACGTGTGCGTGCACACACACACACACACACACACACACACACACACACAGATGCTCAGTATCATTAGTTGTCAGGAAAAGGTAAACCAAAACCATAAGGAGCTATCCCTTCGTACCCATTAGGGTGGCTATAATAAAAAAGTGTTGGGGAGGATGCGGAAAAACTGGAATCCTTACACATTGCTGGGAGGACTGTAAAGTGGGGCAGCAGTTTTGGAGAACGGTTTGACAGCTGCTCAAGTTGTGAAACATAGAGTCACCATATGAGCCAGGAATTCAGCTCCTTAGTATATAACCAAGAGAATCTAAAACTTGCATTCCAACACAACACGTACGTGAATGATCACTGCAGCATTACACGTAATAGTCGAAAGATGAAAATCGCACAGGTGTCCATCCACTGACAAATGGGTACAGAAAATGTGGCATAGCCACATATGCTTGGCCATAAACAGTGCTAAAAGATCATACAAATTATCAATACATGCTAGAGTGTGGGTGCGCCTTGAAAACATCGTGCTAAGTGAGAGAAGCCTGTCCCATGGGAGCACACATTGTATGATCCTAGTGATCCGAAATGTCCAGAACAGGCAAATTTACTGAGACATGGAGTAGGTTAGTGGTTACCTAGTGCTGGGATGGGGGTGGGAATGGAAATTGAAAGCTGTTGAGTAAAGGGCTTCTGTTAGGAAGGATGAAAATGTCCTAAAATCAGATGGTGAGGATTACATTACTCTGTGAAATACTTAAAAAACAACACTGAAGTGTGTTTTAAAGGGTGTATTTTGTTCTGTGTGAATTATATCTCAATTAAGCTGTTAAAAAGCAAGGTGAAGTCTTCTGCCAAGAGTAGGGGATGTTAGTGGTCTGAAGAAAAATGTTAATGATTTGGACCCCTCGCTCCAAAAAATGGCGGTGGGGGGAGCTATTTTCATTAGGCTAGCTGTCATCACAAACAGCTCCCGACTTTTAGTGGCTGAGGACAGTAAAAGTGTTTTACTCTGGCATAGTTGTCTGATCCTGGTCAGGTGACTGTCTTCAGGGCTCTCCTCCAGGTGGTGACTCAGGGACCCAGGTTCTTTTCATCTTCTGTCTCTGCCCTCTTCTAGCTCTTTGGTGCCCTCCATGCAGCCTCCAGATGGGCAAACAGTGGAGGACAGAGCGTGGGAAGATTTCATGGTCTAGGCCCGGAAGTGACTTGCTTCCCCTCCGCTCATGTGGTTTTGGCCAGAGCTCAGTCACGTGAGCATGCCTCCCTGCGGGGGGCGGAGATGAGTGCGGACTGTCTACTCCTGTATCCCGAGAAGAGAAAGGCCACAGGAGTGTAGAACAGCTCGCCAGCCTCCGCTATGAGGGCTTCCCAAGGACGAGGAGCAGAACGACAGGGTCCAAGCGCAGTTAGAGGTGCCTCATATGTGTGTGGTCACTGCTGAGAGCAGGGGTAGGGCGTTTCCTCCCACCATTCTTGGTGGCATAGTCCCAAACTGAAAGTCCTGCTGTGGGGCATGTTGCCACTGGTAAGTGTGACGTGGTCTCCATTAGTGGTGGCTGGGGAGGGAAATCCAGACCAGAGCAACCTTGACCACTTCAGCATCTCACCTCTGGTGTGGCAAGTATAACCACGCTGTCCATGCTGTCATTAAAAGGGGCACCAAAAGACCAATGTGGGAAATAAGCTACTGTTCCTTGCCACAGGGACATGCTATGGATACAAATAAGAATCTGTCCCCCTTTAAGGTTGTGCTTTAAATAGAAATCTACCCTAGGCCCTTCCTGATCTTTTCTTGTTGGCTCCCCCTCTCCAACTGTCCTTCACTCCCAGGCCAGACCTGTTCCCTTTGTGGCCGAGGGGCCCGAGTTCTCCCCGGGATCAGCTCACATGAGTGGATCCCTCAGACTGAAGCTCCCTGGTCTTCAGCACCGTCTTAACAGGTGCGGCTCTTTTAGTGTCATTTCTCTAGTGAGAATGACAGTGATGGTACCTGCCCTTCGCATCTGCTGCCGCCTGTCCTTCTGAGAGACTGTGTCTGGCTGCTGATGTTGTCCTGACTGTCGCCTCACTGCCCTGTCCCTGTTTTCAGGGGCATCTGTCTCTTGGTAGAAAGCTAGATGTTTAATGAGCATTGTTTATGGGGAGTGGGAGATGGAGTAGAGTACAGTTTCATCCCTGGGACATAACCTCCCATGGGCTTTGCCGACAGCCATGCCGGGACCCTGAGGACAGGTTTGGCATGAAGAGGGAAGGGGGAGCAGCAAGGCCAGGAAGAAATGATCCTGTTGAGGAGGGACTCTCAGGGAAGATGGCCAGCAGTCCAAATGACAGTGACCACGGTGTGGGATCTGGGCTAGTGTTCATGCCCAAGAGCCTGACTCACTGCGTTGGTGCATGGGAGAGGTTTCTAATCAGTTGTGTCTGCCTGTTTTGTTCTCCCCTAATCCACTCTCCATGCTCCTGCACAGTGACCCTCACAAGGCAAAAGTCGAATCGCATTATTTTGTAGTTGACGTTCTTCTCTGGCTTCTTACTGCTGTTCTGATGACATTGAAATGAACTGGTTTTCAAGACTCCAAGACTGGACCCACCCTCTCTCCTGCCTCGTGTCTCTGTCTGCCTCCCTAAACTCATTGCTGCGGCCCCTGTTCTCAGAGTCTTCCGGTTCTTCGTGCCATGCTATCTAGCTCCTGTAGCTTCCCCTGGCCCTGCCCTTGATGGCCCTCTCTCCTGGCAGCCCTCCCCAGTAACCCCATGAGCCTCCCTGGGCAAGTTGTCACAGCGCTCTGTCTTCTGCTTTGTGGCAGTTATCTCGCTCTGTTGTAATTCTGTGGTGGTTTTTGTGCTCCCCCACGAAACTGGGAACTGCATAGGATCGGGAGCAGGTCTCGTTCCCTAGTTTACTCTCAGTTGCATTAGTCAGGATAGGCTAATTTCTGTAACAAAGAACCCCAGACGTCTAAATGACCAAATACAACACAGGTCTTATTTCTTGCCCACCCCCCACCGTGGCAATTCGATGTGGGTGTTCCATAGGTGGCTTTCTACACAGTTCAGCAGAGACCTAGGCCTCTTACATTTGGGAGCTCTCTCATCTCCTAGGACCATCATCTCTTTCCAGGTCTGCAAATGGGAGAGGAGAGGATGGGGATCCTATAGGAGGGTTTCTATGGGCTGTGCCTGAAGTCGTGTACTAAACTTCTACCAGCTTTCCGTTGGCCAAAGCTCATTCATACGAGCACACGGAAGTGCAGGGAATGCCGGGAAATGTTATCCAGCTGTGAGCGGGCTTGGTGAGCAGGTAGCTGGTCTCTGGCACACGGTAGGAAGCGAGTGAATACTTAGTTGTTGAATTCGTCGAGTGAGTGAACATTGTATGCTAAGCCCCATCTAGATTCTTATGGATTCAGTTTAATCAGCAGGAGGGACATGTGATGACGGATCACAGAGAATATGCCCGGTGGATCCCAGGGTCCTGGGTACCTTCCACGTGTTACAGATAGTGGCAGCAGGAAGAGCCCTGTAGTCTGGGAGTGGGGCGCCCAGGCAGCAAGGGGCCGCCCTCCAAGTCCTCTGGGGGAAGAGCTTCTTATTAACAGAAAAATTTCTTTTCTCAGAGGGCACAAGGAGGGAGGTAAAAGAGGAGGCGTAAGGACAGTTGCTTGTATTCTGTGGCATGTAGTGGGGTCAGCTTTTTCCACACGTTGCTCCCCGGTCCTTGGAAGAAGTATGGGGCATGCCTGTGCATGCGCTGGCTGCCAGTTTGGGGGGGGCAGGTGTGCGGAGTGCACGTGACCTGTCCGTCCTCGGTTCCACAGTCAGGGAGTCCACGCAGGCCTGTGCCACAATCCAGCCCTGTACGGGAGGCGAAACCCTCATCCCTCACACGGGTAAGAAGAAGCAAGTGAAGCCACGTGGTGATAACCACTGGGGACCGACAGTTTTGTTTGAAAATGAGCCTCCAAAGACTCAACTTCTGGATGGACTGGGATATAATAACTCCTTGCCTGTGGGTGGCTCTACCCACACCTTATCTCATTTCATCCTCGTAACAATGTGGTGAGGTAAGAAAGCCAAGGGTTATTATGTCTGCTTTACAGATGAGGAAAGCAAGGCTCAAAGTGACTCGTAGGACTTTCCCAAGACCACGTGGCTGCTCTTCCACGCCTGCTCTTTCTACCCCCAAGCCCCTTCGCTGGAATCTGCAAACTGTTTTCCAGAAGATTCCCCCTTAGCTTTCAGTTAGCGAGATTGGAAACTATGTCTGAGGACTGGGCTTACCTCTCAACACTGGCTATTTATTTTCCTGTCTATGCAGGCGGCTCTGAATGTGCCGCGGATCTCTGTCCCCCTTCCGAGTGTTGGCGGAGACAACCGAACACCGCGCAGATGGTTTCCAAGTGGCAGTGCCCCACGTTCCAGTTAATTACCGCAGGGTCTAGGTGGACTTGCGCCACGGGACTCTTTTTTATTAAAACAAAACAAAACAAAGCAAGCCCAGGGCTAAGATGTTTCAATAAATGATGTGCATGCGCGCTGCCCAGCACCAGTGTGGCCTTGCCAAGAACCCTCAATGCTCGCTCCCTGCCCCACTCAGACAGAGCGCCGACATCACCTCGCCATCCTGCCTAATTAAAGAAGGCTATAGTTTCCCTAGTCTATCATAGTCTTCTTTATGGGTCTGGCTAGTGCAGAGGAGGAGGGAAAATCTAA
The DNA here is from genome assembly GCF_020171115.1 of Neogale vison. Taxonomy (NCBI): domain Eukaryota; kingdom Metazoa; phylum Chordata; class Mammalia; order Carnivora; family Mustelidae; genus Neogale; species Neogale vison. Next base: position 118,305,119 of record NC_058105.1, on the reverse strand, counting down.
AGGTCGGCTGCGGTGTGGGAGTTCACGACGAGTTCCTTACCCCACAGAACCTGAAACAGAATTTCTAGCGCAAGGGAAGTAACCCTGTGTAGGAAAGACTGGGGAACGTCAGTTTCTAAACCAACCTCCCTCCCGCCGGCTCAGGTATTCCTGGGAAGCCCACATCTTCTGGCATCAGCTCCCATGCATGGTGTGTTTGTTTTTTGGAAGCAGACCATGACCGCCACCTAATAGTATCTGTGTGGCTATCTGTCTTGGCAAATCCCTTTCTGTATTAAAAGATGAATGTAGTAAATCCAGAGTTGGGGGAAACGGTGGCGCTTTCTCTTCTATTCACACTGTTTTCTGTTTTCCTATTCTGCTTTCCCCTCACATCCCTATAAACCATATTTTGAAGCCCTTCTCCAATCTCTTGCTTTTCCGAATCATAATAAAAAGCCCAAGCATCTTGGATGGCATCTGTGCTCCCTCTCTTAGGGAAGATAACCCAGTTTTGCTACAGCAGAGAAGTTGTGGGTCTTCTGTGCTCTGGCCTAAGGTCCTGGGAGTGAGGTTGAGACAAAGATGATTCTTGGTCCCTGGAGTTTTAGGAAAGGCTCAGAAAAGCTTGCTCCTCCCTGAGGAGGACTGCTACTGGTTTTGTGGAGGGGATTATTTTTCCAGTGGTCAGGTCAGTCAGTATTCGAACTCGCTTCTGTTTTTACTCATGACCACTGAGTACAGGTGTGCTTAGTTCTGATACAGTGCTATGCAGTGGCCGCTTGCGTTGAATGCAGTATTAAGTCATGTCATCATACGACCTTTTCTGCGAGCCCAGCATGTGTCTGGGAGAGCAGAGGATAGGGCTGGTACTGATTCATCTCTGGCAAGCACCTGCTCCTTAGAAGACACCATTCTGGCGGACTCTTCTTGAGATCCCCCGTGGTAAGGAAGCCCGACCAGGATCGGTTCCAGAACAAGATGGCGACATTCAGAAGACAGTAGTGCTCTGGTGTGGTGGGGAGGCCGTGGAGCATTCGTCTGTCCCAACCCACTGCCCTGGTTATTGATTCTGCTCATAATTGAGCAGTCTGTGCACTTCCATGAAGAATGATCAGATGATCAATAATAACGTATTGCCTGGTTCATCTCCCAGCGTGGTGTTTCATAGCTCATGGTAGGCACTTGGTGAATGTTTGTGGTATTGAAGTGATTTGTTTATGCAGTGTATTTCCCAGGAGATTGTGAGTTCTCTGGAGTCAGGGCCCATGTGTCGTTTGCCTCTATGTCCTCAGCTCTGTGCCCAGTGTCTGGCACGTAGTGTGTATTTATAGTGTTCCCACAGAACACCTGTCCATCTGTCAAGGATTTTTCAGATCCCTTCTTTGAGAGTGTGAGCTTTTTATCTTAGTGTCTTAGTCCTGAGAGAAACTCCTTTCATTTAATGACCAACTCACCTCATTGTTTACCTGTCTGACTAGTTATAACGTGTATTTGTCAGCTCAGGCTGCCGTGACAAAAGACCACGGACTGGGTGGCTTCAACAACAGAAATTTATTTCTCATCATTCTCAAGGCTGGAAGTCCAAGATCAAGGTCCTGGCCAGTTGAGTTTCTGGTGAGAATTCTCTTGCTTGCACGTGACCTCCTCCCTGCTGTGTCCTCACATGGTGAGGGGGAGAGAGAGAGATACTGAGAGAGAGATTGAGCAAGTTTTGGGGGGTCTTATAGGGACAGTAATTCTATTGGATCAGGGTCCCATCCTTATGACTTTATTTAACTTGAATTACTTCCTCAGAGGCCCCATCTCTGAGTACAGCCACACTGCAGGTTAGGGCTTCAATGTAGAAATTGGTGGAGGCAGGGGACACAAACATTGAGTCCATAACATAAATGTACTTGTTACCCACTGTAATATCCAGAGTTTCCTGATCAAGAAAAAAGTGATTAAAAAATCAACATGATACTAGACTCTGCATGTAAATAAGCTTAATACTGTGCGTGAAAAGTTTAAAAGGCGTCAGGTCACAGCACTTAATGAAAATCTATGGTCAGTTGAGTGGATTTTTACCATGCTCTTGTCTTTTCCTTCTGTTACATGATATTTTTTTTCTATTCCATGGAAATTTTCCCGAGCATTGTCTATTACAGAAAGGTATTCATGTTTTAGAGACAGCACAGCAATAGGAAAGGCGGTAGAATGGAAAGTCAGGATCAGCTAGGCTACGCTGTGATGTTAAACATCCCCGAAATTCCAGCAGCTCAATAGAACAGATATTTATGTTTCCCTTATCCCACAGGTCAGTAGGGAAGCTCTGCTGGTGTTAGTTACACTGAGGGAGGCTACATTTTGACACATGCATCACAAAGGAGAATGTAGTCAATTGTTCCTCCAGTTTTCACTTAGAAGTACCACGTGTCACTCTCTGCTCATCCTTCATTGGCTAAAGGAAGTCACGTGGCCACACCCAACCTCAAAGCGGCTGATGACTGGCCCTCACTGAGGAAAGCTACAGTATTTGGCAGAGGGCACCAGTTATTACTATAATGGGGAAATAGTGGGGCTTAGGCATATGCGTATGGAACTTAAGCAAAATTTGTGGCACACATGAGAAGTTTTATTTACTTAGTGCTTTCTTAAAAGAATTCTGTTAGGGGGGAAAAAAAACCCTGTTTGCAAAATAGATTTAACAGCTAAGATTTCTTGCCTGGCTGAGTATTTCTGTGCCTAGAATGAGATTCAGAGAATGAAACCACTTTCCACTGAGACCATGAGAGCCGCCTTTCAAGTGTCCACACAGTATAAAAAACAATACCCTCAAAGAAACAATTAAAAATTCTCCAGGTGGCTTATCTCAGGTCCTCTGGGAAATGAAAACCCCCAACCATACAAAAACAGTATAAAAAAATGGCTGTGTCTGAGGGTGGTCTCCTTGTAATGATCAAGCTTTCTCCCCATCCTTCCTGAAAGTGATACCAGCTTGATGTTAGCAACAGTATCACTGTCTGGAAAGGGGACGACTGAATCTGATGGGAATATGTTTGAGCTGCATAAACACAGATTGAATTAAGCATGGCGAGTTGATGATGGGGAGCGTAGAAGGAGTCAGGACCTTCCGTTGAGATAATAACTAGTTCATTATCTGCCCAGATAAAGGTCATACAGGCTTTCAGCAACAGCATGGAAAGGAGACCAGACTGACCTTTCTGACAGCAACTCTCTGCTCTGTTTTTTTTTTTTTAAACAGACCTTAGAATGCCAGTGAGTAAGGAAATCCGTGTTCATCTTGTCACCCTTCCTTCCCCTTCCCAAGGCTTTCCAGTACACAGGCCTTGACTTCTGTTAGGTTCAGAGTAGTTGCCTTTGCTTAAATTACTTCTAATGGACCTTGCCTGGAAAAATCTCAAAGTAGCCCACGAGTTGATGTTATTAGCTTGCATCTCCTCCATTTTACACACTCAACACCTCTTCCTTGTTCCTAAATTTTGCCTTTTACCTCAAAAGACAAAAATGCTGTCACTTAGCCAAAGTCAACTCCTGCCTTTCGGGCTATACCTTCCAATTTTCCTTAAAAGAGCCCCTTAGGAATCCTTTGGAAGGAGTCCGTGTGCCCTGTTGTCTTTGTATGAGACCGAGAAAGCATGTGGGTGGGGATGAGGGTCCTTTCACCTATAACAGATGATCGTTATAAGTGGCTTCCAAGACGTTAAGGATATTTTGGAATCCTAAGGGAAGCAAAGGCAAGTTAAACTTTTGCTGGGAGGTGGTGACTGAGGCTATGTGTCATGAAAGTGCTACCCCCAAAGCCAGGGTTTTCCAGTGCAATTTCAAGTGAATGATTTTCCCTACTCATTCTGTATAATCATTTTTAACATGACATGTATGTTCTGTAATGGAGTGGCAAGCCCTGCGCAATATATTTTTTTCCTGCTCTCTTGGAAATCTTGTCAATAAAATGAAGACCACTAATATGGATTTCTTACGTGGCTATCATTTTTCTTCGTGAGTTACTTTGGTAACAGGAACGGGCCGTGTTGATGCCAGATCATAATGAGGCCTCCTGGCTCCAGTAAATTACATTTGCTCTAGGTTGACTAGCTATGGAATGAGGTCATGAATCCTTGATCCAAATCATGAATGTGACAGTGTGCATCTCCATACGGAATAACCCAGTCGTTGCTGCCCTACTCTACTTCGTCACCGTGCCTGTCATCTTCATGGCGTGGGTTTGACAGGACAATGACAGTAAGGATGTGTATTGTGCTCAGTCCTTAGCCTCAGACAGTAAAAGCTGTACATTTAGATTTTTTCAGAAGAAGAGAATTTCATATCTCCTAGGAATAATGAATAGGTTCCACATGAGAAATGAAATCAGATTGATTGAACTTAGAGATAGAGACAAAAATAGAATATTCATTGAAATCTTCTCAGATAGTATTGAATATTAGAATAATCCATGACCATGTTGTGTAAGATTTTCCCCTCCCTGGCTGCGTCCCATGTTTATATTCACCCCAAATTCACTTTGAAACACAGCGCATGAGAAACAAGAACGAGTAATTTTTTTTTTTTTGAAATTGGATAATCTCATCTTGTAAGGAGTCAGGGATTTCTATATCCAGGAGAGATGTGTGTGGGAAATGTATTTCACAACGGGATTAGAGTTGCACGTAGCTTCAGACTTTTGGTAACGGGATTTCAGATGGTGTGTTGCTTCATTTCAATAATATTATGTACTTAAGTAATGTATTTATAATACATAGTATATATCAAAATAATATATATGTATTATATATCATCATATCAAGCTAAAGAATGCTTGCAAAGGAATTAAGGCTCAAAACAGAGTAATTATACTAAGCCCCCAAAGTTCCTTTTCCCTGAATTCTTAGTGGGTCATGATATTTAGAAAAAAAATAATAATATTTGAAAAATATTATTAAATATTATTAAATTAAAATTATTATTAAATAGCAATAATTAGAAAAAATCCAGAGCTTATTCAATCACACCCGAACAGCGTGTGTTCACAGGTGTGAACTTAGGTGTGACTTAGAAAGTATTCATCATCTTAATCAGGCATTGGCAAACTTTTTCTGTAAAGATTCAAACAGTAAATATTTTAAGCCTACAGGCTATACAGTCTCTGTTGCAACTACTCACCTTTGTCTCTCTAAAGGGAAAGCAGCCATAGACAATATGGAAATAAGAGACCATGGTATTCCAATAAAACTTTATTTATAAAACCAGAATATGGGCCAGTTTGGCTTGTGGGCTGGCTTGTCAAATCCTGATCTCAACTATGAAGCTTTTTAACTACAGCCTAATTGAAAAACAATTTATATATATGTAAATACATCTGTATTTAGCACTTAAGTGTCCGCACCAATGTGTGTGTGTGTGCATGCAAGAATGAGTTGGAGCGTTTAATGTGCCGTTTTCGGATCTGTCTGGAATTGCTGTATATGTAATTTTGTCTTATGGTAAATGAATATGCTCGAGTCTGTGAGTAAGTATTCTGACTCTCTGGGATTGTGGCTTCCTAATCCATCTGAAGTTTTTCAGTGTTGTCATTGTTTTTTCTCCTCTCAAGTTCATTGCATCATGATCATATGGGCTGCTTAATTAATACTCTTCAGCGGCGACGATGCGATTCACATGGAGTTTTTTTTTTAATGTGGGTTCTGCAAGTCGCATTCGATATGAGTCATTCTCTATTGATGTTATTATACAGTTTTAAGCTAGGCATTAATTGAAATGAAACCACAGGTTTGGTCAGATTGATCAATCTTTCAGACTCTATTCAGAATATTTTTCTTTCTTCCCAGAAAGCAAAACAAACAAAAAACAAAACTGTAGTCATTTGCCCAGAAATGGGAGAGAACAAGGCTTTTCCAAATGGTAAGGCTGTCTGTTTTGAAAAGTAAATTTATTGGGACGATAAATCTGGCTTGTACTATCTGCTCACCTGTCTGTCCTCAGGGGAACGATCACTCTTTCTAAATCCTTTTACACTGGAAAGGTTGAAATGATAGACAGCTTCAAAAGTTGGACCAGAGAAAGCTGATAAGCACAGGGGGGGAAAAAATCCTCTTGTACTTGGGGTGTTTGCTGGGTCAGCGGCTGGAAACACCCCTTCTGCGGGGCAGGCGGACAGCAAGAGCCACGGCCTTTTGTGACTGTGTCCTGCCTTGGATTTGATAAGCTCTGTCTCCTAGAGAGGCAGCCTCCAGGTCTTAACTTTCTAACTCTTGGGCTAAACATTTCTTTCCTTCCTATGTATATACATATCTGTGAAGACCTAACAGATCTTTCCTAAATAGAAAGAATTTAAGTTAAAATGATTTGCACTTAGATAAATGACACCGGGGCATAGAAGTTTAGAAATTAAAATAAAAAATGCAGAGCCTCTGACAGTTTCATATATCCACTCTGAAAAACGTGAGCATGATGAATTCCACTTTGAGATGGCAAACACACACACACACACACACACACCCTCCCCCCAACCCGAGGTAGAGGAAAGAGATGAGCGATTTGGGGTGGGGGTCAGAGAGGCAGAAGGGAAAACGGCGAGGTAGTGGTTCTCTGTTGCCTTAGGCAATGCTATGGGGGGGGTCGGCAGGGAGAGCGGCATCCTCGGAGTGGGCCTGCTCTGCCGTGGAAGGTCATGGATGTCACGCAGAGCTGGGGACCTTGTCGGGGTGGGCTGAGCGGTGTGGTGAGCACACGACTGTGCCCTGAACAAACAGATGTTCCCTGCTGGGCACTGCAGCTCCACCGGTTCCTTCTAGCACCTTCTGAACGTCTTCCTTGGGGCATGCTAGAGTCCCTATATGGCCCCTGTATGTCCTCTTTTTTTTTTCCTCCCTAAGTGTATCTATTCATCAGAGTAGAAATTTGCCAAGAATAAGAGTGGGGAATGAACCAACCCCCCAGACTCCTCTCTCTTCCCCCTGCCCGGGTCGCCATGGTATCGGGTGGCTGGTTGCAACCATTTACTTCTGATTGAGCGCTCTGGTTTCTTTGGCTTCTCTCCTGTTCCCTCCCCCTTACGGTACCCCTTTCCCCTCGGCCCTCCTCTCCCCACAGCTTTGGTAAGAAAGAGCCAGCCTTGAATTCAAGCATAATTGCTCGGTAGGGGGGACTTCCTTGAAAAAACCTCAAATTTTTGGGCTGGAACAGTGGAAATCTGTTTGAACCCTTGAACTTCCTCTATTGTTGAAATGACCACCTACAGAAACATGCTGGGGGAAAGTAGCAGAAGCACAGTGGTCCCTTTTATGGGAAAAACAGTAGCTGGAATTATTTCACTTTTGCAAGAATTCTATAATGAGGAGGCATTTCTGAAGGGAGCGTATGGAGCAAACATTCCACAAGTTGGAGATGTCTGGGCTGTGATCGGAATATTGTAATAATCGATGTTTCTGGACTTGGAAACAGAGTCTTCATTCTTTTTTGACCACGAGCACAAAAGCTGGTCACTGTAGCATTTCTCTGTACTTCTGTTGCCATTTGCTGGGCGCTGCTCAGATACTGGGGATTTTCAGACACACAGGCAACAATAGAGACGGGGAGGGTTTTTGCCTCTTGTGAAGTAAAATTGGCATGCTATGACTGTTCTGTAATTTCCAGCGAACAGATTGCATGAACGCTTTCTTCGGCTCATTCAAGCACTAGGCTGCCTTCCATTTCTGGAGGCTCTGTTCACTTGGTGTAACTAGGGAGGGCTCACGGACGGTCACACACGGATAGAACTGGGAAGATGTTGCTTCCAGCCTCCCTCCCCGCTCATCCTGCAGCCATCCCCCCCTCCAACCATATCATCTTAAAAACAGAAATCCGAGCACGTTCTTGCACTGCTTAAGGAATGCAGAAAAAGCTGAGACTCTTTAGCAAAGCAGAGGTCTGGGCGCAGTCCGCTTCTCCGGCTCGTGCTTTCATGCCCTCCCACTTCTCCTGGACTCCATCCCGTGCAGGCAGCGTGCAAGTCCCTGGACCTGCCGTGTTCGCTTAACTTTGACGCAGATGCTGTTCCCACTGCCTAGCCTAGCTTGTGTTCTCTCTCCAGGGGCACCTAACTCCTACTCAGACTTCAGACCCCAAGCCACACGTCACTTCCTCCGTGAAGTCTTTCCCAACTGTAGTATCCGCTCGCTCCAAGATTTGGCTGCCAAAATGTGTTCCTGTTTCATAGATATTCCTCTGAACGGTACTTACCGCATGGTCCCATTATGAGTCGTGCTGTGCCTGTTGCGTTCCACTGCCAGCCCAGTGAGGGTGGGGGCCGGGTCTTATCCTGCTCTGTGTTCTTGGGGCCCCAGCACAGTACCCGGCATCCCCTAAGAACCTGAATGAATGGGTGGGGTCCGGGAAGAAAGTGTGAAATTGTGTGTGTGTGTGTGTGAGAGAGAGAGAGAGAGGGAAAGGGGGACAGTTACTGCAATTGCTGTTACTTAATTATAAAAGAGTCACAGTTTTCTTGAAATGAGTGTTGAAAGAGGGGATGTTTCCTTCAAGAAACATCAAGATAATTACATCTACCCTCTTTATCAGCCTTCTGCACAAACACACAGTATTGTTATGACACAATTCTGTATTTTACTGAGATTCGTGGGTCTTCGTGAGTTTCAGAAGACACACTCATATACATGCACACGATCTTGGTTTTGAAAACACACAAATTAAGATTTTTTTTTCCCACTGAGTTACTACGTACTGGAGTCAGCAAACTTTTTCTGTAAAGGGCTGGATAGTAAATATTTTAGGCTTCACAAGACATTTGATCATTTTTTATAATCCCGTAGGTCTGCCTTATAGCAAGAGGGCAACCAGAGACAGTCCATAATTTACACAATTTTTACAAATAAAGTATTTTAACATGAGTGTGCAAATTCTCTACTTTTATTTTTATTTTATTTAAATATTGAACAATATTCAATGATGATTTTTATCTTACAACCTTTTTTCCAGTGAGGATGACTGTTCCGTCTTGGCTATGTGTTGACCAAGCCAGTCGTAACTGGGTGTCAAAAATCTACTGGGAGAATTTACCGTGTGGTCAGGATCCTTACGTATTTTGTGAGAGGGCTGCGGAATTTTGCAATTTTTTGTTTCATCAGGGATGGCCTCTCTTTACGGTCACACTCACAGAGCGCATGCACGAAAGAACTTCTGGAATTGCCCAGTCCGACCTCAGTGTGAGCTCCGTTTTTCTTTCTTGTGGGCCGGCTCAGATCTCCGCTGAATCGTGGAGCCTGTTGGTTCCACGTCATAATATCGGGAAGAGTGTATGCTGCTCTTCTTGCCGGTCAAGGACTCTATCCGACAAGACTAAGCCGTGAGAAATCAGCGCAAAAAGAAAAGACGAACAACCATGAGTAGATCGCAGATATACCTGTTGAGGCCTTAACGTTATGAGAAAGCTAGATGAGGCATTAAGAGAATTCACGCATTCTCTGAATGCTGGGGTCTTTTCATTATTGCTCATTAAAAGAAAAAAAAAAAGGCTGGCAGCATAGAGATGCTGTCTTCTTCATCTTGGCAGGAGCTGACCCCTCCTGCCCTTTGTGTCCCACCCTTCTAGGGTGCTCTGGCCGCCTCTACCCACGGCCCTCATCCTGCATGGCCCAGGGCCCATGGCCCAGTTTCCTCCATCACTCCCGGAAGCCCCCCAGTTTCTTCAGCAGGGCCTCCCTGGAGTTTGTCCCCAAACAGGCCAGAAGTTGCTCTCTCCTCACACAGGGCTGCTGTTAAACCAATGCTTAGAAATTCCCTGTTTCTTCCGTGTTCAGGCTTACCTTTGTGATGATGTTCATCCGGCCCATCTGATACTGGAATGACGGAAAGAGGTTGAGAGAGGGTCAGAGAATGAATAAGGAAAATGAGGAGGAGGGGAGGAGGGGGGAGGGGAGGAGGAAGAAAGGGCAGCTGTGAGGGCAAAGAGGAAAGCGAGGAGGTTGCTGACGGTCCAGCCCATGACTGATAAGCGTAAGTAAGCAGGGCAGTGAAGGCTTTCGGAGCAGAGACCCCTCCTTCCGATTTGTGTATTGTCTTTGTGAATAGGACCACAAATGGATTATTCCACTCTAAATACCTTTTATTTTGCAGTTTTATCTTCTGGTCTTTATGGTTCAGCGCAGATCAGTTTCTTTCAACAATGAATCAAGTTTTACTGTAGACTTTTTTTTAAAGATTTTTTATTTTTTTACTTGACAGACAGAGATCACAAGTAGGCAGAGAGGCAGGCAGAGAGAGAGCACGCGAAGGAGAAGCAGACTCCCTGCTGAGCAGCGAGCATGATGTGGGGCTCAATCCCAGGACGCTGGGATCATGACCTGAGCTGAAGGCAGAGGCTTTTTAACCCACTGAGCCACCCAGGTGCCCCTTACCATAGACTTTTATAAGCAGGTTTCCCTTTTTTTTTTTTTTAAGATTTTATTCGTTTATTTGACAGACTAAGGTTACAGGTAGGCAGAGAAAGGGGAGGAAGAAGGCTCCCCACTGAGCAGAGTGCCCGACGCGAGGCTCGATCCCAGGACCCTGAGATCATGACCCGAGCCGAGGGCAGAGGCTTAACCCACTGAGCCACCCAGGTGCCCCAGCAGGTTTCCCTTTTTATAAATCTAAAGGGCACGATCCTTCTGATGGACAGATTTTATGTTGACAACCTCCAGTGCTTTGCCATTAGCCCTAGGAACCTTCTAAAACTGGATTCTGAACTATTATGTTTGGTTTGTATGAAAATTCTCTGTTGAAATTTATCCCTTTTTCAAGTGCACTTTCTGAACTTGGACATAAACTTCCACAGTCTAGCGTGTGTCTCAGAAATGATAACACTTCAAAAAAGCTCTGAGATGGCTGACATTTCTGGCTTGAAGTGGCCACGCTTACATGATTGTTGCTCAAACGTGGTTTGCTGCTTTTGGCACCATATTTATGTCACAACAGCCTCTTTCCTGGACACTTGAGAGTTTTTAATGATTAAAGTGTCCTGCTTTTACATACTCGGGGAATAAGTAATTCTGTATATCTTTCCTAATATTTCTAGATATTGGGAGCGAATCCATATTCCCCTTACTTGTGTCCTTCGCAGCTTTATGGATTCTCGTTGTATTAACTTTGGCTTTCTTCCACAAATCTGGTAGCTGAATGGCTGTGGGCTTCTGCTCTAATCTGCAGTCAAACGCTCTACCACTGAGCTATACCCCCGCTTCTGCTCTAATCTGTCTGTGCTGTAGTCTTTTTAAGATGAGGCTGTATTTTAAATTTTAAAATTGATAAGTATTAACTGATAACTTACTGTGCACCTGACTCTGAGTGAGGTTATAAGTAGATGTCTAATGAAAACAGTTTTAGGAACTGAAAATAATTTGCCATTAACCCATTAACCTGACTTTCATCTTCTCCTCTCCCTACCTGCTGTCTCATCCACTCAGGCACCCCCCGGCTGTTCATCCACCCATCCATGCCTTCATCTCTTTGCCCTCTCGGCCCTCCCTCCCCCCATCTAGCCATCCCTGCATCCATCAATCATTTATCAGACAGATGCTGAAGGCCTATGATGCTCTCGCACACGTCTTGGTATTTTAAATTATAAAGGCAACAAAATAACCCCTTTCTCCAGAAGCTCAACATCTGAGTGGAGAGACAGGCTAACTAAAAATTCTTTACAAAGATTTTGAACTTCCTGGTAGAAAAGCATTCTTAACTGCGCAGCAGCTTAATCATAGTAAATGGGTATTGGGCGTTCCTAGCTGTTTTGAAAGACAATGCTAAGGTATACTTTGGCAACTTAATGTTTTCTTCCTGTACTTTCTGACCTCTGATTTATAAGTATAGCATTTTGATAATGGTGTATAATGGTATACTTTGAGAATGGAAGTAAGGAATAACAAGGCAGGTGCTCCATGGACCTGAGGGCCTAGGGGGTGCGGGAACTCAGTCGGGGACCTAGCTGAGAATATCCTGGTGTCAAATTTGCCATCTTTTTTTGCAGGAGCAGGAAACTAATGATTTTTTGTTTCTTGGGAGGGAGAGGGCAGGGGTGGTTTCTTAATTGTGAAATGCAATTGTTTGGATTTTTAAGTAGTCTTATTCCTGTTGTGAGCTGCCCCAGGCAGCCACATTAAAGACATCTCTGTGTGTGTGTGTGTGTGTGTGTGTGTGCGCGCGCGCGTGCATGTGTCCATGCGCGCTCTGCTGGCCTGGATTGTGAAGGCAGACCTGGTCTGTCAGACTTGCATTTAATTTCTTTGTTTGAATAGGAAATAAGTTAGTGTGTTCTTTCTGACTCAAGTCTGTGTTTGCATTTTAATTAAGAAAGAAGACAACTCTTGCAGCTGAAATTCGGATGAAAGCTGTGAATATTTACCGCTGGAAAGAGGCTTGTTAACACAAGCCTACCTGTTTAGAACCATAGTTTTAAAGTTTTATGCCATGGCTGGTTCTTTCTTTTCTGCGCTTTGCACTTTTAATTAATGTTTATCTTCTTAAAAGTAAGAAATAGCTGACATACACTAATGTGAACAAATGTTAAGTGTATGGCCTGATAAATTTTTATGTGTGTACACACACACATATGGCCACTAACCAGATCCAGATCCAGAGCATTTCCAGTGTTCCAGAAAGTTCTCTCCTGCCCCTGCAACAGTAACTACTATTCTGACCTCTATCATAGATTCATTTTGTTTAGTTTTGACCTTCATACAAATGGAATCAGACAGTATGTATCTTTTCTGGGGCTTCTTTTGGTCAGTATTATGCTTATGATATCCATTTATGTTACATATCGAAGAGCTGTTCTTTTGCTTTTTTTTAATTGCTGTTTTATTTTTTATATAATGACTTATTTTCGACTGCCTCTCCAGTTGTGTTATCTTAAGGCCATATGGGACTGATTGAGTTAAAATATTCTATTTCTTTTCTACTTATATTTTGTTGTTTGCCCCCTCCCTGGTGATATAATTGAGGTCCATGATCATCAATTAATTAATAATTTTTTTTACACCTACTAGGTAGACAGCATCATTGGGGATAAAAGAAGTATGAGACACAGTCCCTGCCATCGAATATTTTGGAACTCATTGCAAGTCAATAAACTTTCTTCTCTTACTCATGGATGAAATGGTCGAGGTTTTGCCCAGGTTCTACAAAAGTGGAATTGCTATCGGACTTGCTCTTAGTTGGTTTGTCCGACTGTTCTGTTCTGGCGACAGGGGTTGGTCCCAGTGATAGAAGCAACTAACGATTCAGGCCAGCAATCTGTCTGTCAGTTTTTTTCTTTTTTCAATCTGTCAGTTTTTATTGAAAACCCTCTTACTGTGGGCTCAGTATGTGCTTGATCTAGATGGTTCTTTTCTAATCCCGTTTCTCACCCTCAGTGCTATAGACATTTGGAGCCGGGTGATTCTTTACGGTGAGGGCTGTCCCGTGTATCCCTGGCTTGTACCCGCTAGGTGCTGATAGCATCTTCTCCCTCCACCACCCCTGGCCCCAGCCATGACAACTAAAAGTGTCTCTAAGCATTGCCAGGTGGCCCTTGGTGAGGGCAGAATCCCCACCCCCCACTGAAAACCTTTTTGGATACTTACTGTGAGCTTCTGATAGGGAGATCCTAGAGACACTTTGGGGGGTGGAGAAGGTGGTCTTCAAGTTCTCCATTTGTTTTGTACCCGGATGTGTGAGGCATACACATGTCACTGCTGGGGTGGAGAAGCATATGAAAGAAGGCATGAAGGTAGAAATTGGTAAATTTTAATGGTAGCTATTGATAGGGCAATGGTCAAACTCAAAAGGGGCAGTTCTGAAGAATGTGCTGGCAGTCTAAATCTCCAAATGATTTCTGTAGCTTTTGAAAAATTCAAGAACTTCTAAGACCACCACAGTTTGGAATTATGCCTTTAGTCATAGGCCTGGGCTGGACGTAAAGTTCCTATACTGCTTTTAATTATGAGGTTTTGACCAGGGTTCCAACTGGTATTTGCAGCTGGGATTTGATCAGAGAAAGTCTTGTCCTAAAATATGAGAAAAATTGAATAATGAAAGCACCATGCTGATGGCTTTTCATTTATTTGTGTAGAACTTGCCTCGGTTCCAGGAAGGATTTAAAGTGGTTGCCCATGATTGTATGTGCTTTCCTTGGGCTTGGTTTAAAATATCAACCAAGTGGAGATGTGTAGGGAGGAACGTCAGGCTCATAGCTCGAAGATGACTTGAGAGGGCATCTCCTCCTCCATCTAACTTTCAAAAACGACCTCCCCTAACCAGACAATCAGGTGAAATCACGCATTAATTGTAGACTTGGAATGGTTAGCAGGAGAGCCTTGTCTGTCTTGCCTCTGGCCCTCTGTCTGCTTGGCTACCTGCTCGGGTTGGGGATGAGATACCTTGGCAGGCTTCAGTGGGCATCAAAGACGCCGGGAAGGAGCCCAGCCCAGTTTCTGGCAATTCCGTCTGTCACTGGGTTTTCTGCCTGTGTTCAAAATATTTCATTTCTCCATCTGTGAAATGGAGATAATCCTTCGTCACCTTGCAGGGCTGTTGGGAGGATTAATTAGCTAATGTTCCTCAAGTGCTTTGAAGATGAAAAGGCTTGTGGAAGCGCTAAGTAGTATTAGGAAAGACAGTGAGTGCCTGCTGGACGTGCCCTGATTTTCCTCATTCGCTTTCAGCAGTTGTGTTCCTCTTGACTTTTAAGTGTGTCTCATGGCGCAAAGTGCTGGCACGGTGGGCAGGACGATGTGCTGATTGGTGGAGAACAAAGACAGTGCCACTTTCCTTTGTGCCTCAGTACTAATTTGGCTTATCGTTATCAGGTTCTGGTGGTTGTCCAAGGTGAGCTCAACGTATTTGGAGGTGGAGGGAGGAAGTGGGGTCGGAAGAGGTCAAGCCAGATGGCCTTCAGTGGGAAGGATCGCTCAAAATGGGGGTCACTTGGAAGAGCTGAGAGGAAAATGCTCTGTTCTCTTTGTTTTTAATAGGACTTCCACCATCTTAGCGGTAGCTTGTCGCTCTAGGCTGTCATGCCTTCTGATGATGTCTTTCGTAAAATGAATTTCTGCTGCCCAGCCCAGATTTAAAAGTGGGAGTCCACATGGGTCCCCATACCATGATGGTGGACTGACTGGGCGTGTCGACTGCAGCTAATCAACTCATCCTTTGCTGCCCTAAGGTGTGTGTATTAGCATGGAGCTTTCAGTGAGGGGGGTCGGATACCACGCTGTGTTGGGAAGCGTCTAGTGCTCTCGGACTGGTGGCTTCTTCAGATCTTGCTACCTTCTCAGGATCTTCCCTAGGCATGTTATTATTTGTAATAACTCCCTTGAGCCTGAAAGAAGAAAAAGAAAGGTACCAAGAATATTCAATCATTTGTTGATTTGAATCTTGTAATCTTTTTCTTTTTAATTCCTGTATAATTAACCGTGGTGTTAGTTTCAGGTGTATAATCTAGTGATTCAGCAATTCTGTACATTACTCAGTGCTCATCATGATAAGTGTACTTTTAATCCACTTTGCCTGTTTCACTCATCCCCTCACCCACATCCCCTGACAACATCCACTTCTCTATATTTAAGAGTCTGTCTTTTTGATTGTCTCTTTTTTCTTTCTTTGTTTTAGTTTTTAGATTCCACATACGAGTGAAATCATATGGTATTTGTCTTTCTCTAACTTATTTCACTTATCATTGTACTCTTTAGCTCCATCCATGATATTGCAAATGACAAAATTTCATTCTTTTTCATAGCTGAGTAATATACCTGTGTGTGTGTATGCGTGTGCGTGCACACACACGCATGCCACATCTTCTTTATCCATTCATCTGTCCATGGACCCTTGAGCTGCTTCCATAATTTGACTGTTGTAAACGATGCTACAGTAAACACAGGACTGCATATATCTTTTTGAATTAATGTTTTCATATTCTTCGGGTAAATCCCCAGTAGTAGAATTACTGGATCATATGGTAGTTCTATTTTTAACTTTTTGAGGAACCTCCATACTGTTTTTCACAGTGGCTACACCTGTTTGCATTCCCACCAACAGTGCCTGACAGTTTTTTCTCCGCATCTTCGCTTGTTGTCAACACTTATTGTTTCTCATGTTCTGATTTTTGCCATTCTGACAGGTGTGAGGTGATATTGTGGTTTGATTTGCCTTTCCCTGGTGATGAGTGATGTTGAGCACTTTTTCATGTGTCTGTTGGCCATCTGGATGTCTTTGGAGAAATGTCTGTTCATATCTTCTGCCCATTTTTAAATTGGATTACTTGGGGGGTTTTTTGGAGTTGAATTTTATAGGTTCTTTATATATTTTGTATACTAACCCCTTAGCACATCATTTGAAAATATCTTCTCCCATTCAGTTGGTTGTCTTTTTGTTTTGCTGAACGTTTTCTTTGCTGTGCAGAAATGAATCTTGTAGTCTTAAAAATTCTGTTTCTTCTGAGAAGTTTCTTTGGTCATTGATTTTGAAAACCACCTTGCTTTATTTTTTTAAAGTTTTTTATTTATTTGAGAGAGAGAGAGAGAGCGCGCCCAGAGGGAGAGTGAGAGGGAGAAACAGACTCTCTGCAGAGCAGGGAGCCAAATGTGGGGCTTGATCCCAGGACCATGAGATCATGACCTGAGCTGAAGGCAGAGGCTTTAACCCACTCAGCCACCCAGGTGCTCTGAAAACCACCTTGCTTTATTTAGACTATGGGTGTGCTGCTAAAATGCTGAGGGCAAACCAGATTTTGGTAAGTCAGGTTATCTTAAGGACTCCATGGGAGTTTGTCATTTAAATGATGCTTAGAGTGAATCCTGGTGTAAGGTAAAGTATCTGGAATATTCCGTATCTTTCAAGAACTTAAGTCTGTTGATTTTATCAAGTTGTGTGTGTGTGTGTGTGTGTGTGTGTGGTGGGAGGAGGGGAAGGGATGGAACTAAAGACCAAGAGGCAACAGGTGACAGATTCTCCCCCTCAAATGGCCCTCTGGAAAGGGTTGTACTTCTGTCATTTTGGTGGGATGTATCAAAATGACATAGTGATGGTCAAGGAACCAGGGAGAAAGCAGAGGGAGTGGCATTTGTAGGTCTTTCTCTTTAAATCAGGTCAGCTTATGATCTGTCTGGTGTTTATTCTCCTTGCTTTCTGAAACTGAGTTCCTGGATTCCCCTCTATTCCAAGGCCTCTTGGCAACCTTCCGAGGAATGGCAGAGTTCATTCTGATCAGTGTCCAGTGAGTCTAGCTCAACTGTGATGGGGCTCAACCTGTCAGACTCACAGAAAAATGTCCATTACATATTCCAGCTGTTGCTGAAACATGCTCCCTAGGAGCTCTTTCCATTTATTCGCTGTCAGAACAATCCAGAGGAATTGCTCCAGACCCATGGATGTCATTAGCCACCTTTGTTTATACACCAGTTTTCCCTCCATTAGCCAATCAGTGTTTGGCAAAGAGAAAGCACAGGCTCAGAACTTTCCCTGTTGAGTTGCCTCCCCAGCCTTGGCGATCTCCACAAAAGGAAATTGAGGATGAATTTGGTGGCTCATGTTTCCCATCCTGTTTATGAGACCTGCAGAGGGCTGCCCGAAGCTGAATTCAGGCACCTCCACTGATGCTGGCAAAGATGGAGGTCTCAGCTCACGCGTCACCTTGGAAACTGGATCCCGGTGTTGCTGGGGAAGGAGCGCTTGGTTGCCCAGAGCGCTAAGATAGGGAATGTTGATTTCACCTCTCATGGCTCCTGCCTGGAATCATCAGAGATGCAGGCAAGCTGAACCAAGTGACTTCTCAAAACTTTGATTCTCTCTGGGTCCCACGGGCATTGGAACTGGAGACTTCAGGGTGCAGTGATTGGGGGATGTTTGGCTAATCTTTTTCTCACAGATCTGGCTGTTTTTTTCCTTAGGAGGCCAAAGATCATTCCATCCTCCAACCCAAGGGACTCGGCCTTCTCAGAAATCCCAGTGGTGTCTGGAGTCCGCTTGTACCAGCCCTTGAGAGCTGACTGCAAACATCTCTCCCCAGCTTGGGTTAAGCGACATCATGTTGGTAGCTTGGAGTCTGCCATGGTGGGATATTTGCACCGTGGAAATGGTCAAATGCTTTAGATCAAGGCTCCCCATCCCCCAAGTTGGTGGTTCAGTCATTGAGTTGTCCTCACCCCTCCCATGCTCACGGCCTCATTTATGGAGCTGTTCAGCTTAAAGGGAAGAGACCCGCTGCACCAGGGTTTCCTTGTGTGTACCTGCGATGTGTAGGCAGGCCGCCCCGTGTTTTCTCCTCTGTTACACTCAGCCCCAGAGTGAGCCCTGGCAGGGGGTGCAGAGTGGCAGAAGACCACCAGCGTGACAATTCTGCTCCTTTTGCTAATAAGCTATATGACAAGTCGTTTTACCTCTCCAGATCTCAGCTTCCTCCTCAGTAGAGTAAAAATAATTTGGATCATTAGATGATCACTCATTTTCCTTTTGGCTTTAATATTCTGTGATTCAGTGAGAGCTTAGCTGCTGGGAAATGTCGTGTCCTTTCAAGGATCAGGACCCTTCAGAGCGCTCTCGTTTTCCTCTCTGGATCTTGGGCTGCCAATAATTGCGCTCCTCTCTAGACTTCCACCTCCAGCACGAATGAATGGGCCCCCTGCCCTGGGAGAGACTCAACATTAATTAGTTCCCTCCATCTGGAGGTGTCAAAGCGCTTTCGAGGCAGCCGCCAGTACCCTTCATGGTCATGCTGCAAAGAAGGCTATTTTATCGCGGTGGTGAACCAAGGCTCTGGAATTAATGACTTCTCTCTTCTGCGCGGAAAAGAGGCTGCTTCCTGGTCCTAAAGAAGCTCTAGTCTTGAGATTCATCCACTGTATGTAACCCCAGCTGACTTGGCAGGCTCAGCCTTGCTAACCTGTTGGCGGGGTTCTCTGTCTTTTCCATTTCCGGGCAGCGGAAATCCCCCCGACGAGCTTGTCGCCAGTGCAGAAGCTTTCAGAATGCATGTTTAAATAAAGCGTTCTCTTTAGAAAGAAAAGATGAGCCGTTTGTATTTGGGTTTGTATTGGGGATTGAAGGAGGACTTGATGGAATGTGAAAGAGATCAGACCTACCTTTATGGGATGCCAGGAAGGAGAAGGGGTTCTGCTAGGGACCTGGGACTGACTGGATTTGGGCAGTTCGGTGGCTTGGCTTAGAATCTGGTCAACACGCACAGGCCCCTCTTTCTGCGCCCGCAGAGATGGGTGTCCACGGGGTAAGCCGTCTGCGCGACTGTGCACACCAACCCGTGCCAAGGCATGGCCAGCTGTCGCTGTGGTCGTGTTGATGAAGACATTTCCTGTTGAATCAGGAATCCCGAGGGCTTTGCTGACTGTGCAGAGTTGGTTACCACCCGCTCCCCCAACCCGCCTTCTCTCCCCTCAACCTCCATCCCGACGGGGCTGTTTGCATTCAGTGGCTGCGGCTTCAATCCCCACACCTGAGGGCTGCGGCCACTGAGTGTGCCACTGGAAGCAGAAGCTGTGTGAGGGGCTGGCAAAGAAGTCCCTTCCTTTGGGAAATAGAGAGAGAGAGAGAGAGAACGAGTACAAGATGGGGGAGAGTCAGAGGGAGAAGCAGACTCCCCGCTGAGCTGGGACCCCCCCCCCCCGACTGGGGACTCGATCCCAGGACTCCACGGTCATGACCTGAACTGAAGGCAGTCGCTTAACCAACTGAGCCACCCAGGCGTCCCTATATTGAAAAAATTTAAGCACCCTCTTGTACATTTTATATTTGATATCTGAATTTTTAAAAAAGTTTAATTTGCTACAAAAAAATGCATTTTCCAGCATACTGTGTATTCTCACGATTCAAAGTGTGACACAGAGACCAGTCACATCAGCATCTTCTAGAAGTGTGTTAGAAATGTGATTTTCGAGTCCTTCCCTAACCCCTGCTAATTCAGAATCAGCATTTTAATAGGCTTCCTGGGTGCTTTATGTACGCATTAAAGTCTAAGAAGCCCTGGTGTATATCATATACAGAGTTTAAGGATATCTTCATCAAAACCTTTCCATTTATGAAGAAAGGTCTGTTCTGTGCCCTAATTGGAGAAACCATTTCTTATTGACAAACCATCAGCCACACCAGACTTGCTTTCAGTAAAAAGAATGGACTTTTCTTCATTGATTCAAGTGAATGTATTAAGGCGGGCGCTTGGCCAATCTCCTCTCCTAGGAGGGATGGGGAGCTGCGTGGCTAGATAAATGTAGAGGGCTCAGAGCTGTGCCGGCAAGTTCCCACCTGAATATTTCCTACTGAAGCTGGCTCTATTTCACTCCTGGGACTGTCCCTCTGAGGTGATGCTGTCTGAAAGTATCCCTTTGTTTGGGTGCCAGGAGATTTTTCACTCTTTGGGATAAGGTACCCTGGTAGCACGGAGGGTAGGTAGCCAACACACTTTTCTTCAGTACAGCGGAGTAAGAAGCAGGCGAGCTTGAGGGAGGCAGACTAGTGGAAGCTAAAGATCTGGAACTTCTGGGATGTGAGCCTTTTAAAACTTCTTTCTGCTCTTGAACTCACAGCATGTCCACATGCCCACGCACACACGCCCAAGTACGTTAAGCAAAAGAAATTTCGCACCAGGTCACCATAACCGAAGCTTGCGCCTGTGCTCTCATCTACTCTTGAATTCTAAGTTCAGTTGAACCCATCAAGTATTTATTAAACACCTAGTGGGCATCGGGCACTGAATCCGGCATGGGGTGTGTAAGAGGTGGCCCACGCAGATACTAAAGGTGACTGTCACCTTTAGTAACCAACAGGTAGACACTTGGGGGATTCGTCTAGGGGACTTCATAGGATTTGGGATGAGGGGATGGCAAGCAACTCCCAGTGTTAACCGAGTGGCTCAACTGCCTTATTAGAGCAGAAGTTTGTGAAGGAGGGATAACAAAGTCTGTTAGAGACAAGATGCGTCTGCCTTTGTCTGTGCGCGCACCTTATAGCTCAAGCCATCACAGACCTGCACTGTTATCCAAGTGCTTTAATGTTTAATTCCCTTTGATTTGGTCTGCAGCAACACCAAGTGTTTCTGTGGGCAATTCCAAGGCATCTGAGGAGACTGGCTGGAAATTAAAATCGAGTAAGACCTTCAGGGAAATTGGAGAAGGGGAACTTTATTGGCTTTTAGGCCGGTCTCATCATTTCATTCTGTTTTCTGTCCGACACGCACATGCACGTGGTCTGTTTATCACCCATTAGGCCTGGGTCCTGCCAGTCACAAGACCGAAGATGAGAAAAATAAGCAGATGGGGAGAAAACAGAGCCATTACGTGCCCATGGCCAGGCCAGTCATCCCAGCCCATGGTCTGTGCATCTGTCGCCTTCCTTGAGCTGTGACCCGTGGTAACTTGTTGCCTCTGGTCCTGGGGTCAGGTTCTTGCTGAGTTGTCATCAGTGTTACTAGTTGTAAAATGCCACTTCCCTTTCCTACCTGACGTGAGGTCATTCTGGGTGTTTGTGGTGAGAATGTTCTCTGGTTGGGATCCCAGAACTTCTCATCAGGACTGTTTGGGGGCTCCTTGGCCACCATCCCCTGCCCTCCATGCCTGTCACCGTGGCACTTGCTCTGTGTAGCTGTGTCAAAGGCTGGGATGTTCATGACGACACTCAAGGCTCTAAGCACGGAGGTGTGGGTGTCGTCAAATACCCAGAAACCAGGTCTCTCCCTGCCCCTTTGTCTTCCATTTGGTCATTTTTAATTTTTATATCATTTCAAAATTACAGAAAAGTTGCAAGAATAGTACAGAGAGGCCTTTCGTGACACAGTCATTGCCTTTTATCATACTGACAGTTTTGAAGAGTTCATGCCAGTTTCTTTGTAGAATTTTCCTTATGTTGAGTTCGCCTGATGTTTTTGCCTGGTTCCATTCTGATTATACACCTTTTCTTTTCCTTTCTTCCTATGTTCCATCTGTCCATCCGCCCACTTATCGAGTGCTGAACGTTACTTAAGGAAGGAGCTTGCTTCTCAAAACGTTAAAAAATAGCACCTTTACTGAGAAGATTCTCATCACCTCCAAAAGAAGCCCTGTACCCATTAGCAGCTGCTCCCCATTTCCCTCCAGCCCATGGTGACCGCTAATTGATTTTTTTGTCTCAATGGAGTTGCCTATTCTAGACATTTCATAGAAATGTGAGCTCAAATCATGTGGCCCTTTATGTCTGCCTCCTTTTACTTAATGTCGTGGTTTCGAGGTGTCAGCAGCCCGTTCCTTTTATAGCGGAGTCATCTTCCATTGTACAGCTCTGCCGCGTTGGGTTGATTCTTTCATCAGTTGTGTTGTTTCCACCCTTCGACCGTCATGAATAAAGGCAGAACCATTTGTGCACAAGTTTCTGTGCAAACATAGATTTTTTTCTTTCCTTTTGAGAAATGCCTGTGGACAGAACGGTGGGCTCGTATGGGAACTCTCAATGGCCTTTGTGGGAATAGATTATGCATTTTTGACCTGTTTTTGTACTTTGAGGCCTGCCGGTAGGAAAGGGGGTATGTGTTGGGTGGGTCACGTGGGTGGTGTAGGCAGGGCCCAGCCAGGCGGTGCCACTATTATGCGCACAATGAGCTCCTCTTCTTCAGCCACTCCTGACCTTGTTTTCCAGGGGCTAAGGACCGTCCTGGGTCTGTGACCCTGGCCAGAACTAGGGACTTTTGATTTCCAGCCCCTCTTGAGGGATGCCTGTGAAACATGAGCCCCTGGAGTGCACGGCGGCCTGTCAGCCCCATACCTGCAGGCACCGTAAACCAGCTGCGGAGCTGCGTCAGCCCCACCTCATCTGGAACCGCCACTCGTAGGTTTTCCCCGCGAACAATGGCCCAAGTTAGAGCCTTGCAGTTGCCAGCCCCTGTAGCTGGGCACTTCATTTCGCAGTCTGCTATTTGTGTGCTGGTGTCCGGGCCTTGACTGGATGGTCATGCTTTTTGTTTTGTTTTGTTTTGTTTGTTTGTTTGTTTTTAACTCAACAGTTTAGTAACATGTTTGATGGAATTTAGTGATTCATCTAGTCTATGAAGAAGGTGGGGGGAACACGTGTGTGTGTGTGTGTGTGTGTAGTGAGGAAGGGTGTGGCACACTGAGAAGTTACCGTTAAGACAGAATCACATCAGGCTGGAAAAGCAGCTAGTTTCTATACAGGACCCCGCCTCCCAGGGGCTTTAATGACTAGAATGACAAAAAGGGTCCCATAGGGCAATGTCACTGATGAATGGCCCCCCGGTGTGGATTTCCAGGACATTGGCAGTGCCAGGGGAGACCTTCGTCACTTACGTCCTGGGACACTCAGAACTGTTTTCTAATGCTGCTTTGAACGGGCCTGAATTTGGGGTGTAATTCCTTCCCTGACTGACACCACAAGTGGCTTTGGGCTGTTTCTCCCTCCTGTGTGTGGCGGTGACTCTGATCATGGCAAAGACTGAGCTTCAAGTGTCCTGCCCTAGAATTCAAAACCGTCTATAGTTTACGGTATAGCAGAGAAGAACGAAGGCAGTGGAAGAAGACTGCCTGGGGATAATCCTGGCTCTGAATGACCCTGGACAAGGAACTTCACTTCTTGGAGCCCAGTTTTCTCATCTGTAAAATGGGAATAAGAATAGTACCTACCTCATACAGTTTGGTGGGCGTAGGCGTATTAAGTAGATTGACAGATGTCATACCCTCTAATTGGAGGGTTCTTACTAAGTGTTTAACTCAGTTTACTGTTGTTATTAGGCTATGCTCCATCCATTATGGCTGTTGGGTCAGCTCAGACACCGTGTCTTCTACACAGCTCTGCCTGAGTGGATGTCTGTCTTGCTTACTACTGTTTGCATAGTACCATGCCTGCGGTGGCATGGAAGAAGCACTTGATACATATCTGTTGAATGAATGGATGAATGAATGAATGAGTGAATGCATCTTCCCATCTGGGAGCAATCTACTTCTCCTCCAGGCTTTGATAGGACTTTGCTTCTACCTTCTTTTATGGAGTTTTACCATTTAACCTTCATTGAAGTTAATTGCGCTTTAAATGCAACTCCCTTATCCAGATGCTCAGTCCTTGGAGAATAGAACCCGGGTCAATCGTTTTGGTATTTCCTGTAAGGTGTTGCATGGAGGGCAATAAATATTTGGTAAATAATTAATCCCTTTTGGAAACAGTGGTCTTAAAACGTTAAATTGCTGAGTGTTTTTTTACTGGATGGAAACACAGAGACATAGACATTCAGAGAGAGTATCTCCCCAACAACTTCATGGCATGTGGCTTTCTTTTTTCCTAAAGGAAGTGATAAAGGTAAAAGTTAAGGAGGTGGGCGACAGTGGGAGCCAGAGACTCGTAATAAATAAAAATGTGAGTTCAGTTCAAAGAACATATTGATGGTAAACTTTTACTGGAGTTTAACAATTTTAGAAAATATATAGGTTTCACTCTGCTTTGAACTCCTTCAAATGTTGTGTGTGTGTGTGTGTGTGTTTTAAATAAAAGTGCACAAAAACCCTTTGGTTCTGTCTGAAACATGATGGATTATTAGCAGTGAGTTCTGGATTTCAAAGCTAGTCACCGTTACAGGGCTGCTCGGGTTCATGGTTGGGGATGCCCTGGTTGTCTGCTGGGGAGCTGAGGCCTGAGGCCTGTCTCTTCTCGTGCATGGCTGGTGAGAATGAACAAGAGGTCAGTTGGCTAGTGGTTCAGAATAGAGCAGGGCTGGTGCACATGCAGACCAGGCTTTTGCCTGGATGCCCAAAGGACAGGTGACAAGTCAAATGGAGGTGGGTCCTAAAGCGATCTCACCATGTTGTTTAGGATCAGGTAATACGTGGCCAAGCTGGGCAGTGGAGCAGTGAGTTGTGTTCTGTGGAAAGAAGTCATGTGCATCAAAATAGAGATATGGAGAGGGTCAAGACAATTTTTCTTCACTTTGACCTTTGAATTTATGGATTATATGTCCCCTGAAGTGTTGATAAACTGGTGAAAAAATTTTGAGAGCCAGGAGAGGAAGAGAATCTTAAGCAGGCTCCACGCCCAGCACGAACACCAACGCGGGGCTCAATCTCACAACCCTGAGATCATGACCTGAGTTGAAATCAAGAGTTGGATGCGCAACCAACTAAGGCACCCAGGTGCCCCTGATGAAAAAAATTTCAGAGTATATAATCTATGGTGACCTGTGATAACACCTTCAAACCTCAGTGACTTATCCCAGTAAACCTTTATTTCGCACTCACACTACCGAGTGATGTGGGTTGGCAAAGGGTGCTGGGGGCTGCTAACTACACGTGATTATTCAGGATCCCAGGTTCTTTCTGTCTTGTGGCTCCACCCTCCTTTAGGGCCCCAGAGTCTTCTGCTGGTTTCCCTGGTCCAGCCAGCAGCAAGGAGGGAGGATGTGAAGGCCGCCTTCGTGGGCTAGGCCTGGAAATGGTGTTTGTCACTTCCCCCAAATTCCACTGGCCAGCCTCAGTTCATGGCCACACCTAGGCTCAGGGAGACTGGGAGGTGTGGTCTAGCAGTGTGTCCAGAGGAATGGCAAATGAATTGGTGAAAAAGTAGTTCACCTCTGTCACAGAAACCAAACTGGGAACTTCCCCTCTCCATTGCTGTAAGGAGGGAGAGGGTATTTTACTGTGACTGGGAAAATGCTCGATTTAAAAATTGCTACCAGGGTGTTCTAGAGCAGGGGCCAGCCCTGAATAAGCCAGGGGCAGTTGTTTGTTCAGACAGTTTTCTGTTAAGCATCTACCCTGGGTCAAGCCTTATCTTGGGCACAGGGACTAGGACGGCAAGTGATACCAGAAGCGCACCCTGTCGCGTTAGAGTGGGCCTTTGTCAGAGGACAGGCGATGGGATGTGCAAATTTCTTTTAATATAAGGGTGGTGTGAGGGAGAGTAGGGGTGCTATGGGAGCACATAGCTGGAGACCTAGGCCAGTTTGGGAGAGCCAGAGAAGTTTCTAGAAAAAAAAAATGACATTTACACTGAGACCTAAAGGGCAGGGATACTAAGACTTTGCTAGCTGAAGGAAGGCAGGGAGTGGCATGGGGAAGTGTGTATGAGGCCGAGGGCTTACCTCAGTGGCTCTCAGCATTGGCTGCACTTTGGAAGCACTTGGGGTAGACTTGCCAATTAAGAGTCCTGGGGTCGGGAGGGGGTCGGGGGGGAAGGTCTAGACATGACTCTTCTTTTTTTTTTTTTTAAGATTTTATTAATTTATTTAGAGATAGTGTGCAAGTGGGGCAGGTGCAGACAGAGAGGGAGGGAGAGAATCTCAAGCCGACTCCACACTGGCTCTGGAGCCAGACACGGGGCTCTGTCCCGAGACCCTGAGATCATGACCTGACCCGAAATCGAGAGTCGGATGCTTAACTGAGTGTGCCACCCAGGTGCTCTGCGCTGTTCTTTTAAAAAAAAAGAAGCTTCCCAGATGATTTTGGTGCATAGCCAAGGTCAAGAACCACCGGACTAGCAGCTTCCAAGCGAGGCCAGGAGGAGGAGGAGGAGGAGAGCATCGGTCCTGTGTGTGTGTGTGTGTGTGTGTTACTGAATGCTTCCACGCTGAAGCTTGGGGTCGCTGGGGAGCAGGACAGAGCTGGGGAGGAATCACTTCCCAGGAGCGATTTCTTCTAGGGGTGTGGGGGTGAAATCCCTTCTCCCCGGAGCTCTCAGCCTGGCAGGGCGTCACCAGCCCTGAACTCCTCCTGCGGGGTCTCATTATCTCATTGCCTGCCTTTGGTGGTTTGGGGAGGGAGGCTGAGAGCAAGGATGGAGTATATAAAAACCCGCCTCTCTGATTTCGTGAGCAGAGAAGAGCCAGGGTGCAGGCCCTGCTCGCAGCTGCCAGGAGTCTGCGTTTCCCTGGGGCCCCGCAGCCTTAGATCCCGCCATTGTCTGCAGGACCCTGTGCTGACCGGAGAAGTCCCAGTGGGATGGAGGCGGGAAAAAATCAGAGAGCTCGGTATTGAATCCAAGTCGGGCTGTGTCTCTCAGAAGGTTATGAGGTTGGGGCGTAATTGTCCCAAATGGGATAGCCTATTTAAGAATAAAACTGAAGGAAAAGTTTGGATCCATTTTTACTATTTTCGTCACACACACAAAAAACTGTGGTCATTGGGTTTTCCTCAGAGATAAGGGGAAAAAAAAGTCATGTCTCCTCTGTGTGAGAACTCCGTCCTTTCGTGGAACTGTCTTGGGCGTGCATATTTCTAGGCTTCCTGGCTGCTGAGTGTGGGAACAAAAATTTGGAAATGATTTCTATTTAGGTACTTATCTCATAGATATATGTGAATATCTAGATATTGCCTTAAAAATAAAATTGTAGTGATTATTTCAGTGTTTATGTACTGCAGCCACTTTACCAGAAGATTCCAGGTAAACATTTAGGGAAAAAAATCAAGCCCACCTCCCCCACCTGGCCCCCTGATTTTCCAATGTGGGTGATCAGCCGCCATGGCTGTATGTGGCTGGATTGGTAGTTTCTCAGCTGTTGGAATGTAATGCCCATTGCCACATACGAAAAATGAGCTGTGAGAACAGGAAAACCTGGTAGAATCCCATAAGTCCAGGAGAGTCACCTTGGGATCTCTGCCAGGAACAACCCCCTTCTCCAACTCAAGGGCTCTTACCTCTCAGTTCTTTCATTTGACAGCTGAGAAAGCAGAAGGCCTGAGAGGTCAAGTGCCTGGAGCATGGTCACACAATTCTTTCGTGGCCAAGCCAGGACTAGACACCCAGTCTCCTGAAACTTAGAGAAGTCCCTTTACCTTCACAGAGATGGAAGGCAGGTTTTTGGTTGCCTGCTGGTCTTCCTCATGGGGACGTGGCTGTGGAATCACTGTGTAGAGAACGACTCTGAAGCCCAATATTTACTCAGAAGAAGTTCTGTAAGTTATTAGCGTGGTCTTCCTGGAGGTACCGGTGGGAGAATTTGCCATACCTTTTGTGTGTCTCTGGATGTTAGACCATGCTAGGTAGGTTCTAAAGTAGGTTCTAGAACTCCTGTTGCCCACACTTCTCTGCTAGCGTCAGCCCTAGCTCTTCAGATGGCCTGACAATGGTGTTTCCACCCCTGTAGGGAAGCCCTGGGCACTTTCTCTTGATACTTCTGAATGAGGCCCATCAGAACTCCTGACCCTAGAAACAATGCTCTCAAGGCAGGCAATCATTTTGGGAGCTTACTCGAGTGGCGCGTGCACACACACACACACACACACTATGGTCCAAGAGCACCAGGAAAACCTCTCATCAAGGGAAGAATTATGGGCCTCACACTTGGACTTGAGGTTAGGATTATCCTCTCCTCTTCCCCTTTGTCCTCCATCCCACATCCCATTTCCCTGGGAGGCAGACTCTTTGGCTAAGGGTCCGAGGTCTTGCCTTTCCCTCCCTGGGGAATGGGCCCCACCTCAGGACAAGAGAGAGAGCCCTCGGGTCTCTCCAAGGGACAGGCCAGTTTTCAGTGTCAGAGTCATTAGCTCCCCGGCTTCATTTTGGATCACCTTTTTGGGGGCGACTGACATTCACTTTTTCCTCATCCGCCCCTTCTGCTTCCCAGAAGGCTTGGGCAAGTTGCCTAAGTGAACCAAGTCTCCGTTTCCCCATCTGTAAAATAGAGTGGTCATTCCCACATCACGGAATGTCGTGAGGCTTACATAAGCCATAGAGTGTGCCCGGCCAGGGACCAGTTCACTATTATTTTAAAGTCATAGACAAACACAGAGCCCTTGAAGGGGCATCAGCTGTGTGTGCCCATTTTGTGTGTGGCCGTGTGTGTGAGCATTTTGAAGAGGGAAAGAGGTGGGGTGGGGAGAGGGAAACCAAGTGAGTGGGTTGGCGGTCTGTGCCTATGATAAGGCAGTGAGGGGCGCCCGGGTGGCTCAGTTGGTTAAGTGTCCAGCTCTTGGTCAGAAAACAGGATCTTGGTCTTGGAACAACCTGAAACTTGACAGCCCCGTGGCCGCTTTGCTGGATTGGTATATCTAGCAGCTGAGACCTAATGGAGATGAACAGAGAAATACTGAAACCCACCTCTGGAGGGTCAGGTTCTAGTCCCAGTGAAGTACCAAGAGACAGTGAGTTAGGGACGCCTGGGTGGCTCAGTTGGTTGGACGACTGCCTTCGGCTCAGGGCGTGATCCTGGAGTCCCGGGATCGAGCCCCACATCAGGCTCCCAGCTCCATGGGGAGTCTGCTTCGCTCTCTGACCTTCTCCTCGCTCATGCTCTCTCTCACTGTCTCTCTCTCTCAAATAAATAAATAAAATCTTTAAAAAAAAAAAAAGAGACAGTGAGTTAAGTTATTTCCCTCCCTCAGCCTGAGCAGCTTGGAATACTGCATCCTGGGCTGCCTCAGCCCTCCTGTGCCCACCCACATTTTAACAAGTTCCCCCAGCCACATTTTAACAACTTGCATGTTAACTTTTGAGAAGTGCTGGTTTAAGACTCCTTCCTGCTAGACGATTCTGTTGATCTGGTACATTCTGACTTGAGCTCTGGTGACAGCAATCTCAGAAACAAATCACTCCATTTATAGATTTTATCTATTTATTTAACACAGAGAGAGATCACAAGTAGGCAGAGAAGCAGGCAGAGAGAGAGGGGGTCCCCCTGCTGAGCAGAGAGCCCGATGTGGGGCTTGATCCCAGGACCCTGAGATCATGACCTGAGCCAAAGGCAGAGGCTTTAACCCACTGAGCCACCCAGGTGCCCCCAAATCACTCCATTTATATAATGGGGATGTCTTCATCAAGAAAGATCCTTTTTTTTTAAAGTTCTCCAACATTAATATTGGTGATTTACATAGAAGGTCAAACCAGGGGCGCCTGGGTGGCTCAGTGGGTTAAGCCGCTGCCTTCGGCTCAGGTCATGATCTCAGGGTCCTGGGATCGAGTTCCGCATCGGGCTCTCTGCTCAGCAGGGAGCCTGCTTCCTCCTCTCTCTCTCTCTCTGCCTGCCTCTCTGCCTACTTGTGATCTCTCTGTCAAATGAATAAATAAAATCTTTAAAAAAAAAAAAAAGAAGGTCAAACCAGTAAAATTTATTCTGAGCCAGTGTTCCCCGCGTTTGGAGGGGCTGGAGGATCAGAATCCCCACAGAGTAGCAAACCGGATACACCGTTAGGGTTGCTGCTGGTAAACAACAAATTTCCTGGCTTAGATACTGGGGGTCCTCTCAGCTGTGGCCCCTGGAGTGATGACTTCCACCAGCAGCCGCACCTTTCTCCGGCCCTCAGCGAACTGCAGCGCGGTGTCCTCCACTTCCCCAGACCCGGCCTCCCCCATTTTCCTTCCGTGCTGGTGCACATTGGCTGGGTTGGGAGTTTGGGTGGCCATGTGTTCTACACATCTACGTTCTGGGCTCCCCTGCTCTCGGAACTAAAACTGGAGAACTTTTATCCCGTTGACTCCAAAAGGAGGAAGCAAAATTGTCCCAAGCGTTTAGTTCCATGGAGGATTTTCTTTTAATTATAAAAATTTCAGAGGTGTGCCTGGGTGGCTCAGTCGGTTAAGCATCTAACTCTCGATTTTGGCTCAGGGTATAATCTCTGGGTGGTGGGATCAAGCCACGTGTGTGTGTATGTAATAAATATCTTTAAAATTTTTTCAGGTACTCAGGAAAGACAGAGAATGATATAAGAAACAGCATTTAGATTAAAAAATACACTATTACAAGTAAAACTCTATTACAGACTCCTTCTCAGTTGTATCCCCTTTGACAACCGTATCCTGAAAAGTCCTTTTAATAACTCTCGGGCATGCCTTTGTGTTCTAATATCTATGGGTGTATTCCTAAGCATATTGAGTGTCGTTTTTTGCTTGGTTTAAAATCTGCATACATTGTTCTGTGCTCTGTGTATCTTTCTGCAACTTGCCTTTTTTGCTCAACATTATACATGGAGATTTATTCACACTGTTACTTGGAGCTCTCCTTGATTCATTTTACTTGCAGTGTGTAGTTCATTATATGAAAATACTTCCATTTATCGATTCTCCTGTTGATAGACGTGGCAGTTCGTTCTGGTGTCTCCTGTCCCAAGCAGTGCTACAATGAACATGTCACTTTTGTGCATATACATGTGAAGTTTTCAGGGCGGTGTTTTTCTCAGACGGTGTTGTGACCATCTTGTGGGGCATGAACTCAAACCAGTGGGTTGCAATTACGTTGGAAAAAAATTTGAATAGAATAGAATACATTGGAAAATACCAGAATATGCTGTCCATGGTAAGAGGAGTGACTATTTCATTGAACTTATTTCAATGACGAGGTGACAGAGTTTACTTTGACCACCCTATTACTATATAGTTGGAACAAGTTTAAGGTCAACGTACGGATGGACTTGTTGAGTTGAAGACTGGGGGTACCTTTGGCTTTTCTAGAGCTTGCCAGATTCTTCTCCCAAGTGTACTAGTTCACACTTCTATGAGTTTTTAGGTTGAAAAGGTAGAAGAAATAGACCCCAAGGACAGATGGAAGCTAGAGAATTAAAAAGAGTAAAGCTTAAAGTTTCCACCTTCTTTGCTCCTCTTAACCCTGTGTAAACATTGTGGGTTTTCTTGACCTTGTAAATTTGCTTTTAATCTTAAAACAGAAAAAAGCTTAGAAGGAAATTCCTCATCTTCCTGTTTCTCTCGCTTCAGTTCAGGAAGGGGTGAGCTGGAAGGAGGTATCCATTAATAACAAGTCTGAGGAGAGCTGTGGCTAACCTTTGCTCTCTAGCTGCTGTGGGCAATTTTTCAAAGTTGGACAAAGATTTCTCGGGATCATTCAGTGGTACCATCGTTTCTTATTTAGAAATGAAGCATGGAATTGGAGAGCCCAAGGACACATCCTCCCATAGTTCATCTCCCTGGGGGGCCTGGGCAGTTCCTGCTCTAGTCCCAAACCCCCCAGAAGGCCAAAGCTCTGTGTGAGTGGATTGTCATCTGACTTGGCCCTATTTTCCTAGACATGTGTATTTGTGTATTCCCTCTCTCTGTGAACTGCACAAGCAAGACCAAGAGATGGGAAGAAGGCAGGCTTGGGGGTCCGCCTCCATGCCAGTGCCCAACACATACCATTTATCATCTCAGGTCATTGTGGCAACACCCCTTTCTGCAGACGACAAAACTGAGGATCAGAGTTTAGTTGACTTCCCCAGGTCATTCATCCAATAGAATGGAATTCCTAACCTTATGGAGACTTTTCTGTATGCCAGGCGTTATTCTAAGCACCTTATACAATTTTCCCTTTAAATCTTCATCACATCCCCATAAGGGTAGGTACCATTATTATCCCACCTTTATAGATGAGGAAATGGAGCCACCAGGGGGTTAACTGGCCTAAAATTGCATAACCACTGAGTGTAAAAGCCCATATTTGAACCCAGAAACTTTAGTTCTGGCTTTAGTACTCAAATTCTTTACTCCTTAAAATCCTCTGTCTGTGAGAGTCAGACGTGTAGGTGATGACATCAAATGAGCATGTTTGCTGAGTTATTGCCTGACAAGTCACCCAGTCTTTTGGCACTTAACATTTTCCATCTGTCGAATGGGGATCCTGCCCTGTTATGTATTTTAGGCATGTCCTTCATCCCTCCCTCCCTTCCTTCCAGCATTTACCAATAGGTAAGAGGAATAGGCTCTGCCTGTGGGAATTGGGACAAGCATGTACCGTAGAGGAGAAACAACGTGGTCACAATGACAGTGGGCTGAGGGCTGAGATCAGTGAATGGCACAGAGATCAGAGGAGGAGCTGGATGTTGCTGGGGGATGGCCTTGTGGATTTCATTGGTAGATCTCGGTTCACTTTAAGCAGTAGATATCAAATTTGAGCATGCGTCAGAATCATCTGGAAGACTTGTTAAAATACAGATGGGTGGACTCCAGCTCCCTTCCCCCCAACCCCCCCCCAAGTTTCTGACTGAGTAGGATAGGAGTATAAGGCCTGAGAATTTGCATTACTAACAAGCTCCTGCTTCTGGGACCACAGTTGAGAAATCACTGACTTAAACAACAGGTAAGATTTATAAAAGTGCAAGCAAAAGGAAATAAGTGGGATCTGTGCATGAGAGTAGGTTAACTGTGACGACAAACAAACCCTATAGTCTTTGCGGCATAATGCAGTGAAGTTTTCTTGCTTCTTTATGTTACAGTCCAGTGTGTGTTGATAGGGGAGCCCTCTGCTCCACACAGGCACTCAGGGACCCAGGCTCTTTCTGTCTGTGGCTCTGCCACTCCCCGGGGACTTCGTGTCCTCCATTAGAGCACCCAAACCTAGCAGTAGTTGAGGGAAGAGAATTAGAGGATTGCACCGAAGGCTTTTATGTGCCAGGCCTAAAGGAGAAATCCGCCACTTCTACCCATGTGGCATTGGCCAGAGTTCGGTTACACAGTTCCATTAACTGCAAGGGACTCTGGGAAATGTATCCCCGCCATGTGCGTGGGTAGAAAAGAGAACAGAGAATGAATATGTAGCAGTCTCGGCCACAGCCTGTTTGACGATCCACAAGGGGTTCAGTTTGACTAGAGAACAACATTCATGTTGAGAGAATAAATGAATGTTTCATGCTTTTTCTGGGAAATATACTGTGGACAATTCAGGTCATTATTTAGCATCGTTGTAGTGGAGCTGTAGAGTGGGAAAAATAATCACCAGATTTTGGCCCAGATGCTCTTCGCTGAGAACCTGAATAGGTGATTTTGTAAAATTACATAACTTCTCAGTACTTGATGTTTTTTTCCCTCTATAAAAATTGGAATAAGATAGATGAAAATTGCTAGCCCAGTGCCAAGTACGTAACAACAGAGTAGTTATTTTGGTGTTTTCTGCACTTAGATGGACAGACATAGCTAAGCTGTTGTGGCACTGGGAGCTTCTTCCTGTGGACAGCTGTCGGAATCGGCTGAAGGACACAGGCGCGAGCCCTCTTCCGGCAGTTGGCTATCCCAAAGGCTGCAGCCTTCTGCCTCAGACGTACCACAGGGAATCGGACTGGCCCAGCAGGGCCCAGGGAAGCAGCCTAGGTCCAAGACCACGGCAAAATTCATTAAATCCTTCATTTCTGGAAGCAACACCACTACGTAGTTGGTCTTTGTGCCTCAGTTTTCCTCATGTGTGGAAAGGGGCAAGTCCTAGTAGCTATCTCATAGGGTTGTTACGACAACGGGACTGAGAAGAAACTAAGTGCTGTGAAGTACTGGATAGACGCTCAGGAATTTCTCAGCCCCTCGTGGTACTTGCCCTTTCTCCCTCTTGGTGTCATTAGCTGAGGCCAATATGGAGGTTCTTCGAGCGTATGAACCCCTTATCCCCAGTTTGGTCTTAGGATGGCCATGCCGGGCCTGACCGAGCCCCGTCCTCTCCCCAGAGCTCTAGTCAGTGATTCTGGAGTCCCTGGACTGTTGAGGGACATGAACGCAGTCTGAGAGGGAAGGTGGTGAGGAATTTTCTGGTGAGTTTTCTCCGGGGTGTGCCTACATGTTGGCCGAGCAGACCTAGCAACAGAGCTGAAAGTCTCCTGGGCTCCTTGACAGCAGCCCTAAGGCCCTGAGGGGCCCCCCTGGCCCGCCACCACCACCGCCCCCGCTGTCCCAGCACCAGGGCGAATCTCCTTCATTTCACCTTCTTCTTTGCTCCCCTCAGGTCTGGGTCTTTTAAAAGCCTTTCTCTCCCCCTGTTCAAACGGGGCAGTTCTGGGTGATTGAAACCACATTTTTATATGTGTCAAAATCAGTTCAGCCTTGAGAAAGAAATCATAATATAGATTGGATCATATATCCTAAGTGGGTGCCACCAGCTAATTCGTTTGTTAGGCCGTTCAGTTACATGGGATTAAGTGAGTGTTTACTCTTCAGCAGCTACATGTGGGTCTCGTTAATGCACACTCTGGTATGGCTTGTGCCTAATATCTTGTCAAGTAGGGGAGCTCCTAGAAGGCCCTCTTGAACCACCGAGCGGCAGGGAGCCATTATTTCTCGGCAGCCTCTAGTGATTAATGGGGTGGGCTGGGGGTGGGGGGAGCTGGCTGCCTTCCTCTGACTTCATGTTCCAGAAACTCGGTGTCCTGCGCTTCCACTGGGCTCTCTCTAAAGCAGAAGGGGGCAGAAGGAGGGCCAGCACATCTGCTTTCATACAAAGGGACACAGATTTGGAATCCCGTGGTGTGTAAGTAGGCATGAAGGGCCAGAAGAAAATCTATTT
Source organism: Neogale vison (assembly GCF_020171115.1). Lineage (NCBI taxonomy): Eukaryota > Metazoa > Chordata > Mammalia > Carnivora > Mustelidae > Neogale > Neogale vison. The sequence goes on along the minus strand of NC_058105.1, from coordinate 118,269,976 downwards.
TAGAGCATCCCAGCCCCTTTCTGAATTGTTGCTGGTTAGGCTCAGGCTTGGAAAGGCTGCGGTCTGTAACCCTCATCCATCCAAGCGGGGGTCGGGGCGCCAAGAGCACTCGGGTCACATTCTCAGGCCCTACCCCAGATCTACTGAATCAGAACTCGACTCTTTGAGGGCGGTGCGTGTGCCTGAAAACGTAACATGTGCTGCTCTAAACCATCGGTCTCAGCCGTAGCTGCCCATTGGGTTCATCAGGAAGGGTTCATTGTTTTTTTGTTTTGTTTTGTTTTGTTTTTAAATGCTGGTGCATGCATTTCAGCCCCAGAGATTCAAAGCAGTTGGTCTGGAATGTCCCTGGGCATTAGGATTTTTAAAAGCTGCCCGGGTGATTCTAATGTGCAGCCAAGGTGAGGAAGTGCTACTCTAACGGGCTATTGCCCCATTTTTTTTTTAAAGATTTTATTTATTTATTTGACAGACAGATCACAAGTAGGCGGGGGGGGGGGGGAAGCAGGCCCCCCGCAGAGCAGAGAGCCTGATGCGGGGCTCGATCCCAGGACCCCGGGATCATGACCTGAGCTGAAGGCAGAGGCTTTAACCCACTGAGTCACCCAGGTGCCCCCCTGTCCCCATTTTTTTAGGGGAGATTACGGGGCCGGATCAGTCGGTGGCTAGGAGGACTGGGCGGGGAGGGGGTAACCCTGGACCAGGCAGCGTAGAGTGGGCCCTGGGAGATCCCTCTTCCTGCCAGCTTTCCCTGCATTTCCCTCTGCCCTTCCCGACTTCTCATTTCCCTGCTTCCCAAAAAGAGCAGTTTCTTTTGGTCCCAAGTAAGAGAATGTTGGGAACGGATGGTAAGAAGGTTTGGGAAATCCTTATACACTATTTTCATCCAGAACTCTCTGGTTGACTGTCTCTGTGCTTTTGCAGCAGTGCAGAGAGCTTCATTGGTTCCTGTTGTTGGTTTGTTTTGTTTTAATCCTGGTTCGTTTGTTTGTTTGGAACTGCTGGCCGGTGGGAGCCCAAGTGTGGGAAAGAATGAGTTTGGAAGCATTTCCTTCCTGGGGCTTGTGCTGGAATCCAGACTCATGTTGTGTCTCTGGACTTTGGGATGTGTGTGACTGCTGGTCCTGGGGTACGTCAGAGCCCCCCTGGGCACAGCGAGCATCTCATGTGGACACCACACTCATCTTTGTTAAGGGGCCGGTAAGGTGTTCTTAAACAGGTCTCCTAGTTCAGGAAGTGCAAGGGTGTTGGTTGGCAGAGACCCCTTTCTTCCAGCTTCTCCCCACCGAGCACAGCTAGAAACCCTGGAAGGGTCGCAGGAGACTTCCAATGCTGAGCCCTCTCCGCCCAAGGCTAACTACCACCGGCACTTCTGACTTCCTGTTGTTTGGTCACTTTTGTGTGCTGCCGGTAAATGAATCGCTCAGTGCTCAGTTCTCTGGCTGCTTCTGCCCGGGATGGTGTTTGTGAAATTCACCCCTGTGGTTGTGTGTGGTTGGGGATTATTGTTAGAAAGGATTTTGACCAAATGGTGATCTTGAACTCTTGGCAGAGTTAGGACCTGAGTAAAATGAAGTTTTGTAGCAGTGTAAATTATTTTTTTTCTTAGTCTAGAAGCACAAGAACTGGTCAGTGAACAAGATTTGGGAAAAATAAAGACGAACACAATAGAAATAATAAAAATAATCTCTAAATCTGTCACCCAAAGTCTTAGTATTTTTGTGTATGACCTCCAGGTTACTCCCCTGTACATGTCTTAATAAAATGGATGTGTAGTCTCCATGCTTTTTTCTTTTTTTTCGCTAATTAGGACAAGACCATCTTACTGTGTCGCCAAATCTTCTGCAGCATCTCCTTTAATGGTTACATGGTTGATCTTTGCATAGCAAAGTCAGGCTCAACTTTTTTTTAAACGTGAGATTTATGAGCTGCCTTAAACAGCTTTTATTGTCATAAAAACTCAGTAACATTGCCAACTCTTTTGAAGGAAAACAGGCTTTAAGTTTTGTCCTGATGGTGTATTTGACTGCCCCCAGCTTGCGGGGGCTAGTTGGTGTCTGCTGGGTGCTAAGAAGCTGGGTGGGCAGAGTTGTCAAAAATGGGAATGTCTCCACATGCCTCTGAAACGAAGGCCAGTATCAGGGGCTTAATGTCCTCCTCTCTGGTTATTTTCAGCAAATCAGAAGCTAGGGGGTGATTTTTCATTAACTCCCCTTCAGGTCAGAATTAGGAATTTTCTCTTTCCTGGCTGCCAAAAAAGTCAAACTGTGCCCACTAGGCATTAGGGACATAAGATTCTAATTTTGAAGGCACACCTTTTAAATTTTGTGAAATAATCTGTTAACTAGCACCTGTGGGCATTGCTTGACTTTTTTCCTTGTTACTGAAAGGGATTAAATGGTAATCAGTTCCCTAATTCTTATGCAATCTTTTAACTGAGGGCCAAAGAGACAGGTGGACATTGTAGTTTTTATGGGGATACTATTGGAGTGTTTATAAACCACAGAACTACTTTGGAGAACTTTAAAGCACTTGGAGCCAATAAGCTCATTGATGAGGAGGAAAAGGAAATAAAATTTCATTGTCTTCATACACATGCTATGGCTGAAGTCCAAGTAATTTTGGCTCATATCAACATTTGCTAGCTAGCAGTTTAAGAACAAACAGACAACAGACACAGTATTAGCAAGATTTTGAGTCAACAGTAAAATTTGGACTTTGGCCACAGACAGACACACAGACACACACACACAGGGTGGGGAGGGAGAATTTTCTAGTTGTCTTTTAATCATAGAACAAGAAGAAACTGCTAGATCTGCAAGTCTTTGAGGTCCTTCCTTGTGTGTGCCCTGAAGAGATAGAACTACTTCTGCCTAGAACGGTCTTTCTTGATTTCGTACAGTAAATTATTGGCCTTCCTGAGAGTGCTGGGGACAAGTGGCTGGACCAGCAGTGAAGCGTGAACACTACTTGTCCCCAGCCTTCTTGAGGTGATGTTTAAAGTTGAGTTTTGAGTTGCTTCTTTCTGACTTTCTTGTGAAGTACAGCAGTATATTTTCATTCGTGGCAACCCTCTGGGTAGGATGCTGGAGAGAAATAGGTTCTAGGATGTTTGTAATTCTACTAGGAAACGTTTTAGGAGGAAATTTTTGTACCGTGATCAGTGTCTCCAAAAGTTTTCATTGCTCTCTGGGGGAAAAAAAAAAATCTTTCGAGTTGTTAGATATTCCATTTAGAGGCAAGGGCACTGCGGTACTGCCTAGTGCCACGTAGCTATCTCTCTCCAGCCCTGGGGCTTGGGAGCATTTCATGGGTGTTATGTAATTCTAGAGGTGGATGGCATTTCTGAGATGATATTCCAGGAGGATGTGATTTTAGATCTCTGTGTTTGCTCTTCTGAGAACGAGAGTAACCCAGCTCCCTTTCTCCTCCTGTGAGTACCGCTGTGGCTGGGGGCCATTTTGTGAATTTCAGCTCACGCAGTGTCATTTCAGGATGTGTGAACCCAACATGCACTCAGGGAGTGACACGCTTGCATTCCCCAGACCTGCTTGTGGCAAATATGTTCCTCATGAATGAAGTTCCTCTCCCTGTTTCACACTTCCTTTACTTTGATCTCTTACCTCTGGGTTTTAATGAGCAGGAAGCTTTCTAGGAAGATGAGGAGAATTTCTGTCATCTGCAACCTGAGGGGAGAAGAGTCAAAGGTGCACATGTGTTTGTGTGCACATGCCTTCACGTGTGCAAATATGTGCACGTATATGTACACACGTGTGTATTCGTTGGGTGCGCACGCATGCACCTGTGTGTACGTGTGTGTGTGCACCTGCAAGCGTGTGTTTATATGTGCGTGCTGCGCGTTCTTAGGTCCATCTTGTGCCCTCCCGATGTCTCCGAAGGCGTTAGGGCTATTGTCCAGGTTTAACATTAATAACAATAGCTGATCTTTACGAAGTACCATGTTTCAAGCACTGTTCTTACAACATTTAGTCCTTCTAATGCACCTAATGAAGTCGGTACTGTTGTTATCTCCATTTTTCAGATGATGAAACTCAGGCACACAGAGGTGAAGAAACCTGCGTGGGGTCACACAGCTAGGAAGTGGCAAGGCTGGGCTTCAAACCCAGGCCGGCCGTCTCCAGCTCTTACTTTGGCATGTGAAACTGAGAAGGACGTCCCCGGAGGGAGTGAGACACCCTCGCCTTTTTCCTGATAAAGCTGAATCTTATTACGACTCAGCTCCGTGCACAGTGGCTGTGGGCCTGATATTTTACCCAGCCGTACCCGAGGCACACTTGGACATCTGGGAACCTAGGGCGGTAGCATTCTGGTGTTAGCATCGGAGGCCCCGAGGACAGCCTGTCAGTGTGCACAGGGGCCTGTCATGCTCTCGAGGGCTGCTTTTCTGGTGCCTCTTTTCAGTATTAGACTGTATAAATGCGACAGATCTCGTGTCCTGCACCACTTCCCGTGCTCCCTTCCCATCTGCGTCTCTGTTATAATATGGTTAAGTACGTGCTTGAGGAACAAGCAGAGAAAAGGGAGGCATGTCATTTATCTGGAGTTCAAGCCCAGGCACAGCTAATCGACAGAGGTAGGGGTTAGAAGAGTGATCATCGTGGGCGGGGGGTGGGTATTCTTGGAAGGGGCCCAAGACAGTCGAAAGAGTCCGGATTTTCACCCAACCCCGGCTAACCTGGTTGTTCGAGCTGTACCCTTCAGAGCGAGGCATTTTACTCTATGCCTGTGAAACCTCTGCAGCACAGTAAATAGGAATGGAAGCTTCTATAGTGAGCCAGGCTGGGAGTGTGAGGAAAGAGAAGAAGGCCTGTCTGGGTGAGATTTAAAAGAAAAATTAGCCGTAGGTTGAGAGACGTAGATCGCGCTTAATCTGTAAGAATCAGAAGTTATTTCCAGGAAGACATAATTGCCTGTGTTCGGCAGATGTGAGTTTTATTGCTCTTAATTTCTTCTTTATTTTCATGACTTGTATTCTGGCTTCCAGTACCCCTGGCCACTTGTGTGTTCGGCCTGCCTGTATTTGATCCTGGCTCTGCCTTTTTAAAACAGTTGCTGCCGCCGCCTCTCCCAAATTCGGAACGACTTACAAATGTTTGAACAGAGAAACAAAGACAGAAAATGGGAGACGTGGTCTGGTTTGTTGCAAATGGCTTTTCCTGCCAAGCTGTGGGGAGCGGTCTTGGGGCGGCTTTACCTTCCTAATTGGAACCATAGCTCCACAGATGGCTTTTGGATTGCAGACTCGGGGGCCTGCCACCCTCTGGGACTGATGCACGCTGGGCTGCTGTGTACCACGGTTCCCCCTCCCGTTGGCCTGCGAGGGGCACAGCGCTGTGGTCTAATCAGCGTGGATGATTCCGAACAGGAAGGAGCAGAACCCTAATCCTTGCATAGGTTTTTGACTTCTCTCCTACTCCCTCCCTCTGGGGCTGTCTTAATCACGCTCTTTCCCATTTACTGACCGCTCACTGTGTGCCTAACGTGGTTCTAAGCATTTGGCACACGGTAGTTCATTTCATCCTCCCCAGCTCCAGAAGCTGGCATTACTCCTCTTCCCCTGGTAGAGATGAAGACGTTAAGCACAGGGAGACGAAGTCACTTGCCCAGCGTCACACAGCTGGTGAGTCACGAGGCAGCAACTGAACCCACTTTGGTTCCAGAGCCCGAGCTCTCATCCACTGTCTCAGCAGAATCTACTTCAGGGCACCTGGGTGGCTCAGTCAGTTAAGGATCTGCCTTTGGCTCAGGTCATGGTCATGGGATCCTGGGATCGAGTCCCACCCCGGGCTCCCTTGCTCAGCAGGCTGTCTGCTTCTCCTTCTCCATCTCAGTGCGCACGCATGCTCTCTCTCTCTCTCTCTCTCTCATATTCAATAAATAAATAAATAAATAAATCTTTAAAAAAGATAGAATCTGTTTCCTCGGTGGTGACCCCCACAGCTGTTGCCACACCCGCTGGACCTGGGCCATCCCGCACGGCAGCCACTCGCCACGTGAGGCACTCTGAGTATAAAACACGTGCTGGGTTTCTGAGACCTGATGCAAGTGAAGGACTGTAAAATATATCGTTACTGCATTTTTATACTGATTTACATATTGAAATAATATTTTAGGGATATTGGGTTAAGTGAAATCTATTAATAATTTCACCTGTTTCTTTTTACTTTTTCGTTTAACGTGGCTACTGGTGAAGTGGACATTTTACATGTGTCTACGTTGTAGTTCTGTTTTGGTTGCTAGTGCTGAGCTGAACCTGCTCCAAATACAGTAAAAATTTCTTCCAGCACAGTCATGGGTGAAATGGATTTAGGAGTGACATGCCACAGATCAAATTTCTATCTTTTACTGCCACCACCTTGCCAATAGTGTACAATTAAACCTTTTTTTTTTAAACACCTGAGGGAAACATCCAGACCTTTAATGAACATCGTTAGCTACCAGTTGCAGTACCAGGTCCTTCCATGTAATGGTGGCATTTAATCTTCATAACTTTTCTACGAAGTCAAAATCCTCAGCCCCATTTTATAGACAGCAAAATTGAGACTTAGTCTAGCCACTTGTTGCTGTTGCTATTGGTAAGTGGTCATCAGATTAGATATAGATTAGATCATTAGATATAGGCCATGAGATCCCAGCTCTGGTGACAAGTTTTCCTCCAACTGACCTGCCTCGTATGTGTCTTATTCTGCATTACATTTGAGATATTTCTGCATGCCTTACCTCTCTCATGTTTGTTAAATCCTTATAGGAAGGAGGTGTGACCCGTAGTAGGTCACAGTAAAGGTTCAGTGACCCAAATTGCCTTAATCCAGTTGTATGACAGGCCTCAATTCTAATATTCTCCTACAAGGGTTGGTATCTGCTCCATTATTTCCCTTTCATGCGCTATGGCTAGGACACTAAGCTTGCATCATTGAATTATTATTTATAGGGTCCCCGTGGCTTCCTGTAGAAGTTTCCTTCCCTATTTGATTCAAAAAAATTTATGATGTCTGCTACATTTGCTGGGCCTAGCCCCATGAATCCATAGGTGGCCAACAGGGTTCTTGCCCTCAAGGAACTTACAGTCTTGAGTGAGGTAGAGAGATGTAAGTAAGCATTACAATGAACATTGTTCGTGCAGTGGTAAGAGTAGGTAAAAGGGACTTGGGAACACATTGTTGGAGCATCTCATCCAATCTTAGAGGTTCTAGAAGGCTTCCCAGAAGGAGGAGAAGGAAATGCTAAGTGTGAGTTCCAAGTTAGTGAAAATGAAAGTGCGACTTTTTTCCAAAGATGCTCTGAATCGTGTTCAAGAGATTTTGCTGTGGAGACAGGAAGTGGAGGCTTTACCAAGACAGGAAGTGGAATATAGTAAAAATCCAAAGCTGACCTAGGGACCCATCGTCAGGGCTCCTGGTCTCCAGGGCAGCCAGTGCTCTACCATTAGCTGGACTGAGCTTCTCTTTGGATTCTTTCCTCTTATGACCCTGAATCCAAGTCTGGCTTTCTTCTGTATTTTCTTTCAGCTTTGACTTCCACCCGTAAGTGCCTGTTCCTTGCAGTGTCTCTGTTCCCTTTCTGGAAGAGAAGGTGTGTGTGTGTGTGTGTGTGTGTGAGAGAGAGAGAGAGAGAGAGAGAAAGAGAGAGAGAGAGAGAGAGAGAGAGAGAGAGAACGTGCGAATGCGCAGGTAGCCTGCTTGACCCAGATCATTAAAAAAAAGAAAAAAATCAAGCCACACCGTTGGCTGCTGACCAACCAATAGTTAGACTACTCTTGAGTCTGGTGCTCACCCTTGGTCCAGTCAGTTATGGCATGTGGTGGGGCAGGGACATACATAGGATACTAAAAATGGCTGCCAAAGTCACCGTCCTACACAGCCCTTTTCTGGGCTGTGGTAGGTGGGACAGTTTATCCAAGGGTGTGGCATGGCAGGACTGATCTAGGAAGTTCTTTTACTACCTAGAGAAGTAATATAATGGATAACAAGTGAGCAAGTTGGAAAAATCCAGGGCCCTGTCATTTTCATTTTCCCATTGTCCATGGATCCCTTGTACAGGACCATTTCAGTTGTGGTTTCAGCATGCTTCTTAATGCCATGCCCTAGAACTTCATCATTTCTTTGTCATTAGGGTCTCAGAGTATTATTTCAGTATTTAGGACTTGTCCCTCTACCCTCCCCAGCGACAGCTAGTTGTTGACATACGCCCTCAGTGATCCAGATGGCTCGTTCATTTCTTCTTCAGCAATCCATCCAGGTAGCCCTGCTCTGTGACAAGGATTGATCCTAACCTGGAAAAGTCCCTTCCTCCAAGTATGGTCAGTGGGTAGAATTCATTAAGTCCAAGAAAAAAAAAATGACCTCTTTAGTTTCAGTAACCTTGACTAAACTTAGATATTTCCTTCAATTTTGAAGAGACACAGACCATAATTGTCTTACCTGTACCCGTGCCTTGGTCGCTAATAGGAATCCTAGGCATTTCCAGATCATCTTAGAGTTCCTAGAGAGATCTCAAAATAGGCTCACTACTTCACAACCCATGGTCTATTAGATTCGCTGCTAGGTCTTCTTATTTCATGTATCAGTAAACACACGTGATACTTTATGACCGATTTTCTGTTTAGTGTTTGGATAACTGCATTTTGACACTGCTTGTTTGCTTGATAATTCTATATGTTGCATTTCATGGATTATGAATTCTGAGAAGGGGTCCACAGGCTTCACCAGCCTGCCAGAGGGGCCATGGCACGGCAAAGGTTAGGAACCCCTGCTCGAGGAAAGAATCTGCTGAGGACGTACTCACTATGGAAGCCACTGCTCACCTCCTTGATTTCCTTTGTTAGGGGCTGGCCTTCCCACAAACTGGGAGCTGGAACCCTTGGGGGGTTTGGAGGGATCAAATGCAGTTTCTCATCCCTAAAACGGCCGGGAATTGTGGAGTTAGCAAAGAAATGTAGCTATTGATCTAGACGAACTGCCATCTCCGTAGCTATCACAGGCTACCTCCCAAGACCCAAGAGTGGTTCTCCATGCCCTCCTCATCACGTCACCATCACGATCATCACGTACTGCAGAGCTCATCCTTCTTGCCAGCTGGTTTACATATGCGGCCTCACTTCGCTCCACCCACCATGCTCAGTGGCAGTGGGCAACTGAGGCTTCAAGAAGCCCAGTGACTTGGCCCCCCTCAGAGCCAGTGGAATGGTAGAACTGCAAATCGAGCAGGTCTGCTTGAACGCAAAGCCCACGCCCGTAGCCAGCATGCCATTTCCAGTTTGCTTTGGTACTCGGTAAGAGTGTGATGAACACATGAGCCAATGGATAAAAGAATAAAGACCACAGGGTGAGAAAAAGCCCCGATGTACTGGGGTATCATTTAATCCCTTACTGTCTCTCTGCTTCCTATCCCAAACCCTGTCCCTGTAAATCTCACCTTGGAGTTGAACTGTTTGGCTCAGTGGGGCAGTTGAACCCCTCCCTAAATGCCACCGTGTCACTTCAAAGGGGTGGCGTGCCATGGACTGCAAGGTGACATGTGGTGTGTAAACAAGGCAGGAAAAACTGAGTTATTCACAGGATTTCCTGGAGATTGTTGCAGACAAGTACCCCTCTTGTGACAGGAGGAAATGAAGAATTTGCGGAGGGGACGTGAGATCCAGCTTGTTACCTGTCACCTCCAGCCCACCACATTCCAGAGTGGACACTGTGTATTTTTGAGGTGGGCAGGCCAAGGGGGTCTGGGTTTTATGAAATGTGGGTTCCTGGCCCCTGGGTAGTCTCTGGCCAAATTATAGAACAAAGTCCGTTTGTTCACCCAGAAGACTTCGGGCTGTGGATTTATGAAGATGTGCCCATTGTGAGGGCTCTGAGCCAGTTTAGATAAACAGAGACCGCAAATAATTGTCAGTCCTGGGATCTCAGGGCAGAGGAGAGAGGAAAGAGAGCCGAACTGCTATCCCCCGATCCAAGCTTCCTCAAATCCGCGCTGGGGATCAATAAACTCCAAAAACAAGAACAAACTATAGAGAGGAGAACCGGTTGCCGCTGGCAGAAGAAACCCTCCATTGAAACTGGTAATGCCATTTTAATTAGGCTCAAGCGTGAATAAGAACTGTGTTAAGACCTTCTCCTTGGTGCCCTGGGTCGCTGGGAGAGAGAATGTGCTCCCTTTGTGTGCTTTGCCAAAGCCCACCAGCTGCCACCTTGCAGGAGAGTTACGTCTGAGTCACTGGTTTCCAAAAGGGTGACAAGCCGACTGTGTGTGGCTGAATGTGATCTCTTGATCCTGGCAGCTTGGTCCTGGGCTCGAGCCATCACAGCGATGGCCCTGATGTGTAAATGGGTTGGATGTTTCAAGAAGCTGTTGTGAAAACAGATTGGAGGGGATCAGGAAAAATCGGGGTGGCGTGAGAAGCTGTGAGACCGGGCCGGGCTTTTTGAGGGGTCAGATCCCCACTTGCTTCCTCTCCTCGCTTCTCACGTCAACACTTTATAAGCTGATAGTGTCTTGTGCTCCTTGGAGGGGAGGGTTCGCTTTTGGTGCTGATGGAGATGGTAATGATGATGATGGTAATAAAAATGAGTGCACGCTGAACAGCCACTTTCTATGTGCCAGGCACTGTTGTAAGTGGGTGACATCAGTGAACTTGATCTTCCGTCTGGGCCTTTGATGGGGCTTCCACTATTATCCACATTTCAAGGATGAGGAAGAAGCCCAGAGAGGTTAAGTAATTGACCCCAAGACCCATAGCCAGCAAACGAGGATTCAGAGCCAGAGACTTTGGCATTTTGACTAGCCAGTAGGCTTTGAACTCGGGCATGGAGAATATCATTTGCAGAAGAAACGCAGACTTAAAGCTTTTGGAGGTCAGGAACCACATATGTCATGCTCACTGTGGAATCTGGCACAGAATATTCTAGGCGCAGTCCTTGTGGTCTTTCAGTGTTTGTTGACTCACTGATTTTTAAAAAGCAAGTTTTAGTACATTTTTTGGTAAGTTAGATATTTTAGGCAAAATCAAATTAATAGCCTGACATCAAAATCTTAAGTACTAAAAATGATTATTTCCTAGGATCATTGATTTTTGGTAAGGCAGAGAAGCATGCTACCAGATGTGAAACTTTATTTCACACAATTTAATGGGCGAAGGCTTACATTTGTGGTTCTTCTATCGCTCATTCATTTCCTGAACATTCCATTGAGCATTTACTGGGTACCAGGCATTGTCTTAGGTGCTAAAAGCAGAAAAACGAGTAAGGTGAGGTCTTTGCCCATGAAGAAGTCCTTCGTGGAGATATATGCAGTCCAACCCATCCCTCAGTTTCCCTTACCTGCTGTCTGGGTCTCTCCTAAGGCTAAGACTTACCTGGTTTTACACGGTGTTATGCGGTGTTACAGCTTGGCTCGGTGTGTTTTCGCATGCTCACGTGTGTCTTCTGTCCAGGAAGGGGTCATCAGCCGCCTGAGACAGGTTCCACTGTCACTCACTATAATCTCCAGGACGGTGCCCCTCCCAGGGTGGTCCACGAACCAGCTGCGTTGGCATCACCTGCGAGCTTCCTAGGAATGTTGAATCCAGGCCTCACCCTCAGACCTACTGAATTAGCAGCTCTGGGGGGGTAGGGCTCAGAAATTTGGGTGTCACATCTCTCCAGGTGATGCCAACGCATGCTCAAGTTTGAGAAACACTGCTGGGGTTGGAACCCAAATCTCATCACGTGTGGGCGCTCAGTAAATAATCATTGAATCATCGCACGCACACAGACATCGAGTGGGGAAGTGGGTTGGTCTTACTAGGTGTGGGCATGACTCCAGGCAGCCATTTTGCCAAGTCTGAGGAGGCTGTGGGGAGATGGAGTCCTATTTCATGCCCTCTCAAAAAATTGAGCTCCACCAGAGCTGATGTGGGAAACAAGGAGCATCAGAGCATGGGACCTGATGGGACCTGGGCGAATGGGCCAGCTCCTGAAGCAGGGCAGGAAATAAAACATGAAGTTTTAGCTTCATGTTTAGGTGAAGTTTTAGCTTCACCTTAACCACGTGAAGGACTCCACGTGGATGATTTGGGGCAAGATGGTAAAGACACGAGTTGGCAGGAACTTTCTGCTTAGGACTCTTGTCTGTTTCCAAGTCTCTCCTCCCTTCCAAGCTCCTTCCTCCTTTCCACCTAAGGGAATGCTGTCCAGATTCTGAGCAGGGTCAGAGACAACCCAGGGCATGACATTTGTCGAGGGCAGGGATGTGTGCGCTTCTGTGAGTAATCAGCAGCTGTTTCTGGAGTCGTGGTTTTAAGGAATCTCCCCCCCCCCCAATAGTGTGATCATTCCCTCCTCCCAACACCTCTTCTCTCCACCCAACCCCACCCCCAAAAACCTTGCATAAAAGCAGTTGGCTCAGTATAATAAAGTACAGCTTGGCATCACGAGCTACATAAACAAGAGGCATTTAATAAACTGCGTAGCGTTTTGGCAGTCAGAGGGATGGTAGGAGCCAAAGGAGACACATACGGCTGGCTTAGCAGCAACCTGGACTCATGTGAAGAGCATCCCAGCTTTAGATCCCCGCGATGAGGAGGTGGGGTGAACAAAGGGTCAGACAGACCAGAGTGGCTTAGCATCCTTGGGGACTGGGCTGTGCCCAACTTTTCCCAAGAACAATGCTTATTTATTTGATCTGATAAACACTTTTATATGGTGCTTATTCTGGGCCAGACACTCTTCTGTAAGCCCTTGACAGTTTTTTTTTCCTTTAAGGTAGTCTCTGTGCCCAACATGAGGCTTAAACTCACCCCCTGGAGATCCAGAGTCACGTGCTGTACCAACTGAATTAGCCAGGCGCCCCGACCCTTTGCGTAGTTTTCAAGCAGCTTTATTCAGGTATAATTTACATGCCGTAAAATTCACCTGTTCTCACCTGCCGTTGGGTGATTTGGGGTAAGTTAACCGCATACTACTACCATCATCTCAATCTGATCTATAGAACATTTCTTCCACCTCTTTTTTTTTTTTAAGTTTTTTAATTTGAGGGAGAGCTTGTGTGAGCAGGGGGAGGCGCAGAGTGTGAGAGAGAGAACCTCCAGCAGACTCCCCGTTGAGCGTGGAGGCTGACGTGGGGCTCGATCTCATGACCCCGAGATCATGACCTGAGCCCAAATCAAGAGTCGGATGCTTAATGGACTGCGCCAGCCGGGCGCCCCTCTCTCACATCTTCTGCCCATTTATAGTCAATTCCCCCGGCCCAGCCCGGCCCATCACAGGCAGCCACTGAGCTCCTTCCTGTGCCTCTGTGAATTTGCCTTTTCTGGGAAGTCCGTAGAGATGGTATCGTATACCAGGGCATCTTTTGTGACTGACTGGCTTCTTTCCCAGAGGGTAACGTTTCTGAAGTTTGCTCCTTTTTGTTGCTAGATAGTATCTCGTGCTCTAGATACAGTACTTGACATTTTTTACCACAGCTCGTTGTCCTGACATCCCCACAGGATCGCTGCTTTTGTTACCACTGTTTCCAGATGAGGAAACAGAGGTGCAGTTTAGTACTTTGAAGGGTTTTGGTTCCCGGGCAGCAGCCAGTGTGGCGTTAGAGGCCGTGTTCTTGGCCCTCTTGCTCGTATTCATTTCTTACGCATTCATTTCTGACTTGGCATGTTTGCTTCATGTAATGACCGCTGGTCTTCTCAAAATGCACGGCTTAGTTTTATGTAGTCTGCTGAGATTTTCTTGAGTGCCTAATTTGTGCCTTGAACTTTGCTTGGTTGTTGTGAGCGGGTGGAGGCAGGTTCCTCCTGTCAAAGAATTTAGCATTTTGTTCAGCCGAGGAGACGCAGATGCGCATGAGGTTGATCCTCTAGGGCCCTGTGGGGTTGTAGGTGATTTCAAGCCTAAATGTGTACTGTGGGTGGAGGAAGTCAGCCAGAAGACGTGGATGTCAGTGAGAAGAGCTGAGGAGAAGTTTCCAGAGGAGCTGGCCTTGAACCGGGTCTAGCCCCTTGGCCTAATCGGTCCCAAGTTGCGTGAGAAGAATCTTGTGATTGTTGAGAGCGTGCCCCTGTGTCTTAATGTCCCTTCCACCCACAAAGTTTTCTGCTTGTTATGTTCCAGCTTTTAGATCCCATCTGTGTGTCTATAATTATACCAAGAAGCTTTTCCTCTTAAGCTCTTTTTAACAGAAATATCTTGAGGGGGTTTTGCTCTCTTTAGAAAAACTGGTTAGCCAAGGCACAGGGCTTGTGGGGTGTGTGTGTGTGTTTATTTTAAAGTGCCTTTACAGCATACGTTTCTCAGGCTGGCCACAGAAACCTGGCAGACAAGCACCCAGGAGTTAGAATGGTACACGCAACTGTACCATAGGCTCCGGAAGGTCTGTTGTAGGTAGCTTGTGCCGTGTAACAAACCACCCCCAAACTGAATGGCTTAACACATTTACTTGCCTCCTATTTCCGTGGGCTGTCTGTGGAGTTCTTCAGCTCTGGACAGGGTCAGCTAATCTCTGGGGGGGGCTCATGTATGCCCCCGTGGCCAGTGGGCACGTCAGCTGCTGGCTGGGCCATGAGACCGGCTCTAGGCCGGCTGTGAGGCAGGGCACGGCTGTTGGCTCGCGGGCCTTAGTTCTCTCCCACGTGACTTCCCACCCTCCAGCAGCATCTCCAAGACAGAGGGCTCCCCAGGGCGGCCACAGAGGACAGGCCCCTTTCCCAAGCACTTTCCCAAGCCTCTGCTGTGGTATGCTTGCTAATGGCCCATTGGCCAAAGCATGGGACAAGGCCAGCTCCAGTTCAAGGGGCGGGGAAACCAACTCCATCACTTGTCGGGAAATCTGCCCCGTCCTGCGGGGAGGGTGTGAGCACAGGGAGAGGACAGCCCTGTGGCCATTTTCATCCTCATCCACAAAGTCAGAGCACGGAATAGCCTCTGTTCCGTGCTTAGAAGCTGCAGGTAGTGTTGGGAAGTACTTCGTAAAGGCTCGTAAGTGACTGGAGTGACCTGACAGCCCTGAGCGCTAGGAGTTCCTGTTCCCCTCCTCTTTCCAGAGCAGCAGCGTGAGTCCTGGAGAGCTTCAGCACTCTGCCCAGCAGGGTCACACAACTAGTGACAAGGAGCCCCAGGGTCTCATCCAGGCAGGATGACCCTAGAGCCGGTGGGCTTTGAACCCCTGTGCCGTCTCACCCGCAACAGACCTTGAGGTTTGGGTGGTGTGGCGGCTAATTCTGGAACTAGGACTGACATACAGGAACAGGCAGGGAAGGGTTAGGGTGTGCCTGGCTCTGTTCCCAGCCGTTCACCCACATTGCGGCGTTCCACTACCACAGCAGTCTGACTCCACGGAGGACGGCTTTTATCTCCCCACCCATTCTACAGATGAGGAGACCGAAGCTCCGAGAAGAAAGTGAGGGGTCCAGGGCTGTGCGGCTTGTAGCATGCAAGCTGAGATTCGAGGCCAGGTCTGGCTAGCCCAGGGCCAGTGCCTGGTTGGCAGCAGGGTTTCACTCACCCAGACTTATTTTTGCAGTTTCCATTCACGGGAATGGGGGAGGGGCCTCTGGGAACTCTCCAGAACACAGATGATAATGAAAGAAAAGGGGAAGAAAAAAAAGACATCTAGAGACACAGCTAGAGTTGCTGTCACAGAGTGAGTGCCTTTTTGCCTGGGGCATTGGTTTGTCAACCCCCAGGATCTGACCGAGCCAGCTGGGCACGGATCCCACTCCGGGTGGCGCCGTCTACACAGGCTCACTCATGCGGTTTTCCACATCAGATGGATTCGTGAAGCAAATAAGACAGGCATTAGGTTAAAAAGCCTGACGACGGCTTATACGGTCACTACTACTGGACAATGAAGGAAGATTCTGGAGAACTCGTTTACCCAAGAGCACAAGTGCTCAAAGTACAAGGGTTGGAGGATGTTGGTGTGGGGACA
Organism: Neogale vison; assembly: GCF_020171115.1. Classification (NCBI taxonomy): domain Eukaryota; kingdom Metazoa; phylum Chordata; class Mammalia; order Carnivora; family Mustelidae; genus Neogale; species Neogale vison. The sequence goes on along the minus strand of NC_058105.1, from coordinate 118,254,061 downwards.
GAGAGCCCGCGAAAAGCTCCATAGAGCCTGTGGGGAGGGGGGTCACTCTCGTACTTGGTATAGGAGTTGGTTCTTAGGAAAAAAGGTTAGATTATGTTCATATGCTCTGTTGATCAGAGGAGGGAATTAAATCATTTGGGAAACACTGCCATAGACGATGAGGACGGGGATACCATTAGTATTTCTTGGGTATAACACCTCATAGCCTCAGATGCCGCATAAATGAAGTTACTGAAGCTGATATTCTAGGATTGCGGCGGCCTCTCGGGGTCCTTGGCTTGTCATAGTTTTGCCTCTTGGTTGGCGTAATTCAAAGTGAAGAAAAGCGAGGACGCTGAGGATCCAGGAGGCAGCCCAGTGACCATTTAAGTCTTCTGAAAGAGCTTTTTGACCCAAGAGGTGGCTGGTTCCCCGCCGGGAGGGCTTGCCCCTCGTCTTCAGGGGGCTTTGGGAGATGAGCCAATGTCTGACACCTTGTGGACGTAACTACCCAATCTGTCTTTGATTGACCAGTACACACCCCTTCCTTCATAGTTCAGCGATGGAGAATGGCTCCTGTTTCCAAAGCGCTCTTGAGTTCAGGTGGTAGAAGGAAAATGAAGATGGCGGGAGAGGGGTTTGCTCTGAGTTTCTGGGGTAGCCCAGCAGTCAGGTGCCAGGAACAACTTGGACGATCGCAGTTCCATGGTCTACTAGAAAATGTCTCAGTGCAGGCTCAGCTAAAAGCTCTGTCCTCCCTTTATCCCACCACCGCCTGCCCTCCCTGACTTTAAGAGAAATTTCAGGAAAATACTGGAGCACAATGTCTCCATTTCTCATGTGTAGCAGGGTCTGTTTGGAGGCCAGAGGCCCCCGTGGCATGCTGGCAGTGGAGCTGTGGGGATGGAAGAGGAGGAGGGCACGGACAGTGGGAGATGCAGCTGCATGGAAATGCTCGCCTGCCCAGCCAGGGCAGCTGCAGTCCGTGATGCTCTAGCTGGCAACATTCGGACACTGTATTAGGTTTGCAAAATGCCTTCAATTCCCGGGAAGACAGATGCAGAACAGACGATGGGAAGCTGCTGCCCGATGGCGAGCCTGCTCCTTGTGGCCGGGGTGCTAGAAGAGCCACTGGGGGCAGCGCTCCGACAGGAGACCCGTGTTTCAAGGTGAGGCGGTCTGAGTGGTGACACATGTTGGTCATAGGTACTCGGGGTGCAGAGGGAGGTTGACTTGGGCTCGGGAGCTTTTGGGTGGATTTGGCGAAGAGTGTGGTGATACCGCGGGGCGAGTCAACGACGCACTTGACGGCTCGGCTCATTAAAGTCTTTGGAAACGCCCCACAGCAAAAAATATGGAAGGAATTAAAGTAGCACTTCGGAGGCCTGCATTGAAATGTCTTTTCTCTGTGTTCTATGTGGTTAAGACAGCAGCAGACAGCGCAAGCGGAAAGGGCTTTCTGTGCCCTTGTCAGTGTGGGGCTCGGGTGGGGGCGAGTCGTGGTAGTGGTACTGGCGGAGTGGAAGGGAAAAAACGAGATTCCCTTTGACTAGTTTCTACCATTGCTGGAGCCGTGGATGAAGGGGCGAGAACAGGGTTGTGTGTGTGTCTTAGTGAAATCTGCTCTTCCAGGAAAAAAGAAAACAAAGTAGTCACGACGCAGCAGAAACTAGGCTACAAGTGAACGTTCTCTTCTTCTGAGGACATGCCACTTTGGGGTGTGTTTTTGTTCTTCACCGTTTCATACTTGCATGTGCAGCAATTTTCATTTGTCCCTTCGCCCTGACTACTATTGATCGATTGGTTGACGGACGCATGCCTTGTCTATTTTTAAAGCATCACGTCTTCAGAGTGCGATGCGGGCTTATCACAGGTGATGTCCCACCCGCCAAAGCTGTTTTGTATACATTCCTGGTGGAGTTTCAGTCTGGCTGGGTGCTTGGCCAGGGCCACCCTCCTGGCCCCAAGGAGAGCAGTCTTCTGTCTGTCTGTTCTTTTGTATGGGCCTGCCCGCGGCATCTAACGGAATTTGCATGTCTGGCGTGTGGCGATCAGCTGTGACATTGACTGGGTAGCACGTGCCTTCCTACAGATGCAAACAGCACAGACATGCTCCTTGCGGGAGCAGGCGAACACGGTCTGCCCTCCTGTCCTGGCGGGCATCCTCTTTACTTCATTGACCGGGAGGGAGCCGCAGTGGAGCGGGTGGGCAGGCAGGGCTGGGGAGGGGGAGACAGAGATAGCATATGGAAGCGGTTGGGAAACAGATGGGGGAAGTCTGGAAAAACCCAATTTGTTGTCTTTAGGTATGTTAAGGAATGTCTCGATATGAGGGCGTTAGGATTTTAGTGCTCAAGACAGGTTAGAATGAGAGGATACAAAGCAGCTTTGCAGGTAGGCTTGGCATCTTGTGAAAAATGATGTTTACCCTGGGGCTCGGCGAGGTCTGGGTATCCAGCTGGGTTTGAGCAGAAGGAGTTGGCCAGGGCTGGTAGTCAAGCACCTCTTCATGGAAAGAGAAGAGTCTGAAAGTAATATTTTTATAATCTTGTCAACAATAAAATGGGAAGGAGGAACAGAAAGTTTCTTTGCATCTCTGGTCTGGCAAAGAAGCCCTCGGCAGATCTGTTATCCAGTGTCAGATCCCTAACATCTCATTTTTTATTTTTTTATGATCACCTCTGAGGGGGTTTTTTGATGCATAGACCAAAAACATAGACCTTTCCGCCCCAGGTGGTGCCCTCCTCCAACTTTGATGCCATTGGCTATACCTTTAGAGGTGATGGAAACTCATGTGATGTGCTTGATGCCACGATGGCAGAAACTGGGCACGCTCTTCATAGGCTCCTCTTGAGGGCATCTATTGAAGAAGTCAGTGGCCCCCACTGCGATCCACGTCTGGTCCCGGGGTGAGAGCCGAGAAGGCTGGGTAGCTTCAGAGCTCTGGTCCTCAGTCATGGTGTCATGAAATGACAACCCTGGGGCTCCAGCCACACTCCTAAGCCAGCCTTCTCTTCCCCATCATTGGATCCCTAGCTCCTCTTGTCCCCTGCTTGCCCTTGATGTTCCTGGTGGACCAACATGGTCCTGTTGGAGCTGCCATTTCTTTCTTGTAAATTGCAAAAGAAGACACAGAAATGTACTTTCACATTCGATGGGGGGACGCAGCAAGTTTCTCCCAGACTCTTGCTCTTTCCTTTCAGTGTCAAACACAGCGTTTCATCTCTTGGATTCATTTCAAACTCAACAAATGAATTTCACAAGGTTGTTCTATCCCAAGAGTTGGGCGTATTGGGCTTCTACTATTTGAGGACACTTTCTTCAGGGTGTGGCTCATAGAGGGGTGGTGTCAGCTTTCCTAGTGATTAGAAGTGGATTTTAGGTTACCGTTCTTTCTTTGTAGTGACCATATTGCCCACTCTAATTCATCCTATTTCTGGAACCTGAATTTTCTTACTTACAGTTGCTCTCCTAGATATTGCTTTGTAGAAATTAAATTAATTTAATTACCTTCCTAATTGCCTCTTAACCCAATACTTGGGCAGCCTGGATTTTAACAGAAAAAGAAAAAAAGAAAAAAAAAACAAGCAAAAAACCATACAAGGATTTTTTTTTTCCTTAACCAGAAGTATTTCTGAAAGATCAGATGATCAGCTCTGTGGTATGTGGACATAACTGGGATACAACATGGAAAGAAAGTCACATCATGTCACTGGTAAGAGCTAAGGTTCCGAGTTAATTGGATTTTTTTTTTAATTCAGACCATTAAAAGCGTGTGGAATAGACTTACGGGCTCTTCATGGGAGAGGACACATTTGTGGATCTGAACACATTAATATGAATCATCACACTGATTTTTATTTCTGACCACACCACACTGCCCCGTTGGGCGTCTGGGAATGGACTGTTTCTGCTTATATGATCAGCACAGAAAAGCGGACTTGCTAATCCGCTGTAATAGACAAAGGAAACAAAGCCATGTAATTTCTGGGCACGGCATGAAACCCTTATACTCTTCTCACCTGCATCATCTGCTGCTGCGTTTTGTGTAGTGCTATTTGCCAGGGTTAAAAAAAAAAATAAGGAATAAGCTCACCATGACATCCAAAATAATAAAGCTCTCCACCATCCATCCTAGTTTGTAAAACACTTTAAAAACCTTTCCGTTGCCGCTGGAGGTATGAGCCTTTGGCAGGGTCAGCTGTATAGCGGGTGGCCCAAGAGAAGGGAGCGTGTCTCAGCGTGGGGCTCGCTCCTCCGGTCCTCGATTTAAAGGGATTTCCAGAGAGTAACATCCTGCCTATGGGACCCAAACCAGGGGTCACACACAGATCTCGCCAGCAGACTTTGGCCTCGCCAAGAATTCAACAACAATATCTGTTTGAATGGAAGCATAACATACCTGTGAAACGATGTACCATCACGGACTGTAGAGCTTGGTGAATCGTTGGAAGCTCAAGACAGAGCAAGAAACAGAACATTTTACCCACACTGCGGAGGCCCTTTTTGTCTCTATGTACCCCAGCCCCAGGATAACCGCTATTCTGACTTCTAACGCCATAGACCAATTTTTGCTGGTTTTCCTACTTGCATACAAATGGAATCAGTGCGTGCCTTTTTGGGTCTGGCCTCACATGTGCATGTGAGATTCAGCCCTGTCACGAGGTATGGCTGTGGTTCATTAATTCTCAGGGCTATACTGCATTCCATCCTGTAACTAGGCCACAATACATTGATTTATCTTGTTTATTGTACATAGACATTTGGGTGTTTCCTAGTTTAGGGCGATTACTAATAATGCTTCTACGAACATTCGTGTAGATGACTTTTAGAGAATGTGTGTTTGGATTTCTGTTGGACATATATCCAAGAGGAAATTCTGGATCATTCGAGAGAGACTATCTCAGCAGAAATTGTTTTGTTTCTGCCCCCTCATTGTCTACATGTGAAGGTAGTTATGGGATTTTAGGACTGGAGGGGGCCTCATGGAATATATACCTAGCCAGTGTTCTTCTGATTCACTTTAAGACCTCAGGGGTCTTCGCTGAGGGGAGAGAGAAGCTTGGTGGGGCTTTGGGGCTCTCTGCCTTCAACCAGAACAGCCCCCCATTTATCTGGCTCATAGACGGTGTTGGAATGCCACACAATATTTTAAGAATGAGTTCTGTAGTTTAAAAAAGAACTTTGAAAACAGGTGATTTGAGTTCATTGTCTTCACTTGAGAGAGGAGAAAACAGGCCTACGTGGCACGGGTGTTACTTTCCTCAGCCCTTACATCGACCCTACAGGGCAGCCGTGTTCTTATCCCCGTTTTACAACTGGGGAAACTGAAGGGCAAAGTGGTGAGGTGACATTCCAAAGGACACATGTCTAAAACAGAGGTGAACTCAGGCCATCTGCCTCCAGGGCTCCGCTCCTTAATTATCCAAACTGGAATATTCTGCCCCCATACACTGTCCATTTCACAATCTCTCACAGACAGTCAAGGGCCCGCGTGATACATTGTGGTGACGGTGGTTGATACCTTCTGGCCCAAGTTTTTGTTTCTCTGGTGACGCTGTTGCCCAAGAAGCCGCTGTGGAATAGGCCCAAATTAAAATGATCCTCCTCTCCTCTCTCTTCTGCTACTAAGTCCACTTCAGAACAGAATTTAACCCTTTGTATTTGCCCTTCCACATGATGAATCTCCTGTGATAGTTGCTGGAAACCTGTGGGATAAGCATCATAAGCATCACTAGCGCTTATTTTGTCCTTCTTCATGCTCAGATTCCCTCAAACTCAAGCCATACTGGCCTTCTTAATATGCCCCCAGGACCTTTGCATTTGCTGTTCCCACTAGCTGGATTGTTCTTTCCTACAAATTCTCACGGCTGGCTTTCTCATTTCCTTCAGGGCTCTGCTCAAAGTCATCTGGTTAAAAGAGGCCTTTTCTCACCTGCACATGTAAAATTACCTTTCACTTTCCACTTCCCAACCTGCTTTACTTTTCTTTAAGGTTACCTCTCCTACCTGGCGTGTGATATTTTGACTTGCTTTGTGTGTTTTATACCTGTTGACAGGTAAAGACGGCTTCACATGGGCTGGTGGGTTCTGTTCTTTGTATATCCTTGGCACATCAGTAAATATTGAATGAAATGAGCAGGTGGATGGTTCAATGAATGAGACCAGCTTTAAAATTCAGAAAATTGGTACCCAGTTTGGGTAGCTGGAGCTGGTATTTAATGGGAGAAACTTGGAGGTGCTGTATCCGCTAACATTTCCAATATTATTTATTTTTGCGTTTTCTCTTTTTTTCCTTAATTATTCTGCCAGAGGTTTATCTTTCCATTAGTCTTTTCAAGAAACCAGATTTTGGTTTGGTTGAGCCTTTTATTTTATGCTTTTCTTCTTGTTTAGCTCTATATTTATTTACTTCAGTTTGTGTATGTCTGTTTTATTTGTGCACATTAAAGATGGTTTGAGAGCTGAGACTATATCCAACCACAGCTGTGATGAGGCCTTCTGACGAGGTTAGACCTTCCAAGCTCCAGGTCTGGGAGTCCACAGGTTAGATCTCACCTTCTTCTGCCCTTCCACTTTGGCATGGGTCCCTAGGGTAGAAAAGAGCAACACTTACATTTTTAAAATATAATTGATTACCCAGTTATCATTTAAAACAAGCTTTTAAAAAAAGCTTATATTTACCTTAGAGATAAAGTGAGAGCACATGACTGGGAAGAGGTAGAGGGAGGGGGAGAGAGAGAATCTGAAGCAGACGCCACACTGAGTGCAGAGCCCAGCTCGGGGCTCGATCCCGCAACCGTGAGATCATGACCTGAGCAGAATCCAAGAGCTGGACGCTCAGCTGACTTAGCCTCCCAGGTGCACCTTATTTTTTTTTTAAGATTTTACTTATTTATTTGACAGAGAGAGAGAATGCAGCAGAGGGAGAGGGAGAAGCAGACTCCTCGCTGAGCATGGAGCCTGATGCAGGGCTTGATCCCAGGACCCTGAGACCATGACCTGAGCAGAAACCAAAAGTCAACTGACTGAGCCACCCAGGTGCATCTAAACCAAGCTTTTTCAAAAACAACATTTCAATTGATTTGGATTGGTCTCTAACCTGGGACTATGACCATTTATTAATTCCCATCTAACAAATGTCTTTTATTGTTTCGAGTGTTACTTATATTATTTTACTGCTGTAATTAAAACCGTGGGGGAGACGAAGGTTACGCTAGAATGAAAAAGTTCGAGCCACATTTTGGGACTTTATTTTTTTCTCCTGGTCTAAGTGAAATCTAACTATGCTAGAATAACAAGACAGAAAATCTATCTCTATAATTAGGAAATTAGCAGAGTTGGCATCAGACTATAAGAAGGTGCGTCGCTGAGGGGTTCTTCTCCCAGTGCGTAGATAAGCCAGTAGGGAAAAGAGCCTTTGTGAACCAGAGAGTCCAGGTGGTGGGAATGTGTGCTTGGGGACAGGGAAGGGATTGATGGCCGCTTAGTATCTAGTTAAAGCATATAACCTCCGGGCCGAAATCTTAGTCCAGAGAACACTGAATGGTTTCACAGTGAGATGTCATCTGATGAACCCTGCCTTAGAAAGTGGTGGAGAGGTGACCGTAAATTTGTTCGGAGATCCTCGTGTCTCGTTTTGGCTTTAGTTTGTAATCCGATAGGCTCACTTTCCCCAGGGAGTCTCCCAATCCCATGTCCACTGGTTTAAGATCAAGGGCATGTAGTTGGTATGTGAAATGTGATCAGGGGAAGCCCCCAAGGATTCCGCATGTTGGGGCGATCATCTCTGCCGTGAAAGGAGATCGGGGCAAGTAGTAAAGAGAAAGTGAAAGGGGGAGACAGAGATGAAGAGCTGCAGTGGGCCATGAAGATAATGAAAAAGCGGACCTGTGCTGCCCTCTGAAAGGTGAAAATTTCACCCAGCCAGTTTTGCAGTCTCCCACCACTGAGGTCCACAGTGAGGAATGAATCGATTCCTAATGTTCCTTCTGGCTGGAACCCCCTTGGATTCTAAACACATGAAGGACAGACGTTTTCTGCAAAGTAGGAAAGCTTTCAACCTCCTTTAAGAGGTCAGAGGTCGGGGCGCCTGGGTGGCTCAGTGGGTTAAGCCGCTGCCTTCGGCTCGGGTCATGATCTCAGGGTCCTGGGATCGAGTCCCGCATCGGGCTCTCTGCTCAGCGGGGGCCTGCTTCCCTTCCCCTCTCTCTGCCTGCCTCTCTGCCTGCTGTGATCTCTCTCTGTCAAATAAATAAAATCTTTAAAAAAAAAAAAAAGAGGTCAGAGGTCAGCGATTATCGCTAAGTGCTGTTTACCTGTGAGCATAGGACTCGTTCCCTGCAAATCCTGTGGCCGGAGGCATCGGGTTCAGTTTGTACACTCATACACCCAGGATCAGGCACTCTGTAGAGTCCACTGGGAGTCAGTGTGGCTTCTTTGGTCCCCAAGGACACCGATCTGCTAGAATGGTGTAGCCACTGCGTGCAGAGTGATTGTCACTGCTGGGTCCCTCAGGGTCCGACACCGAAGGCATGTTTTGTTTTAGCAAATGGAGTACAAGTTCTAGACAGCAGCTATAGCAGGAGGAAAAGGTTCACATTCTGTTTTTTTTTTAAACATGTCAGAGTAATGGAGACCATGTATTAGGTACAAGTTTGAGTAAGGGAGTTTCAAATTTTCCAATGATGTGCAGAAAGTGCACAGTTTGAATGTAAACACACATGATTTATTTACCACAGAATATCAAGATTATCAAGCCAAGCCAGGAAACACGAGTGTGCCAGTAAAATCTTGATAGATACCAGAAGAAAAATGAGGACCCAACTTCCTAAGTGGTGGGAAACAGCAAGTCGTGGTAGATGGAATTCTTTTTAAAGAGCACGCATAGAAATAAGTGTAGTGTTCTCGAAGGGTGGCCCATTTGTACCAGAAGCTCTCTTTTGATGTATATGAACAAGAGAGGTCACTGAGAGGGAGGGCTCGTCTTCCTGTTGGAAGAGTGGGCTGATTGATTTTTTTCTTCAACGAAATAACCAGTTTATTATCAACCCAGAAGATTCCATTGTCAAGAAAGAACTCTTAGGGCTATATTGTTCACCATGACAGCCACTGGCCTCTGGTGGCTACTGAATCCTTGAGGTGTGGCTAGTGTGACTGGTGAGCTGATTTTTAAATGTAATTTAATTAATTTAAATTTAAAAACTGATATTTGGTTTGGTTGTTGGAAAAGTATTAGTATCTTTGAAACACTCTTGGTATTTTGAGTATACTCTCCAACCTTCTATTTGATGAAATCAAAATACAGATCAGGTATTTCTGATAAAAATTTACCACCCAAATTGAGATGCCTTTAAGGTGTAAAAAGCACATGGGATTTCAAAGACTTCATATCGAAAAGAGAATGTAAAACATCTCATTAGTGATTGTTTACATTGATCACGTGATAAAACAATCATATTTTAGACCCAAGCTAAACGTGATTAAACTTGATTGCACCTGATCCTTTTCCTGTTTTTTCCCTTTTACTTTTTAGACTATGGCTCCTGGAAAGATTAGAATTTTCTATATGGCTTGCCTTCTTGCATCAGAGTTCCATTGGTGGCTCAGGCTAGTTTGTCACTGAAGATTGAACAGAGTTAGGACCTAAGAAAAGGCCCTCTTGCCTCTGTGGGACTCAGGTTATCCCTGCTCCTTCCTTCTGTTTCCCTGAGTCCACCCTTTAGCGGGATTGTCTCTTGTCAGTCTTGTGTGCTGAGAAGGCTGGGCTCTACTGAACTCTGACGTGTTCTGTTTAAGCCTTAAGCTCAGGGCAGAATCTGTTTGTGAGGGGTTTCAGGACAGCGCGCTTCCTCCTTCCAGCTGCCTTAGGCCGGACAGACTCTCCCACCGAGACTTGTGTACACGAAGCTTAATGAGGGCGTCTGTGGGAGCAACACAGGAGCCAGGGAAGTGGCACTGGGTGGGGAGGAGTTGCATGGCCGTACAGGATGACAGATACCTACCTCAGCTCTGGTGGGGAGCTGGCCCTTCAGAGTGGTCCCAAATTGAGGTGAGGAGGTTGGGCTGTCGTGTCCTCCACATGACTAGTCTTTGGATGCAGGCCGTGCCTCGGTGGGGGACTGACCCCGGAGGGAGGCCGCTGCCTTCTGCAGAAGGCAGGTCGCAGAGCAGGAAACAGCTGCGAGGGCTTCCCGGGAGAAGAGAACTTCAGTCTCCAATAGGGTATCCGGGTAGCACGCGACAGCATCTGTCTACTACGACATGTCAGTCTCGCTCTAACCCTCAAACTGTCCCTGTGCCTGAGAACGAGGAGTAGGTCACGTGTTTTTCTTGCATCCCTCTCCCTGGGGCCCTGCAATGAGCCATCATTTCTAGAACATGGAAAGATGACGGGATTGGGAAAAGAGAGAAGAACGGAGAGGGAAAATAGGAGAGATCATATGACACAACCGGTCACAAATCCGCACATGTGTTAACATTTTATGTTCCTCTAACTTCTGAATGGGGCTGAAGCCACGGCCCAGCAGCTGTTCAGAAATGTGCGGCAGGAGGGGCGAGAGGGGAGCTGGTTTCCGGACAGAGACCCTGCCCGGGTCAGTTTAGAAAGAAGATTCGCAGGATAGACTAGTATTCCGCTGGCGAATGAATGGCGCTCGGATGGACAATGAATGGCGCTCAGATAACAAGCCAAGAACGAGAGCCCGTCCCGGCCCCAGTTTGCCCAGAAAGTGACCTGCGGGCGCCCCACAGGAAGTAAGAGCTCGGTAGCCACTTGATCCCTGAAAGCTCGGCTCTCGCGTCTCTGTGTGCGTGTCCATCCATCCGTTTGGTGGTTCTGTTTCCCGTTTGCCCTTCAGCCCCTCAGGCCAGGTTTACATCTTGCTACTACTTCCCACGAGTCTTCCCCGCCTGTTGGTAAGCGCTGGTTCATCAGCGATGCCCGTCAGCCCGTGCTCACTGGGCAGGACTGTTCTCCCATCGGCCCCTTCTTCAGCCAGTTAGCTGTACTTGAACAGGCCCGTGTCCCCCGTGTCTGTGCTCACAGGGGAATGCACACACTCCTTAACTTAGGTACACCTCTAGAAGCACATTCGTGCACGCTGGCTTAACACTGCCCCTGGCCACATCGCTTTCCTTCCTGCCCGCCCCCCACCCCATCTCCTCCTATCTCCAGCCACTTTCCTCTTTGCCTCTCATTTCACACTGCTTCTGAGAGAGAAATCTCATTATTTCTGATTTAGGGGGCCTCTGCCCTCCCCGGCTACAAGTCATGCCCGTTGCCGGCTTGTTACAACAGCACAAGAGAATTCCGAGCTCTGATTTATCTGCCCCAGGGAATGACTCTGGGGGCGGGTGGGGGAGGGGAAGGGGAGTGGGACCGAGAAAGGGAGTGAAGGGTGGGGGAAGGATTGGCAGGCAAGGGCCATGGTTTTTAGACCTGCGATAGCTTTAGGATGCCTGTATGAGTTGTACTGGGCCACGTGACAAATAGCACACATTTTCTCAGAAGCCTGCATAAGAGGCAGGGCGGTGTTTGTATATTTTAGAGATGGGCTGGAGGCCTGTCATTGGGACTCGGGCCCGCTGTCGAGGAAAGCTGTAATGGACTTTCTAATCCTCCCTCTTCTACTCCTGGAGTGTGGGACATGGGGACTATGGTCCTACAGTTGATTATTTAGCAGCCTTCATCAGTCTCTCTCTGCCCCATTCGTGAGGCTGGGGGCAGGAGTTAGATACCTTCTGCTGAGCACAGCATATGGGCGTGGCACATAGTGGGAGCTCAGGAAATGCTTCCTCCATGTGTAATCAGCCAGTTCTCTCAGCTGCCTTTGCTTTGGTTCCCCCAGAAACAGACCCTGAGACAGTGAGCCAAGTGTGGGCAGTTTCATTGGGGGATTCAGGAACACCAGCAGGTCATGAAGATATGCTCCAGGAGAGAGGGAAGCCAATAAAGGCACATTAGCAGGCTTAATCCTACAGGAGAATCAGGCCACCCAAGAGGCAAGGGAGCTGGGGTATTTGTACTCCAGCCGCCCAAGTCATTGGTTGGGCGCTGCACCTGGGGCATTAGTTCCCCAGCATTTCTTGTTCAGCTCATGTACCGCCAGAGTGGCCTTCCTGTTTGGGGAAGACTCCCCCACCACCACCCCCAGCCCCCCCCCAGCCCCACACAGAGATGCTGGCACTTGCACATGGAAATCTGGAGCTTAACCAAAATGCCTGAGGTCTACACAAGAGGCACTGACAGTGTCTGCTGCAGTAGCTAAGATTCATTCATTCATTATTTCATTCACTCAGCAAATGTTTATTGAGCTGCTACTACATTCCTGGCACTGCCGAAAGTTTTGAAAGTACAGCAACAAACAAAACACAGATCTCTGCCCTCAGATAACTTGCTGTCTAGGAAGGACACTTGGCCATGAGGCGACCTGTAGAAACAAAGTGCATCAACTCTATAGCCTGTTAAGTGGCAATAATGCAGTGAAACAAAGACGGAGGCCCAGTGTTGCTGAGGTGCCATAGCAAATCAGGCAGTCAGGGAAGGCCTCAGTGTGAAGTTGGCATGGGAGTAAAACCTGGCAGGGATGAAGCATGGGGCTATCTGGGAGGAAAACTTTGCAACCAGAGGAAGTTGTAAGTGCAAAGGTCCTGAGGCAGGAGTGTGGGCCTGGCATGCTCAGGAGCAGAGTGGGCAAGGCATGAGGTAGCAGGAGGCGAATTCCAAGGGTCCATAAGGTGGGGTGACACTGCAGATCATGCAGCACCTTGGTAGTGATTGTAGGTCTTTTGTCTTTTACTCTGAATGAGATGGGGCGTCCCTGGAGGGCTTGTAACAAAGAAGGGACCTGTTGTGGCTTGCATGGTGGTGTTGAGGACATGGTGAGGCAGGGTTGTGGTAAATGGAAGCAGGGAGATCTACTAGGAAGCATGTCTTCTAAGACCCTCCCCTTTACTTCACAGTGGAGGAATAACAAGTGACAGTGGGGACAGGCCTCTGGAGGCCTACAGGTGGAACAGGGATGATACAATGTCTGCTACATTTGGATGGTTAAAACTAGTCTGCAAACAGGCCTATCTTTAAGGGAGGGAGAAAAAGACTCCCCTCTTAATGGGAGGAGCTGCAAAGTCACTGTGCATAGGGATGTGGATATAGGAAGGGAAATTATTGTGGCCAGTTTTTGCAAATGGTCGATCATGGAAAAGAGTGTCCAGTTGAACTTCCAATATCCCTGTTTTTAAAATATCCTCAGACCACCCCACCTCATATGATGGAGTAAAATCGAAGGTTTGCAAAGATGTACCATGTCCATCTTCAACCCTGTGGACCGTCGATGCTAGTGGGTATGCATTTGCCAACCGTAGATGTGGGAGCCCATTGGGAAAGCACCCCCACTTGACTACTTTTCTCCTTTTGTCAGCTTTCTTCCTCCCTTCTCAGTATGCCTCTTCCAGCCCTCCAAGGTCTTCTTTCTTGAGAGTAAACACTCATATCTTATATCATGAAGAACGCTTTGCCAGATCTTGAGTAACCTTGCTCTTGACCACTAGCGCTGAATCTCACAGTTGACTTCTAGTAGCTTTCAAGGGATTTTCCCAATCAAAATCAGGATCCCCCAACCCTAACCCCCAAGATGAGTTCTGTGCTGGTTGTTAATACTCACTCTCTACTTGCTTTGCCAATGGACGGGCTTGATTTGGGGACTATTTTAGGTTCTGTGGCTTGCGTGGAGATTGGTATTCTTGATGTGGTGGTGACAACATTCTGGTAACTATGTTCTCGTAGCAGAGTAATTGATGGGCATATTTCTTGGAACGAAGGTATGTACCTCTTTCTTTGATTCTCCTCTCAATAGCTCGCAGCTGGCAGACTCCCAGTTAACATGACTGTGGACTTAAGGTCAGTCTACAATAGTCTATTTGATATCTCAGACCTTTCCCTCTTCTTCTCAAGCTAGCAGGGAAGGATCTTGAAGCATCTCTATAGATAAAGCAGATTTTTGTAATCTAGACCAGAACTGTGCAGTAAAACTTTAGGCAGTGGTAGAAATGTTCCATATCTGTGCTCTCCAACATGGTAGCCACTAGCCCCTTATGGCTATTCAGCACCTAACATGTGGTTATTGCATGGAGGAACTGATTGATTTTATTTAGGAGGAACTGATGCCTTGATTTTATTTAAAATTTTAATGAATCAGGGGCACCTGGGTGGCTCAGTGGGTTAAAGCCTCTGCATTCAGCTCAGGTCATGATCCCAGGGTCCTGGGATTGAGTCCCACATCAGGCTCTCTGCTCGGCAGGGAGCCTGCTTCCCCCTCTCTCTCTGCCTACTTGTGATCTCTCTCTGTCAAATAAGTAAATAAAAAAAAGTCTTTACCATTTTAATGAATTTAAATTTAACTTCGAATGCCATGGTAGACCGAGCAGCTCTAGATATTACTTCTGCAACTTTCCCACTCAAGTGCTCCTGATGGTAGAGAAAAGAGAAGCAATACCTTGATGGTTTGGCGTGCAAGTGTCAAGTACAGAATGAGTTCAAAGCTTTAGCTGAAAAATGCATGATGACTTGGCATTGATTACATGTGAAAGTTTGCTCTTTATAATATCTATGCTCCACCATGGAACAAAATGGGTGGTCTGGGGAAATGGACCCCAGACTTCCTTAGCACGTGCTACTGTATATGCTGTGGATGTATAAATGCCAGTTGCAATAGATAACGGCATTGCTATTATGTTGGCTTAGAGTTTAAACTTTACATTGCTCCTGTTATTAGTGTAGTCTGCGAATGAAAACATCTCACCCAGCACCCATTTGGTGTTAAGAATGCCCTCCCAGCTGGTGTGGGTTATAACCCTCTCAATGCAATGCAAACCTCCTATGAGATTTAAAAGAAAATTCTCCCCCAGAAAGCTCTTCAAGTGCATTTAATGAATAAGGTGCTGTCCGTAACTTTCTGTGACATTTACTTTAATAAGCCGTGGGAGTGATTTAGTGATCGGTGGGCACTGACATTTGAAGAGGGAAAGACAAACTTTGCTGCTTCTAACAGTGGCTTTTTTTCTTCTCCTCTTGATTCTGGCCCTGCATCCATGGAAACTTTGTTTCCAGAGAGAGAGGGAGAGAGAGAAAGAGAGAGAGAGGGAGGGAGGGAGGGAGAGAGAGAGAGGTTGTATATGTTGGGTTTTGGAAGTCATTTATTTATTTTTTCTTTCAACATGTAGCCACAAATTAATTTCTTCTTTGTGTGTCTGATGGTGAAATCATTCGTAGCGAGGAAAGTCTGTTTTGCACAATATTTGAATGAAGGAATGTACGCGTGCATGTGTGTTACATGCGTGCATAGGGGCTTTTCCTCGACATGGAATTTGTTCCACTTTGTTTAGAAGAAAAACACATGGAAGAAATTTTTTAAAAGCAGATTGAAAAGCGTACGTATATAACTACAACTGAAACCATGAATATGTATCTGTAACTGCCACCCAGAAGAAGATACCAGAACACCGTGGGCGTTGCCAGCCTCCTGTCTTGGTCCCCGCCAGTCTGAATATCCCACCCAGAGGCCACTCTTCTGACCCCTGTCACCATAGATTAGTTTTGCCTGTTGTTGAACTTCATAGAAACGGAATCACACACGATGTATTTTTCATCATGTCCATCAGATTCATCCCTGTTGCTGTGTGAATCACTCCTTTGTTTTTAATTAATGTATAATATTCCATTCTATGAATATACCGTGATTGATTTTTTTGTTTTCCTGTTGATGGATGTTTGGGTTGGTTCTAGCCTGTGACTGTTATGAACAAAGTAGCCGTGAATATTCTTGCACTTGTCTTGTGATAGGCTTTTTCATTCCCTTTGTTTAGTATATGCCTAGGAGTGCTTCTGCTGGGTTATCAGATTAAAAGGAAGGTTCTGTCCTTCTGACAAAGACCCAGTCTAAGAGAGGTTTAGATGAGGTAGAAGTTTAATTCTCCCTCATATGTGGGTCAGAGACCCAGGATCTCTCTGTCTGGGTGCTCTGTCATTCCTAGGATGATACCTCTATTTTAATGGTCCAAGATGACTGATGACCGTGTTCACCTTCCAGACCAAATGATAGGAGGATAAAGAGAAGTTTTTACAGCATCCCCTTTCCTTGCAAAGACAAATCTCCAGAGACTGGGGTACCTCACTTCCATTGAGACTGCACGTACCAGAACATGGTTCACAGCCACACTTCCCCCAAAGGGCAAGGGGTCATCTTTATTTTGAGAAGCCTTGTGCCCACCAAAATGTGGAAGAAAAGAGGGATAGATATGGGGTATTATGAAAAGTCTGTACCACAGCTTACTTCGTGAGGTTGGTACAGTCCCCATCTGAAGGAGTGGGCATGCAGGTGTCAGTGTTGAGCTCTTTTACTCCTTAAATCAGGAGAACCTCTGAGAATTTTCTGGATTCCTTGGAGTGGTTACACCAACCACCGTCCTAAACTCTTTCACTAAGTGTGGATGTCGTTTACTTACCATGTGTATACAGATGTTTCCCCAATAACTGATTTGTTTTTGTTTGTTTTTAATATTCTGAAATGAGGATGTTACTACTCTTATTATTTTCAACATAATTATTATTTCCTTAGAAGGAGACTGACTCTTGGCTCCATTGCTTATCAGTTTGTGTGGTCTTGGAATCCTTGCTTATTCTCTCTGAGTCTATCTTTCATCGTCCATAAAATGGGAATAAAAATGACTACCTTGAACTATTCTAAGTAACAGAGATAATATATTTTACACACAGTATAGCTGGAGTTCCATGTGGTCCAGTCATGATATACTGTCACAGTCAAAACCATCTAACAACCGGAAGTGACTTAATCTACTTCCTGTTTCTCAAAATGCTAAAGGGGATGCCATTTATAACTTACAGTGGGAGTTCTCAAAACACACACACACACACACACACACACACACAAACCTTATGTCACTTCATCTCTCAAACCCACCTGAGCACGTTGGAAGGTTTTTGCTCTCTTTGCCCTCAGTTCTTCTCAGCCCTCCCACACTCACTCAGCCCTGTTTCCACTACGCCGCCTCTGTGACTGCTTGACTGCCATTCCTCTTCCCATTTCTTTCCATCTTCACTCTTTTCCTCTCGCTCAAGTAAATCTCAGGGAAAGACGTCATGATTTTTTTGCAGTCATTAGTGTTTGCCCTAGTGTTCCCTGTACCATATGACAATCATCTGTCACATGGGAGGCCCTCAGGGAATGCTGTTCCATTACCATCAAGATGACGAGGACCATGAGCTCTCTTTGCTTGTCTAGGACGCTTGTAAGAGCTGTGGAGGTGAGTGCTGTGAAGGCCAACCCTGAGAGCAGCGGTATATGGTGGGCAGGCTCTTATTAGCCCCAACAGCTCTGTGTGGTTAGCAGGGAATGTGATTTATCCATTCACTCAATTTCTATACAATTATCTATCGGTGGAGTTAGATGGTTTTGAAAGAATTGACAAAAAAAATTGGCATAGGATGATGTCAATAAATAATAAATACAATCAAAGAGAAACCAAAGCCAAAGCCCAGAAATGGGCTCATGCATCTATCCCGAGCTGACATTCATGTGAGGGGCACTGGAGAAGAGAGAGGCATGAGACTGACCAGCCTCACGGGTCTGTTGCAGAGCAAAATCACGGGATAACACTCATCCAGGTAGAGAGGGCTTGAGGGCTATGTAGTTGGATGAGCTTTCTCTGCTCTGTGTACGGCTGTCCTGAGCAGGGGATGCCCCGTCCTTTTTGTCTGGTCTCTGCATTTGCTGCCCTCGTAGTTGGCTTTGAACAGAAGAGGCACAAAGCTATCAGTTCCCTAGATCTCAATGCTCAGCTGGGTCTCAAATACCCGTAATCACTTGTTATTCATCGTGGATGTCTAGTGAGTTTGGGGTATTCCAAGAACTATTAAAAGATGGGTTTTTTCATAAGATGTCTGGGTGCTGGCTCCTGGGCTGTGATGGGCTGGGGCCAGCTGGTACTAGTTCACAAGAGCCAACTGGGCAAGTCTTAGCAACTGCGTGTTCAGTGCATTGAGTCCATAGCTTAAAATCAGCCAAGGGGTGAGTATTTATACCACAGAAACTAGCAAATACTACCCATCAGGGCTTCCTTTCCCCATGGAAAGTCAATTGTTAAACATTTACTATCATACTGCTGGTACCGAGGGCATTACGTCAAAATAGATGCGACTGTTCAGAGAGACTTACGGAAATGATTACAAGGTGTTCTGCAGACTCAAAGGTGTGTGTGAAACGGCAAAATTGCAGCTAGTGCTTATGTCTGATCTGGGAACAACAGTGGATCTACTAGAATTCTAGACCGGAGAACTCAAAGGTTGAACATTGTGATGAACATTCCCGGTTTGTTTGAAATCATCTGGGAGAAAGGAGTCTGGAGTTTTCTGCTGCAACTAGAAACAAGAAAGCCTGCTCTCACCCAAGGGCTAGATGCGGGAGCCTTTGCCATGGAGCAGGATAGAGTTCAGCAGAAATGATCCTTCTTGACACATCCCTGTATGAGAAAGACAGGGTGACAAGGGACTAGGAAGGGTTGTCTCTATGCGGCTGGTGCCCTTGCCATGGTGACTCTGCTGACAAAGCATCCTTTGCTCCCAGTTGTCAAATCAACCAGAGCTTTCATCTCTTCAAGTTCAGACCCAAGGCTGATGTGTTGATGATAGCCAGAGCGTTATCCAAGATCAAAAGTCACCACTACCCCAAATGTGCTTTAAATGTGCCTAATGATCCAGTGAGCTCTTCAGTCTTTCTGGCTCTTTGAGGATCCATGTATTTAGAGTAGTGGCTAATAATCTAGGCTTTGGAGCTACACTGAACTGGGTTCATGTCCTGCTCCTACCACCTACGCCCTGGGTGACCTTGGGCAAATAGCTTTACTTTAGTTTTCTCCTCTCTAAAATGGACAGAAGAATACTATTTAACCCAAAGCTTCATGGAGAGGAATGAGAGAGCTGCTTCATTCAACAAATACATTTTTGAGTACTTAGCATCGGCCAGGGGAGCTCCTGTCGTGGCATTTTTGGCCGCCACATCTGGTGCTCACTTGTTGCCGATTGGGAGGATGAGAGACCAGTCTGTGATTTTGTAGGGAGCTCCCAAACTGCCTTAGCTGGCAGACACAGTACTGCTGCCCAAGAGGCAACTTATCCCCAGTCCTTCTCTGCCAAGTAAGCTGCACGTCATTCACGGTGCTGAACCTAATCAGTAAACTTACTTTCTGAACATTTTCTCAAGCTGCAAAACAGCTCACAGGTGCAGACAATCTGGTCTCAGGGCCTTTTGGTCTGCCTCCCCCACCCCCACCCCGAAGTCTTGGAGATGCCACGTGTAGGTGTTCTGAACCACAGGTCATGGCAAGGTAATACCAACTGGTACTTGGCGAGGCCATCTGGGAACCATGTTTCCCAGGCTCCAGGAGTAGCTGTGGCAGAGTCCTGCAGGAGTCCGAGCACACACGTAGCTTAGGAGACACCCAGTCGGTGGGCATGGAGCTGGGATTCCCAGCTGGTGCCAGTGTGGACTAGAGAGGCTACTCTGGGACCAGATGAATGGTGGCTGGACTCTCCAGGGGGTAAGAGAGAACACCAGGGGGAAAGCACAGCCCCTTTAGCCAATGGCTTTCTCGGTGCTGCCACAGCCCGTGGGCGCATGGAGCTAGGCTGTTACTGTCCCCGCAGCTGTGAGAACCGCCATCCCCATCATCATCTTGCTGCCATTTACAGCATCGGTCCAAGAATTCTTAACTTTTATTTGAACCAGGGACCTCTTTGGTAATGGGGTCCAATCTATGGATCCCTCTCCAAATGTTTCTCAGTGCATAAAATACAATATGTAAGATTAGAGCAGAAGTGAAGTGTATTGGAATACAGTTATCAAAATATTTTTAAAATTGTGATGTTGTGATATAGGCTTCTTTGTTACTATATTAAGTAAGAATTAGTGATGAATCCAACAACCATCCTAACTTGAAGTAGTGGTGTGCTGAGAATAGTAATTCAAGCATTAACTGTAATGTGGCATGAAAATATCTAATTTCTGTTGACAACAGACACTACTACTACTACTAGTGTCTCTGCAGGCTGTTGCCTTCATTCATAATCAAAGGAAATGCTAAATTCCGGTTACAAGTTGATGGAAGAAAGCTACACGTGCTTCCTTTACCCAGCTAAGAACTCTGTGTTGGACGTTGGGCTAAACTCGGAAGAAACATTAGTCCCAGCCTTAATCCAACCCAGCAATGGCGGAGTTGTTATTCCCATTTTGCAGGTGAGGAAACCGAGGCTCAGGGTCCGACTAACTCACCCAAGGTCACACAACAGGCCTTTGTGACAACAGAGTTTAGGTTCTCTGTCCCCACATGCCCTGAGTGGCACCTTCCGCTGAGGGCTGCTGGCGGGAGGGACACCCAAAGGCTTTTAGAACTCCTTGCCAGGGGCGCATTCTTTCCTGGATTTTCCATTGTGGTAGCTTGGAATCAGCCATGGTGGGAATGCTTACGTGATGGAACTCCTACACACTCCTAATCCGGGCATTTTTACTTAGAAAGAGTTGTTAAGCCTTTGCCCTTGAACATGCTCCTTTGTTCCTCATGTGCTCCCAGTCCTCATCCCTTCAAAAGAAGGGATTTGAATAACCCCTCACAACCGGAGGAGCCCATTTGCCTTGGTGACACAAGGTCTTGCTTTTACTTGCTTATTGTCACCCCTCCCCTCTTCCTGGGCACTGAAGCTATTGCTCAGTGTACGTTTTATTGTTATTCAGACATGTGGACACCAACAGATCAGGAGATGAGTGCCGTTGAAAAAATACTTTATTACTCAGATGCCCAGAGAGACCAAGCCATGCCATGGGGCAGGGTGGCGGGGCACACGGAGGAGCTCTGGGGTGGGTCGGGTAGAGGAACTGTAGCAAGAGCTAGCTTGCTTTTATTTATATATTTGTCTATCTGTTTATTTATTTAGTGGTTTTGGGGGGAAGGACCAGGTGAGACGAAGTAAACAGATTTGGGGTGGCTGGCTTGAATAGTTTTAGTGGGCTGTGTCTGGAGTAGAGGAACCTCCCTAGCTGTCTGCTGGGTGAGCTGGGGTGCTGAGGTCAGGTGGCTAGCAGCCTGGGGCTCTGAGAGCTTCAGAAAGGAGGTGCTTGGGAGTCTGGGTCATGGATTGGCCAGCCTGCAGGGAGAGATGCGCTCCCAGGTGAGTTGCTGGTCTCTCTAGGAATGAGCTAGCCCTGGGTGAGGCCATCCCTCCGGGGGTCATCAGTGGCCCGAGTGTGAAATTATCAAAAATCCAGAATAAAAGGACCCGATCACTACAGAAGCCGATGCTGTTCTAAGAGCGGAACATAGCAGCATTATGTTAGAGTGCTTTCCAAATTGGTCATGTGAGATGCCCCCTGCTGCCATTAGCTCTGATGGTGAGAATGTCCCCCGCTGCCCGTGCCGGCAACTACGGCTGTCCTTGGAAGAAGCGGGATGGAAAGTCAAAGCTGAGATTTATGGTGACTTTACAGCTTGAGGTAACGGTGCTCTGACAGGTCGGCAGAGGCCCCCAGGTTACCTGCATAGCACCGGTCTCTAGCCCTCTTTCCATGAATTCAAACTTCAGAGGACATACATTTTCACTTTCTGGAAACCAAGTGAGCATTTAGCAAAAACAAATACTTGCCAGTTATTTTTATGCTAGCACATTGTATATTGCACTTAAGAAATATGCCTTCTAGAGAGTTGTAAACATTCTACATGTAAGGTTCATTATTTCATGGCTCTTGGTGGAGGCCAGAGGGAATAATGTGCCAACTGAACCCTTTCTTTGTCCCCAGGGCTGAGGCAGAGAGCCACAAGGGTGAAACGGCTGCTGGGGTGTCCTCTGCCTCTCACGTGGGCTGCCCTGGTTGGATAATGGATTCTTAGGTGGCCTAGGTCGAAGGGATGAGAGAAGAGCGACCCTGCCCTTGATCCCTGCCCCTGCCAGCTTCTAAACAGCATCAGCTCGTGGACGAGTTTCCAGATGGACTGCTTTTCAATTCCCTTGAGCCTCAGAAAACCAGCTGGCTGTTAAAGACCAGGATTGCTTTAGCCCGAGGGAGACAGAGATTCGACTCACTGCCTTTCCGATGCTAGGTGTGAACTGGGGTTTATCCAGGAAAAAGATGACAGTGCTTGGGATTCTGAACATTGGTGGCAATTTGGAGGCTGTAGAACTTTCTCAAGGCCTGAGAGGATCCTGGGCAGTGACAGCCTTCCTGCTGAGCAGACACATGGCTGGTTAAAGACTTTGGTGGATTCCAGTGGTGATCATGGCGTGGAAGCCTTCCTCCCTTGGCCAGGACTGATGCATCACAGGGCCTGACTTGGCTTTCTAAGAATCGGCCTATGAGGCAGTGGGGGATGATTTAGTTGCAGGAATTAAATGTAGATCGCTCTGAAGCATATGCTTCCATAACATCTGGTCGGGGTCTGCATGTAGTAGGTGCTCAGTGAAGGGTAGTTGAGTGAGTACACAAGTGCTTGTTTTATATATCCTGCAGTGGCAAGCCAGCCATCCTTCCTCTTGTTTCTTTTTTTTATAATGACAGTTATCCAAAAATGGAACAGAGTGTGTGTTAAGATTTAGTATTAAAACCCTCAAAGTGTCCAGACTGTATTATAATAGTAATATAATAATGAGGATGATGATGGTCATAGCAACTATCCGTCACCCATAGCCGTGTAACAAATAGCCCCCAAACTCAGTAGCGTGTGACAGAAAGCATCTATCCTCAGACTTTTAGTTTTGTGGTGACTCTTCCTGCAAGTTGACTAATCTAGTCTGGGTCTGGCTCTCATCTTGGGGTTTCCTTCCAGTCGGCTCCACATGGCTTTCGTCCTGGCACTAGCAGGCCAACCGGGGCGTATTCTTTTCATGCCGGGGGCAGAAGCATAAGAGGCGAAGTCCCACCGCACAAGCACACCTTAAGCTTTAGCTACCATCAGACTTTCCAACGTCTTCTTGGCCACACAAGTGATAAAACCAAGCCCCAAAGCCACGGGCGGTGAAGGGTACTCGCGTAAGAACTACGATTATTGGATGTGGCTCGTTGCCAGGCACTGCTCCAAGCATTTTAGGTGAATAAGCTCATTTTATTATCCTGACAGCCCTGGGCAGGGGGTAGGTGCTGTCACGTTGAAGGTCCATTTTACAGATAAGAAAATCAAGGCACAGAATTGCTGATGAACTCGCTGGAGGACGCACACCTAGGAGGCAGCCAAAGAGGGATTCATACCCAGCAGTGGGATCCCAGGACCTCTTGTCTTAACCACGCCGGCCTCCCACTCCAGCTAGCAAGTGTGCCCAACGCCTGGGGAGCAGCTTAATGTCTGCAACAGGCTAGCACAAATATTGGCTTGGTTAACTTTTGTGGAAGCCCAGTTGGGGCAAGGCTCGCTCTCTGCATTTACTATGGAGAGGGACACTGAGGCCCAACTAAGTTCAGGGATTTGCCAGCGTCCCACAGCTGGGGAGTGGCTGGGCCAGCCTGGGGTCCCCGCCTTGCTTCCCGGCAGGAAATCTTCCTTTGTGAATGAGGAGCCACTCAGCACTTACCAAGCTGTTTTTGCTGTATAATTCTGCATTTGGGCCTTGGGAGGCTTCTAATTTAGGGCTCCCACCCCACAGGGCAGCCTTTGCCTTTCCTGACTTTTCTTACTTACTCATTTTCTGGCCAGGGGATTTGCACCCTGGTTCCTGGGCATGGGATTGATGCCATGGCGAGGTAGCTGCGCCTTAGTTCTCACGGTCACTGAGTCCTTAGTTTCTCATGACATGGCATGTCCCCGAGTGTCCCCTTCCCTCCCCCGCACACCCAGTCCTGGCTTTCTTCCTCCCCTGGGTGCTGTGGCCGTCCCGCGGTGTCCAGTTACAGGCTCCGAAGGGAGAGGCCGGCTCGGTGGCTGTAATTTTAGCCCTCGATGAAAGGCCAGGGCAAGCCAAGGGGGCTCTTTGGGCCCTGTTAACAGGTGTTCCCAAGCCACGAGTCGCCGTGTCCTGCAGCCTCGGACATTGAGCTGCGCACAGACACGAGAGCCTCCGCTGGAAGTCAGAACTGGAACAAAGTGGGTGGGAGCAACTTTTTCACCCCAAAGCCACAGGAGGATCCAGAGCTACTGGTTCGTGGGCGCTCCGGGGATTTGAATGTTCCCAACCCCCACACAACATGCAAACCGACAGCTCTGAACATCAGCAAGCATCATGGGGAGAGTTGGGCCAGTATACACTCCCATCCCGGGGACTGGTTTGAAAACATCTCCAAGGCAGTGGAAATGGTGGTTAATGTGTCTCTCCTCACCTGAATTCTGTCCTCTTACCTGCGCCTTTCCTGTGCTAAAGGCCAGTTCCTGTAGATGGACACCAGTGATGGAGAAAGGACAAGCGGAGAAGAATGTTACTCTTATTTGGCCCATAGCCCAGCATTTCTTAACCCATTGCCTGAATTCTCTTTCATACTAAAGTCAGGACTTGTTTCTGAGACACTGGAAACTTTCAGATGCTTCCAGGCCCTTTCCCCCCATTCTGAGCGCATCAGTCAGGAGGACACTTGGTTTGAGAGCTACCTATTTTTTTTTTTTTTGAGGAGGGAATGAGAGATTTATTGCCTCTCTGGGCAGGCGAGGCCTCCTGTAGGACTGCAGGAGGCAGACAGTGGTGCTGGCGGGTGGGGGAGACATGTAGTCACTCTGTGTCCCGCAAACCTGCCCAGAGCTGGGATTCCCCCCTTTCCCATGCCGTGGGCCCCTGTGGTGGACTGTTGACGCCTGGACCCTTCTCAGACTAGGATTAGAAAATGTGAAAATACATAGAATTACAAAGGATTGGCCGTTATTAAATATGGTTGGTGAAGAAATAGTTATTAAAATACTAACTTGTGGGGCGCCTAGGTGACTCAGTGGGTTAAAGCCTCTGCCTTCGGCTCAGGTCATGATCTCACGGTCCTGGGATCGAGCCCTGCGTCAGGCTCTCTGCTTAGCGGGGAGCCTGCTTCCTTCTCTCTCTCTGCCTGCCTCTCTGCCTACTTGTGATCTCTGTCAAATAAATAAATACAAATCTTTATTAAAAAATACTAACTTGTGAATCTGAGACCTAGTAAAATGTGAGCTTTGGATTAACCCACTGACTGTCAAGCCCTGGTTGAAGGGTTGAAGTGGTGGACTTTTGTGATACCGGTTATTATGATATGAAAATGCCTGTGGTTTCTACTGGTGACAGAGGCACAGGCTATGGTTGGTCACCAGCGTGTGTAACTGAAAGAAAATTTATGTCTCTGTTATAGACAAGTGCAATACAATTTAAAATACCCCTCTGAGTTCTCGGACCCCCTGAATGTGAGGTGGAGGACCCCTGATAGAGAATCAGGTTGCGCAGTTGTCTGTAAGTTCTTTGAGGGAAGGTATTATGTTCATATGTCTTACATACTTGAATTCTGGCGGGGTTTTTTGTTTGGTTTGGTTTTATTTTTGACTTTGGGAAAACGTCAAGCATATAATGAAGTAACCAGAACAATACGATGATTCTCCCCCAGGTGTGTCACCTGCTTTACCTGCTGTCGACTCAGCTGATTTTTTTTTTTCACCTACTTCCCCTTCCTGAAGCATTTTGAAGCAAATCCCAGACTTTCTGTAACTTCATCCCATATGTTGATTTACAAATAGCAAATAGCAGACGGGCCACTAAGTCTTTATGGATTGTGGGGGAGTTGATTGATAAGGGCCATCAGATTAATTCACAAATGCCTTTCTAGTTCCTTTGGGGATCAGGGCCCCAGGATGTGGGCCTGTGTCAGAGAACCCTGTTCCCTGTCACTGTGGGGGTCTTGCCAGCCTGAGCCTCATGATGTCACATGGACTTGTTCCCTTCCACATACATTGTCTGTCTCTGTCCATCTCCCCGCCCCCTCGGCCGCACCCCCCAGCTCCCAGCACAATGTGTGGCATATAGTGTGTGCCCGGTAAGCAAGGCTCCTGGAACGGGCGCCTGACTGAAAGCAGAAAGGTAGGCCATGGGGAGGCATGTGTTGCTACTCCAAGCGGGGGTGTCTGGACTGCGACGTTGATGTGTTCTGGAAGCCTGCCAGGAGTCGGGAGTCTCAGACCCCACCCATCCGAATCAGCTTTTAACAAGATGTCCGGCTGACTCTGTAGGCCCATTACAGTTTAAGGAGCACTGATTTGCCCCCCACCCCCACCCCTTAGCCTAGAAGAGTGAGAATGTCAGCCAGGGAGAGCTTCGCACTGTGATTTCAGGGGCCTCACCGACTGGGAGGGCAGGGCGAGGCCCGGACGTGCACTTACTGTGAGTGGTGCGTCCTGCGTGTGAACTCTGGTATGGCCACATACTGGTTCTGTAGGCCTCTGTTTTCTCACCTGAACAGTGGGGTGAGTGAGCCATATCTCCTAGCATCAGAGAAATATTAAATGAGGTAATGGCTGCACTATGGAGTACCATGTGTGTTCTGGAAACCTCCTGGGCTGATGCCTCATGACTGCCTTTCTAAACTATGAGGGAATGATGTTTGTTAGTCTTCCAGAAGCTCTGATAATTGGGACTTGTTTTGGAAATCTTTGCTCCCATCTTTGATCATTATCATGAAGAGGACTTGGGAAACTTGAGGGAGGTGTGGTTTGGGGGCCCCCAGCCCTTCGCTTTGCATCCCCCCTTTCTGGGGGCATCTTTCTCCTTTTGGGGTGTCACACACCCTGTCTCCTGAGAGCCTGCTCCTAGGTAGGACATCCAATATGATGATAAAGCATTCCATTCCCTAAGAATTGGGGGCCCTTGATTGTGGAATAGAAGTTCTTCTCCCCTTGATGTAGGCATCAGGAGACAGGGTTGGGGGAGATCTTTTAAAAAAAAACTTTGCATCTCTTTGTGCCTCTGGCATCATGTCACATGGACAGGTGCCTGCGTCGGCCCTGGGCGTGGTCATGACCACGTCTTTTAGTGGTAACTCACTTTTCCCTGCTCTAATCTGGAGGGATTCTAAACAACTAGACCATGCCGGGAGACTGAACTCGAGCTTTTGAATATCTACGGATGGAGGGTAGTGACGGCTAAGGTGAATGTTCCTCCCTAGCATGTCTAACACATCCATTACATGGTACACTGTGTTTACCTGGGGCTTGTTCCAACAGAACTCAGCAATCCTACTTCTCTCTTGGCCTGGCTGTGTATTTACATGGTAAACATTTCTATAAAAGAAAGGGAAATATTCTCTTTAAAATATCTTATAAAAATTGCCCTTTGGAGCTGAGTGGATAGGAAAGAGCAAACATTCCATATTTATGAAATGAATCATTTTATAAAAATGTTACCTGTAGACCAAAAACTTAATAACAGTAATGTTGCTGATAGTACAGTCATCCTTGCTTGCTTTGGTTTAATATGGGCCCTTTTCCATAATCACTTCACCTAAGCTTCCCAGCAATCCATTGGAATGGACACTGTGAGCTCCATTTTAAAAATGAGAAAATTGAGGCTTAGGAAGCTGGGGTAGATGCCCAGTGCTGTACCCCTAGGCAGTGTTAGAGCAAGGATATGAGTGAGTGTAGGTCTTGTGACTCAAAACCAAATTGATGCCTATTGGCACGTATCAGCCTAGAGTAATATGTAAGCCGGGTATCAACCCATTGGCACCCAACTGCCTCAGAGCGCCTGTACCATTCAGCATTTAACCGGGAAAGTGGAACCGCTCTAGGAATTTCACACAGGGATGATTTAATACAGGGAATTAGTTACACTGTCCATGGGTGAGCTGAGAAGCCAAACAGAGAATGGCAAAGGAGGCCAGAGTGGAGCAGTGGCAGGAAGCTGGTACCACGCTGAAGGGGGAGTGGGGAGGAGCGATGCTGCCAGAAGCCAGGAGCTAGAGGCTCTGTAAGGAGGCTGGAATAGCGGTGAGCCAGCCTGGTGGGAGTCGGGACCCCCAAGGAGACATGGCCGTGGACTAAGAGTGAAGGGAGGAAATACCTTGACTTATCTCTTCCTCCCACCCTGGGACGTCCTCTCGGTGCATCCCACTGGCTGAGTCGAGCTAGAAGCTAGTGGACCTGGAGGTCACAGCAGAGCAGGGGAGAGGAGGGCGATGAGTGGATCTGGGGTAACAAGCCCAGGGCCAGCACGACATCTTCTACTCCTAGGTGTGGGTACGCTCCCAGAACTAGCTTCATGCCTTTGGGTTTTCCTCCTCTCCTGAGGACCACTGTTTTCCCCCCTGGGTCCTTGATGGCCACTCCCCCACCCCGCCTTTGCCTCCCTGCCTCTCCCAACAAGTTTGGACACAGTTCATTTTTGACCACTTTTCAGAACCAAAAAAAAGTTACTCAGGAGTCTGCAAAGGTGAGAGAAAGTGGTTTAAACTGGTCCAGTTACGCACCTGAGGCCCAGATAGAACCTTGTGTTGCTTTTGGGCCACAGAGACCAAAGCTCCGGGGACCAACAAAGGGACTGTGTCATTGAGTATCTTGGACGCTGCCAGCTGGCCCGCCAAGAGAACTGGTTTAGCAACAAGCTGGTAGACCCAAAGGACGGGCATCCGTCACTCATTCTTCTGCCTACTACTGAATTAGCCTGATGAAAATCCACGTTTCAGCCTTGGTAGTATTGTCTCCCTCTGCTCACTGCCCACCTGTGTTTGTAGGATTCTTTTTCCTCTCATTCTACAACCTTCTGTGTAGCTAATTGGAGACATCTGATGCCCTTCAACAAGAAATGGGCAAACCTTGGCATAAATAAGAAAAATCATTTCTGTGGTTCATGGCTCCGTCTTTGTGAACTCTTACCAATGGAAAGGGAAACTCCTGGTCATTTGGGTTCACGATTGGGAAGAGAGAAAAGGGAAACCCTACACCTCATTCAGGGCTGAGTGCACAAAAGCTTCTCAAGAAAGAAACGCTCGCTGAATGGATGGGAACATGCAAAATGTACAGTACCCCGTTCATTTCCTTTGACAGGTGCCTTTTTGTTTTTAATACACATGGCAGCATTTGAGAGCAGGCAGCTAATGTCTTGGAGCTCTTCTGGGGACTTAACAAAGGCTAAATAATAAACCGTCTTTGGGGTTTTGTTCATTTTATGGGAGTTACTACCTCCGCTCTCTGTACTGTGGAGATTATGATGAATTTGAGGCTCATACATATGTCGAGTTACCATTGGAATCGGAAGCCCCCATGTTCCTTGTTTAATGATCCCCTGGCCCCGCAGGGGTAACTATTACCCTCATTCTTGGGCTTATCAGCCCTCACCTCAATATGTTTCAGTAGTATAATTGCATATGTATATATTCACAACCTGAATTGATAGGTTTTAAAATTTGCATAAGTCATAGAATATTGTATGTGTCATTCTGTAGCTTGCTTTTATGACTGAAACACACTGGTCCGCACAGCTCTGTCGTGTTCATCTCTTGCCTCCCCGAGGAATGCTCTTAAAGGAATACTGTGCAATTTCTTTTTGCACTCTCCCATCTGTGGGTATTTGAGGTACTTCAGTTTTTTGCTCCTGCAAACCGTGCTGCCACAAACAATTATATCAAATGTCCTTATGGCCCATGGGGGAAGAAGGTCTCTAGGCAGTGGATCACAACCTTTTCCACACATCAGAAAAGCCAAGGGAGCCTTTAAAAGGTCCAGCAGCAGGCTTCCCCCAGCCCAGCGAAACCCAAATCACTGCGGGGTGGAAACTAGGCCCCTGTATCTCCACCCATTGCTTTAGGGCATACAGCTAGAAATTAAATTTCTGGGTCCAAGGGTTTGTTTTTCTTCGGCTTTTTGGATATTGCCGAATTATTCTCTACAACGCTGTCAGCAGAGTCTGAGATCTCGTGTTCCTGTGGCATCATCTCCTCCCCTAAATTTTCTGGATCTTGTCCCTGCGGGGATCTCAAAGGAGGTGTCGGGCTCTCCTTTGATGGCCTCCCACACCTGCCTCCACCTGATTCATCCCCTGATAAAATCTTGCCTCGCCCCAAGGTTGCAGAGTAGGAACTGTTTCTCACAAAGCCTAACTCAAAGCTTGGGGCGCCCGGTACCGCATCACTTTACAGTCCAAGGTGTGGTAGTTGAGAGGTTCCTGCCATCCGTTCTGCTTGGGATTGTCAAAACATCTTTTCGTGGCAGGGTTTGGCCCAGACCTTAGTCAAGCCGTAACCATATAGAAATATCTTGGAACCCGGTGTTCTCTCTCTCTGGACCTTCTGGACAGCTAAGTGAGGCTTTCTAACCTCACACACTGAAAGCTCATGTTCTGTTTCCTCTCCCTGTGTGTGTGTGTGCAGATAGAGAAAAGGGAACTGAAAACCCGTGAGGCTGTAATCGTTTTACACTTGAAACTAGCAACCTTCACCCTCCTGCAGTGAGCTTCCGTCCTAGTATGCAAGTGGGGATCAAACGTGGTGCAAACATGTGAAATGCCAGGCCAATGAGGTTAATGAAAACTTGGGCAAGTCTGCATAGCTAGCGGGAGGGCCGGGAGTCTGACGGCGGGATCCGGATCTCTCCTGGCACAGGCTCTGCGGGGCATCCCCTGGTGGGGTTGGCCGTCAGCCTTGAACGTCCATAAGGATAATTCTGGGTCCCACGGCTGGCGAGGCTATTCTAGGAATCTCCTAGTTGAGTTGGCACCTCTCACTGGCCCGTTTGGGTGATGGGGCCAGGAGAATGCCAGGGACTCAGGAGGCTAATGTTCTCTCCCTATGGGGCTTGAGACACAGTTGTCTGCCGTTTCCTCGTCCGCCTCACCTTCCCCTGCACACTCCCTCCTCCCGCCCATATGAACTTTACTCCGGACCTGTCTGAAAGCACAACCCATTACCAGTTGCATTACATGCAGAATCTTCTTATTGTGGGGTGCCTTACTGCACTGTTTTACTCTTCATTGTATCTTTGTGTGTTGGGTTGGGTTTCCTGGAGGCAGGGCCGGAGACAGGGCTTCTGGTGCCTGGGGTTTACTGGGAGAACACTCAGGAGAAACTTGTAAGGGCGTGAAGAACCTTGCTGATCCACAGCGTGGTCTCAGGTAGAGC
This sequence comes from Neogale vison, assembly GCF_020171115.1. NCBI lineage: Eukaryota > Metazoa > Chordata > Mammalia > Carnivora > Mustelidae > Neogale > Neogale vison. The sequence goes on along the minus strand of NC_058105.1, from coordinate 118,222,988 downwards.
CTCACTTTGCTTGGATCTGCAGGGAAAGGGCTTTCGGACACCACGTGGGTCCATCAGTGGCTGCGGCTGGCCATGGGGAGGGCATGGTGTGGGCCTAACCTCCTGGGCAAGGTGCCTCCCATCAAAAAAGGGCAGCTCTCCTGAGAAGGGGCCCCAGGCCTGATCAAAGGGGATCTGGGTGGAGCACCACCGTTCCTCCTCCCCTCTGGGACACCCCGTGGCTGGACAACCCTGCCTGTGGGTAAATAATCAGCATTGTTTCCAGCAATGCAGCAAGCCCTGAAAGGGCCGTGTTTAGCAAAACATCATTCTCCTGGCTGCGGGTCTGAGACTATCTTTGCTGGTTTAATCTCAGGCCCGGAAGTGCGCCGGGGACTCGCAGAGGGCCTGGAAGCCACTTGGGCTGTGTTGGGAAGCACCGTAAGGCCCATGTATGAACTGGTGGCCGGGATAAGTGGCACGATGAATTGAATCCTCTACTTGATGGGAAAGGAAGACCCGTACCTTTCCCAGTCTGGACCCCGGAGATGATTCCCAGGCTGGGGCTTTGATGCCTAGAAAGGTAACAGCAGACCCGGGAGCCTTGGATGCAATTGCTTCTCGAAGCCATAAACCTGGGGAGCCCAGGTGAGTAAAGTAAGTGAATGTTTGCTCAGCTGGGGTTGGGCTTTATTTTGCTGGGAGCCTTCCTTGATTGTGCCTTATGGTTTGTTTGTCACCTGGAGGTTGTGCAGGAGGAGGAAAGGATTTCTAGAAATGTCCTGGCCATGATCCCCTCGTTCCCCATTGTCATATCTGGCCACATTGCCTCCTGGGGTATCTGTTCAGAATTTGTGCTCTGAAGAAGCAGCCCCAGAAACCGCTAAGGCCACCGCCGCTTCTCTTCTCGGGAAGCCAGGGGCAGGAGTCCGTGAGCTTGACATGGAGACTCTGGGGGGCATTTCTCTGTCTGCAGGTACCCTCAGCCTCTCCTCCAGGGGACAAGGACAAGGGTTGGTGTCTTGGTTCCACTACCTCCCAGCTGTGGGAGCTAGCGTTAGGGTACTTTGAGGGACTTCGTTCCCTGAGACTCCAGCCAAAAAAAAGCTAGGAAAGGCAAGGTCATGTGCATCCCATCAAGATGTGTGGGCAGGGTGACCATGTGTCTCGAACATTCCAGGACAGTTACAGTTTCAGATATTCCATCTCGGCGGGCAACCGAATGTACAGGATCACCTTTTAAACACCTCTCTAAATTGATGCTTATGTCAGTATGTGGGGGCAAAAATCCCACATTTTTCTCCTTGGATTTCTCCCATCTTTTTGTGCCCGCATTGGTTACACTCACTTTCTCCTCACGGAATATTTGGAAATTTCCTGCCACAGCATGGGAGGGGCCCATTTCCCAAGGAGGGGCAGGTGAAGGAGGTCTCCTCCTCCTTCCAACCAACGACGGTTGGTCGTCCGTGGCCAACATCACCCTCTGTGATTGGTGAGGGAGTACAGAGGGTGGTGGACGGGCAGCCCATTGTCTCCTTCCCTTCCCTCCTTTCTGCCCCTTGTCTGTCGAGAGCCTTCTCTATGCCCCAGTTAGCAAATCCGCATTTTGGCACTCAGGCTGAAACTCACGTGCCATCCGGCCCAAGGCAGCTCATGCCCGTGGACCTGAGAACGGCCTGTATTTAAGGAGTCAGAGCTTTTTCCTCTGCCCACCACATCTGCTTGAAAACAAATTAAAGGGGAGAGAGGAACCTCAGCCCACCCTTCCATCCTGATATTATCTACTTTGCCGCAGGAACACCCCCATTTGCCTTTGATTTCCAGTATATCCCACTTTCGCGCCCCTCCTGTGTTCTGAGTCTGTGGTCTCCACCTGCCCTCCTCCACAGTGCTGGCTGTGAACATCCTTTAAAAAAATGACCTAATCTTTTTAGAACCTTTAGGCTGTCAAGGGGGGGGAAAAACCAACAATGTATCCCTTGCCTTCCTGGCTCATATATATTTTTAAATCACACAGTATGTGTTTCTGGAGGGAGAAGTGTTATTTGAATTCTTGAGATTTGCTCTGGCAATGTTGGGCCTATTAACTTCCCATTAACATTGACTTTTGGATGATGGTCGAACCATTATCCCTTTGGTTTCCCCTTTTTCAATTATTGTTTTATTAGAGTGGAAGTGTTGTGTAAGAACAGGAATGTGGGAGTAAGGATGCTTCAGTTTAGGACTCCAGGGCCCCAGGAACTTTATTTTACTTAAAGACAAACTTACCTAGCGCTCGCCGTGTGCTAATACTGGCCTGTGTGCTTTCTAAATACAAGCCCACTTACTCTCACAGCTCTGTATGGTAGAGACTATTGTCTTCATTTTCCAGATGAGGGAGCAGAGGCCCAGGGAGGTCACGAAACTTGTCTTGGGTCCTACAGAAAGCTGAGGTTTGAACCCAGGCATTCCGGCTCCCGAGTCCCAGCTCTGAAGGGCTAGGGAGCTCGGTTCTCTCTCAATTTAGAATTACTAATTAATAATACTAATTAATACTAATTACTAATTAGTATTACTATTATTTCTTTGATCACAACCCTTCACTTGAATTTTTGCCCTAATCCGTAGGATGGAATGGTTCTCTTGGGGTCAGTGTACTGTGGTGTAGTTTCTGCTTCCTACAGCCGTTCCCTAATCTCGACATTGAAGAGGAGAAATAACCGTGGAATGAACTGATTTCCCAAAGCGCATCCTGAGGTCCACCAGTCAGCAGCACCGGGCTTGGAAGGGAGGTTTCTCGGCCAATAATTTGGGGGAAGCGCTGAAAGCCATGCCCCACGCTCTTGGAACTCACAGTGTGCTTGAACTTGCCCAAGGGTTCTAGGCAGTCCACAGCTGAGAAACCTATTTCACTTTGATTATTCAAACATTGAGCTCCTTGTTTTCTCCATGGAATCCATTCTCAGGGGTAGTATTTTTTTTAATGACCCCTCGAGCTGGGGTCCCCGCAGACACCGGGGACACGGCAGCTCATGTGTTCTTTGTAATTAGTGTTTACAGCTTTGAATCTGCTGTGATTTGAAAGTTTAGCTCTTTTGTGCTGGAACCCATCTGTGTATCTATAGCTGGATAAACATTAGGAACAACAGGAATCTTTTGTAAAAAGGTTACGTATCTCCCCCCTCTTGGGATTCTCCGCTAACCGGACATGTATGTTTCATCCCCAGCTGTCCTGATGGTGCAAACTCTCACTTAAATGCCAGTTGTGCTTAGTGGGATGCGAGGGTGACCCTCCAGGCGTCTCTTCTTTCGCCTCTCCATGCTAGCTTGAGAACATGCGTCCGTGTCAACATACGCTCACCCTCCTCTTATATTGTATTTTCTCTGCATTTATTTTGGGGCTCCCTCCACCTTTCACGATCCCCAAAGACGAGGTGGATCAGGCAGAGAGCGGACTGGCAGCCCGCACAGCAGTATTTCTTAAACACAGCCTCGGCCACCTCGGGCGGCATTCTGGTGTTTTCATTTACTGCTTCCTTTATTTTTTACAACACCCACTCAGGAAAAGGGCTTCTTTACTCCATTTCCTAGCTTTCTTTTAGAGTGTGTAATTTTCGATTAATAAAAAATGCACAGGATTGAAAATAAAACGTTCAACTGTGAAGAAAGGAAGCAGATGCAATGAAACGTGAAAGTCTTCCTCTACTCTGCGTTCCAGTTCTTCTCTCCAGAGAGAAACACTGATAGGTTCGTGCGAATCATCCCGGAAAGGTTTTATTCAATCACCTGTGTGTGTGTTTGCGTGACTTTCTGTGTCAGTCTATTTCCTACTAGACGTAGTATTCTTTATCTTGCTTTTTAGTTAACCTCATAACAAACCTTAGAAATTTTTCCAGTTCCAAATGAGCTACTCATTGTTTCCATTAGATGCCTAGTATTTAACACTATAATTTAGAGGTACCTGGTGGCTCAGTTGTTAAGCAGCTGCCTTCAGCTTGGGTCATGATCCCGAGGTCCTGGGATTGAGCCCCACAATGGCCTCCCTGCTCAGGGGGAAGCCTTTGCTTCTCTCTCTCCCACTCCCCCTGCTCATGTTCCCCCTTTTGCTGTGTCTCTCTCTGTCGAATAAATAAATAAAATCTTAAAAAAAAATACAGACCATGATTTACTGAACCAGTCCCCACTAATAGACAAAGGATTTTCCGTTTTGTACCATTGCCATTGCTGTAACATATGTCCCTTTATGAATAACTCGGTGGGCTTTTGCAAGAATATCTGGGAATTCAGTTCAAAGAGTGGTACATTTTGTAGCTGGAGTGCTACCGTCAAGTCACCCTCCAGTTAGGCTGGACTATTTTATGCTTCTACCCTCTTTGCCAGAACCTTCGTGTTTTTCCAGCCTACAACCATTCAGGGCATTACCAAGCTTTTAACCTTTGGTCATCTGAAATGGGCAATAGAAGGTCTATTTAAGTGATTTAAAAGGATAGCTATCATTTTCTTTGTGATTTCCTTTCTAGAATCACCTTAGATTACTTTTTCTTATCTAACGTGCGTCAGGAGCGGTGACGTTGGGGCTGGGGTTATTTTCCATGTAAGGAAGCTGAGACTCAGGGTGGGAAAGTCACTTAACCAGAGCCAAGCAGTGCGGGACCGGAGAATCAAAACCAGGTTTTCCTGACTCGAGATTTAATTTGTTTACCCTCAGTTGCAGTGTCTCCCCAGCAAGGATGAGGGTGGAAACATGTGGATATGTGTGTGCGTGTGCGTGTGTGCACGCATGCACGTGCACGTGTGTGCACGCATGCACGTGCACGTGTGTGCACGCATGCGCGTGCACATGTGTGCGTAAGGGGGCGCCCGGACCTGAGGAAGGAAGGTCACTGCGTGTATAGGCGCTTTCTCTTCTCTGAACCATCTCAACACCCTGCAGAATTCACATGGGATCCCCATGTGGGGGTGTTATCCCACTCAAGTGAGAACCAGAGGATATGGAATGAAATGCCGCATAGGAAGTGTAGGTTAGAAGAGGTAGGAACTTTCTCTTTGTCACTATCGTGGCCAAAGCACTGTCCTAGAAGCAGCGTAAACAGGCTGCCTCTCCCTCTCTTCCTCCCCCAGACAGAGTCACCAGGAAGATGGGACTGTTACACATGGTGCTTATTAAAGTCGTGTTGTCCTTGGGCTCACAGCACTAGAGAACCTTCAGGGATTTTTAAAAATCTCTGTGGTTCTCTCTTTGTGACTGATGGTAATCCCTTGAGGGTAAACAGAACTTCAAGAATTTCTGTCTTGCTAATTCTTGACAAGATGGTGGATTGGCACCTGACATCCAGTCTCACCTCCTTCTGGCATCTGCTATGCTGGAGAGGCTGGAAAGCTAGAAACTACATTTCCCAACCTCCCTTGCAGGAAGGTCCTGCTTAGAAATTAGATTTTTGTCAAGTAGTTGTAGATGTGCCATTGTGAATTGGCTAGAGGTTTTTCAGGTTCACTGGTTGGTAGGGAATAAATTGGTGACCTGTTTTCCTCTGCACACCCTTAAGGCTGGGAAGAAACACCACTCATCTGGGATGACCAGTCTGATGGGATGGAGTGTATTTCAAAGTGTCTGCTTTTAAGATTCCTTCCTGTCTTTTATGGTTGGGCTCTCTGCAGCCTGTATCTGGGTATTTGCAATCGCACTGGCCAGGCTTGTCAGGCTTTTTGCTAGAATAGTCCCCCAGTAGCCAACAAACAAAACTGGGACAAGAACTCTACGCTTTCATTTTTAAAAAGGTGACATCGTCACCTGCCCTATTTTATGGGCTTCATAAATGGATACTTAGCTCATGGGTCATTAACAATCATGAAATGAGCGAAGAGATGCTTTTATTGCTGTTTTGACATCTGGGGTATTTATGTGATGACATCTTTTCTATTGTGACTTGTACGCTCCTGTGAACTTGTCTGTCACACCTTTCCCGGCCTTCAGTGGTGCTGGATTTTTGCTTTGAGCTGGAAAAACACAAATACCTCAAACCACACCTCACCACACTGTAATGAAGATCAAAGTGAAAAAAAATGAAGAATGGCAAGACATCCCAGGTGTGTCTTCAAATCTCCAGAAAATTCCGCCCCTGGGCTTTCTCTGAGCTTCTTGCCAGAAAGGGCTTTCCCCTTTAGAATGTAGAACACAGTTGCTTCCACCCCCCACCCCCACCCCCCCCGCCCCCCCAACCCCCCGCCCCCCCGCCTTGGCTGGGGCTTTGTAGTAAAGGCCTGGCCTGCTCTCCCTGTGGGTTTCCTGGGCTTCCTGGTCACAAGCCTGAGGGGCAGGTAAAACTGCCGCAGAACTTCGGGGTACATTCAATGAGCTGAAGGGGTATGTTCGACTGTTTTTAAAGCATAAGTTAGATGAGGCTTTTAAAAAAAAATTTTTTTTTAAGATTTTGTTTGTCAGATAGGGAAGAGAGAGCAGAGGCAGGGGGAGCTGCAGACAGAGGGAGAAGCAGAGTCCCCGCCGAGCAGGGAGCCGGATGCAGGACTCGATCCCAGAACCCTGAGATCATGACCTGAGCCGAAGGCAGACGTCCAGATGAGTCTTTATTCTTAGGAGCCAAGAACAGCCTTCAGTCTTACGTTACTTCACTTCTCACAGCGTGGCTTTGCCCAAGCCCCTCACCCTCTTTCTCTGAGAGATGGGGGCAGGGGTGTTTCTGTCCCCTGGCCAGAGTGCTGAGTGTTTGACTCATACTAGTTCCCTTAACCCTCACAGTGAGCCTGAGGTTGGTGATAGGATTATCATGCTTATTATTATTGTGTTTTCTTCATTGAGGCAAATTTTCTTTGACTGCAAAGGAACCATTTTCAAGTGAACAATTCAGTGATAGTTAGTCCTTCACCGTTCTGTGCAGCCACTACTGCTGTCTGGTTCCAGAATATGAAGAATGTGAAGAATATTCTGGGAGCGGTTGCTCCCCATTCTCCCCTCCCCTAGCCCTAGCACCCACCCCCAGTTCGCTGTTTCTCTGGATTTGTGTGTTGGGGACATTTCATGGAACCGGACTTTGTGTGTGTCCTCTCACTTAGTGTCATGTTTTCAAGGTTCCTGCACACTGTGGCTTGTGTTGGCACTTGGTGCCTTTTTATGGCCAGTACCGTTCCATTGTGTGGATGGACCGCATTTGGTTTATCGAGTCATCTGGTGATGTACCTTTGGGCTTCCTGTATGTGCACTACAGTTCTTCCCAGGGGACTAATGTAGCAATGTCTCTTTGGCACTGACATTGAAAGGCCACCAGCCATGGCTGGAGTTCAGGAGGAATCTCTTTAAAGCATTCAGGGCTCTCCAGCAAATAGTGTTGCTCGGAGGCATCTTTCTTTATTCCTGACCTGCAGGAAGGGCAAGCTTCATACCTCACATCTCCATTTTACAAATGAAGAAACCAGGTTCGGAGAGGTTAAGGAACTTGCTCAGGGTCACACAGCTTAAAGGTAGGTGATCCCGAGCTTGTGTTGGGTGTTCGTGATCTTTCCACTGTGCCATGCTGCCTCTCCCCCCAGCAATTAGGAGCGGTTAGAAAGGTTATACCAAAAAAAAAAAAAAAAAGTGATACAAAAGGCAGTTATACGAACTGCCTTCCTTAAAGCAAAAGCCAGTCGTGATAGAGGAAGGTTAGTTTAAATCAACTGTGCGGTGACGGTGACAACAGCAACAGGAGCGGCATCGATCGTCCCCACAATCTGTGTGTGTTTGTGCCGCTAGAATCCAGTACACTGTAGCTTTCTACCACTGTTCATTAATTTGCACCTTCGTATCTGGAAAAGGCATCATAAAAATTTCAAGCCTGAAAGGTCTACTCCCTAGACCCCAGAGACTATCTCAAAGTCAGTCTCTGGCATGTGTTCCCCCTCAAGCGACATGACCCTTGACTCCAAGTAGGTACTATTATCTCTTTTCCTTCTTTTTAAATACCTCCCCCATCTTCCTATTTTCTCAGGTCATAGGAACCATCTCCCCCTTTTAGAAGAGGACCTTAGAAATGAGGGACAAGACATCAGGCAGGCAGTAAGAGCTGAGCTCAGAACTCTGGGTGCCTTTCTAGAATCTTCCAAACTGCTTTGCCTTCCTTTGGAGGGCCAGTCCCAGAGTGCTTGGCCCTGGGTACAGGATTTGGGCATTCGCACAGCCTCCTACTCCGTCTCATTCCTCATCGTAGGTTTACTGGTGTGCAGATCCCCACCTCTTTTCCTGGTGGCACATTTGTCCAGAAGACGACCCATGGAGACGGGTGCCCTGGGATGAGCGCCCATCGACGAGCGGTGGGGGTAGCACTGCTTTCTACGACGCCAAATACAAACACGTGTCCGAGGTTAGCACTGTTTCTATAGCAGCAGCCGAGGTGGTACATAAATAGTGCTATTATAAATTGAGTGCTGAAGCTGTTTAGATTTTCCCGAAGGAGCCTGAGTGGCTGGTCTCTCCATCTCCCCTTGGTCACGAGGGACGATCCTGTCCCTCTGATTCATGCATTGTTGCATATAAAAATAAACCGTAGCCTCATTACCCTGACATTTTATTTGTGGACTTTTTTTTGATGGCAACCGTAGGACTTCAGTGGCCAGTGTAACTGACGACATACGTTTATTTACTCACTGACCTTAGAGCAACATTCCCCATCATGTTACTTCGTTTTGTTTCATAGCTGAGCACTTTGTTCAGTGGGGTAGGCTCTGAAATGAGCTGTGTTCTGGGTGAAGGAGAAATAAGGACATGAGGCCGACGTACAGGGGTGGGAGCCTGCTTACCGATGGGTCTCTGGTATCCAGAACTGTGGTTTCGGGCTCCACCTTGGCCAGTGAGGCTGGATGACCTTGGCCCTAAGCTCTCGGAGATTAGGAGATTAAATGTACAGCCATTTCCTGAAGCCGAGTTATCTCTGGGATGAGAGAAGCTATTCTGGGGCCTGGAGAGACCTCGCTTGTGGGTGGGCGGGATGTGACCTCGGACGGGAGGCCTGCCTGCCTGGCTTCTGGCCCCTGACCCCTTGTTCTCCATAAGCCACTTAACTGCCCCTGAAGATTAAAGGAGAAGACGAAAGACCACAGTTGGCCTGCCCTCTGTCTTGTGTGGGCCTGGTGTGATGGGGGGAGGGGCTCAGCACCGCCCTAGGCCTCTGCCCCTGGGGCTCAGTGGGAGAACTTCTCTTGTGGTAAGTCAGAGTCTGGCAGAACTGGGGGGTTATTGCTTTGGCAGTGTTTCCTGGGCTTGGCAGATGAGACATTTACCTTTGGAGGCCGGCACTGGAGGGGAAAAAGGTGTGCTGTTCCTCTGGAAAATTCGATTCAGCAGATGTGGGGTAGGTCCCAGGAATCAGTGTTTTACCAAGCCTCAGGGGATTCCTACTAAAGGGACACTTGGGGGTAAGAGACTTTGAAAGGCACAGCCCTTGCTCTTGTCTTCTTTTCTTTTGCCATATTTCCCCCTTCCCCGCCTTCTTTAGGCCTTTGTGGCAGATGCATATAGGGAGATGACTCAGATCCTTTGGGTCTCACCAATTCGGTGTGCTCCAGGGAGGGGGGGTCCCATCTGTCAGTAATTTTATCTTCTTGCTGTCCTGAGGTCTCAGCAGGCTGGAATTAACACCCCCAGGAGCAGCCCTTAACCCGGGCAGACAGGAGTTAGTGTACAAATACCCCAGCTCCCTCGCCTCTCTGGTGGGACCAAGTTGAGCCATGTCTTACAACATTTCCCAGAATTTCCCAGTGGGATTGGACTCTGGTCCCACGCAGTAGCAATGTGTCTGACAGGCACACTCTTCCTAGGGAGCCTTTCCTTCCCGTCTTGCTTCCTCATTTCCTTGCCGCTGTTTGCTCGTCTCTCAAATAAACTACAGTCAGTTCTGTTATAATATGACATGACTTCTAGAAAATCACCGTGCTATGCAAAATATTGCTATGCAATAAAAACCACAGGGCTTATGGAATAAATGAGATTAGGGGCACAGCACTTAAAAACTTAGGAGCGCATAAGAAAAATAAGACGGAAACCTAATAAAAATGGTAGCACGGTTTGACACGTCACGTGGTTAGGAAATACATAAATACAATAACCGCTGTGGAGCTCTACCTAGGGAAAGCCCTGGAAGTGGCTTGCAGACATGGGCATCAGAAGGGTGGCGACTTGTGGAGGGCTGCTAGGAGTGTCCGTAGAAACCGAATGGACAGCTGTCACACCGGGTGTGGATGGTTGGGGCTCGTAAGGTGAACGGGGGTGGCTGGGAGGTGTCGGAGGTGTGTGTGCCTAGCTGAGATCACTAGCTGTTTCTTTTCTTTCTTTCTTTCTTTCTTTCTTAAGATTTTATTTATTTATTTGACAGATAGAGATCGCAAGTAGGCAGAGAGGCAGGCTCCCCTCTGAGCAGAGAGCCCGAAGCGGGGCTCCATCCCAGGACCCTGAGATCATGACCTGAGCCAAAGGCAGAGGCTTAACCCGCTGAGCCACCCAGGTGCCCCCACTTACAGTTTCTTACAGACAGAATTGCATATAAGCAAACGCGAACTTCATGTGATGCTCAAATTCTCGTCTAATCTATCAATCACATTGGAACAAATTTGTGTTTCTAACATAAGTGTTAGAGCAGGACTGACTGTACTCGTGTAGGCTTTCTTGTTTTAGGGCTTGTTTCTAAACCTAAAGTAAGATCCCTAATAATGGCGGCTGTATGGTGGTTTTATTTTTTGATTAGGCTTTTCTTATGTTGAACAGAGCAGATAAGCAAACCAGAAGCCCCTTTAGACCCAAATAGGTTGAACAGTGACCAGCTGGATGTTAGAATTGGGGGCCTCCAGTCGAAATAACCTCCTACAGGGGCCTCTGCACCCCAGACCACACGGTCTCACCCATTCATTAACTTGTAACTCCCTCGGGGACTACGACCTTGTACAAATCCTAAAAATCTCACTTGCCTATTTGCAGTCCTGGAACTGCTGTAAACCTAAAATCAAATGTCAGATTATGTCTGTTATTATGAGCTGGAGCAGAATTCTGTAAATGCTCAGATCTGTCTTTTATAAGGAAAAAAAAAAGAGATTAACATAGAACCTTGGTAGATATATTATTCACCTGCATTCGGTGCTTCCCAGGAGGTAAAATTACAGCCTGAGCACAGCTCATTCTTAATTTCCCATGGTAGATTACAAATGGGTTCTTTTCTATTCTACAACTTCTTTAATCTCAATACCTGATTTCTCCCATGTGTACCTGTACGCAATCAAGCAACTTCTATACCGCCTGACTCATTTGTTTAACCAGGTCTGCTTCAGTGTCAAGCTCAGACTTTGCATAGCCTTGATTTTTGACCGGGCCTTGCACCCAGGATACAAGATCAGCGTTTTTCGGAGTGTGAACTATAGCCCACCCACATCAGAATCCCCAAGGAGCCTGTTACAAGCACAGCTTCCTGGGGTCAACCCCAGACTCCTGGATCAAAATATCTTGGAAGCGGGGTTAGGGATCTGCCTTTTGCCTTTTGCAAGGTACATGATGATGCTTATGTGTACTCAAAATCGAAACTCAAAGGTTTAGACCAGTGGGTCTCAACAGGGGTCCTTTGTGCCCTGTTATCCTCCTCCCCACCTCCAGAGACATGTAACAGTGCCTGGAGACTTTTTTGGTTGCCACAACTCAGAGGGGATGCTACTGACATCCAATAGGTAGAGGCCAGGGATGTTGCTGAACATTCTAGAAGGCCCCACAGAACAGCCCCACAGCAAAGAGTGATCTGGCTCCAAATGTCAACAGTGCTGAGATTGGGCAACCCTGATTTGGACCTTTGGGGATTTCTCCAGAGTCTGCTGCCCACTTACAGGGCTGTTTCCTTTGTCATGATTTTCCTTGGTTTCTTCACATCTGGCTGGTTCAGAAGCATCCAGGTTCTCTGGAGAAGCAGAAATGTGTCTGGTAGGCAGATTGGCACCTTCACTGGAGGGCTCAGGGCTGTGAGGGTGATAGCTGGCTCTCTTAAAATGCCTCCTCCACCGTCCGGGCATTGAACAGTAAATCAGGTCCACTCAAGTCATCCTAGAGATTAAGGGCCTTGCGGAGTTGGAGCAAATACCACAAATTTGGAGATGCAGAAATGGGCTTTTCTGCCAGCGTGTGTAGATTTTTTGTCAAGCATACTCAATTTTTATGACCTAACTGATAGGTACATAATAAAGTGAAAGCTCACCCTGTTCATCACCTGGGACAGTGCCTGGACTGGTATTTCCATGCTTCATTTGTTATTGACCCTTGCTTACTGAGAGATCTGGAAGTACCTTCTAAATCATCAAAGAGGGCTTAGAGTGGTTGGTATCCTTTCAACATGGGGATTGTGCCCATATTCCGTTGTGCTGTGAAATTTTGAAAACTGGCAATTCGTGTATAGCATAAATGGTAATTCCACTTCCAGGGCTGAAATTCCAAGGGTCTGTATTATATCCCAAGGAATATATATCTACATTATAAGGCTATTATTCAACGATAAGGTTTGTCAGATAATGTACAAAGAAGGACGTTTTGAGTGCTAATTAGCGGTCTTTTACCAGTTCATGTGTATTGTTAAAATGTTTTATGGATGCTCTAGGTTAAATGTGGGACCTTTTTTTCATCTGTAGGCTGTTAAAGTCTGGGAAATCCTTGGGGGCCTGTTAAAAACTATTGAAATGCCAACCTGATGGGAAGAATTCTAATACCTAACAGATACTGAGTGCCCACAAGTCCCACATGCTGTTCCGAGCATTGTACATTTATTTTGCTCACTGAATCCTCACACCAGCTCTATGCGGTCCAAGTATGATCATTATCATTTTATAGATGAGGTTAAATGACAGGGACCCACAGACATCCAGGTGGGAAACTACCCTGGGAGCCCAGGCAGTGTGGGTTGTTAACAAGAGCATAACTCTGCCTCCACTTCTTCAAGCGTAGTCAACAATATGTCACCTCCAACTCAAACCAAGTAGACTAATCCTTAAAATCATTAAAATGATTAGCTTAGCCCAGCACTGTCTGGTAGACACAGGACACGAACCACATGTGCCATTATAGATGTTCACAGAACGAAGTTTTTTAAAGATGTAAAAAGAAACAGGTGAAAATTAGTTGGATGGTATATTTAATATTCTAATTTCAGCATGTGATTGCTATCCAATAGTACTGAAATATTTTACCTTTTCCTCTTATATTAAGCCTTCAAAATCAGGGTACATTTTACAGTTGAACGAGCCATGTTTGAAGTGTCCAAAAGCCACATGTGGTTAGTGGCCACTGTATGGGACAGTGCAGTCTGGACTGATACTCGGTGAAAAACGTGAGGCTTTGAGAACAGAGTTTGGATGATTGTTGAGAGACAGAAAGATGTTTTTCCAGTCCTGCTTATTAGCTCAGGTCACAGAAGCCTTAAATGTTTCTCTAGATTGTGACAGAGTTCTGTAGCTACTTCTGTCCATGATGGGCTTTTACTAGTGGGCCCAAGCAATTATACCTTTCTTGGCATACCCAACAATATTTAACAAATGTTCTTGAAAGGGGATTTAACTTAAACACATCCACACACATACACATGCCATCTTTGTGGTCAGTACATCTGTTTCATTGGATTGAGGATCCAATGCAAGGGGTACAGGAAGGGAGAGATGTTTTATTTGCGCCTGCGTGACACCTTCCTTTGTCTAGCTGACCTCTCATCATTTACATAACCGCCATCTTGGTCCCAGTGTAATTTAAATGGAATACATGTACATATATATGTATATGTATTGTTTCTGACCCAGTGGTGGGGGTGCATGGATCTCCAGCCTTAAAAGCAAACAAGCTTGTTGTGTGGCTATTTCAGAACCACAGCAGAGCTCCCACAACTGTCTGATAATGGCACTGAGCTTCATAAAAGACAGCAACTCGACTCAGAAGAATACAGGCTTGTTTTAAGGTCTTGAAGAGCAAGCGTGCTTTGTGAGTCTTTTTGGTAGAAAACAGCAGTCCCTGATTGCTGAGCAAAATGCAGAGAGGTACCCTTGAATACCCAAAGAGGCCAACGAGAACACTAGCCATGGGTGTTGTCATCTCTCTGTTAATTAAATTCACGGGGACAAGTGGCTCTTCTGGAAAAACATGCATAATCAGAGAAGCAACACACTATAGTGAGAAGATCATGGATGAAAGGTTTTAGTCTTGACCTCTGCGATTAACTAGCTCTATGCCTTCCTTTCCTCTGGGCGTTGCAGTAAGAAAGGGGAAGTAGGATTCGATTTTAATCCACGATGCACAGTAGAGTCACTGGGGAGTGTTTTAAAAAATGCTGACACCTGGGGCCCGTTCTAAACGAAATAATTCAGAATCTCTGGGGTTGAGGCTGTTCGTGTTGTAAATGACCTCTCCCCTTTTTTTTGGTGGAAAATTAGAAGACCCAGAGAGAGAGAAGTGGACATGTAAGTATCTGATTTCAAATGCTGTTTGTTTGTAATGCACTTGAGAGAGAAAGAAAGAGAGAGAGAGAAAGAAAGAGAGAGAGAGAAAATCCATTTATCTTAATTTAATTTCAGTTAGGCCCTTTCTAGCCTCAGAAAGGATTTAAGGTATCAGGGGAGGAGAACTGATATTGGATGTCTCCATCCCTCCCTCTTGAGAAGCATTTCATAGAGAAGGGAATGTTCTGGTGTGGTTCATTCACACTAGGGCACAGATGAAATCAGAGTATTCTGAGAATAGTTGATTGTATCGGTCAGGATAGGCCTGGTAAGAAATGACCCCCCCCCCCAAATCTCAGTGGCTTACAACAGCAGAAGTTGATTTCCTGCTCATGAAAAATGAACTGCATCTCCTTCATTCCCGGGCTGAGGCTGATGGGGGGAGTTTCTCTCTAGAACACTGCTGGTCCAGATGGCTGATGAGGGAAGAGAAAATGGTGAATCACACACTTGTTTTTAATGCTTATGCTCAAAAAATGGCACAACATTTCTGCCTACACTTAATTGGCAAAGCAAGTCATGCAGCCAAGCCAACTTTGGTGGGGATGTGTGAACTGTCTGCAAGGATAAAGTTAGGAACAATAATGCAGTCTCCCACAGCAGTGAAAGATCCTGCGTTAAATAGTGTCAAAGACTCCCGTCTACCCAGGGAGTACCCAAGAGACACAGTCCAAGGTTAACTCTGTCATGGCTCACCTCTCTTTTCTACGGGAGTTTGCTTTCACTCCCAACACACCAAACAAGCCCTTGAGGCATAGTGTAGCAGTAACTCCCATCAGGTTGGCCTCTGCTGACCTTGGGCCCTTCCATCTTCTGAAAGATGTGCGTCAGCTCTTCATGTGGATTTTCTGGTGACTTGAACCAAGACCTAGGTTTAGCCCAGCCTATCCAGCTGTCCTTTATTTCCTGAAGAGGCAGTGAAGAATGGTGGTGGGCGACACTGGTTCTCAAATTTGGCTGCCCCCTAGGGAGATATAAAAAATACTGATGTCTCGGTTCTACCCCAAGGAGTCTCATTGAGTTGGTCTCTGGAGAAGCCTGGGCCTGGATGATTCTAATGCTGGGACCTGGGTTCAGAACTTGGCTTCCGCTTTTTCAGCTGTATTGCTTGTGTCTGGGTTGCTTTATTTCTCTGCTGCTTTGGTAGATGGTTTTTGTGATGGTTCTATGAGAAGCAGAGAAAGCGGTAGGCGCAGCACCAAGGTCTGGTCAGAGCTGGGGAAGTGTGATGATTCCTGTGACTACTGTGATGATGGTTATTGTGCTTCCTGTGCTGTACCAGTGCCTCCCAAAGTCAGCCGTTCTAAGAGGCTGGACCGGGGAAGAAATGTGTGTTGCAAGAGCCACACGGTGTGATCAACCGTGATTGTGTTTCTCCATGGTCTAGGTTACAGGAATGGAGTTCTTGGCTTTTCCTGACTTCTCGGGGGGGTGCCTCAGAGAAGGAGAATAGCTCAAGACCTCACTGGGTGTCCCCCACTCCTTCTTCCATGTGCGGCGTGAAGGGCTTACTTGGGGCAAGCTTTTATGGCAAAACAGAAGAAGAATGAAAAGCAGCAATTTCGAAATTGTCTTTCCATTGCCTGGCTGCTTGTTTGACTTGCCCACACGAGTGAGCAGCCTGCTCAGATCCCTCCGGGGGCCTCTCCTTGCCAGGAGCTCCGGTGGGGCTGAGCTGGGGCTGAGCCCGAGTGGGGGGAGGGGCGCTTGTGCTGGACCACCCTCCCGGTGGTCCCTGCCCTGCGTCTGTTTGCCTTTCACTTTGAAATGAAGCACAAAGCAGGGGAACTGTGGGAAGGGGCTGGGCTGCGACTGGCTCAAAAGAGCTCTAACCCCTGGCTTCTGCTATTACTGCTGTTTCTCTGTGGTTAAAGATAACCCAGTGGGACCACCTTCTGGGGGGGGTTGTCACCAGGATACCTGCCATTGTCCCCCGTTATCTTGAAATAAGCACGCAGACCCACTCAGCCTTTTAATGCTTATTTGGCAAGTTCCTTGCCTCTTAGTCTCTCAATTCCTGAGATAAGACTCCCCCTGTCCTCATTTTGGTTACAGAGTTTTTAATAATTTAATGAGCAAATGTCAAGACTTACATTTCTGTTTCCAGGAACCATTTCCCGATTATTCCTAATTCTTTGCGTATGACACACACATCAGAGAGTTTGTTCCGTTTGACGTTTGTGAATTTATGGGAAATCTCATCTTTGTAGAGATTTAAAACTTGGCTGCACCCATTGAATCCACTCTAGGGAGTAATTTTTGCAACGGCCCCCAGAGAATCAGGCCAGATGACCAATAAAATGCCATTTCTGTCCATTCTGCTTTCTGCAGGGTTTTGATGAGAAAGGTATTTTTTCATTTTTGTCCCCCCCCCCAAACATGGAGAATAGGAATGTCTCCGAATGATTAAGATCTAAGAGTGGATCATGAAAGCACAGACAGTGACCGTCTCGCTGACTGCCAAGAAAGCCAGCTCCCTCGGGATTGGGGGTTAGGAGAGCCTGGATTGCTCGCATTCTGTTGAGACAGAAAGCTGAGCTGCTGCGCCCGAAACATTTTACCCCTTTTAGGAATTGCTTCTAGAATTTTGGCCCCGCAGCTGGGCTGGGTGCAGGGCATCACGTCTAAGGTTGCTGTTGAGAGGAGTGCAGGGGAAGAGAGCGAGATGGTGGATGGAAGGGACTTAGTAACTTGCAAATGGAATTTTCCTTAGAACAACTGGAAAGCAGAAATGCATTTCCCTGCATCCTGAGTCACAGCCTCACTCATGGGATGAGATTTTGCTGGGATGACCCCTCTTTTGTTATTGAAAGTTTCATTTCAAGAAGAGGAGCCCAGAAGGGGAGGGTGCTTTACTGCCTTGACCCCCAGCCCTCATCCCCTTCCTGTGTGGGTGTATTTTAGAGCCTCCTTTCTCAAAGTGGGGCCCGTGGAACCAGCCCCATCAGCATCCCCTGGGAGGCCGTCAGCACCAGCCAGAATGCAAGAATCACAATTTGCACGCCAGCAAGAGGGTGGGTGGTCTCTGTGCACCACAAGGTCTAGGAAGCATTACTCTTGGGATTCTTCAAGAGCCACAGACCGTTCTCTTGCTGGCTCTACTCCCTCTAACCCAATAATGACACATGCAGGCGCCCAGTTTGGCCCTGCCCAGGGAGTGCAAAGCAAGGTCCTGGCTCTGTGCTCCGTAATCTCACATCCGTGGTAGAAATAGGAAGCCAAGCTTCAGAAAGTCTGGTTGGAGGGACGGCAGGGTGGCAGGGGACCTGTTTGAGACTCCTGTCTTTGTCACCTATGACCTGCGAGACCTTGCAGCATTCAACTGGTTTCTCCCACTTCTCTATATTTTTGCCACTGAGGAAATCTCCAGTACATTCTGCCTCAGCCCCCTGCTCACCATCCCCTTACCCTTGCCTGGCAAACATGGCTGATGCATTTCAGTATTTCCAAAAGCGCTTCTCTGGAAGAGAGGGTGCTTTACTGGCTTCGTTTCTTGATTCATTCCTTCGTTCATTCATTCTTTTGCAAAACCAAACTTATCTGGATTTGCTAGTACTTCATTTGGAATTTCCAGCTGGCTGAGGCCAGGTCGCCATAGCTGAAGCAAAGTGGAAAATTAAGAAATGGCCTCCATTTTGCTGAATGACCTTGATCAATGTAGCTCCAGTCCTCTGGATAATTGCTTCGCCGCTGCGTTTTGGTTTGGCAGAGGAAGCAGCCCACATGCTCAGCCCATAACCCAGTTTCATCAAAGTCAGGACACCTCGGCCTCTGCTCCCTGGGGCCGTGGAGGGAGGCCCAGCCTTGGAGCTGGGGTGGGGGTGGGGGACGATGGGATGGGCCTGGAGCCAGTCGGAAGGTGGCGTCCGCTATTCTCTATGGCATTTTAAGGTCATCCTTCCAGATGCTTCATGTCGACTGGAGCAAGCCCTCATGTTAGGCCTCATGTGTGGCCTCAGAGAAATGCAGCCGCCCCTCCAGGCACCGACTGTCCTGTTGGGTGTGTGGGCCGTGGAGGGAGCCGCCTGGGGTGTGTTCTGGCCTTGGCTTTTTCAGGACGGTGTGGCCTGCTGGGTGCCGTGGCCTCTGAAAAAACCCATTTGGGGGTGGGAGGGAGGCTCTGTGCCAGGCCCACCGTTCCCCCTGTGGCGGCTCTGGCACATTCCCTCAAAAAGAGGCTGGAAACCTATGAGAAGCGGCCCGGACCCCTCGGTGGTCCAGCTTTCAGGGCTGCACAGCCAGGGTGTGGCGAATCTTCTCGAGTTCCTGGTGCTGCCTTCTGGAAAACCTGGACTGCATTTCTGATCCCCTAGCAGAGGGGAGCTGGGCGGTAGCAGGGAGCCTTTCTTCGAGGAGAAGCGTTTGTTTGTTGCCTCAGGGGCCCAGATGTTAACTTCTGGCTTTGGCTGCCGGCCATCAGGTGACACTGTCCCCTCATCTTTCTTTCCTTTTCTTAAAATAATTCCTCTCAGAGTTATGTGAGAATCTGGCGGCTCTGGCCCATTAGCTGCGTTTGGGAAACTGATGTGCTCCCCTCCCCACCCCCCCCAAGTTAGCATGGACACTGCCACCCCCCACCCCCGCCGTCTGTCTGCTCACATCCGGAAGGCAGGTTTGAGCTGGAGAGTGGCTCCCCCTGTCAGAGCCCATCTCTGGGGTTACGTCAGCCGGCACTTGTTGGGAAAGGAACTGCTAGGGGAGACTCTAGTCAGGAGAACTCACATTGGTGACCGCCCTTTGAGGAGTTGTCCCTGGCCTTTGGCAGGATGGTTCTGTCGCCAGGTGTGAGTGTCGTGGGTGTGGCGAGCGTATGCAGAGAGGTGGGATCTGGTGAGTAGGGAGAACAGCAGGCCACAGTCTTAGGGCTGAGTCTTAGGGCCCAGCCGGACTCTAGAATACGGGAGTGCAGGGAAGGAAACTGAGGTTAGCAACTCAGTCACGTGACTGGGCAGGTACAACAGCAAGTAGGACATTTAGCAGCGGGTGGCACTCGAGGGACAGAGACCCGGTGCTCCTGCCAGGAATGACCTTCCAGAGCCCACCGCACCCAGAGAGGGCAGGTTCCCCACAGCCGGATTGCTTATGGCCACTGAGCAGAGCTGAGGGCTCGGGGCCCAGAGCTCAGCCCTGAGACACACCCGAAGGCCCCGAAGGTCCAGATGCACGCACCTCAGCAGGTCTGTCCACAAACGGGAGAAGACCGTCAAGACAGGGTAGTGTCCCACACCCCAAGGGATCATTTTGGAACCCATGACTTCCTGCCTGTGTCTCTGTTGGCTCCCCGGGCCCTGTCGTGCCTCAGCAGAAGCACAGTCTGGTCTCTCTCATGACGGAGCCAGCAAAGGAACTAGATACCCTCCAACCACCACAATGGAAAATGAAAACCCACAGGAAGAAAATGTTCAAATAGACTTGAACTGTGGCCTGGAGTGGTTTCAGTTTCCTGATTTGCAAGACACACACTGTCCCAGAGTGCCAGGGGCCTGTGGTCACAAAAGCTCCATCTCAGAAGAAGCTAAGAGGGGGTCCTTTCCGGGGGAAGGCTGCAGACAGTGCTGCAGAAGGTAGCTGGGGAGGGGGTGTGCTCCCCGACCAACCCCTCTCTGGGTCTGGCCTTGCCAGGCCCCCTGACGAGTGAACCTCTGTTTTGGTGAGTTTTATTTTAAAATAATCCAAACATACCGGAAAGTGGCCCAAGTGATACAAAGAACTCCTGCATTCATTTGTTTTATGTCTTTCCTCTTTCTCCACATGCATGTGCAGTGCACACATGTGTACGCATATATATATTTTTTTCCTGAACAATTTGCAGGTAAGCCATTGGCACCAAACTCCCTCTACCCTTTGTATTTTCTAACAACGAGAATATTCCCTTACATGGCTACAGACAGATATCAAATGATATCAAATTCAGGAAATGTCATATTGATTTAAGACTTTTCTCGAAGACATCGTCCATATTCCAGTTTTGTTCCAGTAATGCCCTTTGCGACAATTTCATTACGATTCACAAGCTAGCCCTGAATCCCACGCTGCTTTCAAGTGTCTTGTTTCTGTAGTTTCTTTTAATCCAGAACAGTTTCAAAAGTCTTCCTTTGTCTTTTATGACCTTGGCATTGTAGAAGAATGCTGGCCAGCTATAGAATGTCCCTTAATTTTGGTGTGTCTGTTGGTTCCTCATGTTTTGATTCAGCTCTATGTTTCCTCGGTGGGAATACTATTTAAGTTAGCATAAGGATTTGTCTTTCTCTGGGGGCCTTATCAGGAGGCATGGAATTCCATTTGCCCCCCTATTGGAGATGTCAGCTTTGATCCCTTGCTTAAGGTGGTCTCTGTGTGGTCACCCTTTTTCCTTTGGTAATGAACAGATAAATTTGATATTATGTACGTATCTTCTTCCTTAGCCGACTCTCCCCACCTAGTTTTAGCACTCACAGAAGATTCTCACTTGAATAATGGTTACTTTCATGGTTGTATCCATCATCCCTTCCATATTTGTGAGTCCAAAATAGCCTGTGATTGGGTGGGAAGGCATATCCCCCCTGCTGAGGTTGGTAGATGAACTCACAGGGAGGAAGGGTCCCGATATGTAACTTGGACCCCTAGTCAGCTCTTGACAGCTCTTGCCGAACTGTCCTGGGCTGTTGGGTGTGGGCTTTGACACACGTCGTAACTCATTTTGGAAATACGTATTGCACATTGTAACTCATCGTAACTCATTTTGGAAATTCGTATTGCACCCTGACTGGATGACATTTGAGCAACGTTCCCCCCTCCCCAGGTTTACTGAGAAATGATGGACTTATGTCACTGTGTAAGTTGGAATAACCTTTGACACGCTTTACCAAAAAAAGATAGGATTTTGATCACATGTGTTATAATTTGTTTTTGTGGCATCTGCTGGAAAAATCGCACCTTGGTCTTTTACACAGTGTTGATCGACAGAAAGCTGATCATGCTGAGAGTATTAATGTCTTCTCTCCATCTGACCCCTGCTCCAGAGGAGGGGGGCAAATTAGAGACACCATTTGAACCCTGAGGAGGATGGTTGGACTGAAAGGGCAAATGAACTATTGGAAGCAGATGAATTAAGTAAAACGTGAATTTCCAGAAATGTTTCAAAATGCTTGTGTGGGAGCTGTTTGTGTAGGGGGCGTGGATTGTGGTGGTGGTAGTGAAGCAGCTAACGGTATTGCTTGGAATCTTGGTTATCTGTTGATCTGATTCAAAATGAATCCTTAACCAGTTTCTAGCCACTTTGTTTTGGTCTAGTTCTTACAGCCATTGACTGCTATTTCCGGAAGGGGTTTCTTTGGGAGAGCCTCTGATTGCTTTTTTACTGGGGCTGGGATATTACGTTCTTGGTCTTGGTTTGAGTCTTTTCAAGTATGTTCTCTCTGGCCTACAATAGGACCAAGGGAACCGCGGGGACTGTTGGAGAGGTTTCGCGGCTCTCATATGTTATTATAACACTGGTTGTTACAGGTCCCATTAAGGTAACTGTTTTCAGAACAGCAATGAAAACTGTAAGTGGACATGAAGGAAAAGCAGCTGTTTTCCATAAAACCTACAAATGAACAAATGCTAGTTACCCCTGTGATGTGTGATCTAGAAGGGTCTTTCCCTGCATGTGTGTGCTTCTTAGAATGTGCCTGGGTGTACACCCAGAGAGGAGAGAAAAGGGAAAGAGAGTAGGTTTGTAGTTGAGTAACTTTCAAAAACCCTGCAGAGGCTAACTCCCTCTTGGACAATCCTAAGGGAGCCGCCAGTGCTCTGAATGGTTCAGCCTTGCCGGGGAGCGAGCCACCCTGGCACTTCGGGCTGACAACAACACACACGGATCTAGTCTGTGGTTGAGCTCACCCCGCTCCCATCTTTCCTAGGCTCTGGCTCAGGTCTGCAGTGAACTGGCAGGTCAGCTGGGGACTGGTTGATCTGGCTTGGCCTCTTCCGGGGGATTTCTTCTAGAGGAGCTCTCTCCCATGCAGCGTGCTAGCCAGGACCTGGTCCCACGGTGGTCATGAAATGCCGAGCCTGTGCATTAGGAGCAGGAGACCCAGGTGTAGAACTCACACGAGGCCACTTGCTGCAGCATATGGGCCAAAGCGAGTCCCATGACCAAGCCTAGATATCAGGCCGTGGAAGCAACTGGACTCTGTCTCTGGAGGGGAGGGCAAGGTCTCATAGCAAAGGGGTGGAAATACAAGAGGGGGCTGACGGGGGCCATTTTCATAATCTAGTGCAGAGACCCTAAATATGTGACTGGCCCTTATTGACAGGGAGGAGGAAAATTTGATACAGATAATTTATAATTGTGGAAGTTATTAAAAACAACAACACTTTAGCTTTGGATTTAATGAGTTAATCCACATAAAGCACAACGAACTATTGTTACGATTACCCTGAGTGGGTATGTCTCCTGAAGTCTTTGGCCTTGCTTAGAAATAATGCCGAGGATGAATTCAACAGTCCAGGGAACCAAGCTTTGGAGACAGTCACAACATGGGTCAAAGAAGTTGAAAAGAGGGTCTAAGTGCCAGGCAGACATGTCCGTCATTTTCCCCTCAGGGACCGGAGGCTGGGAGTTGGGTCCAGTTTGACCTTCTCTGACCAGTTCCCTGGGTTTGGCTCGTGTTGGACGTAAGGTCAGAGCTTGGTGGGTTATTGCTAAAAGTGGAGTCGGCAATAAAGAGGGTACCCAGGTGTGAAGACTTTTATTTTCTCAAGACTTTCTCTTTGTTTATTTAGTTCGCCTTTATTAAGTGCAGGGGAGCCTTGGAGGCACTCTCCAGTGCCCTTTGTTATATGATAAAGGCAGCACTTAACCTTCCAGTGACTGATTTGGCTCCTGAATGTGGAAGGGAGGGAGGGGGTGGCCCTGCCTGCTTCGCTGTGTCTGCCCCTTCCAGGCCCCCTGGGGGAGCAGTCCACCGACTGCCCTACAGCCTTGAATTCTGCCTGCTCTTGACTCCAGCAGGGGTGGGGTGGGGCGGTGCAGGGATGGAAGGCTTCCCCTGCCTCTGGGTGTTTGCCTCTGTTTCCCCATTCTCTGGCCTTCTCTTAGCAGCTCCCCTCCCTTCCCTGCCCACACCCCTCTGCAGTTAGCATAAACAACTCCCAAGCTGTTTGTATGTGTGTCTAGAAGAAAAATTCTCTGAGGATTAAAAGCAGACACAGTAGAGGGAGTGCTCCCTTCTGCTTTAATCACTTCAGGCTCCTCTGTGTTGACACAAAGTTTTGTTAGTCTTTAAGTTGAAAGAAAGGAACGTTCAGGGGTGGCATGTGGAGTTTTTACTGCTTTGAATCTGTAAAGTGAGGGAGATAAGATAAACTGCAGAGCCTCGGGACACTCCCATTTTACGAGGCTTCTCTGCCCCTTGGCCCGCTTGGCTCACTGCTACCTTCAAAGCAGCCCACGGGCTTGGTGAGCTCTTGGGTGGAAGACCCTGGTCTTCTCTGCCGGCGGAACTCGTGTTTGAATTCTTGGCCGAAGTCTCGGCTCTTGTGTCGCCATTTTCCTTCCTTTCTTCTCTTTCCTTTTCCCACCCCACCCCCAAATGAATCAGGCTCCTGGTGACTTGTTAGGCTGTTCCCTCTGGTTTTCTGTGGTTTTTGTCTAGGACCATGGTTCTCAGCTGGGGCTGATTCTGCCCTCACTTCCGGTGTGACTCCTCCCTCCCCTCCTTTCTGGGGAGGACTGTTCTCGGGTCCCATCCGGTACTGGTTGCACCATCCCTACCTTTTAATAGTTAAGACCCACAGACGGAGAGACTTTGTCCTTAAGAGTGTGACTGACCCCCAGATCTCTGAGTACCTATGAGGAGTGGGGGCGCCGCGTTGGCCCGAAGAGTTGGCCCCGTGTGTGGGTGGCTTTGCTGGCATCTGTTGCTGGCTTTGCCCATGGGAAGCTTCACGGCTAAGCTCTGACTCTTCTAGAGGAGTAGTTCGCTCTGAGGGTGCTGACTAACTCACCCCTTCTTCAAACACCCTGCTTGTGTGGGTTTAGGGTAGGCTTGCTGACTTCAAAAAGGGGGCGGTGAGAAAAAAGTAAATGAAAACACCCACACTTCAAGGCAACCCCTGTGAATATATGTTACACTGGAAATGCCCCATTTCTCAAATATTTATAAACACGTGGTCTCCACAGAAGGTTCCAGATCTGTCATTTGGGCAAGTTAGACAGCCCTGGGCCACCTTCCTTTTTCATAAGCACAGTGCACACTGACCAACACCAGACGGACAGCTGAGAGATGCCCAGGGAGGAGTGGTGGGTTGGCCCGTGTCTACCTAGGAGGCGTCAGAACTGAGACCTCGAGCAGTTCACGCATCCTTCCAGAGTCGTACTTTTCCTGGTGCTGGCCCTGCGGGAATACTGTCCGTGAGATGGCCATTCTCAAGGTGCCTCCTTCTGGCTCTTGCTGCTTCTTCTGTCCTAGGATCATCTCATTAAACACGGAGCTACAACTGTTGAGTGTCTGGGGCACGTAAGGCGTGGTTGTGGGCACTGCAGAGGTGGCGGTGACTGCAGTCGTCCGTCCCTCTGCCCCGCTGTAGTTGACATTCTAGCGGGAGCGACGACGGGTGGTGAGTGCTGGGCAGAGACAGATGAAGCGGAGTACAGAGATAGAATGTCATGGGGAGGGGTAAAGGAGGCCTCTCAGAGGAGGTGACATTTGAGCAGAGACCTGACGAGGCAAAGGAGCCAGTGCTACGTGGCTCTCTGCAGAAGAACATTCTAGAAGCCACAAGAGTTGGGGCAAAGGCCCCAAGGTAGGAACATGCTTGGCAGTTCAGGCGCAACAAGGAGGCTGATGGGGCTGCAGAGAAGTGAATGAGGGTCCAAATGCAGAAGACAGAGGAAAGGCGAGGGGCTCTGGGCACAAACCATATCACCGGCCTCTGGGCACTGCCATGCCTGCCGTACATCCTAACAGGGGCACTGTGGGGCCATGTGGAGACTAGACACTGAGGGGCCGGGACCAAGGTGGGGAGTCGGTTGTGGGGAGGGCATTGCAACAATCCAAGAGAGAGATGCTGGCACCCTCTCAAGCTGCCAGGCTCTCTCCACGCCCAGTGTGCTTCTGCTGCCCGTTCCCTCCAGCTGATGGGATTATGGGAGATAGAGTCCCCCTTTACAGTCCGCCCTCACCGCGTCTTCCTGCAGTAGACTGAGACATCTTGAGAGGCACCCAAGATACTGAGGGGAGCCAGTTTCTAGAGCCGGGAGAACAAGGACTTTGGCCTTGTCTGCATCTTCCTAGGGAAGGGCCTGGCCTGAGGGAGGTCTCCCAAAGGCCTCATCTATCACCCCCAGATTCTCTTCTCCCTGTGCCCCTTTCCCTATCCCTGTGTCTTCCCCTTGGCTCGCCATGAGCCTCTCACCGCTGGCCCCTCCCCTCCCCTGCGGTAATAAAGACTTTGCTGCCCACCCTACCGCCTCACCCCACCCTGACGTTCTTGACGAACCCACATTGGGACTAGCAGGGTTTTCCTTCCCTTCCTCCCTTCCTCCTTCCATCCCACTCACCCCTCCGTCTTTCTTCAGAAAGGTAAGACAGCTTGATTCTCTGAAGCCATGGGCCACTGTGGGCTGCTTGTCAGGAAGGATGCAGCGTAAGCTGGAATGCTGCTCTAATTTCCACATCATCCCTTCCTGCTGCCCGGTGAGTTATTTAATTAGGAGATGCCGTATTTTCTAGGGAAAACACTCGGAACAGAAGGCCGGATTTAGCTGAAAATGGATGCTTTTATTATGTATCAGAGAGCTCGAGATTTGCTCGTGAGGAGTCAACATGTTGCACACCTCTGAAACACAGGAAAACACAGGCACACCCAGGAAGAGCCATCACAAGAGACATGCCAGGCCGTGGGGGGACAAGGAAGTGTCACTTGCGGTGCCTGACTTGACCCTGCCTAGGAGCGCGTGAGCTTCATTTGGTTCGGGTTTGGCTAACGCTGCACTGCCTTTTGCGTCCCGAGCCGGCAAAGAGAGCTGACGCGCTGGTTTTCTAGGGGAAAAAATTTGCTCCCTCCACATTCCCAGTGCAGACAAGCAGCGTAAAACAGAAATGAGCCTGAGCTGCCCAGAGTCCACACAGATTCCAGCTCAAAGTCTTTGAATTATTTATTCAATTCTTGCCACTTTGCACATTTGCCTTTAGAAGGAAAAAAAAAAAAAACTCAGCTCACAGTAGCTCTTAGAAAACACGAGGAGGGTGTTCTCATCAGGATTTGATTCGTTCCAGGAGAGAACGTCTGGGTTTTCTGTTGGCCCAGGATTTCACGTCGAGGAGGTGCTGGTATGGTCCAGAGCCCATAGGACCGGATGTTGGCTAAAAGCCAAGGGCATTCTGTTTGTTCTTGTTGCTTGTTTGTTTCCCCCTTGAGTATCCCCTGTTGACCTGTGCCTTTAACTGTGCTTGCGACCCCCCCAGACGGGTACGCTGCTTTGTGGCCCTTGGCTCTTTGGTGGCAGCTGGGATCTATTTCTGGGACACAGAGAGGAAAGAACAAAGATGCCATGCAGTGACTCCCCTCTTAAAGGAGCTAATAATTGAAAATTTTGAAAAAAAGATTTGATTGACTGAGAGCGTGAGCAAGGTGGCGGGGAGGGGCTGACAGGGAGGGAGAGACAGAATCCCAAGCAGACTCCATGCTGAGTGTGGAGCCCAATGTGGGCTCGATCCCAGGACCTGAGATCGCGACCCGAGCTGAAGTCAGGACTTCGTTGCTCAGCCCACTGAGCCACCCAGGTGCCCCAGAGGAGCTAAGATTTAAAAACAACTCGAGGAGAACTTTAAAGTGTCTTTTGCGGACCGTGCTCAGTGGTCTCTGGCTGTTGGATGGGGTGGTTGATGGTTATCTGCCCACTAGGTTTGCAGCCCTGCTGAGTGAGGGGCCTGTGCGGGGCTTTGTCGGGAAGAAGTTTACTTAAGGAGCATGACATTTTTCAGGTTTCTGGAGAGCTAACGGTCTGGCCTTCTGTCGAGTGCTTATCTGTCACCAGCGAGATGGATGGTCCCTTGACCCCTTGGACCCTCGCTCCCTGAAGTACGGTCCAGGCGAAGCCAGAGAAGTTGCACTCATTCATTCTTTGCTTTCAGCTTCGCTGAGGTATAATTGACAAATGAAATTGTCATGTATTTAAAGTGCACGCCTGGATGATTTGATAGCCATGTGCAGTGTGCAAAGATTTCTACCGTTGAGTAAATGAACATGCCCATCATCTCACATATTACCTTTTGTTCTTTTGTGAGAATATTTAAGTTCTACTCTCTGGGCCGATTTTGCCTCTATGATACAGCATCGGAGAATCTGCAGTTTCTAATGAGGTCCCAGGTGATGGTGGAGGGGCTAGGACCTCAAGTTGAGATCCCCGGTCCCTCCAGCAGCTCTGACTTCCTGTCTTCCCCCACCCACGCGTGGCTCCCCCTCCCTGTCCCCTTGTCTCCACCCTCCATCACACCCTCTCCTTTCCCACCATAACTTCAGCCCTTTCAATGGCTGATAATTGGCTTAGACTAATCAAGTCCTTCTCCAGAGCTTTGCCCCCCAAAGCAACTTACACTCTGGTAGCAAGGCCTTTGTGGGGTCACCTGACATGTTACAGAGCGTGGGCCCCTTCACATCTCACTCTGAAGCCAGACTGTTTGAGTTGGAATCCCAGCCCTGCTGCTTAACTTCAGGCAGACTGCTTGACCTCTCTGTGCCTCTCTCCTCATCTGTGAAATGGGGATGTAAGCTATCCATCTCAGCCTATAGTCCTGAGCTTGGCCCTGGGGATGCTGTGCGTGGGCCTGCTCCGTCATCCCCCTGCTGCCCTCAATTGCTCTGTGCTCTGCTCCAACCACACAGGCCACTGTCTGCCCCCCACAGGGCTTCCGCACCTGCTGAATGCCCCCCCCCCCCCAACTAGAGCGGATGAGTGTCTTCAGATGACGCCTCACGCTTCCTGGGGGCCGGCTGTTCTGCCCCCTCCCTAACTGGTGAGACTCCTGTGTTAGAGATCCGCTTTTCTCCTCCTTGCCGTGCTTTTGGCCCTTCGCACTTCTACATTCAAAGTATAGTGGTAGAAGTAATACGTGTCTCTACTCCTGGACTGGGAGTTCCGCAGAGCACGGACCCGATTCATTTGTGTTGATCCCTGTGTCATCAGGGGCGGGCATCTAGAATGTGCCCTGTAACTATTTGCTGATGAGCCCCCTGGCATCCTTTGCAATTCCACGAGCTGGCACACACACCGGGCGCGCCCCTGCGCGCGTTGTCTGCCTCTTTTAGGGAGTGTAGGGAATTGAGGGGGGTGTCTCTGAAAATATGATACTGGGAAACAAAAACCAGACTCCCTTCCAAACCTCTAACAATTGCCTTTTCAAAACTGTCGTAAATATATAAGAATTCAGCTCTGAATGTCTCTGTAATTGGTAGCATGAATCAGCCCTCGAGGTCAGGAAGGCTTCTTTGCTCTGGCTTTAATTAGGACAAAGCGGAAGCCATCTCTATGTAAATTAATCAATCCATCCAGGCACACTGCTTCAGCCCCGATGATCTCCCCCACCCCCACTCCAGGCCTAGGAAACGGAGATGAATGATGCGGTTTCTGCCCTTGAGGGGACAGGCGGCACACAGCGGGTCCCTGGAGAGTTGACTTAGCGGGAGGGAGGACTCAGTAGGGGTGTGGCAGGCAGGCGGGCAGCCCTTGGCACCAGCAGCCTGCTTTCCACGGCTCCCCCTCACCTTTCAGAGAGGTTGAGACGGCACCACCACCACGAGGCAGCTTCTGGAGACCGTCTCCAGGGACGGGGTGTGATTCGGGTACTTCAGTGAAAATGTCAGCTTTGTCGGAAAGAGCCCAGCCTGGGGGCTGAGGCTGGAGCTGGGGGCTGGGTGAAGCACACTGATCACCCAGGATCAAACCCTGTCCCTGCCACTCACCGCTGGGCTAGGGCGGCTGTCGTCCGAACCGCGCTGAGATTCCAGTTTCCTTAGCTGTGAAATGGGAGTAACGATACAGATGCACGGAGCCGCCCTGGGCACAGCACCTGCGTCGTGGGGGTGGCGAATCTGTTGTGATCATGAGTCTCAGGCCTGCAGAGCCGTGCCTGCCACAGACCTCTGTGGAATTTATTATAATGAGCAACGACCATCACCAAAACAGCCTGTGAAGTTGTTGGCAGCGCTTGCAAACGTGAAGGTCCCCGGCAGTGGCTTTATATGGGATTTTCTCAAGTGCAGGAGTCCATGTGGTTAGACGGTTTATTACTCTAAGTCCCTTACATATTTTTCAACAACCTTTTTTTATGAGGCTGCTGGGTTTTTTTTTTTTTAATTACAGGTTTAAAAAAAATTGTTTAAAGCATTCTGGGAGTCATCACTTCTGAGTACTGAATGGTAGGTGGGCGGCCTGAGGGTCACTGACACTGCGCCTTGGCTTCTGTGACCTTGGGCAGGCCCCGGGGGCCTCTCTAAAGTCTTGTTTTGTAGTCCATACAATGGGGCTGAAAGTAATGCCGGTTCCAGGGCCCCTTTGAAGGTGAAATGGCACCAATACAAAAGTGTGTCACTGTGGTCCAGTAAATTGTTGCTTTCCCTTTTCTTCCCATTAATATGCATTTTCTCTGAGCAAAAGTCTTGTCAGCACTTACCAGAAAGAATTCCAAAGCCACATTAAGGGAGTCTGTGACCGTGCTATTTCACCATTTTCCTCTTTTGATGGTGATTTCTCTCCCCTCTGCAGAGGAAGGAAAGCTTCTCAGAGTCTGTAGTCTGAGAGGTCACTCTGGTGTGCATCTGCCCCCGTGTTAACGCATTTTTCCCAGGTCACACTCATGATGCCCAGGCAGCTGATGGGCATTTGGGAGGAATTCACAGGATGGGGGAACATGACTTGATTTCAGGAGCAGAAAATTGGATGTTCCAACGACAGAGCGTTAGAGCGTTCTAACGCCGCCTGAGAAAGAAGGTTACGAGGAGGCCAACGTGGCTGGTGGTGCCTGGCCCGCTGGCTTCTGGGAAGTGACCCCACGCTCTTCTCCCCCAGGGCCCCTAGCTACCTCTGCTCCCCGGCACACACCCTCAGAAATCACTGTGGTTAGAGACCTTGGTGGCCTTTCGTGGATTTGGGGTTGCTTTGGCTCTCCTGTTTTGAAGGTTAGGGACTGGGGCCAGGAAAGCGGCAGCCACTTCAAAGAGGGAAAGACAGAGTGTAGTTCTGTCTCTTGCTGCCCCGTAAATGGCAACTCCCCAGGGCCTGTGGCTTCATGAGGGACCCTGGGCCAAATCTGCTTTGGAGGTCCAAAATTTTATGGTAGAAACTGTTCCAAACATAAAGGCAAGTATTTAAAAATAATTTCAAGCAGTTTCTACAAGCTCAGGTTGTTCGACTCATGAACCAAGTAAGTGACTGGATTCACCGTTCGGTGTAGGTCTTCGTATGTCTGATAGATGCTACCGATGCCCACCTGTGTGCACTTGACGTTCACAGTTGGTGTGTATACCCGGGCATGGTCCTGCTCCCAGTAGCTACAGTTCTTGGCCTGAGAATTCTTTAGTCAGTGAAGAATGAAATTGGGTGATCAGTACCCCGGCTTCTTCCCCCCTCAGCTGGGACGACTCTGAGCTGTGTTTTAAAAGTATCCCCCAGAGTCTACCAACAAAATCAAACCTCTGTCACCGATAGCGGGAATCTGTTTGATAACCTTCTCTTTAGGACCGCCCTCCCCTCCCTGTCACATTTCCTCACTCTGTTCCCATGCTTCCCAGATACACTACTTACACTTGAATCTTTGTCTCAGGGTCAGCTTTGGGAGGAATCCATCCTAAGGCAGCATTTCAGAGTGTCCCTAAAAAAGAAAAAAAAATTATGATCTCATTTACTGAAATACAATATAAAGCCTGGGTTATCAATCCAGCGCCATCATTGCCTCTGGCCTTGGGCACTTTACTTCGGTTTTTTTTTTTAAGATTTTATTTATTTATTTGAGAGAGAGACAGAGAGAGACAGACAGACAGACTGATAGCGACAGAGATAGTGAGAGAGAGCACAAGCAGGGAGAAGAGAGAGGAGTAGGCTCCCGCTGAGCAGGGAGCCTGATGTAGGGCTCAATCCCAGGACCCTGGGATTGTGACCTGAGCTGAAGGCTGATGCTTAACCACTGAACTACCCAGGCAACCCACTTAACTTCATTTCTTGAGATGGCACCTCTTCTATAAAATGAGGGTCATGGGCTGGGGTAGGATAGGCAGTGTGGGTCAGACAGTCGCTTCTGTGAGATGAACTGGGAATTCCAAGTCATGTAGCATCTCTGGCCCTGCCCACTAAAACAAGTGAGAGGGGTCTTCCCCTAGTCATGGTGAAATAGAAAACATCCCTTTCAAGAGGCAGCGCTGTCCCTGGTCTGGAACCGCTACCAGATCATTTCTGAAGTCCTCTGTAGCTTTGACGTTCTGAGATTACTTTCTCGTCAAGAACCCACCAGGCACTTATGTGCTCTGAAAGGATTGGTTCTTTCTTAGAGCAGGTTTATCCCTGGGTAATGGTGTCTCTGGTTATCTCTACCTTGTCAGAGACCCACTCCTACAGTATGGAACAAGAGAGAAGGAGAAAAGTTCTGGAAAGTTGGTTCTGTCTTGGACAGTCAGATTTGTGATTTAGTCCTAAACCATTTATTGTTCTACCACTGGAGTGATTTGGGGCCACCACAAGTTTCCTTTCTGTGTCTTCTAGAAGGGTTCAAAGAGCCCAGTAAATTGCTTTTTCTTGAAGAAAATCTAAAAATATGTTCCTGTGAGGCAAAGATTGATCTCATTATGTTACATGCCTAGCCACTGTCTGACATGTTGGACACAAATCAACGGTTTGTTCTTGTTCACTGTGTGAAGCCTTTGAGAACTTTCCTTTGCAAAAATTTTTTCCCATTCTCAGAAGGCACTGGAAGACCCTACTGCCATGCTTCTTTGGTGGGTAGTGAGCTTAATTTTTCCAGAAATGAAAGTTTAGAAGAATTCTTATCTTGATTTTCCATGAGGTGATAGAATTATGGAGATAAAGTAAAATATGAGTCATAAAAATGTATTGACGTAGCAGCAGAGACTTGCCAGATGGGAAGCAAAGCCAAGACTCTTGTCATGTCCAAGCATGACAAGGACCCATCCAAAAGAAGGAAGAAAGAAAATGGGGCCTTGGCTTCCATCTTTCAGGCAGGCACATGGCGTCAACCTTGAAGTGAAGTTTCTGGCAGACATTAGACCCCTTCTCTTGTTCTGTTAGGCTTTGGCATCAGCCAAACTCCCCTAGCGGACCTCTGTACCACCAGGGTATGGCTTGATCTTTCACTGAGATTCCAAGCATAACGATGATGAAGTATTTGTGATCACAGACTTGAACCTGGGCAAATCTACCTCTAGAAGGAGACAAACTCTCTTTGCCTAAGGAGGAGAAGGTAAAGGGAGTGAAAAGTATAGGTGTCACTGAAGAATTTGTAGCCGTTAGGCTGCCTAAATCATCCCAGGCAGAAGCCACCACGGGGTCCTGTCCAGGGGTACCCTGATAATGAAGTCAATTTCACAAACCAGACCCTACCGAAATACTGGAATTTCTGTAAAAGGATAAAGCAAAAAAAAAAAAAAAAAGATGAATTTGGGTCATCAGAAAATGGAGGTGTCCTGTCAGCTCAGCACAGTAGCTAAGTCTACCAGGAAATGTAGCGTCCGGTCTGGCCTGGAGGGGACAGAGGAGAGCATTGCGACAAGGGGGTGAGACAAAGGTCAGCAGAGCCAAAGGGTTTCAAAGAGGCAGGCCTGGGGACTGTCATGCTCAGCGTCCTGAGCCGCCAGGCTGATGTCAGAGGGTTTATTCAGATTTGAGGGCCTTTGTTTGGGGGGATTGGGGTGATGGCCCAGAGACAATGCGCGTCGCGACGGGAGGCTGGAGGCACGCGACGCCTGCACAGGATTTGGGCAGTTGCTGAGCAGATGGGGATCAGGCGGCCGAACAAAGGGGAAGCTGTTCCCAGCACATCCACAGGAAGGGGGACTGCGGAGCCACCACCGGCAGGAAGGGAGGCCCCCGTGCCCGGGGCTTGTGGGCCTTTGCCCATCTCACCGAGAGGAGAGCAAGGCGGGCTGTGGAGGTGCAGGTGCTCCCGGTGGGGCTGGGAGATCTGTGCCATGGCCTCATGCGCGGCCTGATGAGGGTCCGGGACTCCTCGGCGGCTAGAGTGCAAAGCGGCTTCCTGGTTAATCCGGGTGGACGCTCCCCTTCTCACATGTAGGAAACGAGACCCAGGCAGGTGGAGTGCTTCTCCTGGATTCTGCCGGGGTCTCCAGTTGGCGTCCTAGAAGCAGACACGAGACGAGCGATGGAGTGCGAGCTGTGCGTTTAGGAGGTGATGCTAGGAGCCGGGGCTCAGGGTCCTTCCTGCCCACTCCGTGGGTGAGGAGGCAGAGTCCCTGGCCCTTCTGAGCTCCCAAGCCCAGAGCACGCCCTCCGGCAGGATGTCGCAAGGGCATGGAGCAGGAAGCCACAGGGCGTGTGAGGAACGGGGGAGGGACTCCAACCTGGGGCATTTTGGACCAAGCTCTTGCCAGCCCCTTGGCAACCCCTTTAGGGAGCGGGCGGGCCAGCCTGTCTGAGCCCAGGCACGCATTTCTGTGGGTGCTCAGCTTCACACAGACCAAAGGCTTGGCTTTGCTCTTAGACACGCCCACTTCTCTTTTCCTCCTGGGAGTGCATTTGCTGTTCCCCTCGTAAGTACAGGGACTCCCCCTCCAGCCACTGCCCTGCCTCCCTGCATCCTGTTTAGCCACACTTGACTGATGCTGCTGTGCTCAGCACCTGCCCTGTCCCCGCACCCCTCCCGGGTTGTGCCGATGCTCTTCCTCACATCCCCACTGCCCTGCCTTCTTGTTATGTTACTCCTCAAGCATACACAATACACAGCAATACACAAGGTCCTGCCTCAGGGCCTTTGCCCCTACAGTTCCCTGTGCCTGGAACACAGTCCTCCTACTTTTCACTTGACTCTGATGCCTCAGTGGGTCTCCTCTTGTCTTCCCTTATCAGCGAGGCCCTTCCCAACGACTTCCTTCAGGAAAGGACACAACCACTCACCTGCTCTGTCCTCCTTGCCTGCTTTATTGTTCTCTGGAGTCCCTAGTGCTCTGTGGCACACCATATAACCCGTTCATTCAGTTTCATGTCGCATGGCCGCTCGTCTGCTTGGCCCCTCTAGAATGGCAGCTTCTGGGCCGGGGAGACACGGCAGGCTGCCTTTGGAGTCAGAAGAGGAAAGCAGTTGTGTGGTCTGGGGCTATCAGGGAGTCTCTTGGTGAATTTGGGCCCTGGTCTGGGTTTTTTAGCGCAAAGAGATGCGTCACCATGGAAAGGTAGGACTGATTGTCCATGAGAGACGCTAGCACAGTTAGCTGTGAGCTCTGGGGCTCCAGGGCTGGGGACTTGGGTTGGGTTGTGGGAGACAGGAACTGACCAGACCGAGAGTACCGAGCATCTGATCTAGGTTCTAGAGGGAGGGTGGGTAGAAGGGAAGAGAAGTGAGGAAATGCACAGCCTAGCTCTTTTTGAACAGCCAACTCTCAGAAGAGCTTTGGAAAATTAGTTTCACTTTCTCTGACCCTGGTTAAGGGCAAAGCACCACGCATTTCCCCCCACCTCTGTCGAGGTGCTGAGCCCCCGTTCATCTTCCTGTGACCGTCCAAGGAAATGGAAGACATACACCAATGAACCCATCTTCCAGGGGGAAAGGGGGAGAGCTTTGTCCATGAAAGCATTTTATGCATCTCTTAGCAAAGCCTCGTGCAGTCCCCAGACGTGTTACAGAGTGTCACCCCCTTCATATCTTACCCTGAAGCCAGACTGTCGGCATTTGAATCCCGACCTCGGGGCTTAATCCCAGGTGTGGGCCCCTTGACTTCTCTCTGCCTCGATTTTCCATCTGTGAAATGGGGATGGTGGCAGTGCCTACCTCTTAGCAGTGTGGAGAGGGTGACAGGAGTTGACTCAGGTGACCTACTGAAGCCCCAGGAGCTGGCACATAGCACCATTCAGTCAGGGGGAGCTCTTCTGGTTGCGATGATGTGGTTAAGGACGCTTAACACGCACATGGATCCTTTCAGGATCTTTCGAGGGTCCACTTTCCATAGAACACGTCTTAAAGAGGGAAATACCAGGGGTAGAAAACACCTCTGTCCGGTGATTTATAATCCCATGTTCACTGGGAAAGGGCAAGAAGAGGCAACACAGAAAAACAAGCTGGTAGGGGCATCTCAGCCTTTGAAAGAGGTGCGGTGGGGAGGGCATCCCCCCTGGGCTTGGTGGGTCATCATGCACTAGTTGTCCGACGTCCGTGACCGAGCTGGGCCTGCCGCAGATTGATCCCCTCCCCCACCCCCCACCCCCGGCTCCCTGCCAGAGTCCTCGTGCAGGGCGGCCAGAGCCTTTGGAAGCAGCCCACCAAGAGCCTGCCAGGGTTCAGTGTACTTGCACGCCTGCTCCCCAGTTGCAAGAAGCAGTTTTTACATTTCTGCCACTTGCCTGACCTGCTGCGGCAAAGCAGCCCGCCAGGGAGGCCTGGCATCATTGCCTGGCACAGAGGCCCATTCCTTCCTGGCATTGGCCTGTGCCAGCAGGAACAGGGACGGTGCCAAGCATGCCGCCATGGCTGTGCCAAGTGGCTCCACGGCAGCTGTGGCTCGAGGATGCGTGAACCTGCCCGGTTGTCATTAAAAATGAATGCTGAACACCCTGGACAGGTCTGGCCATTTCCTTGCAGCTTCCTGTCTCCAAGCAGTGGTGACGCCGTGGGTCAGCTTCACGGGCATCTATTAGCTGCCTGAGTCCAGAGAAGGGATCGCGGCTCTGACACGGTGATACCCGGGGAACTTCTCCCTGTGGAAGTCCTGAATTGAGAGAGAGAGAAAGACGTACAGGCAGGGGTAGGAGAGGTGGGCGAGGTGGAGGCTGGAGGTTGAGACATAGAGTGCTGGGCGTTAGTCAGCCCTGGGTTCAAGGTCAGGATCCCTCACTTCCAGGCTGGATGACCGTGGGCAAGTTACCTAATCATTCTAATTCTCAGTTTCCTTATCTATGAAATGGGTATAATTGTGTCTAGCTTGTGAGATTGTGATGAGGCCTACAGGGGATAATGAGTCACAATGAACAGTTTTGGGCACGTAGTACCTATTTGAGTCATGCTAGGTGTTGTTATTACTTACACATTATTATTAATAATAGTCTCACGAGTGCTTGGCCTTCTAGGAAAG
Organism: Neogale vison; assembly: GCF_020171115.1. Taxonomy (NCBI): domain Eukaryota; kingdom Metazoa; phylum Chordata; class Mammalia; order Carnivora; family Mustelidae; genus Neogale; species Neogale vison. Next base: position 118,186,262 of record NC_058105.1, on the reverse strand, counting down.
GTGGTATAAACCAGTGCTTCTCAAACTTCAGTGTGGGTAAGAATCATCTGGAGAGTTGACAAAACAGATTTCTGAGCCACCAACCACCCCCGCCCCCAAATCAGAGATTCGGATTCCCTGGGTCTGCTGGTCCACGGACCACACTTTGAGCAGCACTGGTATGAACCACAGAACAGCGTCCTCCTTCCTGTGACAGGCATTCTGAAGTGTTGGAGGCACAGATGCACCGCATTTCATCTTAGCCCCTGTCGTCACCTCCACGTAGAATCATGGGCCTTTTACCTGACTGCAGTTCCCATTCCATTAGGCCGCAGAATTAATGGTTCACATTATCCTGAGCATCGCTAAGACAAGAAGGCAGAAGCTAATGCCTGCACAAATTGGCATCACCAAGAAGGGCTTTGGAGCTTGAAGGCTGATATCACTGGTAAATCTGAACACTACTTACAAGTCAGCGTGTATTCCCATCATGAAGTGTGGGTTCCCCTTCCCCAGGGAGGCAGATGGAGCTGATGATGGAGGGAAAGGGGCTCGCTGTGCTTGTGCAGAGGGCAAAATGAGGGTGTTTCAGAAATACTCTCTAAGCAGTTCTTGATTTTTTTCTTTTGTAGTTATGAGCAGGAAAATCAAACACCATTGCTATCATTGCACTGCCCCTGGTGTCTTGTCAATTTTCCCTGACATCTTTGTATGTTGGTGCCTTCACTCACAGATCAAGATTTTGTTCCCTTCTTCATGCCCCTGCCTCCCCACGCTGTTTTCTTGGCCTCCTTCACTCAAAGCTGCCTGGACTCTGGGAGTCCCAAAATGCAAAAGACAAGGAGCTGCAGGACATCCAGAAAGCCTGGTTTCTCTTTCATGATTTCTTTCCACATTTTCCTAGTTCCTGCAATGAGGAAATAGCACTAATCAGAGAACCTAGCTACTGTTTTCTTTCAGTCAAGAGAGGTAATTCTGGACATAGCCTATGATAGCTAGCACTTCCTAAGTGCTTCATCTCAGCCGGGCAAACGCTGTGCTAAGCGCTTTCCTGCATAATGTCATTTAATTCCTGTCACAGGCTGGATGAGATTCGAATCATTGTCCCTGTTTTACCGATGAAGATCTGGAGATACAGAGGCCAAGTACCATGTTCAAGGTTGCAGGGCTAGGCAGCGGCAGAGATAGGATTCAAATCTGACATTCTTAACCATGAAGCTTTGTGTATAATCACGACCATGTAAAATATGTAAGCCGGGCAAAAATTTTGTAAGGAAATATATCAGCCTTTGATGATGATTTGCCTGGATGGTGCAGTGGTACAGTGATGCGCTTCTTCTTCCGTACTGATTCTCGAATTATTTTCCTAGTGACCGTCTGTTATTGCTTTTACAATAAAATACACTTTACTTATTATTAATCGAAAGAAAAATCACTCAGTCCAGTCTTTTTCTTCCTAGTTCAATGTTGAAAGTCATTCCAGGCAGATGATCTTCTGTTGTTCTGTGAGGAGTCCCAGGGACACAGACTCTGCAGGGGCTGGTCAATTTGGTTAATCATTTTGTAGATTTACCTACATGAGGCCCCCAAAAGTGGCTGACTCCATTATCTGGATGGAAGGACTCCTTGTAATCATGTGCTCTCCTGCTGAGCAGGGACCTGCTCTCAGGAGCCTCTGCCCTTTGAGCTGTTCCTCCAGTTGTTGAAACGAGCTTCTGCTGATCGTCCAAATTCTCGTTTACCCAGCTTTATGACCCAACGCCCACTGCAGAGAGTTGGATGGCGGGGACTAGAGATCAAGCTCATGCCCTTGGCCTCAGATCTCAGCAGCTTTTGTACAAAAGGTATTTATTGTGAGATCAGCTAACGGTTTCATTCTGTTGTTTCCTATTTCCCAGTTTGGCAGGAGATCTGCCACCTGGTCATTCTGAGACCAGGCCTCTTCACCTTGTAGTTGTGCCTCACAGTCTTCTGTTGGAGCCTCTAAATCGGGTCAACAGGGAAGTTTCACCCACGGGAGATGTCTGTGGGCCAGATCTGGAAGTGGTGCTTATCACATCTGCACATAGGTGCCATTGGCCAGCTCCCCATCACATGGTCACCCTCACTGCAAGGAAGGCTGGGAAATGTAGTCCAGCTGTGTTTTGAGCCAGAAAAGGCAATGGGTCCTGGGGAGCACATAGCAGCCTTGGCCACAGGCACGTTCATTTGTTGAATGGATAATTTTGGAGCGTCAGGCCCATAGATGCTATTTGCATCCTGTTTCCTGTAGGCCTGAGGCAGTGTTGTCTTTTGTCTGTTTGGTCAGAGCCCAATTTGGAGGGTCTTACTCTAGACTAAGTGGAGGTCACTGTGCCTGACTTCAATCGTCTGGAGGAGTGTAAGAGGCGGTGTTGCCCCCAGAGACACCCTGGTTCCCTTATGAGTCAGGATTCCGCCTGGAGACATGCACCCATGCTGGCTATTTTCACAGAGGCTGTTGGTTAAATTGTCAGTAGGCGACTGAACAGAGCAGTGAAGCAGAGATTACCCCCAGGATCGGGGGAGCAGGGGACGAGGACGAGGTTCTCAAAACTTAGGGATCTGGAGGTGATACCCTGCAGGGCTGGGACGCAGAGCCTGGAGGAGGAAATGCTGCTTGGCTAGTGCTGATGTCGCAGAGGGGGACCAGTGAGGCAGGTTCTGGGATTGCAAAACACCCAAGCAAAACAAAAAACCAAAAACAAAACAGCTGGATTCTGGAAAGGGTGGCCGCTCCCTAATGAAGGGCTGTTTCTAAGGGGAGACTCAAGGGCGCAGGAAGAAAAGGAAGGCTCACCTCCCCTTCTGCCTCTACACCGCCCCCCGTCTCCCTCTAGCTCCCCCTACTGGCAGAGCCCAACAGGGAGCGGTGGGCAAGGCAGGAAGGCTGAATGCCAAGTCCTTGGGGCATCACAGAGCAGTGTATAGAAAGGGTGGCTTTGGAACGAAGAGACAGCAACTTCATAGCCGGCGCGGGGGCTTTTCTTTCAGGCTCACATGATTTGTGTTCCCATCATGTGCTGCAGCCACAGTGGAATCTCAAAGGGTCACTCGGAGAGACCTCTGAGTACGATCTATTCGTTACTTCATGGCTTCACTAAACACATATTTTTGGATGCCGGGCATGTGCATGATTGTGGGGACGAGCCTTGAATGAAGCAGTTCTTGCCTACAAGGAGCTCCTACCACACACACACACACACACACACGTGCACACATGTGCGCGCACACACATATGCCACCCACACGCATGCACAGACGTGCTGGCGTGCACACACGGTGAACGAGGGCACTAGGGAAGCACTGAAAGCCATCTGGGCTTGAGAGCGGAGAGCTTTGTTCTTCTTGGCCACCCCTGCTGGAGGATGGTGTGGAAATGACTGTAGCTTTTCTTGCTGGAGAAGAAAGGAGGAGAAAGTGGCATTTACCGCGTCCTTGGCCTGGCGTGGAGATCATCGATTGTTCTGCTGCATGGATTTGCTCTCCCAGCAAGCAGTCTTCCTGATCGGGGGGCGGGGGAGGGCAAATCAAGAGGAGGTTGACCTTGACCGAATGCAATGAGAAAAGTGTAAAATAAATGAGGGCAGTCAATGCATGTTGGCCCTTCAGGGACCTCTGCTTTCCTCCCTGGGTGCGTGGAGGGTGGGGGGCTCTCCTTTTCTTTGAGACCTTTAGGTATTTGCTGGAAAACAGCTGAGGCTGAACTTTTTCTGACACATTGGGAAGGCACTCTATGCACTGTGGTTCTGTGTGAGGGGAGAGAGAGACCCTGCAGGTACGAGCTGCAGAGGTAGCCGTTTTTTGTGGCAAGTTTTCCACACTCACGTCCTCATTCGACGTTTACTGAGCACCTACCTCGTGCCAGTGACAAAGAGCAAACCAGACCCCAAGGCTTTTAGTCAGTGGATGGTGTATATATCTGAGGCTCACCCCATCCTTCCGATCTGCGGAAGTCAGAAGTCATCCAGACACCCCCTTTTTACATGTAATGGGCGTCACAAGGCAGAGAAGGCCTGCCATTAGTTATAGGACTGAGAGAAGCCATAGAACTTCTTCAGGCCTGTGTCCTCTCATCTTTGAAATGGGGAGTCACGTTAGGTTAGATCAGTCCAACCAGTGTCTATTGAGGGCTCCCTCTGTGCCAAGCACTGCGTTATTTCTAGGCTGTACCGGTGACCCATTTAATTTAGCATTTCTGAGATAGTCCTGAGTTCATATAATCTGCTTCATCTCGGTAAAGATGACTTCTAAACATATAACCAAATGTGACTTAATGTTTTCTATTTTCTGTAGACTTCTTATCTGAGTCAGAAGACCGTGAGATCAGGTGTGAAAGCGGCAGTGGCCATGGGGCTGAAATGCAGGTGTATCCGTTCGCTTAACTTAGTGTAACTGTGACTTCGCTACTTGTAACCATGAGGCTTAATCTTGCTGATGACCCTGTGGTCGGTCAGGCAGGGAGGGCAGATCTGGTCTGGACCAGCGTGGCCAGGGCTGGAAGTTCTCAGATGGCCTCGCTTTCAGGACTGGGGTGCCAGCCTGGATAGCGTGTTGCCTAGGTTCCTTCAACACGCAGTCCCTCGCCCTCCAGGAGGCCAGGCTGGGCTTGTTCCCACTGCAGTGGAAGGGCCCCCGGCAGCAGGAGAGGCCAAGGCTGGCAGCCCCGGGGCGTCTGCCCGTCTCAGCTTGAGCCTGCTTTGCTCTTGTCTCTTGGACCAAAGCAAGTGTCAAGGCCCAGCCAGAGTCAGCATGCGGGGTGGGCGGGCGGGCGTGCGGGCGTGCGTGCGTACGTGCGTGCGTGTGTGTGTGTGTGTGTCTCTCTGTCAAATAAATCAATAAAATCTTTTAAAAAAATAAATAAATAAAAAGGTGGCAAGATGAGTAGGCCACTCTTTAACAAACAAACAACAAAGGCCAGGCTGTATATTAGCATCAGAAAAGCAACCCACTTCAGTGCCTGCGTTCTGTCTGGGCCCATGGTGACCAGTGGCCATGGCCACGGTCAGTTACTTGAGTGGCAGCGATGCCAGGCCCCGGAGCTGCCCTTGCTGCCTGCCCGAAGGGCTGAGTCTCTCTGAGTCCCACCCCGGTCCCCAGCGCGCATTGTTCCCAGGCGTGGCATCCGTGACAACGTGGGCCTCATCCTACTGGATGACCCAGAAAGACAAGCTGTCGCCGCCCCACCCCCCCGCCGCCCCAACCAGCTCAGGGCTTTCCTCACGTTTGTGTGTAGAGGTTTTCAGGGGATGGGAGCGTCAGCTTCCATCCCAGCACTCAGAGGCTTTGCGGTGGGCTCTGCTCCGCAGTGAGCGTGCGAGTGGGGGTAGCCCAGTGGCTCGGTCCTGTGTGGCTGGGGGGTGGGGGCTGGGTGTCCGAGCCTGATGTTGGCACCGGGGGGAAAACAGCAGCTGGGGGGTTGCTGGGGTGGGAGGGGTGGGGAGAGAGAAGGAATCTGCAAAACCCTTAAACCCCTAAACGGAGCAAGTGTGTTTGAATGGGCCGCTTCTCCTGTCTGGAGGGGGGGACTTGAACAAAGCCCCCTTCCGGAAGGGGTGTCTGAGAGAGAGCACCAAGGCTCTGGAGTAGATTGAATTCATTTACTGCCAGTGGGAAACTGAAGTTTTGATGCCAGCCGTTTGGAGGGCTAACCACGGAGCTATGATTTTTCTTAAGAAGATAGAAATGCAAAGAAGCTATGGAGGTGCTTTCTCGACACCCCAAGCACCCAGTGGCAGGAAGGATTTCCCCTCACAGGACATTCTGAGCTTGGGCCTGACCACATGCTTAATTCTTCCTTTTTGAGCATTATAAACATGCCTTGGGCTCGCATTACCTCTCAGGGCCCCAGCAAGGCCAAGGTTTTATTGTTCGGTGCTTGTCAAGGTTCTGGTTAAAGATCAGGCTGCTACATGCTTGGGTTGGCCTCTGGTGGCTCCTTGGTGTGGCAGCAATGAGCAGTCAAAGGCTGGGTGTGGCCCAGGGCACCTGGCTTCTGCTGTCACTTAGCCATGGGGTGGCCGTTGGACACCCGTGTCTGGAGCTCATCTGTTCCAGATGGAGCCAGGTGGGGGCCGCCTAGGGGGCAGAGGGGCTCTGGTTGGATGTCCGTGGGGCTCTCCTCTGCCCCAGCTCTACCCAGCATCCTGGAGATCTGGAGCTTAGCAAGGGGAGGCCACCCAGACTGCCCACCGTCTGGTCCCACGGATTACAGCGAGAGCCTCCTAATGGTTTTTCACCTTCAGTCTTAGCCCGCCTCTCGTCCATTTTTCCCCCAGATGCTAGAAGAGTCCTTTCCAGAGAGGTCAAATCATGTTCTTCTGCTGAAAGCTGTCCAGAGGTCACCTGTCTCACGCCCGGCAAAAGCCAAAGCCTTCAGTTTGGGGTGGCCCACAAGGCCCTGGGGGATCTGCCTGTCTCCCCTTCCACCTTCCCCCCCTCAACTCCCTCCTGCTCCAGCCATGGCGCTCCGGCCGCTCCCCGAACACACCAAACACATGCACATCTGGCCTTCGCCTGGGCTGCTCCTCTGCCCGGGGCACTCTGCTGCTAGACGTCTGAAGGGATCACCCCTCGTCTCCCTCACTGCTCCCCTTCCTCTTGAAGCCCTCCTTTCCGGAGCATCCTCTAGGTTCTCTGAACCCCCTTCCTCACTTCCTTTTCCCCGTAGCATCTATGGCCAGCTAACAGACGCTGTATCTTGCACATGTGCGTTAGTGTCTGCCTCCCGGACTCGAGGGTAAGCTCTGTGACAACAGAGGTTTTGTTTCTCTTGCTGAGTCCTGTACCAGCAAGGCCTGGTCGATCTGTGCTTGGCACGCAGTAGGAGCTCGGTAAAAAATATTCATAGGGAGAAGGAACCCACACTGGAGAAGGCATTCCGGGGTGCGTTGAACTTGTCACTCCAAGCCTGGTGCTCCCACCGAGCCGCAGAAGCCGGACTCCTTCTCCCCCGACGACTGGCACAGGCTGCATGACGCGGCTCTGGGAGGCGGTCTCCTTCCCCAGGGCTCTCGGCTTCGACAGCCACCCCCTGGGAATGGCCAGAGCTGTCTGGTCCGCTCTTCTTTCCATGAACACGCCTCTTGGAACAAGGAGGATGGCCTGTTTCCATGGCATCTATTAGAACTCCCTGGTATAGTGGTGAGAAGCTTTCCCCAGAACATTGCCTGAGTCCCAGCTTCACTGTAGTGGGGGCAGGTGCGCTTGGGGGCACGTGGGGGCATCCTGGGGGGCAGATGAAGCTCTTTGCCCCATCATAGCAGTGCACAGCACACACACATGTGCAGGTGGTCCCATGGAGTACAGTGGCCTCTCGGCATGCTTCCCTGACATCCGGACATACCTTCCTTCCCCACACCCCTCCGCAGGTGGCCCTGGCAGTAGCCTGGGCCTGACGCAGTGCTGCTGTGGGAGAAGGAGACCCTCAGAATCACTGTGGTCCTTCAACATGGGGTGATGCCGGCAGATGCAGCACATGTCATATGGCATTTTCTGTAACAAGATCTGCTATTTATAGAGTATCTGCTACATGCCAGGTGTTTCACACATACCTTTAATCTTTATAGGAATTCCCCAAGAAGGCATAATTCTTCCTCTTTAATGAGGAAACTGAGGCTCAGAGAGGTTCCAGGGCTAGTCCAAGGCTGATTAGGAAAGTAATAGTAGAACTGGGTTTCTGCCAAGGTCTGGCTCTGAACACCATGTACCTAATGGAGGTTGTGCACTGCACAGCTCTGAAGGCTTCATGATTGATGCCTCCTATGTATAGTCTGCATGGCTGTACATAGCCGCCTTATCTGCTGGCAGTAGTATTTGGCTTGGGAGGCCAGTTATGTCAGTTAGGATGCATCACACTTCAAGGAATAGAAAGGCTGAATAGAAAGGCTGAGCTCTTGGGGGTTTAAATAAAATGGAGTTTTCATTTTCTCACATAGCCAAATGTCATCTGGAGGTAGGTGGCTGCAGAGATTGGTGTTGCAGCTCAACGATGCTGGGTTTAGTGTCTCAGAAATTCTCTTGGCCTTTTCCTCATGGTTGCAGGGTGGCTGCAATCACTTGAACATCACATCTGTCTTCCAAGAGAAAGAAATCGGGGAGGGGGACCTCAGTCACATCTGCTCCCTTTTTATCATGAAAGCTAAACTTTCCCAGACCTCCATCTCCACCTCCCATAAGATCTCTGCTCCTGATTCATCAACCAGAGCTGTGTCACAGGACTGCACCTAGCTGTAGACTGTGAAAGACAGTATTTTACATTTCAAGGCTTTGAAAGGGTAAGACTGCAAAGGACAGGGTTGGGGAGGGAACTCTGGGACTACTGTGTAGCCATAGGGGTAGTTTTGATTTCCTGGCCAGAAGTGTTTCTAGCAGATGATTCTGTGGCCAGCAGTGACCCGTTCTTTATTGGCCATGCTGAGCCCATAGGACTTATTTGTCCTCCTGGGCTGAAGCACATATGAGGAATCAGAAGGTAAGAAGATGTTCTGATAGGGTTTGTGACTCCCTGAAACAGGAGTGATTCTAGGTCCTTTGTACTCAAAGCATCATTACTTTCCGGGAGCTGCTTAGAAATGCAGGATCTCAGGGCCCACCCTAGACCTACTAGATCGGGATCTGCACTTCAGCACAGCCCCCCAGTGATCTGTGTGCACATTATTGTTTGAGAAGCACTGTTTCTAGAACATAGACTGAGAATAAGACGGCCTTCCTAACTTCAGCCAAAGTTCTCACGGCCATCAGCTCTAGGATGACTGCCTCAGGTTTGCCCAGGACTGTCCTGGTTACAGGATAGAGAGTCCCATGTCCTGGGAACCTCCCTAGGCCCCGGTCCTGGGCAAACTACCCTGTCAGTTCTTTTCTGCGGGGCTCTACTCTCCCTCTGCCTCTACTAAGGCCCAGCCTATAACTGAAAGGTGGGAAGCCTAGATAGCTTCCTTGGAGAAGTCAGCCTAAGACAGACAGAAGGCCTTGCCTTTAGAATATGGGGCCAAACCAGGCCTGAGGCAGGACCGGTGAGTTTAGGAATATGGCAGGACCCTGCCCTCCCGGCAAGGAGATGGTTAAGAGCCCTGTGGGCTTTTTATCCTGGTGGTTCAGAGCTATCATTACTGGACTTAATAGTCTATCAACAGCCAGCATGAAGGGGCTTGGGATTAAGAACCTGGTAACACAGCAGATTAACTCTTTCCTCACTTCTTTCTTTCACCCCTTCATGTTTCTTTCTTGCTTCTGCCAAGAAAACAAAAGAGAAATGCCCAAATCCCACACAGGAAGCAGTTGTCGTGAGTAGCATTGGTGACTCAGAGTTCTTTTTTAGTCCTGCCAGCCAAGAGCAACAGGAATGAGCTGGAGTGATCTGATGTATTAGTGGAAAAACAAAACAACAACAAAAAAAATAGCTTTTCCTGACCTTGAACCTCCTGTGAGTCCTCCCTTTTCTGCCTCCCAGCCTCCTTTTTCATGACCTGGCCAGCCCACGCGGCTGCCTGAAAGGCCCTGTCTGGGGGGCCCGAGGGATGACTGATGTCTCAGGCCTCGGGCTCCTTTAACAGATATGTGCCCTAGGCCTTCTGGATGGAATAGGAAAGAGAAGACAGGGCCTGACTCCCGCAGTGGGTAACATGGTGTGATGCGCTAGAACTTCCGTCTGTTCCCTCTGGGAGGGGACGAGACATCCAAGAGCGGCCGGGGCAACTTGAGAATGTTGATTTGGTCCTTCAGTTTGGTCATTCTGAGGGTGAGCCCGGTGGCTCCTAGGAGCTTCGCGGACCTCTCCCACACTGCTGTGGAAGGAGAATACTTCTCCCAGGGCGTTAAGCCAGGTTGCCACGGCCCAGTGTGTTTGCATTTGCCTCCTTCGCCACTTTGCTATTGTATGAGAGATGTTTCAGATTCAGGGAAATGACAGACCCAGGAGCCTCCCTGTAGAGTTTGCTGGGATGCTCTGGATCCTTCTGCCGCCTACAAGGACAGCTGTGGGGTATCAGTGTTGTTCCTCAGTCCAAGCCTCTGTTCCTGAGTTTCTCCAGTGCCTTTTCTCAGAACACTGTATAAAGCGTTTGTGGATGTTCCGTATTCCCAGACACAGGCCAGGGCTGTGGAGAGTCAGCAGTCGTGACAAAGGGCACAGATGACAAGGTGAATGGAAGATGACATGTTAGGCCCCATTTGCCAACAGCAGACAGACAAGGGCACCCACCCCACACACACACCCCAGTCTCAGCCCTGGACCGTGAAGGCCCTCTGTTGTGCGGAACTAGAATCTATAGCATGGCCAGCCCAGCAGGACCGTCCCGGGGGGAGCCATGGCTTGCTGACTGGGGTACGGTGAGATGAGGGGCTGTCTGTTGTCTGGACCCTTCGTTGTATTTGTCTCTAAGAATTTGTGGCCCAAGTGGAAGAGCTGCATTTCTATTTGTAGTACCGTAAGGAGCAGCTCTTTCGAAATGGTCAGTGGCCTTTAGAACCACATGTTTTCACCTGTGGTAACCGTCAAACCTCTTCCAGTCGGGAGATCTGTCCTCTGAGGGCGCTCACTGTGTTGATGTCACCGAGGGCTATGTGAGGGCTGTGCGTGAAGTGGGAGGGGCTGGCGGTGGACTGTTACCTTTCAAACCTTGGTTTGGGTTTGTTCAACATTCAATAGTTCATCTGTCCTCTCACTAGACAGCAGGGACCAATTGGAGCATGAAGGCCGTGGGTCCCCATTGTGTTTTCCTGACTACCCGAGGCAAAGCTTCTCACATTGGGGCATGCGTAGAATCACCTGGAAAGCTTGGTAGCCCTGGTGGCTGGGCCCCACCTTCAGAGATTTATATGCAGTGGATGTGGAATGGGGCCTGAGAATTGATATTTCTATTTTGGGGGCAGGGATGGGGCAGAGGGAGAGAGAGAATCCTCAGCAGCTTCCTACCCCCAGCACGGAGCCCAGTGCGGTGCTCGATCTCATGACCTCGAGATCACGACCTGAGCTGAAATCAAGAGCCAGACGCCTAAGTGACTGAGCAACCCGGCCGCCCCTGAGAAGGGACATTTTTGACCAGCTCCCAGGTGATGTCAGTCGGCTGCTCCGGGGGCCACACTCTGAGGGACACTGGTCCAAGAGATGTGCCAGAGAGCCTGACCCTCAGTCAGTCCCCCTGAGCACTGATGGAACGTGCCAGGATAAGAACTTGGCGTGTTGTCCACCTCTCCTCTTGAGCCTAACTCTTAATCTCCTGCCCTGACTCCTCATTTACAGAGGGAGTTCGGACACCGTCTTGGAGTATGAAGCAAGAGTCCTATATGCCAGGGGATTGAGTAGCGTGACGGCCCCCAATACTCGCTCTTCCATCCAACCCCCCCCAGGGGACCTTGGGGGCCTGGGAGCCCCGCCTGGTGCCGCGGTAGCAGCGAGCTTGCCTCTGGAGTGACGCCCTTCAGGGGTCTCTGGAGGTGCAGGAACAAACCAGAAGAGAAAATTACATTTGAAATAATTTATTTTCACATGCAGGGGAGAAATCACATTTGGTCTAGATTCATGTAAAGAAAACAGAGATTAGATTTTTTAAAATGTGTTGCTGGCAAGAGAGAAGAGCAGACGGGTTTGGATAAAATACATGTTCTGTTGAACCTGGCCATCAGTCCCAGATTGCATTTGAAGGGCTTTTGGGGTAGGCTATGAAGGAGAATCAAGCCTGGGTATTATTTTCACTTTTTCTTCTTTTGAAATACTTCCTAGGTTGGGGTTTAGAGTAACAGAAACATCTGGACTGGAGGAGAGAGAGGTTGTTCCTGGGATTTCGAGCTTTTGGAGTCTGTTCTGTAGGAGGCTGGTTTAGAAGTCTCATCTGAGGAAGAAGAGGGGATTCTTTTGGGATTTCTGGCCAAACTATCGATCAGGCTGGGAAAGGCAATGAGGGGGGCTGGAATAAGAGGTCCCCAAGCAGTGTGAAGGTCACGCCGGCCCTGCAAATGGCCACACGTCAAAGGCTTCCTCTGTAGACGCTCCGTGTGGCTGAAGGCCAGTTCAGGTTTAAACCTCTCACAAAGACGACTAGAGAAGCAACAGTAACAACAGCTCTGGTTTATTAGGTCCTCACCATGTACCTGGCTGTCTGCCCACCATCATATTACATCTTCATTTAGTTGCACAAAGTAGGTATTATCAGTTGTCTCCAGTTCACAGATGAGGAAACTAGAGAGAAGGAAAGGAGTTTTCCCAAAGCCCTGCAGCTGTGAGCCTCTCACAGCCAGGCCAGGCGTGAGTTCAGATGATGATAACCATCAGTAGCATTATAAATAAAGAGCTGTAGTTGCGTGTGTGAAGACTTATTAGGTGGAATCCCACAAAAGAGCTATTTTTATAGGTAAAAAATGGCTGGATATGGCAATTTCATGTGGTTTAACCAAATGTGTGTGTGTGTGTGTGTGTGTGTACACACACATTGGTAAAGACCTGCATTCCAGAGGCTGTTTTGAGAGACTGGTTACGTCAGAGGAACAAGAAGGGGCGGGCATGTGACAGGTAGAAGACAAGAAGGACTTTGAGTGCATTTGTGATTGTTTCCTTAAGCTGCATGGGCACTACGCACATATCCATCGTATTATGCTTTCTGACTTTTTGTTTTAGTTATCTGTTGCTGCATAACAAATCGCCTCAGAATTTAGTGGCTGTGAAAATTATACCCACTGATGATCTCAGTGTCTGTGACTCGGGAATCTGGGCACAGCTTAGCTGGGCTCCCTCTTCACTGTATCAAAGCTGGGGATGCTGTCATCTCAAGGCTCAACTGGGCATGGCTTTACTTCCAAGCTCACTTGTGTGGCTGTTGGAGGGCCTCAGAAAGTTCACTTCCAAGCTCACTCATGTAGTTCTTGGCAGGATTTGGATTTTCATGGGCTGTTGGACCAAGGGCCTCAATTCCTCATTGGCTGTTGCCCAAAGGCCAGCCTCAGTTCCTTGCTCTATGGCCCACTCCATGGGGCAACTTACAACACGGCAGCCAGATTTATCAGAGTGAAGACTCTGACAGCCAAAGAGGGGGCTGGGGTCACAGTCGTGGTCTTTTATAACCTACTTATGAAAGAGATATCCCATCATTTGTGCTGTGTTCTATTTATTAAAAGCCAGTCACTAGGTCCAGACCACTCAGGGAGAGGATTACACCAAGACATGAGTACCAGGAGGTGAGGAACAATGGGTACATCTTACAGGTCCGCCTACAACAACATGTCTGAAATATTTTATAATAAGTCTTAAAAAGAAAAAAATTGATTTACAGGTAAAATATAGCTGATTGCTGGCATTATAAGCTCTCTGGTTCTCAGTGGTACTCACATATTTGCTGCTAAATCTTGGCTTATCCTTCCCACCCCCACCTAACTCTCTCCATAGCCCATTATGATCAACAACAAAATCAATTCAGGGTGTTTTCTTATTACTGGATTTAGAGAGATATCAGTATCCTACCAAAAGTGTCTTTCCTTTCTTCACCTATACCTTTGACTATGTTGGTGATAACAGTACATTCTAGAAGTCTATTCTCCAAGGCTCCCTGTTGGCCAGAGCAGTGGGATGTGTATCCCACTGCTTCGTAGCCAGAGTTGAATTTTGACTCCAGCTCTACCCCTGACCAACTAGGCGACTTTGGGAAAGTTATTCACACTCTCTGAATATTAGTCTGCTCATCGAATGAATGAGAGGAACGACACCCATCTCAAAGATTCCTGGAAGATTAAATCCATGAGTAAACACATGTAAGTTGGTAGGGCAGTGCCCTTCACATGGTAGGGATTGGATAAGGTGAGGAAAGGTTCTTTCAGATCACTTACCTGCATCACATGTGGTTTATTACTTCATGAGTGGGCTAGGCAAACTGTGTTTTGGAAGGTGACAAGTGTGGGATGCCACAAAAAGAGAGTGTTCCTCAAGATTTCTCATTTGATCCCAAGATTATTTTCTTTGAAGTTTGTTTCATTTGTTCTCTGATGCATTTGTTTGTTCCTATACTCATTCATTCAATAAACAGTATATCTTAAAATGAAGACCAGTCTTCTTCAAAACTCTAATGCCATTTGATTTCCCAGGGACGGGAAAGGGAATTTGAGTTACTTGTGAATTTGAGTTACTCATGTCCAGTTCAGCAAAAGCATCAGAGGTGCCTCAAATCTACCTCTTCCCAGTGTGGCTGCCTGGAAGGGCTGTTCCATCAAGTGGAGATGCCCCAATGAATGCTGGCCTTTGGGGAGTTTTGCTTAGCCCAGGAGAGGAGCTAATGGCCTAAAGGAAATGCAGCATCACGGGATGGAAATCCATGTAGACCTGTCTTTGTGGTCCTACTCAGCGTGGCTTGGCGGACTTTCGAGTTGATTCGTAGCAGTGACTTGTGGATCACAGGCTAGCCCCTGGAAGGAAGCCTCAGGATTGGGTTTGCTAGATTCTTCTGTAACTGAAAGAGTCCTTTCCCTTCTTTGAACTTCCAGTGAGGTTAGAAGAATCTCCACGTTCAGAACCAGGCAAAAGCTCCCCATACCTTGCTGTCCTTGGGAAACCTATGGGGTTCTCTTAGTTCAGCTTTTCATGTAAGAAAGACTGTGTAATGTGTACATCTTGAATCATCCTGCTATTACATGATGGGCAGCCTCATGATATCGGGATGACGTAAATATTCTCACTTGCCAGCTTTAACTCCAGCACTCAGTTCAGCACTGTGTAGGCATATAAACACACTTCAAACAGCCTTCGGCTTGAAAACAGACTCCACTGGTCTCAGTGTAAAGATTTGGGAGGGCTGAATGCTCCCTTATTTTCTCTCTGCCTGGAACAAAGCCTCCTATTGTCTCTCAGGTGATCACATTTTTCAGCCATTCAGATATAAGTTTGTTCTTAAGCACTGAATTCAACTGTAGAGGCCCACCGTGCTGCCTCAGCCTGACTGAAGGAGGCCCAGCGACAGCACAGGTTAACAGTCCCACCCAGAGGCCTTTCCCCGCTTGGCCTCCCAGTGGCCTTGAAATGATGGTGACCTTCAGCATCCTAAGAGCGATCTCTCAAAGTACTCATCCAAGGAGAATGTCACCCAACCCCATGCCTATCCCCTGGTCCTGCTCAAGAGCAACGCCCATGTCTTTACAAGTAGTTCATTCTCAGTAATGAACCTGACACGAAGGGATGGCCAACGAGGCCCGGTTTATAGAGAAAGCCTTGGGCATCCCTCTGCCCTGCCAAGTTTGTCATCCAAGACATAAGGTCAGTGGGTCTTGTCTTGCTCTGACTCCCCTTGAATTTCCCATTGACACCATATTCCTTGGCTGAACAGATGTCACTGCTGTGTAGTAGTGAGAAACCTAGCTGTGGTGATAAAGCAGGCAGAAATAGAAAGTATCTCAGTCCCAATGCTTGTGGGCTTCTCTTACTTTTGCCAGATTACCCACTGGGGACGGGTACAGAGGTGCTGTGTCTACTCCATTGTCTGGGAAGGGGAAGAGGGTTCACACAAGTTTCAAGAGTATATTGAGATGCAGAGTCCCCTTTTATAGGGCCTTGTGGGGAGGGAGAGCAAAGTGGAGCCCTCTTTCCTGCAATCCCAGCTTTTGACTTTTCCAGGCAGTAGGTAGAGTCACTTTGTGGTCTACATACCTGCAGGTGTGCATGTAGCGCGCGCACACACACACACACACACACACACACATCTTGTGTCTTCCCAAAGTGTGGCTTGGCAGGGCTGGGTTCAGGATTGGAGAGCCCCCCCACTTCTCGGTGTCTCCTTTTAGAAAATAAATGACCCAGGCTCACAGGAGAAGTTTTAATGAGAAAAAGGAGACACTGAGGCAGTCAGGAAAGAGACCCTTTCCCTATAGACAGAAACTACGATGTTAATCTCCCAAAATAGTGCAATAAATATTGAAAAGTCTCAAGGGTTGTGAGAAGGAATGTTAGGGATTGGGGCCACGTTTGTCTCAGAATGATACAGGGGAGTCTAAATGTATATCTTGGTCAGGAACAGAATCCTAGTCCACATGAACCAGAGTCTAAAATTTCTGGCTTTTATCTTTCCTGTTACTTGTTCTCTGCCTTTTCCTTACGTGTCTGTGTGTGCATGCATAATAGCGAAAAACCCTATAGTATCGCCCCAAGTGGTAAACTCTGTAAAGGGATTGTGGATGACTATCTTCATGTTTCCTTTCCCCAAAGGTAAACCCTGAATCGAGGGCTGAAGTGCAAGCAGTTTGAGAGGTGAAGGAAACAGTGGCAGCAGAGGGCTAAGAGTGTTGGGGGAGGGAATAAAGCCATTAAGCGAATTACCTCTGGGAGCAACTAGAGCTGATTCCCAAGGGAGACTGTGGGATTTAGTGTAGATCATTCAGAGTGCTCCCATCTGAGGGGTGAGGGAGCTGGGGTATTAATACTCCTACTCCCAGGAGTTGTTTGTTAAGAGATGCTGCTGGGGGTTGCTAATTCCCCAGCATGTTTGGCCAGGCCTATGGATAGCGTGGCCTTTCTCAGTTATGGGGCGTGGGAGCGGGAAGCCAGGCACAGCAATTTAGAGAGTGGCCTTCGGAAGTCAGCTGCAGTGCACCTGGGTGAGAGGTACAAGAGCTCTCCAGAGGTCACTGCTGGTGGCTGCTGTGGTCTCATAGGGGTATGCATGTAGTTTGTTGGGGACAGAGACTTTCCCCCAGTTATGGTCTCTATAAATACTTCTACCTTTAATGAAATATAATTGAAGATTTGGAATAATAAAAAGTTTTAAAGAAAGAGAGCTTTAAAAAAAAACACAAAGGATAGTGGTGTGGGTTCCCTGGTCTACACATGAGTCATAATTAATCATACTGTATATTTAAAACCTGTGCATTTCACTGTATGCAAATTATGCCTACATTCAAAAAGAAGCAGGTATAAAATTCCAGATCTTGATACCTTTCAGTAGCTGCCTCAGTTCCTGCATATTTGGGGTATACTTGCCCGAAGCCCTGCAATTCTTCCTGGATTGTGGACCAACTGTTGAAGCCTTTTCTCTAGAATGTCAGTTAGGCAATGTTGAAATGGGGTGCGGGCAAATCAGTATACTGAACTCCGGGTTGTGACTCCCCAGTAACAAAGCAGTTCCTTCAGCTACTTCTGTGCCGTGGTTTGAGCCATGCCACCCTCGCTTAGGTTCTCCTTGTGACTATGGCATGCATTTTGCAAGGGACATGACTAGTAGTTCCATACATGAGGCCACAGGTTGACCATCTGCAGTGCAAAAGAAATAGACAGAGAAAGGGGCTGATCTTACGAATTAACCTCTCTGGTCAAGCTAGTGGAGTCCACCTGCCACAGCTGGGTAGGGAAATGAGGATGAGGTGATGTTTCAGGCTAGGCACCAGGCCAGGTTCAAGTTCAATGCCGGCTGTATAGTGGGCACTCAATAAATGTTCGATGGGTGAAGTAGATTCCCTCCAGCTCCCTGGCATTGCCTGGGAGCAGCTGCACACAGACAGGGTGGAAGTGAGCAAGGCACCTGTAATAGGGAAGCTGTCGGGCTATTCTGTTCTTTCTCCAAGGATCCAGATCACAGTGGAGGGCTTTCCTAATGACTTTTCAATTAATTGACTTGATGCTCGCGGGTAGAGGGCCAGAGGCTGAGAAAAGATGAAAGGCATTGAAGAGGAAAAGCTTTGACATCACTGCAGTCCTGTTCAGATTCAGAAAGGTTTTTTTGGGGGGGGCTTTATATCTTAACCACAAAAATCTCACAGGGTTGATCAGTCACGCAAGGAAATTTTTGTCATTCTCTGGGATTGGTGAGTGAGGAGAGGTTGGATGGAAAGCCAGGAAGGAAGGGCGGGGTGTGGTTTCTGGGGGTGGCAAGTGCATGCGATGGTGGGAGGGGCAGAAGAGGAAAGGCACGTGCAGAGGGGCAGAGGCTGCCGGTGGTGTGTAGGTGAGAGTCCCATATTCAGGGCAGTGGCTACAGAGCTCAGTATCCATGTGTGATTTTCCAAGCTGTTGTGTTTTTCCAGACTCATTGTCTAGATCTTACTGTGTGTGTTCCTAAAGCTAATCTAATCTAGGCATTTGGGCTGATACCACCAGACCACTTGGATATGCATGCACGCGCACGCCCCTTGGCACCTTATTCACGCAAAACCTAATTAATCAGAAAACTCGGAGAAGTACAGTAACATTACAGGTGTGTAATGAGTAGAATGGTAGAAATAGAAGCCTAGGAAGCAACGATTATTTTCTTCTACCGGTGAGGAAATGGAGGCTCATACTGGAAACTGACCTCTCATCTGCCAAGACCAAGGTTTTTAACTGGGTACGAGTAACATTTGGGTCCCGCTAAGTCTTGGCTGTGGCAGACTGTCTTGGGAGGTTTGGCAGCATTCCTGGCCTCTGACCACTAGGTGCTGGTATCCCTTCCCCCTTGTTCTGATCAGAAATATCTCCAGACATTGCTGATGTCCCCTGAGGGGCAAAGGCAGCCTACACAGAAGAACCACTGGCCTAGATAGAAGCCTAGTGGGTTCCCGAATCCCGCAGTCACCGTAGTGCTCTGTGTGACTTAAGGGTTTCATATGATGACTCCTGCGTGGCTTCAGAGTTCCGTACACACATTGAGATGGAATGATCATACGGGCTGCTACCGTACAGATTTGGCCAGAATGTTTGTCTTCCTGGGGTCTACGTTCCCACACAGCTCTAAATCACATGGTGTTTTTCAGCCTGGGTTTGCTTAGAACCCATGAAATTGCCATATATATTTTGTGTGTGTGTGTCCCAATTGGTCAAATATCAGCAGGTTTTTTAAAGATTTTATTTATTTATTTGACAGAGAGAGATCACAAGTAGGCAGAGAAGCAGGCAGAGAGAGAGAGAGAGAGAGGAGGAAGCAGGCTCCCCGCTGAGCAGAGAGCCCGACGCGGGACTCGATCCCAGGACCCTGAGATCATGATCTGAGCCGAAGGCAGCGGCTTAACCCACCGAGCCACCCAGCCGCCCATCAGCAGTTTTTATACGGTTCCCCCTATAGACCAGACTTGAAGGGTTATGCCCTGAACACTTTCCGAGATGCCCTAGTTCTTGAATGTGGAAATGTTTGTTTAGGCTCGTGACTTTTCTCCGTCCCATTTCTAAGGCAAGTCCAATGTTGTCCGTGTAGAGCCTCATACCACAGGCTAACCACATTGCAAAATCCCCCTCAAGATTTCTCTCTCACCCTGTGGTAAATTAAATATGGCCACACATTCTTTGCAGTGACTCCCATGAAGAGGCAGAGTCTGTCCTCCACCCTGCTGGGTCTGGGCTGACCTCGTGGCTGGCTTTGAGCAGTTCAGTGTGCAGAAGCGGTGGTGGTCAAGTTCCAGAGCCTAGACCTCTAACTGGCCCAGCAGCTTCCGCCTTGGACTTCTTGACCCCTGTCCCGAGACTGCCATGTGAGGAAGCTGGTATAGCTTCCTGGAGAATGAGTGGCCGTGTGGGAAGAGAGCCAAGGCACCCCCGCTAATGGCCAACACCACCAAAGAGACATGTAAATGGGGCCCTCTTGGACCTTCTAGTCTGCCCAGCCTCCAGCTAAATCCAGTCAAATGGGTACAGCCAGGCAAAAGCCATGGAAGAACCACCCCACAGATCCACATGATCATGAGAAAGAATAAATCATTGTTTGAAGCCAGTAAGATTGGGGATGGTTTGTTATAAGGCAGTAGATAACTGATACATATTTCGTGGCAATTTTATAGTTTTTAACAACCTGTTAGAACATAACTTCAAGTAGTGAGCAACAAAGCCATGTCCCCTGGACTTCTAGCTGGTTGGCTGGCACATCCCTCACAAGCCAGGTGTCCCAGGCCCTCATCCCAGCCTCACAGGGGCCACCATTCAGTTCCATTCTTCAAGAATCCCTCTGACTTCTATATTTGGAAGCCACAAGAAAGGGTCAAGAATGCGTGAGTAAAGCTATAAAGGTCAAGTGCATGGCAGCTCTGTGTGGTGGATGTCTCACATGTCAGGCTCCACACAGAGATGTCACCCCTAGACACCCAGGTGTCACCATGCTCAGGTCACCCATGACCCATTCCCTAGGTGTGGTTGTATAACTGAAAATGTCTTAAGCTTCCATTTCCCACCATTAGAGTTTGGAAGTGGGTATTTCCAACTGAGAATTTCCTCACAAGTGGTGGCCAATAATTGACTTTCTACCTTAATGGTTTCATGAACCATCTCTTTGATCTATAGCACATGCCTTAGGAAGCCCTTTCTTTATTAGCTAAGAAAAACTGTAGCTAGTACTCGTTTCAATCATTCTTTCGGAGTTACTTCTTTAATGCTGCACCTGCCAGACCCCACTGAACTCTGCCCATGCGAGAGGAGCGGTTCTGTCTTTCTCTTTGCTCGTGGTGTCCCCAACGCATAGCATGGGGATTGGTTCCTGGCTGTTCCTCAGTGCATTTGTTGGGTGAATGAATGAATGAGGAAATGAATGAATTATAGGAGCTGGAGGAGAGCTTGTTATTCTCGACCTTCCTTCCATCTCCTGCTCTGCTTGATGAGTGAGGACGCTGAGATTCGGGGATAATTAGCATTTGTTTTGTTTTTTTTTTTAATTCCAGGATTTTATTCCTTTAAAAAGCCTCTTGACACATCCGATTATCCTATCTGTCACAGCCTGTGATTATGGGAGAAGAAAAACCGAGGAGTCCTTCTTGGGCTCATTGGGATGGACTAGGAATATCCCTGACTTTGGGCTGGCCTCGTGCCACTGAGAGACGACTTCCGCCCACCCCGCTAGGCCCCTTGACTCCCTGAAGGGCTGCCAGGCCCACCGGGGCACTGAGTGGGCACCAGAAGTACCCCCTCACAGTCACATTCTTATTACTGCTCGTCAGCCTGTCAAGCCGAGCCCTTTTCTCTGCTCTCCGATGTGAAAGCAAAATGGCCTTTTCTGATACGAAGCTAATAATAGGTCTCATCTTGATTCTACTTAACACTGAACTAAAGATTTGGCCTCTAGGGTGAGGCTTATAGTTAATTCATTTACTTTAAAAATAATTACAGAAGCCATAAAAGAAATGTCCCAGTGCGGGCCAAGAGTGGTCTGATTCTCGGTGTTTCTCAGTAACCCACTGTGTGCTGGGTGCCCGAGAGAACAAGAACATGGCACCTCTGTGTGAAGGCCGGGGCGGAGGGCGATGCTCGATCGGAATTTCTGTGCAGTCCCTCTGGACAGGAGCAGCTCTGCCCCTCCCCTGTCGCAGCCGCTCACTTCATTTTCTGTGATGACCTAAATGAGAAAGACAGTTGCCTTCCTTCCCCCTCGCCTTGGTCCCCCACGTGGACACACAGGCTGTATCCCTGGCAGACCGCACTGGGGTCGTGTGCTGTCTCATCTACTCAGGAATGATCTATAGCTTCGAAGGGGAAAATAAATAAACAAGCCAAGTCTGGCCCTGCCCTTTGTCCAGGAGGAAATGGATGGGTTCCCCGGCTTCCACGCCCCCTCTGTGCTACCCTTCCCCCCCCAACCCCCCACCCCCAGCCCGGGGAGAGGCCAGCCAGCAGCCAGTGAGGAGAAGAATGTTCCCAGCTGTGTGCATGCATGTGCACGTGCCTGGTTGTGTCTGTGTGAGAGAGCCAGAGGGAGCGAGGAGAGAGAGGGGGAGCAGCAGGGGAAGAGAAGCGGGGAGAGGGAGGGAATTGGAGGGAGAAGGGGAAGGGAGAGATGGAAAGAAGATGGGGGCCTTCAGTTTCAGGTGTGAATCAAGCTGTTAAAGGATGCTTTTCCTTCCCTAGTTTCCCCTTCTCTTCCTTCCAGAAATAGTTGTCAGTCCCCCCCACAACCCTCCACCCAGTCATGCTGTCCGACTACACTCAAGAAGCACCAGCATGAAGGGCAGGTGGTCCTTCCGAGGGTCCTTCCATCAGCCCGATGTCTTCCTGGCTGCCACCGAGGCCGGGGAGGCCGGGGAGGGGGGATCCGCCTTGCTGGCATCCTGGTGAGCTCACGCAAGGGACGCCGACTCGTGGCTGGGCGCACCGGTCAGAGCTGGCCATGTGTCCGCTCTTGAAGCCCCAGAGCGGCGTCTTGGGGAGCTGTCCCAATTACAAAGCGGTCCCGGGAGGCCTCCCCCACCTCCAGACAGGCTGCACGAATGTTGGTACCAGCGCGGGGGAGAACCCATGTGGTTTGTCATGTGTGTTATCACTATTTACGGTAAAAATTAAGTGAGATCATCTATATCAAGCATATAGCACATAGTGAGTGCTCGGGAAATATTAGTTAGGATTATCAGATAGCACAACAATAAGAGCTAACAATTTTTCTAGCCTTGCGTCCCCAGTGCTAGGCTAAGCGAATCTTAGAACACTCTTGTGCCGTTTCATCCCCTTGTGACAGATGCCACGCGCGCCCAGGCCCGGTGTGCCCCCGCCACGCTGGCCCGTCGCCAGCTTTTATTTGCACGTGCAGCGCCCTCCTCACTCTTGTCCCCCTCACTTCATCCTTCAGAACCCGACTCTGACTTCAGGGCTCCCTTCGTCTCCCCATCTTCCTGTATCGCAACACCCTCTTTTCCTTGGTCGTGGCCGCTCTTCTCACAACGGAGAAGTCTTGTTTGATGAGTCCCTTGCTTTCTCTCTGCTTCCCTCACTGAACTAAGGGGTCCGGAGGGCCACGGCCACGTCCGGTGTTGTTTGCCTTTGTATCCTCAGCATTCAGCAGGACACCTGCCCGGCTCAGGGTAGGTGTGCAAAAAGAACTTGTGGGTTCACAGATGGCTGGTGTATCTGGAATGTCTGAGATGAGTATCTGGCCGCAGGGTAGGCTCTGGCCAGGGATCACCTTGCCTCACTCTCTTGGTTGCCAAGTCGTATTTGCACACCATCACGTGCCAGGTTGTGCTCCAGACCTGAGCATTGGCCTTTCTCATTCCAGACAGTTGTGCCTTCGTGGGAATCTCAGTGCAGAGAGGCCCAGATCCACTGCACAGCAAGAAGAGTTAGTGTCTGTTGTAGCTGATTCTTTGGCCTCGTGGCACAGAGCAGAAAGATGTAGAAGGATCCTGGGCATTCAGTAGTTCTCTTGTTGTCCAGAGGATCCAGGAAATGCTATTCCTTTGATGGCATTTGCGGAATACCTAGGATGGGCTCCCTCACTATGCTCAGTCACCTGAATTGGTTGGATCTAAGACCCATAGCATACTCAATCATGGAGATACTCACCGCCAAGTAATTTACTATGACAGATCGTCAACCA
The DNA here is from genome assembly GCF_020171115.1 of Neogale vison. Taxonomy (NCBI): domain Eukaryota; kingdom Metazoa; phylum Chordata; class Mammalia; order Carnivora; family Mustelidae; genus Neogale; species Neogale vison. The sequence goes on along the minus strand of NC_058105.1, from coordinate 118,163,043 downwards.
ATAAACAAACGGTATGTGAATTCAGGAACTTAGTTTTGCATCATCGAAGGTAAAGGTTAAGAAGTGGTTAGGTTTCCGTCTCTTCCCGCCTTTCAGACATGGCTTGAATTTTTCTCAGAAAAATCGGTAAGGCAAATCTCAATTTTTTTTCTTCTCCCTCCACCTTTGTCCTGGCCAAAGGGTGAACTCTGGGAAGATCTCATGAATGGTGTTCTAAACAACTTTCTCTTGATTAAATAACCCTTCTCCCAAGGGCTACTTGGTGTGGTTTAAATTACTTAAAAAACAAAACAAACAATCCAGGGCAAGAGAATCAGTTTGAGAAAATTGGAGGTTACCAACAGACTTGCCCTGTGCAGCTGGGAGAGATGGAAAAGCACAGGCTCCAAGCACCAAAGAGGGTAGAGAAGCGTGTCGCAAGTGCCATTAAGAAAACACATCTGCACACTGTCAGCGGTGAGGATAAACACATGATTGTTTTCCCTTTCACAAGGAGCAGTGACGAGGAGAGGCGACTTGATGGACCCCATCCAGGTCTGCTCAATTTACATCATCTTAAGGTTGAGGGATGGGCACTTATCCAGCCTTGAAGCATTCCCAGAATCTCTCATCAGAAGGAAATCTTCAAAGAAAACAAATAGTATATCCATTCTCCTCCCAGTGCAGACAGGCGAGCAAACAAGGAAAGAAGGAAGAGGTTTTCTGGTGGACCTCAGTTGCTCAAGATGGGGGTTTTAGACCCAACATCCTTCTCTGGGTTTCCTCTTTGTCCTGATTGCCCTGCCTGTGGGAAGAGCCCAGGGGATGGACCTGGATATCCCTTAGAGCTGCTGAGCGGAATCTGTGTTTCCTACCTTAGCCCTGAGCCCCAAACCTCCAGGGTCCAGCAAATTCCCCAGTGTCTCAAGAAGAGGCTTTATTCGTTTTTGATGAGCCGCAATGAGGATGAGGATATGTGAGGAAGGCTAACGAGGAGCTTAGGCCCCTCTGATGGCCCCACCAAAATCTTCATGGACCTGATTTGAGAAAAGGTTCAGATGCAGCAGGAGATGAAGACGAGCCTGGGAGATGCCAACAACGGGGACTGTATCCCATGCTCTGTATTCCTAGGGTTTACTGGTAGTGCGCTGCTTCCGTTTTAAGTGGATTCTTCTTCATTTTGATTAGGTTAAATACTTCTTATAATGTGTGCCTAAATTAGAGAACATGATGCATATCTTAAAACAGCTTGGACCCAACCATCTCTGTATCTGTAGCCACGTAAATTTCAAAATTTGGTCTAAAGTGAGTTACGTATCATTCCAAACTCACTTTTTCATACTACTAGAAGGTGGCCCCTCAAATACCAATATCTCAGAAATCATTCACATTTGACTTTGGAAGGCGTGCTTGGTTCAGTCGCCGGCGTGCCGACAGCTGGCTTCAAACGCTGTCATGGCGGAGACGCAGACACTGACCGCGATGGAGCTGGAAGCCTGTCTACACTATCTTCATTCTGTCTTCTCTCTCCTCTTCCACCTCCTCTCCTTCATGGAACTTTGCATTTCCTCATCTCTGGAAAGGGGCGGGAGTGGAGTGTGATGTCAGACTGTTCCTAAGGCCCCTCAAGAGATGAATGAGATGCCATTCTTTTCCGAGAAAGGATGAACTATGCAGTGAGCACTTCACTAACTGAAGTTAAAAGCTCATGGAAGTGATCAGGGAAGCGTAGACACCCGGTAACTATGGAGACCACTCTCGGACACAGAGGCCCAGAGGGGTTATATTCCTCTTCAGGGTGACGCGTGGGTAAAGGTAGAGACCAAACTAGGACCCAGCCCTTCCGCTCTCCAGCATTGGGGGTAGTCACCAGTTAAGAAAGGAGGCTTGGAGCCCAGCACCCCGGGTTTCAAATTCTGGCTCTGCTACTTACAGGCTGAGTGAGCTCAGGCAGCTTAATGTCTCTGTCTTCATTTTCTCGTCTGTAGAATGGGGCCAGAAGAATAACTTGTTTCACGGTGTATGTGGGTTGAGCTCCTAATGTCGAAATGCTCGGCGCATGAGCAGTATAGTTTCATATTTAATATCGGCCGTTAGCATCTACAAGTGAGGCTGGGATGCTTTCCAACATTCAGCAGAAAATCAATGGATGTTAGGAAATCATCACAACTGGTATTGTCGCCGGTCCGTAGATCTGTCCATCCAAGGCGTTTCGTGAGTACATCGTATTTCTGCCCCAACCAGAAAAACCTGCCTAGACCCGTGCCTGGCACACAGTAAGCATTCAGTAGGTGTTAGCTGCTCTCTCACTGTACGGCTTCCACTTCTTGCAGCCCCGACGTGCTGCTCCCCACCCCGCCCATGCCCCACTGTGTGTGCGTGTGTCTGTGTGTCTGGCCGAGCCAGCGAACGAGAAGGTGTGTGCTAGTGGCAAATCCAATAACTCGCTCAGTAAATGATCTCAGCCCAAAGCTCTTGTGTAGGCAATCAAATTCAGATCTGTAAACCTGGTGAAATTCAGATTCCTTTTAAACATTTTTTGCCATTTCCAGGCAAGAAGCATTTCCCCGGATTGGATTACTTGGGCCAGGAAATCTTGCATTTGAAAAGCAAGTCAGAAGTGAAAAAATAATTCTCAGCGCGTGATACAGTTTACAGTCAGCTTCTCGGGAATGTGTGTCACGGTTTAAACTGGGGTAGGGCGGATATTCTCCAAACATGCTAGTGCTTCGTATTAATACACTGCTTCGTTTTTGAGTGCTAACAATGAATGAGAAAAAGTGGAACTTTCTGCAGGCATTTCACCCCCGCTTTTCTGTCTTGATGCTATTCTGATTTGGAAGCAGCCTCGTTTCTTTTCTTCTTCAAACACCACAGGATTCCATTCTCTTGCTCTTTTTCCCCAAAGGAAACACTTCAATTGCTTTTATTGATGAGAAGAGGAAAAATCTAAACATCAGGCAACCAGGCTAATGAGAGACAGACCAACGTGACATCTAACAAAGAACAAAACCAATTACCTCTCTTCGTGTAGGTATACGAGGTTCAGAAGGAAGCCGAGCAGAGAATTGTCGCAGACGCTGTGTGTGCCCAAGCTGTATTCCCCAGGTGCCCCTCAGGGGCCACCTGTGGCTCAGGAGACAGTGTGCTGCATGGGGACAGCTCCCACCAGGCAGAGCCCCTGTAGCCCCTCCCTCCGAGCCCTTTCTCTGCAATGCAGGGGTGCTTGACAACCGCCCCTGCCGCCACACACACCACAGTAACCCTCAGCCAAAGAGTGGGGTGATTGGGTGGAGGTTAGCCTAAACGCCCCCTCCCCTTAGTGGGACAGTCGTGAGCTGTGTTCCACAGGTTCCCAGTGAGTCTCCAGCAGGACCAACCCCCATCACTGACAGTAACTTGCACTGGTTTCCTTCCCTCCCCTGTCTCCCCATCCCTGCCGCACTCTGCTCGGCTTTCCAGAATCCCCTCTTACACCCTAAATCATCCCTTTTGGGGAGGGAACCCCAAACAGGATAAGGACCTAAAAATATTTACCCAGTTATATTTCTTAGGCTGCCCCTTTCTCACTCTCTGGGTGCCAGAATTAAAGTTGGGACTTTTGTTCAAAGGTGGGCTACGCACTGGACTGTTTTTTTTCTGCCGTGTTTGAATTGGGGTTGTACGATTCTCTTTAGGTTCTTGAAGCTAAGATTTTTCTTGGGCTGCTGGTTTTCATTCGCTCATTCGACAAATACCTACTGAGCACCTACTAGGGGCTAGGAGGTGGCGACTGCTCTGTCCTCAAGTAAGCTGAGCGAAGGACATTGGCGGCAGGAGGTGTGGGGAGCTGGTTGCAGCTTTAACTCGAGTTGTCCATCGCTTTTCTGTCTCCTGCAGAGAGGCCGTGTTCCTTGATTCTGTGATGGGCTGCCCCCACCGGTAGCACCCCCCTTCTCCCTTCTCATTTTCCCAATCAGTCTCCAAGCAGAAGCTAATGCTGTTCATGGTCATTAAGGACAGGAAACAAACATCTGTCTTCTCTCCAGATGACGTTCTTTGCGCACCCGGACTGTTTCACGTCTATCCGGAGCTCGGCGAAGAGCGGACACTGAGAGGTGAATGTTCAGTGAATCGGGCGTGCACATCGGGAACGACCTCTCTGTTTGAAATCCAGTTGAACTTGAATGGTCAACCTTGCCACAGCCAAGACCACTGGAGCACGAAGGGCAGGGAGGAAATTGGAGAGCCTACCTAGTTTAAATTCCCTTGTAATTAAAAATGAAGCTTAATCATTAGTTTCAGAGGCCTGGGGTGGCTCTCATGCACAGTGGAGAAATTTGAGTTTTACCTTCTCTTGCCTCCTGGGACCACGTCGCCATAATGCTAAGGTGGGGCGGTCTCAAAGGCACGGCTTTGGAGGAGGGGTTTAGCAGGGAGACAAGGGGCAGAGCTCCAGGTTATAAGTAACCTGGACAATGCCTCTTCCCACTATTTTTTTTTTTCCTGAGGGGAGTAAAAGTGTGGACAGAGAGCCGATCACAGTCAGCCACTGGGGAGGAAGATGGAGAGCTGGTGCTGGGCAAGGACTGGGCCTCTGCACCAGATTTTCCACAATGGAAATCCCTTCTCTCCAATCAGAGCTGGGAGGAGAGGCTGGGGGCCAGAGGGAGATGAGCCAAAGAAGCTACCTCAGAGTATGTTCTGGGCATTAGGACTGCCAGCCTTGAAGCAAAACGAAGTAATGGAGAGCAGTCAAAGGCCTGCATTAGAGTCCCGTTGGCATCAGCTAGTAATTCCAACTGAGGACAAGGAGACTGTTGCTGCTTTGTCCTCTGCTCTGTGAGTTCTGCAGAATCACAGGGGAAAAGGCAGGCTGATCTGGTCTTTGGAATTAACGGGTTAATGAGGAAATTGGGAATTCCTGCTTTCTCGGGTTGCCTCCCACTGCCTCCCCGCCTTAGTGACTTGAGACTGATGAAGACAAGGTCCCCTGTGAACATTTGGGATGAAACACTTTGTCAGGAAAACAAGCAAATAAATTTGACAGCTGCTTGATAGAGGACAGTCATTAATTTTTCAAGAATGTAGGTCTTCTATTATTTAATGATGTTAATCTCTCTTCCAAAAAGGAAAAAAAAAAAAAAAAAGGATTCCAGGATTACAGAGCGAGGAAGTTGTGCCGTTCGCTCTGCGAAGAGTTGCCGGGACCCGCTCCCCTTCTTCCGGGGCGCTCCTGGGCTGGACCTGCTGGGCAGGCACAGCTCAGTCGTTCGGTTGGGTTTTTAGGGGCTGGTTTTTAGGCCTTGCTTTCATTCCGTTCCCTCACTTGCCTCCTCTTTTCTCTCCCATTACTTGTTTTGGGGACAATTTCCCCACTTTTCAGACCCATCATGGGAGAAACAGGGTGAAGAGAGAAAAGTCTAGTCAGCCATCTAGTTTTGCTGTTTCTGGGAAGAAGATTTGGTATGAAGTGACATTGAAATGGTGGCCGAAAGGAGAGTTTAGAACATTCTGTGGCTTTCTTCAGACTCTTTTACGTAGGAGGGATGACTGAGAACTGATGTGTTTCTTTTCCAAGAAAGGTTGAAATACCATAAGGGATTTTTAGAAACAGGTTGCGTGTAGCCGTGTTCTCTCTGGACTCCATGCATGCCTAGAAGGAAAACGGGATGTTTCGTGAGGCGGGGCGCAGTTGACACGAGCTACTCTTCTAGTGGCTTTGAGAAGAAGAGAGAGACTTTGAGCTTTTCCTAGATGCCCGAAGGCCCCTCAGACTCCGAACACGTTGTGCCCTGACAGGCCCAGGACACAGAGGCCACCTGGATGCACCACCTGTTGCCCTGCTCTCTAGATGGCTGTAGCTCGGCTTCCAGGGTGGGTCCTGACTCTGCAGCTTTCCCACTGCATGACTTGGGTCCAGTCATTTAGTCTCTATGTGCCTCAGTTTCCTCTTCTGTAAAAAAGATAAACCTGGCCATAAAAGTGTGTGCCCACTGGAAGACAAACCCGAATGTGTGTGCGCACCAGCGATGGCCACTAGGCTGGGGGGGCAGCTGTCGGGGTGAGTCTGAGCTAACGTAGTCAGGGTCCCATGCGCATGAGACCAAGCCTTGACTCCCACTGGGGTCATGTGCCAACCTACTGGCCGAGTTACTGCTCTTCCTAGGACGGATTGGGGTTTAATTGCGCTGAGAAGCATCTGAACATTTGTTCTATAGCCTCTGGAGTGGAACATTCCATGAGGCTCTCGCTTCATGCCATTCAGAGCGCTACTCTCTAGTGATACCCCACGGCTATCTTGGCCATGAGTAATATTGTCCAGGTGCTTATGGGGGTACTTCCTGCATAACTCGAGCTGCTAGAGGTGCACTAGATGATGACTCGGATACGGTCCTTGACGTCAGAGAGCTTGCGTTCTAGGGAAGAGAGTCAGCCAGTAAACTGTCAGGCAGTGGTGAGTGCTGTGGACAGTTGCCACAGATCTGTCTCTCCACAGCAAATGCCTCCAGATCCACTCATTCATTTCTTCCCAGCAGGTATTGATGGAGCAGTTGAGGGTGTCAGGAGCTGCCTGAGCTCTGGCTGTTTGCGCGAATCATTCCTCTCCCCTTCCTCCCTAAATGAGTCATCTTGTGTTCAACAGAATGATCTGGACTAGGCATGGCCACCCAGACAAATGGCTTCCGGCAAAAGAATTCCACAAGTGCATTCTGTGGGCCGAGAGCTCAGTTGGCAGTTGGGGGAGGAATTTCCAGCACATACAGACTCCAGGGCACACTGCCCTGGCCTGCCCCTCTTGGTGTCTACAGAGTCTTGTCCGATTTCCCTGTGGTGTTGCCTTTGTTGGTTTTGCCGAGGGATGATTATCTCTCTAGTGAGAATCCTGTGCTATTGTGTGAGCTGTAAGTTGATTCTTACCGAGTTGTTTAGAACAGTATTCATGTAAAAATATATGTAGGCCACTTCCAAAATGGAGACGATCGATCCAATTGCGCAGATGGATGTGGCAACCAGCAGATGCCCCTGATTCTTCCTCCTCTCTTGCTCGCTCTGTTTTCTGAAAGGGTTAGAAGTTGGCCCAGAAGAGGCCCTGATCAGAGTGGATAAGTCCGTCGCTGAGACAGGCTCTTCTGTGTCTGTGTAAGACGACAAGAAGCTTTCCTTTTGAGGGGATGATGGGCAGTGATGAGAGGTGAGGTCGCCGAGTTTTCTAGATTCTCTGATTTGAAAATCAGGGGCTCAAAGGAAGTCTGTCCTTCCTGAGTAATTGTATCCGGATGCTGTTGAACTTCCTCTGGGTTTCAACTTTCACCCCAGCTGGGCTCTGAGGAGGGAGGACAAAGGGGGAGTCGGGCCCTCCTCTGGAGAGGGAGGAAGTAGGTGTGCGGTGTGGGGGCACCCAGCCTACAGGCTGCTCCGGGTGGCCACTTCTCTGCTTCCTGGGCAGAGGAGCTGGGTGTCTGGTTTCTCCTTTTCCTCTTGCCTGACACCTTTGTGGACCTCTTATGCGTCTTTGTGCGCATCGGTGTCTATGAGGCGGCTGCCACACACAGTTCCGGTTTGCAGTAGGAGGGGGCACTAAAGCAAATGTGGGCTTTGGTAGGAATCCGTGAATTTTATTCAGCTGCTCTGTCTTCGTAGTAGGAAGAAATCTGGTTAGACAGAAGACCACCAGTATGGAATTGGGGATATCGAGTCACTAAGAATCAGGATAAGAGTAACACTAGGAGGGCTGAGAGAATGTTCCACACGCTTCTGGAGATGGAGGATTTTAGGCCTCCTCAGTCACATGGGTTCCCCACTTTCAAGTACCTCTTCACAAACAAATAGTTGCCTCAAGGGAACCATCCAGCATGGCCTTTGGTTGACCTGGATTTCCACATGAAAATCTGTCCTTTCTTTTAATATTTTAGATTTTTTGTTTTTCACTTGTCACTAATAGAAGAGCTTGCCATTTTTTCATTTAGTCTGAATTAGGCTTACTTTCCAGTCTGGCTACATCTTTTTAATTTAAAAAGCAATATAGTTATTTGCTGGTGGCAAAAAAAGTAATAAAGATAAAACAGTAATACATGCAATTTTTTAAAAAGTGGAATGTAAGCCCCTCTCCAAATCATTGTCCAGAGTGAACCATGGTTTATTGCTCTGGCTGTGTGGCCTTGGGCAGACTTCTGGACTCCCGTGCCTCAGTTTCTTTATCTGTAAAAGGGGGATATTAGTACTTATCTCATAGGGTTCTTGTGAGGATTAAGTACAATGTCTGATGTGTATTCTGACTAAACCAGTATTAGCTGCCGTTGTCATTAGTATGTACTTTCTGTATACATCAGTGCTGACTCTGTGTCTTCCCTGGATTCAGATCTTTAATGGTCTGGCCAGGCCTCACCGAGCAGCCTTTTGCCAACAGCATTTTCATCAGGATGGGGCCCATGTGAGTGAACAAGTCTGGCCTTCGATTTGGTTTGCTGGTTTTGGGCTTCAGTGTTGGTTCAGTTTTCAAGGCTTCGAAGAAATGCCAAGCTTTCTTAAATAGTGGAGGGAAAGAACTGGAATGGGCCTTTTGTTCTCACAGGGGACCTGACAGATAGGGTCAGTACTTCTCTTGCAAGCCCCTGGGCCCTTGATCTGGCTGCCATAACCCCAGAGGAGGCTGTACTTCCTGGGAATATGGTGGCGGGACTTACGGCCGGAAGAATAACTCAGACTGAGTTAGATAGAAGAGGGAACCAAAATCTAGTAGATGAGCTAGCTGATGGAAGTTTAATTGGGTTTTTAGTTTTGTTTCCTTTTTTTTAAATGGAGTGGGAAAAAGAGCTAGTTTGTTAATTTTGCCAATTTCACCATGAAAACCATAGTAAGAGGAGATCCGGGGTGCGAGTGCCTGGGAGGCACAGTCATTTAAGCATCTGACTCTTGGTTTCGGCTCAGGTCATGATCTCAGGGCCATGAGTTCGAGCCCCACATCAGGCTCAGCAAGGAATCTGCTTGAGATTCTCTCCCTCACCCGCTGCCCCTTCATGTGTGTGCTCTCTCTCTCTCTCAAATAAATAAATCTTTTAAAAAAGAAGGCATATATCTGTGTGGTGGTTTTCACACAGAGGGCAGAAGAAATAAGAACCTCCAAGCCATCTGACAAAAGGCAAGGCCAGACTGCAGAAGGTTTTTTTCTCTGCTTTCACAACCAAGGGGATTTGTTATCAGATAACTTAATTTTAAAAGTCCAGTGAAGGAGTCCGAGAACCCGTCTCCTTGTCCTGGTTCTGCCACGTGTGTCCTGGAGCAAGTTACTTCATCTCTCTATAGCCCAGGTGTCTCACTGTTGAAGAAAATGAGGCTAGAAGTCCCTGCCCTACAGAGCTATTCTGGGGGAATGAGAGATGTGATAACGGGTCACACTGTCACATCGTTGGGTGAGCGTAGGCATATCTGTCCATGCCATACAGTGAGCTTTCTTCTTGGCGCATAGAGCTCTGCGTGCCTGGACTGAGAACAGCTACAAGAGAATCCAAAGACAGGCCACTGTCCTCAAGGGACTTAGAGCCAAAGAGAACTCAAAGCACACATGTAAAAGCTGCCTTAACGCTTATGAAGGGAAAGGATAAAGTTGGAATCCCCGTAAGAGCATTTGATAATAATAAGATAGATGCCTGAAAATGTGGCTGGAAACCCATAGGGAGTTGACAGAGTGACAGCATACCTTGTCAGGTGCTTTCTTAGCAAAGAGATCAGATTCCCCATTTTGGTAGCACACCCATTGGCCGCCTTCTGTGAGCTAACACAGCCATTTACTTGAGGCCTCAGAGGGCCCCTGATGTCGCTTGAGCCCTGATGGGAGTAGAAGCCATGACCATGACCTCCTTAGCCCAGGCCTCTTGTCAGCCCCTCCAGTCCTCCAGGACTTAGGAAACTGGGCTGACTTGCTATGAACTAAGAGCAGCGACACCAGGGAGAAACACTGCGCCACTGCTTGGCCTCCAAGATGGTGGCCGGCCCTGACGTAAATCTCTTCACTCTGCTGTTGGCTTTGTATGGGCTTCTTAAGACCCTCTTCTGAACTCTCTGGGGTTCACAGGACAGGGAATGATAACGAGATTTTTCTCTTAACTTCTTAAGTGACTTGCCTAGAGTCACCTTGTGTATTAGTGAATCGCAGAGCGGGGAGGGGAGGGAGCATAAGAAGCGGATTTCCTAATACCCAAGCCAGTGTCGATGACGTTGTTGGAGTTTCTAGGGGAACACACACATACAGTGACATATGTTAACTTATTGATTAATTAATTTATGCAGCAACTGCCAGTCTCTATTAAAAAATGTATTCTGTTTTTCACTTAATAATGAAGATGAGATGCCTCTCACGTGCTTTTTCAGCTTCTTCCAAAAACTATCGACCAAACTGGTAACTGTCCAGTTAGTCGGAATTGGAATCAGTTGAACGGGTGCCTGGGTTCATGGCTGAACCAAGCAGTAGAGAGAAACCACACACCACCACTGAGCATGAGACCTTCTAGTCCTTTCCCACTGGGTCCGCAGCTCTGCAGGGAAGGGCCAGGATCCTCCAGGCTGAAGTCAGGCAAAACCCCCTTCCTTGGCCACGTCCTCAAAGCAAGTCTTCCATGCAGTGCCTCGCAGGCTGAAGCCAACGGTCCACTAAACCTGCTTGGGGACTGGTTTGTTAATCACTCTTTCCCTTTTGTGACATTTTTCAAGATAAACTTACTTGGACCAGCCTCCTAGAAAACCTTTTAAAATGCTAATTGTGCAATTGTGCGAATAATGTAGAAATGAGTCATGGGGTACGCTCAGCGCTCAACTAACAAGCCGTAAACGAACCCCTGCCTCACGGATTCTGTACGGGGCTGTGTGAATGGCAGGGAGCTCCATAGAGCCACAGCTGGACGAGTTTGGTTTAAGTAAATAGGTTCTTACAGGAATTGGCCGGTGGAAATCAAGAATCATTAGGCATAGCACCGTCTTTTACCAAAATTGAACACCATTGGTGGATTCAATTCAGGGGATGTTTGTGGAACCCCTGCAGAGCCTTGTAATCGGCCTGAGAAACAGGATACAAAGATGGATTAAATGCAAAGATGCTCTTGAAAGTTCATAATCTGATGGAAGCCAGAGGTGAATAATCAAACACAGGAGTAGGGTGCTTTTGATTACAAGGACAGAATATCCGGCTTAAGTGATAGACATATTTAATTATTGGGGCACTTGGGTGGCTCTGTCGGGTAAGTGGCTGACTCTTGATTTCGGCTCAGGTCATGATCTCAGGGTCCTGGGTTCGAGCCCTGCCTTGGGCTCTGTGCTCACCAGGAAGTCCGCTTGAGGATTCTCTTCCTCTCCCTCTGCCCCTCCCCCCACCACACTCATGTTTTTTCTCTCTCTCTCTCTAAAATCAATCAGCCAATCTTTTAAAAAAAAAAGATATTTACTTATCTTACAGGATATAATAATGTCAGAAGGCAGATTGTTTTAGGGTTGTTTCCGTAGCTGGATAATATTGTTCACTCTCGGTTCCTCCCCCACTTCCGCTCTTCCATGTTGGTTTTCTGTCCCTTGGGCCCGTGGTATCATGGTTGCAATGTGATTGTCTTGCTCCAAGTATCACATTCTCAAATCCTGGAGCTCACAAGCCATAAGCGAGGCAGGGGCTGTAGAAGGTTGTGCCCGCTCACGTGCCATTCACCAGGACAAGTCACGTGGCTGCATGTGGGCGGGTGCCGGAGATCCGCGCCCCCTTGGCAGCCACTTTCCGTGACCAACCCCACCCCTCTGATCCCAATGGAAGGGAAAGGCTTAAACCATTTGTGGGGCAATTAGACATCTCTGCCGCATAATACAGCAAATGCTCATAATACAATAAGCATGGAGGTGCACAGAGACAGTTAATTCTGCCTCAAAAAATGATGCAAGGTTTTGTAGAGGACCTGACATTTTTCGCTGAGTCACCAGGTGGACGAGGGAGAGAAATCCAAACAGGAAACCCAGTGCTCCAAGACAGGGCAGCAAGAAAGAGCTTGTCAGGATATTGTGCTCTGGTATTTTGTTGCCCTCTTTCCCCCACCTTGCGGTCAAACTCAGATCTGGCAAGTCCTCTAACTCCGCTGGGTCCTAGAGTCCTTATCTGTACACAAGAGGTCATTGGCTTCGGTCTTCTTACTCATCCCTGCTCACACACTAGTGGTGGGCTTGTGATGGTGACACACTAGGAGATGGTCTCGTGACATTTTTTCTACAGAGAGCGGAGGAACACTTTAATCTTCTGTCCTCTAGAAAAATACATTTCAAAATTTCTAAGGGAGGCAATGTGGCATCACAAGTGGAGTATGAGATTGGGACTCGCCGATCTGAATGTGAAGCCCAACTTTGTTATTGACTTGCTGTGTGACCTTGAGAAGACACTTAAGATCTCTGTAGCTCAGTTTCCTCATCTGTAAGACAGAGATTATGGTATTGATCTGTATGGCTCTCTGGATGACTGCGCTGATTGTCATTAAACATGCAGCCCGGTCCTACATACTCATTAGGTTCTCAGTGACTCACTGCAGAGATTAAAATGGCCAAGACACAAGGTTTTCAATGTTTTATGAGGAATAACTGTGTGTGTGTGTGTGTCTGTCTGTCTGTCTGCGTATTAAGTGGACAAAGACTTTTATTTTTTTTAATTTTTTAAAGATTTTACCTATTTATTTGACAGAGAGAAATCACAAGTAGATGGAGAGGCAGGCAGAGAGAGAGAGAGAGAGAGAAGCAGGCTCCCTGCTGAGCAGAGAGCCCAATGCGGGACTCGATCCCAGGACCCTGAGATCATGACCCGAGCCAAAGGCAGCGGCTTAACCCACTGAGCCACCCAGGCGCCCCAACAAAGACTTTTAAAATCAGTAATCCCAGTCCAGGTGAGTGCAGATGGGACCGGGAATTTCAGGCAGTCCTGGTAGGACCATGAACTGATAATGACACTTTAGGGGACAGTGTGGCCATGAAATGTGTCTTTTAGCAATGTTCAAACCCTTCAACCCAGCAATTCAAAGTCTAGAATTTATGCTGGGTACATAATTAACAATGTGAGCGTGGAGGGTGTCTTTAGTTTAAAGTTGTTCATCCTGATGGTATTGGGAGTGAGTATTGGGAACAGCACGAATAGGCAACAGTAGGCAATTCATTAAATGAATTAAGCTCGACTTACAGGTTTTAATATTACCCAGATATCAACAATCATGTTTTGGGAGGATATTTGATGATGTGGGGGAAATAGTCATGATACAATATTTATGTGAAAAAAAAAAGCCGTCTACAAACCCATATAGATGATATGGCCCCCCACTTAAAAGTAACTAACTGTCATGTTGAGGAGAGTCACTGGAAGGTAATACACCAAAATGTGAAAATGATTATCTCTGGGTACTGGAAACACAAGGGGTTTTTATTTTCTTTGGTGGTGCTCAGACTTCTCCACATTGTCTTGTACTGCACATGTAATGACATGGAAAAGCACTTACAAAATGAGGGGGAAACGTCAGGCTAGAAAAATCACCCCAACAATCAGAATACATTGACTCCAATCAAGTATGTAAGAATACACATGCATCCCCAAAGAAAAAGAAGATTGGAAGGAAATGTGTCCAGATCTATTCAGTGATTTTCTCTGGATGGTGGCGTGATGGATGATTGCCATTTTCTTCTTTAGATTAGTTTGTATCTCCCAACTTTTCCCTGGCTGGCGCGTGTTATCTTTATGAGCAGGAAACGGAAACTACCGGCAAATAAAGCCCATAACCAGAAGTTCTCCTGAGTCTGTATTACACGTAGCTGTCTGTGCTCACAGCCACCAGTAGAATCAGTAAGTCTGAGGGTCCAGGCTTCTCCTGCCCGCCCCCTCCCCAACTAGGAGTTTATTCCTCTAGTGTGGGGACCGGGTACCCACGGTGATCCTTTGCCTCCTGGATACTTCCAAGTACCATGTTCCAAAAGGCAGAGGGACACGGCCAGAGTTACCGTTGGTGGGAAAGATGAGTGAATTTCGCTGGTATGAGCAATGACGATAGGCCCTGTGCTCCAAGCAGCCCACTTTTTAAAAAACGAGTTCGCTGAGCCAGTAGGTGCCTCTGGCTAGATGCATGGAGCTCTCTGGTGGCCAAGAGGTGTCAACGCAGCCCCGTTTGTACTTCCAGAACCAAACCCAAGTTCTATTAGCCAAACCAGAATGTTCAGAAACTGCTGCATACTTGCAGATTACACCCCAAGACCTCCGCATGGTTAGGAGAGCCTCTGTCACCACGATGCCCACAACGTCCCTAACAAAGAAGGAATCTTCCATAGCTGTCAGATAGAGCTGTGCCCCCTCTGCCTTCAGGCCCGTGTCCGAGGCCCTGGGCACTGCTTGGTTTTGTAGTAACTGTTATATCATTGTGAACTAACGTGTGAGCTTTGATCACATTGCTTGTCTCACGAGTCCGTGCTGTGCGACGTTGCCCTTGTGGGTTGTCTTCCAAGCGGATCTGGTTTCCGTAGCATCATAGAATGTTAGAGCTGGAAGGAGCCTCAGAAACAAAGAGGCTGAGCTCCAGTAAAGCCAAGTGGCTTCAAGAAATCGTTCATTACTGGTTGATGTGGGAGTGGAACCTATTCCTACCTTGAGAATTTTGTCCAGCAGCCCCCCTCCCCTGTTTCCATCAGGCTGCCTTTATGTGGGGTACAGCCGCCTTCAAACCAAAACCCGGACTTCAGACCCTCATCGTTGGTGGGTTGTCATGTGTTTCTCAGTGTTTGCAACACACTGTGACTGTGTGCATCTGAGATGGGGTGGTCAGCCAGTATGTGCATGTGCGTGCATGTGTGTGTGTGTGTGTAACAATGTGTGGTCCTAAGTCTATGTGCATAACTGTCACTGTATTCTGTGTATCTCTATCATTTGATTTGGGCATATCCCATACCCTCAGCTGTATTATAAATTCCTTGAAGATGATCTTCTGTATCTTTTGTATTCCAGTATAATATTCTCTAGAGGTGTTGGGACCATTGACACAATTCATGTTACTTTCTTTGTAAACCATGGATGAAAATAATGTTTGAATCATTTGGGTCCTTAGACTCAGGACTTTCGTTTATAGGATATTGTTCTGTATTTAACTTCTGTTTTGGCACTGGCTTTTAGAGAGGCCTGAAGATTAGTGAAAATTTACCCCCTGGGTATTCTAGAATGTTCCATTGAGAGGTAATTAAGGGGAAGAAAAGGAACAACTTGTACTCCCCAGTTGGCAAGCCATTATTTGGTTATATATTAATTTTTGCTGGAGGAGAAGTGCTTTCAGTCTTCTTGTACTCTGACATGGGCTCAGCCATCTCCAAGGTAGCAATGTAGAGATGGCAGTTTAGAACTCTGCTGCACATTTGGAAGTCTGAGGATAAGCTCCGAAATGCTCTGTAGTCAATTGGAATATTCTGTCATTTTATTCATTTTGACAGTGAATTTTTAAGAGAAGAGAAATATACACAAGAAATTATCATTTAATGTGGGCCTTGGGAAGTGCTGTAATGGTGCCTTGTGCTCGGGGCACAAACAGACCAGCCAGAGCTATAGGATTTGATACTTGGGATTGCTAAGCCAGGAGGAAGAAAATGGATGGGGGCATAAATGGGGCAGATGGGCCTTAGGCGGTTGTTGAGTACGTGTGATAAATGTTTGGAGTTTTACTATAAATTTCTGTCTACTTTGGGGGTAATTTAGAAGTTCTCCAGTAAAATTGTATGGAAATTCTTAAACTTGCCGAGGTCATTCAACAAATAAATCGAAAAGGAAACAACATACTTAATACAAGACTATACTTATGAAAACACAAGGGTTATAATGAGCACAGACTTTGAAGTAGGGTACCTGTATAAATCACATCTCTTACTCCATTTGTAACTGTGAGCAAGTACTGACCTCCTGTTTCCTTACCTATAAAATAAGGATACAACACCCACCTTCCAGAGTTGTTTGGACCATGAGAAATTAATAAATATCAAGCACTGAGAACTGTACCTGCCCTTAGTAGACATTTCTTCAAAGTGGTCCCTGCTTTCATTGTTCATATTATAAGTGGATCAAAAATCCCACTGAATCCGAGTAGGCTCACTGGGAGGGAGCATGTTTGGGAACAGGCATTCCTTTGGTCTTCAGGCAAACAGAAGCCCTCAGGTCACATGGGGAGGACCAGCCCAGAAGTCCTGATTTCTTGGGACTTGATTTGGGACTTTCTTCCAGGTGGCAATAGCAACTTAATGGGGAGAATTTCCCATCAAATCCCAAGAGATATCTAGTTTCATTGAATATGGGAGTGCAAGGATCCTTTTACACAGGAAGGACCTCTAAAATAAATAATATCTCAATGTAGAACTCAGCCCCAACTCTCCTGCTTCTTCCTCTATCCAAATGTCCCTGGATTCCCAGGGAAAGTGGCCTGCAGCTTTCATCAGCATTGCACTGTGGGCTTCTCCAGGGAGTCTGTTTCTAATTTGCTTCTGTATCCCCAGTATATGGCTTCCAAGGAGGACTGAGGGTTGGTTTTTTTTTTTTTTTTGGATGGATAGATGGATGGATTGATGGAAGGAAGGAAGGGAGGGTACATAAGTAGATGGGTGCGTGGTTGGATGGATGGAGGAGTCCATAAGTGAATGGGTAAATGGGTAAGTGGTAGGTGGATGGAAGGGTGCATAAGTGGATGTACGGATGGATGGATGGTAGAAACTGACCTGAGATAGGGTACTGTGTGTCTCTGTGTTCCAAGAGTAGAGCTGTATCTCTTAGTTTTTAAAAATTCGTATTTATCTTTAAATTTCTTTCTACTAGTAACCTACTGTATTCCAGACAGTCTATCACTGAACACTTGTTGTATACCAGTGAACATCTAGTTATAAATCATTTAATCCTCACAACACTGAAGTAGGCTTTATTAATATCATTTTACGGATGGAGAAATCTATGCTCAGAAAGGTTGAAGAACTTGCCCAAGTTCACGCATCATTGATGTCCAAGTTCTTTCCTGTACGCCATGCAATGCAGGTGTACCTATAGCAAAACCCATCCATATAGTATATAAGTGAGGAGAGTCATGAACCCAATATATTTCTGCAAGGCAAGGGGTCACTATACAGAAGAAAATCCAATGGCAAAAGGGAGCCTTCCCTTGGATATACATTGGAGGGTAGGTGGCAGGTGAGGTGAGGGCATGGATCAGAAGAGGGAGGAGAGAAGTGTCAGGCAGTCTTAGACTCGCGGGCTTCTCCTACAAGTGAAACTCAGTCACAGGTTGGAAGGAGTGAGGTAGGTTATTCTGTTTCCGTTCTGCTTGGGGTACCCCTGGGATCAAACTGCCTCATCTGTCCACAGGGAAACCTTGCCCCCCCCCCGCCAAAAAAATTTTCAGGCAATCTGGGAGACCAAATGTTTTGCCCGTCCTACTGTCTTTGTTCAGGCTCAGAGAGCGGCAGCAGAAATAGGCACTCAGTCTTGTGCACCTGCTTCACCGAGGCAGTGCTGTCGGGAACAGGGGAGCCGGGGAAGCCAGATGGGGCCAGGGAGAAAGACCTAAGCATGTTTGTGGTCCCAGCTAGACATGAGCTTCAGTCTCATCTCAGTCTGGAGCAGGCATCACACCAGAGTTGATCCCACCTTGATGCAAGGGGACAGGCCTTTTGAATCACTGAATTAGCAGTGGGCTGCCCCCGGGGAGGGGAGCATAACTTTCTTGGCTATGTAATTACCACTGACCAATGGCACTTTTCCAGAGAAGAGATGAACTGTCAGGTGCTGTTAACAACCAATACTCGTAGCATCTGGGGGAGGGGATCCCAGCCCAGGTACGAGGGTCTGGGATCTGGGGCATCAACAGCATCCACTACACCCGCCGCGCTCCCAGATGTGGTAATGCCGGCATGCAGTGTATACCAAATTTCTGCAGGTTTTAGGCCCCTGCCCTTCCCATCTAGATGCAGACCAACTTGGTGGGTGGGTGGAGATAGTCCAACTGAAGGCTCATTCTTTGATTCTGAAGCAGAGGGGACCCCAAGCAGGCATCCTTTCCATGTATTCGCCAGTCCAGAGACTTTCCCCACTCCTTTGTCGGCCACCTACTGCTGGGATCCCCCTCTGGCTCAGTCCAAACTTAAGAGTTTGGGGAAGTGTAGCCTCAGGGTTTTACTTTAATGGCATTTATCATGCATAGTTCCCTTTGATGGAGGATAGCCAGCATATCTAGATTATAACTTCTGTCCTCTGTCCCCAAGTTTTATTTCTCTTAATTCAGATGTCCCCTCCGTTCCCGCTAGATTCCTATCCAACACTTCCTTCTCCGGTCCTGTTAATACTTAACCTGAGGTCATAGTTTCTTTGGGTGAAGAATAATGAAAAAACAATGAAGCTGGCTTTGAGTGCTAAGGGAGTGAAAACTGGTTGTGTCTAATTGGAGACATTCCTAAGAGTATGCCTTTCTTTATGGTCAAGATCGAAAGAAACTAACGGATGTGGGCTTTTTTTTTCTTGCCTTAGACATTAAGGATTAGTCATAGGATCATGTTGAAATTATTCAATCCAGAATAAGTGATTAACATTTAACTTTCTTAATGGGCAATTACTCAACAGCTATGCCAGTGGGTAAATATTTACTCATCATCTATTCCAAGGAGTGAATGTTAACTTGAGTCAAACAGTTACTTGTGTTGGTTCTTTAATAATGGAAAAGTGAATTTTATGTAGCTTTACGAGCTCCAATTTCCTGCCAAGTTAAGAACGGGCTGAAGGATGTTCAGAGCTCTCGGCTGGGCTTAAATTACAGATGATTTGCTCACCGACTCCCCACTCCAAAACAACAACAACAACAACAACAAACACTAATGATGGGTTACACTCACCACTATTCATTGAAATCTGGCAGCCCCAAATCTCAGAAAGTCAAATAAAATAAATCAGCTCAGTTTCTTAGTCCGTAGGTCTGTCGGCCTCTGTTTACCACAAAGCGGCCTGTTTCTTGTCATTACAGATGCAAGTCAGGACTCAAGCAAAACCAAGATGCTGAACGGCTTGTTCTTTGTAATGTGCTTGTAATTTTCCTGCCTTCCAATGGGAAGCATGGCTTGGGAGAACTTGTCCAGCATGGAGGGAGTTGGCAGCTTCTGATTTCTTTGCTTATTTGTCTCCACTGCAGCCAGTGGGTCTCATTCGGAGATCCTAAACAGGCCCATAGGGACGCAGAGCATATGCCCTGAAGACTCTGCGTAGAGAATGATGGGCACCATCTCTGAGAGTTTCAGTTCTCTTCCAACAAGTACATTTTAATCAACAGGCAGGAAACCAATTTCAAAGTTGAAACATGAACGAAGGTTAGAGGCTGAAGGTCAGAATATGGGACTTTGAGGCTAATACTCCAGGTGTGGGCTACCATGAAGACAGGTCAAAGATGCCTCCCCTGGGAACCAATGAGAAAGAGAAAGAGAGAGAGAGAGGGAGGGAGAGGGCGAGAGAGGGCTGGCACGTCCAGGCTTGCAGAAAGCAGTTTGGGAGTCTGGAACTTGGCATATAAGAAGTCAGGGCAGGCTAACTGCTGTATCAACACCGCATCTCAGGCCTGCGCACAAATGAAATTCATTTCTTGCCTGTGTTCCTGTAGGCATTCAGAAACCCAAACTCCTTCCAAATGATGGCTTCACTCTTCCCTGGGACCACTGAGTTCTCTGCCTCCCAAGCTACTGTACCTGTCTGGCAGATGAGGCCCCCCCCCAAAAAAAATGGTGACTAGCCCAGGACATTTTATGGGCACCTCCGTACTCTGGCCCAGCTGCCACGTGACCCCACGTGGGGTCTGTGTGCCCAAGACGTGAAAGGAGATGGTTTTGTGTCACACTAGCCAGTGTGTGCCACATGGCTTTGGGCAACGCAGGCCCCTTCGTCTCCTCTTCCATGAACATTTGGAAGAGAGCTGGAGAAAGCGAGAAAGAAGCCAGGCAAGGAACGAGTTAAAAATGAGTGGGCTGCTCCGGGGGTTGCCGAGTCAGAGTCGATTCCCTTCTAATGGGAGATCAAAATGGTTCTCGCTCGGGTTTGTTTTGTTCAGGCCCAGGCTTTGGAGCGGGAGTTCAACTTCCCAGAGCAAAGGACTAGATGAGAGCGCGGAGAGCTTTGATGGGGACCCGGCAGCTCAGGAAGGAGCAGGGGCGCGGCGGAGCGGGTCAGGCCCCGCCGCGGGCACCTCATTGTGGTGACTCTGGCGGTGGCCCGTGAAGGGCAGCTCCTCGGGCTCCCGGGTCGCTGGGGATGCTCCGGGAAGAGCAGGCCTGACTGAGAGAGGGCGCCCAGGCCCGCTGCTGCGAGTTCTGCGGCTTTGCTCTTCCCGCCTGTGAAGGCAGCCCTGGCCCTGCGTCGGCTGTCTTTGGAGGAGACCCGTGATGGAAGGGAAGGTTCTGGCAGGGAGCTGGGGGGAAGGCGAGGGCCCGGGGCCCCGCCCTGGCCGGCAGGTAGCGTCAGGGGCCCCCAGCCTGGCGGGGCGCCTGCTGCGGCTCCTGACTGAACCGCTCTCTCCTCCCCAGCAATTCCCACAGGCCCTCTGGGCGGACTCTTCTGTGGCAGTTTCTGGCAGTCCCAAATGTGGCTCGTTGTCAAGCCTCTGGACCGGTGCCCAGAGCCTGTTGGAAGTCCAGACTCCCAGTCAAGAATTAATTGGCCAAGCGCCAAGATAATATTTTCCCTCACAATCAAGAACTCTGCCTAGGAAATAAGTTCACCCCTTTCTTCCTCTCTGAAATCTTCTCCAGCCTTCTTTAGAGGAGACATTATTAAAAAGATAATTTTTTAAGTGCTCCCCCACGAAAATGGCTTTATTTAATGAGCAAGCATGTATAGGGTGCTCACTCTGAGCCTTACGCTCTTCTAAGTGTTGTACAGATACTAACTACTTGATCTTCCCAACTGCCCCCGACATAGGTACCATTATTGTCCCCACTTTACAGATGAGGTTGTAGGTGTAAAAAAAGGTTTAATGACTTCCCCGGGTCAGGCGGTTTATAGGTGGTAACCCTGGCATTTCAAGCAAGGTTGACCAGTTTCCAAGTCTGTGTCGGAACTCCAGGAGGCTGACTCATTTTCCATTCTTTCCCCAGTTAAATCGTACGTTGCTTTTGTAAAACGGCATAACACAGCCATACAGAAAAACACAGATCCTAGGTATAGAATTAGATGAATTTTCATAAACCGAACACACCCAAGTACCCAGAATTCTGCCCTAAACAGCATCTCACCCGTCCCAGAAAAGCCCTTCATCTCCACCCCCAAACTTGACCCTTCTCCGGAGTTTGCTCGGTGTAGATTAGTTTGAACTGTTTGCAGATAGAATCACACACTGCTATCTTTTCTCTTTCCTTTCTTTCCCTCTGCATTACCTTTGTTGTTGGATATAGTTCAAAGATATTTCTTTTCACCTGTATTATTTCTGTGTGGGAACAGATCACAATTGACTTATGCATTTTTTTTATTATGGACATTGTGCTGATATCCCGTTTTGGAGAATATGAATAGTGCTGCTGTGTACACATCTTACGGTGAATTCAGGGACATATTTCTGTGGGGTATATTACCAGCAGTGTAAAATCATAGCGAATACAAATATTCCGCCAAGCAGTCTCACCAAGTACGTGCACCAATGCGCAGTCTCCTCAGCAGGATGGGAGAGTTCCAGTGCTTCTCACTCTTGCCACCACTTGGAATTTTCTATCTTTTCATTTTAAGCCATTCTGGCAGGCGGTGTGTATCACACTTAACAAAAAATAGACTATTTACAGAAGAGTTTTAGACAGAGACAGTTGTACAGCGAGCCCCCATATACCCCCCACTCTGTTTCCCCTAGTATTAATGCCTTACATTGGTATGCTACCTTGTTATAAGATACTGACATACTTTTATTCGTGTAATGCTTGTGAATTGGCAATGGCACAGGAGAAATGAACAGGTATCGGCGTCTTCTCCCCTTGTCCAGTTGAGGACTGCGGAGTAACGGCTTCCTGGTTCACATGGACCAGGGCTGGGCCGGTGACACCAATGCAGTCCTTTGCTTAATAAAGGCAAACCCGGGGTGGGGGGTGTGCCTGGGTGGCTCAGTGGGTTAAAGCCTCCACCTTTGGCTCAGGTCATGATCCCAGGGTCCTGGGATTGAGCCCCGCATCGGGCTCTCTGCTCAGCAGGGAGCCTGCTTCCCTTCCTCTCTCTGCCTGCCTCTCTGCCTACTTGTGATCTGTCAGATAAATAAATAAAATCTTTAAAAAAACAATAAAGGCAAACCCACCAGTTGACACGGGAAAGTTGTGACCCAGTGTAGACCATTACGATGGTCACTATCGATCAGGGGTTCTCCAGACGTGGCCCCAAGCAACACACGAGACTCCTGTTAAAATGCTGTTCTTGGACCCCATCCCGCTCTAAGAATCAAGTTCCTGCCTCTTGAGGAAGGAACTTTAGGTGGTTCTAATGCATCTGATAACCTGTGTTCTAGACAAAGAAAAGCACCCCAGTGCAAATCCAGGAGGCATGACATTTTCCAGGCTGGGCATCTAGTGCTGGCACTCACTGAGTTCACATTGTACTTATTTTAATAACAACAAAAGCCTATGGGCCAAAAGGCAGCCTGTTAATACCAGAGCCCTAAGAAGAATGATGTTCCAGTTAGGTTTCCCAAGACCTTGACTAAAAAAGATTGCACTGGAAAACAGAAATGACGTGGCTGGTCCCCAGTGGGTAAGGAAGCTGAGATAGAGTTAGGGCTCTTGGTCCCCTTGGAATCTCAAGAGGAACTTTAATGTCAAAGAGGGTGTGGAGGACAGCAGGAAGAGATCAGTGTGTAAAATGTTCCAGTGGCGAATTCCAGAAAAGCAGCAGTCGGGGCTAGATGGGACAAGAGACCATGCACATTAATTTAAGACGACGTCGTCAATTTAGTGCCGTGCTTATTGAAATAGTCCTTCATGTTCTAAAAAAAGCACTGGGGTACAGACCTCTGAATCCCTGCAGGAAACTACAAATTCCTGGGAGGGGACGGCAGCCCTAGTCCTGACTTTAATAACAAAAGGCAATTATTTTTAGTATTTTCCAGTAATCTCAGCTGTCTGGTATTGTCAGACTCTATTCGTGGACAGCTGGAATTTAGAGAGTGAATTGAATGAATGGGGAGGGGAGGAGGGAGGGAGTAAAGGAGGGAGGGAGGGAGGCAGGCATAAAAGAGGGAAAGAGACAGAAGAGAGAAAGAATGAGAACATGAGTGGGAGCTTGCAAGCTTTTTCACTCTGGTATATTATCCAGCATGATGGGCCCCAAGGCGGGAGTACCAGTCATGTAATAATAAATGCCAAGATCAAACCTCCAGGAACAAATGTAAAGGGACTCTAAAACACGCAATTTGTCAGACTGGTTTTGGGGTACAGAGAAGTGTACAGAAACTAAAGAGAATTCTGGTGGAGACACCTGGGAAGCCACCGTGTGTGCTTGTGTTGTAGCTAATTAAGAGGCAGTGACACCGTGGCAGCCGGTCACATTGGAGGGGAGGGCGGTGGCAGGTCATGGAGGAGCTGAATTGATTTTTTAATTTATTTAATTTTAATTAATGGAATTAATTTTGTAAAGCCGCTTGGAAAACCCAAACTCGTAGACTCAGCAGATCTCTTGGCTGAATAGCGTGGGGACGTAGGGAAACGGGCTCCCCGGCTCTTGACAGTTCTGTTGGGAAAATCACAGAGCAGCGGGAGGGTTGTCACATGGGCAGTTGGTCTGTCATGGCTGGGGGCGGGGCTGGGGTGTACAGTGCACTCTCCCAGGTACGGGCCAGAAAAGCCACATCCATTCCCTCTCAAAGTAAAGAGGAAACACAGAACAGAAGCGCCGAAAGGCTCCGGGTGGGCAGAATTGCTCAATGGGCAGCTTACACATCTTGAATCGAGATACATGGGTTTGAGGATGGAAAAGAGCGCTTGTCCTAAACATTACATGATTATTGGATGAGGAAGGAGAACATGGCGTAGAGCTTCAAAAGATGTTTCTGTGCTGTCTCAGAAAATCTGGCCGCTCGAAAGCTCATTCACATTGGCTGGGACCACAGCAGCCTGGCTGGGCTTTTTAAAAGACCTAAGGAGCACAGTCCCCTGAATGATAACTTCTAGAAACCCTTTAGTCTAGGAGGAACACAACTCCTTGGTTTTTAAGGGTTTTCTGTTAACTGGTACTTTAGCTGACCGCACCCTCGTATTCTGGGAAAGGAGTGACAAGCTGTAAGCTCTCTTTCTCACAAAGAGAAAGAGAGATGGACCTCTTTTACATAAAAGGAGATTTAAGCTCAGGGACATCAAGTCACCATCTAAAGTCACAAAGCTTATTAAAGATCCCAAATTGAGTTTCCAACTGCTGCTCTTTAACCTTGAGAGTTTGTTTCCTCTCAGTTCTCTTACAAAATGGACTCTGACTGCAAATGTGAGGTGTCCCTGTGGGCCAGCATGAAAATGGCACCAAAACCCGGGTCCTCCTGGGGAGCTTTGAGCTGTTGGCTAAGACAGCAAACACAGTCCCCTTGAACAATGCATGTTGGGATATTCTCCCTCCTCCCCCTCCCTCTCTCCACACACACAACATATACACACCCACATACAACCAGAGAACCCAACCTATGTGATTCTCAAGGGGTTCCTTGGTGCACTAAGGTATAAGATGAGAAATCATTTGAAACTCCTCCCAGGCAAAGTTTTCTGAATACCCGGCCTTGGTAACACGGGGAAGGGATGAAGAGCCACAGCTTCCTTCCACACAGGCCTCTGGTCTTTGGTAGCAACTATGGATGCCAGCATTCATCAGAAAGGGGGTTAAGTAAGCTTCTGAGGAAGGTGCCCTCAGATGCTCACCTGGACATGGCCCATAGGCAACAGAAGGCTCTGGAAGGTGCCATGAGAGGCCCCTGGCGCAAGGCGATGTGTTTGCAGCGGATGGGAGAAATCTCCCAGTGAGGTGGCTGTGGCCTTATGTGGGAAGCATCCAGAGTGGCCCAGCGTGGCCACTGAAAGTTCCATGCCGCTTGCCCAAGCAAGTAAACTTCTCCCTTTCTATCTCTGAGGACAGTGTTTAAGGAAAGAAAAAAGTTCAAAGACAGAAGAAAATCCTTTACACTATTTTAACTGGGGTTTCTTCTATGTGGAGGGTCCCTTAGAACATAAGGCTACTTGGCGAGCGTCCAGTGAGAGCATGATAAACCGATGGCACTTTCCATTTCCATTCTCCTCTTCGTTCATGCACACATACTCACACCTCTTTCCCGAGATATTTCAGCAACCACGCTTTCAGGCTTGGGGGTTTTAAATCAAGATAAACTACTTTCCTTCTTTCTGAAGAGCAGGATTCAAGAACTACGTCGGCTACGTGCCAGACCGGTCTCAGACAGAACATGCTGGCTTCATTCGGGGACATTGAATTGATACTTGTAACCATTTCAAACTTCTCTCGAAGATATTTCGGAGCTTGGAAAATAGAACAAAAGGAATTTGCATTCTTTTTTTCTTTTTCCAGCTTCTCACAAATGCCTGCCAAACCTAGTATATGTTAGACATGTATTCAGTCGTTCACATTGCCATTATTTATGGTTCAAGCAGAGAGCATCATAAAATATAGTTATAAGTGCTAAAAGATGTTTCTGTGACTTCACACTGTGGCTCAGCACCACCCTAATGGTACTGCTCCAGTGGCCGAGGCATGAAGCCTCTTTTGTCTTCATTCTGATGGACATCGAAGGCTAGAGTACCAGTAAGAGAGGGACGCCTAGTTGAATGAGCTGCTAGAACTTTGTTTGCCCAAGCCCCTGGGGGCGACTCATGGCCCAAGAGGAAAAGAAATTGGCTTGGTTTCAGTGACCTCTCCCTGAAGACTGTACATGGTCCTTGAGGGCTACAAATTTGCCTCTTCAAGGACCTATTATCACCACCCCACGTCATCCGAGTCTGGGTCCTTATGAACGTCACTCAGGCAATATTTGTGACCTGATAATGAAGTATTGTTAATATTATTTTTAATAATAGAGCTAAAAGCTATTGATCAACTTAACAATAGTGTACAAATGTAAGGTAAGGTTTTATGTGTGTACAGGTAACGTGTTAATAAAGACATCTCCAGACATGAGATATTTCTATCAAATAGGAGGCAAGGGTGCATTGCTTTAGTAAAACATTTCCCAAACTGGGTGGGCTCCTTGGAATATGGTAGGTCACATGCATACATTTATGTGGTTAGTGAGGTTTGAGAAAACTGCATAGGTTTATACACCTACATACACACACACACACACACACACACACACACACAAATGGGCTTCTTTACTGCAGAACATATCAGAGCCTTTAATATCCTGAAGGACATTGTGATTCTCTAAAAGAGGATCAAGCATGAAGTATTTCCCAAATTCATTTGACTATAGAGCTCTCTTAACACATTTGGGTCTTGGATTCCATGAGACATATTTCAGGAGATGCTGTTTTAGAAAGCAATTTTCTGTAAGAGCGATCCTTTATAGTTCAGATGGGCCATGCCTCTAGCAATAAAGAATTTCTGGGGCTTCTCAGTGGGATGAAGGGGGGAGGAATTGGGGAGAGAGGATGATCAGATATCTGAATAAGCAAGCACGGTCTTGAACTCCTTGAGGCCAGAAACTCCATGAAGACCCCTTGAGGTCGCTCTCACCAGCACACAGCACATGTGTTTGACACCTGCTCGTTAAGGTGAATGAATGAATGAATGCCTTCTCTGGGCTTGAGTTAAGCCAAGCACAGGCTGATCCTGGTCACCCTTTGACTCAGGGTCAGAGAAGAACATAAAATGTGTCTTGTAGATCTGGGATCCCTTATACTAGAAAAATGACCAAATCAAGTGAAGAAATAGGGGAACTGGTTCACCTTGGGTGTCCCAGAACTCTTAGGGCCATCCCAGTGAAACCCTCAGGAGTGATGTTGGTTGGGGCGGGAGGTACCTGGTGCCTACCCCTTTGACTTGATGGAAGCAGGTCTGGTTATATTTTGAGGTGGGCTCTGAGGCAGCGTGAGGGGTGTTCTCTCTGCATCTACGTGGATCCATCCGGGCACAGGTGTGTCACAGGTGTGTCACACAAGCAGTGTGTCACTTGTAAGCTCAAGTCGTAAGCCTCAAGTCCTTTGTTATTAACGACAGGCATTTGGGAATAATTTACGTTTAAATATAAATTAGGGTGGATTTAGGGTGGCAGCTCACCTCCCATTCTGATATGCTTTCTTGAGTGAGAGAGAAAACAGCTTGCTTACTGGAAACTGTACGTGCATGCACAATCAGTTGGATGTATCTTATTGGAACACAAACAATGAGGGTGCCGCGCCAGCAGCATAGCTTCCGAGCAGATGCCTAACTAGCAAACTGGGTAAAGAGCTTGTCTAAAACCCTTCTGTGCAGGTCCAGGAGTAGCTTGGTTAACTTAGGTTTCCTTTCTTTCTTCGAAGTTCCTGATGTTTTCTCAGGAGTGTGACTCCCAATGCTTTCTCACTGTGGGTCGGCCATCTTGACCTCCTCTGGAGTCTGGAAGCCCGAAAAGTGGCCTTTCCCTCACACAACCAGCTCTCGCCCCACTCATAGTCATTCATTGCCAAGGAAGCCCCATTCCCCTTTGGGTTTGCAATGGTCACTTTTGGTCTTGGGCCTCGGGTGGCGTCCAGCTTCTCTGCATTCCGTCCTGTCCCTGCATCCAATCAGCAGGGAATGGCAGGCCTCCTTCCATGGAAGAGTTTGTCATGGAGGTATGTGGGTAAAGGGTTAACATAACCCCTTCCCCTTCTCTGTGGAAATCCGTCCTTGTGTTCATTTCTAGCTCTGTTACCCTGGAAACCTGGTGAAGGCAGGATGTCAGTAGGCAATATTGCTTATAGTAAAAATGACCCAATTGTTAAATTGCTTCTGGTGCAGCAGGATTGTAAATGAGTCTAAATACCTGGCAGGAAGCCACAGGTTTGGGCTTCCCTGACTGTGGGACTCATGGTTCTGGCATGTTCCTGATGGGGTCCCTGGAAACTAGAGTTGCTTACAAGAAATAGTAGCTCCTTTGGGGCCAGGGGCTTCCAAGCCAGGAGGGGCCCTGAACTCTCCGAGTGTGTCTGTTAGCACCTGAGTGTGTCTTAGCACAGCTAACCTGGGAGGGGTCCCTGGACGACATGGGGGCTCCCATAAGGACCCCCACAGAAACAGGATGCTTGAAACTGCTGTGCTAGCCAGGGGTGGTTCTGAGCTAGTTTCCTTCTGAGTAGACTCACACCAGGGGCGGCCTGTGGTAGTCTTGGGAGTCAAAATGTTTTGTTGAACTGGGGTAGGCCCCAGATAGACACTGGAGTCCGGAGAGGGTGGGTGTGCTCTCCGAGCCTCGTGGAGCCGCTCTGACGCACTGTCCAACTGGCAGGCTTCGGCCCCCACGCTGGCCTGGCTTTTCAAAGCTCGGTTCCTGGAGAGCCGCATTTCTGTCATTGGAAGATAGGCAAAGCCCATTTCCATTAAAAATAGTCCTGCTGATTTATCTTCCTTGAACAAAAGCGACCAGTTGAAGGGGCCGGAAAGGATGTCCGCTCTCAGTTTTTCTAGGAGTTGTACGTCTCCTATTAATGGGGTGGTTCATTCTGCTTTTACATCTCTCACAAGGCTTGC
Source organism: Neogale vison (assembly GCF_020171115.1). Classification (NCBI taxonomy): domain Eukaryota; kingdom Metazoa; phylum Chordata; class Mammalia; order Carnivora; family Mustelidae; genus Neogale; species Neogale vison. The sequence continues at coordinate 118,134,377 of NC_058105.1, read as the reverse complement.
ACTCCCAGAAGCCTTCTGACTTACATGCTTCGGGGGGCTGGAGCCCATTTTCAGGGTGGCATTTTGCTCAGCACGGCCAGCTGTGCCACTGTCGTGGGCTCGTGGGCAGCCGTTCCCATGGAGCCGCCGCCTTCAGCCCGGTGGGCTTGGCAGGAAGAGTCCAGTGGCTGTTGAGGGAGTGAGGACGGACCTGTAAACAGCTCTGTGGGGTAGGAACTATTACTGATTGTCTTCATTTTACCAAGGAGGCAGTGAGGCACAGAGCAGGGTAAACGACTTCCCCAGCACCACGTGGCTGGCACGTGACAGAGCCAGGGTTCACACCCCGAGAGTTGAGTTTTCTCCCCCTAGGGTGAGCTGCCCCTCCGAGTCTCCTAGTGAAGACAGGATTTTGCCCAGCTTTGGGGAGTTGAGGGCTGAGGCTGTTGGAGAGCGGCCCTGGTGGACTCCGTGGATGTGGAGAATCACCTACCAGCCCATCTTCAGGTGGAGGCTGTTGTAGCTGTCTGCCTTGTGGAGGAAAGTGGAGACCCCCACCCCAGTGGGATCTCATCCACCAAGCACTTACTAAGCCACTGAGGTGGCTGTCAAGGATATAGGAGTGAACCATCGGGCCCCAGCTCCCCGCCTGTGAGGCGTTTCTGTCATGGTGTAGGCCCTCATCAGACTCTCCCTTGTCCACAGACATGAGGAAGAAGAGAATAGGGGGAGAGGAAAATAAAGAGAAAAGCCGGGAAAGAGGAGGAAGGATTTCGGGACTCCCCTGATAAGGAGTTTTCTGTTTCCCAACATGACTCTGCCCCACCCCCACCCCCTGGGCCAAAGTCCTGCCACTCATAGAACTTTCTGTGATGATGGAAATGTTCTAGATCTGTGCTGCTCAGTAGGGTAGCCCTTAGCTGTATGGGGCCCGTTGAGCACTTAAAATGTTGCTAGTGCGACCAAGGAACTGAATTTTGAGTTGTATTTAATTTTAATTAATTAAAATGTAATTAGAAGTGGTGACATGTGAACGAGTGGCTCCTGTAGTAGACTACTATAGCCCTAGAACCTTCCAACCCTAAACATGATATCAAGCATCCTCTTCCCCAGCTCAGTCCGGGTTATTCTAAGTTCCTAAACGTCACCAGGAAAAGTTTGAATAGGTGGCCGGCGCTGCAGCTTCAAATGTGCCCTGTTGGATTAAAACTTAAATCCATGAACATGGGCTACAAAACCCCAAATTCAGTCTTTCTCTTCAGAGTTGAATTTCTTCCCGCTGCTACTTACTTTGAACACATTTCCAGGTAGCTAAGTAAAACAGGAGCTGCTTAAATATCATTTTTTAAAACGAGGCAAGCAGAAGGTAAGAGGAAGGGCAGGACGGGAGTAAAAGAAAGGTCGATATTGTAGCATCGTACCAATCTTTGTTTCTAAATCTCAGCAGCCTTGAAAGAGAACATTAAGATATCTTTTACTCTCTGGCCTGGCTTCGCAGAGAGAGGGAGACATAAATGAAAGCCTTCTTTGTATGCGTGTACCGTGACTGCAGAGACAATGAAAAGACTTGGATGTGTGTGTGTGTGTGTGTGTGTGTGTGTGTTGAAGCCCTTATCTGCAAAGCAATCTCACAATTAGCTACTATTCACCTTCTTGGCTCCAGTCTTTGTAAAAATAATGATGATAGTAACTTTTTTTTAAGCTGCTGTCCATACTCAGGGCAATTTCTTGGATCCTGAAGGATTTAGCAAAGAGAACCCAGAGCCTCAGGCCCTAGCTGACCCAATAAGCTTGAGAGTTGAGCAGTTTTTACAGACTGGATCAGATACAGAGCACCCTTCCTTGCAAATCCTGCCTGCGGGGCTATGGGCAGGGTTGACGTGTTGGGATGAGCCAGCGGTGCATTTGGCCGGTCAGTGCCCATGCTGTACCATTGTTAAATATTTTGAATACCACCCCTGGATATTGTGGCTGCGGCAAGCCTGCAGGAAATGAAATTATTTCAGGGGGAAAGCACCTAGCCATCCCTGTATTGATTTATTTAACACCAAATTGAGTCAGACAGTGAGGGAGACAGACACACCAACAAATATCGTAACGAAAAAGCTGAGCCAATGCTAAGATGGAAGCTGTGGGAGACCAGAGGAGGAAGTCGTGCTTTGAAACGGGCCCTGGGAAGCGGGGAGTGGATGGAGTTGAGAGCCTTATGAAGAAGGCAGCAAGCGACCAGAGGTGGAAGACAGGGAGAAGCGGGTGCTGCTGAGAGCGGCCGCTCAGCGGACCTTCTTAACCAGGAGGCAGTGCTTGGGTGGAAATGGGATGTTCGGCTCTGGACAGGAGACTTCGGAGATGCTCATCCCAGAAGGTAGTTGGAAATCAATCAGCATATTTGTTTTATCATATTACTTTTATGTGGAATCTTATTTTTTTATTATTATTATGTTAGTCACCATACAGTACATCATTAGTTTCTGATGCAGTGTTCCATGATTCATTGTTTGCATATAATACCCAGTGCTCCATGTAGTCCGTGCCCTCCTTAATACCCGTCACTGGGCTCACCCATCTCCTACCCCCCTCTCCTCTGCAACCCTGTTAGTTTCCTGGAGTCCACAGTCTCTCATGGTTCATCTCCTCCTCTGATTTCCCCCCGCCTTCATTTTCCCTTCCTTCTCCTAGTGTCCTCCGTGCTATTCCTTACGTTCCGCATACCATGCCAGCCCTACAGCCGGGCATATGAAGGCTCTGTCTTTCAGTTCTTTCTGAGGGGTTAACAGTCTGTGCCCTTCAGTTGACTTTCCATATTTCCTACACAGCCAGATGATCCAGGGCCCATGGCGGTGGCCGCAGATTTTCTACCAAAGAAACCGCCTGGCTGCATGGGGGCTCCCGAGGATGCTGTCGGGCTGACGAAGCACATGGCTTTTAAGTGAATCGCACAAGCCAGGTCTAGAAAAGCGGGGCAAGGAAAAAGAGCAAATATAAAATGAAACAGATCGTTACAGGAATATTACCAAAGCACACTTCTTCCCTTGCAACGTGAGGGATGTCATCCGCCACGAGGACTAATCAGCATGAAATGGAACAAAACGAGCAGGATTAATGAAAATGCGTAGCTCGACACTTTGTTCTCATTTAAAAGCATATTTAAGTGAGTGAGCGGGTAGAGGCAGAATTGTTTGTTTGGTTCGGGTGGGTTTTGGTGGGAGTCCAATGGGCATCTTGGAGGGATTAACACCCCTCCAAGCCATCCTGTGGTGCCACCATAGCAGTGCTCAAGGCTTCATTCTGGTATCGGGCTGAACAATTTCTCCTCCAACATCCAGATCTATCATCTTGTGGCCGCACTGCTTCTGGGAGATCTTGTTTCAGCAACAGGGATTTAGCTACCGGAGCTCTACTTGCTTCTACTGGGTTGGATTCTACATCTTTGGAACTAATTCTTTCATGAATCATTCACAGGATATAGCCAAAGTAATTTAACTTTGTCCCCCTTTAGCAAGGCTTTTATTCCCCCTTGCCTGGGCAGAGATAACCCTCGCCTCTGGAAAGGCTGTAAGAAGTCATTGTATGCCGTGAATTTAGAGACCTCTGTGGGTCTGCGATCTGCAAACTCCAGTCGGTGTACACAGATCTGTAACCACTACTCGTGTATGAACTTCGGTGAAGTCTGCTGAAGATTACAGCAGATATGCCCGTTTAGAAACTTTTACTGGCTACTGTTTTGTTTCAGGATGGCTGGCGGAACCACAAATTGAACTTAAGATGTATCTTGAAACCCTTTAGCCGAGCCCCACATTTGATCAGAATCAGTCAACTCCTTTGAAAGTTATCGTGAAACAAATAGGGGAGATAAAAGCAAAACGCTGAGTGGCTGAGGTGAAACAGACCCCTTGTTTTGGTTGGTTATTTGATCTCAAACCATATCCTGTCATTAGCCACATTGTCAGATTTAAGAACTGATTCCAGACTTCCATTTATATGGGGGAAACCAGCTAACACAATAGAGAGGAGGGGGAAATCCGCACAATCTGCTGGATTCCTACCCGCCCCCCCCCAGTCCTTAATTTCCCCTTTCCTTCTTCTAGAGGCACCTCTCCTGCAGGGATCTCACTCAGTGGGCAGACTGGGTTCCCTCAGAGCCCTTAGCTTTTAGTCCTTCCATTACTAAAACATAACATCTGATTCCCTGGTTTAGGGGAAAAAAAAATTTGAAAGGAAGAACTATCAAAGAGAAAGAAACAGGGGCGCCTGGCTGGCTCGGTTGGTAGAGCATGTGACTCTTGATCTCGGGTTTGTGAGTTCAAGCCCCACGTTAAGTGTAGAGATTACTTAAAAAAAAATCTTAAAGAGAAACATTTTTTAAAGTTTCTTTTTTCACTTAATGGAAGTTTGGCTGGCTTTTTCCATAATAAAGTCAGCTAGCAATGTCAGTTCCATTTATATTGCCATTCATGGGGTATTTAGGGACAGCTGTGGGGTAAAATTCTCAAACTTTCAATATGTTCAGCAAACAAGAGCTAACTTATACATTCTCAGACAGAAGGCAGTGAGCCTTTATCAGGTGGTTAAGTGTTAGCAGCAGAGAGCGCTTCTCTGTTTCTGTCTTAATGTGTCAAGAGTGTGTCTCCTTGGAAGTGAAATCCAGGCTCTACAAAGCCAGAGTGTCCAGCCATCAAGCCGAGCCCTTGCCAGATTTGTGTGTTCTCCAGGAGTATACACAAAGCCAGTTAGAGAACCATCAGGGAAACAAATGATGTAAATCTTCATTGCTGTTTGGGTCCTGTGCATTTGACGTAAACTAGAATTTAACTTTCAAGAAAGCATAAATGCATGTTTGGTTAATGAAATTCAACAATAGTTTCTTCTGGGATTGCCCTGCCCACCCCACCGCCAGCATTTTATTAGGAAAAATTCCAAATAGACAACACAGTTTTTCCAAAGTTCCCAGCATCACATAAGTGGAACAAATACCAGGCATTTGAATCACACGGATTGGGACACCACATTTAGTTTGTGTATTTCCCCCATGAACTTGTAGGTGCTTTTTAGTGAAACTGTGGTTGTTCGTGTCATTGAAATAGACATCACTTCTGGATACTTCGAGCACCACATGCTTGAGACATATCCCTCCCCACCCCCCATTCCAGCTTCTGTCAATCATCCTTCCATGCTCGCCCTTTCCAGACTCTGAATTTCAGAGCCACCTTTGGTGCTTCCTGTCCTCTTTTCCATCCAGCTGAGTCCTGATAGGTCTTCCGTGGAGACAGCTGTCCCAGCCTTCTATGGTCCTTTTGGTGCCACTGTCCTACTGATCACAAATGTGTTTTTTTTCCCTCTGTGCCAGACCCCATGCAAAGCACTTTCTGCATATTATCTCAGTTAATCCTCACAGCAATCCAGTGAGGGAGGTCATTACTATCCCTGTTTGGCAGGTGGGAAAATACATCTAGAGTACTTTATGTCCAAATTGCTGTGCTGTTCTCCACTGCCCCCTGCAAATGCCTTGGATCTTCCCCAGTTCTGGACCATTGTTTCCCATGCTTTATGAGCCTTCCTCTTCTCTCTGCCCATCCACATGCTGCTCGTTTCTCCAGGCAAGCCCTGGCTTCCACAGCTGGAAGCGATCTCTCCTTAAATTATAGCTCTGGCTGCTCCCTCGGTTCGCCTCAAGCCAGCCTTACAAGTCATTTTCTTCCCCACATGCTCGTGCAATCTCACGAACAGGAAAGGGTCCCCTTGACCGCACGTGCATAACAGGTCTGCTGTGTAGATGTGTCCGCGGACTCTTGTTCCAAAGTAACTGCCATTGGCATTGCACTTCCACACATCCTGTGGTCCTGACGCTGTGATGATGCAGGCGCTCCGGGAGAGGGGAGGGCGGCCCTGCCCCATCCGTCCGTCCTGATGCGCCAGTGCTCCCAAGTTCTAGGTTCGAGATCAGAAGGGCCACTCTTACCAAACTCCCCCAGATTTCGTTTATTTGAGGGGCCTGGCTTCCTTTCCTCTAGACCTCCTCCTTGGTCTGATGGTCACTGTCTTTTGAACTTTTGAAGGACGTCTTTCCTTCTGACTTTACCCAGGACAAGAACAGCCTTTTCGGCCGCCCTCCCTGGTGCTGGAGAAACTGAGCGCCTGGAGGCGTGTCTCCTGGCGCAGGAACAGTCCTTGGTGTGGGACTTGCATGTGCTTCTGCGTCTCGAGCACACTTGTGCTTCTGTTTCAGCATTTCCCCATAGAGAATGAACCTTCCCCTCTGCAGAACATTCACTTCATTTGGTTCCTCTCAAGACCGACTTTCAAAGACCTACTTTTAAATTGACTGTGGCAGCGGGATAAATAGCAAAGAACGCACGCAGCAAAACCCTAGGGGTTTGCCCTTTGGCTGATGGCCAACTAGATCATTCTGACCAATGGGCCTATTGAAGACAACTGAAAATAATGGATGAAACATAAAGAAGCATCAGATCCATCAGCTCTTATGAAATGGAATTAATTAGTGAGCTTGTGGTTAATCTACTAGTAAACCTATTTCACTCAATATGCACTTTCTTCTAGGGGTGGGAACAGGAACATTAGTGTTCAGTTTGTTCTGGCGAGATTCAGAGACGCCTGGTATCACTTAGTATCGATCGGGATGGGGGGAGTGGTGTGAAAATGCTGAGCGTTCTTCAGAAGAAGGTCTGCACTGTTAAGAAGTGATATGGGGAGAGAGAGAGGATGAGTGATAGCTGGAAGCAGTGGCCCTTGCTTTTCAGAGGCTCGGAGCTGTTGACAGAACAAATAATCACATCGCAAAGACTTTGAAGCTACCCACGTGGTCAGCAGAAAAGGGGCCACAAGGCTCAGCCGTATATGCTGGAATTAGTTCAGAGAGCAAAAGCAGGGACTTGCCTTTGCTTAAAGCCAAAACCAATCTGAAACCACAGAACCTCGGCCCGAGGGCTAGGCAAAAGGCTTGCTTTTGAAACTTGAGCTCCTGTTCCTGTGGGGGTGGGCGGTCAGGGGGATCGGTGTCTGTTCCACTTGTACAAGCAAACCGTCTGATAATTTTGACCCTGCAAAAATTACATAATCCTTTCATCACAGCGGGTTGCGTTTTCCAAGGGTACAGCTCTGACTTTGAACCAATTATAGGTGTAGTGTTAGGACTCCGGCACCCACACTTCATACGTGTTTGTTTCATTTCCGAAGTTTCGTGGATTGAGTGTCAATAATCTACGCCCATGCTACCTCATGTTGGAAAATTCACTCGGGAAATCCCAAAATGAAAAATGTCCCCCCTTGGCAACTTCTCATCTCCGTTGAGTGATAACGGTTTTTTGTGACAACCAAGTAGGGCCCTGGGCACGGAGTGGGTCTGGGGGTCTGGAGCTCTGTAATCAGTGTCTTGTGTTGATCTAGGCTTTCCTCCAAAGAGCTGGCAGTGCTGGGTTTTACACACCACCACATGTCCAATCTGCTCTCCCTCCTGGGTGCCCTAATCTTGCCCGATGACAACACCTTTAGCTCCGTGTTCTCTTCCCTTCCTGCCTTGACAGCCTAATAGTCTTCCTCTGAGCCCTGCCTTCTGCAGATGCCGCCCCCCCATTTGCCATTGTTCCCTCCTTGCCCCCTGCTGCCCCATTCCAGGACAGGCTCTTGCCATCTCATGCCTGGAATATCGCCATAGTCTCCGTAAGCTTGTTACACCTATCTTCCAAAACCACACTGTTTCCAGTGGATTCACTTGGCATTCCCAGTTCTTCATCATCTGGTCTCTTTGGAGAGGACCAGCCTCATCTTTCCAGCCTCATCTGTCCGGACTTCTCTCCCTTTACCCCCTCGCCATTCCCAGAGCACAGCATGCACTTACCCATGTCCTTCCCTTGGCTCAGGCTGCTTCCAGTTTCCCACCAGTAAATCCTCCTCATCTGCCATGTTCATCTTGCTTGCTACCACATGAAAAGCCCACTCTGATCTCCAGAGATAGAACTCATCACCCTGCACCCTGTGCTTCTGGAGCCCTTTCTCGGGAGCTCAATTTTGATATGTGTTTCAGCCTGAAACAGTTAACCAACTAGAAAACGATCTGGTGGGGCGCCTGGGTGGTTCAGTGGGTTAAGCCGCTGCCTTCGGCTCGGGTCATGGTCTCAGGGTCCTGGGATCGAGTCCCCCGTCGGGCTCTCTGCTCAGCGGGGAGCCTGCTTCCCTATCTCTCTCTCTCTCTGCCTGCCTCTCTGCCTACTTGTGATCTCTTTCTGTCAAATAAATAAATAAAATCTTAAAAAAAAAAAGAAAACGATCTAGTTAGTTAGTTACATGCTTGGGAACAGCTAGACTACAAGCCCCTTGAGCCCAGGAAGGGTCTCCTGGTCCTGCTTATGAGCAAGTGGCCTGTCTCTAAGATGAGCTCAGGAAATGAATGGAGTTAAGGACACCCCTGCGTTGGAGGTAAGGGGAGGTCAGCTGTTGCTGTGAGGACAGTAGGTGGATTCATTTCCCCAAAGTCCTTCAAAGGACAAGTGAAGTCAGGACATGTTACTGGGTAATGCCACCCCTTCAGAGATCTTTGTGCTAGATACTCACTTGCCAATCTTGGTGCTACTCAGTTGCCGATTTTGGTACTAGATACTCGGTTGCCATTTGTTATTTTCTACCTGGGGTTTGTGTGTATGTGCCCCTGTGGCAGGAATGTGGGGGCAAGGTAGGGGATACCTGTGTGTGTGTGACACTTTTCACTCTTAAGTAGCACTGTCCCAGAGAAAACCAATTTGAGTTACACATATATTCTTAAATTTTCTCGTACTCAAGTTTAAAAAGCAATAAGAAAGTGACATTAATTTTAAGAATATATTTTAGTTAGCCCAGTAGATCTGAACTATTACTGTGTCGGAAGGCAACCAATAAAACTATTAATCATTTTCATATTTGTGTTTTCAGTGCCAAGCCTTCAAAACCTGGTGTTTATTATATGCTTACAGCACCTCTTAATTCAAATGCTCAGCTTTTATCAGAAATACTTGCTCTGTGCTTAGATTCTATAAAATTTATAGTTGAAAAAGTCGATTCACATATTCAGGTTCTTCCAAATGTGTTTAAAAATTTTCCGATAACTGAATTTAACTCGAGCTTTTGGATTTAAATTCAGACTAATTAAAATTAAGTAAAATTTCAAAGTTCTGTTCCTCATTCACACTTGTCTCTTCTCAAAGACTCAGTAGCCACATTTGTTTCCCTGGTGGCTACCACTTCAGAATTCGTAGCCCTAGGGAAACAAAGATTTCTCAGTATTGGGTAGCTCATTCCTCTGCTCCTACAATGTCATTTTTAGAAAGGAGAAAAGTGTGTAAGACACGTCCAGTCAGCCAGGTTTGCCAGCAAGTTCTTTGTGACATCGGGGCCTTGCTGCTGGCCTCTTGGGGGCTGCCATGAAAGGTAATAGGCTCCTGTTGGGGAAGCATGTGAAAATCCAGGGATGAAATGGCCCGTGTAATTCCCAGGCTTGTTGGGTTGTAGACTAGAGTCCGTCTACACAGCAGCCCTCCCCCCCACCCCACCTCCCGCCATGCTGATCTATGTTTTCTTCTGTAGTGGCAGTCTACACCGGCATTGACAACACCTGTATGAATCGTGTGTTTTGTTGTCTGCAGCACTGTGGGGGGGGCATGCTTTTAGATGCTCACGGCTTTTATCAGATTTGAACATATTGGAAGTTTTGGTGCTTAACAGCTTTTGAGTGATCAAATATGTGGAAAACGTCTTTCTCAGCCAAAGAGCATATTTTCCAAATCCAAAATAGTTGAATATATTTTTCCCCTTCCTGCAAGTTTCCCATTGGATGGCACCCCAGAGACCAATTTAGAGCTTGAGAAGTTTAGAGCAAAAATGTTCTGGAACAAATGAAAATGAGGTGTGTCACTTAACCCAGTATCTAGCCGCCCATGTCTCCTGCAAAGCCCTGAAAGTGTTTGGTGTTACTTAGTTCTACTAGGAAACTGAGCTTCAGGATTGATGTACCCAGCACCCCATGAGGGTAAGGCTGCCTGGCTCTGACGTGATGTTTGAGGCCGAAGGGGAAACTGAAATGCTTCCAGACCCTAAGGGTTTTGAAACAGGTGCAGCTCCCCTTGTCTCCCCCAGGGGAAGCATGCTGTCCACACTCGGATGAGTGGTTCGGCGGCAGTTCACTGAGCTCTGGAATGAAAATGGCACATTTCTCCTGAAATGAGCTTGTTCTCTGCTGCTGTTGGGTGCAAGGCATCCTTCAGCTATGGCGGGAATTACGGCTTCCATCTGTTCCCTAATGTGAAAAATGTGTGCGGGCCTCCGTGCTACCAAGCCGCATGAACCATAGATGTCCGGATCTGCTGACACATTTGAGTCACGGCCCTCCGAATGGCTTTTGTCAATTACTTCATTACATATCCAAATAAGCATCCTGAGGGTGGTCTGCGCTTCTGATCTGTGACACTGTGGTGCTGACACGATTTTGCCCTTGGAACTATCTGGTTTTTCAGCTTTGTTTAGGAATCGATGATATATAAGTACTCAGTATATTTAATCATTATTACTTTTGAAGTTAGCACACGGCCGCCAAATCCACATCATTAATTCTTGGCTTCTTCCCAATGTCTCTAGTCTTTCACCTTGCTCCTTGATTTTGTTCTGACAAATCAAATAATGCTTTGTGCTTAGAGAGCAACTTTTATCAGAAAATTGCAGGGCCCTCTGCAAACTTTTATTTCTCCAAGTGCAAATGAATATCTTCAGAGACCCATACATATTTAAGCATGTTTATTCATGCTGGGGTTTTCCCCCCACCAATGGGCAAGGAAAAGTGTGGCTTTTTACGTGTTCACTTTGGAATATAGACATGTGATGTGCAGACTTAAATTTGGCTTGACATATTTAATAAATATCCCTTGAGTAAGTGATTAGACAGAGAGTCAGCTACTCTCTTGAGAATATGGCTGAGTATTAGTTCCTTCTACTAATTTTACATACTTGAGCCTTTGCAGAGAGTTACATCATGTGCATCAGATGGAGAAATTATTTTCATCAATTAATAACTGTTTCCGATCGTCCCTGGAAAAGAGAATGCTTTGACTAGATTTTAAGCAGGATTAACTCACCAGCTGAAAAATAGTTACGTAAGACTTAGCTCACGGTTTAGTTGTTTGTGGTCAGCTGGCCGGTTGTTTGGTTCACACAGTACCACCGATCTCTTTTCACTACATTGACTACATACATTCTCTTAAGTGCGCTTGTGGCAGAGACAATGCTGGTGTTTGCCCAACTCCACTTTCTTTTCTTCCCATACACGGGTAGACTACATTTCCCAGCATTCCTTGTAGTTAGATGGAACCCTATGACTGAGTTACGACCAACAGTATGTGAGCAGAAGTAGTGGAATCCTCTTTCAGCCCTGGGCTTGAACTCTTCCCTTCCAGTCCTCCACACTCTTTCTCTTCTTTCACCTGTTCGCTAGGTACAGACTATCTGGTAGAGGAACCTAGCTAGGCTCCTGGGGGACGGTGAGAACTCGAGACAGGAGGAGTCCGGTTCCCTGAACGACTGCACGGAGCAGAGCATGTCAGCTGAACCGTCTTGGGTGTGACATAAGCGAGAAATTGAACTTGGTGGTACAAAGTCCGTGGGATCTGGGGGCTGTTTGTTACACAAGTTAGCCTACCCTAACTAATATTCTTACAGATGTAGTGGAGAATCAATCTTCGCCTTACACACACTATACAAATCTCAAGGAGGAATGGGACATGCAGAGCACATTGCTGGTGTGGAATAGTAGGTCATGGAAAAGCATAACCAATGAGCCATGTGGCTCTTTGATCACCATGTCTAATTAAGCCACATGGTTACTGTAATTTTTTGGTTCAAGTCAGTCTTTTATCTGGGGCAGATGCAACTCTGGACAGTTTCACTTAGTAAAAAGTGATCATTTCAAGTAAGCAGTTTCCACCAGAGGACAGAGAGGAGGGTGCAGAAATCCTTATGAATTAACAAGGACTTCAGGCTTTAGTTTTGTTTTTGTTTTTGTTTTTTTTTTCTGTGCAGACTTTCCTAACCCCCAGCCGTATCTGGGTTGCTCACCTCTCCTGCCTCCTACCCTGTAGTCTTGTCGTCACACAGGTGCCTTCCTCAGAGTTCTTACCTTACTGGCTGGTAAGGTCTAGCTCTTGATCTTGACTCTCTTCCCCTTTAGACCATACATCTTCAAAGGCAGGGGCCATTTTACCTTGGCTCACTGCACCCGGTGCATGGAATGTAAGAATTGTTGACTGAGTGAGAAAGGGAATGAATGACCGGGGTGATTTTGGTCATCAGGCGTGAGTAACAGCCTTAGGCTCATTCATGAGCTTGTCCTCAGACTGCTTAAGTCCACTCTTCCACTGGGAAATTAGGAGGTAAACTGACTTTAGCTTTATCAACTGTCAAAACACAAATCAGTATTAGAAGCAAGAGCAAGATCCATTTCCGGGTTTTATTTTATTAGTTGCTGTGAGTTTCTATCAATCGATGGCGGGAGTCCCTTAGTGAAAACAGTTGAGAACAAAAATACAAGATCAGTGAGAGCCAAATCGCCCTGTTTATGGCCCAGGACAGATCTTGATGGTTTACTCTTTGATGCATTCATTTGCCAAACATGTATCAAGCTTCTTCCAGGGTAGAGCCCGGTTCTAGGTGCACAATGTAAGAAATGGCCCAGTTCTCAAGGAGGTCCCAGTTAAGCGGGGTCAAGCTAATAAGAAAGTGTCAGATGAATATAACATTCTGTGAAAAAAAAATTCAGATAGCTCAGTGTGATCAGGGCCGCTTGGGTGGCTCAGTCGTTAAGTGTCTGCCTTCAGCTCCGGTCATGATCCCAGAGTCCTGGGCTCGAGCCCTGCGTGGGATTCCCCCCCACTCAGCGGGAGGCCTGCTTTTCCCTCTCCCACTCCCCCTGCTTGTGTTCCCTCTCTCACTGCATCTCTCTGTTTGAAATAAATAAATAAATGCCCAGATCAAGACGATTTTGTTAGTGGTCACTAAGGTCTCTGGGGAATGGGTTTGTCCATAATGCGTAAGCAGAAGCCTGAATAAGAAAAGGAGCTAGCCGTACAGAAATCTGAGAAGAGAACGTACCGGGCAGACAGACCTATTTTATCAGGCTCCGAAGGGAGCGAGTAACTCAAGGAACAGGAGAGTGTCTGGAGTGGTGGGAGCAGACAGTGGGCCGGGCAGGGGGCATTCTGGGTAAGGAGTCACGTCGGACACAGAGGAAGGACACGTGGACAGGCAGGTGGAGGCCAGACTCCCAAGCCTCGGCACTTGATTTTATCAGACCTCTTTTTTGGCTTCCTTGCCTACCTTCTTCTCGAGATGCTGAAGAATCATTCCTGAGCCTCCAACCTGCTCTACCCCAATCTTGGCTTCTCCTGGTCTCCATTTTGCTTCTGCCCGTTGGTTTTTTCCCTCGGAGACCTTCCCCTTCCTGCCACACGGTCTCTCTCGTGCATTGCTTCTCGGCAGCTCTAAGGACTGAGTCCCCGGGTGGCTGGCGGCCCCTGCCCTCACCGGGGCTGCCCAGGATGCTGCGGCGGGAGTCCGAGCGCAGGCCTGGCTTTCTGTCCCAGCTCTGCCGGCCTCCGCTGTGGGGGCCCAGGCCTTCTCTTCCTTGTTCGCAAAGCCAGAGGACGGGACCGGGGGGTGCTTTGAGCTTTCACGGTTGCTGATGCTAAGTCGTCTGGGCCCTCTGGGTGAAGCAAGCGGCCGCGTCCAGGATTAGCAGCGGGAGCCGCTTTAAGGGCGCGCGGTGCCCGGGAGAGAGAATGGCTCTCGTTCTTTTGTGCAGGGCCCCCGTGGAGGCTGGGGGGCTGCAGCTGTTCGGCTTCAATTAAAAACACACACAAACCTCCCTCTTTGTTTCGGCTCGAAACCCTGACCGTCCGACGAGCACATCTGAATTCCGCAGACTCTGGCGTGCGTGAGGGCAGCGCCCCGCCCGCCCTCGGGCACCCCCGCCTCTTGCGGCCTACGTTGCGATTACTGGGGGGCAGGAGAGATTTCAAAGTTCAAGGGAGGCAGACAGAGGGGGGTACCCCGGTTCTGAAGCCCCCGGCAAGCAGCTTCTGGTACGTGCTTGTCCGTCCCCAGCCGCGGGCTCTCGAGAGGCCGGCGTGTGCACGTGGCCCTGAACCTCGGGCGGCTGTCAGCCCGGGTGACGGTGGGACAGGCCTGAGGGACATGGGCTCGAGGCGGTGTCTGTCCCTGCCCAGGGGCAGGCCCGAGGTGACGGTCTGCGGACTGTTGGGGCACACTGGGTGAACCGGGTAGATGGGGGTGGGTAGTGATTCGTCTCCACCGCAGGCGCCGCCTCGCCAGCGGGGCCCAGAGCAGGGGTCCCAGCGGCCCTGGTCTGGGATGGGGCTTAGAGTCCAGCGGGCTGTGCATTTGAGGCCCTGGATTTCGCCGAGGTCTGAGGGGTCTGGGAGTCTGGAACCCCAGGGCTGGAGGCAGGGTGCGCCGGGGAGCTCTGGTGCCCGGGCAGGGACAGACTTCCCAGCGGGCCTCTGCATGGCCCCTGCCCCATGCTGTTGGCCCCCCGGCAGCGAGAAGGGGATCCATCTGAGGCAGGGACAGCCGCTGCTCCCCAGTGTCCTCATTGTCCCCTTCTTCCTGGGCACACGACCAGGCTACATTTTGCACCATTCCTTGTGTCTTGTCGAGCCGGGTCTGCCCAGGAAGCCAGGCACTCTCCCTCCCTTTGGGGCGCCGGTGTCTGCGGCGGGGTGTGGAGCTACAGCTTAGCCCCAATGAAGGTGGGGGCTGGCATGCTGGGTCTTCTGGAATGGCTTTTCAGTGCCCCGCACGAACCTGTGGGTCCCGACAGGCAGGAAACTCATGGACTGGAAGTGACAGAGATGTTGACTAGAGGATCGTCCCAGGGGCCTGCTGGTGAGGTCACGTTCATACCTCCTAGACGGTGGTGCCCTCGTCGCAAGTCCTGGCCTCTCAGGGTATCTCCTCACCACCTCCCACAGAGGGCCTGTCAGGAGCCCGTCGCACAACCTGGCTCACTCCCCCTCTCCATGCTCCTCTTCCTTGGCTCGGCGCCCTCTCTGTGCCCCTGTGTAGCCACACCTTTGGCCGTCCCTGTCGGTGTGGTGAGCTGGGTCTCCAGTGCATGGTGGCTCAAGTCATCTCTGGAAGCATCGTTGATGTCAGAGGCCTCAAAGCCGAGGGCCTTCGGGGTCAGGCCGGGAGCTTACATGCGGGACAGCCAGCGTAGGACACTAAGGAGTGGTGTGGACTGAGATGCCGTGCGCATTCCAAGTAAGAGAAGGCCCTCAAAGTGGTTGAAAAAAATCCTTGCACTGTCCAAGCCAGACAATCCAGCCCAAATGGCCTCCCACCAAATTAAATATTCTACTATTATTTCTCTCAGGAGGATGAATTGTAAAGGCAGAAATCATAAGCCATGTCTGAAAATTCTGTGTTCTCCTGTGCCTAGCAGAGCATGGGGGAAAAATAATAATACTTGATTTGAAAACCTTTTGAGTGATGCCTAACATCTAGCCAGGAAAGTGCCCGAACCCTCCAGATCAACGAATGATGAAAAAGCGAGCACACCCCTGAACCCACCAGCCAGATGGGCACCTAGAACGTCTGCAGCAACTCTTCCTTCGCAAAGGCAGCTCGTTGTCTTGATTTCTCACACCACAGATTTGCCTGACTTCTATTCGTACAGGCATGCACCGTTCTGTGTCTGGCTTCTTGGACTCAACATTGTATCTGGGAGCTTCCTCCACGCTGCCACATAGACCAGTGGCTGGTGTGTCGTCACCGCCGTGTAGTTTTTCCCTGGCACGAGAGCACCAGAACGCATCTGTCCAGCCTGCCATTGATTAGCATTTGGCTGCTGCTAATTTGGGGTTCTCGAACGTGAACAGTCCTGCAGCAGAAGCAAAGCCCTCAGGCAGAACAACAGAGACATCTGGGTGTCTGAGGTGGGAAACTGTGTACAGCCGCTGCAGGAAGGAGGGCGCTATGGGAGGGACCATCAACAGCACCGGCTAACGAGTCCTTCTAGAACAGTCCTATGAGTTCTATCCGTGTTGATCATGTTAGGAATTAAACCTGAGAAGTAAAAAAGTGTCACTTGGTAATTGATTTCAAAATGAACAATAATAAGTGCATACTATACGTTACATACATTGCATGTTTAGAAATAAAATAGTTTGAGGAAAAATAACTATCCACTGAGACAAAAATGTTACAAGAGTGGCTCAGGAGAAGGCTGTGGGGTTCTCCTCTCTGCTTCTGCCTACGATGGTGTCACATGTCACCCAGGAGGGAGGAAGAGTCCAGAAGGCAAGCAGTATCTTGGTACCATTGTGATGATACTTTGGACTTTGCAGATTCCCTGAGTGGCTCTCAGGGATTCCCCTGACCAAAAATTAGAGAACCACTGCTCTAGAACACCCCAACCAGTGGTACGGTGGCAGTCTCCAGTGAACAGGCAGGCCCAAGTTGACCCGCTTGGGGTGGAGGGGGTGCTAACTTACTCCAAATCACAGTGACTTAATTCAGTTCTCAGCTGATTAAAAACCCATATTTTCTTCTCAGCACTTTATAATCCTTACTTGTAAAAACATCAGTTTGAAATGTTTTGATTTTGCTCATTTGAAGTCAGGGCTGTCCATTAGAAATATAATGCAAGCTGTTTATGTGATTTGAAATATTTAGTAGATGTTTTTGGATTCCATAAAATTCCACAAAATTTGAAAAAGTAGATCGCATATTTGGGTTCTTCCGATAACTGGAAGGAGCATCAACATTCAAGTGAATTAAAATTAAAATCCTTTTTCACACCAGCCACATTTCAAGGGCTCGGTAGCCATATATGGCTTGTGGCTGCCACATTGGACAGAGCAGATCTAATCTCTGTCCTCTGCTTTCCTTATCCATCCCATCCCTTGGTTCTTCAGTGCTTAGCAGCCTGACGAGAACAAGGTAATCATTCTCAAGACACTTCTAGAAAACTGGTGCCAAGTGGGTTTCTTCTTAGGCTGGTTAGGATGTTTGACAGAGGACTGGGAAGGGGGGAGCCCCTGTGCAGCCACAGTTAGCCATAGCAAGTTCCCTTTCAGCTTGGCTTCTGCGACTTTCTCTTTTGCTATCTTCATGTACATGGAATAATCTCACACTGTCACTGATACGGCTGTGAAATACACCGCTGTCCCCAGCCGTCCCTGGAATGGACCACTCTCTGATTGGACAAGGCAGGATCTTAAACATGGTGACACCGGACGGACTTAGAGCAGTGCTGCCGTGCTTCCTGGGACCAAGCCCCGGGAAGCTGGCTAAGTTTTTAAGTGATGAGCTCCACATCCGTGTCTGAAAGATACAGCAGGTCTTCTTGCTTTTTGTCTTCCTGTCTTGAAACATTGGTATGCTTTCCAAAAGGCAAAGGACACAATGGAATGAAATTCCAGGCCCCCAAACACTCAAGGTAAAGATGCAGCACAGAGGTTAGCATCTTATAACTCAAAGGCAGCCAAAGTGATTTGACAGGCTTCAAAGGAGAGGGCCAAAGCAAGCCTGTCTGGCACAAAAGACTTCGTTCTGTTTGTGAATTGCATCATCTCCAAACCATTTCAGATTCAGGAGAATGGATAGCTACCCCATTTTATACACTGTGGGATCTCTTACTTGGACTCCCAGAATGAAAGACTAGAATTCCAGGTCTAACCATGTGGTCCCGTTACTGCAAGTTTTGTGACTGGTCAAGTGTCTGATTCTTGTCGTGGAGTGGACAAATGAGAAATGACTCTTATCTCCTTCCTGTGTTCTCCCGCACCCACGTTGACTCCTTAAGCTTTCAGCCAGTCTTATCATTCTAGCATATCCGTTCTCCTCGTGTTGGACTCATTCAGGAATCCCACATCAGAGTGCATGATGTCATGTCAAATAAATCTAAAAGGAACTGGAAAGCTCCAGGAATTTCCTTATCTGAGGTAGCCAAGCCAAATAAACTTAATTCACATCCATCAGGAGCTCGGTGAGGGCCAGCACCATTCTTGGTGAAATGATTTCATGCTTAATGACATGTGAAGACTGAGGTTTTCCTGCGCTCCTTATTGAGCTGGATCCTCTAATTTTTCTGTCTCTGGGTCCCCCCCGCCATGCAGAAGAGTGTCTGAGGAGCCCGGACCCCACGATACGGACTAGACACAAAATGCCCTTCATTACTCCACTCATCTCTTAGAGTCAGGACTTACAAAAACTAAGACAGCGGCTGGGCCACCACCCTGCAGAACTGAGCCAGATTATTGCAACTATTAGGACTTTGGAGGTCAACTTCTGCTCTCTCTGTCCCCGAATGGTCTAGATCTTTAGACCATTTTCATGTTCTTTCCCCTTCTGGGTAAAATGCAGTTTTGCTTTCACTGAGATCCTCAAGAACTCCTAAGTGAAGTGTTAGATCATTCTAGAACTATAGCAGACCTGATGGTTTTGCGTCCCCTTCCTTGCCCAGATTCTCATCCAGCTGCTGACTGAATGCTGCGGGTTCCACAAGTCTGGGTTTATCCATCCAGGATTAGGCCTGATTTGCTCTGAAGACGCAAATGCTACAGGCAAGGCGAGCACTTTGGTAGGACCGAGTGTCAGAGGAAGGTGTGGATAGTTTTATATCCTTTTTGGAACCAGATGGGAACCTGGGGGCCCTACTTGTGGCTCAACACACTGTAGCCCCTTCTCCTAAAACAGCTGTGTTTGAATGAATTTATCTTCGGAGTCTCTGTGGTGATCCCAGTACTTGGTAATTTTTTTAAAGATTTTATTTATTTATTTATTTGACAGACAGAGATCATAAGTAGGCAGGGAGGCAGGCAGAGAGAGAGAGGAGGAAGCAGGCTCCCCGTGGAGCAGAGAGCCCGATGCGGGGCTCGATCCCAGGACCCTGAGATCATGACCTAAGCCGAAGGCAGAGGCTTTAACCCACTGAGCCACCCAGGCACCCCGGTAATTTATTTTTTAAAAAAAAATTTATGGGAGTATAGTTGATGCCCAATGTTCTATTAGCGTGAGGTGTACAGCGCCGTGATTTGACAACACGTGTTGCGCTCACAAGTGGAGCTCGCCTGTGTCACCATGTGTCACGACTGCAGTATCACTCCCTGTGCTCCCTGTGCGGGACTGTTTGTTCCCGTGGCCTATTCATTCCATGCCTGGGAGCCTGGATCTCGTACTCCGCTTCACCCACTTTGCTTGGTCCCCCCATCCCTCCTCCCTCTGGCAACCCTCAGTTCTCTCTTTATTGGCCTGATTCTTTTTGCTTGTTTATTCATTTATCTTTTGATTCCATACATGAGTGAAATCACATGGTACCTGTCTTTCTCAGTCTGACTGACTCCACTTAGCATAATACCTTCTGTGTCTGCCTTCCAGGTAGCTGCAGATGACAAGATCTCCTCATGTTTATGGTTGTGTAATATTCCTGTGCATGTGTGTGTACTCCAAATCTTGCTTATTCATCTATCAGTGGACGCTAAGGTTGCTTCCATGTCATGACTGTTGTAAATATTGCTGCCAGGAACGTAGGCGTGCACGTAATCTTGTTGAATGAGGGCTTTCGTTTTCTTTGGGTAAAAACCCTGTAGTGGAACTACTGGATCGGATGGTAGCCCTATTTTTAGCTTTTTGAGGAAACTTGGTGATCGTTCATGCCCAGACTGGAGCCCCTCCTGAGCAGAAGGTTCTGGAGCTGAGCGGCAGCTCAGGCCCAGGGTGAGGGGTCCTAGCCCCACCAGAAGGGTGTGTGAATACCTTTCTCATCCCAGTTTGGGGCAATAGCAGTGGAGAGCCATGCAAGGTGGAGAGATCAGAATCTTGTTTTCAGTTTTATTATGAACGGGAATCCCTTTTCCAGGCTTCAGGGAGAACATCATGTAAGGGTATATGTACACAGCCACCCACGGACCTACACACACACACACACACACACATACATATGCACACACATGGCTGCACCTGCCCATGGATGTTAAACACTCGGCAAAGCAAATGACAGTTCCTGTAGGTAGCTGGGATTCCGGTTCTGGTCTTCACTGTTGACGTGGGGTAGGGACACCAGCAATGGGAGATGGTGACGCGGTGCTTTCTGAGGCAGAGAACAATTTCCCAAACCTCTGTCGTCGGGGTAACCCAGACTAGTAGTGAGGGGCTCATTGAGCACTTCCAGTGCCTTGGGCAAGTTATGTAACCTCTGTGCCCTCAGTTTCCTGATCTGTAAAATGGAGGTAATACTAGTATCTACCTCATAGGGTAGCTATGAGAGTGAACTGAAATTGTACACGGAACACATTTAAAGCAATGCCTGACACGAAGTAGGTACTCAGTAAATATCTGCTGAGTGAACAGAATATTAATTTTATCATTATTGTATCAGAGACTTTCCTTACGCGGTGGCTTCAGATTCAGTGGGAAGAGCGATGAGAACCCTTTTAAGAATCACAACTTCTGTTCTTCTGGGAGGGCCAGATTGCCATGCAGACTGAGCTGCAGATTATTTTCGAGTGTATGATGGAAAAGGGAAAACAACAACTAAATGTCTCAAAACAAAACAAATGCTGGAATCTGGGGTGAGACAAAGAGGGGGACGGACTTTTTTTTTTAAGATTTTATTTATTTATTTGGCAGACAGAGATTACACGTAGGCAGAGAGGCAGGCAGAGAGAGAGGGGAAAGCAGGCTCCCCGCGGAGCAGAGAGCCCAATGCGGGGCTCGATCTTAGGACTCTGGGATCATGACCTGAGCCGAAGGCAGAGGCTTTAACCCACTGAGCCACCCAGGTGCCCCGGGGATGGACTTTCTTACAGAGCAGCTTCTGATGAGACAGTCAAGACAGGCCTGGGTTTCTTTCTTTTTGCAGCTGCAGACTTTGGTTGGAAGTATCAAGCTGCTTCTTAGATTTCAGTGAACCACAAAAGGAAAGCACATTGTTCCCCGTTTTTAGCACCCCTCGCTCCTTACTCTCTTCTCTGCTTCTTTTCCTGGGTCCCTCTCTGCTCTCACGTAAAAAAAAATAAAGATGGCGGCACTTCCTCGATGAGTGCAGAGGCTGAGTAGTGGTGGGGCTCTGTAGGGGGAGAGAGTGCTACATACACTGTACTTGGCTGATGTCCTGATGAAAAGAAGCTGAGAGGTGGGTGACCGGGGTGTGCTTTATCTTCGATGCTCTCCATTTCTTGACCGCGTGGTGAGGGCTGCTTCAGCAGGCCCTGGCACTAAGCCTGGTGGTGGCTAGACCAGCTGTGGGCCAAGGCCGCTCCAGCCAGGGCCTGCTGGGTCTTTAATTTCCCACACACGTGCGCTTATGTCCAGGAACGCAGCAGATGGGCCGCGAGCGAGGTCAGGGAAGCAGGCCACTGACAGGGACTGGTGGCTCGGGACCAACCACAGTGGCCTGGGCTACAGATTTTGCTCTGGGGGATGGGGACTCAGACATAGGAGAAGAGGCACTCACCCTTCTTTTTCCTGAAATACCAGAGGAATAAAACAGGTCAGTGGTGAATATGGAATTAGCTGTTGGCCAGTCTCCAAAGTGGTGTGACCTATTTAGGAGCCGCCGAGAATAAGCCACAGGAAGCTCGGTGGCCTGCATCTTGATGTGTCAGGGGAGCAGAGAGAGGATCCAGATCACAGGCGGCCAGATTCCTCGAGTCGCTTGTTACGGAGTTGATGAGTGAGCGTGGCGGGACCTTGGGAGAACGGTTCTGGAACACGGATGTGGGGCCGGTCCGGGCACAGGTGGGCCCGCCAGGGAGTCCTCTGGCAGATGCGGGGAGTCTCCTGCCTGGGCTAGGTACCTCTGGTCACGGAAAGGACCAGATTAAATTTCGAAAACCTCCCTCCAGGGTTAAACTCTTTCCCAAGACCCTTCCCGTAAAAGGGACACTTGGGCGGAGTCTGCAGGGACAGCGCAGACACAGGGCTTCAGCCGAGAGCAAAGCCGCAGGCGCGCAAGTGCTGATGCTGGTGGCCGGCGCTCTGGGTGCCCCGGCTCCCGGCAGGCCCAGTTCCACGTCTGTCTGGGAGGATGGCCTCTTGCCCCCTGCGAGCCCCCCAACTTCCTTGCCTTGAGGTGAGACCAGCGCTGTGGCGGGACGGGCACTCTGCAGTTTCCCGCAGGGTCAGGCTCATCTCCGTGTCCAGCGGAGGCCGCATCAGGCTCTATCCTTTCCCCTGTCCTGGCTCGCTGCCCTCACGCCCCTGCTACCGGGAGCACCCCCTCCGTTTACCAGTGGAACAAGAATTGCCATCGTTGACTTTGCTTCTCAGTAACCCAGCCTGAGAGGCCGTGGAGGGGAGCATTGGAACCCAGTGCCAAACCCTGACGGCGCCGCACGGTTGCATGGTTCCTTGAAGCTCAAGTTCCTTGAAGACAGCTTCAGAAATTGAGATTCCTGGGCCCTCCAGTCAGAGATCCTGAGTCAGTGGGTTTAGGGTGGGACCCAACATGCAGTAGTTTTCCAAAGTGGATCGTTGGTGCCGGTCCTGTGGCCGAGGGGACCTACTCAGTTGAGCTCATTAGTCTTTCCTTCCTTAGATCTTTTAAGAAACGTTTATCAATCAGGAAAAAAACCACACACACTCTGTCAAAGACACTAAGTAGAGATTGAAGGATGCACAGTTTTTGGCAAATCTGGAAGTCCAGCATACCGTGCTGACTCGGAGAACTATTTTAGCAAATTGTATCTTCACCCTTTTTCCCTATGTGTCCTGACATGGAAGTCTGTCTGGGTGGGAAACGGGAGACTTCCTGAGGTACCGACTGCTTCCCAGTCTCCGTGCTCAGAAGTGCTAACCTACGAGCAGTCCGCTCTCGCCTTTCGCGAACAGGCCTAGATTTTCCAATATTATTGGTTGTATGAATGATTTGGTGATGAACTTCAAAGAGAAGTATTTTGTTTTGTTATCAGGGACCCCCTCGTAGGAAGTCTGGTAGATACGTTCTCATGAAAGGCACAATTTTGAGGAATTTTAAGCAAATTGACTAGATGAAGTTAAATAACTGAATGAAGAGGGTTCAGCCTCAAGCAGAATAAGGGAGTATTCTAGATTTTGTAATGATAACGATGCTAATAGTGATAAGAGCAACAAAATATGTTGGCTTAGATTTATGTGTGTACTGTGTCTAGTACCCAGCAGTAATTACTTGGTCTGCATTATATTATTTAATCCTCCTGGAGCCTCTTTGAGGTAAATATATCCACTGCAGATGAACAGAGGCTTCAGAAAGACAAAACTTTATTTCTCCCTCATGTAGAAGAAGTGCAGAGTGGTTATAGAGACTCAGCAGTAGTGAGGACCAACGCTCCTTCCAGCTCCTCGTTCCACCATTAGATTGTGGCCCTCGTCTTGAAGGTCCACGATGGCTGCCAGAGCTCCAGTCATCACATCATCGGCCCACACAGGAGGATGAAAGAAGGAGCATGACTTTTGTATGCTAAAGAGACTTTCTAGAAGTTCCATGCCACAACGGCTTTTATGTCATTGGCCAGATAGCCCCTAGCTCCAAGGGAATTCTGGGCATGTAGCCTTTTGGTTGTATGGCCGTGGACCCGATTTTAAAAAACCGAGGTGTGATCAATATGAAAGACAAGGTGAACATGGAAGGTTTGATAGGAAATTAACAGTTCCTGCCACAGCAGGTAATAGTCTCATCACCACTTTGCAGATAAGGAATATAAAGCACTGAGAGACCAAGTCACTTGGCCGTGTTCACGCAACCTAAGGCGGCAGAACCATGGTAGGACCGGAGTCTCTCTGACATGGGTGTCCTTAACTGCTATTTCCTCCTGCCCATTTTTGCGATCTTGTGAAACAGCTTTGTTTCCTTAGAGGTGCATTTGTCCATTTCCTATTTTCTTTCTGGTGTGCCTTGACCATTATCTTTGCATAAATCCTAACCATGCTTCAGATCTCAGCACCAGTGCCCCCAAAGCCCTTCCCTGCTTTCTTCATTCAGTAAATATTTACGGAGTAGCTGCTTTGTGCCAGGCACTGATCTCGTCCCCTGGGCCTCTTCGGTGATAAAAACAAACACTTCTGCCAGCTTAATAGCTCTGTGATCTTAGTCAAGTTCCTTAAGCCTCTGAGCCTTGGGTTCCTCATCTGTACAATGGGGATAATAAAACGGAATGTACAATAGGGTTATGGTAAGGATTAAATGAGATGCTACATAGCACAGCCATGGGCACATGATCACATCTGGGGAAATGGTGTCCTTTTTTTTTTTTTTTTCTTTTTTGCCTAATTTAAACTGTGACTTGTGGTGGGTGGTGTGCTAAAGAAAAACAAGACTGACTAATAATCTATTCCTCATACTTTCCTGGAAGGCCACAGAAAGAAAACCTACTCTTTTAGAGTTAGTTTCTTTCTTCCTCCTTCCTTCCTTGCCCCCTCCCTTTTGTCTGTCTTTCTTTCTTTCTCCTTCCTTCCTTCCTTCCTTCATCCTTAAATACTTTCTCTGATAGATTTAGTGTTCCAGCAAGTCCTGCTGATCACCTTTGTGTTGTTTTTTTCTGGCTCCCTATCCTCCCCTCTGTCCGTCTCTACTGCTCACCTTGGTCTAGTGGAAAGAGTGGGAATTGTGCTGCTGGCCCTTGTGTCCACAGAGGAAACTTCCAGAAGCCAAGAGGCATCAGGCATCTGGGGTCCCAAGGCCATGGCACGCTCATTGCCACACACAGCACCCCACAAAGAGCCCCGGCACTTGCGTCGGAACCACCTCTCAGGTTTGCTGATCAGCGAGCTCCCTCCATTTTGTCTTTCTCAGCCTGGCCTTCTCCTCGGCCCTTCTGGAAAGGTGAAAGGCAAGTTCTCAGGCTGCAGGGACTTCTCTCTTCCTTGACATCTGGTTTGATTCTGGGCAGCTAAATACTGGCTTTGCCATGAACAACAAAAGCTAATTCACTGTGGTTTTTAAACACTGAGTGCAAATATTTTTCCTTTTCAGCTTGGGGTCACTGGAAGGGAAAAAACAGGGCTGAGAAGGAGATTAACCTTTTAAAAACTATTATGACTTCCCATAGAAAATAAAACAATGGCATCATTTCCTTCCATTCGTGAGAGTCTTTTTATGAGTGATTGTTGTTTGAGACAAGACCAGGGCTCCAAAGAAGATTTTTAAGTACTATTTTTGCTTGGTTTTCTACTCAGAAGCCCACCATGATTGCTTTTGAGAGCGCACACAAATCCCAGGAGAGCCCAGGGCCACCCTGTTTGCTTTCTGTCTGCTCGGTCTTCCTCCCTGGCCGGCTGGCCCCGCACCTTCTCTCTGGCCCGCTGAGTTCGGGGCCTCCCCTCTGCGCAGGGGAGGCAAGGGGCGGGGGCAGGAACTCTGCAATTCACTGTATTTGAGGCGGTGGCCCTGCTGTCCACAGAGGTCACTGACAGATGCTTGCACGGCTGAAAACTCTGTCTGGGTCGCTTCTCCAGGTTCCAGCCAGACTATGTGTTGACCTGGACTGGCTTGATGCGTCCCAGCACGGCCGTGCCATTCTCTTGCTCTCCGGACACGAAGTCACCTGTCCCGGCTCTTGCTCTCATGACTGAGGAGTGGGGTCCCAGGGCAGGGTGCAGGGAGGTGACTCTCTGGCTTCTCAGAGGGTCTTCTTCTCACTGGGGGTTATGTCAGGCGTTCTCTCTGGACTAGAAAGCAAAGCTCTTCTCTGACCTTCCATGGGTCTGTGTTCTTTCCTTGTCTCTGCCCTGCCGGTTCTGGCACATGAATTCGTTGCCGGGTTCAGGGGGGAGGTGAAGCGTGTGCCATGATGTGCCAAGAGTCCCTGACTTCTCCCCTTCCTGCCAAGAGAGGATGGTCTGAACAGGCTCCAGAACGGCTGCTGTCTGCGACGGCACTCAAGGATCCTTGCCGTGTACTTGACTGTTGTTCCTGGCAGCCAGCGGCCCGACGTGTTGATACAGGTGGTGTGTGCGTTGGGCTGGGAGGGGACCAGAAATTGATTTGCAACCTGAAAAGAGCAAACGCCAATTGTGGCCTGCCCCCTGCCCCTCCTTCAGTGTGTGTGCAAATATTTGCACGCCTGTTGAGCAGCTCACCCTCGCACTGACCCAAAATTTCACTGCCAAGTGAACCGGCCCCAGCCAGGTGCGGGGAATGGGTGGCCAGGCTGGGCTGCTGGCTGTGGCCGTGTGGGGTGTCTGTACTCCTTCTGGTGGAGAAGGGATGTGTGTCCTCCTCCTCGCGCCTGGACACTGGCATGGGGGCTGGGCAGCTGTTTTCTTCCCGGGACTGTGGTATGGGTCCGGCTTCCTGTCTCAGGCTCATGGTTTCCGTAGCCCCCGGGCACTTGGCAGAGCTTCTCAAACTGATGGGGCCTGAGATTCTGCATTTCTAACAAGCTCCCAGGTGCTGGGGACGCTGCTGACCTCCTGGCCTCCCGCACTTGGAGCAGAGAGGCCCCAGGAAAGTACCAGGGCATTCTGAGCTCCTCAGGGCTGGGAAAGAAAGTGCTCTAAGCCCCTCCTCTGGTGACAGGGTAGGTCTGAGGCTACCCTGGAGTCCTGATTTGCCATTCCAGAGAGCCCGGAGGGATTAGCAGCTGGCCCCGCACTTGGGTGAGACCATCTCCCCCTCCAGGGGGGAGTCCCGGAGGCAGCGCAGATGTTGTGTGAAAATCTGCCACCCTCCTCGTGGAAGGTCGCCCTCTCGCGCCCTCCCGCCCCCCTGCTCTGCCTGCCGACTTCAGCAGATCAGCTTTCAGCTCTCGGGGGCTCGGGAGGGCTTTGGATGAAAGAAAAGGCCTGTCCTTAAGAAGTAGAGCGGGAATCCAAGCATGCCTGTCGCCTGCTGCCTGCCCAAGAATGCAGGTATTTGGGCAAGAGGAGGGGGAGGGAACTGGGAGAAGCCAGGCCCAGTGGTGAGCGGAATGAGGAGTGTGCTTTCTGAAGAAAGGAAACCCTTCCACAGGAGCAGAGGTGAGGAAGGGAGGCCGTGCCTGACCCTCAGGGTTGACCTTGACATTTGGGAGTTAGTGACTCCTGAGCTTGGGGACTTTGGTAGTTCATTCTGGCTGGCCAAGTTTGTAAGTTGGTGCTTCTTCTGAGGTGTTGGATGGCGTAAGATAGACCACAGGCCTGTCTCTCTCCTCTTCTTCCACTCTGACACTTGCATGTCTTCCCAGAGGGCGCAGAGGGGAGCCCAGGGCAGGTGGGGGGTGGGGGACGCCCCAGGACAGGGCTCTCGGGCTCTGGCCTGGGGTGGCTGGGAAGAGGCCCGCTTGTCCCTTTCTCTGTCGCTCCCTCCGTCTGCTGGGAATTCCTCAGTGTCCTGCCCTCGTCCTGGGAGTCCACAGGGAGCTGTATTTATGTCCCTCTGGCCCCCAGGCAGCCCCAAACTGGGAGTCTTCAGAGCCAGATTCTCTGATTTCCAGCTTCCTTTCCATCGGATGTGGCCTTAAACCATTTGCGAGCCTCTACCGCACAAGGTCAGCCACACATTGGCCCCTGCTTGAAAAGTCTTGAAGTCTTTGCAGTCCTGCGCTGGGGTTAGCCGTCCCAGAGTGACTCGGGCTCCCAGACATCAGGGACAGTGGCTTCCTTACAGTTCTCGATAAACTCCACCTCCGCTCCCTGGGGCGGCGGGGCAGCGGGAGCGCCGAAGCCTGTCACTGTCCTGTGCCAGCTAAGCCGGCTTCTTGCACATCTGCCTCCACTGTCTCTGCGGAGACGGTCGCAGCCGGTGGCCGTGCTCCGGGGGCCAAGCGCCGGCCTAAGCCGCGGCAGCCCGGCCCACAGACAGCATCGTCCCACCTCCCCGTGGGAGAAGCCTCCCTTGGAGTTGCCTTTCCAGGTGTGCTGATGGGGCGGCACTGGTTTGTGTCTCCTTTGTTACCGCAGACCCCTTAGGAGGGGAAGGGTTCATGCCCGAGGACCAGGCCCCTTCCGATGCGTGGCCCTGAATGTCTGTCAGTGACGTCAGCGCACCGTGGCACACAGGTTCGGGGGTGGGCAAGGTGAGTCCACTCATGCCGAATCATACATTGTGGGATGGGCAGGCTGTGCCTCCGACCACTTAAGTCAGAATCTTCGCGGACAGACCCCGGCATCAGTGTGGTTTTTGAAGAGCACCCCAGGGAGACCAGCGTGTGGCCAGGGGTGAGAGTCCCTGCCTTCAGTAACAAGTAAGAATGCTGCTCCCGGGACGCCTGGGTGGCGCAGTTGGTTGGACGACTGCCTTCGCCTCAGGGCGTGATCCTGGAGTCCCGGGATCGAGTCCCGCATCGGGCTCCCAGCTCCATGGGGAGTCTGCTTTGCTCTCTGACCTTCTCCTCGCTCGTGCTCTCTCTCACTGTCTCTCTCTCTCTCAAATAAATAAATAAAATCTTTAAAAAAAAAAAAAAAAAAGAATGCTGCTCCCGCTCGGACCCCCAGTGGCCCTCAGGAGACTGAATGAGACAGTGAGGGACCTAAGTTCACGCAGTTGCGGAAGGATCGCTGGATCTGGGGGACAGTGTCCAACAGCCAGGTGGTGGTCATCGGGCCTGAAGGGCCAAGTAACCAGAAAGAATCCCAAAGAAATAAAGCCCCTCCAGGTGCTGGCTGGAAGTTTCCAGTTGGAGCTTAAGGAGGAAGATGGGGAGAAGGCCTTTGGAAAAGCTTGACCCAGTTTACCTGGGAGAGTTGGAGATCCAAGGCAGGAAGATGGCTGGCAGGCCAGGGAGGGGGAAGGAAGGAAGGTTACAGGAGCTCCACGGCAGAGGGCTTGACCTTCTCGAAGCTGCTGGCACCGCATGCGGTTGGCTGATACTGCCATTCAGCACAGTAAACACAGAGGGGGAAATGACTGCTTTTTGCCTCAACACAAATTTTATTATACCAGGTTTCATTATAAAAATGTTACAGTTTGGGGTGTGTGTTTATTACATAAACAAAGTAGTTACTCTGATCCTCACCATCTTTCAAACCAGAGTCTCAAAGGGAATTTTATTTACTAGATTTAAAGCCATGGAACAATCGTTTCATACGATTGCCTTATAAGCATAGGAATAACTCAGGGAAACATAAAACTCTCTGCTTTCTTTCCTCCTCAGCCCCTGCAGGATCTTCCCATCTTGCAGACAGGCATAGCCTTGCACCAAAAACATTTGATCTTATAGCTGATAAACTGGATGTGGGGACGCTTAAAAGGGACAGCGTGGTGGTCTTCAGGAAACATGGAGCACGGGACTGGAGCTTCAGGCTCCTGTTGCCGTCAGTCTGCGGTGTCCTGGGGCCTTGGGCAGCTTTGAGAGCCGTTTACGCTGATCCAGCAAAGTTCTCAGGGCCCAGACCCTTAAGCCAGTCCACAGTCAGAGGCCAGGCACTCAGCATCGACTGCCACTGTGTACGCCCAGACCTCTGGGCATTTGTATTTCCCAGAAGCAATACTTTCTTTTTCTTCTACTTCTTCTTCTTCTTCTTTTTAAAGTAGGCTCCATGCCCAACATGGGGCTTGAACTCAAGACTCTGAGATTAAGAGTCATGTGCTCTACCGAATGAGCCAGCCAGGCATCCCCAGAAGCAAAACTTTCGTATCATTGTGAATATCAGCTCGGGGCTCTTAATTCATTCCTGGGAACTCTGCATTCAGAGGGAACAAGGTGTGGGCTGCCACCATCTGACCGCAGAATCTGTTTTGTCCATTTTTGGTGTGTTTTTTATCTTTCATTAACCAGATTTTGTGTTCATTTACTTGAGACTTTAAACTTCTTTTCTATTTCTTAAGTTGCATGCTGAGCTTAAAATACAGGTCTGAAAACCAAGAGCTATAACTTTACCTCAGGAATACAGCTTTGGTAATTTCCATTGTTTTTACCATGCGGGCTTCTCGGTAGGAGTTTTAGCCTGGAGAGAGTTAGGTTTTGGAAAGGCAGCAGGGTATGGGGAAAATGGGCTTTGGTGTCTGCCAGGCCTGGGTTTGAATCCTTGCTCTGCCGTCTGTCAGTCACGTGATTGCAACTTCCCTATTTCTAAAGTAGAGATGGTGATGTCTGCCTTTCGTCTTCCCTAAGTGAGGATGAAATGAAAGAATGCAGGCAGGGGACTTAGCATGTGCACTTAGTAGCTGCTCAGTCCATAGTAGCTATGAATAAGCATCATATTTAAAATAATATGCCTTTGGCACAGGCAAAACTTTGTGGCTGGGAAGCTGTTCTCCATTTGCATGTCTTGGGCAGAGGGCCAGGACAGTGGGTGTCCTTTCTGGATCAACCCTCTCATCCTGATGTCCTCCAGAGGCACTAGCAGATGGGACAGGAAAATACCAACAGTGTACCTAGGGGAGGGCATGCAGCCAAGTGTTACACGAGCAGGCTGAGACGAGCCAGGAAAAAACTCGGCACAACACAAAAATTCACAGTTGAAAAATTCCTCTGAAGTCTCTTCGTCCCTGTCTCTTGTGGAGTGTTCCTCAGTAGAATATTTGAACTGTTCTGTCCCAGACCTGGCCTCTTTCCCAGCTACCCAACTGGGTTACTTCCCACTCCGCAGAGCCTGGACTACTGGTCTTGTCCTTGAAGGAGGCAGCCTCTAGGGAGCTGAGCTTGACCAAGCGGCATCTCTGCCGGGTACTGGGCTCAGTTGCAGGCGTCTGCCCCTGGGGACATGCAAGTCAGGAGGATAGTGCTCTGTGAGTACCAGAAAGGCTGGGCATAGTACCTCGGGGACCATCTGCAGGAAGGAGGGAACAACTCTCCCTCCTGGGGTGGTATGGCCAGCCAAGTGAGGTTGATGGAGGCCACTTTGGACTGACCGTGTTAGGGTAAAGAAGTTAAGGTGTATCAAGTTTGGGGTGGATTTTTGTTTGTGGAGTTTTTTCCTTTGGTCTTATTTTGTTCTATTTTTTAGAACACGATAGAATGAGCTCACTCTGCTGATCTTTAAATCTAAAGAAAAAAAGAAAAAAAAATGAAGAAAGTTTCTGGTCTCTAAAACCAAGGGAAACATCTTGGATAGAGTCAATATTTTGCATAAAAATAAAGACGATTTGCTTTGGATTGATTCTTACCTTCTCTAAGTCCAGGGGTAGGGAGCCAAAGAGAGTAAGATCCGAAGGGCTAAGGCTGCCCAAAGCTATAAACTTAGTCTGCTGCCCACACTCTCTCTATCCTACACAACCCCTCTGTATGTCAACTTGGACGGAAATTACTTGTCTGTGTCCTAGGCAGAGTTTTCTAGTCTTCTCTAAATTCCATCCGTGCTTCTGAATGTTCTGTTGGGTGGCATGGCTCCCTTCCCCCTGGGTCCCTCTTTTGGGTCAGCAGGAATACTGAGAAACTCCCCTCTCCTGGAGGGTGATGGCCTTGTGTGTGGCTGTAACTCCTTGACCTTGAGTGTGTGACAACCACTGGTTTCCCAAAATGGCAAAAAGGAGAGGCAGGAGGGAATTCATGTCCGCTATATCCTCTCACCACTGAAACACAGAACTGGCTCTTCAGCATCCAGAGGCCAAAAATGTCAATAAGGGGGAAGATGCCAATGTTTCCCCAGCTTTGAAGAATGAAGGCCTCTTAGGAATGTTATCTCTGCCCCTTTCTTGCGCCCACCCCACGATGGAGCAAAGAGGAAGTTTTGATATATTCTTCAAGAGAGAGTAGTTCATCACTCTTCTCCTACTGCCTTGTCTTTGTTTTATGCTTGCCATGGATGGCGTTTGGCCATTAACAACTAGGTTCCCTCTTCCATCTAAGTTTTTATCCCCGGAAACCTTCACCAGCAAGTTAGAGCTGGATGATTAATTTTGAAATAAGGATGTGCTTGAGAACAGGCCAGGGGCACACATCAACAGCCACCGAGCCCGTGGCTTAAATGGACGATAAATTACTCATCCCAACTGATGCAGCCCTCTAGCTCCTGCTCTGAAAGCTGGGGTAATGAAGGGAGTCACAGGTTTCTAGTATGTTCCACACCTACCTTGGAAAGCAAGCAAAATGGCCACCTGGGAGAATTAAGATAATTGTATGTTGAGTGCTTTTCCTTGCAAAGAAGTTGATTTGTAGCTTCTCTTGATTAGCCTTTCATTTTCCTCTCTCTGCTCCTCTTTTCTTGGCATTTAGTTGCTGCTTTTAAAAAAAAATTTTTCACACGAAACACATCATGGGTAAGAAGAGATTTTATTTTGAAGAACAATGATCACATTAACAAGGGGACAGCAGATAAGCTAAAAGTCACTCCATTTTCTGCCGGGGAAAAATGTTCTTTGCCGCCAAATCGCATTCTGCTTCTCTTTGTCTCCTCTCCTTTTATAGGAGGGTGGCAGCCCAGCCACTGAGGGACTCAGAAGGAATAGCCGGGAGATAAGATACATCCTTGATTCCTATAAGAAGGGACGCTTTTGAATTCAGGGACCAAAAAAATGACTTCCTGTTCCCCAACATTCTTGTGCATGGAGCGCTCTCTAGGACAGTGACATTTCTCTGCCCTTGGTCCAGAGTATCAAGTAGAAAATAACTATGAAATCTGAAACGTGGGAAAGCCCCCAAATCCAATTCATTGCAATTTAACAGAAGTCTAGGCCCAGATCAGATTCTAGGGGTACAGAATCTCTCTGCATCCTGCCATGTTTTGGGATCAAAACTGAGGACTTTCCCTACCTTTAAGGTATTAGAGCTACATCCAGAGACCCAACCTAATGTGCGTGACTACATCTCCAGCTCTAGAAAAAAGGGAAGGAGGGAGGGAGGGAAGGAAGGAAATGAAACCAAACAGAGTTCAAAACAGTCAAAGAAAAATTGAACGGGGGATGGCGGAGGTGAAGAGGGAAAGGAAGGAAGCTTCCTGGAAG
The DNA here is from genome assembly GCF_020171115.1 of Neogale vison. Lineage (NCBI taxonomy): Eukaryota > Metazoa > Chordata > Mammalia > Carnivora > Mustelidae > Neogale > Neogale vison. The sequence continues at coordinate 118,101,565 of NC_058105.1, read as the reverse complement.
AGGTGAGATCTGAGCCAGGCTTTGATAGGGAGGAATTTGGTAGCCAGAAGCATTCTGGGGTTTTACCTTTCTAAGCTGCACTTTGTTCTGCAAAATCTCCTAGGCCTGTTGTGAAGGCTGAATGGTGTACTAAAACTACAGTGGGGGGCAGGGGGTGCTTGACACAGGTTAGGCCCTGAGTCAGCGTGTACCACCGCCCTTGTCCTCATTGCCATCGTCATCATTAAGAGGCAGTGTTGGAGGCAGTGTGTGAGCGAAGCCTTCAGGGGCCTTCGGAGGCAAGGGATGCCTTCCATCACCGGTAGTAAAACCCTGTTCCCTCTGCTCTTAGCCCAGTTTTTCTGAGGCTGGTTCTCATCTCTCATGTGTTGACATATTTTGGTTAATATCCGTTCACCTCCAGCAAAATGAAAGCAGACTCAACCAAGTATCACAAGATGTTTTTAACCCTCCTCCGTGTCTCAGTGTAATGTCTCACGCACTGGCTGATAATTTCAGTGGTGGGTGGCTGTTTGAGTGAAGGTGTAAATACAAAACCAATAGCTTATGCTACCATCTCTCTTGGGTCCCTGTTTCCAGCAACTTATTTTAGCAGCTTCAAAAAATAGTCACTCGGGGTATTTTTTTTTCCCCTTCACATCTGTTTATCCTCCAGTGGTTTCCTGCAGGTCACAAAGGAAAGGTGTTTCCAGAAAGAAGCAATGGAACTTACTTCTTCTAAAGTGTGACAGTTAACATGTAAGGCCAAGTTGTTTTGTGTCATAAATGATTAGTATTATGTGTTTGAGAGGAACTTGTCCACGGACAGTTGGGGCTGAGATTTTAGGCCCTGCGGTTGGGGAAAACCAGGATGCTAATATGAAAAGTCATTTAATGACCCCTTATTATGTGCTCAGCAGGACTATGCTAATGGCTCTGTCATAGCTCATCCCCAGTGCGACCCTCTGAGGCAGGCACAGCTCTGTGTTTGTATCATAGATGAGGAAAATGAGGCTTAGAGCAGTGACATAACTTGCCCAGGCTTATAGCTCAGGTGTTGCAGGGGCCGGATGTGGACCCGGGTCTGTCTGATTCCAGACCCCAGGCTGTGTCCTTCCAGGTGATTCTGCCTGCAGCGGTTTGAAAATGATGACCCCAGACGCGATGCAGGGGGGTGTTCCGAGGCCGGTGTACAGGTTCAATGTTAAAAGACGTGCTGCAGCCTCTGCTCAGATCAGCCAAAGCAGAAGGGAACTTAGTTTTGATTTGAGGGAGCCAAAACCGATCAGTGGGGATACCCCCCAAAAATATAAGCTCAAAAGAGGTGTCAGATGAGGGACAGAACCAATAGTGTCCTAGGTCTTGAGAAGATGGAGTGGGGGGTGGGAGGTAAGGCCTTTTCCTTTCTCTTTCAGGTTGCAATAAGGGACTCTAGAACTTTCTGCTAATTAACTTGACTGCCTGTCACTGTTATATTGATTACTCAGCATTGTTTGTCAATGATCTGTTGTTCAAATATTCATTTCCTAGGAGAGGGTCGTAAATGTCTTCTGGGGTCATGAAAGGTGATGGAGTGGCCAGAGCCAGAGGGCGTGGCAGGTCACGAGGTGACAGTGTAGATTTGCCCACCTCGTTGCTTGCACGTCCGGGCAGTTCAGCGGGAAGAGATGATGTTTCCCAGTGCAAGGGAAGGATGGTTTGTCCTCTCATTTCTGAATCTCAGCATCCTGCTGTGGAAGGCGCTTGCAAGGGTTATGCGTGATGTCACTCAGAGTTCCTGAGCGAAGTAACAGTAGCAGATACAATTACAGCTCTTCCTGGAGTTAGAGAATCCTATTTCTAAACGCCTCCCTTCTATACACTAGGCCTTCTGCTTTCCTGGGTTTCCCAAGGCCACTTGGTCTGGGTAGCCACCAAGCTGCATGGGGCCAACAGCGCCACCTGTTGGCTAGAACAGAGACGTCCTGGACTCCTCAGCCTTTCTTGTGCTTTGAAATGATAATGCCTGCGTCTCTGAAATTCCCTATGCCAGCCAGGTGGGTGTTCCAATCTCATCAGATTGCTTGCATTTCCTCATCACACCAGGCCCTCTTACACAATTCAAGGTCTGTGCACACTGCCCTCTCTCTAGAACGCTTTATGTCGTGTGTCTTCTGGCCCACTCCTGGTTGGACTGGAAGCCTGGACTTAAGCATCACCTTCCTTGAGCAGCCTTTCCTGACATCACCCAAGGTGATTCAGACTCCTCCCTTTGCTTAGCCCCCAGGCTGTGCACGCCCATATATCAGTGGTACTTCCAAGGGCAGAGGATGAACTAGTACCCCTGAGGGGATCTGAGCCAAACGGTGGAGAAGGAGGGCGTGGTACAGTTAGTTATGGCCCAAAACAGCCTTCTGTAGACCTCAAGATTTCTTTACAGTTGTGTGCGTCAACCTAAACATTCCTCTAAAATTAGCACAGTTTTCTACATTATTTAATATAAAATAATCTACCCTCAGTGAGTAAAACTAGTGGTCCAGAAATCTCCCCCAATATCTGCCCCGTGGCTCCCTGAACCACCAGGCACAACACAGCCTGTGTCCGGAGGATGTGTGAGCCGCTCTGAAAACCATGTATGTGGTGTAGTATCTTTTTAGTTGGCCATTGTATGAGCTCCTTCAGAGTAGGGACGAGGCCTTTCATCTCTGCTACCATATTGCCTAGAGGATTTTCGGTACTCAAAAAATACTATTTTTTTGGAATGAGTGACTCTTTGTAGTGGTACTGGTCTTAGAGAACCAGTGTCATTAATCCTCAGAAATAGATACTCCAGTTGTAGACCCCAAGGTCTCTGTCAGCTGACTGCTCTTTCTCTAGTCAGTCTGATGTTTCACTGGGCACCGGCATTTAAGATGAATTTTTAAAACCGTCTTCTTGAGTTATGTTAACATTAATTCACTATCCTGATACCAGTATTGTTTTCCACTCTCATTTGCTGCAAAAGTGTATCTCCCCCACAATATTATGGACGAAGTAAGTGTTAAAGGACAAACTTGGAAGGAACTCTAAATGTCATTTGTAACAGCTTTTCCATGGGAATATGTGTCCCAAATTTAGAAGAAAAACTTAGGAATGATTCTAGGACAGTCCAGGGCTGAGGACGGACTGTATTCGCGCATCAGATCTCCACATCTGGCAGCTTCAGTACTGTGGCTCAGAGCCCACAGTCAGAGGGAGGGGGAGGGAAGTCTAAAAGCCAGAGGCACAAAGCGACATCCCAGAATCACTGGAGTGGGCTGGGATGACCGCAGCAGCAGCAGGCATCAGGCTACCTTGGATGTGTCATAACCTTCCCAGGAAGCCAGAAAAAAATCATTCTTACAAATCCTCCTGACATCTGCTTCTCTGTGATCCTAAAACTGCCCCCTCTCTGAGACAAATGAACACCTGAACTATCTGTTGTCTCTCCATTTAAAAAAAAATCTTAGGAAAATATTTATGAGGGGAACCTTCTTAAACCATTGGTGGAAAAACAAACTGGCAAGGCACCCTGGAAAACAGGATGACAGTTCCTCAAAAAGTTAAAAATAGAACAGCCCTATGCCCCAGTAATTGCAGTACTAAGTATTTACCCAAAGGTTACAAAAGTACAGATTTGAAGCGGCACAGGCACCCCGATGTTTATAGCAGCATTATCGACAATAGCCAAACTATGGAGAGAGCCCAGATGCCCATCGATAGATGAATGGATAAAGATGTCATGTATCTATACAATGGAATATTACTTAACCATCAAAAGAATGAAATCTTGCCATTTGCAGCACCATGGATGGAACTAGAGTATATTACGCTAAGTGAAATAAACCAGGCAGAGAAAAGACAAATACTGCATGATTTCACTCACCTATGGAATTTAAGAAACAAAACAGATGAACATGGCAGGGAGAAAGAGAGACAAACCAAGAAACAGACTTAACTCTAGAGAACGAACTGCTGGTTACCAGAGGGGAGGTGGGTGGATGTTGGGGGAGGCAGGTGATGGGGAGGAAGGAGGGCGCTTGGGGTGAGCACTGGGTGACGTGTGGAAGTGCGTAATTCTGTATTACTGTAATTCGGAATTACTGTATTATCCACCTGAAACCAATATCGCCCTGTATATTAACTAGCTGGAACTTAAGTAAAAACTTGGGGGACCAAAAGAAATATTTATGAGTAAAGGAGCTCCTATGTGCAAAGCAACTTTCTACACATGACCTATTTATTATGAAATTATTCTTCGGAAAACTCCCACGGCTTCCCCTTCCTTCTTTTAGAAATTAATTACTCGAAACCCAAACCCTTCAAGAACAGGCTAAACCAGGCCTCAGTTCTCCTCTACATCACACTCCAAGTGGTAAAACATGGTTGGAGGGCTTCTGATATGAAGGGTCGAGGTCTCTACCTGGCTTCTGTAGTGCGGTGCCTGCATGGGTAAGTGGGGTGGGGGGGCACTGATTCTCCCCACTTGGTCGCTTTTCTTTCTGTTCCCTTTCACCCCACCCTTAAGTGAAGAAATCTTCCCTCCTGATCAGGCATGTAATATTATTTTTATATCTGCTCTGATCTAGAAGGTTCTGATTCTACCTGGAGGGCAACTTAGGGAAGTCCCAGCCTAGAGCCTGAAACCAGCATCTTGACCACATTCTCAGATTGGGGGAAACCGTTGGAAAGCGAGTTCAGAGCCTGAACTGGGAGAAACTACAAACACTGGTGTAGAGAGGGTTTTTTTTTTTTAAAGGATTTTATTTATTTATTTGACAGAGGGAGATCACAAGTAGGCAGAGAGGCAGGCAGAGAGAGAGGAGGAAGCAGGCTCCCTGCTGAGCAGAGAGCCTGATGCGGGACTCGATCCCAGGACCCTGAGATCATGACCTGAGCAGAAGGCAGCGGCTTAACCCACTGAGCCACCCAGGCGCCCCGAGAGGGTTTTTTTTTTTAACTCCTACAGTCTTCCAGTAAAACATCCCCCTTTCTGAAACATAATGAGTACGTGCTTAACCACAAATGTAGAAAAACTGTTTAGGGTACAGACCAGCATATTTTCTCAGGACTACAAAGAAGGTTTCTTTCTCTCTCCTTCTCCTTTATATGTTCCTTATAAAACCTTGCCAGAGTCAACTAAAATGGCCCCCCTTTCATTACATACATTTTTCCCAAGAAGTAAAATGAACTAAATTCGTTCACTCAGCAGCAGTGTAAATACCAAATGAAAAAAACCATAGACGTATAGATGTAAATACTGCCCCTGTAATTATTTTTTGTGTTTGTATAACTAGAGGGCACTGAGAGAGGAAAGAAATTATTCAAAGTTCAAAGGTTCCCAGATTTACTAAGAAAATAAGAAAGAAAAAAAAAAAAGCCCAAGCATATACATGCACAAAGAGCTGAACAATGAACTAATCGTTACTCACCAGCCTTTTCTTCCAAAGAAACAGCTTTTGTTGAAACTGGTGAGAATTCCAAATGCTGAACATTTTTTTCCTATTAAATAAAGTTAGTAATTAATGTGGTGATTAAGGAGAGTGCAGGAGTTGATGTCATTCTGTTGAAACTGCAACGTACAGCCAAGGTTGAGGACCATTCTTTCTTTCTTTCTCAGATAGTTCAATTTGGCCCTAATTTAGTTTGTAATTATTCCTTTCTTCCTTTTGAGGGTTTCCATCCATCTCTAAGTTTCCCCAAGTGTATAGGAAGAGCTGTAGCTTGTGGGCGCCCTACCTTCTTTGGACAGCATGGCCGCTGTTGTTGACTATCATGTAACTGATGCCACGTGCTAACATCATGGTGGTTCTTCTTCTGCCACGGCATTACTCTTCCATCTCCTGGAGGGGTCCTGGGGTTCTGCGTTGGCATTTATAGTCCTTGCGCACAGCATCTATCCTTCTCTGCCTTCCGTCTACTGATTGTCTCTTGAGGGTGGCTCTGGACCACTGACCTTGGTGATTCCTTTCCCAAAACCACATGATGGACTCCACCCCAGCCCGACAAGTCCAGGACTGGAGGTGGGACGGCGGGCTTCTGGCACCGAAGGCCGTGTATAGGAAGCCTCCCTGAACTGGCACTTTCATGGGGCATAACTGAGATGACGTGAACGCGACTCTGAGCTATGACAATCTTTGGAGCCATCAAAAAGGACTTATTTTGTTTTTACTTAAATTTACTTGAGTTTATGGAATTTGTGTTCAAACCAACAATTCTCAACCAGTACTATTTGTTTTTACAGGTGGCTAGAAATTTCTTTTAAGCAACTTCCTTAGTTCACCTTTTCTGTGGAACAAATCACCCCGATATTTACTGGCTTAAAAATAAGTAGGAGAGTCTGCTGCTCTGGGCTGGCTCAGTTGAACTCCGCAGGGCTTGCTTTTTGTCTGTTGTCATTCGTCTGGGGCTGGATGGCCGAGGGTGGCCTCATTCGCATGTCTGGTAGTTAGCAAGCGGTGGGCCACGGTCAGGGGAGCAGCTGGGCCACGTGTACCCCATCACCCAACAGGCTGGCCTAGGCTTCTTGGCAGAGTGGCAGTAAGCATGGGTAGGCACCAAGATCAGCAAATGTAGAAGTTGCAAGGCTTTTTGAGACCCAGGCTCAGGACACGGACAGTGTCACTTCTAGCACATTCAGTGGGCCAAACCAAGCCATAAGGCCTGCTCAGATTCCAGGTAGAGAAACAGACTCCACCTTTTGATGGGAAGAGCTAATAAGTACCGTGGCTGTTTTTGAAATCGACCATAAGAACCGCACCTCCTTATTTGCACCTTTTGTAAATATATAAATTAAAAGAGATCTGGAGTTCTTCCACTAATAAGCTGACTCTCACTTACATTCAAGTAGACTCTGTAAGTGGGAAACAAAGAGGAGGTAATTGTCGCTGGCCAGGACAGTGAGCAGCCCATGTACATACTATCTATCAACCTACCGTGTGGTCATGCAGAAAAAGGTTGCAAACAGCTGTCCACAAGATAATGTGATGAGGCAGAGAGAGCGTGAACCTACAAATCAGACACCTGAGTTCAAACTCCCATCTCCCCAACTTGTTAACAGGATGACCTTGGGCACATAACTTAACCTCTCTATGCATCGATGTCCTCAACCATAAAACAGAAACAATACTGGCTGTTGCGAGGATTAGATGAGATGATGGTATAAAGCCTGGCACGTGGTAAACAGCCACGTCCTGTTAGTTTCTGTCCCTGTCTCCTTAATTATTTGAAATTCATGTGCAGTGGCCATAGTCACTCTCTTCAACACAGAATCAAAGCTGCCCGATCGCTTTTCCTGCCAGATACTGGCTTTTCTTTTTCCACGTACAGCGTATCTTTGAAAGATGACTTAAATACAGTCTTTTGCAACCTGGGATCTTGGCAGTGTTTGGAAAAACATAAGCTTACAGTTAACAATTCCAAGATGATTCTTAGTTTGGGGGCTGCAAATTATTCACATTTTCAAGTTGTGCAAAAAAACCAAAAAAGATGTTTTTTTCTTTATAGTCTGGATATATTGTGGAATTTTGGAAACTCACCACCAGAAAAGAAAGCGTTGAAATAATACAAGTTGGGCAGCAATGGATGGGAATAATGTTCTCTCAGAAAGGACACATTTACAGTGGAGAAGGTTTTCAAACTTACCTCAGAGCTCTAAGTAGTGAAGTTGTTCTTTGGCGGGTGGAGGGGGCCAGATTGGGCAAAACCTCTGCTTCTCCTCTGATGCATTCCATGGGGCTCCATTTTGGCTAAATCATCATAATTCCCACCAAGACAGCACAGAATGATAATGGTTTTATTTATTATTTTATATGCATTGCCAGTATATGCAAAGCTTTATAGCTTGCCATAAATCGAGAGGGATTATCACAGCTGTTACTTATTTTAACAGGTCACAATACAGTAGTTTATGCCAGATGGTTTGGAGAATTTTGAGAGAGAAATTTTATACAGGCAGCCACATAGATACTAGCTTGGGTGGTTGCACCCTGAAATTAATTTACATTTGTTATGATATAAAATATATATGAATAAACACATAGCTCCTTATGCGCGAGTGAGCCATTTTATAGCCCTGATTTCTTCTGGAAGTTGTGGGGTCTCCTGTGAGCAGTGGTGGGGCAACAGCAGGGATTGTGCAGCGAGGGCGAGGCGGGAGGGGAGGGTCACCACGCCCGACGCCAAGGAGGAGACGTCCAGCCTGCTTCAGGGAAGTGAACTTTGGTGGCAAACCTGGGTTTCCATGATTGGAGCTGAAAAGAATAAGGCAGGGAAGCCCCCCCCCCGAAACATGAGAAAAGTATGTGCATGATAGAACATAGAGCTGAAATTGGGATCTCCAAGGTCATAAACAAGGTCATTCTGGAGCAAAAAGCTTACCCAGCCTGCACAGACCACAGAACACATGATGGCCCTTGCAGATGCTGAAGTTTATGTGTAGAGTGATCAGTCCTGAATGATCAACAGAAATGGGAAGAAAAACTAGGTACTGATGATCAGCAGTCATTCCCGAAGGTATCTTTGGTTCCAGGTTTCACAGAACAATACACTTCCACAATGGCAGACCTAGAGAAAACCTGATAGATCATCTCTACCCTCTTTGTTTCAAAGAGGAAGAAACAGACCAAGAGGATCATTTAAACATGGTCATCTTGGTTCTTGATTAAAAAAAAAAAAGAAAAAGAAAAAAGTAAAATCAGACTGTGAAGGTATTTGGACTCTGTCGGCTTTCTCCACGGTGTCTCATTGATCTGGCCCACCAACTCCTCTCCTGGGCCTGGCCTCGCTCTGGGAGAGGACCACATCCCCACCTACCAGAATAATCCAAAGACCAGGTCCAAAGCACAGCTTGGTTTTCTGGGTAAATCTCTTCATGTCATAAAGGGAATACTGCCTCTGGAACAGGAATAAAATTATTTAGGCTTTTCAAGTCAATTCTTCTAGCTCCTATAAGCTAGGAGCCAACTAGTGTCTGTTGGTGTCCACAGAATAATTAAACAGAAAAGGTGAGTTTTAAACAGACTTGGAGCATTTAATGGGCTTAATCTGTGTGCAGAAAAATCAGAAAGTGATAGTATTTGGAAAGCTGAATAGCCCTTGAGCGTCAAGAGATAGAACCAGAACCTTTATTATGGATTCCCCCAAGATGACTGGTAGAAAAATGGAAAGTGTATGGGCTAGATCATACTGAAATGCCCCACTGATTCCAGAGATGCTGAGCTTTTAGCACCCTCCCCTCTCTGGAACACAGCACTAAGCCTGAAAGTAAGGGAGCTTCCCCAGGCTGCAGATAATTGTCAGCAAGCCCGTGTACTTTATGAAAAACGTTGCTTACGTTCTCGCTCAGTCCATTAGTAACTCTTGTTTAATGAACAGATGTTACCCAGCCATGGTGCCTCTTCTCTTCAGCTCACTGTGTATTCAAACCGTGGGGAAGGAGCTAGAAGGAGGGTGAGAGAGGAATGACAGTGGAGAGTGAAATATCAAGGAAACATTAAATTGTGTTTTCGTCTCATCTGATTACAAAGATAGGAAAGTGAATTGTTCGAGGTAGGCTAAATTCTGGTGATAAAATCCCCAACATTTCAGAGGCTTATTTCTCATAGCCCAGGCCAACGCAGGCCAGCGTTCGGTCACTTGGGCACTAAGGCTCCTCTGTCTTGGGCTTGCAGCACCCCACACAGATGTAGACACCCCACATCTGTGTCTAGCCCGCAGGGGAGGGAAGGGAGCGTGTGTAGGAACAGGTAGGAGTTTCTACGGGCCAGGCTGGGATGCACACACCCCTTTGCCCCCATTCCGTTGGCTGCCACTCAGTTCTATGGCCACACTAACTGCGGGGGAAGCTGGCTGGAGGAGAAAGATAGCTTGGCAAACAGCTAACTAGTCCGTGTCTTCCAGGAAAGTGTAAAATATGCTTTAAAATAATAAGGGGCTTCAAGAAACTCCTCATGGTTGGATAAACTTTAGTTCTGTGCAAAATCGCCTATGGAGACTTCCACATTTCCTGGCAGTGCGAGGTCAAGGGCGTGTTTATGCCCTGAGGCACAGTACAGGTCATGGGCTGACCAACTACGGCCCACGGACCCAAACTCACCTGCTGCCTGTTATTGCGGATAAAGTTTTATTGGAACCCAGCCACATCCCTTCGCTTATGCCTGGCCTGTGGCTGCTTTTGAGCTACACACATCAGCAGTGTGAACTGGTTCCAGCAGAGCTCGTGTGGCCCACAAAGCCTAAATTAATTACTGCCTGGCCCTTTACAACAGAACAGGTTTGCTGATCCCTGCTCTAGGTCCTCACTGTCCTAAGAAGGACACATGTGCAACTGTTTCTTCTTGAGACCCGGTATCCTTGTAAAAACAAGTAGGATACCCACTTGGACTGGGCTGTAAACTCTGCCCTTAGAACGTCTGCTCCAACAGGGCCCAGACTCTGCTCTCTCCCCGCCAGCACTGAGCACAGTATCTGGCATCTAAGAGAGGTTCAGTAAGTGCTTCTGTTTGAACCGTCAGCCATAGGAAGCATCGGGTACCCTAACCATGGTACAGGGGAACGGGAGTCTGGCAAAACTATAGTGTGAGCATGGCGGCGAAGACCTCCAGCAGTTAGGAAGGAACTGCCTTTGTTGGGCTTTTATTATACGCCAGGCACTGTTGTGGTGCTTTGTAACTATTCTTTTATTTACTCTTCCTAATAAGCCTGTAAATTAGGTATTCCTGTTTGCATTTTACAAATGAGGAAACCAAGGTTCAGAGAAGTCAAATTATTTTCCCAAGGCCACACCGCTAAGTGGTGAAGGGGCTAGGATTTAAGCACAAGTCTTCCTGGGACAAAAGCTCAGGGTTTTGTTTTGGTTTTTCCTCTACATCATGGGAACCTTGAAAACTTTATTCAAATCAGGCAATCTAGTTCTATCATTTATTTTCGTCATCACTGCTCATAATAGCCTCAGTCTTGTAAAGATCCATGTGAAGGAGAAGACATGGCCATTTCCATTGCTTTCGGGTGTCCTGCCAAGGCTCTCCCTTGACAGAGCAGCCCCGAAAACCCGGAACAGCACAGTTCAACTCTGGAGATCTAGGATTCGTGACTTGGCCACCAGCTCCCCGCCATCTTCCCAGGGAGGGCTGTAGGAGGCGGCCCTTTTGCTCACCTAAACATCAGTTCTCATTCCAAGGCCTGAGTAGTCTGCGGCACACAGCGGGGCTGCCCGTGTCCCTAGTAGAGTAGATCTGGGAGGTTGTTCACACACACACACACACACACACACACACACACACACCATCCCCACCCCCACCCCCACTTCCCTTCTCTTTTCTGAAGCTTTGACTGGCCTTCCCGTCAGTGTCCAATCCGTCAGGCCTTCCCGAAGTCTAAAGGGCCCAGGTCAGTCCTTGGCGGACAGAACCGTTTCCGTGGACCTCTTGGGGACATTTGGCATTCTCAATCATGTTGCCTTCTTGAAACCTTTTTGTCCCCTGGTTTCTGAGTCAGGGCCCTCTCTCCCTCCTGGTCTCCTGTTTCTCTGACTCCCCTTGTTCTTTCTCTCTGATGGCCTCCTTTCCTTTGCCTACCCTGCCCTTATAGTTTGGGATTCATGGCTCACTTCTCACCCTCACTGGGGGAGTGGCCACAGCACTTCCACCGCCCACCCTTCCTGTGCTAGCCCCCCCCCTCTCTCTCTCTGTCTCTCAGGGGCACTCCAGCCAGATTTCCTCTCCTTCCTGGTGGCTGGCAACCCTCCCAGGAGGTTAGTGTGAGTGGGGTCAGAGGAGAGCAGCCAACCCAGACTAACTTGGGTTCGATGTGATATTTCATGTGACCACAATCGTAATTCATGGTAATGCCAATTAGGAAATGCTCTACCAGTGCACATGCAAACCCTGTGATTTCTTATGACCTTGGCAAGTTAGTGTTTCACCACAATTTGTGAATTATGGAGGAGTCACGGGCCTCGTGGACTCCGTACTGCCCACGCATGTAAATCTGCCCCGGGGCAGAAACCTCCCTATTTGCAAAGAGATGACCCGATAGAGAATAGTCCAGTTTTCCTGAAATGGGTTTCCAAGGCATCAAGACAGATTACCAAAACCTGTGTCCCACAAGGCATCTTGGGATAATTTCATTCACTGGTTTTTCCTTGTTATATATTAGGGTATATCCCAGGAGTGTCGCAGTGGCCCTAAATGGCTTTTTGTCTTCTGCATGCCGTTGTTACATATACAGCCTACCAGCCTAAGGCACAGGCACACACTGCCACGGTTTTTAACCCTGGTGCAGCCCCACGGCTGGCTCAGTAAATCACCCTTCCCCGGAGAGGAGTTCATCACCGTGAAGGCATTGTCTTTGCAGTGTTTTTAAGCCTGGGCAGAGTGAGTTGTATCTAGGATGCAAGGTTTCAGCCACCAGAGATGAATAGGGGGAAGGGACGGATGTGACTATTTGGGGGCTGCTCTAGTCCTGTTACACGCGGGCACCTGCTCCACACCAGTCTCTGTCTTCCCTCTTGTCGGGGCTGGAGGAGTTAGCACTGTCGGCGTGTCTGATTCTTCTGCTGTTGGTCAGAGGCTGGGGACAAGGGAGGTGAGAAGGGAGCCACGGGGGTGCGGTGCTGAGCAGCCGCGGTCGGTCCAGCCTGTTGGTGATGTGCCGAGCCCACTGCCACCCCGGGCATGGCTAACACGCAGCACCAGCCGTCGCGCTACCGGAGAAGCAAACGCATAGGTACCAGAAATCCGGATCCAGGATCCTCCGCAACCCCCGGCTTGTCTAAGCGCGCAGGGCCCGCTTTGTGGCCGGCTCCCGCGCACCGCGGAGTTTGGGGCTGGGGGCCGAGTCCTGCGGCTCACTGCGGCTGGCGGCAGGGGACGGATTATTTTTAGCAGGTTCCCTTTTGCCCAGCGGAGCCGGGAGATGTTGGCGGAGCCGGGCGGTTGTCTGCAGAGCGTTGGTGCAACCGTGCCTGCTGCCCGGGAGGTTTGGCTGCCGCAGTCCCCTCCATTCACTGGGCTGTAAATCGAAGCTGTCTCCACCGGCAAGGCGCTCGATCTCAGCGTGGCCCTGGGGCTGCGTCCCGCCCAGGTCTCCCGGCACCTGATTTCCCAGTGGTCAATTAGGTGTCTCAGCCTGCAGCACTGAAGCAGTGGAGGGGCCAATGCCCCGGCTTTGATGGAGCGCGCCGTGCGCAGAGACCTCCCCAGTCGACTTCCTCATCAGAAGGCAGCATCCATTCATAATTCTCTCTCTGCCTGTGGACCGAGTTAGGCTGGAGCTGGGCATGGACTCCTGCGATCTCCCTTTTTGCATCTGAAGGCGAAACTAAGATAAAAGGCAAAAGGAAGAGGGAATGCGGTCCTAACGCAACAAGGCGCTGGCAAGCCCCCCGAGAGGCCTCTCCTTCGCGGGGAGAGGGAGAAGAGGCATATCCTGAGCCCAGCGCCCCAGCCAGCTGCTGCTTCGCTGCGGAGCCGGCACGCATGCCTACCTCACCTGACGGCCGCATTCCTGGGGAGCCGGCGCGGGGCCCGGCGGCGCGCCCAGGGCGCACGGGCGGTAGGATTTCTGCACCCGGAGAACGATGCGCGGGCGGGCTGCCCAGGGCCGAGCCCGAGCCCGAGCCCGAGCCCGAGCGGGCGCCCGGGGAAGCTAGCCTCGGCGCGGCGCCCCACCGCAACCCCCCGGGATGCTCCGCGACTCGCAGCCCAGGCCACTCGGGTGTGTGTGAGATGGGACCCGCCGGGGAGGGGGGTGGTGTTGGGGAAGGGGTATGGGCAGGTGACATCATTTTAAACTAATTTTTCACAGCTCTGGGTGGTGGGTGAACTTGGGGGACGGAGGAAGCAAGAGCCGCAGCCCTACCGCGCGCCAGCCTAAGAGGAAATCCCCCCCTGCCCGTCGCTGCCCCAGGTCTGAGAGGTCCCCTTGGCAGAGCACAGTGAGGGTGAGCAGGCGGTCAAGGTGGACCACGCATAGCTCTGAGGGGCGAGGGGAACAGCTCCGTCTTTCAGGGGTCTTTTTATTTTAAGCATATTGCAGTTGCAGCTTTGAAGTTTGCCGCCTCCACCTCACCTCTCATCCCGGGTTCTGGGGCGGGGCGGCACTTTTCCACGCTGCTACCCAGGCCCTTACCAGCTGAGCGGAGGGGGCTGCACGGGCTGGTGGGGGGTTTCCTACAGGGGGCGTGGGGACTCCAGGGCTCCGCGAGAGGGAGTGCGCCCTGAAGCTGAGCCTTTTGGGAGCTCTGAGGGCTGAGGGAGAAGTCCGGGATCCGGCTTGGTGCTCCATCCTGTTTTCCTGCCCTGCCACTTGGTGTTGGGTGACATTTCGCCTGTGCAGGGGTTTCACCATCATGGAGCTGGCTGTGATGCTGTGAGGCAAATGGACTGTTAGGATGGGCTGGAAGAGAGAGGCGAGAGAGCTGGAGCTCTTCCTTTTGTGGCAGTGTTAACCCTGTGGAGCCCGCTCCCTTGGCACACCTGTCCACCTGGGTCACCATCTGTGGGCACGAGTGGGGCTGCCGGGCTGAAGAGCCCTGCCAGGTCTGGTGGTCCGAAGCCGGACTTGCCGTGGGCGGGCAGGACCAGGAATGTGTGGGCGGTAAAGGAGCAAAGCCCCAACTGGTGCCCCCTTAAGGGAAGGTTAAGCAGGCCCGGCCATGATGGTGCACAGCGCTGTAGCCAGAGTGTGGTCTGTTCTGCTGTGAGTTTGGGAGCTCTTGTTCTACGAGGTTTTTATTTTGCAGTTTTGTGCCTCCTGGTCACCAGTTTGTTTTTCACAGCTGCTTGTGAGCAAGGCAAAGATAACAGCATCTAAAAATAGCCCTGCGGCTGGAGATGCAGCTTAGCTTGACCCCACTGTCACAAGAATGGGGTCTCCCTTCCCGGCTGTGTGAGGGTGAGCCAAACTTGGGCTCCCAGGTAGCAGGAGACCAGGCCCACACATCTCCGGAGCAGCGCAGCATCCATTCTCAGGGCCGGGCAGGGATGCCGTGGTGTTGGTCTGTGGGAGACGGGCAGTAGCTCCTCCATTGCTATGTGAGGCCCAAAGCAACTGGGCTGGCTGCAAGATTGGGGGATGGGAGCCCAGACAGGGACCCCTTCTTCACCCCCAGCCACCGGCATCTGCAGCTTCACATTCCCTAAGAGTCCCACCCAGCCATACATACAGGTCTCTCTCCTCAGTGCTTCAGGGACCAGCAGGCCACTCCTCCCCCCACCCCCAAAGGAGTCTGGCCCAGAATACAGAGGGACCAAAAGGTCCAGGGTGCACATCACAGACCAGCTTCCTCTGTGAACCCAGTAGCTGGGGTGCCACTCTTTCCTTTCCAGCAGGAAACCCTTGGACAGCTGAGGGATGGACCTCTTCCTGGTGTTTGGGAGGTGCCCGCTCTGTCTCAAGGGGGCTGCCCCCAGCTGATGGGGAAGGTGCCACATGGAATGGAGCCAGGAAGGGACTGTTGCAGTAGATGGTGGGAGCCCTGGTCTTCTCCTGGGGGTTGGAGATTCTGGGAGCTGCTCGGCCTCTCCCATTCTTTATTTTCAAAAGCCTTTATCTTCCCCATGTTCACCTTTTCTTTGGAAGCAAACGTGGCAAAGTCCACCTTGAAGGAAAAAAAGGCCCCCCTCTGTTCTTGTTTGATTGAACAATGGTATTTTTTATTTTTGAAAAATGCATGGGTAATCGCTGAAAAATGTAAATGCCTAATTGTCTACAGTGAAAGAAAGAAACTAAAGAGCCTGGGAATCTGGGAGGGAAGGTACAAATCCCATCACCAGTTCTCTATTCAAGATGGAACCTACCAGGTAATTCTCCCCTCCCTTCCAAAGTGAATTGTGATTTTTAAAAGTTTACCCTTTATTGTCTGTAGATCATAAATGTAATCACTGGGCAAATACTAAGGTAGAGAGCTTGATTTGGGGGAAGGAACAGACCAGAAAACTGAAAGCATGTCTGAGAAATCCCTCATTCCTCTAGTCATCTAGTAGAGACTTAAAAACCAGTTGCTAGTTTATCTTTAAAATGTTCCGCCATCTTTGTGTTCCCTACAAAAGATGCAAAAGGACTGCAGATTCAATGTAGCCTAAAGGCCCAGTGCGACAGGAGCAAAGTCTCTGGCCACGCAGAAGAGTAGATGGGAAGACCCAGAGTGGGATTCAGATTTTACAAAAAAGTCACCGACTTTGCTCTGCCTGTAGCAAGCAGAGGTAACAATACCTCGCTCTTACACAAAAGAGGGCTGCTTCCTCTTGAAGTTCACAACCTGAACCAGCAATCCGCTAGAGACACTGAGCATCCGAATTGGTCAGCAAAGCCAAATACTATTACAAGCCCCAAATCTCAGGAGTTTAACACAATGCATTTATTTCTTATCACATAAGGTCTAATCAACTTTTGGCTTGTAATGATATGGAACCTGGTCTTCTGCCTTCTTGTGACTCTACTATCTCACAGGGCCTCAGAGTCCTTCCTGGGTTCCTCTGCATCTAGCCAGCAGAAGGCAATAAAGAGAGCATGGAGGATTGTCTGGAAGTAGCATGCCTCCTCTCCAACCACAGTCTGCTGGCCAGAACGCAGTCACATGGCCACGGCTACTTGCAAGGGAGATTGGGAAATGTCTGTGCCATGGCAAAAAGCCCTCTACTGTGAAAGACGCCCCTGGGACTTGGGTTTGGCTCTGGACAAGTCATGTAGCAAAATACTGATCTCCATCTTAAAAATGGTGGTAATTCCACCTGCCTTTCCTGTCTCGCAGGGATTTGGCAAGGTATAGAGATACCTTGCTCCTAGAGGGACCATCTGGTCTAGCCTCTTTAGGCAAGGTCATTGTCATTATCCTCATGTTATAAATCACCTGCCTGGTGTGACACAGCTAGTTTACGGCAGGGCTAGGATCCGAACCAGTTCTATGGGATATAGTTTCAGAAGGCTGGTTGGTATACGGTCTCTGGATATCCTTTCATTGCGTATAATCACTAGAAACAGCTATTCATATTATGCAAAATCCCTGTGAGATTTTTTTTTCAGTTCTTGGTATAGAACCACTTATGGTCAGGCTTAGAATAGCGAGGTTACTGGTCTATGTCCTATACGTACATTAGCTCATCTAATCCTCGCGGTAACCCTGGGAGGTAGGGACTATTATTATCCTCACTTTAGAGATGACGACGCTGAGGCACAGAGATTAAGTAACTTGCCCAAGGTTGTACGGATAACAGGTGCCAGATCTGGGGCTTGATCCCAGGCAATCTGGCTCCAGAATCTGGCCCTGACTGTTGAACTACGCTGCCTCTCTGAGCTGGTGGACTCCATGTCTAGCCCTCTCGGGTGTGTCCCATCAGCGCGGAGGCCAATACTCGGGCTTTAATATTCGGAGTTTCCTCTCTCAGTGAGTGACCTTGAAGGTCCACGACAGGGAGTCATTTGTAAATTTGCTGAGGCATGAATTTGATCCCCAAGCATAGGAAGACCCAGCCCCGATCTCCAGCTCTGACAGGCCAATGAAGCTTTTTTTTTTTTTTTCCTTTAAAAATTTTTGGTCTACTCATCACTGGGTAGGCAGTAACTATTGTGCAATAATAAAGATATTTATTTCCTTGTGAAAAGCAGCCATGCAATGAGAGAGGGACTCTCCAGTGCCAGGTTAAAAGGCACCTTGGTGATTTGGTGGGGGTTGGGCAAGGTGAGCACAGTCACTGGACTCAAGGTGATTGCTCATTGGGGTTGTTTTGTTTATTGTTGCATAAGAAACTAAAGCTTACTGGCTTAGGAAACAAGAGCCCACCTGTTGGTTCAAGATGCTGGAGTCTGGGATGAGCTCCCTGGGCAGTTCTTCTAGTCTCCCTGGTAGTCCGTCTGCTAGTGGGTCACCTGCGGGCTGGGTTCAGCTGGGCTGCGGGGCAGGCGACACTCTCCGCGTTGTCTCAGGACTTCTCCCTCTCCAAGCAGCCTCTACGCGTGGCCTCTCCAGCAAGGGAACAGGACTTCTTACCTAGTGGTTTAGGGTCCCCAAGACTGTAAAGGCAGAAGCTTCTAGGCCTTCTCAAGGCCAGGCCTGTGACTTGTATTACCGACAGAATGAGCCGGGTCACAGGCCCGGCCCAGACTCCCAGACAGAGAAATTCACGAAGGGCAATGAGGACCAGGCGGGGTGGAAACAGGCCACCCAGTGGTGAAGTCTGAAGCTTCTGTGTTTACAGATTTGAGGACTCCCAGAGGTCTCAGGAGAAGCTGGCTGTACATTAAAATGCAGGTTAAATAAAATCCTCTCCTTTCACTCCAGTGGAAAAAGCCTGTTAGATATGTTTGGTTCTTTCTCCATCCCCAAACTACCAAACCGGTTATCTGGGTCCTCGAAAGCACTGAGGCTGTAGATGTCACCGCCCAAAAGGAAAGGGAACTGAAGTGGGTGACTTCTCTTGCGTCTCCCATACTTTGTCTCAGAGGTATCAATTTTTAAAAAGGTATCAGTGCCCGCCTTCAGAGAAAAACCGAGAATAATTTCTGAAAAGTCGGTAGCATGCCAATCGGATCAGGAGACAAGACGATTTCTGATCTCTGTCTACTCTTCCCCGGCAAGTCAGACATCCCTAGGTGACTTAGCAGGCATGGCCGGCGCCCCCAGCTGCCCCCAGACGTAGAGCTGCGTTCCTGCAGAAACGGGCTCGTGGGTTCAGTCTTCCACGCTTCCGTTCCCGATCATCGTCCTCAGGTCCTTCAGTCGCTGGAGTCTGCGGGGTAAAGGGCTACTTCCGTGCACCGCCCACATCCCCCTCCCTCACCAGGTCTCAAGCCCGCACCAGTCAGAGCTGGGCACTAGTGGCTGACAGCTCACAGCCAAGTCCCTCTCTGTGAACTGTCCTTGACTCGAGAGAGAGCCACCTTGTCCAAGGTCGCACCCCTTCCCATGGCAGCCCTACTCTGATGACTGGTCGCCTTGCCTCATTTCGGGACGATTCTGCAGGGCCAAGGTGGCTCCAGAGCTCCTCCTTGGGACTGGCTGAGCCTTTGCTGTAACTGTGTCGCGGCCGCCTTCTGTCTGCCCCGTCGTGCCTCGCTCCTTCCTAGATGTTGACCCCAGAAGCATTTGTGCCATACTTCTTGCACACCTGTGTCCATGTCAAAGTCTACTTCCAGAGAACCTGACCTGAGATAGGGGCTTGTACACTGTGTTGCTTAGCACTACAGGTTGGGCTACTGTGGATACCCACAGAAAGAGGCAGGACATACAATAGGTCGTCCCCAAATTCCTTCAGCTGGGAAGACAAGTACTTAAGTAACAATATGAGAAAATGAGCAAACATAACAGTCTTAAGTAAAGTTTGATGATGCAATGATTTTTTTTTCCCCTCCTCACTCTACCCGTCACAAAGTTTTTCACCCCAAAGTTTTTTGTTTGTTTGTTTTTTGTTTTGTTTTGTATTTAGGGGATGGGTGATTCATGACATTGATTATATGGTTAACAATTGCGCCTAAGTGTTCTCCCACCTGATTATTTCTTCCTTTGGGCATGGCACTGGCAATCAAAATTTATCTTTCAAATTAAGGCTATAATTATATTTTGATAAAGATCTAGCAATTCAATGAGAATGAAATTTTGAGGGTTGCCAGGAAACGGATGACTCTGGGTTATAGAGAAGGGTTTGCATGCAGAATACTAATAGGTGGTTCAGCACTCTTATCTAGACCTTTCCAATAGCGTCTGATAATGCAGGCCCATCAAGTACTGTTTCTCTCCTATTATTCTAGGAGGATAAAAGCGATGAAAGATATAAGCAGGGTTTTATGAATGAAAAGGTGATTCATTGGATGTCTTTTGGTCTATCTCACTAGAGTTAAGAAATAGAGTAATAATTATGTGGTATTGCCACAGAATACAGGAGACAAAAGCTTTCTCTTATTTCCCTGCCTCCTCTTTTATTGTAAATAAAAGCAAGATGTCCTAGATATTGGGTTATTGTTTTCTGTTGGGAGACAGGGACCTGCATATGAAATGGTGTTGACTCCCAGGAAAATAGAAACAGTGGAAATGTGTATCATGCCATATTCTAATTTTTCTTTCCCTTTCCTTTCCCTTTTATACTGTCCAATTATTACAAATTCATTCATTCAACAAATATGGAGTCCAGATATTGTGTGGGTCCTACTGAGGGATCTAAGAAAGTTTAAAGTAGGTAACCACGTATGGAAATAATAAGTAATAGAGTAGCACCCAACATAGTATTTTGGGGAAGGGTTGGGGGTAATCTTTTTATTGGAAAAACTGAATTACATTTATATATTGAATATAACTTAAATACAATTAAACTACATAAAGGTCTTAAGGGTTGAGTTCCATGAGCTCTGAAATATACATGTCTGTAACCACCTCCTGAAATAATATATAGTGCCTTTCCATCAACCCCAAAATTGTTAGTACCCCTTTCTAATCTTCCACTCGCTGTGGCAACTATTACGCTGATTTCACTGAGATTAAATTTGCCCGTTCAAGAACTTCATATAAATCGACTTCATACAGTATGATTTTTTAAAGATTTATTTATTTATCTGGGAAAGAGCAAGTGAGTGCCATGGGAAGGGCAGAAAGAGAAGGAAGAGAGAGGATCCTCAAGCAGGCTCCCCACTGAGCAGGGAGCCTGATGCGGGGCTTGATCCCAGGACCCTGAGATCATGACCTGAGCTGAAATCAAGAGTGGGATGCTCAACCAACTGTGCCACCCAGGCACCTCTACAGTATGGCTTTTTAAAACTGTCTGGCCTCAGGGCACCTGGGTGGCTCAGTCGGTTGCACGTGTCACTGTTGGTTTCAGCTCGGGCTGTGATTTCGGGGTGGCGAGATGGATCACTGCATCACGCTCTATACTCAGCACAAGTCTGCTTGAGATTCTCTCTCTCTCCCCTTCCACCTTCCCCCCCACCCACCAATAAATGAATAAATCTTTAAAAATGTCTGGCATCTTTCAGCAAAATATTTTTTAAATTTATCCATGTTGTAAATATCAGTAGTTCACCCCCCCTTTTTTAAATTGCTGAGCAGTAACCCATTGTAGAAATATACCACAGTTTATCTAAACATTTTGCTGGGCTGTTCCCAGTTTGGGGCTATTATGAATAAAGCTGCTGAGAATATTTTTGAACACATCTTTTTGTGAATTTATGTTTTCATTTCTTCTGGGTAAATACAAATGAAGTTGCTTAGTCATAGGGTACATGTATGTTTAGTTTTGTAACAAACTGGCAGAGATTACTCCAAAATGATTGTACCATTTTACATTCCCACCAGCAATTTATCACAGTTCTAGTTGCTCTGTACCCTTGTCAGCACTTGGTATATTAGCTCTCACTCCAGATATGAAATGGTATCTCACTGTGATTTTAATTTGAACTTCTCTGATGACAAATAATGTTGAATACCTTTTTATGTGCTTATTAGACATTCATATCTTCTCTTCAGAAATGTCTATTAATCCCTTTTCTCATTTTTAATTGGGTTCTTTGTCTTTTTATTATTGACTTGTAGTAGCTCTTTATATTTTCTGGCTGAAAGTTCTTTGTCAGATATGTGGATTACAGATATTTGCTCCCAGTAAATTGCCTTGCCAATTTATTTTCCAGTAGTGTTCTTTTGGTGAGTAGAATTTTTAAATAAAAAATTTTGATAGAGTCCAGTTCATCAATATTTTCTTTTATGGTTAGTCCCTTTTGAGCTCTGTCAGAGAAATCTGCTTCTCTCAAGTTCATGAAGATTTTTCTCATGCATTTTCTTCCAGGGGTTTTATAGCTCTAGCTTTTATGTTTAGGTCAATGATCCTTCTATAATTACTTCTTGTGTATGGAGTAAGGTTGGGGTCAAAATTCAGTTTTTTCCCACATGTATATTCATTTGTTCCAGAACCACTTGTAAAAAAATTTTCTTTTTTCCCGTTGAACTAACACCTTTTAAAAAAAATCACTCGAATGTATGTCTGTGGGTCAATTTCTAGACTCTCTGTTCCAGTGATCTATATGTATACTCTCTTGCCAAAACCACACTGTCTTGACCTCTGTAGACTTATAGTAAGTCTTAAAAATCAAGCAGTATAAATCCTCCAGATTGTTTTTTTTTCTTTCAAGATTATTTTAGCTATTCTAGAACCTATGCATTTCCTTTTTAAATTTTGTTTAAATTCAATTAGCCAACCTATGCATTTCCATATACATTTTAGGATTAGCTCATGAATTTCTTCAGAACAAATGCTGGGGTTCTGATTGGCCATTGATTTAAATCTGTTAGGGCATTTGGGGAGAATGGACATCTTTAACAATGTCCTCTGATCCCTGAATATAGTATAGCTTTTGATCTTCTAGGTCTTTAATTTCTCGTAGTGATGTTTTACTGTTCTTAGTGTAGAGGACTTGCACATCTTTTGTTAGATTTATCCCTATGGATTTGATATTTTTGATGCTATTATAAATACAAATTCCTTCTTATTCTCCAATTTTTCATTACTAGTATATATAAATACAGTTGATGTCATATATTGACCTTATATCCACTGGCATTTCTAAATTCACTCTTTAGTGCTACCAGTTTTTATAGATTCCATAGGGATTTTAATCTACACAATTATGTTTGATAACAACAATATTTACTACTGTCTTTCTTATGTTTTATTACACTAGTGAGAGTAGATGTTTGATTTCTTCCCAGTCTTAGGGGAATGCAGTCAGTGTTTCACCGTTAAATGTGGTGGTAGTTAGAGATTTTTCAGAGATGACCTTTGTCAGCTTTTGGTATCCAGACTTCATAGAATGAGTAGGGAAGTGTTCCTTTCTTCTCTGTTTTCTGAAATAATTCATGTAAATTGGTATTATTTCTTCCTAAAATGTTTCATGGAACTCACTGGCAAAGCCATCTGGGCCCAGAATTTTTTCTGTGGGAAGGGTTTTGATTAAGAATTCAAGCGCTTACGGAGATATGGGACTATTTATATTTTCTATTTCTCCTGCTAGTTTTTTAAAGGAATTAGCTGTTTCATCTAAGTAGTTGAATGTATTAATACTGTAGACTGGAGTAGGCAGAAAGACCAAAGATATCACTTGAGGGGCTACCTGAAGAGAAGGGACTTAGGGAGATAAGGAGGAAAATCCAGACTAAAAACTGGTGTGAGAAAAGACATGAAGTGGGATATGCAGTGGTGTGTGTTGTTGGACATGGACTATAACAATCTGGTTGAAAGAGAAGTTTTGGGTAAAAGAGAAATGGAAAACATTAGATAGCTCAGACATGGGTCAATACCACCATATTGAGGAGTTTGGACTATATATAGGCAATGAAGAAGCCTTGGATGATTTCCAGGAAATGGTACTTCAGGTAGAAGGATTTGGAATGATGGACTGGTAGCGAGCAGAGAGCGACAGTACATGCAGGTCTTTTAGAACTGGCGCAGCGTGCGGGGGTGAGCACTGGCTCAGTGAAAGGAGTCTGGTCAAGCGTAATGCTGGGAAGAGTAAAGTGCTTTGAGCTTTCTCAAGATAAAGACCTCTGAATATTTATTTCCTTGAACACAACACAATGTTAAGCACCTTGGATATACTTCTCTCACTCTGTTACTGCCTCTGTTCCCAGAGCCACCTCTTTACCTGAACATCCAGCACCTTCAGGAGAAGGTTTTCCATGCTAAAGTGCTAGTGCCTTCCACAGAGTAGATGCTTAATTAATACCAAGCGAATGAAGGACATCTGAAACACTGTGAATCTGTGAAGGAAAGAACAAAAGGCAGAATAAAGAAAAAACGGTATTAGTTAGAATAGGATCCGTTAACATATAAACCAACAAAACTCAGCACTTTAACACAAGAAAAGTCCTATTTCTTCATCACACCAAGTCTGATGTAGGCCTAGAACACGTAGCCCCCAGGGAGCAGAGGAAAAGAGAGCAGCGAGCTCTTGGGGAGGTCTTGTAAGGACCAGGCCTACAAATGGTGTACACTGCTTCTGCCCGCATCCCACTGGCTAGTAGCTGACACTCTGTTATCTGGCCCCAATCCAACTGCATAGGAAGCCAGAGAATACAGACGCACACACAGATATTTGCTAAGCACTAAGGACAATTAGGATGGAGTAAAAGGGGAAACTATTATTACTTCCAGCCTGGAGAAACCTAATCCCTAGAGACAGTAAGAGGCTTACAGAGGATGGCCCACAGACCACACACCAGTTCTGCCAATAGAGCTCAGTCTCCCTGCCTTTTAGGCCTTAACAGTTACCACCTCGGGGCCTGCATATTGCTACCTAATTTTTAGATGCCAACTCCTCCAGAAGGAACTGTGAACAGAACGAAGCACTAATAGACTCCGCTGTCGGTTACCTGGTAGCTCCAGCCAGAAGCACAAATGGAGAGAGGCACAATGTGGGTCAGGGAAGGAAGTTTTGATGATGAACCTCCCGGGAGGCAGCAAAGCAGTCCTGCTCTGGGAGGCGTCTGTGCTAAGCTCATGCCAGCTGCCTACAGAGAACTCTATATCCTCTGTGATCTGGAGTCTCCTGTTCCAGGATCAAAGCAGCCACCTCGACAGAGCCTGGAATGCGTGGCGAGGGCACAGCAGCCAGGGGATCTGCTGCTGGGGTGTGTCATGTGTAGCCAGAGGTGTGACAGGAGCGCCCTGTCTGCTGCAGGAGGGGGAAACAGGAGGAAGAAGGTTGCCTCTCAGGGTTGGGCTGTGGTTCCTGTTTGGTTTTCGGAGTTGGTATGAGGGTCAGAGATGACGAAGGCCGAGCAAATGGCTCAAAGTCTGACACAGTGGGTTCTCAGGAAAAGGTGCTGTTGCTGATCGTGATGATGAAGGACAGGGGAAACTAAGTCTCCCATCTTAAAAAAGAATTGGGGGGAGGCACTGCCGAGAGCCTGTTGCTTTCCCCCTCTGGAAGCCGCCTCCCTAAGCTGTGGCAGCTTAAGTTGTGGACTGTGTCCCCGCTCCCAGGCACCAAGCAGTGGTAGATCCATTTAAACAGAGTGAAATAACAAATGCAAATAAAATGGCAGGGCTCTCAGAAAATGAGCCGCCAGAGAGATGAGAAGTGAACCAACCGCAGGAAATCATTAAAGACAGGGCTAAAAAACATACGGTAACTATAAATGAAGAAAGTAAGAAAGCCATTTTCTACTGCTCTTTCCCTCACTCATTCTGTTCCTGCACTCTGGCTTTGCTGTTACTCAAGCGCTCAAACATGATCCCACCTCGGATAGGATAGCTTCTTCCTTCTCTTCCTCCGCTTAGCTGCCTGCTTCTCGGGATTAGGTATGTGCTCCGGTGGCACCTTTGAGAGAAGCCTGCCCTCACCGCCGATCTTAGTTTGAGTTCCCCTGGAAGCAGACCCTGAGACAAGGGTTGGCGTACAAGTGGTTTACTTGTGCAGGCAAGCCCAGCAGCACCTGTTGCAGAGTGGGGAGGAGAGAGGAGGGAACAAATCTTAATTAAGACGCGCTCGCGAGCGCCCCTAGAGCAGCTGGAACTCAGTCCTGCTGAGGACATCCAGGAGGGGTGGAGACCGCACTTCTGTTAGCTTAACCTCAGAGGAGAGTATCTGGAATTGTGGAGGGCTGCCCCCAGGGGCATGAATTCTCTCATACTTCTGGCCCTGCTAGTGACCCAGCATTCTACTGTCCCCAGGAGAAAAATCACCCCCAGATGGAGAGGCTCAGAAGGTCATGGGAAGCAGCCTTTGGAGTGAATGCCAAGGGGATGCTGGCAAGGCACCGAGCTTCCCTGCTTTACCGCCTTGCAAAACAACAGCCCCATCGCTCTCGATCCCCTTATACCCCACTTTCTGACTTTCTTCTGTAAGGCGCCCTGATATGTATCATATCTGTATGCTCGTTATGTGTCTCTCCTGCTGGACAGCAAGCTCTAGGACGATAGACTTCATATGTCTGTCCATGCCGCAGGGAGGAATAGCACTCGGGATGCTGTGTTTGTTTGCTGAATGAGTGAATATTCAGAGAAAGATGGAAACTTGTTGACATTATTATCCTCAGCACATAAAAGTGTGGGAGAAGCAGGGCAGAAGTACGTTGCAGGAATAGAGGTGATTATCACACAGGGGAGGGCCAT
Source organism: Neogale vison (assembly GCF_020171115.1). Classification (NCBI taxonomy): domain Eukaryota; kingdom Metazoa; phylum Chordata; class Mammalia; order Carnivora; family Mustelidae; genus Neogale; species Neogale vison. The sequence goes on along the minus strand of NC_058105.1, from coordinate 118,075,499 downwards.
GGCAGGTCCCTGATTCATATTTGTTGTTTTTGCTTTTTTTTAAAGTTTTCTCATTCCAGTTAACATACAGTGTTGTATTAGTTTCAGGTGTACAGTACAGTAACTCCACACTTCCATACGTCACCTGACGCTCACCAGGACCAGTGCCCTCCTTCATCCCCATCACCTGTCTCACCCATCCCCCTGACTCCCCTTCCCTCTGGTGACTAGCAGTGTGTTTTCTAGAGTTCAGAGTCTGTTTTTTAGTTTGTGTCTCTTTTTTTCCCTCTATGCTCATTTGTTTCTTAAATTCCACATGAGCGAAAATCATATATTTGTCTTTCTCTGACATATTTTGCTTAGCATTATCCTCTCTAGCTCTATCCATGTTGTTGCGAATGGCAGGATTTCATTCTTGTTGATGGCTGAATAGTATTCCATTGTATGTATATGTGTGTGTGTAACACATCACCTCTTCTTTATCCATGCACCAACTGGTGGACACTTGGGTTGCTTCTGTTATCTTGGCTGTTGTAAAAAAGGCTGCCGCAAACATAAGGGTGCACGTACCCTTTGAATTAGTGTTCTTGTATGCTTCAGGTAAATTCCTAGTAGTGCAATTGCTGGATCATAGGGTAGTCCTTTTTTAAACATACTGTCTTCCACAGTGGCTGCACCCGTTTGCATTCCCACCAGCAGTGAAAGAGGGTTCCTTTTCCTCCACATCCTCAACACCTGTTGTTTCTTACATTGTTGGTTTTAGAAATTCTGACACGTGTGGTGTACATCTCATTGTGGTTTTGATTTGCATGTCCCTGATGATGAGTGATGTGGAGCATCTTTTCATGTGTCTGTTGGCCATCTGGATGTCTTCTTTGGAGAAATATCTGTTCATGTCTTCTGCCCATTTTTTTTCACTGGATTGTTTGGTTTTCGGTGTTGATAAGTTCTTTATATATTTTGGATACTAAACCTTTATTGGATCTGTCATTTGCAAATATCTTCTCCCATTCCACAGGTTGCCTTTTAGTTCTGTTGATTGTTTCTTTCACTGTGCAGAAGCTTTTAATTTTGATCTAGTCCCAATAGTGTATTTTTACTTTTGTGCCCATTTTGTTTTTGCTTTTTAATGCATAAACAGTGAAGACTAGAGAATGATTCCAGTTTCTTGGTCTGATTTTCCTGGGTACTCAAGGATTTCATTCTTGTCATGGCCATGATAGCTATAACTTTTACCCCAGATGCCAAATGGAAGAAAACCACCACCAATAAGCATTTCTTTATAGGATGGAAAATGTATTATACCCATAAAGGTCAAGCTGGTCTTGGTCTGTTCGAGAGCCCAGGCCCTCACCCAAGACAACAGTGAAAGGAGTGTGACGGGGACTGAGAAAGGAGGACGGCTAAGATTGATGAAGTGCCGTCCAGGGAAGAAGGTGGCAAAGGAAGGGCCTGACAATTTTGAGTCCTCACTAACAGCTGCATATTCAACTGGGATTTTCTCAATTTTTGACATGAGCCTTTTGAGGTGTATCCAAACAAACGCAACGTACTCCAGAGCCCCACATCCATACTTGTTACTAAAAGGGCCCTGACAGCCGCACAGTTCAGAACCTGAACCATCTGCTCCAGGCCACTGGCTTAAATTCACCCCGGGAGGATGGAACTTCTGGTATTTGTTACCCCTGTAATGGCCGTCTGCTTGGTCTCTGTGGGTTTGCAGAATACTCTACCACAGAGGACACTGGTATTTCTGGAATTGGCTTCAGCCAGTAACTGATATCTGAAAAAGGCCTGGGAGGGCGCAGCGGTGAGCCAACGCAGTGGTGAGGGAGGCAGGAATCTGGCCCCTCTGCAGGTCACGTGTCCCAGGTGGCTTTTGTTCTGGAAAGAACAAACCTTTACCTGGCTCAGTAATAAAGGCAAATAAATGTTGTGCTTACCAAAGCTATTGGTTTGACAGTCTGTGAAGAAAAGTATTTTAAAAAGTCAGAACACTGACTGAAACTCATTCTTAAATGAGATTCCCCTGTTGTGTTTAAGCACTGGCTGCTTTCTCTCCAGTATCTTCACATCTTCATGTAAACATCCCTGCCCTAATACTTAATTCCCTGGAGAAATGACAGAAGGGACCCCATGAGCACCCACCAAAAGAGGTCTGTCCCATACCTACACAGGACTGAACCTATACCTTTGATTGAATTCACTGTCAACTTTTGGGAAACAGTCCATTTAGAAGGTGTTTTATAGGTTGTGTGAGTATAATGAAATAATAAATGGTTCTCATTTATTACTGGAATGATCAAATTAGCCAACTGTCTCTGCAGTAGATGAAATTCTGGCACAAATGCCTCTTCCTGACGTTGATGTGTTGGTAGAACAAGTAAGCTGACCCTCCCTGTGACTTGGACCATTGCTTGGGCTCAAAACATGTCTTGGGGCTGATGTCACGGACTCATGCCGTTCGGTTTGCAGGTTGGTGCCATCTGTGTTTTCACCTCGGTTTCTATTGCTGCATGGGTCCGAGGCTCTAAAAGAAAAACAGTAAAAGCATTTCTTTACTCTTCAAAGGAATGATACAGCCCATTCCTTTCCAGATCATGTTCTTTGGCCAAACTGATCTGGCCTTGGTGTCTCTGACCAGCGAAGCTCTGCTCTATGACTCTTGAAGTTACTATCCAGAGCCAAAGGGCATTCTGAAGGCACAAGTCCATGTGGGGTCAGGTGACTTGCTCTGGGGGCACGGAGAAGGCATCTCTGCGTGGGCTAGCCACGGAAGGCACTCCTGGGCGCTCCTCCACTGCCCGGGAATTGGCACCGAAGCACAGTGGAATGGCGCACGGTGCTGTGGCTGACACGGTGCCTGCAGTTTTCACTGGGTAGGTGACTTGGGGAGGTGTGTGTGAGGACAAAGAGTGACTGCTTGTAGACTCCTAATTTGGAGGTAGAGTTTGAGAAGTGAGAGCAAAGGTGGAAAAAAAGCCAGCACATAGGGAATCAGGAAAGTTAAGCCCTATTGAGTGTGCCCTCCTGCACAATCCTCACATTCGTGGATGCCCCAAAGCAACTCGTCATTCAGCCTAATATCTGTGCATCTGGTTCTTGAGAAAAAGCTTCTGCTAATGCTTACTGTAAACCGAGGGGATGGCTGCAGGGATGTTTCTGAAGAACAAAAACTTTTGCAGGTTATTTCCAATAGCATGCCAGGGTAGTTAACAACTTTAAATAACCTTATTCATTTATCCAGCGGGCAGTTATTGAGCACCTACAATATGCCTGATACTGTACTTGGTGATGAGATACAGAGAAGAAAGAGTTTTTGTCCTGAAAAAGCATCCAGTCTGACAGGGAAGTGCGCGACTACAGCTATGTATGGATGGTATTGTCACATTGACTCAGGCCCCACAATTATCATTTTCATTATCCTATCCTATCCTATCATTATCACAATACACACAAATACACAATACTGCATTACGTGGTAGTCTAGAAAACAGGTCTTCTAAGCAAACTAAAAGAGAAAAGATGAATGCACTGATCATTCCCCTAACTAAAAGTACAAATGACTTAAGAAGCCATAAAAGCATCCACCAACACGTTATAGTAATGAAAACAGAATCCCACTTTAATGAGCAGATAAGGTATCAAAACATTCACCTAAGAAGGGCAAGCCTCTGACTGCACTGTTGCCATAGGAGTTGAGGGGAATGGGACCTACAGAAAGGAAAAGTGAACAGAAAGAATGAAGGTAAATGGTAATACAATAGGGACCATGTCCTAAGCCAAGAAAGGGCTAAATGAGTAGCCACAGCGATGAGACCGTGACTTCAGTGAATCAGAGTACTGCAAACTCGCTATAACAAATAACCCTCAGTATTTCAGCGGCTTAATAAAATTCAGGACTATTCATAACTCGCGTAATAACTGAAGTTGGTTTGTCTTCATTGGTGCCTATCTCCTCTCCTTGCTAGAATTCAAGGATCCATGCTCCCTTCTGTCTTATGAGTCTAGCTGATCTTCAGTATGTGGCTTCGAAGGTCTCAAGATCATGAAGGATAATGTGTGGGAGGTTTTCGGGGCTCTCCTGGAAGTGGGGCAAGTGACTTCTGCCCACATTCTACGGCTAGACCTCCACACTTGGCCACACCTCACTGCAAGAGAGGCTGGGAAATACAGTCTAGTTTTGTGCCCAGGAAGAAGAGGAAATGACTTTGATAATCAGCTAGGCTAGGTTGCCGTGCTGAGCTAGAGGAAGAGGTCATCCACTAAGGGTCAGTTCTATATGGTCAGTGACCCTCTGGCTCCCTTACCTCCGTGTCTCTGATGCCTGGTTGAGAATCTCAAGCCTTCTGGGTCATTAGATATCCACTGTCATTTCCTCCATACCATGCTTTCCGCTAGCTTGCTTTCTCCCACATCCCCATTTTATCTTATTGAGGTGCTTATTACTATCTGATTACATCCTTCCTTATTAATGTACTTACTTCCTGGCATTCTTCCTACCTAGATATAAGTTCCACAAAGACAAGGATCATGTCTCTAAGGTCCACCACTGTATCCCAGGGCCTAACACAGTGCCTGGCACGTGGGAGGCCTTTAATCACTCACTGCTCTGAATGAATGAACCAACTGGGCCATGGGGTTCTTGAATAGCTTCAAGGAGGAGATGCGACTTGGGCTGGATATCGAATAGAATTTATCTGGGAGGAGAGAGATCAGGGAACGAAAGGAGACCGATGAAAAGGAGACAGAAGAGGCCCCAAGATGTATAGATTGAACCATTTGTACAGTTGAGCCACATCCCTTCAACCCACATAGCTGAGCTCCTGTAACACACAGGTCAGTGTGCTAGACCGGTGCTTAGTTAGAGGATGCAAAAAAGACACAATAAAGCCCATCTCTATCTTCAAACAGGTTATGCTAAGCTCTGCTTTGGGGGCAACTAAGATACTTCTGGTCATATAGCAGGTCCCTCATCCTGGCCACCAGGGCGTTCCACTGAATGACTTCAGTCTCCCTTTCTGGGGTGACCATAGTTTTCCCACGTGGATGTCTGCTCCTGTGCGGAGCAGCAGTGTGAGTTAGAAAGTAGGATAGTGAGGCAGGAAGTAGTGCGGGGCTGTGGAATCAGATGTACTCACTTCCAAGTCCTAGGTCTTGGGACTTTATAAACTTTGGGCCCTTGGGCAAGTTCCGTAATCTCTCTGCACCTATTCAGTAAATTGCAGATAATCAAATGTGCTTCCAGAGTTTATTGGGGGAACCAAATGAGATTACCTCTACCAAGAGCCTAACCAAGTGCCCAGTTCACACACATGCTCACTGAGTGGTGGTGTCTCCCTCCTTGATGGCCCCTAACCTGCCCTCCTCTGCTTCACACAGCTCCTGGCCTGGCTGCAGAGAGCTTCTCCTGGGACTCACACCACACTGACTCTTTCCAGCCTTCATATTGGCTTGCCTCATAGGAACTGCCAATATTCACATCCTTTTTCCCTCAAAATGGAAATTGTATGTGGTTCTCTTCCAGTGTTTTCTAACTTCGCTGCTAATCCTATCCGTCAGCCCTCCTCTCACTTCGTACCTCTCCCCTAAACCCTTTCTTGCACCACAGAGCGTATCTGTTGAACCTGTACCGCACTCAGTGCCTCTCTAAGATACACACTTGATCCCACGTGGGATCATCATCTAATCTGTCTAATGTGGCTATGAGGTTAGAAATTCCCAAGGGCACCAATGATTTCTTTTTCTCCTTCAAGTACATCTGCACAATACCTTGAACTTAGTAAGAGGTGACACTTTCTGTTTCCCAGCCCCAAGTGTGATTAGACAGGGACTCCAGTACACTTGGAGGGAGTTGAAATCTGCTGGTGAGCCTCTGAACCATGCCAGCCAGCACTGGGGCCCAAGGCCCTTGTCCTCTAATGTGACCCCTCTAGAATCAGCTGCCTGCTTTAACTTTTTTCTCTCTTCTCCTCTCACTTCTGACTGCCTCCTTAGCAAATCAACCTGAGGAAGAGAAACAAGACAAATTCCTTGAACCTGAGAGGGAGAAATAAGGGTCATTTATTTTGAAAGATTACTGATGTTTTCGGATCCTCATCTGCCTATTTAAGAGATATAAAGTTGGACCATATGAAATTGATAATATCCAACTGTTAGTTTAATATGGTTCAGGCTAGTCTTGGTATTTGGACTTATTCACAGTTGTTCATAGGTGAAGTGGTCTGATCCCCGTGTGTGGTCTGCTTACGTAAATGGTTGGTAGAGAGATCCCTGGTGTGGCTATGCATAGCTTCTGATGGGCCTGTGGCCTTCAGTAGGTTCTGCCATTGCTTATAGAGTTTCTGTCATAGGCTCCGGATTCAAAAATGGCTAGTTAATTTCCCTTTTCCCTGCAGGTGCCAACATATGTGTTTGATCTCTGGGATAGATGCCAAGACCTCCAGGCTTGAGTTTTCAAGTCTTCTGGAGATCAAAGGCTCTCCTCAACACCACATGGGTTTCTCTGTGCTGTTACTCAACAAAGCCAATCCAGTTCATCCAAGGGCCAATGGCAAAGTCCCCAAGAGAGAAGGGGGGGAGGGAAAGAAGGAACTCCCAGATTTCTAAATATTGCACCCCATGGGGCAGATGAGTATAAGAATAAGAAGGCATGTATGTTTTTCTCAAGCTACAAATTAAAAATACAGAAACTTACAGACTCACTTACTTATGAACTAGATCCATCCAAATGGGCTGGCCAGGAGTCTCTCAGTTTCTTTTTATGTACCCAGAAGAATACACAGGACCTTAACAATCATTGTTATTCAATACCTTCAATCATTTCATGTGACTTTTAAACATAGGACTCCATTTCCAGTAGAAAATATCCTAAAGATAAAAACAAATCTAAAACTGAATTGAGTTGTCTTATTGTAGTCATTTTGAGACTATTCAAATAAGAAATTGTGCCACTATCATTAAGAATCAAGATTTTCAGCATAAGAGAAAAGAGATCAATTATAAAATCAAGACACTTAAAACCTGTAATCTTAGATTTGAATTGGAAATAGCAGTTTGAACTCATGATTTAGCTTCATCTTCTGAAACTTATATATTCTCTAGCTCAACAGAAGAATCCTAGAGTCAGTGATAACCCAGCAACAATAAATATCCCTGTCATGTAGAACATGGTCTCTTAAAGCTGTTCACTTTGAGGGGAGCCAGACCTTCTTGGAGAAAGGGCTGATTCCAGGTCCAGGGCAACAAATGTGCAAGATGAACCTGAAATACTTTATTATACCCGAAACTCTGATAGAGGAGGAAATAGACCTGAGAGGTCCAACTCAATGCCAGCAGGTAGGACCCTAGGAATAGCCAGGGAATAGCCAAGGCAGCCTCCTCCAGACAGGCCTCCAAGCCACAGCCCTCTCAGCTAATGCTCCTACTAGAATCCAAAGCTGTCTGGCCAGGATTCCTCACTGCCACACTTGAGGGATTTTGACAACAAATCCATTCTGAGCTATTTTGGCATTGGGGGACTTTTAAAATTAGCTAGCAGCACAATCAAGACATCCCACATTTGAAATGCACATGTTTGTGTGCTGTGAGGATTACATTCCTAAATCCCCCAAGACTATTCCTACCCTGGCCATATTCCCTCACCCTTATCACTTCAATGCACAGAAGCCTGATTTATAGCTCCCAGGGACTGCATTTGTTGTCTGAGGGCCTCCTCTGGCCAGGGAGACTGCTTTTCTAGAAATCCCAGAGAAATATTGTTCTGGTGCCTAGGCAGCCCTCAACCAATGATTGACAGGAAGTGGTAGATAAACACCCCAACTCCCTCACCTCTAAAGTGTGTGTTACACGCTGACTCCCAAAGGATCCAGCCCCCAGTTACCCACAGAGTCACCGTTTGTTGGCTTTCTTCCCTTGATTTTCTCACTTCCCCTAATACCTCCTATTGGCAGCTTCCTGGAATTACCTCCTAAATAAATGTGGACCTGAACTTTTGTCTTAGTGCCTGTCCTGGTGAAACCCAAACTCTTCATTCTCTGAGTCTGTCTTCCATGGGCAACTAGAGAGGGAAGGAGTCACCATCCCTGGAGAGCAGGCCTCCCTTAGTATCATGGCAGACTCAGCTAGACTAAGGTTAACTGAGTCACAAAAGAACACATCTTTTCTGACCAGATTCAATAGATCATGCATTAAGTGTTCCCCACTCATACAGCTCATGCCTCGTCTTTTATAGAGAGCACAGAACTCATTATAAATGTCTAGGCTTTTGGAGTGGAAGGGTCCTTGGAAAATAATTCCTTTTGGCTTGCAGGCTCATGTAGTTATAGCTTCCTTGTTGGCCCAATAAAGGCCATTACTTCTCCTCTACTTATAAAGATACTAATTAGCAAATAATAACTCCTTAAGTAAGTGCAGTGGAGGTGGTATGTGGGGCCTTTTGCAAGTATTTTAAAATTTGCCACTGTCACTGATGATCTCTGAGTAAATTTTAAGAGCCAATCTCTACCTAGGAGAAGAGATTTATTAGCATATATAATTGGGTGTCACGTGCTAAATAAATACTTTATTGCTTCACCATTTAAATAAGCCAAGGGCATCTGTCCAGGAAGACAAGGGCCTCCATGCATGCACCGTATTGAAAACAGAAATCTTTCTTATATCCAGTGGGTGTGTGCAGTGTCTCCTGAAACAGAAAAGTGACCTGCACATGCTTTTTTTGACCCGCCTCTTCCATTCCAGCTCCACTTTCTTCCCTGGAATGTCAGAGGTGCCAGCGTTCACGACGTCACATCTGTAGTTTGAGCAGAAGTGAAGGGACTTTAAAACCCCATACTCATCTTTGTGGACAGAGTGCCTTCTTTCCCCTCCATTTTCCTGCTTGAATTTCAAGGAAAGCAAGCAGAGTGCCTACCAAAGGAACGTCACCTGGTTCTTTGCAAATAGTGACAATAGATTTGTGACTTTCACCCTTTTCTAAATCTTGGAAGTATGTCTTAACTGTTCAATTTGCTTTCCTGAAAGATCAAATTCCTTACTTCTGATCAGTGTTTTCTTTTCTCCACTGAAACCTGTTTGCAAACTTGTAAAACTGTCCTTGTCTCTTTAAGGGGTGCGAGGCTTGTGAAGTAAGTGTTGAGCCAAGTTCCCATCCCCCCCCGCCTCTGATTTAAGCTCAAGCTCCCATGCCTTGAAAACTGGAACAAATATGTCACTTCTTGATGAAGCTGGTCATTTTCAGTCCAGGTTGCTGGAAGGGGAGCACTTTACCACTAAGAACATGATGTCCTTTCTGGCAAACCTAATCTTGGAGTCGACCTCATTATTAAATTGGGCTATTCAGATAGTTTTTGCAGTGTGAAACAGTTGAATATCACTGATTTACATTGTTCACGCTAACACCTACCTCGTTGCCTTTGTTTCTCCTTCCTTAAACTAGTGCTGCTCCATACGTGGTCTCCTGACAGGCAGCACCAGCCTCCCCGGGGAACTTGCTCTTTGCTCACTTGGCTGAGGTGCTTCTGGAATCCTAAAATAAAAATGACTGATTTCTTGGCGAACAGATGAGAAGTGTTTTGGGTTTTTGTTTTGTTTTGGAAGTACAACCTGACAGGTAGCAAATAACGACTACGATGAAAGGTGAAGGAAAGGAGGCAGGGTTGCCAAGGGAAGGGTGTGGGTCAGGAGACCTGAGCTTTGGTGTTGCCTCTGCCAAAAATCAGGTGTGGGATCTTGGGTCAAATTTTCGAATACTGATTTCCTCATCAGTCCATGAGAGGGGTGGGCTAAACGGTAGCTTTCGGTGTGCTGACTGCTACCTAGAGCCAGAAACACATTTCTACCAGCAGGCACACAACATGTGAAAGAAACAACAGCTTCACAAAACAATACTTACTACATGCAGTGTGTTTTGGTATTTTCTGTTCTACCGTGTTCTGTTTCTTTGTCTTAAAAACTGCTAGTCTTGACCTGCTGAATGGATTTCACAATCCACTAATGGGTCATGCCCTCTGGTCTGAAAAAACACAGAACTCTGTAATTCCCGAGGTCCCTCCCAGCAGTATTCAATGACTCTGTTAGGTGCCTGAAGGAATTTTCTTAAAACAATAGCTGAGCTGCGACAGATGGCTGTGTGCTTACATTCTGGAGGAAGTGCATGGTGTAGAGCATGGCAGCAGAGTGACCTAAAGATCAACACATGAATTATACACAGCTTCCGAGAACGTGCAGTGCTGGAGCTCCGAGAGCCACTTGGACAATTAGCATCTCCAAGTCATTACACTGAACGCTGCCCCAGTAAGTAAACCAGTATGACACTGGAGACATGCAACCTGTCAGAGAGACCACAGGCTCCGTGACTGTGGGCAGCCTTCTTTCTTTATATACTTTTTAAAATTTTTTCAACTTTTTTATTGATATACAATGTATTATATGCCCCAGGGGTACAGGTCTGTGAATTATCAGGTTTACACATTTCACAGCACTCACCATAGCAGATACCCTCCCCAATGTCCATCACCCAGAACCCTATCCCTCCCCCCATCTCCCAGCAACCCACAAAAGTTTGTTTTGTGAGGTTAAGAGTCTCTTATGGTTTGTCTCCCTCCTGATCCCATCTTGTTTCATTTTTCCCCTCCCTACCCCCCATTCCCTGCCTCTCAAATTCCTCACATCAGAGAGATCATATGATAATTGTCCTTCTCTGATTGACTTATTTCACTTAGCGTAATACCCTCTTGTTCCATCCAGCTCGTTGCAAATAGCAAGATTTCGGTTTTTTGATGGCTTAGTATTCCATTGGATATATATATACCACATCTGCTTTATCCATTCATATGTTGATGGACATCTAGGTTCCTTCCATAGTTTGGATACTATGGACATTGTTGCTATAAACATTCGGGTGCACGTGCCCCTTTGGATCCCTACTTTTGTATCTTTAGGGTAAATACCCAGTAGTGCTATTGCTAGGTCATGGGGTAGCTCTATTTTTGACTTTTTGAGGAACCTCCATACTGTTTTCCAGAATGGCTGCACCAGCTTGCATTCCCACCAACAGTGTAGGGGGGTTCCCCTTTCTCCCCATCCTCGCCAGCACCTGTCCTTTCCTGACTTGTTAATTTTAGCCATTCTGACTGGTGTGAGGTGGTATCTCATTGTGCTTTGGATTTGTATTTCCCTGATGCCGAGTGATTTGGAGCACTTTTTCATGTGTCTGTTGGCCATTTGGACGTCTTCTTTGCCGAAATGTCTGTTCATGTCTCCTGCCCATTTCTTGACTGGATTATTTGTTCCTTGGGTGTTGAGTTTGATAAGTTCCTTATAGATTTTAGATACTAGCCCTTTATCTGATATGTCATTTGTGAATATCTTCTCCTATTCTGTCAGTTGTCTTTTGGTTTTGTTGACTGCTTCCTTTGCTGGGCAAAAGCTTCTGATCTTGATGAAGCCCCAGTAGTTCATTTTTGTGTGGGCAGCCTTCTTTCTAGCTTCCAGATTATAAGGTCCCCCAAAGACTGATCTCTAATGGCCTCATCTTTGTACACATTTCACTCACCAAGAAGACAGGCAAATAAAGAAACAAGAAACTTCGAGAGCAACAGACTTTCCTCTTTTGTACTGCGACCCCAATCATGGCCTCTTGGTCTTCTTTTGTTCCCAGTCCAGGAAAGGGAATGATATGTAGTGAGCAGGGACATGGCCAGGATGTTCTCATTTTATTGGACTCTCAGAGCCACTCCAGGAAGGCTCTAGGATTCCTACTTCACAGAGGAGGGCACAGAGGCCCAAAGAGTTCAGTCACTTGTTCTGATCCATTGCTCCTGTAACGAACCTCCATCTTGCCAGCCCGGAGCTCAGGGTCTTTCCCCGCAGAGTATCCTGCCATTGCTTAAAGGCAGAGTCCATCTGGGTGGATGATGCAGCCTCACTTATTCTGATGACTGGTAGGAAACGGACGCATAAATGGAGCAGGACAGGACTCAGAGAGAAGAGAGTCCAAATCCTCATTTGTAAAGATAGGGAGGTGGATCCTAGGAAGGTTCCATGACTTGCACAAGGGTGCAGAACTGCAAGTAGAACCCATGCCTCTAGTGGTCTTTCCATGGGATGTCAGACATGAAGACGGCAATGACAGTAACAGCAATAATTAAACAGTACTCCTAGTATGATGCGTCAGTTTGTTTTAGAAGTTGGGGAAATATTTCTAGAGGGAAAAATCATTCTAGATCCTTTTAGTCTATAAATAAACACACAGACATGTTCTGTGCGTGCTGGAATGTTTCAGGACACTGGAATTTGTCAGAAAGCCTAGATTTTTCTGATGCTGAGGGGATGCTTTGCCCACAGCAGTGAACAGGTCTGAATTACTGTGGTTCTACAGAAACGGCAGTCCAACAGGGACAGACTGGGAGCCTGGCGCCGGCGTCAGACAGTTCCGCAAGTGGCAGGAGTCTCGGTGCTCCTTACTCTGCTCCCTCTGCCACGCTGCCAGATAGAATGGGCAAAGGGCTGGTTACCAAGGAAGGAAGGGCAGGCGGGAATGAATGGTTGCGTTTGGTGAAATCCCATCCTTCCCTCCCTCCCTAACAGATCTGAGAGCTCAGGCAGTAGCAAGAGAGACCCTGAGTCGATTTCTGTTCTGCTTACCAAGCTGATGACGGCTGAGCACTGGCTTCAGCATAGCAGGGACCTGGGGAGCAAACTGGCTCCGTATCTGTGACACAGACTCTTTCAGATGCTCATTAATATATTAATGTGCTAACACATTCCCTGCTGCTTTCTGTCCCAGAGCATCAGAATGGATGGTTTCTGGCAAGGAATCCTTGTGACAGGGGTGGGTGTGACAGGTGGAAGGAAAGGAAGGGAGGTTAGTTAGGTAGTCTGACCTGTAGGCATGCTAAGAACATTTAAAAATCCAAAAGACAATTCCGTTTCTGAATGGCTTTGCACATCTTTCTGCCATTTTCGCCACACGAAACATTCATACTTCGATTTCAGCTACCACGTTACCCCTCTTAGATTCTGGAAAGCCTGAGAGAAGAAAGGAGGAATAGCACGTGGAGAGAGACAGTGGCAGAGGTGGGGACTTGAGGTACAGGGGCTTGGAAGCCAGGCTGAGAAGAAGCATCCTGCAATCCTCCCAGGGGTAAGCAAGCTTTAAGGGAGTGAAAAGTTCATGCGGCCAGGCCAGAGAAGGCAGTATTAAATAAGGACCAACCCTCGCAGGATGGGAGAAGCTGAGGGCAAGATTATACCTCCCCGCTGATTTTCACCCCTTTGCAACAGTCCCTAAGCACGAGCCTCCTCCTGTCCTTAGAAATAGGCCCGGTCTTCCCAAGAGAATGGCAGCCACTAGTTTTCCTCAACTTCCAAATCAGTTCATTTCAGCTGTACCTGGTGACCAGATCTGTGCTTTCAATATATCACTATGAATCAAGGTCCTGACAATACCGTTATATCCGGAGTTTGACAGGGGAATGAACTAAGTTCATTCTATAAAGACTTTTCACTGCCCTGTGGACATTTCCTACAGTGGTATTCTCTTTCAGCAGTTTGGTTTTATGGTGTCTGTTCGTATGACAAATCTCCTGGGTACTTTCTGAAAGATGCACTCAGTTCTTGGTTATACCTAGTCCTGTGGCTGATGGAAACAGTAGCAGTTCTGAATCTTTTGATTTTGAAAAGCACTAGATACTTTTAATGTGGCAGACAGCCTACTCTATACCCGCCCCCAATCAGCCTTAATTTAGGCAAACATTTCAGTCCTGGTTTGGGAAAGAGCAACAGCTTGGAAGCCAGACAGAGAAGGTTTCTAGTGCCAGATCATCAATGGGCCAGGTATGTGAGACTTTGGAAATTTCTGTACTTCTAGGATACCTAGAAGTTTCCTTAGCTGTAAAATGGGAGCAGTACTTTCATCTTTGGGTTATGTGAAGATACGAAGATGTACATACAGCTTGGCATGTAGCCAGAGCTCTCTACGAGAGCCTATAGTTGGAAAGGAGAAATCATACATCCACAAAACCTTTTTTCTGCTATGGAAAATAAAAATGAGACATATGGCCCTATTTCCCATTGTAATCCATGCCCTTATTTACCCCTCTATTGAGCAGTAACAAAGGGACGAGAGAACATGAGCAGGCAAGGCAGGCAACTGGCTCTAGGGGAGTAGATAAAATAGTGGGAGGGGGCATTAATTTTCTGTGATTGTGTAACACTGTATTCCAACTATCTTGTGGATCTGAGGTCTGGACACAGGTTCACTGGGTCCTCTGCCCAGAGTCTCTGTGGGCTGTAATCAAAGTTTGGATTGGGGGGACACCTGGGTGGCTCAGTGGGTTAAGCTGCTGCCTTCGGCTCAGGTCATGATCTCAGGGTCCTGGGATCGAGTCCCGCATCGGGCTCTCTGCTCAGCGGGGAGCCTGCTTCCCTCTCTCTCTTTCTCTGCCTGCCTTGCCTCTCTGCCTACTTGTGATCTCTCTCTCTGTCAGGTAAATAAATAAAATCTTTAAAAAAAAAAAGTTTGGATTGGGGCTGAGCTCCTAGAGGCTGTCCGCCTATACCTGCCACATAGCCATCTCTCCAGTGTGGCAGTTTGTTTCTTCAAGGGCAACAGGAGAATGTCTCTGCTGCTTCTAGTCTTTTTTCTTTTTTTTTTAATGCTTAGCTGATTAGGCCAGATTCGCTCAAGAAAATCATCTCCCTTATGATGAACTGAAAAGTCAACTAAGTAGGGATCTTAAACTCCCCACTGCCATATAATGTAACAGAATTCACAAGTTTCACCTACACTCAAGGTGGTGGGGACTACACAGGGTACATACAAGAGAGGACAGGAATCTTGGGGGCTATTCTAGAATTCTGTCTAGCATGGGCCAGGAGGCTGGATGTATCCTAATAAGCAGAGGAGAAACCTTCTTGCTGCTTTCTGTATCATTTTTATGAGAACAAACATTTCTATGAATACTAAGGCCACTAGCTTTCAAGGCTGAGCCATGGTGTAATTGTTAAACGGGAAAGAAAAGGGGGCAGGGTGAACCTGAAGATGTGGGAGAGCTTTGCAATAAGAGGCAGTGCTGCAATAAGCTTATGAATGAGTGTATTCAACTTTCATTGAACTGTTACTCAGAGAAAGAAATAAAATTTTTTTAAGAGGGAAAATGGGAGTTTTCCCTGGAAGAGCTCCATTAGTGCCTATATGTCTGCCTCCAGTGGTCACATAATACTAGTTAATGCTCTGTAACCAAAGGACAAAACTGAAAGCAAAGGGATTAAAGAGTCTTCCTTCCCTTCCTCGTCTAAGAGATAAACACAATTGTGGCAACTGATGAGTGAAATGTTCACCTGCTAATGCATGGCAGAAATTCATTATAGCTTCTCAGC
The DNA here is from genome assembly GCF_020171115.1 of Neogale vison. Classification (NCBI taxonomy): domain Eukaryota; kingdom Metazoa; phylum Chordata; class Mammalia; order Carnivora; family Mustelidae; genus Neogale; species Neogale vison. The sequence goes on along the minus strand of NC_058105.1, from coordinate 118,060,139 downwards.
AGATAAAGAAAAAGACTAGATGTGGAGAGGTGTGGATTCCTAGCCCTGAAGGCTGTCACCGAGAGAGCTGGTTCTTCCCAGCAACCGTGACTTGGCTGCCTGTGTTAGTCTTTGCATCTGTAAATCCACAGGCCTGAGCAGCAGGCAGAGTTCTGCAGCCCAGAAACTCAGCATTGGCTTGCGCAGTAGGAACAGTAAGAGTGTTCTGGGCATCAGCAAAGCAGTGGTGCCAAAAAAATGCTTTTTTTTCAAGTAACTTTATATTTAATGTTTAATAGTGAGGAAAGAGAATTTTACAGAACTTCTTTACATTTATGTTATGATTGCTAATTCATGGCTTCATTTGAGATTACCTACTGCAGAAAGGCAGAGATGGAGGAGTGGAGGCTATGGTCTTTTTGGTGTTAGGGCCTTCAGAAGTCGAGGTGTTGGACTACCCTCGGGAATGGTGTAATAGCAGAACAGAGGACTCAGCCAGAGGGCTCTTCTCCCAACCTTCTGCTTCCAGGCACCATCACATCTAAACAGGTTTCGCACAGGACCAGAGAACATAGACTCCAGGAGGGCAAAGAGTCTTGTGTTTTGTTCTGTGCTCTATTCCACACCCAGCACTGTGCCTAGGACATAAGAGCTATTTGGAAAATACTCCAGGTGTGGATAGAGATTTCTGTTGTCAGCAGTCTCTTCTGGCCCACTAGGTTGCCCATCTCCCTTCATTCACATAAGATCCCAAGGCATCAGCAGATAACATGCTGTGTTTCTCACATACACCTCATGATAAAAAATAATCTGAGGGCACTTTTCAAATATACAGATTACTAGGCCTCTGTCGGAAGCCTGCAGAGGCCTAGTAAGCTGGAGCCCAGTAATCTGTCTTTGACAAGCCCTTCTGATCGGTCTTTTCTCCAGAAGAACACCAAGATAAATAGCATGAGCTCTGCAATTCCCTTTACTCAGATTAAGGAGCCACGGCCACTTGACCTGGTTGCTGAGGAGCTATCAAAGCCTTCTGGTCCATTCCCATTCACCTGGGCTCAGCCCTGAATCCTAGCTGCCACTCTCCTGAAGGCATGGGCCTGGGAGAAGAGGTGTTCAGGAACCCCTCTACTCCCAGACTGCCCCCTAAACATCTTGGCCTCTTCTTTTCCCTGGCAAGCTCTCTGTTCAGGACCTTCTCCCAGCTGTCACCAGCACATGAATTCCCACCAACCTCTGCTAAGTTTGATAATGACCTTTGCCCTGTTAGATGGCAGCTGACCTTTGCCACCAGGCAGGGTCTGACTTTTTAGTCAGTTTTGGTCACTGAACCAGAGTGATCCTCCGAGGGCGGCTAAATAAAGCCTCGGTCTTCGCATGCCCCACTACTTAACCCAGGAGAGAAGGGAGGCTCTGATCTAGATACGGCCTGACCTTTCCACCCCAAGGCCTCCCATGATCCTCCTAGGTATTCTTGTCCCTCCGAACTCAGTGACCCCTGACTGGTTCACCAAGCACTTACGGTTTCCAAGGAAAGGGTTGAGGTTATAGAGTAACTCAATAAAGAAAAGTTGCTGGGGCGCCTGGGTGGCTCAGTGGGTTAATCTGCTGCCTTCGGCTCAGGTCATGATCTCAGGGTCCTGGGATCGAGTCCCGCATCGGGCTCTCTGCTCAGCGGGGAGCCTGCTTCCCTATCTCTCTCTCTCTCTGCCTGCCTCTCCATCTACTTGTAATTTCTGTCAAAGTAATAAATAAAATCTTTAAAAAGGAAAAGAAAAGTTGCTGTCTTTATGCTTGGCCCCATAGAACTCTGCCCTAAAAATACTCTTCCCTGGGTTACCTGGGAAGATAATTCTGGGGTCTCTAACCCTTGGGCCTGAATTCTTCTTAGGGACTGAACACCAAGGAAGAAAAAAATCTAGGTCAAAGAGAGTAATATGCTCTGTAGCTGGAGGTGAGAGAATGTGATGAGTGTTCATGATCATGGGTGTCCAGAATAGCTACCTATCACTATTTAAGCAATTTATATTTTTTAAAAATTAAAAAGTGTTTAATAGCCAGTGTGGCTGGTTCTCATACAAATGGCTACCACATTGGATGGCATAGCTAATAGAGCATTTCATCATCACAGAAATTTCTGTTGCATGGCACTGTTTGGCGGGCACAGCATTGTTCCTTTGACCCTGTCCATGTGATGTTTCTTTAGCATCTCTGGAAATCTGTCTGTTTCTATTGATGGCTCTTGTGATTATGATGCATTATTCTAGAAAAAAAAAAGACTACTGAAGACTGCATTAGGAAACAAAACCAAGGGGCGCTTAGGTGGTTTAGTCAGTTAAAGTGTCTAACTCTTGATTTTGGCTCAGGTCATGATCTCAGAGTTGTGGGTTAAGCCCTGCGTCGGGCTCTGCACTGAGTATGGAACCTGCTTGGGATACTCTTTTCCTCTCTGCCCCTCTGCCCCCCCTCCACTAGTGCACAGGCTGTCTCTCAAAAAATAAAATTAAAAAAAGAAAAAGAAAAAACCAAAACTAATTCCCATAAACGTAGTACTGGGTGGTGGTGGGGATTAATTATCAAAACGTTATATTTTCCCCAGTTTTCTTCTATTTCCTTTCTACAAAAGTGCCCTACCTCCTTTTTCCATTTGTCTTTCTGCTTCATCTGTAGAGTATCTTTTTCTGTGTAAGGCTTCCCAGACAAAGTGAAATGGTAAACCAGACTTCAAAAACAAAAGGATCGGAGGAGAACCCCCCCCCCAAAAAAAAAGTCTGGGGCACAGGAATAAACAGTTGGGCAGAACATGCCCAAATCATACACTGGGGAGAAGAGGGGAAGGAGAAGAGGGAAACGAGACTGGGAGGAATGGGGGTCTGGTTGGGATAGCAGGTCTGGCATGGCACGTGAGGCCCTCTGGGCCAGTTCTCACTATTTCTGAGGCTGGCAAGCTGCCCAGGTGCTCAGGAGCTTCTCTGTGCAGCAATTTCCTGACCAGAATCCTCCTGCTTAGGACCAGCTTCTCCCATGAGAATTTATCTTAAGACAAGTTTATTTGGGGATCACTCGGTAGGTGATCTCCATCCCAGGCTCAGTGTGTACATGAAGACCTAGGGTGTGTCTGGGGGAAAGAGGCTTTTTTCCACGATCTCTTGGATGAGTTGCAGGGACGGCACCCCTCTCCTCACCTGCACTGTCTGTGGTTTCCTCACCTAACCCCAGCACCCCTGGAACGGGTTCTTCAGTGCTTGTCCTTGCCCCTAGGTGAAACTAAGGAAGCTGGGAAGTGCTTTGAAAGATGGCAGGCAATGGAGTTGGCAGGTGGAGAGCAAGATAAAGCAAAACAGTAAGGGTTGGGGGCCAGGGGTCACAGGAGACAGGAAGCAGAGCAAGGGAAAAATAAAGTTCAGCTGGGTTTCAGGAGCAAGTGTGCATAACTATAATTCTGAGGCCCTGCGGCCAGAAGACTGGAGCTAGGGTGACCTTTTTTACTCATTCCTGAGGCTTTTCTCTGTATTCTTGGAAGGCAGGACCCCCACCCCCACCCCCCGCATCCCACTCCTAAGCATGGATGGCCAAGAGTCCGTCCAGGTTGATGAGCAACTGTGCCAGAGAGTGCAAAGAGGTGTGGAGAGAAAGTTAGCTGGTCCCAGGCAGATGGTGGGTGTCCTGGGGTCTCCCATCCCTTAGACTGGGGGCGAAGGTAGTCTATTTCTATACTGTAAGCCACAGACCTTTCCCCAGCCTTGAGTGCATTCCTAATATGAACGCAGCTCTCTGAACTTCTACTTCACCCAGACCCCACCCCGACCCCCACCCGGGCTCTGCCAGAGGCATAATTTAAAGTTGTGATATATAACGCCCCATTTCTCTCTCTGTCTTGCAGCCGTCTCCAACCTGGACATTGAGAGTAAACTGAGCGTGTACTACCGTGCGCCATGGCACCAGCAGAGAAACATCTTCCTCCCGGCCACAAGGCCACCCTGCGTGGAGGAGCTGCACCGCCATGCCCGGCAGAGCCTACAAGCCCTGCGCAGAGGTAACTGGTCCTGGGCTTTGGGGGGGCTTTTCAAAGAGAGAACTCAGAGCTTGTCCCATCAGTTCTAACACTTCACCTTATTATAACGACTTTGAAATGCTCCCTTTTCTACACTGAAAACAAACGCATGGGTAATACAACCTGCTTATACATGTAATTAGAAATAGCACTATGGTCTGAATATGTAATAGAATTTAAAAGGAAAATTATTTATAGTATTAGCAATATATAAATGCCTGGGCACGACGACACTTGAAGACATCATAAAGCAGTCATATGTTTGTGCCTATCAAATAGGTTTGGATTAAGTAAAGATAATCAGAAGCCATTCTGAACAAAAAGTAGAGGGAAATGAAGGAGTTCGGGGCCAGGAGGACACAACCATAAAAACTGGTGCATTGTGCATACATTAAACATGAGCAAAAAAAAAAAAAAAAAAAAGCCCACGCCTTTGGGTTATAGTTAAAAGAGAATTAGGTTTGATTCAGAAGTAGGTTCTATGTTTCCCCCCCCCCCACCACAAGAAATGCTGGTAGAACACAAGTGGGACCTAGGGCACTGTTTGTTCAGGACCCTCCTGTGCCTTGTAGGACAGCTGTCATCCTTGGCTCCCGCCTAGTCATCTAACAGCCAGACCCTCCCTCAGGGGGTGTGCTCCTGTTGAGAACCAGTGACGTGGTCCATTCTCCAGCAGAGCATGTGGAGGCCTAGTGAGGTCAGCAAACTTGCTCAGAGTCACATACAGCCCATTACGTAGAACGCCAAGACCCTGATCCAGGCCTCCAGACCCCCCAGCCAGAGCTCTTTTCCTCCTCACTACACACAGTGTCCTGGGAAAATAAATATTTCTATTTCTCTTTCTCTCTCAGTCCTGAAAAAGCCAGAGATGGGCACAAAGCAGGCAAGGTAGAAGGTAACAGCCTTCTCTTACTTCCTGGTGGCTTAAAACCATTGTAGTTGGGACAAGGAGATTAAAAACTGGCATTATCCTTTTAGAGACCTCCCCCCTAAGTTGGGTATCAGAGTTGGCACGCCAGCTTTTCTGGCCTTTAGATTTTTGCCATGGAGACAGATGGTGATGTCTGCACCTTCGGTGCCTTTGTTCCAAATTCCCTGTGCTCCTGTAAGGAATGGTATTTTCCAAAAGTATTACAATTCAAATTAAACACTTTAATGTCACCATGAGGATGGAGAAATGACACTTTGTTTTCAGTTTATGTTCTTCCACATGTTTATGACTTCTCCCTTTCCCCATAGCCCTGGTCTTTTCCCCCTTTAATGAAAGAATTAACCGACTAATATCCCTAACTCAACTGTTTCTAAAAATTCCCCTTGGCTATTGGTAGCCGATACTGTGACACTTACAAAAAAGAGTGATGACCAGTATCCTCTAGAAGTATTTCTAGCACTCCTACTAATCACTTTGATTTTTTAAATTGAGTCACTTCAATTTTGTAGTTGGCTAAAAAGTCCTTCTTTACCAAATTTTTAGTGTAAGCACCTTCTGGAAATCTTCCTTAACATACTCACCGTTCCCTTGCAGCCACAGTTAGGCACCCTTCCCATAATAATATCCTTTGCATCCTCCCAATCATGTCATTTATACACTTATATCATCACTAACCCCTTATAGGCCTGTCTTCCACCATTAATCCATGAGCAACTCAAGAGCTTGGACAGCATCTTATTAATTTTTTTATTCAAATCACTTAGCATGAACTTGACATAGAGTAGGTCCTCAATGAATGTATTGCGTAAGTAAATCAAATTCTATAGAAAACTGTTTGAGCATTGAGGGCAGAGAATGATGACAGAGGAATCTGATCATTCTCACTAAATACTTTCTCTGATCCCATCATCAGAGAGCTTGAGTTACGTTAGCCCTTTAGACATAATTATTTTTATCCCTTTATTATTATTCATAAGTCATCCCTGATTAGATTTTTCCAGATTCGACCAGATAACATTAAGCTGCTTGGTAAGCTATCACATTTCACCGTGTTGTCGGGTTTGGACTTAATGACAGAACTGAGGAACAGCAAGTGCCAATATCAATTTTCTCAGAACTTCCTCCTGGGGGCTGAGAGAGGGATATAAGGCCTCCTGGGGGTTTGGAAGGAAGATTGTGGAGCTGCATCTTGTCCTCCACAGACTGGCTTTCTTTGAGGTTCTCTCAACAGCAAATCTTGGGTGTAGTAGTTTTAATGGCACTGCAGAGAGCCATAAACAGGAATTATAGGCATCATAGAATTAAAAACATGCAGTGTGGAATTAAAATTAGAAAGTGACTTTTTTTTTTTAACCTTGTCCAAGAAACAGCAGCTTAGCAGGGCATCCATCAGAATACCACTCCTGCCATCTGGTGGCCATGACTAACACCGACCAGGCGACAGCCCTGCTCGGCAAACAGGGCAGCGAGCTTCCCCAGAGGCTCCTTTTGGAGCTGAGGCTAAAAGGAGAGAGCAGAGGGCTGAGATCAGAGCCTAGAAATCGGCTGCTTTCAAGATCCGCTCAATAGCACACCCCTCAACATAGCCTACTGAGGCCAAGTGCTGCGCCACACCTGGGACGCGGCGAGCAGTAACTACCGCTTGGTCCCTGTCCAGAGGGAATGCCTGTCTGGTGACAGAGCCGGACGGGTAAGAAGGGGACGTCGGCGCAGCGCCGTGGCTGCTCAGAGGAGGCACCAGTCATGCCAGGGTGCTTCAGAGAAGGCTTCCCGGAGCAAGTCACCCCTCACTGGCTTTTGGAGTACTTAGAATTGGATTTCCCCTTTCCCCCCTTTTTCTTAGCAGTTCTTCATACTCAGAGCCAATGATGGCTTTAAGTGATGCCATCGTTTATGTTTGTAAGACAGGGAGAGAGATTCCCAAGTGGCTGTAAAGAGACATTTATATTTTATATTGTCTTCCAAGTTTCAGGGCTGAGGTCTATGTTCCACTGGTCTAAAGGAATATGGACCAAGGGTCTACTGCAGTTCCAGACTCTAACAGATGAGTGTTCTCCCAACCATAGCACCAGAACAAATATTAGTAGGGAGCCACTCATCTAGCCTGTCTCCTCCCAGCCTAGGGCAAATGAAAGAGGGTTCAGAAAGTGTAGGAAGGGAACCACTAAACGGGAAATTGAGTTGATGTCTCCCTCCTGACTCCCTTCCTCTGACCTCTTCCTACTACTCTCATTATGTATTTTAAAATGTAACTTTTTCCTTGTGCTGTCCATTTAGAAAAGCCTATTGTTGGCTTGCAGAGAGAAAAGAGGATGGCACTAGAGGTAGACACTTCAACAAAGAAGACATTTATCTCCAAAGGCTTTCTGATAACCACTGGCTGGGCAGTTTGGCACAGACTGCCTCTTCAGTGACTTCGTGCCTTGGTTAGACGAGGAGGCCCCGGGCATGCGTGTGGGCTGGATCTGCAGGCTCGGTGGCCTTCAGTGTGGCCAGTGTGTGGGGCAGGGTGTGCTCTGTAGCTCACTGAGACACCCAGAAAGCTAAACTACTCTTGGGCTCTCAGTGATTCTTGTTACGAAGTCAGGACCACTTCATCCCACGAACAGAAATGTCTTGGCTTTCCTCAGAGGTAGCTTTATTTCTAAATCAGACAACTGTCATCATTGGGATTCCTTTACTTTCTCTAGGAGCCTAGGATTTCAAAGCCCTCTGAATGTTAGGCATGACAGAGCTTAGAAGGCTGCAATGGTGTGCTGGTCACAGGCTCTCTAGAAAAGAAAATGTAGACAAAGGACTAGATAGCTGGTGGAAAGATAGATAAAAGCCCTAATGTGTAACACTCACTAATTTCTGTGATGTAAATACCTCCCCCATGGCCTACTTCAAGCTACCAATAGTTTAAAAACTGGCCTGCAAAATTCCTGACCACGTAGCAGTCAGCAGCCCTGAGTCAGGGCGAGCCGACTCCCTCACCCACTGAATGGCTGGGAGCATCCGTGCCTGCCACTCCCCAGGAGGCTCTGGCATGGCTGTGCCTACCATCCCCTCCAGCATCAACGTCAGCTATTGTTCTAGACTTTTTTTTTTGCTCATGTTTTGAAATGAAGCATGTTGAAAATACACTGCTTTTTCCAAACTCAAGACTGAGTCATCTCGTACAAAGATTATGAGATGGACCCACTAAAATGTAAGTGCCCCTTTTCATATTATTGTGAAATGAAAGTTTAGCTTGGAACCATTCTGAAAATCTTATTTGGTATAAGGATGAGCTAGATTAGGAGAAACTCACTTTTTTCTAGCTGTTTGCTCATCCTCCCAAGGGGGAAAGAGAAATGGAAGATGCCAAGGATGTGTCCGTATTATTGCTTTTTCTGCCCCCAGAGCACCGGAGCCGGAGTGATCGCCGGGAGCAGAGAGCCGCTGCCCCTCTTTCCATAGCGGCCCCTCCACTGCCAGCCCACCCCCCAGCTCACAGCCAGAGGAGGCGCGAAGTTAAGGACCGGCACTTCTTAACGGTGAGCTTGGTGGCCAGCCGGCAGCCCTGGCCTTGCTCATCAGAAACCATGAATGGGTCTTGGGAGTCCATTTCCTTCCTCCTAATGGAAGAGCCTGGGCCACCTAAGAGAGCCAAGTCATGGGCATTTGAGAGCGACTGGACTTTTTTCCCCCTTTCATTCATGCGGCTTTTGGAGAATAGAGTAGGAGTACATTAGTATTTTTTTTTTTTTTTTTACTTAACTGGTTGCACAATGTAGTAAAGCCATAATTGAGGACTCTGAAATCAGGGGGAAAATTTTGCCTGAAATAGGAGTTTTTCTGTATAGAAGCAGAAAAATTTAGAGCAGGTGGCTTCGGTGTCCTCAGCCCCTCATCTGTAATTTGGGGATATGAATAGCACTTCACTCATAAAGTTTGAGGGCTAAACGAGATAAGGCCTGGAAAGAAGGTAGCACGGTGCCTGGCCCGGAGTAAGACCTCAGTAAATGTTCGCTCTTACTGGGAAGGTGCTAGTGCAGATGACTCGGTGGGATGGGCTGCGAAAAAATGTGAAAAACCACCGCGTGAAGATGAGCCATGTCATGCTTTCATGCTTCCCCATTCTATAAGGGAGGCTAGGCCTGCCGGGTCACCAGTTGCCTGAGTGTCCTCATCACTACTGGTGATGGCAGCTTTGCCTGGGTGGATGTGGTTGTAACTCAGTCCAAGCCCCCAAGTACCAATGACAGATGAAGCTGAGCCCAGGTCGGAGCACCTACAAACATCACCACCACGAGGGCACTTTCTACGGCCTCGGCAGGGAGAGGTGAGCGCTGTGTGCCCCCGAGGAGGGCATCATTTAAGTGAGAGGCTATGATTTCTATGACCAAATCAGCCCACATGGCTGGACCCCTGCTCCCTTGTCAGTACAGTTTGAGGCCCAAAGTCTTAAGAAGTTACAAGTGTGGGTCCAAGTTGAGGTTTTTACTTGAAATTAAGCTTCTGTGTATGGTAATAAACGCTGCGCCCTTCTGGCTTTTACGATACACAAAACAGATGCAAAATATTTGGACTGCAGGATGCCAAACATCCAGCCAAGAACAGACTTCATCTAAATGAATCTGCATGCTTTAACATACCCAGATACAACAGTAAGTGATGTTGACTAAGACATAGATATTTTTCCTACCTGTGGCTGCACTGTGGGCTCCATGTCCTTCAGGCTCACCGAGGCTCCTCAGAGCCATGTCACACTCAACTACGCTGCTGCAGTGCAGCCCAGGGATGAGAAAGGAAGGTGAGAGACTCTGAGGGCTTTCTAGGTCTTTATATAGAGCAGTTACACATGCTAGTGATTTGTCATAAAAGCCCCTGCTCGACAAAAGTTTTATTAAGCTCAAATGTGCTTGCAAAAGCATTTGCTTTTAATGAGGCATTTCTGCATAAAAATGCTAAAAATATTTTTCCATTCATTATAACATGTTTTGTGGCTCATTAAGTTGTTTTTTTTCAGGGGGGCGGATGGGAGAGAATAATGTTGAGCATTTACAGAAATGACATAAAAATATCAGCATTTGTCATAATCTGCATAATTTTTAATAATGTCTAAATACCAAAGTAAGACTATAGGAAAAAGCCTAAAATAATGAATAACAATGAGGGTGCTTCATTTACCGAGCAAGCATCAATAAGAGGAGGAGTCTAGAGTAAACTTACGTAAACCAGAAAGTGTACCCATCTCAAATGATAATAATTAAAATCGCCCCAATTACTTAGGAATACTGTTTCATTTATTTGATTGAATTTGGTTCACCAAGTTCACTGGAAGATCTTCCATTCAAGTTCTATCCCTCAGACCTGAAGGTGATTCAGAACAGAACACAGTTCTGTGCACTGAGCTTACAGGAGCCGTATACTGCTACCAGAGAAGAGGCTGCAGGTACAGGGACAGGAAATTTGCAACCACATTGTTGGACATTTTCTTAGAGAGCAACAGGAAAAAAAGCATTCATAGTGAGATGCTGATACACAATCTTCCACAACTCTGCAAACCGTTATACTGTAGTTTGGTCATTAAGGGTATAGACTGTGAAGTCAAACTGCCTGGATTTGAATATCAGCTCTACCATTTATTAGCTGTGTGACCCTGAACAAGTTAATCATTTTAGTGTCTCCGGGATAATAGTGATAGTACCTCATAAGTTTGAAACAAAGACTGAATGTGTTATTACATTGTTAATACATGTAAATAGTACCTAATGCATAATAAGCACTCGATATGTATTAGATATCATCATCATTGTTAATAGCCACTCAAGTTCATGGTGTATCATTGATATTGTAATAAGATGATGGGTCTAACTAGGTTTCAATCCCAGCTCTACAATTTCTTCGGTTGCATGATTTTGAAAAAGTTTTATCTTTGAGTCCCAGTTTATCTGTGAAATGGGGATGATAACTTCAATTTTACAAGGCTGTTAAGATTTAAAAGTGTTATATAAATACAATTAAATCATGTATATATGAAAAAGTCCCTAGTGTAGTGCCTAAAACATACAGATATCTGAATCTATATTCATAAACACTTAAAATCAAACTCTTACCATCAAATGAAAAGCCTGTAACATATATTCACTAATAAGACTAGAGGAAATAGAAGTTGTGTGATCCTTCTAGAGGGCAATTTCCCAATATTTATCAAACTATAAGATGTTAAATTATGCTAAGTGAAATAAGTCAGACAAATACCATATGATTTCACTTGTATGTGGAATCTGAAAACCAAAACAAATGAGCAAACAAAAGCAGAAAGACCCATAAATACAGAGAACAAACTGATGGTTGCCAGAGGGGAGGGGAAGAGGAGATGGGCAAAAGGGGTGAAGGGCATTGGGAAGTACAGGCTTCCAGTCATGGAATGAGTAAGTCACGGGGATGAAAGGTACAGCATAGGGACTATAGTCAGTGATACCGTGATAGCACTGTACGGTGGCAGATGGGAGCTATGCTTCTGGAGAGCACTGCATAATATAGCATAGGTTGGTCATATCACTGCTGTACACCTGAAACCAATGTAACACTATTTCTCAATTATACTTCAATAAAAAATAAATAAAAGGGGCAAAAAAGCCCTTACAAGATGGGGTACCTGGCTGGCTCAGTCGGCGGAGCGTGTGTCTCTCAATCTCGGGGCTGTGGGTTTGAGCCTCACGCTGGATGTAGAGATTACTTAAGAAAATAAAATCTTTACCCAAAAAAAACCCCTATAAGATATTCCTACCCTTTGATCCAGCAATTCTATATCTAGGAATTTATCCTAATGCAAAGATATTTTCACTAGGATGTTCATCAAAGCACTGTTTGGAATAGGAAAAATAGTTACAAATATCTTAAATATCCAACAGTAGGTACTTAGTGAATTCTGATATATTCATAGGATAGACTATGGTATCAAAAAGTGTCACTAAAGAATATTCAATGACATGGACAATATATATTTTATCATCAGGGAGTTTTAAGTAGTGTAAAAATTGTGTATGGTGTCTGAGTGTCTACGTGAGTATATATATACATACATGCATAGGAAAAAAGGCTGGAAGGCTCTGTACCTGTGCTTCCCAAACTGTGTGATGGGGTCTTCCAGGGCACTGCAGTGAAATTCGAAGGGTGCACTGGGATATTTTACATTATCAAGAGGTACAGTGTCCTCTGTTTCTACCTGATGATGGCTCCAAAGTAGCCTCATAGATTTTGCAAGTGGAAAGGGGATTAGAAGTTCCGAGAGGAACACAAGGGAAACTGACCAGCCAACTTAGCTTAAAACCCACTGTCAGCTGAAAATTCAAGGTCTCTCTCACAATTGTAAAGCCCATCTTAGGAATCCTCATCCTTCAAGGATGGGAAAGGAGATGATCCCAGGCCTAGATGGTTTTCCAGAGGAATTCTAAACCTTCCAAGTCCGGATAATACCAGTGCGCTATAAATTATTTCAGAGCATTGAAAATAAATTAGAACTTCCCTATTTCTTTTATGAACATATTATGAAAGTTTGACACCTGAACCTGATAAAGCATGGAAGCGGGGGAGGGAAATAGAGACCAATATCACTCTGGTTATTAATGCAGAAATAATAAATGTTAGCAAATAGAATACCACATTAAGAAATTCATATACCATGACTAAATGGGATTTGTTCTATAAATAGAAGGTTGGCTCAATATTAAGAAATATATTAGTATCATATACTAATATATATATTAGAGTATGTATGTATTAGTAGATTAGTATTAGTGTGTGTGTGTATATATATATATATATATATATATATATATATGGTTTCATATACTAATATTATACTATCTAAAGGGAAAAAAAACATATGATTATGTCCATGGATGCCAGAGAGGCCTTAAATAAAATTCAACACATATTCTTTATAAAAAGACTTGAGAAAATAGGAATTGAGTGGTACTTCATTAACATGATAAAATATACATATCTTAGTCCCAAAGCCAGTCTCTTAATGGGGAAGCACTAGAGGCATTTCCAGTAAAATCAGAAACAAGGCAGAGATGCTCACTATCTATCTCTGCTACTAATTAATATTATACTAGGGAGATTAATCAATGCAACTGGACAAAATAAATCAGTTATAGGCATAAGATTTGATAAGGAAGAAGTAAAGCTATATCTAGTTGCAGATGATATGATACTATAGGATCTTCCTGGTAGAGGATCAATGATAAAAGTAATTCAAACACACAGTAAGGTAGCAGGATACACACACACAAAAATCAATAGCCTTCATTTACACAAATGATAGCCAATTAAAAGACCAACTAGTAGAGAAAACTCCATTTACAGCAATAACAAAGAAGATTAAATACTTAGGAATTAATTTACCAGAATGTGCAAAACTTGTATGAGAGTAACGGCAGCATTCTTTTAAAACACAAAATTAGATTTTCTCAAATGGAAGGATGTCCCCTATTCTTGGAAAGAATGATTCAGCATTATAAGTAGGTAAGTTCTAAGTTGATTTATAAATTTAACACAATCTCAAAATACCAATAAGCTTTCTTTTAAATGGAGTTAGACCCATTGATAATAAAGTTCTTATGGAAAAACATACAAGAATATCCAGGAAAACACTGACAAAGGAAACCAATAAGGGGTAAGTAGCTCTACCTGGCATTAAAATATCCTTAAAGCCTTTATAATTACAATAGTGTGGCACTAATATATGAATAGAAAAATATGCCAGTAGAAAAAAATACAAAGTCCAGAAATCAACCCAAATATATATGAACACATAATCTATGATAAAGGCAGTATCCCAAAACACTGAGGCAAAAGATGTTTTTTTTTAAATTATGCTGGAACAACTGGGTAGCCAGTTGGTAAAAGACAAAATTTCATTAGAGTTTCTCAACCTTGGCATTATTGGCATTTTGAGTCCAATAAGGCGCTGCTGTGGAGGCTGTCCTGTGCGGTGTGCTATGTTTAGCAGCACTCTAGGCCCCTACCCAAGCGATGCCAGGAGCACTCTTCTCCCTAGTTTTGACAACCCAGAATGTCTCTAGACACTGCCAATGTTCCCTAGGGAGACAGAATTGCCCTTAGTTGAGAATCATGTAATTAGATCCATACTTCACACCAAACACAAGATTTAGCTCCTAATGGATCAGGGACCTAAACATAAAAACTGAAACCACACAAGTACTAGAGGAAAATAGGGGTGAATTATTCTTTAACCTCAGTCTTTAACTCTGACTCAAAATACAGAGGAAGTAAAAGAAAAGATTGATAAATCTGAATAGTAAATATTTTTGTGTGCTCAAACACCATAAAGTCAAAACATAAGCCAAAATTGGGAGAAAATATGTGCAATACATACCACGAAGGACTAATATCACTAAGTAGATAAATACCTTTAAAATTGAGGGACTAAGAGGGGTGCCTGGTGGCTCAGTTGTTAGTGTCTGCTTTTGGCTCAGGTCATGATCCTGCTGTCCTGGGATCAAACCCTGTATTAAGCCCAGCATTGAGCCCCACATCGAGCCTCACATCGGGCTCTCTGCTCTGCAGGAAGCCTGCGTCTCTCTCTCCCACTCCCTCTGCTTGTGTTTCCTCTCTCACTCTCTCTGTCAGATAAATAAATAAAATCTTTTTTTAAAAATTGAGGGACAAAGAAAGGAACAAAAACATGGTAGAAAAATGGGGGGAAAGCCTTGAACAGACAATCCAGAAAACACATAAAAATGTTGCTTACACTTAAGAGAAACTGCGCAAACTCACTCATAATTAGAGAAATGCAAACATTTATGTTGAGAAATCACTCATCACCTAATTAGACTGGCAAAAATTAAACAATATGGCAACATAATCCGGTGAAACTGGGGGGAACTCAACAAACACTGCTGGTGAGAAGCAAACTTGGTACGGCCTATCTGGAGGGGAATTTGGCGATATCTAACCAAACGACATATACCCTTACTTTTCACCCTAGCAATCCCACTAAGCATACACCTCCAGTATTACCGAAAGATTAATCATTGCAGTATTGCTTAAAATCAAAAGATACTGTAAATAACCAAAAAGCTATACAGAGATGGATATATTGAAGAATTATTTATCTATGAGTGATATTAGCCCTTCTGTGGCACATGTACCTGTATTGACAGAGTAAACTACAGGACAGCCACACAATACAGAACTATGCAGCTGTAAGAAAAAGGAGAAAGATCTTTATGAACTAATAAGGAGTGATTCCAGGACATATTCTTAGCTGAAAAAGGCAAAGCCCCAGGTTCTAGTACAGGATGGCAATATCGGAAAGCCCTGAACTGACCTCCCCCATGGAACACACCGAATTGCACCTATTGATAGAACAGTTCCTCCTCAAGAAGACCTGACGACTAAACGAACAGCTTCTGAGCAACCAAAGATGGAGAGGTGAGTGAGCGAGCAAGCGAGAGAGAACCAAAGGGAACCCCTACACTCACACTGTGAAGAGAGTGGGGAGGGAGAGTACTGAGGAACTGGAACAGATCCCTCTGTCCTTGGGCACAGAAAAATAAAAGCCACAGTTTTAAAGAGCAAGTAGCATATAAAAGACACAACCCTAGAACTCTGCTGAGTGGTGAAGGAGCTGTGGGAATGTTCTCCAGGTGAGAGAGACACAGTTTATGTTCCATGTCACCTTAAAAGCCTAGAATGGAGCAGGGTCCCGCCTCCGTAACAGGTGGGTCTGGCCCTCACAGGGAGCTTGCAACCTCAGCAAGCCGAGGGTCCACAAGCCTGCACCAGTCTCAGTTGCACCAAAGCACAGGAAAAAAAAAAGCCAAGTTTACAAGGGCCAAAAAACTGTAGGAACACTCTTTCCCTCCACCTTAAAAGCCCAGATGGCCTGGGGATAAAAATACATTATATGTTTACTTAAAAAAAAAAAAGAATTATGAATAAAGCAAGTGGAATTTAAAAAAAAAAAAACATAATGGGGAGAAAAAAAAAAAGCCCAGAAGGGAACGGGATCCAGATACTGTAAGTGGTGGGTCTGGATGCCATAACAGGTCTGGTCATCACCAGGAGCTTCTGACCTCAGCAAGCCCAGGGTCTGCAAGACCACACCAACCCTGGTCACAATGGGACACAGAAAAAAAAAGAGCCATTGTTTAAAAGGGCAGAGGAACAGCTGGGATCCTCTCTCCCCCTCCACCCTAAAAGCCCAAGCCAGAACAGGGTTTGGCTCACAGCTTGCAACCTCAGCTAGCCTAGTGTCCACAAGCCCACAACAGCCCACGACTATCCTGTGGTGCTGGGGCACAGAAAATATTTTTGTTTTTAATTGAAAAAAATTTTATTTATATTTTATTTTTAAAATTTGTCTTGTTTGGTTTTTATTTTTGTTCTTTGGGTTTTGTTTTGTTTTTTCCTTTCCCCTTCTTTTTAAAAATTTTAAATTTTTTCTTCTTTCTATAAAAAGCTACAGTTTAAAAAGAGTAACTAACATATACTGCCACAGCTCCAGCCAGCCAGCAAAAGTCACCACACAATCTACAGAGAGGACAACATACACAAGACCACTCCTTCATGTTTAGGAGAAGTGGCCTTTCTGCCTAATCCACAGAAACACCAAAAGTTGAGCAAAATGGGAGGAGAGAGGAATATGCTCCAATAGACAGAAAAAGATAAAAGCCTCAGAAAAAGAAATAAATGAAACAGAGATAAGCAATACACCTTTTTTAAAATAAAGATTTTGTTTATTTATTTGAAAGAGCAAGAGAGGGAACACAAGCAGGGGGAGTGGGAGAGGGAGAAGCAGGTTTCCTGCCAAGCAGGGAGTCCAATGCCAGGCCTGGGATCATGACCTGAGCCAAAAGCAGATGCTTAAAAACTAAGCCACCCAGGCGCCCCCTCCTTTTTTAGCAATATGCCTAATAAAGAATTTAAAATAATGATAATAAAGATAGTGGGCTGGGGCACCTGGGTGGCTCAGTGGGTTAAGCCGCTGCCTTCGGCTCAGGTCATGATCTCAGGGTCCTAGGATCGAGTCCCGCATCAGGCTCTCTGCTCAGCAGGGGGCCTGCTTCCCTCTCTCTCTCTCTCTGCCTGCCTCTCCACCTACTTGTGATTTCTCTCTGTCAAATAAATAAATAAAATCTTAAAAAAAAATAAAGATAGTGGGCTGCAGAAAAAAAGTGGAAGAATTTGGTAAGCCCTTCAATAAAGGTATAGAAAATACTAGAAAGAACCAATCAGAGTTGAAGAATACAGCTGAAATAAAAAACACCAGAGGGAGTGTCAGTAGTAGATTAGAGGATGCAGAACAATGTACCAGCAGTCTGGAAGACAGCATAATGGAAAGTGCACAAACTGAACAGCAAAAAGAGAAAAGAATTTGTTTAAAAAGATTTTATTTATTTACCTGAGAGACAGAGATCATAAGCTGGGGGGAGGAACAGAGGGAGAGGGAGAGGGAGAAGCAGGCTCCCTGCTGAGCGGGGAGCCTTACATGGGGTTCAGTCCCAGGACGCCGGAATCATGACCTAAGCCGTAGGCAGACACTTAACCAAATAAGCCACCCATACTCCCCAAGAAAAGAATTTTTTTAATGAGGCTAGTTTAAGCAATCTCTTGGATAATATCAAGTGAACAAACATCATGATATAGGGTCTTAAAAGGAGAGAGAGAGAGAGGTGTAGAAAACTTATTTGAAGAAATAATAACTAAAGACTTCCCTAACCTAGGGAAGGAAACAGATATCCACTCCCAAGAAGCACAGAATTTTACACATGATGAACCCAAGGAGGTCCATACCATGGCACGCAGTAACTAAAATGTGAAAGTTAAAGAGAGAATTTTAAAAGCAGCAGGAAAGAAAAAAAATGTTAACTACAAGAGAAAACCTATAAGGCTATCAGCTGATTTCTCAGCAGTACTTTGCAGGCCAAAAGAGAGTGCATGATATATTTAAAGTGCTTGAAAGGAAAAAACCTGCAACCAAGAATACTTTACTGGCAAGGTTATCATTCAGAGTTGAAGGCGAGTTAAAGTCTCCCAAACAAATGAAAGATAAAGGAGTTTATCACCACTAAATGAGTCTCACTAGAAATGTTAAAAGGACTTCTTTAAGTGGAAAAGAAATAGCTATAATTAGACATAAAAAATTGTGAATAGAAAAATGTAAAATATGAAAACATGCATTAAGTGTGGAGAGGGAGTAAAAAGGAAAGAGAAGGGTAAAAGAAAATCAAGGGGTTTTTTTCCCTCTTTTTTTTAGACTGTATTTGAACTTAAATGACCAAACCTCATGAGAACCACAAACACAAAACCTATGACAAATACACAAAAAAATAAAAAGAAAGCCAAACACAACACTATAGAACCTCATCAAATACAAAGAAAGAGAACAAGGAGCAACAAAGAACTACAAGAACAACCAGAAAACAAATTTTAAAATGGCAGTAAGTACATACCTATCAATAATCACTTTAAATATAAATGGCTTAAATGCTGCAGTCAAAAGATGTAGGGTGGGCAGAATAGATTTAAAAAGACCCATGTAGATTTCCAGGAAAGATGGTGGAATAGGAGAAGAGGATCCTGGGCTCATCTGTCCCACAGATACCACTAGGAAATACCCACATCAGTGTAAATAAACCAGAACAACTAGAAGACTGACGACACTCTCTCGCAGCTAAAGGTAGAGAAGAGGCCACATCAAAGAGAATCATAAGGACTGAGATGCAGTGGGGAGCCAGACAAACTAGCAGGACTGTCCACAGGAGGGAGGGACACCACCAGCACAATGAAGGGAGAGGCACCTCAGGCATGGGGACTGCACTGCAAACATGAATCCCCGTAACATTTGGCTTTGAAGGCCAGAGGCGCCTGGCTTTGCAATTTTCGTGATCAGTAGGGCTTAACACCTGGAACTTTAAAAACCAGCAGGCTCAGTTCTGCAGGAGCTGGGAAGGTCACAGGGAACTGAGTCCCACCTTTAAAGAGACAGCATTTAACAAACAGTCCCACTGAGATAAAGCATAGAAGCAATAATTTGAAAACTTCCCGAGATATACTGGAAAATTTATTTACTAATGTCAAAGCATGTGCTGCAGGGGCAGGGAACTTTGGGAAACTTTTCCAAGAACAAAAGTCCTGGTAGGTGCCCTTTCCCTCCCGTGCCCCCTAGCCTAGATAAACAGACACCTGGTGTGCAACACTCTCCACTTAGCTTGTTAACAGCTTGTGTCCAGCGCCCATGCTCTTCTGCAGATCTGTCCCCTCCAATCCATCAGGATTTCACAGGAGTTCTCCTGGGCACCTGCTGCTCGCCACCCACAGCAGGTTGGCTCGCACACCTGGCCCCTCCGCTCTCCCTACAGATATACCCCTTCCAATATGCCCTTGGCCGGAGCCCACCCAAAGCATGCCAAAGCCTGGCTGTGTGCAAGCAGCCCCGACAGGAGACAGGACGACTCCTGGCTGTGTGCAAGCAGCCCTGACAGGAGACAGGACGACTCCAAAGTGACTCCTGGGGAAAATAACTGCACATACCAATATGACTGCAGCCCCAGCAATGGGCTGGAGGCAGACATGATGTCTGACTGCAGGCCCCACCCACGAATGAAAGCTTCTCAGGGCATAACACAGGGAAAGTGCCCTGCAGATTGATGCTACCACAGCTCTGGGAAAAAGCCTGATCTAACTCAACTTAAGCCCAAGACTGGCCCACTTACAAGGTGGCCCCAGACTGGCCCACTAACAACATAGTAACCAAACCCTGCCTATAACAGGCAAAGAGAGCCATTAGAGACAAATGGACTGAAGGCAAATACAGCACAGCCACGACAGTAGGATACATGCAACACATATAGGAGATACCCCTGAAGTGCCAGGTTCTGGTGAACAGGGAATGTTGTGCTGCAGAGCACTACAGGACCTCTTACTCATAAGGTCACTACTTCCAAGAGGAGGACACATGGCTGATTTTCCTAACATGGAGAAAGAAACAAAGAGAGTTAGACAAAATGAGAAGACCCAGGAATATGTCCTGAATGAAAGAAAAGGGCAAAAGTGAAGCAAGAGGCAAAACGAAACAGAGATAAGTAATATGCCTGATAGAGTATTTTAAACTAATTGTCATAAAGATTCTCACTGGACTTGAGAAAGGAGTGGAGAACCTCAGTGAGACCCTCAAAAAAGAGATAGAAAACATAAAAAAGAACCAACCATAGATGAAGAACTTAATAACTGAAATTAAAAACACACTACATAGAATACATAGAATAAATGGTAGACTAGAGAAAGCAGAACAGATCAGTGACCTGGAGGATGAGTAATGGAAAGCAATCAAGCAGAACAGTAGAGAAAAAAAGAATAAAACATGAAAATAGATTAAGGGAACTCAGTGACACCATCAAGCCTAGTAATATTAACATTAGAGGGGGTCCCAGAAGGAGAAGAGAGAAAAGAGGGAGAAAATTTATTTGAAGAAATAATAGTTGAAAACTTCTCAAATCTAGGGAGGAAAACAGAAATCCAGGTCCAGGAGGCACAGAGAGCCTGCAACAAAATCAACCCAATTACCAAGACAGTAATTAAAATGGCAAAAAGTAGTGACAAAAAGAGAATTTTAAAAGCAGCAAGAGAAAAGAAAACAGTTACATTCAAGGGAAACCCCAAAAGGCTGTCAGCTGATTTTTCAGCAGAAGCTTTGTAGGCCAGTAGGGAGTGACATGGTAGATTCAAAGTGCTGAAAGAAAAAAACCCTGCAGCCAAAAATATTCTGTTCAGCAAGGCTATCATTCAGACTAAAAGGAGAGAGAGAGTTTCCCAAAGAGACCAAAATTAAAGGAAACCATGACCACTAAACCAGCACTATAAGAAATGTCAAAGGGGACTCTAGAGTGGAAACAAAAGACCCTAAGAGTAAAATAAGTAGGAATCACTAAAGTAGTAAAAATAAGTGTATCTATAAAAATCAGTCAAGGGACTCACAAAATAAAAAGACATAAAGTATGACACCATTTACCCAAAATGAGGTGGCAAATAAAGTAAAGAATGGGTTCAAACCTAGGTGATTATCAACTCAATATACAGTGCTATATGCAGAAGATGTTATATACAAACCTAATGGTAACCACAAACGAAAATCCAGTAATAGGTAAAAAATAAAGACAAAGGAATCCAAGAATATTACTAAAGAAAGCCAACAAACCATGCGTGAAAACAGCATGAAAGGAGCAGAGAAGAACTACAAAAACAACCATAAAACAAAGTAACAAAATTGCAATAAGCACACACCTGTCAATAATTACTTTGAATGTGAATAGACTAAATGCTCCAATCAAAAGATATAGGGCAACGGAATGGATAAAAAAGCAAGACCATCTATATGCTGCCTACAAGAGACTCATTTCAGACCTAAAACCATATGTAGATTGAAAGTGAAGTGATGGAAAAGCATTTATCATACAGATGGAAGTGAAAGGAAAGCCAGGGTAGCAATACTAATATCGGACAAAACAGACTTTAAAACAAAGACTGCAACAAGAGACAAAGAAGGACACTATAAATCATAAAGGGAACAATCCAACAAGAAGATAGTGTAAATATTTAGGCACCCAACATGGGAGCACCCAAATACATAAAGCAGCTAATAACAAACATAAAGGAAATAATTGATAGTAATACAATAATAGTAAGGGACTTTAACACCACACTTACAAAAATGGATAGGTCATCCAAACAAAATGAACAAGAAAACAGTGGCTTTGAATGACACCTTGGACCAAATGGATCTAGCAGACATATTCAGAACATTCCATCCTAAAACAGCAGAATACACATTCTTTTAAGTATACATGGAACCTTCTCCAGAATAGATAACATGTTAGGCCACATAACAAGTGTCAGCAAATTCAGAGACACTGAAGTCATACCATGCATCTTTCCTGACCACAATGCTATGAAACTAGAAACCAACTACAAGAAAAAATCTGCAAAGGACAGAAATACATGAAGGTTAAATAATAGGGTACTAACCAATGACTGGGTCAAACAAAAAGTCAAAGAGGAAATCAAAAAATACATGAAGACAAATGAAAATGAAAACACAACAGTACAAAATCTTTGGGATGCAGAAAAGCCTGTTCTAAAAGGGAAGTGTATAGCAATACAGGCCTACAGAAAGAAGCAAAAAAATCTCAAATTAACAACCTAACTTTATATCTAAAGGAGCTAGAAAAAGAACAAACAAAAACATTAGAATGGAAAGAAATAAAACAGAAACTAATAATAATAATAATAATAATAATAATTGTAACCAAGATCTGGTTCTTTGAAAAGATCAACAAAATTGATAAAACTTTAGCCATTCTCATAAAAAAAGTGGGTGGGCTCAAATAAACAAAATCAGAAATAAATAAGGGAGAAACAATAACACCACAGAAATACAAAGGACTAAAAGAGAGTATTATGAAAAAGTATACACCAACAAATTGGACAACCTAAAAGAAATGGATAAACTCCTAGAAGCATATAACCTTCCAAAACTAAATCAGGAAGAAATAGAAAATTGAACAGACTGATTACCAGCCATAAAATTGAGTGTGTAATAAAAAAATTCCCAACAAACCAAAGTCCAGCATCAGATGGCTTCACAGGTGAATTCTACCAAACATTTAAAGAAGAGTTAGTACCTATTCTTCTCAAACTATTCCAAAAAATAGAGGAAAAAAGGAAAGCTTCTAAATTTATTCTATGAGGCCAGTATTACTCTGATACCAAAACCAGATAAAGACACTACATAAAAAGAGAACTATAGGCCACTGTCTCTGATTAACATAGATGCCAAAATATTTAGCAAAATATTAAGAAATGGAATCCTACAATACATTAAAAAATCATTCAGCATCATTAAGTGGGATTTATTCTAGGATGCATGGATGGATCACTATTTATCAATCAATCAATATGATATTATCTCATCAACAAGAGAAAGGGAAAAAAACCTTACGATCATTTCAACAGATGCATAGAAAGCATCCAACAAACTACAACATCCATCCATGATAAAAAAAAAACTTAACAAAGTTGGTTTAGAGGGAACATACTTCAACATAATAAAGGCCATATATGAAAAACCCACAGCTAGCATCATATGCAATGGGAAAAAACAGAGCTATTCCTCTGTTACTCAGTATAGAGCTATAGTTACTCAATATAGTCCTAGCCACAGCTATCAGACCACAAAAATAAAAGGCATCCAGATTGGTAAGGAAGAAGTAAAACATGCACTCTTTACAGAGGACAAGATACTATATATGGAAAACGTGAAAGACTCCACCAAAAAACTACTAGAACTGATGAGTGAATTCAGTAAGGTATTAGATAGAAAATCAATATACAGAAATCCACTGCATTTCTATACACTGATAATGAAGTAGCAGAAAGAGAAATTAAGAAAACAGTCCCATTTACAATTGCACCAAAAATAATAAAATCCCCAGGAATAAGCTCAACTAAGCAGGTGAAAGAGCTGTGCTCTGGAAACTATAAAGCATTAATGAAAGACACTGATGATGACACAAATGAAAAGATATTCCATCCCTACGGACTGGAAGAACACACATTGTTAAAACACCTGTACTACCCAAAGCAATCTACAGATTTAATACAAATCCCTATCAATCTACCAAAATCATTTTTTCACAAAACTAGAACAAACAATCCTAAAATTTGTAGGGAACTGTAGAGGACTCTGAATAGTCAAAAACAATCCTGAAAAAGAACAGAACTGGAGGTATCACAATCGCAGATTTCAAGATATATGATAAAACTATAGGAATCAAAATGGCATGGTACTGGCAAAAAAAAGACACACAGATCAACAGAACAGAACAGAGAGCCCAGAAATAAACCCACAATTATACAGCTGATTAATCTTCAAAGAAAGAGGCAAGATTATGCAATGGGAAAAAGTCTCTTCAACAAATAGTGCTGGGAAACTGGACAGCTACATGTAAAAGAATGAAAGTGGGCCATTTTCTTAAACCATACACAAAAATAAACTCAAAGGGATTAAGGACCTAAATATGAGAACTGAAACCATAAATATCGTAGAAGAGAGGGCAGGCAGTAATTTCTCTGACACCAGTTGTAGGAACATTTTTCTAGATTTGTCTCCTGAGGCAAGGGAAACAAAGGAAAAATAAACTATTGGGACTACCTCAAAATAAAAAGCTTCTGCACAGCAAAGGAAACAATCAACAAAACTAAAAGAACCTACTGAAGATATTTGTAAATGACATATCCAGTAAAGGGCTAGTATCCAAAATATATAAAGAACTTACATAACTCAAAAACAAAAAATAATCCAATTAAAAATGAGCAGCAGACATGAACATTTCTGCAAAGCAGACATATTGATGGCCAACACAGGAAAAGATATGCAACATCACTAAGCATCAGGAAAATGGAAATTAAAAAACCACAATTACCTTATACCTGTCAGAGAGGCTTAAAATAAAAGACAAGAAATGACAAGTGTTGGCGAGGATGTGGAGAAAAAGGAACCCTCGTGCACTGTTGGGAATGCAAACTGGTGCTGTCACTGTGAAAAACACTACAGAAGTTCCTCTAAAAATTAAATTAGAATTGCCATATAATCCAGTAATTCCACTACTGGGTATTTACCCAAAGAATACAAAAATACTAATTCGAAAAAATATATGTACCCCTTTGTTTACGGCAGCATTATGTACAATAGCCAAATTATGGGAGCAGCCAATCATCCATCAATAGACAAATGAATAAAGAAGAGGTAGTAGGTATACATTACTCAGCCATAAAAAAGAAGGACATCTTGCCATTTGCAACAACATGGATAGACCTACAGGGTATAATGTCAAGTAAATCAGTCAGAGAAAAACAAATACCATATGATATCACTCATATGCAGAATTTAAGAAATAAAACAAATGAACAAAGAAAAAAGAGAAAAGCCAAAAAACAGACTCTTAACTATAGAGAACAAGCTGACGGTTCTCAGAAGGGAGGGGACCAGGGGTGAAAGTGGTGAAGGGGATGAAAGAGTGCCCTTCGCATGATGAGTAGCACTGAGTCGTTATGGAATTGTTGAATCACTATATTGTACACCTGAAACTAATATAACATTGTATGTTAACTATACTGGAATTAAAATAAATTTAAAATTAAATTAAAAAAAATTAAAAACAGCATGATAGTAGAAAAATAAACAAGATCCATCTATATGGAATATTACACAGCCACAAAAAAGATGGCATCATGCCACTTGAGACCATATGGACGGACCTACAGGATATTATGCTAAGTGAAATAAGACTAAGACACATACCATATGATTCCACTCATAAGTGGAACCTAAAAAAACCCTCAAATAAATGAATTAACAAAAAGCAGAATCAGACCTATAAATACAGAGAACAAAATGAAGGTTGCCAGAGGGGAGGGTTGTTGGGGGGGTTGGGCAAAATGGGTGACAAAGAGAGGAAGATAGAGGCTCCCAGTAATGGAATGAGTAAGTCATAGGAATAAAAGGGACAGCCTAAGGAACACAGTCAATGATACCATAAGAGCAATATAATATGATGGTAGCTACACTTGTGGTGAACACAGCATAATGTATAGACTTGTCAAGTCACTATGTTGTACACCTGAATATAACATCGCATCGACTATACTCAAATAAAAAATGTAAACATGAAGTTAAATTTTTTTTTAAAAAGAGGTAAAGCCCAAAAGAGTGTCTATTGTACGCTACCCTTCATGTTAGAAAAAAGGATACAGAAGAAAATATACAGGTATCCATTTATTTGTGTAAAAGAAATAGTCTTTAAAAAAAGAGTCAATTTTGCTATAACACAATATATTCATCCCTAAAAATCTCCACATTATGCAAAATTCCACAAGAAAAACCAGAAGGTTTATGGGGGAACATGGGGTACAACACTCAGTAAACCTCAGACACACACACACACACACACACACACAGATAGGAACCTAATTTTTAAAAAAGCAGCAACACAATTTTACAACATTAAGTAGTTAAGAAATATACAATAAACATGTCACTTAACCTAGAAAAAGCCTTAAAGTTTGCTTGTGGAATGGCGATCAGGACGGCTGGTGCAAAGGGGTAGAAGAAGGCTGTAGCCCCAGGTATGGATGGGCGTGGCTTCTAAGACACTGGTGAACCAGGGGGACTCAGAGAAGTCTATAGTATGTGCATTTTACCTTATTCTTACCCAGCTCAGGTCAGCTGGGTATACTTTCTGGGTTCACCTAGAATTTCTCCTGCATGAAACTCTCCATAAACAAACACGAAATACACATGAAACTCCAACTGTTTTCTAAGATATATCAATCATGGTGGCACAAACCTGCTTTTTCAGAACAAGCATTACTGCAAAACCATACAAGAAAGACAAATCGGAAAGTAATGAGATTGATTTACCAATAGGCGGTAAGTGGGAACAGACTAGCAAGAATGGGGAATGGGAAGGAGGTGGTAGAGTCAAGGGGGTGACACTTCTCTGAGTATATTTTTGGGGTAGGTCTAACTCTTAGAACCCAGGTAATGTTTTACATACTAGGCGCCCCCACCCCCCAATAAATAAATAAATAAATAAATATGAATCAGAATGTGAGGAGAACCCCAAATGGAAAGCAAACAGCAACAAATAAACCTAACTATATTTCAAATGAATATCATAATCACACTGAAGAAGGTGGGAAAGGAAATAGGTAAACCTAAGTAACTCTGGAAAGAATTGCTTTTGTTTTGTTTTATTTTTTTGTTTTTAGAAAGACTTGAAAAGATTTGATAATCAACTCCCAAATTTTATGCTTATTTTTCCAATTTCTACCAGTTTCCCAACATATTTAACATAAGCAGGAAAATCTTTTCAGTAAATTGAGCAGTTGAAGACTCAAGCATAAACCCAAGTCAAGACTCAAACGTCTTGAGGAATTGTGGCAAGCTACATATATCCCATGTTGCTCTTGGTTTTCCATCTCTTCTTTGCTTCAAACCCCCATGCAAGTTTCTTCTTTTTTCGGGCAACCTGTGAATTTTCAGCATCCTTTTTGTCTTTTACAAAGTTGTGGCAGGCAACCGCCTTAGCGATTTTTACACCAAGCTCTCGAGTAGCTAGCTGGTTGCTGAGTTCCTCAGCCTTCTCGATGTTCCACTCTTCCACAGCCTGGTCTATGCTCTTTTCAAGGCCTGACTTGTCAACTTTTTTCTTTTTAACAGGGGGTTCAAACCTATCATTGATTCCAAAATACTGAGTAAGCTCCTTCTACTGGGTTTCACTTGAGGTCTGTTCACTATGAGTCTCTTCCTCATTCTTCAATTTACCTTTCCTGGAGTGTTTCCTTTTCTTCCTTCTGAATCCTGAAGTTGAGGTTTTCTGTTCAGCATGTTTTTTATGCAATTCTTGAAATTTATGCCACATATTTAAGGGAATTCCAGAGGGGCACTCTTTGTATGCATTTACATTTGCCTCTGCCCCAGGTTTTGGTCCACCAGTTTGGCAATTTGAGATCTCTGTTTTTGTAATGGCCCCATCTTCTTTATCTTCCTGCAAGTTAAGTCCAGAGTTCTCTAATGGGGCTTCATCTTCAGAATTCAACTCAACATCACTTTCATTTAGGCCAGGAGGTAGCAGCCCACTCCACATCTTTTCTTCCATCAGGAGTCGGCCGCTGGGCCGCCATGTTTTGTTTCATTTTAACCAAGAATATTTACTGATGGATTGATGAATATAATTTTAAATAGAATAAGAAGGCACAACCATGAATTCAAACCATATTCAAACACCAAAAGAGAGAAAAGCCATAAACTTAGGAACTTAAAATATTCAAGTCAAAGAGCCTCTGAGGTACTGAATAGATAAGCACCAGACAATTCTTCCCTTTTGTACGATTCCTGCATTACATCACTTGATCACAAAGCCAGAATGATACTTCTGTAGAATTTCTCATTCGTTTATACCTCAGCCATCCCACCTGACTGCTCCTCTGTTCCTCATTCCTCTCCCTTTCCTTTGCAGTGATATTCTTCAGCCATTCCCTTCGTTAAGGAATTGTGTGCACATCTTCCTTCCAAAGCAAGGAAGCAAGAAAGCAAGTGATGAGTCAGGGGAAGTGAGCCATGGGCAGATATATGCATGAACAGATTTGGACATTAGGATGGCGACTGCGTGATTCAATGAGGTCTTTAAGCTGACTTGGGCAAATAAGCTGCTCTGGCTTGCAGAAAGGTCTATAATGCCACATCGTAAATTGTGCTACCAATGCCAGATCCCATGTTTCTAAGAGGTTAACAGTAATCTACACAAGGAGATACGTAGTCAATGTAACCAGGCAGCTAATGGGACAGTACAGTCAATGCTTTGGACCTCCTAGTGTAATCATTTGGCAACTGCAAAAACCTTCAGGATCCTGAGGACAATCTTTAAATCTCTTGGACAGATAAATTAGGCATAAACCATGTGGCAGAGATGGGAATACAGGAGGCATTTAGGGTGCCCTAGCTCCTTGTTCAGAAACCCATGAGAAGACCCCCCAAGCATACTGTCAGAGAAGCCACTCTGGTGGTTGACCGTGCCTCAAGCTGAGCAAACCTGCAGGCATGTGGCTATTTTCTGAAGAGGAAGAGTAGCCATATGGGTACTCTGTGTGGGGAGAATCAGAGGCCAGACGTTGAGGGACCTGGGAAAACCACCGAGAAGTTTGGCTTGACACCTTTCACCTTTTAAGATGAGTATCTCCATCCAGCAGTCCTTTGATGACAGAGCAGACTGCAGGAGACCAAGAGATGGTCATATTCTCTGACAGAAATGCTGATTCCCCAAAAGTTCCTGGGGATATAACATCCCAGAGGCTTATTTATGAGCAAAAGTAGATGAAAACTACCAGACCATAGAACAATCTTGCCAAGTTAGATATGTATTTAACAGGCACAGCTTGGGGTGCCAGGTAAAAAAAAAAAAAAAAGAGGAAACTCAGGCATAATAAAAAGCAGGGAGACTGAAAGATCAAATGAATGGTATGCCGGGTGACAGAGAAGCAAAGGACATATGGAAGAGTTCATAGGAGGATGCTGAAACCGAGCTGAGGGGAAGGCAGCATGGCTGTAGTCTACACCCAGGGAAAGCTAGCTTGGCCGGTTGGCGAGAGTCGTTCACTCCATCCCTCCCTTTCTCAGACAGGATGGACAGACAGCATTCAGCAGCATAACTGGGGGAGATGATCTCTGCAAATGGGGAACAGCTGAATGGATACCGAAGAGAAATAGGCTGGATGTGCCATTCTGTCACGTCCTGTTTGCCCCAGAGGCAGGTTTGTGTTAACAGAGCACACGTGGGACTGTCGTGCAACAGTGGTGTCTTGGCAGAAAGGGGCTGATGGGGTGGAGGTGGGGCTGGGAGGAGGACTCTCAAGTTCCAGTTTTTAAATACTAGAGAACGAGGAACTTTTTAGTCAAGAAACTGGATGCTGACTTTCTGTTCTATGCCCACTTTCTCCAAAACCCTAACAAACTTTGCAAGCAATACGGCACCATCCCCATCCTGATCAGCCTCCTGGATGGTCCTGTGATGTTGCTCAGTTGCTGCTCTGGGAAATTCGCTCCAGCCATCATGCACAGCCTCTGGACAGCTCATTGTGGGAAATCCTGTCATCTTTATCCAAATCATATAGCCAAAAAGCAAAGTATAGTTCGTTGCTTCAGAGTTGAGTGGTTCTGGTCCACTCTCATCTTTGCTCTGAGCACTATATTAAGTGGGTTGGAAATGAGCCAGTTTTTATGAATCAGTGGAAGTTTACCTGGTCTCTTCCATCTGGAAAGAAGGCACTAATGAGCCATCTCCCCATGGGCTGATGACAAGTTCTGGCATCAACTGGAAATCTTCCCAGCTGAGGGCCCCTTTCTCACCTTTGTCCGGGCTGGTGAACTGGCTGTAGAGGCAGGTGATCTGACTGTGGGAAAGGCTGGTCTCCTTGACATCCTCTAGTTCTTTATTCTACAGTAACCTGGAGGCCTGAGGCTCCAACCCCAAGCTCCCCTAGGAGCAGCTGTACCTGAAGCAACAAGTGGAAGGCTAAAGACAAAAGGAACTGTAGACAAATACTGTACTCTCGTTGGAAAATTTATTCTTCACAAGAGAATGAACTAAAAATTCCGAAACTACTTTATGTGCAGGATAGGACTGAGCAAATATGTTGTAGATAATGACAATGAGTTTGTTACTGCTAGAGAGAGGAGTTACAAATGAGGAATGGGGAAAGTCTAGAATGAATCCTTTGGTATTGGATTACATCTAAAATATCAGTATAAATTCATACATATTTTCTCAAACACACAGATATACACATGTATCTGCAGATGGATAGGCATAAAATAAACATATGTCTATGTGCATGTATGAGTATACGAACATATTTCTTAGCTCTGTCATCTGAGAGGGCCTTAGAAACAATGATACTTTGGTAACCCTGAATACATCTACTGCCCACATCATCTTTCTTTCTTTCTTTTTTAAGATTTTATGTATTTATTTGACAGAGAGTGAGAGAGCACAAACAGGAAGAGTGGCAGGCAGAAGGAGAGGGAGAAGCAGGCTCCCTGCTGAGCAGGGAACCTGATGCAGGGCTCAATCCCGGGACCCTGGGATCATGACCTGAGCCAAAGGCAGGCACTTAACCGACTGAGCCACCCAGGCGTCCTGCTTACATCTTTCTAAATGCCATTCCCTAAAAAGATAAACCAGGGATCCTTGGAGAAATTTATTCAAGGACTGGGCCAGGGAAAATGTAAGATAGGCCTAGAATATCTTAAGATGCTCAAAAGCAAGAAAGGGCTCAAAAAATAATAGGATGCATGTCGAAAGGGCACAGAAGCCAACCTGAACGAGTTCCCAATAGCTAAATCTGGGACACTTTGAGCAATAAAATAAAGATAGTAATGGATTATAACTCAGAAAATAAAGATCTGAGTCTATACTGCTATAAGGAAATTGGGATAAATAAATACATGTATGGGGGGGTAGTTCTTCCTTACAGAAGAGTTCTTATGAATAAGTGTAGAAGTATTGATACAAATTTTAAAAATCACCATTAGCCAAATATGATAGTAATAATTTTTATGGGCAATAATCATTGATGAATACTAAAATTAGTTGGGTGAAATTATGTTGAGAAATAGGATGTGTGCATTGTCTCAGAGTTTCTCCCCACAAGATACTTGTTGATTACAAACAGAAAATAGTAATTTTAGCTGCAGAAGCTGACAGCCACCATCTTAGCCAAGTGATCAAAATTAACATCAGTAGCAATAGGGCACAGCTGTATATGAC
Source organism: Neogale vison (assembly GCF_020171115.1). NCBI lineage: Eukaryota > Metazoa > Chordata > Mammalia > Carnivora > Mustelidae > Neogale > Neogale vison. Next base: position 118,028,791 of record NC_058105.1, on the reverse strand, counting down.
CCTCCTGATACAATGCAATGAGATGACACTTCCGTGGGATTCTTGACAAAAATGTTTGACCTCAATTTAACCATAAGAAAAATGTCAGACATTCTTAATTAAGGAACATTCTAGAAAATAATCAGCAAGCACTCTCCAAAAGTGTCAAGGTCATTAAAGCAATGATTGAGGAATTACCACAAACTGAAGGACACTAAGGAGATTTGACAACTAAGTGCAATGTGGGATCCTGGATTGGATCCTGGACCAGAAGAAGAACATTAGTGGGAAAACTGGTAAATGCCAAGTAAAGCTAATAAATTGGTAAATAGTATTTATCAATGTTAATTTTCTGCTTTCAATAAATATACTGCAGTTATGTAAAATGTTGACATTAGGAAAAGCTGGACAGAGTATATGGGAATCTTCTCTACTACTTTTGCAACTTCTGTGTAAATATTCATTATTTCAAAATACAAAGTTAAAACACACACACACACACACACACACACACCATAAATATTCCACAGTTCCTGAGTTGGGACTTGTACCCCAGTGCCTATGATAGATATATGGCTTCTGGAGAAAGTAAGTTCAACCAGGACAAGCTTAGTCCATCATTTCTTTTCTTTAAATAGCAAAATTCAGAAGACCACAGAGAATCTAATCTAAGATAATTAGAGATTGCTATGGTATGTGGCACTTTAACCCCTAGGGCCCCCTCATGGCACAGATTCCCAGCTGAGGGTGAGCTGCCACGACGGACGGCACAGAGGGTGCAGCCGGTCGTAGCAGCTCCCCCTCATCCTCTGCTGAATGGGCTGTCCAGCTGATCTGTTCTCATCAGTAAGTTACGTTGGTATGGGCCACGAATACTCAAGACATACCTGCTCTTCCCCTGTGCAAGTCTAAGGCAGGCATTCCTGTTAGATCACAGCCAACCTTTCCCACACGGTCCAGAGAGCCACTACTGATCAGAGTCAGCACTTGAGCTGAAACATCTCCTATCGCTGCTTCCAGCTTGCAGTCAGGTCCATGGGGACCCTTGGAGTCTAAGTCCCTGCTTAGATTCTGAGGTTTAGATGGAAAGGCATGGAAATCACCCTTCCTCAAATGTGGTAAGATGCGCCAGCAATTTCACCAAGCGTCCCTCTCCAGCTTTTGTCAGTGGTCCGGGGCCAGAATATCTAACAGTCTCTGTGGCAGCGGACGGAGAAGCTTGACATGAGATGCGGCGCTGTGGCAAAGGTTGATCAGGTTCCCGAGGAACACCGAAGCCTAAATCCTGACCTTCAGGACTGACAGTTAATTCATTCCACCATATGGTGATAACAGTTATCCTCTGTGTCAGGCTTCATAAAATTAGCCTGGGAAGAATATCAGGGATTCTTTGTCATTTCATAGCCTGATAGTAGTTTTCTAACTTATCACACTATGCATCCAGGGATTTTAAAGTAAAAGTCTGTCAAATCATACTTTTCTTCTTACCAAGGAGGTGCATCTGAAAGACGGGACATTCCAACGGCCTTACTGGGAAGTAAATGAAGGCAATCACTCAAACGAAGACCCAGACCCCCTTGGTTTTAGTCCAGAGCTATAAACAATGACCACGTTCACTCTTCCATTTTCTATCAAGAAGAAAATGGGTCTTTTTTTAAAGATTTTTATTTATTTGATAGACAGAGAGAGATCACAAGTAGGCAGAGAGAGAGGCAGAGAGAGAGGGGGAAGCAGGCTCCCCGCTGAGCAGAGAGCCCGATGTGGGACTCGATCCCAGGACCCTGAGATCATGACCCGAGCCGAAGGCAGAGGCTTAAACCACTGAGCCACCCAGGCACCCCAAGAAGAAAATGGGTCTTATGGGAAAGCAGCTTCTGAGAACAACGAAACTGTCTTACAGAAGAATGACAAGACTAGGAGTGGAGTTCTGAGCCAAGAGAGGGCTTAAAGACTAGAGTTGGCAGGAGGGGCATTTCAGGTATTTGACCTGCCCTGGGATAAAGACCTTCTCACTGCCTCACTCTCTCTCCCATCCCCGGTTCTATCTCCTCTCATCCAGCCTCTCCCCTCCTTCTTTCTCCATGAGTCCTCACTGGAGATTTCTGATAATTCTATTGGTTTAGAAGACCGAGACTGAGAAATGCTGACCAAGCCCTTCCTTTGTTGTAAAAGAATTATACATACCCCAGTGTCCTAGACAGGTCGTGTTTTGGTTTTATAAAATATCTTCATAGTTTTGCAAGCGCTCTCAGAAATATTCTGTTGTTTTATGGCCCATCTCAAAATGGTTCTATCCATCCAATTAAGTCTCTCTTGCTTCAGTCTAAGTGCTTTCCTTTATCTCATCCAGTTTGCTCCTTTAAATCAATTACCAAAAATTCTAACATAGGTATGAGAATCTTTGACATAAAAATTCTCCCCTAATCCTGAAACCTTCAATTCCTTCATTCTGCCTAAAGAAGTAGTTCAAATCCTTAGCCCAACTCTCGAGCCTCTATATGATCTTGTCCTAACATACCTTTCCAGATGGACTGCCCACAAATCCGTTGCACAGACCTAGACCTCAGCCTAACCAAACTACATGTGCTTCTTGAGAAAATATCCTGCACTCTCAAAACAATATCTCCACTTGGAATGCCCTCTCTCCCACTGTGGCCTCTTATTTATTCATTTTGAAGAAAATTAACTGACACAAAAATGAGAGACATAATTTCTGCCATATAGAGTACATGGGATAGTAGAGAAAATTGTATGTTATTAAGTATAAGATTTTAGCACCTAACTGGTATGTGGTGTTAGAATAGGGCTGGATGTTAGGATTAAACTTCATGGTAAAGGGAGCATCTGAAAAGGCCTTGAAGGATGGGGTAGAATTTCCATGTGTAAACTGGGAGGAAAGGGATTATAAGATGAGGAAACCATGAGAGCAAGCTTACACAGGCAGGAAAAAATGAAGTGCATATACATAAATTCAAATATTTTGGTTTGGCTGCAGTGCTCCAGTAGACCGGATCTTGAAGGACCTTGAATATCAGACTAAAACGTCTGAATCTGTTACACAGATACGGGAAATTAGAAGAGTTCTGAGCACAGAAATAACATGGTCAGAAAGAGCAGTGCTTTATGAAGATACCACGCCATGTGTGTATAGGGTTAACTTCCTCAATTTCTAGAGGTTTCTTCTTGGTATAGTAGGGTTGGAAGAGCCTGGCATTAGTTTCAAATGTAAGACTACAGGAGTGGTGAGGCCTGCCACATGCTCCATTTAACTCAGCTGTCAGCTCTCACAGACTGGCTGTAAGTAACTTGTGACTTTACTCGTAGCTGCTGTTCTGATATGGGACTATCCTTGGGACAAGTCAGCACAGCACCTACGACATGCAACTATACAGCTACTGACCCCAGCAGATACTTCTCCCCCTCTATACCCATTTTCGAGAATCACCAGAAGCAGTTTGCTTTTGAGACGCCATCAGTTCTCCTGTTCCCCGCCATAAGATGCAGGCATCATTATGACCTTGACATCCCACGGACCATCACACCGGTTCCTGTTTCCCTCAGGAGGTGAGGAAGCATAGGTAGCAAGTACTTTAGATGCCTGAGACACAAGCAAGCCAGGGGTGAAAGCCTGGTACCACACACTTCAGCAGTCAGGGTCCAGCCAGGAACACAGACTGGTCCACAGCAGTTATGTTAACAGACAGAACTCAGTACCGGGAAGGTACTGCAAAACGGACGTAGCAAACGGGAAACAGAGGCAACAGAGACACTAAGTGCAGAAAGGAGCTGACACACCTAGGACAGAACCGAACAGGGAGCAGCTGGTGAGAGAGAAATGTTATTTTCAGAGTCGCGGCAGAGTGCGGAAGAATAGATGTGCAGCTGACAGACGACAGCCGAACAGGCAGCACAATAGCTAATGACAGCCTTAGCCCACGAGCCCCGTTAATATCAAATACTGTGAGAAATAAAGAAAATTCCTTACTGCAGAGTTTAGTTTTGGAATTCTTTCTTTTGAAAACATGGGCCTGGCTGTGGAACAGTGAATAAAATTATTGCTTTGTACACATCATTCTGGAATATGCTCAGGTTCACGTTTTCTTGCACACCTGAGACACTCCGCTGCTCTAAGTAAAAGCAGACAATGGACTAGCACTCACAATAAGACAGAATGAATTACTGACACACACAACAACTTGGATGGATCTCAGAGGCATTATGCTGAGTGAAAGAAGCCAGTATCAAAAGGTATGATTCCATTTATATGACACTTTCAAAAAGACAAAACCATAGTGATGGACAACAGGTTCTTGGTTGCCAGGGGCTAAGCGGGGGGGGAGGGGATGACTCTAAAGGGATAGCACAGGGGACCTTTTTGAGGTAATGGAAATGTTCTGAATCCTAATAGTGGGAGGGTTACATGAGTCTAGGCGTGTGATAACACTCATAGAGCTATACTAAAAAAAGAGTCAATTAAAAAGGGGGGAAAAGGTAAAAAATAAAGGTGGAACATGCATGGCTTGTGCACAGGAAGGTTTTATCTTATTTTTTTAAAACTTTGCTGTGGTAAGGTTAAGTAGGACCCTACTGAGCTCTTGCCACAACTGGCGTGAGTTCCAAGGGAAAAGTGTCCCTTGGAGTGAGGCCAAATGTATGACATGTCTTCAGTTACTGCACACCTTGGAGCCTCCAGCTGAGGGCAAGGCAGGTGGGCGAGGGAGGAACTCTCCCCGCACCGATGGGCCATTGTGGGACTCACGCTGCCTGCTCCTGTGATTTAGGTGAGGGTATTTGTGCCATCTGCAGCAGTTCAAAGCTTCCTTCTTCCCTCCACTTCAAAGCCTGGCCTGCCTTTTTCCCACTCATGTCTTTTATTTGGTGCTAGCAACCTTTGAGGACTGATACTGAATGGCCCTTGGCAGTGACCCCACTAATTGGCAAAGCTGGCCACAGGGGATGAATAAGACACTCACTGGCATCAACATCACACTGATCATGGTCCAGTGGGCCTTGTTTTGTGTTCTCCTTGACAGTCCAGAGCAATTCCTGTGAATAAATGACTGAGCAGCAGCAGGAAGTGGTCTCCCTCCTGGTCTCCCTGGAGCCCTCTTTTCCATTCACATGGGGACTACCGTCCACACAGGCTTCAAAGCAGAATTCTGTTATGCTCAGCACATTTAAATCACTTCATTAATAGAACACCATTAAACAAAGTGTTCCTGAACTTTAAAATACATAAAATCATTTTGCATTCCATCACCCAAAGAATTTTCCTTTGGTTCCAGCTGAGATCAAACGGAGAGAGAGATTCTTGGCGGCTACATGCTGTCTTTCACAAAGACTCTCTCGCGGTGGAAACTGCGCCATTGCCACTGCATTCAAGTTCTGCTCACTAGGGGCCGATCTCATACCCAAGACATTATCAGACCATCAAGAGGGTGGGATTCACTTTTGAGTGAATGAGCACATACTCTTTTATGTTTGGCTTCTTTCACTCCACATACTTTTTTGAGGTCAATGTTGCATGTATCAATACTGTGTTCTTTTTTATGACTGGGTAGTACTGTGTTATATGAATATGGTAGTCCCCAATTTGTTTATCCATTCTCTTGTTGATAGATAATGGAGGTGTTTCTAGTTGTGAGGACTTGGGGGGGGGTCTTTTACAAGTTAAGTTGCTATGAATATTTTTGTGCAAGGCTTTTTGTGGACATACTCATTCTTCTTACCTCCATATACCTGAGAGGTAATTAGAGGGCAGACATATGCTTAGGTTTGTTAGATACTGCCAGTCTCTGAAGTGGCTAGACCATTTTACATGCACCCCATCAATTTATGAGAGTTCTAGTTGCTCTTCCTCTGCGCCAGCACTTGTTATTATTGACCTTTTTAAGTTTAGCCCCTCCAGTACACAGCAGTATGTGACTGGGGTTTTCATTTGAATTCTCCCAATGAGAAATGATGTTGAGGGCTTTTGCATATGCTTATTGGCCTTTTGTATATTTCCTTTAGCCAAGTGCTTCTCAGGAGAATTGAGGAAGTGGTGGTGGCAATATCTGGCAGGGAAGAGAAATAAAGGTATGATTTGGAAAAACAGACTTATCAATGATAAGGCCACTTTTCCCAGTTCTGAGTATTTCTGCATTTTGGTGTTTTAAATAGACAGTAATATATAAAGTGGTTAAAAGAAGAACTCAGTTGGCACTTGTTCCTGAATATCTCCCTCCCGGCCTATAACCACTATCCACAATTCTGCCTCAGAGATGTGTCCCTTTGGGCTTCTCACTAGGAGTTCTCAGCACATTAACGTGAATGCATCTGTGGGCTTCTGTCAAGCCTCACAGCTGGCTGGGGGTGCAGTGGGAAGGGTTTGGGCACTTGGGGGTGCTGCGTTCAGGCCCTCTGGGGAAAACGTGAAGGCCCTGGCTTTCCTGGGGGAGTGGTAGAAAAGGCAACACCAGGAAAGGGAAGAAAGGCTTAGGAGAGAGAGACACAGGAAGGACCCTAAACTTTTACTTACTTCATTCTGTTTTCCCACAGCTATTCACTTTGGTAAATGTTGGAGTTGAGGAGAGAGAAAAGGGAGAAGCACAGAATGAGTCAGAAACGATGTTATTAAGCATGTTTGGAAGAGCACAATGCCAGCCAATAGGAAGCTCTGGGACAGTGTCATGGAAAGAAAGTGCTATGTAACTGAAGCAGGAAGAGTGCTGAGTGAAGAAGGTATCGCCAGCTTCCTTTAAGCCTTCCAGAAAGATCGAGGCACTTTCTGTTTATGTGCAACACATTCACACACTCCAGTAAGAAAAATCTGAGGCAGACAAGGTCCCCTCCATCTCCTAGATAGGCCGTAACCTGGTCTAAGGACAAATGGGCCCCAGGGTGAAATGAAAGTGAGGTCCCAGATCACCTGACTAGGAACCCATGTGGCTTGTAATGGGCATCTTCGCTCTAAGGTTTTATTCCTATATTCAAGCATACCACAGCATCCATTCTCTAGTGAATATTTCTCATGTTTAAGACAGCATGATAGTAATGAATCAGCTCTGAAAGTCAGCTGCTATAAATGCCATGTGTTATCAGATCACACACTAAAGCCGAATTTTCAAAACATTTTCTGCTGAAATACCCACAACATTTTAACAGATGTCTTTTGGAGAGTCTAGAGGCAAAATAAGCTCCCATCAGCATATAAAATAAAACTCCAAAGAAAGTAAAATGCGGAGGGATTATATTTTTCTTTTGGCAGTAAGAGAAAGGTTGGGGAAAATCTTGAGATGTTTGGAGAAATGCTTGTTCACAGCCACAAAACTGAAGAAATGAATAGTGTCTATTATTTCTTGTTCTGAGCACTGACCCTAAGTATGTAGCTCTAACTTTCATTGAAGCAGTTTCATAGGCAGGTAGGAAAAGGATCTGAGAGTGTAAATTACGGGCCAGCAGGGACAGAAATGGGGTGAAAGCATCAAAGAAGCATCTTTTGTCAGTGACAGGATGGGCAAGACCAGTAGTGGCTGATTTTAAAATGGTCTCATCTCGGAGTCTAAGGCCTCTTAAAATCAGGGGTAAGAGGGCCAGAATGGGAGCCTGGAAAAAGAAGGAGATATTTTTATGTGTGTGTTTTTGTCCAACATTATGAAAAAGTCTGAAAGTACAGAAAAGTCAAAAGAAGGGGGGCAGGGAGAGGGTGGTTGGGTGATGGACACTGGGGAGGGTATGTGCTATGGTGAGTGCTGTGAAATGTGTAAGCCTGATGACTCACAGACCTGTACCCCTGAAGCAAATAATATATTATATGCTAATAAAAAAATTAAAAAAAAAAGAAAAGTCAAAAGAACTGTATAGTGATAAGAGAGAGATCATTTTTCATGTGACACTTTGGTTCCCCGGGTGCTATCTTTGACATTCAAGAAATATTCTTGAATGAATCAATGAGTGGTCTAAGAGGCTTCCCACATACTTATTCCGGGGAAGCCAGGGTTGTTCACTGCTACTCCTGCATGGAGTGGTAATACCAAAAACAGGACACCCAATGGCTCTGCTTCTGTTCTACCTACCGTTTTGGATGCTCCTTGCTCATGCTGTCTTGTCTCCTCCTTACCTTGTTATCTTTGACTTTGTGCTGGATGTGGTACTGCAAAATTGTATGTGGAGGTAATCTGATATTATTTCTTTTGAGAGGATTTTTGTTTGCTTGGGCCAGGTACATGGGGGTGCAAGCTAGCAGAGCAACAGATTTTACTTAAGCATTACCAAGGCAGTAGGAATCCAGTTATGAACAAAAAATGGTTTCTGCCCTTGTAGGTCTTACTAAGAATAAGCAGAAGGATTCATTTAAATAGAGTCTTTAAAGGATAATTTAATTCATACAAGTCTGGTCGGCATGCAGCTTTTCCTCCCCTTATCTGTGCGCAAGGGTTGAGGACTGGCATGCTGGGCTGGGCAGAGATGCCCGGAGGCAGCAGTGCTCTTTCAGTTTTATTTCATTTCTTAGGTAGTTTTAGAGAAAAAAATCCTATGAACTGATTATATCACCATATAAAAATCGAATCAGAAATAATCAGAACTATTTTACTTCCTTTCACCAAACACCCAGGAAAGAGAATGCTTTAAAACACTTCACTTAAGCAGGTACTAATTTCATGGCAGAAATAAAACCGAAGTCCATTTCAATATTATAAACTTAACTACTCTAAATCAACAGATCCTCTAGAGGAGCTCGAGTGCTTCTGTCGTGGTGGTAAAACCAAAGAACAAAGTCCTTCCACACACAAGCTCCAGATCACCTAGCTTCAGGCCTAGCGAGCTGGAGGCCGGAGCTCCTATCAAAACAGCGGAGAGGGACGCCTGGGTGGCGCAGTTGGTTGGACGACTGCCTTCGGCTCAGGGCGTGATCCTGGAGTCCCGGGATCGAGTCCCACATCGGGCTCCCAGCTCCATGGGGAGTCTGCTTCGCTCTCTGACCTTCTCCTCGCTCATGCTCTCTCTCACTGTCTCTCTCTCTCAAATAAATAAATAAAAAATCTTTAAAAAAAAAACAAAAAAACAAAAAAACAGCGGAGAGGCGGATCAGTTGAGAAGGAATTTTCAGTGGAGCGTGACCTGCAGAGACCCTGACCTAACGATGGTTGACCAAAACAGAACAGTCTCTCTCTGGACTTGGAGTCCTTAGTCATTTCCAAATGTTACCTCGTACTTATTTAATGGCACGGCGGGGGCAGGGCGGGTTCTCAAACTGATGAAAACTAAAAACCACTCCTCATCCGTCACTCCTGGAAAAAACACTCAGTAGGAGAGCTGACTTAGAAGGTTAAAGACAAACTACCAAAATTAATATATTAATATCATTAATATGTTTTATTCCCTGCAGTTTTCTGCTGTGTAATTCTTTAAATTCTTTCATGAGACACCAGAGCCTTTGTTTTCTTGGAAACGGGTTCCTTCGCCATACAGGCTTTGTTTTCAGGCTCCCTTTCTCCTGCTTCCATGATTTTGCTCTTTACTTGGCATACCCTTGGGTCTTACTTGAGACCTACACATCACTATCTGTGATAGAGGCTTAGGAGAGAAGCGGGGTTACGTCTGAACTCAGGCCATATACAGCACATCTGTCAAAATGATCATTTTCAGTGAGGGAGCCACAGACCCTACGAAATCCTTTGTCTTAAGTAACATCTAGATCAAAGTTAACTGGGCCTGAGGAGATGGCATTTGCTTTGCTTAAAAATTAATGAGCAACCCTGTCACTTAAAATTTAGAAACTCAGAAGAGAATCAGACCTGGAGTGCTCCAACTCCAAAACAGAGGTCTGCCATAGGCTGAAGAAAAATCAAAACTGGAATACTGAGCCTCTGATGGAACCAAACATGGCTTGTGGGTTCCTCTATTTTTTTCACCTACTTGCAACTAAAATGATCAGTGCCCTTGGATTCTATGGTGTCTGCTTCCTCCTGAGATCTTGACCACAAACCTTACTCTTTTGGAGTTTCTCATCACTATTAAAACACACAAGGCTCATACCATTCAAGAGTACCAATAATTTTTTGAGTTCCTACAAGGAGGAGCCACTTTGCTGGCATCACGGAAGACTGAAAAGAAAATCAAATGTAGCTTCTAACCCCTAAGAATTTATAACCGAATAGAAGAAAAAGACACATCCAGGAAGAATTCAGGTTACGTTAAAGCAATGCTATAGGGAAAGTGCTGTAATAGAGGCCTAACTGAATCTAAAACGGACATGGTTTAGAGTTTAAGAGTTTCAATGTCCTACTCAGTAGATCCTGAAAAGGGGATTCTAGTTACTTGATTATTCTCCAAACACGACTGGCTACATGATTTGTGGGGCCCAGTTCAAAATGAAGACGCAGGGCCCCTTACTCAAAACAGCATGGTGTCCTTCTGAGTGTGGGACCCTGTCACATGCCCTTAAACTTGACCCTATCTTCAAATACAGTCTGTGAATATGGGGAAGAGGCAGATTTTAAGCAGCCTGGATGAAGAAAGTGCACACAGGGAATTTTCTTCCAAGTAGTTCACCGGAAAATAAACTCACTCCGAGGAAAGAAAAGAATTCTGTCTTTCCCAAATTAACAAATGGGACTGGGCTCTAAAAGAAAGTTACCATTTGCAAAGTCGATGTCACAGATACGGCACAGCTACACGGTAAGTTTATGTAATAATGATACTACAGTAGCACGGGTAGCAGCTGACAGACGGACAGACCTTATTAAGTGCCACCATTTTCCACAGTCAATTCTGTTAACTTACTGCTCATTTAATCCTCAAAACAGGCCTGGAGGGCAGATAGATGCTATTATTTCCCTATCTTACAGATGAGGAAACCGACCTTAGAAAGGCTGAGTCATTAATTGTCCCTGGTCACACAGTGAATAAATGGTAGAACCAGGATTTGAAGTCAGACAGTCTAGCTCCAAAGTCTGCGCTCTTAATCTGTCCTTGAAATCAGGACATATATGGAGGGAAGGAAGGGAGGGAGTCATCCTGGTATACTCATTCATTGCTATCTTAGATTTGACTTAACCAGGGTATACTGTGTGTTGTGTGCATGTTTTTAATTTTTGCTTTTTTTGCATTTCATGTTCATAGTTTAACAGCACCCGTTCGCCCTCCCCCACTGAGTGTTGCCACATGACCCCATGGAGTAGAAAGGTACTGGTTCTGAGAACATTACATCACAGCCCTATCGCATTCTCTCCAGACATTTTCTTCTCTCTTTTAACTATGGCAAACTGTTCTTTCTAACTAACCGGTATTCTTTTAAGTCCACTTCAAGAGTGATATTTTCCTAACTTGAATTAAATAAAATGTAATTTAGACAGCCCTCTCATTGGCTTTCTTTCTCACTTACCTTCCCCCTCTAAATTACAACGAAGGCTCTGTTCAAGACGGGCATCACCTAATGCCACTCCTGGACCTTAGACTTCGAAGGAGAGAAATTCCAGTTTGCCCTGTATTTATCAGAACTGTAAAGATTCAGCTTCTCAAATCAAAAAAGAGAACAGGACAAAAGGATTCTCTGGCAGCCAGTTGTCCCTGTCGCCATTAAATAAAACACGCTTTTGGCTGCTGGTCAGAGCCTATAGTCAGGTCACTATTCTGTCTTTGTTCCCCAGTCCATTGTTATTCAAGGAAGGAATCGCCTACAAAATGTGGCCTCTGGTGGTGGGGGTTTCTCTCCAGCTCTTGCTCTTTCTCCCTCTTTTTCTGTCTCTCTTTTCGAATGCACCAAACTTTTTTTTTTTTCTTTTTGGAAGTTACCTAGGAAACAAAGTCTTTTGTGCTCCAACTTTATTTGAGCTATTCGCTTCGCTGGGAATCTGCACAAAAGCTGAAGAGAAAAGAAGGTTGCTATGTTTTACTAAAATGTTCATGCCGAACACATTTTTCTCAAGGTGGGGGGAGTCATATCCTGTTGGGTGTGTTGGGGGGCTTTGCAGATACCTCTGACAAGGTAAGCAAATGCTGGGGGGTTAACTTAAACAAATGGCTCTAGAATCTTCTCTTTACGAGGACCTGAGAAGTTTGACAATATGTGAATCCCGAGTCAGCAGGACATGATGCTTCCAAATGTGAGGATGAGAAATTTTTTCATGATTTTAGGACAGAATATTATTAAAACTTAACTGGAATAAGAAGGGAAAATATTTATTTTATACAAACATTCACCTTCCTCCAAATTATGGAAAGAAAGAAAGCTAGGGTCAGTGGTGAAAACTGGGTCTTTTAATAATCTGGTTTAGAAGCCCAACCCCGAAATCAAAATCGGAGTGGAGCCTTTTTAATAATCTGGGTTAGGAGCCCAGCCCTGAAATAAAAGGTAGACAATACTAATATCTATCAAGGGCTGGGATGGAGAAGTTTCAAATGTCATACCAAAGTCAAGGCCTCTAACTCCACAGCTAGAAGAAAAGCTTCCCACTGCAAAAGCTGAAAGAAACTAAGATCCTTTACTCTTCCGAATTTGAAAAAGAAAACCTCTTGGATCTTTTTCCCCATTAACTGCTTTTGTATTTTCCACTATAGTAAGCAGGGGACATGGGCTGCTTTTCCGTGTGCACACAGTGTTGATGAAACTGCATTTTTGAAATGTTATTCACAAATGCCACAGTTCTACAGTAAAATTAACTCCTTGTGATTTCATCCAGCCTCTCAGAGTAGATAGGCTTGTCCTTCGGGTGATATGTTCTGGAATGTTTCCTGACTCTCGGTTTTCTGGCACATTTTCTGAACCTTTCACAGGCATCTAAATCATCTGCTCCCTTTGATTTCAGTCATCTAGGGCTCTCAAGCCTTTCATTAGGAATATACAGGGAGATAGATATCCAGAATCTACCTGTCACTGGGTTAGAAACTAAGATTTTCCTTCACTTTCAAGCAGGGGGAACCTATGGCTACCCTGTCTCTCCTCTTAATTCCATTTAACCTGAAAAGCATGCTCCTTAAGTCCATTTTTTCTTTTGTGTTGCTTGACTATTGAAATTGTAACTTTCAATTAGTGGTGCTCACTAACTATTTCTAGGAATTCTTCCTTTGACCTAAAAGCTTATTTCTGACCTCACTGTTCTTAACTGTGAAATTCCTTGATATGTTGCTTGCATATAAACCATGCTGGCTAAGTCTGAATGTACTTCATTTGCAGTCCCATCCCCCGGAGGATGAAGATACAGATGTCATGTTAGGGCAGAGGCCAAAAAACCCAGTACACAATATCCCCTCGACACTGGACAAGCAGACCAACTGGAGCAAAGCACTGCCTCTCCCAACACCAGAGGAAAAGATGAAACAAGACGCCCAAGTGATTTCTTCTTGCATTATTCCCATCAATGTCACTGGTACCGTTCTGTTCTTTTCTTATGGGCAGTCGGGTCACAATATTCTGTGTTTTAAATATGTTCAAAACCTGCGCTGCTGGGCGGGCCAGTTAAGAATACCGCTTTGTAAACAAGCAATACCTTTTTCATCAAAATACAACCCAGAAGATGTTCAATATGCTTTTGTCAGGTTTTGAACATCCATTTGCATATGTTCTGCTAGGCCGCTTGTTATGTAAATGATGGACAGTTTCTTTTTGAAAAAAGTCACCAAATAGCTCTTTGGTCATAGCCGACTGAAATAATGGAGAAAGCGGCAGTGATTAGTCATATGATAATGATGCATGGCACAGCAAAAAAGAAAACAGCAAACCCCAGGTCTCTCAAACTGCCAAGTAATGATCCTGTAGACCAACTATAAAATCTGTTTTCAGGCTTCTTTGGATGAAGGTAGGCTTGTTTCAAAGACCGTTTAGATTTCCGCATTGATTTTGGCAATTTCTGACCTAAAAATATGCAGATTCAAAGATGAAAGCTGAATTCTATTCTAATCTAGCCAGCCTGGCTTACATTCCTCTCTGCCTTCCTCTTCTTGTGTACTGAGGGTTTAAATGTTAGCCTAGGTTGAACGCAAGCCTGTCCAGACTTTTCTTGAAAAGTTTATCTGTAGTGACCGTAGATGCCAGGAAACGATCTACTAATCTTAGCTGCAAGTGGAATAATGTTATGAAATATTTTCACTTTCAAAGATACACAGAAAATAATCTATCCATTGAGCTTTCTTTAAACAGCTCTGATAGTTATGTTTTAATTTATTTGTATATTGAAAATGTCACAATGGCCATGTTATTACTTTTATCCTGGTACCATGTGACTAACGACGGCATGTCACTCGAGATGCATTTTGGACATGGCTATTATTAATTCCACTCAGATTTCTCTCACATACAGTGGGGAGCAAATGATGACCAGATATCTGGTATAGATATTATTTCCTTCCTGAAAAACAGGAGTTCTGGTTGATCAGCTGGTTATGAGCTAGGAGAAGTTTTCCTGATGACCTACTCAACTTGCAGAAGAAATTATTCTAAGGATGCATACTTTATCTGATCTCCATAATCTAAATGGGCTGGGGTTGGTAGATGTCAAAATGTATCATTTTGGCATCCTCTTAAACTAACTTTCCCTTCTGGGAACATTTGATTATAAGCAGCACCTGCTTTCTTCACAGCACTGTAAGTAAATTTTGTCTTCAAATTTAGTTCTTTGATTATGGGTCTTGTGATTCAGGAAAAGGGAAGATCTTTCCTTCTGCTTTATTTCAGGAACTCTCAGACTAAAGCCCAGATTATATGTTGATTTCAAGAGCTTTAATGAGAAAGCTAATTTTGTCCATATAACATAAAGTGTGTCTGTATGCCATGTGTTCTGTAATTATTATGAGTAGAATGAAAGATCTTAATTTTTGGTTGGAGCTAATAAAGGAAAATTCCATTAGTATGAATTCTCCAATAATATTATAATTATTCATCATGTGATATCTCACAGATCTTTTTAACGTGAATTCTAGAAACTGTTGTCACTCTGATGCTAAGCAGAACTCAAATTGCTTCGTTTTATAGCTAAGTCAAGGTTTTAACACGCCAACCTATTCTGTGTATAACAATCAGGATAGATAAGGCAACCAGATTCCAATGCACTTTTGGCATCCTGATTTTGAGGCAAAGCTCAATCTGAAAAATCCATGGCACATGCCTGTGCCAGACAGGGGTGTGGGTTCCTCACCTCCTTCCTCGCCATTCTAGTTTTGATAAGACTGCATGTAGTGTATCAATAATGTGATTATGGAGAGAGAAACAAGCAAGCATCATGGTTTGGCCCCCATATTTATAAAAGCAAACAGACACGCATTGTAAAGACTGGGAATTCCAGCTTCATTCATAGCTGATAGTGAAGGTAGATCCACTTAAGTAGAGAACTGAGGACTGCCTTGTATTTTTATTTTATATTGATAAGACACTGGTGCCATACCAAGAAGTGTCCAACTGAGTCAGCAGAAGAAAGTAGAAAGAGTTACATGTTCATTTAAAAACAAATCTCTAGGCTGTTTTCTCTTCACGGGGGAGAGAGAGAGAGAGAGAGAGACTGTGTGTGTGTGAGTGTTGTGTTGTGTTGTGCTGTGTTGTGGGTTGGGGTGTAATGGAGAGAGAAAAAAACCTCACAAAGATGTTTTTAATGAAGAACGGTCAGGATATGTTAGCTGAACTAATTCAGGTTAACATCTTGGCTCTGGATCTACTATGCAAAGACAGCTTCAGAGAGCCCAGAAATAGACCGGTAGATAGTAGTAACTAAAGGCTGTAAGTCCTTCAGGAGCTGTTTCTGTGTGAGAGTGATTCTTTGATGTTATTTTTCTCTCCTCTTTCTTTTGATTTTCCTTCTTTGCTTGTTACTCTTGGCACTGCAAGCTGTCGTGCAGAGCTGCATTTAGAAGTAAAGCTTAATGTACTGCAGAGTAATTTAAATAGGAGCTGAATAAGGGCTCCCTTATATTTATTCACAGGCTTAATCCAAACTCTTCCTTTACTTCCAATCAATAAATATCACTGTGTTCCAAGCAAATGAAAATTTGTTTGCCATTTCTAAAGGCTAATGAGACCTATTTGTGGGTTGCAGGAGTTGGTTTTGACAGAGAGGCTAGTATACGCTGCTCCCTTGTTCATTCACAATCCGTACTACAGCGGAGACGAAAACTGAGGAGGAGGAAAACCATCTCGGGTATCCCCAGAAGAGTCCAACAAGAAATAGGTGTAGTATAAACTGTTAATGGTTAACATTCTGTTGGGTGTCAATTAGAAGGAGATGAAATGGAAGCTGGCCTTTTCATCAGCTTCCTTAAAGATAGTGTTGTAACTTGTAAAGGTTTTGAAATGGCATGTACTTGTTCTGTGTTCAGCAGGCCGGGTGGTATGACTTGTGAATCTCTGTTCTTGACTGTGAAGATTTAACTTTAGGGATTTAGGTATACATGTTCAGGTCTTATGGCTGAAATGTAATATTTTGGAAATTTTTTAAAGTTTTATTAAGATGGAAGTAAGTAATTTTTTAAAGTTTTATTAAGATGGAAAAAAAAGTAACAAGATTCAATGAAAGATTATTTTTAGAAAATTATACCTTTACTTAAAGACAGATATACTTTTATGGCATTAATTATTTTAAAAAGGTAAATTTGAAGCATATTCAATTAAATATTGAATATTGATAACATATGACCCTTTATATGACTATTTTCCCATTTTTTTCTGTTCCATGTGTTTAGAAATCTCTTCCTGTTTTCTTATTCTTATTATTATTACTATTACTATAGCATCTCTTTCATTACTTATAATGAGTTTTAAGTTTCATTTTGCTGAGCATATATTACAAAATAAAAAAGAATAGTGGCCTGAGCATAAATTACAAAATAAAAAAGAATAGTGGCCAAGAAGACAAAATGCACTTTAATTTAAAAAAACAGTAGTCACTTATTGGGGCAAAGTAATCTGATAGTGAAGAGAAAAAATTCACAGAAGATCTAAAAACATCTTCTCTTACTATCCACGCACACACTCACACACGCACGTGCACCTATGGATATGTGTGTGTGTGTAGAGACAGAGACAGAGCAGCAAAGGGACAGATTCCCTAAAGCATTTTAACTTTCTCCTAATTTTATACACTGATTTTTTTTTCCCTCAAAGACCCAACATGCTACCACCAGATTTGTGGATATCTCTCAGAATGTCTGTTAGTCTGCTGATGTATGAAATATCTCACTATGCTTTCCATGTGCCCTAGATTCTGACGAATCCCCTGTGGCCAGGGAAAGGAATGTGATCGTGCACACAAATCCAGACCCTTCCAACACTGTGAATAGGAGGTCTGGAACCAGGGACTCCGAGTGCCAAACTGAAGATATTCTGATTGCTGCTCCATCCAGAAGGAGAATCAGAGCTCAAAGGGGTCAAAGCATCGCAGCATCCCTTTCTCACTCCGCTGGCAACATCTCAGCATTGGCAGACAAAGGCGACACCATGTTTACCACTGCAGTGAGCAGCCGTACAAGATCTCGGAGCCTTCCCCGGGAGGGCAACAGAGGTGGGGATGCTGAGCCCAAAGTTGGTGCTAAACCCTCAGCATATGAAGAGGGGGAGCCCTTCATGGGCGACCGAGAAAGATCGTCAAATGATTGCAGTGAGGCCCCCAGCAGCCCAAGTGCACAGGAACACCAGCCTGCTCTGGGCCTGGCTTGTTCTCAACATCTTCACAGCCCTCAGCACAAGTTAAATGAGAGAGGGAGGTCACGCCTGTCCCGAGTGGCTGCCGACTCTGGCAGCTGTGACATCTCCTCCAACTCAGACACCTTTGGGAGCCCCATCCACTGCATCTCCACAGCTGGCGTCCTCCTCAGCAGTCACATGGACCAGAAAGATGACCACCAGTCATCCAGTGGCAACTGGAGTGGGAGCAGCTCCACATGCCCCTCACAGACCTCAGAGACAATCCCTCCTGCGGCTTCTCCTCCCCTAACTGGCTCTTCACACTGTGACTCGGAGTTGTCACTCAACACGGCCCCTCATGCTAATGAGGATGCCAACGTCTTCGTGACAGAGCAGTACAACGACCACCTGGATAAAGTGAGAGGCCACCGGGCAAACTCCTTTACGTCCACTGTGGCAGATCTGCTGGATGACCCCAACAACAGCAACACCAGTGACAGTGAGTGGAACTACCTACACCACCATCACGATGCCTCCTGCCGCGAGGATTTTAGTCCTGAGCGCCCCAAGGCAGACAGCCTGGGCTGCGCAAGCTTCACAAGCATGGCCACTTATGACAGCTTTCTGGAAAAGTCTCCATCAGACAAAGCAGACACTAGCTCTCACTTCTCAGTGGATACAGAAGGATACTACACTTCCATGCACTTTGACTGTGGTCTCAAAGGCAGTAAGAGTTACGTCTGTCACTATGCAGCCCTGGGCCCAGAGAATGGCCAGGGCATTGGGGTTCCTCCTACTTTTCCCGACTGTGCCTGGCAGGACTACTTAGACCACAGGAGGCAGGGGAGACCAAGCATCTCTTTCAGAAAACCAAAGGCAAAGCCGACCCCACCTAAACGTAGTTCATCACTGAGGAAGTCCGATGGAAATGCAGACATTTCTGAGAAGAAAGAACCAAAGATAAGCAGTGGCCAGCTCCTGCCTCACAGTTCCAGGGAAATGAAGCTGCCTCTTGATTTCTCCAACACACCTTCTCGAATGGAAAATGCCAACCTTCCCACCAAGCAAGAATCTTCTTGGATGAACCAGAGTGAGCATGGTATTAAGGAGCCTCAGTTAGACACTCCAGATATTCCGCCATTCAAAGATGAAGGTGCTGAATCAGCTCACTATGCAGATCTCTGGCTTCTGAATGACTTGAAAACAAATGATCCTTACAGATCTTTATCTAATTCCAGCACTGCTACGGGTACCACAGTTATTGAATGCATCAAATCTCCAGAGAGCTCTGAATCCCAAACATCCCAGTCAGAATCAAGAGCGACCACCCCATCCCTTCCTTCTGTTGACAATGAGTTTAAATTGGCCTCACCAGAAAAGCTGGCCGGCTTGGCATCTCCATCAAGTGGCTACTCAAGCCAGTCTGAAACACCAACTTCCTCTTTCCCTACAGCTTTCTTTTCTGGCCCGCTGTCTCCTGGAGGTAGCAAAAGAAAACCGAAAGTCCCAGAAAGGAAATCCTCACTACAGCAACCCTCTTTAAAAGATGGAGCTCTGTCACTGAGTAAAGACCTTGAACTTCCAATTATACCTCCTACCCATCTTGACCTAAGTGCTCTTCATAGTGTCTTGAATAAACCACTCCACCACCGTCACCCACTGCATGTTTTTGCTCATAGTAAGCAGAACCCAGTAGGAGAAACACTGCGGGCCAACCCTCCACCGTCCCTTGCGATTACACCAACAGTCCTGAAATCTGTTAACCTGAGGTCCATCAGCAAGTCTGAAGAAGTGAAGCAGAAAGAGGGCAACAATACAGATCTTCCCTACTTAGAGGATAGCGCTCTTGCAATGGCTGCCCTGTCTCCAGGTAAGATCAAGCCACATGTGGCTAAGAAATCAGTATCACGTCAGTACTCCGCTGAAGACACCATACTGTCCTTCTTAGACTCCTCTGCAGTCGAGATGGGACCAGATAAACTACAGTTAGAGAAAAAACGTACTTTTGATGTAAAGAACCATTGTGACCCAGAAACGGTGACCTCAGCTGGTAGCAATCTTCTAGATTCGAGCGTCACAAAAGACCAAAAACATATGGAGAATGAGCCTGTTCCGGAAAATATGGCGAGTAAGAATTTTGACTTTCCCACTGAGGGATTTCAGAGGGTCTCTGGTGCCCGCCCAAATGAGCTGGATGGCAAAGTACGACAATACGGAGCGGGTCCAGACGGGGCCCTGGCACAGGTGCAGAAGCCATCCTCTGCAGATTGGGAGGAAGCTGCGTACCCCGAGTCTCTCGATGCACTCGCGGCTCAGTCAGACTCGCCAACCAGACCCACAGACATAAGCAATCCACTCAAGCCTCAACCTGGGATGAGCCGCCCCCATGACAAAGTGCCTGGGAATACCAGCTGTGAAGCGGAGCTATCAACTGCAAATTCATGCCCTGAAAAATGTTCTGAGCAGGAAAATACCGCTTCAGGTGTTTCCGCCAAAAGTGCCTCTGACAACAGCGAAGCAGAGGAGACCCAAGGAAGCGTGGATGAGGTTTCACTGAAAGGTCAGTTGTTGATGGCTTTGTCATAAGTAGAGAAGTGTCTCACGGCACTTCACTACATTTTTTTTCTTATGTTCCCCGAAACACAGTGCAGCCCTGGGTGTCAGTTTCCCTCCTCTCCCCCTTTTTTTCCCACTTATTAAAACGAGTGAGATAACAGTTTTTGTTTTTGAGGGACTGACTGAGATGCGACAGATAATCTCTCTTCTTCTTTTTTTTAAATATTTTATTTATTTATTTGACAGAGAGAGAGCGATCACAAGTAGACAGAGAGGGGGGGGGAAGTAGGCTCCCCGCTGAGCAGAGAGCCTGATGCAGGGCTTGATCCCACGACCCCAAGATCATGACCTGAGCCAAAGGCAGAGGCTATAACCCACTGAGCCCCCCAGGCACCCCGATAATCTCTCTTCTTAAAAACAGCAGTAAGGTATCTGTTGATTGTTGCTGCCGCAAGCCAGTGCAAGGCAGCGGTGTGCCTGCTAACTTCTTCCTAAAGATGCTTTTGTTCTCCATTTAAGAATCGTCACCGAGTGATGACTCTATGATTTCACCGCTTAGTGAAGACTCTCAGGCTGAAGCAGAAGGTGTGTTCGTGTCTCCAAACAAACCTCGTACAACTGAGGATTTGTTTGCAGTCATTCACAGGTGAGGCAATTAATACCAAACGTTTCACTTCTTTCCGTGGGTCCCATCAAATGCAAATGCGGGAAAGCCTTGGGTACTTGGGGTGCGTTCAGCAAAAAAGCAAAAACAAACAAACAAACAAACCTTGTTTCCCAAATCGAACTGATAGACTTATATTTCCGTTAGGGAACGTGAGCCTTTCTATGTAGCTCAACCTCACCTGAGGGCCTTCCGTAAGAACTGCGGAAGGGACGGGGGTTTCCCACAGGAAAGGCATCCTGGAACAAATTTCCGTTTGAAAACAATTTTTGGTTAAGTAACTTAGAGTGAAAGTTCAGAGTCTGTTGTAACCTCTGACGGAAATAATTTCTTGAACCAAAGGAAAAAAAAATCTGCTCACAGCCGTAATCCTCCACTAGCAGAGATGCAAGCTGCTTCACTGAACAGTCAGAGCCCAAGTTTGAGACAAGACAGTGTAGGAACCTGCCCGTTTCAGGGCTCCCCCTGCCCGTCCTAAAACTTAAACTTCTTTAATAACACTGGTCCTCTCTAAAATTAGTACTCCAAATCCCACAAACAGAGGATGTCCTCTGCGCTGTTTTTGCAGGACACTGTTGTGTCCAGGCTGCCCACTCACATTCTCTCACCTGCCCCCTGCCCCCTGCGATCAAGGGCCATGTCTGCAAGAGTACATCCTCCTTGCAGTGTGTGACTGACAAACAGAGCAGGAACTCGCCCAGAGGCGAACCCAGACTGGACTGAGCTAGCCAACCGTGCTGTGCCTGCTCCTTTCACAACCACGACTACCTTCTTCCACTGGGCCTTGGACCTACATGGGATTCCCAAGGGACACAACTTGCAAACTGCCTTTTCTACCTTACGAAGTTATACTTTTTAAAAAAGATTTTATTTATTCATTTGAGAGAGCAAGAGACAGACGGAGAGCACGTGTGCATATGGGCAGGGGCAAAGGGAGAGGGAGAAGCAGACTCCCACTGAGCAGGGAAACGCTGGGATCATGGCCTGAGTTGAAGGCAGATGGTTAACCAACTGAACCACCCAGGCACCCCTGAAGTTATACTTTTTTGAAGCAAGTTTTTTGCAAGAAGTTTGCCATTTTTCCTGGAATGCAATTTTTTTTTCTTTTTAGATCTATTTATTTATCTATTTGAGTGAGAGAGGGAGAGAGAAGGAGCAGAGGGAGGAGCAGAGAGAGAAGGAGAAGCAGACCCCCTGCTGAGCGGGAAGCCCAACACAGGGCTCGATCCCAGGACCCTGAGGTCATCAACCAAGCCAGGTTCAACAACTGTTTAACCAACTGAGCCACCCAGGCGCCCTGCAATTCTACTTTTAAAGGGAACTTTCATTTTCTGTTGATGTGATTTTCCCATAAAGAAGGAGCACAGCTCTTCAACAGCTTTTTTTAAAAAAGACTCCATGAGAAACCCTTTCTGTGTGTACATACCTTACCAGGCACACCTCGCCACTCAGAGAGTGAAGAATCAGTTTACTTTTTTCTTTGCTCTGTGTGTAGTCTAAGATCCAATTATACTTCCCACACCCCACTTTATCTTAGGACAAGTTACTAAAATGCTAAAGAGTCAAGTCCTTACCCCAAGGGACCAAATGTCAGTATCTGGATTGGTGGACAGAACCTAAGTAGTGGAGTCAGAATCATCTGGAATTGAATCTCAGTGCTGCCACTTCGTATCCAGTCTTGTCAGTTAAAACCTCTCTACCCATTCCCTGACTGTTAGTGGAAATACCTATACTCACATATTCAATTTTGATGCTAAAATAACATTTTAGTGTCTAGAATATGGTAGATGTTAAAAGCAAATGCTAGTTTGGAATTCCTACCTTACTGGAGTGCCAGACACTGGCCTATGTGATCTAACCACAAAGGTTTCGGTGAACCAAAATGAGGCTGGTCTCCAACTGCAAAGCTGAAATTTTCTCTACTCTACGGATTTTTAGGTTGGTGAAAGAGCATGCTGCCAATATTTATGAGCATACTGAATCATGCAAAGATTCACTAAGTTTACACCGATGTACTTATCAAAAGAAATAATATGATGGTGGATCCCTATGTTTGGTATTCTTAGATTTGCATTTGTATAGGACTTATTTATGTGTAGCACAGTGACAAAAATGACCTTGCCTTTTTGCGTGTGTGTGTGTGTGTGTGTGTGTGTGTATGACACTTTTTTTTATCTTGTTTTCTCGAGGTTTACAATATAGAGAGCTTTAAGAGCTCCAGAGGCAGTCTAGGTTTTTAGCTTCTCACAGAAAGTTGATTTACTGAGTGATAACACTGCTGTTACTAAGCAGCTACAGAAAATTGTCTTTACAGCCAAAAATGGATTGATTGATTTAAAAAGTCATGGAAGAATTTTTTGTATAGGGAGAAATTTAAAAAGTTGACAGAATAGTATAACATACCTCCCCAGACACACATATCCGTTACCCAAGCCTCTCCACCATCAACCTACGGCTAATCCTGTCCCATCCACAGCTCTATCCGCTTTGCTCTTCTGGTACTCACTGGAAGCTGACCCCACACATCAGAGCATTTACTATGTAATGCGGAGACAGATTTAATACGAGAAAGCTACAGTTCTTCTCTGCCTACGCTCTAACCGGAAGTCAGACAGCAGTATCTTCTCGTGCTCTTGTAAAACATCCCAGTAAGTCCTCCTCTCTTAGCTCCAGCCTCCACATGAGTCGTTGTGTGAGATGGTCATGTACAGAACCTAATTTCGGTGCACTGGTTATTGGAGAACTTCCCTCGGGCCGTGAGTGCTATAAGGGCAGGGAATGGATCTCCCTCCTCACCTCCCGTGTCCTAATGCCACCTAGCCAATCAGACGGGGCACACCAAACTGCTCTTCAAGGACAATGCATGAATGTGACTTAACACTTCCAGTTTCAGAAAAATGTGTGTGGACTGAGGTTTTTCCTTTTCTTGAAAGGTCTAAGAGAAAAGTCCTTGGAAGAAAAGACTCCGGGGATATGTCGGCTCGAAGCAAATCGAGGGCTTCTCTTGGCAGCAGTAGCAGCAGCAGCGCTGGCTCTGGTACTTCGCCCAACAGCAACGTGACCACCCCAAACAGCCAGAGGTCCCCGGGCCTCATCTACCGAAACGCCAAAAAGTCCAACACGTCCAACGAAGAGTTTAAGCTGTTACTCCTCAAGAAAGGAAGTCGCTCGGATTCTAGTTACCGCATGTCTGCTACTGAGATCCTCAAGAGTCCCATCCTGCCCAAACCTCCTGGAGAGCTCACAGCTGAGTCCCCACAAAGCACCCATGAGGCTCATCAGGGGGCCCCCGGGGCCGAGGCCCTGTCCCCACTCTCTCCCTGCTCCCCGAGAGTTAATGCGGAAGGGTTTTCCTCAAAGAACTTTGCCACCTCGGCCTCCTCGAGGGTTGGCCGCTCCCGAGCACCCCCTGCGGCCAGCAGCAGTCGCTACAGCGTCCGCTGCAGGCTGTACAATGCGCCCATGCAGGCCATCTCTGAGGGCGAGACAGAAAATTCTGATGGGAGCCCACATGACGACCGATCCTCCCAGAGCTCAACATAGGTGGCCCGGGCCAGGCTGGCTGTCCAAGGCCAAAACCCTTAGTCTTATGAGGATGTAGGAACAGAAGAGAGGACTGAGGAGAAGTCAGCACACCGTGGGGTACCATCACCGCTTACCAACGAATTCCTAAATATTGGCTGGGGAAATGGAAGATGGTCCTTCTTGATTATTTTCCACATTTTTAAGTAGCTGCACTGTCTTTCATATTTTTCTTTAGCTTAGTTTGATTTACCCAATCTCATTCCTTTTGATAATACAGAATTTGAAAATGTCTGCTTTTCATGAAACCTAGACAAAGTTTTCCCAGAGCTGCCTATTCAGAAAACAAAGCCCTCACTGTCATAATTCTTAAGAAGATGAAATTACTCTGGAGGTTTGGTATTTTTTTACATTAAAATGAACTAAAGCAAAATTCAGAAGAAAGAACTACACACATGTAAATACCATATTTTTGATAAAAATGTGTAAATAGATTTATCAATGACGAGTGGACATGTGGCCAATTATCTACCACACACCAACTGTTTATAGAACACAACAAATAAAGTGTGATAACTGTATTCTGTGAATACCATTTTCATATAAAATACCATATTTAAATGTCCACCAATATGATTTTCTGAGTGATAGATAAACCTCAATTGTGAATTTTAAACTGGTGAAATAAAGAAAATCTTGAGGTCATATACTGAAATGTGATTAATTTAAAATAATGAATTCAGACCTAGCCATTTTTGTGACAAACTGCAGCACCAAACAAGTGAATAGTAACACATGGCTATGATTTGCCATGTGGTAATTTGGACAGAATGAAAAGCATGCTTTTGATTTTTTTTAATCAATGAGAAAAATCAACATTCTCAACACAAAGCCCTGAAGAACATTTGACAGTGTCTTTAGATTTTTTAATTTTTCAGTGGATTGCTTTAAAGAGAATGAATAGGGAAAACAATAGTTAATTTAGGTTATGTTTTATATTAGGCTACTGGGGACATAAACAGTCATCATCTAATGACTATAAACTCCTTAAACAGTTTAGTAATTAGCTCCAGTTTCTTTAACTAACAAAAATAAAACATAAGCATGCCACAGAGCTATTGATTTATCAGTAAGTACCTGCAATGAGTTTTCAGTGAAGCTTTCTCTCTGTGCTGATGAGATTCATGCTACCTAAAAAAAAGTAACAGAAATGACACTGTGAACAATATAGTTGGGAAATAGGTATGTGTATAGGCATTATTTATATTCACTGTTAAACTGGGAATGGGGAACAGCTCTGGTTCACAATGCTACATACAAATGAGTTTTTGTCTGATTTTACTATATCTGCTTGATGGCAAAAGGGGAGGGTGGTGGGTGGGAAAGGAAATGTCAGGGTAAGTGCTCTGATACAATGAAGGCAGGGAAACAAGCTGAATTACTTGAAATTACTTGAATTTTCTTGTCTTAAAACTGAAAAAAAAAGTAGTTACAAGTTGAAATCTGTAAATGATTCTTACACCTCTGATTTTAACGTGAACTGATACTAATGTTTGAAATATGTCAGAAATATAAGCAGCTATGTACTTAAAATATGTTTTGAATGGGACAAGGTAGAAAGTAGAGAGAACTAAGAAGGGATATGGCCTATAAAAGAATAGAATGTGATTAGAATGATAGAACAGACCAGAGTTACCAAGAAATTGATAAGCAGCTGGCTTTAAGTTTATGCAAGTGGTATTTGGGAAAGTAGGATGTGTGAAAGGGGGTTTGTGGCTTTGGTTTAATTCATACCATATGAAGGAGAAAGCCTGGTCTAAGAGGATGCTGTCTTTCAATAGAAACACTTTCTAAGGTGTTATAGATTGAGAATTAGAGAATCTGATTGCTGTTGGGTTTTTGTTTGTAAAGAAAAAAAATGTCTGTCTCCTACTATTTGTTTTCACTATCAAATTGTATTTCTTAATTTGTCATCCTTGTATGTAAAATATGTGCTGGGGGTGGTGGGGTAGAGGAGGGAGAATGTGCGTGTGTGGATGTGTGTGCGTGTGTGTGTGTGTGTGGGTGGGTGCTTGCGCTGGGATAGATAAGCTACCTGGTAAAGGGTACATTTGAACATTTACAAAGTGTTACACTTTTTATTAAAAGAAAAATGTTTGGGGGTTTGAAAAAAATGGACCATCATTTCTCATTGGAACCCATTAGTCAAGAAAACCAGCATGGTTTGACACATGGGAACATGAATAACTTTTTCTCATGCTTTGAAAAGTACAGTTGGCAAAATTTTAAAAGAAAGTTTTTAGACCAATGCGATAAGAAACCATCATTTCCAGTCACAATAGGTGATCTTTTGTAATTTTCATAAAAGCAGTTCGTTTGCAGTATGGCTTTTGTGTAGTTAGGGGTTTTTTAAGCGTAAAGAAAGGTATGTGGGCTTTAAAGTGATTCTAAATCTTGAATAGGAAACACATGAATTGGCTTTAATAAATATGTCACCTTTTTATTATTGACATCAATTTAAGTAATGGTACCATATATTTTTTAAAATACATACTGACTTGAATTGTGAGGCAATAAGATTCCTTCTATATGTAATGATCACAGAACTAACCCTTATAATATAGTTTTACTTATTTTGTTTACTCTAAAAATCTATAGCAGAGTTTCTCTATTTTATATTTCATAGATTTAAAAAAAAACCCAAGTAATGATGGATTTTAAATTCACTGTGTTAAGAGTATTGAGTAACAAACTGAGTAAAAAAAAAAAAAAAGGAAAGAAAAAGTAAGGAATTCCTTATTAATCTGGAATATTCTACATGGCTTTATTACATAGCATATAAGACCAAGAATTAGAGGGCTGTCCTCAACATCACTGCCGTTTTGAAGCAGGGTACACACATTAGGTATTGTGAAAAACATCAATCCAAACTTTTCTTCTGTTGTTTGCACTGATGCTAATTTTTTGTTCTTTTATGTTTACGCAACATGTCTATGTTGTGTGGGGGAAAATTTTTTTCCTTTTTGTTTTTTTGTGTTTTGGGGTTTTTTTGTTTTTGGCTAAGTAGAGGACATGGACTAGTTGTAGCAAACAAAACACACTGTTTGCTCTTGCCAAAGGTCAGTGAGTGAGTACATTTGCTGCAGAGATGGCAGACTTAGAGAATTAGATCATGACAAAGATTTAAAACTATAAAGAAGGTTACAGTGTAACTATTTTGGTACTAGAACCAGTTCGTGCTGGCCAAAAAGACAATGGTTTATGGACTTGCATCCATTTTGTATTTTTGTAATATTTGTAAATATGAACTTTTTAAATTGTTGCAGAAATGGTTTCTTTTGTAAGATGTTTTCAACGTTTACATTCAATTCAAGCCTTTGTATATTTTAGAGCTGTGCAACACTTTAAGTCTTGTATTTATTTTTAGTAAAAATGGTGACAGTTTCATTGTGAACCCCTCTCAAAAAAATGTACCAGAAAAGTTTGATTACCTAGAAAGTGTGTGTAGAAACTGCAAATAAACGTGACTGCAATTAAACAACCAGTTTCTCTTGGATTATGTAATTGTATTCTTGGGGTTTCACAAACAGCAAGTGTTTTATAGGGAACTGGACATAAAGGAAGGTAACTGCCATAGCAAAAGTAGGTGGAAAAAATAATAAATAATGTATAATGAGCTCTGATCTCATTTTGGGTTTGGGGTTTTTTTTAGATTTTTTAAAAAGTAATCTCAACACCCAATGTGGGGCTCCAACTCACAACCGAGATCACACACGCTCTAACTAGGCCAGCCAGGTGCCACTCTAATCTCGTTTTGTATTTGAGAGAAGAATAAATTGCCAACAGCTACTATACTTTCCTTGTAGCTCCTCTGCGAGCCAGGAAAAAATTTATGGCTTTACTTTACAACCCTCACCTGCTTTGCTTCTAATAATTACTCAAGACTGTGCCTTGTTCCGAAGATGGGCAGCCTCAATCTACGTATTACAATACGCCACTACATAAATGTCATGTGCCTTTTATAATATAGCAAATTTATGTCCTGGATAGTGTTCTAAGTGCTTTGCTTACTCCAACTCATGTACTCCCCACATTGTGCCCATTTTACAGACGGGGAAACGCAAGCTCAGAGCCATTACCTGACTCTCCCAAAGCCATGGAAAGACGAAATGTTGGGGCTGGGGTGAACCCCTGTAAATCTGGCTCCAGGGTCTATGTTACCTCTCCACGATGTAACAACTTTTTAAAGTAACTTTCCCCCGTTTGTACCAAGCCTCCACAACTAAAGCCCCAGCCCGTCTCCTTCGAATTCCAGCAAAGACAAGCACACCTAGGACAGAGCCAAAGTCGACGTCTGTGATAGTAAGGAGAGAGACAGAATTACACTTAAAAAAACAAAATTTTCGAAAACCAACCAATGACAGTGGGCAGGCCAGGCAACCGGCAGCCTCACGCCGCAGAGCCTTCTCCACGAAGCGTCTCCAGCGCTGGAAGGAAAAACCCGCGCGTGCGCGCCAGCACCCCTGCGCAGCCGCAGAAACACATCTCAGCATCTGAGGCTCGCGCCTCTGTTCTAGTACCGGGTCCCAATCCCACCAGCTTTTGCGAGCGGAAATCTGAACTGGCACGCCCAGCTAGAGACGCTCAGGGGCGGGCACTGCCGGACGCGCAATGGGAAGCAAAGCCCCTCCCCTCGGCTGTCTCCCTAGCAACGTTCCTTTATCCCCAACACCCAACTTTGCGCAGGCGCTTGCCGGATTGGTTAAGAGCCGTGTGAATAGCACGAAGCGTGCCGCGTGCTCCCGGATACGCGCGTATTCCCGAGCTTCCGGGGTCCTCGAGGCAAACGCCTCATATGGTCGAGCGCGACTTCCGGTGGGAGGACGGTTCGTGAAGCTGTGGAAGTTAACGGTCTTAGGCCGTTGATACTCCGGAAAGCTGGCTGACATTAATCGGGGCTCGGGCCCTTCGGCGGGCAGTGTGGCAGGTGCTGATGACAGAACAGGTCTGTGTAGCGGCACTTTTTCCTCCCTTGAACTTTCTTGCCCCTCGGTTGTGCGCGAAAAACCGCTGAGGTACGGTTTGGTTTGACGGTTGGGAAGCTCCGGGGCGGAGCGGGGGGGGGGGCGGGACCGGACAGGATTTGTCCTGAGGGAAGGAAAAGAACTTGATTTTCGGGATGGCGCGCTGAGGGGGTGGTTCAGGGTGGTTCCCACCTCCTGTCTCGGAGAGCCGCGGTTCTGTGCTTTTGAGATTTGGCGGCTTTTTGAGTACTTTGTGCTGACTTTCTGAGAGAAGTAGTTCGTTTTCCGTGCGTTCGCTGCCTCAGCGAAGGTGTGTTGGGCGGGGGGGCGGGGCGCGGAGCGAGGAACTACCGAGACTTTGAGACTTTATATAGAATTTTGAGTTTAAAGAACTGATGAACTAGCGAGTTGATTCGTTGGAACATTTTTTTTTGAGATTGAAACGTTGATTTTGAGGCTTTGTTGGTAACCTCGTTTGATCAATGACCGTGCAGTCTTCCTGGTTTATTTTATATAGAATATATATCTATATAAACGCCGAGGCAAAAGAAAATAAAGGCATGATTGTTTGATAACTTCGTTAGTGATCGCTTCGTTCCCTCCTCTCGCTCTCCCCAAATTAGGACTGCTCTAGAGTTTTAAACTGCGTTAATACTTACAAACAGTGATTTTACAAGCAGTTTTTCTTCATGGCGTTCCATAAAAACAGGGCATGGGCTCGATTCAGTGCTGGGTGATGGGATTCAGTTTGGGCGGCATTATCTTCCATCGGGCAACTTTGTGGTCGGTTAAGTTCGATACGGACAGTAGAGTAGTGGTCGGGTGAAACGCTATTTTCAGCCTTAACATTTTCAGTCAGTTGATGAGATAAGTGAATGCTTTGGAACCTTGGAAGCTGAATCTTCAAATGACTTTTTTGAAAAATGCCTTTGAAATGCCTTTTAAAAAGCCTTTGAAATGCCTTTAAAAATGCCTTTTAAAAAGCCTTTTTAAAAATCAGATGGCTTCTTGTTCTTATGTTATCAAGAGTTTGGGTTTTCTGTGGTAAAATACAAATGAGCTTCATTTTAAGTAAACTCATTTTGCGGGATTTTGAGTTTAATGAGTTATTTTAATTAGTTTTGCATAATCCAGTCATGATTGGGCTCTAAGAAATTGTTGCAGAAACTTTTTTATGAAAAGAAGGGAAAGGAACTAAAATTGATGCTGTGCTTGCTGTGAACCAGACATGATTCTCAGTGCTTAACTGTATAATTTGGTCTTACACAGCTCTGTGAAGTAGAAATTATTCCAACTTCACGAGTTTAGAAATTGAGGCACAGAGAGGTTAAATACCTGCTTGAAGCAAAATAGCAAAATTTGCAATTTGGATATGGATTAAAGTATTTTTAAAGTCCAGTTCTTTGCATTATGTCCTGGTGTTTAAAATTTGTTTACCAGAAATGGTTGTATATCTGCAGTATACAGGTGCAATGTGAATGAAAATTACATGTTTTGACCCTGAGTATTTATTGTCCGTGTGCTCCATGACAGATAGTTCTGTTGGGAGGAGGTTATGAATACCCGAATAATGAAATAACAGTTGCGAACAGTGGGTGCCTTTGCTATGCCGGTCGTGATGGTGAGCGCTTGACGTGTATTAATTCATTTAATCCTCATAACTCTGTGTGAGGTCTGTACTATTATCGCCATTTTACAGATTAAAAAAAAAAAAAGCACAGGGAAGTCACGTAACTGATAAGTGGAGGAGCTGGGATCTAAAACCGAGGTATTCTGGCCCCAAACCTAAGGTCTTTAGGCTGTTTGATGTTTCCTTTTCTGTAACGATGACCTCAAAAGCATTACTGTGTGAGTGTTCTGGTACTTTGGGGAAAGCA
This sequence comes from Neogale vison, assembly GCF_020171115.1. Classification (NCBI taxonomy): domain Eukaryota; kingdom Metazoa; phylum Chordata; class Mammalia; order Carnivora; family Mustelidae; genus Neogale; species Neogale vison. The sequence goes on along the minus strand of NC_058105.1, from coordinate 117,997,579 downwards.
GTGTCACTTTTGGACGGGATGACTTAGCACCTTTGCTTTGTGGAGATGGAACTTGAGTTGAGCTTTGAAGTTGAATAGGTTTTCCTAGGTGGAGAACCAGCAGGGTATTTTGTGGGTAGAGGTCATGACAGGAGTGAGAGGTTCAAAGAGTGCAACATTGGTGATTTAGAAATGTGCCACAGAGGTAGAAATGTCTGGAGTCTAGTCGTGGATTCAATATCTGCTGCATCTATGTCTAACTATAGCCAAGTTTGGGCTGCAGTGTAATTATCCAGTAGAGAATTGTCTGATTTTAAGAGTCTATAACGGTGGTGGCAAACTTTGTCTATAAAAGGCCAGAAAGTAAATATTTTAGGCTAAGAACAAGGGAACAAGTGGTAAAAGGTGATCTCACTTGAGGGTGTGGAGACTTCTGACTGTGTAAGGACCATGGAGGCTATTGTAGGAGTTCGGGTTTTATTTTAATAATGTTAGAGAAGGGATTCCAGGTGGTTTTAATAATGAGTAAGTAAAGCCCATTGATTCTGGAGCCAAACTGCACCAGTTACTAGCTATGAGATCTGGATAAATTATTTAAACTTGCTTAGCCTCAATTTTCTCTTAAGAAAAATGGGGATAAAATAACAGAGCCTGCCCCACAAGGTTGTCAGGAATACTAATGAGTTAACAAGTGCTTAGAACCTTGCCTGGCACAGGGTCGGCTATAAAATCTGTTTGGTATCACTATCTGTACCTTGTGGTATATTCTAAATTTTCTATAGTAAAACATATGTAATGAAAAATTACACATATAAAATATCAAACAAAATTGTTAGAAATACAATGAGATTATAGGAAATACTATCAGAGTTGGGAAATTTGAATTCAATATTCTTACCCCTTGAGAGTTCAGGTAGAGGTGCGAGACTGCTCCACAGTGTTCTTCGTCAGATATCTGTTAACTGGGGACTGCTTACGTAGATCATGGCCCATCTGCAAGATAGAAAACGAGAAACTTGTTAGAGTGACTACAGTATATCTAAAGGTATTGGTTTGGGAAGACTTATCCCACTATTGATTATTTTTGCCTGTTTTTGAGGTTTAGATCAATGGAATCATATAGTATGTTCTCTTTTGGTCTGACTTTTATGCATGTTTATGGTTGTGAGATTCTCCTCATGTGTAGCAAGAGTTGGTTCGTTCTCATTGCTCTGTAGGCTTCCTTTGTATGAAAACACAACAGTTTCATTATTTATTATTAGTCTTATAATCAGAATAAAACAAATGATTTAAAAAACAAAAATTGAAGTTATACCTGAAATTGGAGGTTTTGGGGTGTTTTTTTGTTTGTTTTTTGTTTTTTGTTTTTTGTTTTGAGAGAGAGAGCCTAAGTGTTGGGGGGGGGAGAGAAAGAAAGAGAATTTTTTTTTAATTTTAAAGATTTAGTTATCTGAAGGAGAGAGACAGACAGCACTAGCAGGGGGAGGGGCAATGCACGAGAAGCCCAAGCAGACACAGGACTCAAGTCTCACAACTCTGAGATCATGACCTGAACTGAAACCAAGGGTCCAACACTCAACTGAGTGAGCCATCCAAGTGCCCCTCAGTGCCTTGCGAAAAGCAGTTAGGAATTGTGCTCTCTTGTTCATTTTTTCCAGCATTTACTCTGTAGCCTTTCAGTTGTAAAGTATTTACTTCACAATTTAGAATTTATGCGTGATCTTGATCCTTATATCTAGGTGTGACAACATAGCTCTTCAGTTTTTAAAGGTTTATTCTAAGTCACTCCTGGAAGAGTTACTCTAAAATTCAGCCAAGACTCTGGTTTAGTTTGAGTTGGCATTTGGAGAACATAGCCCTGTTAAGTTGATGATGGTAATGTGCGAAGTTAACTTTTTTATGTCTTGCTTTTTAGGAGTAGGTGGTTTACCAGCCCTGGGTGACCAGGCAGTTTCACAAATAAACCCACCAGCAAGTTTAAATACAAGTAGGGCCCACTCCGAGGAGGTGGAATGCTGCTGTTGCTCAAAAAAGATGTCTAGCGGCTCCAGTGAAGCTGATGTGGTTTGTATTTCAAATAAATCTGTTTTTGTTCTTTTCACTGTGCTCTATTTCTTTTCTAAATGGAATTTAATTTCATTGAGTGGAATTCAGAAATAACTTCATGAGCTTTGACAGTGGTCTATAAAGCTGTGACAAACATTCATGTACAAGTTTTTTGTGAACTAGCATTTCTATCAGGTAAATACTCAGGAGCTGCTCTGCTAGCTCATAGGGTTAATTTAAGTAACTCTATGAAAATCTTGCCAAACAGTGATGTTTGTTTGTTTGATTGTGTTTGATTGTGCTGTTGTACAATTCTGTCACATTCTGCTGTTTCTTGATTCCTGAAGGGGTAAGTAAAAATATAGATTATTAAACTATATATAATTTGGCTTACCAGAAAAAGCATTTCTTTACTTAAATAAGGATGTGGGTGTTAATGCCACCTAAGTGCTGTGGGCAATTCTCTGAACTTCTGTCAGCCCCAGTATCTTTTCATTTTTGGACATAATGTTAACTGCCTACTGAGAATTGCTTTCTGACATAAGTATGTGAAAGAAGTTTGAAAAGCATAAGGCACTATACATGTTGGCATTTACCAACTTGTATAGCGTTGGCATATACCAATATACATGGTAATAGAACTAATCTATAGCCCTTTCCATATTGTTTTGGTTATGCTTTTTGAAACAAAGACTACATAGCTTCTGTCTTTCTTTTAACATTATTCCTATAGTTTATAATTCATTCTTAGAACACTGTATTTAAATGAAATCTAATGCTTATTTGTTGTATATTCATTTATTTATAAACTGTCCTATCAAAAAAGTTTTAAGGTGATTAATTTATCAAGAAAAGTAGATGCTTAAGTGTTTCTTCTTCTGTCCACAGAGTGGCACTGTTGGATTATTTAAAAATCAAAAGCCATGTAACCTGTTTCCTTGTTCATGGTTAAAAATACTTAGGTTTGCAGCAGTTCTGGTGCCAGATTCCTAGACTAGTCTTTCAACCCTGAGTTACACAAGAGGTTAAGCTCAATGGTATCTTAAATGTAAATGATATCTTCAATGATCCCTTAAGTTCAGATGATGAGAAAACAGTTTTGCAAGTACATCTTTTCATGTAGTCATAGTATTTACAGTGGACAAACGTCCTTTGATATTCACCAATAGTTTTTGGAGCATCTTAAAAGTGAAATTGAAGTCCTCAGTTTTTCTTTCAGTTCTATCTTTCATCTTTCCTTTTAATTTGTTAATACATCTTCCTTAGATAAGAACACGAATACCTGCTTATGATGATGATAACACTGTTCTTTATGCATATGAACCAAATACTGCATATGTCAATAATGTAAGTAATGTTAATTGCCACTTGCCAGATATATTAACACTTAACCATTTTAAAGAAAAAGGTTTAAGTTCTTCATATACTGTGGAGTTCCTCTAAACTCATACCCAGGTCTCTCCTGAACTTGTTTGCTTCCTTTCATTAGACAGTAACCATATAACCATTTTACTTCCCTTTTCCTTAGGTAGTAGGAAGTTCAGAGCAGTTTATACTCATTTTTAGTACAAAATTTGAAACCTAGGTCCTTCTGATATAATAAATTTTTATTTCCTCTCTCAATTAGCAGTTGTCATTTTCATTTTCGTATTAATGTGACTTTATTTTGTTTCTGCTTGAGATTAAGACTTCTGGATCCTTTTGAAAAGTTGGTGACAAATAAAAACAATTTAAATAGATAAATGTAAAGTGTTTTTTTCCTCCTGGTGTTGAATTTGGCTCTTATAAAAGTAAAGCATTAACTACCTAACTTTTAAAATATTAGCAGGAAACTGTGATGTCTGACACATCCTACAATGAAGAACAACAAAAAACTATTATGGATGTCCTCAATCATTGTCAGGTACAAAATTCTGTTTCTCAAATCTAGTTTACTGAAATACTAAGTTAAAATTCCCTTTATCTCATGTAAAAGTATACAATTAATTGAAATTTTGCTATATTAAATTACCTAACATTATCCCTTCATTGTAATAATTTTTAATAATTTATAGTTAGAATAGCACCTCCAGGTGAAAATTTTGAAATACCAATATGTACGTTTTATAGCTTTGTTTTAAAAGCCATTAACTGAAGAAATGTATGTTATATTATTTGATATTGAATAATTTTCCTTACAAAATCTTTGAAAGAAATTGATATAGAAAAAAATTAGTATGTGTCTAAATACATTGTTGAGATTTCTCAATTGAAAAAATGGCAGCATACTGTTGTTTTTTAAAGAGTATACCTTATGTAGTTTTGAGGGGATTTTGTAAAAGTGAGCATGCTGGTAGAGATTGATGGGGGTAATCATCAAGGATTTTGTGAGCTGCATCCTCTAGAGGTAATGGAAGTTTATTTTTTAAAAAGTAGTTGTTAACATACAAAGTTTGTTGGATTAAGATGAGCTACCCCACCTAAGTAAAGCGTGTTTAGGTGAGTCTTTATCACTGTTACTGAGAGCAGAAGTGGACTGCTTCAAAGGAACATAGCAGGTCTTTGGGGAAGGAGGTACGGAGGGTGGGCAGTGAAAGGGGGGGGTTTCTGATTTCCAGCGGGGCCATTCCCGGCCTGCCTCATGTACGCACCCACGACCCCTGGGCTGCCACTGCTCTGCCAGGGCCTTCTTTCTGAGCGATGGTGCAAGATGTGGTGAGCTAGAACGTGGAGGAGGGGAAGGGCCCAGTGTCCCATCACAGCCCCAAAACAGACCATCGGGGATCCTCCCCGTTTCTCCCGGTGTGCGAGCTCTCTCCTTTCTTCAACCCCTTCCCTTACCGGGCTAGACCGGTCGCTGTACACTTCCATCTTTTCTTCTTCTGTCCTTGCCCAGTGTCCTCTTCAGGAAGAGTCCAGCCCTGTGCAGGCTGGGAAGCAGAGGGGGCGCCTGCCGGGATCCCTCACTGTCCCGTGGCCCTTCGCCAGCACTCTGGTCAGCTCCCTCTCCGTCCCCCACAAGCTCCGGAGGGCCCGGCCCTCGCTTCTTATTTCAGGAAGGCCAAGGTGGGGTGGAGCGTGAGGCCCAAATCCCTCTGAGTCGCAATTCCTCTCCCCACAGCCAGCCACTAGGCTGGGATCTGTCCTTCGGGCATCTCCCTCTATAAGGCGAAGGCGGTGCTGTTTTCTGCCTCTGAGCCTCTTTCCCTGTGCCAGGACGCTTCCCTTCGTCCGTGGCCACCTCCTGGCCCTTCGGCTTCCGCCTCTGTCACTCTCCGCATCCCCTCCCACAGCTTCCCCTCCGCTTGGGGCCTCCCATCCCTCTTTCTGTCACGCCTTCTCTCTCCTTCCCTTAAGACACCCAGCTCTTTGAACGTCATTTATGTTCACTGTCTACACATCTGACTTCTGTGTTCTCTCTGGGTATTTTGAATCTACTGTTCCTTCTGCCCTCTCTGCCCTTCCATGCATCTTTACCTGGTGAACACCGTCTCGTCTTTTAATCCTCAGTGGGGACAGCTCCTCTGACAACACTGCCACGACTGGTAGCCTGGGTTAGGTCTTCCTGTTCTGTGCACACGTGGCCTCCCATTCTTACCTGTGTCATAGCCATCAGAGTCACAACAATAATATAACTATTGATGGATGGTTGAGCACTACTGGGAGCGTTGTCATGTAGTATTGTTGTTAGGATGGGAATACTAACACACCACAGCGCCTAGCTTTGTCCTTGAGAGAACTCTGAGGTTCTCATCTGGATTCTATACATGAGGAAATTAAGGCACAGAGAAGTTAAGTGACTCACCCAAGGTCACACAGCTGATAAGCTGCAGAACGCTAGTCCTTGCACCCAGGCGTGTTCCCCTAAAGCCTGCACGGTTCACCTCGGTGCTGTCCGTCATTGGGTCACTTGATCATGCACCAGAACCACCTAGAGGGCTCGTGAAAGCAGATCGCTGCCCCTGCTCTCAGAGTTCCCGATTTAGCAGGTGTGATGTGGGTGATGGGGCATTTCCGACAAGCCAGTAGGAGACATTGATGCTACTGGTCCAAGACCACACTTTGAAAACCACTGCTTTTAGGCTGCCCATCACTTTATTGAAATCCTCTCTCCCCGACTCACCTGGCTTTTCCTTAGGGCAGGCTCTCGTTGTTTTCCTTTCTGTCCACAGTCCCAGCACCTAGCAAAGCAGTTCCAAGAGGTAGTAAGTAGGCCCTCAATAAATGTTTGAGTGAATGAATAAGGAAATGGTCCTGGCCTCCTGCTTAAGTGTATTTTTGGCCTGAATAAAATTTCTGTGTATTTGAAAAATTCTCAGGTTTTTTTTTAGCCACATACCTGGTTGGCCAATAGGGAACATATACTGGAAGATTTTATAAGGTTAATTGTTGATTACCTTTGAAATACTTTGAAGCCAAAAGTCACGTCTGTTCTATTTGGCTCACTGTTCTTTCCAGCACAGGATGCCCACTGCCTCTGAATTCTCACCATGGTTATATGGAAAGAGGCTCTTCGGCCTTTTTAGCAGATTTGAAGCTTTCTTTCCTAAAATAGCCCCTTCCTTGATATAAAACGACTCCATCATAAATATGGTGGCTTATAAGAATGGTGGTACATTTACTTTCCAGTATTAAAGCTTTTTAAAATGCCCGCATGGCCTGGAGTTGTGAGTAGGAGGTTGGGCTCCTTATCTCCATCAGCTCCGCTCTGTGTCACCAAAACCAGGCATCTGGTTCTGACAGCTTGAGAACTGTTCTTTGTTTCTAGCAGTCAAAATTTGGCTTATTGGTATTCTTATGTTACTTTTAGAATAGAAACTATTAATAGCTTATATTGTAATAGGTCATCTATGATGCTATTCAAAACCTGGATAAGAAATTTGATGTCATTCATGGAAAAGTTTCAAAAATCCACCGTTTTCGTGTGAAATCACTGTGGCAGAATCGCGTGAGTATTAACAAAGATATTTTCACAACTGCAATAGACCTCTTGCTTCTAAAGATGCCATTGAGTTAGAAATGAGAGAGAACTATTAACTATGAGATTAGCAAGGCCAAATGATTCTTGCTGTAGCAGCAGATGGGAGACTGAAACTTGTTGGGAAAATGCTTAAGTTTAGGTTTGAGAAGTGTATGACAATGAATAGTTTTACGTTTATAAACACAATGTATAAAATTCAGTTAAAATGTAGGGTTGAAGAGGAACAAAAATCATATAATCAAAATAGAGCATATATATTTAGTAATGTAAAGCAGTATTTCCTGAAAAAAGATTTATATTTACTACTTACTTTATTTCCTTTTTTACTCACTGACAGTTAGTTTATGCTGGGTTTGTGTCATTTCAGAAGCCACTTGGATATGCTTATAAAAATTATAATTACCTGCTTTCCAGAAAGATCAGATTGCAGAAAATGAGGAAGAAGGAACCTCCTTCTTCATTCTCTTACCCTGAAAGTTATAGCCCAACTATGCCGGTGGAAAGGCCCCCAAATGATTCCCCGAGCAATCCTATAGGATCACCCTACCATTCAGAGGTGGGGTCCCCAGAACGGGATCCAGAGTCATACCTCCAGGAGCAGGAGCCGAATCTGAGCCAGAGTCCAACACTTCCCTCCGCGTATTCATCACATTCATACCAGCCATATTTCACACCTGATGATCCGATTCAGGGCTCCTCTACTATTGTGCCCTACTATCCCAGCCCAGGGCCCAATAGCAGCCACATGTTCTCACCTACTCGAGCTTGTACAGTAGCACCCGGATCCATTCTGGGTCAAGGTGAGCCCAGTCCGACGCATAACCCTGAGATGATGACTTACCCAGCTCTAATGGAAAATAAGTGCCTCGGCCATACTGCCTCATCTCTTTGTATCCCGCCCAACTTTGGTGAGTGTGAAATGACACATGACAAGTAGCACTATTTGATCTATAATCCTCAACGTCCTTGATGCAAGGGCATTTCTCCCTACCTAACATCTTTTCTTTTGGGATGATGATCAGGTCAAGTTTGATTTGTCTTTTTCCCCCATTGAAGCTACAAGTTCACCAATTGGAACTGAGCCAGGTATCCTAAAACAAAGCTTCTCGGATGACCCTTCAACCTGGTCTGTGGAGGAAGTGATCCAGTTTCTGAAACAAACAGATCCTCAGACACTCAACCCCATCGCTGACCTTTTCAGGCAACATGTAATGTATATTTTGATTTGGTTTTCCTGCCATAATGCATGCTTCTTTCTTTCTTTCTTTCTTTCTTTCTTTCTTTCTTTCTTTCTTTCAGTAAGCTCTACACCCAGTGGGAGGCTTGAACTCACAACCCCAAGGTCAAGAGTGGCATGCTGTAGGACTGAGCCAGCCAGGTGCCCGTGCCATAATGCTTTTGAATGACCTCTGTGCAGGCCCTTCAGTTGGGTACCGATTAGTGTGGATGGTGGGGGAACCCTAGCAACCGATTTTCCATATGTGAGAAAGGTTACTTGGCCCAAAGTTAGCTCCTTAAATGGTAGAGGCTGGATTTAAATAGGAACAGTGTGACAGGTTGTCCTCTTTGTTATGATGCCCAATGAAGCCAGCAACTGATCCCGTTTGGCTCAGTTCTGTTAACCTTACATGGTTGTTGATGGTTTGGGGTGCTGATAGCCTCATGCCGTTTGCAAAGTAACATCATGGGTTACTTTTTTTATAAGTTCTAATTATTTTTTTAAAGATTTTATTTATTTATTTGACAGAGAGAAATCACAAGTAGATGGAGAGGCAGGCAGAGAGAGAGGGAAGCAGGCTCCCTACTGAGCAGAGAGCCCGATGCGGGACTCGATCCCAGGACCCTGAGATCATGACCTGAGCCGAAGGCAGCGGCTTAACCCACTGAGCCACCCAGGCGCCCTATAAGTTCTAATTTTTATTGTACTTAGTAGGAAAAGTACAGAAAGTGCCTGACAAAGGCAGCACTGTAAGGGTTTCAGGTCTTTTCAGACAGTACAGTTTTATTTTTAGACCAGAACTTGTAAAAACGAAGTAATATGTTTCAGCAGCATCAGTCAGACTATTAGTAAAGAACTTGAGGAGGATGCCTTGTGACTATGAAGTCATATTTTTGTAGTGTTTCCTGATGAATAAAATTAGTAGCCATACCCTCTTTAATATGGCAAGAAAATAGTTTTTAAGCATTTAATCAACTTCAGACAGCTAACTGATTAGCTTTCAACATCAAGACAGCACTCTATAGCACGTGTACAGTTCGTATGGATGCTAACACCCTCATATTCCAAGCTGTTCTAAGATAACTAATGGCCATCTGAAATCCATTTCTACCATTCACAGTTTTTACTCTGTCATAGATATGCAGTATTTTATTCAACACAATATTTAAAGGTAGGTAGTTTGATGCTTAGGACATTTTTAAGATTTTAGGTTAGGGGCATCTGGGTGGCTCAGTTGGTTAAGTGTCTTCCTTCGGCTCAGGTCATGATCCCAGGGTCCTGGGATCAAGCCTTGTGTCTGGCTCCCCTTCTTGCTCTCCCTCTGCCCCCCCTTACTTTGTGCTTACCCTCTCTCTCTCAAATAAATATATACGTTTTTAAAAAGATACTAGGTTAAATTTTCTTCCTAAAATTCAAGGTAAATTTATAAATGATCAAACCATGCTTCATTGTACAAATTATATTTTTAATAGTTTCCTTCAAGCAGGTGTATACTCAGAGAATATACATCTGGAAGGAGCTGCTCTATTATTGGTATCACATGTTCATATAATATGAAGAAAGGACCATTCTGATAAAATGTGAACCTATCAACTAATCACTGTCCTCTCCTTCTGTCTGTAGGACATTGACGGAAAGGCTCTGCTACTGCTTAAGAGTGACATGATGATTAAGTACATGGGGCTGAAGCTGGGGACAGCCGTGAAGTTGTGCCACTACATTGATAGGCTTAAAGAAGAAAAATTCTTTGTCAACTGAAAACATGTTTGTGTCAATTTAGCTCTATCTTCATTCAGGGGAGACCAGTGCCATCTTGGTGTAAAATCATTTTTCTGCCCTTAGAAGTTTTTGTTGTGTAGAAGGTTCTTCTAAAACTATGTTCTGTCTAGAATTTCAGAACTCCACTATAGTCTGGTCTACTCTTTCAGAAGCCATTTAACATGTGAGTGTTAGAAGTTTGTTAGATTGGGAGATTTTTCTTTATATCTTTTTATTATTTTTATTGCATAGTTTACAATTTTACTTCACATAGGAAACAGAAACACCTCTAATTTCTGTTCATCTTTATCTAAGGAACCAAAACAGCTGAATTCCAAAGAGAAAATATCAGGGCCTGAAAAGCTCTCTAATAAATCCATGGATTTTCCTTAGAAGAAAACTTAAAGATGCAACTATAGATAGCATCTTTCTAAAATCTTTTATGTTTGTTACTGCAAGCTTCTATTCATGTTCTACCAGCTTCCCAAAAGGGAAAGTCATATAAAGTATTTTCCTTTCTATTATTATTTCTATATATGTTGTATTTGTTTCTATTTAAAGAGAAAAAGGCAACCTTACAAGCTTTCTTAAAGTATTTTTACCAATTTTTAGATAAATTGTTAGAACGGTCATTTTATGCAAGAGATACTTAGTTTACAACTTAACATATTTTACCTAAGCTTGGACATTTCACTAGGCACTCATTGTTCCCATCTCTCTATAAAGATGCCTATGTCCAAATTTTTGAAAGATAAATTTTTATTTTCTGTGTTCATAATGATACTGTTTCATATTTATATTTTATTCTATATCTGAAGTATACATACAAGTAAGTCTTCTTTTTGAATTTAAGGATAGCACTTTGCACTTCACAGAGGTAAAGATGAACTATATCCAGTGAGATGTTTTTATTCTGCTAAAAATATTCACATCATCTGCCATCACTAGTACCTCTCAGCTGACTCTTCAGCATTTCCATACAGGGAAGCTCTCTGTCCTGTGCAATGTTTCTAGTTCATTTGCTTTCTGAGCCATTTATCCTACTAAACTTTGAAAACTATATTAGCTCTGATTTGTCATTTTGGAATTTATTTTAAGAATTAGAAAATTAGAATGTTTAAGTGAAACCTGTTCATTGTTTTCTTATTTATTACCTTGTTATGTTATATAACATTTGATATAATATTTATAAGCTGTGAGAATTGGTGCTAAGTGTATTAGCCATTTGTTATAAATGCCAATAAAATGTTCACCAGGGGCAAAAATATACATCTTCCTTTTCAAAAACCAAGTGTGCTTTATAAACAAATGCAATTCTTTACTGGGCATATGTGACTTAAAAGCATCTTGTTAAAAGGTGCTTTTATTTATGTTACTCATTTATGTTGTTTCTTGTAAGACAAGATTCTATTTTAAACTTGATCTTCTCAAATTGTGTGAAGATGCTGTGCCCAGTTGAACAGTCCTCAGGTGTTTATATGAATACTATGTTTTACAGTTTTCAGATTTTAAAATACAATAAAGTTTTAAAACCACAATAATGTCAAAGCCTCAGATTTGATTTTGTTTGCTTTCACTACATGACATTAATGTACGAATGTATTAGAGTTGATAAAGAAACGCTATACCAAGCTTGTGGTTGTCTACGTGCACGTCCAGATAGTCGAGTGTCAACACTTGCCCTCATTCTACAGGTAAGCAGGTCGCTAGCAGCGAAGGGCTGATCTCCTGTAGGACCTTAAACGAGCCCCCAGGGGAGCAGCACGAAGTTCCATCCACGAGCTGTGTCTGTGCTCAGCACTTGCCGCTCGCAGTGGTACTGAGGATGCGAGTGCACTAGAAGAGGCCAGGGCCCCCGCATATCTTGTCCCCGTCCCCGAGCTCCTACGTCTGCCTGGCGGTTCTGGCTGCTCTTCTGTCACCCGGGGCCAGGAGCCACACTGCCTTTCTGCCTTCAGCTCTCCCTCTCTCTCTCCCTCTCCCAGCTCTGACCCCTTGCCCCTCTCGGCTACGCCAGGAGCTTCTGCTCCACGCCTTCAGGCCCACAAACTCCTCCCGCTGCAGCAGCACGTCTGCCGGTTGACACGGTCCCCACCGAGCCTCCAGGGCTGATGCTCTAGTGCCGGGAACGGGGTGTCACTGTGCTTGTCTGGGACTTGGGTGATTCAGACCCGCTTGCTCTCGGCCATCCGGTTTGTCGACTTCTAGTCCAGGGACCGTCTAACGCGTTAGGCTCTCGGGAACTCTCCGGGCTTTTAAAATGATCTTTCCTCTGGTTCTGCCTCTCAGGCCATCCTTCCAGCACCAGTGGGCGGAATTCTGCAAGCTGACCGCGGCAGCCCTCTGGGCGCATGGAGCGTTTGCTTTCGTCTTTGCGTGATTTCTGATCGTTGCGGCGGCTCCGGAGTGTGTGTCCAGGGTGGGACTTCCCAGACTCAAACCCAGGCCCCCTCTGCAGGCATGAAAAAGACATGCCCTTCTGCAATACGACTAGAAAAGAACTGAACCTCATGCGAGGAACGATGTAGTTGGGAGGAAAAGCCCCGCTTTCCGAGCTACGAATGGGTCGCATTCACAGTCGGCTGAGTGAGTGAAGTACGTTTGAACTTCCGGGGCTGCTGCTTCGCTGGGGTGCTGGGACCCGCTTGTATTTCGCAGTCCTCTGAGGCTCATCCAGGGAACGAGGGAGCGAACCAGGGAGCGAACCAGGGAGGGCTCTCGGGCACGGGGGACGTGCGGCCCGGGGCCTGCGTTCAGAGTGCATGGCAGACGGGGTTCCGTTCTCGACCCCCCGACGTTTCCCGTTTTGCCCTGAAGGTTGATGAAACTGGACCTTGAAAGCAGCTCTCCACGGAGAGTCCTCAGCCCGAGCGTCCCCACTCTCCTTGCTCTTCTAGAGGCAACTCCGGACGCGGGACCACCTGCTTCGGCTCCAGGGGCTCTGGCAACCCGGAGGGGGGTGGTGGTGAGCCATAAAGAGTAAGAGACCTACTCCTTGCCGCAAGCTGCTTCCACCATACGTTGGCAACCCAGCGTTCGTGGAAAGGAGCCTCGGGAAGCTCATGATAGCGCACGTGAGCCAGTTCCTGGCGACTGCGAGGGCTCAGTGTCCTAACACTACAGTGACTGTGTCCTGCACTTCAGCTAAAGAGCCAAAGCACTTAACTAAGCTTGTTTGTTCTCAGAACTAACCCCTCAGGGGCAAGGGGCAGGCAAGGCAGGCTACGGTCCTAGGAAGCCCCACCCCATCTGTGGCCTCACTGTTGCACTTGCCTTTGGTGGGCCTGTGGTGCTCAAGTTCACCGATGTCAGGGGCTGGGGTCTGCAGACTCCGTAAGGCACAGCAGTCAATCCAGTGAGAGAGGGAAGAATATATTACACCTTTTTTATGTTTAGAGAAGGTGAGAGAAATGAATCTCCTTCACCTTGAATGTACGGACTGACCAACATGCAGTGTTCTGGAGCGCTGGCTGGTGTTGACACGCCCCGCAGCCCCGGTCTTGCTGAGTTTTCCCTTTTGTGGTCTGGAGGCCGCATTTCCCAGGCCCCCTTGCCAACAGTGGGGGTTAGAGTCCCCCACAAGGGAGAAGGCACAGAGTAAACAGAAGCAGTTTTCCTCTGGTGGCTGCTCAGGACAGGCCTTTGGCACAGCAGAAGGCAGATGTACATTTGGCCAGTGGCCACCAGATGTCATCTGGAGACCTCCCCATGTCAGACACACAGGAGGCTGAAACCATGGGGGTGCTTCCTGGCAACCCTTGAATGCCTGGATCTCTGGGAGCCATGTCTATTGCCCTGGCCCCCTGCCCTCCAGTGACTGCAGAAGCTTCTGGTTCTGTACCCAACCACTTCCGTTCTGAAGACGTAGGACGTTGCATATGCCCTCTCAAACCCGGACTTGTCTACCTCCTTCAGCAGGTTGCCCCAGAGAAGCTGCCCACTGTTGGGAGGGAGGAGTAGAAGTTCCACAGTGAAGGGCCTTATGTAATCAGATATGAGCCTCCTTTGGCTATAAGACCCGCCGTCATTTAATGGACCAAATGGGAGAGAAGAAGGTGGCCTATTTATCAGATGCCATGGGCATCCCTGTCGCTAATTCCATAGATGTTAGGAGGTGGGGAGAGGTGGGTGGGTTAAGGCATAAAATTTTAGCTCTCAAAAGCTGAACAAGTTATTTGAACAGGATAAAGCAAAGAAGCAGAGAACTCAAGACTGATGACGTGAGCCCAGTGCCCAGCAAGAAAGGGCAGCCCTGGTCTGAGCTCAGTAACAACCACAGCACAAATGAAAACGGAGCAACCTAATCAGATCTGCCGGAAATTTGCAATTCTCGGGACTCTGAAATGTGAAAGTGTAGCCAACAGCATAAGCAGAAGCTCTTGCCACGAGCGTCTGTTTTGTCTTTAGGCATCAGCTGATGCTGGAGAGAAGCCGTCACATTTAGCAGGTCATTTAACAATTTCCTTGCACCCAACAAAGAAAAGAAAGAGGAAGTGGCCACGATTGTAGATGAACACAGTCTTAAAGACGCGTCATCCACATGTCGTGCATGGATCCTGTTTAGATCCGGCCTAAGAGAAGCCAACAGTAAAAAGGCGTGTATGAGTCAGTCCAGGAAAGGCAGCTACCCAGTGGATATTAGATGAGCGTAAAGAGTTATTCCTTTAGGACAATGTGGTCACAGCAGACTGATGGTGACCAGAAATGTCTGTGCCCAAGAAGACCAAAAATTGGATCTTTGATAAATAGCCAGCAATCTCAACCATATATCATGATCCTAATGGCAAAACCCAAGACACTCAAGACCTCCTTGGTCCTGGTCTTCCTGGATCCCCTCCTCCCCGCATTCCACTCACACACCTGGCTCCTCTGACTTCTCCGTAGCCCTTACACGTGGGGTTGGTTATATTATCGTTCCTAGTTCTTGCCTCCACCTTTCCCTGTAATAGGATCTTGCATTGCCTCCATCGGCATGGGCTTACGGTTCCGTCTTACAGGCAAAACCTACTGCCTGTGCCCCTCTTGGCCCTGAACCTTGCTCTAGCTGACACGCAAGTGGCCCAAAGGCACATCAAGCCCCAGCAGAAGCTCTCCGGTGGCTTCTCGGTCGTCTGTCTCTCTCATTCCCCTCTGTTGCAAGCCCAGCGCGTGCCACCCAGGGCCTGCGTCTTCAGACCAGCTTCTGGAGCAAGAAGGCCTGTGGGGTGGGGCCAGGCCATGCCGTGCCTCCTGCAGAGAGTGTCCCTAAGAAGTCAATGTGCGCAGTGTCCTGGGTCTGGGGGACTCAGTACAGCAGCTCAAAAATAGGGTGGAGTGTAACCAAGGCCCTTGCTGACATCTTGTTTATTTGCGCCCCGGCTGTCTTCCCCACCGGAAGGAGCTCTGTGTTAAGGACAGTGAGCTTCACTCGCTTGTTTCGTGCGCCAGCAGTGTCCATCCTGAAGGGCCCTTGACCCGAAGTACGGCCCAACTGTTTGTGGACTGACTCCTCCCCCTGGGGAATCAAGTTTGGCTTGAATTTTCTTGGCACCAAATTCACCCCGAGCCTTTTCCCCAGGTAGTTAGTACTATAAAATGCATTTGGCCTTTAAATCATTTTCCGGTTGGTTTTACATATTTAGTGCCAAGCACTGGAAGCCCAGGGAGAAAGAGTGAGTTACTGGAGAACAGTGTGTCTCTGAAGAGAGTGAAACACTGAAATTCCCAAGCAGTTATCTAATTTAACATGGCATTTCTCTAGCAGCCCTGAGTCCTTCGTGCTTGCCTTCCTACTAAATATCTGTAAGGAAATGAAAATGAGGAAAACACATACTGGCCCTGAAAACAAAGATGGGTAGGCTTGCACCTGCTGGGGTTTGGGAAGTATTCCTACTCACTCTAAGGTCTGTAAGAAAATCCCTGTGACTTCCCTTTCCACACATCCTTCATCCCCTGGCCCAGACACGTGCGCATGTCTGGCTTCTGGGCGCGCGTTACAGCCCAGGGCAGAGGCAGATCTCACCGAGCACGGGCCTTCGAGGCTCTACCACGCTCTACCCTTGCTTTTCCCTTCATTTCCATCCATTCCCAAACAGCCAGTGCACCGTGGTCAGGAAGGAGGCAGAGAGGAGCGGCGCTCTTTGGGGAGGGCGGTGCGGAAGACCCCATAGGCCGAGCACTGCAGGTGGAAGCCAAAACAGGAAGAGCCCTGGCAATTTCTGGTAAATTCTAATGAGTCTTTTAAAAAGTGGAGGTGGGAGGAAGCACCCCCAGAAAGGGGGTAAACGACAGGCAGGCTCCTGGGCGTGGAAGAGTGAAGGTAAGAGGCGAGATCCCTGACCTGAGGCACCTTCCCGCCTGTGCGGGAAGAGAGCATGAGAAAGCTCCAGAGACTTGGGTCCCTTAGAAACATACAACATGTGGCAAAGCTCAAGCAGGCAGGAGATACACCAGATGATGCTTGCCTGCTGGGTGGAGGATGAGCCCCTGCCGGAGGAAGGGTCTCTGTAGCCCAGCCCAGAAGGATGAGGGGGGGCGGGGTGGGGTGGTGAGGAGGGGTGCAGGGCAGCGGGCTTTTTAGGCCAGGGACAGCAAGCAGGGGTAAACTGCTAGAAGCATACCCATGTCTCTTCTAGGAGATCTGTGGCTCTTTTGAAGACATCATAAATATATCTGGTGAGCATTTTATCAAGGACCTTTAGCTTTTGTCCTCATGGTAAATCAGTGGTTCCCACATCATTTGCTGAACACTGCTTCCCTTCCCAATGGGTTCCAAAAAATCACCTTTGCCCTCTATTAAATCCTGATGAAGAAATGCTAAGAAAACCTGAAAACGCGCAGCTTGCCTAGGGATGAGACTAGCCCTAATGAAAACAGGATGCGTGTTATTCCTCCCCTTTTATCAAACCAGTGAAGATGAAAAACAGAATTAATTATTCATGCTGACGAGAAGCAAATTTGGTACAAACATATCCAAAGGGCAGTTTGAAAATATCTGTAAGAAACCTGACTGGGTCCACGACAAGGGGATTTTCAAAATTAAGTAGAGATTTATTCACATGGGAAGTCATGTGTTATATGTCGATCCAAGTAGGTCATGGAAGCAGACATGCAGCCTGACATCCCCGGCAGATTCTATTGTGTGTTTATACACAGATGTGTTTACATATCTAGAAGACATTACGGAAGATAGATACAAACATGCTTACAGTGGGCATCTCTGGGTAGGTGGGATTCCGGGTCTGTTTCATTTCATTTTGCTTATCTTTACTTTCTGATCTTGCTACAGCGTATTGCTTTTATAATGATTGTTTAATTACAAAAACACAGGCCATAGCATGTTCAGATCACTGGTGGAAGATAAAAGGAAGTAACACATTGCCACGTAGCGGGAGGCAGAAGCAGCAAAACCGTAAGAAAAATGCATCACCTGTGTCAGAAGGCCACCTTAAGGTAATGGCATGTCAAAACAGATTAAACATCCATATTTTTAAAAATTCAAAGATGGATTCTAAAAACAATTATATGCTTTTACCTACCTTGTCACTTGATTTCAACTTTAAAAATAAAGGGCTAGAGAGAAAAGGATCTGCAGATGAACCAAAAGTAGGACCCAGTGAATCTATCGATCCCTGCACCATAGAATTACACACAAAAAGCAGTCAACGCATCAGGAGTCCTTGTATGGTGAGAGATTTGAGTACAGGGGAGAGAGATCGTGGACTGGCACAGATGACCAATGACACAGAATCAACAAGTAAAAAGCCACATCTGATAGACCATACAGATGATTTACTAGACATGCAGTAGAAAAAAAAAAGACTTCACTGTATCTTTTAGCCTTTGACTTAAGTAAGCAAAATTAAGGGCAGGTATTGATATAATTAAAAAAGTGTTAGCAACAGACATCAGATTGGAAAGAGAATTCAGGAATCTATGGAACTTTCACAAAATCGAGTCCATCCTAATATACAAAGTACCCTCTGAATTACACAAAGCAAAGTTAGTAGAGGCTACAGGCTGAGACATAAAATTAGAGGTTAAGGGGACAGTTCGGAAACCCTAATAATGAAAACAATAATTGTCCCCACCTTTCTAGGTACAGCTTCTTTCCTGAACATTCTCCCTGAGTACTAGGCCTATCTAGTCATCTCCCCTCATCCATGAACTTCGGTTCCCTGAGGTCAGCCCAGCTCTGGAAGCAGATGATCCTCCTGACGCATCATCACATCCAGAGTAGTCTGATGCTGCGTCACGACGCCTACGTCTTTCGCTGCCCTAATCTCAGCACGTGACCAGCTCACGTCATCACAGGAAGGAGAAGGTCAGTACAGTTCACTAAGATATTCGAGAGAGAGACCACGTTCACAGAACTGTCACTACACTACTCTGCTGTCATTGTTCTATTTTCTCGTTAGTTATCCCTGTTCATCTCTTACTGTGCCTCATTCATGCACGAAATGGTATCAGGGACATGTATGTACAGGAAAATCATGGTGCATGTAGTGTGGGGTCTTCTCTGCAGTTTCAGGCGCCTGTTAGGTGTCTAGGGAAGCATCCGCCGTGGGTAAGGGTGCCTGCACCTGCTAGCCCCTAGGCCCATCTCCTACTCGTCACATCTAAATCTTTTCCTGTCTCCTCTTTGCCAGTCTAGCCCCCTGCAGTCCTGCATCCTTGACAGCATGTCACCTGCCCTCGCGGCCAGGCCCCTGATGGGGTGGCAGCCACTGTCCGCCAGCCTTGAGGTCACATCCCGCCTCCCACAGCCCTCTGGTCGTCTGGGTCTGTCATTCCCTGAGCTGGCTGCCAGAGGTCATGTCAGTTAAATTTCTGCCCCAGGAGCACTTCCACGGCTGACACTTTATTTTCGGTTCTCTGGGGTTAGCTCAGTATCGCCTGCGTAAGAGATACATAAACGTTGGTTGAATAAACAAAAGCAGACTTTCTTCTGAAAAACATATCCATTTCCAGTACATCTGCCAGTTTTTAAGAAACCTCATTTTTATGGATGTTTGTACCTGACTAATCCACACAGATCCCCCCCTGACGATAACACATCTCACAGGTGTTTGAATAGTGATGAAGGACGAGTGATCCCAGGGATTCTTGTGGCAAAGGCAGACAGTGCTTGCAGGAGAACTGAAGTCCTGACCTTGTATGCACGTACAGAAAGATTTGTCTAAGACACAAACCAAGTGCGTTAAAAAAAAAATGGTGTTGTTTTTTTTTTTAACAACAACAAAAAAAGTGTTTTGGGTGCGCATGTGTAAGCAGAAGTGTGTGTGTGCGTGTGTAACTAGGATTTGAAGATCTAACTATGGCCTGTAAACACTGAGCTTCTGTCCTATACCCTACAATTTATATCTTGTATCTCCAAACCAAATGCTGGCTTGATGCCGTTTTTTTCTTGAGTCAGGCTAATACTTTTCTCCACAATTTAGAGGCTACATTTTTCATGCTTTGGAATTAGAATTTAAAAATAAAAATATACGGGCACCTGGGGGGTTCAGTCGGTTAAGCATCTACCTTTGGCTCAGGTCATGATCTCAGGGTCATGGGATCAAATAGCATAACGGGCTCCCTGCACAGCGGGGGGCCTGCTTCTTCCTCTTCCTCTGCCTGCTGCTCCTCTGGCTTGTTCTTGCTCTCTCTCAAATAAGTAAATAAGTAAATCTTAAAAAATAATTTAAAAAATAGAGAGAAGGTCAAAGTTGTTCTTGCTGTCCATATTTCCCATAAAACACCTGTTTCCATTGGCTTTGTCAAATGTTCCTTTCTTTTGTAAGATTAACTAATTAATTCGTTTATTTATTTATTTTTTGAGTAAAGCGATTGAAGTTTATTCAGTGAAGACACAGAAAAAGGTCTCAAGAGTGAGCGGGGTCCCGACAGGGCTGTCAACGAGGGCCTCTAGGGTTGGTCTCTTACAGGAAGCTAACCAGTCCCTTTAACGTCTCTACTGATAACACCTTCAGTGACTTACTTCCTTTTTAGGAGCTGGTTATTCTCTGTTGGTCACAGGTGACTATGTTTTTAAAAAGCTCTGTGATAGTACATTTGTTCCTGTAAAAACAGACTTGTGAAAGGAAGCTTGGACCCATCACCCAGCTTCAGTCATTAGGAACTTACGAACTCACGGCCAATCTTGTTGCGTCCATACGCGCACCCACACCCCCCATTTCCATGTTGTCTTGAAGCAGATACGAATGATCATTTAACCTAAATAGGTCAGTATGCATATCAAAAAGATAAAGAAACTTTTTTTTTTTTTAAAGGAACCATACTGCTGTCACGCTCGACAGTGTCTCTGACACTGTTCTCTAATGACAGGAACCGGGGCTTCTTGGAGAAATGTCTCATTCTAGGACCAGGGCAGGGAAAATTCCAGATGAGTCTGGAGCATCTTGTCGTATCAGAAGGATGTGCTCTAAAAAGCGCAAGGATGGGGCAATTCACAGGGACACGGGAGCCGACCAGAAGGGCTCCCAGTGTTTCAGCCTGGAACAATTTGAACAGTAAGTAAAGTAGTATTGGATCAGACCCCAAAGCGTAAAATAACCCCCCGTGAGAGCAAACTGCTGTGAGCAAGTGACGGAAGGAATGAAGAGATGGGGGACAATAGACACACCTGTGCAGAAGAACCCCAAGTCATGCAGATTCTCACTCCAGGGGGTGGAGCCCCGCTGCCCACGCCCTAGTGTGGGCCAGGCAGAGACTTCCTTCCGAAGAGGACAGTGTGCAGGGTCTTGAAAAACAAGGAATCTGTATGTCATTTCTATATGGGAGATGTATTTAGAACGTATAATCAGCATATGAATGTCGCCATTTGGAAATAGTCACCGAGTGAGAATTCCTTGCTTCTAATTTGCAGTGTCTTTTAAGAAGATTTATTTCTTTGAGAGAGTGAGAGAGAGAGAGAGCAGGAGCAGGGGTTGGGGTAGAGGGGAGAAGCAGACTCCTCGCTGAACAGAGAGCCTGACAAGGGGCTCAATCCAGGACCCTGGAATCACAACCTGAGAAGTCAGATGCACAACCGAATGAGCCACCCCGGAGTCGCTGCACCTTTTTGTATTAATTTATGCACTAATATATTTCAGAAGTTAGCATGGAAGCTGGCAAAAGCAAAAGCAATAGTGCCATTAGGAAAAGTGCAGGTACTCAAGACACGATTCTGGTCAGGGAAGTGCTCCAATGCACCCCCTTCCTGAAAGTGTCAGCGGACCGCGGAGAGACACTGGTCAGAGCGGGGAGGGTTGGCAGTCAGCCCTGCGTTCCACTTTGGACGCTGCCAGATGTCTGGACTGCCTGCTAAGTGGACATACTGATGACAACAGTGCTGAGGATCTTCAGCTGTGTTATCACGTCATACTAAGCAAACTGCCTGAGGCAGATGTGGTTTTGGTCACTGTGCTCGGATGGGTCCGAGTACCCCAGGCTCTGCTGCAGTAACAAACAGACCCCGACAGCTCCGTGCCTTTGCTTTTTCCTCCCCTTCTCCCAGGCGAGGTCTGATGCTCCCTTGCCGCCGCGTCTTTCCGCTGCTCCTAGAACATGTGGCCTGCAGGATCTTTTTTTTTTTTAAGATTTTTATTTATTTATTTGAAAGAGAGAGAGAGATCACAAGTAGGCAGAGAGAGAGAGAGAGAGAGGGAAAGCAGGCTCCCCCCTGAGCAGAGAGCCCGAAGCAGGGCTCGATCCCAGGACCCTGGGATCATGACCTGAGCCGAAGGCAGAGGCTTAACCCACGGAGCCACCCAGGCGCCCCTGCAAGGATCTTTTCATCGCCTCAGCCCGGAGGTGACCCGTGGTAGTTCTCCTCAGGGCTCACTGGTAAAACGAGAATGTGTCCCTGCTCAAGGGAGAGAGTGGTTTTCTCAAGAAGAGGGATCATTCCTGCCCAAATTATTTCTAGGGTTTTCTTTAATATTCAAAAATTTACATCATAATCTTTCTATCAATAAATATTTTGAGTCATTAAAAAAAAAAAAGAAGAGGGAAACGGAAGGCTTGGACAACACGTAGCATCGTTCCTTCCATGAGGCTGTGCCTCCTGTTTCCAGGTGAGGGTGATGGCAGACGGCGTTGGAGCTGGGCCGGGTTGGCGGCCTCCCTGAGAAGCTAGGGGTGCAGTGCCGACGTGTGCACAGGTGACCAGGGGGCGGGGGACCGAGTCTGGCTGGAGCCCACCTGTTGCCCCCAAGGAGAGTAGTCGTCCTGGCAGTTGTGGACATGCAAACTTTTGAGTCTTACGCCACAGACCTTCCAGTTTTTCCAAAGCAAGTAGAAATACAGATTTTCATGGGAAATCTCCCAATTGTAAGACGGACGCCTAAGTATACGAAAACCCAGGCCAGATAAAATGTGTATGATGCGGGCCTAATGTGACCTCTGTGTTGTCAGTGTAGTCTGTTAGCCCTTTGGTCTCAGAGCTTGGGATCTCGAGTGGCCAGCCCTCTACTCCTCCGGGAGGTAAAGCTGACCCCACATTTCTAAGAAGAATCTTGGCTCTGCCTGTGAGCATTCATTCTCTCTGTCCACCTTGGTTCCCGTTCACATCCTCCGTGTTGACCACAATCCCTGCTCAGCCGGCCACAGGGGCACTTGGGGCCACACGTGAAGGAGGACAGAGTCCCTTATTCCGCCCAGGTCATTGCCAGGCTGTGTGATCCTGAGGCATCTGGTAAACCACGAGTGTTGAGAGAGACTGCAATGTGGGCTGGACACTGGGGAGTCATTATGATCTTGGAGAGCTGAACGAGGCCTGGACAGGAAGGCCCTTGGGTCACCTCCGGATGGCGTCTTAAGGTCCGAGGGAAGCACTTAAGGAGTTCTGAACGGGGGTGGGTGTCACACAGCAGACCAGCATTGTAGGCATTCTGGACAGATTGTTCTGGCAGCTGTTGGGGGTCAGGGGCGAGCTCTCAGTGAACAGAATCCATCCTCCAGCGTGCACAGCGTCCTTGACGGAATCCCATTCTGGTATGCTTTTGGGTGGTGACTCCAACAATTTCACGGTAACCTTTTTCTGGGCTGTTGTCACAGGAGGAGGTGTCCCTCTGAGGATGGCCCGAGTCGTTGGGCTCGTGATAGCCACGAACGGTCAGGCACAACCACCTCTGTCTTTAGAATGGGAGACGGAATCACATTTCAGGTTGCTTGAGGTCCGGGACCACGGCCAGGCGACAATGTGGGGCTGGCGTCAGCACCGGAGAAAAGGCAAGGGAGGAGAGGTTCTGACTTCTGCAGCGGGTGGCCACCGTGTGGCCTCTGGTTGGGACAAGGTGTCAGCCCGGAGCAGGGTGGTGTGGGGAGGTTGTGCCATGGTGTCCCCCAGAGCGGGGCCGGCCTGCTGTCCCCAGTGCTCCCTGGTGGGAGCCTCCCAGGGCTCTGAGGCCAGACTCGGCCTGGAAGGCAGACTGGCCGTGGTCAGACTCCCACAGCAATGGGGACGTGTCCCCTTGTATTTACGGACCTCTGGCGAGTCTCTTTCCCAGTCTCTGCCGCCACCAAAGCCCCACTTCCCTCTCCCTCTCCGCGTGTCTCCCTGTGTCTCTCGCACATTCTTTACCTCCCCCCACTCTCTCTCACTCGCACACACAGACCCGTCCGTGTGCACCCCCACTTGGAGTGGCCACCCGTCGTCCGTCGCGCCTCGTGAGTCCAGCCCATGGCGGCACTTTTCACGGAGCTGAATGAGACCGGCAGAATGTCCTGCGTGGCACGCGGGGCCGTGCTGCTCTGTGAGTGTCGCGCCCCTTCTGTCTCGCGGGCAGAGTGGGTCATGGTCCCGTAGGTCACGCTTACGGTCACTTCACACCCTCTTCCTATGCCGTGGCCATGGCCTGCCCTCTCCTGCTGCCTAGAAACCAGGCCTGGGATGTGAGCCTGCCCGAGAGACGCGAGAATCGAGTGCCACGATCCCGGGACAAGCTCCACAAAGGGTACAGAGCAGCGCCCCTCGGCCTGATGCCCGTGAGACGCCCCAGCCCCACGGCGCTCAGCACCCCACTTCCCCCGACCAGTGCCGGGGGGAACGTCCAGGGCCCGGGCCTGGGCCCCAGCCATTTGCACAGCTCCCCTGGTGGATCCGCGTGCGGGCAAGGCGATGAAGGGGCACTCAGAGGAGTGTCTTGTGACAGCTGTGACATGGGTGGCTTTCTTGTCCCCTTCCCTCGAGCGCAGTGGCTCGAGGTTGGGGCCTGTGCTCTCTTGGAGACCTCACCTTCTGCCCTTCCCTGTTGCCTTCTGAGAGCCCCACCGCCCCACACCTGCTGGATTTCTCTCCTCCCCTCGAAGGTGGGGTTGTCGCTTGGGCTCCATGCACTCCGGGCCCGTGCGGTCCTCCCCAGCTTACATTTCAGCCTCCCTCCCCCGCTTTGCCGAAATGACGTTTTCCATCCGTTACTAAAGGGTGAGGTGGCGCCTTCCTGAGAACTTGGGGTCCTGGGGATTTTCCATGTGGATCCTTCCCCCGGATGTCCTAGGATGCTCACAGAGTAGCTGCTTCCAGAAGAACGTCACTAGCCAGGTGCGGGTGTCAGGACCACGGCGGGCGTGAGCGCCGTGTGGTTGTGGCGGTGGATGCCAGCAGGCGGCGCTGTCCTCCGGGCGCAGACGGAGTGGGGCCGTGGGGATGTGGTGCTTTCTCTCCAGCAGGACTGAGGAGAAGCACTGGCTGTTCTGACTTTTTGAAAACCCATTAACTGCAAAGGCTCCTGTTTCCGTGGTGGAGGGGTCAGCAGCTCTTACACAGGAGGAGCGAGGGATTCCTTTTCAGCACTAACCTCACCAACCCTTCTCTGTAGTTCTTTGAAATACAGTTGCCCTCAATTTGTCTAGTAGCTGTGTTCCTGGGAGGCTGCCCACACTCTAGAGCTTGTTTAAAGGGCACCCAAGAAAGCTCTCTTACTGGAAAAAGAAATTGCTTTATCTCTCGAACAGCGAAAAAAATATGTATATGTATATATATATATATATATATATATATATATATATACACACACATACACATATTTTATTTGCAAGATTTTATTTACTTATTTGCAAGAAAGAGAGAGCATAGCCAGGGAGAGCGGCAGGCCAAGGAAGAGGGAGAAGCAGGCTCCCCATTGAACAGGGAGCCCCATGCAGGGCTTGATTCCGGAACTCTGGGATCATGACCTGGGCCAAAGGCAGATGCTTAACTGACTGAGTCACCCAGGAACCTCATGAATTTATATATCTAATTCAAATAAAGGTTTAGCTGCTCTAAGACATGAGAAGCGTTTGATAAATGGGAGAACGGCTCTACATGTCTACCTCAGAGGAAGACCCCATGGCCCTGTCCACCAGACAGCAGGCTTCTGGGGCTGCACAGCCCCCAGGGCCACTCTAGAGCCTCTCCTGGGCCATGGCCTTCAATGGGCCATGGGGCTGAGCAATGGCTTCTGGACAGGGGGAGCCTATCTGCCACAGGAGAGGAAGGGAATGGTGGCCCGTGTGTGCTTTGTCCTGGCAGGTCCCCCGGGCTTATGCCTTATGTCATCAATCCCCACAGCAAGGCAGCTGAGTCATGGTTCCCCAGATGAGAAAACTCAGGGAGAGTGAAGTTTAAGAACGTGCACCGCTCTGATTCCATGGCCAATCTTGCCTTTGAGGTTTGTTTTCCCCACCTGGGACTCTTTGTCTCCTTTTCTAACTAGTCCCTTTTCCTGTTGATGGCCAAGCGATCGATCCTGTCTCAGGCTAGGATGGAGAATGAGAGGACACGTAAGCTGCTTCAACTATTAGTCAGTAGTCTGCAGGTGGCCCTCATGGGTCTTGGCTTGAAACCTCCCTTTGTGGAACAAAGCAGAACCCCAAAATATGCCAGCTACCATGAAAAGCTTTATAAAATCAGGAATTTCGGTGAGCCCTGGTGGCCTTGGTCTCTATCACTAGCCATAAACAAAGTATAACACAAACTAATTGATTGAGCACTCCATCCTTGGTGCCCCAAATGCATCGCGTCATGTACTCACGGATGTCTTATGATTCCCATTTTCCAGATGAGGAAATGGGAGCAGAGAGATGGAAGTGACTTGCCTGAATCCAGACTCTGCAGCTCTACATTTGGCTCTCCTAACTTCTCTACCCAGAGTCCCTAGCCACCCCGAGGGCTCCCTAAATGCCATACAGTATGCTGGATGTGAGAGATATAATGACCTTAACCTTGGCCCTAGAGCAATTTATGGTGTGGTAGGATGGACAGAGTCATACTTGCAAACGAAGGAGGTTGACAAAATGACATAGGTGTGCACACTGCCATGGGAGGGCCGGACGCAGAACTCTCGACTTATGCTGGGCTTATCCCGGAAACCTTTCTGGAGGCAATGTTATTTTAAGCTAAACCTTGAAGCATTAGCCAGAGTAAGAAGGTGGGGAGGGGGTGTCAGGGCCTGAAGAGTAGACCCACAGAAGCTTATGCTGGGAACTGTTAACCTTCTCTATTCTTGGAGCTTGCATATGGGGGTGAAGGGGGCAGCTCCCGTCACAGAGGTGGTCCACACTCTGATCTCAGAAGGCCAGAGACAGGATGCCTCTTCAGGGTCTCAGGATATAGCCAACACCGGAGCTTTTGTGCAGCAGCAGAACATGGTAAGGCTCAACTTTTACCAAAACTTTTCTGGTGGAATACTAGAAAGGAGGTCGGAGGGGGTGGCTACAAAGGGAGGCATGGTCCCCAGCCAGCTCTGAGCCCATTTTAAACATCTAGGCCAAGGATGATGTGGCCTGGGTGGTGAACAGTAAGTGTGGAGGAAAGGAATGGTGGATTTGGTGAATATCAAGGAGGCGAAGTGAACAAGATGGGATGTGGGAGGTGAAGGAGGGGGCGGAGCCATGGACAACAGCCTCACATTTCTTGCTTGGGCGATGCGGAAGGAGGCAGCTGTAAAGAGGGTGCGACACAGTTGGATCTGGGGCCCGGGTGAGGAAGGGGGATGCTGAGTGAAGTTTTAGGCCATGTGGGTGAGCAGTGGAACATCAGCATCGTTGTCCAGGGAGGGCAAAGGATGCCACAGTCGGGAGATGGAGGAACGCGGCGAGAGGCGTGCCAGGAAAGCTGAGAAGGGGGTGGTAGAAGCACCCCGCGAGGTCGGCCACATGGGGTTGAGAGGTGTCATGGCTCCCCAGGGAATTACTGTCACTTGGAACATGAAACAGTAGCAGAACTTCTAGATGTTACAAAAAAGAAAAAAAAGAAAGAAAGAAAGACAGGGAGGGAGGAAGGAAGGAACTTACTTCAGTAAAACATCAATTAAAATTTCATTACTCTGGAAATTTGCAATGGTTCAAATGGATTCTGCTGAATTTTAACCTTCATGGTGGCAACACGGGGTCTGAAGAGTAACTAAATAGGACGGGCGGGCCCCAAGTGAAGGTTCTAAGCTACAATGTCAGGTTCATCTGATGCTTGCACGGGTCACGCGAGACTGGGGTCCGGAGCCGGCCCAAAGCGGTAGGGCCCATCAATGGCTGAGTCCAGGGCAGGGCCCAGCACAGCCAAGAGGTGATAAATGAGGAAGTAAAGACAGCACGCCGTGTTTCATGTCGATAAGCAACTGTTGAAGCTTTCTGAGCTCCTCTGCACTGTGGGCCATGGACCGAAGGCCCTTGCCAGGGGAGAGGGGACCACTTCATGCTGTGGGCCAGGTTGTGGGCAAGAGCCTGCTGGCCAGTGATGGCCATGCAGGCATGACCTTCTGTCATGGAAGAAAAGAAGGGACATGACTGGAAGAGATTTTCAAGAAAATGAAGAAGAAAGTCACCAGTGTGGAGTGGGTACTGGGGACAGGACAGCCAAAGCCAGCCCTTGACCCTGTGCACCCTGTAAGGCATCATGTCATTCCAGCTCAGGCTGGTCACCAATGGCCAGAACAATGACAGAGTCAAGGAGGGGTATCCCCTGCCGGGTGCTTGATGCATTTTGAAAAGATTCGCATTGAAAAAAGTGGCAGTAAAAAGGTCTCAGAGCTTAAAGAATGAGCCCTCGATTTCAGCGGCTCTCTCACTGCCTGCCTCGGCTCATTCCCCAGCCACACAAAGAAAACACATTGTTCTCATCCACCCTCAAGGACCTCAGAAGTACCCATTCACTTACGCTGATAGCTCTTACCAATAATGCTATTCCAGTATTAACAAGATTCCCCCAAGGACTTCGGCCAGGTAAGGCCTTGTTAGCTGGTTTGCATCGGTCTGGTACTTGAGATCATGAAGCCGCATTCAAACAAACATCACTTGTTAACAACCAACTTTGCACTCTGTACACTGGCCTCACCTCAAGGAAGACTGAATTCCTGAGGGCATTTCCATGGTCTCCATTGCCATTGTGGCTGCCTGAGGGACTGATACCTGCGGACAACCTGTAATCAGGGGATGAGTGTTTGCTTTGTGAGGACAGTGGTTGGGTCCTTGACTGCTTCTCTGGCACCGGTACCCTGCCCCGCTCCTGGAGGAGGAAACCATCATCAGGAACCTGGTCTCCTAATTCTGAGCTCACAGGTCATTCATTGGACCACGTGTGCCCTGAATGTCCCCTCTACTCATGGAGAAGATTAAGATGAGATAGTAGAAGGCACACTGCTCTGTCATTCAGAGATCTGGTGGAGAAGACTGGGCCGCGGTGGTGGAGGTGGTCTGGGGGCAACAGCTACAGTGCTGGGGCCAGTCCAGCGCCACCACCGTGGAGCAGCTTTTCCTCAATCGTGCAGGCCCTGCAGGGCCAGGGGCAGGAGGGTGGGAGTCCAGAGCAGAGCGGCTGCTGTCGTGTGATTTTATACACACACACACACGCATGCACGCACGCACGCACACACACCCTGGTCCTCTTTGTGTGATTTTGTGTGAATTAAGAGGCTGTGGCCAAATATAATTTGGGAGAGAATTTGTGAGGACCAAGCCAAAGGCCTGGGGAGGCCTATTCAGGGCAAATCACTTGGAAGAAGGGATTCCGGATTCAAAGAAGTAAGACATGGCTTGATGAGGCTCCAAGGAAAATTCTGACCGTAAAAAGAAACTTGGGAGAGTCAGATAGGTCGGGTCCAAAGGGAAGTGAGGATGTAGAAAAAGGAAATAACGAATCAAAGAAGTCAGGCCCCATTGGGAATTGGAGATATGTTACCAGAGATATATCACTGACCAAAGATGGGAAGGAACTATTGAGTTCTAGGACGCTTTGCTGGAGCCCACAGTTGGTTCCCAATTTCTATCTGGAGTTCAATTATTTTTTTTTAAAAAAGATAACAGCATAAAGCTCAATAAATGAGATAAAATCCATATACTGTACAATTAAACCATTTAAAGTATACAATTACTTTTTTTTATTTTAAGTATGGTCACAGGGTTGGACAATCCTCACCGCCACAATCGATTTCACAATATTTCCATCACCTACCTGGAGCTACTGACTCTACAAAGTAGATGGAGAAACTGGGAGTAGAGGAACCAAGGTGACAAAAGAGCACGAGAGGAGATGGGACTCTTGAGTCCAAGGGAAGGAGGCTGCGGAAAGATCTGGTATTTAAATAGGGAACTGCTAGGAGGAGGAGATTCAGCCGTTGTTTCCATTAAGGACCAACTAAAAAACTAGGCTCAAGCACATCAAGAAGGACTGAGGTAAAACACAAGGAAGAAAAACCATACCCAACTTCCTGGCAATATTTGTGAACTCCTGGGTTATGCTGCCCTTGCAAATAAGGCTGATGAATGCCATCATGGGGGGGGGCAGGGTTCGAGTAACGGGTCCTTCCAGCTTCATGGTGCTGGTAAAATATGAGGCATCCCTTCAGAACTGGCTGAGTGCCTGCCCTTTCTGTGAAGTGGACTAGGTTTGCTGAACCTGGTTTTCTCGAGAGAAGTTTCTAGAGGGCCCTGTTACATGCTAGATGAGTGATGGCCCTTTAGACGGATGGATGAAGTTTCCAAATGATAGTTTCCCGGTCAGATCAAGCACGTGGTGATAAGCCAGAAGGTATGAGTGGGGTACCAGAGACCACAGCTACAGCTCTCTCTTCCTGTCTCTTGATTTAATTCATTCTTCAGAGTTTTTGAGCTCTTGCTGGGGAACAGGTACAGGAAGACAAACCCTGGGAATAAAGCAGTGGTTCTCAACCAGGGGTGACTTTGCTTCCCAGGGGGCTCTTGGCAAAGCCTGTGGACATTTTTATCGTCCCAGCGGGGGTAATGGGGGGCAGGCGGGAGGGATGCTGCTGGCATCTCATGGGAAAGACCAGAGGTGCTGCTAAACATTGTACAGTGCCCAGGACAGCACCCTACAACAGAGAATCCAGAGAATCCAGCCAAAGTGGAGAAACCTTGAGGTCAAGAAATAGGGTTCGGTCCCTGTTTTCAAAGAATTAAGTCTGATCATTGTAGTGTTTCTTAATATGGCTTGAAATGTGACCTAATGAAAACTTCTGCATTTACAGAAACTCTCCAAGTTCCTTATTTGAAACGATTATATATAAAACTGAATTCCCAGTACCGTTGGGGACTGAGAGCATGGGGACTGCTGGTGTAAAGGGGTTTGTCACATTCTTACTAATTGACTGGGTTATCAAACCTTAGACTTAAAAAAATTATTTAGCAGGGGGAGGACCATTTCCAGGTGACCTGCCGTCTTTATCAAGCAGAGTGAGCACTTTTGAGTGTATATCCAGAACCTAGCTGGACAGAAGATAACCTACAAGTTGGGTTAATACAGTAAATCTCACGAGTTCATCTCCTTTAACTTGAACTTGTTCCTCGTTCGTGCAGTTTCGGCAGGGCATTGCTACAATCTCACTTTGCTTAGAAATCCCCTGGTCTCATAACAGCTGCAGATGGATTATTAGCAATGGTTTGGAACTAGTTCTTTCAGCACTCATATATGCTACTTACTATAAAATCAACCAATACGTTAATTAAAATAAATACCAATTTATTAAAATGGCACCCTCAGGACCTCAAACACACCCTATTTTGTTTCACTGATGTGGGAGGTCAGTTATTTGACCTGGTGGTAGTGAGCTGTTCTGGAAAATTGCCTTTTTTATTTAATGAGGAGTAAAGTCGGCCAGAATGACCTCTAACGCTTTTTTCCCTGCTGTTAAAGTTTTCAGCTTAGCAGCTTTTGAGTGTGGGTTTTAAAGGCCTGGCATTGCCACCCTTCAGCTTGAAATCACTCCTTTATAATTGTACCGAGTGCTCTGGGCATTCCAGTTAATTGGAATGGTTTCAAAAATAATTGAAAAAAATTCTGTAATTCAGACTCGTCACTAATTCATACTGGTTCTTGCCCCCAAAGGATCCAAATTCCTGTGGGTTCATTAGGCTTCAAACCCAATATTTAAGAATCATTGCAAAGTACATATTTTTTAAGTTGTTGATGCTTAAAAACTGAAAACAGAAAACTCTTCTGAGCCTCAATTTCCTCACTTATAAAATGGAATCTAAATCCTTTCCTGCTCTATTAATTATGGTATTTATGAAGATAATCACTGTATTGACATACCCTCTCAGTAATTGGCTACCATTCCCTCCCTCCGTTCCTTCTTACTCTCCTTCCCTCCCTCCCTCCTTCCTTCCATCTACCCCCCCCTTCCCTCCTTTTGTTTGGAGTTTTCACCCACAGACAAACGGTTTTCATGCTTAAAATACGAGACTTTTGCATCTGAATCTAAACAAATCTTTGACCTCTCTTTAGAATTTTCTACTCACTGTCAAGGACCTCCTTGGTTAGGATAGTAACTGTATCATCTTTAAGTCTCTCATTTCCCATCCAGTTTTTATTTTGCCAGGAGGATAACTACCCCCAAATATGGATCTTTGTGATTTGTTCCAATTTTTTATCATTTCTGAACTGAAGCCAGCTGAAGCCATCTTGACAAGTCTGAGCAAATATCAACATTCCTGGGGACTAAACTTGTTTCCTAAAAGACTCTGAAAAGCTATTCTTTTGGCTGGTTGGCCCAAACTTTTTTTTTTTTTTTTAGAAGAAATGGGAAATTAAGTCACGAGAAGGAGTCTGATACAAATCCTGCTGAAACCTGCAAGCAGGTGAGCTGGAGACAGCTGTGGGGGGGGGGCGAGTAAGTGACCGCAGCTCTCTGAATCAAGCAGAAAAATGAAGGGAGCTGACTTGGCCAGTGGCCCCCTCCATGACCCTGGTGGGGGTCACATGCCTCAGGCTAGGAACTGTGGTTCCAGGCTGATAACTCTTACATCAGATTGTGTGAAAGGCTGTAAACATCCGAGTGGGAAGGCAGCAGGGAACTGAACCACCAGGGAACCCTAGGCTCATACTGGCCACAGCAACAAGCCCTTTGTTCTCATCCCCCGGCCTGCGGGCAGCCAAGTGGATTCCAGTTTCCATCACAGGCTGGAAATGGGGGCAGGCAGAGGGTGTCGCTGTCCCCCTAGCACTACCCTGAGCCTGGTCACTAGACAACACTCTGTGCAGGCCTCTCAGACCTCAGGAGGCAGGCCTTTCCATGCCACGGCGCCTCTCCCTAAAGCCCCCCCAGTCATGCCCTGTATGTCACTTGGCTTCAAGCACCTGCTCCTTCTATAGGCCAGACTGAGAATTCTGTTCTCTTGGAGCCAGGGTAGTAGCAGCTCCTGCCAGCACGCTGGGAAGACAGGGGCAGCGCAAGCAACCGCGAACACGGGGAGCAGAGACATCAGCAAGTCCCTGGGCACATTTGGATTGTCGTTTCCGAGACCAGAACACACAGGCTCAGGAAACATGGCCAGAAACCCAGCATGGCAGTACAAGTGGGGAAAAGGAGCACCCCGTGTGCAGGCCAAAGGGACGGGGTGTAGCCAGGGCTACGAACAGGACCAGTCAAGCCCGGCGAGCAGCATCTATTTGCCCCTTACACCACGGTGCGCTTGGGAAAGTCAAGTTTAACAGCACGGGAAAAGAGCAGGAAAAACAAAACCCATTCCGGGGGTAGAGCCCAGGACCCGCTGAAACAGTAACCCTATCCACGGCGAGCCTGGTAATAAAAGAACAGTCTCGCAACTGCTTTTCCTCCTGTTCGTGTTCGCAGTAACAGCTGGATACATGCTAATTGCAAAGACGTGCAGGCACGCCGTAAGCCGTCTCTCGCCAGCATGGCTTCAGACCCAAGTGTGATGTGGCACCTAGCAGGTCTATTTCTAGCGTACACTCACGGTTCCTGATTTGAGTGGGATGCTCTGTGCTGTCACAGAAGAGCAGCGTGCTGGTCCCTTCTTCCAGCGCCTCGCTTCCACGCAATGAGAAATAGCTCAGACAGGGGTGTCTGGCCTCGTCACCACTGACATTTGGGCCGGATCACCTGCTGTGGTCAGGGGAGGAGGCAGGGGGGGGTCCCCATGCCTGTGAGCTATTTAGCCACGTCCCAGGTCTCTACCCACCAGATGCTGGTAGCATCCCACCCCCGCCAGCTGTGACAACCAAAAGTGTCTCCGGGCATTGCCGGATGTTCCTTGGGGAGGCACCACACCCCCAGCTGAAAACCACTGGGCTACACTAACAAGGGGCCACTCTCTCTTCCCTTCCTGACCCCATTCCCGAGTGTCTCTGCCCCAGGCCAGGAACATTTCTGGGCCATCTCCTGATCCACCAGCAAAGGACTTACCTCTCGTTCTGAGTGGTCTTCAGTATTACCTTCGACTTGCAAGACTTTCAGTCATTCAGAACAATTCTCGTACTGCCTTTGAAAAGAAGATCCTTTCCAGCTAAATTCTGGGAGGGGGTGGGGAGGAAGCAGGCAAATTTTCCTTTCAGACACATTTGTCTGTTTTAGTCTACAGAAGGCTCAGACACAGAATTCTCCACACCCAGGGCCCGCGTGAACTTGAAGGGACCCGTGAACTTGGAAGGGACCCCGGGTGCTCGAAACTCACGTCCCCACCCCTTCTCTGTGCCAAATTTTTACAAACGAAGAAACCAAGGTTCTGAGGGGGAAGTGACTTGCTCTGGGTCATACATAGTGCCCATTTATGGGGGCACAGAGCAATATAATTCTTCTCTGCCCGACATGCCCGAAGAGCTCAGGTCTCAAAGCCCAGAGAACTTGTCGTTTTATGAGCAACGTGCTTCCTGAGCCAAACCACACCAGTTAAGGAATGCAAATTTTAAAAAAATGATAGAATGCTGCAACCAATTAGTGCAAACAAACATTTATTGTGAAATAGTCATCCTACCCTTTATCAGGTATTACATCATCAAAGCACTTTGTGGCAATGAAAATAGCTTTTTTTTTTACCCCTCTGATTCACCCAATATTCCATTAAAGCTGCAAAAAATGTGCAATCTGCTTGAAAAATAGGTTGCTCTTATTTACTCATTTGTGAAAAGTCAAAAATTAAAAAAGAAAACGATACTAGCTTACAGGGCCTCTAGAGTCAATTTACTTTCCCGCTTCCCAACTACTCCCCAAAATAATTAACAAAGATAATTTGCTTTAAAGGCCTTTTTATAAAACCAATGCACCTTTCCCCATATTATAATCATAAAAATCTTAAAAAGCCATTATTTACTTTCTTGGAAAAAAGGTGGCCAGCCGTTGTTTTTTGATGGGGAGCATGTGTATTTCCTGGGAGTTCACTTTCTTTAACTTTATGCTCCGGTTTTTGACAGGTTTCCGCAGGGGCTCGGTGCTTCCCATGGGCTCTTCCCCTTGGCTGTTGATGTCATAGCCCTGAAGCACCGAGTCTTCTCTTTTGAAGGAGAAGTTCTTGGTGGACACGCCCGAGAGGCCTTTGATCTTGCCGCAGAAGATGGCAGGAACCGCGTCTTCCACCGAGACAATCACCTTGGCCGCCTGGGACTCGCTCACCATCTCGATGTGATTTTCAGCCTTGACCTCGCTGCCGGCTTGGCTGGGCTGGCTGGGCAGCTGGGGGGGGTGGCTGCCGCCCACGTGGCTATCCATCAGAGCCGAAGCCCCCGGGGCCGTGGCGGGGGCAAAGGACACTTCCACGCCACCGGGAAGTTTCTCCATCGCGGCGTGACCCGGGCTGCCCACGGACCCGCTGCTGTCATACAGTGTCTCAGCGGGAGGCTCGGCTTTCCGGTGGGCTGTCAGCGACAGGTCTAGGGCCGCATCTTCCTGGCAGACGGGGGGACTGACTTCGCCGGCCTTAAGCCAAGGTACCGACTTCATGGAGAGGTCCAGGGCCTCGTTGTCGCTCCCCATCTTGATGACCGTGCGGCGGCTGAGCTGAAAGTACTCGCTCGGCTGCAGGATATCGAAGGGCTTCCGCTCCTCCTTCTCCAGAGGGGGCTGGGCACCTTTGAAGGGGTGCGCGCCAAAGGAAGGCGGTGGCTTGGGGCAAGCGGAGCTGAGCTTGGATTCGGGACTGTGAGGCACCGGGATGGGGATGGGGATGGGCACCGGCACGGGCAACGGGACGATCACTGGGTAGGGCACCAAGAGGGTGGCTGGAGGGACCAGCGGGGACAGCGGGGAGTTGAAGGCCTGGGGGGGCATTGGGGCATATCCAGGAGGAGGCTGGCAGGGTGGGGGGCCGAGCGCGCCCTGAGAAGGGAACAGATTCTGGAGCACGGCTTCGAATGGCAAGGTGGGCTCCTGCGGCTGGTTGGGGATGCGCAGGTCCAGGAGCTGGGGCTGCGCCTCAGGGTCCTCGGCTCCCTGGAATAGGTTGTTGTGGATGGCACTGGAGGAGCACGGGGCCTCCTGCGGCAGGACCAGAGGGGAGTTGAGGTGCTGGAAGACGTGCTGCTCCAGCACCACGGGCAGCTGCACGGGGCCCTGCGTGGTCATGACATAGGCGGCGTTGCCATTAGGCTGGAGCTCAGGCGCGGAGCTTCCCTCCACCTGCATGTGAATGGGCATCACCACTGGGCTCTCCCCGAGGCACAGGGGCTGCAGCACGGTGGCTGCTACCTTCAGAGCCATGCCGCTCTGGGACTCGGCTGGGGGGTTCAGGATGGACGGGGCCGGCACGGTCACCAGGGCCTTCTTTACCAGGTCAGTGGAGTTGATGTTCCAGGCCTCGGTGGTGATGAGCTGGGCCATGCCATTCTCCAGTCTGTTACTGGCCAAGGCGGGAGTGGACTCAGTCATGTCCACGGAGAGGTTCTGGGACCGCAGATCGTCCATCACTCGGCTCTGATGCCACCGGGCCTGCAACACAGAACACGCCACGTGAGTCTTCTGTCGGAGACTATTTAGAACGGCCTGACATGCTCCCTGTCCGCATCTCTGAAAAGTTTCCGCATCTCAGTGAACCGAGGAGCACACCCATCTCTCTATGTACACACACGCGTTATAGATACTAACCGCTACAGACAAAGACACCCACGTGGTCAGCTGTGCACGCAGAGGCCCAATTTAACAGACGATTAAGCTATAAACACAGATGATGTAAGGACTAAACAGCCAAGAGAGGTTAAACAGAGTGTTTTTAAGCCTAATACTCAGCTTATAGGGTTAGCTTTCGCCAAACACCAAGTTGCATTCTACACTGCTATACTGGGCGGTTAGGGTATGTGGACATTTGACCTGTTTGGATTCAAATGGGAGGCAAAGACTGACTTTACTTCGAGAACAAAATAAAATCCTGTCACATTAGAACGTTCTTTTTTGTTTTAATTAACATATAACGGGTTCTTGGTTTCAGAAGTACAGGTCTGCGATTCATCGGTCTTACAGAATACCCCGTGCTCTTTACATCACAAGCCCTCCTTAACGCCCATTATTAGAACAGTCGAAGAAAACGGAAAAGGGCCATCCCAGGTATGGAAAACAGTGTAAGAACTCTTTGTAGCAATAATTCTCCCCCCAGTTGGCTTGGTGAGAAGAGCAGCGGCGCATCTCCAAAGGGTCCCCACAGCTGCCTCACGGACTCTCTCTGAAAAACGCCATCCCTTTTCCTCCCCATCATAGGAAAACCCTCTCCACGGAGCTGGGCCGACATGGGAAAATTGCATGAATGTCCATTGGGCCTAGGGTTGCTTTCCTTAATCAGCTCATCTGTGCGACCTGTGACCTCTCCTAACTTCCACTGTCACGAGGGGATGTTACTGATTGTAGGGCTGGAGACATAGAAGACTTGTTGGAAATGAACATCCTCAAAGGTGAGCTACTCTTTCCTGATCTCGTCGGCACCTCTGGCCACTTCCTCAGAGGCCGAAGGAACCCAGTGCGGGTGCTTCCTGGAGGAAGCAGGGCTGCCACCGAGAGATGGCTCTCCATGGAAACGCGTCCATATTTAGCCTCGTTGCCATGGAGAAGGCAGGCACCATGTCTAACTCAGGGATCTGCACAGCCCTGGAGTCTGGTTGGGCTTGATAATAATTCAATAATCCTCAGGCTCGCCAGGCAGGCATTGGGGAGCTCTGATTCTTGGCCTCACCTGTTGGAGCTGTCTAGACTTTAGTCCTGGAGTCACCTCACGTCCTCTCCTCACCCCCAAATCACCAACACATCGGCCCCAACAAGGAGGAGAGGCAGCCCAGCAGGTCATGGGAGTGGGAATAAACACATGAGGTCCCACTTACGGGAAGGCAGCTCTAACCAACAAACAAAGGTGTGATATTTCCAGATAATCAAAATGCATCAAATGCATAGAACAAGCAGTTTCTCTGAAGCAGGAGGTCGGGAGGGCGAGGGGTCGTAGAGGGTTACACTGTGGGGCCTCTGAGGGGAAGCTCCAGAGCCCGACTTCCTAGAACCAGGGTGTCCTCCGAAAACCAGGAGATGACCCAATGTGCAGGACAATAATTCCTTTAGGGCAGAGTATGGAGGCAGCCCACCCCAGGGAAGCTGAGATGGCTTGTCCTAACTGAAGGGCCTGGTTTTTCCCGAGGGGAATCCTCCCTTATTTATTAGCCCACCAAACATCATACCCCCAAGACACCATCGGTTCCCTCCTTCCTGAAGGCACGCGTGCCTTCACGCACTCATTCGATTAGTGAATTGGAGTTGCCTTGACGGCCATCAGAAGCCACTGTGGTGGCTGGCCACGGGCGTCTTCTCTTACTGTTGCTGTCTGGGCATCTGCTGCGGCGATGAGCCAGGCCTCTGCCAAGAATGCTGAGCACTTCCGTGCATTACTTCATGTAACCCTCAGAACAACCCTATTAGAGGGGTCCTAGGATTATGCCCACTTTACTGATGAGAAAATGGATCCCCTAGGAATATTAGATGATAGGATAAGGGACGCTGAGGCTGAGATTAGAGTTCAGGGTTAATCCCAGGCTGCTTCTCCCAGTGGGAGCTGTGAGGGCCACGCTCCATCATGTATGGGGTTTCCCGGCAGGAAGAGTCCTCGACAGCCGTCCCTTCAACACTGAGTGCCTGCGCCTGCCCAGCCGTGTAAAAGAGAGCACTGGAGTGTAAGATTTCCTCAAAGTGGTGGCCAGGTCCTTCCCAGAAAACCACTGTACTATTTGCTTATTCTCTTTTGTCTACCAGGGCCCTCCTCTGTCCCTCTCACCAGGCAAGGAGCTGAAGGGTCATCAGAGTCCCTATCTTTGGGGAAGACAGCCCAAAGCCCTATTACTGGAGGGCAAGAGGGCTGGCATCCCCTATGCTTCAACCTTCCTGAGACAGCAGGCATGGGGGTGGGAGGGCAGCTCAGCACCCATGAGTTACAGGGGGGCCCTTGGATTAGCTGCGGACTCAAGTCTGTGGGAGCAGGGCTGGGGCAAAGGGGAGAGGAGGCACGGGCCCAATCCCGCTTTCATGTCCTCCTACACCAGAGCTTTGGACCCGCTTGACTATTCAGCCATAGTGGGCCTCGTGAGCACCCCCAGTCCCTTCCCTCTAGCGGCACTGGGCTGCTGAGATGAGACTTGCCTTTGGCTACACTGGCAAAGAAACAACTAACCCTGCCTTCCCCGTGCACCCTCCTGTCTTCCAGGAAGTTTCTTCTCTTTTTCCCTACTCTCCCTCCCCTGTTGTTCATCCCCCACCGCTGGGAGCCCCCAGTGCCAGCACAGAGAGGGGCGCTGCTACCAGAGCCGGGGCGGGAGGCCCTAGCGATGCTCTGCAAAGACCACCCAGCTCGTGAGAGGAGGGTTCAAAGGGCAGGTCTCTGTCCCCTCAGGCCTCAGGATGAGTGAGAAGCAAGCTGGCAAGAGAGAAGGCGTCCTCCCTGCTGACGAGCAGGGGGAGGCAGGTGTACTAGGGACCTCTTCAAATTGAAAGGAATCACAGAAGCCACCAACCAGCCCTCAAGTGGACAGGTGGGAGTTCTTCAGAGGTGACATCGAACACTTTGTTCAGGTTTTTTCCAAACATCTTTTGCAAATGGGTTTCAATGAGGTCATCCATCAGTCTCTGTCTCGCCTATGCCCATCATGACCCAGGGGTAAGGGGAGGTCTGTAAATGCAGTGTTGCTGGACGGGGAGTGGGCAGCTTGGATGTGTGGGTCACTCTCAGTCTCTTGGCCGTGGGTCAGCTGCTGGAGCTGGAGGGCTTAAGTTCACCCCAGTACAGGTCACATGCTCCCTAGGTGGAGACTCTGGGGAAAAGTCTCAGGGCCCAGGGCAAATGAGGAGGTGAGGAGAGGCTGTCTGAGGCAGTAGTTAGGCTCAGAGAGCTGTGAGGGTCACAGAATTGTCATCTGGACCCCTCATCTAGCTATCACCAAGATCTAAGTATACCAGAAGCAGGTTCTCCCTAGGATCTGTGTCTCAGCCTGAGCCCTCTTGGGCCTTGGTCCTCACCTAGCCAATTCCCGCTCATTCATCAGTCTTTGGGGTGATCTCTCTCCCACATCACTGAGGTCCTACAGCACTCCAACTTGCCCTTGTCTGGTCCTGAGTGCCCCCCTCCCCCAACCCATACTGGGATTGCCTAGTCACTCGTTTCTTCAGGAGTGAAGGACTGCCTCATCTTTCTCTGTCTGGTGAATAGTAGGGGCACACGAATGAGCAGGACTTCCCAAGTCTCACTTCTCTTGCCCAACCTCTGGTTGCCGGCTCGCCATATACATGATCACAGCATGTCAAGGCTCGCAAGGGTGGTCAAGCCCCTTTCTCCATTCTCTTCCTGACTCTTTTCACAGATGAGGAAACTGTGACCCAGAAAGTCTGACCCAAACTTCCCCAAGACCAGTGATTACAAAAGTCACCATGCTCTTGCTGTGAGAAAAGTGGAGGGTCAGGCCTCAGCAGGACCATAGAGGGTAACACGACAGCCAGGCCCCTACACCAGCCAGTGGCATGAGGAGGAGTCCACCCCAGGTTCCTGTGTTTCTCTGGAACTCCCAGAAAAGAAAAGTGAAGTAAAGCCTGCTATGTGCTTCTTTCCTTCTAAGGAGGTACATTCAGGAGTAAGCTGACCTGGGGCCTAACTCCCAGGCAGTCAGTTAGGGACTTAGCCCACATCTGGCACCTACCAGGTGCTGCTGCAAGCCATGCCTGCCTCTCAGGCCTCCTGCTTCCAGACTGTTGCTCTCGTGTCACTCTGTGGGCCTCCTTACAGACAGACATTTCTATAATGAGGATTTGTTTATGGCTCAATTTATTTTTTTTAAGATTTTTTATTTGTTTATTTGACAGAGATCACAAGTAGGCAGAGAGGCAGGCAGAGAGAGAGAGGAGGAAGCAGGCTCCCCGCTGAGCAGAGAGCCCAATGCAGGGCTCGATCGCAGGACCCTGAGATCATGACCTGAGCTGAAGGCAGAGGCTTAACCCACTGAGCCACCCAGGTGCCCCTGTTTACAGCTTATTTTAAAAAGCAAAAACACTTGAACACTCAGATTATTTAGACTAGTCTCTAGGTCCTAAAGTCCATCTAATTTCCTCATCATGGGCATTTATCACTAAGTCAATCTCTCTCTCTCTCTCTCTCTCTCTCTCACACACACACACACACACACACACTCCCAGAGAGCCAAATCCCCTCACCTCAATGCTCTCTGCCACATCCCAAATGATGCCATGGGGCCCCCTGAAGAGCCTGCAACTCAAAGTAAAAGAACTTCAAAATGTGGTTGTGAACTCCACACTGACCCAAGAGAGAGTCCTCAAGACCAGTTCGGGTACAGTCTGGTTTCTGAGCAGGGAATTTGGAAAAGGCTGTCCCTCTCAGAGGCCCAGATCATCTTCTATGGAGGGGCTTAGTTTTATTTTGAGAATTTAGAACATTTTCAGCACAGACAGCTGCCGAGATGATCACAAGGCTCTGGTCTGCAGAGCTCAGTTCCCCTCAGCAAACACTTTATAGCTGGGTACCTGGGCATGAGGAACAGAGGTTATTCAACATAGCAAAGCAACTCAAGCCAGGGACCACTGTGTGAGGTGACTGGAAGGCAAGTCCAGCCTCAGGGGAAGTGGCCTTAGTGACCCTGGGCTTGCTGGCCCTACTTCTCAGTATGCCCCCTTTAGCCCCAAGAACAGGCAGATGTGACCTGCTCTCCTCTTCCATTGAAATGAGTCATCTAGATTTTTCTATCAAGATCAATTTCTACCTCTAAAACATTCATTTAAAGAATATATCTTGATAATTCTCTTAAGATGTGTGCTTTCCCACTACAAAATATTGACAGCTTTGATTTTTATGGAGCCTGTAGGCAGCTATCAATTATTTCAGGTCAAACCTGGATCGTCTACGTCCTCCCTGCTCAAAGTGGGGTCCTTGATGCAGCTGCAGCAGCATCTCCTGGGAGCTGGCTAAAAAATGCAGGCTCTTGGGCCCCACCTCGGACCTCCGGAATCAGAATCTGCACCTTGACAGGCTCCCCCCGGGGAGGTTTGAGGACCTCATGTTAAAGTCTGACAAGTTCAGGCTTAGTGCTGCTTTGCAAACTCGGCTGCACATTAGAATCACTTGGGAGCTTTTAAAAACTACTGGTGTCTGGGTCCCTCTCCTCCTCCCCCAGACTCTGATTTAATTAGTCTGGGGCACAACTGGGGCATTGGGGTTTTAAAAAATTCCCTAGGTGATTCTAACGTGCAGTCAGGTTGGGAACTCTTAATCCAGAGGCCAAAAGACGAGGCAGCTGTTGGCCAATCTTCTTAGTGACGGATCTGGCTTTGTGCTTTACAGAAAAAAAACTAAAGCCATCAACCCAAGCTCACTCAACTTCTTCCCAGCTCTCACAATGTCCCCCAAGCTCCCCTGCCCCTGGGAAAAGGTAGCACATCTCTCCCTCTTGCAAGGCTGACTTTGCAGAGACCTCTGCTAAATATCCTGCCCCGCTAAGCATTCTCCATTCTGAGTCTATTTTCTGCTTTCCATCCAGTACTTCAACTACACCCCCAGTGACTGACTTAATTCCATGTAAAAATCACCCGTCACTTACTAGGAATTACAGGAGCAATGCATAATTTTCATCTTTAATACAACGTGGATATGGTTTCACCATTCAGGACCTGATACGCACTAAGTATCTAAGAAGTAATTCCAGCTGGGTAAAAAATGGTTTTGCTCTCCCCATAGGGTGTAATAATTGTTAGTTACTTGCCCCAGTGATTCAATTTTCTGAGCTTTAAACACCAGCACAGAGTCGATCTATTGGTGCTGTGAACATAATTACCACGTGAATGTGCTCTCAAATTAGTGAAAATACAGAGAATACACAAAATAGTCGCCCACCTTAGAGCTGACTGCCTTTTATATCCAGAGACTCACACAGCCGTCCAAAAGAAATATGACCACCCAGGTGAGCTTTGGAAATGAGTTCCCTGACATGAGACTTCATTTATGGAAACAGTGGTGGCCTCAAGGTTCAGGACTGAGTCTCCCCTTCAGTTAGATGGGCAGTGGCTCTGGGCAGCTCTGCAGAGCACAGCCTGTAAATCTCAGCTCTGATGTGCTGCTGCATAAAAAATGGTTTTGCTCTCCACACAGGGAAAAACATGGTGGAGGTGGGCAAGCAGGGCCCTGAGCATCGTTGACACCAGGGGACTCCGAGGTCTTCCTGGGAGCGAGGTAAGGTTACCATAAAACTCATTTATGTTCATTTTGCCATCTCACCCTTTTTATTCCCATTTTTCTATTTTATAGCATATGTAGTAAATCAATATAGGAAGACATATAATTGTGTGTGTGTGTGTGTGTGTGTGTGTGTTGGGAAATTGTGCAGTTTTTTCTGATAGAAGTGCAAGAATAAAAATGTTGCAACTCAGCAGGACAGATGATGGCGTTCTCAAGGCCCCGCAAAGTGTCCGGGTCCCCCTTGCCTGAACAAGTCTTGAGGTCACTGGCCCAGTTCATCTCTCCATTTTGTTATGCAGGAAGCTGAGGTTCAGAGGTGTAGAGGGCGCCTACTCCCAGAGCTCTGCTCCTCCAAAGGCACAGCCCTTCGCCCACTGCTTTGGTTTCAAAGTCCACTTGAGTCAAAGGGGTTCCTAGTTATGTCTCCAATGCAACCAGCACTGCACACTAAAGTCTGTGGGATGGTCTGATTCAACCATCAAAATGTCAAATATAGTTCGAAGGAGCTAGATTCGAAAAGATGAAGTAAGCTCCTGAGACCGTGATACCTAGTAGTCAATTGACTGAAACAGAAGAGATGAGATTCAAGACACAGAAACTCAAGGGTGCCTGGGTGGCTCAGTCATTAAGCATCTGCCTTCAGCCCAGGTCATGGGATCAAGCCCCAAATCGGGCTCCCCACTCAGCAGGGAGCCTGCTTCTCCCTTCTCCCTCTGCAGCTCCCCCTGCTTGTGCTTTCTCTCTGCCAAATAAATAAAATCTTAAAACACACACACAAACACACACATATGAAATTTTCATGACTGTGGTAAACTCATTTTATGTCCCTGGGACTTAGTTTCCTCTCTTATGACATGGGGCACTGCCCTGCTCTCATTGTGGGAAGGAAGTTAACTCAGGCCTCCCTCGAGTGAGTGGTGCCTGATGGGAAGGAGTCAAATTTAGCCTTCTGGGAATTGCTACAGGGCCATGAAACATGGGGAAGTATGAAGGAGAATTGGAAAGATGGGAAGTGCACGAAGGGTAGGTTTTCTGGGGCCACTCCCAGGACCACTGAGAAGACTCACTCCCCTGAACTCATGACCCTGAGACCATGACCTGAGCCAGAATCAAGAATCAGACACTTATTCTGCACAGCAAAGGAAACAGTCAACAAAACAAAGAGGCAACCCACAGAATGGGAGATATCTGCAAATGACACTACAGACAAAGGGCTGATATCCAAGATCGATAAAGAACTTCTCAAACTCAACACCCAAACAACAAGCAAGTCAAAAAAATGAGCAGAAGACTTGAACTGACACTTCTCCAAAGACGACATATGAATGGCTAACAGACACATGAAAAAACATTCACCATCATTAGCAATCAGGGAAATTTAAATCAAAACCACATTGAGATACCACCTTATACCAGTTAGAATGGCCAAAATTAACAAGACAGGAAACAACAAGTGTTGGAGAGGATGTGGAGAGAGGGGAACCCTCTTACACTGTTGGTGGGAATGCAAGTTGGTGCAGCTGCTTTGGAAAACAGTGTGGAGGGTCCTCAAAAATTAAAAATAGAGCTACCCTATGACCCAGCAATGGTACTACTGGGTATTTATTCCCAAAGATACAGATGTAGTGAAAATAAGGGCCACATGCACCCCAATGTTCATAGCAGCAATGTCCACAATAGCCAAACTGTGAAAAGAGCCAAGATGCCCTTCATCTGATGAATGGATAAAGAAGATGTGGTCCATATACACTATGGAATATTACTCAGCCATCAAAAGGATGAATACCCAACTTTTGCATCAACATGGATGGAACTGGAGGAGATTATGCTGAGTGAAATAAGTCAAGCAGAGAGGGTCAATTATCATATGGTTTCACTTACTTGTGGAACATGAGGAATAGCATGGAGGACACTAGGAGAAGGAAGGAAAAAATGAAGGGAGGAGAAATTGGAGCGGGAGATAAACCATGTGAGACTATGGACTCCG
This sequence comes from Neogale vison, assembly GCF_020171115.1. Taxonomy (NCBI): domain Eukaryota; kingdom Metazoa; phylum Chordata; class Mammalia; order Carnivora; family Mustelidae; genus Neogale; species Neogale vison. Next base: position 117,952,750 of record NC_058105.1, on the reverse strand, counting down.
GGAAACAAACAGGTTTTTGGAAGGGAGCGGGTGGGGGGGATGGGTGAGCCTGGTGATGGGTATTAAGGAGGGCACGAATTGCATGGAGCACTGGGTGTTATACGCAAACAATGACTCATGGAACACGACATCAAAAACTAATCATGTACTATATGGTGACTAATATAATAATAATAAAAAAAAGAATCGGACGCTTAACCAACTGAGCCACCCAGGTGCCCCTCCAGGTCATCTTTAAACCAGGCCAGGGAAGAAGTGAAGGCTGAAGGGAAGGGAGAAGGTTCGAAGATTTGTTGTTTTTTTTGTTTGTTTTGTTTTGTTTGTTTTTGGCTTCAGTCAGAGTACACTTTGTCTCTCTTGGGACTCAACTGCCCATCATCAGGCAGCATCTGTGGGTTGAAGACACAGCACTGGCAGAGAACCTACCCAGTACCAAGCATACCTACTCTGTGGTCTCTGCGGGGTCTCAGGTTAAGGCTGGGCCTCGCAGGTAAACCGTCGGTTGAAAATGAGAAATATTAAAGCTGGACAAATCTGAGGATTACAGGGAAAACTTCACGACTAGAGCCAACAGCTCAGAGGCCCAGAGGCGGCTTTCTATTGATGGCCTTTGCTGGGTTCCACTAGAGCACGGGAGGGACCTGGGAGACTGGCTGGGGAGGGCACCATGGGCTTGCCCGGTCTCCTTTCTTGCCCAGGTGGAGAGTGTCAGATGTCTTTGCATCTGTGATCTCATTTCATACTCCCAACTACATCTAGCCTGCTCACAAGGACCGATGGCGGCCCTTGGGCCACACAGGACTGGGTGAGGGCTAGAATAGGAACAAAGTGCCCCTCCATTCCTGTCTTCATTCTTTCAAAAACTATCTGAGTACCTACTGTGTGCCAGGCATATTTTCCTATTCCTCTACCCTGGTATTGTTTCCTCCACAGGGGTGTTCCCTTCTGTTGTGGCTCAATCCCCAAAGGATTAAGCAACCCATGTCCCCTCAGGGTTATCTGCTTCCAGCCGGGCTCCTTCAAGGCCCCTGTTTCCTGCAGAGGTAAAGCAGTAAGTCTCATTGAAAGAACACCAGTCGCAAGACAGCAGTGGGAAGAGATGTTAAGGCAAGGACATCTCTAAAGTAGAGAAGAAATGCTTAATTGTCCAGAAACTACAAGACAAGAAGTACCCCCTTCAAGTCTTGGTGAACCTCGGCATCCCAGGGAGAGAAATCATGAAGAACTGCTGTTGGGGTCGGGGAGGGTCAGGGAGTGTCTGGCCCCGTACTTGGTCAAGGTCACCCACCCTTCAGCTGGACACAGAAACCCCAAACACCCTCAGGTGCTGGTGTCCGAATGGCCACCTTGTGCGCGAGCGCAGGTCTCGTCCAAGGTCTCAGGCCAGTGTCCGTCATCTTCAAAAGCTATGGTGTTTGGAGAGATTTTTTTTTGGTTTTGTTTTGTTTTTGCAATAAAGAAACCTCTTCGCTATGGAACAAAGTCGGGGCCGGGGGTGGGGAACCTGCCTCTGGAAGAGAAAATACTTCTAATTAGATTGAGATACAAAGGTTAAATTTTTGTTCTGGGAAAAGGACTGTTTATAATCCCGTGTCATTAGCCGGACATTTTCCAGAGACTAGTGTGCCAGAAATAGACCCTTTGAGGGGTCACTGGAAGAAAGGGGTGTAGATTTGTAAAGTCAAAGGACTGGAGTTCGGATTTTCCCTTCTCCTAATGCACGTGAGCCCCTCACCAGCACCGGCATAGAAGCAGTATCAGTCTCACCCGGGGCCCTGAGCTCCCCCTCACGAGAGTGGTCGGAAGTACAAGCTTTGAACTCGGACAGGCCTGGGTTCAAATTTCAGCTCTGCCTCGCTTTGCTCGCTGTGTGGCCTTGGGCAAGCGAGTTCGAAGCCTTGATCTCTCTCTCTGCGAAATGGGGCTTCCAGAGCTGCGGTGGTCGTCATGGCTGAAAGAAACAGTCCGTGTAAAGAACTTGGAACTGTGCCAGGCACGTGGAAAATCCCGCACGAAACGTGGTCGTTATCACCGCTGCCACCACCATCATCACTGTTGGGATCGCTGTCTCCCTCTTCATCAACATTCTCATCGTCAAAGCTGTCATCATTGTCGTCATCGTTGTCGTCACCATGTCACTGGCGTCCCTGCTATCATCTTTACATTCACCGCTCATCCTTCCTCTGAGGGTCTTAAATAGCATTACAAATGCTCCCAGTGGGTTTGCACAGTAAGCTCCCCAGTTAAAACCCTGTTTGTTCAAAGATTTATTTTTAAATCAGCTGCAAGGGCCTGGGAAGGCATTTGACATAAAATTGATGTTGCACCTGACGGGGAGGTTGCCACCAAAATTCACTTGGCCCCCACCGTAGCTGAAACACTGAACAGGTGCACTGTCCGAAATTGTCCTTACTTCATGGTACTGGGCCCTGCTGTTGAACTGGCTGCCTCTTGGAAGTCTGGTTTCTGGCTTCCTAGGTTTTCATGAAGAAATTAGGGGCTCTCGGAGGGCCACAACCCCACGTACAGGATGCTACCTCAGTGCCACAGTCACGGTAGAAACTTCTTGACCGCCACCAGTGGTGATGGATACAGTGGGCGGAGGGCTGCTGGGTTTGGATGAACTCAGCCGGCTAGTTGTCTGAGTTTGCGCTGCTCCATGAACAGATCGATTTGCCTGGAACTAGTTTATTTGGGAGAAGATCCCAGAAAATACCAGTAGAGGAGTGAAGCAGAGAGACATGGAAGAGAAGGAAGCCAATTTATCCGCTAAGATACCACTGTGGGCAACCAGGGCTCGGTTCCACGGGGGGAAGCTGGGAGGTGGCAGAAACCACATGCCTCAGAATCGGGGTGCTTATTCACAAACACCCATCTGTCGCAGGTCAAGGGCTGCTCCCTTGATGATGTGTTAATTCTCTAGCCCTTGGAACTAGCCCGGCAGGTGGCCTAGTGTGCTCCTGGCGGCAGGGTGGGGGTGGGGGTGATGTCCTCAAGAAAGTCACAGCTATTTGCAGTAAGCAGCCCTCAGGGTACAGAGGCCAGTCTGAGGGGACATGACGGGGACAAACCATGTCTACTATACCAACCACACCCTGGAAAGTGCTTCTTATGTAAAGACCCAAATGTCAGCAATTCAGGCCACCACGGTAGGGTGTTTTCGCGATGGTCCAGAGACGGTCAGCTTGGCTAATGTGTTCCTTTGCTAGACTATAACTGGGGCCCTCAAGAAAGTTGTTTTAATCATATTTGTGCTGGCTGGAGGCTAGATGTTCCTGCGATGAGTCACAGAGGGAGTTTCTCTTCTGGGGATCTTGTGTTCCAACTCAGGGACCAAAAAACAATAAATAAACAAACGCCACTTCACTTTATCAGCTGCATCCCGCCTAAAAATAAAAATAATAGCAGCCTCGACCTGAGAAGTGCACAGACAATGCAGGAGGAAGAGGGTGGAGAATGCTCGTCTTTTAAACAGGGAGACTGCTTTCTGGAATTCTCTTTGGCCAGAAGCATCTCTCTGCCTGGAGGTGAGCTCTTTCAAGAGCAGAACCACCCACTGCAGAATCTTAGGGCCAGTGAGCCTTTCGAAGTTCTAGAAATTCACTATATTTCCTCCGAAAGCAAGCTTTGTCACCACAGCTAATGGAGCATAAACACTGCAAGGCTGCGACGGGGGAAGGCAAAAGCTGCTGTGTAACATCTGGTTAGTTGGCAATGAAGATTATAGGTGTTATTTCCTATTTTCTTTCAGGGAAGAGTTCTTCTGAAATGTGTGTGTTTACACACACACACACACACACACACACACACTCACTGCACAGCAGGTGAGCAGGAATGAGGCCACCTGTTGTCCCTGTAACTCTCCAACCAGAATTCACTGGAATCTACTTTGTCCTCACCTTTCCAGATCTGGGTTCTGGTCACCGAACCTTAATTGCTGGAGGTGTCACATGGGGCAAATTTCAACAGAGGAGAGAGTGGAATGGAGTGGGGGGTTCTAGAAGAGCAGGAGGAAAGGTACAAGGGGAAAAGGGTGTGTGGCCTGGCCAGGGCTGGAGCCCAAGGCTGGTGAGGGCTTCAGGGAGAGACAGGGTGCTGTGAACCGGAGAGGGTGTCTGGCTCTTCCACGGGGGGTGAAAAGCTGCCTGGTGTCCGAAAGGACTGCCAACTGAACCCACACCGTTTTGATGTCTTCATAGATCCTGACCAACAGAATGCCATGATTCAGGAGGGAGACCATTACATTGGGAAGAAAAGAGAAGTAGATCAATTTGCCAGGCTTTGCTAGTTCCTTCCCTTCTCTGCCTGTCTGCCTCTCTGTCTCTCTCTCTCCCCCTCCCACCCACACCCCCCGCCCTGGACACCCAGGCTCACAACATGATACTAATAAACTATTTACTAAGCATTTACTTATGTGCCAGGCACCCTGATAGGTATTTCACACTCACTTTCTCATCCCAGTGTCTCAGAAACCCCAGCAGATCAGTACCACCTTGGTGTGAATTGGTTCGTTTTTTTGTGTTTTTTTTTTCCCCCCTTCCAGGAACTGAGTTGTGAATCCCCAGGGAATGACTATCTTGATGGGAAGGAGGGCCAGAGCTTTCCAGAATGTGAACAACATTTAGTACAGAGAAGGCAGGTCTGGGGGAGGGCGGGACAAGAGAGGGCAAAGGTTCCTGGCATCATGTGTAAGGGTAGAGGGGGCTGAGGGAGGGCAGGAAGGGAGAGAGAAGGGGAAAGCATCGTCTCGCCTCTGGCTGGAGGCTAGAATTCCTTGGCCTGCTTCTGCACCTGGGGCAGGGGCAGCCTTGAGCCCCTCCCTCCACCAATACCTCTGTAGCCAGCCACTGCTGGCCCCTGAAGGACACAGGAGCTCCCATTTCTTTTGTGGCCTAGCTCTTCCTTCCTACTCCTCTGCACAAGCATGAAGCCAGGCAGGGATTCATTCCCATCCTTCTCGGGGATATATTTCATTCCTGGCTGACTGGCCAGCTGTTCGCCATACCCACTTCCTGTTCTGCCTGGACTACATTTCCCAGCCTCCCTTGCAGTTAGGGGTGGCCATGTGCCTGAGTTCTACCCAACAGAATGTGGGTGGAGGTGATGTGTGCCGCTTCCAGGGCTGGGTCCTATAAACTTTCCATAGATGGTGCTCCAATCTCTTCCTTTCTACCTGAGCTTGATGCACAGAAACCTCTTGGAAGCTACCTGTTGTAGACAGTGGAGCCACAAGATAGAAGTGCCTGCGCGCCTGAATCACAGTTTGGAGGAGGGCCACCTGCCATCAGGAACATCTGTTTTGGGGTTTTGGGAAATGAGGAATAAACTTCTACCGTGTTTGAGCCACAACACCCTTGCAACCTATTTGAAACAGCAGCTAGCATTACTTTCAAGGACACCATCAATGCTTCCTGGGACCTGCTCTGCAAAGTGAGTGCTGGGGACAGACTGACTTGTAGCCTCAGAGCACCCTGAACCCCACTAGCTGAAAACTAGACCGGCAAGATAGCCCAAGCACTCAGAGCCCAATTCTGAGCTACCTCGAGTTAACTTTTCAGCACTAAAAGTGTGGACACTTTTGGCTTGATTTATTAATGTGGGTTCAGGACATTTTTTGGTTGGTTCCTGCATTAAGAGCCACTGAAAGAGTCCATTTCGTGGGGACTCAGAGCTGGTAGGATTTCGAGAAAACAGGAGGGTAAAGCTGCCTTCACAGAGTCAGAGGAGAAGAGCTCTCAGCAGCCTTCATTCCTGGAACCCCAAAGGGTGCCCTGGTCCGTGTGAATGGGTATGGGTATGGGAGGGAGACAAACCAGGGCCCTGGCACGACACAGGCCAAGAGACCTGGGAAGCTGGGGCAGTTGGTGGAGCAGGAAGGCCTGGGATTTCTGCCATTTCCCCAGTCACATCAGATTCTTTATTGGACAGGTCACTGTGGATTTTCCTTTAGGGGAGCTCATCATCTATGGCTCAAAAGTCTGGGCCAGCTTTCCCTTCCTGCCCTCCATAATTGATTTCCTAGGCAGACACCACGCATTCAATAGTATCCTCACCTCTAGCAACCACTGAAGTTTCACTTGTAGCAAGTGTGTTGCTACAAGTGTCTTGCCTTGTGTTCAACATTACTGATTTCTTTCTGGGTTCCTCTCCAAAATACTGATCTGTCTAAAGACTTTGGGACATTGACACTTTGTAGAGAGCCGATCACAACACAGAAGAGGCACCAGCACCTATACTGCGACATTTCCTGTCTAAGACTCAGGTGAAACCCTAACCTGTCAGTCAGTGTTGTCATCAAGGCCACACACCTCACGGGTGGGGAGGATGTGTGTCAGCTTGAGTTCTAATCAGCAAGACCTGTTCCCAGAGTGCTACCATAGTCCTGGTTATCTCTTCATCTCCATCAATACCTGAGGCTTGGCTACAGAGCACAGGGAACATTAGAACTCACAGGCTGTAAGTAGGTAGCTTACTAATTAGCATGAGGACTGTAATAAATGGATAAAATAGTGACATGTGAGACATACAGATTAGCGAAAATATTTTAGAGGTGCTCCCTACTTTGTGTACATAGAGTTGGAGAAGCCAGAAAACCCATAGCCAGCACCCTGGGATGCTTCTGATGCTTCCCACCAAGCTGGCCCCGTGCCTGGCAATTGGTTTTGGAGGATTTACAGTTGCCTTGCCAAAATCCAGCCTCAGAAATATTGTCATATCTGCATCCAGTGGAGCTTTCATACCATGTGTGGTCAGAGCAGCAGGAAAGATAAGCCGCTGGGACTCCCTAGAACAGGCTTCTGAACTGGTCTGTGCCTGCTGGTTACTTACATGTTAGTTTCTCACCGGCTGTATGTGCCCACGCAGGCGCAGAGCACAGTTTGCCTGGAGGCAGGTCTTAGGGCTGTCACAGTGGGGTTCTGAGCTCTCTCCCTTCTCCACCCTGGCTCTCTTGCCTGCCTCTTCTCCTGCCCAGCCTTGCCTCTCTGGGGACTCTGGCCTTCAGCGTGCCCTGTGGAAGCCCATAGACAATGCCCTCAGGGCTGGAGACTGCTTCAGGGACAGGGACGAGGAGCAGAAACCTCCTGCCCATAAAAATATAACACTTGTCTTCCCGTCTCCCAGGACATTTTCAGTGTCTGAGCCAGTATTGACTGACATGCTTGACAATTCTTAAAATTGTCCTTTAAAATAAAAAACTAAGGGATCGTATCACATTCATTAGAACAACTAAAATAAAAAAGACCAACACCAAAACTTGGAGCAACTGGAGGGCTCATACACTGCTGGTTGAATGGTACGGTCACTTTGGAGAACCATCGGGCAGTTTCCAATAAAGTTAAACAATTGTCCACCCTCTGGCTCATCAATTCCACTCTTGGGTATCCTCCCCAAAGAAATGAAAATACAGGGATGCCTGGGTGGCTCAGTCGGTTAAGCATCTCCCTTCAGCTCAGGTCATGATCCCGGGGTCCTGGGGTTGGGCTCCCTGCTCAGTTGGGAGCCTGCTTCTCCCTCTCCCACTGACTGTCACTCCCCCTGCTGTGCTTTCTCTCTTTCTCTCTGTCAAATAAATAAATAAATAAAACCTTTAAATTTAAAAAAATGATAACATATATTTACAAGAAGAGCTGTACACAGACGTCTGGTCATGAAAGGCAAGAACTGGAAACTCAAATGTCTGTCAGCAGACGAGTAAACCTAGCGTGCGACACCACACAGTGGACTTCTACTCAGCAGTGAAAAGCAGTGACTTCCCGCCACATGCGACAATGTCAGTGAGTCTCAGAAACACTGTGCTGAGTGAAAGAAGCCAGATACAAAAGTGTACATGCTATAAGATTTCATTGGCACAATATCCAAAAACGGGCCCAAAGAATGTATGCCTGAGATCAGACAGTGGTTGTTATGGGGAGTCGGTGGGGGGGGGGACTTTTCTGGGGTGACAGGAATGTTTTAGAGCCTCTTTCAGACAGTGACTATACAGGTATGACAAATTCTCAAAACTGAATCATTTGACCACTTAAGAGTAATGTGACTTTAATTACCTTTGATTTAAGGGGGAAAAACGCTAAAAATATTATCAAGCTACCAAAAAAGGGGAAATACCACCCAAAAAGGTACTGTGTGTGAGCACTGTGACTCCAACCAATTCTTAGCTTCCCGGAGGGAGTGGAGATGGAGCAGAGCTGGCTGATGGGGCGCGGGGGCACCTGCCAGGGGCCCTTTACCTCAGGTATAAACACAGGAGGGAGCATCACCAGCTCTCAAACAAATGCTCAATGAAATAAAAGAACAGAGGCCCCAAGGAAAACTGGCCCAAGAGTGTGGGATAGCTATCAGGCTTTGGGCCAAAACCACTTTCCAGGAAATGCCAATATTTTTGTGTTTGGGAAAGGGGAGGGATCTCTGAGGCGAGCAAAAGCCAAAACGTGCTGGTCTCTGGACAGCAACTGCTTCCCAACTGAGGGGCCCTGTGGGAGAGGCTTCAGAATGCTGCTACCGAGACTTGCTCTGCGGGTCTCTGCCATGGGGTGCCCAGAAGTCCTGCTGGAGCAGAAATCCCAAGTTCCGTGAGGGCAGAATCCAAGATCTCCTGTTTTGTAGGGTGGAGAGGACTCTTCTATTTCCCTGGGAAGAGGCTGCGCAACACTGCCGTCCGCCGTGTTCAGCCCTCAGACAGCCCAGGGAGGTGTTATGGTGTTGTGACCCAGGCACAGGCTCGTGAGTGCGGCCTGCCCCAGACCCTTGTTCTGCCCCTTCAGAACCCCGTGGCCTTGGAAAAGGGACTCGACCTCTCTGAGCTGTAGTTTCCTCCCCAGTGAGCCATTGAGACCGGATGGGGGTGGGGCGGCCACTGCTGGGTTCCAGAGGTCTTTCTGGTCACCTATGCCGATCTCTCAGCTGCAGAAGGAGTCCCCTCCCACTGAGTGAGCATCCACTGTAACATTTCCGGATCTCAGGTGCACAGAGTCTGTATAATCACAATCTTGAGTTCATGACGCTATTCCATGCACGGCTCACTTTTTTTTTTTAAAATATCATTTTGAAAACTTTTATTTTTAAGATCATACAATTTAAAATAACAAAATAAATGCTTGTGAGGACTTCACTCAACTCAACATGTGGCTCTGTTGGACTTTCTACTGTGTTCCGTTAGTTCCTTCATCCACCTACCCACGTACCAGCATCTTGGTGCTTATAGCTTCTGAAGGCGCGAAGCACCCTGAAGAAAGTCAATCAGGGTAAGTGACAAGGGGAAACGAGGTAGGGAAGAGACCACTTCAGGGAGGGCAATCCGGGGGGAAAGCTCTGTGGGGCAGAGTCCCTTGAGGAAAGCCCCGAAAGGCAAGATGCACCACGGTATAGAGCGTTCCAGTGTTCCAGGAAGACCTGGGCCCGTGCGTGTGTGAGTGTGTGTGTCTTCGTTCATGTTACAAGGAGGGAGGGAGTAAGTTTGAGTGTAGTGGGAAAGAAAAGCGAGGGACTAGATCACACACAGCCTTCTAATTTTCATTCTACAAAGACTATCTAGTGCAACACATTTTCCAGATGAGGAGACAGAGGTTCACAAAGGGGGACTTGCCTCAGGCCGCACATCTAGTCAGGGGCAAGCTTACAGTTAGGATTCTGTCTTCTCTGTTCAAGGCCGCGTGCATCTTGGTGATGCTGTGCTGGCCCTCTGGGCCTTCAAAGGGTTTGAATTCCACAAAATGCCTCCAAGTGGCTTTCAGGTAATGAGGTGACAAATAGTATATTGAAATGGTGTTCTTCCAAGCAGAAGTTCTTTGCCACAAAAAAGAATATTTGAAGACTAATTAGGATTTTGACATTCTTTTATGGCCTAGGACCATGTCAAAATCCATGTGAATATGTCCAAGCTCTTATCTTATCATAGGTGATATTTATTCTCAGGAGAAAAACCAAGTATATGCTAGTGATATTCTGTGAAATTTAAGTTGGCTTCTATGATCATATAAGCAGAAGCCAGCCTTTTTCCCTAATAACCTACAAATAATTGAGAAATATACAAGTAGTAAATTAATAATTTTACATATATTTTAATGCCATCCCTTCAGTTTGAAAAATGACAAGAATTTTGATTCCTAATAATGTGGATGGAAATACTAAGGCCAGGGTTTAAAGGCTCACATACCCCCTTTCTTTTTGAAACTCTGAGCCCGGTCCAAGATAAAACCAGGAGACAGAGCCGTGACTAAAGACATTACAGTAAGTCTGACCTGCATTCCCTACTAAACCTTAAGGGTAAATGGATTTCTCAAATCTGTTTTCCACTTTGACTGGCTAATCCCTTCCTTCCAGGAGGAGATTTGAGCTGCTCCACTCTGCACCTCGTCTATGGCAATCAACCCACGTGCTGTTTCCATCTCGTGTCCCCACACCGGGCTCTGTTACAACTGCAAAAATGATGACTCCAGAGCTCGCAATTACTGACTTCCGAGAGCCTCTGACTTCCCGCAGGAGAGTAAGCAGATGAGAAGTTCTATGGCGTTTCAAAGAGATGAATTCAGGCTGTTGGCGAATCCCGCCCAGGCTTCTCTCGGACAGGAGGACAATTCGGAAAAAGTATGCAGGCGGGAGAGTGCTAATGGCAGTGCTTGGCGCAGGTAAGAGCCGTCTGCTTTCAGCTACTTCAGCTGGGTCTCACCAGACTGAAGTGACTCAAACCATTGGCTGAGAAGCTGGGGCATGACTCCTTGCTCAGCCCTCTGTCCCAAGCCGCTCCTCCCCATTAGGAAAGCGTCGGGATGCTGGGTGACCTCACAGGGGGACCCTCACTCATCCACCCTACTTGTCACATGAGAAGGAAAATACAGAGCAGGGGCAGAGCAAATCCAAACCCTTCTGACTTGGAGAGAGGAGCCCTATTTGATGAAATGGGGGGTGGAGGGGGGAGATGCCCCATGGACTGGCTGTGGGGCAGAACAAATTTCTTAACTTCTCTATGCCTCAGTGTCCTGATGTGTGAGATGCGGATACCAACAGTATTTATGCCTCAGGGTTGTTTGTCAAAGGGTGCAAGAGCTACCACGCAAGACACTTAGAAGAGCTCCCAGCATATAGTAAGCACTCAGTAGGGGTTGGCGATTATTACTGAAAAAGATAGGGAGGGGTACATGGGGGGCTCACTGGGTTAAGTGGCTGCCTTCGGCTCAGGTCAGGATCTCAGGGTCCTGGGATTGAGTCCCACATCGGGCTCCCTGCTCAGCAGGGGGGTCTGCTTCTTCCTCTCCATCCTCTCTCTCTCTGCCATTCCCCTTGCTCCTGCTCTGTCTAGCTAAAAAAAAAAATAAAAAAAAATTCTTTTTTAATCTTAAAAAAAAAAAAGATAGGGAGCCAAAGGACCCTCACTGTGGAAGGCTGTATAAATAAGGTGAGAATTTCATTTTAAACTACAATTAATAAATACAATGAAAAAGAGCTAGGTTTTCTTCTCAGCAATTTTAAGCCTGGCTGGGTACTGGTCTTCCATGGCCCATGGTGGCCAAAATGTGCAGGGGGACAGTAACTGCTACCAAATCCGAAGTGACAAATATAAGGTCAAGAGTAGAGGCAATGGGGACCTAATGGAGGGTTTTCATTAGGCCAGACTCCCCAGGATAAAGGGTTGTGGAGGGACAATCAATTCGGGCTGCACAGCTTTGAAAGACCCAGATGCCCAGGCCACACCTAGGCCACTAACATTAGACTCTTCCACAGCTGGCTTGGGTGGTGGGATTTGCTAGAGCTCCTCAGGTGATCCTAGTGTGCCAGTGGGGCTGAGAACCCCACCTTCAGGTCCGGATCCCCTTCCTCCCAACATGATTGAAGGCTTATCCTGGTCAGTCCTCATGAGGCCCAAACACACAGCCTCAGTTCTCTCCACGGAGATGGAGAGAACCCACTGAGCCCCATCCGGGGCGGAAATTGATTACTATTTGTGTATGAGGCCACAGTGCCTGGGATACGGTCTTGGCGCTGACTCAGTAAGTGAATGAATAGATCAATGGATGGACGGATGGACGGATAAGTAAAAACAGCACCAAAGCAAATGTCTGCTGATATGGAAGTAAAATTAGTTTAAAAACTTTCTGAAGGGCCGTTTAAAAGCATTCATACCCACAGACCCAGAAAATCGACTGCTTGGAATCCCCCCAGGACAATGCAGGCCCCAGCTGGCTTCTCTCCCCCGTGCCTGCAGTTCTGATCCGAGAGAGATCCGTGGGCAAAAGAAGCCAAAGAAAGGGCTCTCCAGGGTGACTGTGTCCTTGCGACTCCACTGCCATGGGGAGGTGGGGGGGGCCACCCTCAGACAAGGCTGCTATTTTTTTTTTTCTTTCATTAAGGTTCAGGATTTGCACAGACTTTAAGATATGAACTCATCTCGGACCCCAGAGTTCAGGGGCAGAGGCACAAAGGACATTCATCTAGATAGGAGCAAGATTACACCTCAGCCATTAAAAAGCCACAGTTAGGGGCGCCTGGGTGGCTCAGTGGGTTAAGCCACTGCCTTTAGCTCAGGTCGTGATCTCAGGGTCCTGGGATCGAGTCCCGCATCGGGCTCTCTGCTCGGCAGGGAGCCTGCTTCCTCCTCTCTCTCTCTGCCTGCCTCTCTGCCTACTTGTGATCTCTCTCTGTCAGGTAAATAAATGAAATCTTAAAAAAAAAAAAAAAAGCCACAGTTAGGCAGGCAGTGCTCGACGCCTGATGTCGGATTTTGAGCAGAGCAGCCCTCTTTGGCCCCCACCTCCTTAGAATGAGTTCACTGCAAAATGTGCCCCCATGGGGTTAATGACTAGACCCAATCACAAAGGTGCTAGCGTTTTGGAGCCTTGTCCCACACACCAAACATGGGTATTTAACATGGGGGCGTTAGAACCCTTCCCTTTCTAAAAATGGGATGGACTCGCCTTTGAGTCATCTTGAAGACACTATACATTAGGAGAAATCCATGGGTCAAGAACCAAGGCCTGCCTCTCAGGCCAGGGTCTGTACAGTGCAGGAGATGGGGGAGCTGCTTCCGCGTGCATGCAACGGCATAAAAACGATGGGACTCTGAACTAGGGGCTGGAATTACGAGGAGCACATTTTTCCCAGAGGCCTTTAAAAATTAGTCAAACTCTCTCCTCGGAAACTATTAAATGTGTTTGTATGTGTGTGGACTTCTTGGTACTTAAGAGAAAATAGAATCATCTTTACGTTTTAAAATATTCCCTGGGTAAGACCACTTATAAGCAGCTTAGTCCAGAAAAAATATTATTCTTGTGTTAGAGAATCAAAGCGGCGTAGGGGGAAAAAAAAATCAAAGGGAACGATCAGTCAGGAAAAATGTCAGGGTTCCAAAATGCTGTGGGAGACCGCATGAAAAGCACGGTAATATTTAAGCTGGTGCTAAACGTACTTTTTTCTACAGCTGCTTTTCACCAAGTGTAAGTTTAGAGATGCTTTGTCAATGCTTCTTTACGGATTTATGCTGAGGGATTTTCTGCCCTTCTGGGGCTTAAAAGTGCATGCAAGGTTGAGGAGGTGGGTGGACTTTGGAAGCGCAAGGCCACACAGAGGACAGCCATCCGAGCAGGGCCCGGAGGCGGCTGAGGTCAGCCCTCTGAGCCCTGCGCGGCTCAGGGGCTGTGGGTGGCTGGGCTGGCACTGTCCTACACCTGGAAAATCACTAAGGTGATGGAAGGGTGGATGACATCACCGTCACCACCATCATTGAGGAGAGAAGAAAACCAGCTCATGCCTGAAGACCAACAAAGCAGTGTTAAGAAATGTGATCGGATTATTGATTCCTTCAAATGAAAACGCCTGTTCCTTGGTAAGACCATTTATGTTCTAAAACCAAAAGACAGGGAATGCCATTCCTTCTTTCTTTTCAGTCCGAAGGTAGATTGTTTTATTCAGCTGCGTAAAACTCACCAATGGCTTCTCAGTCATACATTAAAGTAAAAGCCAAGCGCTACAAAGGCTCATCTGACCTGGCCCCACTTCAACACTTCCCAATCCTTTTCTCCTACCACTTTCCTCCTCTGACAGAATACTTTTCCCAGAAGCTATTAAGCTCTTTCCTGCCTCAGGGCCTTTGCACCGGCAGTTTTCTCTGCTTGGAATGACCTTCCCTCAGCGGGTGCCTTCTCAACCTTTGAGACTCAAGTCAAAATAGCCTCCTTGGAGACGACTCCATGCCCATCTGTAAGCCCCCACCTCCATCCAGTGATTCTCCCTCACGTCAGTCTCTGTGTGTTTTTCCTCCAGCATCTATCCTATTCGCAAATTATCTTTTTTCCCTCTGTCTACTATTTATAGTCTGTCTCCCTCCATCCTGTCTGGAATGTAAGCTCCTCCTCTGCCGTGTTCCCTTGCAGTGTCCCCAAAAACTGGAATCATGCTCACCCCGAAGATGGTGCTCAGTGAAAAGACATTTGAAAGAAGGGAGAACAGAAAGGAGGGAGGGAGGGGGAGTACAGTGTTCTTGACTAGGGTACTCGAAGACCGGTATACCTCAGACTCCTCACAAGAGGTGCCTCCAAATTTTGGGTGAGGGGTTCCATGGATTTTGGCCAGAGCCGAGGCTCTACAGAGTTGAGTCACTGTCAGATGGAATGTTGAGTTCATGGCAAGGTAAAGTCGCCTTCAACCGATGATGAGTAAGAAAGCACTGGACAGGCCTCTAAGGCTGGATGGCGGGTCTGCTGGGGTGTCGAGAGCTTTCTTCCTGGACTGTGTAGGAGAGCCCGGCCAGGGCACTGCTCCTCACTAACCTCCTAACTAACACACACACCTAAGTGACTGTTGGCTCATGGCCAGACTCAGAGACCTGGAGGGCTGGGGTGGGGCTCTGGTCAGCGGCCAGTAACGTGGGGTGAATGGCTGTATTGCACAGAGGGTCCCCTTCTGGATTATTTATGATTTATTTACAAAACGCTTCTAAAGAATACTTCTCATGTGCTGGTAGGTTTTCCAATGTTTATAAATATTCAATCCTCACGAACAACCCTGTAAGGGATATACTATTATTCTCACTACTTTACAGATGCGGAAACCGAGGCACGAAAAGAACGGATGACTCGCTGCCTGGTGGCAGAGCTGGGGTACAAATGAGGCCATGGCCCTGCACACTGAGGACAGGCGGAGAGAGGTGGCATGAAAATAGATTAAATGGGAAGGCTGGGGACTTAGTCCTTAAAGGAATCCCGGTGGCGAAGACTCATACCGGTGGCTTGAGGGAGGGCGTGGGGAGTGGGGACTGTGGGGCTCCTCCCCCAGCCACAGAGAGCTCCTTCCTTTCCTGCTGCTACTATAGCTCTTGATTGTGCGACTCTGTCCCTGCCGCGAAGGGGACATTTGGCAATGTCTGGGCAACATTTTTGGTTGTCACAACTCGGGGAAAGGGGTTTCTAGGCAGCTAGTGGGGGGAAGCCACTGGAGATGCTTAAATGTCTTGTGATGCACGGGACAGTCCCAATGACCAAGAATGATGTCCTTCCAGATGCCAGCAGGGCTAAGGGTGAAGGGTCCCAGTGCTCCAGAGACCACCTGGCAGGAAGTTCATGAAAATGGCAGTGACGCCCGCAAGAGAGGGCCCGTCTGGGAATCCCTGAGAAATGTCAGCCTGGATCCTGCCTCACCTATCCAGGATCTCCAGGGCAGAAAGCGAGAGCCTTCCCTCCCACTGCATGTTGCTCCTGGCTCCTGGCACCGCGGCCACTCCCTCCCGCCGAGAAGCTAAGGGCAGCCCCGGCCCACGGGACCCACAGCAGAGGCTGCTGCTAATATCCAATTCCTGTGGCAGCTTCTTAAGATGCTTGGCTCAGAATTTGGTATTCCTCGAGCCCTTTTTCTTAATTATGTTCTACAGATGAAGGGAAACCCATGTATAATTCAGAAATGAGCGGTCCTACCTTTGATTGCTTTCCAGCATGCCACATCAGAATAGAACCGCGCTACTCCTCGGAGAAGAGGAAGGCGGCCTCTGCAGCAGGGAGGGTGCCCCGTGAGCCCAGCTGCTGCTCAACCAGGTCTCCAAGCTGGACCCCACAGCAGCCCCGAGGAAAATTCAAAATGCTCTTGAGAGGTGGTAAAAAGCAGAAAACTCACTATGAGATTAGGGATGGAAAAGAGTGGGGCAATCGGGTGATGGAGAAAATTCTGAAGGCTCTGCGAGCTGGGACTGTAAGGCTCACCCTCCTGTGACATGGTGTTTGCGACATCCCCGCAGAGACGCTGTGATGGTCAGCAGGGGATGGCGCGAAAGGGCCTCTCACGGTGTGTAGAGGAGAGCAGAGCCTTGTCCAATTTCTGTCTGCTCACCCACTGACCTTCCTCCTTTTATGCTCTTTTCACCATTTATCCTTTTAACCATCCTGATACCCGTGGGATCCCAGAGCTATTTATGGCTCCAGCCCACCAACCCAGGAGCCACCAGCTGTCGGGAGCGCTCAGTAGAATAATCAGAAACAAAATCCACCTTAAGAAGCACTGTACGTGACTTGGTTTGAAGTCATTGGAAGGAATCGTAGTTGACCGGATTTTCCAATCGGGCTTCAGCAAATGAGTAAACCTACCACCCAGAGTCAATGGCGTTTGCCAGGATGCTGTTTCCTGGCCGTCTGTGTGGCAGAAAACTGTCTGGGATGGTATCGACAGAATCCTGTCCAGAGAACGGACCCAGCCAGCAGTTCTCAAGCTGGGCTAATCATCAAAATCCCCAGAAGGAAGGTCACTTTCTAACAGTTTAACTATGAGATGAGCTAAGAGCAAAACAGAACCAGGCATTGTCACCTCATAGAGACAGACGGATCCTCAGTCAAAAAGACAAAGCGTAACCTGATTACAAATACTAATAAGGTGCCTGAAGACGGAATGAGTCTGTCACAGGGGGGTGGTAGCCTCTAGAAGCACAGGAAAGGGGGATTAAGCAACAGAGTCAGACTGGGCCCTCTGCCTGACACCCAAGGGCCTGACCCAAAGCATCTGATGGTGGCCAAGGCTGCATGGGTCCCAAACTACCCCCAGGTGAGTCTAAAGTCAATGGAATCAGATTTAGGAACCTCTTGGCAAGATTTCTAAGTCGTGTGGAGCAATTTACCAAGTGCCAGACGCTAACTCAAGATCCTTAAATGGTTTCCGAAATCCTTAACCAAGATATTTCCCGAGCATTGTTTGAAGCTGCACTTGCTTTTACATCGAAGAGGACGTTTTTAGATAGGAAATTTGTTTTCCTTCCAGCAAGATGCTCTACATCACTGCTACTAATTAGGCAAGTTCATCTAAAAAGCTTTGAATCTGTACTTGTGAAATTCCCCCCTTACCCATCCAATTCTATGTCTACACAGTGCA
The DNA here is from genome assembly GCF_020171115.1 of Neogale vison. Taxonomy (NCBI): domain Eukaryota; kingdom Metazoa; phylum Chordata; class Mammalia; order Carnivora; family Mustelidae; genus Neogale; species Neogale vison. The sequence goes on along the minus strand of NC_058105.1, from coordinate 117,935,413 downwards.
GCGTACCGTTCCTTTTATGAATTCCACTCTTGTGAATGTATTTCCAAAATTGTTTCAGAATCTCTTTGTCTGGGAAAGCCAGCACTGCTGGTTTTAATAAGAGCATGGTTGAAACATAGTTATCCAGGTCACTGGGATTTCATGGCTTCCCAGAACACAGCACCCAGAGTACCTTTTCTTTTTGAAACAAAGACTGCCCCACCCAACCCCACCCTTTCCTCTTTTAAAAAGACTCCCTCCCCGTGCTTTCTGCACAAATGTTTCTCTAGAAAGAGAAACCTGGCTTAAGGGAATGCACATGAAGTGAGACCAAGTGCAAAGCAAGTCTGGCCTCTGGTTAAAACCCATCAGCATCCCAAAGTGAGCCACAGGCAGTGGCTGGCAAAGGGGGGAGCACCTAGTAGGTGCTCAATCACTAACCAAATCTGGTCCGTGATTTTACAGAACGCCTGCACCTCTGTTTAAGAAAACCCAAACAAGAATTCTCCAAACAACTGAGACATTCCATAGAGTTCACATCTGAGCACCGTGTTCTATTACGTAATCAACAAAGTAAAAAAAAATTATTTTTAGCTACTGAACTTCACAAGGAAGATCCAAGTCCTATTTAAACTTCTCTTTCATCCCTAACCTTCAAATGACACTCATATGATTTGCTTTTTTAATTTGTTCTTTTTTTTTAAGAAAAGACTCAAAGATGGCCTCGAGCATATTTAAAACAATACAAAACAACAAGAGAAATAAACCAGATGGCAAAAAAATCATAAATCTGGACAAGCATGTTGAACGAGCTACAAAGGAAGGCATTGTCAGACTGTAAAGGGAAGAGGCACTTCTTTCCTCATGGCTAAGTCTCCATTATTGCTTCCTTGCTTGCGAAAGCAAGCTCGGAGGTCATCTAGGGGAGGGTGTCATTATCCCGCCTTAACCTGTCACATGCCAAGACTAGAAAGAGCTGCATGAGCACTGGGAACATTCAAAGAGTCAGTACTCAGAGTAGATGGGCAGCGCATTGCTTCCCATGTGACAGAAAAAGAAAACTTCAGAGGAAAAACCTGACCCAGTGCAGCCGTGCTGTTTCTAACTCATGATGAAAAGCTTTCTCTAGAAAAATCCTCTACCCCTGTCTTTTCTACAGACTTCAGTGAAAGGTTATGCCTTCTAGAAAGGTCAATGGCACCCTCTAGGCTGAGGAGTACAAGAAGGAGACTCTAAAATTCAAGACTCATTCTGCTTGGCTGTCTTAGACACTGGGCTAAGTTTTGGACCTTCCCCTGGACAGAAGGGCTTTAGTTTTCAGGGGATTTGTTTTGTTGGCTCTATGTGATGACTAGGTGGACAGTAAAATATTTAGGGGCATTAATGTCCACAGATAACTGTGGAATGAGTGAGCGAATAAACCTGCTTTGAGCTAGCCTTTCAGATCTTACAACGCAGCTGTTGCATATATTCTAATGCATTAAAAAAGTTTTGTGTTTTTTTTTTTTAAACCAACAATAACTGGGCCTCTTGGGCAAGAGCGTATGTCCACTAGTGGTTGATACTGAGAGGAGTACAAGCTGTTCTGGTGTAACAAAACACAGAGAAGAATCTGGTGCTAACTTCTTGCTCCCCCAGCCCTGCTCACAAATATACTGCGTCACCAACCCGGGCTCATTATCCCTACCTGCAACCCCCCGTTTTATCTACATGACCTGGAAAGATCCAGAAGGTCTGCCAGGGCATGCCTGTTCATGCAAATGCACGGGGATGGACAACTCCAAGATCTCCCGCTCACCACACCACTGGCTTCTCCGCATCACCCAAGAGGTGCTCATGGGAGAAGACACACCACTGGGAGCCGCGCCCGAGGGCTAAGCAGCGCAAAGGATTACAACTGTGAACTTAAATCTGGCTACTTGTCACCCCCATCCCTCCCCTCTTTGTTCCACAGCCATCCTGAATGCATCAGAGTCGGCTGTAAATTGCTTTTCTGAGCAGGTCTAGAACTTCGCGCACGTGCTAAGGAGATAAAGAACCGGTAGCAGGTTGTCTTCCCCACCCACTTCCACAGCCTCCAGTGTTTTCCCAATTAAGCGCTCATCGCCTTATTATCTCTATCAAAGCCACCGCTGCAGCTGCTTGTAATTACTTCCTTAAATCCCACCTTCCTGTCTAGAGGAAGGACTCTGGAAGTGGGGCGGAGATCGCTGCTGCCTTGTTGATGACCATTCTAAGCCCATAAGCTTGCAAGGTGCCCACTGTGTGATAGAAGTTCATCGATATCCGTTAAAGGAATGCACAGGTAAGTGAGTGTGCAAAGGTGACCAACCTTCAGGGTAACCAACCATCCTGGACTGAGGGCTTTTCGGGGCCCGAGACTTTCAGCGCTCAACCGGTAACAGTCCCAGGCTGACCACGGGTGGGTTAAAGAGCTTACCCTGTCCCTTCATTTCCAAACGCGGCTTGCAGACCTGCCCTTCCCCGAAGTTCCCAGCCATGCCACACCTGTATGTGCAGCTGCTCGCCTTACCCATCAGCCGGAGGGAGGGGGTGGCCTTCTAAGATGACAAGGCTTTGAACCCCGTTTCTGCCCTGTGACAAATGGCTCCCTGAGTCACACTGCCTGGTCAGCTTCTTTGTGAGAGCTAATAAGGGTTGCTTTATTTCGCAGACTTAGAAAATGGGAAGGTGTCAGAATGATCAGGAAGGATGCCCAAATTTAAGCTGTGTCCCTGAGTCTGCCCAAAGATAGGCATGGTGCCAGATACACAGGCATTCCGGAGGGAAACTGCTCCCCTCCCTTCCTAGCTGCTTTCGAAACCACCCCAGGCCCACCTTCCCAGCTGTTGGCTAAGCTACCGCGACAGGATCAGTCACGGGCCCCGCTCACTTCTCTCTCCTCCATCTCAGGGTTAAAGGAGGCGAGGTCCTGAAGCAGCCCCTCGCCCAACAATTCTGCGGGGAATGGGATGAGGGAACACGGGGCTGGCTGCATCCTCCATGGAGAAACACCCAAGACAGTCCCCTCATTCAGGATACAGAACACTTGCTTAAACAGTAGTGAGAGCATTTTGCCACCAGTTTGGAAGAAGTTCACCTGGGGGTGCATATCGTTCTTGCTTATTTCTAGAATGTCCTTCTAAAGACTTCTAGAAATAGAGGTTAAAACTGAAGGTATTGGGGAAACCAGAAACAACCCAACTTCCATCAGTAATATACAGGCTGTGCTATCCTCCTATAATGGAATCTTACAGAGCAGTAACAGAATGAATTTCTAATACATGCAGAGACATGGACAAATTTCCCACTAAGTGAAGGAAAACGGACACAAGAGGACATACTGCGTGGTGCACTTTATATGAAATTCAAAAACCGGCAACAAAAACCATTAGAAGTCATGGCAGTGGTTACCCTACAAGCAGGAAAGGGGAGTTATATTCACTGGAAAGTGAATTTTTTGCAGGACAGAAATATCCTGTATCTTGATTTAGATGGTGGCTGTACAAATGTACAGAGTGGCAAAAATTAATTTAATGGCACATTTAAGATCAGCTTTTAAATGACGTGTAAAGTATGTCAAGGGAGTAGACATACTTTAGATGTCAATTAGAAAGTAAGATAATATACAACAACTCTACTTCAATTAAAAATTAAAAATTAAAGGGCGCCTGGGTGGCTCAGTGGGTTAAAGCCTCTGCCTTCAGCTCAGGTCATGATCCCAGGGAACTGGGATCGAGGCCCGCATCGGGCTCTCTGCTCAGCTGGGAGCCTGCTTCCTCCTCTCTCTCTGCCTGCTTCTCTGCCTACTTGTGATCTCTGTCTGTTAAATAAATAAATAAAAACCTTAAAAAAAAAAGATTTAAAAATTAAAAATTAAAAAAAAATCCACGTATAGGTGGCAAAATAAAATAAAAAATACACAAGCAACCGAGGAGGTAAGCCACTCATTTCACCCCGGGGAAAGCACTCCTACCCCCTCTGTAAGTACACTACTCTACCTACCTGCTTTGGCTGTCAAATTAAATTAGATGAAACTGAGTGGGGTAGTTGTTCAATCTCATTTGTTAAATGTATGCTCGACAAAGGCAATGCTGTCAATCTCAATGAAATTAAGGTCTGTCAAATGAAGGTTCTGATTTTCTTTTTTTCTAAAAGACCGCTGCATCTAGGACCCACTCTCCAATATCTTCCAGCAGCTGTATTTCTCCCTATACGTGAACATTTCAAAGGTCGTGTATATGTTAATTTACTACCTGGTTGTTATTTAAGAGGATTTTATGATATCATTTTATGTTGATTTATTCTTTCTCTTCCTCCAGAATATTCCAATAGTGAGGTAGCTCTGGCTGAGTAGGAGACTTCAAAGAAATCACTGCTGTCATTTTTCAAATTCAACATGAACACACACAAGCAGTATGTTTTGGTCAGACATGATTATGATTGCCATTGTCTGTAGCTAGAAGAAAGAAGGGGTCTGCAGAGAAACTGCTCATTTTAAAGATCGAAGAAAAGAAATTTTAATAAGGAGAGACAGCAAGCCAGACAGACACCCACAGCATGCCCTATCTAAATAATTACTTGACAGTAGCAAAGCCATTTGGTGAATTTGACAATGTCTAGGTCTTAATAATCTGATTCCATTTGCTTTTTCCTGGGGGCATCCTAAAGGCTTCACTGTTTTATTGTAAGGCTATGCAGTTTCATTTTCTGTGGGTTCTGCACGACCAACAGTATCGTAAAGCTGAAATAACAGGGAAGGAGTACAACAGCGAGAGGAGGAAGAAGGAAGTTTGGGAGCAGGTGCACCGGCCGAGCCGAGGCTGCTCCTGGGAGGGGAGGCTGTGTACGCAGGATGCTGGTACTCGGCTCTTCCACCGGAGGAGGGACAGAAGAGGTTTCCTCGGTGGAGGCTCAGGGAAGGGCAATGGCAGAGGGCCACTGGGACAGGAGACCCGGAAGGGTAAGGCCCTGAGAGAGGCGCTCACCATCCCCCACCCCCACCCCAGCACAGGGTTCCAGCACCTGTGGTGGGCGACACCTCGGCCACACGAGCTCGCTCCTGCCGCGGAACAGAATGACTCAGGCTCGAGAGCGTCAGTGAGTGATCACCATTGTTCTTTTGCTCAAATGTCACATGCAGGCGCCCTGCACATTGCCATTCAGAAATCTATTAGCCGCCTAGCGAAGTCAGGAACTTCCCTGACCTACTTTCACCAGACAGGGGAGGCTTCTAATACCGCGATCAGTGAAACAGCAAAAATGATTCGAAAAGGCGTGAGATGTTGCACTGATCAACCCGAGCAAATCCAGCCCTGGGGAAAGATTAACTTAAACAGCTTGGGTGGTTCTAAGTATGCGGGGTGGTGAGGAGAAACAGACAAAAGGGAGTCAGTCCTCAGAACCCAAAATTCCCTGCTCCGCCACCCTGACCCATCCTGGCAGAGAGAGCTCACCTGAGCCCTCAAATCCGCCCCACACACCTGTGCTGCCTCAGCTGCGCCCTCCCCACAGGTGAGCTGCCCCCTGCACCTGCAGGCAGACGACCCACTCCCCCCACCAAATGCTGGAGGCCTGCAGATGCCCCAGCCCCACAGAGATGGGTCCCTGTGTTTCCTCTTCCAGAACCGCAAATTTGAATGCCAATCATCAAGTGCTCTATCTAATGAGAGTCCTCTATGTTCCCTTGCTTGACTTTCGTGGAAAGACACCCACCCCTCCGAGCAGAGACGAGAAAGACACTGGGCAAAGTGCTCTGTGCGTGGATTTTGCTCCCCCAAAGGATTCGTTTTAGAATTCTTTTCAAAATGTTCACACCTACATCACAACCAGATTTTGGAAAATCAAAAACAGAAGGAAACATTCATTCAGGAATCACATACCCCCAACAAATCAAAACTCCTTATTTGGTTTTATTGTTTTATCTTTTCAGGAAACACCTACCATGGCAGACAGATACTTTTTGTCTCCTCTTCTTCACGTTCTTTTTTATAATAAACCATTTTCTTCAGGGCTACGGAACAGCTTGCAATCTCCTTAAAGAGCAATGCCCACCCTCATCCCAGCCCCCGACAATACATTCCCCCCACCCCCCAGAGGGTGTCCTAAATGGTTTCATTAACTTACACCCTCCCGCAGTAACCCGTCCATCAGATGCAGTATTGGGACCGATATTGACAGTAAGCAATGGGACAAAGGCTGTCTGTCTTCACCACAGCTTGACAATTAAATACTATTTGTTACAATCCTCCCATGGGTCAGCCACTCGTCTCAAACTCCTTCAGAGCAAATCTAGCTGGCAGAGGCCTGGCTGGAGCCCCAAGCGGATGATGCAAAAGGTGCCGTGGAATTTGCAAAATTCCCAGGCAGAAGCAACGGTATATACCAAAGAGCATTTCTCTTGGGGAGGAGCATGGCTTCCTTTGGGAAACCTGCAAAAACAGACCCAGAGACAGACAGACAGTTTGCATAGGAGAGGGTGTCAGGCAGCTCCAGTGTTGGGGTGGGGAAGTGAGCCCGGAAGGGCAGGTAGCCATTCAAAGGTGCTTTTTTAATTTTTTAAGATTTTATTTATTTATTTGACAGACAGAGGTCACAGGTAGGCAGAGGAGCAGGCAGAAAGAGCCAGGGAAGCAGGCTCCCTGCTGAGCAGAGAGCCCGATGCAGGGCTCGATCTCAGGACCCTGAGATCACGACCCAAGCTGAAGGCAGAGGCTCAACCCACTGAGCCACCCAGCCGCCCTATAAAAGGTCTTTTGTTACATAAATGGGAACATAGCCACACTCCCTGCACATCCCCCCCCCAGCTTAACCCACTGAGCCACCCAGACGCCCCTCAAAGGCGCTTTAAACAAGCAGGTGCCTGCTATAGGCACCCAGGCATCAGTTCTTCTGGGAGTTAACGTCAGAGCTATCCTTGCCAAGGAAGGGGGTTAGTTTGGTGCCCTTCCCCCAGCTCTGCTGGGGCACTGGTTAGGGGCTGCCCATGGGGGCAGAAACACCAGCACCTCTTGCCTGCCCAAGGCCTGGGCCAAGCACGCTCCCAGGGTCAGCACGAGAGTCTCATGGCCAAGAACCGAAGAGGTGACAGTGAAGGTACAAGCCGGTGGAACCAGTACGGAGGACATAGGGGTCAGTCCCCAGAGCTTCCTTAGAGAGAAAGCCAAGGGTTTAGGTGCTACAGACATCAAAGAGTCTGAAAGTGACTACCACGTGGGCACAAGCCTGTTGGTTCCTCTTTCTTCACTCCCCGAAATCCGTCCTGGCGTCCCAGGGTCCAGCAAAAGGCCGGAGTTTCCCAAAGTCTGAGCTCGCTCGAGAAAACTGGGCGTCTTTCCAAGTTGTGTGCACCCAGCCTTACTGGGATTCCCAGTGAGAAAATCTTGGCGTTGGAGCCCAAATCATACGCCATCGAGTACAGTAGCCAATGGCCCTCCCAATGGCCCCAGCTTACCCCCACAGAGTCACTTTTACACTGGGAAGCCTGGCTTCATAAACACGGCAATCCTCAGAGATGATGTCTGTTTTGCAGGAGGGCTAAAAGTCCCAGAGAGTCTGCCACTCTCCCCCAGGGGATGCCCTTTTCCCCCAAAGGAAGGAAAACCATCAGACTCAAGACAAGCCACTTCGAGTCAACTGCTTCATTCTTCTGCGAAACTCGCTGGAGTAAGTTGGGGGTTCTGTTGTTGTCTGATTTTTGCAAGCTCTATCTCTGTCAAACGCTATCACAGGCAACATTAAGACAGCTCTACATATGGCCACCAAAGACATGTTCAAGAATGTTCATAGCAGCTTTATTTGCAATAGCCCCAAACTGGAAACCACCCAGATGTCCGTCAGCAGGAGAACGGGTAAACAAACTGATTCATCCCCACAATGAGATACTACCCGGCAGCAGGAGATGCGAACTGCGGATACACACCACAACATGGATGGATTGCAGAGGCACTAGGCTAAGTGAAAGCAGCCGGGCACAGAAGACCATAGATGCTGCACGGTTCCGTGGATATGAAGTTCTAGAAGAGACAAAATTCATCTACGGAGACAGAAGTCAGAATTGTGGTTGTCTTTGGGGGATATCTCCTGGGAAAGGGCTCAAGGGAGCTTTTTGGGATGCTGGAAATATAGAAAAATAAGTAAAAAGAATAATGAGCTAGGGGGTGCCTGGGTGGCTCAGTGGGTTAAAGCCTCTGCCTTCGGCTCAGGTCATGATCCCAGGGTCCTGGGATCAAGCCCCACATCAGGCTCTCTGCTTGGCAGGGAGCCTGCTTCCTCCTCTCTCTCTCTGCCTGCTTCTCTGCCTACTTGTGATCTCCCTCTGTCAAATAAATAAATAAAATATTAAAAAAAAGAATAATGAGCTAAAATGAGGTAGCTCTAGAGAACGCTTGCTGCCGTCTCTCTAAGCCTGCCAGGTAATGAGATGATGGGCGGAAGCTAAAGTGTTTCCCTAGAGCTTGGCCCCCTACGGGAGAAGATGGTCAAGAGGGTTGTCTTGGGTGAATCTGGCATTTTTGCCACTGGAAACAGGGAATACAGGAGGGAAAACATGACGCGAGCAGTGTACAGCCTCTGGTAGGCCACATCATGGCCTCGCGGGATTTAATCAGCGCTCTCTCCCCTCCTCAAATATTTCCATGTACAGCACAGACCCACACGGTCACACACACACAGAGCCCTGCACACACTACACATTCACTACACACCACATATGTATGTCACATTCGCATACATGACCACATCACAATGTGTGCGTGCGCGCGCGCGCACACACACATCCCGCCACCCCCGGAAGGCAGCTCTTCTCAAAGGTTCAGCTCTCAGTGTTCCAGCACTGTCTGCTTAGGTAATCATCTCCCTCTTCATGCTGCCAACCACGGCCACTGTCATCATCATCACCGTCATCGCCATCATTCCACAAACGTCCCTCATGGAGAGGAACATCTCAGAGCTCACACAGCTGTGCCCACAGACAGAGACATCTGCCTGGAATTGCCTGCTTGTCCTGAAAGCTGTCCAGGCCCGTCAGGTTTATGCCTGGTTGCGAGCAGTGAGTGTCCTGGAACCTTCAGCTTCAGCCCCAGCAAGAACCTACAGTGACATCCAGACACCCTCCTCCTCTTTCTCTCTGGCCTCCTGGCCACTGCCCCCTCCTCTGGAAGGAAGCCTTGCTTCACTTCTTAGTGTGGGACAGTGTCTTCCCGGGGGCCCAGGTCAGCCCCAGTCTGCCCGACAACACTGCCCTCACTGTGAGGGTGCTGCAGTGACACCAACCAAGAGTGTGAAGGAGACACCTCTTCCAGGCAGGATGCCAGTGCCTCCTTACTGTTATTCTTTGCCACGGCACGGAGCCGATCTGCAACACTCTGAATGAGGTGTGAGAAACCCTTTCTTCCACTGTTCTTTGTTACCTTAACTTGAAGAACTAAACCCATCAAGTCCATTTCAGTATCTCCTGACCATCTGGACTTCCTGCAGTAAGAGGTGTCCACATACGGAGGACAGTGACACATGCCTGTTGCACGCTCATGACTGCCCTCCTAGGATCCTACCCTGGAGATACACATGAGCGCAGCTCTTTTGTGTCCTAAAGACTAACAACCTGAATGACAACTGAGAGGAAACTGGTTAATTACCGCAGATCGTTACACAGAATAGTACTGGTTGTTGCAAAGGACAGCACAGAATGGTGTGTCCTGACATGGAAATAATGTCCAGGGAAATTATTAAGGGGAAAGTAATAACAAAATCATGTGGTGGGTGAGAATATGAATTTTCTACACACAAAGTGAACTAGTTTTTGTTGAATGTGTGTATATGCTGAGAAATTACAGAATAAAACCAAGCTTGTACCAGTTTTCTCTGATAAGCTTACAGAGAGTTGTTCCTTTCTTTGTTTTGGAAATGTTGAAGTTTTCATTTTTAATGTTACTTTGTCCATTCAGAAATACAAGACGAGAGACTAAAATGTTTTTTTCTACGGGCCCATCACTGATTCCTCACTCATTCTTTGAAATCTTGGGTTATGGATACTCAGAGGCAGCTGGACCTCAAAGCCAGGTCGACTTAGATGAAACAGTGGGTCCACTATTTTCCAGCTGTGGGCCCTCGGCATATGACCACCTTACTGGGCCTTCTTTTCTGCAGTCATTAACATGCCTCAATTCCAACCTCTGCGCCAACCCCAGAGCCACCATGGTGGACAAAATACTCACCCCCTTCCCACTTGGGAGTTGTGTCTCCAGCTGTATAACGAGGGTGACATTTAAGTCTACCGAGGGGATTATTATTAACGTAAATAATTCCTGGCACATAAAAGGGCTTTGAAAACTGTCCAGCCATATTTTTTTTAAACATCCAAGGAGTATGACTTTGTTAAGTTAGGACAGGCTGCCTAGCAAATTGCTTCACATTTGTAATAGCTCACCAATGGAAGCTATTTCTTGCTTCTGTAACAGTCTAAGGTGGGGGCTCTGGAGGGGGGCGCTTCATTTCATGCAATGATCTTCCCCAGGTAGAGGGGACTCTGCCAGCTTCCAAGGTTACCCTGGGACTTTGCTCCAACCCAACTAGCCAGTGGATAAGGAAAGAACATGGAGGAAAACCTGGAAAGTCTTTATGATTGGACCAGAGTATGCACATCATTGCCACTCACATCCTATCAGGTGGAACCTGGTCACGTGTCCACATGTAAGGCTGCAAGGGAGGCTGGGAAATGTAGTCTGGGAGGGTAGTCTGGGAAGATGAAAAAAACACGTGTGGGGGACTAACCAGCAGTTGCTGCCATGGTGAATGAGAGGAGGAAACACACCCCAGCGACCATGCGTTTGTGTCTTTATTTGTGTGCAGCCTACAAAAAGTCAATGTTCAAGGAAGTCTTCGCCCTGAGAAGTTCTGAAGCTCTTCTTTGCTGAGCTTTTAGTTTCCTGGGGGAACTCTAAGGGGATATCTTTTCAAACCTTTCTTTTTTACTATTAAGGTTATCCTGCAACCATCTGAGATATTACTAAAAAAAAAAAAAAAACACCAGCCCCCAGCTCTGACTTTCACAAGATTTGAGATGCTGTCAAAAATAAATGCCAACTCATCAGATTCTGTGTGAAAGAGATGCCAACACACATCTAACTCAAAGTAAAAGCTGAAGACAGGAGCCTTGCTGTGCACACATTGTCACTCCTCTTCTCCCCAGGAACTTGGTCTGCCAGCCAACGAACCTATGGACTTGGCAGTAGGAACTAAGAGGGAGTATTTTTCCGCCTCAAGCTGGCCCTTTTCAGAACCAATACTTAATGTGTCTCTCTATCTATCAGAAGCTTCCACTTTGATGTAGACTCAGAAGGCTAGAGATCGAAGGCTACGGTTTGGTTAGCTTCTGTCATCTAGGAGATAGCAGAAAGCCCACAGATAACAGTCGCGATGAGGCAAGGTGTGTACAACATGTGTACTCATTCATTCCGTCATTCACCCATTTAGCAAGTTCATAGTGAGTGACGGCTCAGTTACAGCACCGGGGTTTCTGGTTGAGGACACCAAGATGGCATGCGCGTTCACCGCATAGATGGGGAGTCAGCTCTGCGGATACACAGTCACAACACAATGAGCCCCATGTGGCAGGGGACTCACAGATTACTAGAAGGCCGCCTGATTCTTTGCCATTTCTGATTCACTTGGCACAGAAGCATAAAGTTACCCATTAGAAACTCTCCTGTACTCATTAGATGACATAACTGGAAATGCAAAAGAAAACATCTGGGACCCCCCAGGGGCTCTTTACTTATGCTGTCATTGGAGAGAGAGGTGGGAACAACACTACTAGCTACAGATCTTGGATCCCTCCCGAGTACCAGGCACCGTGCACTTGACATTCTTCTTGCCAGGCAAGTCTCACCACTGCCCGTTTTCCCAGTAGCAACTCTGCCGCCCAGAGAGAAGACACCTGCCCGGTGACAGAGTCATCTGAAGACCTGGGAAGCTGGTCTGTTTGACTAAAGGCTGGGTGCTTCACCTCTCACTCCCCACGTGGAAATTCAGGGAAAGCAGACCCAGCAGACAGCAGTGGGACCCATGGCTTCGTTGGACTTCTTGGGAGAGGCAGCAAAGGAAGGTGGAAAGGGGTTGGCCTCACGCGTCAGTGCTCACGTCTGGGATGTCATGTAAGGGTAAAGTCTCACCATTCAATCATTGCTTCGGCATTACTTCCTAAGCAATGGCTGGGTACCATATGCTGTTCCAGGTGCTGGGAATATGGCAGTGAATGAGACTTGGTGGTGGGGAGCGTGGGGGGACAGTGAAAGTGGGACGAGTAAATATCCCGCAAGTTTTTGTCACAGGTGAGAGGTAATAAAAGAAATACCTTTTCATTCTTGATGTTGACAGTTACAGAAATGTATGTTAACAGAAGTCGGGGGGGGGGGCGGGGAGCCAACTGGTGGGCAGTACCTTCCAAACTCCTGGGAAAGAGAAAGGAGATAGGCGTAGGCAAAAAAAAGACCCTTAACGATAGGGACCAAAGTCACTGCTGGCGGTGATCTCTCGGTGGCAGGATTACAAATGTTACTTATTTGCTTCTTGTTGCCATTCTAAATTTATAAATTTCCTCAAGTAAGTATGTACTACTTTTATTGCTATAGAGAAGCAAAATTCACCAAAACGTCAAAGGAAAGAAAACTCCAGAGAACCAGAACCCTCCTCTCCTGGCATTTAGGCAGCAACTGACAAGTCCGCCAGACAGGGCGATGCCTCACTCCAACAGTCACGCCGAGTGATATCTTATTTCAACACACTGCCTGATTCTTTCAGAATTCACTCACGGCGGCAGTCACTGGAGGAAATACACACTCATCACTGAGATATTAAGGACTGAATCCTGAAGCTTAATTTTTCATTAGGGCATTGTGCCATTTTTCAATTAAGATCGGTTTTTTTGTTTTGTTTTTCGGAAAAGTGCTGATGTGTAAAAACCTCATTTCCTTCCTTAGCACAACCGGCCTATGGATTTTATTTTTAATTGATTTCCATGTGTTCCTAAGAGTGGCAGAGAAACTGGGCTGGTGAGCTGCGTTTGCCACCATGTTCCTGGTGCTGGAAAGGAAACTGCCGCTCTGGGAGAACAATGCTTTGGAAAAATCTGTAAAACCCAGTTGAACACACCTAAGGTTTGTATGAAAGGGCAGGCATTACTCATGGGGCTTTGACAGTGAGAACGGAGACTAAAAAGCCGGCCAGCCCTTCAGTAATGAATGTGCCTGGGTGATCTGGCCAGGTCTAATTTAGAAGCCAAGGAAGAATGTTCTAATAATGTCTCCATACAGTGGATTCATTGCATTATCTTTTTATTCAAAGCGTTCTCTGTGTTTTTGAATAAAAGAAGATTCCCACCACCCCCTCCCCCAAATCTAGCAATAAAAATACCCTTGGTCAAACCAACAGGGTCCGTGAGGGGCTTAGGTTCTTAACGTAAGATTGTTTCCGGCTAGAAATATTGTTTCAGAAAAAGCAGAAGCAATGATAGAAGGACCACAGGAAACATCTGTGTATACAAACAGGCTAGCTCACTAGGAATAAAAATGCATTATGCATCACGAAGGTCTAAATATTTTTATTAACACAGTTTGTTAAGCAAGAACTGAGAAATAAGGTTCCCTAAGAATCCCTCATCAAATGCATTCTTCAATATTTCATTTCACTCTTAGGAGAGAAGTAACTCTGAAATCTTATCTTAGATTTTAGCAATGAGTTTTCTATTAAAAGTTATTTCTTTTCCATCTCAGGCTGAGCAAAGCTCTGGGCCAAGGGGGTTAGGGAATTTGTTTCATAAAACTGACAGCTTGGCGAGCATTCAATCACTCGGCACTACACAGCCCAGGAGAACAAATAAGTCCTTTTCTGATGCTGCTCCAGACACATGACGAGGTATGTTCCATAGCTTTCTTCCCGCATTCGTACTGCTTGCTTCCTGAAGCAAGAAAAGGGGGGAGAAAGCACGTCGAGAGTTTCGGCGAAGCCTGAGAGGAAGTGAAATTAATCAATCGCACTCTCATTTGTAAGGTGGGAAAAAAAAAAAGCCACACAAGCTCGATGGCTATGCTGTTTTAATGGTCGTGACTGACCTTCTTTTCCAGAAGGCCAGTACGTTCGGGGAACTCTCAGCCATTTTGTTGTCCTGCCTTCAGTGCTTATAGACACGTGTCTTTGCACGATCTGATAGCGGCTTTAATGGGCCAGATAAGGCAAACGTGGTGGCTGTCTTTGGCAGAGGGGACGCCAAGGACAGGCTCCTGGCTCACAGCCTGGGCATCGTCCTGGGCAGCACAGACCAGCCTGCCCCAAATCCTGCACCAGCAGGAACCCAGCTCAGAAACTTCCTGTTGAACAGGCCGAATTCACAGCAGCCGGAGAAAGGAAACCATTACAAAAGTTTTGTCCTCCCCCGTAAAAAAAATTACAAGGATTTTTTTGAGGGGGGTTATTCATCCATAAGGCTAGGACTGAAAAATTCTGTGTGAGACACAACTAATCTATGCTGTTGAAGGCAGTGGGTACTGCTGGGGAGAGGTAATGGACAGGATGTGGGGAGGGGCTTCTAGGGGGCTGGTGTGCCCCCCCACCGTCTCCATCAGGGTGCTGGTGACCTGGGTGTGTTATTTCATGTGAAATAAAAACCCTTTTAAAATGCTGATACTATTATTTAAGCTTTTACTCACTATGTCCTTTATGCTTGGTTAAGAATATACTGCAGGTGATTTCGCTATAACTAACATCCACTCCTTATAAAGTGGTACAGAAGGGCGCAGAGAAATGACAAAGGTCGTTTTCACTCTCAGACTCATTAGAGGACAGGGTACTGTTGGAGGCTCTTTCCAAAAACCCAAGTGCCATTTGGCGCCCTTCTCGCTCCTTCACTACCTGAGCCGCGTGGCCAGAAGAATCTAAACCTTACTTTTTTTCACATCTCCCTCTATATTTCCCTTTCTCTTTTGTTTCCCTGCACTGACCCTCTCCTTCTGATGCCTCTCCCGGTCACTGATGTCACAGGTGCGAGGTGAGGGTTGTCACCTCACCCCTCTGTTTCTCTCTGCATTTCTGGATGGAGCTGGAGGCTTGTACCAGGCCAGGCCTTCGCAGGAAAAAGCCATCTCATTAGCTTTCCATTCCAAGTGCCCCTCTGTCCTCCCTTTACAACATGTTGTCTGCTATTTACTGAGGTTTATTTTGCAAGAGAAATACTTGTGGTGGGGGTGGGGTGGGGAAGGGAAGCTTTTGAAGACAAAAAAATTGTCATTCGGTTTCAAAAGACTTATGAATAATGGAGAGCTACGGTTCCTTTGCATATGACGATCCAAAGGGTCTACCGCTACAAATGATTCTGTGTTTTGCTGCTGTTCAAAAAAATAAATAAAGACTTTTTCTAACTGCGATTTCAAAGATATAGGAACATATTAAGGAAAGAAACTGTTCTCCCACCTCGGATCCAGTTTAAAATACTCCCACATCCGATTAAGGACCTGCGGGTCCCAAATGCTGGAAGAACCAAAGAATTTGTTCATTCACCTGAAATTCACCCAAAATGTTCCAGTGAATCCCTAGGGTTGGAAGGGGGTGGGGGGGCGCTACAAGAAGGTGGCAACACAGGCTAGTTTCCGGGAAAGCAGAATGGAGTTCCCAGGCTCTTTAAGAGAAGACTTTCATTTGGACCCAGATAAGCTGTCTGAAAGGGCTTGGAATACATTCTTGCCTTCTCCATTTCCAAGCCCCTCTTCTGCTCTGTGGCGGCATCGCCATACTGAGTCCCCAGGAAGAACTGAGTCTTCACTGCTTGGCCCGAGACAGCTCCCCTGGTAAGTGGAATGACCAACGCATCCCAGTTTGCCCAGGACTGCCCAAGGTTTAGAGCGGAAAGCCTCATGTCTCAGGAATCCTCTCAATCCTGGGCAAATGAGGACAGTTGGTCAACCTAGTAGCAGGCCACCAGCCAAACCCCTCTCTTCCTGCTGAGCCCAGTAAAGGCCTGAACTGGCAGGATTACTCCGTGTCCCCCACTGCCTACAAATTCTGGCCTATTTAAAGCACATGCACTTGGAAAGTGTATTTAAAGCTGCCAACTGAAGGTGCTCGGGCTGTTGACTCTGTCTGTCAGGTTTTCATTTTCTCCCCCATTTTTTGGCCCATTCGCTGTTTTCAACACACTCCCTTCAAGATTGGGGGCTCCAGATGATTACATGGGCCAATGTCAAGATTGTCTGCCCATTTGCCGGACTGCAAAGGGAGAGAGGGTCCACATACTCGATCTCCCCCCTCTCCTGAGTTCCCTGACCCATCAAGGGGCCTAAACTACAGAAACCAGGGTGTTATCATCATTATTCTCTGTACCAGCCATTACTGGATCCCAGGGGCGGCCTCCTAAACACTTCTACAATCCAACCACTTGCCTCTGCCACTATGCTACTTCAGTTCAAGGTCACTGCTCTCTGGGATTACTGCAACAGAGCCCCCTTTTTGGTCTTCCTTCCCTCCTGCTAAGGAGGGAAAGTCTCCACTAAGACAAAAAACCAACCACAGAGACTAGATAACATCACTGGCCTCTATGAAACTGTTCAGGATCAAGTTCTTTTTCAAGGCTAACAAGACTCATTATGATCTGGACCCTACCTACCTTTTCTGCTCAGCGTCATAAGCTCACTTTCCTCAACTGTAAATGAAAGTAGCTATTTCTAAACATTACTCTGTGGTTTAAGTGAGAGCATGTATATTAAATTCTTGGCCAGGTGCTTCAGCTCCATTGTGGGTTGGGAGAAGTTGAAGTCTTTCATGCCATCCACAGGAGTCATAAAAAGGAACAGGTCAGGGGTGCCCAGGTGGCGCAGTCAGTTAAGCTTCCAACTCTTGATTTCCGTTCAGGTCGTGATCTCAGCATCCTGGGATTGGGCCCTGCGTCAGGCTCCACGCTCAGCACAGTGTCTGCTGGAGATTCTCTCTCTCCTTCTCCCTCTGCCCCAACCCCTGGCTCTCATGATGGTCCCTCTCTAAAATAAATAAATAAATCTTAAAAAAAAAAGAATAGGGCATTTGGCACTAGTCACTACAGAGATGAGGCAAGCAACAGATTTCAAGGAAGGAAAGCAATATCCCATACAAACAGGAGATGAAGAGCTTCATGTTCTAAATGTCCAAAATGGAGTTGAGGCTCAGTGTGGTGGACTGGAGGAAGGCAGGTCTTACCCCTGCTGAGTGGTGGAGACAGAGACGAGAGGGAAGGGGGTGGGGCCTCACAGGTGTGCTCCGATTTGCTGAGCTCTCTCCTGGGTTGGTGACCCAGAGCTAGGTGAGATGATGGAAGTACTCAAAGCCCAGGAAGTTGACATTTCCACCACCGATCAACAGGGACGGAACCCCAGCATTAGCAGAAATGGGCCTTGAGTTCATGCCTTTGAAGACTTGGTTTTGGAAACAGATAAACTGGAAGAAATGTGTGTGTTTGTACTTTTTTTGTATGAAGCATATTACTACCAGCATCTAAGTGCTGTAGAACACAGTGCCAGGAGCCAAGGAGGGCTGGGTTGTTAAACATGGTGATTAAAATGAACTTTAGGAAGTGCTGCCTGGCTCGAGAGACTGAAGGCTGGTTTGAGACCAAGCCACAAAAAAAGACACATGATTCCTGCTCTCCAAAAATGAAACAACTACAACAACAAAACAAAGAGAGAAAATGGCAAGAGGAAAGAACAGGCTCCATGGGAGAAAACACAGAAGATCTGTGCACACTTAGACCCAAAGTGATTCCATATTGCTCTTTTATTTTATAAATATTCATAAGAAAAACAGCCTAACAGCTACTTTCATGAGTAACCTCAGCTACTTCTTTACACCTGTCCTCCTTCCTTTCTCCCTTCCTTTCTTTTCTTCTTTCTTTCAAAAACAAGAGCAACATTCTCAGCACCACTGAAAGCTAGATCAAGAGTCAAGGTCTCCGACATGACAGTCCCCTTTCCAGGGACCTCTCCAGGCCCCCTGGCCACTCACACTGCCTTGCCTCCAACACTGCCCCACGGCAAATAGCCTTTGCCCTCTAAAAGGGACAAAGGCTTTAATTAGGATGAAGATACACGGCTGGGGGACCTGGCTCTGTCACCTGTCCCTTCACCTGCCTCCTTTTTTTTTTTCTTTCCTACTTAATGTTTCTGCCACCATTTAATTGCAGAGAACAGTAGGCTGGACAACAAATACTCTTACGTGTCCATACTTGCCCATCACCTGGGCGCTCAGACAATTCCTAGACATAGTACCTCTTGCTTCACACACACACCGCCCCACCCCCGGCTTTCCATCTCCTCTCCCAAGGAGCCCCAAATTAAAATGAATGCATTCCAGAACAATTGCCAAGGGATTGACCAAATCTAACTGTGGCCCAAATAAAGCTGGGACTGGTAGAGGGCCAGGTCTCCAGGACAGCAGCAAGAAGAAAGCTTCTCCCAAAAGACCTGAGCCAGCGACCCCTGCTGCTCTCTGTGCACCAGAAGTGGAACAGCAGAACCCCAGGCCATAGTACTTTAAGATGCAGGAATTAGTCCTTAAGTCCAGGTAGATAATGTTCAACCAAAGACCCTGGCACCAACAGCACCAGGGAAATTGTTAGAAATGCAAATTCTTGGGCCTCACTCCCGACCTGCTCCCAGGGTTGGTCCCAGGAATCTGTATTTTAACAAGCACTCCAGCTGATCTGAATGCACACCAAAGGCTGAGAACCACTGATCCCCGCAGGCCTCTGAGAAAGGGAGGGGCTATGCTCGACTGGGAGTACGTGATAAGAAAGCTGGGAGCAGAAGGACAGAAAGGCACCGTGAGATGGGCATTGTCCGGAGCTGCACTGTCCAAGACAGTAGCTGCTAGCCCCAGGTGGCAATTTACATTGCGAATTTTTTTTAAAAGAACGATAAATATCTACCATCTCACTTAAATGTGGAATTAAAAAAAAAAAAAAGCCAGACTCATAGTAACAGAGGAGAATGGTGGTTACCAGAGGCTCAGGTGTGGGGGGAAAGGAGATGTTTTTTAAAAAGAAAGAAAAAAGAACATAGATGTGGTTGCCGGGGACTTGGGGGAGGGGACCTGGGGAGTTCGTGTTTAACGGGCACAGGGATTCCATTTGCAAGATGAAAAGAGTTCTGGTGGTAGACGCTAGCGACAGTTACGCAACAGTGGGAATGTCCTTCATGCTAGAGAACAATACACTTGAAATGCTGAAGGAAAAAAATTAAAAAGAAAATTAATTAAAAATAAAATTTTAAAGTCAGGTCTCAGCCACACTAGTCACATTTCTAGTGCTCAACAGCAACTTCCAGCTAGCGGTTACCATATTGGACAGCCAGCGTCCTACCATAGAGTGTATTTCTAGTGTAGAATGGAAGTTCTACTGAATCAGGTGGTATAGAATCCTTGATCCACCTTCTACGAGCTGTGTGACCTTGTATAAGCTACCACCCTCTCGGAGCCCTGGTTCCCCCTTTGAGAAATAATACCCACCTATCTCATTAAGGGGGCTACAAAGCTGGAAATAAAATGATAAAATGTAAATCACCTTGACAACCGTCCAGGCTATAGTAGAAGCTTGAGAAATGATAGGTCATATTGTTGCTATTATGATTTTATGAGAAACCCCTGGAGATATTTGCTAATGGAATGGACAGTCTACATTGGCTAGGACAGACTCCTTCTGCCGTGTTTCGACTGCAAGTTTCAGCGCCTGTGAAAGTGGCTCTATTTTCAGCAGCACGTCCTGAAGCAATACCCATTTGTCGGCCGGCTAGAAAGGTGGCCTCCCCATCCAGAAGCAGTACGTAAGAGACTTGTGGTAAGGCTACAGTTCTTGAAGCCAGAGAGCCTCATTTTCTGTGGGACTTGCTTGCTTTCTCTCTCTCTCTCTCTCTCCCTTCCTTCCTCCCCCGCCTCCAAACACGAATGTCATAATCTCTGGGATGGTCCATTACGGCAAACTCAGGGCTTCAGTGTTCTTCATCTAGAAAGAAGCCCAAGAGATCTTGTAACCTTCTTGCAGATCTCCTCCAGATAAGAAAACAAACGAACTCCCCGATAATTGTACACCTCAGAGGCATTATCCTACTGAAGGCCAGTCGTGAGGGCGAGAATGGACTGGGAACATGGGAAGAGGGCTTCATATGTGGAGTTTCCTTTTAACTAAAGAAACAGGGAGTCACGGAATGTTCTGGAGCTGGGGTGACAAGGCTAGAGAGATGCCTACGGAGAGGAACAGCGGCTGGGGGAGAAAGGACAGGAGTAGAGCAGACCAGTAAGGACACCAGGGCCATGCCTAGGGAAGCCCTGCTGAGGCCTGCTGGCTCACGCAGCAGCGGGCAGGGCTGAGGAGAGGAGGAAGGTGGGTGGAACCTGTAAGAGCCGGCCACAGAGTTGAAAACACCATCGGGGATAAAAGGCCAGGCTCCCAGAGTTCAGGATGCACGCTCAGACGCCACGTCCAAAGAAGCCAGTTTCCCCTTTCAAACTCCTCTGGAGATGCGACTCCGTGCTTCCCATGGGCTCCGGACAAAGCCAGTGGCCTGTGGCTGATGGGTCAGAAGAATCGAGTAAGGGAACTCAGAGCAAGACTCTTGCTCTGGTTGGTTTTTCTGGCTTCAGAATCCTAACAAAGGCTTCCCTTCATAATGCAGTTAGGTCTCCTGGATGAGCAACGTTGGAAAAAATGGAGGATCCAACATGAGCTGGACAACTTCCGACTTTGTCAAAAAAGACGTTAAACTGCAAATGTCAGGGATAGTCTTGATCATTCATAAAAGAGCCATAAACACCAAGATAAGTAGGAAGGCCATTTTAGAATAAAGGGCAGTTCTGTGAAATGGAAAAGTTTTGGCTTTAAGAAGGAAACTCACCACATTTTCACTTTTCTTTCATTACACTGTGAATGGGCAGAAATTCTGTCACATGCCTGGTCTGTGGGGGACCAATGGTTTATGTGACATTCCGAAATGGTTCCCTGCGTGGTTTGGGCTATAAGAATCAGACTTCATGACCCCAGATCCAGCTGCCCGGCTCCTAAGAGCAAAAACAAAGCTTGAGGTTTCTTGGTGTGGGTGTGTCCAGCATGGAAAGGCAGGGCAGAATCAGCCTTTTCTTGCCCTCTTAAAATGCAAGTGATAAACCACAAAGGATCCTAGAACAAATGGTCTTGGATTGAGATTTTCACGTTCAATAATTTCATATTTAGTCTAGAGGGTTAGTGATTTTTTTTTCTTAAAAGGAAACTGCAGCCAGAGCTAATTGCTCAATCTGAAATATATCTGGACATTGTTTAGATGTTGGAAAGGAAACAGTGATGTTGGAGAGGTTTAGCAAAAAGAAGGGCATTAATTTAGAAAAAAAAAAAAAAGCAAATGTAAATTAATAGAAAATGTAGCCCCGGATGATTTCCGTAGTGCTGATGTATACAGCCAAAGAATGAGCACCCTATTCTGTGCTTTCCTTGATATTTTTCTTATTTCTAAAATGTAAAAGGAAATTCACCAGCACGGGCTCAATCCATTCCCATCCATTGATTTGTTAGCCAATCAATGGCCATTGTAATCTGAAAAAAAGAACACCAGTTTCGATGAACCTTTCCAAGTGAGGCCATGTTCAGCTAAGCTTAATAAAGAGAAAAACAGCAAGGACCATCTGGAAAACACTCTTCCGGAGTCGCGAAAGATAGTGGCAGCCTTTGCCCAACCTGCTATAAATAAGTGTCTCAGGAAAAAAAACACCCGATTTTCAAATCTGTTTCTACTTAATACAGCTGCGATGGAGTTTATTTAGCGTTTCCCTATAGCAGGAGGACTGTTTGCATTTTTATGACAAGGGTCTAAATGTGTTTCACAGCCACTGCCACTGCCATTAGTTTGAGGAACCACACACCACTTGGACCTGTCTGTTTGCTTCTGCGGCACACAGCGGTGGCCCCGGTGGCCTCTGCGCCACGAAACTGGCCTCCAAAGCCCAGATTTATGATCCTGCTTCCTCTCCCAGTCTTGCAACCATCACCCAAATCCTGGCTGGCTACTCAGAATGACCAAGTGTCCTGGGCTACGAGTCAATTATTTATCTGCCTGGACTTGGCACACCATGGATGTCTGCCAAGCTCACTGCCTCTTCCTTCAGGACGACAAGGAAGGATCGAACTGCTCTCCAGGGGAGGCTAGTACTCACCCACGCAGGGTGTGCTGCTGGCTTGGCCCACCCCCATGTGCTCAGCTTTTCCACCTCTCCTCACTGGCGGAGCCTGACCCTCGGAATGCCTTCAGACACTCCTTGGGAAAGGTCAGTCTGCCTCGATGGCCGCACCATGACCTGCCCGCGCTGAGGTCGACACTGAGCGCCGCCCATGGCCCATTGCACTCCAAAGACGGGCAGGACACACTGACCTCAGGATGCTTGCCTGGGTAACGTGTGACCCACCTCTCTGTGCTCCCTCTGGGACAGCGCGCATCCCAGTTCCATGTTTTAGCCCCAGGATGCCTGCCCTGAGGATGCATAACCCCTCTCTCTAGCCTTTCAAGGGACCCTCCGAAAGAGGACAGCTAAGGGCTTGTTGACCACAGGCACTACCAGGTCTGAGCTGCCTACAGGAGCGCTGCTGACATCCTTTTTCCGAAGCGGAGCTGCTGCGGGGACGCGAATGTGTGCGAGAGAGAGAACTGGGGGGGCTGAGACGGACCACCGAGATCTGAATGCCCCGGCATCTTGAAAAATACCCCATCTGCCCACCACTGACGTTCTCCCTCAACAGCCCTGGAAAACATAGACAATAGTGGTGGGTAAAGGGCGGCCACGATCCGAAATGAGTCTATTACAGGGTTATGCACAGAGCTCTCCCAAGTACACTAATGGGCTAAATTAATTGGTTCAGGCTTAAGATGCTATGGGAGAAATGACAGCGGAGAGGGGGTAGGGTAGACGAAGATGCCTGCTGGCTTTGAAGGCATGCCTGGAATCAGGTGCACATGAAAAAGAAATTAGGGAGGAATAAACCTGCTCTATGAAAAACCAGAAAAGCCCTTATTATTACAGTACCCCTACTTACCTACACCTTATTTAGTTGCCTGC
This sequence comes from Neogale vison, assembly GCF_020171115.1. Classification (NCBI taxonomy): domain Eukaryota; kingdom Metazoa; phylum Chordata; class Mammalia; order Carnivora; family Mustelidae; genus Neogale; species Neogale vison. The sequence continues at coordinate 117,912,328 of NC_058105.1, read as the reverse complement.
CTTAAAAAAAAATCTCTCTGCTTATACCATCTTACAGACTCATCCACCAACCTTAGAGTGAAATCAGGCAAATGACACACCTCCAGGTGTTAATTATTTGCCCCCATCAACAGTATATACAAAAGTCTGGGGGATAAACTGTGTCCTGTACTATTTCAAAATCAATTCACCAAAACCCACAAATTACTTATTAAACCTTGGTCTACACCAGTGTTTCTCAACTAGGGGCGATTTTGCCCCAGAGAGGATATTTGACGAAGTCAGGAGATATTGTGGGTTGTCACAACTGTGGTGGCCAGTAACAGTGCTACTGGCATCCAGTGGGTAGAGGCCAGATGGGCTGCTGATATCCTACAGCGCACAGGCCCACTGACCCCAACAAGGAAAAATCTGGCCTAAAATGTCAACAGGGCCAAGGTAGAGAAACTATGAGCTAGATAAAACCAAAATGCTCAGCCTTTAATATTCATCTATTTGGCAGTCCTCAAAGGGAGAAGATGTCATTTCCCTTGACATCTAAGGTTGGTTTACATATACGTTAGCTAAGGACATGTTTATTCCTTTCCAAATAAGTGCCATAGGTTCTTAGTCTGGACCTAGGAACATCAAAGAAATACTGTGAGAGGGGTGCCTGGGTGGCTCAGTTGGTTAAGTGCCTGACTCAGTTTTTTAAAATACTTATCTGTTTGAGAGAGAGGGAGTATGGGGGAGGGGTAGAGGAAGAGAATCTTCAAGCAGACTCCACCCCCTCCCCCACTGTTGAACAGGAAGTCGGAAGTCTAACACAGGGCTCAACCTCACAATCTATGGGATCATGACCTGAGCCTAAACCAAGAGTCAGATAGATGATCAACCGACTGACCTACCCAGGCGCTCCCATGTACCTGAGTCTTGATTTTAGCTCAGGTCATGATCTCAGGGTTGTGAGATCGAGCCCCACATTGGGCTCTGAGCTGGGTATGCAACCTGCTTAAGATTCTCTCTCTCCCTTGCCCTCTGCCCCTCCTTGCCCCCTGCTTACATGCTCACTCACATTTTCTTCCCCCCCCCCAAAAGAAAGAAAGAAATACCACAGTGATGGTGGGGTAGGATAGGGTGCATTTTAAATGCATATTTCATCAGTCTAAATGGATGGAAATTAATATCCCATAAAATAAAATGATTCTCTAGTTATGTTCCATACAAAACCAAAATCAATACATCGTATCTTACTTAACCTGCAATTAGAGCTTTTTAAAAAAACGAAAACAAGGAAATGCCATTCTTTTCCATTTTTTGCTAACTGGGTACACATTTCTGAACATGAGGCATAGAAAACAAACAAACAGACAAAAACCTTTTTTTTTTTAAAGCAGATTTTTCCAGAGCATAAAAAGCTTCCTGAATCATTCCATTTTATTTATTGTAGATTCAATCATTCTTAGTGAGCAAAACGTGCAGCCCATTCTCTTGGTTATGCCTGCCTGGCTTTCCAAATGCCCTCAAAACTGGGATGATGAATCATATACTTTGGCCGCACTGTGTCAATTAATAGTAAGCGAAGAATCCCACACAGTCAAGACAGGACTTTCTGCCTGATATTTCTGGGTATGTGGGAGCATGAAGTTGGAACGGGGGGGGGGGCGTCCTTCAGCCAATTGTTTCCAGAGCGTCTTAAGAGCAGGTGTTGAGATTCTCTAAACTTCCTTCAGTTCTAGAATATTCTGTGTGGCTCTACGGTGCCCCTAACATGGGGGTGGGCTTTCTTCAGGAGAAATGCAGGTTCCTAGAGTTGGCCTAGAGCTTCCAGGCTTCAAGTGGGAAGGAAACAATGGCTTACAGTTATCCCTTCACGACCCTACCAGGCCACCATTCCTCTCTCTGAATTATACGGCCAAAGTGGCCATTCGCACAAAAGCAAAAATAACAACAACGACAAAAATGCCCCCAACGCACCCAGTCTTGGCTGCCAGCAAGGCCCGAATCTGCTGCTGAAAAAGAGCAGTTGCAGCAGTGCAGCTGGAGGAGCTTTTCCAGGGAACTGGTAATACCCTGGCTGTTAATGAATTATTTTTCGCCAGAATGTCGGATTCTTCCTGTGCTCCAGTAAACAGTCTGCTTCTGCCATGGGAAACAAAACCAGCTCCTTCCGAGGAGCTCAAGGAGGTCAGCCAAGGGTCCCCTATGGGGGCAGCCCCCTCAGGGGCCAGAGCCACAGGGCCTGACCTATAAATCACCGCAGCCCCAAGTTCATTAGTCCAGCCTTTTCCATCTACTTGGGCCGTGCCCATCTCCCAGGGAAGGGCCCAGGAAGACCACAGCGCTGGCTGGGAGCCTTCCCCCTTCCCCAGCAACCATCCCTTTGTCCGATTTCCTCATCTGCACCATCGTGGTGTGTGAAACTGGGCTTCCTTGCATTTATTCTGTCTCTTTCAGAGAAACTGTATGTATCTCCTTGCTCTTGTTTTCATCAAGCTGTCAGGAAATCACTATGTGCATCCTCTTTTTCCCTTTCCTTTCTATAAGATTGGCTCCAGCCCCAAATAACCCACTCTCACCATTAGGGTGTCTACTTGGGACACTCTTCTCCAAGCACAAATCCCCAGGAAGGATACTCCTAGACAAGGTGTTAAGGAAATCAGCTGCTCAGGCAAGAGACAGCTCTCCACTAGACAAAGATACCAGCCTGGGGTGGGGTTAGGTGGAGGAGAGGAAAGGAAAGGGGTCACTTCACTCAAGCCAGCCCTGCCCGTTCCCAGCCCTGCCTTGCTGTCTGAGCTCCCCGAAGTTTCGGGAGCCCACACTCCTCGGGGGAACCTGACCGAGCAAACATGCTCATGGAGAGCCTTGATGAGGCAACTCCCCTCCAAATAACACCTTAGCTACCGAAAATCAAAGTTGCCCGAGACCAGGCTGCCAGCCCATGCCTCCCATCTGCCATGGAGACGGAGGGTCTTCATGTCCCCTAAAGTACCATGAGGCTGAAGGCGCAGGCTGGTGGTTAGTTGACTCTAGAGAAACACTGCCTAACAGAAATAGTATGTTGTCACTTTTCTGGTAGGCATATGAAAAAGAGAAAAGGAAACAGGTGACATTCATTTTAATACTGTAACTTATTTGACCAATACAGTCAAAATATTATCATTGCACCACATAATTAATATAAAAATTATTAATGAGATATTTTGCATTCTTTTCTTTTTGTACTGAGTCCTAGAGATCACGTGCATACGTTATCCCACTGGCGCTTCCTACTCTGGACTGAGCCACCTTCTGACTACGAATAGTCACATGTGACTTGCGGCTACTATAGGAGATGGTGCAGATAATGGAACATTTCCATCATCGTAAAAGGTTCTATTAGACAGTGTAGTACAAGACCAAAATGCTGTGGGAAGAAAGAGTGACAGGTGAGAGCAGGCTGAGCGAGCCATCAAGTTCCTGGAGCTAAGAACTAAAGCAGAAATGGGAATGGCAAGGATTGGGATATTCTAGAAGCCCAGACCTACTATTAAGGGGAGATTAAAATGGGCTTTTATGAGAATCCCAGGGCCCATGCCTACATTGGGGGGGGGGCTGCCCCACAGCAGTGGGAAAGCCAGCAAGTATAATAATTGGTCAAAGCATCTCTGGGTTGAGCCGCCCCCATCTTAGCTCTTCTGATCTGCTTCAGGCAGGGGCTGGGGAAGAAGATCGCCAAAGTCACGTATGTTCTTTCAATAACAATTCTGGGTTTGCAATCTAATTTGGTGAAGCAGATAAAGAAACATGATCAAATTATGTGTGCCTGTGTTTGCCCATGTATGTGTGTTTGTGTGTGTGTTCTTGGTTGGAGAGGGAAGGAGGGTCATGTGCAAAATCCAGAAGTACAAATGCAACCACCAAAATCACCTCCTCGCCAGTTGCCATCAGAACACAGGAGAGAGGTAGATACAAGAGGCTCATGAAAAAAGGCGGAGCCACAAAGGAGATGCTTTGGGTCTAGAAAGAACAAGATGATGGGCATCCAGGCAGATGAACAGGTGAGAGGAAGAAGTGGTAATCTTATCTCCAAAGACAAGAGCTGCCAACTCTATTGCAAGGATGGCACCCTGATCCCCAAATCAAGCTTAATTCAGAATCCCATGCAGGCTTTTGTACAGGGGAGAGGATAATTAGCCAACTTCCGCCCTCCGTGAGCCTCGAGAGCCTCATTCTCAGAGGTCCCCTTCATACTCTGATCAGGGAGGCAGCAGAATCACATATGGATTCCAATCCTGGTTCTCCCAGTGGCTCCAGAATTTCTAGCGGGTTAAAGGCTACCATCTTGTTGGAAAGGGACTAAGGGACTTGCGTACATGATGCATGTGCGTGGTAAGACCTCATCTCATTTTTATTGAGAATTTATTTATTCGAGACAGTTTAGAGTCAGAAATACTTTATCCATCCTTTGGTCCTTCCATGGAGAGCTAATTATTTAATCTGTCTAAGCCCAGTTTCCTCACCTATAAAAACGGGAATGCTCTTGCTCATACCACATAAACTTGTTGACTTGGACCTACCGCAGGCTAGAAATGGAGCACGACACCAGGAACTCCAAATCCCCAAGCAAAGAAAAAACATCTCTGGATTTCTCCCTGCTGAGTCTCCCTTGATGATGACTTACAGCTGCCTCCCCCCCGCCATTTGCTCCATCAGTTCCATCACTTAGTCACTCAACTCCTGTTAATTAAGCAACAGTTGGGCATTGGAAATTCCAAGATGACGAGACACAGTCTTTCCATCTGAAATAGTCTGGGACTATCTGGGGTCTATGCACTTGGCACGTGAGCATGTACCCTGGCTGACTGGGCTGCCTCACTGGTAGGCTCCCTGCCCCCAAGCTGGGAACCACAGTTTTTGAACATGGAGGGACTGAGGACTCTGGCCTTTGGGAGAAATAAATAAGAGACTTGGAAGAGGGGTTAGAGGGATGTGCCGCTCCTTTAATTCATAACCACCAAAGTCGGGACTCAGACACACGACTGGAAAGTTCTCTGAGCCTCAGATTCCTTATCTGGAAAATCATGCCTCCATCACATCATGGTTTCCCACATGCGAAGCGTTTGGCAGACAGAGGGCAATGACAAATGTTAATTCCTTTCCCCATTTATTTCCCTCCACTACCCTCCTCCCCCCAGATCTAAGGTTAGGGAAGGAGCCAGAGAATAGACACTGGCTCTTTTCTTATTATACATTCAGAGCATGCTGTGTGTGGAGATGGCCACATCCAGAATAACCTCCATTCAGGATCAGATGGAATAGGGGAGGCCAGTCCCATCTAGCTCTTGGGGGGCTGCAGCTAGAGCTCTGTCAGCTCTGTCACCTCATCACACACCTCTTGCATTTTCTTTTTCTTTCTTGCTTTCCAGACGCCCTGTCTCAGAGGCTGTTTTCTGGCTACAAGACTTTTTATTTATTTTCGAGTTTTTGCCCAAATGCCCACTGACCAAGTTGTTATACTGGTGACTGGCATCACCTGGAACTCTGTTTTCTCATTTTTTTTTTCCTGAGATGGGCAGGTTTTCTGGGGCCAAACCTCAACAGCAGGAAGGCTGGTGCTTCTTTGCTTGATAAAGGACCACCCCCATGTTCCATGGGCTGGTGCCAATCTCCAGTCTGACGTGGCTCACCGTGCCCAGGCTGCCTTGGAATGACTCTAGTAGGCATCAGTCAGGATGAGACACACGGGGCCATTTGTAGGATATTTAAGGGGGGCGGGGTATGGATTCGGGGTGGGTAGGTGGCCTCTTAGGGCTTCTAAGGGGCAGAGAAATTGAGATGGCACCAGGTGTGTGTTTTTGTGCGTTCCATCCTACCCCCGACTTCTGAAAGTGGCACAGCTCCCCCGCTCCTCTTTGAGAAGAAAAGGCAAATGACAAAACAGTGGGGCAGGGGCCACAATGCTGCCCTGGTGAGTGGCTCCCACCCGCTAGCCTTTCCAGAGCCCCCTCCCACACTGCCAACCCTCCGCTGTACCAAAAGCACATCACAGTACACTTGCAAAGTTATCCTAAGTCTCTTGGTCAATCAACAAACGATTCTGAAGACTCAAAAGGAGGAAGAGAGGCATTTAGCCCACGCTGGGAAGGACCTGGGAGAAGCAAAGAAAACCTTGCATGCAAGGCTAAGAATTGTTTTCTCCCTGCTGGCTGCTTTTCTCTCTGTTCTAAAGAGAAGCTTCCAAAATCAGCTAAATAAAGGGGTCACACCAGAGGATGAGAGATAATGCTAAACCAACAAAAACAAAGACCCAAATGAAACAGAGAGAGCCATGAGAATCCGCGGTTATCAAAACTTTGTTTGGCCGTATCTATTTATCATCGCTGCACACCCGGGCTCTGCGGAATATCATTCTGTTGATGTCACTTATCCTCAGCAAAATATTTACACATCCTTAAAAACGCCAGATGAGGGGGGCTGGCTGCAGGGCGCCCCTCAAGCCCCTCCGCGGAGGTTCTGGGCAGACCGTAAGATGCGGGCACGACAGGGGGTGGCTCCAGCGGGCACAGGTAAGAGCTACCGACAGTTCCCGGAGCCCGGCCACCCAGGAGCTGCGCTCTGCCCTGCCCACCTCTCCCCTACCTGACTGCAAGAAGCAGCACACACCCGCCCCCCCCCATATGGTGTCAACGCCTCCTCCTCCTCTCCCTGCCTTTCTCATTGATTAAGTTCTCAAACCATTGTTAAAGCCGGGTTGCTTTTCCCTGGAAAACTGGGCTGAATTCATTAAGCTTTCCCCTGCCACAAAAGGAATATTCATAAAAGTTTGGCAGGCAAAAAGGGAGGCTGACTGCATGCCATGGGGTGGGTGACAATTCGCTCCTCCAAAGCCACCTTCTTCTTCCGTGCCCCATCCCTCTCTCCATCCATCCGTCGTGCCCCAAACCTACTCCAGGGACTTCTGATAGGGAAACACAAAGCAGCAGCTGTTTGGCAACATTTCTACCCCTCGCCGGCAACTGTGGTGGGATGCCATTTCCCCACCCAGGCGGAGCTTATCCTGAACAATAGTCGGGCTTTAAACGCCAAACAAGCAAACACACAGAGCACAACCCCAACCCCGAAAAAGCCAACGCCGAGAGAAGCGGTAACTCCCTCCGCAGCAAAAGGCACCGCTGAAACGCACGCAAAAACGCTGCGAGAACGCTGCTCGATGCCTAACATGGCAGAAAGCCCGAGCTGGTGCGGCCACCCCGGGTCTGGGCATTGGGGGGCACGAAGGCTCCCGGGACGCCGACGCACACTCACCCGGCTTCGGGGGGATGCGGGGCTGGCCGAGCGTCACAAAGACAAGCCCAGCGCGATCTGGCAAAACCCAACTTTCCACCCGGCTCGCCAGGGCCGCCAGATACGTCAACAGAATCCATCTTTCGAAGGGCCTGGAAGGCGCCGGGTTTTCCGGGCCGGGGCAGAGCGGCAAAGCCGGCGGCGGCCCGGTGCGGTGCCCGGGCGCGGACTCCGCCGCGCGCCGCCCTCTGTGCCGGGTGCCAGCGCTGGTGGCGGCCCGAAACCCACTTCGGGGCCCCCGCCCCGCCGGCCGGCGCCGCCTCTCCGGCCCCGCCAGCCAGTGCGCGGCGCCGGGAGCAGGAGCGGGGCCCGGGGACGCCGCACGGGTGGCGGCCTCGGCCCGCGTCCCCGCCCCCGCCCGGCCCTCCCAGCTGGCCCCGGCCTCCGGGCGCCGTCCTGCCCACGGGAGCAGGCCCCTCCCCGGGCGCCGGGCCCCGCCAGGCGCGCCCAGCCCGGCGCGCCCCCTGCGTCCCGGTGGCAGGTCCGCACGGGGAGGGCGGGGGAAGGGGACCCCGGCCCGCACCGGGGCACCGCGGTGACTACCTTGCAATTGCGGCCGCCGCCTCCAGGAAGCCAAGGGGTGGTCGCGGGTGCGGGAACTCTCCGGTCTGGCGTCGCCGCCCGCCGCCTGAAGGGGGTGCGCAGCGGTGGGAGCCGCCGTCGCCGCTGTCACCGAGCCGCTGTCGCCGCCGCCGCCGCCGCCGCCGCTGCCGGTTGTGCGTGAGTGTGTGTGCGCCTGTGTCCGGGCGAGTGTGTGTCTGCGTGCGGCGCCCGGCCTTTACTATATACACCAAGGGGTGGGAGGAGGCGGGGAAGGGGAGGGCTTGGGGGAGGTGGCGGAGGAGGGGGAGCGGGAGGGGGGCGAGAGGGTACCCGAGGAGGCGGCGGCGGAGGAGGGACAGGTGATCTCGCCCACGGGGAGGGCGTGGCTGTGGGCGGCGCAGGGTGTTAGGAGGAAGGGGCGCCCGAGGCTCGGGCCAGGGGAGGGGGGAGATGGACATTGGGGAGGGCCCGCGGAGCGGGGATCCCGCTGCCAAGTGGCGGGCTGGGGACCATTCCAGACCCCAGGATGAAGAAGAGCGAGAACAGAGCCCCGGAGGAAGGAAGTGGCTGGCTGATGGAGGCAGGAGAGGTGGGAAGGGCCCAGCGATTACCTCCTAAAATGCCAATGTGATACAGGTAGAAGATCCTTCTCTCAAGGTGTAAGATTATTAAAGGCAAAATTAGCCCCACGGACAGAATCTAATTTCCACAAACTTGCCTGAGAGGTGATTTGTTTCTTAATCTAACATTTCTTAAGCACTTGGTGTTTTGCCAGACACCAGGGCTAAGACCTGGGGTTACAGAGGTGACTGAATATGGTTGCTAATCAGTAAATAAGTAGTAGGTATTAGTAGTACTATTGGTCATTTAAAAATAAAATAACCTAAATTCTATAAATGTTTTAAGAGAGCGAAGGAAGCAACTGTACTGGTTGAATTAATCCTTACAGAGGTAAAGATTTTTTTTTTTCCTGGAAATCAAAGCAGGACGAAGGTAGCAGAGAAAGAATGGCAGAGCTGATGTTACTTTAATCAGAGCAGAGAACAGTCTGGATCCAGCTATGCTTTGCATGTTCAGTCCTCCATCTCAACAGCATGACTAGTAACCATGACTTCCCTCTTGTAGAATTTGGGGTGGCCACACAGAGTGTGAAAGACCTAGAGAGCAGCCTGGCAAGTTTATAATTAGTATGGGAACCTGAACTTGTATTTGAGAGGTTCTGGTCAAACCTTGTTGTGTTGCAAGCATAATGTGGTAGAAATCGGGGCCACATTAGGACTTTTGTGGACAATTCTGCCTTTGTGATTTCCCCTCTCCATTAAAAAATTTCTAAAAGTGATATTTTACAGTTGTATTGGTGTAAAGACAAATGTATTAATGTTATGTGTCAGTACATTTCCTTCAACCTAAAAGATCAATTTTTCTTTTGATTTTAAATGACATGAAAACATTTCTGTGGCCTCTGAAAAGTATTGTGAGCTACATGCACAGTGCCCACTGCTTGTAAGAAAGAAGTAAGCTCTGGTGGTACCATTCCTTGATTCTGAATTTCCTCTTTTGCGGGGGAAAAAAAAAACAGTTAAATTAAGTACTCAGTTGACATAGAGGGGGAAAGACACACAATGTAACTTTAAGAATTGATAATAAGGAATATCAACAGAAAGTACCAGTTCCTACTGGTTTCGGTCAGGCTCTTGGGGTCTTAAATCAGCTTGAGTCATTAATGATACCTGTGGAAGTATTTGTCTGTGAATGCGTCTTCAACCATTCCAGTAGCCAAAGACTTCCTCAAGAGATCTCACAAATGTTTGAATCCTTGGATCAGGTATATGAAGTCTGTGTTGCCAGGACTTAGCCTGAATACAACTAAAGACACAGCTGGGCAATTATAATTGGGCAAGTTCATGGATGAAAGATCCATAAAGGTTTTGTGTGTGCCGAGGGGGTATGTGTGTATAAGGTAGGGATTGATACCCTGGAAGGTAATTACTAGCCTATTTCTTTTGTTGGCCTCATCACAACCCTGGGTTAATGTTTGATCCTTGCTGGCAGTACGGATTCATATTTGCTGCTCTTTGAGGGGCTTATGTTTTCAGGAGAGACTATATTGATTCAGATTAATGCATAATAAACAGGCATTATGGTTCCACAGAAGTGTACAGTGGCACCCTTCTGTATTTTCATCGTGACTGCCCTTGCAGAGAGAAGGAAAACGAAGAAGTCCATAATTATAGAGCAGGTTTGGATAGGGGAGGAGATATCTGGGGACAGAAATAAGACCTTACTATGGAAGAATCGTATTCATATAGTTAAAGGGATGCCCAAGAAAGTGGAGGGAAGAAACAATATGCCCAAATAGCAGGAAAGAACGCCCCCCAAAATCTTCCAGGTCTGCTCAGGGTGATTTTCGAGATCTCTGATTTTAAAATTTGGTGATTTTAAGTAAGGACTCAAGAAACTTCCCATCTCAGATCTGAATCTTTGATCTATACCTTGCTTTTCTAATATAGCATCTCCTCATAATCTAGTTTTTACATACATGTCAGAAGGATGATTCATTTATTTATCCAGTGAACATCTATTAAGCACCTGCTGTATGCCAGTCACTAAGCTAAGGGCTATAGTTAGAGAAAGGGTTAGGTTGCTGACTCCAAGGAGCTCAGAGGCCAATAAACAACTGCTAACGATACAGTGTGATACTATGTGGTGCACGGCGTTTTATCACATGGACTAGGTGAGCCCCAAAGGAGGGGGGCTAGCCTTGTGTTGGGAAAGGGTAGAGAGTGGTATGGGGCAGAGCAAACAGAGGAAATTGCACAGACATGGCGACAAGAGCTGAGCACTGAGAAATAAATGGGAGCTTTTCAAAGTAAGGGAAAGACATTACAAATGAAAGGAACAGCAGGCACCAAAGCTCAGATGCAAAGCACATTCTGGAGGCTGCAAATATTCTGTGAGACTGTGGTGGAGGCCCTGAGAATAAGGGGGGGGGGCTGGAGGGCAGCTGACGGCCCTCCTCTGTCGTCTGTCATGTAAAGGAGCTTCTTGTACTCAATGGGTAGCCAAGGAAGGCTTTAAGCAAGGGGTGACCAAGAAAGATTTGGGTGGAGGAATGCTCCCTCTGTTGGTAGGTGTGAAGGGCTGACCGGAGAGAGTGACGTTGGCAGCAGGGAGAACAGGTGACAGGGCCTGTGACAATGATCAGGGCTTGAATCCTGGTAGGACCAGCGGAGATGAAGGGCAGGGCCTTGAGGCAAGTTGTACTCAGGACTGACAGGACTCAATGACGGAGGGCACGGGAGGAGTTAGGGTAACTGGTACCTGGCTTTCTGGACTGGGTGATGGGGTGGGGGTATGGTAAGCACTGAGAAAGACATCCTGGGAAGAGAAGCAGATTTGGGACTGGAGATGATGAGTGCTATCTGTCCCCCAGAAGCAGAATCCTGAGACAAGGATTCAAGAGCAGAGTGTTGATTTGGAAGTGAAGGTAGGAGGCCCTCAGGAAGTGACAGCTAGTCAGGATTATCTCCCCTCACGTTCGTGCTTTGGGCTCTTAGTCTGAAGGAGCTTCAGTACCCCTTACCTACTGCAAGTCTTACAACCTCCTTTTCCATGTGGAGGAACAGGTGGATGGACTGGGCTCGGAGCCGTGTGTCACCGGAGGCTATCAGCGTTTGTCCAAATGAGTGGAGAGCCCAGTACATGCGACACGAGAAGCCAGACTGCATGAAATGAAGTAAGTGCATGTTTATCCGCAAAAAAAAAAAAAAAAAAAAAAAAGACCGGAAACAAAAAGTAAAGCCGGGAGAGAAATCTGATGTCACGGGGCATGAAATAATAGGCAGCGGATTTTGATTAAGTGGAAAATAGACTCCAATTTGGTTTTGGAGAGCTAAATTATTTTGCTGGATCGGAAAATAATGGCAGCAATAACACGAGTGTGTCTGAAATACTGGCCCATAAAGGACCAAGGATAGGCCGGCTCAGAGATGACCCCACACACCCCAGCCTTCTGACGGGGAAAATGATGTTCAGTAGAGAAACACACATGCACACGCGTGTGCACGTACACACACACCCTTTACATAAGCCAAGTCCTCCTCTCTTTCCTCTTCTCTTTCCAGGTGCCAGACTTGCCTTTCCTTTTTTAAAAATTTATTCACAAACGAACCAGATTGATCTCTCAGTAAGAAAGGGAAGCTCGTCAAAGTTGCCCTGGGGTGTCTGAGCGCTGCCAATCAGACTATTATCCAAAGCACTGGCAACAGGTACCTGCTGAGACGCTCCCGAGAGGGGTGGAGACGTGAAAGGAGACGAGGAGCCGCGGCTCCTCAACATCCTGATGGCTGGAAACCAGCATCCCCCATGCCGGGCACTGTGGCGACAGCAAGGGTCCCTCTCCGCCATCCCTCGGAAGAAGAGCCACGGGGGGCTTTCTCAGCGGCAACCCCACGGGCTGTTGGGAGCGATGACCTCCCTCACAGACACACCTATGGGACCCGGCCAGCGCGCCGGTCACCGACAGACGGACGCGGGGCCGCAACTTCACGGGGGGCCACGCCCCCAGGGGACTGCGTGCTCCTGCCACCCCCTCCCGTGCCGGGGTTTGTCCGGCCCCCAGGTTTGTCCCGATGCCCGCATGGCCAGTCTCTCCAACGTGACTGACAAGCTTTCTCTTGCTGCACTAAGCTCCGGAGGTGAAAGGACTCGACAAGGTCATACATTTTGGGAGAGCGCATCAGTGTGTAGCACGGAGTGGACTTGAATCGTGCTGTCTGTCCCCAGCTGAGACAATTCCTCCGATCATTGCCCTGTAGGAACAATGCCACAGAAGGAGGAAACAGAATGAGGGTAAGGTGTCCCTCGCTAGGACGGCTAGCCGTTTTCGTCGCTGTCCTTTGCCTTGGTGGCTCCTGGGCCGGGTCAGCATCGGAGCTCTCGGGACACGGCTCACCGTCAGCCCCTGCCCACCCCGGCCCCTCGCAGGGGGACTCTCCGAGGCTCGTGGGCCCCGCGAGGACGCCTGCCCGATTTCCGACCCACACCAGCAGTGGCCGGCTCTGACACGACGCTGGCTTCTCCCGTCTGAGCCCCTCGTGTGCCCGAGCCATCGCCCGGCCCCGAGACCGGCATTCCCCGGTCGTCCTCTCCGTGACCCCCTCCCACATCTGGCCCCAGCCCTAGGATGAGACTTGTAGGTCTCTTTCTCTGCGTGCCTCTCAGGCCTTCCACGGAACGTGGATCTCCGCCTCCTGATCCCACTCCCTCAGCCTGGGATGGCCAGATGGCTGGCCGCACGGGACACTGCTGGTTTCTGCGTCGCTGACATCCTGCCTTCCGCGGAATGCCCCAAACCTTCACAAGAGTATTTGCATGAAGTGTGGACTACCACCAGCCTGGACCATCTCCTGCACTCCTATTGGCTGGGTCTTCATTACAGATTTACAGTGATTGTTTCTGTCTTTTTGAAGCACATTTTACTCACAGATAAGGTGATCTTTTGAAAACTACAGTATTGCTTTAGAAAAAAATCATAATTAATATGAAAATACTTTAGAATACATATAACTTATTCTTTTCAGATGATTTTTCATTGTAACATTCATTAAGAATTATATATAACTAAAATGGCCTATTCTATCTTCAGTATAAACATTCAATCATAACCCCTCTCAATGATTGATTATATATTCCCTTCAGGTTTTTCTCTCTATAGCATTTACCCATCTGAAATAATATTAGATATGATTCTACTCCTATTTTTGCCTCTTAATAACTTCAACTAATATGCATTTCCCATAGCTTCCTAATATTACATAATCAAAATAGACATTTTCGATGGTTCCGTGAACAATTTTATCAAGTACATTCATCACCATATAGTTAGCTTTGCCCCTACTGTTGGGAGCGTAGGCTATTTCCAAATTCTGCTGTTGTAACGAACACTACAATTACTTTCTTTGTGTATATCAAGGTTCCCATTAATAATTATTTCTCAGAATAAATACACAGCTGTAATATTTCTGGGACAGACTCAGAAACACTTATATGTTGCCAAACTGATTTTAAAAAGGATATTCCACTTACTCCAAGTGTGAGCTCTGAGAGTACTTGCCTTGTGAGTCCTTACCGGCCTAGGCCAAAATATTTGTTTGATTTTGTCTTAAACTATATTCACTGATTACTAGGGAGGTGGGCCATTTTTGTGCTTTCTACTTGTACACCTAAGGAATATTTGTATACTTTGTCAGTTTATTGCTTTCACATACTTACTAATTAAATAAGAGTATTTGCATCTTATTTGTGTATATGTGTCCTTTATTTAAATACAACGTAAATATAAGTCACAATAACAACAAACAAATCCCAAAAGTAGGGATGCTGGATCATATGGGATTTCTGTTTTTTAATTTTTTTTAAGGAGGCTCCACACTCAGCGTGGAGCCCAATGAGGGGCCTGAACTCATGACCCTGAGATCAAGACCTGAGCTGAGATCAAGAGTCACACACTTAACTGACTGAGCCACCCAGATGTCCCTCTATTTCTAATTTTTTGGAGGAGGCTCCATGCTGTTTTCCATGAGGGCTGTACCAATTTACATTCCCACCAAGAGTACACAAGGGGTCTCTTTTCACAGTCTCCACAACACTTGTTATCTCATGTCTTTTTCATAATAGCTGTCTTAATAGGTGAAATGTTACCTCATTGTGGTTTTGCATTTGGTTTTGCATGTGGTTTTGCATGTGGAATTGCATTTTCCTGATGATTAATTACATTGACCACATTTTCATGTACCTGTTGACTACCTATATGTCTTCTTTGGGAAAATACCTATTCAGGTCCTTGGCCCATTTTTTAATTGGATTATTTGTGGTTTTCTGCTATTGAGTTATATGAGTTCCTTATGCATTCTGGATATTAACCTCTTTTATACCTCAGATACATGGTTAGCAATTATTTTCTCTCATTCCATATGTTGCCTTTTCATTTTGTTGATTGTTTCCTTTGCTTCCTAAAAACTTTTTAGTTTTATGGAGTACCACTTGTTTATTTTTTGCTTTTGTTGCTTGTGCTTTTGAGGTCATATTTAAAAAATCATGGCCAAGACCAACATCAAGGAGCTTTTTCTGTGTTTTCTTCTAGGAGTTTTCGTTTTTGGTCTTGCATTTAAATCTTTCATCTATTTTGAGTTAAGTTTTGTGTATGGCATAAGATAAGGATCCAATTTCATTCTTTTATGCGTGTATATCCAGTTTTCCCAGTACTATTTCTTGAAGAGACCGTTCTTTCCCCATGTATATTCTTGGCGCCCTTGTGAAAGATGAGTTGACCATATATGTGTGAGTTTATTTCTGGGTTCTCTATTGTGTTCCACTGATCTATGTGTCTGTTTTCATGCCAGTACCATATTGCTTTGATTATTATAGCTTTGAAATATAATTTGAAACCAGGAAGTGTGATGCCTCCAGCTTTGTTCTTCTTGCTCAAGATTGTTTTGGCCAACTGGGGTCTCTTGTGGTTTCATTTATCCCTTGGATGCAAAGATGGTTCAACATACACGAATCAACAAATGTGATGCACCACGTTAACAGAATGAAGGATAAAAACCATATGATCATCTCAGTAGATATAGAAAAAAGCATTGGAAAAAAATTCAACATCCTTTCATGATAAAATCTCTCAAAAAATTAGGTACAGAAAGAATATACCTCAACCTAATAAAGCCAATATATGACAGGTCCACAGCTATTATCATACATAACAGTGAAAAGCTACAAGTTTTCCTCTAAGATTAGAAATAACACAAGGGTGCCCATTCTTTTCACTTTTAGTCAACATAGTACTGGAAGTCTTAACTAGAGCAATTAGGCAAGAAGAAGAAATAAAAGGCATCCAAACTCAAGAAGAAATTAAATTGTCTCTTTGCAGATTACAAGATGTTATATAGAAAAAAAAAAACTCTAGGGGCGCCTGGGTGGTACAGTCAGTTAAGCATCCACATCTGACTCTTGATTTCAGCGCAGGTTGTGATCGCTTGGTCGTGGGTCAGGCCCGTGTGGGGCCCGTGCTCAGCACAGAGTCTGCTTTAGATTCTCTCTCTCCCTCTCTGTCCCTCTGCCTGCTCATGTTCTGTCTAAAATAAATCTTTTTAAAAAAAATACTTAAAAAGAAAAAACTCTAAAGACTCCACCAAAAAACTGTTAGACCTAGTAGACAAATACAGTAAAGTTGCAAGATACAAAATCAATAGACGAAAACCAGTTGTGTTTCTATACACTAACAACACACCATCTGAAAAAGAAGTTGGGTGGGGGGAAACACAGTTCTAATAGCATCAAAAAGAATAACATACATTGGAGTAAATTTCACCAAGGAGGTGAAAGCTCTGTACATTGAAAACTATAATACAGTGATGAAAAGAAATCAATGAAGACACAAATAAATGGAGAGATACCTTGTGTTGTTAGATTGGAAGAGTTAATATTGTTAAAGTGTCCATACTACCTAAAGTAATCTAAAAATTCAGTGCAATCCCTATCAAAATTCCAAAGGCATTTCTCACAGACATAGACAAAACAATCCTCATACTCGCATACAACCAAAGAAGACCCTGAAGAGCCAAAGCAATCTTGGGAAAGGAGAAGACAATGAGAGTTTTTTTTTTTATTATGAAAGACTGTTGAGTCTTGTTAAATGTGTTTTCCACATCAATTACTAGTGATTAACTGATTTTTCTCCTTTAGTCTGTTGATATAATAGATTCCATTGATTTGTTTTTTAAAACTTTATTATATTTTAGAGCAGTTTTAAGTTCACAGAAAATTGAGAAGGTATGGATTCCCCATATAGCCCCAACCCCTACACATACACAAGCCCCCCATATCAGTATCATTCACAAGACTGATACATTTGTTATAATTGATGAACCTATACTGACACAGCATAATCTCCTAAAGCCTTTGGTTTCCTTCTTAGTGTTGTACATTCTACAGATTTTGACAAATGTACAATGACATTTCGTCATCATTATAATTTCATACCAAGCACTCTCACTGCCTTAAAAATCCTCTGTGCTTCAGCTAATCATTCCTCCTCTCTCTCCCAACCCCTGGCAACCATTGATCTTCTTACTGTCTCCATAGTTTTGCCTTTCCCAGATTGTCATATATTGGATTCATAAGTATGCAGATTTTTTCAAATTGGCTTCTTTCACTTAGTAATAGCATTTAAGGTTCTTTCATGTTTTTCCATGGCCTGATAGCTCACTTCTTTTTAGTGCTGATTAATATTCCACTGTCTACACGTACCATGGTTTATTTATCCATTTGCCTACTAAAGGGCATCTTGGTTGCTCTGAAGTTTTGGCAATTATGAATAAAGGTGCTATAACTATCCATGTGCAGGTTTTTGTGTGGACATTAAGTTTTCAGCTCCTTTGGGTAAATACCAAGGAATGTGATTGCTGAATCCTAAGGTAAGAGCACATTCAGTTTTATAGGAAACTACCAAACTATCTTCCAAATTAGCTGTACCATTTCAAATTACCACCAGTGATGTAGGAGAGTTCCTGTTGCTCCACATCTTCACTAGCATTTGGTGTTGCCAGTGTTCCAGATTTTGGCATCCTAATACATGGGGAGTAGTATCTCACTGTCATTTTAGCTTGCATTTTCCTTATAACATATGCTATCATTCCCTTATAACAAATGATAAACACATAACATTTTTATATGCTTATTCATTATCTATACATCTTCTCTAGTGAGGTGTTTGTTAAAGTCTTTGGCTATTTTTTAATTGGGTTGTTTTTTCTGGTTGAATTTTAAGAGTTCTTTGTATTTTTGGATAACGGCCCTTTATCAGATGTGTCTTTTGAAAATCTTTTCTCCCAGCCTTGTCTTCTAATTCTCTTGACACTGTCTTTTGCAGAGCAGAACTTCTTAATTCTAATAAAGTCCAGCTTACCAATTATTTCTTTCATTGATCATGCCTTTAGTGTTATCTAAAAATCACTGCCATTCCCAAGTTCTTCTAGGTTTTCTCCTATGTTATCTTCTGGAAATTTTATACTTACATTTTACGTTTAGGTCTATGATTCAGTTTGAGCTAATTTTTGTGAAAGGTGTAAGGTCTGTGCCTAGGTTAATTTGTTTTGTATGTGAATGTCCAGTTGTTCCAGCATCATATACTAAAGAGACTATCTTTACCATGTTGTATTTCTTTTGCTCCTTTGTCAAAGATCAGCATTAGTACGTTTTTGAACGTTGAACCAGATTTGCATAACTGGGATCAATTCTACTTGGTCATGGTGTATTCTTTTTATACATTGTTGAATTTGATCTGCTAATATTTTGTTGAGGACTTTTGGGTCTAAGTTCAGAGCAGTACTGGTGTGTAGGGGTTTTTTATGTTTTGTTTTTCAAATTTGTTTTTGGGGGTACCAGTTGTTCTAGTTTTGGTGTCAGGCTAACATTTGCCTCATAAAATAAATGAGAAAAATTTCCTCCTCTTCTGTTGTCTAGAAAAGATTTGGTATAATTGGTGTTTGGTAGAATGCTCTTGTGGAACTAGACTTGAAGAATTCTCTTTGGGGGAGTTTTAAAACTACAAATTCAGTTTCTTTAGTGGTCATAGTACTATTCAGATCACCTATTTCATTTTGGTTGAGTTTTGGTAGCTTGTGCTTTTAGAAGAATTGGTCCATGTCTTCTAAGTTGTTAAATTTATTGGTGTAAACCATTTGTAGTATTCCTTCATTAACTTTTTCATAATTAATAAGATCTGTAGTGATAGCCCCTGTTTAATTACAGATAATTGGTGACTTATTTCTTTTCTATTTCCATTCTTTTCAGCTGTATTAGAACTTCATCACTATTATTTTACTTTTTATGAACCAAAACTTTATTTCATTAATTTTGACTATTATTTTCCTATTTTCAACTTCATTTATTTCTGCTTTTTATTATTTCTTTCCTTTTTCTTGATAGGGTATATTTTACTCTTCCTTTCCTAGTTTCTTGAGGTAGAAACTTTGGTTATTGATTTTTGATCTTAGCTTTTTTCAGCTATAAATTTCCCTCTCAGGACTGCTTTAGTTGCCTCCCTTATATTTTCTTCTTGTTGTGTTTTTATTTTCATTTCTTTTGTGTATTTTTTATTTCCTTGGAAACATCCTCTTTGTCACTTGAATTATTTAGGAGTGCTTAATTTTCAGGTGGTTAGAGATTTTGTTGTTGGTTTTTTTTTCCTCTGTTAGTGGTTGCTAGTTTGATTACCTGTGCTCAGGAAACATGCTAAGTATGATCACAATGCTTTCAAATTTGTTGTATTTTGCTTTATGCCTCTAGATGTTTATTTTGGTAACTGTTACATGGATGCTATTATTGGGTAGAGTGTTTTATATATGCCAATTAGATACTGTTGGTTGATTATGTTGTTCAGATTTTCTATATCCTCTTTGATTTTCTGCCTAATAATTAATTCTTCAATTGCTGAGAAGCATATGTTGAAGTCCCTGACTGTAGTTGCGAACTGATCTATTCCAAATTCAGCTCTATTAGTTTTTGCTTCATTCATTTTAAGACTCTGCTGTTTGGTGCATACACAGAGTCATTATAGCTAATCAATGCTTTGACCCTTTTATTATTATGTAATATCCCTCTCTGTCTCTGCTAATTTTCTTTCATCTGTAGTCTACTTTATCTGATATTAATATAGCCTCTTCTGATTGTTTAAATCAGTGCTTGTATAGTCGATCTGTTTCTATCCTTTTACTTTCAACCTACCTATAACATAAAATTTGAAGTCAATTTAAGATTTTATTTATTTATTTGAGAGAGAGAGTGTGTGAGAGAGAACATGAGAGGGGAGAAGGTCAGAGGGACAAGCAGATTCCCTGTGGAGCTGGGAGCCCAACGTGGGACTCAATCCTGGGACTTTGGGATCATGACCCGAGCTAAAAGCAGTAGCTTAACCAATTGAGCCACCCAGGCACCCCTTGAAGTGAATTTTTGATAAACTGCATATATTTGGTCCTTTTTTTAAAAAAGATTTTATTTATTTATTTATTAGAGAGATGGAGAGAGACGACAAGTAGGCAGAGCAGCAGGCAGAGGGAGAGGGAGAAGCAGGCTCCCCCACCAAGCAGGGAGCCCGATGCAGGACTTGATCCCAGGATCCAGCGACCATGACTCAAGCTGAAGGCAGCTGCCCAACCAACTGAGCCACCCAGGTGCCCCTATTTGTTCCTGTTTTTTTAACTCATTCAATGAGTCTGTCTTTTTATTGGTGTATTCAGACCATTTACATTTACTATAATTACTGATATATTAAAACTTAAGTCTGCCATTTTATTATTTGTTTCTTAATTGTTCCTTCTTTCTCTTTTTGTGTTCCTGTGGATTACATGAACTTTTCTGGGAATCCATCTTGCATTATTCATAGTGTTTCTGAATGTCTCTTATATAGCATTCTTAGTGGTTACTCTGGATAGTACAACAAAAATATGTGATGTAGTACAGTCTACATCAACAGTTTGCCACTTCAAGTAAAGTGTGAACTCTTACTTCCATTTAGGTCCCTTTTACTCTCATTGCTTCCAGCCATTATTGTCTGGATATCAGATGGTATTATAACTTTTGTTTCAGTCATAAAATACGATTTGTAAAATTTGGGAGAAGAAGGATAGTCTATTGTATTCAGCCATATGGCTGCCCTTTCTATTGTTCAAGTACATAAATTACAAAGATTAGGGCAGAAATAAATGGAAAAAAGACCAGATAGACAATAAAAAAATCAATGAAACTGAGGGGTTTTTTTTGAAAAGCTAAAATTGAAAAAACTTTAGCTAGACTAAGAAAAGATTCAAATAAATTATAAATGAAGTGGGAGACATCACAACTGATACCACAAAAACAAAAAGGATCACAAGAGACTACTATGAAAAATTATGTGCCAACAAAGTGGACCTCCTAGAAGAAATGGATAAATTTCTAGAAAGGTACACTTATCAGGACTGAATCATGAAAAAACAAAATCTGAACAGACTAATAATGAGTAAGGAGGTTGAATCAGTAATAAAAAAAAAACTCCCAACAAAGAAAAACCTAGGACCAGATGGCTTCACTGGTGAATTGTACCAAGCATTTAAAGAAGAACTAATGCCAATCCTTCACAAACACTTCCAAAAAATCAGAGAGGAGGGAACATTTCCAAACTCATTTTATTATGCCAGCATTACCCTGATACCAAAGCCAGACAAGTACACTATAAGAAAATCACAGGCTTTTATCTTTGATGAAGATAGATGCAAGAATCCTCAACAAAATACCAGCAAATGAACTCAACAGCACATTAAAGGCATCATACACCATGACCAAGTGGAATTTAACCCTGGGATGCAAGGTGGTTGAACATATACAAATCAGTAAGCATGATACATCACATTAACAGAATGAAGGATAAAAGCCATATCATCTCAATAAATGTAGAACAATTCAACATCCTTTCATGATTAAAAAAAAAAAAAACCACCTCTTAACAAATGAGGTATAGAAAGAATGTATCTCAACATGACCCAGGCCATATATGACAAGCTCCTAGTTAACATCACACTGAAGGGTGAAAAGGTAAAAGCTTTTCCTGAAATATTGGGACCAAGACAAGGATGCTCACCTTCGCCACCTCTAGCCATTATAATACCGGAACTTCTAGCAGAAACAATGAGACAAGAAAAAGAAATAAAAGTCACCTAAACCGGAAAGGAAGAAATATAATTGTCTCTGTTGATTACATGATCTTATATATAGAAAAACCTAGACTCCACAAAAAAACCTCTAGAACTAATAAACAAATTCAGCTAAGTTGCAGGATACAAAATTAACTTTCTTCCTTCTTGATGCTTCAAGATTCCTTCTTTTACAACTTCCTTTCTGCTTGAAGAACTTCCTGTAGCCATTATTTAAGAGTAGATCTGGTAGCAACAAATTCTTCTAATTTTTCTTTATCTGTAAATGTCTGATTCCCTTTCACACCTAAAGGACATTCTTTCCTTTCAGAACTTGAGAAATTCTATACCACTTCCTTCTGCCTTCCTTGGTTTCAGATGAGAAACCCACTGCTTTTCAAATTGGTGTTCCCTCATAGGTAATGTGTCATTTCTGCTGCTTTCAAGGTTTTATCTTCGCCTTCAGCTTTTGGAGGTTTATCTATAATGTTTTTACACGATTAAAAAAAAATTAGCCTGTTGGGGCTTGCTCAGAATCTTGTATCTGTGTGTTTTCTTTTGTTAAATTTGGAGTGTTTTAAGTCATTATTTTTTTTCTTTTTTAAAAAGACTGTATTTATTTATTAGAGAGAGAGATAGCACAAGCAGGGGAGAGGGAGAAGCAGGCTCCCCACCAAGCAGGAGCCCAGCACAGGGCTCAATCCCTGCACTGTGGGATTATGACCTGCGTCGAAGGCAGACCCCTAACTGACTGAGCCACCCTGGGGCCCCAGATGTTAGTTTTTCTAATATTCATTCAGCTCCACTCTCTTTCTCCTCTTCTCTTGGGACTCCAATGCTACGAATGATTTCCCTGTTGTCCCACAGTTTCCTGAGAGTCTGTTTATTATTTTATTCCAATCCATTTTCTGTCTTTTTCAGATTGGGTAAATTTTACTAATTTGTTCTCAAATTCATTGATTCTATCTGCTGACATATTTACTCTAGTATTGAGTTCATTTAGCAAGTTTTAAAATTTGGGGCATTGTAGTTTTTCAGTTCGAAGATATCTGTTTCAATCTTTTTCATAACATATTTTTCTGAGATTTTCTCTTTTTTCTTTTATTTCATGAGAATTTATTATTGCTTGTTGATGCTTTTTGTGATGGCTACTTTAAACTCCTTGTCAGATCATTCCAACATCTGAGTCATCCCTGTGTTGGCCTCAGTTGTTTGTCTTTTTCATTCAACTTGTGATTTTCCTGGCTCTTAATATGATGGGTGATTTTCTTTTCTTTTCTTTTCTTTTTTACGATGGGTGACTTTTGATTGCATCCTGGACATTTTTACTATTATGCTATGAGACTCTAGATCCTATTTAAATCTTTTATTTCAGCAAGTAGTTCTCTGTTTAGGTTTAGTATGCAGGTCCTGACCTATTTTTTTTGTGGTGTGGCTTGATTGACAGCTTAATTTTCAAAGCCTTTGCACTATTTTCTGGAGTGACTTGGCTTATCTGGTGCTGCAGGAACTCCCACTGGTCCCTTGTGGTGCTGCTTCAGGGGAGCAAAGGGGTTGCCCCAGTCAGGGCCCCCTGATGTCTCTAGGTAGAGGAAGGGAATCAATGGACCATTGCGATGAAGAACGTTTCCAGAGCCAAGCAACTTGTTGCACAGAGCAGAGTCTCTCTTGCCAGTGCCAACCTAGCACTTGGTGTCTCTTGGCAAGGGAGGAGTCTCAGGGTCTGGCAAAGGAGGAGAACACTACCTTTAGCTGCTTGCTTTTAGTGGGGCTCCTAATCAACCCCCCCCCCCCCGCCCCGCCAGCACTGTCAGGATCACCTGTGTTGTCAGAAGGCCTACTATTTGATCTGGTGAAGAAATGATCCCACCTGGCCTGCCCTGTGGTGCTAGGTTGAGGGTCTGAAAATGCCAGGCCTGGGTAGCCTTCTTTCGTTGGGTGGTGAGACATCCCGCTGCTGTGTTGTTCCTATAGTCCTAGGATTCCAAACTAGCTTGCCTTTCTCTTCCCACCTTCTGGAGTGTTCCTTTGGTTGCCGCTTGAGTCCTTTCCAGGGTTTACAGTTGCACTTAGCAGGGAGGAGCAGGGAGAAATGGGTCTAAGCCATCTTGTCCAGAACAAAATTGCCTTCTAATTTTTAACTATTTATTTTAAAACTAAAGAACAACCGAAGAAAGTATCATTCTGATTGTTATATGATTGCTACTGGAAATAATTTTGGTATAGAAATTAAGGCATTTAAAAAATGATCTGCTCCAGGTGTACAATATATGAGCTATGCCGCTGAGAGGGAGCAAAGTAAAAGGAGAGATCAGAAAGGCTGTGGAGAACAGCCTTGAAGTCAAGGGTGGAAAGAGTGTTAAGAAGCTGAGAGAGGTTATTATTTTATTTGCTTTATGATGGGATTAGAAACAAGAGCATCTGAAGCATTAGGTTGCTTGCCCAAAATTGCTTTCACATTTGGCTGCAGGATGGTTGCAGAATTCAGGATTATGACATTCCAAGACCATGGTAACAGCACACTGTTTCCCAGGGTGCCACTTTGAAACTCCAAACACAACATTTTCTAGAAGATAGACTACAATAGCTAAGTACCTTTTGCCTATCTGGCAAATGAACAGAAGGTTTCAAAAGAAACAAATGTTTACTAAATTTGACTAGTATTAAATGTCTGTTATTAATTGTCTCTTAAGCACCCTGCATGGAGGGGGCTTAATGTTCATGAATTCATTTCAAGATAATAATTACCACTGGAGTGCTTACTCTTAGAGGGAGACTATTAAATTATAATTGGCATTTGGATAAGTCTGTAAAACCAGTTCTTGTGTCTTTTTTTAAGCGTCTGATTTCTCAAATTTATCTGTGACAATTTCTAATAGTTCACATTTCTCTAAGCTTCTTTTGCCTGTGATCACTTTCATATAAGCTGAACCTTTGTTCCCAATAGTATATGCAGGATACCCAATAAAGGCTGACTGCTTACTAATTAAATGTGTTTCAGTCTTTCATTAGATCTTTTTATACAATATCTATATCCCTGCCTTTTTCAGGTTCAATTTTTAGAAATCTACTGAAAGACTCAAATAAATAAATATAAATATATATACACATACGTGTGTGTGTATATATATATAAATTTATAATATTTAGGAGTCTTTTTCCAAAGAGAAATTTATTTTTTGTTTTAATGGTGAGGTGTTTTGTTTTTTTACGATTTTATTTATCCATTTGACAGAGAGTGAGAACACAAGCAGGCAGAGCAGCTGTCAGGGGGAGAGGGAGAAGCAGGTTCCCTGCTGAGCAGGGAGCCCAATGTGGCGCTCAATCCTAGGACCCCAGATCATGACCTGAGCCGAAGGCAGACGCTTAACCGACTGAGTCACCCAGGCACCCCAAGACATTTGTTTTTAAAGAAATTTAAGACAAGAGACTTCCTTCACCCCAAATCCTCCAGGAAAACTATCTCTAAATGAAACCAAACTGCAGATAGCATTCTGGATGAAATTCACTACCCGATACAGAAGGTTTATGTATTTTGGCAAGTGCAATTGGGCTGTGATTATTTGTTATTTTGAGGCATGGGAAACTACTCACTGGAAATAGATTAAGGTATCTTTGGAAAATCTCTTAACACTTTCAAGATGTTGGGATGCCATCTCACCTACCCTGAATTTCCTCCAACACATGAAATGGCCTCTCGGCATCCGGAAAAAGTGAACCAAGCTTCCAGAAGTGTCTGTCTTGCAGTGAGCTGACACTTCTGCCTGAGGTGCAAGTGCTTTCAAGGGTCTTAGCTTCCTCCTGCATGTCTGAGAGTATCTGTGGTAAAAGTTATGATGCTTTGGTAACTTCAGACCTCAACTCCTGGCTGAGCTATTAAATCATGACTCTATGAGCAGGTGAGATGGCAAGGATTTGAGTACAAATGATCAGGTTTATAAATTACAGGTGCAAGAATTCACCCAACAGTATAATTATGACTCAACTTGGAAGAATCTAAGGGTCAGAGCCACAAAATACGATGTACAAATGATTTCACCAAGAAGAGTGAGGTACTCCTTTATAGGGCAGGCTCTAACAGCCATAATTCTGCAACGTGAGGCAAGAGGAAGCAAATCTGCCCTTGCAAACCTGCCTAGAAGCGCTAATATTATTGGTTCTCCTCCTCATTCTTTTTCAACATAAGATCATCAACTAATGCTCCAGAATATTCCCCTGTGCCAAAAATTGCCCTCCCATGAAGTGAACAGGTAAAAAGCCACTGATGTTTTATCTGCAGTGTGGCTGGCTCAGCAGTGCCAAGGCACACTGGAGAAATAATTATTTGATGTTAAATAATCATTTGCTTATTTGATAATTAAAAAATCCCAAATCATATTGCAACCCAGATGTCTCCTGGGGGATATGGATTGAGTCAAATTAATCCAAGCTCCCTGGATCGTAACTCCACCTGCTTATTCACAGCCACCAGTGCTATGGTCAGAAATCTGTGCCCCTCCTCCCCCAAATTCATATATTGAAATTCTACTCCGCAAGATGATGATATTAGGAGGTGGTGGCCTATGGGAGGTGATTAGGTCATAAGGGTAGAGCCATCATGATTGGGATTAGTGCTCTTATGAAAGAAACCTCACAGATTTCCTTACCCATTCTAGCATGTGTGGATACAAGAAATCAGCAGTCTGTAACCTGAAAGTGGACCTTCAGAATCCAATCATGTTGACATTCTGATCTTGGACTTCCAGCCTCCAGAATTGCGAGAAATAAACGTTTGTTTATAAGCCACCCAGTTTAGGGTATTTTTGTTACAACAGCCCAAAGAGACAGCTTCCTGGAAAAGCCCCCTCCCAACCAAGTATTCCTGGATGTCCCTGGAGGGGTTTCACATTGAGCTCAGGAACCAGTATGGCAGATGCAGCCTCCGCACATCCACTGTGATCAAATTTTTCTCCTCTCCTGCAATGGCTTCCCCTTGTCAGTTTCATCTACTCAAAAGTGGAGTGAGGGTCTCTTCCCAGGGCTGCTGATGAGGGTGGGAACTTCAGTTTCCCACGGAGTGCACTCCATTGCCATGCTCACTAAATGGTCCATGATGCAGTAGCAGAGAGACATTCACTCGGGGCCAGCAGTCTAGAGAATGTCTCTCTTCTCCACTGTGTCATATTGTCACCTGAGCTCCAAAGCAAAAATGTGTGTGTTCAGTCTCATCAGAGTGCCTCACAAAATAGTTCCTCCCATGTTAGATATCAATAATACCTTTCACCATCAAGGCTCAGAACCATTGTAACAAACCAGGCAAGAACAACCATCTTGCCTTCTACTCTCTTGTCCTCATTCCCAGTTCTCTACCCTCCTCTACCTGTGCACTATATTCACCAAACCCCTCTTTCAGGACGCCTGGGTGGCTCAGTCAGTTAAGCCTTTGGCTCGGGTAATGATCTCAAGGTGCTGGGATCGAGTCCCACATCTCCTTGCTCAGGAGGGAGCTTGCTTCTCCCTCTGTCTGCCCCTTCCTCTGCTTCTGCTCTTTCTCTTTCTCTCTCTCTGACAAATAAATAAATTTTTTTAACTCCTCTTTCTTCCTTCAGATGCAAAAGTCAAGAACTCAAGGGCTCATGGACGTCAATTCAGAGAAATGTTGCGCACCCAACCGAACCTCTCTGCTGCCAGTGATAAGTGATTCTCTGTGAGATAGTATATTCTTTACCTTCAATCCTCCACTTGGCTTTGGCTGTTTCGACATGGCTTTGGATTCTCTATAGCAGTGGTCTCCAAAATGCGGTGGTCCCACCCCAGGGGTGAGCGAGATAATACCATCAGGTGTAGGGAGCAAACGTCAGAATCAGTAGGTAGACAGATGCATTCTTATTCTTATTTAATATAAAGATCTCCCCCAGTGCCCTCCATCAGTCTGTATGAGAGAGCCCAATGTTTTTCAAGGTCTCCTGGGGGAAGGAGTAAATGTTCCACACTGGGAATAGTTGACAATGGAGCCCTCATGTGATCATTTCTTTCAGCATATTGCCAAGTATTACCATTGATGTGTTCCTGGTTGAGTGGCATTGCCAATTATGTTACCCAGTTTTAACTAATAACTCTCTCAAATTTGGCAAGTAGCTTAAAGAATCCCTGCAAAGAAACCGCAGATCAAGGTATGGCCATTAACCCAAGCTCACGAAAATGAGAAATGGCAGCAGTAACAATTTTCCTACCCTAGTAGCTCAGCCTCAGCCATATTATATAAAATAATGAATTCAAATCAGAGTACTTAAAAATAGAAGTTACCAAGAAAGATGTTATTAGTAATTATTTTAGTTTGGAGTCTCCCCAAAACAGACCCCAGGACAAGGATTTAGATGCAAGTATCTTAGGAGGTGATTCTGGGAAAAACAGCGAGGGAGTAGGGAAGGGACATACAAAGGCAGGAAAGCCCATCAAAGGTATGCTGATGAACGGATTACTACTGTGGGCACCCGGGACCCTCTGAGCGGCTGTGTAGAACAACCTTGTCCCTCTGCGGTGCAAGGCAGTTGGAGTGTTTATCCACTGACTCTTGTCCCTCGTTGGTTAAGAGTCATTTCTGGGGTATGTTAGGTCCCTCACACTATGGCGTCTCTCAAATATACTGACTATACTTTAATAGTCCGAGAATGCTTTCATGAGGACAGACATGGGAAGTGGTTACTCATACAGGAACCTTCTGCAGATGACTGACAGGATGGGCCAAGGTGTTCTGGATTGGGCACTGATAGAGTATGCCACCATAATTAACCTTTTTGTGACTGCTTATGGTTTCTTGAGCTAGTAGTACACAAATATAACTTAGAAACAAATATATCTCTATCAGTGGTTCATGCCCGAATATTTTTACTGATATAGGGGTCTGGATCAAAAAGAGTATTGGAGGGGCATCTGGGTGGTTCAGTCATTTAAATGTCTGCCTTGAGCTCAGGTCATGATCTCAGGGTCCCAGGATCGAGCCCCACATTGGGTTATCTGCTCAGCAGGGGCCTGCTTCTCCTTCTGACCCTCCACCCTCTCGTGCTCTGTCTCGCTCTCTCTCACTTTCTCTCAAATAAATAAATAAAATCTTAAAAAAAAAAAAGCTTTGGAGCTCACTCCTCTAAGGGGAGTTGGAATCTCAGAATGGTTTATGAGCACTAACTACAAATCCTGTTGAAATTCCCCAGACCAGAGTAGAGTCATAGAGTAAAAATTATTAAACCTCTTTTTTGCCCAGAAGTATCTTACAAAGGAGTGCCTCTCTGTTCTCACAAGACTCCTAGCAACTTGGTTGCTTAATTTTTCTTTTGGCATGGTGACATTTAAGAGCAATTTGCTTTGTACAGGAAAATGTCAAAATGTAGGGTTCATGGTGGGCAGGGAAGGGGGAAAATTATAAAGGAGGATGGTATTGAAAGGACAGTGTTCTCACTTTACCAGTGGACCCTAAGAGAGGATGAGCTACCTCTCATGACATTTGACCATGCTGCCCTCCATGGTGAGAAGGGCCACTTCCCCTGAGGAGTAGGGTGGGGGTGGGTAGAGAGCCATGGGGTCCTACTGGTTGATCAGATTGATCTTTCTGACTTACAGTTTGGGTCCTCTTTGTCTTAAGTAGCCTGAACTGGACAAACAACATTTATGCAATCAAGATTCTTCTGGGACCTGTTTAGTCATTGATACTTGACACATCGATGGTCTATATCACTGATTTTTAGTGTCTCCAAATTATTAGCTTCAGGAAGTACTAGAAGAGTTAGGGCCATGAGCCGTCTGTCCTAGTATTCTGTTTATGTCAGGGAAATAAAAGGACAAGTTTTGGAAGGATACATCTTTCTTACAGACTAAGCTGTAAGGATACTACCAAAACATATGAACTCTGCTTAGCCATCTAACCTCAGCCAATGAACAACTGCTGACTTGATGTTTGTGCCAGGGCCTGTGATAGGTTAGAAAGGAAGGAAGGGAGAGGAGGAGGAGGGAAGGAATGGGAATCATTCCAGGCTTCCTTACAAAGTAGCTAACCTTAGACAGGGCTGTGCATGGCGATTACCAAATAAAGTTGCAAACATGGAAACATCTTAATGGCTTTGATGAAAGCTATGATGATCAGTGAAGCATCCAGAAAAAGGTAAGATCTGAGCTAAAAATTATTCTCAAACTTGAATACATACCAGAACCACGTGGACTGTTAAATCAGACTGTAGGTCCTCACTCCCCAGAAACTCAGATTCCCTAGGTCTGTGGTGAGACCTAAGCATTTGCATTTATAACAAGTTCCCAGATGATGTAGATGGTGCTGGTCTAGAGACCACATTTGAGAACCATTTCTCTGAAGGATTTTAGATATGTAGAAGAGCAGGGAGTTGCTATGAGGAAGGTGGTACCTTATTCTGCAGGGAAAAGTAGAAAACATATTTAGAAGGCTTCTGAAGTGAAGGGATTATAGATAGAAGAATACGAGATAAGAATGTAAGGCCTATCTGAAGATTTTGAAATTTATCCTGTAGGCCACTGGAAGTCATTGAATATATGTGAGTAGTGACATGATTATAATGGAAACTTTATTTCAAAACTGTTTGTTTACAGTATATTCCATTGTGTGAGCAGGGGAAGGGAAGAGATGGACAGAAAAATATAAAAGTTTGTGAATTTAAGTTGTTTCAAAGTCTATTTCATAGGGGTGCCTGAGCGGCATAGTCAGTTGAGCATCCAACTCTTTGTTTTGGCTCAGATCATGATCTCAGGGTTGTGGGATCGAGCCCCATGCCAGGCTCCGCTCAGCATGGAGTGCTTGAGATTTTCTCTCTCTCTCTCTCTCTCTCAAAAAAAATAAATAAATCTTGAAACATCGATCTTGTATACTATTCTTTCCAAACAAAGGTGAGAAAAGAAGTACTTCTTGGGGGATTACGCTTTGATGAGAAGCCTGGACCAGCATTTCTCTTGGTAAAGAAGACAGAGGCAAACAAATGGCATTTGAGTTTTGGTCTTCCATTATTCAAACTTTCCTTAAAAATGACAGCATGGAAATCTTAAAAGTCTGCTCAGAATCTGAGCCAATTTGATGGGAGAATCTGCAGATTTTCAAGCAGTAAGTTGATCTATGGTGGCCTTCAACCCAGGAGTGAGGAATTTTCTGTTTATAGTCTTGACTCAAAGGAGATCCAAATTTGCCCCACCCTGGAAGTGTATCACTAGGGGGGGGAATTTTCAGTGTTTAAATGGCTTATAATAAGACCACATTGAAATGTTCTTTTTTTCCTTGCTCTGTGAAGATAAATGCAAAGTGCAGGACACTGATTCTACAACAGGCAAGAGAACGGCACTCCAAGGGCATGTGCATGGACGCACCCACCCCACATCATACTGGCCGAGAGCTCTGCACTGAGGGAGATGCTCTGGCCTATTTCTGCATGAAGCAAAATCAATATGGGCGAACCTGAAAACCATCTGTTGGGAGCCTCTGGAAAGGCAGATGAAAGAGGAGCTGAGAGACAAGGGTGAAGACTTGGGAAACAGTCCAAAGAAGCTCTTTTGACAACTCAAGTCATTACTTAACATGACATAGACATCTTGGAGGCCCCGAGAGAAGCCCACGAGCCCTGTCTGAAGGGGCCTAGAGCCAACATGGGGCAGACACAGTTCAAAGCAAACCTCTGGCATCTCAAAATGTTCCTACACCTTTGTTCTCTTGGGTTACACCTTGCTAGGTAACTGGTTACTCTTCTCCTCTGAGATTTTTCTGCCATTTCCTGCTTTTCTCATTCTTTAGCCACCACCCAGCTCCCTATGGGTGGAATAATAATTTAGCACAAGTTCAATTTTTTTGAAAATGTTTTGCAGTAAAATCTTACTGCTTTTGTTCTCTGTGGCTAGAGGGGTGGTGGCCTGGTATGACTGTCCCAATTTGGGTTTTTTTTTTTTTGACTGTCCCAATTTGAAAGGCAGAGAAAATATGGACAATGGATCAAGTGATTTGCCAGAGATGAAATGAATGAGATTAGCACTCGTTACTTTTTATCCCAGCAACTGAAATAAATACAAGGACTAAACTGTAGCAATTATTTAGGAAAGCACTGGAAAACATCATTCTTTGTGATTCTTGTGAAATGAATGTGGTAACAGAGAAGGTGGCTCTGCCAATTTTTAATTCAGTGAAGGTTTTGAACATATTTCTGATTCCTTTGACACATCCTCAGTTTTCTCATGCATAAAATGGAGCTAATATAGTAATTAGTATCTACCTTCTAGGATGGTTGTAAGGATTAAATGACTTAAAGCATGTCGAGAACTTAGAACATTACATGGCATCTAATAAGCACTCAATAAATTTATTAGTATTATGCTTGTTGCAATAACAACAACAGTTTATTTTAAAGTGACAACCTTAATATTCAAATCTTCCAAATTTCATACCAGAAAATGCCTCGCTGCAAAAGAATTATACTGGTTTGTCTGAGAACCTTACTAGAATAAGAAAATAAGGGGTAGAGATTGAGTTAATGAGTGGTCCATCACTCTTCCAGAACATTTTGGAAATTAAACTCTTCATTTTAGGGTTATTTGTATTGGGTCCAGCTGCGCCTTTGGGAAAATGGAACCCAAATGTTGCAGGTGCCATTCTTGCTCCTACCTACCTGCTCCCCATTGTAGCATCCCATTTCCCGACCACTAAGAGTGTACTGTAATCAGGTTCTGATGTGACACCAAATTTATCTGTGACTGCTAAAGCAGTCAATCTGCTTGTCACACCTGTGTCACCTCTCAAATATAAACCCCACAGGTCCTCTCTCCCCTCCCATACTGTCAGCCCAGGTTTGTTTGTTTGCTTTGCTTTTTACCTCTCCTACTCTTCCTGTCCCTCCCAATCCTTTACACAGTGTCCGCTGGAATTCTGATGCCCCCTTCCATAGCAAGCAACCCTGCAGATGCATGTTCCTTCACCATCTAGAGGTAATTGAAGCCTGGCTCTCTGATGAAGCTCCCTACTTCCTAAAACTCCCTTAGACAGATGTTGTTTATTCTATTGCATTTCATGAAGATGATACCATCATTCACTTCTCCCCCATATTTATATGAAAACCTTCATATAAAAAACTTCTGGGGAACTTCCACTTTCAGGAAGATGGAGTGGATATACTTTTCCTTATTCCTCCTACTAGGTACAACTAACAACCTTAGACATTAAATGTAAAACAAACATAAAAAGCCTCTGAAAGGTAGAGAAAGGAAGGCAGACTAGCCAGGGAGCTCTGACCTTGAAGAACAACAAGGTCATGAAGTCTGTGAAGTTTCTTTTTGCCTCCTATAGCACAGAATTGGAGCTGAAGAAGCTGACAGTCCGGAACACAGACAGGGTAAACACACGCGCGCGCACACACACATACACACACACACACAACAAAAAACAACAACAACAAATAAAAACCTGCTATTGCCAGTCAAAGTACCACCAAAGGGACAGTCTCACAAGATGGAACATTTAGAAAATAACTACTTTACTCTGGCCAAACACCACAGAAAGAACTGTAGTCTAGACTTCCACCATTGCATGGCTGTAACTGGGACCCCTCTCACCAGAGCAGTCAGAGGAAGCTGAGTAAGGAGTAGGGAGCCATGTCTTTCTTCCCCACTTAGTGGTAACAAACACACACCCCGTGCAGTGTTGGTGGAAATCAGGTGGGAAGCCTGGAACTCTATCTCCACCTAGCCAGAATGAAGCACCTCTCTCTCCCCACCCCGGGAGTCCTAGTGTAGTTTCCCCACTATCCAGTGGTAAGGAGACAACCACCCCAAGTGTCAGGGAAGGCTTTGTGGGGAATTCGAACTCCCCTAGGATGACAACAGAAGCTAAGTGGGGAACCGGAATTTCTACTCACCAAGCAGGAATAAAGTGCCTCTCCTGCTTCTGCCTGAGCAGTATCAGGAGGCCAGCTAAAACAGAAGGTTTCAGTAAGAGCCAGAGTACGACAGCAGAAGTGTCCAGGTCTCAGTAAAAAAAAAAAAAAATCATTCTTCATACAAAGAACCAGTAAAATCTCAATTTGAATAAAAAAGACAATCAAAAGTTGCCAACACAGATGGAAAAGCTGTTAGAATGATATGACAAAGACAAAAGCAGCCATCATAAAAATGCTTCAAAGAACAATTACAAACAAGACTAAAGCAATGAAAATGCAGGCAGTATCAGCAAGGAAATAGGAAGTCTCAGCAAAGAGAGAGAAGATATAAAGAAGAACTAAATGGAAATTGTAGAATTGAAAATATAGTGACCAAAATTAAAAACTCAACAGATGGGCTCAATAGCAGGATGGAAAGGAGGATAGAGGACAGAACTGGTGAACCTAAAGAAAGAACAATGAAGATTACCAAATCTGAATAAAAGAGGAAAAAAAAGACCAAGAAATATGAACTACGGGAGTATAACAAAAGGTCTAACATCTGGGTCACTGGAGTCCCAGATGGAGAGGAGAAAGAGGATGGGGCTGGAAAAGTGCTAAAGAAATAATAGCTGAAAACTCTCCAAATATGGTGAAATAAATAAATCTATAAATTTCAGAAATTGAGCAAGCCTCAAACAGGATAAAACCAAAGAAACTGCCACACCACATCATATAATAGTAAAACTTCTGAAAGTCAAAGGTGAAGATAAATCTTGAAAGCAGTGAGAGAGAAACAGCATACTACCTATGGGGGGAAATAATTCAAACAACAGCATGTTTCTCATCAGAAATCATTATTAAACTGCTAAAATAAAACGGTATGTTTTTCATGTACTGAAAGAAAAAGAACTGCCAATCCAGAATTCTATATCCAGTAAAATTATCCATCAAGAATGAAGAGGAAAAGAGGAAATCAAGACATTCTCAGATGATGAAAAACTAAGAGAAACTGTCATCAGCAGACCTATCTTAAAAGAGTGACAAAAGTAAATTTTTTAAACAGAAAAGATATGATAAAAGGAGTCAGAACATCAGGAAGGAAGGAAGTACAAGAGAAAGAGAAAAATGTGGGTAAATACATTTTCTTTTTAGTCTTCTAAATTATGTTTCATAATTGAGACAAAAATTATAAAACTATCTGATGTGTTTCTAAATGTATGCAGAAAAATATTTAGGACAATTATACTCTAAGCAAAGGAGAGTAAAGGCAGCTAAGGTTTCTGTACTTCACTAGAATTGGTAAAAATGACTAGCAGATTCTGATAAGCTATGTATATATAATGCAATGTCTATAGCATCTACTAAAAGGGCTATACAGGGATACACTCAATGACTCTATATAGCTACCCCAAAATTAAATTCTAAAAAATGTTTACATAACCCACGGGAGGTCAGGGAAAACAAAATAGACATGATATACACAGAGAACAAATTTAAAAAAATGAAATGGAGACTGAAGCCTTAACAGGCCAATAATTACATTAAATGTAACTGGTCTAAACATACCAGTTAAAAGACTAAAATTGACATAGTGGATTGAAAAACGTGACACAACTATAATGAATTTCAAATATAATGACATAGGTAGGCTGAAAGTAAATGGTGGGAAAAGAAATACTATTTAAACATTCAAAAGAGAACAGAATTGGCTACATTGATATTAGATAAAATGAGACTATAAAGTAAGAAAATTACCAGGCACAGAGGGAGACATTACAAGACAATAAGAGTCAACCCACCAGGCACACATAGCAATCTTAAATGTGTATGAATCAAATGACAGAGCTGACAAATCTGTGAAGTAATAAAATGATATAATTGAAAAGAGAAATAGACAAATCTAGCATCATATTTAGAAGCTAGAGTACCCTACTCTCAGCAGTTGATAGAACATCTAAACAGGAAATCAGGAAGGATGTCAAAGAACCCAACACCACTACCAAGCAACAGGATCTAATGGATATTTATACAACACTTTGCCCAATAATGAAAAAATACACATTATTTTCAACTGTCCGTGGATAATATATAAAGACCGCATTCTTGGCATTAAAAAAAGCCACAACTTATTTATAAGAACTGAAATAACACAAAGTATGTTCTCCAACCATAATGGATTCAAACTAGAAATCAGTAACTACAAGATAACGGGAAAATCTCCAGTTAGAAATTAAACACACTTCTAGGGGTGCCTGGGTGGCTCAGTGGGTTAAGGCTCTGCCTTCAACTCAGGTCATGATCTCAGGGTCTTGGAATCAAGCCCCGCATTGGGCTCTCTGCTCAGCAGGGAACCTGCTCCCTGCCCCCACCTGCCTCTCTGCCTACTTGCGATCTATCTCTGTCAAATAAATTAATAAAATCGTTAAAAAAAGAAAAGAAATTAAACACACTTCTAAATAATCCATGCATTAAAGATGAAGTCTCAAGAGAAAATTTAAAAATATGATGAACTGAATAAAAATGAAAATATACACATCAAAATATATGAGGCCCAGCTAATGCTGAGAGGGAAATGCATAGCATAAAATGATTACATTAGAAAAGAGGAACAGTCTCAAATCAGTATTGTCAGTGCCCACCTCAATAAAGAAGGTAAGAATAAAAACAAACAAAAATCAATGAAATTGATGACATAAAAATAGAGGAAATCAATGAAACAGAAAGCTGGTCTTTTGAAAAAAATCAGTAAAACTGACAAACCTCTGGCAAGACTGACAAAAAAGGGCGAAGACACAAATTACCACTCTCTGGAATTAAACAGGGATTACCACAACAGACTCTGTAGACATCAACAGTAGAATAAGGAAATACTCTGAAAACTCCACACACTTAAATCTGACAACTTAGATGAAAATGACCAAGTTTTCAAATAGTACAAAGTAGTACAACACACCCAATATGAAACAAATCATTTGAATAGCCCTATAACCATTAAAGAAATTGAATCTATAATTTTAAAACTTTCCAGAAAGAAATCTGCAGGCCCAGATAGCTTCATTGGAGAATCTACCAAATGTTTAAAGAATGAACACCAATTCTATACAATCTCTTCCAGAAAATGGAAGAGGAAGAAACACTGCTTAGTTCATTTTATTAAACTAGTATTAGCCAGATACTAAACCAGCTAAAAAGAGTACCAAAACAAAATGAAACAAAACCCCTCTCTTTCATAAATATAAAAACCAAAATCTTTAACAATATTTTATCAAATAAATTTACCAAGATACAAAAAGAACTATACACCGTGACCAAGTGGGGCTCATTCCCAGGATGCGAGGCTGGTTCAAATTAAAAAATCCATCAGTGTTGGAGTGCCTGGGTGGCTCAGAAGGTTAAGCCTCTGCCTTCGGCTCAGGTCATGATCTCAGGCTCTTGGGATCGAGCCCCACATTGGGCTCTCTGCTCAGCAGGGAGCCTGCTTTCTTCTCCTCTCTCTCTGCCTATCTCCCTGCCTACTTGTGATCTCTATCAAATAAATAAATAAAATCTTAAAAAAAATAAAGAAAGCCCAAAATTTAAAAAAAAATCAATCAGTGTAGTCTACCACAATAACAGTAAAGAATATAAATCAAATGATCATGTCAAATAATGCAGGGAAAACATCTGACAAAATTCAACATCCATTCACAATAAAAGAATAATCTCAGAACTAGGAATAGAGGGGAACTTCCTCAACTTGATAAAGAACATCTACCAAAAGACTACAGCTAATAATTAATGATGAAAGACTGACTGCTTTCTCCCTAAGACCAGGAAGAAAGTAAGAATATTTGCTCTTATCATTCTTATGCAACATAGTTCTGGAGGTTCTAGCCAGTGTAATATGGAAAGAAAAAGAAAGGAAAGGCATAGTGTTTGGGAAGAAAAAAATGCACCTTCCCTATTTGCAGATGACACGATTGTCTAGGTAGAAAATTCCAGGAAATCTACAGAGTACTCCTAGGACAAATAAGTAAGTTTGAGAAAAGTGGCATGATACAAGAGGAACTTACAAAAGCTGATGACATTTCTGTATACTAGCAATGAGCACACAAACACTGAGATTAAAAATACAATATCATTTATGATCCCTAAAGTAAATACTTATGTGTAAATCTAAGAAAGTATGTGTGGGACTTTTATGCTGAAAACTACAAAACACTGATGAAAGAAATCCAACAAGATACACATAGAAAGACATACCATGCCCACGATTAAAAGATTTAACACTGAAAAAAAGTCAGCGCTCACCAACTTGATATATAGGTTTAGTGAAATTCCTATCAAAATCCTAGCATAACTTTTTATAGATATGGACAAAATTATTCTACAATATTATTCTACAATATATGGAAAGGTAAAGGATCTAGGTACAAAAACAGTTCAAAAGCACCTGGATGGCTCAGTCAGTTAAGCATCCAACTCTTAACTTCAGCTCAGGTCATGAACTTGGGTCATGGGATTGAGCTCCTCATTGGATTCTGTGCTGGTCATGGAGCTTGCTTGGGATTCTCTCTTTCCCTCCCTCTTCCCCCAAACCTCTCTATCTCTCTCTCTCAAAAAAAAAAACTGATAAATTGGACTTCATTAAAATTACAAACTTTTGCTCTGTGAAAGGATGCAGAGGCAAGCTAAAGACTGGGAGAAAATACTTGCAAAGCACATATTCAGCAAAGGACAGCATCTAGAATACATGAAGAACTCTCAAAACCAACAGTATAATACAAACAATCCAATTAAAAAATGAGAAAAGACATGAACAGACATTTCACAGAAGAGGATATACAGATGGTAAGTAAGCACAAGAAAAGGTGTTCAAGATCATGAACCATTAGGAAAATGCAAATTAAAACCACCATGAGGGGTGTCTGGTTGTCTCAGTTAGTTAAATGTCTGCCTTCAGCTCAGGTCATGACCCCAGGGTCCTAGGATTGAGCCCCACATTGGGCTCTCTGCTCAGCAGAGAGCCTGCTTCTCCCTTTCCCTCTGCCCCCCCCCCCTGTTACGTTCTCTCTCTCCTCTCTCTCTCTCAAAAAAAAAAATTAATTAAAACTTAAAAAAAAAAACCCAACGAGATATTACTGCCTCTATCAGAATGGCTAAAATTAAAAACAGTGACAGCACCAAATGCTGGCAAGGATGCAGAGAAACTGGTTGACTCAAACTATTGCTGGGAATGTAAAATAGCACAGCTACTCTGGAAAATAGTTTGATGATTATTTGAAAAAAACGAAACATGCAAGTATCATATGATTCAACAATTGCACTGCTGGGCATTTGTCCCAGAAAAATGAAAACTTATGTTCATGCAAAAACCTGTACATGAATGTCCATAGCTGCTTTATTCACAACAATCCCAAACAGGAAACAACCCAGATGTCCTACCACAGGTGAATTGTTACACAAGTTATTGTACCAGCAATAAAAAGGAATAAACTATTGAGACACAAAACCACCTTGGATGAATCTACAGGGAATTATGCTGAGTGGGGGGAAAAGCCAATCCAAAAAGATTAAAAGCTGTATGATAACATTTATATAACATTTTTTAAATGATCAAAATTCTAGAAATGAACAGAGTGATGGTTGCCAGTGGTTAGGGATGGGATGCAGGCAGGGGTGGGAGAAAAGTGGGTGTGGTTACGAAAGGACAATTGAGGGATCCCTGTGGTGATGAGAATGTTCTGTATCTCTACCATATCAAAGTCATTATCTTTGTTGTAATTTTGTTACCCCTGGGAGAAACCCCAAACCTCTCTTTATTATTTAGCTGCATGAGAATCTATGATTATCTAAAATAAAAAGTTTAATTTAATTAAGAAAAATTTTTAACTCCCGTTTTGAGTCGTTATCTTCTGAGTGTACCACTATCTTTCTTCAGCACCTTCATCTACCAGATTGGAAGCTGATGGTGACTTGGAATATAGAGGAAGTGGTAAAAATGATGAGAGGTGGGCTGTTTCTCGGTGTAATTTGAAGGTAGAACCAAAAGAATTTGCTGATGGATCAAACATCAGCAAATAAATGAATTTGTGAATAATGAATGAATAAATGAATACGTGAAATAAATGGAGGGATCCAAACATAACTCCAGATGTCTCCTGGGCCATTTGAATGATGGATTCATTATTTACTGAAATGGGGAAGACTGAAAGAGGAGCATGTTGGAAAATTGGGAGTTTGGCTTTAGATAGATTGAGTCTGAGATTCCTAGTAGAGTGGAGATGTAGAGCAGGCAGCTGGATACATATGCCTAGAGTTAAGAAGAGAGGTTAGCTCTGGAGAATCAAAGGAAGGACCCATCAGCACGTGGATAGTATTTAGTTATGAGTTTAGATAAGATTGCCTAGGTAATATAGGTATAAGAGAGAAGCAGTCTGGTCTGAGACCTGGAACTCCAAAGTTTAGAGACCACACACAAGAGGAGAAAATAGCAAAGACACTGAGAGGCAATGGCCAGTGAGACAGAGGAGAGCCATGAGAAAGTGGGGTTTGGGAAACAAAGGCTTAATTAACTCTTAGAGGGTCCCTCCTTCATCTTTTTCGTGAATGCACTAGCCTCTGGCTTCATATTCAGCCCTTTTAAGCACCATATATATTCAGGTTCTCCCCTAAATTGTTGTCTTCATCAGTGAGCCCTCCCTTGAAGCTCCAACTCATAAAATCCATTGATTGTTGGACACTCTGTTGAGAGAACATATAAGTACCTGTTCTAGTTATTTATTAGTGCCTACCAAATCACCCATAAACTTAGTGGCTTCAAACAGTAACAATAATTTATTATCTCTCACAGTTTCTATGGGTCAGGTATTTGAGATTGGCTCGGTTGGGCAGGTTTTGGCCCAGGATCTCTCAGATGAATACAGATGGCTGGGGTGGAAATCATCTGAAAGCTCACTCATTCACAAAGTTTGGCACCTGGGCTGGGAAGACTCAAAGCATCATTGGTCCAGGTACACCTCATCAATCTTGGAGTTATACAATACACAATGCAATTGCAGGGTACGGCCTTTTAAAGCATAAATAAAGTTGGTATCCATCACCATTCAATTCTCCAAGCTGGCACAGTCTAAGTACATACCAGAATTCAGTGGTTTGGAACCAGAACCAGATGTTGGTTTTCCAGATATGGAACAGAATCTTACCAGATAGGATCACATTATCCCTGTGTGTCTATCCCGGGCGGTCTATCCTTCTGGAATGCTACTGTAGCACAGCAAAAATCATTTATCCCAATCCCTAAAATCACTGCATCAGTCATACGACATACAATAAGCAAAATTCACCATGTTGACAGTCCCTGTAAGCCTCTCTGGGAACTTTGGAGAAGACTGTCATTGCATGAGCACCTATACATCAGGCTTATCGAGCGTTTCACTTTACCAAGACAAAACACCTTGGTTTTTACACTTGTTGTCCTATCCTAGTTTTTATAGTGCCCCCTTTACTTACTTTCGGAAGTGTCTGATTAGTTGAGATATATGTATTTATTTACATATTTATTTACATATTGATATAATAAATATGGTATTTAATAGATATTTTTAGTTAATTATAATATTAATAAATATATATTTAATGCTTGCTATATGATATTTGATTCTAGCTATCTAGCTGTTTATCAGTCTATCTATAAAATTTATTCTTCTCTGCAGTCAGATGGTCTCAGAATTGGGCTAAAGGTGCACTTTATTTCTCCAGAGAGCAACAGACTGATGTGTCAACAAAGGGTTCTGGAAGAGAAAAGAACCAGCCTTTCCCTGAGTGTGAGGGGCAGGAGACACATAGGAGCCCAAGGTGTTTAATGTCAAAAGGGAATCCAGATAGACACTAAATGTGAAGTCACCATTCTCATAAGAGCAGTAAGTAAGCTATGGAAGTTCTCTTAACCCGTCTCTGCTTACTTGACTTGCCTTAACTAATACTCGCCACCAGAAGCAGGACTAACACCCAGAGCCAGAAACTGCTCAGAGCTAAAAGGCTACTCTGTCAAATGTCAGGATGCTTCTGTTGTCATGCTTGAGTTGAATATTTAGCCAAGAGTGAGGTAAATTTGTTCTCAAACCTGTTTATGCTTATAGTTGTTATTAGACCTCTATAACCTAATTAGATGTGACCTAAAACAATATAAAAAAGACAATAAAAAGCTTGAGAGTTATTGGATAAACTTGACTAAGGCAGACTGCTGGAGGTTAAAAAAAAGCTAATGGTCTAGATGTAGTAGATTCAGGTATGAAATATTAGAAGAAAATCAGAAAACTCTAGGGAGAGTTAGTACTCATATTTCCTTAAAAATATGAGGAAATTTTAAGTTGTGGCTACTCAGCATCTTTTTTTTTAAGATTTATTTATTTATCTTGGAAGGGAGGGTCAGAGAGAGAGAATCTCTAGGAGACTCCCCGCTGAGCGGAGAGCCCAACACAGGGCATGGTCTCATGACCCTGAGATCTGGAACCGAGCTGAAAAAATCAAGAGTCGGACACTTAACCAACTGAGCCACCCAGGTGGCCCACTACTCAGCATCTTTGAAAACACTTCTCTGTCTGGAGAATTTCCCTTCTCAAAGTCA
This sequence comes from Neogale vison, assembly GCF_020171115.1. Lineage (NCBI taxonomy): Eukaryota > Metazoa > Chordata > Mammalia > Carnivora > Mustelidae > Neogale > Neogale vison. The sequence goes on along the minus strand of NC_058105.1, from coordinate 117,870,275 downwards.
GAATTCATTCTCCCAGCCTCCCTTGAGGCTGGGGAGCAGACATGTGACCTAGGCTCTACCAATCAGAATTTAAAGTGGGAGTGAATAAGCTCGGTGGGGAGTTGGCTGAGGGGTGGGTGGTGGTAGAAGGGTCTATCTTTCTGGGAAGCAGCGGTAGCAGGGTTTGGGTGTTCACTGAGAGGAAGAAGTGTGCATGGCAGAAGGTGTGTGAGAGGTATCAGCAACTCTCTAGTAGATATGTTAAGTTGAGATGTATGTTAGGCCTCCTAATCAAGACGTCCAGTAGCTAGGCAGGTAGATATACAAGTAGGGAGTTTAGAAGAAAGGTCTGAGCTAGAGATACAAATGTGGGAAGCATGAGTATCCATGTGGTGTTTTAGGCCATGGGCTTAGATAGTCACCTAGGGAGTGAGAGGCAATGACAAGAGACACGAAGACCAAGTCTGGGGGTACTCCAAAGCTTAGAGGTTGGGAAGACAAGGAAGTATAGGGCAGGTGGGTGGGAAGAAGAAGCCAGTAAGAAAAAGGCAAACCAAGAGAGGGTGGCGTCTCAGAGACCAAATAAGGAGTTTAAAGGCAGAGGTGGTGATCAAAATTGTCACTATTGCTGATGGGTCAAGTTGGATGAGGTCCAAAGACTGGCCAAGGGATGAGGCACTATAGAGACCACTAACATCCTTCATAAGAGCAGGTTCACTGATTTTTCTTTGGCCACCTGCAGTTCAGAGATCATCATGGGTTTTCCCATTCAGGGACCAGTGGGGGCTGTTGGGACGACTCTGTCAGCTCCTACCTCAGCTGGATGGGCTGTTGTTGATGTTCTTCCCCCACATTGGACAACTATTGTCAAGGCTGGCTCCAGCAGCTCTTTGTTGGGTACGATGGAAGTCCTTTTAGCTGGTTGACCCTCTCAGACCCTCTAAACACAGTGCCCCCCAAGGGGGCGCATGAATCATCCCAGATGTTGGGAAAGACCCAATCAGTCCACCTTCATAGACAATCTTGTTCCTTCAAACCACAGACACGTCTCCCTCTTTTCCACCGTCACCCAATGACCTTGTTTCTTACTCCACTGGAAATGTACTAGCAGTCAGGGAACAGTCCTTAGGTTCCCACCACCACACCCACCAACCTCCCTGTGACTGCTTTTTCCCTCCTCTACAACAAATGAATTGTCTGTTCTTAGCTAAAGCTGACCCCTTACTTATGCACTGGTTTCCATCTGCACTTATAGGACGAGCTACATAATTTGGGGAGCCCAGTACAGAGTGAAAATTAGAGTCCCTTATTCAAAAATTATCCAGAACCCCAAGATACCAACAGCAGAGCATTAAACCAAGCAAGGTGCCCTTCTGATGCCTTGGCCCTGAGGGATGGCACAGGTCACATGTCCAGGAAACCAGCCCGTAGCGCCATCCGGGAAATGATGCCTTATTCCCTGGCCTGCCTTCTGCCACAGAGAGAATCCTGGCTGTGGTGAGTGGGTCTCCCACTGAGGTAATCTGAGCAGGTATTTTGGGGAAGAGGCGCTGCCCTCCAGAGAAGCGAGCAACTCTGAAAACCAAGGCTAGGCAGCCAGCGGGGGGCCACTTCCATCCAGGGTCCTGAGACACTGCCTGGTGACCACAGTCACACACTGAACAGGGAGTTCCTTTGCCTTCAGCCCTACGTGCCTCAGGACAATGCACAAAGAAGCTAAGGAACCGCCAAAGCACTCCCAGGGCCAATCTGCTGGCCCATCGCACTCACGCCGTGTGGTCAGCACACCCGTACGGCTCCCAGGCTTGTCCCCAGGATCACCGCCTGGTCCAGGGACATCTAGATTCTCCCGGCTGCTTAGCAACTCCACTTCCACTTCTTCCTCTCTGAGGGCAGCTTATCCTCCAGGGCCTAGAATTTCCTGGAACTACAGCTGGTCAGTCGGGAGACGTCTTAGACCCACCGATCCATCTCCTTCCCTCCCGCCACCGTGGAGGCCTCCTTCCTGCTTGGGGGCTGGCAAAACCAGCCGCAGGGCTTCCAGGTCCCCTTTTTTTAAAGACCAGGTGCCGATGGCCGCTGATACTCTGGCTCCAGCCTCCCATTTGGAGGAATCAGAGGACTCTCACTGCCCAGGCTGGCCGGGGTGGGGGGGGGGTCTCCGCAGTTTAAGATGGGGGCAAATGACTGGCTCTGTCCCCCGCAACGGCCTGCTCACCACTTCCTGTGCGGGGACTTTCTCCTTCCACTTGGGACACTCAGCCACCAAAGAGACTTCAGGGCTGGCTGACTTTCCTGAAGCTCCGTCTTCCCCAGCAGAAATGGTCTCAGGAGGCAAAATGCCACCACACAAGCAGCGGTCCTCCGGACCCCGGGCCGGGGTGCAGCCACTTCCCCTCCCCCCTTGCCCCACTGTCTTTTCCCGGGGAGGGGTCCAGTTGTACCCCACTGCCCGTTCTCACCTCCCTCCTCTTCTTGCCTCCAGGGCAGCAGCTTTTCGTTACCTAGTGGAGGCTCCTGAACACCTTATGCCCGGATGCCGGCCGCTTCCCCCAGGAACACCCCACCCTACCCCCGCTCCTGCTGGCCACACTTTTCTACGGATGATACACATTGGCCAGCAGCCTCCTCCCCTGTGGCATTTCTCTTCCCATCTGGACCCTCCGTGGGGTTTGGGATATCTCCATCAGGGTGAAGGGCAGGCCCTCTGTGGCAGCACGGGCCCAGGGCAACTGCCGGGGACACCTCCTAAGGTCAGCTCAAGCGGCAGCCCCATTGGGCTGGGTAGGGTCTGGGGCTCAGAAGCTTCTGCCGCCTGGGCCAGGCTTCCGCGGGGTCCGGCCCTCTTCTTACTGCCATGACGCTCTTGACAGAAAGCAGTAAACTACTCCCGAAGAAGAGCACACATTCTGAGGGGGCGGTGAGCAGCGTGGAAACAGAGTGAAAGAAGATGGGCCTAGGCCCATCGGAGGGAGTGAAGGTGGAAGGGGCTGAGGAGAGGGAGCTGTGACTCCTCCGCTCGGCTCAGCACTCAGATGTCAAAGGGGAGGGGGGGACGGGGACTAACAGCAACTTTGAGGTGCTGGAGGGGGACAGGGAGTCTGAGTCTGCGTTCTCTCACTTTCGCAGCCTGCCCTCAGAGGCCTTGGTGTTCCAGGGCCTCTGCAAGGATGGTGCCTGCTGTCACTGCTGTGGCCCAGCTTGCTGGCAGGCGGAGACCTGTACTCTGGCATCTTCTGCCAGCAGGAAGCCCGGGAAAGCCACCTTTCAGAGTCCAAAGGGGCTTCCCTGTTGGCAGCCCCTAAATGTGGAGCTGGACAGGAAACAGCTTCGGATTCATGTTGAGGCTCTTGGCAGCCAGGGACTGATGTGTGGCGGACTCTGGGTCCTGACCAGTACCCTGGGTATTGGGAGAAGGGAATCTCTGAAGTCCTATCAGCTTCCCTGTGTCCTGACGGTCTGTCCAGACTCACGATCCTCCTCTAGGAAGCTGGCCCACCCCCATCAGCCTCAGGGGACAGTGGGGAGCAGCAGAGATGTGTCTGCATATGCCCATGCTTTTCTAGGTTGCTCTGGCTCATAAAGGCAATGCCGAAGGCAAGGGGGCACACGGCAGGGTCTCTCGTGTGTGTAGGACCGGATGTGCTTTTCCAGACAGCTGGCCTTTGGCTGTCCTGAGCCTGGTGCAGGCACAGTACACACTGGCGTGTTCACCTTCCTGGGTTTCCCAGGCCTGGCAGCAGGACAGGCAGAGCACCCACGGTGTTTCCACTCAGCACCGGGACCACTGGCCTTCCAGTTGGACAGCATTGGGCCTTTTGGGCCCTAGCAGGGGGTTAAGAACAAAGGGCACGCTGCCCCCATCCAGGCTGCCCGTCTCTAGGGAAGCAGGCGGCTGAACTCCCTGGCAGGCACTGTGTGGTCGAGGAGAATGGGCAGGACCTTCTGGAACATGGCCGGTGCCAGGCCTGGCTCCAGGAATAAGACTATGGGGCCCTGGGTTAGGCGGAAGGAAGATGGACCACCGTGGGCCCCGGGGGAGCTGGGAGCAGGAGCTGGCAGTCCCCGGCAGGCGGAGCAAGGTGAGTGGGTTCCAGCACCTCCCCCTGCCACCGTTCAGGGCGGCCCAACGACCGGATGTTCCCGTGGGTGCCTCTCTTCTCACAACATTCTTACCTCGGCCCAGGCACGTTCATGACCCCATCAGAGCCTCACAACAACCCCCAAGGAAAGCACGGTTTTCTCCACATAAGAGAACAAGGATGGAGGTGCCGAGGACTGAAGTGATTGGTCCTGCAGCTAGTGAACGGCAGAGCCAAGATCCAGACCCACGTCTGCTTGGATCCAGCCTCTTATTCACGCGCCCTGCAGTGGACCCCTGACCCCTGCCCCTACACAGCCTCCATGGCAGGCTTGTCGCTGGCGAGTCCCCAGCATGTAGCGTGAGGCCTGCTATAGAAGCCACTCTCAAAAACTGTCTGGACTGTGCGGGGGGAGAGACAGGCAGCGTGGCCGAGACCCTGGAGGTCCACGGGCATCCAGTGCATGGAGCACAAGCCCCTTGCATCCTCTGGGGCTCATTTCCAGATCTGGAAGCTGGGCAAGGGCCCAGCAGCTTCCTAGAGCTCTTCCTGCTCTGGGGTTTTGTTTCTGCCCTGAGATGTCCGTAACAAGAAAGAAAACTGGCTCAAGGACAGGATGCCTTCCTCGGCCCTGGCATCAGGCTCTCCTCTAGAGCCACTCCAGCCGCAGGCAGGGCAGAACTGGTTCCCCTGGGCCTCGGCCAGGGCAGCTGGGCAAACGCTGAGCAAGAAAGATCCAGCAAGCTCTTCAGATCAACTGGAAAGGAAAATGGGTGCGATGGGTGTTGGCTAAAGCTCTGAAACGGGGAGCCCCACATCCTAGCTCCTTGGGTGCCCACGCCCCCAGAAACTCGCATAAACACCCTTCCGCCCATTCTGCGGCTCAGCTCCTTGGAAGCAATGGTGAGCTTCACGGCGCCTCGAATCAGCCCACACAGCTTCCACCGGCCCACACTGGCTCACGGGAGCTGACTGTTTCATTTTCCGGGTTGAGTCAACTGGTTGATTTAAATAACAATGAATTAAATATATTAAGGAGGATTCCTGTTGTGACAAGTACTGGATGATATATGGAAGGGACGAATCACTGAATTCTACTCTAGAAACCAAGATGATACTCTATGTTAACTACCTAGAATTTATTTTTATTATCTTTTTTTAGAGAAGGGGAGAGAGAGGAGGAGAGGGCAGAGGGAGAGAGAGACTCTGTGGAGCCCGAGGCAGGGCTCCATCTCACAGCTTGGAGATCATGACCTGAGCAGAAATCAAGAGTCAGATGCTTAACCGACTGAGCCACCCAGACACCCCTGCCTGGAATTTAGATAAAAACTTGAAATGTGAAAATAAATAATTAAATGGAATAAACATACAATTATATAAATTATATTAAATACATAAGTAAATTATATTAAAAACAAAATCATTTATTAATTGTTGTGTTGTACTTTATCTCGCCTATGATCTCGAGGGGTTTTTACCTCTTACATCGCTACAATGGGAATGCCATTCATTGCCATGTACCTCCTTCTAGCTCCTCGTCATGTTGGGAGCTTTTTCCACCATGAAGGTTGGCAAATGAGGCTTTTGATTTTGAGCAAGAACTGGTGTTTCCCATTTGCCAGCAGCCCAATAGGGAGAAGGGAGGGCAGATAAGGCCATCCTGGCCCCCCTCTCTCCAACCAGAAACACCTATCATTCTGGCTCTGGCAGTACTGGTCCCCTGCAAAGCCCCCTCAGTTCGAAAAAAAAAAAAAATCTGAGCCTTTACATGTTTTTTAAGGAAAGAATTAAAAAGAGAATTATTTGGAGATTAGTAGCTACTAAAGATGATAAGCACTGATATGAAGATAAAGTCTTTTTAAAAAAAGATAAAGGCTTATCTCATGACACACATCATTTCTGCTGCCTAGAGAATATCGGAGTTCTTCCCAGGAAAAGAACAGACCTGAGTTCCTATCTCTCCCTAGCCATCGTGCTTGCTCAAGGATGCCATTGCTCGGTTCTAAGAACAGGATCATTAGGGCAGAATTACCCAGAAAGTCAAATGAGATCACTGACATAAAAACATCTAGCACGGTGCCTGACCTAGAGGAAGAATTCAATCCAGAACTTGCGGGGACTCATTCTGTCTCTTGACTTGTCATGGGGCTTTTATTTGCTGCTTAACGTCAGGCTACATAGAAAAAATGAAAGGTTTAGATTGCTAGCATAAATTTTGCTGCACACACTTGGGCCTGGTCTCCCACTGGCCACCTTGCCTAGCTGTGGCCCTCAGACCGGAAGTGAGCTCGGAGCAAGTCGAGTCCCACCTTCCGTGGGTGTGTCTCCTAAGTCCACGGCGGACCGATGGCCCTCAGGGATCTTGAAACCTGTGCACCAGGGCACACTAGGTACCAAATTTGGGGTGGATGAGAAGCTCGTCTCCACCAGAATGCAGGCTCCGTTAAGCTGCCGTGGCAGTGGCAGTGCCAGCGCTGGGCCAAGATGGCTACCACCACAGCCTGCCCTGAAACTCCCCAGGGAGTAGGCACCTGAGCTCAAGCAGCCTGTACTCAGGCCCCCCGGGAGTGATGTTGACAGCACAACTCAGCACAAATCAGGCCTGTCCTCTTCCTTCCACCTTCCACTTCCCACCCAGCTGTTTTTCTGTTTGTGGGACAGGGATGTGGGGGAGGCCGGGTGGGTCCTGGGGCACCAGACCGCTGGGAGCCGGTGTCTAAGAACCTGCCCCAGGATGATGGACAAGGCAGGACTGTGCGTGAGCTGAGGCTCCAAGCCCCTGGCACCTCCCAAGTTCTACTTTTTTATTTACAAAAGTCCAAGTATCAACAATTTCCAGAGGGCAACAACAGAGCATTAAACAGGCCTTTCAGAGCGTGGGGCCGTGCCTCCACAGGTCGCAGGCCCGTGACACCAGTCCCAACTACTTGCCCTCCTCAAGGACCAAGCCCAGCAACTATCTCCTCAATTTCCCCGTGCGCAGTGGAGAAAGCTGGACCAGTGTGCAAACACACCCTAAGTAAAAGCTCCAACACTTCACAATGCACACACATCCCTCAATTCCACATCCAATGCCACAGATTGCACTAATGCATTCACTCCCTTTTGCACTCAAACTTCTAGAATGAGCCATCTGTGTTGGCCATCATTGTTTGCTCTCCTCTTTTTCCACCCCACCGCAATCAGGTTTTATCAATCACGCCATCATAAGCGCCGTTGTCACTCCCTCTGGGTCCTCCACTTACCTTTGCCGCTTACAGACGGTCAGCTGGGGCAGCCTGCTCTCCGTGGGTATCCTGTGGGGCAGCCACAGTACCCAGCAAGGGTCGCTTCACACACTGCGCCTCTGCATCTGGGTCGCTGTCCAGGGCTCTTGCTGTCTGCATGCCTGTCTCTCTCTCTCTCTCTGTCTCTAAGGCTGAAAATGGGACTTGAAACGAACTCTCCACGACCCAAGGCCCAAGGCCTCTCTTCTTGGAGAACATCTCAGCCCCTGCAAAGATGCAAGGGAAGAACCAAGACGTGTTCCCTTAGGGCGCTTGGTGGCTTTTTCTCTCCTCTTCGTTTCTCATCAAAGAGAATGCCACGCAGATGCTCCGTGACCACGTCCAAGCTCGCCGCACTCAGAACATTCTCAAGTCATCGTTACTACAAGATGTTTATCTGGAGACAACGGTTTGAGTTCCACATTTTTCTATTGCTATTTTCGACGTTAAACATAAGCACCCAATTCAAATTAGGGCCAAGAGTGTGTTACTGTTAGTTATGAGACACCCGGCTCTCCTCTAATCCCGGCACCCATTACAGCCTTTAAAAACCAGAACTGTGGCCTCTTCTGTAAGACTTTCCTTGAGATCACATCATCATCTTGTTCTTTAAAAAGGAGATGGTTGGCAAACTGGCTACATGTATCGGCAGCTGGTCTCACTTTCAGGAAGTCCGGGGGGAAGCCCATTTGATTTGAAATCCTTCTGGAGTGTTAGCCATATGTGGTATATCACAGCTCTCTTCGCATGAGACTTCTATGAGAATAAAAAAAGAGAAGAGAAAACTATCTTATTTTTCTGTGTATGACCTAATCATCTTCGTGTTCCCTCCTGCTTACTAACAAAGCAGATTCAACTTTTCAATCAGTCATATCTTCATGTCTCCCAGTTTTAAAACTTCTCTTTCCATTTAAAAGGGTCCCTTTCTGGGCCAATCTCCCTTACATATATAAAGAGCTCTTAAAGATCAAGAAGAAAAAGATCAAAAGCAAAATTAAAAGATGGACAAATATAAAAAGGCAGTCTGGAGAAAAAAAATGAACAAATGATTCTTTTTTTAGGGGGCAGGGGAGAGGGAGAGAGAGAATATTAAGCAGGCTCCACACACCCAGTGCTGAGCCTGATACGGGGCTCAAGCTCATAACCCTGAGATCGTGACCTGAGCCAGAATCAAGAGTCGGACGTTAACAGACTGAGACACCCAGGCACCCTCAAATGATTCTTAAACATAAGAATATATGTACATATATTGCTCATCTTCACTCATAATGAGCTAAAATTATAGTAAGACTACATTTCTCATCCATCTGTTGGGCAAAACCCCACAGACTTGACAAAAACCTTTGCTGGCATGGCTGTGGGAAAACAGGCACTCTCCCATGCTGCTGGTGGAAGCAGAAACTGCCATAGCCACTCTGGAGGGAGGTTGGCACGATGTAACAAAATTACACCCTCTCTGTTTACTGCTGGAAACAAAGTCATTAGCATCTTGAAATCTAATCAGGTTAAAGAGCCAATTCCAGAAACGAAGAACCGATTCAGAAAATTCACCCTTAAAATTCTGTTCCTCTAGAACCACTCTTGGTACCAAAATCCATACTAGTTAGGGTTCTCCAGAGAAATAGAGCCAATAGGGAAGATAGATAGATAGAAAGATAGAGTGAATTTATTATAGGAATTGGCTCACGCAATTATGGAGACCGAGAAGCCCCACAACCTACTCTCTGCGAGCTGGATGGAGACCCGGGAAAGCTGGTATAATTCAGTTCTGGTCTGAAGGCCTGAGAACCACAGAGGCCCAACAGAGTAAGTACTGGTCCTAGTCTAAAAGGCCAGAACCAGGAACACTAATGTCTGAGTGCAGGAGAATGTGGATGTCTCACCTCAAACAGAGCAAATACCCTTGCTCAGCCAGGCGCTCAAGGGATTGGATGGTGCCGAGCCGTGAACCCCATTACTGAAGACAGCTCCTCTCCGCTCAGTCTACTGATTCAAGTGCTAATCCCTTCCAGAAACACCTTCGCAAAGACACCCAGAAATACTGTTTTACCAGCTGTCTGGACATCCCTTAGTGCCGTCAGTTTGACACATAAAATTAACCATCACAAAGATTAATGCAAGAGATGGATTATAACACACATTATGATACTTGCAAAGGTTTCAGCAAAAGGAGGGAGGGAGGAAGGGAGGGAGGGAAGAAAAAGATGGGGGAGGGAGGGAGAGAGAGACAGAGGGAGGGAGGAGGCAGAGGGAGAACCGAGTTGAAAGAGAATGATGGAATGACGTCAGGAGAAGTGTTAGGTGACTCTGAGTGAAGAGGTTCCAGATGATGACGACATTACTTTTTCAACTTTTCTTACTATTGGACAAGTTGAAAAATAAAAATCTGGGGAATATCTGAGAAAAAGTCCCTTTCTGAGCTCCACCCAGCTCAAGGGACAGGGGTGTGGGCAGAAAGGCCGAGACCTGCCACGTCCTCATGTCATTCTTTGGGTCCTGGCAGGCCTCGGGGGCAATGGCCTCCCTGTCCATCTGCCCCCATTCACGCTGCTGTCTCTGCTGCCAGTGTAGACAGCTGGCGACTCCTAGCTACTCAGGGCCCCACTTTTGCTCTCCTGCCTCTTACACAAGCTGTGTATCCTCCTGAAGTCCAGCTGGGACTCCCCAGGGCCCCCAGCCTCAGGTCACTCTGCCCCTCGTAGCCCCTCCTCTGGGGGGCTCACCAGCCAGCACTGTGGTTACTGTTGGTTTCCCTCCGGAGAGGGCCCTTCTGGATGCCCTCCCTGCTGACCCCAGTGTTAGGCCAGCCAGGAAAAGGCACCCTTCTGCACCCATTTCATGGGCCAGCACTTTGTCACATGGCCCTCAACCTCACTGCAAGAAAGGCTGGGAAATGTGATCCCCGTGAACCCAGGAAGAAAAGGTCTGATGAGTATTTCTAGACCGGCTATGCCATAATTGCCTAGAGAGGCTAGGTGAGACCAGGACTCCCTGAGGGCTCAGACCAACCCTGTCGGATGTGAGAAGGGCTGGGGACAGGCTGACAGATGAGGGAAAGGGATGGGGAGCAAAGCCTGAGGGCTCCCAACAATTCAGGGGAGGACTGGACCTTGCAGGCGCACTGCTTATGGCTCCCAGGCAAGTCAGCCTGGTTGAAAACCTTAGGACTTGGTGGACACAAAGTCTTGGTTACATTAAAAGAGAATTTGATTTTTTTTTTAATGGGCGTCACTTGGACTATGTCAGGGATCCATCTAATGTCTAGATCAGGGCTTCTCAACCTTGGTGTTTGTGACACTTGGGACGGGATCGTTCTTCTCCATGGGAGCTATCCCGTGCTCTGTAGGACATTCAGCAGCAACCCTGGCCTCCATTTACGGTATGAGATGCTTGTAGCACGCACTCCTGAGTTGTCACAACCAAAACGTCCCCAGAATCCCCCGGGGACAAAACCACTCTCATCTGAGAGCCAGGGTCTCCATGGATGTCAGAATCTCACGGGGAGCTTTTCCAAAATCGGTCTCCCAGGCTCCCCTGTTGGGGAAAGGGGCTGATGTGGGAAAGCTGAGGAGGGTCTGCCCTGTAAGTGGGGCACAAAGCAAAGGGCCTCGCCCTCGCATGAAATTCTAATTGAATTTTAATCTGATAAAATGGGATTTACAGAGAACATCTCGGGGCCATCTGCTGCCGCGGTGGTTCTCCATGGGAGCAGTACCCGTCCCCCATCAACAAGCCTGGGGGAAATGCCGAGACGTTTGACGATGATTCTAATGTCAAAGACTGGAGCCTCTTGCTAGCATCTCGTGGGTGGAAGCCAGGGATGCCAAACAGTGTGCAGCACACAGGACAGTCTGGAACAACAGACTTCTGTTCTGCCCAAGCTGCCATTCGAACTGCTGTGTCAAAACCACGAGAAGCACAAGCAAATTTAGAGCCCTGTTCACTACCTCGTGAAAATCCTGTTCGTGCAGGATAGCTGTAAACCTAGGATTACTGGGTTCACTTATGATACAAGCTTCCAGAGGGCTTAACTTGCCCATAGATTTCTGAAAATCATGCAGTGAACAGATGCTGATGGAAAATTCCCCTGGAGTCAGTTTTTCATGCCCAAGGACAGACCAGGCTTTGTGGGACCTGAAGCTCTGCAGAATCTGGTGGGAGAGAGTCCTTTTAACAATCATACAAAATAGGGGCGCCTGGCTGGCTCAGTCGGTAAAGCATCCAACTCTTGATCTCAGCTCAGGTCATGATCTCGGGGTCATGAGTTCAAGCCCTACATTGGGTTCCATGGTGGGTGTAGAACCCACTTAAAAAAAATCATACAGGGCGCCTGGGTGGCTCAGTCAGTTAAGCCTCTGCCTTCATTCAGGTTATGATCCCAGGGTCCTGGGACTGAGCTCTACATGAGGGTCCCTGCTCGGCAGGGAGTCTGCCTCTCCCCCTGCTCATGCTTCGTCTCTCTCTCTGTCAAATAAATAATTAAAAATCTTTTAAAATATACAAAATAAGAAATAGCATGGAGGACATGGGGAGTTAGAGAGGAGAAGGGAGTTGGGGGAAATTGGAAGGGGAGGTGAACCATGAGAGACTATGGACTCTGAAAAACAATCTGAGGGTTTTGAAGGGGTGAGGGGTGGGAGGTCGGGGTACCAGGTGGTGGGTATTAGAGAGGGCACAGATTGCATGGAGCACTGGGTATGGTGCAAAAATAATGAATACTGTTATGCTGAAAATAAAAAATAAATTTTAAAAAGTACAAAATAAGAAAATTAGGTACAAATGTAAATACTTACTTAGAATAAGAACAAAACATGCAACAAATTATAAATTCCAAAAAAAGAACAACAAAGCTCCTAAACAAAAATCATAAAGTGACAGTCTTTGGGATGAATTAGCTTCCTGAGATATAATACTTTTTCCTTTTTTTCTAGATACTCTGATAACCTCTTCATGTGACAATAATTTTATGATTGTCTACAGAAATAATTCAGCATTAGCTCCATCCTGACTGATTGAAATTCTTCTTTTTATTACTGCTAGCTGGGGTGCCTGTAACACACAACTACACACACTGTCCGTACTGCCTAGAATACTGCTGTAAGTCTGTGCATACAAGCATGGGAATCCTATTCCTATCTGTTGCAATTCATCAAGGGGAAAAAAACCATATTATGTGCTTGTAATGATAAATGTTGCGTTTATTAAGTGTATTAGTTTCCTACTGCTGCCAAAGCAAATGACCACAAACTGAGTGGCTTCATACAACATTCTCTCACCGTTTCGGAGGCCAGAAGTCCCAAATCGGGGTCTTTGCTCCCTCCAAAGGTTGGAAGGGAGACTCATTCCTTGCCTCTTTCAGCTCTTCATGGCTCCTGGCCTCTCTTGGCCTGTGGCAACATGACCCCAACCTCCATCTTGATCTCCACATAGCTACTTCTGTGTCTCCGTGGGCCCTCTCCTCTACAAGGACACCAGCCCTTGGATTAGGGCCCCCTTTAATCCAGTATGACTTCATCCTAAATTACATCTTCAAGGACCTATTTCCAAGTAAGGTCGGCGTTATGAGGTTCCAGGTGGACATGAGTTTTGGAGGACACTATTCAAGCCAGCACACCAAGTATATCCTTGCCAGGAGAACGTCCATTTTGATTAGGCATCAGTGAGAACTGAATCCTCCCCTTGTGTCTGTTGATGGAAGAATTTTCCACAACATCAAGCTGTATGCTTTCCAGACCTTCTTCCTCCTCCACTCTGCTCCTCCGTATCTTTGGTACTTGGCGCCATAGGTCCAGTTGGCATCTCAATACAACTAGGGAAGTCTTTGTCACAGTGCCGCATGTGTTGGCACAGAAAGTAAGCAGAAGGATTCCAGAGCCACTCTTGGATTGGGATAACTAACAATAAATTAACTATACACACAAGTCACTGTGAACCACATAAATATTTCCCTTTAAGCATAAATTAAATGCACCCCTAACTCAAATTCCCCATAGCCCCATCTCATCTCTGGCCACTTCAGTGCCACCAGAGCTTCCCAAGTTGCGCCTTGCTGAGGAGGGTGACTAACCGAGCTAGTCTGCTGGTACTGAGGAGATGATCTCCTGAGCTGAGGGGCTGCCAGTGCCCAAACCGTGGAAGTTCCAGGCCTACTGGGATGGCGTGGCCACCTTAGCACAGATCCTTACCTAGATGCATCTATTGTACTGCTAATGCTTCTACCCTATGTTTGGGGGCACACATTTTGGTGAGCTGCTGTCTACCATAGTTACAGGTCCCTCAGAGAACGGAGGGGGCCTGCGTGCAATGTGGGGGGATGGGAGAGGAGCAGTTCAGCAAATACAAAGGCCCTGAGGCAGAAGTGCATCTGGCATGGAGGAGGAAAAGCAAGGGGGCCAGTGTGGTTGGAATAGGGAGGTGAGGTAGGATATTCCAGGGCTATCTTCTCAGGTTCTCTCTCCAAGTGTGGGTTGTTCACTTCCATCCAACTGGATACAATTTGTTTATACAAAAATGATGAAGATCTTGGCTAACTCCTTCACTACAACCCAGTTACACAGTCTGTGGCCTTTCCCTGCCTGAATAATTTGATAGCCTATCAAAAAGGTTAATGAGCACAAGCTAATGAAGCCTAAGTTGCGAGGCCCCTCACCTGCATAGACCCCTAACCAGCCCCGAAAGGGGCCTGGGCAACATGTTCACATGTCATGTGCTTTTGCAAAATTGGCAAAAAGGTATTCTAACCACATTCGGTTAAGTCCTCTGTCTCGAGTTCTCCTTGCCCTCTGTCACAAACCTACTCTATACCCGGCAAACAGAGTTTGGGCCAGCTGAATGCTGGTGAAAATGATTACATCATGTCCAGGCCTGCCCCACAGACCAGAGAGACCTCTTATACCATACTCCATTTCTGCATTTCTCCCATCTGCTGACTTGATGTTAACATCCAGAGCCTCTTGGGAAGCTCTGCACTGGGGCCGGCAGAGCCTCTGATAGCCTGTGGCCCTGAAGGACTACACAGAACAGATTCTGCCTGGTGATTCCAGAGTCCCTCCCCACAGCCTGGTGATTAAAGCAAGAAAAAACTCTTGTGTTTAGTCACTGAGACCTGAGGGCTTCTTTGTTATATCAGCTAGCATGTTAACTAATACAGTCATCTTTTCAGGGAGACCTTCCTAGACTACTATATTTAAAATTGCAACTACTTCCCCTCCACTCCTCTACTCCCACTCCCTATTTGGCACTCTTGCTTAATTTTTCTCCATAAGCTTATCACCATCTGACATAGCATCTAGGCTTCATGAAGATGGGAAACGTGTCTGTTGTGTTCACTACTGTACTTTCAGTATCTAGCCGATAGAAACTGCTGTGACAGTGGAAATATTCTCTACCTATGCTGTCCTATGTGGCGGCCACTAGCCACAAGTGTCACTGAGCACTTGAAATGGGACTAGTGTGAAGGAGAAACTGAATTTCTAATTTTAGTTAATTGAAATTGAAATAGCCACATGTCACTAATGGCTAACATACTGGACAGTGCAGATATAGAACAATGGTTCAGTGTAGCCATCCAATAAGTTTTTGCTGAATGCAAGAATCAGTGAATGGATTCAACAAGCTTTTGCTGAGCCTGTTGTGTGCCACACGCAAATGAGACCCTCATGACTCAGTGCATTGGCAGAGGCTAACCTGGGTGATTCACGGAGATCTTCTTAAGTTTATTATTCTATGAGTGGCTAGCTCTGCGTTTGAGAAACAAACCCCAATGATTACCCTTCTCTGAGTTTAGGTTGGACAAGATTCATTTCTAGAACATGTTATATTCCATCTGGGTGGGGGAATTCTTTCCCTGCCATTTACAACAGTAAAGCCAAGATAATATCAGAGAAGAAAGTTCCAGTGCTTTGTGTAGTGTGACTGGAGGATAGTTAGAAAGGCTTCAATCTCCAAAGAGCATCCTTCGTCTTCGTTTTCCCTTCTTCCATAGGTCTGAGCTCACCACTTAGAAGGTGATAATTACACTGTGGCAGAGACGGCATCTCGTTTCTGAAAGCCATGTTACCACCTTCTTGGACACATGGCCTGACTACATTTCCCAGGTGTGTTTGCGGTCAGCTTTGCCCATGTGATTGAATTATAACCTGTAGGGCTCCTCCGCAGGCTGTTTTTTTTTTTTCTTTTTCCCTCTGGTTTTGAGATTTTCTCCTTTACTGGAACACTCTGTAGTTTTACCACATTTTTTTTTAAGGTGTGGATTTAATTGATCTTGCTTGGGAAAAGACATGCTTTGTTTAGTCTAAAAACTCATGTCTTTTTTTGGCCCCAGAAAATGTTCAGCCGCTATCTCTTGGAATATTGCTTCTCCCCCATTTCGTTTCCCGTTGATTATTCATTCTGCAGCTTTGATTAGACATATGTTGGAACTTGCTCCAAATTACTTTCATAGTTCATTTCTCTTTACTTCTCTTTCTCTCCCTCTCCCTTTCTGCCACCTGTGGAGTAATTTCCTCACAGGTATCATTTAACGAAGTTTCCTTTTGCCATTGTCTACACGACTGTCCACTAATTTCTATGACTACTTTTCATCAGTAGAAACTCTATCTGGTTCTCAGTCAAATCTCTCCAGTCTTTTTTCATACTATTTGGGGTTTTCATTTTCATTCTCTTTTTTATATCTTCAACTATTTAAAATATACTTACGGCATCTTCAAGATGATTCTATAATATCCAACTTGGGATGCTTATTCTCTGGTCTGCTGAACTTTCTAACTGACCCTCACCATGGGAGCGTTATTCTATACAATCAAACTTTTACTGTGAATTCTTCTTTGACAGGTTGGTTTTTTCCCCTGGAGTCCTATGAGTTTTTTCCCCTGGAGTTTTTTTCCCCTGGAGTCCTATGAAAATGGACCTGCAGAGTAGGTCTGCCTTTATTTCAGTTGGGAATTCTGGAGCTTTCAAAATGTTCTAGATCCATTTTTATGTTAGTTCTTTGGCTTGGGTTTCCTGTGCCATATAGGAAATGTGAATTCAAATTATACACCGAGTACAGGCTTGTCCTGGGCTTTTCATCTCCTGTAGAGGACTTCTCTCAGCCCAGGGGCCGCCACCAGCATCCTCATAACTTCCCTGGGCCAGGGTTGCTTCCCTAGTAAGCTTGCCATGCTCCTTTTCAGAACCTGAGATGAAATCTTCATGGTTCTGGAGTACCTGTTTGGCCTTAGTGCTCTGACTTCAATTCCTTTCTTCCTGTCTGGCTCTTGGGGACTTCCGTATCCTTTTCTGAGCCCATGTATATACTTAAATTCTGGATATATATATATATATATATATATATATATATATTTAGCATTTCCACATATTAGTAATAGAAGAGAGGTCTTATCATGAGCTCAGTCTGTTTTTTTGTTTTTTAAAGATTTTATTTATTTATTTAACAGAGAGAAACCACAAGTAGACGGAGAGGCAGGCAGGCAGAGAGAGAGGGAAGCAGGCTCCCCGCTGAGCAGAGAGCCCGATGCGGGACTCGATCCCAGGACCCAGGGATCATGACCTGAGCCGAAGGCAGCGGCTTAACCCACTGAGCCACCCAGGCGCCCCAGCTCAGTCTGTTTTATTACTGGAAGAAGTCTGCTGTTGATTGCTTTTAGAATGTCTCAGAAGAAATCTCCAACTTCTCTTTTCTCTGATTTACTTCCAGCATTCTTGTGATGGCAGGGGGCTGGTCTACGTGACATTCCTAATATAGACTGAAGACCCCATTATGCAAACAAATCAAAGAGACACATAATTTATGTAAAATTAGTCTCAAAAAGACATGATATACTTGTGTATGCTCTTAATGATATACAATGTAAATGTCAGACAGAAGCTTGAAAATGAGGGTCAGAAAACAGTGACCTCCGCATTCTGCCAAATATGTCCTTGGGATAAATTGCATTTTTATCGCATTATATTCTATTATATCACTGCAATTATATGAGATTCTTGTTGGAATTCTGAATGCATCTATCATTTTAAATATGCATGTATATTATATATGGCATTTTGAGCGTTCTACAAACAAAACTCATCATATAAAAATGAAACTGAAAAATGTGATAATTCAATAATGCATAGAAATATGTTGCAAAATAATAGTTTAGGATCTAAAAGAAGTCATACAGCTTTTAAAAATAAATGTCTGTAGCAAATTTTGTCTAATACATCAAAATTCCAAGAGAAAAATAAAAAGAAGAAATTCTCAAAATGATTTCTGGAAGCTTTCAATTTTCTACCAGGCCATCTCAGTAGTATTCAAAAATCATGGCATGAAACTACTCAGAATTTTTGCAAACAATAATTAAGGCATAACAGAAGGTTTTATTTTTCATGTTGGATGGTTTTAAGAAAAAAATGGTAAAAAGGATCCTTTTGGCTTTTGTGAGCTCCCTTGAGAAAAATGTTGATAAGAAAGAAAGATGAAGAAAAAAATGCTAGAATTTTATAACACAAACAAGACACACAAGCCATTTTCCTAACTTCACACTGTTTGGGAGAGTGACAAAACACCAATTTCCACAAGATGGTCTGTCTTACAAATATGGAACGCTTCCCATGCAAATAGGTATCTGGGGCATTCTGGGTAAGCCAGCCAAAACGGGTAGCGGTAGCATGTAAATTAAAATAGCAACCTTCCCCATCCCGAGTGTTCACCCGTGCCACTGACGCGCTGTAGAACGTCTGCCAGACCTTGCAATGACATAAATCTCGTGTCTGCAGCCTGCTGCGCGATCACAGAAATGCACCACCTCCAGCATGGAGAGCTCCTTTGTTGGTGCCATGCAGTCAGGAGGAGGACCTAACAGAGCATCTGGTGTCTTCTGGG
The DNA here is from genome assembly GCF_020171115.1 of Neogale vison. NCBI lineage: Eukaryota > Metazoa > Chordata > Mammalia > Carnivora > Mustelidae > Neogale > Neogale vison. Next base: position 117,852,084 of record NC_058105.1, on the reverse strand, counting down.
CAGGTCTGTGAGCAGCCTCGTGCTGGGGCTCTGTGCGGCTGTTTCACCATGCTCCCCATCCGCACGTGCTACGTGCCGCAACGTGCAAGGGGCAGATAAACAAACCCATGCTGAGTTCCAGGAAAATGCAATTACCATTTGAGGAGAACCATTCCATTTGTCTCAACCCAAATGATTTGCAAAATGATGAAGTGCAGGCTGTCAGCATGGCTTGTAAGACAAGCACCTGATCCCCAGAAGTGCACGTGCGCCCCATCTTCAGGACCGGCTGGGCTGCTGGAGCAGGCACAGACAGATGCCTTGCCCATCCCCCGCCCCTGGTCCTTAGCACTTCGGGGCGCTCCAGCCTGATTCCCACTTGCCAGAACCTGCATTTCTTTACCCTTTCTGGTCCCTGACATCTGCACGGCCCTTCTCTGTGGCAGGCCAGAAGTGCCGAGGAACTGAAGCCGGCTGCCCACAGGGACCATCGGCTATATAGCACACTCCTTCTCCACCGCTAGCCCTTCCCTGTTTCACTTGCCTGCTCCCCCTCCGGTGTTTCCTCAGAGTTCCAGATCAGCTCCACGTATGGGAGACCTTGTTTCTGAGTCGGCCTCCGGAGGAACTCAAGCTCAGACAATTATCTTCTCCCAGAGGTCCTTGCAACTGAACACTCTGGCAGGTTTTGAGATGCCAGGGCTTCCGTGGAGGACGACATCCAGTGGCGTACTGTGCCGGGTGGAACACACCTTTTCCAGTTTATCATTCATCCTAAAGGTTAGTTCTGCGTTCCAGGTTCACACTGGCACACTCAGCAGGTTTCCTTCCTTACTGCTCAGGTCAGACTTGCTGCAAGGTTCCTGATGCTTCTAGAAAACCACAGTTTCTCTAGTGCCTAAAACATCCCAGGCTCCCTTCAGGTGATGGTGATGCCACTAACAACTATGACAGGAAGCAAGTGTTTTAGTGTTTCCAAGACAGGAAAACGGACTGTGTTTGGAAGCAAAGTTAGGAGTAGAGGTAAGGCCAGAATTGAGTTAATATCGAGCCACATATTTTGGAATTAAAAATATCAGGTAAAATAATTAGGGCCCCTTGTATGAAGGTAACAGTCACTCTGATCGCTTTGGGTCTTGTGGGGTTAAGAACATGCGTGAAAATCATCACCGTTGTCCCCATGAATATGACTTATGCTTCTTGAGCACCTAGTATGTGGGAAGCACTCTTCTAAGTGCTTTATATGCATCAACTGATGTAAACTCCGTAAAATGCTGAGACATAGGCATTATTATCCCCATTTTATGGATGTGGGAACTGAGAGATGAAATAAGGGCGACAAGAATCTTGATCTTGCGCTTACATCAAGAAGGAAAGCAAGAACGGCAGCACAAGGGCTGTCAAGCGAGCCCGAGTGGAGATGTAGGGCCTCTTCATGGGCAGCTCACGCTCCATGGCCACCTTCTCTGGGCTCTGCCATTTCTCTCGGTCAGTGTCCTCCTCCTTGGGATTTCTGTGTCTGCTCCTGCCAATCAACCACCTCACCTTCTAGCCTGCTAATTGGCTTCTGCCTATGCAAAGCTTGTTCATGGTCATGGCCACTCATGAGCCTTCCTCCTCAAGGCCTTTCTGCCTGCCTTCTCTTAGGCACCGTTCCTCTGGGGCTCTCACCCACCTGCCCGACTCTGTATTTGTAACACATCCAGGCTCCCCAGGAAGATCGGGTTGTACCAGTTAATCTGTCATCTCTATTTATGTGGAACTTTTACTCCAGGCTATTGCTGGGCTTTCTATCACGATGTGCTACTGTTTGGACATGTGTCCATCTCTGCCCAATCTGGTGTGGTCTGAAGATGAGGTCACATGGTAGCAGAAGGATGACCTCTGACTAAGGAAATGCCTGAAGATGGGGACCATTCAGAGGGTTCTACAACATGCGGCTGATGGCCAGAGATGTGACATGCCCAGCACCAAAGGAGGCACCCCCTAAAGATTCTTCCAAGAGTCACTGAAAACCAGTCAGTGAGTTTGCAGAGTATGGCCACATTTTGCCTTGTTTCTTCCTTCCCTGGACTTCACATCTATGAGAATCAGGGATTCTAGAAAAGTCTGAGTGCATTTTCAGTAGGTAGTTGCCTTTACCCTGTCCCAGAGACACAGAGTACAGGGGGACACTATCCTGGGGAGAAGCCCTGCAAAGGATGTCCCTATCCTGTGTATGTTTCATGGCCTGGATTGGACTTTGAAAACCATGTTAGGCTCCTTATTTGAAAAGGGGTGGATACAATGACAAGGGTTGTTTTTTCTTTTTCCTTTGTAAACTTTTAAAACTGAAGGACAGCATACATAAAGACAAGTGCACAAATCACAAGTGTACAGCTCAGTGAATGTTTACAAAGTAAACACATCTGTGTAAGCACCAGCCAGATCAAGATCTGTAACAGGAGGCTTTTCTCAGGGCTCTGGAAGTGCTCGTTACCATTCTAGAGTTCATAGGTCATAGGATCATAGAAGATGCTTTGGAAACAATCAGGCCACATCATCATTTTTGCCTAAACTAAGCCCCAGAGTGGCTAAATGTCAGGCACATGGCCACACAGTTAGAGAGCATCTGGGTTTTTTGTTTGGTTTTGTTCTAAAACATCAGGCAGTTTTTCTGTTGCTTAACGAAGTCAGTGCCCATGCATAAACCACCCCACACCCTCATGTCGATGGGGTTGCTCCACATGCCTTGTTAACTTTCCTTATTTTGTGCTCAGTTTAGAGTCAAACCATCAAGGACTGTGATTTCTCCAGGCCCTCTGTGTCCAGCGCGCAGGAAGACAGCTCTCCACACATTTCCGTAGCCAGGGCGGCCCAGGGCCACATGGCGCAGGTCGCAGAGAGTGTGGTGTTGGGGCTCTATCCTTCCACAGAGCTCTTCTTGGTGTCCGGTGTCCTCCACTGTCCTGAGGAACTTGAACCCAGTCCATCTGCGGTTCTCATGGCAGAGCTGACGACCTAGCCACCAGGACTGGCCTTCGCCTCTGTGACGCTGAGGTGTGGCTGGAAAACAGCTACTTGGCCAGCAAGTCCGTCTCCCATAGTCACGGGGGAGGCCCTCTGACTGGCTGGTGACCAGCAGAACATGAGTGCAAACACACTTTTCATTTCTGGGCAGAGGTGGTGAAGAAGGAAGGGTGCCTTCTACAGACTCTCTTACCCCATCCGCTGATGCTCTGGACTTAGCTCAAGATGGGGGGAAACGGGCCCCCAAAGGAGGCCGCAGAAGGCCACTTGCTGAGCGGGAGCCCCAGCGATGGACTTGACATCAGCCAGAAATAAACAGCTAATGGATTCATCTGCTGCGATTCTGGTATTACTGTAACGAACACAGAGCAGCGTTGATGGAGGGTATCTTAAACTTTTCAAAGGCCATCTTTCAAATCATCTCTTTTTGCTTTTTCCAGCTACCGAAGACCACCGCAACCCAATCCCCTTACTCATATAGGAATGACAAATCTTAGACATTCTATGTAGAAAGATAAGGAACTGGTCTTTTTATACATAAGAAAACATTTTCTAGAGTCATGCACGTTTTTCAGGATGGTTTCTAGGAACCCCCCAGACACTGGGGCAAGACCGGTACCAGACAAGCAAGGACAGCCCCGAGTTAGTTGCGGAGCTCAGCTCGGCACCCTGTACTTCCTTATTGGCTGGAACACTGAACCATCACCTGTATCTGTGATATAGTTTTAATTAGTGGAAATGCAAATTTCTCTTTTGGAATGCTTGCCAATCAAGAAAGCGATCTTTATTCATACTGTTCTTTGACCCATTTAAGTAAGACAAGTTTTTCTATAATGGAAATTAAAAAAAAAGACACAGAATATGACAAGGGAGCCCTCTTTATGGGTTTGGTTTTAGGAGACAGTAAATACTACACAGAGCGGACTGAGGGGGCTGTTCCATGAAGAGCTTTCATCATCTCACACAGAGGCACCCAGAGAATGGCCTGTGGCATGAGAATGCCTGGGTTCAGATCCTGCCTCTACCACGTACAAACCAAGTGACCTTGGGCAAGTCCTTTAATTTCTCCATGGCGCAGCATCTCCAATGGTAAAATGGAGACCAGCAGATGCCTGCCTCTTAGTGTTCTGAGAACGACATTATTTAACACATTATTTAAACTGTCAGAAGAGTGTCTGTCACACAGGAAGCCCTCAGTACATACTACTATTGTTATTACAATGGCTTGAGGCCCTGATTTGTCTGTAGTATATCTGGATTCATGTCATAACATAAAAAAGAAAAACACAGAATTGTCTCACTGGTCAACCTGGGGTCCTTTCTCTTTCTCCCAAGAACACCCAGCGGCAGCCCTATGGGGCTAGGGACTAGGAACCCCGAGGCCGTGTCTTCTGACACTAACCCTAAGTGGAATTAGTACCACACGTGTTGAAGAAATTTACTGATGTGCATTGAAAATTTGAAACACTCTTTGATTTAATAACTCAGTTTCTGGGAGTGACTCTGGATATATTCTAATGTGTCTTATTTGTTCTAAATGCAGAAAAGACTAGAAGGCTCTAATGTATCATTGCAGGTGCCTGATAATAGCAGGAAATCCGGCCTGCTCAGGTTTCCAGTAGGATACGGTTTTAAAAAAAGAAAAACTCACAGTAAATCCTGTTGATGAAACCAACCCAGGAAAATGGGGATTTGGAAAACTGCAATAACATGGAATACATTTATGATATAGTATTAAGATGGAAAAATTAATATTCAAAATCTTATCTAAAATCTGACTACAGCTATGAAAAATGAGCCCTAAGTGATAAAAGGAAAGAGGCTGGAAACAGGACTAGGCTGGGACTAGGGCCTGAGACAAATCAGGGGCTCATTTCAAGAGGTGAAGTAAGGATAGGCTGTGCCCCTGAGGGGGCCGACGGCCAGATGGAGGGAGGCCAAGTAAAGCATCAAGTCCAAAGGCTGCAGAGCAGCTTGGCTTCTGGGTGTGGGGACTGGAGATAGGGGCCATTGAGGGGGAGCCAGGAAGGGTCCTGAGAGATGGCCACTAGCAGCTTTAGGGGGTGTGGGGAGACTCTGGCTGCTTTAAAGGGCCAGTGAGAAGATAGACAGGAAACAAATAACCCTAAACATCAGCAAAGGTTGTATTCGGGTGATGGGGCATACTTAGGAAGCTCCTTCCCAATTTGTATCTAGTTTTCCCATTTTCTTTGTTAAACGTATGTTAGCTTTATAATGGAAACAAACTTATTTCATAAAAGTCTACAGTACTTCTGCAGAGTTAATACCTCTATACATGTACGCTGGAATTGAACAATTAAGTAAATGGATGGCAGATGGTGGGAGCCAGGTTTCTCACTGTTGGAGTGGAAATTTACAGATCAGCAAGGGGAAGAGGATAGAATGACCCACGTGGTAATGGATTAGTTGGAGACATCAGTATGAAGTTAGGGTTAGCTTAATATAGACACAGATGGATATATACAGAAATATTTATAGAGACATATGAATGTATGGGTTAATATACACACCTCTATTTCTCTGTTCTGTCAGCTGAGAGGTTCTAAAAGAAACAACACCCCAGTAACAATGAGCAAACCTACTTCCAAGATACTCATTTCTGTTTTTTTAAAGATTGTATTTATTTATTTGACAGACAGAGATCACAAGTAGGCAGAGAGGCAGGCAGAGAGAAAGAAGAGGAAGCAGGCTCCCTGCTGAGGAGAGAGCCCGATGCAGGGCTTGATCCCAGGACCCTGAGATCATGACCTGAACCGAAGGCAGAGGCCTTAACCCACTGAGCCACCAAGGTACCCCCCGAGACATTCATTTCTAATACTAGTGTACTAGTATCTAATAAAAGGAATCACAGCTCCTTGGAGAAATGGCTGATTCTAGGATTGGGGCAGGAAATATACAAAATAAGCCTGGAGTATCTTGTAGAGCCAGAAAGTAAGGAAATGCTCTTTCTTCTCCCCCTTCTCTCTCTTTCTCTCTCTCTCTCTCTCTCTCACACACACACACACACACACACACACAATGGTGGACTGATGGACTATGCTGAATGGTCACAAGGATCAACTGAAAAAGCTCCCAGTCACCAAAGCTGGAACAATTTGAGCAATAAATATATAAAGTTGTATTGGTATAAAACAAACATCCCTGAGTTTCTGCTGCTATAAATAAACGATTGAATATCTTAATAAATGGAGAAGACACAGTCTCCCGTGCAGGAGAATCCCAAAGAAATTCTGTAAATATTCACCCTCAAGGAGGTGAACACAGCACCCTACTCCTTAGGTGTGGGTTACCCATAATGACCTCCTTCTAAAGACAACAGTATGGCCAGGGGAGGAAAAGACTAACTTTACAATGAAAAAATCTGGCAAACTACTTCAGTCAGGTGACCGAGGACAATATCATCAGTCATGTTGATAATATGTACCCTCAATATGACACAATGAAAATGTCACTCTACGCCTGTGATCTGCCTCCCCAGAGCCATAACTCCAGCCCAATCGTGAGAAAAACATCAGACACATCCCAGTACGGGAGCATTCTACAACATACCTAACCAGTCCTCCTGAAACCCATCAGGGTCATCAAAAAAAAAAAAAAAAAAAGGGACATCTGAGAAACTCTCCCAGCCGAGAAGGGCCCAAGGAGATGTGACAACTAAATGCCGTGTGGTATCCTGATGTCCAAGAAAAGCGGCATTAAGTAAAAGCTAAGGAAATCTGAATGAACAGTGGACGTCACTGAATACTCATGTATTGATACTGGCTCATTAATTGTAATGAACAAACCATACTATCGTAAGGTGTCAGTGACGGGGGGAAAGGACGGTATACAGAAAATTTTTATACTATCTGTTCAACTTTTTTATAAATCTACAACTCTTCTGAACAATGAAGTACAGTTGATTCTCATTATTTGTGGTAATTGTGTTCTGTAAAATCTCCACAAACACGAACTGGTGAATACGGAGCCATTACCCCTGGCTGTGAACCTCTGGTCACAACATTTTTGGATCAATACATAACCTTCTTTTATGTGTGTTTCTGCTTAAAGCCGCCTCATTTAATATATAGTTGACTCATTAACATTGGATTGATGGCGAATGGCACTCTAGCGCTCGCCCGGAAGAAGCTTATCTCACACACATATTTTTTCCAGCACGCACAGCTCAGCCCTCTTACACGAGAAAGCACTTCACTGCTATGCTTCGGGGCCCTTTTAAACAGCGACATCAGCCACAAAAGGCACAAAAAAATGCAAAAACCATGCACTAAACAGACCACAAAAAGGGCTCTGTGTACGGTATGAGAGCTGATACAAGGAAGCAAAACATCACCCCGTTCCACCCTAGGTGGGAACACGTGCACTGGGCCATTCAAAGGGTTCACCCCATGCACAAGTCATGTTCACCAATAACCACAAAAGTGCCACCAATATTGATTTTGAGGTTACAAATAAAGTTTAGCAAGTAGATGAATTCACAAATATGGAATCCATGAATAATAAGGATCTACTGTATATTAACTTTCAAAGGCCTAGGAACATGCTTCCCAATAGCCTAGGTCCTCTCCATAACCCACTACAGATTTCTCACTTTTGAATTTGTCTAATTCTCTAAGATTTACTTATTTATCAATTCAGTGATTTATTTAGCCTATACTCCTGCCACAGAATAGCCACATGTGGCGACTGGTGCTTTCACTGTGGCTAGTCCAAACGGAGTTGTGCCATAAGGCTCCGCAGCAGATTTTGAAGGCTTAGTACACAGAAAGAATGTAAACTACCTCATTCATGACTTTTATATTGATTACACATAGAAATGATTAATATGTTAATATAATCAGTTAAATAAAATACACTACTGAAATTAATTTCACCTTATAATGTGGCTACTAGAAAACCCAAAACCATACATGCGGCTTGTGGTTTATTTCTACTGGACAGCACCAACCTACAACATCTCTACGGAAAAGGAACTCCATCATAATATTTGTAGCGTGGAGAAGAACAAAGAACTTAAAAAATCATTTTATCCTTACAGGGACCATGTAATCCCCTCCTTTTAAGAGGCTAAGGCTCAGGCAGGTGAAGTGCCTCGTCCGGCTTCACACAGGCGGCTGCGGGCACAGGACTCAGAGCTTGAGTCCCCTTCTTTCAGTCTAGTCTCTTTCCTTTTGATCTTCTCCCCTGCATGTCCCCACCCCTGCCAATAAATTAGCGTTGGCTAATCCCAAATTGAGAGAGACGATTTCATAAAATCTTACTGGATTTCTATAGGTGGGGCTGTCAGATTTACCGAATAAAAACACGGGATGCCCTGTTAAAATGTGCTTGTCTGAAATGCCAGCTTACTGGGTCTCCTGTATCTATTAGTACAAGTATATTCCACTTAATAGTTGGGACATACTTATACCAAAAAAAGCATTTGTTGTTTTTCTGAAATGTACATGTAATAGGTGTTCTGTCTTTAATCTGGCAACCCTACGATAAAGCCTTTGAGGAAAGTCTCTTGCTAATTTCTGCCAGGCACTTGGGCACTCATCTTTCTGTGTTCCTCCAAGGAAGAGTGCAACCCAGTGAGTCATTCAGCGGCTCCATAATAACTGAGGGAGTCTCTAGACTTGCCTTCCCCTCCGCATGCTGCTTGGGCTGTCAGCGCTATCTTCGAGAACAACCAACTTGCCGGGAATCAAGGCGCAGATCTTAACTGTCCCTCCGAACCTTTATAATCAATTTGAGTTGGGCAAGATGCCAGCTTTAAAAAACGCACAGAACCAATTCTTGTAACTATGGAGATAAGAGGGAAGGAAAATCCCAAGAAAACAGACAAGCTTTCCTTTTCTTGACAGAAGCTCTTCTTAACGTAACGGGCGGCAACTGGTACAAACATCCCAGCCATTTCCTGGACATGTGTACATATCAAAGAGATCAAGGCAAGAGTTTGGTGGATTTTACATTTGATGATTTTTCTTGCCTTCATTACTATTATTTTGCAGCATACTAAGGGGGGCGGGTGAGAGAAGTGGTCCATCCAAGGCACAGGCAAAAAGCAGGTATAGGTAATGAGGGGTTCACTGCCTGTAGAGAATTTTAAAACAATAATAAAACTGACCAAAAGTTGTTCTGCTTTTTAATACCCCGTGTGCTGGCAATTGTAAACAGTGTGGCTGATAAAATACTCCGCCTACAGCTCCTCCTCCCCTTCCACCCTTGAAAGTTCTGATATTAAGCAAGGTCTTCGACCATTTTTTTTTTAAAAAAAAACTCTCCTTTACAGAGCTTTGCTCATTTGTTGTTTGGGGGGGGGGTGTCGGGAGGAGGTATAGAAAAGAGAGGACACCAGCTAGACGGGGATGCTTAAGCCACCGAAACAGCAAGGGTGTCAACCGATGCAGATCTCCCTCTCAGGAATGTGTAGGGCTATGTCTTAAGGTTTCTGAGGACAAAGAGGCAACATTACGGTAAAAGGAGCACGGGAATCAGAGTCAGAATCCCCGGGTTCAGGATGTGACTCTGTGTCTGCAGAGGTATGCAACTGAGCAAAGAAGGCCTGGCGGCTCTGAGCTCCAGCGTCCTCCCTATCAAACAGACCCTCTAACCACTCCCGCTCAGCTCCTGCACTTAAAACATAAAAACCTACAAACCCCTGCAGGTGTTTTCCTTATCTTCCAGACTGAAACTGAACCACCACCTATCACAGCTTCACTTTTACCCACAAGATGGGGCGGGGGAGGGGGGAACAACCAGAGGATGAACAGATTCCTTTAAGAGCGTGACCCAAGACATTACATGCACCCCACTTCTGCTCCTTTCTGATTGGTTAAAACAGAGCCACACGGTCTCACACTCCTGCCACAGAGGCTGAGAAATGTGGTCTCTGGCCAGGTGTCCGGGTACAACCTGAAGGTTCTATTCCTAAAACCTGATCATGGACATAGTGTGATAATATGCAGATCAATAACAGTTATGGTCATCATGTTGTAAGCTGGAGGACAAAAAAAAATGTTGTTTGCCATTTACTGCTCTGATGAATGAAATGAGATGAAAAGTCCCATCTTTCCACTATGGTTGATGAGTTTTAAGTGCTTATCAATGTAAATGGTACTGGTTTCAATGGCAGAATGAATTCTTGGAGTGGTGGATTTCCAAGCCCTTCCATCTGGGGCCTGTGACTGTTCTCCCAGGAGACCTTGTCAGTGTGAATGTGGATCATCTTATGAATATAGTCCCGTGCCTCTCTAGGACTGAGCCCCCGTCCTGGGAAGAACACGGAATTTAGACCATTGTGCCACTGCCATGACCCTATCCAGCGGGCTCATAACTACGCAAGCGGTACATCATCTGGTTAGTGCCGTATCATCCTCGAGGTCTTGTGTCACTGCCTCCATAATTAAACACAGACCATTAGCTCTAACCCACTGCACCCGCATCAATTACGCCAGTTTGGATAACAGCTGCAGAAGCCCTCCTTTCCTGTTTTCCACCTCTCTGGAAATAATCCTGCTTGTCTCGCCCAGGTATGGCTGGAATTGCCTTGGTTTTCATAAGCATTTAAATCAGCGGGCTGCAGTGCCACGATGGAACACAGCTTTGTTCTTCCATACGCTGATTAAAAGGTAATTTAACCTCTTCCAAAGGTGGTCTAGCCAATCCCCAGCAGTATTGACGTTGTGTTAATGAGAAATTGCTCTCCCGAGTGATAAATTAGTCCTCCGAGACGAGCGTGCAAGCCCATCTTCAGTGGATGGCCCAGGCTTGAAAAGCAAACTTGGTAGACGCATCACCATCGGCCCGGCTCAGTTAAATCCACGGGGACTGGTGCTCTGTGTCTGAAATCCTGGAGCTGGGCACACTTGTAGCCTCCTCGGTAATGCAAGCTGTCCCAAGGAGCTGGTTCCCTCGCACGTGCTAGGCAAAGGCGACTGCAGCTTGGAGGGGCGAGGGTGGCTTAATCTGCCTCAGTGCTTGGAGATAAGAAATTCAACGGACGGAAAGGAGAGAACCAGGCCCAAGAGTCTCAGACTGTGGGAGGGCTCTGAGCATTCACTTCATCTCGTGCTTTCCTTTTACATACGAGAAAACTGAGGCCGAGAGGGATGAAGTATTTTGGCCAAAGCTGCAAAATGCATTTTCCCTGACAACCAGGACACTCTAGTCGCCCTACCACACCACTGCTCAGACACAGGCTGTCACGTCACCCGGAGACCCTCAGGTGAAGCAAGCATTCGTCCCACGTGAGACGATGAGCCTCCCTTCCGCTAGCACAGCAGAAATAAAGCTCAATGCACAAGGTCAGGCGAGCAAGACACACCGCTTTGTTTTCTGTCTTTTCTTTTCTTTTTTTTTCAAGATTTTATTTATTTGATAAAGAGAGAGAGAGAATGAGAGAGATCGAGCATGAGAGGGGGAAGGTCAGAGGGAGAAGCAGACCCACGGCCGATGCGGGACTCGATCCTGGAACTCCAGGATCATGACCTGCGCTGAAAGCAGTCACTCAAGCAGCTGAGCATCCCATGTGCCCTTTATCTTCTAACCCTAACCCCATCCTGCCAAGCTTGATCCCACCACCCTGAGATCATGACCTGAGCTGAAATCAAGAGTCAGATGCTTAACTGACTGAGCCACCCTGGTGCCCCTATTAATAGTATAATATAATAAATAAGAAAAATCAATGTATTAATTACATGACATATAATGTAATAATATGTATGTTCATTTATGTAGGTTCACGTGGGATTTTATTTGGACCCTTGCACCAGATTTACATGTATCCATATTAATTTCATCTGGTTATATTTCACCCATTGCTTCAAGAGTTATGTTGTTTTATGTCTCTATTCTCCATTGAAAGTATTTGTTATTTTTCTGAGATTATCTCCTGTATATCTGATATGTGGCTTCTACATGCCCTCCCAAGTTATGGATAAGAAATAGTGAATAGGGGCGCCTTGGTGGCTCAGTGGGTTGAGCCGCTGCCTTCAGCTCAGGTCATGATCTCAGAGTCCTGGGATCGAGTCCCACATCGGGCTCTCTGCTCAGCAGGGAGCCTGCTTCCCTCTCTCTCTCTCTGCCTGCCTCTCTGTCTACTTGTGGTTTCTCTCTGTCAAATAAATAAAAAAAATCTTTAAAAAAAGAAAAAGAAAAAAAAAGAAATAGTGAATAGAATAAGGTTGAGAAATGCCTTCCTGTTGTACCAGAAACCTCTATTACTTAGCAAGCTTGTTCATTCTTCAAACAGTGGCAACTTAATTTTAATAGCAATCGGCTTATGATTCTCCATATCATCTTTAGGGTTCTAAGAACAGAAGTTACCATATGTTGACTGAAGTTCGCATCCACTGCCATCTATCTCTTGGCTCTGATCTACCAATCAAGGGAAAAAACTAAGCATATTGGTTTCTTATATCCATAGTAATGCTATTTAACATGGATTCTTAATGCTTGTCATGGCCTACAGTATAAGGCGTGTGTTCAGTTTGTGTATCTGAGGGCGGACGAGGGGCTCCATCCACCTAAGGCAGGGGCAGGGGCGGGGGCCGAGGCGGAGGGAAGTTGTTGATGGCCCCTCTGGTGGGGGAGGGAGAGAGCAGGTCAAGGAAACAGACGGTAGTATTCAGAAGGCTCCCAGCAAAGGAAAGTGGCTGGGAGGTGAGAAAGGGAGACTAGCAGAAGAGGAACGTCTGTTGCCTGGTAGTATCCGTAATGATAGCAATAATACTAATATCTCTAATATCAATCAAACATATTACGTGTCTAGCACGTAAATGCTTCACATGGATGCACCCATCCATTCCCCTAACGACTTTGAAAGGTGACAGCTATTATCATCTCCACTTTGCGGATGGAGAAACTGAGGCACAGAGCGACTAAGAAACATGCCCAACATTGCAAAACTAGTAATAGAGATAACCAGGATTTGAACCCGGCCATCTGATGCTCCCTCCTAAGCATGCAAACCGCTCACCCCAGGACAAACAGTGTGCCACTGTACTACAGTCTACCTACTATTATTATTGGTGTGTGCACACACAGGCACACACACACACACAACCACGACCACAAAGTGAACTGTCGTTGCCTTTCTTATGTGCTCATAAAGGAGCTGTGGGAATCTCTCTTTGTGCTTATTTGAAAACAGTTCTTTGAGGGAAAGGACATTTGGGTCGCGCCCGTGCTTGGGGTGACCAACTTGTCCCAGTTTCCCTGGCACTTCACCAGTTTTAGCGCAGAAAGTCCCATGTCCTGACTGTATGTTTGGTTATTTCTTCCCACTGAATACACAAGGGGGCATTGTAACCATTCAGTCGTGCACTCCTCAAACATTTATTGGGCGCCTAATCAGAGGTGTGAGTGCTGCCCAAGAACCTGGCGAGGAGGACGAGATGGCATGACAGGAACGTGAGGAACCTTCCATGATCCCCCATCGGGAAGAGTAAAATACATACATGAACGAACACTTACGTGGCCCTGTGTGCCAAGTGCTACACCAAGCACTGTCCATTTAGCATTTAACCCTCATGAACACCCCACGGCACAGCTATTCTCACAAGTGCCCTCGCTGTAAAGAAGCAGAGGCAAAGAGGGGCTGAGTACCCTGCATATCACACAGCCAGCGAGTGGCCCAAAGCCAGATTTGAAGCCAGGCAAGGCCCTCCTGGGACTTGTAGTCCACAGGACTACTGTGGTAGGCTTCGAGAAAGGGACCTGAACCCCGTTGACAACTCTGTATGCCCTCAGCCTCTTGCCAGCCCTGCTTAGAGGTTTGTCCCTAGCTCCCCCATTGAATTTAAAAGACACTACTGATTCCCCAGGACCCTGCCTGCAGAGATTTTTATGTAACTGAGCCACTTTGACCCTGACATCAGGGTTTCTTTGTAAAGATTTTTCTGTATTTACTTCTATGAGGGGGAGACAGAAAGAGAACTCCAGCGAGAGGGAGAGAGAGCAGGGGAAGGAACAAAGGGAGAAGGAGGGAGAGAATCCCAAGGGGACTCCACGCTGAGCAAGGAGCCTGACGCGGGGCTCTATCTCACCACCCCGAGATCACGACCGCAGCTGAAATCAAGAGTTGGATGCTCAGCGGAGCCATGCGGGCGCTCCATGGACATCACGGTTTTTTAAAGCTCTCTCAGGGATCTAACGGACAGTTGGGTCTGAGAACAAGGCGGCGAGATCGTCCCGTGTGGCAAGCGGGGCTGAGTCTTCTAACCAGTGCTTCTCAGTGCTAACGGGCGCCTCTGTCAGCCAAGAACTTGATTACAACGTGGCTTCTGCTTCGGGGGGTTTGGAGTGGGGGTGGGAGGACCAGAGTTTCAGCGCTTCTAACCAGCTCGCAGGGTGCTGATGTTATTGGTTTATAAATCGCACTTGGGGTAGAAAGAATTTTGAGGCAAAGGGTAGTCCATAGACCTACTGAGTCAGAATCTGCATTTCTAATGCACATTTGAGTTTGAGAATTCGTACTCAAACCCTGAGCTCCCCACCGGTTCTGGGAATGGCTCACAGATGTGCCAAGGTGTTGCCTCCCCTCGGCTCTCAGAAGCTTGGTTGTGACAGTAAACAGCCCCAGTGAGCCCAGGTGTACACAAATAGTTTCCCTGTTGACCATCACGGAGAAAAGAGTGAGGAGACCTGTTCTAATAGAATCTTGCCACCCTCTTCTTCCGTCATGCCTCCAGCAAGCCTTCGCTCACACTGTCTCTACTGCTTGGGTGACCTTTGACCAGCCTTAGCGGATTTCTGAAGGTCAAACTCCCATCCTAATTCTTCCTCTGTGGAACCACTCCCATTTCCACACGGCCATGTCAAACTAATAGACATTTTTTTTTCCATATCACAAACACCAAATAATACTTCCTGTGTGTCAGGCTCTGTTCCAAGCCCCTAACATTATTCATTCATTCACTCACTCATTCATTCATTCATTCAATCCTCATTTGGAGGGCAGGAAAAATGAGGCACAGAGCAGTGGACTAAGCTGCTCAAGGTCACACAGCTAGGAAGTGGCAGGGTCAAGATTCAAACCCGAGTAATCTGGCTTCAGAATCACTACACTGAACCATAATGCTAAGATTCTTCTCACCAGCGTGGGACTTAACTATAGAATTGGACAGAGAGAGAAGACGTAGGAATTTCCTGTGGCTGCTGTGACAGACCACTATTCACTGGGTGGCTTAAAACAACAGAAGTGTATTTTTTCACAGTTCTGGAGGCCAGAAGCCCAAGCTCCCCTTGTTTGCAGAATCACGCTCCCTCCAAAGCCTCGAGGCGAAGATCCTTCTTCGCCTCTTCCTGGCTTCTGGTGGTGCCCAGCGATCCTCGGGGCTCCCTGGCTCAGACACACGTCACCCTCGTCTCTGACTCCATCACCACAGGGACTCCTCTGTGTGTCTCTCTCTCTGCCCTCATCTGCTTACAAGGACGCCCGTCGTTGCGTTAGGGCCCATGCCACTCCAGTATGGCCGCATCTTCACGCCTCAGACCTGCAAGGACCCCGTTTCCAAATAAGGTCACCTTCTGATATCCCAGGTGGCCATGAACTTGGAGGGGCAGGGAAGCCACTACTCAACAGAGTACAGAAGAGCACAGACATTGCTTCAGGGCAGAAAGTGTCTCTTAAGAATCCTCAGCTACTATTTGCTTCAAAATACTCCTGAGGCCTTAGGACCTGTGACTGACACTTTCCAGACTCCACTGGGGTGTAGCGAGCCATGGAATCACTGCGAGCTTCGGTCAACAGACTGCAATTTCCTCAGTGCCAAGAGGACATCTTTTAAAAGCCTCTGCCTGCTGATGGTGCTTGCAGATTCTCCCCAGACCATGTCAATCCGATTGCTTTCACACATAAACAGATATAATAAAGCTGCTGCTTTTGAAGGTTTCGCTGGTGGCAGGTGCAGAGGTGAAACGTGTGCCTTTGGAGCGGCCACGCGTTACCCAGGCTAGCCTACGATGGGGCAGCAGCCCTGGGTAGCCTGTGGCGATCTTTCAGGGGAACTGTGTGGACGTGAGAGCTTCTCTGTGAAAGAGCCGGGCCCTCTCTGTGATCGGCTCAGGAGGAACCCTGTCATCGGGACTCCAGGGCCACAGCACAGATATTTCGAGCCAAGAGCAACTGAAGCAACATGCAGGGGAAATTCTAAGTCCAGGGAAAGAGCCAAAGAGGATGGTATCGGTGCTACAGGACTCCTAGAGAAGGGCTCGGCCCTGCTGCCATCACAGGCACTGGGCGGGAATGGATGGGTTGTAAAGGAGTCAGTATTCAAAGAGTTAGGAGCTGGAGTAAAAGGAGAAGCTGCAACTACTGATCAAACAAGTAAAAAAAAAAAAAAATCAGGAACTAAGTGACCAAAAGGTGACTAAAGTGGAAAATAGTGACCTTGAGGACTCTCTGTCCTGGAGTAATGACACCGGTGGAGAAGCCGCTTCTGAGGAGGAGCGGTAGTGGTCCTGAGTGCAAGAACGTGAACCCTGCAAACCAGAGGCGTTGCTGTTGCTGGGCCCCGAGGCAGTAGTATTCAGACCGTTCTAAGTGAGCCCATCGTGCTTTCCTTCCTGCGATCACTGCCACACCTGCGAAGAGGAAACTGAAGGAACTGAGGTCCCCCCCACCCCCAATGACAGGGTCCCAGTCATTACAGCGGACCTAGAAGGAAGAAAAGTGCAAATTTCCCTGATTCCCGCAGCTCGGTGGAATTCTCACATTTGGCTCCCAGCTCCGAAAGCCCAGAGACCATCTCAAGCCATGAGAGAACAATCAGATTACAGAGCAGAGACCAGACGCACAAAATAGGAAGGACTGACAAAACCTCTTGACGCCATGTAGCATGTGTGAGAAGGGGCCACACGCAGACATATTCCCAGAAGAACAGACCATCTCGCGTCGCTTGTCTCCACTGCACCAGAAGATTAAAGAAGCCTAGGGCTTCATGCCCTCTTTGCAGAAACATTCAGCTGGTTATTAAGGTTTTTATGGCCTAGCTGAATGGGCGAGTTGCAGAGAAATGATAACCAGAGCCAGGTCAGGGATACAATTGTCAGAACTGAGCATCTCCACTCAGCGAGACCCACTGCATCCGTTCTCTGATTCATGCAAACGTCTGTGTGTTGGGGCATTTTCCCTTCCGAGTTCATACGGAATTTGAAAGCAGTTTTTAAAAACTAGATCATCAATCTGGGGGCTCCGTTTACACGGAGAGTGACTTCAGTCTCTCCATTCGCCCTCTAAAAAAGAGCTTCTGGGAGGGAGCAATTACAAAGACAAACAAGACAACACATCCATTCCTCAAATTATCTGAAGATTAATCTTCTGCCTAATTAATTTTCTTGCCTATCTTTCTCTTCTGTTGGAGAATGCTCTTTGGCATAAAAATCCAATAGCTATGAAAAACACTATGAGATGGCTATGAGAAGAACACTAAAAAGCTAACAATCAAAAAACACAAACATGACATGTTATTAATCATTTACTTTACAGTCCAGCTACATGGATCTGAGAAGTCAAAAGAAAAAATAAGAAGCTTGAAAAACAAGAGTTTTTATTTGTTCCATGTATGCCCCCAGAACAATGGCCATCAGACTTTTTGCTAACATATGCCTCAAAGAATTTTGAGAAACTATATGCTCTTTTCCATGTTAAAAAAAAAAAACCAGAGATATACTGAACATACTATAAAACGCAGAGTTCCCAAAGGTTCCTTTCCTATGGGTTTTAGGCATCTGAGTACCCACCACCCAAAACAAGCCACAGAACATTTTCATCACCCCAAAATTGTCCTTCTCGTGCCTTCGCAGGTAATCTTCCCTTTCCCGACTCTTACCCAGGATTAGTCTTCCTTCCGCACATCTTTTTTTTTTTTTTTAAAGATTTCATCCACTTATCTGACAGAGAGAGAGATCACAAGTAGGCAGAGAGGCAGAGACAGAGAGAGGAGGGAAGCAGGTTCCACACTGAACAGACAGCCTGATGCGGGGCTCGATCCCAGGACCCTGAGGTCATGACCCAAGACAAAGGCAGAGGCTTAGCCCACTGAGCCACTCAGGCACCCCACCTTCTGCACATCTTTTTTATTTAAATTCAATTAGCCAACATATAGTACCTCATTAGTTTTAGGCATAGTGTTCAATGATCCATCAGTTGTGTAGAACACCCAGCCTTCTGCAAATCTTTAATTTGATATCTAAATTTTCAAAATACACTTCATTGCATACAAAGGAAAAACTGAGCAGCTAACACTTTCCATATTTCTTTGGTGAGGAATGATCGACAGGGAATGTAGAACCACTGTGAGTGTTACTTGTAATCTGCAAATATGCAGAATTTCACTTAGAGATGGCTACTTCTCATACGTGGGGCCCAGGTACTAGTCTCTCAGTCTTTTCCATATGCTCTTTATTTATTATGTCCTGAATAACATAACCTCATCAGTATCGGTGAGAACACTAAAACATGGGTTGAGTGCTGAGGGAGCCAGTCAGGCCACTGGCGCCCTTTCTAGAATGTGGTCTTTCCTAATAGCAGGTAGTAAGGGGAGGTAGGAAAGTGTGTTCCATGCTGCATTTGGTCATTCAGTTGGCATTCGTCAGAACCTGCCTTGAACCACTGGATAACAGTTTTTGGATGAGATATCTTATGACCCCTGGACTGAGGTATGATGACAAAGAAACAGAAACTGGAACCAGAAGACTGGGGTAAAAGACTCAATTCTGCCATTATGATGTGATCAGGGACAGATTCCTCAAAGTTTCAGAGCCTCTGTAGACTGCCAAACAGGACTAAAATCTACCTCACCAGGACATTGCAAGGAGAATTTCGGCAAGAAGCATAAAAGTGCTTTGTAAAATGTCAAGTTCACATCAGTGAACTCTATCACTATTCTCTGAAACAGGAGCTAACTCTTATACTTCTTTGTACCCTTGCTGAACACGGCATGTAGGAGGTCTTAACAAGTATGTGTTAACTGAGTGATATATTTGTTAATAAGCAATAAGAATAAAGAATTGTAAATGATATTACTTGGGGAATCAAAAATTCACAATAAATTCTCAGTGCACCCATATGAACATATATTTCTCACCCTAAGCTTTAATATGCATTCATGAGATATACGAAAGAACACTTTTTCAGTTTTTTAAAAAGCAATCTGCAGAATTCCATCCCTCAGTAATCTGAATGTCTGTAAGCAAAATTATCACCGCTCATTCTTCTCCCACCAGGAAAGTTAAGTAACAGCACATGGTGTAACCTCTTTGGAGCATCTATTTGCTATCCTTAATTACATCTGCAAGTTCCCCCAAGAACCATTCCGAACACTTTCACACTTACATAAATTGTAAAGCTAAGAACAAGAAATACCGTTCTGGTAAAGAGGAGGCCACACCTGGTTTTATGGATGATTAATCAGTCCACCTAGCAAACCAGTGTTAAAGTCCCACCATGAGCCACGTATTCAGGACTAGGATACAAAAACAAGGTGACAGAGGGGGTGCTGGCCAAGATGGACCAGCCCCCACTGATTCCATCTGAGAACTCCAGGCAGGACACAACAACAGAAGCAGCAAATGACAGAAGACTCTGAAAAAGCAAATAATAGCAGACAGATGGGGGGAGGCAAATGAATGAAGTCAGTATGGTGGCATACTTCCTCTAATTTCCCAGTTGTGATCCCTTGGTGCCCCAAGTTGCAGAGCTGTACAGTGGCTCTACACATGTCGTGGCTCCCCACTCCCGTACACCCTATGTTCCCTCTACTCAACAGAGAAGAAAGGGGAGTACTGTATGTGAGAGGTTTTATTGGGTTAGGCCTAGAAGTGAGGCACATCAATCACATGGTCACGCCTAACTGCAAAGGAGGCTGGGAAATGTAGTCTAGCTACCTGCCAAGAGGAAAGTAACACAGAGATACAGCATGAAAAAAGTCTGTGTCGTTAACTGCCTTAGTACACAAAGGGGTGCACAGGGAGATTCGTGAATATAGCAGGGACTTCCAATCAGAATGGGGAGGCAGAGACCAGAGAAGGCTTTCTGAAGGATGGGACGTGAGTTTCACAAGATAATCAGGAAGGTGAAAAGAGGAGCGTGGGAGGAGACCAGAGCTTGTGTGAAGCTGCAGACACAAAACATGCTGATGAATTTGAGAGACTCCGAGTGATTCCTTCTTCGTTGGGCAAGAGATGAATGCCAAGAAAGCCAGGAGATGAGCCTTGAGAGGGAGGCAGGAGCCAGGATATGAGCTAGAAATCACTGCTGTATTTTAAGCAAAGGTGTAATAGAAACTGGTTTCCAACTCAGAAAGAGCTCGGTAATTGCGTAGAGGGTAGCTGGAAGCAGCATAGGAGTTAGCAGACTTTTGTCATGGTCCAGGCAAGAAGTAATTTGGGCTTGAAGTAAGCAGTGGGGGACTGTGAGGGGATCAGATATGAGATCTGAGATGTTCATGAGTCAAAGCTCAAAGACTTAGTAACTGATTAAATATGGTATTTGATATATGAAAGGAGTCAAGGAAAATCCCTTTGTTTCATTCATCTAACAAATATTTATTGAACATCTATTATCTGTGTTCCTCTAGGTGCTGGAGATACAACAATGAATAAATAGGCAGAGTTCCTGTCCTTGTAGAGTTTACATTCTGGTGGAAAATTTTAAAACACTCGCAAGTAAATATAAATGTACAGTGTGATTATATTTAGCAAATAACCTGCTGTGTTTGAGATATCCTTATGGGACATCTGTATGGGTTTTGTTTAACTGTAAGTTATTTCTATGAGTCTGTTGCTCAGGAGCGAAGTCTTGGCCATGGATGTGGATTTGGGAGTCATCGGCATATGCGTGGATGCAAGTGACAAGAAAACCAGCACAAACTAGTGCATGAAGAAAAGGGAATCCATGGCTGAAGACACCAAAAATCCCTGGGGTTGTTTCTTCAGCTTCAGGCATAGCTAGGTGCAGCATTTTAAATGACAGTACTGAATTTCTGTCTCTCTTTTAATTAATTTCTTGGGCTCTTTTGGGCATGATGGCCTCTGGCAACCCCAAAGTCCCCATTTCACATCTAGTCATTCAACAACTCAGCAGAGATTTCTTTTGGTTTTTGTTTTCTGATAGCTCCAGCAGAAAAGTCTCTGTAAAGACTATGATTCATTAGGGATTACATGTCCATTCTTGAACCAAGCCCTGTAACCTGGAGTGGAACATTCTCATTAGCCATGCCCGGGTCATGAACCCAAACCTGTTACAATGGGTGGGACAGGGTCAGCTCCCAAAAACCCACAAGTGTGTTCCTCCAGGAAAGAGAAATTCTGGTACTAGCAGGTAGGGAAAGTGATATTGAGCAGGCAAAGACCAGAATGTTCTCTACAGGTGGAAA
Source organism: Neogale vison (assembly GCF_020171115.1). Taxonomy (NCBI): domain Eukaryota; kingdom Metazoa; phylum Chordata; class Mammalia; order Carnivora; family Mustelidae; genus Neogale; species Neogale vison. The sequence goes on along the minus strand of NC_058105.1, from coordinate 117,830,713 downwards.
CTAAGGGTTAAGTATTAGTGAGATCACCCTGCGGGAACATACAGAATGAGATCCTAGAACTGATGTCAAAATTCTGGGAGGCATGGCACTTAGGAGCTGAATAGAAAAAAAGATGATCCTGCGAAAGAGATGCAGAAGAGGCCAGAGCTGTAGGAAGAGATCCTAATGTCCCAGAAACCAACTGAGTGAGTTTCAAAAATAAATGAATCAAGAGTCACAGAGGAGTCAATGAAAAGGAGGACAGGGGATGTGACCTGATATCTTGGCCACAAAAGCCCATGAGGTATAGCTAGGCACTGCTCCTTGGAGAACAAAATGTGCTATGAAGGAGAATATAACAGACTGTTGGGGAGAAAGATCTGGAAATTTCACTAAAGCAAATGGCTCTATGTGTCGCAGCTTCTTGAACAGACAGGCATACCCAGAGGATCGGGAAAACTGTGGGATGAACACAAAGCATCTCTCTTGAACCTCAATTCTATGCAAAAAAAAAAAAAAAATCCAAAAACAAAAAACAAACCTATAGGATGGGTCACATTATTTCTATAACAGAACAGACATAGCTATATTATGGCGCAGGATGCAAAAATCTGTGGGAATTTTAAGCTAAAATATTAACCTTTAAAGAGATTTGTGCTTGCAGCAGAAAACCTTCAGACTCTACTCTCAGAGTCCCTTGCAGTGAACATCCCTTCCTCTCTGGCAAGGGGGTCTGCGGATAGACCAGAACAGGAAGCCTGATGATTTCTCATTTGCACATTTGCCTGCTGCTCTGTAAATAGGATGTTCCAGGACAGCCCCACTAACAGATAATGATAATAATGACTACAACAGACACTGTTCTACAGGCTTGACCTCGGGTATGTCTCATAATAATCCCATGAGATGAAGTAGTGTTATAATCACTCCTGTTTGAAAGATGAGGAAGCTGGTGCATGGAGAGGTTGAATAACTTACCCGAGGTCACACAGCTCCAGATTTAAACTCGGAGATTCTGGCTCTGGCTTTTGAGCCAGTGTCCATCTCCAAGGCACACACTGCCATGTTCCGCCCCTTGGTCTCCCCGTGGTGCACGCGTCACACCCTACGTTCTAATACTGCCGCAGAAAAACTTAGCCCTGGTAAGAGGGTCTATACATGTTTAGAAGAGGCCCGGCTGGGGAAGCTCTGTCCCACCCCTGCCCGATCCAGCCCACTGACTGGTGATACCAGGACATGCCACAGAGGCTCAGAAGCCTCACAGCCCTACTCCCCAGGCACCTTTGCACTGGTAACCTTGGAACCATGGGAACTGGTTGGTCCACTGGGCGATGTTTATCTGAGCCCCATGATTACCTTTTTGTTTGGACTTGCAGTTTTAATCTTTATGGGTTTTAATGCCTTCCCCAAATGAAAGAATAATTTCAGAGGTGCTTTATACAATAGCTAGTTTCATAAAAGCATTTTTTTAAAGATTTTATTTATTTATTTGACAGAGAGAGAGATCATAGCAGGCAGAGAGGCAGGCAGAGAGAGGGGAAGGGAAGCAGGCTCCCTGCTGAGCAGAGAGCCCGATGTGGGACTCAATCCCAGGACCCTGAGATCATGACCTGAGCCAAAGGCAGCGGCTTAACCCACTGAGCCACCCAGGCGCCCCCATAAAAGCATCTTAATATAAGCTTTTCACACCCTGAGTATGAAGAGAAAAACAAATCTGCAATCACCTTGTACTGATCTGTTTTCCTTGAATGTATATGCATAAATTACCTTTTTACATTATTTCTGAATGTACACAAAGATAGCCTGAGCAGTATATGAACCCCCATAGCTCTGTCATCCAGCAGCAACCATTTACCCATGGCCAATCTCAGCCATTTCCTAAGTAAAAACCAACTATCATGTCATTTCGTCCATAAATATTTCTGGGCATATCACTAAGAGATAAGAAGGATTTTTTTAAAAAAAGATAGTTGCAATACCAGTCCATATTCATATTTCCATAAATTATTTTTAAAATTCTGCTCTTTCTAAAGTTCTAGACCTTTTCATTATTAACTTGATTTTGCTATTGTTGATATAATTTTTAAATTTTTATTATGAAAAACAAACTCCCAAATGTAGAGAAAATAGGAGGGTGAACCCCCTGCACCCATCACTTAGCTTTAACAATCATCTATATTTGGTCAATCTTGCTTCATTTACTTTCCCCTTTTTATATCCTCCTTTTGCTGGCTGTTCATAAAGCAATCCCCCAGACAACACTTCCTGTCACTGGGCATGCATTCTTGGCTTGGTTGGTGGCAAGAAAACGTAGAGGTGTTCTCTGGTAGGCAGTTATATATTTGTTTCATTTCTAAATCCCTGGTAAAGGATTAGATGAATTGCAATATTTTCAGTGGATCAGATAAACTGCCACTTGGTGTCTTTGCTCTTTTTTTTTGAGTAATATTTAAATTAAAACCAAATTCTGGGGCGCCTGCATGGCTCAGTGGGTTAAAGCCTCTGCCATTGGCTCAGGTCATGATCTCAGGGTCCTGGGATCGGCCCCCGCATCGGGCTCTCTGCTCAGCGGGGAGCCTGCTTCCCCCTCTCTCTCTGCCTGCCTTTCTGTCTACTTGTGATCTCTGTCAAATAAATAAATAAAATTTAAAAAACAGATTTATAATAAAATAAAATAAAATAAAACCAAATTCTAAACAAAAGGCACTAATGGTCTATGACATGACTACCAAACAGAGCATCTGTGCCGTACACCCTCTGTCAGCTGTGCCCAGATCTTTAAAGGTACGCAATTTTCCAAGACTAGGTGGATAAAAACTGAAACAAAAAAAAGTGTAAGCCTAATTATAATTCTGAAAAAAAAAAAAAGAAAAAATGTAAAGAGACACCATCAGCTGGTTTAGATTGGAAATGGGGCCTGAATGATGACACTCCCGTTGGCAAAACCCCTGGCTTCCTCTCACACTCCTAAGTTTTAATATCCACTCTTTTCCAAACCTCTTAGAAGCCCTTTGAGAAGAAGGCATTTCCTTGCCTGGGAGGCAGAAGAAGTACTTCAGGCTTTGGGATCTCCGAAGTTAATGACACAGGTCATGATTTGTTGAGATCTACCAAGATGACCTTGTTTTATCTTGTGAAGACTTACCATGAAATCCACAGTAACACCCGTGGGAACTGTGAAATCATAGTGTGCCACCATATTGCTCATTCTGCCGTTGCCACCACAAGCAAATGACAAATAACAGCCATACTGGCTTATACACCCTTAAAAACCCAGGGGGGTAATGAAAACTTGTCATGGGTTAGGTCAAGTACCAGCAAGTGAAGAGTTGTCAAGCATTTGCAGTGCCAATGACAGAAAATCTAGGCAAACAAAGAGTAATTGGTGAGGATTATAAATTGGTTCAATGTTTTTGCAAAAGGTTCAGCAGTACCTATTAAAACCAAACGTGCATATACCCTATAACCCAGCAATTCCAGTTTATGGCACTAGAGGTCAGAATAGTGCTTACCCTGGGGTAGTGGCTAAGGGGGGCAGGAGTGAGACTTGTGGGACTCTGGAAATGTTCTACATCTCTATCTGATGAAGTCACATGGTTGCAGACATAGGTAAACATTCATTAAACTGTACACTCCGTATTTGTGCACTGTCCCATGAGCCATACCTCAAAAAAAAAAAAAAGACAAGAAGAGAAGGGAAAAGAAAAAGAAAAGAAACGAAAAGAAGAAAAAAGAAAAGAAGAGAAGAGAAGAGAAATTCATTAAAATTCCAAATAAAGAGGCTTTTGCAAAGTGCCGGCAACTTAAGAGGACCCGTCTCCGGATTAAGACAAAATGCTTGTTCACCAGAAATTCATTATAGTTCCCCAAGTAGAGAACTGCCAATCAAAACGTGGAGGTTGGGGTGTGGTCTCTCTACTTTCCCTTAAGACAGTAGGACTCACTCATCCCTTTCTCCACGAACCTGGGTCCCACTGAGACAAAGACCCACCTTCCCTAGAAGGGCACCCACTGCCGTATTCATGTGCGCTGACAGACGTTTTACCTCTGGCACTTCTGACCATTCAAATGGCTTTTCTTTGACAAAATGATTCCAGTGGTTGATGATCGGGCTGCTTTTGAATTGCCCTTTCTTGGCAAAGCCAAAATTGTCATATCACATGCCAAGCTACTTTCTAAAATTAAATTGAGTTGATGGTAGGTTCTGCTGGTACTGCTTAATACTTGCTCATAATTACATTGTAGCCTCTGCCATTCCACGATACATCTGAGCACCCTTTGATTATTCATGATTCGTGTGTGTTCAGTTACTCAGGCGCACCTGCTCAGCGGTAGATCACCGAGAAAGCACCGAGCTGAGCTTCTATGCTGACGTGCTCCTGGCAGAGCAACCTAATTCTCCCAGTGCCTCTGCCTGGTGGAACACTGCTTGCACTGAGCTCCTCCCTGCTCACAGATCTGAGAGAAATTGTAGTGTGTAATGGGAGGCAGATCTGTACCTCGGGTCTTATACCTGGGAAGCTCTAATGGGCTCCGTCCAGGTGAGCCCAGCATCAAGAGACGTGCCCACTTAAACTGCCAGCTCCTTGGAAAGGAGGCAGACCTAATGGAAGGGCATCGGGCTGTCAGGAGATGCGGTTTCCAGTTTATGATGAGAAAACAGGTGAGGAAAAAAAAAGAAAAAAGTTTGAAGGGCACAAGAAAGAGCATGGAATCAAAATATGGGTAAATCCAAATATATTTTCTAGGTTAAAGTGGTTTTATGTTTGTTCATATGCAGGCTTACAAAATGTGATAGTATTTTTTTAAAGATTTTATTTATTTATTTGTCATAGAGAGAGAAGCGAGAGCAAGCACAGGCAGACAGAGTGGCAGGCAGAGGCAGAGGGAGAAGCAGGCTCCCTGCCAAGCAAGGATCCCGATGTGGGACTCGATCCCAGGACGCTGGGATCATGACCTGAGCCGAAGGCAGCCGCTTAACCAACTGAGCCACCCAGGCGTCCTGATGTGATAGTATTAATGCAAGAATCTGGCTATGATTTAGAAGGAACTGATACTAAATTGGGAAACAAAATGATGTTACATGTACCAAAACTGAACACTATTTTATTATTCCTGACTTGGTATCACAACCTTATGGCAGCTTTTAAATATGAAAAAACCTGTGAAGATATAATGAATTAAAGCTGTGGAAATTTTATAGAGACAAAAAAATGCTCTATATTTCAAGGCATTACATCCCCTGGATATTTTTATGATTTTAATTCAAGGGTCAAATTTTTAGGGTTGGGTAAACAGTCAAGAAAGATTCCATCAGCTGCTTTTCAATAATTATAATAGGGGGAAACACAGTATACCTTTGCTATTTAAAAGATTTTTTTTCAAGATCAGAACATGTGTTCCACTTCATGGTATCAACCACAGAGCAAAACGGCTCTAATTGGTAACATACTTGGGGCAAAGGACTGGATTAAAATGACTGAGAGTTATAAATGTCTGAAATGTCTATTTTAGGCACAAGCAGGGGGAAATGGCACTAATTTCTAGAGTGTGCACATAATGATTACATTAGCCCACAGAGATGAAGAGTATATCAGCATGTACCCTGGAGAAGAAACACCATATGAATAACGAATGAGCCAATCAATTCTTTAGTGGGCGGGCGGCAAGTACCATGAGAACGACCTTGGCTGACTCTGCCTCTACCCTCCCCCACGCCACCATGTGGCCAGCCCATTTCTCCAGAATCTCGATACCCTCCTCTGTAGTATCCACCAAATGAAATCAAGTGCTTTTATGGATACAACGAAAAATGCCTACTAATCTCTGACTTTTGACTTAACCTCTGACCCACTGGACACCAGCATTTTATATCTTCTCCTTGGTCGCAAATTGCTTTTGGAATAAGGTAGTGGCTCACAGTGGAGGTGTGCCAAAAGACAGATGTGCACACATCTGGCCTCCATGCACACACACACACACACACACATGCCCTTTTTGCTGCTCTTTCACTCTTAGCTGCTGACTCCTGGGTGCAACAAGTAGCCCTCCCTCCCTTGTTCCAGCCTCTCTGTATGGGTGCAGGTGCACACCTGCGCCTGGAGAGTATTCTAGGAGGAGAGAACAAGTCTGAGTGGCAGAAGGCTCAGAGCAAGGGTGCTAGAACCAAGGGACAGTCACTGCTGGTGGGGGGCCCTGCCCTCATCCCCTGTGCATTCACCTTTCCAGTATATACGCTGACAGTGCCCAGCTTCAAGCAGTGTCTTCAATTCTCTGCCTGAGGTTTTCTCGTGGCCCGACAATGGAGTCATCTAGAGGACCCATGGAATGAGCACCCTGAGAGCACTGCCCTCACTCGATACAGGATGGACAGGGAGGTACATATGCCAGCTTTCTCCCCCCCTTAATCGGGTATAACTCCAAGGCACACTTTACTGAGATCCTGCCAAAGCTCCCCCAGCAGGAGTGAGCCCCGACTGCTCGCACAGGCAATACGCTCTGTCACGTATCTTTCCCACCGCGCTTCCCTGCTCCCCTACCAGAGCTTCAGATCACCTCCCAAATAAGCTTCCTGCCCTTAAATCCTCATCTCGAGGTCTGCATCTGTGTGGCCCAATGCAGGACAGATGGATTCGAACTCGGGGCATCGTGGCATTTGGAACTCAGAGACGGGAATCTGAGCCTTGCTTCAGCAATTTGCTCTCTGTGACCACAGGGGAGTTACTTACCCTCTCTGACCCTTAATCTCTTCATCTACAAAGCAGGGATAACAGTACAACCTCTGCTACATTACAGCGCCATCGGGAGGTATGAATGAGATAACGTACGTGGAAGCGTAAATACCCATTATAGTTCACGAGGCTTGTTCTCACCTCCCCACCCATGACTTCTTTTAGACATTTTGTTTGAAATTATAGACTCACGGGAAGCTGCAGTAACAGGATGTAGAGGCCCACATACCGTTCACCCAGCTTCTCCCGGGGCGGGGGGGGGGACATCTAATATGATGGCAGGAGGACAGCAACCCCAGGAAACTGATACTGGTACAGTTCCATGAGCGAGCAGGACTACCGGCCTCATTCCGTGTTATGCTTTTGAAGGACTTGCCGATCTGCCATTCTCTTTCAACCGCTGTCCTAGGCACACTTCAAAACTGTGAGACCAAATTCCATTCTTTTTCAGGATCTCACTAAGCAACTTCCTAAAACAGTGAATGTAGCAGTTACCCAAAGAGCTGTTTCCAATGATGAATTTGATAACAATATTTTCATTAGGAGGTTAATACATTTTCTTCAGTTGCTTTAGAAGTCTTGGATAAACACCTCCTTGTTCAGTTGATTCATATCCTTCTTAATTTCTCAAGTTGTCCTGTCATTCTTTCCTTAGAACTCCCGGGACTTCACCTTTAATGCCTGGAGAAAAAGTGGGGGGAGCCTTTTCTCCACCAATCCCCCAACGAAGAGAAGGGTCACGGGGTCGCTTGCAATAACACCTCCGAAATCTCCTATTCTCTCTTTGAATGCAACCACTATTCTTCTTTGAGCAGATCATTTATCCCCTCCCTGACTGCCTTCTTGGTTAAAGGTTAACAAAAATGATAGCCCCTTCAAGTTCAAACCCTTGGAATGCACAGACCTCTGTTGCCAACAGTCATTCCAACCAAGGAGACAGAAAATGTACCAGGGCCAAGGCTCTGAACCTGCTGCCATTTCTCTTTCTTCCTGATGCTTATGGGTCTTGTGGACTAGCCTGCCCTTCTGAAAATGCTTTAGGATATATATTTTCAAGGACCAAGTGCGTAGGTCTGGCGGGAGTACAGGACCCACTGTCTAAGTATTGGAGGTAAGCCTCTCAGAGCTTTCCAGCCGTCCACTCTTTTCGTAGATGTTCACTCCTGGAGTTCTCCCTCTCCTTCCTGGTTTCAAGGCATTAGCTCTACAGATCGTGTTCCCGAACTACCTCTCATTACCAAACCCTCTTAACCCACCATTCTCTCAGTTGCCTGGACTCAAACTCTCAGACTTACTTCGCTCCTTCCTGCCTAGTCCCAGTCGGTCACTCCCCTCCCACACAGAGATCTCATGTGTCTAAGGAACGGGTTTTAGCCATTGGACAAACCAAATAATGCTTTAGAAAAACATCACAGGCCAACGCACAAGGACGACAGCCTGGCTCTGCCTATCCCCGTCCACAAATGAAACACTGCGACACCCCATGCCCATTCCCACATCATCGGTTTTTCTTCAGTTACTCTTCTTGACCAAAACTACGCCCCTGACTTTCCCACCTGTGAAACTCCACTTAGCCTAAAAAGGATCTGGACACTTCTATCCTTGTTTGTACCATCAAATGCAATACGCCAGTTACGTATTTAGTCCTTTTGGGACTAGGGTGCTCATTCCCCCAGGAAGTGGGAATTGATGGCGGCTGAGTATTCTCAGCAGCCCTTCAGGAATTGTCCATCAGTCACACCCCTCCACTGGAGCAGCCTGCATTTCCTGACTGCCAAAGTGGAAGTATAAAGACAGGCCCACATACTTGCCTTGCCTGGGGGCAACTCTGAAGGGCTATGCTGGTCCCAGAGCTTCTGTGGAGTGGACTGAAGCCCACTTGTATGAATCCAATATCTGCACCGCTAAGCACGGCTTCTTGATGCCTTCGTCATGGGTAGTACCTTCTGCTTCAGCTCTCGCCATCTGGCTGACTTCTTGGTGTACTCCGCATGGAAATGTCACTGTAGACTTAAACTCTTCTCCCTCTCTGTTCTCTATCTCAGCCCCACCACTGGCATCTTCCATGCCTTTCTGGACGACTTTACTCCCACGTGTCTGTTCGCCTCTGATTTCACGGACATCATGTTTGTTCAGAGCCTGATGCCTCCCCAGTTCAGTCACTAGAGTCCTTGCAGTGGGGCCATCGCCTCGTGCTCTCATGTCCTTCAGCTGACCCTATATGTCACTCTCAACTCTTTCTTCCTTACCATCTTCCCCGACCACAGTCAGGGATCGAAGAGGGCATAGATTTCCTACCAGACGATTTAAGCGAAAACCAAAGAGAGAACGCCACAATGAGGTATGGGCAGGGTTAGGGGAACAAACCAAGATGGCGAGGCCCTCGGGAATCATCAGGAGTGGGGAGCTGATGCCACTCCTAGGGTTGAAGGAGTGAGGGAAGGAAATAGTGTTACTGGAGCTTTTGAGAGTTGGCTCCATGGGGGAGGGGTCCCCCCATGGGAGCTGTCATCCTGGAGAGGTGCAGACACTACCAGAGACAGGATACCAACGCAGAGAAAGAGCAAGGAAGAAATCCCCTGGCTTTTTCTCCTGCCCCTCAGAGTTCCTGCTGCTGTTTCACATTGGCCAACCCAGCTGGATGCCAGCTGGCCATGGAGACTGGCTGATGGCAGTGTGTAAGCTCCCGAGGCACAGAATGGGGCAGAGAGACTGGATCTGGGTGTTGGGGCGGACAAAGAGGAACCAATACACCTCCATTTACCAAGAGGCTAGCTAATTTTCATGTCCCATCAACACCATCCCATACCTTTTCATTTGTAGGTTCTAGCAAAGATTATAAAGCCCTTTGAAACAAGGATCCTGTGATCCTTGCAATGTCCCCATGAGGTGAGTATAGGACCTACCCATTTTACAGATGAGGAAACAAGCTTAGAGGATTTGTGGCTGACCCAAGATCATCAGATAGCTAAGAAATGGCACAGCTGAAACATAAGCCCGGATTTGTGAGTTCAAGCTTTCTAACCAACACCGAGGGCTCGGTTTAAGCACACAGTTAAGGTGTGATTAAGGCATTCTCTGAAACATCTCTCCATTCCTACCCTTTCCCCGCGCGACACACACACACACACACGCACGCACGCACGCACGCGCACGCACGCACGCACGCACGCGCGCGCGCGCCCTTATTGCCTTAAAGCTTCTCATTAAGTTATCTTTTGTCCTTGGTCTCCTCTTGTGCTTCACTAATTGTCTCAACAGCTCTGATCCTCGAACTCAGGCCCATCACATCTCTGTCAGTACCTCACCTCCTCACCAGCTGCCTCTTGCCTCGAACACGGAAATGTGGTAATGTATAGTGCCGCACTAGCCAATACAGCAGCCCGAGCCCCTCGGAATATGCTTAATAAGACGGAAGAACTAAGTTCTTATTTGATTTTAATAAATTTTCATTTAAAACTGACACTTCCAGTTTTATCCACACCCCCTCCTCCACTATCCTTAAGTGTAGTCTGTGCTCAGTGGTTTCTAAGAAAAAGAGTATGGAAGGGAGAAAAAAGTAATTTAGGGTGCAGAAATCTGGCCAACATGACCTCAGCCAGATGATCCAGGTCAACATCGCCAGTTATAAGTCATGTCAATAGCACATGCCATTGATACGACGTGAGGAGAAAGGCATTTCACCCCTGTAGTTTTCCTCCCTGACACCCGTCACCCCAGTCTCATCATGAGGAAAATAGCAGCCAAACCTTATTTGGTGGACATTCTTCAACACACACAACCAGTGCTCCTCAAAACTGTCCAAGTCACAAGAAACAAGGAGAGTGTAAGAAGCTATTGCAGATCAAAAGAGACTAAGGATACATGAATAAATACAGGGTAGTGTTCTGGATTGGATCCTGGAACAGAATAACGACATTCATCAAAAAAACTGGTGAGGGGCGCCTGGGTGGCTCAGTGGGTTAAGCCGCTGCCTTCGGCTCAGGTCATGATCTCAGGGTCCTGGGATCGAGCCCCGCATCGGGCTTTCTGCTCAGCGGGGAGCCTGCTTCCTCCTCTCTCTCTCTGCCTGCTTGTAATCTCTCTCTGTCAAATAAAGAAATAAAATCTTAAAAAAAAAAAAGAATTTGAAAATCAGAAGTCCTATTCAACTCACTGGAAAACTTTTGGAGATGTCAGAATGACTCCAGTACATTAACTTACATTTTCAACTGTAAATTTTATGAAATCTAAATACAGATCAAGTATTTCCAATGAACATTCAGTGTCGGAAATGACGTGTGTTGTAAGTATCATGTACACCCCGGATTTTAAAAGACTTCATACCAAAATACAGAATGCAAAACATCTTCATTTTGAAAATATTTGGTTACGTGTTGAAGTTATAGTTTGGATATATTGGGTTTATAACAATATATTATTAAACTTAATTTTCCTTGTTTCAATTCTCATTTTTTAAATAGGATTAGTAGAAAATTACATATATGGCCAAAATTACATATATGGTTTCTATTAGAGCTTAAAAATAGACACTCAGTTGAGCCAAACAGCCTGGGTTGGAATCCCAGCTCTGCACCTAGTAACTGATGGACTTTGAGCAAGTTAGTTACCCTTCTGTGTCCCAGTTATAAATCTGTAAATAGAGTACCGACCTCGTGGGGTTGTTGGGAGGATTCAGCAAGTTCACCTGTATACTGTGCTAGGTTAGAGTAAGCACTGGAACACAGTAAGCACTCAATAAATGTTAACCATCAGCATTAAGGTAGGGTTGTTTATAGCCAAAGGATCTTTGGAGCTTCAGGAGTCCTGAAGGGATGCTCTCCAGCAGCAGAGAGGGAGCAAAGAAAGAAGACCATCAGCGCTTTCTCTTCCTCTCTTCCACCTTCCTGCCAGGGTCTCCTGTTGCTCAGTCTCTATGGAAGTTGGCCAGCAAGTGAGCCCAGGTGATGCCATCCACAGGGCATGGCTGCCTGGCTCTGAGGGACTTGGGGAAGGGGGTGCAAGGTCAAAGGAAGAGAAGCAAGACACCTCACTACTTCTATAGTGAGCCTAAAGCACCCTACTTTCAACATCCACTCAGCTCCACGTCTCTGTCCCCTCTTTGATAACTCAGGACAGCCATGTTTAGTGAGTTTCCCTCAGCCTCCCCATACCCGCTGTTGCACAATGGACTCAGCCCTTGCCATGCTCGGACATCTGAGCCTTCGTCGGTCCTGAACTCAATGTTTTCAGAGATGACAGTATACGAAGAGATGGGCATGTTTTCTGTGTTTTCACAGACTTCTCGCCTTTAGTCTATAAAGGCAATGGCTGATCTTTGAAGGCCAAGAGCAAGTATTCTCAGTATTATGTATACACCTCTGTAGCCTAAACTGACTCATGGGTGGGGATGAAGTGAATGATGATTAAGGACCTCAGAATCGTGTTTGGAGTGGTTTTTTTTTCCCCCTACAGGATTCTTCCCAGTGGTCCTAACATCTGCCTTAGCTGGCCAGTCACCATTTCTGAAATAAATGAAGTTAGGGGATCTCCTTTGTGTGTAGGGTGAGTATTACCTTGGTGAACCCATCACACTAGCTTTCTTCTTCTGCTGGCCATACGGGCTCTCCCCTCTGCTCAGTTTTTCCAGGGCACATGTGCACGGAATCTAATAATGGATTCCAGCCAGCCTCTGGGTTATTATGTAAATAGGAATCTTCCAGCACTCCCCCCATGCACACACACATCCCTTTGGGAATTTCTCTAATTAATTAAGTGTAAAACACACACACATACACACGCATGCACCCTTCTTTTCATGGTGTTAGGTGGTCTTAACACCACTTTATTTTGGGGTGTGGCTCTACTTTTAAGGATAAGAAGCATATGATTTTATGACTCTGGTTACTTAAGTGCTCAATCTCATTAAGCTCCTAAAGTCATCATCTACTCCTGGCATCTCCCAAAGGACCGTTATCCTGCCAATATTTATGCGTTTTTGTCTATTTTATTAGGTGCATACAAGTTTAGAATTGTTTTCTTTCTGAGGAACTGAATTCTTTATAATGATCTACTGACCCCTTCTAATCCTGATAATGCTTTTTTATCTTAAAGTCTGTATTCCCCAAAGTAGCTTTCTTTGGGTTAATAATTGGCTAGTGTGTCTTTTTTTTTTTCTGTTACTTTCTGCCTTTCTGCATTCTTGGGCCTTAAGTGTGACTTTGGTAATGGACATATAGTTACATTTTTTTTAAATGCCATCTGATAATTTCTGTTTTTTTAATTGGCTAGTTAATTCACTTGCATATTTGGTGAGTAATAGCAATTATTATACTTGGACTTGGTCTGCTATCTTATTTTTTTGTTTTTTATTTGTCCTGTTTTTTCTATTCTTTTTCTTTCCCATTTCTTGGTACTGTTTGTATTGTTTGTGGTTTATTGTCTGTCTGTGGGTATATTTATTTCCTTATTTCATTGTTCCTTTCTACTTACTTGACCTTTATAGACTTTATCTTTGCTTACTTAGTGATCGCCATTGAAATTTTATCATGTATATTTAACTTAAAAAGAGAAAAAAATTAATAATATTTTAACATTCCTCTAGAAAGACGATGGGCAGACTATAGCCAAATGATCAAATCTGCCCATCACCAGTCTTTGCAAATCAAGTTTTATCGGACTACAGGCTTGTTCTTTCATTCGTGTACCATCTATGGCTACTTTCACCCATGAGGCCAGAGTTCTGTATTCATGACGGGGACTGTATGGTCTGCAAAACTTAGAATATTTACTAGCTGCCCCTTTATAGAAAATGTTTGCCAACACTTATTCTCTAATAATACTCTTAAGGATCTTAGGAGACTTTTAAAAAAGATTTTACTTATTTATTTGAGAGAGAAGGAGAGTGCGAGTGGAGGTAAGGAGCAGAGGGAGACAAGCAGACTCCATGCAGAGCACAGAGTCCAACATGGAGCTCTCTGTGGGGCTCAATGAGGGCTTAATGTCATGACCCTAAGATCATGATCTGGGCTGAAACCAAGAGTCAGATGCTTAACCAACTGAGCCACCCAGATGCCCTAAGGATCTTATGAAATTAAAACTCTGAGCTCCCCTCCTGACTTGCATGTGATTCTTGTCCAATATTTTATTTTCGTCATTTTTCTTAACTCTATAACTTGACATTGGTATTCCTTTTTCCTCCCAGTACTATTTGATCATGTGTGTATGATTTTACATTTTTGCCCATTTGTTCACATGCATATATGGTTTTTGAAAAGTCTATTCTTTTAGTAATTTCTACACACGATGTGGAGCTGGAACTCACAACCCCAAGGTCGAGAGTCACATGTGTTCCTGACTGAGCCAACCAGGCTGCTCACCATTCCTTTAGGTATCTTAGATTATCCTTCTGACATCATTTTCCTTCTTCCTGAAACACATCTTCCAGAAGATGTTCCTTTAGTGAAGATCTTTCGATAGCAAATCCCTCTTTTTGAGTATTCATAAACATATTAATTTTACCCTCCTTCCTAAAATGTGATTTTCTAAGTATACAATTCTAAGCTCTAAGCTATTTTCTCTCAACAATTGAAAAATATTATTCCACAGTCTTCTGATTCCCATTGCTGTTTAGGCAACTGTTAGTCTAATTGTCATCTTTTCTCTCTGGCCCCTTTTAAGATCTCTTGGCAGTTAGTGTATGCAGTTGAATTATGAGGTGTTTAGATGTGACAACAGAGAGGGAGCAAAGAAAGAAGACCATCAGCGCTTTCTCTTCCTCTCTTCCACCTTCCTGCCAGGGTCTCCTGTTGCTCAGTCTCTATGGAAGTTGGCCAGCAAGTGAGCCCAGGTGATGCCATCTACAGGGCATGGCTGCCTGGCTCTGAGGGACTTGGGGAAGGGGGTGCAAGGTCAAAGGAAGAGAAGCAAGACACCTCACTACTTCTATAGTGAGCCTAAAGCACCCTACTTTCAACATCCACTCAGCTCCACGTCTCTGTCCCCTCCTTGATAACTCAGGACAGCCATGTTTAGTGAGTTTCCCTCAGCCTCCCCATACCCGCTGTTGTACAGTGGACTCAGCCCTTGCCATGCTCGGACATCTGAGCCTTCGTCGGTCCTGAACTCAATGTTTTCAGAGATGACAGTATACGAAGAGATGGGCATGTTGTGATTCCTGGATATGTGTTATTATGTCCTTCATCAGTGTTGGAAGAATCATGCCACTGTCTCTTCAAATCTCTCTCTCTTTCTCCTCTTATTCTGAAACTCCAATTAGATTTATGTTTGACCTTCTCACTGTGGACTCCAACCACTTAATCTCTCGTTCATGGTTTCTATCTCCTTCCCTCTTTGTGCTGCATTTTGGGTAATATCTCATCCTCTCTTCAGCTGGACTTAATCTACTGTTTAACCAGTCCATTTAGGTTTTTTGTTTCAATAACTGTATTTAGAAATTTTTATTTAGAAAAGTTCTATTAAAAAAATCTTTCTAGTTATTTCTGTTAGCCTATTGTTGTCTACTCATTTGTGTTATCGCATCTTTTACATCTTCAAACATTTCATACACAGTTGTTCTGTATTCTGTAACTGAAAACTCCTGTATCTCCCATCATTGTGGAGATGTGAATCTATTATATGTCATTTATGCTCCCTCTGGTTCACAGTGGCTTGTCTTACTGTACTGCAAGCTGATTGCTTGATTTTAATCTGTGGGGATCCTGTAGATATAAATTAGAGAAGGTCTTTTCTGAAGAGGATTTACTTCAGCAAAAAGTCAAGAGACACCTCTGATATAAAACCACTTCAGCTACAGTGAAGATCTTGGCTTAAGAAGCCCGCCCTCGGATCAGCATTCTCAGTATTGCTGTGTGTTGGCTGCTATTGCTGTCTACCCTCAGGGCATCCCACACACACCTACTCTTTGCAATTTAAGGCTTTCTGCTCTGGTCTAGGCCTCGATTATTTTTTTTATTTTAGAAGCTGCTGTTGTAGAAGCCTTTGGAAATCTCCCCAACCACTTGACCAGAAATGCCTTGAAAAGT
Organism: Neogale vison; assembly: GCF_020171115.1. Taxonomy (NCBI): domain Eukaryota; kingdom Metazoa; phylum Chordata; class Mammalia; order Carnivora; family Mustelidae; genus Neogale; species Neogale vison. The sequence goes on along the minus strand of NC_058105.1, from coordinate 117,814,980 downwards.
GTTTTATATTTTATATTCAGGATATAGCTGCTACGCAGTGAGAGAGTCACTCAGAGCACTCCTTCTACCCTCAACACACACACACACACACACACACACACCCCAATTGTTAACTTTGAAACACACTGTTTTAGGTGGAAATCGGGTTGAAAAAAATGTCATTACTCATTATTTCACTCACTGCACCAAATATAAAACTAGCTTTCTTATTTAGTCACTATTTGATCATCTCTAATGTTAAAAATAGCTATGGGCCTCAAGATGCTTTCTTCTTGTACACAAAGCTGATATTTTGGCACATGGTCCCTAAAGACAGGTCCTGTACCATAAGTTAGTTTGCCTTTCGAAGTGGGCTCTGATGACCTTGGCCATTTGCCTTGATCTCAGACACACAGGGAAGCTATTGTTACTTCAACACTATACAAAGACATCATTTAGCTATCGTAGCTTGCTGCTCATTTGTCGCAGGCTTCACAACTCATGTTTGTGGTAAGTTATTTCTCACGACCCCTCAGAGAGAAAATCAGGTGATCTATTCTAGGTCCATCTGCTCGCCTTCCACTACTGATCTTTGTGAGATGACTCAAACCCTCTAAGCCTCCATACCGTGGTCCTCTATATTCACTGAACAAGTGCATCAACTAAAAAGAAAAAACTGGTTGCCACATCCTCCTCTTCCCCAACACCAGGGAAAGGGGGGTGATCTGACAAATATGAAAATGAGCACCAGTATCCTGATTTTTCTCTCTCTGAACCCTTACTCTGATGCCAGGGGAAAGGCGTTGCATCCTGTATCAGTGCTAGGGACAAGTGCCTCTTTACAAGGCTCCCCCCATTATTGGGCAAACTACTCCTTGTATTCAAGGTCCCCACAGATACAGAGAATGTGTTATCATAGAAAGGGCAGGAAGCCTTGAAGCAGGTAGCCTTGGGTAAAGTGGGGGGGGGCAATGGGGAAAGTATGGGAAGCATTCCAGACATTTTGAGAAGACTGTAAGGTCCCTAAGACTACGAGGGAAGAAGAGAAATTCACATTTATTGAGTTCTTGTTATGGACATGGTACTCTTCTTTCTTCCTTAACAAATTATTTTTTTAAATGTCAGAAATAAAAGGAAAAAAGGAGAATAATGTCCATTTACCTATCATCTAGATTTAACAGTGCACATTTTGTCATATTTCTGTCATCTATTTTTTATATTTAGAATTACAGACATAATAATATTTTACCCCTAAAAACTTCATCATGTTCTACATAATCACAATGCCATCATTGCACCTAACAAAATTAACAGTAATTTCCTAATATTATCTAACACTTACTCTATATTAAAATTTCACCCAATTGTCCCAAAATGTCCTTTTTTTCTTTTTTTTTTAATAATTTTTTTATTTCCAAATGTCTTTTTCAGCTGGTTGTTCAAAGCAGGGTCCAATCATAGACCATGCACTGCATTTGGTTATTATTACATCTAAGAACTCCATTGATGCAGATGGTCCCGGTAATTTTCACATCTTTTTATCTTCATAACAATCCTACAAGGCAGTTATCATTATTTCTATTGTACAAAAGCAAAAAAAAATTGAGGCTAGAAAAGTAGTTAGCCCAAGATCACACTTGTCAGTAAGTGTGCATAGGACATTTCCTGCTTTTTTAGTGGCTGGGCATCCGTGCCTCCTCCCTATCTTGAGCAAATTCTATTGCATCTTGGTGTGGAGAATACTCCTGATGGCCAAGAGGTAGGCACATGATAGTTTTTGGCTAGTGCTTGGCAAATTGGTTGCCTTGGTCCAGGACTTTGAGTCTAAACTAGTAGTGTCCAATGAGTCTTTCTGCAATGATGGGAATGTTCTATATCTGTACCATACAATATGGTACCACTAACCACATGTACTTGCTACCATATCAAACAGCACAATTCTAGAAAGGATGATGCCAAGCTGCAGGGACATTTGAGAAAGTATACATAGCATCAGTGGCGTCATTTAGGAGTCTAGTGGTGTTGGCAGCTCTGAGGGTTGGGTTGATGATAGTGTTCTGGATGGATCATTTGCTCCCTTTCAGAGCTTGACCCTCCACTCAGCCTATCGAATATCTGAGTTGTCCAAGAGCCATCCAGTAAATTCCCCTTTCGCTTAGATTTTCCACAGTGAGTTTCTGTTGTGTGAAATCAAAAGTCCATTGGCAGATACTGCTAGTTGTCACCTGATTCCTCTTTTTCCTCAGGAATAGAATCTCCATTTTCATCTGGGTGCAGGTTTGAGCTGGTTGTGGCTACATAACCAAGTTCTGGTCTCTATGTCCAGGAAGTCTAGAGATGATTTTGAAGGAGAGCAATGGCTGAGATCCTCAACATAGTAACCAGTTTAAGCACTCACTCCTCCCTACAGACTGATGTCATCAGAGATAAAACAAGAGAAAGGAGATGAGAATGGGGTGAATTAAGAAGCTGAACGCCCGGGGCCTCCCCAGCCTCCAACCTCTGAGGCACCCCATCTGCATCTCATTTTTACTGACCTCTTGGCCTTGGATGGCTATCTTCCCATCGCTCAAAGCATGGTCATGGATTTGGAAATCAGGGTGGTAGCTAGTGGTTCTCAAACATGTATCCGCACCTCTTTGTAGTTGTGGGATTTCTGTGACTATTGTGCCACCTAATGTGCCACTCCTAATGTGCCACTGCAGCAAATGGCATATAGTGGATATATAACAAATGTTTATCTAAGAAAAATATTTTGTCTGAGTTCAAGGAGCACTGCCCCTGATTCTGGGAAAACATTAGGATCACTGGAGTTTCATATTCAGATCCCTTCAAAGAAATGGACTAAGTGGGTTTTTTTTTTTTTAAGTTTTACCTAATGTCGGACAAATGGACTTCTTGAGCAGCCCATTAGCAGACCTGAACAATGCAAATCACCTGTCAACCTCTCCCACTTTATCTTTCATGGACATTTTAACTGAGACTTCTGATACTTGTATTTTTAACGTTCCCATTATTTAAAATACAGTCAGGTACAATAATATGCAATTATAACCCACTTCAAGCCCTTAAGGGATCATTCATTTCATGCTGTCTTTAAAGATAAAGGTAAATTCCTTTACAAAACCAAAAACACACAGCAAAGCTGAAACTCAACAAACATTTAGATAACACAAAACAGGAAAACTTCAGAGCTGGGGGCCAGATGTCTTGAAGAATTTTTCTAAGGAAAAGTCTTTGAGATGAACTGTCTCTGCTGGTTTGGTGCCCAGCATTTTTTCACTGGAGCTGCTATTGCACAAGATTGCAACAACAGTTTGATCTTTGTCTTGAGTTTGGTTATTCTTGGCCCCAATAGGTTGGGATTATTTTCAATAACTGCGCGCTCTGTCAAGTGCCTTCTTTGTTTCATGCCACAGATCTTGACTGAAAATAGTACAATGGCTTCGTTAGGGGCTATAAAAGGCTCATGCAAGGAATTTTTGGGAAGCCACAATAGAAAGATACTAAGGCTGTTTAGGAGGAAATACAGACAGCTATCTACCAGTGGGTCAATTAAACATGCTCTTCCTCCTTTGTTGGAACAAGCAAGTGACTGAGCCTCACCATTTGGGGCCTGCTTCTTGCAAAGTCTTCACTGACTCCACAATGCCCAGAGGAGTCGTCCCTGGGGTTTGCCTCGGGGTCATCAGACTTGAGGCTTCATCTGAGCCACACTGGGAGATGAGTACCACTGCTAGGTTCCCTTGGAGGAAAATGTTAAATTGAAACCAACCCCATCGCCACTGTTTCTCCGAATAAAAGGAGCATGCTAAGTGAGACAATTGCAAAATATCATCTCCTCCACTCCGCTTTTTGCCAGAATATTCTATTAACTTAGCAACATTCAGAGCCTTGTCAGGATTCCATATTACAGTCCACAGACTTAATTGGGACCATACAGAGAGAATGGCAAGCATGGGCTAAGTTTCCCAGGGGTTTGGATTATTTAGAAGAGTCACACAATATGGGTTGGGATTCAGGAGGCCCAGCAGGGGGATGCAGAGGGCTCAAAAGCAAGATCTACTCTATTTTGGTCTGTTTGACTTCTCTTCATATGTTGGAATTTTTGAAAAATTTAGAATCTTAAGCCAGACAAATACCTTTAACATTGAGGAGCCTCTTGGTTTCTTTTCATAAAATGCCTAAGACCTAAAGAGGCACAGCAACTAGATGTGAGACTCAAAGTCACAAAACAATCTGGGTTGTGGCCAGCTCATGCTTACTTGTTCATCCTCAGTCATGAGAATATTTTTGGAAGCTAATGGCAGCCGTTGAAAAGATCTGAGTAAGTGAGGGTTGGCCACTCCATTGCAGCCTCGGGACAAGGTTATGAAGAAAGCGATTCTCAAACCATATTATATCACCTGGCATGAAAGAAAGGTTCACTCAAAAACAGACCCAACAACCACACAGCGTGATCGAAATATGCTGTCATTATAGCCAGCCGTCAGGCAATCAGAAGTCCTCCTAAACCACTGGTTGGACAAGGGCCCATGTAGGGTTCAATTCTTGGGTACCATCCCTAAGGGTACCAGCTACAGATGTCACCAGGCTCTTTCCCCTGGCTCACGCAAGAGCAGAAGTATTGCCAAAATATTTGGGCAGATCCGCGTACCTTGAATTCATGTCATGTCGTCAATGAGAACTCATTTCCACCTTCATCTTGCTAATTAACAAGTTATTTATTCTAATAATAAAACCTTGTTCTGACATTTGCTATGCCCATTACCAAGACCTAGGTGATCCAGATAGCAGAAACGGGTATAGCAGTGGCCTCTGGCAGGGAGGCCCCTGCGCTTCGAACACCCACACACCAGCCCTGGGGTGTGCAGGACTGATCCGCATCTGGCTTACTGCTTAACTGCAGTTTGCCGCATGTAATATCACTCTGTAATCGGTGAGGAATTTTTAACATTTTTCAAAGATTTATTTATTTTGATGGAGGAGGGGCAGAGAGAAAGGGAAGTGGGAGAGAATCTCAAGCAGACTCCCCATTAGGCACAGAGCCCGACACAGGGCTCTGTGATCATGACCCAGGACCCTGAGATCATGACCAGAGCCGAAATCAAGAGTCAGATGCTTAACCTCAAGAGTCAGATGCTTAACCCACACAAGTGCCCCCAAACTGGTGAGGAATTTTACAGTAAATTTCAGACATTATAATGAACTGCTTCATGGTAAAATAAGAACTCAAACCCAGCCAGGTCTTCCTGCTAGACAAGGTGTCAATATGAAATCAAGCAAGCGCACGAGACTGGGATTCTCTGAAATCAGTGGTTAGAAACCCAGCTTGGTGTGTCCCACAACTTCTACAAAGGAGGGTATTTCAGGGCTGTCTGAGAACTCACCTTCTCTGAGTCCCACGGGGCCATCAGTGGACACATAGGGTGACCTCTCAGTGGAATGGCGCAGGGAATTCTACAGAGAACTCGTTCTTGTCCACAAGGGGATTTTGGCTTCTTGGCTTGTCTCGGTGGGCCTGTGGGGCGTGATGAGATGGATTCATTAGAGGCACTAAAGAAATACTTGTCAAATTAAATTCTGCTGAAAATCCTGTTGGTTTACAGGGAGCCTGGGGGAAAGGATTTGGGAAACGTCCACAGGGCACTGAATTAGGCTTAGAACTGTTTGTTTTGAATCCTGCTCTAAGATTTTGTGTAGTCCTGTGATTTTTGCTCTTGGCTACATGTAAGATCATGTGAGCAGGTGACAGAAATCCCCAATGCCCAGTTCTGTGTTGGAGCAATGAGACCAGAATCTCTGGGCTTGGGGTCCAGGCATTAGTGGTTCGGTTTGTTTCTGAGGTTTTCAGATGATGTGAATGCGCAGCCAGGGTTGAGCCTGATGCGGTGCTTCTCAGATGGTGACTTTCAAGCCACCTGGCGACCTCATCATAAAGCAGGTTCTGAGATGGTGACTTCTAGTAACCCCGCAGGTGACGATCATGGGGCGCTTGCTGAAGCGCGGTGGACCACACTTTGAGTGGCAAGGCCTAATCTCTCACCACTAAAAGGATTTGAGAGCCAAACCGCTAAAGCCACGTCTGAGATGGGCCAAAGTAATCCGATGCAATCCTTCCAGAGGATGTGAGGAAGACAGCGTCAGCGTGAATATGAAGCAAGTAAAAACGATTCAACACCTAAACGTTTCCTAAAAACCAAACTCTGATTTCCCAAAAACTTGTCTTAAATACTTAGAATATTTTTCAAATCCCAAAAATAGCATATGGCTCTAGTTCTAAAAAGTTAACTGTCTACTGTTAAAAAAAAAAAAAAAGTCATCTCCCCATTCTCTAATTATTATGCCCTTCGTATGTCCGGATTGTCTCGCATCTCACTGCCTCTGCAGTTGGCCTGCTGGAGAGCGGTACCTGTGTTTGCCGTTCCTGCCGGAGCTCGCTGTTCGTTCCTGCCAGGATCCACCGAGGGTGTGGAGGCCACTGCCTCCCACTCGGCCGGGGGGTCTGCAAACAGCATAGGCAGCATGGAGCACTGGGTATGGTGAAAAAAATAATGAATACTGTTATCCTGAAAATAAATAAATTTAATTAAAAAAAAAAAGAAAGGTCAATCTTTAAATGTAAACCAAGGAGCAGGCTGGGGCTCCTGGAGTGGCCCTTTAGCTGTATCTGCATAAACAGATAGTGACTGACATCAGCCGCAGCAGCTTGGATCTGAAAGAGCGAGAGAATTCTGCAAACTCAGAAAGAACAGAAAACCCCAGCCCCTACCCACAGAGCCCAAGGTATGCGCCTGTGAATTCTGTTATCAGCTGCGCAGCAGGACTGTGGAAAGCACTAACTAGGAACAATATATAAATTACCGAGGTCATTCAATGTGCAGATCAAGTGCAATTAAAATGCAAAAGACTTTTCTTTATACCTGACTCCGAAAACATTTTTTTGCAACACAAGGGTGCCTTAAATTGTCCAGGAGATCAGGAGTAGTGGGGGTGGGGGAGAGGTGTGTGTGTGTGTGTGTGTTGGGGGGAAACCTGATTACCAGACTCAAAAAGGCTAACGTGCAATTTGTGTTCTTTTTATGTAGATTAAATGCATTGACTGCAGCTTGTACCGCTTAGATACGCAGCAGGGAGTCAAAAGCTTGGGTATCAGTCAACCACAGCCAGCAGCTAAAGCCTGGGCCAAATCTGTTATTGTGCCTCAAATGAGACACTTAATCTAATCTAATGGGAGCAAACCCCCCTGGACAAATAAAAGGGCATTACCAGCAGCAATGGCAGCTGTAATGTTAAAAAAAAAAAAGGCACCAAATATTTTTTTGTGATAACATTATTGATGACTCTTCCAGCCTCCTTAAAAGTCTTGCTTTCCAGCTCACAGGGGCTCTTGAGGAGTCTCAGGAGGTCAATGGCAGGTGGGAGCAGCCGGCCCTCTCGACTTCTCCGGAAGCCGTGTGCCCTAGGTATACCACAATCAGAAGAATGTGTGGTGTTTTTTTTTTTCCTCCCTGGAGACAAATCTATGCCCTCAAGTGGCAGGAAAACATCAGTGGGTTTTGAGGAATTTGCCTTCCTAAAGCAAGCAAGAGCAACGCAACGGGTAGGCAGCAAGAAGGTGAAACTCGGGTTCCTGGGACAGGAACTGTAGCCATCTAAGTCACAACGAACCTGGAGCCAAGGGTCACAGAGCAGACCCGCACAATGTTGGAAACTGCAGTGCATCCTGAAGAACGCGAAATCCAAGCTTTCCTGACTCAGGAAAGAAAACCCTTTCTAGAAGCAATCCCTTAAGAATGCGTTCCCTTGGGGCGCCTGGGCTGCTCAGTGGGTTAAAGCCTCTGCCTTCGGCTCGGGTCATGATCCCAGGGTTCTGGGATCGAGCCCCGCATCGGGCTCTCTGCTCCGCGGGGAGCCTGCTTCCTCCCCTCTCTCTCTCTGCCTGCCTCTCTGCCTACTTGTGATTCCTCTCTGTTCAATAAATTAAAAAAAAAAAAAAAAAAGAATGCGTTCCCTTCCATTGCCAAGTCGCTACACAAGTAATCCTTTGGTGAAGTGTTCCCCACTTTCAAGTGCCTATGAATCCCCTGAGAAGCTTGTTGAAATGCAGATTCTGATTCAGCCTGCCTGATTGTGGAGCCTGAGATGGGAAACTTCCAGCAAGCTTGGGGCAATGCGGCTGCTCCAGGTACTATACTTGGAATCAAGAAGCCTTGGTTATTGGATCACACCCAAAGTCAAGCTTAAACCTGGTAGCTTGGTTGAGTCTGGTGCTAAGGCCGAGATTTCTAGGTAAAGACTCCTGTGGTCCATTCTCCTTATGATCCTAACCTTATTTCTCCCTGTTCAACCAGCTCGCACATGGTCTGTGGCCACTACTCCAACAGACAAATGCAGATAGGGCAGTTTTCTGCACAGCGGATGGCCCCATTACTGCAGAAGCTTCTCTGAATGACAGACACGCAACCATTTTGCCAAATGTATTCATTGCCTATTGCTATGTAAGAGATCACCCTGACCCTTGGTGGCTTAAAACAATCAACACTCTTCATCTTCCAAAATCTCGGTGGGTCAGGGATTCAAGAGCAGCTTTGGTCAGGTGGTTGTGGCCGGGGTCTCTCATGAGAAGAGTACAGTCTCGTTGGCTGAAGTGACAGTTAGACCTAGGTCTTGACCAGGGCTGGCCCGTCTGCTTCCAAGCCTGCAGCCTGCTGCTGACTGTTGGCGGGGGAACCCCGAGTCTTTCCTCGTGGGTCTCTCCCCAGCAGGCTGCTTGAACGTCTTCCTGGCATGAGGACCACTTTTCCCCAAAGCAAGTGATCTAAACACTAAGGCAGAAGTCCCAACGCCCTTTAGACCTACCCTCAGAAGCCACACAGTAGATACTTCTGCCATATTCTCTTGGTCACACAGACCAGCCATGAATTCACTGTGAGAGGAGAATCCAGAAAGCCATGAGTACCAAAAGGCAAGGATCACTGGAGGCTGGCACCATACCAAATACACCAAGCCTCTTTCTTCCCTTTGTAACACACACCAGCTGAGGTCCATGGCCCCCCAAATGCCCAGAGCCACGCTCTGATTCTGTGCACACTTCTGCTCCCACTGTTTACACTTATTAAGAGTTGACTGTGTTCACCGCCAAACCTGTCTATGACAATTGTTCCAGTTGCACTTGTTATCAAAATTAAGTAATTTATATAACATGTGAATTATGAAATATGAATGCAAAAAGGAGTTATTTTTATGGGAACAAAATTGAAATTCTGGAAGATGTATAATAGAAGGTAGCTAAAAATGCTGTTGAATTATGTGTCTGCCAAACTACAGTAAAAGACTGAAAAATGATTAACAAATTGGGAGGATTAGGCACTAAGCTCACCTCGCAAGTGTCTTAAATTCTTGCTCCACTTCCAAAACTGGTAATCATGGTGTATTTTAGATACAGCAGCTCATGCAAGAAGGAAAGCTTGCAACTCCCATCAGCTGATTTTTATTCAAAGAAAACGACCTGGCTGTACATTGAAAGTTTAGTGAATGATGTTTATTTATGTATTTTAAGTTAAATAAAATGTTTACCATTTGCGTGTACCATTTTTAAAAAATGATTCCTGGTTTTAATTATTTCTTTCAGTTAACCAACCAAATTCTGGTTCAGGTGGACGGGTACGAAAGCACCCATTTGCAACAGGAAATTGCCTCTGGAAATAGCACTTTTGCTTGGTGGGGGGACCTGGGTGGCTCAGTCAGTTAAGCATCTGACTCGATTTTGGCTCAGGTCATGATCTCAGGATTGTGAGGTTGAGCCCAGTATCAGGTTCTGCAGTGAGTGTGGAGCCGGCTTGGGATTCTCCCTCTCCTTCTCCCTCTGCCCCTCCCCTCCTCTAAAAAAAGGAAAAAAGAAGTAGGGGGAAGGAAGGCTAGAATTAGAGAGAATGAGGAACTTGACCATCTGGCTCTAGAAAATTCTGAGACTGGAAGATGATTCTTCTGTAACCTCAATTACTTGCTCCCAATAAGATAAAGCCACAGATGGCCTACTCTACACATGCGTGGGGCTTCATAATATCTCTTGGTGGCTTCTTTTCCCTCTCAAGGCAGTGTTTGCCTTTTGTTTTAACCTGATTTTATATGCCTGCAACGGTTAGGAAAAGATGCACCTTTCTGGCCACCAGAAGTTCACGTTCCCCGTTGGAGTCGTCACTAAGAAATGGTTACCCAGACGGGGAATGTGTTCTGCAGCCCACATCTAGCTGTGGCCCTGAAACCCATTCTCTTCAACGAAATATGACCAGCAGGGATACGTAGCACTTCCAGACGGGGGTTTTGAAGTAGCCTCTGGACGTCTGTGGTCTTTCTCCTTCGGCCAGCTATGTGCTCAGGCCTCGGAGACCCTGGCAGAAAGTGGAAGAAGCCTGAGTTCCTGCAACACTCACTTGCTGCGGGCGGGGGGGGGGGTGTCACTTGCTTGCTGACCAGCAACACCTACAAAGAACTGTGATGTGCCAACACACTTGGACTTGGAGAGTCGTCTGTTAGAGCAGCTAGTGTTATGTCACTTTAACTAACAGAGGCTGAGACTTGCCCTTCTTCTCCTCTTCCTCCTCCTCCCAGCCTAGCCTCTTCTTTTCCATTGGGATTCTTTTCTTTGGTACGTACTGCAGATTTTTCACCCGGGGTGTCTATAGGATTACACACAGAATACGATGCATCAGTGCATTTTCCTGGGAAGAGGGTCCGCTGATTCTATGGGTTTCTCAGAAGGGTCTGGGAGCCCCTCAAATTGTTCAGAAGAACTGTTCTAAGAGATTTCCCTTCGAGGTCTTATTCCTAATTTATTCCAGGACCTTATTCCACCCTATGATCTGGAGAGCTGCCTGCGGTTAACCCACAGATGCCGACGGAAGGGAGAGCGAAGAGCCCAAGTCAGACTGTGAATGCAGCCGTGCAAGTGCGGCACCGAACTGAGCAGGTGGACAGAGGAAGCTGAGTTGAAATCCCCCTTTGGGATTTATGATGGAGCTGCCTTTCTCCTGTTGCGTAAGTCCAGCCCCACAGCATACCTCGGTGACCTCAAAGAGCTACCATTCTCCTTTCTGACAGCCTAACTTACAGCCTAAAATTGAGGAGATTTGCTTTTGTATATCTGAGACGTAATCCTTCCCCATAGCTCAACTCTTACTTCCTGAAATTTTACACCTAGCAAAACCGTGTTAATAGCAGGGCAGCTAAATTTTTTTGACCTGCAGAATTCTACAAAGGGGCTGGAAATAGGCGACAGTGGATGGTGTCTCCTGAGCACGGAAAATTAATGGGTGAAACTAAGGGTCTCCAGAGAGCTTAGTATTCATACAAATAAAAGCATCTAGCCTCCCCTTCAGAGGCCAGGAATGACGTAATTGCCGAATCAGGGTTTGATAGAGCCCGTGAGGGTCTACCATCTTCATCTTGAAGGAGTGTGGAAGGTAGCGAGCTACCCCATGATTCCCCTCCCTGCAAGAAGCAAGCATGCAGCTAGCAAGTTAAAATGTTCATCTAAGGGGCGTCTGGGTGGCTCAGTGGGTTAAAGCCTCTGCCTTCGGCTCAGGTCATAATCTCAGAGTCCTGGGATCAAGCCCCGCATCGGGCTCTCTGCTCAGTGGGGAGCCTTTTCCCCCCTCCCTCTCTCTGTCTGCCTCTCTGCCTACTTATGATCTCTGTCAAATAAATAAATAAAATCTTTTCTAAAAAGTTCATCTAAGGTAAGGGGTTGTTAATCTTTGAAGATTCCTCCACCATGTTTTTAACTAGGGTCTGCTGATACCTTCTCCTCTTGCCCAGTTTTTAGACAAAGCTTCGTATCTCTCTTCCCAGGGGTTCTCAAAATATGACCCCCAGACCACCAGCATCAACAAATCCTTGGGCCCCACCCCAGACCTGGTGAACCAGATACTTGAACTGGGGCCCCAAGGTATGTTTTAACAAGCCATCCTGGTCACTCTGATGCATATTCAAGTGTGAGAACCACTGGACTAAACTCTACCAGAAGTCTGCCCTTTGCTTGCCTAAACTTGACCCACGCGGTCTCGGGGTTGGTCCACGTTACTTTGCCTCCCAGACCGAAGTGGTGTAAGCAACTCTGAAGGCACTTTAGTTTTGTTTGTTTGGGTTTTTGTTTGTGTGTCTGCTGTCACCAAGATAAGCCTGTGCTTTTAGCCCCCTAAGAACCAGATGGCAGAAAGAAATTGACCATTGGAAAAATGGGTGCTTTTGTAACCATGAAAGGCATTCAGCCTGGTAAGGCATTTCCAGGTCTTCCCTTTCCCCAGCTGTTTCTCAGAGGTCACTTCTCTCTTAGGGAACACACGGACTGTGGAGAGCAGATCTCTCCCTAGCCCAAAGACCTCCTGATAAGCTCTCTCACTCAAATTGACTCCCTTAGATCACATACCTTCAAATATTCATGTTTGCCTTCAGGGCTTACCAGAAGGAAGCCTTCTCCATAGTGTTCAGGACTTGAAGGCAATCATTTGCGACAGAAGGCCCAGCCATCTCCTGTTCCTGGCCACCCACCCCCCTGGGAGCTTTCACACGTCTCTTCCTTCTCTCAACCCCATGCACTCAGCCCTTCACTCGGCCTCTTTTCCGGCCTCCCCCTCTTTTCCTCTCTCTGTGCCCAGGAGCATCCAAGCCTGCCCTTCTCAACACGTACTTTGAGTCACCAGGGAGTCTGGTCTAACATGTAGATTACCAGCTCCTACTCCAGACCTCTTGAATCTCAGCGACTCAGGGGTCCTGCCCAGTAACCTCACCTTTACACATGAGCCACAGGGGTTCTAAGTCGCACTGGTCTAGCCAGCACCGGTCCAAGGGCTCTGAGGAGTGGCAGCTCTGGAATGTCTTAGGCCTTGGGATAGCATTCTGTTCTATGGATGGGGTCTGACGTGGGCTGGGTGACTCGTCTGGCTGTGTTTGCCAACAGTCACCTGGCTCCTTTGTGGTCTCAGTGTTTATTCGAAGTGGCTCTGGAGAAACATGGATGGAAATTAGAGGAACACTAAAGCCTGCCCCTAGCCTGGCCATGCCACACAATGGTACGGCCTTCCAGTCTACCCGCTCACAGAAAAGATGCCAAAGCCGAGGTGACCATCTGATTTGTGCTTTGAATGAGACACAAAGATCATCTTTTTAAATCCAGGCTCTTAACACATGCACCTCAACACCCCACATGAAAACAGTGATGTGTTTCCATTAACCTTCAGTGTTTATCATGCCCACGAATCTCCCTGAGCTCTGGACTGAAGAATCTCCCTGGGGTGGACTTGGATGCCCTCCCTGTGCTTGTACGTGCCCATAACAGATCCTGTTGTCCCCCTGTACACATCCTTCTCCCTCTACGCACTCAGGGCTGCTCAAGCAAACATCTCCAGGAGAACGTCTCTAGAAGAACACGTTTAGCAGGAGCTCCGGGCGAGATGGAACTGCTGGAGAGGGAGCACCCCTGGAAACAGCCTTCCGACACTGGCAGATGGGAGCTGGTAAAGAAATATCCCCAGCTTTCTCCTCCTGCTGGTGGGATAAGTCTGGAATGTCTTGAATACCACCCTCGAGTGTTCCCTCCCGAGAGAGTGGGCTGACCTCCAGGAGCTCGCATGGTAGCTTGCTTATTGGCACATGCTGTTGTGGCTTCCTTCTCAGCCCTTCCCATGCCTTCACTTTCCAACCAGGGTTTCTTGGGACCGCCTTTCACATGAACAACTTGCCTTTGAGTCTTTGTCTCTGGACCTGCTCCTAAGGGGTGGCCAAAGTGAGACCTTCTCTCCACCCAGGACTTAACAGACGCAAAAGTGAGCTAACAGCTCCCAAGGGACCCTGGAACTATGAGAGACAGGAGTGGAAGACAGCAAACACCCAGGTCCATAGCACTTTGGCTTCATGGTGAAAGCCATCGGACTGATTTCTGCTCCTTCTCCTCTGACCTCCGTACAAAATCTGTAGATGCCAGGGAAACTTCATGGCCCGATTCCACTGCCCTCCTAAACAATGAGCCTCTTGCTACCTAGAATGAGCAGGGCACAGCAACAGCCCTGGTTCGCCCTGCTGCAGACTACAGCCTCTCCATTCGACACCAGGAGGTGGAGATCCCAGGGCAACCTGCGGTCTCGCCAAGTCTCCGATTCACATCACGGGAGTCCTTGGAAGGTAAAATGTTCCACATTTGTTCATTCCTTTAACAAATGTTTATGGAGCACTTGCAGTTCATCAGGGTCTGGGGGATGCAGAGAGAGTGTGTGTAAGTTAAATCCGATCAGGCTATTGCGAGATAGAACTCCACCAGCCTCTGTTCCGCGGGTCTCTGCCTGGATGAAGCCAGAGCCTGCTGAATGGCCTCCCTGCACTTATTTCGGACCCATCTCCTCACCATCTACCTCCGGAACAGCGGCATCCTGCTGAAATACAAAGCCACATGTTACTCCCCTGCTCCATAACCTTCGGAAGCTCCACCTGCCTCTGGGATAAATTACCCCCTAGATTGTCTATGCAGCTGAGGGCTCTCAAGCATGGCCCCCGGTCATTTCCCTTCACCTCCTTCCCTTCCCACCGGGTGCTCTGTGCTCCCCCAAACACAGTTCTTTCAGGCTGCTGTCCTTTTCTGCACATGCTGGTCCCCAGGCCTGATCACACTTTCCACTTTAGCCAAGCCCTGCTCATCGCTGAGCGCCCAGTTAGAACACAGCTTCCTCTCTGAAGACGTCTTAACCCCTCCCTCAACCTCTGACAGCACCAACATCCACATCCTCTGTGTCCCTGGCTAATCTAATACTGATCACACTGTGTGGTGGTTGTTTCAGAGTCTGGCCTCTCCCTAAGACTGTGAGCTGGAAGAGAGCAGGTCCATCACCATTTTGTTCATCTTGGTACCCAACCTGCGGGCTAAAGATGATGCCTGGAACACTGTACACTGTAAGACATTTTCACGAATGACTGCGTGGACCTCCGAGAGCCAAAAGGAGATTTAGCCCTTTCTCTCTGGGGCTTGGCACCGTTCCCGGCATAAGAGCCACTCCATGCACCTGGAGAGGAATGTTCGCTTGGGCCGTCCTCTCAGCTTCCTTCTGTTTGGGGCCCCCAGAGCTTCCCTTGCCTGTTTTAGAGCTGAGCTCTGGAGGCTGCTCCAGGATTTGAGGTCACCAGGGTGCTCAGAAGTGCTGGGAGCCAGAGCAGAGCAGTTGGATTTTTATTTCCCCCAGGGTGCTCTGTGCTGCTCCCCAGGGGTTCCACTGGCAGGAGGAGGCAGGAAGCTGACCACATTGCAGCCCCTGATGGACATCCACAGGGAGCCCTCGACGAGGAGGAGGAAGGCGGGGCGGGGGGGGGGGGAGGAACAGATCGAAGTGCATCTGGCCTAGAGGAGTTGAAATGTCATTCACAGGTGGAGGGGAAGGTCTCAGAAGGGCCAAGCCAGTGAGTTGTCTGCCAGCATCCAGAGGATGGAGGCCACAACTCAGCCACCTCCCCCATGCTCAGCTGAGGCCAGCAGGTGCCTCTTTCTCCCAGAAGGCCAGCAGCAGTGCTGGCCTGGGCACCCTTCGGTCACCCTCAACTCGACAAAAAAAAAAAAAAAATCAATCAAACTTTCTCACTCAGCCCAAAGATCCCTTCTTCAAGGTACAGTCCAAAAGTTTTCATTCTAGAATGATCTGGGCTTTCTAAGTGCTTCCTGCAGACCAGACCAGGCATGAAGCGATGTCCTTCCTGTGCCTCATCTCCATGAACTCCCACGAGGAATGCTGGTGGGGAAAGTGCTGTCATCACCCCTCCTGTTATAGATGAGAAACTGGGGGCTCAGGGAAATTAAGTAACTGGGCCACATTTGCATGGCTAGTCAGTAGTGTAACGGAGACTCTTCCCAGCTCTCTTGGACCCCATGATACGGGCCTAGAATTTCTACCTGCTGCCACTTTGAGTACAATGTTTTCCCTGATGCACAGGGAAAGGAGGCTGGAGAAAAACAAGGTAAGGGCCCTGGGTCCTGGAACATGGCCACCAGCAGGCACCCCAAAGGTCCCATTTTCTGGACCTCAATAATTTCCTCAATGGGCCAGTGTGTGTGTGGACTGGAGCAAATTATCTGTAAGCCTCCTTTAGATTTAGCATTGTATGAGTCTATGGTAGATCACATTTTCTGCAATGCTTGGCTTTCATGGGTCAGTATCTATGTTCCATGAAAACACAGACTGGTGGGACATGAAATTGAGTTTAAGCAGTTGGCATATCCCTGAATCATAGTATAAGGAGGGGCTTTAGTTGTTATTTTTAGGCTGCTGCATTGATAAAGCTTCTTCAAGGACCAGATTATTGGTTTCCTTGGCAAATTTTGATTGTTAAGTGTTAAGCCCCTTGGGTTGGATCTGCCCATGCCAGACCATCAACTTTCTGAAGACAGTAACTCTTCAAATTGCTGTGAGTCCCAGCAAGCATCATGAATGGGCAAACGAAGAACACCGCTGGGGACAACGATCATGGCGGTAATTCAATAACCATGTCTTCAGGGTTATCTGGGATGATCATGAGAAATTGTTCCAATTACCACTACTACTGCATAACAGAGCACCCTATACCTTACTGACATTAATCAACACTTACTCTGTCCATGCATGGATCCTGTGAGTCAGCAATTCAAAGAGAGCCAGAACGGAAATGGCTTGCCTCAGCGTCATGTGGTTTGGGCTCTAAATTTAGGAAGACCCAGTGGCTGAACGTGACTGAGTGGCGGGGGGCCGGAATGACCTGACCATCTGAAAGTTGATCCTGGCTGTTGGCTGGAATATCGGCCAGGTCTATGAATCAGAACGTATGCACACAGCCTCTTCATGTAGCTCCTTGGGTTTCTGCACGCCACGGTGGCCTTGGGCTGTCAGATTTCTTTTGTGGCACTTCAAATTCGAAGTGTGAATGTTCCAGAAAGCAAAGCAGAAGCTGTACTACCTTTTATAACCTAACCTCATAAGTTACTTCTACTTCATTTTTTAGGTTACAGGTAAGTCGTAAAGGCCAGATAAGATTCAAGGAGAAGGGATATGGTCGTCCACATCTGAATGGGAGGAATACCCAAACTGGCACTGTATTTTCATTCTTCCACAGGACAGGAAATGTGTCTTAGTTGTCTCTGAATCCCTACCATCTACTGTGGGACATGGCACAGAAGAGGTACCCAATGAGTGACTGGCAGATAAAGCAATGAATAAGTGAAGGAAGGAAGGAAAATTCATCCCACTGAAGAGTGTCTCTCTGAGAAGTGTGGATGTGCCATCTTTTCCACCTATTTTTTGGTTTGCATTACGTTTGGTTATGCACTTCAACTTCGTGATTTGGCTGCAAATCACGATTTGGGAGTGACTCCACAGAGTGGAAAAGAAGTCAATGGCATTATAATAGTTTGGCATTTAAAGATTTACTTATTATTTATTTGAGGGGGGAGAGAATGCAACCAGTATGGGCGGGGGGAGTCTGGCAGATGAATGGGGAGGGGCAGAGGGAAAGAGAGAATCTTAAGCAGACTCCCTACTGAGCACAGAGTCTGACCCTGGCCCCATCCCAGGACCCTGAAATCATAACCTGAGCCAAAATCAAGAGTCGAGCACTTAACTGACTGGGTGCCACCCAGGCATCCTGATAGTTTGATTTTAAGAAACAGTCTATCTATGGGGGTCCCTGGGTGGCTCAGTCAGTTAAGCATCTGCCTTTGGCTCAGGTCATGATCCCAGGGTCCTGAGAGAGAGCCCCACATTGGGCTTCCTGCTCAGCAGGGAGCTTTCTTCTCCCTATGCCTTTTGCTCCCCCTGCTTGCGTGCTTATGTGTGCTCTCTCTCTGACAAATAAATAGAATCTTTTTTTAAAAAAAGGGGAACATTCTATGGTCATTAGTTTTTCCTTGACCCAATATGGTCTCCTATTTTTTAATCTGTTCTATGGTTTCCGACAGGATGGTTCAGAAATCAACTTCTACCACAACAGACTGAACATTTCATGGCAAGGTCTGAGCTCACTCCCCTAATCGGTCTGCCCGGTTCTTCATGGCCCCCAGTCCTCCCTTGCCCATGTTCTAGTTGAGTCCTAGTCTTTCCCTCTCTTTTCCCTCCCCACCTCCTCTTTTGCTTCTCCTGTCTTCTTTTTGCTCCTCTCCTCTGGCCTCTGCCCACCCAGACTCCCCTGCTGCCCCTCCCTTCCTTTGTTGCTCACCCCCTCCTCCTCTGGTCTTTCCCTCACCCTCCCCTGCTTCTTCCCCTTCTGCCTGTCCCCACCCCCAAGTGCCAGACCCTCTAACCTGGGGATGGGAGTGTCTCTCCAGCATTGCCAGAGGGGTCAAGGACCTGGGAAACCAATCCTCCCTCCCCGACCAGAGAGAGATCTAGATTTGGATGACAACCACTGGTCTCTAGAACTCTCTTCCTCCCTGGTTTGGGATATGGCATTTCATCACTTTTATGGGCACCAACTTATGATGTCATATGAAAGGCTTAAAGCTCCTTTGGCTGCAAACTAGCATGAAAAGCCCAATCTTATGGAGACACAACAGCAAATAATTCTTTAAAAAGAAAAACCATGACAGTGGGAATTTGCCATTCCCAAATTAGCATTTGGAAAATACGAGTCACACAAACATATGCCAGCAGAGACCTCAGAGAGCATCTTGCCCAGCTCCTCATTCTACAAACAAGGAGCTGAGAGCCAAAAAAAAAAAAAAAAAGGCAGCTATAACAACCAGCATTTACTGGGTGCTGACTCTGCCCCAGGCACTTTATTGCTTTATTCCAGTTGTGCAACAACCAGATGAATTAGAATCATTAACCCAATTTCCAAGGTAAAGAAACAAAAGTTCAGAGAGGGTCAGTCACATCTGCAAGGTCGCGCAGCCAGAAAATGGCAGAGCAGAAATCAGAACCCAGTATCTAAGATGAGTGTAAAATCTATGCTCTTAACCACTAGACTAAACTGTGTCTGTGAGAGACTTTTTATCCTCCCCACACACAGGGTCACACATACTAGTAGCTGATAGTTATACCAATTTCAGAAAGATAAAATGAGTAGTGCCTAGAATTCAACAAGTGATGTTACAATTCAAGTCTAAGTCAAGGTCAGACTTCGTTAAACTGAATTCTGAAGGAAGAAACTTGGAGAACCTAAGAGACTTTGAAGATGGTCCTTAGTAGGAACAGCTATGGGTGCAAAGTGAGTAAGGACATAGCAGTATGGTTTACTGAGTTTAAGACTCGGACTTGAAGCCAGTATCCCAAGGTTCAACACTAACTCTGCTTCTTCCTAGCTTAACTGCTCTGTGCCTCAGTTTTGTCATCTGTAAAATGGGAAAGAATAATAGTTATCTGCCTGATAGGGTAGATTTGAAGAACAAATAAAATTAATAAGAATAAGGTTCTTAGAACAGAGTCTGACACATAGTAAGCTCTTCAGAAGAAATTTGCTTGGTCATTACTCAGTGCCGTATCTCCAGAGCCTAACGTAGTTTCAGTACACAGAAGGGGGTCAATAAATAAGTGTTGAAAACATGAGGGAGAGAAATATATTGCTAGTTCTAATGGTATTCATCTGTTCTTCAGCCTCTTAAAACAGAAAACAAGAAAAATTAGTTTCTCCTTGAGTTTACCTTATGCTTTCCCCATATGCCAAAGGCCTGATTCTTCAGTGATTAAAACCACTATTCCTTGGCAAAGCAGCTGTTTTCTACTTTAATCCTTTTCTAAGGCCCATTTTACCAAGGTAGTGACATCTTAAAGATGTGGAACACCACAGCCTCAGGTCTCTTTCAGTCACAACTGTCAAAACCCCAACGCAATCTAGAAGAAGCCAGTTGCTGAATTTATACATTCAATTAAAAACTATAGGGATGACTTCAGGCATGGCTAGATCCAGGGGTTCTTAAGATGTCATCAGGACTTTGTCTTGCTCAGTCTCCAGCTCTACCTTCCTCAGTGATGGTTCTCTTCCCAGGCAAGTTTCCCCCTGTGATGGCAAGAAGGCCACCTGTAGTTTATATCCCCAAAATTTATATCCCCAAAGCTCCAGATCCAGAAAAAAACGAAACACGGCTTTTCATGATCATTCCAGCCAAAGCCCTAATTTTAGCTCTGAGTGGACCAACTTGGCTCGTGTGTTCATCCTTGAACCAATCTCTGAGACTCTCCAGAATGGAAAACCTCGACTGACCAGGCTTCACACTTGCATCCTTCACCCCGATTTCAAAAGGTAGAGCCAGCCCCACATAAGCTATCAGACTAAGACCAAGGAGCACCCGGCTGGCTCAGTGGGTAAAACATGACTCTCGACCTCGTGGTCCTGAGTTCAAGCCCCACAGTGGGCATAGAGCTTACTTTGGAAAAAAAAAAAAAAAAGGACTAAGACTGGGATGCTACTCCCAGTGGAAGAGAAAGTGGCCTGGGCAGGCACAATGAATACATACAGCCCTTAGTAGGTGCCTAGCGAGTCCATACTTAAGAAGGCACTGGATATGTAATCCCTATCTTACCTAAAGCTTCTTCTTTTCACCTCTTCCTCCAGCAAAAAATAAAATTTATATTGAGAAGTAGAATACATATGAACTGAAACAAATGCTTCACCAAACAAATTTACTTTTTATTACCCGTAATGCAGCCAGACAGTTTCTATTCTATTGTATTGTAATTTATTCCATTAAATTCCTTCCTTCCCACTTCATTCCATTTCATTCTGCTCTTTTTATTAGGGCAATGCTTACTAGATGCTGAAACAAACGGGCCTGAAACCTCAGCGGCTTAACAAAATACGAGTTGATTTCTTGCCCCCATCCTGGCCCAGTGCAGATCAGCCAGCTCTCCTTAGTGGGCTTTTCCCCACCCCAGGGACCCAGACTCTATGTTACGATACCACCGCCTTCCACACAGGATCATGGCAGAAAGGAAAGAGAGAGGGAGAGAGAAGGGGAGGGAAAGAGTGGGGTGACGGCGGGGTGGGGGGAGCAGGGAGAGTCCCTGAGAGGATTTTATGATTAGGCTCCCGAATGGCTTATATCACTTACGTCTACACTCCACCGCCACAACGAAGCTAAGTCACATGGTTCCCGCCTAACCGTAAGGGCCACAGGGTAGTCTGTGCGCCCAAGAAGGGAAAGCGGGCCCGATGAGCATCCAGGCAATCTACACCACACTCTAATCTAGTTTGTTAAGAAGAAGGAGATGTTGGTTCTGACTCACTCTGTGGAGCTCAGGACTCTGTGATGGCTACGGGCCCGAGCAGGAAGAACCCTGGCCTTAGCAGCCTGCCTTGACTTTCCTGCCTTGTGGACTAAGCCTCTCTTCGCTTCTGCCTTTCTATTCTTCTCTCTCATGGGACCTGACTTCTTTGTCCCTGGTGAGGAGACTCTGACGACCTTCCTAACCACCTTCTTCCTTGCCCACCGAAAGCTGTTCCCGACTCTGTTTGCCTGAGAACCTTCTGCCTTGGACGCTGAGCTCCTTGAAGCAGCCCGTGGTTGCTGTGGCGGCCATGGCTCCTGTCCTCTGCCTCAGCATGCTGTCCCCTCCATCTCTCGCATCCCGCTGATCTGCTTTCTTACTCTGCCCAGCCCTGGGGCCTGTGGTGAGCAGCATCTGCTGCCATTTTGGCCTTGAGCCAGTCAATGACCAGCTTCTTTGGGGCAGCTAATGGCCCCTCCTACTACGGGGCTTTGCCCTGGGCTGGCTCTGCCAGCCTCTGCCTGGATCAGGAGTGAAGTCAGTGAGGCAGCCAGGCAGGTAATAAGATCACTCTCTTCCCCTCCTGCTACTAGAGTGAGTGGCCATGGAATCTGATTCCAGCAGCATCTTTATCTCCCCCAAAGGTCTCAGGGTTCATTATCTAAAAAGCGCTGGCTGTTAGCATAGTAGCAAGTCTGTTACCACAGAGAAGAGCTGTCTCTTTAAAACCAAGTTGGGGGTGGGGATGGAGGCTTAGATCTTGGGCTTCCCAGTTAAAAGGCCTTCTGGGTCTGGAAGAATTGCAGGCTTACTGCTGCTCATGTTGATGAACAATTTCAGTCAAGACTTAAAAGGCGGTTACCGTGCACTAGACACTGTTCTAGGTACTTTGTAATACTACCCAAGCCTCGTAGAAACTCTCCAGATGGGGAAACTGAGGCTCAGAGAGGGCAAAGATCTGCACAAGGTCACGCACCTAGGAAGAGTAAAGCCAGGATTCAAACTTGGGCAGGCCATTTCCAGATACTGCCTTCCTGACCACTAAGTTATCCTGTCCCCGTGAGAATAATTTCTCTTTGCATATAATATTTACATGGCGCTTACAGTTCTTGAAATGCGTCCGCATACTTTTCTGACCCTCACAAGAAGCCTATGATCTAGATATTATGAGGAGGATGTGTGTTTCCATGCTGCTTTGGAGCCAGCTTCCAAAGGCCAATTGTTAAATTTTCACAAATTTTCACCCCAGCTGTAAACGATGGTCATTATTTAAAAGGAAGCTCTAGAAATGTACAATGAAAAAATTATATTCAAGCTAAGGTAATAATAAATACTCAAAACTCGTTACTTCCTCATTCTTTTGCTATACTTTACTATCTCCAGGCACTTGAGTTTATCTGAATTTCGACTGTACATGTGCATGTGGAAATAACACAGGACCGGAGCCATGGGCAGCTCTTCCCAACTCTGCTTTGGTTGGTATCACACCGGTGGCACGGAAGCAGCCCCAGCGGCTGGATTCACGCTGGGAAATCCGTAGATCCCGTGAAGGAGTGCCTCGCTGCCCGCCTTCCCAAAGGGGCCGGTGTTAAATATTTACCAGCATGTCCCTGTTCCCACGAGTCTGACCCTCTCTGCTCTGTGCTCATCACACGTGTGTGCTGACTGTGGCTTGTTTTCCTGCCCTTCTCAGTGTCATATCTCTACGGTCTAACCTGGTCTCCTTTCTCTCAAATTCCCCATCAATACCCCATTCCAGTCTCCTGAATGGAGACTCTCTCCAATTCCCTCTTTCTCTCTGTGTCCCACTTTCCAGAAGGACCTTCCCAGGCAGCCCACAGCTGGCCGCACTTGGCCTGAGTCCACTGACATCCAGCCAGCCCCATGGCCCTCATTCTCACCAGGGCCAAGTTCTGGCTTCATTTTTGCAACTTCTAAGCATAAAGACTCACCCGCCCTCCTGTTTTCCTTCTCAGACATGGGAGTCAGTGAGGCCCCAAAATGTTCCTGCTCCAGACTTCTCTCCCACGGTCTGACCTAGCAGGGTGGGCAAGGGGATGGTTAGCTTCTCTGTGTGTGTTCTCTGGGAGCCGGATGCAGATCAAAGAATGAAAACGGTCCTTCCCTAGTCTTAATGCAGAACACCCTTAACCATGTGCCAAACGCTCCTAACCATGCCAAATGCTCCTGTGGCAGCCTGGACCTTGACTTACGGCCATCCAAGGGATGCAGGGGTGTTAGGGAACCATCTGGCCACCTGATAAATACAGAATATACATTCATCTTCATTCTCTCGGAAATGCAGCTCTGGTTTGTGAACGTTAAGGATTCCCTTTCATCCACTATTTCCTTCACAGCCCCATGGACTTGTGGGAATTTTTGAATATTATCACTATATGTGAACATACATAGGGTTCATTGCATGCCAGGCACTGTCCTAATTGCTTGAATAACCCAAAGAGGCAGGTGCTATTATCACCTCCACTTGAAAGATAAGAAAGTAAGGCACAGAGAGGTTAAGTAACTTGCTCAAGGTCACACAGCTAGTAAGGGTGAAACCAGGTCTCGAAACTAAGTGGTCTGGCTTCAAAGCCTATGCTTTTTTTCTTTTAAGATTTTATTTATTTATTTGAGAGACAGTGAGAGTGAGAGAGATCACAGAGGCAGAGGGAGAAGCAGACACACCGCTGAGCAGGGAGCCGGATGTAGGACTCGATCCCAGGACCCTGAGATCACGACCTCAGCCGAAGGTAGTTACTTAACTGACTGAGCCACCCAGGCATCCCAAAGCCTATATTTGTAATGGATGTACAGAAGTGATCTTAAATCTAGCTGGCTGTCACTGGGCTTTGACAATATTCTGTTTATACCAGGGTTAAGAACTTATCAAATTTGGAGGCACCTGAGTGGCTCAGTTTGTTAAGCAACTGACTCTTGATTTCAGCTCAGGTCATGATCTCAGGTCCTGGGATTGAGCCCCATGGGCTCCATGCTGAGTGGGGAATCTGCTTCTCTCCCTCTTCCTCTCTCCCTCTCTTAAACCAACCAATCAATCAATCAATCAATCAGTCTGTCTATCTATCTATCTTTAGGGGCACCTGGGTGGCTCAGTCAGTTACATCTGCCTTTGGCTTGGGTCATGATCCAGGGTCGTGGAACCAAGCCCCACATGGGGCTCTCTGCTGATCAGGAAGCCTGCTTCTCCTTCTCCCTCTGCAGCTCCCCCTGCCTGTGCTCTCTGGGGCTTTCTCTCTCTCTCTGTCAAATAAATGGATAAAATCTTTTAAAAAAAATTTTTAAAGAGAACTTACCACATTTTATTATCACTATTTGTCTACAAGTTTGTCTACACCCTTCCCTACATACACCCTTCCACCTTGAATACCTTAAGGAAAGGAATGCCTTGTTTCTATTTCTGTCCAGGATCCAGGGCAAAGTCCAGCAGGTGCTAAATGCTCTCACCAAAGATTAGTTCAAATGAAAGGCCTGGCTCACTTTCAGGATGAGGAAACATCATTTTCAAGCAAGGCCTAGAGATCTGATGGAAAAGAGGACAGAGGCCAGTCAAGAACCCAGGTCTCGGGCCCTGGAGTCAGGCACTTGCTCCGCCCTGCCTCCCTGTTCCTGTTAGTTTAGCGGGCTGGGGGCCTGGTTATGGGGAATCAGAGCAGCTTCCCCCCACCCCACCACAGTGGAATGTTGGTCAGTGGCTTCTCCCAGAAAAGAGTGTGCTTGTCCCAAACCCGGGCCCAGAAGAGACAGAGAACAAACAAATGGCCATTGCTGTGCTAACCACTCCCCGCCAGCACAGGTGGGCTCATGGCGGGCAGGGGCGGGCCTCCAGCCTCACCGGATAAGGTTTAGGGCCAAACAGATGCACAGAGCACCCAGGGCTTAGGAACAGAAGCCAGCAACTCCTCCTTCACTTATTCTGTGCATCAGGATTGTTCTGATGCAAAGCCAATGAGGGACAAGGCAACAAGATCCTAAATCACCAGTCTGCCCCCTAGCACACACACACTCTGTCCAGTCCCCAGAGCGGATTAGCTCAATCTTACCCACCTTGTCTTTAAGCCTCGAGCTGCAAATGGCTGTCTTCATCCTTACCCTTAAGGGCACAGAGGAAAAAACGCCTGTTTAACATAAATGCAAACAGCCAGAAAAAGAAACGGGTGTGTGTGTCAGGCTCTGTGTTATTTCATAAGGCATAAACAAACGACAAGTAAACAAAATAATCCTGGTGATTTTAAAAATTCAATTAACCTCTGTGACAGCACAAGGTCTGCGTAATTCATTGGAACTATACAATGAAATGTTGATAGTGTCTCTAAGGTCCTGGCAAAGCTTGAAGTACCTTTGACAGATCAAAGAAAAAAATAAAACATTACTCCATTTAGGTGCAGTGTTATGGAGAGCTTGGCATTATAGTTCTTTGGAAATGATCAACTCCATGTGGTATTGATGGTAACGATCCATTTTCTGGCATAATGAATTAGGCATTCCTCCATTGTTCTGCAGCTGGGCTGCATTCTGTGTGTGTGTATATATATATATCTCAATGGCAACTTTTTCAAAATACCTTTCAGTTACACACACACACACACACAAAATAAAAACACGCCCCACCGACTGCCAGAAGAGAGAACATGAGCCTCAAAGCTGATTTATTTCTATCACCCCGAGTAACCTATTTCCTACCTGAGACATGAAACCACATGGCGGGGGTTGGTGGGGGGGCGGGTTGGGAACATTTTCACTTCTATGAACTGGGAGGGAAACTGCTCCCCTTCAAGCTGGGAGCTCAGAAAGCTTTGCTGAAAAGTGTCCATTTTTATCTATCACTTTCTCCTTCTGAAAAGCCCTTGTTTTTAAGGAATAATTCTTCCAACAAAGACTCGCCCATCAGGCATCCCACTCATGATTAGTTACTCTGTGAAAATGAGAAACAACCTCTATGTGGCTGATAGACTTGAGCAGCGAGAGATAATCACAGTCTCTAATTTCCGAAACTCACAATTGTCTTCTGATTGTGGGATTTTTAAGCTGTAGAAACACCGACAGAAATGCAGTCAAAAGAAAAGTCAGCTAGTGTGATCTCTTGATTAAATTCCTCTCTTCGGTTTGTTTTGTTTTGTTTGTTTGTTTTTTAATGAAGGGCTGCCTCTGAGAGTGCTAATCTGTCTTTAACATCATTGCATTTCCTTATATTATGCTGTGCCATCACCCTGGCATTTAAAAGTGAAATATTTGCTTCAGAAATAAAAAAGATCGGCAATAAAATGTAGCTGTAAACAAGCCGTCATGGCTTTATTTTTCATAGATAAATACACAGTAAGTTCAAAGTCGAATTGAATTCCTAAAGCAATACTCCACTAATCTGTATTCGGAGGTCTCAAGCGTATTATCTGTAATTTACAACCAATTTAAATGGCATTAACAGTCTTCCCCTTCTGGGAATTTAAATTTGCATCCTACCATTGAATTAAACAGTGATTGCATATTTTCTATAGGGGACGGAATGCTCTTTGATGCTTGTTTTGAATAATGAAGCATCTATTCAGGCACAGGGTGCAGTGTGCTCCTTTGTCCTCCCCGTAATTGAAGCAAAATGTGAGTTAAAGAGATTTTTCCCCTTAGCCAAAGGTTTGTTGATTGGTGTCTATTTTCATCTATTCAAAATTAAGAAAACAGTCATCTCTCATTGCACTGGAAAATCATTTACCCAAAAAGGCCTTGAACGCAGGGAGGTCAAGTTTTGCCTTATTTGATCTTTTCAGAGATGGAGCAGGATGTCAGAAAATATCGCAAACTAACCTTTTGGGGAATGCCATTGTGGAATACTTTGCAATTCTTTTCTAGGACCAAGAGAATTAGAAGAGGAAGACAGGGGGGAAATGGGGCCTGTTTCTAAAGTAAAAAACTGGAATTACCGCACTCTCCCACACCAAACTGTACTGAGACGGGAGGGGAGTTGCTTGCAAATCCTAGAATCTGAAGTCTTAGAAATCCAAAGATGGCACATTCGTTAGGGTACCATCCATTTCCCAGGGTGCACCTTGACCTTAGTGCCCCAGACCTTAGTAATCAATT
This sequence comes from Neogale vison, assembly GCF_020171115.1. Lineage (NCBI taxonomy): Eukaryota > Metazoa > Chordata > Mammalia > Carnivora > Mustelidae > Neogale > Neogale vison. The sequence goes on along the minus strand of NC_058105.1, from coordinate 117,787,702 downwards.
ATAGCTGTCTTTGACATTGAGTGAAGCTAGAACCTCATCATAGAGGATTCTGGGCGGTGGATAGCAGCTGATGTGAGCTGGCACTGGAGGCAGAACCTATCTGCCATTTCAGTTACTCCGCTTATCTCATTTAATAGACGGTTCTACAAAGATGAAGTGACCTTCCAGCGCACTCCGAGCTGGCAGCTGGCAGAGCAAGAACTAAAACTAGTCACTGCTGATGACTCAGTACTGCCCTTTCCACCCCACACAGTCAACATGCTCCCAGAGCCTGTCGCGTGCATCATTACATCCCCGGGGGCAGGGCACCGAGTAGGCACTCAGTGATTACTTCTTTAAACTGACTGCCCAAGAGACATCCACATGGTTAAGACCTCACCATTATGGAAAAGAAGTCCCTTCTGACCCAGTCGAACATAATTAGAGTCCAAACAAAATTTCAGCATGCGTTTACCAACGCCTTCCTTCAGAGATAGCGAAAATCACGCATATCAACAATATCAACAAGAACAAAGCATTTATGAGAAGAAATTGTCTTCAAAGACCTCGAAACCTTTTGAAAATATCTATTAATATATGACCGAAATACAATTGCAAGTCATTATTCAACAGGGGTGATGGAAGAACTTACTCTGCTGAATTTGAAATAAAATCATATTGAACAATTGACTAATTCAGACATTTCAAAAATTGAAAGGGGATTTTCTATTTATTAGTGCGCATTAGCATTCTAGTGTATTTTCCTTAAAGAAGTAAAAGACTATGTGTTCCCCATACTTATCTAGAGAGTATCAAAGTTCCTTGATATGAAATGTTAGCCTTTTTGCTTTATAATAGGACCCACCTCTAGGATGTAAGAAGAGGGAAAATGTAGAAATTCAACTGTCCCACATTGTTAATGTTAAGTATATCCCAGTGGTTTCAGCCAGGGACAATTTTGTCCCCCAAAGGACTTTTGGCAATGTATGGAGACATTTTTGGCTGTCACAAATGGGAGGTAGGTGGTGCTAATGACATCACTGGGTAGAAGCCAGGGAAGTTGCCAAACATCCCACAATGCCCACGACGCTCCTGACAGCGGAGTTCAGCCAACCCAAAACTCAGCAGTGTGGAGGCTGAGAAAGCCTGGTCTACTCCCTTCACCCACAGTTCATATCAGTTCAGCTGTGTGTTGAATTTAGAAGGCATCAATCTGCAGCAAGTAGGACATTTAACTGTGGGTGCCCGGATATTTTATCTCTCTCCTTTTTGGTTAAGCTACCTAATTTCCTTGGGTGGAGGGAGAGGTCACTACTGAGGTTCCTCTTGTTTGTCTTCTCCCAGACACAAATCAGGGATCACGTCAGGCAGCTTGGTTCTGGGATTTTCAAGGGCACTGAGAAGGGCTTCAGGAGCTCCCTGGGGTCTCAGATATACTGTCCTATGCTGCACACTGGTCTAACAAAGGCGAGTGGGGGCCTGAACCACCTGCTACTGCATAAACCAGAGGACGGCTTCCCTTGGAAGGTTTATGTCATGGCGGTAGGCATGACAGGAAGAGTGGGATTTTGTGGGTGCTGTTGTTGTCATCATTTTTATCTGTTGTTGCTGGTCCTCTACGTATTGTAGTTCTGCTGCCAACCTGCTCTGTGATGCTGGAACACTGCTTATATTTCCTGCCCCTCGGCTCATCAATTGGGTATGTGGCACTCATGCTGCTCCACTGGGAGAGGAAAGGGGAGACTGAAAGCCAAGTTGTTTCAAGTGCTTCCCAGCGGGGGGAACATTTCTAAGTCCGTGGGGTAGGGACTGTGTCCTGTTTAGCCTCCAGCTCCGGAATCCCTAGGCTCTGTGCTTACCACAAAATAGATGCTTAGTAAACAAGCACTGGCAATAATCTGGAATCTATCTGGCAATATCTAATGACGCTGAACAGTGATCTAATGATTTCACTCCAAGGTACGTACCCCAAAGAAATGGTGCATATGTCCTGCAAAGAATAAGTACAAAATTCTTCGCAGCAGCTTTGTTAAAAATAGCAAAAACAAAAACAAAAACAAAAAACAAAAAAAACCCAAAGAGCTCACATGTCCATCAGTGGGAGAATGAATGAATAGTGTTCTTATAATGGAACGGCTGGAGCGGAAAAAAAAAAAAATTCAACTATTGCACATGAAACTCTCAGCAGAGTGCCTGGTAGTACTTAGTACTCAGGACCCAGTACTGAGGGCTGTTCAGTAATGACAATGATGGTGGCGGTAGCAATAATTATGGAGCATTCACCATCTGCCAGGCACTTATAGGGGATTTACACATACTAATTCCTTTCACTCTCAGAACAAGCCTCTGGAGAAGTTTCTATTTCTATAACCATTTTACAGAAGAGAAGACTGAGGCACAGAGAGGTTATGCAAAATTTTGTTGGGCTAATCTGAAATACAGATACATTCTGACCCTTTTCAAAAAGTACCATATACAAAGCAATACTGGGGAAATAAAAAAGCAACGGTTTGCCTTGTAGTTAGTCTGGACGTATCTTTTCTCCCTTGTGTTTCAGTGCTTTGTTCTAAGCCTTCCATCTTGCACCTTTCGGCCAATAGTATTTTTCAAGATCCAAAGCAGCACTTGCCGCTCTTCGGGCTATGGGCTATCATTTGAAATGCTCCCGTTAATGGAAACCTGATGGGGCATCTTGCCTTTGTTTGCTTCACCTTGCCCAGCCCCAGTGCCGCCTCCGGGCTCCCGGAAGGCAGTCTTTGTACGAAGACGGGAGGGTAAAGTTCCAAGGCGGGCCAGGGGGAGCTTGGGGAGCTCCGTGTCCCACCAGATAACGGAGGCCGCACCCTTCCGGGGGCCCAGAGCAGCAAGGGGGTGACAGAAAGGCTGCTCCTTGCACAAGGCAGTTCCAAGATCTCCACATGAATACAGTATTTCTGCCTTACGGTGGGTCGTGGAAATACCGTTTAGGCTGTTGTATGCTCTGCGGCACCCCAAGTAGTGATCTTATTTGCTCTTGTGGTGTGGAGGAAATTGGGGGGCGGGGGAGTCACGAGAATACTGAGCACGGAGGTCGGGTCTTAGCTGTTCACATCAAATGCTTCTGCACATTATTTTGGACTCACAAAAACATCTCCATTAGGAAAGGAAATAAATACAGGTGACAAAGAAGACTCACTCCTTCATCTACCCCCACCTTCCCGCCCTGTCATATTGGAGAAAGCTGCCATTGGTAATGACAAAGTCCTATACACGTGTACGTGCATGTGTGTGTGTGTGTGTGTGTGTGTGTGTGTGAGAGAGAGAGAGAGAGAGAGAGCGCGAGCGAGCATGGAGAGTTACAATCACATCCTTGCCACAAGTTTATTTATGGTTTGCTCAAGGTTTATTTCCCACCCCATCTCTGCATCCGCAATGAGAGGGTGCCGCGAGGGCAGAGACGGGACTATTAAAACTCCTCCTGTACAGTTCATCTCAGCTCTCACAGCAGCTGGTGCCTCCCCTGTGCGGAAAGCTGGCCCGGCGGCTGGCGGATGCCAAGTGGGGCGCCAGGGGTTCTGCCCAATGATGGATAGCGCCAGCCCTGCTTTCTTGGGGGGCTAAGCTGGACACTGGTTGAAAGTAGCTCCAAAATTCAGTGGGTTCGATGCTTTTAACTGGCGTTAACTGGCTGTGTTTGGGGGGATCTGGAAGAATAAACTGCCTAGAAATTTTTTTAAAGAATCAATTTGAGAGCAAAAGGTAGTAACTTAATTTTGGAATTCTCAGGGCATTGAGTAAAAAGTCCTTTTCTTAGGGAAAGCTCCTAGAGCTTTTAAAATTAAAAATATTTTATATAAGCATGAATTTTTTATTAATTGACTTTTAAAATTATATAAGTAGTGGTCCCTGTAGACCTTCTAAAATAGAGAAAAAAAGAAATTAAAGTACACTCAAACCAAAATTTGACATACAACTTTCCAGTTTTCCTGTATGTACACGTGTATGTTTCTATAATTATTTTTTAAATGGAATACTAACACACTTAGTGATTTATAACTTGCCCCTTTCTTCATTAAATGACATTGCTTGAATTGCTTTTCAGGTTAAGAAATAGATGCCGCATTATTATTTAATACAGCTGCCTAGTATTCCATTGTGTGATGTACTAGAATTAATTTAACCAGTCCCCTTTTATAGACATGTTTCTGAAACTGGTTGCTTCCAGTTTTCCACTGGTATAAATAAAACCATGACGAATAATCCTGTAGGCAAATCTTTGTTTCCCTGCATGTGTGTTCTCTTAGAAAAATTTGCTAGAATTGTCATTGATGGGGCAAGGGTATTTTTAAGGCTCTTATTACTGAATTGCTTCCAGAAAGGTAGTACTGGCCCACTCCTCTGCCAGGGATGTATGAGAGTACCCTACTCCCCAAACACAGTGGAGTTTGCTGAAACATTTTAAAAGCTTGTGATTAACCTCCCTTCTATTGTTTTTGTCTCATCCTATAATTTCCTCAGCTTCTCTCTGTTCTGTACCCACTGCTCTGGTATTTTCAGAAAACCAAGAGAGGATAGAACCCTGAGTAGAACCCATTAAAGGGACTGGTTTTGGAAAACTCTCAAGGAATTTCGGTTTCGTGCTGGAGAAAGACAACACAAAGAGAGCGCTACCCATTTATCCTGTGAGAGAGGGTGTTTACATTACATTTTATAACAGTCATAAATAAAAATGGCATTAATCTGCCAAGTTGTTGTTTTTAAAAGAGAAAAAGGGAGGAGGTGGTTGACCTACCAGAAAAAGCCCTGTGTCTGGCAGAGCTTTGCTATGAGTATGATTTTAAATAGCAGGGCAAAGGTGATGAAGCCCGTTCAACATCTCTGTCTCCATGGCAACAGCATCCCGACTCAGAGGCTGACACAGCGGCAGGGACCAAAATACACTCCTTGCGCACAATTACACTGCAAGTTAGGAGTTTCTTTTTATTCCTTGCAAATGAACAATTTAAAAATACAAGCAAGGACAGAAAAAGCGCAAGTCACGCACAGCTAGAAAAAAGTCTTTAAAATGACTAAAAGAAGAAAATGAACATCCAAAGGGCATGATGAAGTCTGCAGCCTACACTTACTATGTGCAGAGACTGAAAATCTTTCTTGTGTGAGAGTAGAAAAAATAACTATGCATGCATCTAAGTGCGTGCATTAACTTTTTTAAATGTCCTTTCCTTAATTTTTAATACAGGTCAACCTTGCTTTCAACATATCCACTTAGCTCAGGTTATGATTTAATCAATTAAAGCAGCCACCCAATTTATACAAGTGAAAGCCCTTCATCAGTAAACCAAACAAAACTTGAAAAAAAATCTGCATTAGCCTGGAGCTGGAGAGGCCCAAGTGGCCTCCTGTAAAGTCAGTGAAAACCTACAAGTGGTCACTAATGCATCCTTGAATCTTCTTGAGATATAAACCTTCCTGTTTATTGTTAAAAGGATGGGAAAATAAGTACAGAACTGTGATTATAAACTGGGGTTTCTTTCTGCGCTGGAGTCTCTCTGCTGAAGGGAACAGGCTCCAGAAACCTGGAGGGATGATATAACAAGCAAAGCTTCTTAACACTGAGTTCTTAGGGAAGGTACTTCAATAAATGTCAAGGAAATAAAAGAAGGAATGGGAACTAACAAGGGAACAGGAAAGAGGCACGTGATCGGTTCACTGTATGTATACTTCTATTGAATGTGCCAGGACCATCTAGTTCAGCCTGGGATAATTCTGCCTCCCAGGGTACACTTGGCAATGTCTGGAGACAATTTCATCTGCCACAACTTGGGAAGGAGGGGCTACTGGCATCGAGTTAGTGGACGCCAGGGCTGCGGCTCAACATCCTACCGTGCGCAGGACAGACATAATAACAAAGAATGATCGAGCACAAAATGTCAAAAGTGCCAGGGATGAGAAACTTTGATATAGTCTGATTGTTCATGTCCCTCCTTTTGGTTCAGAGGGTTCTGTGAGTAGATTACATGGTTTTAGGGTCTGTGCTCAGTATAAAGACAAAACTCTCCTTGAGTTATTAGTATTTTCTTCATTGTTTTTATTATCACATGATCTTCCCCTTGCTTTAAGCACAATATGTTCTATTTTATTTTAGGTGAATGCTCCTGAAAGTAAAAAACAATAAACAGAAAACGAGAGGTGAAGCATTAAAAATAAAAGCATGGGAGCCTTTCCTTCAAAGAGAGCATCTGCAAAGTGGCTGGTACAAAGGAATGCTCAAAAAACATGAGCTGTTTTATTTTTCCCTATGTTTTTTCTCACGAAAAAACCCACACATACAAAACAATGTATTGTGTGCTCACTGTTGAAATAATAATAAAGAAAGGTACTTAAACACGCATCGCCCAACACCTTTGTAATCCCTTTGTGTCTCCTCGCTGAGAATATTCTGTCCCTCACCTCAGAAAACCATTATTCTAGTTTTGTTCATCATTTCCCTGATAGAGGTAGAAATATAAAAAAACATAAATTATTTGGCTTCCCTTGTTCTTGAACTTCACACAAATGGGATCAAACCAAAATCATTTACTTCTGTGAACTTCTTACTTCACTCAGTATTATGCTTTGGAATGGTTCCTCCACATTTATGTGTCCAGCTGTAGTTTATCCATTTTTGCTATTGTACATTATTTCATGGTATGGTTGTATTATGATTTATCCATTCTACTGGTGCTGGACATTTGCTTTTTCAGTTGTTGCCTGTTATAAATAAGGATGCTGTGTGTATTGCTGTATACCTCTCCTGGCGCACATGCACAAGTGTTTCCATTGTTTATGGGTCATTTGTGTTTCCCTGGCTACGAAATACTTGTTAGTGTCTTTTGCGTCATTTTTATTAGGTTGACATATATTGTCTTTTTAAAAAGATTTATTTATTTATTTTAGAGGGGGGTGGGAAGGGGAGGGGGAGAGGGAAAGAGAAACCCTAAGCAGATGACACATTGAGCATGGAGCCCGATGTGGGGCTTGATCTCACGACCCAGAGATCAGGACCTGAGCTGAAACCAAGAGTTGGAGGATCAAGAGGAAAGTTGGAAAGAACAGAAATACATGGAGGCTTTTCATCCTACTAAAGAATGAATGGGTCAACCAGGAAATTAAAGAAGAATTTTAAAAGTTCATGGAAACAAATAAAAATGGAAACACAACTGTTCAAAATCCTTGGGGTGCAGCAAAGGTGGTCCTACGAAGAAAGTATATAACAATACAAGACTTTCTCAAGAAATAAGAAAAGTCTCAAGTATACAACCCAACCCTACACCTAAAGGAGCTGGAGAAAGAACAGCAAAGAAAACCTAAACCCAGCAGGAGAAGAGAGATAATAAAAATCAGAGCAGAAGTCAATGAAATAGAAAACAAAAATAAAACACAGTAGAACAAATCAATGAAACTAGAAGCTGGTTCTTTGAAAGAATTAGTAAGATTCATAAACCCCTGGCCAGACTTATCAAAAAGAAAAGAGAAAGAACCCAAATAAATAAAATCATGAATGAAAGAGGAAAGATCACAACCAACACCAAAGAAATATAAAAAATCATTAGAACGTATTATGAGCAACTATATGCCAGCAAATTTGACAATCTGGAAGAATTGGATGCATTTTTAGAGATATATAAACTACCAAAACTGAACCAGGAAGAAATAGAAAACCTTAACAGACCCATAACCAGTAAGGAGATTGAAGCAGTCATCAAAAATCTCCCCAAAAACAAGAGCCCAGAGCCAGATGACTACCCAGGGGAATTCTACCAATCATTTAAAGAAGAATTAATACCTATTCTCCTGAAACTGCTCTAAAAATATAGAAATGGAAGGAAAACTTCCAAACTCATTTTATGAGGCCAGCATTACCTTGGTCCCAAAACCAGACAAAGACCACAACAAAAAGGAGAATTCAGACCAACATCCTTGATGAACATGGATGCAAAACTTCTCACCAAAATACTACCCAACTGGATCCAACAGTACATTAAAAGGATTATTCAACATGACCAAGTGGTTTTATTCCTGGGCTGCAAGTTTGGTTCAATATTTGCAAAGCAGTGTTAATAATTAATTGATTAATTAAAAGTTAATAAAAAATAAAAGAAAGAACAAGAACTACATGGTCCTCTCAATAGATGCAGAAAACGCGTATGACAAAGTTCAGTATCCTTTCTTTTTTTATATATATTTTATTTATTATTTATTTGACAGAGAGAGAGAGAGAGAGAGAGATCACAAGTAGGCAGAGAAGAAGGCAGAGAGAGGGGGGAAGCAGGCTCCCCACTGAGCAGAGAGCCCCATGTGGGGCTCGATCCCAGGACCCTGAGATCATGACTCGAGCTGAAGGCAGAGGCCCAACCCACTGAGCCACCCAGGTGCCCCCAGCATCCTTTCTTGATCAAAAATCTTTACAGTGTAGGGATAGAGGGTACATACCTCAATATCATCAGCACCATCTATGAAACCCCACAGTGAATATCATTCCCAATGGGGGAAAACTGAGAGCTTTTCCACTAAAGTCAAGAACATGGCAGGGATGTCCACTATCATCACTGCTGTTCAATATAGTACTAGAAGTCCTAGTCTCAGCAATCAGACAACAAAAAGAAATAAAAGGCATCTGAATCAGCAAAGAAGTCAAGTTTTCACTCTCTGCAGATGATATTTCTACTTTATGTAGAAAAGCCAAAAGACCACTCCAAAACTGCTAGAACTAATACAGGAATTCAGTAAAGTGGCAGGATATAAAATCAATGCCCAGAAATCAGTTGCATTTCCATACAACAACAGCAAGATAGAAAAGAAAGAAATTAGTCAATCCCATTTACAATTGCACCCAAAACCATAAGATATCTAGGAATAAGCCTAACCAAAGAGGCAAATAATCTGTACTCAGAAAATTATAAAGTACTCATGAAAGAAATTGAGGAATACACAAAGAAATGGAAAAATGTTCCATGCTCATAGATTGGAAGAACAAATATTGTGAAAATGTCTATGCTACCTAAAGCAATCTACACATTTAATGCAATCCATATCAATATCCCATCCATTTTTTTTTCAAAGAAATGGAAGAAATAATCCTAAAATTTATACGGAACCAGAAAAGACCTTGAATAGCCAGAGGAATACTGAAAAAGAAAGCCAAAGTTGGTGGCATCACAATTCTGGACTTCAAGCTCTATTACAAAGCTGTCATCATCAAGACAGTATGGTACTGGCACATAAAACAGACACACAGATCAATGGAACAGAATAGAGAGCCCAGAAATGGACCCTCAACTCTATGGTCAACTAATCTTCAACAAAGCAGCAAAGAATGTCCAATGGAAAAAAGACAGTCTCTTCAACAAATGGTGTTGGGAAAATGGGGCAGCCACATGCAGAAGAATGAAACTGAACCATTCCCTCATGCCACACACAAAAATAGACTAAAAATGGATAAAAGAGCTCAAAGTGAGACAGGAATCCATCACAATTCTTGAGGAGAACACAGGCAACAACCTCTTCGACCTCAGTCACAGCAACATCTTCCTAGAAACATCACAAAGGCAAGGGAAGCAAGGGCAAAAATGAACTATTGGGACTCCATCAAGATCAAAAGCTTTTGCACAGCAAAGGAAACAGTCAACAAAACCAAAAGACAACTGACAGAATGGGAGAAGATATTTGCAAATGACATATCAGATAAAGGACTAGTGTCCAAAATTTATAAAGAACTTATCAAACTCAACAACCAAAGAACAAATAATCCAAACAGGAAATGGAGAGAAGACAGGAACAGACATTCTGGCAAAGAAGACATCCAAATAGCCAACCGACACATGAAAAAGTGCTCAATATTACTTGGCATCAGGGAAATAGAAATCAAAACCACAATGAGACACCAACTCACACCAGTCAGAATCACTAAAATTAACAAGTCAGGAAATGGTAGGTGTTGGTGAAGATGTGGAGAAAGGGGAATCCTCCTACACTGCTGGTGGGAATGCAAGCTGGCACAGCCACTTGGGAAAACAGGACGGAGGTTCCTCAAAAAGTTGAAAGTAGAGCTACCCTATGACCTAGCAATCGCACTACTGGGTATTTACCCTACTGATACAAACGTAGTGATTGGAAGGGGCACGTGCACCCCCATGTTTATAACAGCAATGTCCCCAGTAGCCAAACTATGGAAAGAGCCTAGATGTCTATCAACAGATGAATGGATAAAGAAGATGTGGTGTATATACATAATGGAATATTATGCAGCCATCAAAAACTGAAATCTTGCCATTTCCAACGACGTGGTTGGAACTAGAAGGTATTATGCTAAGTGAAATAAGTCGATCAGTCGAAAGACAATTATCATATGATCTCCCTGATATAAGGAATTTGAGAAACAAGACAGAGGATCACAGAGGAAAGGAGGGAAAAATGAAACAAGACAAAACGAGGGAGGGAGACAAACCATAAGAGACTCTTAAGCTCAGGAAACAAACTGAGGGCTGCTGGAGGGGAGGGGGCTGGGAAGGGTGGGGTGGATGAGTGATGAACACTGGGAGGGCATGTGCTGTGATGAGTGCTGTGTATTGTGTACACAGACCTGTACCCCTGAAACAAATAATACATTATATGTTAATTTTAAGAAAAGAATTGTTCTTTAGTTACCTGTATTACAAATATCCTCACTCAAGTTGTGGCTATTTTTTTTCACTCTCTTAATGAAGACTTTTTATGTAAAGGAGTCCTGAAGCTTAATATAATTAAATTAAATTAAATATAATTAAATATAATAACATAATTAAATATAATTAAATTTAATATAATTGAATCTTTAAAGTTTGAACTTTTTCTGTCTTATTTTTCATTTTTTTAGAAGATTTTTTTAAATGTATTTGACAGAGAGATAGTGAGAGAGAGACCACAAGTAGGGGAGTGGGAGAGAGAGAAGCAGGCTTCCCATGTAGCAGGGAACCCGATGCAGGGCTCAATCCCAGGACCCTGAGATCATGACCCAAGCAGAAGGCAGATGCCTAACAACTGAGCCACTCAGGTGCCCCTGAACTTTTTCTGTCTTAAGAATTCATTACCTACCCAGAGTTGTCACATGAATACTTCCTTATGCTTTCTTTCAAAAGTTTTTAGGTTTTGTTTTTCACATTTAAGTTCTTAAACCATCTGGATTGGATATATGTGTATAATAAGGTAGTAGTTCATTTTGCATGGTATATGGTGAGGTAGGGATTTATTTTCATTCTTTTCGCTTAGGGATAGCCAAGTTTCCTAGTACTATATATTAAATAGTTCTTTTTTTTTCCCTTCCCAGTTGTAATTAAAACTGCCATATATCAGGTTTTCATATATATATATGTGTGTGTGTGTGTGTGTCTGTGTGTCTGTGTCTGGGGTGTCTTTTCTATTCCATTGTCTAGTGCTTATAAGGAATACACTGTCTTTACTACACTTATATTTGGAGAGTCAAATTCCATCACCTACTTTCTCTTTTTTGGGAGCATCTTGGTTACCCTTGGGTATTACTCTTTATATATATTTTAGAAACAGCATGCCAAGATTAAGGTTGTTGGGGTTATTGAATTTACACATCAATTTGAAGAAAGTGAACTATTTAGAGTATTGAATTCCCCCATCTATGAACATAGTGTGTTTAGATCTTCTTGAACATCTTTCAATAAAATTTTAAAGTTTATTCCATGGAATTCTTGTACATTTTTGTTAGATTCCTACATAACTTATGTACTCTTGTTAGCATTTTAATTGATATCTTTCTAAAAATGCCTTCCTGGGGGGGGGGGTGCCTGGGTGGCTCAGTCAGTGAAGCGTCTACCTTCTGCTTGGGTCATGATCCCAGGGTCCTGGGATCGAGACCTGCATGGGGCTCCCTGCTCAGCGGGGAGCCTGCTTCTCCTTCTACCTCAGCCCCTTTCTCCCACTGCTTGTGTTCTCTCTCTTTTTCTCTCTTTCTTGCTCTCTCACTCTCAAATAAATAAATAAATAAATAAAACATTTTAAAAAATTTCTTCCTGATGTGCAAAAATGCTACTGTAGCAGGGGAGGATGGCAGAATGATAGCTGGCCAGGTTTTATATATTAATATTAATATTAACAATAACATTAATATTAATCTGGCTCCAGACCCAAAAGTGATCCACGGAGAAGCACGTGTGAAATGATCTTCAGGAGAGCTGTATGACTCCTCCTCTGACGTTCAACAGGATTCCTTTTTTTTTTTAAGATTTTATTTATTTATTTGACAGAGAGAGAGAGATCACAAGCAGGCAGAGAAGCAAGCAGAGAGAGGGGAACAGGCTTCCTGCTGAGCAGAAAGGTCTTACCCTGTAATTTTTGCTTTGGATTTTGATTCCTCTTCATGACTTAATGACAAAAAGGATGTGGTTTTTATCAATGGTCCCCCAAATAATCTCTAGTTAACGCAGGGAGTACAGTTCTTTCCATTCATACTTGAGCTCAGTAGTTGCTTCCCTAACTGCAAAGGCAATCACATTAGTTAAGGAGCACTTGAGAGCAGCTCCAAGGTCAAGGTATGTGTGTTACAACTCACGTAAAGAGTGCTATGTGGGGCTGTTCAACACAAATGTAACAACGTATTTTTGTGAATGAGACTTGGCATGTCAAATGCATCCTCTAGAAAAATAATTAGTGCAATAGTCTTGAGATTTGTTTTCTAAAGTTGATACTGTAGGTTATTTTGGGGAATAGCTTGATGGTTAGGACCTTTTTTCTCAAATAAGTCCTTTTTAAACCAGAAATTTGGAGAGGAAAAAAAGAAAAGATATATGCACCCTTACGTTTATTAAAGCATTATTTACAATAGCCAAATTACAAAAGCAGCCTAAGTGTCCATCAGCAGATGGACAAAGAAGATGTGAAAGATATATATATATTTTTACACATATATACATACATACATACATACAAAGAAATATCACTCAGCCATAAAAAGAATGAAATTTTGCAACAGCATGGATGGATGGATCTAGAGGATATAATGCTAAGTAAAATAAGTCAGAGAAAGACAAATACCATATGATTTCACTCATATGTGGAATTTAAGAAACAAAACAAAAAAAAGTAAAAAAGGGACAAACCAAAAAAGACTCTTCACTAGAGAATAAACCGACAGTTATCAGAGGGGAGGTGTGGGGTTGGGGGTGGGTGAAACATGTGACAGGGATTAAAGAGTGCACTTGTTACGATGAGCACTGAGTGATGTATAGATCTGTTGAGTCATTATACTGTATACCTGAAAACAATATGATACTGTATGTTAACTATACTGGAACTAAAATAAAACATGTACTTTCTGAAAAATAAGAATTAAAAATGCGGGTGCCTGGCTGGCTCAGTTGGTAGAGCATGTGATTCCTGATCTCGGGTTCATGAGTTAGAACCCCACATGTGGCATATGGTTTACTTACTTATTTAATTAAATATAAATGCAGATGACTTTAGTGTTTTGATGGAAACTCCAAAATTCATAATTGTACTCAAGAAAAAAATTGGCTAGATTTTTATTTAAATTTCTAGGAATGCATTTGAAGCATTAAGTGAAACAAAACTATAATTAAATTATAATCACTTTTTAAATATAATTTCTATATTTCTACTCCAGAGCTAATTTAGACCCTTTTCATTCATTGATATGAAAAATCAAAATGTATATTTAAGACTAGACATTCTTGGGGTGCCTGAATGGCTTAGTCATTAAACATCAGCCTTCATCTCAGGGAATGATCCCAGGGTTCTGGGATTGAGCCCTGCATCAGGCTCCCTGCTTGGCTGGAAGCCTGCTTCTCCCTCTCTCACTCCCCCTGCGTGTGCTCTCTCTCTCGCTGTATCTCTATCAAGTAAATAAATAAAATCTTTTAAAAAAATGACTGGACATTCTTCTCCTTATTTCTTCATATATGTCCAAAGTTCAAAATTTCTGTTTGTTGCTTTCATATTTACTCTACTCTAACAAAATCCCTTACCAAAGCGGGTAGCTAAAATCATTAATGGTTGTTCTTGACATTATATCCAGAAGAAAAACTTTTTCTTACTACTTCATTTTCCCAGTTTTCATTGGCTGTTAACATTTCCAGTATTTCATCATGGACATAATGGACATTCTCTGTCAATTCTACTTTACTATGGGTTACTGCTCATTCTTTTTTTTTTTTTTTTTTGGACTTTATTTATTTATTTGAGAGAGAGGATACCAGCAGGGAGAAGGAGAAGAGGCAGAGGGAGAAGCAGACTCCCCACTGAGCAAGGAGCGAGATGCAAGACTCAATCCCAGGACCCTGCGATCATGACCTGAGCTGAAGGCAGGTGCTTAACTGACTGAGCCACCCAGGCACCTTGCTACTGTTTTTCTTGATAAACGTAAGAAACCATATCAGGAAAATCCTTATGTATAAATCACAACAATGGAAAGGTGAGGTTTAAATTAACCAGCTGACTTCCTTAGTTCTTAACACATTTTAACATGTACAGAAAAATTTAAGAAATATGGGTACCCTGCATACCCTGCACATGCACCCTCATAAGTCCTTAGTGACTGATTTCAACTGACTGATGTCTTTTATGATATATGTATATCATAAAAGACTGATATCTTTTATTATATATATATATATATATATATATATATCCCCTAAATGAAGGAATACTGATCTTCAAGCAATACTCTTGAGAAATGTTTCTATATTTATTTCAAGGTGGAATCATAATGAAAAGATGTCTTTGTTAGAATCCTGGCCCACTCCAGGTGAGGTTGGGGCATACTCAGCTCCAGGATGGGTTTCTAAAGAGGCTGGTGCAGGGAGGCTGTGTTGGAGTTGAAATTTTTCACCCAGAGGAACTAAAGACACCAAGATGAGGAAAGCTAAAAACCATAATGGAGTGCTGAGGTCCAAGAAGCGAGAAGGAAAACCAGAAGGTCATTAAAACCAAAGGGGCCCAACTTGGGTCTCAGAACCAGAGAACAAGGCCAGAGGTCCAGGCCTGGAGGAGCAAGAGCCCAGGTGTCTGTGAGATAAAATAGGAACATGCAAACCTCAAGCCAAGCTCTTTATCACGGCTGCTAAAGAGGTCAGGGTTCTTATTGGCTAAATATTCCAAGGCATCCAGCAAGCTGAGAACCAGCCTGTGGGTTAGAATTCTGAACACAGAAAGGGGCTGGCCCCTCATGCTGCTGGGTCTCAGGCTCCCCCATCCTCTATCATTTACCTTTCTCTGACCTTGCCCCTTGTGCCCTAGCAAGGACTCCCGACCAGACTCAGCCCCTGGCTTCCTTAGTCTGATGGACTGAGGTGCTGTGGATTCTTTCTCCTGTCCATATGGTTTCCTTAGACATATTCCTTACCCCCCCATAAGGAATTCCCCCAAAATAGTTAAGGGAACTATGCATACTATAAGGGAACTAAGGTGCTATAACAAGGAGACCCTCCAAATTCAGTGGCTTAAAAAAAATCAAAGAAGTTTCTTTTCCTCTCAGTATTAGTCCAGAGTAAAGGGTTCTAGATTCATGGGCAGCTCTGCCTCCTTGAGTCATTCAGGGACTCAGATTTTTCCACCCTGTAGCTCTCCAAACCCCTAGGGTAAGGGTTCTTTAACCCATGGATAGAATTCAGAAGGTTCATGAACTAGAATGGGGGGGAAATCACCATTACTTTAACTAAGCTGGTATTAATTTTCTACTGCTGCTGGAACAAATTATCACAAACGTAGTGGCTTGAAACAACAAATCTATCCTCTTGCAGTTTAGGAAGTTAAAAATCCTACATCAGTTCCACTGGGCTAAAGTCCAGGTGTCAGCTGGGCTGTGTTTTCTTCTGGAAGCTCTAGAGGAAGGTCATTTCCCTGCCTTTTCCTGTATCTAGAGGCCACCTGCATCCCTTGCCCTGTGGCTCCTTCTCCCGTTTCAAAGTCTGCAGCACAGCCCCCAACACCACACTGTCTTCTCCTCTTCTGTTGTTGGGTCACCTCCTACCGCCCTCTTGTAAGGACACTTGTAACTACATTTAGGGCTCATCTGAACAACCCAGGATGATCTCACCATGTCAATACCCTAACTCAATCACATCTGCTGTGAAATCCCTTTTACCATGTAGGGCTACGGTTATAGGCACTGAAGACTAGAGAACATGGATATCCTGGGCCACTACTGAGTCCACCCTAAATCTCTAATTGAAACTTAACTTCCTTTACATTATGAATGTACACAACAAACCACAGTAGTATCAGCAGTACCTGGAACTCTGTTGCCAGTAGAGACCACACGTACTTTTCGCATTTTGATAAAGTTATTGCAGAGATCTTGAATTTATGGAGGTCATTGGACCCACTATGAGATCTTGTTAGCATTACTTACAATGTGTATATAGTACTATTTCACATATCTGGTTTTGTAAAGAATATTTTATAATACAAATGGCTTTTCAATCCTATGTAATTTTACTTCATACATTTAGAACTTGAATCTGAGGGGCGCCTGGGTGGCTCAGTGGGTTAAGCCTCTGCCTTCGGCTCAGATCATGATCTCAGGGTCCTGGGATCGAGCCCGGCATCAGGCTCTCTGCTCAGCAGGGAGCCTGCTTTCCTCTCACTCTCTCTGCCTGCCTCTCTGCCTACTTGTGATCTTTCTCTCTCTCAAATAAATGAATAAAATCTTTTAAAAAAAACCTTGACTCTGAGGGGCGCCTGGGTGGCTTATCCGTTAAGCGTCCCACTCTTGATCTCAGCTCAATCTTCATCTCGGGGTCATGAGTTCAAGCCCTGCATTGGGCTCCACACTGGGCATGCAGCCTACTCAAAATATAAAAGAAAAGAAAAAGGAGAAAGAAAACTTAAATCTAAAACATTGTTTAGCATCAAATTGGCAAAAAGCTTCTGCCGTAAAGCACTGCCGCCATCTGCATGGTTGAGGCTTTGTCTGGTTCTAGCCTGAAGGAGGAGGAAGAGAGCATAGGAGAGGCATCTTTACTGTCTTTGGGCCCAGTCACAGGAGGGACACACATCATTTCTACTCACTCTACTCTCAGGAACATGAGCCTGCCTCAGAATCCTCTGAAGGGCTTGTTAAAACATGGGCTGTGGGCCCCACCACCAGAGTTTCTGTTTCACTAGGCGGGGGGTGGGGCCCGAGAATTTGCATTTCTTTTTATTTTTTAAAGTTTTTTAAAGATTTTATTTATTTATTTGACAGACAGAGATCACAAGTAGACAGAGAGGCAGACAGAGAGAGGGGAAGCAGGCTTCCCGCTGAGCAGAGAGCCCCAGATGGGGCTCGATCCCAGGACCCTGAGATCATGACCTGAGGCTTACCCCACTGAGCCACCCAGGCGCCCCAGAATTTGCGTTTCTTGCACGCTCTCAGATGATGATGATGCTCTGAGAACCACTAGTCTAGAGCACAGTGACGCGGCCACGAAAAACCACAAGGGATGCTAGGTAATGTATAGCCAGGCAGGCATGTTTTGTGGCTGAACAGAGAGACTCAAATGGAACAACACGGGTAGGGATTCAATGTGTGTGTCTGGCAACAACTGTTTTACTGTGGAAATGGGGGAGGAATGGGGTGCCTGGGTGGCTCAGCTGGTTAAGCATCTGCCTTCCTCAGATCATGATCCCAGGGTCCTGGGATCGAGCCCCGCATCGGGCTCTCTGCTCAGCGGGGAGCCTGCTTCCTCCTCTCTCTGCCTGCTTCTCTGCCTACTTGTGATCTCTGTCTGTCAAATAAATAAAAAATCTTTTTTAAAAAAGGGTGGGAGGATTGATATTGATGATCAGCTATTAGCCTCCGCTGCCTCCGCTGCCTCCGCTACAATCCCCTTCTAGAGTTTGATCTCTGGCCCTGAGCTGAATCCCCCATGAGCTACGTAGAAATCTTTCCCAGACACAGACGCCCCAGGTGAGGGAAGAGGTGACCAAGTAAAGGGAAAGTTGTCCTTGTCCCGTTCTGAGAACTCTGTATGGCTGGGAATATCCAGGAACATCTCCCTTGAGGCTTCCTGGGTGCACACGTACTCTCTGTGCTGTGGTCCCCAAAATGGTGTGAAAACACAGCTCTGGATGCCAGATTCAGTTATTCTCATTGAGCGCCATGCCTGCATAGCTCCAGAGGGAACCTAGAGCCCCACACTGCTGTCCTGAACATGGGAAACCTCAGGAATGAGCTAGTACAACAAAACAGTACAGGTGAATGGTTGTAGGCCACCAAGAAGACAGTCTAACATAACCATGTTGGTTAATGTCACAGTGGAGGGGATGCCACCATCCCCAAGTAAAGAGCTAACCCGAAGCTCTTCTTCACCGTAAGAAGAAGGTGACTTTTGATAGGCTCTATAATCAAATTGGAGCTTCTCTTCAACAGCCCATGCAATGTCCAGGCCACATGGGATGCAGCCTGATCATCTGTCTTTAGTCGCTGTGCTGAGTGGCTTGGTACCGTAAACAGGTTTCCAGGGACATCAACGGGCAAGGATTACAATGGGAATTTGAGATACTTAAAAACCCCCTTCGCCTTTGCATTGCCGTTTGTCAAATGAAGATTGCATCGTCCATCCTGGACAAGAAACAGTTTGGCAGATCACAAGAGGCATGGCTTCTGGGGTCAAACTACCTGCGTTCGCACGCTTGAAACCTGGGAGAATGGCTGCATCTCCTGGACAAGGAGGCCTTAGTTTCTTCATCCATCAAGTGGGGATGCTTATACCAGCCTTACAGCATATAGGCGGAGGCTTAAATTTCACTGGTGAAAAGGTCTAGCCCAGTGCCCAACCCGCTGTAGACACTCAACAAATTGCTGGTGCCTTGCCCAGTGCCCCCCACCCCCACCCCCCCGCCACCCTCCTGCTCCTGTAAATGCCTTGCTTGGTGAGAATGTGGGTAGACCAGGAATAAGAAACTACTGGAATCTGCAGCAAAATAAAAGATGTATTTAGAGCCGCAAGGGGTTGGCTATGACAAGAATAGTCTGCGTATGGGAATTAAGCCTCAAAAGATGGGAAAAAAAGAGAGAACTCGGGCTGTATTTTAAAAAAGACATGCTTACTAAGGAGGAAAAATACATTTTTCTTCACCCCCGCCCCGCCATGCAGGTTCTTTTTCTCAAGGACTTCCAGAAGGAGGGGAAAGCTGAGGTTCTTCGAAGTAAAGGCTGGAGTTCTTAGTGCTCCTTTTCTCAAACCAGTTCCCATAGCTGGGCGTTGTTAGAGAAACTTCATGGACTGTAATTGTGATTTCAAGAATCACTGTACCAAGAGCCCTTAAACCACTAATGGAGAGAAATTTGGGTCTTTTCGTACATCCTGCTATTTCCTTTCAGATCATTAAAGTTTTCCTTATAGGAATGGCAAGCTGTTATTTTGATTCCCGGTGCAATGGCTCTGGACCAAGGGCGAGAAAGCATTCCTCTGTTTGCGGCCCAGCTAGAAATACCCAGTCGTACGAGAAAGACATTTTCCCCCAATAACCTCCTTCAGCCGCCTATGCTGGACCTGATTAATTCAGGAGGGCAGCGTCCAGGAAAATGCTTTTCATTCCAGTTAAGCTCTTTCTGGCTCTGTCTCTTCTCCTTCCTCGATTCAAGGAGTCTGAAGATGCACTTTCTAAAACATCCTAGCCTCTTACACAGGACGGGAACAATCAGTCCCACAAAAGGAAGACAGAAATGATTCCCTCTGGATAGCTTTGGACTCAAGGGATTTCTATTTCTGTCTTTCAGTGTCTTCAGAAGGTGAAGACAATTCTGATTTTTATGGCGTTGGAAACACTTAGGGCAGACAACCATCTGGGGTGGGAAATGGAATAATGAGGACAACGACAATGGCCAAGAAACATGTCTGGGGCAAGACCACTGTGGGTCTATATATCTCTCCTCATCTCCCCCGTCGGCACCCCATTTGAGTGATAACACGCCCTCGGTGCTGAGCAAAGCAGGTTGATTTCATCCATTCCGCTCTCCGTGTTCTTCTTATGAGGAGAGCAAGACTGTAAAATGATGGAGAGGATAGTAAATTTTGGTTATTTATTGGCAGGACTTTCTATGCCCTTTGCTAAAAGCTCTCAGTGGGAGAAGCAGCAGCAAGGAGGAAAGTATTTCTTTAGCATAGTTGTCATTTTTCAGTGAATGGAATGTAGTTACAAAGGTCATAAATGCTGCCTGTACGTAGTCACAGAGTAGTATCACCGTGAGGGCCAATATTTCATACTGAAGTTAAAATCAATTAATTCATTAAAATTTCCTGGTTTTGGTGAAGCGGCTAAAACGGGGCTACCCCCCATTCAGGGGTATCGTAATGTAGTATCCGCAATCCTCAGGGCTCGTTTCAAAATTAAGCACCCTGAGGATGTCAAGAGGTAGCACGTGCTTCCCAAATTATTGAAAACTGGTTTCATATCTGGCTGTAAAAATACAAATCGACTTCTTGCACTGTGTGTCGGCTCAGAAAGCAGCTGCTTATGATATAAAAAATACCACGGCTGGCTGGTTTACAGCATCCAGTAGAAATACAGGGGTATTTTATTCATCTGAAGAAAACCATGAATTGGAACAAGACAAGTTAGAAGAAAAAGCAGGAGTTCAGATTTTAGTGAGTGTCACAAAACACATCCCAGATAGAGAATTTGAGCTCTGGGCTGCTTCTCTGGCAACATGTGGGATCCCTCAAGGCTACCATCGCCCCGAAAGAATTCATCTTCTCCAACAGATATTGGGGCTGGTGGGAGAAAGGAGGCACTGCTGTTGTCTACAGAATTAAAATCAGGGAAATCTGTCTACAAGCCTATTACTGAAAGGCACTGAGGTATTATCTAGTAGAAACACCCTTCGTGTGCGTAAGTACCAAGTCGAAATTCCCCAAACGAGGGGTACTGCCAATACCAGTGTCAGAAAAGTCCCTTATCTTATAAGGTGAGCCATTTCATTTCAGGACATTAGACTATTTGTATACGAGGCTACCATTTAATTCCCTGTAACTTTACTGCATTGGCTGTAGCCCCGTTTCCTCCAGCTCCACATAATTAATGAGCTATCTGTACACTGCCTCATTCCACGGGGGATTTGAGGCAGCTTATGACAAATAAAATGCACATGGCATAGACAAAAAAATAAAGAGGTGGGAGAACCCAGTAGAGAGATGAGAGTTGGAAAATCATACACCCCGGAGACAGATTCAAACCAGAACTGCTTTTTAGTGGGTCTTTTAGAGTTGTTAGAGGCAGCCTCCAAAGTGACTCTGTACTTCCTAACAATCAAAGGGAAGAGCCACTGGGATACAGTTTCCACAAGAGCAGGGATACGTGTGTGTTCTGTTCCCTGCTCTGCCCCAAACCTGCTGGTGCTTGGAGCCTAACAGGTG
Source organism: Neogale vison (assembly GCF_020171115.1). Classification (NCBI taxonomy): domain Eukaryota; kingdom Metazoa; phylum Chordata; class Mammalia; order Carnivora; family Mustelidae; genus Neogale; species Neogale vison. Next base: position 117,766,340 of record NC_058105.1, on the reverse strand, counting down.
CTCAGTCGTTCTATGTTGGATAATGCTGAGTGAGAGAGGAAAGCACGTTCAACTACGAGATTCGGAGCGCTGGTAAGATCAAAAAGAAGGAAGTGTTCAGAAGAAGCAATTCCCAGAAATAAAACTTAAGAAAAAGTTCCTCTGAGCCCTCAAACAGGACAGAATTTTACAGTGGATGACGTCCTTGACAATTTCCCTGCAGTGGGTCAAAGTATGAATTTCCTCTGCTGTTTTCTGTAATGATACTCAGTGTGGGCAGAGAGGAGAAGGTCCGCGTGCTATACAGTAAAAAGGATTTTGCCAAGAGGGCAGACAATGCAATGCAAGGAAGCCTAAAAAGTGTCAGCTCAAAGCTTTTCAGAGGTCCATTTGTACACCCCCAAGGGTTTTGCTTTCTGTGTGAGACAGAGATTCAATATCCACTCCGCAAACCCTATCATTGTGGGTGCACGAATTTACTAGAAGACGGGGATGGGGGAAAAGAAGGCACGGAAAGGCCTTTAAACCCTTCTTACCCAAAGCGCCTATGAACCAGCAGCTCTGGGGGCACCTTGCGGGCTTGTTGGGAATTCAGAATTTCAGCCTCCAACCCGGGACTCCTCCGCTGGAATTTGCATATTAACAAGGTTCCCAGGTTCATACATAGAAGAGTTTGAGAAGTGCCTCTTTAAATGGATTATTGTTATAGTCAGAGAGATACAGATCCTTTATGAAGTAAAATGTAAAATTTGCATAACTTTTAAAGACAACAGGAGAAACTTCAAAGGAGTTTCTCACCAGTGACTGGCAGCCCAGGCTACACCACTGGGGGGTTGGGTGGATGGGGTGAGGTGGGTGGTGGGGGGGTGGGAGGGTGTTGGCGCTGAGGGACTGTTCTGTCCTTAGAGGAAAATGGGACTGCTGGCCAAGCATGGCTCTCATTTTGTTGCAAAGGAAAATCTAAACTCCTCAACTAGTTAAAGATAGCTCCAAAATCCTCATCTCTATGCCCTTGAAGTTTTTTTCTTTTTGATCGAATGCAACAACCTGTCTTAACTCATTCTTCATATCATAGGGTTAATGACAGCGGTGGCCTGACAAACCTACTCTCCAGAAAATAAAAAGTCCTGATTTCTAGCATTTGCCAATTACCATGGTGTAAATACTCCCACCACGGCCCATTTCCAGCTACCAAGGGTTTAATCAGCAGCCCCCAAATTCCTGACTATTTAGCAATTTCTAGAAGGGAGTACCACCAGCCAGCTCCAGAATACCATTAGTTCCAGACCCTTTTCGGCCCTGCTGCCCATCTCAGATCCTTTGTAATTTGTCAGCCTGCCATGATCTGAGTGCAGTAATACAGACAGAGTCTGGCAGGTACCAAGTGCAATGGAATTAGCCTTCCCATTATACTATAATTAATGTAGTCCAAGATCACATTCAATACTTGGCAGCCATGTATACTTCTGGCTCGTGAAGAGTTTATAATAAAGGTCTTAAGATTCCCCCGCCCCGCCCCGCCCCACCACTACACTAATGTTAGCCCACGTCCCTGTCATACAGTTTTTGTATAGTTTAATTTTTAAAAAGCACAGTATTTACATGCATTCTTACTGTCTTTTATTTTGTTCATTTTAGCCCTTCATTCTAACTTGTAGAGAACCCTCTGACTTCTGGGTCTGTCACTGATCATGGGATTTATTTGTTTCTATTCTGCATCTTCTACGTATTTGCTGGGCTTTCCTTATAAGTGTTTATTAGAGTGTTTAAAAAAAGAGAAAAGGCTAGGGTTAAGAGCATAGGGGCCAAGGGAGAGATGCCCCAAAATGTGCCTCTTGCTCCTTTCATCCGCATCGGGCTCCACTCTGGGTACGGAGCCTACTCTTTTCTTCACTTTTCATCTTCAGTGTTTCTAAATAAGCTGTTTAATAATACACATGCAGATTATTTAAGCTGAAAACAATCAAGGCCCAAAAGACTCAGGAAGAAATTTTGACCTTCCCCCTAAGGGCCTAAAAGAATTTAGATAAAGGATCTGCTCCAGGAAGAGAACTATCACCACCGATCACTACATTATAATATAAATTAGGAGTGGTAAACAGGGAGGAGTTTAGCAAAGTTTGTTTGTTTAAATTCCTCTCTATGTCCTGTTGTTTGTAAATGGCCCAGCAAATATTTGTTTGTCAAATATTTACTTTACTCTTTTTCAGCTTTCTCTGAATTGCTTTCCCTGCCTTTGAAGTCCCAGGCCCCTAACCCCTTCTTCTGAGTTCAGAATGACATACAGACCTCATTGTGCCTGAATTCTCATGAATTAGGTAAGTATGTAATCAAATTTTATTTTCTCCTGTTAATCTGCCTCATGTCAATTTAGTTCTTCAAGAAGCTTGAAGAATCTTGAAGGACAGAGAAAAAAATTTTCCTCCTCAACAAGAGGAAGACCTTTATAACAGTTTTGGAGATCTAGCTCAAAATTGACATTCAAGACCAGACATGAATTTACATATCTATTCTATCATCCAGACCACACTCTTAGCTTCTCATCCACAAAATTATCATGGCAGTCCTGTTAAATGGCTTGCTGAGATTCAGATATACTATATCTAAGGGATTCTTCTTGAGGGCAGTTTTAATGACACTATCCAAAAAGGGGAAAGGATGACTGAGTTTGGATTTGGAAGGACTTCTTAATAATCATCACTTTTCATCTGAAGTGCTCCTAAATAAGCTATTTAATAATACACATAATTTTTCCAAGGACTCAAATGGTATTTCACTCATAACTGGAAGGTTTCACCGACACAGAAAACCAAGCAAACTGGGAGGGGAGGGGCTTGATCTTGGAATTAGACTCAGTTGCTGGTTTGGATGGGCAACTGGGGGCAATTTGAGTGATGGGAAGAAGTTCTGACCAATCCATGGAACGTGGTGGATGGGGAGTATAATTCTTCGCAGTGCTTTGGTAAAAGCAATTGGTGTCACACGGAGGTCTCTCAAGAGATAATACAGAACAGAAGTGACAGTTAAGTATTACCAAGGAGAAGGTTCTGTACAATGACCTGAGGAGACTGGTATCAGGATCTCCTGTCCACAAGTTGCAAACAGGTCCAAGAACAGATTCCAATATCTGAATTAGGGATGGGTGGTGTAAAGAAGGGCCCAGGGCCCAGAACTGAAGGACAAGGCCAAGGTCGGAGTGGGGATGATAATCCATAAAATAGGATGATGTACTAAAGCACTGAACTAGGTCCAAAGCAATGAACTAGTATGACCTCTCTCACCAAAGTCACCTCTTGCCCCAGAGCCTGGTGTGGGCTGAACTTTCAAGGGGATATCAGATGAGTCCCAACTATGGGGAAAGGGAGGATGAAAAGGCAGAGAGCTAGACAAATACTGCAATTTCCATTTTTGTAAAAGTAGGCTCCATACCCAGAGTGGAGTCCAATGCAGGACTCGTACTTATGACCCTGAGATCAAGACCTCAGCTGAGATCAAGAGTCAGTCTCTTAACCAACTGAGCCACCCAAGTGCCCCTGAAATATTTTATTTGTGGGAAGCCTAGTATAATACCAATTCAAATAATTAGACTCCAGAGTCAGACTCCCTAGCTCAAATCCTAGATCTGCCATCAGCTAGCAATGTTTCTTGTTGGGCAGATTACTTAACTTCTCTGTCTCTGCTTCCTCATCTGAAAAGTGAAGACAGTATTAATACTTATCTCATAAGGCTGCTGTGAGGAATTGGTGAATCGAATGAAAGCACTCAGAACCTGAACCTGGTACCTAGTAGGTACTATAGACACATCTGCTACTAGTAGCATTTATTTGCCTTTTCTAGTTGGAAAATCTGGATATGTGCCAATCTCTAGCATTTCTTCCTTTCTCCATCATTTTCCTGGTAACTACCAGCTGCTCTGTTGCATGTTCTTTTAATGACCCCAGATATAATTTGCCCAGGATTAGAGATTTTTAACTTGTTTAAAGCAGACAGGGGCTATTAAAATATTATTTAATATCTCTTTACTCCCTTTTTTCTGTGCTTTTAGTGGTTTAAGAACACTTCCTTTTTTTAATGGAATGTAGTTGACTTACAATAGTGTATTAGTTTCAAGTTCATCTTCACTCCCTTGTTAACCAGGTAAGGGCCCCCATGACATCACTGTTGAAGTCTCACAGAAGAATCTGTTTTTTCTCTCATTCTGTTGTAAGATGATGATGATGATGATTCTTCTTCTTCTTTAAGATTTTCTTTATTTGTTTGAGAGAGAAAGAGATAGCGAGGCGAGAGAGAACACAAGCATGGAGGAGAGGAAGAAGCAGGTTCCCTGTGAGTAGGGAGCCCGATGTGGGGTTTAATCCCAGGACCTTGAGATCATGACCTGAGCCAAAGGCAGACACTTAACTGACTGAGCCTCCCAGGTGCCCTGAAGATTAATTTTCTTGAAGAAAACTACAGAGGCAAAATAAATTTGAGATTTCAGAGAGGTAGTCAGTAAGATTTCAGGCCAAAATAACCTCTTGAAGTAGCAGAAAGTGGCCTTGAGAGGCAGTTAGAAGATCTGGCTTTGAGTCTTGCTTTCTGAATGAACAATGTGAGTGTGGCAAATAATGTGCCCTCTCTGCCTCTCTGGCTCCTGAGTCCTCATTTGTGTGGGTGAGAGAAAGAGATATAGATATATATACATATATATAGAGAGAGATAGAGAGAGTATTGGATGAGATAGCCTCTGTGCCTGCTGTGTCCACTATGGTAGTCACTCACCAGCTGTGGCTACTGAAAGCTTGAAATGCGGCAAGTCCGAATTGAGATATGCGGGATGTATACAACATATTCTGCATTTTGAAGACTTATGGCAAAAATATTATAAAATATCTCACTAATGTTTCTATCTTTACACATTGAAAGGTGAATACCATGGATATATCATGTTAAATCTGTTATTATAATTATATTCACCTGGTTTTTGGTTTTTTGATGTGGATACTGGAAAAATTTTTTTATTTATGCATATAGCTCACATTAGACTTCCTTTGGGCAGCACTGCTCTATAATATTCTGTTTATCGTGCATTGGTGGTGTTTTCCAAAGTCGAGGATGACAATCAATAAGATTAGGTATGAATAGCACGATTTCTAGTTCATTCTTGGCTGATTCCCCTTCTTCTCCCTAGCACCAGCTGGTGAGAATGGCCCTGAAATTTCCTGAAGGTGAATTATTAAACACAGTGTATGTAGAAAAATCACCACATCTTTTTCACTGAACAGAAATGTCAGCTGTTCATTACTATAACTCATTCCTGCCCCAACTTTCAAAAGAATGTAGCAAAGGTATTTATAACTTAACTTCTCAGTAAGGAATTATTCAAATTACTTGAAAAATATCTTGCAGTTTATATCCTGTGTTTCATTGTGGATCACTTATGTGAAGATGAAAAATTTGAACTCTGATTTCAGGAGACTGAAAGCATTACAATGGCAAAAAAAAAATTTCATTCCCAAACCAGTGAAGAAATTAGTGGAGGGGATTAGTAACATCAAACTAATTAACAAGACTGAGAATAAACATGAGAAGGAGGACAAGAGCACATGAATGAGAAAGAAACTACATTTAAAAAGCATTAAATACCAATTTCAAGTGAAACTAAAAATATACTCAAAATAATTCCGACTGGCACAGACCTCATTAAACACAAGACAACAGGCCTAAAATGGAGTCACTTATGCTAAGCCCCAAGTCACCAAACCAAGACTTAACCTGATTATAGTTTTAACCTGTTACAGAAAAAGAACCCTCAACCAGTCAATCAGGAATTGCCTGGTCAGCACTAGGTAGATAATCTGCCCGATGGACCCCTGTCCCCTAAAGGTAAGTGACCTTGCCACAACCAGTCTGCTTTTTGCCTAGCATAACTTCTTTGTTTCTGCTCCCTTTTGCCTACAACAGTCTTTCATTTTATAAAGCTTCCTGAAGTGCCTTTCTATCTGCTAGACAGATACTGCCTGATTCATGAATCATTGAATAAAGCCAATAAAATCTTTAAAATTTACTTCGATGAATTTCGTTTTTCAACAATATGGATTCTCGGGGGGTTAATCCAATAACAATGATTTATAGTCCCAAAGAAATAATATGTCAAAATGAGAAATCCCACAGTAAACCTCCATGCCTGATGTCACAGGACTTAAGACTTTGGGTTTATCAGTGACATTATGGATATGAAATCAAGATGTTTTACTTCCTGACTCTTAAGAGAATAAATGCTTTTTCCTTAATTTACTCTAAGTCTACAGCCAAAATTTGTTTGGTCCAGACCATGATAAATAAAGTGGGACTATATTATAAAGAAATGACATTTCCAAGAAGAGAGAAATAAAAACAACACACATGCACGTGCACACACTTAAAAAAAAATTCTAGGCATTAGAAATAGTCTACAATGAACCTATAAGTTTCTATTAAATCACCATCTTGACAACCAAATTTATGCTCCTAAATGTGTAACAGACATTACATACCATTTTGGACTATTTTCACCCCCGCAGCTATGAATGATGAGTGTGCGGGGGAAAATAACACTGTGGCAGTCAGTAATATATAGGTTTGGATCATAAAACAAAATATCAAAACAATTTCTTGGTTTTTCCAAATAGAAGGCATTTTGGTTTTGCTTCTGGGTTGGGGTGAGAGTTCAAATAGGGAAAGGAATAGAACTAGGAAGGAAGGGCCCCCGAGATGGACCTTTTCAGCCTGAAAATATTGCCTTGAGCAGCTTCAGGTCTTGCACATAAAATAAAATGATTACACTCTTTTAATTGACAGACACTTGGCGAAGGTTGTCTTGCTTTCTGGATTCAGATTCAATAAAGTCTTCCTGAGGAGCTGCAATCCTCTGAACACTCAGCACATTAAATGTCAGCCAGCCCTTCCAACTTGCTGGGCTCAAATCATAGAAGTTTCATTTGCTAGAGGTCAGAGCACACAGATCAGCAGGGGCCCCCGGGGGAAAAGCATTCTGGGTCCCATTTATCATTTGAGGGCTGTTTGCCTTGCATTATTTGCATGGGTGGCTATCTCTGCCATAAAACCTGTTTTGTTTGCTTTCTAGAATCACTTCATCACTAGTTGCAAATATTACAATGCATTTTATGTGGTTAGGATATTGTCCTAGGAACATGAGCAATAAAGAGAAAGGAGACAGAGTCTCAGCATCTAAGAAGCTTATATCATGGTTGGGGAGAGAATCAGTCGAGGGCCAAAAGAACACAAAAAGTAACGTAAGTGTGGTAGAAAGCCAGACTTGAATTTCGGGGGATTTGGATGTGAATGGGCATGATCAGCACACCGGTTGGGTGTATGTGCAGCTGCTTTTAAAAAGTCCCTCCCAAACAGGACAGAAAATGCCAGGAATAACACCTTTTTACCAGTAACAAAGCATAAGGAAATACTGGTCTGAGTAAAATCCAGCAGTTACACTGTCTCTAACCCAGCCCTAAGGAAACACTGCTTGAATCCTAGGAAGAACGAAAGCTATAAGTAAACATTTACTTTCACTAAAACTGTAGAACACTGGAGAAAGAACATGCTTTGAGACCCTTCTAACAGAGCGTTAACAACTGGGGACCATGGTGGTCATCACTGCTATTCTCCAAATATTTCCTCCTCTCCGTGTTCTGAGCACATAAGTTGGAATCCATTTCTTGGCCCGCTTGTGTTTGGGTGAGCCTGGTGGTTAATTTTGGCATGTGGCTGGATCTATGGAAGTGGGCACAAAGTATCAAGATCTGTGATTCTCATGTTGACACCCACCAAAAAGCATCCACCATGGAGGACCACTGACCAGCCATTTAGACAAAATGACCTGGTTAACGGATGGCATCCAGACTTTGCCATGGGCCACCACAGAATTGGCACAAGGGAAACAACAGAGTAACCACAGGGGCAGAGATGGAGGTCCCACATGGGCCCAACAGGAACCCATTACTGCCACCTCAGGACATCCAGCCTGTTGGCACAACAAACCAATGTTGCACCTCCAATATGGTACGTCTCCTTGAGGAGACAGATGGGCCACTTCCTAACAGCTGACTTCATTTGGGTCATCCCCACCCTGGAAAATCCAGCAGCTCATTCGCACGAAATAGGTATTCATTCCACATCGAGGTTTGCCTTTTATGTCTGCAGAGCCTCAGCCAGCTCTACTACCCAAGGGTTTTACAAACTGCCTGATGTGCGAAGATACAATCCCATATCACACGGCGTCTGACCAGGATGCTTCATTTCACAGCACCGGAGGTAAGGGAGTGAGCCTGTGATCATGGGGCACACTGCCTGCATTACATACTGTACTGTTCTGAAAGCAACCGGCCACCACAGAGCGATGGGGTTGCCTGCTAAAGGTACAGTAGAAGTACCGGCTCAGAGGACTCCGTGGAGACAGAATGCCACCCTCTAGGATTAGGTGTGCACACTGATTCAGAGACCTCTATGAGGTCCTGTACATTGGTCCCGGAACCAAGAAGTGGAAGTAGGAGGGATCTCACCTGCCATTATTCCCAGTGACCTACTGGGGGGGGGATTTGGTGCTTTCCATTCCTCTGCCTTTGGGTTCTGCTTGATTAGGATGTCCCAAAGGGCCACACTCTTGCCAAACAAGACCCCTTCATAGGACACGGCAAGAGGCCACGTGGACAATCTGTGCTTCCTATGTCTTGGGCTCAGCAGGCAAACAGAGGAGTCGCCATCTTACTGGGGTGATTGCCCCTGCTCAGTAGGAAGAGGTAAAGCCACTTTTACACGGCAGGGGTGGGGAGTGGGGGTTAGGGAAGAATGTACATGAAACCCAAGTGATCTGCTTGGGCACTGGTACTCCTTTGTCCAAAGGAAACTGAGAATGGCTGAGTGCATCAACCTCAGTCTGTGAAAGGCTCAGATGCCTCGGGAATGAGGGCATAGATCACATCACTGGGTAAACCACCGAGACCAGCAGTGAGACAGTGGCCGAGGTTGAAGGGAATTTAGACCACAGTGGAAGAGGACGACGACAAGGACCATTTGCCAGCCCCAAGTCTGACTGCAGAAACAGGGGCCATAGTTCATCACATTAAACTCCCTATTCCAAGCTTTCTCTTCAGAAGACCTGCAGGAACCCCTGACTAACTGCTCCCTGAAACTGTATGGAGAGGTAAATGTGTGTCAGCCATGGCCGTGGAAACATAGTCCTTGATTACTCAGAATCATTTCTCCATCAACCCCATCCACGCCCCTTCCATCAGGATTACAGAGACTTGGCTCTGACCCAAGGTCCTCGTGGTCAAGCACATCAAGAACCTGTCTTCCATACATCTCCACTCCTACCCCCATAGAAATGAGCTCTGACCTCCTAATATGCTTTGCCTCAGTCTCCTTAATATCACCTTGGGCAAACCATTGTTCTCTTGCTATCTACCTTAGCTCTCTTGGCTTTTTTTTTTCCCAATGATTCTCTTCATCACTGTGCCTATTTTGTTCCAAATAATTATGATTGTGGAAAACATACATGGAGTTAAAGCTGTCTATACTGCATTCAGAGTCAGGAGAGCTCGCTACTTAGTAGGCATTACTGGTTACTTAGATTCACGTAGAACAGTGAGGGACTGGGGAGTGCCATACATACTTTTCAAGCCTGAACGTACATGTCCTTTATTATATTCACAAGCTCCCAATATCAGAGTGAGGATCCACCTTTGTTCCAGTTTATCTTTTGGTTTCAACCTAACACCCACCCAGGGGCAAGGGAAACAACCACGCGGCCACTGCCATGTGTAGATCGTCTTGCATACGTGGCAGTGACATATGGGCCAGAGCCCACGTTCCCCCAGCTGACCCTCTTTGTGGCCATTCGTGACGCTTGCCACCTGCTCCCAGACAGAAACCATATCTAAGTGTATATTTTTATCAAGGAAGGGGATATTTACCTGGATCACCCTTCAAGGAAGTGAAGCAGTTTCTCGTGGTATTGCTCCAATTTTAGGTCTGAATGCTAAGGCTAATTCTCCCTGAATTAGGTCCCTGAGGACCACACCTGATTGCCTCCCAAGAACTAGAGAAAAGGCACTGGCCATCCAAATCCCATGCAACTCACCAGCACGTTGGTGAAGAGGTGTTCAGTGGCCTTGGTGTTGGACATGGGGGAGCACTCAACAGGAAGCTCTGCTACAGGATATGATGCTAGAGTCTGAAAAGATGCGTAAGAACCTTTGCCAAAATTTACCATCCACCCATTCAGTTCATCAGTCTCCACCAATTTCAAAGGATGGAAATCATTCAGAATCTAATCTCTGATCACAGTGATCTTAAGCTAGAAATTAGTAACAAAAAGACTACTAGAAAGTTCACAAGTGACTGAATATTAAGCGATGCACTTCTAAATAATCCATGAGTCAAAGAAGACATCACAATGGAAATAATAAAACATTTCGAACTAATGATAAGGAAAGACAAGCATATCGACACCGACGGGTGCAGCTGGGGCAGTGGATAGAGGAGATATCATGGCTTTAAACGCACATAATAGGAAAGATGGACTGAAAATCAATGATCATGTTTCCATTTCAGAGTTAAAGAATAACAAATCAAATCCAGAGAAAGTAGAAGGAAGGAAATACTAAAGCTGAAAAAGAAATCAGAGAACAGAAAATAATAGCGCCTAATCTAAAAAGCCAAAGGTTGTCTTTCTCCACTTGACTTATTTCGCTAAGCATGATACGCTCTAGTTCCATCCATGTTGTCGCAAATGGCAAGATTTCGTTTCTTTTGATGGCTGCATAGTATTCCATTGTGTATATATACCACATCTTCTTTACCCCTTCATCTGTTGATGGACATCTAGGTTCTTTCCATAGTTTGGCTATTGTGGACATTGCTGCTATAAACATTCGGGTGCACGTGCCCCTTTGGATCACTACGTTTGTATCTTTTTATGATCTCCCTGATATGAGGAAGTGGTGATGCAACATGGGGGCTTAAGTGGGTAGGAGAAGAATCCATGAAACAAGATGGGATAGGGAGGGAGACAAACCATAAGTGACTCTTAATCTCACGAAACAAACTGTGGGTTGCTGGGGGGAGGGGGGTTGGGAGAAGGGGGGTAGGGTTATGGACATTGGGGAGGGTATGTGCTTTTGGGTAAATTAGAAGGGGAGGTGAACCATGAGAGACTATGGACTCTGAAAAACAATCTGAGGGGTTTGAAGTGGCGGGGGGGTGGGAGGTTGGGGTACCAGGTGGTGGGTATTATAGAGGGCACAGCTTGCATGGAGCACTGGGTGTGGTGAAAAAATAATGAATACTGTTTTTCTGAAAATAAATAAATTGGAAACAAAAACAAAACATAAATAAATAAATAAATAAATAAATAAATAAAAAGCCAAAAGTTGGTTCTTTGAAAAGATTAACACAATTGATGCACTGGAAGGTACCAAGCAGCCTTCCAAGCCTGGGGGGGGGGTGCGGTGGGCAGAGAAGAACATCAAAGTTTGGGTAATGCTAAGCTTACAAAAGGGAGAGGAATGAACAGTGAATTGGGCCCAAACTAGTCCGTCAGTGCATGTTAGGAGCTAACTTGTGTGGTTAGGCAGGGTGTGGTCCATGGGTGGTCAGCCAAGCTCCGCATAGTCAGGTGTGAACAGGACATCAGCAGCCAGCAGGGAAGCAGCTCCTGAGCTGAACCAGGAGAAACAGAATCTGTGGGGGTGTCTGTAGCAACTGACTGCCCGCCCCCACCCCCCGCATCTCTGCTTGAAAAGTCTGGGGCTTTTTGGTGTATGAATATTTATTATTGTCACGTTATCACCATCAAAATTTACAATCTTGGTCTTTCCTTCTTTCCTTTGACTAAAGCCAAAAAAGAGAAACTGGCTACTTTGATAACCTTAAAGCAAATTCTAGGAATGTCACTGACAGCCTGACCTTTGCAACCAAATCCAGCAACCAGAACCTCATTGTTTTCCTCAGTAAAATTCAAGCAACCATCACTGGGTACAAAAGCTGTGATTTTTTGGCCATTCTTGGTCAGCCAGACCCTGATACACTTCCTTTGAAGATTTTCTTTTTTATTTGACAGAGAGAGATCACAAGTAGGCAAAGCAGCAGGCGGGGCGGGGCGGGGGAGCAGGCTCCCTGCTGAGCAGAGAGCCCCATGTGGGGTTTGATCCCAGGACCCTGAGATCGTGACCTGAGCCAAAGGCAGAGGCTTAATCCACTGAGCCACCCAGATGCGCCCCTCTGCCCCAACCTCTGATACACTTCCTCATGGCAGAATTTGGCTGTGTGGCTTCAACCCCTACTTAAAAAAAAAAAAAAAGTTTGACTGATTGATGAGAGTGTGTGTACAAGTAGGGTTAGGGGGCAGACAGGAACAGAGGGGAAGGAAGAGGCTAACTCCAAGTGAAGGGGGAAGCCCGAGGTGGGGCTCAATCTCACACCCCTGAGATCATGACCTGAGCTGAAATGAAAACTCAGATGCTTAAGTGGCTGAACCACCCAGGTGCCCCAGCAGAATTTCCTCTTATGTTTCATTGGCCCAGATTGGGACATGTACCCTTTAATAAGTCAATTACATATAGAATTGCCATGATTGGCCCAGACCAATTTAAAAAACTATTTTATTGAACCATAATATACTTAAAAATATATATATTCCTTGATGCATTTTTACAGAGTGGGTCCACCTTTATAGCTAGCGCTAAATAAGGGCTTTTTAACCTTATTTGTGCCAGGGACTCCTTTGGCAACGTGGTGAAGCCTAGGGACCCCATCTAGGAATGTTTTTAAATGTATAAAGTAACATGTGTAGGATTACAATGGAGTTCAGTTACTTAGAAATGACATTATTAGAATTTCAATGCATTCATTTAGGTTAATTAGGATTAATTTGGTCATTCAATAAATTTATGACATAGTGGTATATGTGCTTCTTTATTAACACATTAAATAACAAAATCTAGTGGCACCTATAATTACTACAATAATTCCGAATTGCTGACAAGCGTAAAGGATTCACCTGGTGACAAAGTCACAGGTCCTACTGATACACTAATGTTGTTTGTTGCCTACATTTATTATTGAAGGAAAAGCTACATCTCAGTTAAAGGTTAGTGCAAATAAAGAAGTGGGTTTTTTTTTCCCATGTCCAGTCGCAGACACCTTAAATTCTATTTATTGACCAACTAAATGTCAATGGATCCAAGGTTAAGAACAGGTGGGCTTTCGACTCCGCAGCTGAAGTGGTCTGGAGGGTGGACAACCGAAACCATGACCCATCGCAGCAGATGAAGGAACATGAAGCTCTGGGTCCTGCAGATCCATTCTTCCTCCATTCACTCAACGACTCTTTATCACGTACAGACTATGTGTTAGGCACCATGCTATGTACAGGCATACGGCAGAGAAATAAGAGACATAATCTCTCCCCTCTATAGTGTTTAGACCAGTGCAGAGGAGAGAGAATAAAGAGGGAAAGAGAGGCGAAGATTTAGAGAGAAGGCAAACTGGCCATTCGTGCTGGAATCCAGAAGGCTGGTTCAAAGTGAAGGATGGGCAAGTCTCTAGTTGATTTTTTTATGGGTAATTGCCAAGAATTTTTCCTGAGCAAAAGCAGACTTTCCGGGGGGGGGGACACTCTGGACTCCTGGCCAGCCCTTTCCTGGGATAGCCCTGGCTGTCTTCGGTATGGTGGCTGATCCCACTTAATAGGACACTGTTCACTAAAGATCTCTATGACTTGCCTTGCCTTTCCACCAAAGCTTTCTGCCAAAGCCAGAAGTTCATCTTTCAGTGATTTGCCTTAAGATGCTATCTCTAAGAACACATTGTATGGCCAACCGACAGCTTACAGTATCAGTGACAACACCTCAGGAGACACCATGATGCCCTGAGAAAACAAAGCTTTGTTTCTTCCTTCCTTCTTTCATTGCAAGATGTTTATTGAGCACCTGCTGGATAGTAAGCATGATGCTGGGAGCAAGGGCCACGGGATTAAAAAGACATGGCCCTATCCCCCCAAACAGACAACACTCTAGTGGAAGGACACATATAAACCAATAAAGGCCAACTGGTGTCCCAGCCGCTGGAGGAAAAGCCTCTGGGAGTTGTAGGGGGATACAAAGACTGGAGGCCAAAGTTCTTCTCGGTCTGGAGTGAGGAGGGGGGCAGGCAGAAAGGATTTCCTAAGAAGTTGGTTCTTAAGCTTCATCTTGGAAGGGGGTGAAGAGAATGTTGCTAGATGGTCAGGAAAGAAGCGAAATTCAGGACACCTGGGTGGCTCAGTGACTTAAGGGTCCAACTCTTGATTTCGACTCAGGTCAGGATCTCAGGATCCTGCGATCAAGCCCTGTGTTGGGCTCTGCGCTTGGCGGGGAGTCTGCTTGAGATTCTCTCTCTCCCTATGCCCTTTACCCTGACTCTCTCTCTCTCTGAAATAAATAAAATCTTAAAAGAAGAAGAAGAAGAAGAAAGGGCTTTCTGAACTACACATTCACTACCCATCATGGCGTACCTCCACCCACAGGAGCCATGAATTCCTACTCGGATCCCCAAGAAGTCTGTCCTAAAATTAGAAGCAACCATCATTCAACCGTGCTTCCCTTATTCCCTTACTTTTCTTCAATGGTGCTTGGAAACATGTGTGCCAAACAGACATTCAGATGTCTGGGGAAAGACATGAAATCAGAACTAGGCAAGCAAGAATCAGAAAGAGCCTGACAAGAGCAAGGGAAAAAATGAAGTTAGTATTTCCATGTTATATAAGGGAGCATCTATTTTTTTAAGTACTCAAATCATCGTGAGTGAATCAAATTTTATATCTCCTTGTACTCACTTACATGGTTTTAAACCTTGGCTGCAATGGAGAATCACCAAGAGTTTTTAAAATGACCAATTCCTAGCATATACCCCAAACAATTAAACCAGTATCTTTAGGGGCAGGACACATGCATCTTTATTTTGAAAGCTCCCCAAGATGTAGCCCAAGTTGAGAACCAGTGCTCTGTGATCGGGGGTCAGTAAGTTTCGTCTATAAAGGGACAGAGAGTAAATATTTGGGCCTTTGCAGACCATACCATCTGTTGTGACCACACAACTCTGCCACTGTGGTGTGAAAGCAGCCCCAGATGATACGTAAATGAATGGTGTGGCTGCGTGCCAAGAAAACTTGATTTACTGAAACCAAAATGTGAATTTCTTAGAGTTTCTAGGTGTCATGAAATATTCGTCTTTGATGCTTTTTCAGCCATTTAAAAAAACATAAAAACCATTGTGACTTTACTGGCTGTACAAAAAGAAGAGGCTGGTGGATTTAGCTTGCCAGCATAGCTGCTGTTTCCTGCCATCAGAAACATGAGATACCAGAACGAGGAGAGCAAAATGGGAGGCTTCCACGGCCCCCTTGGTGAAACATCAACTTGAAAATAAAGCACATTCCCACAGGCTGAGCATTTCTATCTTCATCCCAAAATTTCCCTCTAAAACATCAAGCTTAATAGTACACACGCATGGCTAAAATTGTATCACATTGCTCTTTAAAAAGATGCAGGTAAGGTAGACAAGATATACAAAAACGGGTTTTCAAAATATGATTCTATAACCCGATGCAATATCCACTTTCAAATTGCCCATACTGCAGCCCACTCTGCAATTTCATCAAACTGGCAGAAACAATTGGATGGGGTTGGAAAGCGATGACTTGCCAAATGTCGCTTGAGCCAGCAGGGGCTGGAAACAGCCTTGCTGACGAGGCTTCAGCTCAGTGAATGCACACGCAGCTATAACCAACCTGTTCTCAACCAAGTAATCACCTTCTCCTGGGGAGAGAGAGTGGTATTAAAAAACTGCAGAAAGACAGCACACTGCATGGAGGGGAGGAAGAAAGGGACTGAGACAGAGAAAGGGAGAGAAAGAAGTGGGGGCTAGAGAGGAAATAAATTCCCACAAGATTAAAAAAGAAGAAGAAGAAGAGGAGGAGGAGGAGGAGGAGGAGGAGGAAGAGGAGGAGGAGGAGGAGGAGGGATGTGGAGAAAATCACTAAAATCCCATCTGAGAAAATTGTCCAGGAGATGGGAAAGGAAACTAAAGGGCTGGCAGGTGAACAAGCCTGGCTTTTAATGGCTTAATAATAGGGATGTTTGGTAACCAATGAGGTTAATGCGCAAGTGACATAAAGCAGCAGGGGGTCTTGCTGGGACCGCAGCACAGACTAATTGAAGGACATTTAATACAGGATAATGTCAGAAAGATCGGGCTGCCGCTGAATCCACTTCCCTTCGTTCACAAAGGATGAGCTGGCAAAATTTAATAGCTTGGCTCTGTCACTTGAGAGAAGCAGCAGTATTGATGGAAAAGTCTTCTTTTTAATGTGGGAACCAGTCAAGGGGAGGAAGCAAGAAAGGAAGGAAGGAAATGAGGAACGGAGGGAGGGAAAAGAGAAGGAGGGAAGTTAACAAATGAAGTGTTTAATGAGAGACCCTGTGGCTGTGATTTCAGGGTTCGGGAGCTATTATCTGCCATTCATTGGAAAATACCCTCTCAGCGCTGTTGGCCTCTAGGCCGGCTTCTCAAACTTTGATATGCAAACAAATCACTCCAGGATCTCTTTAAAAGGCAGACTTTGATTCCTTAGGGGTGGGGTGGGGCCGGAGATTCTGGGAATTCCAGCAAACACCCAGTTGTGATGCTGCCTTGTAAGGATGGCACTTGGAGTAGCAAGGCTCTAGGTAGCATAGACGCTAGTCACAAGTGGCTGCTGAGCACCTAAATACGCCTGATCTGGGTCCCCTGGATGGTTGTCTATGAAGCATGTGACTCTTGATCTTGGGATTGTGGGTTCAAGCCCCATGTTAGGTGTAGAGATTACCTAAAATAAAATCATTAAATATATATATTTATTTAATGTACATTAAATATACATATACACATACATACATACAAACACATACACATATGTGTGTGTGTATAAATATGTGTGTGTGTATATATATATGCCTGGCGGTGCCTGGGTGGCACAGCATTCAACTCGTGGTTTCAGCTCAGATTAAGATCTCAGGGTCCTGGGATCGAGTCTCATGTTGGGCTCCATGCTCAGTGTGTAGTCTATTAAAAAGTTTTTCTCCCTCTCCCCTTCCCCCTCCCGCCGGGCTCAAGTGCGCGTGTTCTGGCGGTCTCTTGCTCTCTCTCACATACATACATACATACATACATACATACATAAAATATTTTTTAAAATATATGCCTGAGTGGCACAGTCTGGTGAGCCTCTGACTCTTGGTTTCAGCTCAGGTCCTGATCTCAGGATCTGCTCTCAGCTTGGAGCCTGCTTGGGTTTCTCTCTCCCTCTCCCCTTCTCCCCCAATTCTCCCTCTCTCTCTAAAATAAATAAATAAATCTTTAAGAATATGCCTGATCCAACTTAAGAAATGTTGTAGATTCCAAAAACCAAATAGGAAAGACTCTAAAACATGTCATCAATAATTCTTACATCAATCAAACGTTGTAATGATACTGTTATGGATATACTGGATTAAATAAAATACATAATTACAATTAGTTTCACCTGTTTCTTTTACACTTTTGTAAATGTGACTTGTTGAAAATTAAAAAATCACACATGTGGCTCATGCTATATTTCTGTTGGACAGCATAGCTTTAGGCTCTTTGTTTAAAAGATTTATTTATTTGAGAGAAAGAATGAAAGCAGAGGGAGGGGCAGAGGGAGAGAGAATCTACAAGCAGACTCCCTGCTGAGGGCAGAGTTCCACATGGGGCTCAATCTCATGACCCTGAGATCACCACCTGAGCCAAAATCAAGGCTTGGCTGCCCAACCAACTGAGCCACCCAGGTGCCCCACTTTAGACTCCTTCTGTCTCTCTCATCTAGTTTAAGTTATAAGAACTGTTCTAAGTACTTTGCACAGTTGAAGTACAAGCAATAGACAACACAGTCTATCTTTGCTTCCATTTCCTCCCCCCCCCCCAGCTCCTTGCCCATCCTGCTCTCCCCGTCCTCACCAGGAAAATATAAGGAAATCTTAGGCACTTTAAGAACAGGTGCCCATAAGCTCATTGTCCTACACTAATTCATTCCTCATGCAAACATTTACTTCAGCAAAGCCCCTGGCTCATTCACTAAAGCAACCTTGGCAAAAATAAGATACAAATGCTGTGCTCAAGCTGATAGTCTAGAAGAGCAGAAGGACAGGTAAACGAAGACATACACTACAGTTTCTGCAGGCTATAATATTAGTGTATACAAGAGACACAGAAGAGAACATGATCTAAGCCAGTTCCATTGACCAGAACTTTCTTCTTTTCTGGATATCATCTATGTGACCTTAAGCAAGTGCCCTGAACTCCTGCATCTGCTTAATGGGAGTAATAATAGTGACCTACCTCAGAGTGTTGGTACGGAAGTCAAATGAGTTCACATTCTGGTCAGTGTTTGACGTGTAGTAAGCTCCATACACGTTAGCTAAATAGACTTGACTGACCATTGTCAATCCGCTGATCAGTGTTTTTAGGCATAAATTATCTAAATGTAATTACGACCTCATCCCAATGACTCTCTGAAATTCAGTACTAAGATGCTGCAAATGACCCAAAGGTCAGATAACCTGTAGTTGATTCATACAACTGAATACTATACAGCAATGAAAAAAGAAAGAAATTACTGCTACACACAACACTGTAGACAACCCTCACACATCTAACTTGAACAAAAGAAGTCAGACAAAAAAGGTATACGTTGTGTGACTCCATTTATATAAAGTTTAAGAATATCCAAAACTAATCAATGGTGAAAGATTATCTGTACTTTTGGGATGTTGGTAATGACTGGGGGGGGATCTGAAGTAGGCTTCTGGGTGCTGGCAATGTACACCTTAATCTAGATGGTGGTTACACAGCTGTATTCACTTTCTCAAAATCTAGTGCACTATACACCTGAAATTTTCATGCTTTACTTTATGCATATTATTTTACAATTTAAATGAAAGAAGTTGCAGAATTGTTTTCTAAAGAGTTTCAGCTGGAAAATCCAGCCATGGACCTCTGGGCACATAGATATAAAAACCTATGTAACAGTGAGAGGTAAATCTGAACACTTTCATAAAATTATGACATTCATGTTGCTTCTGCCCCAATTCTTTTGATCTCTGACCCAGAATTTAGTCCTTCTAAGACTAGGAGAAATGGGTAAGTCTGGTAAGAAGATTAGAAAGATGTAGGAAAATCAGAATAAGAGCCCTAGGAACCCCTCAAAAGTATGTGAAGAGCAGCCTACATAGGTCAGAGACTAAAGCATCTAGAGAGAAACACTGGCCAGGTGGTTCCCTTCAGACCCCCTTGGGAAGTTGAACCTTTTTCTTTCCTAAGGTTTTCCTAAACACTTGCTTATCTTAGAACTTCACCTTCAGGGTTTCTTTAATTTCCTGTGGGACTAGAAGGTCTTGCAAATTCTTTCCTTCTTGCATTTTTAAGAAGCACCAGGGGTATTGTAAGAGGATGGGGCTGTCGGAGGTCAGATGGTATCTTGTATTTAAAAGTCAAATTGACTTAAAAAGAAGACCTTAGAGATTATCCAAAGGGCATAGCAGAAGGACCCAGAATTGAGAATAGCCTTGCTCACAGCTGTGGGAAAATCATCTAATGCCCAAGAGGCATATGTGAAGAGAAAGGAGTGCTCCTGGTTATTTTTACTTTGTCCCATAACCAATTTATTCATTTGGACAATTGTACTTTCTTAATAATCACACACTATTTCTAACACAAACAAAAATTACTTTCTTTTTTTTAATTTTATTTATTTATTTGACAGAGAGAGATGACAAGCAGGCAGAGAGGCAGGCAGAGAGGCAGGCAGAGAGAGAGGAGGAAGCAGACTCCCTGCTGAGCAGAGAGCCCGATGCGGGGCTCGATCCTAGGACCCTGAGATCATGACCTGAGCCGAAGGCAGCGGTTTAACCCACTGAGCCACCCAGGTGCCCCCAAAAATTACTTTCTTAAATTTTATGACAATAATCTTTTCTTATTTTAAGTATCCACCCAGTTTGGGAATAACATGGCAGGGATAAAAGACTCTAAGATGAAAAGGTGACAGGACTAAGCTGTCACTGCAGCCCAGCACTGTGTAGGTGTGACTTTACCTGCCTGGACCACAGTTTCTCTGATTATGAAATGGGGAGGAGGAAGAACAGAGGGCTCAGAGGGCTCTGGATTTTATGAAACTTAAGGTTTCCCTCAGGTCTAAGCTTTTAGTCTAAGAAATCTGCATCCCCTTACCCTCCCCATTTCCAAATGCCAACATCTACATATCTTTGTCTGAGGGCTATCTCTAGCCATTGAGGCCAGATTTGTCTGCCTCCATGGCAGGACAGAAGTGCCATGGAATTACATCATTTGGAAGGAGCCATCCTCCAAAAATACCAGGCAGTGGTGGATAAATACCCCAGTTCTCTCGCCCTCAGGTGGAAGAACCCTGAATCATGGGTTTTACATTCTTTCCCCAGAATTTCCCAGTGAGATCAAGTTCCACTCAACCAACGTGGTGATTTACTGCATAACACATCCTTTGTTCACTGCCCTCCCTTTCCTGTCTTGCTTCCCCACTCCCGTACCAGAGTTTCCTGGTACCAGAATCTTTGTCTTAACATCTCCTTCTGGGTGAACTTAAACTAAGACAAAACCCCACAAACCAAACACTGTGGTGACAGGTTTCTTGAAAGGTCCAGAAAAAATGGTTTCCCCAACCCCAGACATGAATTTTAAGGAGTTTAGTAGATAATGTGAACAGGAGAAGGATCATTGCTTCACAAAGCTGAGGGCAAGACCACTAAGCCAACTGCTCTTCTCCTCCTACCAGAATGGTACTCCCATTAGGCATTTAAACTGCTAAAAAATGCATGAAAAATAGTAGGAGATTGGAAAACTTGCACCATCTGGCTAAATCTAGCTTGGTGTCTGGGAGACACACTAAATTTGATGTATATTCCATTAAGGAAGATAATGAAACGGTCATTTTTCAAAGATTCAAATTAACTCACTGGTTAAGAGGCCATCCCTCCAATTTGATGGGAGAGAATTTCAAATCTGCTGTTTCAAATAGTTTTTACTGTCAGCTATATTCTATACTTTCTTCTGAAGGGATGTATGTGAGGCTTTGTGTATGAGTGTATGATCTAGAGAAAAATAGTAACTGGCTCCCTTTGATCACAAAGAAACTTTCCCTTTGCTTCTGTGCCCTTTGTCCTCTCTCATTGCAGAAGTGTTGTGGGACTGTGCAGCAGACAATGTTGAGAGATACCTGGTGTTCATCCTCACTCCTTCTCCCTTCTCCGTCACAGTCCGAAGAGGCTGCAAAAGTGAGAGACTAACTTCTACAGTTTCTCTTATACAAAGGTGGCCATTTTACCTCAGTCTGACCAATGAGAATAATGGGAAAGTCTGCTGAGAGGCTTTCCAAATAGAGAGAAGTATGTGAAGAGATCTCCTTTACTGTCCACAACTTGCCACTCAGATGTGGTAGTTGGAAGCTGTAGCCATCTGTGATTGTAAAGAGAGTTTTGCCAGAACACTGAAAACGGGCAAGAGGAAGAGTAGAAGGAGCCTGGGTCTTTGGAATGCCACCGAACTGCCCAGGCAACTCTGAGACCACCTACCTCCTTGTGAAATAATAAATACCCATTTGGTTTAAGCCACTATTTATGAGATTTTCTTTGCTCCCAAAACTATTCCTAACTGATAGAAATTTTTAAAGTAGTTTCTAAAAATTGAAGTATAACACACATACCGAAATATATACAAATTATGAGTATTGAAGAATTTTCACAGAATGCTTTTTGGTTTTTTATTTTATTTTATTTTTTCTGAGATTCATTGCTTATGCACCACACCCTGCTTTTTGTTTTTCAACTTCCAATACCCAAATACTCTTGAAAGAGGCCTACTGCTTAACAGTGCAGACTATGAAGCCAAACTGGTAATGCCAAAACCCAGATCCGCCCCTCACTGATTCGGATCTGTAACCTCTCTGTGCCTTGGTTTTCTCACTTACAACACAGGAATAAACAATATTATCTATGACATGGGGGTTTTGTATTAAATATAATTAATTTTTAAAATTTATGTGTCTGGCACATAGTGTGTGCTAATATGTATTTGTGAAATGTAAATAGTGTAACTGTCCCTCGTCTCTGGCCCGAGATGATCTTGGAAGATAAAGTGCCTAATAAAACAGTAAATGCTAAAATGATTTCACAGCCTAGAGCCGTATAACGGAGCTAGAAATCCTAGTGCTTCAGTGATGCTTTAATATCTCCTGTCTGGTACTTCTTCTTCTTCTTCTTCTTTTTAAAAAGATTTTATTTATTTATTTGACAGAGTGAGGCACAGTGAGAGAGGGAACACAAGCAGGGGGAGTGGGAGAGGGAGAAGCAAGCTTCCTGCCAAGCAAGGAGCCCGATGCGGGGTTAGATCCCAGGACCCTGGGATCATGACCTGAGCTGAAGGCAGAGGCTTAACGACTGAGCCACCCAGGTGCCCCGTCTGGTATTTCTTAACTGGAGTCTGGAAACATGGCACCCTTGGTGTGCCATGCAACGTGAGCATACGCAAGCGTGTGTGTGTGTTACTGGGGACAGGATGCAGAGTTTTCATCAGATTCTCAGAGGAACCCGTGATCCACAGATGTCATCTCCCTGACATCCTATCCATGGCCCAGAGAGAGGCCGTCTGAATGGTCACATTTAACTTTATTTACATCTCCCTAGAAGAAAAATTAGGTCAATGAAAATGTTCTTCTATTCCAAAATCCTAGAATAATTCCAAAGTAAGGAACTTGGTAGCTCTTGCAATAGACTTGTGCTGCATTTATAGGTGAGGAATCCAAGTTGCATGGAGGTTACTGTGACCTGCTTAGCATCCCAGAGAGAAACAGAGCCACGGCTGACCAGTTGTCCTGGCTCAGCATCGAATTTTCCGCACAGAAATATTTTGGTGGCAAAAAATCCCACTAGCTCGTCTCATGGGCTGGCCCTGGTCACAGCTGTTACATGCTCCACGCTGGAGCCCTTGAAGTGTGGTTGCTAAGGGCAGCCAGGACCAAGGGGCTTCAAACATTCTATCCCTTTCACTGCTATAAGCTTTGGAGTGATTATAATTAGCTACACATCTCATGTGTATCACGGGGCAAAAATGGGAAAATAAAGCTCAGACTCTTCCACCAGCCCAATTTATCATCTTCGTGGGAAGCTGTTTTACCATTTTCTTTGTGCCTCTTCCTCTGCTTTGATGAGTCTTTAAGAACTCTTTTCTGAGTGCCATGTGTGTCCCCAGTTAGGAGTACAAGAGGCACAGAAATAGCAAATGTAAATATACGAAATGGAAGTTATATATAATCTGTATAAACTAAACAGTTTCTAAATACAGGCTGCTCTTTCCAGGATGGGCTTGGGCAGGAGCAGTGAGTGACATCAATGCCAAACACGACTTAATATATTTACCCATAAGGAGGGGGCTGGGGCTGGTATTAGGTTCTGATTAAACAAGGTTTTCTGTTTTCCTGTAAGTTTAGAAGCAAACTTGGATGTCCTGGCTCACAGCTCTAAGACTTGCCTGCTGCTGGAATCATTTTCTCATTTCTACAGGGTTTTTGATTAATGTCGTACCTGAACTGGCAGTAGATCTGGACCCCTTTATTTCTGCGGGAAGGAAGAGGGAACAAGAAGAAAGGGAGAACAGGCTTCTACAACTG
The DNA here is from genome assembly GCF_020171115.1 of Neogale vison. Taxonomy (NCBI): domain Eukaryota; kingdom Metazoa; phylum Chordata; class Mammalia; order Carnivora; family Mustelidae; genus Neogale; species Neogale vison. The sequence goes on along the minus strand of NC_058105.1, from coordinate 117,742,588 downwards.
GGGCCCTGGTAGCCTGGCTGCAATTTAAGATTCAAAGGGCACCCAGACTTTTTGTGAAATGTAATGCAGCAAAAAAAAAATTTTTTTAATGTATTTCGCCCAGCAGTGATTGACAATCACATTTTTATTTACCAGAGGAGCAAGGTTTTAGCTGTGGTTTCTGTTTGTAGCACATAAAAATAACAAATCTAATTATAGTTTTTACTCCATATTTATTTTTGTTTTTTGGCTGTATCATTTTTCACCCTAAACCCTCATCCTGCCCTTACCCTTTTTCTTCCCCAAAGGACAGAACACACAGCTATCTTACTCAGCCTCAGGCTAACAGAGAGGCCTTTGGTTCATAAGATGCAGGGCAAACGCAAAGCCAGGGAGCCCAGCCCATATGGACAGTCGAGGCCGGCTCGCAGGGAGACCTCTCAGGGAGGCCCTGACTAATTTCTCTCTGTGGCACAGAAAGTGGGTCGGTGACCTTCCCGCCTGAAGCAGACAGAACACGGGCCCTGACTGAATTAAAAGTGGGTCACCGTCGGGCAAGCAGGCCAGAGGAAAGGACGCTTAGTGTTGAGAAACAGCTGTCTTCTAGGAGCTTCGAGGCCCAAAAGAGAAGACAGTTCCTTCTCCCCCCATACTGTCTCTCTCCCCCACAGCTCCACCTAGCTGCTTTTTTTTTTTTTTCCATTTATGGTTTGGGCTAGTCCGTTTCCAACAGGGTGAGGGAATCAGAGGAAGAAAAACAGACTTAAGTCACTGGCCAGGGTTCCAGTTACTCATGGTCAAGTGCGGTCAGGAAGCAGATAACCCTCCTTCTAAACTGGGTTCAGCAGGTCAGGAGTAGCCTAATGCTGTGTCACAGTGTCTCTGCCATTTGCATCAGTTCATCTCATCAGGCAGGTGTTTTATCGCTTCCCAGCATCACAAGAAGAAGGGTGAGGACAGATATTTTGAGAGAAAAGAGAGGCCACATTCATATAACTTTTATTTCAGTAACTGTCATAATTGTTCTGTTTTATTAGATATGACAGTGCCTCTTTTACTGTGCCTGATTTGTAAATGAAACTCATCATAGGTGGTAGGGTTAGGAAAAAACAGAGTACCCACAGGGTTCAGTACCATCCATGATTTCAGGTATCCACTGGGGGTCTTGGAACATATCCCCTGCAGATAATGGGGGGAGCTGCTGTCAATCTTTCTCTAGGAAAAGCAATCGCATATTTTGGGAATTCCCTAAAGAGCACTATAGGTAGCTAGATCCAGGCTACTGTCATTTCCCCTCCTCCAAGTTGGTCAGGGAGGCAATTTGGGGCTAGGCTAGGGCCACTTAAATATCTGCCTTATTTCATTGGAGTTTTTATAGAGGTCGATTATGTTAAAAGTGGTAGAAGCTCCAAATACGTTAATTAAATTACTTAATCACTGAAATGTATACCAACTGCAGCCAAGCCTGATTCCCAGAGGGTCTACTGGCTGCCTCGAAATGAGGGACGGTTTTAGGGGTTGGCCCTGCCAAGTACAGAAGAAAGCAATTGGTGGCTAAGCCCCGTGTGCCTCAAAGTGCAGAGCAGGGTCATATCATATCTCACGGTAAGATATGGCTTCTCCTTCCGCTGACCTTCCCTTTGCATATGCTTGTCTCTCAGGGCCCGGACACCCATAAGCAACTTTTTAAAATACCCAAGCGCGGGGCAGGGGCGGGGCGAGGCGGGGCGGGGGGGGGATGGAATATCAACTCTCCGGAACTCGGAAAAGCCTCCTCGCCATCTCCCTTGGATGCTGTTCCCATCTGACCACTTCGGGTCCACGAGTCTTCAATACAACGGCTACTGGGTACCTCTCCAAAGGGCTATTTTCCTTTCCTGGCCTGTGTTTCCAGGGCCCTGAATTGATCTCGCAGCGATGCCGAGTCCCTCCGCAGCAAACCGAACACAGTACAGGTCCGGCTCCAGGACACGGACGCCCCCAACATCAGCAGGGAAAGTGCGTCCTGGCAGAGGACGGCTCCTTCGGGAAGCTTCCACACGTGCACAAAACAAAGGATTTCTTCCCCTAACTCTAAGCCAACCATACGGGTTTAAATTGTGACCAAACCCTGACCTCGAATGATGGCCATTAGGTCTCCCCCATCCCCCGTCCTGGTTTTTGAGCACCAAAAGGCAGAGTGGAAACAAAAGACATTTTTCTTTCTATTTTTAGCACAGTGTATATTAGCCATAAATTAACACTCTCCTTCCAGCACCTTTTAAGCACCAGCAGGGGCCAATTCTTTCCACTATATTGTCTTCCAGAGAGCGCCAATGGATCATGCTGTCAGAGAACGCAGCCCAGTGAAATAGCCCTTGGAGGCGGTGCTCTCTGAGCCTGCGCAGCACATCTTCTGGAAGCTGCTTTATGGTGCGGAAGCCAGAAGTCAGTGGCCATGATGTCTAGCCCATCCTAGGGTGATGGGGAATGGATGTCACTATTCTCCCTTGTTTGGGAAAGAGCGAGGAGTTGAGATGAACGTAATCACATGGTGACTCGCACAAGAATACTGCTACCTTTGTCTGGATTTTTCACTATTTAGAAGGACAGAAAAAGAAGAGATATGACAGACTACTTCAAAACCCCCGAATTAACTCTTCACTGGCTACATCTTTTGGCTGAAATCATGCTCCATGCCCTACTTAGCGGCTACCATCATTCTCTGGGTCTCACATCCATTTCAGATACTGAAAATCAAAATAAGAACTGTCCTGTGTTTGTCTCACAGGCTCAAGCACTTAGGTCATTTCTTACAAGACCATGCTGGCATCTACTTAGGCTGTTAAGGAAAGAGGGGAAAGTCTTCTCCCCAAACATTTACATTTTAAACCATGGGAGCAGTAAGAATGTGATGAGATTTCAAAGTCAGAAGCCTTGAGAATTTCCTAACTAAACAGAATAATTCTACGTTAACAACCAAGAATACTCCATGGCTTCTAGATCTGTCCAGACCATTTTAATGCCAGTTCACTTAATTGCCCATACAGATCTGGAACCCCTAGAATTGTCTTCATCATTACAAGGACTTAACCAACCTTTTATAGGGAGTGACTTAACAGGGAGTGAGTGAGGCATCAGATTCTGAAATGTCACCATGTTGCCGGTATTCTAGTGTTGAAACATACACATTATAGAGCCTGACCCCTGGATTTGAATTCCAACTCGACCAATTACTAAGCTATGTGACTTTGAGCGAGGGAACTGACCTCTCTGCTTCTCATTATCTTCATTTGTAAAATGGTGATGCTAATAGCAACTACCTGAGAAGGCTTTTATGAAGATTAAGTGAATTAATATTTATAAAGTGCATAAAACCGTTCTGTTTCACAACAAGTGCCACATAAGAGATTGTGAGGTAGATAAATAGAAATCCATGTTTACATATTATAATATAACCTATTTTTCACCAACCACTTGAATTTCTAAATCATTGCCAAAGAGGCTTCTGCCTCCTCCCCAAGGACTTGGAAGATCCTCTCAGATCACAGCTCCAGGGAGTTGAACCCCACATGAGAGAGTGTACTTGTTACCACGAGTCCAAGGTTTTGCAAAAACCCAGATGCTCTTGGCAAAAATGACGGAGCGACAGCTTGTGCAGAAGTTAACTCTACTCCGCAATGAAATTTACAACTGTTGTACTTGGGGCTTGTAGCTCTTTCTCTGCTGGACTGTGGGACTAATAATGGCCTTGACCTTCTTAGATAAGGGGCAGCCATCCCAGATGGACTTCTGGTTCTGGGGTAGCTGTTTTGAGGAAAAACCCATGGGAGATAGTGAACTGACACCTGTAGCATTTCTGAAAGGCAGAACAGAAAACGCTGAAGAGAAATACATTCCCGCCTCCCCAGTGGTACTGGAATGGATCACGGTTTGTTTGGCCTGGGGGCATTTCCCCCCTCTCCTTCTTCGTGAAAAAGTAGGAAGATACTCACTGGAAGGAAACAGTCAGGAAGTCGAACATGATCCCCTTTTAGTCTCCAAATTTACTGACAGAACCATGGATCACAATTCCCACTCCCTCCCCCACGCCCCAGCTCTGGTTAGACGATCTTTTAGTCTGCAGTGGGGAAAAAGTTTCTCTTTTGATTAATAACATTTATTTTTAAATACTGAATACACACCATCTAACTACTTTAAAGTATAAAAGGTTATCCAGTGAACACTTCCTCGTACTTTTATCCCCAGTCATACAGTTTCTTTCCCTGTAGGCAATTAATTGTACCCATTCCTTACATTACCTTTCAGGAATATTTCTTTATATACAAGCAAACACACACCTAGTCCTAAGTACATTCCCTCTCCAAGTGTTTTGCCAACTAATACAAACACAATACAAACTCCACTCTACCTTTTCTTTTTCTACACTTCACAATATGTCTTGGAGAGCTTTTCACATTCGTGGATGAGTTTTTAAATTCTTTTTCCATGGCTGTATAGAATCCCACTGTATAGAGGTACAACAATTTACTTATATTCCCTTTGGAGGATCCTTGAAGTTGCTTCAAATATTTTGCTAGTACCAACAGTGCTGCAGTGAATAACCTTGTCCACACACCACTTCGCACAAATGTGGAAGAGAGTATTTGTAGAAGGGGAATTGTTGGTTCAAAGGGTATCCCCCATTTTGAATTTTGATAGATCTTGCCAAGTTGCCCTGTAGAAGAGCTGTATCCATTTGATGCTTCCACCATCTAGGAGAGTGTCTATTTCTGATGGAGAGGGGGGTTTGATGCCAGAAATGACACTCTCAAAGTATCCAAGATGCTGCCCTCTGCTCGGGACCACAATTCAGTGAACCCCATTTTCAGATTCTCACTGTAAAGGGCAGCTAAGAGTCGATCATCTCAGATCATCCACTTCCATCATAATGGGAGGGCTGGAGACCAGGGGTGCCTGATGAGGTGGTAGGTGGAAAATGCCTTCCACTGGCATCTTCTTTCCAACCAGGAAGAAAAAGAGGTGTGCAAAATGGATGGTTCTACGGGACTCCACAGCTGACCTTTGAAAAGAATTTCCCAGCAGCTGGAGGGCAAATCAAGACTTCCTTCGACTTCAAAAGTTCTTGCTTGCAACTGGGCATCTTTGTTTTAGGGCAGCTGATTGGTCACCGTGCAGCCCAATCACAGCTCCATTACCTCATCCGAAGTGGGTTCCCTGGGCTAGTTCCTCAGCACTCATCTCAAACAGCAAGTTCTTGTGATTTCTGGACAGAGATTTCACCTAGAACCACTGCAGGGAATACATGTTCTGTGTGTTGCAATAATGTAACTTTCATCTCTGGGAAAGGTGGTTAAAGGCAAGGACTCCAGAGCTAGACTTCCTAGGTCTGAATCCTGGCTCTGTCACTTGCTGGCTGTGTGATCTTGGGCAAGTTGCTTCACCTCTCTGCGTTGGCTGCCACGTAAAATATAGGATGCCCAGTTAAAATTGAATTTCAGATAAATGACAAATAATTTTTTAGTATAAGTATGTTCCAAATGTTGCATGTCACACATTAAATAAACCACTGAATATCTGAAGTTCAAGTGTAACTGGGCAGCCTGTATGCTTACTTGCTAAATCTTACAGCCCTACTCTGTTCCTTAGTCTCCTCGTCTAGACCCACCTCATAGGATTGTTACAAGGGTTAAATGAAATAGTGTTTGTAGAGTATAGAGAACACTTTCTGAACATATAAATACTTCATAAGATTTCTTTAATATAAATAAATGCTATCTTGATTCAATATACATTAAGACTCTATTATTTCCATTTTTTCCCCAAGATGGGGGGGGAATCATTGAATATCTGGTGAATGTTAAGGAGACTCTGGGTTAAAAAAGATTTGCCAAGGATGTTGTGGATCAGGAGTTTACTCGTTCAAGATCAAGAGTTTACTCGTTCTTTGGTCCAATGGTGAGAGAATATTCTTTGGGGCCGCAGGCCAAGCTGGGGACTGAGCATAAGGGACAAGGGAGAGGAGCAAAGGGACCCATGGTGGATGGCATGGGACCTTAGGGGGAGCAACTCATTTCATATTGGCCATCAGAGAGTCCCACATCAATGAGCAACAATGGCAGGAACAGGGCTGCCAAGGACAGTGTCCATGACCATGAGGAAGGGAGAGGGAGAGGAGGGGCATTTGCAGGGAGAGAAGCCAGAGCTACGATCCTCTTGGAGAGGTGGACACGGTCTTCTGATGAGGCAAACTGCTAGCCTCAGAACGCCTCATGCGGACTTCCTAAGTTCTACCCCATTTAGGCAGGGCTCAGAATTTGGTTCAGCTTCCTCTGACGTGGAAGCATGATGACAAGTGTGGACAACGTTATCTACACAGGCCCCTGAGGAACACTTGGGTGACAGAAGCCTGAGGAGACTTAGAAGCCCCCCGAGGGGTTTCTCATCTAGATCCACACATCTCCAAAGGGTCTGTGAACTTGGATGGGGAAAAAGTAGAACTTTATTTTTGTTCGCCTCTAGATGAAATTGAGTGTTTCCTTTAATTAGGAATATAATAGTCACATGTCTCAGCAGCATGAATCATACCCGTGACTTTGTCAACAGTAAAAATCAAAGATTTTTTTTCACATCACATTGCAGTTGTGGCAGATATCCTAAAGCATTCTTTTTTTAAAAGATTTTATTTATTCATTTGACATACAGAGATCACAAGTAGGCAGAGGTAGGCAGAGAGAGAGGAGGATGCAGGCCTCCGATGCGGGGCTCGATCTGAGAACCCTGAGATCATGACCTGAGCCGAAGGCAGAGGCTTAACCCACTGAGCCACCCAGGCACCCCTAAAGTATTGTTTCTTAATGCTCACCACCACTTAGCAATCATAGTAATTATTGCTGCTAGGTCTTCTTATTTGAAGCATTAACAGTGATACAGAGATAATATTATATTGTGAGTTCATTTTTTCATATTTTGATAACTATATTCAATATAACTGGTAAACTCTTGCACTGTGTTTAATGTACTGTCAAACATTTTCCTGGGAATATATTTATAGTCTTCTCCAGTCTGCTAAAGAGTTCCATGCCTCAAAACAAGGTTAAGAACTCCTGACTTAGGGCAACATCAAGTCTTACAGGGAACGGCCCCAAATCTCAGGAGACCTCAAACTGATTTCCAGGAGTGTGAGTTCTTCGGCATGGCTTTTGTTTGGCTTCATTTGTTTGTTTGTTTAGGCTAATGTCATAAAGGCATCTGCATTCTGAGCATATCTGAGGAAAAATAACCGTGTGGTGAGTGTGAGTGCTGGGGTCGAGGTCTCTGTCTTGTATGGGTCTGTTGATATGGGAGAAATTTCTGCACTGTTCATGCCGGTCACTGCTCCTCCAGAAGAGAATGAATGAGGGAGACTATTTTATTTTTAGCTTACTTAGTGATAAATTATACCCTTATTCAGGAAATACACCTTTCACCTCTAAGTGTGGAGGGAAACGGCATATCCCTCTCTTCCTCTATATGTCAACGTCCCATCCTGTCAGCTTGTATAGCTACAAATGGGGCAGGCAGTGGGAGGGCCTCGGCGCAAAAAGTGGGCATGAGATCAAAGTAAGTAACAGTCAGACCCGCAGGGCTGCTGAAATAAAGAGATGATTCCGACCGAGAAGTCTTCTCCAGCACCCTGGTCGCCTGGGGAGCTCCCGCCCTCTCATCTCCCCAGGGAAGGTGAGCTCTGCAGACAGGAGAGCAGCTCAGAATGCATATGGGGTTGCTGCAGGAGAGCAACGGCAGCAACACAACTGGAACTCGTCTGCCTTTCCGGCCAGTAGAATTGGGTGGAAAAAGACAGAGGCAGATATAAATGAGGGAGCTTTCAAAGCCCTCTCCCACTCCCGCTGCTGATCAGACATCCATGCCACACAGAAACTGCATTCCATCCTAAGTGACAGTTACAAAAACATTATAGGTCTGGTTAAAACTCTGGGAGCTGGGGAGTTTCCAGTTAAGATTCCAGAACTAGAAGGCTGTCCTAAGGTCCCTTGCATTTGTGGCGAGGGCAAGAATCTCATCAAAGGCGTAGCTTGTGAATTACAGTCGGGGCCTGGGCCGGCCAGCTATTTCCTCTGGCTCACCTGCTCGCTGACCGCCACCGGCACTGAGGCTGTGAGCATGGGTTAAGAATGGCGTATGTTCGGGGCGCCTGGGTGGCTCAGTCAGTTAAGCGTCTGACTCTTGATTTCGGCCCAGGTCATGAGCTCAGGGGCGTGAGATGAAGCCCCATGTTGGGCTTGGCGCTGGCATGCAGCCTACTTAAGATTCTCTCTCTCCTTCCTGCTGCCCCTCCCCTCCTCTCTCTCTCCCCCTCTAAAAATAAAAAGAGCAGAAAAACATCTCCTCTTCTTCCATGGTGCTACGGGTCAGATGGTGTCCCTCTGAAAGCCACGCTGAAGTCCTAACCGTCAGTACCTTAGAAAGGGCCCTGGTTTGTAGAATCAGTGCAGATCTAATTGGCATAGGTCAGATGAGGCTGCACTGCAGCACAATGGCCTCGAATCCAGTCTTGCGGGGCTCTGTACAAGAAGAGGAAAATCTGGGCATAGGCAGAGGGAAGGCAGCCATATGAAGATGGAGGCAGAAGTTGGGAGCTATGTGGCCACAAGCCACGGAACCCATGAGCTTACCAGAAGCTGAAAAAGGCAAGGAAAGACCCTCCAAGCCACCCAGTTTGTGGTACTTTGTGACTGTGGCACAAGCCAACAAATACAATTGGCTTTAACCTTTTCCTTGGTTACTTGCCTCCTGCCTCCATTTCCAACAACCCTTGAACCATCGGAGGCACAAAGGCTACAGATAAGAATCCCAGGGAGCAAGGCTGACCTATAAAAGCATGAGATGCGCAAGAGGGGAGAATATGATGTCCACTTTTCCTGGTGCCAAATTTAGCCAAAACAAGACCAATGTGTCTTCCTGGTAGAATTCCCCAGAGGCTGAACCACACCCCTGCAGGTCACACTGCACAATCAGAACCAAGGGCTCCAAGAAACCAATCTCTCCTTCTGTCCCCTGCCGGCCCTGACTAAGCCAGCTCAGCATTTGAAGGGAGGACTCGATCCTGGAGGGCTTAGCAGCCCAGCCGCAGCCCAGCCGTGCATCTAAAGCCTGGAAGCCAGAGGGGAAAGCAGAACCAGGCCAGAAGTTGGGGTCCAGGGCTCCTGTTTTCTCTCGTGTTGGCCCCAGGGCCACTGTCGTGTAGAGGAAAGATTAAAACTAAGATTGTTGCACTTGGGGGGTTAAACACTACAAATTTTTTTAACAATCCGACTGGACCTCATAATTGTGTGGCAAAGGCTGCAAAATGTAAAGTGGGGAGTCTTGGCTCAAATGAAAGGCTCTCTCTGAATAACAATTTATTTTAATTTGAGATTTCTCATACTGTCCATATGGCGGGGCTTCACGGGAAAGCAACTGTCTCACAGTTGATGGGGACATCTGAAGTATGCTTTTTTGGCATTCGGGGGGATTTTTTTTTTTCTTTCATTTACATCAGTGCCTTGGTTGAAGGGAGTTTGAAAACATTTCCCTAATGTTTCCCACTTTTTCACTCCTGGAAATTTATCATCAACCCTTGGAAGTTACAAACTGAAACCCACTTCCCAACCAAATTACTGCTCTTTTAGGCCAACACCAGTTTGTAATTGTGGAGTTCTGTGGGCATTCCTTTAAAAATGGAAAATCCTATTTGCATGCGTTTAAAAACAACAACAACCCAGAAAGCATGTGGAGAATGTTAGGTCCTAAAGTAGAACAGTCTTGCCAAGTATCCCAGGCCTGTGTTGCGGAGTGACTTCTAGAATAATCGACAATGTAATTCAGGGAAAGAAACGAGATTTTGAGCCAGCTCCAGATAGGACTCTGCTGACCCCCACCCCCACCCCAGATATGGTGATGGGTTCCAGGGGTGCGACGTGAGCAAAGGGGCTTGTTATCTCTTTTCAACTTTTTCCTCTGAGGCGCCTCTTCTGCTGTTCCTCTTCTGAGGGAGGAAAAGAAGAGCTGGCAGAATTCCAACTTCACACGCAGGTACAGCTCCACAGGGAGAAGGGGAACTGGGTGAGGTACCACGAAGTCACTAGGCATTACTGATAAAGCCACATCTTTCTGGAGAAACCTCACTATGCAAATATCACATCCTCAGAGAGACTGCCTCCAACAGAAGCCTCCAAACCAGCATTCCCACCATCCTTGGGTCTCCTAAACCCGCTTCACATTTTCTCCACAGCCCTGCACATCTCTCTTTCCAGCTCCGTGCTCAGTGACCTTGTGTTTGTGGCCTCAAATCATCTGTGATTAAAGTATTTCCACCATGGAAGGTGGCCAACGCTATATATCTGGGCTCTCCCCAGCCCCAAAGCTAGCTATTAACCCCTTCTTAGCACAGCACTGTTTCTCACTGTCTGGTATTACTTTCTCTATGTGGTTCTTGCCTACAAGCTACATGTATGTGGGTTTATGTACAACATGCAGAGATAATCAGTTTCTTAATGATCTATCCTTCTCTCCACCAGAATGTCAGCCCCTAGACCCCCAGTTTGGTTCGCTCCTACTTCACTATACCTAGAACAATATCCATACCTCAAAGATACTCTGTTAGGTATCTGTTGAGCGGATGAAGGATGACTGAATCTTCAGAGGCTCCCTTGACCTTCCTGTTCTAACATTAATGCTTCTGTGGGTGTCCAAATTCCCCTCTATTTCATTTGCACCCTTTGCCCCATGTCTTTCTGCCTTTTAGCACCATCTTTATCATTACCCTCACACCAGCCAAAAACAAAAAAAAAAATCCACCAAAATTATTTACTAGTGATTCCTGATTTTTTTTTTGTTTAAGCAGCTCCTCTGGGCATCTGAGAGACAGTCTTCTAAACTTTTCCTTCTCACATCTTCCCCAGAAAAGCATTTCCTATGTGTTTAGCCAAGGTTAGGTAGTTATAAGGTACCCAGAACAAATATATTTATTAAAGACCTTCTCTTTTTATGAGTCACTTATATTCAAGTTGAATGGGTAAGACTAGCCTTGGCTTGAAAAATTATGAGCAAGTAAGACCATAACTTAACTAATTGCTAAACTGGGGATGTAGAAACCATAAAATCTCGAGCAAAGAGAGCTGGTAGAGTTCAGGAAAACGTCAGACAGAGAAGCAGTGGGCCTTGAGCTGGTCCTGACTCATAAGTAGGGTTTAACCAGATCAGGGTTTCTAACCTCAGTGCAACTGACATTTTGGGCGGATACTTCCTTGTTTTCGGAGGGGGGTGGTGTGTGCTGTCCCATGCACTGTGGGATGCTCAGCGACAGCCCGGGTCTCCCCCAGACTAGATGCCATTAGTACCCCCTTCCTAGCTGTCACAACCACAAATGTCCCTAGGCATTGCCAAATGTCCCCAAGGCAGCAAGATCACCCCCATTTGGGAACCAAAGAGCTGGATGGAAGAGAAAGAGGACATGAGAATTTAGAACAATGAGAAAGGACTCGCTCACTTAACTCTGAATCCCGACTCCATCCACAAATCCCGACTCCAGTCACAAACCTGACTTCTTTCGGCACATCAGTCGGCTTTGTATGCCCCCTTTACACATGTTCTCATAAAACCTATGCACTGCATGAAATTTGGACTGAACTACTGACATGGTTTCCAAATGTTTTTGTTGTGGAACCCTTTGTTCCAACAAAATCTTAGCCAGAAGCACAAACAAATACTAAGGACATAAGCAGCATGGTTTTTATTGACACTTGAATCAAGAACCATTCCCTCCCCACAGGCACCCCAGCCCTGTCCAGTGGCCCAATACCATAATTCCCCGGGGGGTTTCCCCACACCAGGAACATGCTAGAGGCAGAGGTGACATTGAATCTTATAATAATAGCTATAATATTGTGATCTAAACAAAGGACAATAGATTAGAAGTAATAAAATCTAAGACTTTTACTAACTATAACTTTTTACTAACTGATGTCATCTGACCTCTCTGAACTGTGATTCTTCATCCTAATCTCTAAGGCCCCTTTCAACTTCAAAATGTTATGAATACATAAGCACAACTGTGTCACATAATCCATGAGCCCAGAATAATGATGTTGGCGGGTATAGAGAAGATTATTTATAATGTCCCCCCTAAATTCCCTTTTAGTGTCTAGGGGGAATGAGGAAGTGAACCTGACCTCTAAAATCCTCTATGACTAGCACTTTGGCCCCAGCCTGATTTATTCATGCTTGAAATTCACTAGTGCTCAGTTCTGGCTGGCCTTTATCCAAAAGATCATTCTAAATGGGGCCACAAATGGAGGTATGAATGGATATTTTTAAAAATTAAGAATGAAAGTGACAAATCTGGGACACTTGCTGCCAAACCCGTAAGGTTTAGAATGAGACTTTTTAAAAGTGAAAACCAATAGATTCTGTTATGGACAAGCATGTGTCCAGAATGAAAGTCTAAACACTGTAATAACCAGGAATGTATAAGTTCTACAGCCTGGAATCATCTCTTTCCTACCTCAGTGGTATGACTAGCCTGCCATTAGGACAGAACATTCCAGAACATTCCCATCCTCCTGCCCTGGAATGACTTTTTGGCTTTCCTGAATGCTGGGCATGAGATGGATGGGAATTTGTGCCTTTACTTTCTGTTTTTGCTCCTTCTTTGTAAAAGAAGAACTGAAACCTCCCTGCAACCATCTGATACCACAGAGAAATAGCACAAAACCACAGCTACCAAACAATGATGCTGAAATCCACAGCTATGTGTCTATCAAAATATGATACTGTGTTTACAGATTCCTGATTTGGAGTAGTCCTTCTGCTCTTCAATTTCAAACATAAATGAGATGTTATGCTGGTCACAGATAAATGAGGATTCTTAATTGGAATGGAAAAATGTTTTTCAAATATCCAGTAACCTGATTCTTAGTGAGAACATGACAGACACATGAACTACTTGGTGGTTGAAAAAAAACATGCCAGCATGTGTGTGCGTGTATGTATGTGTGCGTGTGTTCTGGGAAACTTCTCTAGTCAGTGAAGATAATTCAAAGTTATCCACAGCTATTCAGTATTAATAACTGGCAGGGGAATGAAAGATTTATCTCATGGATTTGCTCTTTCCAGGAATAATTTCTCCTCGTACAAGGAACTGCCAAAACTAAGGATATTATTGCTAATTCTTTACAATTTTATTTACTCACTTTGAATAAATAATGCAGACACAGTGAAAATAATTCAAACAATGCAATTTACATATGGTGAAAACTAACTCAACCTCCCAGCTTAGTCTCTTAGTCCCTCTGGTACCAGTTTCTTAGTCTAAAGAGATTTAGTCCATGTAGTACACACACATGCACATCCATATACACACATGTATATGTTGGAGACATATGTTGCTTTAGGTACATTATTTTATACATATGCATGTGTATATATACCTATAAAAGGTTTTTTTTTTTTGAAAAGATTTTATTTATTTGACAGAGAGAGGGAGATCACAAGTAGGCAGAGAGGCAGGCAGAGAGAGAGGTGGAAGCAGGCTCCCTCCTGAGCAGAGAGCCCGATGCAAGACTCGATCCAAGGACCCTGAGATCACAACCCGAGCCAAAGGCAGAGGCTCAACCCAGTGAGCCACCCAGGCGCCCTATTAAAGGTCTTTTGTTACATAAATGGGAACATAGCCACACTCCCTGCACATTCCACCCCCTCAACTTAACAATATGTGATAGATTAAAGATGCTTGTAAATTCTTTGCCATTCTTCCCATTGAGAGTTGGGAGGTTTTTTCCCCTCTCCGTTTGAATCTGGGGCTGCACACGACTTGCTGTGACCGATAAGATGTGGCAGAAGTGACTCTGTAACTTCCAAGGCTGGATCTTGGGAGCTTTGCAGCTTCTACCTCCACACACATTGGAACACTCCCTTTTGGAATCCAGATGCCATGCTATAAGAATCCCAAGCCATATAAAGATGTGCTCTGGACAATAATCCCTACCAGCAGCAATAGTTAACCATGCAAGCAAGCCATTTTGGATGTTCTGGTCCCAGCTGAGCCCTCAGATGACTGCAGTCCCGGCTGATACTACAGTGAGCAGAAGAATAACCCAGCTGAGCCCAGCCAACCCTCAGAATCATGAGAAATAAGGAAGCCACTAAGTTTGGGGATGATTATTCCGTTAATAACTTAGTAATTCCATTATAACTTCTTCTAAAATAACTTATTAATTATTCCATTAGTAAGTTAAGCCACCAAGTTTTAGGATGATTATTCCATTTCAGTAGAGTATATAAATCTAAACATATACAGTAGATGTACATAAATATATAGCTATATAAATATAGAAAAATAGATAAACCATATAGCTAGCATACATTCATATGCTTACTATCTGACAAGGATGGTTCTAAATGCCTTCTGTATGTTGGCTCTTTTAATTTCCACTAACCCAGGGGCACCTGGGTGGCTCAGTGGGTTAAAGCCTCTGCCTTCAGCTCAGGTCATGATCTCAAGGTCCTTAGATCGAGCCGCTGCATTGGGCTCTCTGCTCTGCGGGGATCCTGCTTCCTCTTCTCTCTCTGCCTGCCTCTCTGCCTACTTGTGATCTTTGTCTGTCAAATAAATAAATAAAATCTTTAATTTCCACTAACCCTTAATTTTTTAAAAGATTTTATTTGTGAGTAATCTCTGCACCCGAAGTGGGGCTCAAACCTACAACCCAGAGATCAAGAGTGGCACGTTAAAAAAAAAAAAAAAGTCACATGTTCCACTGACTAAGCCACCCAGGTGTCCTCCTAAATAGTTTTTATAGAGGTAGGTACAACCCCCATTATACAGATGAAGAACTGAACTATAGAGAAATTACATGACCTGCCCAGTACCACAAGTGAGTAACCAACACTATCAGAATTTGAACTCAGGTCTCTCTCCTCAGATACTTTGATATTAAGCACTATCCTAGACCACCTCAGTACCTATTATTCAATGAGTCAACTGACGGATGCTCCAGTCATTTCAGACGTCTAACAGTGATCCGACATTCGTAGCCATCGTGAAGTATTCACCACAGTAAGTCTAGTTACTGTCACCTTACCAAGTTAATACGATACTACTGACTATCTTCCCCATGCGGTGCACTTAAAGCCCCATGATATTTTTAGTTTATGGCTGGAAGTCTGCGCTTCTTACTCCCCTTCACCCATTTCACCCCCCCACTGTCACTACCCTCCCTTCTGGCAACCACCAATCTATTCTCTGTAAGTCTGCAGTAGGTTTGGCTTGGTATTTAGATTCCACATATCAGTAAAACCATTTATGCATGTGTGAAAAAGAAACCATTCTTCTTCATCAACTGGGAGGATAATTATATTCAGTTTTTTTTTCTTCAGAGTATGTTGCTCCATAATGTATATTTTTACAGGCATTCTCAGACACCCGCAAAGGGTAGTTGCAAAGGAACCTACGACCTGTGGCACATACAGTAAATCTGCAGCCACGATCTGTCAGTTCTGAGCACCCAGTGGGCACACGTATTAGGCACATGTGGACATTCTACAGCTGTAGAGCTCCCTGGACATCACCACAATAATAAGCACGTTTGGAAAGGGGGTGGATGGACATGACCTCTCTTCACAACTGCTGGGATGTGTCTACCAGCTCCAACACTAGACTTCTAGCTCTGCAAAGCTGGAGGCTGAAGAGAAGTCAACCGCTGCCCCCTCAGTGGCCTCTGGGCCTTATCTTCTGAGCTGCAAGGAAGGCCACAGGACCAGCCCCTGCTAGCTATGTGGAAGGGGTGAGTTAAGAAAGGTTTTGGTACTTGAAAGTTAATGAAATCTGGTTCTAGTCATTAAAATATGAAAACAAATCAATACCACATAGCTCAAAATGACCATGAGCTAGTTGCCTAATTATCCTACTTAAAAGATACTAATGCAAGAGCCCTTCTTTTGCTCCTACATGTGGATTCTGTCCCTAGGAACTCAAAGCCTTGGGAAGGAAACATGGTAATACAGCTCGCCTCTGTCTTCAGGACAGCTAAAGGGGCTTGAGAATATCTTGTTCAATGCCTTTGTTGCTTGCAGAAGTAAAGTGAGTGCCAGAGAGGAGTGATTTGCTGACGGTACTCATGGTTGACACATAGGTCTGCTATTACCACAATTATATGTGCGACAAACTACCACAAAGCTCAGTGCCTTCAAACATTTCCTCTTCTCTGGCTAGGGATCGACTGATGTAGGCTGCACTGGGTTCCAAGCCGCAGGATGAATTCAGGTCTTCTCCATTTGTCTCTCATCCCTTGGACCAGCGGGCTAGCCAGACTTTGTTCTTCCAAAGGGCAATGTAAGGCACACAGGAGAACAAGCCTAATGATGCAAGCCAACTTCAAGCCTCTGCTTGTGATTATCTGCTAATGGCTCACTCCCTGCAGCCAGTCACGAGGCCAAGTCCAACAGTAACGGGAGAGGGATATATGCTCTGCTTCTAGTAAAGAACTACAAAGACACATGGCAAAAGGCGCGGATACATGGAAGAGGGGAGAATGAGAACGATGAAGAGAGAGAATCGGAACCAGGGTCCCTGACTCCCTGCTCATTTTCACCATTGTGTTTCCCAACAGTTTTTTATTTATCTGTCTTAGGAGCTGTTTTTTCAAGCTCCTGAAGGGTTCCAAAAGTTCCAAAAGGAAGTGAAGGCAGGCAGTGAGGAAAGGAGATTGTGGTGACAGAGGCAGAGGTAGTGGCGATGCCTGGGAAGACCAGCAAAGGTGTCCAGTACCTACTCCGATTTGCAGAGCACAATCTCCCCTTCACCCTGTAGGGTGAAGCCAGTGCAGCTGCCGGTCAGATGCTTCTCCATCTTTCATGGGCTGGGTCCATGGCAAGTGGCCAACTGTATATCCATTTCCGGAGGTAGTTCAGTACTGTGCACGGCAAACTGAGGTCCCCAACACTCAGCTTACACTCTGTGCAGACAATATGGGCTTCGGAACCAGAGAGAGCTGAGTGGGGACCTCTGAGCCACCAGAGCGTAGCTGCATGACCTAAGGCAAATTGATTTGTCTCTCTGAGCCTCTGGTTCCTTCCATACATCATCTCCCACACTCTTTCCTCTTCTGGCTTGATATAGACAAGCTCAGTGACTTTGAAAGTCATTCTACAGAGACCTAAAGAGGCTTGCATTCCTGAAACCCTGCTTGGAATATCCAGTCTTTGCTTTCTATGTGCAAGCATTCTATTACACATGAGGTGTAATGCCCATTTAACTTTGCTTGTTACAACAGCTAGCATTACCTTAACTAATGCACTCGTGCTTTGCCCCATTGTACTGATGAGGAACCTACGGCTTAAAGAGATTAAGTTCTTTGCCCCATGTCACACACTATTAAGTGGTGGCTCTCAGTTATGCATCTAGTCTGACTCCAGAGCCTCTGATCTTAAACACCACACTGCTCGGATGCTCATTAATAATAGTGTTGATCTTATAGTGAGGTTGTGTGGATTAAATGAACTAATGTTAACCGAGTCCCTGGCACAACAGCTGCCATGTAAAAGCACACTGTAAATACGAGCTGCAGAAGCAGTATGATGTTCCCATGTAGTAAGTAATACAACAGGATGTCCCCTGAGGTCTGGAATTGGGGGAAAAGGACAAGTAGCCTCAGAAAAACTTCTGATGACAATTTTGTGTTGAGAGTATTTTAGATGACACCAACAGCCCTAAGAAGTTTGCCAAATGCTTCTTTGTGTTGGAGGGTAGGTCATATTGTCCCAAACCGTTCATGAGGATCAGACATCAGTTAGGGTAAGAGCGTGGATGAGGACCACTGTCTCCTGTTTCTCACTCACAGTTTCTTAGTCCTAAAAAGACTTGAAACAGGGAACCAGACTAGTGGGAGTCACCTTTTTAGGGCCTAGAGCCACCCGTCTGATAGAAATATTACAAATGTGGGTTTTCAAGTGCCTTGTTTTTAAAAGGCAGGGAGTAACTAGGTGAAATTAATTATAACAATACACTTTAGGGGTGCCTGGGTGGTGAAGTCAGTTATGTGTCCAGCTCTCGGTTTCAACTCAAGTCATGATGTCAGGGTAGTGAGATTGAGCCCTTTGTTAGGTTCCCTACTCAGCACGGAGTCTGCTTAAGACTCTCTCTCTGCCCCTCTCCCCCTAAAAATAAATCAATCAATAAATATTCAAACAAACAAGCAACACACTTCATTTGGGGTGCCTGGCTGGCTCAGTCAGTGGAGAATCGACTCTTGATCTTGGGCACATGTTGGGCACAGAGATTACTTAAAAGACACCAAAGAAATAAACAATATACTTTATTCAACCTAAAACATTTCAATTTCAACATGTAATTAGTATTAAGATATTAATGAGACCTTTTGCTTTTTTTTAGTGAAATCTTCGAAGTCTGCATCTGTATTTTACAGTTACAGAACATCTCAGTTTGGACTGGCCACATTTCAAGTGCCTGATAAGCTACCATGGCTAGTACCACAGGTCTAGACTGAATTCCTTCCCTGAAGTTGTCTTAGGGGTAAAGCCCTAGAAAGCCTCCGGAGGAAAATTGCAAAACTTAGTCTTTACTCATCGGAAGTCTAATTATATGCCTTTAAATAGGAAATACTGTCTGAAACAGAGCCATTTGTTTTAGAATATTACAGACTTGCTTAAGTCTCAAAGATCAGAAATCTATTCAGCATTAACGAACCTCTTGTACGGGGCGGTCTCCCTATGGAAGAAGACTATTTGCAGAACTCACTGTGGAGAACGAGGGCAGGGCAGGATGACCTGCATAAAACAAGCTTAGGCGACTTTAATGAATAACACAAATGAGAGAAGCAGAGAAATGTGCTAGAAGCTGAACCATACAGGGCTTTTGCTCTTTTTAAAAAAATTCAGTTAATTTGTTTATTTTTGTTGTTGTTGTTTATTTTTTAGAGAGTGTGGAAAGGCAGAGGGAGAGGGAGAAAGACTCCCCGCTCAGCAGGGAGCCCGATGCGCGGCTCAATCCCAGGACCCTGGGATCCTGACCAGAGCCAAAGGCAGAGGCTTTAACCCACTGAGCCACCCAGGCACCCATAGGGCTTTTACTCTTTAATTATTTAGTGTTTTTTCACATTCTATCTACTCACTTCTTTTTAGCCACTTTTGGGAGTGCACAATTACACACAAGTTTCCTCCATGCCAATTAACGGCAAGCAGTGATCAGTGTTTTCTGGCTTCAGCAAGTCACCTTAGGAAGGGTGCGGCTATGGAACTCTGCTTCCCCCGTTCTCATTTTAAGTATTTGCTAGGATTAGTAGCTAAGACAGTCCTGGTTTACTGTGCTTATATGCGTATCAGGAAAACAAAGACCCAGTTTCAAAGTCCTTTTCGGCTACATGACTTTCAATAGTTTTTATCAGAGTCATAGCACTAAATTCTCCCAAAGCCTGATCTGGTGATCTCAGAATCTGTTTTTACCACCATACCTTACTTATCCAGCATTGCTGAAGGTGAAGTTTTCCATATATATGAATTGTCCAGATAACTGAAGTGTGTTGATAAATTCCAGCCTATACAAGCATTTTTGAGGGAAGTCTTTCTAAAATACGGCCTGTACCCGCCCTACACACACACATACACACGTTCTTAAACAAGACTATTCGGAACATACTTCATTCTTACTTCATGACTTAGGGACATTGTGTACATCTATTTGGGCATGCACATTTAGAAACTACTGAGTCATGTGGTGTTCTTAGGACACCTAATTACTTCAGTATGATAAGATTTTACTGCACATAAACTTTTTTTTTAAATAAGATTTTATTTCTTTATTTGATAGAGAGAGAGAGATCACAAGTAGGCAGAGAGGCAGGCAGAGAGGGGGGGGGAAGCAGGCTCCCTGCTGAGCAGAGAGCCCGATGCGGGGCTCCATCCCAGGACTCTGGGATCATGACCTGAGCCAAAAGCAGATGCCTAACCAACTGAGTCACCAGGTGCCCCTGTTCATAAGCTTTTGAAAAGATTCTAATGCCTCCAATCACCTCATAACATAGGTGTATCCCATTTTTTTAAACATTTATTTATTTATCTATTTGACAGACAGAGATCACAAGTAGGCAGAGAGGCAGGCAGAGAGAGGGGGGGAAGCAGGTTCCCTGCTGAGCAGAGAGCCCAATGCCGGGCTTGATCCCAGGACCCTGGGATCATGACCTGAGCCAAGGCAGAGGCTTTAACCCACTGAGCCATCCAGGCACTCCGGTGTATCCCATTTTATAGACAAGTAAACTGAGCCTTAGAGAAATGAAATGACTTGTCCATCAAGTCTCTGGCTATCAGATTTCTACATAGTTCTAGAGAAAGACATATTGACTTTGGTAGCTCTTTCTTTCTTCCTTCCCATAGCTCAGACTCCTGCTTTTTGCGAAGTCGTGTCTATTAGTGCTCCTGAGCTCCTGATTCATGTTGTACCTAATTATCTGAGAGCATGCTCTCTCTGGAGAGGCATGAGAAGCATGGTCAAAACTCAGCACACATTTTTTCCCCTAAATTATTAAGTTAATACCCCCAACCTGTGATACATAGGTGACCCTTGAAAAACACAGGTTTCAATTACACAGGTCAACTTTTATGTGTATTTTTTTTCAATAAATATGAGCCAGTATTATAAATGCATTATCTCTTCCTTGGGATTTTCTTAATAACATTTTCTTTTCTCTAGCTGACTTTCCTGTGAGGACACAGCCTATAATACATATTACATACAAAATATGTGTTTGTTGACTGTTTATGTTATTGGCAAAGTTTCTGGTCCACAATAGGTTATCAGTACTTGAGTTTTGGTCCAAAGTTGTGTGTGGATTTTCAATCCCCCACACCATTACCCCTGTGTTGTTAACCAGGCAACTCTCTATCACACAACATTTCAGTCTAATTTTGCTTGGTCAGTAAATACTGTTCCCCCATTTTCCAGGATTTGGCAACACTCTCCATATTTCCCAGATCTGGTGAAAGAGGAGAATTGATATTTTTAAACAGACTGTTTCTAAAAAAGAGCCCATGCATTTTTACAAAATGTTTTCTAAGAACCCAAACTTTGAGATCTTGACCTAAGATTATGGTCCTAATGAAAGATTCAGAGGTGAAGGCTCTAGATACACAGGAAGATTTTTTTTTCAACTGAAATGCCATAAAAATGTAGGTCGCTTCCCCTTATCACTGTGTGCCTGACATCTAGCCTTAGCTAAGAACAAACTACTTTCAAGTCTCAGGAGCCAGGCACCCAATAAATCTCAAATTTAATTCTGATTTGTCGTCAAACTTTAAAATGATCGGGTTTCTCTCATGGACATACATGCTTCATCTTCTGGAAGGAAGAAATCAGAAGCCTGAGATGGGTAGGAAAGGATGCAAGGAAACGGAAGGATCAAATGGAAACCAAGAATGTGCTCCTTTCCTACCCAGAACAGGAGCCGATGTTAGTGGGCTGTCAAACGGAACAGCTGATTTAAAGGGATACGAAACACTCCGCAGCAAACTCAGAACAGATTTTCCCAGAGCGCACATGGTTAATCTTCACCCAGGGATGGAAACTGGGGCAAGGGAGACACAGGCAGCCGCCTGGCCTTTGAAGTGCTGCGGAGGCCCGGCTATTATGGTTGGAGGCAAACACCCCTTCCTTCAGGTGCCGACTGGAGTTTATTAGCTGTGATTTTTATGAGATACTGCAAGAAGGTGAAATACTGCTGCGTAGCCGCAGAAATGCGGAGTGTGGGAGCCAAGAGTCATTACCAGTTGCTGAGAAGTTGACAATGCGGACTTCCTGAAAGATTCTCTCAGTCTGTGTGGAAACAGTAACACAGAAGCCATTTTGCCTCTTTAAATGGAAAAGCTTTGCTTTTATCAGTCATTCATTATTTTTCAAGCTGTTGCACATTATCCCTCCCTAGCAAGTCCACAGCTCTCAAAATACCTTTAGGACCTCTTGGGGAGAAGGTGACATCTAAAGACTTTAGTTTTCAAGGGGCACATTTTGTGCCCACTGTGCAATGAAGGAAGTGGGAGTTTCATGACAAACAAGTTTAAATTTAAAAAAAAAAGGTTTAATTTTGTGTCATAAGCCTTAACTGAATTTCTAACATGGGAAAAACCATGTATGGTCCTGAAAGATTTAGAGTATACGGACTGGCTTTTCATCTATTGCCTTTTCTCAGCAAGGGTGTTCGTGTTACAGGTGACATGACAGAGCATGTCTCTGGCTAGTGCTGTTAAGCAGTACCAGGAATGCCCAGAGCATAGCACACAATGATCGTATGACGCCCTTTGTCTCTAACACAAACCTTGAATTCACTTTCTCAAAAAAGAAGATACGGCCTCTGGAGGAAAACAGATCCAGATCTGCATGTTGTCTCTACTTCATACTGGCTAAACTGTTACAAAGATTTCCATATGTCATAGGGCCATATCAGTCTGCCACTGCTACATAAGAAACCACATGAAAACTCAAGGATTTGAGACAACGAGAATTTATTACCACTCAGGCAACTACAGACTGACTGAGATTCCCCTTATCTAGGGGAACCTACTTCGGGCTGGGGAGTGCTGCTTCTCATGGCAGGTCTACGAGATGCCTGAGGTGACTCTGCTCTGGGTATCCAGCACCCCTTTAACCCGCTGGCTGGCCAAGGTGCATTTCCCCATCTCAGTGGGAGAGAGGCAACAGGAAGAGTGGAAACCTGTGAGACCTCATAAGGCCCAGGCTCGGAACTGGTTCACGCCACTGCTGCTGAGAGTCCAATGGCCAAAGCAAGTCCCACGGCTAAGCCCAAAGCTAAGGGGCCTTTAGAAGAACCACAAAGTCACACATCGAGAGATGTAGATACAAAGGGAAGGTGAAAAACTGGGGCTGAGAAAGGAATCTACTCTAACGGCCAACCCTCTACTTATTCGTTTACAAAAGTATCATGGCTGAGTTTCATTCTTCTACATATAGCTGTCCAGTTTTCCCAGCACCATTTATTGAAGTGACTGTCTTTTTTCCACTGTATATTTTTTCCTGTTTTGTCGAAGATTAATTGACCATAGAGTTGAGGGTCCATATCTGGGCTCTCTACTCTGTTCCACTGGTCTATGTGTCTGTTTTTATGCCAGTACCACGCTGTTTTGGTGATCACAGCTTTGTAGTAAAGCTTGAAATCAGGTAACGTGATGCCGCCAGCTTTATTTTTGTTTTTCAACATTTCCTTAGCGATTCAGGGTCTCTTCTGATTCCATACAAATTTTAGGATTATTTGCTCCAGCTCTTTGAAGAATGCCGGTGGAATTTTGATCGGAATGGCATTAAAAGTATAGATTACACTGTACACAAAGATAAACTCAAAATGGATAAAAGACCTCAACGTGAGACAGGAATCCATCAGAATCCTAGAGGAGAACACAGGCAGTAATCTCTTCGATATCAGCCACAGCAACTTCTTTCAAGATATGTCTCCAAAGGCAAAGGAAACAAAAGCGAAAATAAACTTTTGGGACGTCATCAAAATCAAAAGCTTCTGCACAGTAAAGGAAACAGTCAAAAAAACAAAGAGGCAACCCACAGAATGGGAGAAGATATTTGCAAATGACAGTACAGACAAAAGGTTGATATCCAGGATCTATAATGAACTCCTCAAACTCAACACACACGAAAGAGGCAAACATATCAAAAAATGGGCAGAAGATATGAACAGACACTTCTCCAATCAAGACATACAAATGGCTATCAGACACATGAAAAAATGTTCATCATCATTAGCCCTCAGGGAGATTCAAATTAAAACCACATTGAGATATCACCTTACACCAGTTAGAATGGCCAAAATTAACAAAACAGGAAACAACATGTGTTGGAGAGGATGTGGAGAAAGGGGAACCCTCTTACACTGTTGGTGGGAATGCAAGTTGGTGCAGCCTCTTTGGAGAACAGTGTGGAGATTCCTCAAGAAATTAAAAATAGAGCTTCCCTATGACCCTGCAATTGCACTCCTGGGTATTTACCCCAAAGATACAGATGTCATGAAAAGAAGGGCCATCTGTACCCCAATGTTTATAGCAGCAATGGCCACGGTCGCCAAACTATGGAAAGAACCAAGATGCCCTTCAACGGATGAATGGATAAGGAAGATGTGGTCCATATACACTATGGAGTATTATGCCTCCATCAGAAAGGATGAATACCCAACTTTTGTAGCTACATGGATGGGACTGGAAGAGATTATGCTGAGTGAAATAAGTCAAGCAGAGAGAGTCAATTATCATATGGTTTCACTTATTTGTGGAGCATAACAAATAGCATGGAGGACAAGGGGTGTTAGAGAGGAGAAGGGAGTTGGGGTAAATTGGAAGGGGAGGTGAACTACGAGAGACTATGGACTCTGAAAAACAATCTGAGGGGTTTGAAGTGGCGGGGGGGTGGGAGGTTGGGGTACCAGGTGGTGGGTATTATAGAGGGCATGGATTGCATGGAGCACTGGGTGTGGTGAAAAAACAATGAATACTATTTTTCTGAAAATAAATAAATTGAAAAAAAAGTATCATGGCTATTTTTACTCATTTACATTTCACATGAAATTTAAAATAATTAAATTATCAGAAATATCCCATGGGAACTTTGATTGGGGTTGTATTAAAGTGATCAATTAATCTGGATAAAACTTTTTATAGTATTAAGTCTTCCCATCCAAGAACATAGACTGTATAATTCAGTAAGGTCTTATTTTATGTCCCACAGTAAAAGTTGTATATTATTTCAAATTGGTCCTCTACACTTCTGAATAAGAATATTTCCAGGCATTGATGAGAGTGACCTTAAGTTCCTTTCTGGTCAGAGGGCTAGTTTCTGGCCACTGATACTTTAGGATTATCAACACAAAGTATTTAAAGCTCATCCCCTCTCATGACCATTCTAGAGGATGAACTTCAGGGTCTATTTTCTCTGAAATATACACAAACAAAAAAAAATAAGCTTTCCTTTATTCAACTGACAGTTACCCATTTAAGAAGAACCAAATATCATCCATTTTAAAAACATAGAAAATACGAAAACACAATTTGATTTTACTATCTTATTTGCAGAGCATTTTGGAGTTTACAAAGCACTTTCCATATGGTGCCTAATTTGGTCCTCATTACAACCCTATAAAGGAGGCAGAGTGGATAAACACTATTGTAGTTTTTCAAGCAAAGGCAGTGAGACCCAGAGAAATCAAATGACCTGTGTAGGGTCTCAAGGCCAATGATAAAGAATTCAGCTTTGCGGTGCCTGGGTGTCTCAGTCATTAAGCATCTGCTTTTGGTTTGGGTCGTGATCCCAGGGTCCTGGGATTGAGCCCTGCATCGGGCTCCCTGCTTAGTGGGAGGCCTGCTTCTCCCTCTCCAGCTCCCCCTGCTTGTGTTCCCCTCTCACTGTGTCTATCTCTGTCAAATAAATAAATAATATCTTTAAAAAAAAAGAATTCTGCTTTGGCTCACAGTCCTCTACTCTCTCTTCGTTTTCTCCCAGTATTCACTGAATTCCTCTTTGTCCTTTATCTTTGCCGCCCAACCATCCCACTCTGAGGACCTTTCCGAATTTACAACAGAACCGAACCCCTACAGCAGACTCAAATTTTCAGTTTACATGTAGAATTTTGTGGCTCTGGAACAATTCTTGCTCCATGTTTGAAAAGGAGGCAATGGGGTCTGGAGGAAATAACTCTGACTTTGGAGCCCAGAAGATCTGTTTTCAACTCTCTGGTCTATCCACTACTGAGTAACTGAGGCCTTGGGCAAGTTGCAGAAGCATTCGAAAAATTTTTGATTTTTAAAGTGGGATGGAAATACTTACTTTGCAAAAATATGGTAAGAAATATAGCTTATGGGGGCACCTGGGTGGCTCAGTGGGTTAAGCCTCTGCCTTCTGCTCAGGTCATGATCTCAGGGTCCTGGGATTGAACCCCGCATTGGGCTCTCTGCTCAGTGGGAAGCCTGCTCCCCCCTCTCTCTCTGCCTGCTTCTCTGCCTACTTGT
The DNA here is from genome assembly GCF_020171115.1 of Neogale vison. NCBI lineage: Eukaryota > Metazoa > Chordata > Mammalia > Carnivora > Mustelidae > Neogale > Neogale vison. The sequence goes on along the minus strand of NC_058105.1, from coordinate 117,716,563 downwards.
GATCTCTTTCTGTCAAATAAATAAATAAAATCTTAAAAAAAAAAAAGAAATAGAGCTTATGTAAATCAAGCACCGCCCCCCCAATGCAGGAGGCAGTCAACAATTGCTGAAAATGGGGCATAGTAATTAGATCCAAATACATACTACACACGGCTCTCACTCAGGAATTTCAGCAGGGGGTTTTCTTTTCCTCTTACAAGAGATTTACACATTATAAGCCCTAATAAAAGAAAGCTGGACTCTTTCAGATTGCGTAGAAAGGAAAACACATTTGCAATCAAGTGTGTCAACCAGGACTCTACCAAAACTTTGCTACCTTTTCCAAATTCGGTTGACTTGGGTCCGAAGTTTTCACATAAAATATCCATAGTCATATTAGAGATGTTGCCATGTAATGACAAAATGGACTTACAATTTTCTCAAATAGTTGAAGGTCTTAGATAACGTGATTTGTTCCGGAGAGACTAACAGAACACGTGGGGACTATCATGCCACCTTGAGTGTAGGTTCGGGTGGAACCAGTCAAAGGGGTTTCAGGGCAATTTGCCTGGAGCCATCTAGGAAGTCTGCCACTGCCAAACCTGTCTCAAAATGCATGTGCCCCTCCCCCGCCCAAAATCTCCACCCTTCCTTCTTCTTTGCCTGTGTCTACCCAGAGAAAATCAGGCCAGTAGTTTAACTGGCTGCCAAGCAGATAAAACAGTCACAAGAATGATGAGTTTCTGGTTGTCACAGCGGGCCAGACATGTCCACATCATGCTGGCATTGCTTCCATCTAAATCAGCGCTGTCTAAAAATTATTATGTGAGGGGCACCTGGGTGGCTCAGTGGGTTAAAGCCTCTGCCTTTGGCTCAGGTCATGGTCCCAGGGTCCTGGGATCGAGCCCCACATCGGGCTCTCTGCTCGTCAGGGAGCCTGCTTCCCCCCACCCCTCTCTGCCTGCCTCTCTGTCTACTTGTGATCTCTCTCTCTGTCAAATAAATAAATAAAATCTTAAAAAAAATATATTACATGAGCCACATAGATAACATAGACTTTTCTAGTAGTAGAAAATTGTAAATGGTTAAAAAGGAAGAGGTAAAAAGAGTCTTAATAACGTAACCTACTTCACTTAAGTTACTTACTTAACTACTTAAAGATAACATAGACTTTTCTAGTAGTAGAAAATTGTAAATGGTTAAAAAGAAACAGGTAAAAAGAGTCTTAATAACATAACCTACTTAACCCGATGTATCTAAAATACCATCTCAACATGAAGTCAATACTTAGAAGTTACTAATGAGACTGATATTTTATATTATTTTTTCACACAAAGCCTGCAGAAGCCAGCGCGTGCTGTGCTTTCACAGTCTATCTCAGTTCAGAGGAGTCACATTTCGAGTACTCCAGAGCCACCTGTGGTTGGGGCATTTGACACAAGAGCGACGGAACTGACCACTTCCGCACCGAGCAAGGGAACGCTCGGCCTCCCTCTAGCCTCTGGGCACACAAATTCTGCAGTGAGGTTAAAAAAAAAAAAAGTGCAGAACTTCGGCAAGTTCTTTGGTACTCAGAACTACTATTTTTTGTTTATTTGAAAAGGGGCGGGGGACCTAGGCTTGTCAGATTGAAAGTGGGCCGTTCCAACATGTTTTGGGGTTTTTTCATACTTGCAATGGAATTTTCCTACAACTGGAAAAATTCGGAAAAAAAAATTCAGGGGACAGAACAAGTGTAACATATCTACATACTTTCAACCTACTTAGGGGCCTTCGTAGGTCTGAAAAAACCCCCACTATTTCCATGACAACAGATGTTATCATGACATCTACGTCTTGACAAGAAGTGAATTTATAAACCCTGGATTTATTATCTATGTATCATTTTTTGCAGAAATGCATCAGAATAAGACAGGCATACCATACTTTTATGAAATAATTCATATAGTTGGCTGTCAGGAGAATCGGGAACTTTGTAAAAGAACCATGCTTTATATTCATAACGCAATCATCTCTCTAACTGTTCCTCACAAGCAGTTGGATTCTGACAAATGAACAGCAGATATCTGTCGCAAATCACATGCCATTTCTCACCTTTGCATTTTAGTGCTTTCACCGAATTACTCGTGTTTGGGGGCAAGCGACATAAACTGCACAGAATTAAAACAGTCGGGGAAGCATCCTGATCAGAGAGCCACCTGTGGGGCTACTGCGGAATGTCACAGTGGTCGCTTACCGCAGGGGCAAGTAAGGGCTGGAGGGGCAGAAGGGATCGGAAACCTGACCATGCAGGCACCCTGATATGGACTGCTCCGTCAGGAGCAAGGCATGTGACTATCTCTAATTCACGGCATACGGGCCAGCAGCAGTTTTGGCCCCCCACCCCTTAGAACAGCCTGTTCAGTAACTGTCAGAGGTAAGTCAGAGAAGTGAGAAAAATCCACATTGCTTCTTGCAGAGAAAAACAAAAGAAAATGCTCCGCACATAGTATTTTGAGACAGAAATAAGGAATTGGTTCAAACAGAGGCAAAAGCAGGCTTAAAATGATCCATAAACCATAAGACAGACCGAGCCCCTGGAAGCAGAACCCCATTCCATGGCATCGCTGCATCCCTGCCCACACAGGCGGATGTGGACACAGTCAGTAGTGGGAGATCTGGCAGGAGGGAGGCCCCATCACAGCTTTCTGACTGTTGCCCCTTCCCCAAAACGCCCACTCCCAGAACCCTGTCTCTGTGGTTCATTGCAAAATCCACAGCTGGCATGTAGTAGGGGCTCAGGAAACATTCATCAGCCAGTTAGGCAAGCAGCAAGGCTCTTGCTTTTTTCTGAGATGGTCTGTGCTCTTCACAGACAGCTCGGAGAATTCATGTGAGATTTTAGGATGCGATCATTGTATTGTGCTCATCTTGTTTTAAAAGAATCCTCATCTTTAAGTGATACATCCTGAAGCATTTATTATTTGTAGATGAAGTGATATGATGTCTTGAACTGCTTCAAAATAATTCAGCTGGGGCTGGCTGGGGACAGAGATGAACCAAGATAGGCCATGAGTTGAAAACGGCAAAAGCTTGGTGATAAAGATGTCAGGGTTCGTTATACTATTCTCTCTACTCTTGTACATGTTTGAAAAGGAAAGAACCATAAAAGAACTTATTATTCACTCAGTAAACATGCACTGAACACCTAATATGTACGAGGTGCTCAAGATTTAGTGGTGAATGTGAAAGGCAAGTTTTCTGCCCACATGGAACTTATGTGTAGGTGAAGGAGTCCGATTGTTGATAAACAAAGTAACTACATATATGATTAATGCTCAGATGAAAATACATGGGGGTCATGAGAGAAAATAAGTGAGAAGTAATGATTATTAATTTAGAGCGACTGGTCAGGGAAGGCCTCCAGGTGGAAGTGATAATGACCGAAGCTGAGCCCAGAAGGATGGGAAGGAACTAATTATCCAAAAGGTAAAGAAAGAAAGGGCCTTCCAGGCAAAGGGAAGAGAAATTGCAAAGGCCCTGTGGCAGAAAAAGTCTGGTGTGTTTTAGGCACACGTAGAACCAAATGAGGTAGGAAAGAATGGCATGAGATTTGATTAGAGTGGCAAATAGGGACCAGATCTTATAGGGCCTTGTGGCCCATGGTCAGGAGAGGGTCTTTATTCAAATTTTCAGAAAATTCTTCTTTATGTTCAGTTTCAAACTGCATCTTTGTAATGTGTGGCCATGTGACTTCCTTTGATTGACAGAATGAACAGAAGGGATGAGTATCATTTCTGGGGCAGAAGCTTTAAGAGAAAGTGCGTGCTTTGCATTATTTTCTTCTCCCTCTACTACAGGGACTTGCAATGAATGTTCCACACAGTGACTGCCTCTACAGCCTAGGTCCAATAATGACAAGAAACAGCCTCAACTGACCCCGACTGCAGAAATATGAAATAAACCTTTGTTATCTTATGCCACTGACATTTGAGGGATGTGTTTGTTCTTACAATATAACCTATCCTATCCTGATTGATAGACGGAATTAACTAAAGCTAATCAATAATCAAGACTTTTTACCCCAGAACTCTTCTGAGCCTTTAACCAACAAAAAAACATTGCAAATCTCCAAGAGAAGAATACAGCATTTTCCAAACTAATTGGACCACAACAACCTTTCTGAAGAAACGTTTGTAAGACAGTTAAGGAAGTGCTAAGTTCAAGTTTGAGGGCAGCTCTTTATCCCTGATGACTAATTTCAAACTTCTGATCAACAAAAATTCCTCCCAATTTTTATACAGAACCACTATTAAGCCAAACCTCCCCATTCTTTCTTTCTGCAAATGATTGCTTTAGACCTGAAAGCAGAATTTTGCATTCATTCCTATTAAACGTTTTAGTTTACTGTTCCAACATATTGGGATCTAAATGCTGTCATTTACCCCGGACATCCTTTCACTTGAAGGCTCTGATATGGGAAGGGCTGGTTGCCCTGAGAAGGGACAGCCAAAGGGGACTTCATATAAATAATCAGGCCCCTTGACCCTTTGCTCTAGGCAGCAATCATGATCTCACCTTGGGATTTCTGATCTATATCAGGCATTCCCCTGACACTCTCATTCAACTAATCTCCAAATGTCTTCTCTAGCTGCATCTTCTCTACTAGCGCCTGACTGGTGCTTTGTAGTCCCGGCTCTACCGCCCTCCCTGCTGTGAGTGGGACCTTCTGGACTCCACAGCAATCCCCTTGCCCAGCCCCACCCCGTATGAAGAACATTTTCAGCAAAGCCCTTGTTGGTCAGGGCTTTTGGTAGGCAGTTCACTAGTGCCCTGCCCATCTCCAACCATCATCTTGTGGCTGGTGGCATAGTCTCCCCATCTACCACTGCTTATAGCTGTTGGTTACACCTACCTCCCCTGGGTGCCTCGGATACCTCCTAGTCTGAAGTCGGGTGCAGGAGAGGCCCCAGTGACCAGCCTTTTGGCTACACACTAGTGGCTTCTTTGGGGATTAATATTCCTTGAATAAGTAACAATCTTGGGCTGTCTTAGAGGTTAACAAGGATTTATCCTACCTAGTATGTAATTTCTATTCAAAAATATTTATATTGTATACATTTAAATAGACTAACTTCAAGATACATTCATTTAATTGCAAATAATATAACGAATTTTGTATTTATTTTTTGTGGATTTTGACTGGAAGATTCACTCATAAAAATTTTTAAAAAATATACACAAAACATGAAATCCTAATGTTCCAGTGTTCCCAAAACTTACTCTAAAATTTATTGCCCAGAGGTGCCTGGCTGGCTCATTCGTAGGAACATGTGACTCTTGATCTCTGGGTTTTAAGTTTAAGACCCACGTTGGGTATAGAGATTACATAAAAAACAAAATCTTATTAAAAAAAATAAAATTTATGGTGCCTGGGTGGCTCAGTTGGTTATGTGACTGCCTTTGGCTCAGGTCATGATCTTGGAGTCTCAGGATCGAGCCCCGCATCAGGCTCTCTGCTCTGCAGGGAGAGCAGAGAGGTCCCTGTGACCCTCGCCCTCTCTCATGCTGTCTCTCTTTCTCAATCTCTCTCTCAAATAATAGATAAAATCTTTTAAAAAAAATAAAATAAAATTTATTGTCTATCCCCATCGAATATGTAAGTACGAGGTGGCAGGTAAAATGTTAGAATCATTTTACTTTCTTTTATGTTTTGTAAGTATAACTTTTCCCCTCAAGGGAGAAAAATCAAGGAAATTGATACATTAAGAGGGAGCCAACAACACGCTGATTGGAAAACATGAGTAAAGCAATGAGATCTTCGAGAAAATATTTAAAGTGAGTTTTGAATGAATTCTTAGCTAAAGTGCTAAAGGCTTAAAAGAAGCAGAACAAAATAATCATTTGCAATCTGATAATGAGGGGATTATAGTTAGGAACAAACACAATGGAAGGTATACGATCTTGTAATTTAGAAGGGAAGAAATAAGATAATTATCATATAGAATGGCTGAAAAGCAAGAGTGAAAGAACAGGCAAATAGTGCTTCCTAAATATTTGTTTCCCGAGGAAATGTGCTAGGAGGATAGAGACGGGCTGACAGACTATTCATATGTTCAGTAAATGTGGGAAAGGTAGCTGTTGATGATAGCTTTATATTGCCAATCGTGTTTAATAGGGCTTTATAATGTGATCTCAGTGAGGTCATTTTAGAACCGAGTTGGAGAATACTAATGCCCATCAGAATACTAAAGATGAGTAAGGATGTGCTGGCCTGTTGGGAGAGATTATGATTGAATCTGATGCTGAGAAGCAGATTTAAGTCCATGGGGACAGTCAGACACGACAGAGAGAATTTTGCAAGAGAAAGACATCAAGGAATTGTCCATATTTTAATGCCTCCACAGGACTGAGGTGTCAATAATGTATGCCTGTCACTTGTCTCATTTGCTGGGATGACTTTAGGTGGCTTGGGAGAGAAGCTAGGGATTGCAGAAATGACAAATTCTTGACTGGGAAGATGTATTTCTACTAGGTGACACTAGATTCCAACTGGAAATTTCTCAGCCTTTTGTTTTTGATCAGAAGTCAGCAAACTTTCTGTAAAGGGTTAGTGTGTTAGACAGAATAATGGCCCACAAAAATGTCCACATCCTAATTCTCAGAACCTATGAATAGGTTACCCTACATGGTAGAAAAGACTTTGAAGATGTGATTAAGTGAAGGACCTTTGTTGTGGGGTTGGGGCAGTGTATCCTGGACTATCTGAATGGGCCGAATCTAATCACGTGGGTCCTTAAAGTCAGAAGAGTTTTCCCAGTGGTGGTCAGAGGGAGATGTGACTCCAGAAGAAAGGCACATGGAGATGCAACACTGCTGGCTCTGGAGACGGAGGACAGGGCCAGGAGCCAAGGAATGCAGGCAGCCTCTAAGAGCTAGAAGAGGCACAGAAACAGATTTTCCCCTAGAGGGGTCAGAAGAGAATATCCACCCTCCCAACACCTTGATTTTGGCCTAAGTGAGATCGTGTCAGGCTTCTACTTACAGAACCATAAAATAACAAATTCGTGTTGTTTTAAGCCACTTTCTCAAATGTGTCATGGCACCGGTAGCCAGGTAGTAGATGTTTGGGGCTTTGTGGGCCATCCAGTCCCTGCCGCAATCACTCAGCTTTGCTGTTGGAGCACACAAGTAGTTACACGATCCAAGTCAACCCAGGCTATCCTTATCCTTATCCTTACAACATCCTTTGACTTACACTGTGTTATGTGCAAATAATAAGAGAACCTATTAAACTAAACAGACCGATAGAGGATTTTATTTTAAAACTCCTCTTACAAGAGAACTTCATATGGATGAAGGGGATTACGAGGTACAAACTTCCAGTTATAAGTAAGTCACAGGGATGAAAAGAACAGCATAGGGGGGAGCAGTCCGTAATATTGCAGTAACGTTGCGTGGTGACACATGGTGACGGCATTTACTGTATGCTTTGTAGAATACATTGGAAGGAATGACCCTGAGGTTTTATCAGGACATGGAAAGGAAGGACACAGAAGGGAAGGAGTCTGACATCCTTCCTACCCACACTGGAATAGGGCATAGACGAAAAATAAAATTCCGTCATATGAAGTCACGGGGGAAAAAGATAACTTCATTTTTTAGGTCTTGTATCACACTTTTGTTCTATTCTTGGGTACATGCAGGCCCGACTTTTGTAAGCAAGGTTTCCGTCTACGGGCTGTGACCCATAGGACACAGAAAGGTGACTGCTAATGTCTCCTAGACTTCTGGAACATGAGCTAGCAAACTAAAGCCCTACAATCTGTTTCTGTAAATAAAACTTTATTGGCATACAGCCATACCTCAGTGTATAGGAAGTAGAAATGTGTGCAAGAGAGGCATATGCCAAAATGTTCATAGTCTAGCCTTTGGTAGTAGCATCCCCAAATTATAAACACCTCACAGAAACATCAAAAATAGAACGGATAAATTATAGCATATTCATACAATGGAACTGACCTCAAAAATGAATGAAGTACAGCTACACACATCAACACGGATATACCTCGTCAACAAAGTTTAGCTAAAACATTCCGACACAAAAGAATACAGACTACATCATTCTATTTATATGAACTCTATGATCCAGCAACTTTTACTTCTGGGCATATACACAGAGGAACTAAAGGCAGGACTCAAATAGATTCTCTTATGCTAAACTTGACAGCAGCATTAATCACAGTCACCAAGAACTGGAAACGGTCCAAATGCCCAAGAACAGATGAACAGATAAATAAAACGTGATCTAGCCATACAGTAGAATATTATTCAGCCCATAAAAGGATAGAAATTCTGCAATGTGCTGAAACACAGACGAACTCCGAGGACATTATGTTAAATGAAATAAGCCAATCACAAAAAGACAGATACTATATGATTCCACTTACATCAAGTACACAGAGTAGTCAAAATCATAAACACAGAAGGTTGAGTGGTGGCTACCGGGGCTGGGAGGGGGCTGGAAGGAGGAGAAGGTGGGGAGTTATGTTCAACAGATACAGAGTTCCAGTTTCACAAGATGAAAATAGGGATGGATGGTGATGATGGCTGTGTAACACTGAGAATGTATATAATATCACTGGACTGGGCGCCTGGGTGGCTCAGTGGGTTAAAGCCTCTGCTTTCGGCTCAGGTCATGATCCCAGAGTCCTGGGATCGAACCCCGCGTCGGGCTCTCTGCTCAGCAGGGAACCTGCTTCCCTTCCTCTCTCTCTGCCTGCCTCTCTGCCTACTTGTGATCTCTGTCTGTCAAATAAATAAATAAAATCTTTTAAAAAATTTTTTAAAAATCACGAACTGTGCACTTAAAATGATTAATATGGTAAATTTTGCGTTATATATATTTTACCACAATAAAAAAGACTACAGACTATATTATTCTATCTATATCAAGTTCAAAACCAGGCAAAACTAAGAATGTTTAAGGTTGCAATATATAAGTCAGAGTATAAAGAATATGAAGGACTGAATACTGGAAAAAAAAGTAGAATAGTGACTTCTTTGTGGAGAAGGAGGGACACACCAAGGGCTTTTGGGAATAGTATGAATGCTCTATTCTTCATCTGGGTTGTGGTTCATATGTATTCATTTTATAATAATTTATTAAGCTATGATTCTTATTTTATGTCCTCTTCTCTGTGGATGTGTTGTGTTTCACATTTTAAAATTTTTTTCTTTCTTTTTTTTAAAAAAATATTTTATTTATTTATTTGAGAGAGAGAGAGAGCGTGCGCACAAGCAGGAGGCAGAGGGAGAAGCAGGCTCCTAGCTGAGTTGGGAGCCCCAGGTGGGGCTCGATCCCAGGACTCTGGGATCATGACCTGGGCCAAAGGCCGATGCTTCACCCACTGAGCCACCCAGGTGCCCCTACAATTTAAACATTTTTAAAGAAAAGGATTAAATTGTACTTAGCAGAAAGCTCAGACAATACCACTTGGAGTTAGAGCTTTAGAGTAGATGGTCAGAGCAAGTAGATATGCTACACAGCTTGAGTGTCGAGCACTTTAAGTACCAAGTTAGGTTTCTAAGTATGCTCATTTCCTACTGGGCTGCCGGGACACAGGCACTTACACACATAGCTAGTGGGGGGAACAGTAAGAGAATACACAGTGGTATAACTCTAATGGAAAGCAAATTGACCATACTTAACAAAATTTCAATGTATTATAATTTCACTTTTGGAGTTTAGTCTATGTATACATGCTCACAGACATAAAATAAAATGCATACAACTCCCTCATTACAGTATTGCTTCTAACAGTAAAAAGACTGGGACAAACCCCATGTCAGTCAATAGGAAACTGGTTAAATAAACTCTGAGATAACCATGCAAGGAATACCATGCAAATGTTAAAAAAAAAAAAAGAAGAAGAAATAAAGAAAAAGAAGAAGAAGAATGAGTAAGATCTCCCAGTGCAGATCTGGTACTAATTCCAGATTGCGTGCCAACCTGAAAAAAATGAGGTAGAGGGCCACATAGATGCTCTCTTTTGTGTAAGAAAGAATAATACAAGAATATGTTTTTGTATTTTCTTGCATTGTATAAGAGGATATATAACAAATTAATAAAAGTGATTACCTCTAGGGGCACCTGGGTGGCTCAGTCGGTGAAGCCTCTACCTTCAGTCCAGCTCGTGATCTTGGGGTCCTGGGATCAAGCTCCACATCACGCTCCCTGCTCAGCAGGGAGTCTGCTTCTCCCTCTCCCTCTGCCCCTTCCCTCTGCTTGTGTTCTCTCTCTCTCTCTCTCTCAAATAAACAAATAAAATCTTTTTTTAAAATGTGATTACCCTAAAGGATAAAGGAACAGGTAACAGGAACATGGGGGAAGAAACAGGAATGAGATCTCTCAACATAGAGATTCTTGTGTTCTGATTTGCAAATCATGTGGGTGTATTATCTACTCATAAAACAAAACTGAATTAAAAAAAAAACAACAGAAAAAAGAAATGAGAAAACACATTTTCCACCAACAAGGGCTCAAGATTACTTTCCAATGTCATTTGAAAGACAACTCAAGGGACACCTGGGTGGCTCAGTGGGTTAAAGCCTCTGCCTTCGGCTCAGGTCATGATCTTGGGGTCCTGGGATCGAGCCCCGCATTGGGCTCTCTGCTCCGCGGGGAGGCTGCTTTCCCCCCCTCCTCTCTGCCTGCCTCTCTGCCTACTTGTGATCTCTGTCAAATAAATAAATAAAATCTTTAAGACAGAAAAAGACAACTCAAAGGGATGACAAAAAATTGGTGTAATGGGGCGCCTGGGTGGCTCAGTCAGTTAAGTGACTGCCTGCAGCTCAGGTCATGATCCTGGAGTCCTGGGATCGAGTCCGCATCAGGCTCCCTGTTCAGCAGGGAGTCTGCATCTCCCTCTGACCCTCCGCTTCTTGTGCTCACTCTCTCTCTCATTCTCTTTCTCTCTCAAATAAATAAATCTTCAAAAAAAATGGTGTGAGGAACAAATAAATGTCACTGTGTTGATTTGAGTTTTGTGTTGGGTTGGATAACTTTGAATCCCCAGAGCAGGGGACAAATGATACATAACATAGACGTGAGGCTAGAAGACTCACTGGAAAAAGTCTTCTGTTCTGTATATCCATATTTGGTGCCAATTTGTTGAGGAAACCCTATCTAATTTGATGTTATTGAAAAATGCCCAGTAACTTTATAAAGTTTTTCCTCTAGGGAGTTATTCTTGGAGTGTTAACATAAATGGCTCACTGAGAACTCAGCATCTATGATGATAAGAAATAAATAGAAATAAATGCACACATGCAAAAAGGATAAACAAATGAATGAATAAATAGAAGACCCCTTGTCTGCCATGCATGGTAATTGTTGGTCTGCAGCATGGCTCTAGGCTGCTGGCATTATTTCAGTTCATTTTCCAAGTCAATCTGGATCCACTTCATTGAAAATATGTATAATTTGCTTAAAAATCAGAAAAATGTTGCTACCCCTATGACCCAGCAATTACACTACTTGGTATTTATCTAAAGGATACAAACACAGTGATCCGAAGGGACACCTGCACCCCAATGTTTCTAGCAGCAATGTCCACAACAGACAAAATATGGAAAGAGCCCAGATGCTCAACAGATTAATGGAAAAAGAAAATGTGGCACATATATACAATGGAATATTACTCAGCCATCAAAAAGAATGAAATCTTACCATTTGCAATGGCATGGTTGGAACTGAAGTGTATTATGATGAGCAAAATAAGTCAGTCAGTGAAAGACAAATACCATACAATTTCACTCATATGTGGAACTTAAGAAACAAAACAGATGAACATAGGGAAGGGAAGGAAAAATAAAATAAGATAAAAACAGAGAGGGAGAATGTTCACAACAACAACATCCACAATAGCCAAACTGTGGAAGGAGCCAAGATGCCCTTCAACAGACAAATGGATAAAGAAGATGTGGTCCATATACACAATGGACTATTACTCAGCCATCAGAAAAGATGAATCCCCACCATTTGCATCAACATGGACGGAACTGGAGGAGATTATGCTGAATGAAATAAGGAGAGAAAGTCAATTATCATATGGTTTCACTCACAATGTGGATCATAAGGAATAGCATGGAGGACCATAGGGGAAGGGAGGGAAAACTGAAGGGGAAGAAATCAGAGAGGGAGGCAAACCTTAAGAGACTCGTAACTCCAGGAAACAGACAGAGGGTTGCTGGAGCGGAGGGGGTAACTGGGTGATGGGCATTAAGGAGGGCACTTGTGATGAGCACTGGGTGTTCTATGCAAGGGACGAATCACGAAATTCTACTCTTGAAACTAATAATACTGTATGTTAACTAACTACAATTTAAAATCTTGAAAGAAAAAAAATGAGTGTTGCTACATCTTTTCTCCCTTTCTCTAGCACCCCCCACCAAGAATAGGAAGGAAATAAAAGGTTTTCAGTGTCCACTTGAATCCTGATGCTTGACATTCTTGAATTAAATAATAAAAAAGAGAGGTATTTACTTTGCAAATAGGGATCTTGCCATCCTGTCTACGCTCCCCACTTTATTAACTCCCAAGCTTCAAGAGTAGAAAGCATAGTGAGTTTAAAAACAAGAGAGGAAGCTTAGCCAAAAAAAAAAAAAAAAAATTAAAAGTCTGTGATGGTACAGTTCTGCTTCCTCTGCTTTTAAATGGTTAGTACTGCTTTCATATATTGGTTCCATTAGCACTAATGTCATTACTAGAAAATCCATTACTAGCCCTTAATCCACTGAAAGGAGAGTTTCTTCTTAAAATTAAGGAAGAAGCTATCCTCTTTAAGCTACACAGATTGCATCTCTCCTAAGTGAACAATAAAGCATATTACTAATTACATTAATGCATCCAGCCATTTCTCTTCTGGTGGTTTTTGGTAAAGTTTGTTACCGGTTTTATTAATTTAAATTATAAGGGGGCTTTTTTTGTTGCTGATGGTTTCGGATTGTGTTGTTTTACAAAGAATGAGGCCATCGGGCTTCTTGACTTGTGGGCAGAGCTATCTACTCAGGTTGGGGGCTTCCTATATGTTTCCACTAGGAGCATTCATGGCATAGACTGGATTTTCCCCTCTCAAAATGACAAGCCCCACTGCTGACAGGTAATTTTTGTGGGCGTGACTGAGACAAAAGTAACCAGAACACTTGGCCTGAGTTGTATTGATTTTGAGGTCGGTGGGATTAAAATATACAGAACTCTGTTGCCAAATGCAGATTGATTTTTCTATTATATTTCCTTTGACTTATTTCAGTGGTAAGTGATCTCAGGTGGGCTCAGATGGTGAAAAAATCCCAGGCATCTGTCACAAGAGAACTTTATTCCAGTCTTAATTCTATAGCTGCTCTCTCAAGTTGGTGTAATTCACCTAATAGCCTTATTTGGAATCCTCCCACTTCCCTCTTCCCTGAATTCTTCATCAGTAAATTCCCCTATAAAGTGCTTTTAGCTACTTAAAAGATAATGCCTCTTATAAGCTGAATTAGACCCACCCAAAATTTAAATGCTGAAATCCGAACCCCCAGTAGCTTGGAATGTGACTCTGTATTTGAAGATGGGGCATTTAAAGAAGTGATTAAGTTAAAATGAGGTCATTAGGGTGGGTTCTAATCTAATCTGACTTTTGTCCCTATGAGAAGTGGTTATGACACACAGTGACATCAGGGATGTGGGTGCACAGGGAAGAGAACCATATGAGGATATAACAGGAAGGTGGCCATCTGCAAGCCTCGGAAGAAACCCAGTCCTTGATCTCGTTCTTCTAGCCTCCAGAACTGTGAGACAATAAATGTCTGTTGTTTAAGCCACCCATGATCTAGCAGACTAACATGATTCCTTTGAGTCATTCTCTACACAAGGGCTCTCTATCTCTCTTCCAGTTCTGGCAGACTGTGTTAATGCTCTGAATCCTTCACTCCTCCATGTACCTGTGACCTTGGTCATCAGTGTGGCTTTGTGGCTCCACAAGAGGGGACGTACAGGTTCCTACCCACTGATATTGGTCTTGGCAGTACAATTTGCTTTGCCGGTAGAATATAGGCAAAAGCGATGGTGTGCCAATTCTGAGCCTAGGCCCTAAGGGATGTCACATCTCTCTGCCTCTTTTGTAAATCTGTCATCAAAAATGGAAAAACAGGGGCGCCTGGGTGGCTCAGTGGGTTAAGCCTCTGCCTTCAGCTCGGGTCATGATCTCAGGGTCCTGGGATCGAGCCCCACATCGGGCTCTCTGCTCAGCAGGGATCCTGCTTCCTCCTCTTGCTCTGCCTGCCTCTCTGCTTACTTGTGATCTCTGTCTGTCAAAGAAATAAATGAAATCTTTAAAAAAATGGAAAAACATGCCTTAGGTAGCCTCCTAGTCCGGAGAGGATGAGACGCACGTGCACCAGCACTAGAGCCAAACTAGTCAGACCCAAGTTCGTGTAGACCTGCGCTCCAAAGAAGTGTCCGACTGAGCCTAAACTAGTCCAGCCAATCCTCACTCAATTTACACATCTGTAAGGAGGATCGGCCCCTGCTGTAAGCAACTGAGAGCTGGAGAAGAACATACACGAGGATATGATTGCGGTATTAGGTAATTAACACAAACTCCAAGGTGTAAACATAATAGGATCTGCTTTGAGAAGTTCTGTGTATACAAAACCCAGATGTAAAAATTATACGTACAGGGGCACATGGCTGGCTCAGCCATTAGCGCATGCAACTGTTGATCTTGGGGTTATGAGTTCAAGCGCCATGTTGGGTGGAGAGCCTACTTAAAATTTTTAAAAATTAATTTAAAAAATATTACACATGCCCATACACAATAAGGAAGATTGTTCATTTGCTATAAAGGCCGCTTCAACTAGCAAACACTTGTCCATATGCAGTATGACTTGATTTTTACATTGTATAGGGGGTTTTTGGAGGCTGGATTTTTGTGGAGATAGCCGCAGATGTAGTAACGGGATTAGTTTTGTTTTGCTTTATTTTGTTCTGTTTTGTTGAGCCCCAGATGGGTTATGGGCCACACTAGAACCAAGAGATGTAACAAAAACAAGTGGAGGGAGGAACTAGGTGAGCAACTGATGCTGTAATCTGACTTTAAAAAAACAAGTATAACTAAGAACATGGTTGAAATGTGGGGCTCTGCGGAGTCTAGAAGGCCAGCTGAGCACATGGTGGTTTCCATTCCAGCAGCGCCTCACAGGCACATTCTCGCCTCGGCAAAGGCCTCGGGGTCCTGGGCCAAGGTCTGGGGTCAGGAGAGTTTAGTTCTACCTCTCACTCTCTCATTGCTTTCTCTGAGTGGTTTTCAACCCGCTCTCTAGCTGTCTTCCGCATGACATCCCATCTTTTAAACTTGACTGTCATCATCAAGGCGGGGCCCATGGCTTACGTCTCCCAGAGAACCTACCTCAGTTCTCTTTAGGTAGGAGGCCCTCAGGAAGTGACAGCTAGTCAGGATTATCTGCCCTCACGTTCGTGCTTGGGGCTCTTAGTCTGAAGGAGCTTCAGTACCCCTTACCTACTGCGAGTCTTACAACCTCCTTTTCCATGTGGAGGAACAGGTGGATGGACTGGGCTCGGAGCCGTGTGTCATGGGAGGCTACCAGCGTTTGTCCAAATGAGTGGAGAGCCCAGTACATGCGACACGAGAAGCCAGACTGCATGAAATGAAGTAAGTGCATGTTTATCCGCAAAAAAAAAAAAAAGACCGGAAACAAAAAGTAAAGCCGGGAGAGAAATCTGAAGTCATGGGGCATGAAATAATAGGCAGCAGATTTTGATTAAGTGGAAAATAGACTCCAATTTGGTTTTGGAGAGCTAAATTATTTTGCTGGATCGGAAAATAATGGCAGCAATAACACGAGTGTGTCTGAAATACTGGCCCATAAAGGACCAAGAATAGGCCGGCTCAGAGATGACCCCACGCACCCCAGCCTTCTGACGGGGAAAATGATGTTCAGTAGAGAAACACACATGCACACGCGTGTGCACGTACACACACACACACACACACACACACCCTTTACATAAGCCAAGTCCTCCTCTCTTTCCTCTTCTCTTTCCAGGTGCCAGACTTGCCTTTCCTTTTTTAAAAATTTATTCACAGATGAACCAGATTGATCTCTCGGTAAGAAAGGGAAGCTCGTCAAAGTTGCCCTGGGGTGTCTGAGCGCTGCCAATCAGACTATTATCCAAAGCACTGGCAACAGGTACCTGCTGAGACGCTCCCGAGAGGGGTGGAGACGTGAAAGGAGACGAGGAGCCGCGGCTCCTCAACATCCTGATGGCTGGAAACCAGCATCCCCCATGCCGGGCACTGTGGCGACAGCAAGGGTCCCTCTCCGCCATCCCTCGGAAGAAGAGCCACGGGGGGCTTTCTCAGCGGCAACCCCACGGGCTGTTGGGAGCGATGACCCCCCTCACAGACTCACCTATGGGACCCGGCCAGCGCGCCGGTCACCGACAGACGGACGCGGGGCCGCAACTTCACGGGGGGCCACGCCCCCAGGGGACTGCGTGCTCCTGCCACCCCCTCCCGTGCCGGGGTTTGTCCGGCCCCCAGGTTTGTCCCGATGCCCGCATGGCCAGTCTCTCCAACGTGACTGACAAGCTTTCTCTTGCTGCACTAAGCTCCGGAGGTGAAAGGACTCGACAAGGTCATACATTTTGGGAGAGCGCATCAGTGTGTAGCACGGAGTGGACTTGAATCGTGCTGTCTGTCCCCAGCTGAGACAATTCCTCCGATCATTGCCCTGTAGGAACAATGCCACAGAAGGAGGAAACAGAATGAGGGTAAGGTGTCCCTCGCTAGGACGGCTAGCCGTTTTCGTCGCTGTCCTTTGCCTTGGTGGCTCCTGGGCCGGGTCAGCATCGGAGCTCTCGGGACACGGCTCACCGTCAGCCCCTGCCCACCCCGGCCCCTCGCAGGGGGACTCTCCGAGGCTCGTGGGCCCCGCGAGGACGCCTGCCCGATTTCCGACCCACACCAGCAGTGGCCGGCTCTGACACGACGCTGGCTTCTCCCGTCTGAGCCCCTCGTGTGCCCGAGCCATCGCTCGGCCCCCGAGACCGGCATTCCCCGGTCGTCCTCTCCGTGACCCCCTCCCACATCTGGCCCCAGCCCTAGGATGAGACTTGTAGGTCTCTTTCTCTGCGTGCCTCTCAGGCCTTCCACGGAATGTGGATCTCCGCCTCCTGATCCCACTCCCTCAGCCTGGGATGGCCAGATGGCTGGCCGCACGGGACACTGCTGGTTTCTGCGTCGCTGACATCCTGCCTTCCGCGGAATGCCCCAAACCTTCACAAGAGTATTTGCATGAAGTGTGGACTACCACCAGCCTGGACCATCTCCTGCACTCCTATTGGCTGGGTCTTCATTACAGATTTACAGTGATTGTTTCTGTCTTTTTGAAGCACATTTTACTCACAGATAAGGTGACCTTTTGAAAACTACAGCATTGTTTTAGAAAAAAATCATAATTAATATGAAAATACTTTAGAATACATATAACTTATTCTTTCAAGATGAATTTTCACTTAAATCAATGAAAGAGGAGTCAAAACCCTAGGACCACAATACTCACATTATCTTGTGCCATGACACAGGCAGAATATAACAAGAGTCATTTTTCTGTAAGTGGACTTAAATGGAACGTGATGAGCCTTTGATTTTCTAAGAAGTTCTCCTCATTTTTCAGCAAGCTCTGAAAAACACTCTATTTAAAAACAACTACATTTATGTGGTATTTGACACATTTGGTTTTTCTGTCTTTTCTTACTACTACGCAGTAGGGAAATAAGCTGAAGCACATTCACCTTGAGTTTTACAGCACACTAGCTAACTTTGTACCTAGAACAAGTCGTAGCCAGCTCCTGTCTCATGAGCATCATTACTACGTACCTAGGTGTGGTGGGCACAGACAGGCACTGGCCCAGATTTCCGTTCAAGAGGCCCTGCTTGCTACGAGTGTGTTAGACTCACAGCCTCAAATTGTGCACCTCCAAATTCACCATAGCATTTAAGCCAAGGCCACGCATCCTCTGGGCTACACCGAGCCAAGACTGAGCAGGGCAAGGATACTAGAAAAGCACCATTTCTGCCCAGTGCAGTATTCCCAGATGGAGCAGTATGTGCCCAAAACTTCCCATCAAACTGGCCAAGATTTCCTTAGGACCATGCTACGGTCTGAAGGTCTTCCTACTCAATCTTCTAGCCTCCTCTCTCTCCTTACAAAGGTGTTAAATCTGCATTTTGGCCTGAAAGCTCTTTCCATGTGTCTTTCCCCTCTATCTCTCAAATAAATTTCTTCAGATAAATCTCTTACACATCTAATCCCATCTCAGCATATGCTTCTCAGAAGACCCGAACTGACATACTAGGATTATTCTGACCGGCATCTAAATTTGAAGAATTTGCAGTTCAGGAAAATATAAAATGTTCGTGGGTGAAGCCATTGGAAATAAACTGAGGTTGGATATGTGGGGTTTGTTTCTCTTAAAAAAAAACTGATCTCTGTTTATAGATAAAACCTTTATTAGGTTTTTTAAAAAAATATACATACAGAAAAGTGCTCAAATCAAAATTGGATATTCACCAACTGAACACACCCATGTAATTAGCACCCTGATCAAGAAACAGAACATGACCAGCAGCCCTGAAATCTCTCTGTGTCTCTTCCCAATCGCTACATCCCAAAGATAATGCTGATACCTGACTTTTAACACATAGATTAATTTTATCTCATCTGGGCTTTTAAATTAATGAAATCATACCATATGCATCTTTGTGTCTAGCTTTTTCACTTAACATTTTACTTAATGAGATTTCTGCATGTTCAATGAGTGAGATTTATCCATGTTTTCCATGCAGCAATAGCTCATTCATTCTCATGGCTAGAATTCAAAATTGTTCTTAAATCTAAGTCTTGTCAAATGCATCTTCAAGAACTAGACTGGATATGCCCAGCTGGAGTGTTTTATCATGTTCAATTTTCACTTGACTTTCCATGATTCACTGAAGACAGTTTCTGCCTCTTCTCTTGGAACACTATTTCACAAGTCCTGACATGCAGAAAATGTTCCTGAGAGTCTGAATTTTCCTTCTCAAGAATCCTTTTTATGTTATCTAATTACTCTCCTTGGGACCACTGTACTCTTCCTATGATGGAGGACCATTATTTTTCCCTCTTAGTCATCTTTTGGCTATAGTGCCTTTCTTCTTGCTTTTGTAGAACAACTTCTAAATGTCTTGCTAATCTTCCACCATCATTTTGAAGTTCAGGGTCCAAACCCATCAGCAAAATTCCAAAGGCCATATCCAGCCAATGGACACACTGCACTATATAAAAATCTTCATCTTAGGGAAGAATTTGTTCTTTCCTGAGGTCCCTTCCCTTGTGCCCCTAGGTTAGAACCAACATTATCTTGTCTGAAAACACAAGGCTGCCTTTGAGAACAGGATGTTAAGAGGGGAGAAAATCAACTAATCCATTATGACCATCTTGGTACATGAAAGCACTTTAGGACTTGATCAGCCCCCCTACTTTTCCTATAACTCTTCATGTGGGTCTGAAAACAGGGCGCCTGGGTGGCTCAGTGGGTTAAGGCACTGCCTTCGGCTCGGGTCATGGTCTCAGGGTCCTGGGATCGAGTCCCGCATCAGGCTCTCTGCTCAGCGGGGAGCCTGCTTCCCTTCCTCTCTCTCTGCCTGCCTCTCTGTCTACTTGTGACCTCTGTCTGTCAAATAAATAAATAAAATTTTAAAAAAATAACACGATTGAAAACAACTGTATTTTAGATTACTTTTCTTCACATCTAAAGATGCAATGTCTCCCTGGCAGTTTTCTAGAAGTATTTTGTTCTGAGCTTCTCACCACTTGGAATTATGTCTTCAGTCACTATTTCCGATAATAAGTTTTGATTTGGGGTTAGGACATCAGTCCTTTGATGATTCTTGACCTTTTCCTTTGTAATAGATTAACATCTAACAATGACGACCATAACCGAGGGTCTACTCTGCGCAGATCAGTTTATAAACCTTATCTGTAATCTACAAACCTGTAATATAGGCATTATTATTGGTATTGATTGACAGGGAAACCAAAGCCCTGAGAGGTTAAAGGCCCCGCCTAACGTCATATAGTTAACAAATGACAGAGCTGGGGTTCATGCGTAAGTCTTTGGCTCCAAGATTCATCCTTGTTTTGGTTCCCATCACACTCTTCCCTCAGGCTCACCCATCTACCAGTTCTCCATCTGTTTCCCACATTGCTAACACTCGAGTGTGCGAGCATGCACAGGCACACACATACACACTGTGCTACATTCTTTTTTGAAGTCGTTACTTCCCTCCTCCACGCTCCACATCCTGGGGCCAAAATGATCTAAGAGAATACTCAGCGTCCCAAAGCAAAATGGCCTAGTATGTAAGAACCTAGACTGATAAGTGAGACCATTTGTATGTGAATCCTGGTTCCTTCCCTTACAAGCTGTGAGATCTCAGGCAAGTGACCTAATTTCCCTGAACTTCCGTTTCCTCAAAATGTTTCCTTCTTAAAATGAGCATAAAAGTACCTTTCTCGTAGGGCTATTGTGAGGGCGAAATCAGATGGTACAGGTAAAGCTCTCAGCACTGTGCATATAATAAGTGCTTGATACACTTTAAGTTATTATCACTTATGCGTGGTATCCCATAAAGTCAAGGGATAGTGATTGGTTAGTAATGGTTAAAAGCAGTGGTTCCCAAACCCGGATCTTAATTTAAGCTACCTGCTGGCTCTGAGGGGAGACATCTTCCTTGGCTCTTCCCCTAAAAGTTCTGCTTTAATAAGATTAGGATGGAACCCCAGAATCTGCATTTTTTAAAGCTTCTCTGGGTGACTCCGATATTTAGTCAGACTTGAAAATCTCTGACCTAGAGCATAACTCTTCAAAGGCGATGGTTTCAGAAGTTATAACTGGGTCATCTCAGGGGGATGCCTGGCATCCCTCAATCTTTCTTCTAAGGTTCTGTCCTCTCTCACGCCGAACAACACCCCACTCACCCAGAAACAAAGGACACACACACACTCTACTCACATGCCACAACCTGGATTGAGCCATGGCCAGGATTGGCCTCCAGAAAGGGAAGAGGGCTCTCTTGTTGATGCACATTACAAAGTGGTGCCAAGGGAGCCCCATGTGGTTATTTTGGGGGTGGAGGCAGCTGGCCAGAAGGCTGATCGTGACCTCCAGGTATCATGTAATCTTTAAACCACCTTTATGACCAAAGACATGCCTACTTCTTCACCTGCAAGACAGGTCTCAAAGCTGACACCCCTTCTGTAGTCAACAGGGTAAAAACTGGAGACAGTGTGGCAATCATGGGATTCCAGGGAACTGTCAGTTTTCATGAGGCTCAATCAAATGTTTTGTTTTTCCCCCACAGGAATGACCTGTTCTCCTGGGCTCCTGAGGAACACCTCCAATTTCCAGTGTGTACACTGCCACGTTCCATTTTCACACAAGCGGGCTCAGAGCCCGGGAACTGCAGTTTTAGATCCTGGGGGAGGTCTGGAAGTCCTGAGGTGGTATATAATGAGAGAAGGGCACTGAGGCCCCCATATTTCCTCAGGACTGAGCTTGAGTGCTCAATCATTTGTGCCCAAAGACAGTACTTGGCAACACAGGAGTTAACTTTCATTCCAAAATGGTGTCGTTCATTTGTTTCAATCAATCTGAGGAGCAGCCAAAGCTGGTAAAAAAAAAAAAAAAGCTGTTCAATCCCAGCTGATCACAGCCCCAGGTGCTTTGATACAGACTGCTGCTGGGATTTGTTTTCCTGCGAAGAGGCTGTAGTAACTGCTTTTATCATCTACTGTAAGTACAAGAACAGCAGGAAATCAGGCAGTGCGGGAGAAATTAAGCTCTGTGACAAATGATTTGGTTTCTTTCCATCAACAATCATGATTTGACCTGAACTGCCTCAATTAAGGGCTTGGGGGGTGCCCTTGGTTCATTCGTTATACATGCATGAGAGAGAGAGAGATGAAGTGAGACAGAGAAATAGAGACGAGAGAGAGGGAGATGAAACAGAAAAGATGACAGGATGTTAATTTGGTATGGCATATGTAAGTATGTTTTAGACTAAGTGGATGGGGACTGCGTGATTTCACTCTTCCCACCCCCCATCCCTCATCTAATAATCCAAGAAAGATCACAAACACTGTATTTATGAGAGCTCATTATGCCAGTGTGTCCATTTGATGAATGGTGTCACTGATTAAGAAAGACTTGAAACAATTGGATTCTGACTCCAAAGAAGTACACAGCTTTTAAGGGGGAAAAAAAATCAAATAATTGGCAGCCCTCATGCCTTAAAATCTCTCTTCCATGTTTCAGCCTTTAAAAAATATATATATTTTTTACATCATTGGCATTTCCCTGTTCACAGACGCATTTCTCACAAGTAATAAAGCTTGTGAAACCAAATTGGAGAGGTTCTTCCCGGTTTTATCCTTTTAGTCTTGAAACATGAAATATCATTTTCCTAGGCTACCCACGGGACTGAGCTGAGCTGCACAAGTTACAACTTGTGGAAATTAAACACAGAATGTGAAGGAAGATAATTATGCACCCCCATCTGGTTCACCGAGGCACGGAGGTACTTGGTAGGGTAGTATTATGCTGCTAGGTGGTTGCTGGGGCTTTTTCCAGGAAACTTATCTTTTAACTTTTTAATTTGAAACCAGTTTAGACTGACAGAAAAGTTGCAAATATTGTGCAGAGAATTCACGTATACCCTTCACTCAGTTTTCCCTGATGTTAGCATCTTCTATAACACAGTACAGCCACCAAGACCAGAAAATTAGCAACAGCACAGTACTATTTTAAAAAAAATATTTATTTACTTTAGATAAAGAGCATGCAAGTGTTGGGGGAGGGGCAGAGGGAGGAATCTCAA
The DNA here is from genome assembly GCF_020171115.1 of Neogale vison. NCBI lineage: Eukaryota > Metazoa > Chordata > Mammalia > Carnivora > Mustelidae > Neogale > Neogale vison. Next base: position 117,693,620 of record NC_058105.1, on the reverse strand, counting down.
GCTGACTCCCCATAGAGCACGGAGCCTGACTCAGCTCTATTCCACAACCCCGAGGCCCTGACGAGAGCCAAAACCAAGAGTCGGATGGATACTCATCAACTGAGCAATCTAAGCACCTCGTTCAGCACAGTACTCTTTTTTTTTTTTAAAGATTTTATTTATTTATTTGACAGAGAGAAATCACAAGTAGACAGAGAGGCAGAGAGAGAGAGTGAGGGAAGCAGGCTCCCCGCTGAGCAGAGAGCCCGATGCGGGACTCGATCCCAGGACTCTGAGATCATGACCTGAGCCGAAGACAGCGGCTTAACCCACTGAGCCACCCAGGCGCCCCATCAGCACAGTACTCTTAACGAAACTATGGACCTTATTCAGAATTCACCAGTCTTCTGTCCTTTTCCTGTTCTAGAATCTACTCTTCCTTGGGCATTTTCAATCTGTGACATTCCTCAGTCTTTCCTGGTCTTTTCTGACCTTGACACTTGAAGAGTACTAGTTAGTTATCTTGTAGAAGGTCCCTCAATTTGGGTTTGTCTGGTATATTCTCATAATTAGACTGAACTTATGCACTTTAGGCAAGAATGCTACAGAAGCAATAATGTTCCCTTCTCAGGGCATATGACAGGGTGAATGATGTTGATGTGCCTGATTACTGGTGATGTTAACCTTGATCGACTGCTTAAGGTGTTTCTGTTATGATGCTCCCCAGTAAGTTTCCCCTCTATAATTAATAAATACCTTCAGAAAGAGAGCCTGTTTTTCCTCAAATGTTCACCCACTAATTTTAGCACCCTTTGGTGGATCTTGCCTTTCATGCAGTTTCTAAAGAACCACAGCAGGAGTTGTCAAAGATGCTGTAGAAAGAAGACTCTGGAAGGATGAAACATGTTGCAGGAATATCACTTCACACAGTTGTCTGCAGGAGGCAAATATCTCTCCAGACAGACCCCAGGGCCCAACACGAATGTGTGTTGTTCTATCTCCTAGCCTGGGATTGTTTAAAGAAGATATTTCTAAGCTTTTAGAGAATGTGGAGGGGCTTAGCTTTTACTAGAGAATCTTCCTGTCCTTTTCTCCCCCAGAAAGAACTTAAAAATCCCATTAAGCTTCCCCATATGGTTTTGACCTCAGCCATACCCCAAATGACTTCTCAACCGGCTTATGTCCTTCAGTTTGCAGGTGACAATCCCCTCACCTCCATTACCACCGCTATTTTCATATGGGAAAACTTGAATATTCGTTTACCCTTCTAGGACTGTGAACAATTCCAAGCTGCATTTCTTCATATTTAAACAAACTGCCACTCTCAGTTATGAGCTAGCACCCATCTTATGAGGAATTCATAACTGGCTGGTTTGAATGGCTCTTAGCTTTTTCTGGCCTACCTAAGCTACCTGAAACCCAGAGATGTTTCCGAAAACTGTCGCTTAATTGGGAAATAAATTCCTTCATTAAAATAACCCTACAGAATTAAGTTGGTGCCAGAACAAAAAGGAAATTCTGATAAGCCCCTAACATTGAATGAGAAACTCCCCCCAAAAATTTCCCTCCAAGTGGAAAGAACACAATTTTGAGATGTTCCAAAGGGCAGAAATAAAGAAGAATTTGAAATACAGAATAATTAGACCCAAGTCTTGGCCTTTCTTTTTCTGATCTTCTGTTAAATGAGTGTCTTCCCCCGGACTGCGGCAACATCTTTACAAGTGTGTAACCCCACTTATAAGCTGCCCCCTCAATAACTCCTTCCCAGATGACCCAAGTCACAATTTGTCTCTTACAACCCCAGAGGCAAGGGTAGTTCCGTGAAAGGAGACTGTTCTAGAATAGCTGAGATGTTCAGGTGTTCTACATTATGCACTCACTCTCAGACTTAGGACTACCCATGAGCATCAGTGAAATCTTCAGAGCAGAGTCTCACCCACAGGTACTTCCTACCACATGGACGGTTCTTGCCAAGCAAAGATAATGCTGTGGGCCATTAATTAGTATGCAATTTGAGTTGTCATTTTAGGAATAGTGATAGGAAAAGACCCTCACCCAGCCTCTCACTTCTGCTTGCTTGTAACCAGAAATACTCATTTGTTGATATGACCACCTGAACTGGTCTGAGCAGCTCTACCTAACGTCAACGAACATGGCTTCTTCTGGCCTGTTTGGAAATCAAGGCTTTGACTGCCTAACTCCAACCAATGAACTCCAATGAGCTCACTGGCCCAAGCCACCTGTCAAATTCCAACATCAGCATTTTATAAAGGACATTTTGTTGATCTGATCAGGAGATGCCTGAAAGGGAGATTATGAGTTACTATTTCCCTAGTGAGATGTTTTTTTTGGGGGGGAGGGGGAAACACACCTCAACCCCCAGAAGATATGAACTACCTTGGTCTATTTGTTTTGAATACCAGCCATTAAAGGCCATGTGCATCCTGGAAAGTGAAGAGTAAAGACTTTCTATGGCAAAAAGGGGAAGAGGTGGGGAGGGTAATATAACATTCATGGGACACCCTGATCTGCACTCATTAATTTCACTTATTGAACTGATTAATCTTCATGGCAGCTCTGCAAGTCAGACAGTACGGGTCCATTTTATAAATGAGAACTGAGACTCAAAGAGGTTGAGAAAGCTGAAATAGCTAAGTGAAATTCAAACCCACTTTGGTTTGACTCCAAAGCCTATCCCTTTCAGATGACCATATCCTGCTTTCCTGGGGCCCCTCTACAAGTTCCTCATGACTTCAACAATGGTGGACCAAAAGTAAGTTCAGAAAACACTATTTCTATACATGTTGACCCAGTTGGGGGCATCCTTATGGACCACGCTTCTGGTTCGAGGACCCACTGTTGGAAATTGCCTCTCGTCCCTATGGGCTCCTCTCTCCCTGCTTCAGGCGGAAGTCTAAATGCACCTCTTGGTTGTAACCACACAGTCTCTGAATAGTAAAATGACTTGTCCAGCAGCCCTTCTGGCCTTCTGTGTGTCTCTTGACAGCTTTAGATGGAGCCGAACACTCCATGAATTTTTCTGAGAGCCAGTACATAAAATCAACACCCACAGAATTTTCTTAAAATTGTTGATAACTCAGCAGACCCAAGCCACTTAAAACCCCACTGAAAAGCTGAGAATCTGTGTTTTTCCTTCTCTCCTTTTACTGCTAATTTTCCTCCTCTCAAGTAGATAAACAAAATCTTTTATTTTCTCATCAAAACACACATCATTAACTGCTAATCAACTCAAGACTGAGAAATCCCTGAGCAACCTCTCAGTTTTCAGAAATGCCAAGCAAGAAATAAAGTACCATTGATCTAGCCTTGGCTAATGGGACCAGGTCAGTCTCCAGGGGCTCCAGGTGCCAGGGACAGTGTCATAAAGTTAGGTCAACAAGTAGGCCCTCTGTCTGTGGGTCATGAAAGACAGACAGAACTCTCTGGATCTTGGGTGTTAATGTCTCCCACTTGCCAGGGTTACGAGGGTTGGGACTGCTAAGAAAACAGGGTACAGAGACCAGAGCTCCCCAGCCAAGGTCAGCTGGAGGCCAGTGAGTCTGGGAAAGGAGATACAGGTGGTCTGGGAAGAACAAATGAGGTCCCTGGAAGGAGTCAGAAGAGGCTGGCGGGCTGACAGCCTTCTGCAGGTATAGCCCAACTTCAGGTATAGTTCTGACCTAATCAGAAATGGCTCCCCCAGACAAAGAACTGCGCTTTTCCTAACATCAGAGAAGGCAGCAGGCTTGTGGGCAATTATGCGGCCCTCTCTGTGCTGGGGCAGGTGCAGTAGGTTTATGGAGGAAGGAGCTGGGGGACAAAGAGAATGTAGGAGGGAAACGGGACTATCCCAAAGCCATCCAACAGGTCTGGAATTAAGTGGAGGGCAAGACAGGAAGACCCGTCCAAATTGCCCAAAGAACATCAAAGGGTCTTGGCAATTCCACTTAGTTTAATTCAGCAAGTGTAAGTTGATCGTGCTCTGCAAAAGTGTAGAGGACGCTGGGGACGCAGCAGTCCTGGATTTATCACTCATGGTTTTGATTCGAATGAGCACCCTGACAATCCCTGACGTGTGGAAAAGTGCAATCTTGCTAAGGCCTGAAACTGAATCATGGCCGTCTGAGGCTGGTGTCGAGAGTGAGACATCTGACTGGTGACAAACTCTAGCTGTCCTTCTGACATGGCGGCATCTCTGCTGTCTCCTAGTGACTGCCAAGAGGCAGCGTGACATAGTGGCCAAGTGCACGAACACCGGGATTGGACTGCCTGAGTTTATAATCCCACTTGTGCTGCTTACGAGCTATGTAACTTCAGGCAATTGAACGTCCCAGTATCTTTGTGTTCTCATCCACGATGTGGAGCAACGACAGGCAGGAGCTACCTTGCGGGTTTAGGTTGCTACAGTTAAATGAGAATGGCCTCATTTAGTGACTTCAGAAGTGTAAATGCTACAAACTCACCAAAACCATCATTGAAAAGTGAAATGATTTAAATGTATTTTGTATTTCTTTAGTTTGGTGAATTCATTGTGTGTATATGGAGAGCATGTAGAACAGTGCTGGAAACAGAGTAAAATGTCTGCTGTCATCCGCACACACATAACGGCCTGGAAAGCTCTGCTCTGCTTTCTTCTCTGGAGAACGTGAAAGGCATGGGAACACCTCCTTGGCAAATGTCAAAAACGTGCTACATTTTGACCGAAGTTGGGATTCCAGTCTGTGAGAATAAATTGACACAAGAAATATTTCTACATCTCTATAAGGCGTCAAATTCTGGTTGAAGTTCATTCAGTAGTTCAAAGAAGAGGCAGAAGGATGCGGCCCTGAACAAAACTTGCTTGGGACCAGGAGCGCTCTAAGACCTCTTCCTAACCATTTAAAGCCTAGGGAGAAAGGCCTTGGAAAACATGTCATTTCGTGAAATCCTTTATACCAGCTCTCTAACATCTACATGTGGTACGATGTGAGCGGCATCAAAACACACCAAAAATTCTACCTGCCCCCACCCCCAGCCTGTCGCACACCTGAAATTCCACCATGACAGGCTTCCAGTCTGAGCTACGGACACCCCAGGGAGCATTAAGCGCTTTTAGTCATCAACACCGGAGCGTGACTTTGTTTAATCAGCTGTTGTCCCCTAACAGCCAGCTGAAGTGGCTTGGAGGAAAAAGAATAACAATTCTGATGGTAGCAGAGGAAAAGTAAATTTGCCATCCTAGGGCACTGCCCTGGAGAGGGCAAGGGTCCCAGTCTGAGCAGGCTCCAAGGAAGGCTCGGGAAGGACTGGGCCTCTGTAAGAGGGGAGGTGACACTTCAGGGAAGAAGGGAGGCCCTAGGAACGGAAGGGAAACAGGCTTGAACCAGTACAAGCTTTCTGCCTTTTTATCTCCCCCACGAATTGCAGCCAAAATGCTTCATGAATGATTAAATTATCGATTACAATATCCTTGTATAAAGGCTTTTTAAAAGAGTTACAACCAGACAGAAACTTTAAACTTTACTACTGAATGTTGCTGAATTCTAATTTGCTTGTTTGTTTGCTTCCCAAAGGATTACTAGTCCCTCGCCATAAAATTGCAAAGTAATTTATATTCTTCACAATTAGGTTCCCTTAAGAAGAATCACTCCATAATGTAATTAAAAAGGAAAACCTTAACTCCTCATCTTTTAAAATGCAATAGTAACAACACTTCCTGGATAGAATGTAACATTTCAAGCTTCTTTTTAATTTCGTCTTATGCGTAAGATGGTGCTTTAGCGGCAGACGTTAATTGCGCAAAAATGGGAATGCAAACCCACCAGCAACTTGTGGCCATATATCTCATCCTTGCTCAGATCAATGCCATGATTATAATTAAGAATGCATGCTTGTGTCTGAGATAAATCTTCATATTGGGACACGTAAAATAAGATTTAAGATAATTATTTTCTTTCTGGTCTACCCCTAAATCAAAGGAGAATGTGTGGAGAGAGATTTTGTGGCAACTAAGTATATAGTGACCTGCCCTTTAATAGAAGTCACTTATCTGGCTCATGTAAACTTGGAGAGAACTGCCAAGAATGTAAATCTTACAGAGCCAACATGTGCTTTTTTTAAGATTCCATGTTTAAGGAGGTGGCTAGAAGAGTGCTCAGATACCTGGCTTTAGGAATTGGGGGTGTTTGTGCCCACCTCAAATGTGAGTGTGTAGTTAGGTGGAGAGCACTGGAAAAGCAACCAAAGTGCTTAGTGGAGGTGGGGGCAGAGCTGCTGTTTGGATGGAAGGCTCTGGCAATGCCTATGTATATTGCCCCTAGGGCTGGGGTTAGGGTGGGGGTTGACAAAGGAAGCTAGAAGGTGGAAAGCCTGCCCCTTATCTGAGAAGTCCCCATGAGAGCAGGACTATGTCTTTTCCTCACTGCAGCTCCAGGGCCTAGCCCACGGTGGGCATCCCACAAATATTTGTTAATGGATCAAATGACATTCCCTTCATTCAAATCCCTAGGCTGTAAGATTTGGGAGATGGGGTAGATGTTCTCCTACCAAGGAAACCTTCTAGGATCTGAAAACATGTGTAGGAAACCAAGTGGGGATTACATGACTCTCCCATAAATAACCTCTGAGATGTTCAAGTCACCAAAACTAAAGTGGAAAATGGAGTGTTTTCTACCCTCAGAAACTGAGAGTAAGAGGGAAAAACCAGAGGGTCCCAATGGACTGTGGTGAGAGGTATAGGGTAGACAGTTTTTAAAGAAGGTATCACTTCTGGCTGGCTTAGTCAGTAGAGCATGTGACTCTTGATCTCGGAGTTGTAAGTTAGAGCTCCATGTTGGGTGTAGAGGTTGCCTAAAAATAACATCTTTTAAAAAAAATTAAAACAAGTAAATAAAGGAGAGTACCATCTTAGGGTCAGCTCTCCAACTCTTAAAGCAGAAAGGATACTGTTAAAGGATGGTTCTGTACAAGGCAATTGGGCGGGTTGCAAAAAGCCAAAGGCAACGCGTTTTGATGTAGGACTAAGATGGTAAAAGAGAAAACGGAACCGCCAGAGCTCCTTCGGAACCTGGAGCCTGGAAGATGCTGTCTGACCACCATATTGAACATCTGAATTCTTAGTAAAGGCTCTGCTTTGCCTCTTCCCCATTTGGATCATATTATGAAGGGTTGGATCTTTCTTTCCTGCTTTCCTTTTAGAAGGAATTAATAAGCAGAGGCCAATGTGCACGTGGGTAAAACCTCCCCAGGCTGGTCAGTGAACAAAGAATGGCCTCTTTGCCAGTCTGCTCTCTACCCAGGCCAGGACTAAGCTGAATGCTACTTGAAACATAGCAGGCACAGTTTTTAAAATCTTCTACCCATGCTTCAGACTTAATATTTTAGAACCAACCTTGTTCCTCTGCTTTAACCCTTTGTTCCATGGAAGTTTCTGGAAAAGCTCAGCAACAGAACCAAAAACTGCAAATGTTCACAAGATTTCCAAACACCAGCAACAATAAATCTAATATATTAAAAAAAAAAACCTCACCCAAACATGTTAAAGTTAAAAATGCCAGTGTTTTCCTTAGCTTGAGGCAAAAGGACTTTTTTATTACATGGGGAAAAGGAGCATGAAATCTCACAGGCCTTTGCCAAAGCTGAAACTCTCTGGGTACGCTTTGAGAAGGAGCAGGATGATGAGTGGGCCATGGAAGGCATGCTGTTTAATTGGAAGTGCATGGGCCTCTTTGGCTCCATCATCCCAATATTCACCAAGATCTCCCCTGCTTGGTCCTCTTTCATTCCCTGGTGGGGAGGCCTCTGGCGTCAGCAGAAGTTCTTCTGTGGGGACTGCACAGTGAAGAGGGCAGGCTCCCCACATACTGGCCAGAAAGGCTCTGACAAAGCAGGCCTTCTGCTTCTCACTTTCCAGTCTTCATGACAACTTCCTAGGCATGTTTAGATTACAGGAATTCCTTATTCAGGAAAAGGATATGTCCCAAGCGGAGAGGTCATTGGGTATGGGCCGTGAGGTCAAGATTGTCTAGTTTCAGCATTAGGATCTGCCACTTGTTAGTTGTGCATGTTGGGCCAGTTATCTAGGTCTGCTTAGCTTAGCTTCATCATCTGTAAGACAAAGAAGACCTACCCTGCGAAGTGGCTGGGAAATGAGGAGAGATATTTGTGAAGTACTGGCCAATCAAATACCACTTTCCTTTTGGCATCAGTGATGAAGTCAGTGATATTGTCCCATGGGAAGTGTTCCCTTACTCATGAATTGAAACTTTTGATGATAGCAAAGATGTCAAGATGAGATTCAGCTTCCAAATTTCAAATGGACTTAAACACTGTGAAATTTCAAGAGTTCAACCAAGAGCTCGCTTACTCCGGACTTTATCCATTTTATAAGAGCAAATTATCACATACTGCCTTTCCTTAACAAAGGAAGTATTTGCTCAGCAACCAAATGTTTCAACTTCTGTAGGAGAGGGGGAGAAATCTGGGAATCAGTACAGAAAGATTCCATGGGATGCTGATTTGGTACAGATAGACACGTATTCTGGAATGTTATGTCCCAGTCAGATATCAAACAATATAACCCAATGACTTTGCCTTTTATTTGTCAGGTAATTACAACTAGCAGAGTGAGAAATGTCCTGGGCATCCCCTCATGTATTATGCTGACAAGCACTTTGGGAGAAATTTAAGTTCATGGCCCAACACAGAATGTATTGAAGGAAGCCAGCCCTACGCAAGTAGGAAGACCATCCACCCCTGCCCTTTCCCGCAGATGCTGAACGTTGATATTACAATGTTGCTCTGCATTTTCCCCCAGGGAATTCTAACAATTAAAAACCCACATTAGTAAAACCTGTAGGCAAGTTAAGTATAATAAATAAGATAAATAACAAATTTGGAGGAAAGTGTACAGGAATGTTAATGTCCATTGGAAACATCCAAAGGGATGATTGTCGCTGGCTCCTTTAAAAAGGTAACCGTTCTGTCCTACAAGGAGTCTTGGCTTTCTCAGCAATGAGACTTCTAGAAGGGAATGGGTGATGCTGGGCTATGAAGCAGTCGTGCTCGCTTCGGCAGCACATATACTAAAATTGGGCTATGAAGCAGTTAACTGTTGGTACATGGAGGTGAAGAGCATAGGTCTTTTAGAGGCACAAGGTTGAATTTGTCTACACTGACTGATCTCCAATGAATTTCTTACCCTCTCTAAGCCTCAGTGTTATCATCTGGAAAATGAAGATGAGAAAGTATCTCCTTCCCTAGGTAGTTGTGAAGACCGTCTGTGGAAATGCATTCAGAAACCACAGATCGTGAGCACTCAGTGCAATGTTTGCTATTTTGAGACCTTTAGGGATCCAGGAAAGGCTTGGGAAACTCACAGTTCCGACACTTATGATTGGGCCCTGGATGACCTTAGGGATTAGTCAGTCAGGAGGTCATGTTCTAAAACATCACCTAGGAAGTCAGGAGCTGTCAGCAGCCTGGCTAAGGTAGGCATGGTCGACCGACTGAGAAGTCGGGGGGAGTCAGCACGGTCTGAGGGCTCCTTTACCCTGACTTATGTAGCCAAACAGTACAGGTGTTCGTTCCAGAACCCCAGCTACACATTCAGCAGGAAATGTTGCTTGATGAGGGAAGGAACTGAGGCACCTGAATGGAAAGCATTATAGCAGCTGCCTGTGGGAGCAAGATCCAATAATAATAGCACCACCTTATATCTGTATAATTGTCCACAAAATATCTTTGCAAATGTTTCCTCATTTAATCCAATTAAATCTTTTTATCTGCAAAATGGAACCAACAGGGACGCCTGGGTGGCTCAGTTGGTTGGACGACTGCCTTCGGCTCAGGGCGTGATCCTGGAGTCCCGGGATCGAGTCCCACATCGGGCTCCCAGCTCCATGGGGAGTCTGCTTCGCTCTCTGACCTTCTCCTCGCTCATGCTCTCTCTCACTGTCTCTCTCTCTCAAATAAATAAATAAAATCTTTAAAAAAAAAATGGAACCAACAATGCCTATCTTAGTAGGTTATAGAGACTCTGGGACCTTAACTGACTTGCCCAAGGGTAGACAGAAGGTAAGACCATGAGTCAAATGTACTGGCATGACTGGGTATTTGTTAAGGCAGCAGTAGCTACTCTAAGAGACACCAAGATCTCAGGGATTTAATACACAGGCATGTATTTCTTGGTTCCAGAATAATCCAATGTGGGTATCCCTGCATCCTATGGAAGGGGTATGAGGATTCAAGGATCAGGTGCCTGGCACCTTGGGGCTCTAACACCAATATGCGGCTTGTCGCATGAACAGAAAAGAGCATGGCAGAACACATGTGACAGGTTTCTATGAGTCAGGACCAAAAGCTATATATACATCCATGCATACATATACACATACGTACATGCACACACACACATATAATTTCTGCTCATACTCTATTGGCTAGAACTCAATGACAGAGTCACACTTAACTTCCAAGAGAGTCTGGAAAACAAAGATCAGCTCTGTATCCCAAAAGAGGAGAACGTAATAGGTATGGTGAACAACAGTCCATCCCTTCCAGGGCCAGGAACACACAACACCTGGATGCAAGTCCAGCGTTATTTCTGTTCTACTAGGTCTGCACCACAGTGGCTTTTAAATGAGTTGCTAGATCTACCTGGCATTAATCCAAGGCATAAAGGACATCTCTGCAGCCCTTAATACAGAGAGGCACTGAGGGCCATCCAAAGTAGGGAGAATGCAGGCTAAAAATGTTAGTGGCAGGCTGAAGACAGAGTAATGACATGTGCCCACACTGAAAGAAGGCTTCTTAGCTCCTGGGAAGGTTCAAGAACATGCCTGTATACGATGCCAGCAACATTGGGCCAGCGGCTGAAGCAAGAGTCCAAAAATCATCACAAGGGAACCTCTTTGCCTTATCACCCACTTGACTTAGGACTAGGTCTTGAACCCCTAAAATTTTAACACTTTGCACAGAGCTTGACATGAAGTAGCTTCTCAACAGCATTTTGTTGAATGAATGAAAGAAGAAATAATGAAGTACACATTCAAGTTCTTTTGCTTCCACATCCCACCATGTGAGGCCCAACATTCCGCATGTGAATCCGTGAAAGCTCGCCAACTGTGACCAGTGTCAGTGAGTAGGCACCATCCAGGCCCACTTAATGAATAATTGAGAATTAACAGTGATTCAAGTCAATGAGGCTGTATTGCAAAATGAACTTGTCCTGTTTTGATAAGTGCAGTTTAATATGAATTATTTATTATATTTTGTGGTGTATTTGGTAAAAGTAAGAAAGATACTGAGTCACTGCCAGCTGCTTGCTGGCAAACGCTGTTCCGTGTCTGCACATTCCCCCATCACTGACTCTCAGATGCTTTACTGAGGGACAGCAGTGTGGTGAGGCAAATGGAAAACACTGGAGCACAAAGACTCAAGGGACAGACCAGCAACGTCGGAAGAAAGTGACCCACCAGGAGGACCATTTGCTATGTCGGCTTCTACTCCACATCAGCCACCTGACAAGTGACGTCCATCATCTGTGCTAGTAAAGGTGCAGGGGTAGAAATTCCACTGAAATGAGTCCCCTTGGAACTCATCTAGGATATTTTGTAGCAGGAGAATTTTTTTGATACTGACTGCAATGTTTGAAAATCACGTTCTTAATTAACAAGGGTAAAAATTAAAATCCAAGTAAAGATCTAACTCAAAATGCCTAAACTGATTCCAGTCTTGAGGAAGCATCAGACAAATCCAAAGCAAGGAACATTCTGTGAGAGGGTGGGACTGTACTCTTCAAAGTAAGTCAGTGTCATGAAACTTCACAGAGACAGAGAAACCGTTCTAAATTAAAGGGGATGGAAGACAAGACTACCGAATGTTGGACTGGAACAGCGACTGTTTAAAAACCAAAAAAATACAAAAAAAAAAAAAAACAAAACAGTATTGACACAATAAGCAACATTTCAATGTGGACTCGTGCATCAATTCTCCATTTCCTGAATTGTATAATTGCCCTGTGGTTTTTCAAGAGAATATCATTACATCCTGAAATATTTAGAGGTCAAACGTCATGATGTCTACAAGTGAGTCTCAAATGGTTCAGTAAATAAATGACGTATATAAATACACATACGTGTGCATATGCGTGTGTGTGTGTACATATACATACATATACATATATATATATATATATATATATATGGCAGAGAGAGAAAGGTCTGGACGTCTGTTAGAGTAGCCAGTGTTATCTTACTAACATTGCCTCACCAATTACTTGGCTTCATTGTCTTACCTACTGAGGAATGTGAAGTAAATCTAGGCAGCAGTTTATGGAAGTTCATTATACTATTTTTACCATTTATACGTGGGCTGAAACTTTTTTCAAATATAAGGTTAAAGAAGACACGCCTATCCGTATACCTAAGGACCACATCCCCACGCAGTATCAGCAAGTGTTGAGCAGCCGAAAAGATCTTTAATGTCCCAAAGATACCTACTATAGGACCTTCTTGAATTCTCAAACTGGTTAATATCCACAGAACAGAGCATCCTTCATCAAGTGCGGTAAAACGTAACTTCCTGAGCAAGAATGTGTCTGTGACGGGCAGGGAAAAGCAAGCCAGCTTCAGATGTGGTTGCTAGCAACCGACAGGACTTCCGTCCATAAGAGGCTTGCCGCAGTGCTGGAAACTTACAGCCCTCCCCGAAGCAGAATGACTGTCAGGGTCAATCACAAAGCACTGGAATGGCAGTTGCTGAATCCTCAGATGCCAAGAATCCACCTTATTTGGAGATCAGGAGGGGTTCCTTTTTGAGTTCCATATATTTGGGGTGAGAGTGTTTTGTTTGGGAAGTTGGGGGGTGGCTTGGGAGTGTCAGTGAGCTTTCTGGATGGAGGGATTGGAATGTTTGTGGGGGAGAGGGTAAAGGGAGTCAAGGAATGGTTGGGGATTGATAGATAGTTGAAGAGAAAAACTAGACGGAGTTCAGTTACAGTTCAACTCGGCCTCCTCTTCCTGCCTGTGGTTCAGTAGCAGTTGGTTTCCCTGGAAAAAAGGGACCGTTATATGTGCAGGGAACAAAGATGGAATTTATTGCACTGGGTTAGCCGTTGTATGTAAGTTATTGTGACTAGATAAAAAGAATACGATGTTTCTAAGCCATCTGCCTAGAGAGAGAAATTGTGGTGTATCAGGCCGTCTTTATAATGGTTTTTATTGTAATGGGATTTTTTTCTTTTTTAAATCAACGGTTAGAGGTCAGGTGATCTATTAGCTTTCTTACTGAATTTTGGATTTCTCCTTCCATAAACCATTTTTCTAAAGAGGCTGGACCAACTGGGTTATGTCTACTAGCTGACATGTACCCAGCAAGCTGAAAAAATTTACTAATTTGGGAAAATAGTCACTTCGTCCTGCCAGAACCCATTCCGTCTTCTTTTTGCCTGCAGTGTTGCAGTGCTGACCTTGAAGTACTTAAAATGCCATTTACAGCCTTTTGAAACCTCGCCCTGAAGTACAGTTCCAGTCCATAACCCCCCAACCATGCTACCACCTAATCCCACCACCACACCGTAGTCACTAGGACACTTAAAGTTCTCCGAACACACCATAACCTTGTGACCAGGTCCTTGCTGGTTTCTATCTGGTCTTCTGGAAATGCTCCCCCTGCCATCTCTACCTTATAAACTTTTAGTTCATCCTTCAAAGCTCAGCTCAAATATCTCTTCTTCTGGAATATCTTCCAGACTTCCTTTCTTGACCCCAGGAGCAATGAATTGCTTTCTTTTCTGTCTTCCAATGGTACTTTATTCAATCTTCTGTCATTGTCATGACACACTCTTCTGGAATTAACTTCCTGATTAGATTTTTAAATCTTGGGGACACAGGCCCTATTTTATACATCTGCATTCTCTGTACCCAGAACAACTAATGTTACATAGTAGGTTAAAGAAATGTGACTTGAAGGAATGACTCAATGAATGAAGCAATCAACAGCTGAAGAAATCACAGCTACATGCGCTGTGTTGCCCACAAGCAAAACACTCAACACGCATGAACACAGCGTAACAACAGCCTGTTCACTGAATGCCTACTTACTGCCGGCACGATAAATACATTTTATGTCACGTGAACTCTACCACATGACTATTATAATGTTCATTTTACAAATCAATACACTCAGTTGCGTAGGAATCCCTGGTGGCTGGGGTCCTCTCCTTGGTGGCCCTTTGAACGATATCCCTCAACGCCTGTGGGACACGATGACCACAGTAAGGAAGGAATCTTTCAGCCCCTCTCAGCCTATTCCTATGGCTCTTTCTAGCAACCTCCTGCTGACCAGTGGCCATTGTTGGTTACTAAAGGTAGCTTTGACACAGATAATAGTGGCACTCTGCATTCTCCTAGTATCGATAGTTCTTGGAATCATAGTTTCTCACCCCATCACATTCTGAGCCCCTGAGCTAGCCAGATTTGGGAGCAACATCTCTAGAACATGCTACAGGCCATTCTGGAAGGCCTGGCCATCAGACCTTGGAGTTGACCTCTGGTATAAACTCTGCAGTGATTCCCCACAAGCACCGGAGAATGGTTTGGAATTTTCAGTACTATAGCCTTTCCTAGTGAGTATATTAGAGCCCTACTTCAAAGCCCTAGGAAATATGTTGACTCCCATTCATTACCCCTTCTCCATTATCCCTAATGCCATTTGCTCTATGTGCCATCCCACAAATGATCTTGTGCGACTTGCTAGTCAGCAATGTATTTTTACTCACTACATGCCATCTATACGCCTTATCCAAGAAAGTGGCAGGGCCCTGAGTGGCATCATTTGTTACTCAGATTCACACAAATGCACCAACTCACTAGGTGATGTGAGCATTCAGAATGTAAAGGAAAACAAGGCCTAAATAGAAAACAATTGAAATCTCCATCTTCTAAAATATGCACATATCTTAACAACAGCTAAATAAATCCAAGCTTGGCTTGGTGATTGTTTTTCCACAGAAGGTTAACTTGCTTTAAGAAAAGAAGGGGAAGGGGAAGGAGGAGAAGGAAGAGAGGAAGAAGAGGAGGAGGAGGAGGAGAAGAAAAATATAATTCACAGAAAAAAACCAAGCATTTATTTTAAAGATTTTATTATTTATTTGACAGAGAGAGATCACAAGTAGGCAGAGAGGCAGGCAAAGAGAGAGGAAGGGAAGCAGGCTCCCTGCCGAGCAGAGAGATCGATGTGGGGCTCGATCCCAGGACCCTGAGATCATGACCTGAGCTGAAGGCAGAGGCTTTAACCCACTGAGCCACCCAGGCGCCCCCAAGCATTTATTTTAATCACCAAGTTATTCTTCTAGTTCAGCAGTTTATAGAAGTGCTCCCTAATCCTTAGGTGAAAGAGTTTTAAGTGACTGATACAACAGCTCGTCTCCTGGAAAGCCCAGCCTAGCACCAGTCTGAGGGATCCAGACTCACTGTGGAAAGAGTCCTCCTGTCTGCACGCGGAGGGGCTGGGTGAGGTGCCAGCCATTTCATATCCAGCTTCAAACACAAAAATTCTATAGCTACCAATAGACATTTTCACAAAGAAGATACAGGAATGGCCAAGAAGCACATGAAAAGATGCTCACCATGATTAGACACCAGGAAAACACAAACCGACTCCACAATGAGACATCATTTCACACCGGCTAAAACGGCTATAATCAAAAAAAAACCCAGACACTATCAAACACTGATAAGGATGTGGAGAAACTGAAACCTCCATCCCATTGCTGGTGAGATGGTAAAATGGTACAGCCAGGGTATAAAGCAGTCCAGCAATTTCTTTAAACTTCAAAGCTGAATTTACCCCACAATCCAACAGTTTCACTCCTAGAGAAATTCACTCAAGGGAAATGAAGTCATATGGTCACACAAAGGTGTTCGTGTAGATGTTCCCAGAGACGTTATTCCCAAGAGCCAAAATGTGGAAACCACCCAAGTGGCCATCAGCGGGTGAGCGGACGGAGAGAATGCGGCCCGGGCAGACGACATGACGCTACTCAGCAATACAAAAGAATGAAATGATGATACATGGTAGGTACCACACGAATGAACCTCAAAAGTATGAAGCTAAGAAAACAAAGTCAGATGCAGAAAGGCCACTCCATTTATACCAAATGCCCATAAAAGGCAACTCAATAGAGACACAAAAGTAGATTAGTTGTTGCCTGGGGCCGGGAGTGAGAAGACGGATGAACTGGAAATGGGCGCAAAGGCTCTCATGAGGGTGCTAGAAACGTTCCCAGACCAGATTATGGTGATGGTGGTACAACTTGGTAAATTTACTGAAATGCCACTAAATTGTACACTTAAAATGGGTGAATGTTATGGCATGCAAAGTATATCTCAATACAGGTATTTAAACAATAATAAAATATTAAAGATAATCGTAAAATGAGAAATGAAAAAATGTTAAAAGAGTCACACTTTATATAACACCAGCCCCTCCTTGTGGTGGATCCACTCAGCTCCCCGGAGGGGTGGCAGGGCTGCCATCAGCCTCACTGGCCAGGTTCCCACCACTCTTGAACCTGAACGGACACTTTGCAGAGATGTCGGGCCATCCAAGGGACTGTTTCCACCAAATGCCTGCTGAGTCCCGCCATGGCGGGCAGGAAGCTCTTACACATCTCTGGGTTACCCTGGGATAGGCCATAATCTCAGTCCTGGGGGTGGGGATGGGACTCACGTGGGAAGTGGGGGGAGGTTCTCTTGGTCTCAATTTCCATCCTCCTCTTCTTTCAGGAATACTGAGTCCATGGGGTCCTTCGACTGTCCTTTCCCCCATAATCTCAGTTGGTTCCATTTTCTTAAACTAAAGATATTTTCTGAGCAGTCACTGTGCAGACCAAGTGTTGCATATATTGTTGTTCTTGTTACTTAACAAACACTTCTATGAACTTAACGCCAGATACTCTTCCATCTGCTTTACAAAAGTTAACTCATTTAATCTTTGTAACAATATGAGGTAGGTATACTAATTATCGTGCCCAGGTTAGCAGAACTTGTCTGAGCTAGTAACTGCAGAGCTGGGATCTGAACGCAGACCAGGCTCTAGAGTCTGTGTTCTCAACGGGTCTATAGCAAAAATATCAATGTGCTTAATTCTGTAAAGTATTTAGTGAAGCTCGTGCTTCCGACTCCATTTAAGACAGCTGGCATTGGACTGCAGGTTTTTCCATTTCCAGCTGGAGGCTTTTATTCCATCACAGAACCGCCTCTTCCCAGCTTTCTTTCTTTTTTTTTTTTTTAAGATTTTATTTATTTATTTGACAGACAGAGATCACAAGCAGGCAGAGAGGCAGGCAGAGAGAGAAGGAAGCGGGCTCCCTACTGTGCAGAGAGCCCGATGTGGGACTCGATCCCAGGACCCTGAGATCATGACCTGAGCTGAAGGCAGCGGCTTAACCCACTGAGCCACCCAGGCGCCCCCCCAGCTTTCTTCTTCGACACCAGTATTCTCAAACTTGAGTGTGCATCAGAATCCCGTGGGGAGACCCTCCGTATCCCTGGGCGCCACCCTTGGAGTCTCTGCTTCTGGGGCTCTGAGGCGGGGCCTGAGAATCCGCAGTTCTAACAAGTTCCCAGGTGATGCTGATGCTTCTGGTCCCCGAACCACACTTTGAGAACCCCTGCTCTATGCCAATCCAATCAAATTAACCCCATCCTAGGAAATTCTGTAAAGTGATAGTAATAACACAAAATAAGATTTTATTATTAAGGTAGCTGTGGGCTGTTCAGGCGAATATCAGGGGCTGAAATAATAGAACGCACACATTTTTGTTTTTTTTTCTTTTGCCTCCTGTGCTTTTATGTGGAAGTGGGATAATCCCCAAGAGAATCCTATGTCCTTACAAGTTTGAGATGCCTTGCTCTGGCTCACCTCTGGGAGCCCAGATTTCCATTTGGCATCTACTCAGTATTACAGTTGACCCTTGATCCACATGTAAGTTTTGACTCCCTCAAAACTTAATCACTAATAGCCTACTCGTGCCTGGAAGCCTTATCAATAACGTAAACAGTCCATTAATACATATTTTCTATGCTCTATGTACTACTGTACTCTTAAAGTCAGCTAAAGAAAAGAAAATGTTAAGAAAATCATAAGGAAAATATGTTTTACAGTACTGTACAGTAAAAAACCCACAAATAAGTGGACCTGTGCTATTCAAACCCATGTTGTTTAAGGGTCAAATGTACATCCTTAATAAAACTCAGAATGCCTAAATTTGTATCAACCACTAGAAGGCTTAATGCAGAAAAGCCGGAGATCTGGGATCATACGGACTGGGACAAAATCTCAGATCCTCTCACTGACACCGGAGACGAACTCATCATATGTAAATATGGTGGCGACGGGCATGTGGGTGGCTCAGTGGGTTAAGCCTCTGCCTTCGTCTCAGGTCATGATCTCAGGGTCCTGGGATCGAGCCCCGCATCGGGCTCTCTGCTCAGCAGGGAGCCTGCTTCCTCCTCTCCCTCTGCCTGCCTCTCTGCCTACTTGTGATCTCTCTTTGTCAAATAAATAAATAAAATCTTTTTAAAAAAATATATGGTGGTGACAACGGTCTACCTCCAGGCTTTAGTGTGTTGTGATCTCAAACATGTAAAAGTGTCCGGCACATACAGGCACTCAGAAAGAGTTACGACGTGACTAGAGCTCTGTTAGGGAAGAAATGAGTCCAACAGCATGGGAAGGAGACACTGGCTTACACAAGACAGAAGTTCATTTCTGACTCACACAGAAGTCATCATGGGACCCAGGCTTCAGCTCTCTTTTTGATCCATCTCCAAGGTGGACCCTCACCCCATTCTAGCAAGTGGAAAGAAGGACATATCATGGCTGTTCTTATCCCATTTGCCAGAACTTACTCATATGGCCACACTTAGCTCTATGGTAGTCTGGGAAAGGTACCTAACTAAAAATCAAGAGTTTTCTTTTTACAGAAGAAAAGTAGAGTTGGATACTGGGGACAATTTGCAGTTTCTATACATGTATTTCTTTATTTGATGTGGAAAAGCGGAGATGCAGCATGTTGGAAGCCAAAAACAAGACAGAAAGATACATGAAAGACATCGGGTCAAGGCTGGATGGCAAGTCACGAGGCTGGTCTCCTCCTTAGCCACAGAGTACAGATGGCCACCCACTTACGTTGTCTGCTGGCCTTCCTGGGCTACACCAGCCAGGGGTCCAGGCAAACTACAGGGAGGAAGGAGGCAAGGTACGGTGTGGACTGGGCAAGGCCCTGGCCTTCCCACAATCCAGGTCTCCTGGGCCACCATCCTAGCCCAGTCACCATCATTGCTGGCCTGAACCTCAGCAATGAGTCTCCAAACTCATTTCCCTGCCTCCCCTCTGGACCATGCCCCAATTTTTTTGTGACAGTAGTAATGACAGGCTTCCAATCGGTTCTGATCAGGTCCCCCTTGCTTCAGACAAAAGGCTTTCCTTTCATGCCTCATACCAAGCCAATGTGGCCCAAATCTATTACCTGCCATTTATGGGGAACAAGGGCCCAAGCCCCTTGGCCAGTGGGTTGATGCAGTGTGTTCCCATTTGAGGACTGCTCAGCACTGAGCCCTCTTCCCAGAACGCCTGACCCCTGAGCTGCAGGATCCTTTTACTGCCAGCCTCTTTGAGGCTTCGGCAACCTTCATGCCTCACTTTCACACAGAGAGAGCCCTCTGCTGCCTCCTCATCCGTCCTGCCCCAGTTCCCAGGTTTCCAGCAGGCTACATACTGGAATCACCTGAGAAGCTTTTGAAACTCTTGATGCCTGGGGCCCACCCCAGACCAACGGAATCAGAATCCCATCCCAGCTCCTCATCGATTCAAATGCCCCGAGCTGGGGCCGTCGGCATCTGTATTTTAAGAAGCACCTCACGTTACTCTGATGGGCAGCCAGGGCTGAGAACCCCGGCCCTATAAGTCACTGCTGGGAGCCAGGAAACAGACTGTTGCAGAGACAGTAACTGCTGACAGGACGGCGAACTCCGGTCTCAAGGATGCCCCCGGGGCTGAATAACAAGCCAGCACTCCTCTGAGGCCGAAGTGCACCAAAGCTACTGCAGCCGGAGGCTTCTGCTGCAACAGCCTGTGACGCTCCAGGTCCGGGCGGAAGCTGGGAGCCTGCATATCTCATGGGCTGCCAGGTGGGGCTGGCGCTGCTGCTCCCTGTACTTTGAGGAGCAAGGTAACAAGCTACGTGGCTTTCAGAATCGGAGGAGAGACACAGTGTGACCGTGCGTGACATGGATGTCATCCCCAGTGCGTAGTTAGCTTTCTAAGCTCAGCACCCTCGGGCTCCTTATTCCCTCCCAGGAGTTTGGTGATCCCTAGCACTCTGAGGGTACAAGGCCACTGATGCAAGGCAGGCCAGGAACTCTGCCCTTGTCCATTTGCTTCTGGGCTCCCCGTAACTCAGCTTCCTCCAGTTGTGCCTGCTCCTGTGTGTCCTGGAACCAGATGCAAGCAGCCTTTCTTTCTGCCTTTGGCCCTGCTCACGCTGGACTCAGTCAAGTTTTTGGCCCAATGTCCCTTGCCTTGTCGTCAGTGCTGTGTGGCCTTCTGTCTTCATGCCTCTGTTTCTACCTCACTCTGTTGAGCTCACGCCTCTCCTGGTTTTTCAAGCTGCCACCAACTATGGCCCATCAAACCCAGACTCTTCACAAACGCACCTTGTTTTAATTGAGTGACAAGGTCAGGTTCAGAGTTCTAGGCCTCTAAGGCCAACAGAGACCCTTCAGAGCCTTCCAAAGAGAATCCATGTAAAACACGAAACTCTATACTCAGATTTACTGGGATGGCCCTGTCAACTGCTTCCCCATCTCCATCCATGTCAATGTTGATTCCAGATGTTGTGCCAAGGACCTCGTTTCTCTCACATTCAAACTGAACGCTCCTCATTTATGCTCATCCAGGATCCAATGACTGGCTTGGCCTCCCTGCCTCTCCAGCTCCGGCTGCTATGTCCCATGCCATGACTCCCCTCTTGGCACTGACCATTTGAAGCTCCATGATAGAACGCACAAAGGGACGACTGCACAGCACCAGCACCCACCACTCTGCTAGCGATGCTGTCTCCCCTTGCACCTGGCAGCACCATCTCCTTTACCTACAGAACCCTGCCAGGCAGAGCGAGGCACGACAGTGGCCCACAACCCGACTAAGCACCAATAGGTGTACCAGCTTTCGGTAAGTAAGCTTAATGCTTTTGCAGTCTTAGGGAGAAGTGAGGCAGCGCTACAATTATGTAGGTTGTAACCACTGGGGGAAACAGGGAAGAATCTAATGTCTATACTAGCTTCGTAAATTCCTATAAATCTCTAATTATTTCCAAACAAAAAGTTTTTCGAAAACAAAAAAAGGGGAGAGGTGGAGGTGGGACTGAGGAACAGGGAGAGGGAGAGGTAACCCCCAAACTTTTATGTGCATGTGAATCAGCTGGGGACTCCAGTAGCGCTCCGGGCGTGGTCCAAGATCGCATTTTCTAACAAGCTCCCAGGAGAGGTCTATACTTCTCATGAACCTTCCTTTGAGTAACAAGGTCATAGAATGTCCTTTTCTAATGAAGTATTAGTCTGCCAAAAATTAACATGTTCTAGCCAAACTATGGAAAGAACCTAGATGTCCCTCAACAGATGAATGGATCAAGAAGATGTGGTATATATACACAATGGAATACTATGCAGCCATCAAAAGAAATGAAATCTTGCCATTTGCGACAACATGGATGGAACTAGAGCGTATCATGCTTAGTGAAATAAGTCAAGCGGAGAAAGACAAATATCATATGATCTCCCTGATATGAGGAAGTGGTGATGCAACATGGGGGCTTAAGTGGGTAGGAGAAGAATCCATGAAACAAGATGGGATAGGGAGGGAGACAAACCACAAGTGACTCTTAATCTCACGAAACAAACTGTGGGTTGCTGGGGGGAGGGGGGTTGGGAGAAGGGGGGTGGGGTTATGGACATTGGGGAGGGTATGTGCTTTTGGGTAAATTGGAAGGGGAGGTGAACCATGAGAGACTATGGACTCTGAAAAACAATCTGAGGGGTTTGAAGTGGCGGGGGGGTGGGAGGTTGGGGTACCAGGTGGTGGGTATTATAGAGGGCACGGCTTGCATGGAGCACTGGGTGTGGTGAAAAAATAATGAATACTGTTTTTCTGAAAATAAATAAATTGGAAAAAAATTAACATGTTCTTAAATTATATCTCTCTAGGTCAATTCAGTACCCTTTTCAAAACCCCTAGCTGGGGGCAGTTACTATATAAAAACATCCTATCTGCCCCAGTTTACCTCCATCGTCAAGTATAATAGTTCTTTCACACTTGCCCTAAAGTCTTCATTTAAAAAAAAAAAAAATCGTATTTATTTTTTAACATAGGCGCCACATCCAAGATGGGGCTCGAACTCACAACCCCAAGATCAAGAGTCGCATGCTCCACTGACTGAGCCAACCAGCTGCCCCTTTAAATATTTTACTTATTTATTTATTTTTGAAGTATATGCTTGCCCTGAAGTTTTACTTACAATGAAATCAGGTACCTCCCGGCTCTGAGTCCCTCTTCCTCAGCCAGATATGGCTCAGGCCCCCTCCCTGACTGTTCTGGCCCCCAAAATGGGTTATCTTCATAGTCCCTTGAGACTTGGCCACAGGAATAAGGGTCTGCCTTCCAGTAGCCCAGGCTCTTATGACCCCAAATTTCCCTAGCAGCTTATTCCTTTCTGAGAAGAGCTATGTCCCTGTCCTGCATTAACTGAGGCACTATCCAAGAGACTGGGGCAGGCCTGACACGAGAAACTAGACCCAGGCTCTGTTTCCTACCACAGCAGATGACATGGGGGGTAGGAATCGGGAGGGAAACTCCAAGAAGGGTCAGGGCCTGTGTCAAGTTTCACCCCAAAACGGGTGAAAAGGAACCCAGAAAAGGGATTGCAAATAGACCATGACTGGTCTTTATCTACAGGTGGGGGATGGGTGTGTTGGGTGGGAATAACGAGCCCGAGGCAGGACAGGCATACTCTGCCCTAGGCTCTTCCACCTTCCTTGTTCCTGGATTTTGTAAAAACTGTAATGTACATTCAGTGCTCCCATAGGAAACTATCTCTATGACAATTTGCTACCAACATGAAGTCTAGAATTAAAAATAATCTCAGGGGCGCCTGGGTGGCTCAGTGGGTTAAGCCTCTGCCTTTGGCTCGAGTCATGATCTCAGGGTCCTGGGATCGAGCCCCACATCGGACTCTCCACTCAGCAGGGAGCCTGCATCCCCCTTTCTCTCTGCCTGCCTCTCTGCCTACTTGTGATCTCTCTCTGTCAAATAAATAAACCTTAAAAAAAATAATCTCAGCCCCCGAAGAGTCTCTCAATGGATAAATGGATTAAAAAAGATGTGGCATCCCAGCCATACAATAAATAAGCCGTGGGGATGAAATATAGAGCATGAGAACCATAGTTAATAATACCACATTGTATCCTTGAAAGTTACTGAGAGAGTAGACCTTGAAGTTTTCATCACAAGGAAAAAAGAAGTTTTTTAAGTATGCATGGTGATGGATATCAACCAAATTTTTTGTGGTGATCATTTCATAAAATATACAAATGTCCAATCATTATATTATACACCTGAATCTAATATAATGTTGCATGTTGATTATATCTAAATTTTTTTAAAAAGATATGAATAGATTAAAAAAGAGATACAAAGAGAAGCAACATATGTGAAATGCCCAGCACATATTTTTAGGTGCACAATTCAATGATTTTTTAGTATCCTGGCATTTTTAATGTTCAGAAGTATTAGGTGGTGTTGTTATTATTAGTTATTATTGGAGTCACATAATTACTATATTGTGAGCTTCTTAAGCTTGTGTTATTCTTCTCTGAAACTTCAAACACCTAGTACTGTCCCTTGCACATTGGAGGTGCTAAATAAAGGAAGTTATCAGCACAAAGAAAAAAAAGATGTGGTATGTGTATTATACATATTATATATAACATACATAACGTAATATAATACACATAAAATTGGAGTATTATTCAACCATGAGAAAGAAGGAAATGCTGCCCTTTGTGACAACATGGATGGACCTTGAGAACATTTGGTAAGTGAAATAAATCAGAAAAAGATAAATAAATAAATATTGCATGCTATCACTTCTATGTAGAATTGAAAAAAAAAGTCAAATTCATAAAACAGTATACACATGGTTGCCATGAGTTGGGAGCAGGTGAAATAGGGAGAGGTTGGTTTAAAAGGGTAGGAACTTTCAGCTATAAAAATGAACAAGATCGGGGCGCGTGGGTGGCTCAATGGGTTAATCCTGGGATCAAGCCCTGCATCGGGCTCCCTGCTTGACTGGGAGCCTGCTTTTCCCCCCATCTCTGCCTACTTGTGATCTCTGTCAAATAAATAAAAAATCTTTTAAAAAAATGAACAAGATCCAAGGATCTAATGTACAGCATTGGTGATTATAGTTGGTAACACTGTACTGCATGATCGGAATGAGAGAGGAGACTAAAATGTTCTCACAAAAAACATTTAAAGAGATAAATATGTGAGTTGATGGTTACAGTAACTAACAAAGCGAGGGGGGACCCTTTCACAATGTATGCGTACATCAAATCGTCCCAACGTACGCTTTAAACATGATACAATTTTGTCAATTATACCTCAATAAAGCTGCAAAATAACCTCAGCTCAAACTTGATTTTTTTTAAAGTGATAAATCCATAGCAGCCCATTTATAAACTACATCGAACTAGAGACCAAAAGAGAAAGTTTAAAGGTCATCTCTCAACAATCATAAACACATAATTTATACACATACATACTAAAAATCACGAGGGCTCTTCTCATTTTACTACCATGTCTGGAAGAAAGAGACTGAAATTAAAACACAGAAAACTCACTATACGCTTTTGAGATGCAAATCCCCTCCAATTTCAAGACATTGGCGGACAGACATGGTGACATAAAGAAATGAACCAAATCACTGGCAGGCCTGGTACTCAAAACCCAGAGCAGGAAAACCAATTCTACAAGTTTTAGTATGCAAACAAGAAAATAAAAACAAAACACAGAGGGGTGGAGGTGATCCGGGATCATCTTCTTTTGGCTAATTTAGATGAGGTTAACGGGTAAAAATTGTACAGGGTCCCAAATACGTTCCATGATCTACGATTTGAAATGGGGGCGGGGAAAGAGCTTTCGCAACACTACCACATACAACAGCACATCTCCCTGAAAACCCAAAGTAAAATTAAAAACCTCAGTTAGAAAATAGCTTGATACTGAAACACGGGCTGACCGAGGAGATTTAGGCAAGTCACTCGAGTTTGAGAGGTCTAGGAAGGCCACTGTCCTGCTTACATTTTCCCACATTGCACCACCCTGTGAGTTATGGTTAAACTCCGGGTCAGGGGTGGGGGGGTGCATGACTCTCCCCTTCCCCTGCTTCAATACAAGTGAAGGCCCCCAACACACAGCCAAGCATGGAGGGGTTCCTGATGAATGACCCGGCACGTCCTCCCCAATACCCACCTTCCAGATCCCCTGTAGGCAAAATCTGGGGTCTCTGTTATTGAAAAACTCGCTTCACGACCAATCAGAAGAAAGAGACTGCAATGGAAAAACAGCTTCTTTATCCTTTCCGGTTCTTAGCTGTTACAAGAGTTTGTTTATAGTGGAGTATAAATTAACCCAAGAAATTGAAACTGGATATAGCTCAGGCCTCTACAGGCAACCCAAGTGGGCGGGGATCTGTGTTGTCAGAATTCTGGGAGGGCCAGGCACAAGGACAGACTGTCCCAAATGCAGCCTCGTCCAGCCACCTCCCGGGCCTCGGGCAGCCCCACACCAGTGCCACGGCCACCAGGACGGCTGAAAGGGCCCCCCAGCTTTCAGCTCCTAAAATCACAAAGACTCCAGAACTGCTAATGCCAAACTTCTTCCTTCAAAGAGAGAGAGTTCAGAGGCCGCCACAGGCAGAACTGCCAAGTATACAGAACTGTCACTTTCAACCCCCTCCCCTTTCCTAGATAACATTTGCTTTTTAACGGCTGCTCCTAGAGCCTCAACTTTACCACCCCCCCACCCCGCCCACAAGTCCCCTCACGGCCAGAGAACGCTACCTCCTCTGCCTTGGCATGGGGAGAGCCCCAGAGAAGTGACACCAGTTGCTAGGGACCCTGTGCCTGCCATTCTGCGGGAAGTCCTATGAGCGCAAATACAGTCTGTGCACTTTTGCGAACGGACAGCAGCTCTCTGAAATGCAATCCTCCAGCACGATCAAGTGAATGTGGTCATTCAGAGATTAAACCCCCAAAATGCAAAGGCAAACTATATTTTGCCCGGTAGGGGAAAAGATAAACTTTCTGGCACGCAAACTAGTTTGTCAACCCCAGGAGCTCTTCCAAAGAGATACCAGCAAAAGTGCAAAGTGAAAATCTCCTTGGCAGACAACCGCTCTGGCTTTTACTGCTGTGCCGTCTCCTTACTTTAACAGGATCATGAAGGAACAAAGAACCCCAGTCAAAGCTATTTAGGAACAAAGAAATCATCAAACCCTTTAACGGCAGCCTACGGATTCTAACTCAGTCCTTGCAGCTGAAGACTGCCAACCTGGTTGGGGGACGATTACTTGTCACATACTATGCTACTTCTGGGATTGGAGCCACCGATAAGTTAGACCCGGCGCCTGCCCTCCTGGAAGGCACAGCCAAGCAGAAAAGACAAGCAAGAGAAAGAGACCTAAGGAGAGGTTCAGGGTGCCAGGAGGCCCACCCCATAATCAACACCCTCCTGAAGTAAAGTCTTGCATCTGTATTTTTAACAAGCCCTCCAGGATTCTGATGCATGCTCCGGGGTAAGAACCACTGCTCTAGGCATCCAGTCCCTGAGTCCCTTCGTCCCTTAACATGGGCTTTACACACATTGTTTCACTTTATAGTCCCAGGGGATACTAATAGCCTGCAAGGTAGATGTATTGCTGAAGACAATCCTAGCTGTTGTAATGAATAAACCTAAAATTTCAGTAGCTTAATACAATCTGTTTCTGGCCCACATTATAGTCCCAGACAGTTGTCCATTTTGGCAGTGACAGAAGGACAGACTCTCCTTCATGAAGTTATGGAGGAACCCAAGCTAATGGAAGTTTTATCATCCTCATCACTAGGCTTCCATGGTCACCTGGGAGTCAACATGAAGACAGCAGGTGAGAGAGGAGAGCATGGACAACCGGTAGCTCAGCCAGGAAGTGAAACACAGCACTTCCGCTCACATTGCACTGGTAGTCACATGGGCCTCACCTAGATGCAAATGGTACTGGGAAATGTAGTCCTTGACTGCAAAGCTGCTTTGTACTCACAACGGCATACTCTGGGAGGGTCGTATACATTTCTGATGGGCACCTGTCATCTCTACCACAGCAGAGGTTACCGTTTTGCAGATGAAGAAAAACTTATGCAGATTAAAAAATTCAGTGGATGTAACCTTGCCTATAAAGCTGGATGGGGGATTCAAACCACAGTCTGTTTCACTCCATACCCTTCTCTTTAGAATACCTCTTCCTCACATCCACAGTCACCCTCTCTGTTAGGCTGAGTAAGGCCTCCTCCCTCAAAAGCTGTCCACATCCTAATGCCTGGAACCTGTGACCACGTTACTTCACATGGCAGAAGGGACTTTGCTGATGTGATTAAAGATCTTTTTTAAAAAAAATTATGAATCATTGAGCACTACATCTGAAACTAATGATGTGCTGGGTAATTGAATTTAAATTTTAAAAAGGATATTTTAAAAAGATTCATTTATTTATTTATTGAGCGAGCACACAAGCGCAGTTGGTGGGGGGCAGAGGGAGAGAGAATCTCCTGCAGACTCCCTGCTGAGCAGGGAGCCCAAGGTTGGGCTCAATCCAACAACCTTGAAATCATGACCTGAGCTGAACTCAGTAACTTAACCAACTGAGCCACCCTAAATTAAGGATCTTAAGGAGATTATCCTAGATTATCCAGGTGGGCCCAATGAAATCACAAGGATCCTTATAAGAAGGAGGTGGCAGAGTTAAGGTCAAAAGGAAAAAAGGAAATGTAGTCATGGAACAAGAGGATGGAGTGGTGTGCTTCAGAGATGGAGGAACATAACCAAGGAATGTAGGCAGCTTCTAGAACCTGGAAAAGGCAAGGAAATGGATTCTCCCCTGAATCCTCCAGAAGGAACACAACCCTGGTAACACCTTAATTTTAGTCCAGAGCTGCAAGAGAATAAATTTTTGTTAAGCCACTAAATTTGTGGTAATTTGTTATAGCAGCAACAGGAAACAAATAGCTTTCTCAGCACCATGGTTTTTGGTTGGAGAGCTTGGTAACAGTGCCCCTTGGCAGGGCCCCAAGATCTCTTCCCTCCATTTTCCTCAGTCCCACCCAACAAAATGTCCTACCCTCAGCTGGGTCCTCCTACCCACCCAGGAGGGACAGACTTGACAGAATGATGTGTCCACATATTAGAACTTCACAAAGAGCCAGGATCTCAATTAAGTATTGTGGTATCTAAATGGAGTATCTGTCCAATTGGATGGGGGCCCCAAATGTGGGGCAACAATGATAGAAGCCAGTGGCGCAGGAAGCGACAGGATTCACCTGAGGTAGAGCAAAGGAGATAGAAGTTTACTAAATACACTGCAAGGGAGCGGCAGGCTGGACAGCCGAGGGGAGGCTGTCTGCAGTGAGCCAGTGAGTGGGGGCTGTTTTTAAATGAGGAAGACAGGGAAGTATGGCGACATATGGAATTCTCCCTTTTCTGGTAAATGTGCCTAGCTATAAGTAGCCGACAGACTAGTTAGGGCCTACAGATATTTTGAGGTAGGTCACCTGATTGGGTCTGTCTGGATTCAGGCAGGGGGTCACTATGGGTCTTTCTATCTTCTGCTGTTTAGGCAACCCTGTTTGCCTAAAAGTGGCCTCTACAAGTATTATTTAAAAATACTGAAAGAAAATAACAAACACTTTAAAACTTCTTGAAGACTCCCATTCATGATTGTTTTAAAAGGTCAAACAACTAGGAATAGAGGAAAAGGTCCTCAACTTGATAAAGCACATCTACAAAAATCCTGCAACTAACATCATACTTAACGGTGAAAGACTGAATACTTTTCCTCTAAGAGCAGGAACAAGAAAAGGATGTCCACTCTCACCATTCTCATTCAACACAGTACTGGGAGTCCTGGTAAGCACAATAGCCTTATTGTGGAAAGAAAATAAGTTGCATACAGTTTGGAAAGAAAGAGAAAAAAATAATGTCAGTTGGCAAATGACATATTTATGTAAACAGAAAATTCCAAGGAGTCTACAAAAAAAAAATCCCAGAATAAATGAATTCAACAAGGTTGCACATATAGGATAAACACACGGAAATAATCATACCATTTATATCAACTAACAATAAATATACAGAAACCAAAATTTAAAACTCAATACCATTTACATTCACAACAACCCGAAAAAATGAAATACTTAAGTATAATCTTCGAAAAACATGTTCAGGACCTGTATCCTGAATATTACAAAACACTGATGAAAAAAATCAAAGAAGACCTAAATAAATGGAGACACATCATGCTCATAGATTTGAATATTAAACACAGTAAAGATGTAAACTTCCCCCAAACTGAAATTTATAGTCTCAGTGCAATTGCAATCAAAATCCCAGCAAGGTTTTTTTTTATAGACATAGATAAGACTATTATAAAATTTATATGAAAAGGCAAAGGACCTTGAATAGCTAAAACAATTTTCAAAAGGAATAAAATGGGAGGAATCACTGTATCTGATATAAAGACTTCCTATATCACTAATCAAGACAGCATGACACTGGCAAAGGGATAGACACATAGATCAAAAGAACAAAAAAGAAAACCCAGAAACAGAGCCATACAAACGTGCCAACTGATTTCTGACAAAGGTGCAAAAGCAATGCAATGAAGAAAAGATAGACTTTTCAACACATCATGTTAGAGAAATTAGACAACCACAGGCAGAAAAGAAATAAGACTCAACCTAAGTTTCACACCATAGACAAAAATTAACTCAAAATGGATCATGGACTTAAATGTAAAAAATAAAGCGATAAAACTTTCAGAAAAAAATTAGAAAATCTTAGGGATCCAGGCCTAGGCAAAGAGTTTGCACACTTGGCAACAAAAGCACAATCCACGAAACAAAAAATGTATATTGGGGCTCCTGGGTGGCTCAGTTGGTTGGGCATCTGCCTTCGGTTCAGGTCATGATCCCAGAGTCCTGGGACCAAGTCCCGCATCGGGCTCCTTGCTCAGTGAGGAGCCTGCTTAAAACTGAGAAAAAAAAAGAAAGAAAGAAAATGTATAAATTGGACCTCATAAAATTAAAAACTTTTGCTCTGTGAAAGACTGTTAAAAGGATGAAAAGGGGGCACCTGGCTGGCTCAGTCAGTTGAGCGTCCAGCTCTTGGTTTTGGCTCAGGTCACAATGTCATGGGTCGTGGGATCAAGCCCTTACATCTGGCTTGTCACTCACCAAGGAGTCTGCTTGGAGATTCTCACCCTCTGCCCCTCTCCCCACGCACGTGCATGTGCACACGCACTCTCTCTCTCTCTCAAATAAATAAATAAATCTTTTTTCAAAAAGGTAAAAAGACAAACTGCGTATTGGGAGGAAATATTTGCAAACCACAGACCCAACAAAAGATTTATATCTTAAATATATAAAGAACTTCCACAGTTCAACATTAAAAAAACAAACAACTCAATTAGAAAATAGGCAAGAGACATAACCACACATTTCACCAAAGAGGATTTACATGTGACATATAAGCACAATGAGATATCATTGAGCATCTATCAGATGATAGATGATGCTGATGAGGGTACAAAGAAAACTGAGCAGGGGCGCCTGGGTGGCTCAGTGGGTTAAAGCCTCTGCCTTCGGCTCAGGTCATGATCCCAGGGTCCTGGAATCAAGTCCCGCATCGGGCTCTCTGCTCAGCAGGGAGCCTGCTTCCCCCTGTCTCTCTGCCTGCCTCTCTGCCTACTTGTGATCTCTGTCTGTCAAATAAATAAATAAAATCTTTTAAAAAAAAAGGAAAGAAAAGAAAACTGAGCATTTGTACATTATTGTTAGAAATGGAAAACAGCTTGGAAGTTTCTTGTAAATATAGATAGGCATTTACCATACAACCCAGAATTGTCCATATCCCGAAGAAATGGAAACTCAAAGTCATGTTTACTCAAAAATCTGTACACAGGGGTGCCTGGGTGGCTCATCCCTGCCTTCGGCTCGGGTCATGATCCCAGGGTCCTGGGATTGAGCAAAAGCCTCTGCCTTCGGCTCAGGTCATGATCCCAGGGTCCTGGAATCAAGTCCCGCATCGGGCTCTCTGCTCAGCGGGGAGCCTGCTTCCCTTCCTCTCTCTCTGCCTGCCTCTCTGCCTACTTGTGGTCTCTGTCTGTCAAATAAATAAATAACATCTTTTAAAAAATCTGTACACAAATATTCACAGCAGCTCATATTCATATTGTACTAAGGAATCAACTGTTGATACCGTTAACAACTTAGACGGACCTCAAGGGAATTATGCAAAGTGAAAAAGCCAATCTCAAAAGATTACATACCACAGTTTGGTGTCTATAACATTCTCCAAATAACAGAACAATAGAGATAAAGACTAGAGTGGTTGCCAGGGTTAGGGATTGTAAAGGAGGGGTTTGTGGCTATAAAGAGGTTGCATGAGAAAGCCTAGTGATGATGGAAGAAGTATTGTGATGGTAACTACACAAAGCTACACACACACACACGAATATGACCTGCAGTATCTGAATAAGTTCTGGTTTTGATGCTGTGCTATAGTTGAGCATGGATGATGGAGGGAGAATGTAGGCTGCATAGGACTTTCCAGTACATGTATTTGCAACTAGCTGTGAATCTATCACTATTTCCAAATAAAAAGTTTACAAATAAAGATAAGAAAGGGTTCTTGACGATTTACAAAATGATGTCACAAGCATCATTTGATCTCGTATGAGCCTCATAATACCACAGGAGTATGCATAAGACTGATTTCAACCCCATTGTACACAGGGACAATGAGATGCACATGACCAGTTGCCCAGGTCATCCAGTTGCTAAGTGATGGTAACAACAGGTAGCTGACCTCACCCTTGATGATCACACAATCCAATACTCTCTCCCCTCTCTTCTCACGTAGCAGGCATGAATCTCAATGTCAGGAATTCAACTATACCAGAAATGCTTCTTTTCCTTGTATTCTTTGAATCAAAGTAAATCAGGCTCTAAGTACCCATTCTGTCATGTTTGTAGGAAGTCTAGTCTTAGACATTATCAGTTTCCTTCCCCTGCCCCGGAGTCACACAAAGATCTGGGGGCTTCTGGAGACCCATGAAATAGACAAAGGGCTTTGAATCAAAGTAAATCAGGCTCTAAGTACCCATTCTGTCATGTTTGTAGGAAGTCTAGTCTTTGACATTATCAGGTTCCTTCCCCTGCCCCGGAGTCACACAAAGATCTGGGGGCTTCTGGAGACCCAGGAAATAGACAAAGGGCATCTTCAATTTACCGCAATATCAGCTACATTACCATCATCTTAGTACACGTGGTACATAGAAGTCTGGGTACCCAAGGCTCCAAACCTTACCAAGGCACATTGCCTTAGGGTGTAAAAACACCTCCCAAGATGCTAAGAGAAGGGCCAGTTCAAGATACACGTGTTGGCCAAGTTTCCTTTATTGGAGATATCATAACCAGCCCATAATCCAACTCATTAAGAGATGCATTTCTAATAAAATGCTTCTTCTTATACTTAATAATTACCATTATTTACAGTTATAGAAAATAAATTTTAAATATGTATGCACATTTTGTTCACTGAGATATCTGAGAGAGTGTTCAATAAAAGGCCATCAAGCATAAAAATACATTATATCAGGATAAAATTCTGTGGGGAAAGTGGGCAAAGGGTAAAAGAAATGATGTAAAATTTCTGACAGTTAAAGAGCCTGTCTTACACATCTAAAATGGATGACGATGGCTATCCTATCATAATGATACTATTCTATAGGTGCCATATAAGAGTTTCATTTTTAAATACCAATATTTATGGTGCGCTGGCTATTACATCCTTTGGGGTGACAATATTTAAACTTACGAAAGATTTTAGGTATCAACTTCAAAAGTGTGAAGGCGTATGTAGTTTCTCAAAATCCTTTTAGGAGATATGTAAGCAAAAAAGATTGGGAAGACCGCTGATTTACACCAAAGTTTCGTGCAGTGTGGAACATAGATCCCTTCTCATGGAAAACAAGGTAAGTTTACATGACATGATTACGGTCCATCAACTTTACTTGCCCAACGTTTACCCTGCCGGCCTGTACACCACCCCCTGGCCTTCACCCTGTCTTGACCTCGGCATTCACTCTGCTCCCTCCCCCACAGCCTCCCATCCCTACCCCATGCCAGTGCCCACTCCTGGTCCTTAGCAATGCCCTCCAATGGCTTCCTTCTCAACACCTTCTTTGCCAGGACTGTGCTTTCATTCCAGCCTAGCCCTCTGCCTCCTCCAGCCTTCCCTTCTCCCCGACACAGCTCTCTCCAAGATTCTTCTCTTAGCATTCTATAGTCCTTTACGAGTCACGGCCAGGCATGCGGGCACCAGCCTGCCTACGGTCTCTCAACCCCCTCGACCCTCTTTTTTTGTACATGGAAGTGGACAAACCTCGTGAAGACGGTCCAGAAGTGACACATTCGCAAAAAAAACACTACTTTAAACGTAATACATGTGGGTCTCAGCAAGGTGCTTGACCAGATCCTTCATTAGGACCACATGGACAAAATACAGATATGACCACATAGATAAAAATATAGTGATGTAGATCCACTTATCTGGAAAGATTTGGAACGAAGCTGCTCTAAGTGTGATGGCCTATGATGAGAGCAGAAGGAGAAACACAGGCAGTTTAAGTGCAGAGAGCAGAGAACACGAAGATCTCTGTGGGCGTGGCCACTCAGGAAAGCCTACCTGGAAGAGAGAAGCGATGACTTGGTGTCAGTCACTGCCCCGTTAGGGCTCTGTGCCAGCTATCTCCAAAGGTCACCAAGACACAGTGGGTCATTCCACCATCCTCAGAACTTGAAGACACCAGTCTGGAATTTGCAGATGTTCTCTTAATACTCTTCAGTGAAACACCTGGAAATAATAATCCTCTGTTATTCAGTGACAGTCCCTGTATATCAGTTAGGTATCAATCCCAAAAATTTCAGGGTTCACAGTAAACATTTATTTCTCACACACCTTTACATTGCCTGGAGCTCATATAAATTACTTTGAGGGATGTCTGGGGAGCTCAGCCCACTAAGTGCCAGCCTTCAGCTCAGGTCGTGGTCCCAGGGTCCTGAGATCAAGTCCTACACTGGGCCCCTGGCTCAGTGGGGAGAGCCTGATTCTCCCTCTGCCTGCTCTGCCTGCCAGTCCCCCTGCTTGTGCTCTCTCTCTTATTTATTACAAAGTAATACATAAAATCTTTTTAAAAAAATTAGCTTGAGGTCAGCTAGGAGGCCCTCTTTCAAGCTGTAGAGGACTCAGATGGGAGTGGTTCCTTGCAATAGGCTGGGCCCGATTCCCTTTCACGTGGGCTCATTCTTGGGCCCAGGCTGAATAAGCAGCTCTCCCCACAAAGATGGCAAAACATGAGAGGAAAGAAACAGGTGAGGCCTTTTAAGGCTTGCTTCAAAACTGGACTTGTGATACCTCTTTCCCCATTCATTGTTCCAACTAAGTCTCAAGGCCAAACCCAAAATCAACCGCTAGGGAAGTCCATTTTGCCTTTTATAAGAGAAGATGCAAAGTTAACAAGCAAAGGGCATGGATACAAGATAGCATATGGAATTGGGGCTAATAAGCTAATCTCTCACAGTCCCGCATCTGCTTCCTTGGGCCCCAAAAGTCCATCCAGTCTGGGCTCATTCTGCTTGCATCTTGTCAGGACTTTGTGGTTCCTGCTATGCCTTTGCCTAAACTCCTTTCTACAGTTCTTTCTGTGCCAGGGAATTTAGCTGCCAGAAATCTGCCTGACCTCCTTGCTAGCTCTTTCCAAGGACTGTACCTTTGCCTCTGATTCACTCCACCTCTCACCTAATTGAAATTCCAGATGATAATTATGTGGTGTGAACTTAAGAATGAAGGTCAGCAATCCCCATATGCCGAAGCCCAAGCCACTTTCCCAGCGGGGGGATAGTCTCCTGATCTCCTGCATATTCCTAAAATTCAGAGCAGGGATCATTTTTTTATGATTTTATTTATTTCAGAGAGAGAAAGAGAGAGTACAAGCAAGGACAGAGACAGAGAGGGAGGGAGAAGTAGGCTCCCCACTGAGCAGGGAGCCCGACGCGGGACTCCATCCCAGGACCCCAACATCATGACCTGAGCCAAAGGCAAAGGCCCAACCGACTAAGCCACACAGGCGCCCTAGAGCAGGAATAATTCTGTGATGAACTCTCTTTTCCCTGAAGACACTCTACCATATTTTGTGTTTTACCTGTTTTGTTTTTTGCCTCAGACCCTGCTGAAACTCAACCAACCCTAAGTGGGCCCTGTGCACGCTCTAAGGCCACTGCCATTTATAAGGTGTGTGTGTGCTGGACACAGTCCATTGGTATTCGGCATCCAGTCCTACCTCCTTCCACGGTGCCTCACTGTATGACTCAACGCAGAAAACTCCGTACTGTATTTCGCCGACCGCCTTGCGGTGAGGCTTCTGTACATGAACAGTGTTCACCAGCATGGAGGCACACAGAAGGCAAAGACCATCCTCTTGCTGCTTTTCTTCCTTGAGCCAAGATATGCAGTATTTGTGAAGTTTATTTCCAAGGCTTAGTTTGCCCCTGTGGGTGTTAAGAGATGCACCGTGCTGACTCCCCAGGGTGTAGACGGTGTGCTCCGTCGGCAGCCTTTGATCGCCTGCCTTGCCAATCGTGAGAGAGGTAGAGTTTCTCTGGCTTAGTCAGTTCTGGGATGTTCTGGCAATCATTCCTGTTTGTCCAGTCCTTCCAACAATATAGTAAGCACCTGAGTCTCTGAATTCAAGACCTTTGCATTTAATACCTAAAAGGGTTTCTGTCTCCAGCACTGCACTCTGATAGATACAACATGGTATCCCTCCTGGCCTTGAACTACAGTAGCACCGAGATAAGTAGTATGCATTTCTGGAAAGGAATGCTGCTTGAAGTCTGATGCACAGTGCCTAGACCCTATTCTCTATTCAGCTGAGCCAGGGACAAAACAAGCAAATCGTTTTCGAAGGAAGAATGGTACCCCCGCCAGGCCTTCGGGGGCCGGCCCCAGGCTGCTCCCACCCCGTCGTCTCTGCTTCCTTCTGCTTGGCTGCACCTTGCCATGGGCCTCCTCTGATGCCCTTGAACTCTCCAGGCTGATGCTAGGAGACTCTAGAGCATTCCTGTCAGACCACATGGACAAGGCCAAAGGTTAGCCACCACCCACAGATACTCCTCAGAGACGACAAGAACAGCTTCTCTGTGATAAAGACGGGATGGGGGGGAAGAGAGGAGGACGGAGAATGATTAATGGCCCCTTCAGAGTGGACGGAAGGCAAGTGCGATGTGCATTTTCAGTGCTTGTATTTTCTCACACCACAACATTCTCCCGCGGTAGCAACCTGGGACATAAAAACCACAGCCTTGCTTGGGGGAAGGCAGGGGGCTTGTATCCTTCAGTAGCTTTGGAAGACAGCACGCATTTCAGGAAGTGTTGCCACCGTGGGCGGGTGGGGGGAGATGGGCTCCCACGGTGTCTGGCAAAGTAGAGATCTCTGGAAAGTCCAAAGGTGATGTATTTAAAAGGCGGCTTATTTTCTTTCATCTTCATGGTAAACGTCTAATCCCAAAGGCATTTCTTAAAGGAAGACACAGCAGGTAAGAGACGAAGCGCCCCCCCCTCCCCACCGCTGACTCTGCTGCTGAAACTGAGTGGGGAGAAAGGCTGGAAACCAGCAGCATGGGCTTCTGCTTCTATAAGAAGAACTGAAAGGAATACAATGAAGGAGCAGCACATGGAGAGGAAGGGAACAAAGGAACAGAAGCCGCGAAGCAGGAATCTATGAGCACGACACAGATGAGGGACCCAGGTCCATGGGACGCCCGTGGGGAGAACGGAAGTGCTCAACTGGCGGGAGATAAAGATGCAGGGAGGGCAGCAGGACCTCCGGGGAAGGCATGTCAGAATGGACCCTCTCCACGGTCACGGTCACAATGGCTGCAAGGCTCCTGAACATTTGGAGTCTTGTTTGAAACAGTGTGATTTCTTTTTTCCAAGACTAAAGCACATATAAATATTTGCTGAATACTCCCCAGCACTTATCAAAATGCTGAGAGGTAAAAAAGAAAGATCAGACAGAAGAATTGTTAGGTTTTTTCTCTGATTAAAAAAATAACACATGTCCGCTGTAGAAAACACACGTGTAGAAGATGGAACAAATATTTCATGCAGTCCCACCACCCAGACATAAGTGCTGCTTTGC
The DNA here is from genome assembly GCF_020171115.1 of Neogale vison. Taxonomy (NCBI): domain Eukaryota; kingdom Metazoa; phylum Chordata; class Mammalia; order Carnivora; family Mustelidae; genus Neogale; species Neogale vison. The sequence continues at coordinate 117,656,032 of NC_058105.1, read as the reverse complement.
TGTATTTTACCCGAGCATCTTTCAGGAAAATGAGACCTTCCAGTATATGAATTTCTATACCCACATCTTGTCCCTAAATATTGTATCTTCCCCATACAGTCTTTAAAAACATGTCTTTAACTGACTAAATGAGTATTTCTCGCACATACATCCTCTGCAATTTTCCATTTTCCTAGAATAAATCCCTAAAAGCTGAATTACTACGCCAACGTGAATGTTCACTTCTGAAGCTCTTAATGTTTGCTGCCAGTTGTTTTACAAAACCTTTGCACCAATTTACATTCTTGCTACTTTATATAGGGGTGCACTCAGAAAACACTTTTTGGCTTTTCTTTAAAACAAAACAGGGGGGCACCTGGGTGGCTCAGTGGGTTAAAGCCTCTGCCTTCGGCTCAGGTCATGATCCCAGGGTCCTGGGATCAAGCCCCACATCAGGCTCTCTGCTCGGCAGGGAGCCTGCTTCCTCCTCTCTCTCTGCCTGCCTCTCTGCCTACTTGTGATCTCTCTCTGTCAAATAAATAAAATAAAATCTTAAACAACAACAACAAACAAACAAAAACCAGCAAGTCTCAGTCAAGGTGATGCTATTATGGAAATACAGGAAGAAGCCTGAGGTCTTACTCCTGCTTTCTTTGGGAAAGTTGGTTCACCTCTGCATGCCTTAGTTGTCTTTAGGAACACTTCAAGCTGGAACATTCTTTGAAACTCTTTTCTAAACTAAGAGAGATAACAAAGAGAGTGCTATGTTTTATCCAATTAGCACAATATCAAAGATTATTCAATGAATGCATATATTATTGAAAATCTAATACGCATTTGAGATTGGTAGAATTTAACGCTCCTAAGAATAGTCACGAGAATAAGCTACTAAGGGAGGAGTTTGCAACTGTTTTAGTCACTGTTACGTCACCATGCCAAAGTGCATGCTGGGAACATCCTGGGAGTTTTATAAATATATGTTGAATACAAGAAATAATTCATGGCGGGAGGCATTTTAGGAACTTAGTGTAGCCAACCAGTATAGCTGTTGGTGCCCTGCCAATATCCCTTTGGCCGACCTTAAAGTCATCTACAGCTTAGGTGGACAGTTCCTACGCACACTGGCAGATTCTAGCCTCAGGTATCTGGGTCTCTCTGCCTGAGAACTTTATCTGGCCACAGGGGCATTCTCTGTCCAAATAGGGCAAGCCAGAAGTGCTAGGGAGCTAACAGCCCCAGGAGTAACTCACAAACAATGAGGGCTGGGAATTGGTACATAAATACCCTAGCTTCTTCACCCCCACTGAGTTACATTCTCTATAACCTTTCAGAGTATCCTCAGTAGGACTGAGCCTAGTTGCCCACAGCAGTGACCTGTTCACCAACACACCCTCTTTCCTTTGCTCCCTCCCTTCAGCTTCCTGGGACCACCTCCCAAATCAACCACATGCACATAAATCCTCATCTCAGTCTATTTTTAGGGGAACCCCAATGCCAGAGTTGATGTTTGCAAAATTATAGGTGTAAGATTTGAAAACAGAACCTCCTTTTTACAAGGAACATACTCTCGATTTTAATTCCTAAAGGCAGGAAGTGCACTGGCAAATTCAGTTAGAGGCAATGATGTAAGTGGGATTTTGTGAGTGTGTGTGTATGTCCCCAGAACAGTCTTGACCTCAAGGCTGATTTGAGATCAGATGCCAGGAAAGAGAGAGAAGGCAGCTAATTATTTTGGAGAATTAAAGAGTTAAATGGAGCTCTAAGTAGAAGAGGAACCAGAACGTATTCTCCTCTGCCCTGGGGAACACCGTGGCACTGGGCTGCTAATTACCACACATTATCTCTGTGAGTTTTTGGAACAAGGCAACCAAGGCTTCTATTTTCCTGAATACCACTGGCTGCTATCATAGTGCTGAACAAAAAGTGGTTCCTCAAGAAGGGTCAATGGCTGCTTCAAACACTGGATATTTGGGGACTACTATACAGCAAGTTCAGAAAATTCTATCCTTTAAAAAAAAAAAGGCAGAAGGGTGCCTGGATGGCTTAGTCAGTTAAGTATCTGGCTTCAGCAAAGAATAATGCCACAAATTTCACCAAGAACAGGTCTGGCATGGACATACCTGTACCCCTCCTCCTGGGCTACCTCCTGGGCATCATCACAATAGCTGCCATCACCCGTCCATCCACGCTGGCGCGCCCCTTCTCAGGGCTGCTGGAAGCTGGTGCTGCCGCCCTCACCCTTACAGAGTAAGCCATTATCAGTGGCTGCTTCCATGTTAAATGCTGACTTCTGTGTGTTTGATTGGCTGAGCTCTGATCCCTACCTGCAAAGGACGTCGGGAAGAGGAGAATCTTCTCATGGTGCATTCTCCGAATGTAAGAAAGGTGTCCAGAGATGCTAGGTCAAAAAGGATCTCCAGGGCACTTCATCTGTCACTGTCCATCACCCTCCTCCACTGCCATAATGCCTGGTCCTCTCCCTGCCTCTCTGTGAGTTCCAGCATACATCAGTCTAGTTGGAACCTCCTGACACAGGTTACCTAGTCAGACAGCAGAGGTTAGAGGAAGAGCCTCAATGAGAATGAAATTCCCCAGGGATGGGGGGAGGTTGCTCCATGACCAAGGCCCCGGCATGAGTTCAAGTACACAACCTTGCTACCATATACACCAGTGCTGTCCAATAAAAATCCAGTTTCCTCTAAGATTTTGATGTCTCGCATTGAGGTCTTTCATCCATTTTGAGTTTATCTCTGTGTATGGTGTAAGTGAATGGTCCAGTTTCATTCTTCTGTATATAGCTGTCCAATTTTCCCAGCACTATTGATTGAAGAGATTGCCTTTTTTTCCTATTGGTATTTGTTCCTGCTTGTTGAAGATTAGTTGGCCGTAGAGTTGAGGGTCCATTTCTGTAGTCTGCATTCTGTTCCCTTGATCTCTGTTTTTGTGCCAGTACCATGCTGTCTTGGTGATTACAGCTTTGTAATAGAGCTTGAAATTAGGCAATGTGATGTTCCCGGCTTTGTTTTTCAACATTTCCTTAGCAATTCGGGGTCTCTCCTGGTTCCGTGCAAATTCTAGGATTGTTGGTTTCAGTCTTATTTGGAACATAAAGAATAGCATGGAGGACCATAGGGGAAAGGAGAGGAAATTGAAGGAGGAGAAATCAGAGACGGAGACGAACCATGAGAGACTATGAACCCCTGGAAACAAACTGAGGGTTTCAGAGGGGAAGGGAATAGGGGGAAGGGGTGGCCAGGTGATGGGTATTAAGGAGGGCATGTGTGCAATGAGCACTGGGTGTTACATGCAACTAATAAATCACTGAACATCACATCAAAAACTAATGATGTGCTATATAGTGGCTAAGTGAACATAATAAAAAATACATATAGTTTGAAGCACAAACACAAGACACATATAACTTAAAATTTCTTCTCACTACATTTTTTAAGATTCTTTTTATCTTATGTTAGTCACCATACAGTATCATTAGTTTTTGATGCAGTGGTTCCAAGATTCATTGTTTGTGTGTAACACCCAGTGCTCCGTGCAATCCTTGCCCTCCTTAATACCCACCACCAGGCTCACCTAATCCCCCCATCCCCCTCTCCTCTCTAAAACCCTCAGTTTCCTGGAGTCCATAGACTCTCATGGTTTATCTCCTCCTCTGATTCCCCCCCTTTATTCTTCCTTGTCACTACATTTTATCATTTTTTTAAGATTTTATTTATTTATCTGACAGAGATCACAAGTAGCCTGAGAGGCAGGCAGAGAGAGAGGAAGGGAAGCAGGCTCCCTGCCAAGCAGAGAGCCCCATGTAGGGCTCAATCCCAGGACCCTGGGACCATGACCTGAGCTGAAGGCAGAGGCTTTAACCCACTGAGCCACCCAGGCGCCCCCCACCCCTTGTCACTACATTTTAAAAAAGGACAAAAGAAACCAGTAAAATTCATTTTAATATTTTATTCAACCTAATGTATCTAAAACATTATTTCAACAGAAATCAACGGAAACAAGTTTTGAATAAAAGATATGACCTTCTTTTAATTCCTACTGTCTTTTCAAAATCCATTATGAACTTGACACTCACAGTCTGGACTGACCATGTCTCAAGTATTCAAGAGCCGCATGTGGCTGGTGGGCCCCATGTGGGACAGTGCAGACACTCCCTTTGGGATGGTAAAGCTCATGCTGGGTTCTCCTCTTTGGCTGCGAGCCACCTGCCACACATGCGTTTGTGGCACCCCTTCAGAGGACAGGTGTCTCTATACTGCACTGTAATTAACAAGCATGGTACAGTTTTGTTTAGGAGTCGAGTGGAGTTATAAAGTTTCTCACTCATGGTTCTCAGTCATCCTGGCTCCCTGAGCAGTCTATGACCCTCTTCCCTATTCTTGCCTGCTGCGAATGGGCTAGGGACAAGGGGGAGATGAGTGAGGTTACTCACTCCAGGTGTAAAATGTAAAATATGTAAAAAAAACTCAGTAATCAGGGTGCCTGGTTGGTTCAGTCGATTAAGCGTCTGCTTTCAGCTCACATCACGATCGCAGGGTCCTGGGACCAAGTCCCACGTTGGGCTCCCAGCTCAGTGGGAAGCCTGCTTCTCCCTTTCTTCCCCACTCATGCTCTATCTCATTATATGTATGTGTCTCTCTCTAATAAATAATAGCTTTAAAAAAACTCAGTAATGAAAATAAATATTTTAATGCAATATTTTTCGAATTAAAATTAATACAAAAATGTCTTTTCAGGTCTTCTGCCTATTTTTCATTGGATTATTTGATTTTGGTGTTGAGTTGTATGCATTCTTAACGTATTTTAGATATTGACCCATTATTCCATGTTCACGGACTGGAAGAACAAATATTGTTAAAATGTCTATACTACCCAAACCTATCTACACATTCAAAGCAATCCCTATCAAAATAACACCAAAATTTTTCAAAGAGCTTGAACAAACCTCAGCACCAGGGAAATACAAATCAAAACCACAATAAGATACTATCTTACACTGCTCAGAATGGCTACAATGAACAAGTCAGGAAACAACAGATGCTGGTGAGGGTGTGGAGAAATGGGAAGCCTCCTACACTGGTGGTGGGAATGCGAGCTGGTGTAGCCACTCTGGAGAACAGCATGGAGGGTCCTCAAAGTTTAAAACAGAACTACCTTATGAGACAGCAACTGCACTACTAGGTATTTACCCAAAGAATACAAAAACAGTGATTCGAAAGGACACCAGCCCTCCAATGTATAGCAGCAAGGTTCACAATAATCAAATTATGGAAGGAGCCCAGATGTCCATTGACAGATGAATGGATAAAGATGAAGTAGTATATACATATATACATATGTGTCACACACATACACATGGGATATTACTCAGCCATCAAAAAGAACGAAATCTTGCCATTTGCAAAAATGTGGATGGAACTAGAGGGTATCATGCTAAGTGAAGTAAGTCAGACAAATATCATATGATTTCACTCATATATAGAATTTAAGAAACAAAACAGATGAAGAAAGGGGAAGGGAAGGAAAAATAAAATTAAATAAAAACAGAGGGAGGCAAACCATAAGAGACTCTTTAGGAAACAAACTGAGGGTTGCTGGAGGGGAAGGGGTTGAGAGGAAGGGGTAGCTAGGTGATGGGTTTTAAGGAGGGCCCTTGATGTGATGAGCAGCAGGTGTTATATGCAACTGGTGTATCACTAAATTCTACCCCTGAAACTAATCATATACGAAATGTTAATTTCGTATATGTTGCTAGGGCTGATGTCCAAGAGATTACTATCTATGTTTTCTTTTAGGAGTTTTATGGTTTCAGGTCTTAAATTTAGGTCTTTTTTTAAGATTTTTATTTATTTAAAATAGTGAGTGAGCACGAGTGAGGGGGTGGGGCAGAGGAAAAGGGAGGCATAGACTCCCTGCTGAGTAGAGAGTCCAATGCAGAGCTGGATCTCACAACACTGAGATCATGATCAGAGCTGAAGGCAGCCACTAAATCGAATGAGCCACCTGCCCCTTGATTACTATAGCTTTGTAGTATTATCTTGACATCTGGGATTGTGATACCTCCAGATCTGTTCTTTCCCAAGATTGCTTTGGCTATTTGGGGTCTTTTGTGGTGATATGCAAATTTTAGGCTTTATTTTTTGTTCTAGCTCTGTGAAAAATACCATTGATATTTTGATAGGGATTGCACTTTATCTGTAGATTGCTCTAGGCAGTACAGACATTTTAACAATAGTAATTCTTCCAGTCCATGAGCATAGTGTATCTTCCCATTTGTTTGTGTCATTTTCTATTTCTTTCATCAATGTCTTATCATTTTCAGAGTATGAGTCTTTTACCTCATTGGTTAAATTTATTCCTTATGTATTTGATTCTTTTTGATACTACTGTAAATGGGGCTATTTTCTTAATTTTCCTTTCTGCTACTTCCTTGGTGATATATAGAAATGCAACAAATTTCTGTATACTGATTTTGTATCCTGCCACTTCACAGAATTAATTTATTAGTTCTAATAGTTTTTTCACAGTCTTTAAGATTTTCTATATATAGTATCATGTCATCTGCAAATAGCCAACTGACACATGAATAGATGCTCAACATCACTAATCATCATAGAAATGCAAATTGAAACAGAACCGCAAAACAGTCAGAATGGCTAGTATAAAAAAGCAATAACAAGTGTTGGTGAGGATGTGGAAGAAAGGAACCCTTGTGCACTGCTGGTGAGAATGTAAATTGGTGCAACCACTATGGAAAACATTATGGAAGTGCCTCAAAAAAACTAAAAAGAGAACTACCATATAATCCAGTAATTCTACTTCTGGGTATTTATCCCCAAAAATGAAAACACTAATTGGAAAGACATATATACATACTCCTACATTAATCACAGCATTATTTACAATTGCCAAGATATGGAAGCAAACTAAGTGTCTACTGATAGATGAATGGAAAAAGAAGATGCATACACACACACACACACATATACATACAATGGAATAGTACTCAACCATAAAATAGAATGAGATCTTGCCACTTGTGACAACACGGATGGACCCAGAGGGTTTTAAGCTGAGTGAAATAAATCAGACAGGGCTACCTGGGTGGCTCAGTCACGTAAGCACCTGACTCTTGATTTCAGCTCAGGTCATGATCTCAGGGTCATGAAATTGAGCGCCACATCAGACTCTGCACTGGGTGAGGGGTCTGTTTAAGAGTCTCTCTATCCCTCTCCCTCTGCCACTCTGCCCCCAACTTGCACACACTCTCTAACAAAAATAAATGAAAATAAAAATAAATCAGACAAAGAAAGACAAATATGATATGACTCCACTTACACGTGAAGAGATGGGTGGAGGGATAGACAAAATAGATGAAGGAGATTAAGAGATACAAACTTCCAGTTATAAAATAAGTCATGAGGATGAGAAGTATGGCATAGGGAATATGGTCAATAACATTGTAATAATTTTATATGATGAAACAATATAATCACGCTTACTATGAAATGCTTACCACAATTGTCAAATCACTATGTTGGATACCTAAAACTGATATGTCAACAATACTTCAATTCTAAAAAATAAAATTTAAAAAGTAATTTTTAAAAATTAATGCAAAAATTCATGATGAAGATAATATCAGGTGTTTAAATGATAACAGGATCCACCAAGGCTGGGATTAGGGCAAGGTAAGGGAAGTGGGTCATACAAATTCTAGGATGATACTGCCCCTTCTCTTCACCCCACGTGTTTCTCAGCACCCTCAGACAATGGCGCCAATTTCCTGTTGCTTTCCTAACTGCTCAGTTTATATTGCTGAGTAAACAAATAAATGAATGAGCAAACAAAGAAAAAAGTCCTTTCTGACCGGTTCTTTAGTATTTAGTCTCAAATTTGGTTTTAATTAAAAGCAGTAATATACTGGTTTGACACAATTATAGTCAAAATCACATTAGAGCTTTTTTTTTAATATTTTATTTATTTATTTGACAGAGGGAGAGAGATCACAAGTAGGCAGAACAGCAGGCAGAGAGAAGGAAGCAGGCTCCCCGCTGAGTGGAGAGCCCGATGCGGGGCTTGATCCCAGGACCTCGAGACCATGACCCGGGCTGAAGGCAGAGGCTTAACCCACTGAGCCACCCAGGGGCCCCTAGAGCTTTTTTTCACTTGAGACATTGATTCCAGCATTTCCATTGAAGAGTAAGTAGATGAGAGTAGGGAACAGAACATGAAAGAGGCCTTTTCACAGTGCAGCAGTCCTCAGCCACCTCCACACGGTTGTGCCCCCGCAGCAGCTCTCCACGGTGGGGCAAATCACACTGTGAGGGATCCCCTGCAGATCTTTTTAACCTCTCACTCCTCCCCCTAGACTATCCTCCACTCCTGCCCCAGGTCCTGGCAACCCTGCACCTGCCTCACTTCTAGCAGCACATACTGGTGCACTGCCATTTCTCCTACCTCTTGACCATCTCTGGCTGCCCCCCCCCCCGAGTGGACCCCAAAACCCAAGCTGAGGAGGGCACTCTTGCTCGGTCTAATTCTATCACTTGAGCTTTTCTCCACCTTTAATGCCCTACCCTCTCCCTCATCTCTCTCGCTCAGTCAAGCACATGCACACACACCCCCTTTTTCTTGGTCCATCTGTCCCAGACAGTCTACCTGTTGTTCTTTCTCCCTTTTCCATCACCTGGGATGCATTTGCATTCACAACGGTGCATTTGCCAAATTCTTCACTGCGGGACTCCCCTTCTGCAGAGCAAAACCTGGGATGGAGGGCCTGAGGCTGAGAATGGCTGCAAGCCTAACGAACTACACTCTATGCAGATGTGGGGGAGGTTGCAGAGAACAAGAGCTACCTAAGATGGCTGGTTGGTGGAACTTTCTCAGCTCCTGAGGGCTATGTGCATCCTTGGGTTGTGTCATTGGGTCCATGCCATGTGGCCTCAGTGATGCTAAGTGTCAAAGGATTTGAGCATCAGAAAAGGGGCTCTAGGGCGCCTGGGTGGCTCAGTGGGTTAAAGCCTCTGCCTTCGGCTCAGGTCATGATCTCAGGGTCCTGGCATCGAGTCCCGCATCGGGCTCTCTGCTGAGCAGAGAGCTTCCTCCTCTCTCTGCTTGCCTCCCTGCCTACTTGTATCTCTCTCTGTCAAATAAATAAATAAAATCTAAAAAAAAAAAAGAAAGAAAGAAAAAGAAAAGGGGCTCTAAGAATCTACCTAGCAGAACTTTGAAACTGGAAATTCAATACCACTTCTGTCAGTGGAAGGCCATGTCCCGGTGTCCTGATGTCACACCATACCTTCATTTCCTCTAGCACCAGAGGGAGAAATGGAACAGGAGACGAAGAGCTAGACTCTTTCCTCTAGAATGATGTCTCAGTCCATTCGAGCTGCTCTAATGAGACACCATAGACTGGGTAGCTTATAAACAACAGAAATTTATTTCTCACAGTTCTAGAGGCTAGAAGTCCAAAATAAAGATGCCGGCAGTTTCAGAGTATGATGAGAACCAACTCCCTGGTTCATACATGGCCATCTTCTCACTGTGTCCTCAAATGGCAGAAGAGGTGAGGGAACTCTCTGTTTTCTCTTTTATGAGACCACTAATCCCATTCACGAGGGCTCCCTCTCTTAAGTCCCTCCCAAATGTCCTACCTTCTGTTACCATCACTTTGAGGGTTGGGTTTCAACATATGGATTTGCGGGAGACCCAGACACTCAGACCATAGCAGGTAGGTAGGTACTCATTTCCTTCCTTTCTCCCCTTGAGATAAAGAAGCTTGTCCTTTTGGGATGACCTCTGGCTTTCAGCTTTTTGGCCTTTGAAACTATACTCTGTAATCCGGCTTCTCTCCAGAAAGTAGTTATGGCCCAGAGAGACAAAAGTTCATGGTTACAGCTTGGGCCTTCCTGGACCACAGTAATAGTGACTCTGGGAGCGAGGCCCTGTGTCAATGTCTGGGCACAAGTCTCTGCCACGCGGCTTCCTTTCAACTCCCCGTAATCTTCTACCCATTCTTTCCCCCTTCCATCTTCTCCTAGTACCAGACTCTGAGCCAGAGCCTTGAGGAATCTGGGTACATTCCTACATCACCCAGAGCCAAGGCAACATTTATAAAAGGAAAGTTGATCCAAGAATAACTGCTAGTTAACATATTCCTGTGATGACTGAAGTAGTTCTGTACTTTCTGGGAAGAAAATATTAATTAGCCTGTTGAATGGGTCTTCTTCATCTGATAGGATCCATGTTCCAACAACTTCTTTCCTCCCAAGACAACTGAAACTTTCCAGAAGCAAGGATTCTCTGACCCTCTGCTACTCCTTCCCTGTTCATCAAAGCGTCCTCATCGTGTGTTCACGCCATCAGGATTTTCACAGTGCCTTATCAGCTAATTCATAAAGCAGTGATTTTCCAGCTGACCTGCCTAAAGACTTAATATGACATTTTGCCTATATATAAAATATTTACATTATTTTAAAAATCCATTATGTTTCAATAGTTGTGGGGGAAAATGGGGCCACAATTAATAGGCACATGAATGTTGCTGAACTTCAGAATAGTGTCTCCTATTGTCTCTGAAGACATTTTTTTAAAAGATTTTATTTGACAGAGAGAGAGTAGGCAGAGAGACAGGCAGAGAGACAGGAGGAAGCAGGCTCCCTGCTGAGCACAGAGCCTGATGCAGGGCTGGATCCCAGGACCCTGGGATCATGACCCGAGCCGAAGACAAAGGCTTTAATCCACTGAGCCACCCAGGCGCCCCACTGAAGGTATTTTTGAGCTTCTTGTGAGTGAGCTCTTGGTCGGAAAGACAATGCCTAGTGAAAATCTTAAAAAAAAACCTCCAAGGCTGCAACATCTGCTCATATACTGCTTACACACCTGGGGGGTGGCGGGGGGAGCACAGAGCCAAACCTGGGTGGTAGGCATTCAAGAGCCTGTCATAAAAATACACAACACCATGAAGTGAGGCAGCATGTTATAGGAATAGTCACTGAAATATTTCGCCTTGGAGTTCTTCTTTTCTGTATTTCCTTGCAGCTGACTCTTGTCTGGACAGCCGGGGCACCCATGTTGCCTTGAGGATGACTGGAGGCAGAATGCAGAGAGAGGACGTTCAGATTTTACTGTCCAAAGACCTTGAACCCCACAGGAGGGGAAAAAAATCATTTTGAAGGTGAAATCAGGATAAGTTGAGAAAAAAAAAAATCCTGATAAAAAGAGAAAGGCAGTTTTCACCCTACCCAGAAGGGCAGTTCTGTCACGGAGGTACAGTCCATCCCATCGTAACTAATAAAATACCTGGTGATAGAGAGCAAAGAGCCTAATGGAAACAGACAGCAAATGTCAAAAAATGTGGGCTAAAATAAGTTTTCTTCAAAGTAGTTTTCTAAGAATATGCCCTCCGCTCAAAGTCAAGTACCTCAGTTTATGAATCTACACAAAGAGGAAATTGACCAACAAAAAGGAGAAAGAATGTCCTTCCTTTCAGGCTTTTTTTTTCCCCCTGTGTAGCTGAAGATTTAAGTTTATCTGTCATTTGTCATTTAACATTCCTTCACATGATTTAAATAAAAGGCAGGGTGCTATTCCAAAACACAAAATTTAAAAAGCCAAAGCATAAAACAAGTTCTTCCTTTTTATCTTAAAGAATTTTCTATTAGATGGAAAGAAATTCTTAAAACCCTAGAGCTATCTTTTTGTGCATATCGTAAGTCTACACACTTTTTCTTCTAGAATGAATTTTCCTTGTGTTGTACCTATTCAGACAGTCAAAAACACTATAATAGACCAGATATAGTTTTCCCAATCAAATGTGCATGGGTTATAGAATGTGCCAGCTATAGAATGCACTTTATGTGAACTTTAAACCCATTCAGTCCCCAGTTTTATTACTGTTTTTCTTCTCCGTATAATTTTCTCTATGTTTCTACCCTGTTCAGGGAACAATTGGGAAGGAAGCGCGCAGGTAAAATTAAAACCTGCCACTTCCCACATAAAATATGTAAATAGTACAACGCAGTTTGCCATTTTTTAAGGCAGCAACTTCAAATTCTCTTAAGTAGTCTAAGAAAAAAAACAAGGATTAATTTAACCCTGTGACCTCCAGCCCTTCACATTCCATGGGATTTTTATTCTAATTAATGAGAAGGATTAAACATCTGGATGTTTGGCCTCCCTCTAACATCTACCATTCAGTTGACTTGGTTTATTATCTGCATATGACCGAATGAGCCCCTTAATCTCATTCTTCTCTCTTTTTTTTTTTTTTAAGATTTTATTTATTTATTTATTTGACAGACAGAGATCACAAGTAGGCAGAGAAAGAGGAGGAAGCAGGCTCCCTCCTGAGCAGAGAGCTCGATATGGGGCTCCATCCCAGGACCCTGGGATCATGACCTGAGCTGAAGGCAGAGGCTTTAACCCACTGAGGCACCCAGGTGCCCCTCATTCTTTCACTTCTATGAAAAGCAACCAAAATAAAAAAAGCCTCTTCTGGCTCCTGCCTTGGAAAAGAAAGTACTGGTCAGCATTATCAGAATCAGACTATGGCAAAGTGGTACACACTGCCTTAGAGCTCGCCACCGACACTCTTAGGTTTCTAACTGGGATGCTGGAGTCTTCCAGAGAAGAACTGAGGGCTATTGAAGGACTTGATTTCACATATATGTTTTTTTTGAAATTGTAAATATTTATAATACATAGGTTTACAGTACTGGAAATAAATGCACATTGTTGATTGAGACACATAAAAACTGATGACTGCCCCTACATTTCCTCAACTCTTCCAAACTTTTGGAGTTGCCTTTTTTAATTTAAATTCAACTTCATTAACATATAGTCTATTATTCATTTCAGGGGTAGAATTCAATGATTCTTAAGTTGCATATAGCACCCAGTGTTTATTACATCAAGTGCCCTCCTTAAAGCCCATCACTCAGTTACTCCTCCCCCCTACCTCCCTTCCCACAACCTTCAGTTTGTTTCCTAGAGTTAAGAGTCTCTTATGGTTTGCCTCCCTCTGTTTTTATCTTATTTTTCCTTCCCTTCTCCTTTCTTCATCTGTTTTGTTCCTTAAATTCCACATATGAGTGAAATCACATGGTATTTGCCTTTCTCTGACTTATTTCGCTTAGCATAATACCCTCTATTCCCTCCATATTGTTTCAAATGGCAAGATTTCATTCTTTTTGATGGCAGAGTAATATTCCATTATATGGACTATTCCATTCTTCTTTATCCATTCATTTGTCTATGGATGTAGAGGCTCCTTCCATAGTTTGAGTACTGTGGACTTTGCTATAAACATTGTGGACTTTGCTATAAACATTGGGGTGCAGGTGCCCCTTCAAATCACTACATTTGTATCCTTTGGACAAATATCTGGTAGTACAATTACTGGGTCATAGGGTAGTTCTGTTTTCAGCTTTCTGGGGAACCTCCACACTATTTGCCAGAGTGGCTGCACCAGTTTGCATTCCCACCAACAGTGTAATCTCTGCATCCTCGCCAACATCTACTGTTTCCGGAGTTGTACATTGTAGCCATTCTGACCAGTGTGAGGCGGTATCTCATTGTGGTTTTGATTTGTATTTCCCTGATGCCAGGTGATACTGAGCATTTGTCAGATTCATGTGTCTGTTTGCCATTTGTATGTCTTTTTTAGAGAAATGTCTGTTCATGTCTTCTGCCCATTTCTTGACTGGATTTTTTTTGTTTTTGGGGGGTGCTGAATTTGAGAAATTCTTTATGTATTTTGGATACCAGCCCTTTAACTGATATGTCATTTGAGAATATCTTCTCCCATTCCATAGGATGCTGTTTGGTTTTGTTGACTATTTCCTTTGCTGTGCAAAAGCTTTTTATCCTGATGAAGTCCCAATAGTTCATTCTTGCTTGTGTTTCCCTTACCTCTGGAGCTGTTTCTAGCAAGAAGTTGGTACAGCTAAGGTCACAGAGGTTGCTGCCTGGGTTCTCCTCTAGGATTCTGATAGACTCCTGTCTCACATTTAGGTATTTCATTCATTTTGAATTTATTTTTGTGTGTGTGGGCCAGTTTCATTCTTCTGTATGTGGCTGTCCAATATTCCCAGCACCATTTGTTGAAGAGACTGTCTTTTTTTCCATTAGATATTATATCCTACTTTGTCAAAGATTAGTTGATGACAGAGTCGAAGGTCCATTTTGGATTCTCTCTTCTGTTCCATGGGTCTACGTGTCTGTTTCTGTGCCAGCACCATCCTGTTTTGATGATTACAGCTTCATAATAGATCTTGAAGTCCAGAATTGTGATGCCTCCAGCTTTGGTTTTCTTTTTCAGCATTACTTTGGTTATTTGGTGTATTTTCTGGTTTCATACAAATTTTAGAACTGTTTGTTCCAGCTCTGTGAAAAATGCTGGTGGTATTTTGATAAGGATTGCACTGAACGTGTAGATTGGTTTGGGTAGCATAGACATTTTAACAATGTTTTTTCTTTCAATCCATGAGCAAGGAATGTTTTTCCATTTCTTTGTATCTTCCTCAATTTCTCTCAGAAGTGTTCTATAGTTTTCAGAGTACACATCTTTTACATTCTTGGTTAGGTTTACTCCTAGGCATCTTCTGGTTTTTAGTGCAGTTGTAAATGGGACTGATTCCTTGATGTCTCTTTCTGCTGCTTCATTGTCAGTATATAGAAATGCAACAGACTTCTGTGCATTGATTTTATATCCTGTGACTTTGCTGAATTCTGGCATCAATTCTAGCAATTTTGGCGGTGGCAGTAGAGGGGAGGGTCTTTCAAGTTTCCTACATAGAGTATCATGTCATCTGTGAAGAGTGAAAGTTTGACTTCTTCTTTGCCAGTTTGGATGGCTTTTACTTCTTTTTGTTGTCTGATTGCTGAGACTAGGACTTCCAGTACTGTGTTGAACAACAGTTGTAGTTGCCATATTTTTTAGTATTAAATGTTCTGAGCCTCTGAACTAGTGAGGTTAAGCTAGGCTATGCTGCAGTAATTAATTGCCAATTCTAACATATATTACTTTTCACACAAAATCCAGCATGGGTGTTCTTGTTGACAGGCTCTCCCTGGTGGCTTTCCTTCAAACCATGACTCAGGGGGTCCAGACTCTAACCTCATAAGCCCGTCATTCCCTACATGCTTGGGATTCTCCAAATTTGGTTAGCTAATAAATAAAGTGACTGAATACAGATGATCACATGGTATGATTTAGGGGCCAGACTTAGAAGTGATGGACAGCACTTCCAGCCACATTCAGTTAGCCGAAACAGATCACATGGCCCCAACCTAGAAAGTTGAGAAATGCAGTTATAACTGAGTGTGCAAGAAGAGCAAATGGGTCAGATAAGCATCTAGCCAATCTCTGTCAGAGCCCTATGCCATGCACCAAGAGAAACCACAGTGCTCTCTCCCACCAAAATATATTATTAAATATCATTATATGTAGTATTCTACATAGTGTTGTAGCAATGATTCACAGCTGAGGGTGATCTGCCTTCTCTCCAGAAAAAAATCTGGCAGTTTTGGTTGTCACAAGATGGCAGATGGCAAACTTCTGGTTTCTGTCCAGCATGTGAGAATCTTGGAAGTTACTACTCCCATTCTCACAATAAGAAAAAAGCTGAAGAAACTGAAAATCAACAACTTCTCTTAGGTCCATCCAAAAATTGAGGTCACAGTGCAAATCCAAAAATTTTAAGAGATAAAATCACAGATACAAAAAATCACAGCTTACTATCAGGAGCAGAAACCAGTACTGGAACCTGCACCTGGGCAGGAAAATGTACACTTCAATTGATGAAATGCTGATGGCAAAGTATGGACAAGGCTGTGAAAATTAAAATCGTGGAGGGGCCCAGCCCTAAGGTAAGCCCACACTTTTATGAGTTTTACCTTCAGGAGCCCTGTCAGGTTCTCATAGTTAAGACTGATGTGGGGCAGGGGGGCGGAGGGGAGTCTCCCCTTGCTTCTAGTAGGGGGAGAGGAAAAGTGGTCATTTAAAAATATGCCCAGAGCACGCTGTTTTTCTTAACAAGGCCTACCCTTAAGAAAAACTATTTTGCTAAAGCATAACCAATTAGGTGTTTTACTAGAGCCTATGTGACCTGGGAGAAGGGAAACACCCAACTTTAGCCCCATCTATCCTTCCTCTTTCACCTAAGGTTGGGGAGGGATGAAAAGCACTTGTGGAGGTCACAGCCCAGGGGCACAGACTCACCAAAAGGCCAAGACCTAATCATAGGGTTATAAAATGTGTCTCACCCGCAACACCTTACCATCACATCAGTAGGGTTCTTGTATAATAATAGAGGAATACAACTGAGAGACCTGCACATCTCAGAGCATATTTAAGAAGTCTGTAGGGAAACCCGAAGGCAACAGCAGTACAAATATAAGGACACCAGAGAAAATTTTAGCCTTTCCACCTACAGCTACAGCAAACAGTAAACACAGTCTAACTCCTAGCCAGGTAGAACATAAAACCTCACATTAGTGGCCTATTTACCTCAGTTCCTTTTACCCATTTTATCACATCTGGCTTTCTTAAAAAAAAAAATTACAAAGCACACAAAAAGGCAAAAATCACAGTCTAAAGAGACAAACCAAGCATCAGAACCAGACTCAGATATGGTAGAGATTTTGTAATTCTTAGACTGAGAATTTAAAGCTCCTATAATTAATATAACAAGAGCTCCAATAGAAACTGTAGACAACAGAAAGAAGCAAACAGATAATAGAAGCAGAGACATGGAAATCCTAAGAATCAAAAGGAAATGCTGGAGGTAAAAACACTAAAAGAATTGAAGAATTCCTCAGATGGGCTCAGCAGCAGGTTAGAAATGGCTGAAGAAGGAATCAGTGAGCTTTAAGACATGTCAACAGAAACTTCTAAAACTGAAATGCAAAGAGACAAAAATGAAAAGAGATACTGGAACTATAGGATAATTACAAAAGTGTCACATACACATACTGGAATACCAGAAGGAGAAGAAAGAGAGGAAGGAACAAAAGAAATATCTGTAATAAGAATGACTGAGAATTTTCTAAAATTAATGACAGACATCAAACCACAGATCCAGGCATTCAGAGAACACCAAGCAAAATAAATATTTAATTCAGAAAATCAAAGACAAAGAAAAATATTGAAAGAAGACAAAGGAAAAAATACCTTACTTACAGAAGAGCAAAGATAAGAATTACATCTGACTTTTCTTCAGAAATCATGCAAAGAAAGTGAAGTAAAATACTTAACATGTTGAAAGAAAAAAACCCACCAACCAAGATTTCTGTATCCAAAAAAATTATCTTTCAACAGTGAAGGAGAAATAAAGGCTTTATCAGACAAACAAAATTAAGGGAATCTGTTGCCAGTAGACCTGTCTTGCAAGAATTGTTCAAAGAAGTTCTTCAAAGAGAAGGAAAATGGTACAGGTCAGAAAGTCAGATCTACATAAGGAAAGGAAGGATGCTAGAGGAAGAATAAAGAAAGGAAAAATAAGACCTTTTATTTTTCTGATTCTTAACTGACCTAACAGATAACACTTTGTTCAATATAGCAATAGCAAGAACATATTCAGCAAATACAGCTTATAGATAAGTGAAATATATGAGAGCAGTGCTATAAGGGATTGGGAGGATGGAATGGGAGTATTCTGCTATAAGACACTTGCACTACCCATGAAGCAGTACAGTGTTATTTGAAAGTGGACTAGAAATAGTTATATATGTATACTGTAAGTTCTAGAGCAGCCACTAAATAAAAGTTATTTTAAAAATTTAACTGTTATGCTGAGAGGAGAGAAAACAGAATCATATAAAATGCTCAGTTAAATCCAGAGAAGACAGAAAAACAGTGGAAGACCAAGGAAATAAAGAACAAGAGGAATGAATAGAAAACAGTGACAACTAGAGATATGCTACTGGCATCTAATAAGAGATCAGAGATGCTACTAAACATCCTAAAATGCACAGGATAAGCCCCCACAACAAAGAATCATTCAATCCAAAATGTTAATAGTGTGGAAGCTGAGACACTCTGTATTATAACAAATTCTCTTCTACCCCATGGATTACATACCTGAAAATCTGCTTAGTAAATGTGGCAGAGACAGCTAATCATACAATAATAACCATACATTCCCTTCCATGATATAGAATTATTGTTAGGAAATGCCTTTTCAGCCAAGTTCTGTATTTCCAGCATCTAGGTAGAGCAATATAGCTAGTTTTTGACAAAGGAAGGTGAGCAGAAGTGATGTGTGCCCCTTCTGAACCCAGGGGATTAGAAAACAGGTGTGCTTTCTCTACCTTCTTTTCTTCCACTTGGCTACTAGCTAAATGCAAAGGATTAAACATTGAAGTGTGATGCCCTAGGGACAGCAAAGACACAAGACACAAGGAGCCTGGTTCCCTGTATGACTTCATGGAACACCGACTGCTGACCAGGAACTTTCTCTTGAATAGTTAGGAAGGCAAGAACAAATTCTATTGTGTTAAACCACTAAAACTGGGGGGACGGGCTACCTTTCATAGCACCTAGAGTCTCCCTAGCTAATACAGTAAAAGTTTATTTTTGTTTATGTTTTAGAGAAGGAGAGAGAGGGGAGGGAGTGGCAGAGGGAGAGAGAGAATCCAAAGTAGGTTCCACACCCAGTGTGGAGCCCAATGCAGGGCTCCATCTCACAATCATTACCCGAGCCGAAATCAAGAGGTGGACAATTAACTGACTGAGCCACCCACGCACCCTCAGCAAAAATTTTAAAAGGCACTTTCTTCCATAAGAATTCTGAATCACCAACATTCAAAACTTACTATTGGGGCACCTGGGTGGCTCAGTGGGTTAAAGCCTCTGCCTTCAGCCCAGGTCATGATCCCAGGACCCTGGGATTGAGCCCCGCATCGGGCTCTCTGCTCAGGAGGGAGCCTGCTTCCTCCTCTCTCTCTGCCTGCCTCTCTGCCTACTTGTGATCTCTCTCTGTCAAATAAATAAATGAAATCTTTTTAAAAACTTACTATCGAGGTAACACATCTCTTGAATCAATTTCTTCAACTGCTTTAAGACACCGCAGAGTCTGTCATGAGGGCTATGTTATGAAGATGCCACAACTCAAAGTTTTCAAATAAGTTTTTGTTATCTTGAAACAACGACTTTTGTATGTCATTCTACTTTATCCTGCTCCCCAACCCAGTTTAGTAAGATGTATCTTTTTTTAATAGCAGCCCCTAACTAAATTGCCTAGGAACTCTAGAAGCCTATAGGTCAATGACCTTCCAGCACTTCCACGAAGACAACTGTAGGTGCCAACTCACTTGCTAGTAGAAAACCAATTCTGTTTCTTTTCTCTAGAAGACACTGAGTCCAGTAGAGTCTGGTCAGTCTTTGTTAATACTTTGCATATTAAAAGAAGTGAGTCCTTACCTATATCTAAACATATCCCACTTAAAGCTATAGTGAACTGTGACAGACAAATACATACAAGAATCTGGTATGTAACAAAGGTCATCATACTAATCAGTGGTGAACAAAAGCGTTATTAAATAAACTATCCCAGGTTAAGTAGTTGACTCAATCAGAAAAAAAATAAATAAAACTGTTAAATTCGTATATCCCCTCATAACACAAAATAACTTCTTGATGGGTTAATGACTAAAAAAGACACACAAATTTTAAAACAAATGCTTAAATCACACCGACATCGTATCAAATTTTCTAAGTATAAAAGCAGAGGAAAAGATACTTTCAGGGAAGATGGAGGAGCAGGAGGACTCTAAGCTCACCTTGTCCCATGGATACAACTAGATACACTCATATCCATGTAAATAACCCAGAAAACAACCAAAGACTAGCCAAACAAACTCCACAACTAAATGTACAGAAGAGGCCACATCTAAAAGGGTAAGAAGGGTCAGAGATGCAGTGGGGAGCTAAACTCCATGGGACTGACTACTGGAGGGAGGAAGCCCCAGGCACGGAGAGGAGTGAGGAATAGACTATCACACCCGGGAGGCTGCATGGGGAAAATAAATCCCCATAACACTTGGCTTTGAAAATAAGACAGGCCAAATTTTGTGAGTTTTTACAATCAGTGGGACTTAAAGTCTAGAACTTTCAAAAAAATTAGCAGGTTCAGCTCTGGGAGAGCCCAGAAGGCAATAAGAAGCTAAGTCTCTGCCTTTAAAGAGACAGCACAACAAACAGCCTGTGGAAATACACTAGAGAAGCAGTAGTTTAAAAAACACCTGGGGCGTGTGGGAGAGTTATTTAGTTATTTAGAATTCCTTGAGGGACTTCTCCAGAAAAAGAGTTGCTGCTAGGCACAATTTCTCTTCCCCAACCCCAGCAAAAACACACCACTACCCGTAGGAAACAGCCTGGAACCAGCTTTCCCTACCTAACCTTCTTACGCTGCGCTGCGCCCCACCCCACCCCCAACCTCAGTCCCAGCACTGTGGGTACTTTCCCCAGACAACTGTTGCAAACCTCACCAAACACTGTGTCTCCCAACTGTGTGCCCTGCAGGGCCTTGGTCTCAGCAGAAGCCGCTGGTCACCTCCTTCAGAGGATGCTCACGCATTGTTAAAACTGTATTCCCACCCCACCCCACATACTTTGCAGACCAGCCCCGTCCAGCCCCGGTTTCCACAGCAGGGGGGCATCCCAGGGTGAGGGTAAAGGGCTGGCACACAAAGCTTGCGAGGTTGCACCCCCCCCCACCGTGTGCATTTTGCAGAGTGGCCTCAGCCAGCTCTGGTTTCAGCAGCAGCTCTGTGTCCACTGTGGAAGAGGACCAGCCCCACCTTGTTAAAAGTACATGCCCTACCCAGTACTTTCAAGAGTAAGAGACAGAGCTGACTTTCCTAACAGAAAAACAGACAAAGAGAGGGTGTTAGACAAAATGAAGACACAGAGGAATATGTTCCAAATGAAAGAACATGACAAACAGGACAGCAAGAGACCTAGGCTGAACAAAGATAAGTAATATGCTGATAGACAACTTAAAGTAATGATCATAAAGATACTCACTGGACTTGAGAAAAAAGTGGAGGACATCAGTGAGACCTTTAACACAAAGATATAAAAGAACCAATCAGAGATGAAGAACACAATAAGTGAAATTAAAAATACATTAGATGGAATAAATAGCACGTTAGAAGAACTAGAAGAATGAATCAGCAACTTGGAGGACACAGTAATGGAAAGTAATCAAGCTGAGCAGATTTAAGAAAAAAAAATGCCAAATGAGAACAGACTTAGGAAACTCAGTGACTCCAAAAGTAAAATAAACTTTGCATTATAGGAATTACAGAAGAAGTCTGTAAGAGACTTCTTACAGAAGAGAGAAAAGGGGTGGGGTAGAAATGTATTTGAAGAAATAATAGCCGAAAGCTTCCCAAATCAGGGAAAGGAAAAAGAAATTCAGGTCCAAAAGGCACAGAGAACTCCCAAGAAATTCAATCCAAGGAGGTCCACACCAAGACACACAGTAATTAAAATGTCAAAGAGCAATAATAAAGAATTTTAAAAGCAGGAAGAGAAAAGAAAACCATTGCATACAAGAGAAACCTCATCGGGTTATCTGATTTTTCAGGAGAAATTTTGCAAGCCAGAAAAAAGGCATGATATATTCAAAGTGCTGAAATTTAAAAACAAAACAAAACAAAACAAAAACAAAAACAAAAAACCCTGCAGCCAAGAGTACTCTATCCAGCAAGGGGATCATTCAGAATAGAAGGAGAGATAAAGAGTCTCCTACACAAACAAAAGTTAAAGGAGTTCATGACCACTAAACTAGCCCTACAAGAAATGTTAAAGGGGACTCTATGAGTGGAAAGGAAAGACCATAAATAAGAATAAGAAAAGTAAAAAGCACAAAACCAGTAAAAATAAGTATATCTATAAAAATCAGTCAAGGGATTCACAGCATAAAAGTCTGTAAATTATGACACCATATACCTAAAATGTAGAGGAAGAGGAGTAAAGAATGAGATCAAACTTAAGTGACCATCAACTCAATATAGACTGCTATATACAGATGATGCTATATATAAGCCAAATGGTAACCACAAATCAAAAACCAGTAACAGATATAAAAAATAAAAAGGAATCCAAATACACTACTAAAGAAAGCCAACTTATGGGAAAAGGAGAGACTAAGAGAGGGAATAGAGAGGATCCATAAAAAACAAACAGAAGGGGCGCCTGGGTGGCTCAGTGGGTTAAAGCCTCTGCCTTCAGCTCGGGTCATGATCCCAGGGTCCTGGGATCGAGCCCAGCATCGGGCTCTCTGCTCAGCAGGGAGCCTGCTTCTCCCTCTCCCTGCCTCTCTGCCTACTTGTGATCTGTCTGTCAAATAAATAAATAAAATCTTAAAAAAAAAAACCAAACAGAGAACAAATAAAATGGCAATAAATATATACCTACCAATAATTACTTTTAATGTAAATGGACTAAATGCTTCAATCAAAATACACAGGGTGACAGAATAGATTAAAAAAAAAAAAGACCCATTGATATGCTGCCTACAAGAGACTCACTTCAGACCTAAAGACACAAGCAGATTGAAAGTGAGGGGATGGAGAAATATTGATCATGAAAATTGATGTGAAAAGAAAGCTGGAATGGCAAGACTTACATCAGACAAAACTGACCTTCAAACAAAGACTGTAGGAGCCCGTGGGTGGTTCAGTTGGTTAAGTGTCCAACTCTTGATCTCAGCTTAGGTCTTGATCTCAGTGTCAGGAGTTCAAGCCTTGTACTGAAGCCTACTTTAAAAATTAATTAATTAATTACTTAATTAAAATAAAATAATTAATTGTAGGGCACCTCGCTGGTCCAGTCAAAAGAGCACACAACTCTGGATCTCAAGGTTGTCAGTTTGAGTCCCACATGGGGCGCAGAGATTACTTAAATTAATAAACTTTCAAAATTTTTTAAATAAAAAGCAAAGACTGTACCAAGAGAAAAGGAGGACACTATACAATCATTAATCAACAAGAAGTCATAACAATTATTAATGCACCCAACACAGGAGCACTCAAATACATAAAAAGTTAATAACAAATATATAAGAACTAATTGATAGTAATACAATAATAGTAGTAGACCCTTGCATCAATGAACAGATCATCTGAACAGAATATCAAGGAAACAGTGGCTTCGAATAACATACTGGAGCAAATGGATTTAATAGACATACTCAGAACATTCCTCCTAAAACAGCAGAAAGCACACTGAACATTCTCCACAATAGATCACATATTTGCCCCAAAAACAAACTTCAACAAATTCATGATCAAAGTCCTACCACACATCCTTTCTGACCCCAACACTATGAAACAAGCTGACCACAAGAAAATATCTGGAAAGAATACAAATACATAGGAGTTAAATAACATGCTACAAACAATGAATGGGTCAACCAGGAAATAAAAGAAGAAATGAAAACTATATTAAGACAAAAGAAAATGAAATCACAATGGTCCAAAACATTTGGGATGCAGCAAAAGCAGTTCTAAAAGGGAAGTTTATAACAATATATAGGCCTACCTGAAAAAGCAAGAAAAATCACAACAACCTCACCTTATATCTAGAGGAGGTAGAAAAAGAACAACACATAAAACCATTAGAAGGAAAGAAATAACAAAGATGAGACTAGAAACAAATTTAATAGAAACTAAAAACAACTATAGAGCTGACCAATGAAACCAGGATCTTGATCTTCAAAAAACATCAATAAACTTAATAAACCTCTAGCCAGACATATCAAAAAAAGGAGAAAGAACTCAAAAAATAAAATCACAAATGAGAGAGGAGAAACAACAACCAACACCAGAGAAATACAGTAGCTGTAAGAGAGTATTACGAAAAACTATATGCCAACAAACTTTATGCCAACATGACTTAGAAAAAAATAAATAAATTCCTAGAAACATATAACCCACCAAAACTGAATCAAGAAGAAACAGAAAATCTGAACAGTTATCAGCAATGAGATTGAATTGGTAATCACAAAAGTCTCAATAAACAAAAGTCTAGGACCAGAGAGCAACAAAGGTGAATTCTACCATCATTTAAAGAAGAGTTAATACCTATTCTTCTCAAACTATTAAAAAAAAAAAAAAGGAAAACTTCCAAATTCATTCCATGAGACCAGGATTACCCTGATATCAAAACCAGATAAAGATGCTACAAGAAAAGAGAACTACAGGCCAACAACTCAGATGAACATAGATGCCAAAATCCTCAACAAAGTATTATCAAACCGAATCCAGTAATACATTAAAAGAATGATTCACGGATAAAGGAGATGTGGGGTGTGTGTGTGTGTGTGTGTGTGTGTGTGTAAAGGAATGGAATACTATGCACCCATCAAAAAACAAAAATATTGTGCGAAGTGAAATAAATGAATCAGAGAAAGACAACTATCATATGATCTCGCTGATGTGAAGAATTTGAGAGGCAGGGTCGGGGTTGTAGGGGAAGAGAGGGAAAAAAAACGAAACAAGATGGGACCAGAGAGGGAGACAAACCATAAGAGACTCTTAATCTCAGGAAACAAACTGAGGGTTGCTGGAGGGGAGGGTGGATGGGAGGGATTAGGTGGTTGGGTGATGGACATTGGGGAGAGTAATGTGCTATGGTGAGTGCTGTGAATTGTGTAAGATGGATGATTCACAGACCTGTACCCCTGGGGCAAATAATACATTATATGTTCATTAAAAGAAAAAGAAGAATCATTCACCATGATCAAGTGGGATTTATTCCTGAGATGCAATGGTGGTTTAATATTTGCAAATCAATCATGACATATCACATCAATAAGAGAAAGGATAAGGAATATATGATCATTTAAAAAGATACAGAAAAAGCATGTGACAAAGTACAACATCCAATCATGATTTAAAAAAAAAAGCTCGCAACAAAGTGGGTTTAGACAGAATGTATCTCTACATAATAAAGGCCATATATGAAAAACCCACAGCTAACATTATTCTTAATGGGAAAAACTGAGTTATTCCCCTAAGATCAGTAAGCAGACAGGATGTCCGATCTTACCACTTTTATTCAACATGGTACTGAAGGTCCTTAGCCACAACAATCAAAAAACAACAAGTCATCCAAATTGGTAAGGAAGAAGTAAAACTTTCACTATATGCAGACGACATGATACTGTATATAGAAGACCCAGAAAACTACTAGAACTGATAAACGAATTCAGTAATGTAACAGGAAAGACAATCAGTATACAGAAATCCACTGCATTTCTGTACACCAACAATGAAGCAGCTGAAAGAGAAATTAAGAAAACAAACCCATTTATAATTGCACCAAAAATAATAAGATACCTAGGACTAAAAGACAACCTACAAAATGGGAGACGATATTTGCAAATGACCTATCTGACAAAGGGTTAGTATCTGTATTATAGAAAGAACTTACACAACTCAATGCCCCAAAACCAAATAATCCAATTTAAAAAAATGGGGAGAAGACTTGAAGAAACATTTTTGCAAAGAAGACATCCAGATGGCCAACAGACACATGAAAAGATGCTCAACATCACTAATCATCAGGGAAATGCAAATCAGAGCCACAGTGAGCTCTCACCTCACACCTGTCAGGATGGCTAATATCAGTAACACAAGAAACAAGAGTTGGTGAGGATGTGGAGAAAAAGGAACCCTCTTGTACTGTTGGTGGAAATGCAGACTGGTGTGGCCACTGTGGAAGACAGAATGGAGGTTTCTCAACAAATTAAAAACAGAATCACTATAGGATCGATTCAGTAATTCACTACTGGGTATGTACCCAAAGAATATGAAAATACTAATTTGAAGGATTACATGCACCCCTGTGTTTACTGCAAATAGCCAAATTATGGAAGGAACCTAAGTGTCCATCAGTAGACAAATTAAGGAGATGAGGATGTGGAGATACACATACACATACACACAGATATATTATTCAGCCATAGAAAAATAATGAAATCTTGCCGTTTGCAATGACCTGGATGGAGCTGGAGAGTATAGTGCTCAGCAAAGTAAGCCAGTCAGAGGAAGACAAATACCATATGATTTCACTCACATGTGGGATTTAGGGAACGAAACAAAGCGGGGAAATAAAGGAGAGAGAAACAAACCAAGAAACAGACTCTCAACTATAGAGAACAAGCTGATGGCGACCACAGAAGAGCTGGAGGGGGGAGACAGGTAGAACAGGTGATGTCCCTGGACAGGGGATGTCCAGGATGCACATGTCCTGATGAGCACTGAGTAACTTACAGAATTGCTGAATCACTGTCTTGTACCCTGGAGACTAATGTAACATTGTACGTGAACTATACTATCCTGACAATACCACAGACTTTGGATTAAACTTCCCCACCCCACCTACACCTGGGAAAGGAAAGTGACTCACCCCCAACACCAATGATGGGGCTAATTTGGCTAAATGTAACTATACAGCCCCTTTGACAGTGATTGGACAGACTCCCAAGCCGGTCAGCCGGTCAGCACATGGTACTCTCTCAGGTTCCTGGGTTATTCAGAGGTTTGTGTACAACCAGATTTGGGCCAATGAGACACAAAGGATACTTTGGGGAAACTTCTTACAAGATAGCTAGTTCCTGTCTTCCTTGGGGGTTCTGGGGTGTGGAGCTGAGTCCCCAAGTTTTACTGCAGTATCCTCTAGCAGCCTGGGAATCAAGCCACCCTGTGGAGAAGACCTGAGAGAGTCTCAAGAGAGAATAAGTCAGAGCCTTTTTTTCCCCAAGATTTTATTTATTTATTTGACAGAGAAGGACACAGGGAGAGAGCGAACCCAAGTAAGGGGAGTGGGAGAGGGAGAAGCAAGCTTCCTGCCAAGCAGGGAGCCAGATGCAGGGCTCCATCCCAGCACCCTGGGATCATGACCTGAGCTGAAGGCAGATGCTTAAGAACTGAGCCACTCGGGCGCCCCTAAGGGAGCCTTGATAGACCCAAGGCTCTTCACCGCCCTGCCACCAGGCTCTTCCATATGTGGGGCTATTAACTTCCCATACTTTTCAAGCCACTTTAACATAGATTTGCTAATATATGAAACCAAAACTGATTTTTCCCACTTGCAAAATGGAGCTATCATGAGGCAAAAAGGAATGAGAACAAATGCGATGAAAACTAAGAAATTTTGCTCTTTAACATTACAGTTACAGATAATGAGGGCATCCGGGTGGCTCAGTTGGTTGGGTGTCTGCCTTCGGCTCAGGCCATGATCTCAGGGTTCTGGGATGGAGCCCCACGTTGGGCTCTCTGCTCAGTAGAGAGTCTGCTTCTCCCTCTCCCTCTGCCTCTCCCCCTACTTGTGCACTCGCTGTCTCTGTCAAATAAATAAGTAAAATCTGAAATAACAACAACAACATTAGGGGTAATTATATCTACTTGAACCAAACCAAAATTTAGGACGGCTCTCCTGCAATATGGACAAGGGTATTACCAAGAAGGTCTGGTCCAATATGTCCAGAACCAATAATGATTATGCCCACAGGCCGAACAGACAACTGCTCTGCGGAGTGCCTGAACAGGATGTGGTAGTGTGGGTCTGGAGTCCCAAAAGGGAAAGCCAAAAGTTCTGGAATTCTGAGCTGTGGTGAGAAGCAGCAGGAAAGTCCACAGACTTGGTCGTCAAAATGGATATGAAGCGGCACTGAGAGGGCCACCACTTTCGGCCAGTGCCCGAAATGCCATGAGCCCCTTGATTTAAGGCTAAGAAGAGGAACATGAGGAAGTTTAGGAGTCCCTAACATCTCACCACAGATTTGGGGATTTTAGTCCCACTGGGATTTGTGTAGAATATTTGCATGGAATAAGAGAACAGTGGGATGGGAGTCCCCATGACACGAAGGTGAGGGGAGAGAGAAAGAGATCCCCAAATCTAGAGGGGACTGAGGACCCACTGCTGAATCACACTTTTACGGATGGCAGAGAAATGTAGCTGACACAGTTTTGCCAATGGCAGGCCATTTACGTTTTTTTAAGGAACCTCTAAATAGACCTGCTATATACCAGGCACTGTTCTGAGTGCTTTACAAACATTTATTCATTCCCCCTCAACAAGCCCATGAAACAGGTATTCTTATCACCCTTATTTGCAAGATCAGCAAACTGAGGCACAGAGAGGTTAAGAAACTTGCCCGAGTTTGCACAGCTAGAAACCAAGGCACAGAGAGATTAAGAAATTGGATCTAGGTCACACAGCTAGAAAGTGAGGTGCAGCTGGTCACACAGCTGGGAAGTGGTCTAGCCA
This sequence comes from Neogale vison, assembly GCF_020171115.1. Classification (NCBI taxonomy): domain Eukaryota; kingdom Metazoa; phylum Chordata; class Mammalia; order Carnivora; family Mustelidae; genus Neogale; species Neogale vison. The sequence continues at coordinate 117,627,750 of NC_058105.1, read as the reverse complement.
GGACTCGGATGCAGGGTTTACAGCCAGGGCCCACACTCCTAATCACCTCGCTCCACTACCTGCTGTCACATTTCAGTGTCATTGCTGACTTGCTGCTCAATATCCCCTCCTAGGGATGTTCCTCTCTGCATGACAGTTCCCCCTAGGGCCTTGGGGAAGCTACAACAGATTTCAGTACATGTGGTGGTTGTGGGTGGTTCTTCTGTTGGGTCTGGCCCTCAAGCCTGGGACCTCGCGTTGCCACAAATTCTGGTTCTGTCACCTTTAACCACCCCGAAGAATAGCCAAAGCTTTGGGTTTGTTAGAAATGCAGCCGACCAGGAGGCTCAGGCCAACCATTTCCCTCTTTACCCAAGCTTCCTGATCATTCCAGTCCTCTTGCCCATCACATACCCTCCTTCTTAAATACTATCATCAGTGCCGGGGTCATTAGGGAGAAAACCAATGAAGAGGAAATGATTATAAAAGTTACATCTGCTGTTCAGGCAGCTGTTCCCTTTCCTCATTAGGACAATCAATCATTTTTCAACATCATTTTTGTAACTAGGAAAAGGCTTCATTTATTCTAACACTAAGGAGCAGAAATGAGGGAATTAAATCCCATAGGTCTTTAACTGATAGGATTTTTTAAAATATTCTGTCCTCACCAATGACCTAATTAAGCTTTCAGAGAATGATAAACTCTCAGCTCCTCTGTCTCGTTTCCATCTGTGCCTTTGCAGAAGGGGAGCTCCACACCCCTAGGAGTCCATGCCTTCTCTTCTGGCTTTCTCTTTAGCTTCGTCTTCACAGATTAAGCCCAAATTTCTCTGACTTTCTGCAAGGGCTTCTTGGAAATGTGTCATCATCACTAAAACCTTACCATTAAGCTGCAGATTTTCTCAGAGACATTAAGTCCTATTTCTGTGGAATCACAGAACAGTAGGGTAGGAAAATTTTCCCTTGTAATGACCATGAGCCCCAACCAGGGAGAGAAAATGCCCAGGTTCATGTATCAACTTTGTCCCTTGCTAGCTATTTGACCTTGGGCACATTACTTACCCTCTTGGTGCCTTGGTGTCTTCATATGTAAAATGGAGAATGAAAGTACACACCTACCTCCTAGGGTTGTCATGAGGATTAAGTTTACAGAACGTGTGAGGCACTTACAATAATGCCTGGCACACAGTAAAGGCAAAATCGTAGGTTTCTCTATTATTGTGGCTACTACTGTTGCTGCTGCTGTTGACATTACCTGGTCCATCTGGCTCTGATGCCTATGTGCCCTCTTGAACATCCTCTTCTTCAAAACCTCAAAGTCGGATCACCCCAACCACATGCCTTCTCCATGCCTACGCCCTGGCTCTCAAGAGCTTTGGGGAAAATCAAATAAGTGTGTGAAATGCAAACTCATGGTCTCCCAGCTAAGCGCACTCCCCAGATACTCTGTTGTCTGTGCCTCTCTGCATCAGTCATGGTCCAGGGAGAAAGACAAGCAGCACAGTTAGTTCCGCAGAGGTAAAGCAGGGATTGGAGTTGAAATTGCTGAAATGAGTATTGGAGGAGTCCAAAGGTAGAGAGGGGGATGCCGAGATAACACAGAGATGGGAGCTATAGGAATCAGAGGCCACCCAGCCATGTGGAGGAATGGAAGGGAAAGAATGGGGTTATCAAAACCTAGAAGTCTGGAAGAGGGATCCCATGGAACTGTTATCCAGATCCCCAAAGAGGGGCATTACCCATCTCTGAAGGGACACAATAATGCTGATTATGAGAGTGTTGGGAAAACCACAAACTAGAGGATATGAACTGCAACTGCTGGGCTGATGGTCACAGCAATAGGAAATAGACACGAAATCCACAGGAAGCAAATGGGAAGGAGTAGCCACCTGTTCTGTCTCCCATTGCCAGACTGATCTAAAAATCAAGCATGGCTGGGTCACAAGCCTTCTTAAAGTCCTTCTGTGGCTCTCTCTGCATCTCCAGCGAGTCTGGAATGTAGTTTGGCATAGCAGGGGACTGGAGGTGGCCCTCACCTATGCCTAGTACTTTTCCACACCGGACACTCTCTCTCCTATGACACCAGCACCAGCCATATTCATCGCATTCTTCCAAACACTCCATGCCTTTGTTCCAGCCTGAACAGCTCTTCTCTCTGAAGTCTTTGTTGATCACCTAAGCTAAATGGCTCACCTAGTGTGTATCACGGTAAGCCCTTCATACTTCTTTTAGCTGATGCTGCTGGGGCCCTTCCCACACCTCTTTGGCCTTTGCTTCTACCGGAAGGCTGCTTACTATAAACACCAGTGGCTCCACTAAGGGCTGTGTATCTGCCCACCAAAGCGCATCTGGCCAGGTGGTCAGGAGTTAGGCTAGGGAGTTAATCTCCCTTGAGGCAGTCTTCAAATACAGACTGGCATAGCTGTGTAACCCCTTGGTGGGGAGAATAAGGCATGTTTTATGCTCCCAGAGCTCCCTGGGGAGGTTGAACCCCAGTTTACTATAGTAGTAACTACCTGGCTTTCTTCGGCTCTCTTCCTCAATTCCTTCATCTTTTCTACCAGTACTTCCTGGGATCGCTTTCCAGATAAACGGCTTACACTCAAATCCTTTGCCCATCGCCGGTTTTGGGAGAAAGCCAAATGAAGATACTTTTCTCATAGCCCATCACACAGTGTTGTACTTAATTGCTTAAAGGTCCCTATCACCCGAAGTGCTCTCAGTTCTCTGAGGGCCAGGACCTTATATCATTCTTTTTTCAGATCTTCAGATAATAACACAGTGCCAGGCAAATAATGGGCCCTCCATCCATGCTTACTGACTGAGGGGAGATATGTGAAAACCAGAACAGTGTCACTGTAGAATGTGATGTGTGATGAGCACCGATTACTGAAGGAAGCTGGCAAGGAGCTTTGAAATTAACAATTCACATTTTTGGAGGTAGAGCCACTCAGGGAGCCAAAACAAGGGAGCAGAATTGCTACTATTAATCTTTCCATTTCTTCAGAGGGGAATGAAAGAACAGTACCAGAACTATAGATACATACATGGATATACACACCCAATGAAATGTGAGTCACAGGAATTTTGCCCCCTTCCCCATATCCCATAGGTATGGTCCCAGAGCAGCTGTCACCTCTGATTCTTACAAGCATAGATCCCTTCACCCAGCTTGAAGAAATGTCATGCCAAAGTCCTATCAGTAAGCCAGTGCTTCTTCTCTGAGAAGCTCAGAGAACAGGCAGTCCTAATACCGTCTGACATGGCTGATGTCCAGATTAAAGGCCATCTGCTCCCTCCCTAATAAGGACCGACCATGTTGGGTACACTCCCTCCAGCTTAATCCTTCCTCTGAATGCCCAAGAGTGTCCCACTTCTCTTATGATGGCCAGCATTAGAAATAAAACCTCCACATAGGAGAGTCGTCTCAGTTTCTTGCCTGGGAAAACTTCTGCAAAGCCTAAGGGCTGGATTCTATGATGTAAGTCAGTCTGACCTCTTCTAGCCAAATTCTACACCAACAGTTTCCTACCATATGCCCTCCTGCCTGGACAGCTTGCAGGTCTCTAAATCAAGACATTTCATGACTTTTTCCAATACTGTAACTACTAGACAGGATTTTTAAATAACAGTTAATTTAGTATCTAGTTTTTTGAGCCCCTACAATACACGAGAACCAGTTACAAAGCACTGTGCAAAATGTTTTTCATAGAGAAGCCCATTCGAACCTCCGAACAGCTAGACAGGAAAGGCAAGTGGATTAGCTTCATATCACAGCAGGGGAAACAGTGGGTGTGCATAACTTGCTTCAACACAGGCTTTCCAACTCCCAAGGCTGGACACTCCACCACAGTATTATTCTGGCATTATTTCAAACTTCATACAATAGAGTTTTAGTTCTGGAAGGGACCACAGAGATTAACCAAACTCCAACCCCCTTCTGAGGTGCTCTTCTCTGGTAACTGAAGGCATGGTCTTGGCAGACAGACAGACTTCAGTATAGGACTTACAGGCCTGCCACTTAATAATCTGTGTGATCACAGACAGGCCTCAATCTCCCCATCTATAAAATGGGGGTAATAATAGGTACCTCTTGAGTATAGATTGCTATGAGGGAAAAATGAGATCCTGTATGAAAAGCACTTAGCCTGTTGCTTAGCAAGTGCTGATTAAATATTAGCTAACACATACATAGCACTAACTACATCCCCGGTACTCTTCTAAGTGCTTGTCACATATTTAATTAATCTTAATTCCCACAATATGATGTAGCTATCATAATCCCTACTTTACAGATGGATTAACTGAGGTACATGCTATCCACCAAACCACAGGTACAAGAAGCTCAGAGAACACCGAGCAGGATAAATGAAAAAAACAAAACAAAAGAAAACAAACCACTATACCTAAACATATCATATTCAAACTGCAGAAAATCAAAGACAAAAAAAAACAAAATCTCAAAAGAAGCCAAAGGAAAAACATATTAGCAATAGAGAAACAAGGATAAGAATTGTTGGACTTCTTAGAAACCATGCAATCAAGAAGAGAGTGAAATGAAATATATAAAGTATGAAGAGAAAAAAACGCACCAACCTAAAACTCTGTACCATATGAAATTGTCCTTCAAAAGTGGAGGAGAAACAAAGACTTTCTAAGACAAAAATGAAGAGAATTTGTTGCCAGTAGACCCACCTTGCAAGAAATGTTAAAAGAAGTGCTTCTAGTTATAGAATGAGTAAGTCATAGGAATAAAAGTCATAACATAAAGAATATAGTCAATGATACTGTAAAACTGATATATTGAGATAGATGGTACCTACACTTGTAGTGAACATAGCATAATATGTAAATTTGTTGAATCACTATGCTATACAATTGAAACTACTGTAATGTTATGTCAACTACATTTAAAAAAAAAGTTCCTCAAAGAAAAGGAAAATTGTATAGATCAGAAACTTGGACCTACATAAAGAAAGGAAGAACATCAAAGAGAAGATAAAAACTTACTTATTCTTAACTGCTCTAACAGATTATCTGTTCAAAAAATAATGGCAAGAATGTATGCAATTACATATGCTTACATGTATGTATGTATGCTTACTTATATGTAAGTAGAAGTGAAATGAATGACAGTAATGATTCAAGAGATGGGAGGGAGAAATTCAGATTCTTTTGTCATTACAAAGTACCTGCACTATCTCTGAAGTGGTATAGTGTTACTTTAAAGGGGACTTGGGGCCACTTGGATGGCTCAGTTGGTGGAAAATGTGACTCTTGATCTCAGGGTTGTGAGTTCAAACCCCATGTTGGGTGTAGAAATTAGTTAAAAATAAAATTAAAAAATAAAGTGGACATGGATTCACTGTACTTGTACACTGCAAACTCTAGAGCAGCCAGTATGAAAGTAAATTAAGTAGTAGATATACTAAAAAATGAGACAAAATGAAATCGTGTAAAATGCTCAGTCACACGTATTGCATGGACCACTGGGTGTGGTGCAAAAACAAGCCTTGCTCCAAAAAAATTGAAAAATCCAGAACACACCAGCTGTCTCTACACCTTAAAGAACTGGAGGATCAACAACAAATCAAACCAACTCCACACATAAGAAGGGAAATCATCAAGATTAGAGCTGAGATCAATGAGGGAGAAACCAGAGATACAGTAGAACGTATCAATGAAACTAGAAGCTGGTTTTTTGAAAGAATCAATAAGATCGATAAGCCACTGGCTACACTAATCCGAAAGAAAAGAGAGAAATCCCAAATTCATAAAATTATGAATGAAAAGGGAGAGATCACAACTAACGCCAAGGAAGTAGAAACAATCATCAGAAGTTATTACGAACAGTTATATGCCAATAAGCTTAGCAACCTAGATGAAATGGATGCATTCCTGGAAAAATATAAACTACCAAAATTGAACCAGGAAGAAATCGACAACCTGAATAGACCGATATCTAATAACGAGATTGAATCAGTGATCAAAAACCTCCCAAAAAACAAGAGCCCAGGACCTGACGGATTCCCTGGGGAATTCTACCAAACCTTCAAAGAAGATATAACACCTATTCTCCTGAAGCTGTTTCAAAAAATTGAAGCAAAAGGAAAACTTCCAGACTCTTTCTATGAAGCCAGCATTACCCTGATCCCCAAACCAGGCAAGGACCCTACCAAAAAGGAGAATTTCAGACCAATATCACTGATGAATATGGATGCTAAGATTCTCAACAAGATCCTAGCCAACAGGATCCAACAGCACATTAAAAAGATTATCCACCATGATCAGGTGGGATTCATCCCTGGGCTACAAGGATGGTTCAACATTCGCAAATCAATCAATGTGATACAACAAATTAATATGAGAAGAGAGAAGAACCACATGGTCCTCTCAATTGATGCAGAAAAAGCATTCGACAAAATCCAACATCCGTTCCTGATTAAAACGCTTCAAAGTATAGAGATAGAGGGAACATTCCTGAACCTCATCAAATCTATCTATGAAAGACCCACAGCAAATATCATCCTCAATGGGGAAAAGCTTGCAGCCTTCCCATTGAGATCAGGAACAAGACAAGGATGCCCACTTTCACCCCTCTTGTTCAACATAGTAGAACAAGTAGAACATAGGACTTCTAAGTCCTAGCAACAGCAATCAGACAACAGAGAGAAATAAAAGGTATCCAAATTGGTAATGAAGAAGTCAAACTCTCTCTCTTTGCAGATGACATGATTCTTTATATGGAAAACCCAAAAGACTCCACCCCCAAACTACTAGAACTCATACAGCAATTCAGCAACGTGGCAGGATACAAAGTCAATGTGCAGAAATCAGTGGCTTTCTTATACACTAACAATGAAAATACAGAAAGGGAAATTAGAGAATCGATTCCATTTACTATAGCACCAAGAACCATAAGATACCTTGGAATAAACCTAACTAAAGAGGTAAAGGATCTGTACTTGAGGAACTATAGAACACTCATGAAAGAAATTGAAGAAGACACAAAAAGATGGAAGACCATTCCATGCTCTTGGATCAGAAGAATAAACATTGTTAAAATGTCTATACTGCCTAGAGCAATCTATACTTTTAATGCCATTCCAATCAAAATTCCACCGGCATTCTTCAAAGAGCTGGAGCAAATAATCCTAAAATTTGTATGGAATCAGAAGAGACCCCGAATCGCTAAGGAAATGTTGAAAAACAAAAATAAAGCTGGCGGCATCACCTTACCTGATTTCAAGCTTTATTACAAAGCTGTGATCACCAAGACAGCATGGTACTGGCATAAAAACAGACACATAGACCAGTGGAACAGAGTAGAGAGCCCTGATATGGACCCTCAACTCTATGGTCAATTAATCTTTGACAAAACAGGAAAAAATATACAGTGGAAAAAAGACAGTCTCTTCAATAAATGGTGCTGGGAAAACTGGACAGCTATATGTAGAAGAATGAAACTCGACCATTCTCTTACACCGTACACAAAGATCAACTCAAAATGGATAAAAGACCTCAACGTGAGACAGGAATCCATCAGAATCTTAGAGGAGAACATAGGCAGTAATCTCTTTGATATCAGTCACAGCAACTTCTTTCAAGATACGTCTCCAAAGGCAAAGGAAACAAAAGCGAAAATAAACTTCTGGGACTTCATCAAAATCAAAAGCTTCTGCACAGCAAAGGAAACAGTCAAAAAAAACAAAGAGGCAACCCACGGAATGGGAGAAGATATTTGCAAATGACAGTACAGACAAAAGGTTGATATCCAGGATCTATAATGAACTCCTCAAACTCAACACACACGAAACAGACAAACACATCAAAAAATGGGCAGAAGATATGAACAGACACTTCTCCAATCAAGACATACAAATGGCTATCAGACACATGAAAAAATGCTCATCATCATTAGCCCTCAGGGAGATTCAAATTAAAACCACATTGAGATATCACCTTACACCAGTTAGAATGGCCAAAATTAACAAAACAGGAAACAACATGTGTTGGAGAGGATGTGGAGAAAGGGGAACCCTCTTACACTGTTGGTGGGAATGCAAGTTGGTGCAGCCTCTTTGGAGAACAGTGTGGAGATTCCTCAAGAAATTAAAAATAGAGCTTCCCTATGACCCTGCAATTGCACTCCTGGGTATTTACCCCAAAGATACAGATGTCATGAAAAGAAGGGCCATCTGTACCCCAATGTTTATAGCAGCAATGGCCACAGTCGCCAAACTATGGAAAGAACCAAGATGCCCTTCAACAGATGAATGGATAAGGAAGATGTGGTCCATATACACTATGGAGTATTATGCCTCCATCAGAAAGGATGAATACCCAACTTTTGTAGCAACATGGACGGGACTGGAAGAGATTATGCTGAGTGAAATAAGTCAAGCAGAGAGAGTCAATTATCATATGGTTTCACTTATTTGTGGAGCATAACAAATAGCATGGAGGACAAGGGGCGTTAGAGAGGAGTAGGGAATTTGGGTAAATTGGAAGGGGAGGTGAACCACGAGAGACTATGGACTCTGAAAAACAATCTGAGGGGTTTGAAGTGGCGGGGGGGTGGGAGGTTGGGGTACCAGGTGGTGGGTATTATAGAGGGCACGGCTTGCATGGAGCACTGGGTGTGGTGAAAAAATAATGAATACTGTTTTTCTGAAAATAAAAGAATCCTTGTTACCTAATTTAAAAAAAAAACAATGAATAGTGTTATGCTGAAAAGAAATTTTAATAAATAAATAAATGAGATTGATGGAAACACACACACACAAAAAGAATAAAATTATTTCCTTTTTGAAAAAAACACAAAAGGCAGAAAATATATGAAAGACAAAAATAGGAACAAAAAATAAGGGCAACAGAGTAACAAATACTGTAGATAGCAATCCAATTGTATCAATAATCACTTTATGCATCAATGGTCTAAATACACCAATTAAAAGGCAATGGTTGTCAGAGTAGATTAAAAAAAAAACAAGATTCAACTATATGTCATCTACAAGAAACTCATTTTAAATATAATAACACAGGAGCACCAGGGTGGCTCAGTCAGTTAAGCATCTGACTCTTGATCTTGGCTCAGGTCATGATCTCAGGATGGGATTGTGCCCCACATCCACACTGTGCATGAAGCCTGCTTAAGAGTCTCTCTCCCTTGCCCTCTACCCCTGCTCTCAACACCCACATGCATGCCCAGGCTCGCTCGCTCACTCCCTCTCTCTCTCTCAAAAGTCAAGATAAAAATCAAGATAAAAAGCTTCTGCACAGCAAAGGAAACAGTCAACAAAACAAAGAGACAACCCATGGCATGGGAGAAGGTATCTGCAAATGACACTACAGATAAAGGGCTGATGTCCAAGATCTATAAAGAACTTCTCAAACTCAACATCCAAAAAACAAATAAGTCAAAAAATGGGCAGAAGACATGAACCAACACTTCTCCAAAGAAGACATACAAATGGCTAACAGACACATGAAAAAATGTTCAGCATCATTAGCCATCAGAGAAATTCAAGTCAAAAGCACATTGAGATACCATCTTACACCAATTAGAATGGCAAAAATTGACAAGACAAGAAACAACAAATGTTGGAGAGGATGTGGAGGAAGGGGAACCCTCTTACACTGTTGGCCGGAATGCAAGTTGGTACAGCCACTTTGGGAAACAGTGTAGAGGTTCCTCAAAAAGTTAAAAATAGAGCTGCCTTATGATCCAGCAATTGCACTACTGGGTTATTTACTCCAAAGACACAGATGTAGTGACAAGAAGGGCCACATGCACCCCAATGTTCAGAGCAGCAATGGCCACAATTACCAAACTGTGGAAAGAGCCAAGATGCCCTTCAACAAACAAATGGATAAAGACGATGTGGTCCATATAAAAAATGGAGTATTACTCAGCCATCAGAAAGGATGAATACTCAACTTTTTCATCAACATGGATGGGACTGGAGGAGATTATAATAAGTGAAATAAGTCAAGCAGAGTAAGTTTCACTTACTTGTGGAACATAAGGAATAGCAGAGAGGACATTAGGAGAAGGAAAGGAAAAATGAAGTAGGGGAACAGAGCAGGAGACGAACCATGAGAGACTATGGACTCCAAGAAACAAACTGAGGGTTTTAGAGGGGAGGGAGTTGGGGGAATGGGTTAACACAGTGACGGGTATTAAGGAGGGCACAGATTGTATGGAGCACTGGGTGTTATATGCAAACAACGAATCATGGAACACTACATCAAAAACTAATGATGTACTATATGGTGACTAACATAATAAAATTTTTAAAAAAAGAAAAATCATAAATAAATATCAAATAAATATTATTTCTTTAATATAATTTAATGTATTTATTTACTATAATTAAAATTATTAAATAACATATAGATGAACTATAAAGGAATGGAGTAAGATGCCAGGCTAACACTACTTGAAAGAAAGCAGGAGTAGCTATATTAATTTCAGACAAAGCAGACTTCAGAGCAAGGAAAGTTATCAAGGATAAGCAGGGGTATTTCATAATTATTAAAAGGTCAGTACTCTAAGAAGACTATGTGTATGCACCTAACAACAGAGCATCAAAACACGTGAGGCAAAACAGATAAAACTGCAAGGAGAAATAGATAAATCCACTATTGTAGGTGGAGACTTGAACATCCCTCTATGAGAAACAGACAGAGCAGGCAGAAAAGCAGTAAAGCCAGTTGAACTCAACAGCACCATCAGTCAACTGGATTTCACTGACATCTATAGCTGACTCCATTCAACAATAGCAGAGTACAAATTCTTCTCTAGCTCACATGGAACATTCACCAAGATAGACCACATTCTGGGCCATAAAATGCATGTTAATAAATTTAAAATGTATTTTAATACATTTTAAATATATGTTAATAAGTTTAAAAGGATGGAAATCCTATAAATGTGTGCCCTCAGACCACAATGGAACTAAAGTAGAAATCAATAACAGAAAGGTAGCTGGAAAATACCAAAATACTTGGACAGTAAGAATACATTTCTAATTAAACATGATTCAAAGAAGAAATCAAGAGAAATTTTAAAATATTTTGAATTAAATAAAAGTGAAAATATAATTTATCAAAGTTTGTGGGACACAGTGAAAACAGTGCTTTAAAGGTTATTTATAGCATCTAATACATATATTGCAAAAGCGTGACTATCTAAAATCAGTAATCTAAACTTCCACTTAGAATACTAGTAAAAGAGCAAATTAAATCCAAAGTAAGAAGAAATAACAAAAATCCAAGCAGAAATCAATGAAACTGAAATCAATAAAGAAAATCAATAAAACCAAAAGCCATTTCTTTGAAAAGATCAATAAAATCAATGAGTCTCAAGCTAGGTTAACTAAGAAAAAAAGAGAGTAGACACAAATTACTAGTATCAGAAATGAAAGAGGACACAGCACTCAAAGATAGACATTTAAAGATCTCACAGACATTAAAAAGAAGATAAGGGAGTATTATGGACAACTCTATGCCAGAACCTGATAACCTAGATGACACAAACCAATCCCTTAAAACACAGAATCTGCTAAAACTCACATTTGATAAACTTGATTAAAAAATAGCTAAAAATACTCTTAACATATGCTTGGTCCTCGGTATTTATCCAGATGAATTTGAAACTTATATCCACACAAAAACCTGCACATGGATGTTTGTGCCAGGTTTTTATTTTTAATAAATTGCCAAATTATTAATAACTGCAAAATGTGGAAGCAATCAAAATGTCCTTCAAAAGGTAAATGGATAAACTGTAGTATGTCCAGACAATAGAAGAGTATTCAGTGCAAAAGAAAAAATGAGCTATCAAGCCATATAAAGACACGGAGGAAACTTAACACATACTACTAATCGAAAGAAGCTAATCTGAAAAGACTACATACTGTATGATTCCAAATATATGGAATTCTGGAAAGGCAAAACTATGGAGAGGGTGAAAAATCAGAGGTTGGCAGTGCGTAGCAGAGAGATAGGGATAAATACAGCACAGTGGACTTTAAAGGCAGTGAAACTCTCCTGTTACGGCACTATAATGGTGGGTACATGTCATTATACATTTGTCCAAACCTCAGACTATACAATATCAAAATTGAACCCCTAAGGTAAACTGTGGTCTTTGGGTGATTGATATGTCAATATGGGTTCACTGATGGTAACAAATATCCCAGTCTGGTGGGCAATGTTGTTAGTGGGCGAGGCTGAGCATGTGCATGTATGCGACCAGGGGGTAAAAGGCAACTCTGTACTTTCTCTCAATTTTGCTGTGAACCTAAGACTTCTCTAAAAAATCAAGTTTATTAATTTTTTAATAAGTTAAATGGTATATTCTGCAACCAGCAAAAGAGTTCAAGCTTCAGCTAAATGTAAAATAAAGAAGGAAAAAAAAGTAAGAAGCTGAGGTACAGACTGTTTTAGGTAATAAGAGCAGAGCCAAACTCGAACCATGGCAACCTTTTTCTGGAATGTGTTCACTTGCCCTCTACCACCTTGCCTCTCAACTCTTTGTTGCTATTATTACTATTATTTTGCAAATGGGAAAAGTGAGACTCAGAGCGATCTGCCACTTGCCAGAGTCCTAGATTCGGTGAGAAACAGTCTAAGATTCTGGGTTTCCTGAACCCCTAAATCTTAGTTCCTCCTCCACTCTCTCACATTACCTCTACATTTCCCCATGTCCCCTCCACCCAAATATCTGGACAGATCCATGTGTATTGTCCTGGAAAAGGGGAAACTTTTGTTCCAAGCGCATTTCAATACTCGGATTCTTTTGGAAGCAAAATGAACTCCTCATTTTCAACCTGGCTCTACCATCAAACTGAGAAGAGGATATGGGCTAATGCTAGCTATCAATGTGTAAATGGTAGGGTGGCCAATCTGCTTCAGGACTCCAGCACTTTGATCATGCCTGGTTTAGGCACCAATTTGCATGGATGCATGAAACCCATAGCATGAGTAGAACAAAGACCAGAATGAAATTCAAGTAGGTATATAGCTAGGAAACGACTGGTAGATGCAGATTAAAAAAAGAAAAAAAAACACCCACTGAGAAGCACTAGAAAAGAGCTAGAGACCTTTTTTTTTTTTCTTTTAAAGCTTGTCCAGCTGAAAGAGATCTGCTTTGGTATAATTCCCTGACCCACTTTTTTTCCTGATAAGAGATAGATAGCCAAGATACCCAGATGTGAGGGATAGTCTATTTGTAGAAGGCACTTATTTGATTAGACACTGCTTTCATTTTATGGCAATTCATATTTCCAAGGGCATCTCTTTGTTTCATTTTACATCCCAATTTCTATTTCCTTCCACAAAACCCAAAGCTCTGTATTTTTCAAGTTAATACCACAGTGCGCCAGAATGCATGATTATGTGCAGTCTAATTTCCTTTAGGTCACGCGCTCACATTCAGTTATTTTATACATATTGAGAATAGAGCTATCTTTGCTTTGAATTTTTAAGCTGTGAGTTCTGTCTGCTCTAAGATAAATTAGACATAATTCCTAAGGCTTAGTGTGCTCTGGTGAACTACCCTAAGGCCCCAGAATTTCAAACAAATGCCTTTCTTTTTCTCCTTTCAGAAAACTAAGCTGGGTCTCAAAGTATGTCCCTTGCTATTGTGATTTCTTATTATTTTCTTTCATCCTTAGAAGAAATCTTGCAGTTCAGTATGATCCAATGTCTCAGTCACAATTGGCTGAGTGATGTTTGTTTAAATAATAACCTTCCCAGATGGCTGATGTTAGCTTTGGGTCAAAACATCATGAAATTAAAGAGTGATCAACATTCAGAAATCACCAACATGTCGCTGGGTATGTAGGCATAATGCAATTCTACCAGATTCTCTGATTCATAACAAACCTGAGAATAAGAAGTTGGAGGAGGCAATTTGGGGGGGGGTTGCTTAGTTGGGAGGATAGTGGTAAAAGGAGTTTCCGACCGCTGAGGATGAAGAGCTTCAGAAAAATGACAAAGGCCAGGCATCTGGGTGGCTCAGTAGATTAAGCGTCTGCCTTCAGCTCAGGTTATGTTCCCAGGGTCCTGGGATGGAGCCCCATGTCAGGCTCATGCTCTCGCTCTCTCTCGTTCTGTCTGTCTTTGTCTTCTCTATCAAATAAATAAATAAAATCTTTATTATATGACAAAGGAGCTATGTATGTGTATGTCCATAATGAGATGTCATGCACAACAATCCTAATAGATATCCCATCTATAATACCCAGTCCTGGGAAGATTTTCAAAGAGAAAGAATATACCACCTATTATCAAACCTATGGTAGGTTTTATTGTTTGGAAGGTTAGAAGTGTCTTCAGGAGCCTGGCAAAAAATTGGGCTGAACACGAAATGGTACTTTCCCTTAACTCCATCCTAGTATAATTCCACCAAGGAATTCAAATTATGAAATGTCAAAGGTTCATTTATAATCTCTACTTTCACCCCATATGAGAAAATATATTATCCCATTAAATATACTTATATTTGATATATACTGTGACCAACTAAGTAGTACCACCAAAAAGAATACCTTTTTTCCACTTTTTTTTCCACTCCTAAAATTAACACTCAAAGGTAGGTAAGCCAAGGATTAAGGATTCCCTTCCTGTATATTCTGTATACATTGATTTACACTTTTCAAGACATTTTCACACATTTTGTTTGACCTTTACAACAACTCTAGGAGAAGGAAGAATAGATATTGTTTGAATCATTTTACCATTGAGGAAACCAAAATCTAGAGTAAGGCCAATTATTTGGACCAAACTATGCCCCTTTTCCTTTTTGGCATACATCAAGACTACAATTTCAATCCTTTGCAGTTAGGTGTGAACGTGTGATGGGCCCTGTCCAAGAGAAGGTAGGTAGAAATGATTTGTACCACTTCAAGGCCTGACCCATAAAATCCTCAAAAATATAAGCTCCCCATTCTTTTTTTTTTAACACCAGCAGTTTAGCAAATATTTATTGGGTGTTAACAAGACCAGGTGTCAGAAGCTAGAGTACAGATGTCAGGGAATAAGCAGAGAGAGAACAGCATTCCAAGGTGACGGTAGAACAACTCCTATGAAGAGCTGGGAGAAAACTGGGTGCAAGAGAACAGACTGCCCAAAGCAGGCCCCAGCAGGAGCCCACTGAAGAAGAACCAAAGGGTTAGAACACTGGTCTTGACTGTCCCCTACTGAATTGTGCAGTGGTCCCAGTAAGAATGATGGGTCAGCACAGTCAGAGAGAGCACAAACCCCCATTTTTTCCCTCATTGACTAGCTGAATGAAGACTACTCAAAAAATTTAGAGAATAGCAAGGCAATAATCTGGAAGAAGTTTGAGCCACCACTTGGAGGAAAGTTGTCCAGGAAAACCAGTCAACTAGGAATATGTACTGATATTGTATGAGTGAGAAAGAAGCTTATGTTGTTTTAAGTGATCACAATTTGGGGGTTGTTTGTTGCAGCAGTTACCTTACATTAATACAGAGAAGTTAAATGATTTGCCCAGTGTTATACAATTAGTTTAAAAAAAAAATAAAGTCACCGAACACCTGGGCAGCTCAGCTGGTTAAGCATCTGCCTTTGGCTCAGGGTCCAAGAGTCCTGGGATGGAGCCCCACATTGGGCTCCCTGCTAAGCTGGGAGTCTGCTTCTCCCTCTGCATCTGCCTCCACCTGCTGCTCCCCTTGCTAGTGCTTTCTCTCTTTTTCTCTCACTCTCTGCCAAATAAATAAATAAAATCTTTAAAAAAATAAAGTCAGGACTCGAACTTTGTTCTTCTAGTGCATAGCTTAATATTCATTTGTTTACCAGCACCAAACTTAACAGGCACCCTGCTGTAGCCTGTTACTATCTAAGTAACTGAAAGACTGAAAATTACGACAAATGAGCCACATGTAGTCAACTCTCTGAAGGTGACTTCTTTCTGGTTCTTCCATGTGTTCTTCTAGTATTTATCTGAAAATTATCTCTCTTGAGTTCCTTTCCTTCCTGGTAGTACAACCAAAAGCTAATAAAACATATATTGTCTCCTACTGAGATAAACTCAAACAGACTTCCTTTAAAAGGACACTGATGAATGAAGCTACCAGTACATGCAGATAAAAAACAGTGGCTAAAGTCCCACTAGGCATGGGTCACAGATAGATTGTGTCAAGGAGTTGGAGTCCAGAGGACAAGTGTCAAGGCAAGAAGAGGTAGTGAATCCCTTAAGGGGAGAGACATTAGTGAGATGAAGATTCCATCAGGTTGGAGAGAGGTGCGGGCAGTGGTTCAGCACCTTGGAGAGCTCCTATGACTCTACCCCTCTCACATTGTTTATGCTGAAACCCAAGCACATAGTTTGCCTGTTCTGAACTCTCTGATAACAGGGCTCATGTCCTTTCTGTGAAAAGCTTCATCTGTATAGAATAAGAGATTCATTCTCATTCCTTCTGAGTTCAAGGCCTGTGTCCAGTAGGTAAGTTGGAGCTGCCTCATCTAACCTTACTGAAAACCACATGAGATGTTCACACCGTGGAAAATCTAGAAAAGTACATTCTCAAGGGACTTTACCCTCTTTATGTTTTAGAAACTCTCTTCTGGGTTAGAGGCTGGTTCTTAGGTGGGCCTGGGCTCCAAACATTTCACCAAAGCAAAACCATATTACTACATGAACTACATCATAGCCTTATAATCTTAACAGGATGCTCATTAAAATTATGGGTCCCTTTCTTTCTGAAGGTGTGTTCTCAAGCTTCTTAATAGTCTATGAAAAAGAATTCTATAGAAAAATTAATTTTAAGAAAACTTGGATTAAAATACTTAATACTTAAGATGCTGTCATATATGTTTTCTCTCTACAAAATACAATGTGATGGAGCGCCTGGGTGGCTCAGTGGGTTAAGCCGCTGCCTTCGGCTCAGGTCATGAACTCGGAGTCCTGGGATCGAGCCCCGCATCGGGCTCTCTGCTCAGCAGGGAGCCTGCTTCCTCCTCTCTCTCTGCCTGCTTGTGATCTCTCTCAATAAATCTCTCTCAAATAAATAAATTAAATCTTTAAAAAAAATACAATGTGATGAGCATCTTCAGGCATATAATTTTTTTTCCTCTCTTGGGATTATTTTTCCCTTTAAAGATATGTTCCCCAAAGTGGAATTCCTAAGTTAAAGGATTTGAACAATGCTCTCAATTGACAGGTATGGCCAAATCCAAATGGGATTGTGTAATTTTACTTTCATTGGAAGTATATAAAAGTATCAGTTTGGGGATGACTGGGTAGCACAACCGGTCAAACATTCAACTCTTGGTTTTGGCTTAGGTTATTATATCAGGATGGTGAGATCAAGCCCTGTGTCAAGCTTCACACTTCGCCCAGAGCTTGCCTGAGATTATCTCCCCCTCTCTCTACCCCTCCTGCTCATGTTCATTCTCTCTCTCTCTCTCTCTCATGATTTCTCTAAAATAAATAAATCTAGGGGCGTCTGGGTGGCTCAGTGGGTTAAAGCCTCTGTCTTCAGCTCAGGTCATGATCCCAGGGTCCTGCCAAAGGACCGCATCAGGCTCTCTGCTCAGCAGGGAGCCTACTTTCTCCTCTCTCTCTGCCTGCCTCTCTGCCTACTTGTGATTTCTGTCTGTCAAATAAATAAATAAAATCTTTTAAAAAGAATAAATAAATAAATAAATAAATCATATATATATATATATATATATATACACACACACACACACACACACACATCACTTTCACTAGTATCTGATTAGTAATTTGATTTGTATTCTTTGGTGTCTATACCTAGAACTCCTTTGATAAAGTGCCTAGAACTGTGCCTGGCCCATTGTAGATGCTCAGTAAGTATTTAAGATTGAAGTGAAAGGCTTAACACTTTCCCATTTATATCTGTTTACTGAGTATAGTTCCTCATTTGGAATTGTCTTGTCCTTTTTTTCTTTATATTGTGATATTAATATTTTCCTTTTAATTTGTCTAAGATATTAAGCCTGTTTTCCATTTGTTAAAAAATATTTCCTCTATGCTTTTAAAATTTCTTATATATAAAGTCTTAAGTTTTTTATGTAGTCATATTTTTCAGTCATAATTGTAAGGTCTATCACTTTAAAGCTTATAAACTTTAGAGAGAACTCCAGAGACCTCATAAAATTCAATGTTTTTCTTTATGAATTAAGTTTCTATATATATTTTATTCATCTGGCATTATGGGGTGAGGTGTGGGTCTAAATTGATTTTTCTCTAAATTAGTAACAGATACACCAATACAGTTTATAGGTGGAGCTTCTTTTTCCACAGTGTCTTTTGACTTTTACCAGTGGCTCTCAGTAGGACATCTGGGTTGGGGAAAAAATGCAAGGGGATGAGTTTCAAATACCATGAGAAAATATAATATGAGGTAAAAGAGAATTATCTAACACTTTGCTGTGTGGGTTACATGACCCCACTCTCAAAGGGTTTACAATCTTGTTTGTCAAAGGTCAGATTTTTGTTTACTTCATTTACGCATTTGAATGTAACAATCTAGCTGCCTTCAAGTGTTCCAAAGTAGGCATTGAAATTTCACTTTTACTACAACCTAGATGCGCGGTATAAATATAGTTTCTCTATTGCCTAAAAACCTGATATATTATTCTTCGCAAATCCCTATGGCACTAAATTCTGATCCCTGGGGGCTTCTCAATGGAGCCTGGTCAATGGAAATGGAACTGGTATTGGAGAAAAGGTGTCCTGTGTCCCCTGCTAGCCTTGAGGTCAGAGTCCACAGCTGATGACCTTGTTGTCTATTTCTGTTTTTGTTTTGGGCTCAGTCACTATTCTAGGAACATATTGGCCCTCTCCCTCTAGCTGCTTTAATCTCATCTCTAGAAATCCTTCTCACTCCCCATCACAACTTCCTTCTCACCCTGGGAAACAGGATTCACTCTTTATTCTCTGTGGTGGCCAGCCTCTTGCAGGCTTCCAACACAGGGTCCATACCACATGGAAACTAAGGTTGACTCAGGTTAACCTAAGTAAGGTTGACTAAGGTTAACCAAGTCCTCACTGCAGAGAACACTATTGGTGCTCCACAGTGATCCCCTTTGCCAAACAATTCAACAATCCTTCCAGAGGCTGTGTGTTGGTTGCTAACTGCTTGCAAATGTCCCTTTCTTTAAAGAATGTCACCCAACTGTGTGGGGGCCGTTTTACCCAGGAAAATAGGCTTACCCCCTCCTTTGGGATACAGCTCACAGGCAAGGACTAAATGCTACAGGGGTGGTATGGAATTCTGTCCCCCTTGACTCAAGGGGAAACAACTCTATGGTACAATTCATACTACAGAACTCCCTATGAGATCAGGCTAGAGCTAAGAACACATCCTTGCTTAGTACCTTCCCCTGCCCTGTCCCACTTCCCACTTCCCTCACTCCCTCTCTCCTGAGAGCACTCCTCCAATAAACAGCATGCACCAGAATCTTTGTCTCAAGCTCTGCTTTTATTGAACATGACCTAAGACACTCACATTGTCTAATAATTCCTCTCTTTACTAGGCTGAGTCATCCCATGTTGGCACACTGGTCTCTGTCCAGAGGACTCTTCTGAGACTTTCAAACCATGAATGAGACAAAAGTTCCCTGGCCTCAGTTTTCCCCAAATTTGTCTCTCAACACAACCCCAGCCTTTTCCTCAGGCCATGCCTATATGACAGTCCTTATACATCAAAATACTAGTTTTCTCAGTTTTGTGAATTGAAAATACCTTACCTCACTCTGTGGTTTATCTTTTCACTCTTTGTATTTTTTTTATGAACAGAAGTCCCTTTTCCTTATAGTTAGGATATCTTTTGTACCTTGTTTATAAAATTCTTCCCTATCCACAAGCTCATGAAGATACTTCCCTATATTACCTTCTACAAGCTTTTTATTTCTCATGTTCAGGTTTTTAATACATGAATATATAGGAATATATTAGGGAGTATAGTGTGAGATGGGGTTTAATTTAACTTAATTATCACTCATCTCAGTACTATTTATTCTAAGGACTGACATTTCTCCTCTGTTCTACAGTACAACATATGTCAAATACTGACCTTCTGCATGAATGTATTTCTGGGTTCTTCATTCTATTCCATTGGTCTATTTTTTTAAAGATTTTATTTATTTGACAGAGAGAGAGATCACAAGTAGGCAGAGAGGCAGGCAGAGAGAGAGAGGGGAGGAAGCAGGCTCCCCGCAGAGCAAAGAGCCCAACGCGGGGCTCGATCCCAGGACCCTGGGATCATGACCTGAGCCAAAGGCAGAGGCTTTAACTCACTGAGCCACCCAGGCGCCCCCTATTTTTTTTCTATCCCTAAAGAAAATATATACTGTCTTGATTACTAAGGCTTTGTAATACTCTTGTTATCTAGTGGATAAAGTCTTCCTCTTTATTCTTCTATTTCAAAAGGGTAATGGCTATCCTTAGCTTCTTGTATTTGCATATGAATTTTAAAATCAGTTTGTTAAGTTCCACCAGAACACATGGGGCATCCTTGTCTTGTTCCTGATCTCCAAGAAAAAGTTTTCAACATTTTACCATTTAGTATGTTTGCAGTAGGTTTTTTAGAGATTAAGAATATTCTCTTCTGAGCACCTGGGTGGCTCAATGGGTTAAGCCTCTGCCTTTGGCTCAGGTCATGATCCCAGAGTCCTGGGATCAAGGCCCACATCAGGCTCTCTGCTCAGCAGGAGCCTCCTTCCCCCTCTCTCTCTGCCTGCTTCTCTGCCTACTTGTGATACACCTAGATAACACCCACATCAGCCTAAATAACCCAGAAAACAACCCGAAGACTGGCAGAACAGACTCTCCACGGCTAAACATAGAGTAGAGGCCATATTAAAAGGGTAGGAAGGGCAAAGACATGGTCAGGAACCAAGCTGACCTGTAGGACTGTCCACAGGAGGGAGGGGTGTTGTGGGCACAGAGGAAAGAAGAGCAGACCCCATCCCAGGCACCCCAGGAATGGGGAACAAGCACCGGGAAGACAAATCCCCATAACATTTGGCTTTGAAAACTAGAGAGGCTTACCTTGATGAGTTCTTACAATCAGTGGGACTTAACAAGTAGAACTTTAAAAATCAGTGGGCTTGGATGCCTGGGTGGCTCAGTGGGTTAAGCCGCTGCCTTCGGCTCAGGTCATGATCTCAGGGTCCTGGGATCGAGTCCTGCATCGGGCTCTCTGCTCAGCAGGGAGCCTGCTTCCTCCTCTCTCTCTCTCTGCCTGCCTCTTTGCCTACTTGTGCTTTCTCTCTGTCAAATAAATAAATAAAATCTTTAAAAAATAAATAAATAAATAAATAAATAAAAATAAAAATCAGTGGGCTTGACTCTGGAAGCGCCAAAGGGTGACAGGAAACAGTCCCCACCCTTAAAGAGACAACACAACAAACAGTCCCAGAGAGATACAGCATAGAAGCAGCAGTTTGAAAAATGCCTGAGGTATACAGGATGGAGATTTGTTTACTAATCTCAGGATGTGGTGGAGGGGCAGGAAAACTTCTTTAGGAAACTGCTCCAGGAACAAAAGAGCTTGTAGGCACCATTTCACTCCCCATCCCCTAGCCTAGATACACAGACATCTGTGGGAACCAGCAGAGTGTGAACACTCTCCCTCTAGCTTGCTAAAAGTGCACCCACCCCTGCACTCTTCTGCAGACTCACCCCCTCCAACCAGCCATGGCAGGAGTTTTCCAAAGCAGCAATGAGTCCCCTCCCACAGCAAACCAGCCCAGACCTTGCTAATATCACACACCCTACGTCTGTGTACTTCTGCATACTTCTGCAGACCCTCCCACTCCACCACCACCTCCACAGGAGTCCATCCAAAGTGGTGCCACAAGCAGCGGTGTGAAAGCAGCCCTAACAGTGATTAGCACCACCCCAAAGGGACTCCTGCCCTGAACAGAGAGGAAAAGAAAGACACACACACACACACACACACACACACACCAGTCTAACTGAGGCCCCAGCAGTCAGCTGGGGGCAGACATCTTGTCTGCCTGCAGACCCCACCTACCAATGAAAGCTTTTCAGGGGGTAACACAGGGAGAGTGCCCTGCAGTTCACTGCTACTGCAGCTCGGGCAAACACCTGGTCTGACCGAACTCGAGCCCAAGGTAGCCCCAATCTGGCCCACTAACACCACCATGACCAAACCCTGCCCATAACAGGCAAAGAAAGCCATTGCAGACTGAACTGCAGGCAAATGCAGCTCAGCCACAACAGTAGGGTACATGCAACAAACATAGAAGACACCCCTGAAGCACGAGGTTCTGGCACATTGCACTGCAGGGAGCTCAGGACCTCTTCTTCATAGGCAGGAGAAGAAGCTGACTTTCTTAATACAGAGAAACAGACACAGAGAATTAGACAAAATGAGGAAACAGAGGAATGTGTCCCAAATGAGAGAATAGGACAAAATCACAGTGAGAGAGCTAAACAAAACAGAGATAAGTAAGCCTGACAGAAAATTTAAAGTAATTCTCATAATTGTCACCGGACTTGAGGAAAGAATGGAGGATCTCAGTGAGACCCTCAACAAAGACATATAAAACATAAAAAAGAACCAATCAGAGATGAAGAACTCAACAGCTGAAATTAAAAACACACTAAAGGGAATAAATAATAGAATGAAAGAGCACGAGAATGGATTGGTGACCTGAAGGACAGAGTATTAGAAAGCAGCTAGGCTGAACAGGAGAGAGAAAAAATAATAAAAAATGAAAATGGACTACAGAAACTCAGTGATAACATCAAGGTCATTATATTATAAGGATCCCAGAAGGAGAGAGAAGGGTGGGGCAGAAAATGTATTGAGGAAAAAAATTGCTGAAAATTTCTCAAATGTGGAGAAGGAAATAGAAATCCAGATCCAAGAGATCCCAACAAAATCAACCAAAGGTGGTCCACACCAACACACACAGTAATTAAAATGGCAAAAAGTAGAGACAGAGAATTTAAAGTCACCAAAAAGAGACAAAGAAGGATACCATATGATCATAAAGTGCACAGTTCGACAAGAAGATACAACAATTGTAAACATTTAGGCACCAACATGGGAGCATCCAAATACATAATACAACTAAAAACAAACATAAAAGGAGTAATCAATAGTGATACAAAAAATGGTTTGAGACACCTCACTTACATCAATGGATAGATAATCCAAACAGAAAATGAAGAAAAAGTCTTTGAATGATACATTGAACTAGATGGCTCTAACAGATATATTCAGAAAATTCCACCCAAAAACAGCAGAATACACACTCATTTCAAGTACATATAGAATATTCCCCGGAACTGATCACGTATTAGGCCACAAAACAAGTCTTAGCAAATTCAAAAAGACTGAAGTCATATCATGCATCTTTTCCAACCACAATGCTATGAAACTAGAAATTACAAGAAAAAAAATCTTGAAAGAACACAGATATATGGAGGTTAAATAACATGCTATTAAACAGTGATTGGGTCAACCAAGAAGTCAAAGAGGAAGTCAAAAAATACACAGAGAGAAATGAAAATGAAAAACAACAGTCCAAAATCTTTGGGATGCAGAAAAGGCTGTTCTAAGAGGCAAGTTCACAGCAATACAAGCCTACCTCACAAAGCAAGAAAATTTTCAAATAAAGAACTCAACTTTATACCTATAGGAGCTAGAAAAATAACAACAAACAAAACCCAAAACCAGTAGAAAGAAAGAAATAATAAAGATTAGAGGAGAAATAAATGTATTAGAAACTAAAAAACAATAGAACAATGAAACTAGGAGCTGTTTCCTTGAAAAGATAAACAAAAGTCATAAACTTCTAGCCAGAATCATCAAGGGAGAGAGAAAGAGAGAAGACTCAAATAAGCAAATTCAGAAATGAAAGAGAAGTAACAACTGACATCACAGAAATACAAACAATTATAGAAGATTATGAAAAATTATATACCTACAAATTGGACAACCTAGAAGAAACATATAAATGCTTAGAAACCCATAACCTACTAAAACTGAATCATGAAGAAATAGAAAATTGAACAGACTGATTACCAGCAATGAATTGAATCAGTATTCAAAAAACTCCCAACAGACAAAAGTCTAGGACCAGATGGCTTCAAAGATGAATTCCACCAAACATTTAAAGAAGAGTTAATATGTATTCTTCTCACACTATTCCAAAAAATAGAAGAAGAAAGAAAATCCAAATTCATTCTATGAGGCTAGCATTACCCTGATACCAAAACCAGATAGAAAACACTACAAAAAGTCGGGGGAGAACTATGGGCCAATATCTCTGATGGACATAAATGCCAAAATTCTGAACAAAACATTAGCAGACCAAATCCAACAATACACTAAAAGAATCATACACCACGATCAAGTGAGATTTATTCCTGGGATGCAAGGGTTGCAAATCAATCAACATGATACATCACATCTATAAGAGAAAGGATAAGAAACATATGATCATTTCAATAGATGCAGAAAAAGCATTTGATAAAATACAACATCCATTCATGATAAAAACTCTCAACAAAGTAGACTTATATGGAACATATCTTAACACAATATAGGCCACATATAAAGAATCCACAGTTAACATCATCCTCAAAGGTGAAAAACTGAGAACTTTCCCCCTAAGGCCAGGAACAAGACAAGGATGTCCATTCTCACCACCTTTACCCAACAAAATCCTGGAAGTCCTAGCTATAGCAATCAGACAACAAAAAGTAATAAAAGGCATCCAGATTGGTAGGAAAGAAGTAAAACCTTCACTATTTGCAGAGGACCTGATACCATATACAGAAAATCTGGGGTGCCTGGGTGGCTCAGTCAGTTAAGCATCTGACTCTTGATTTCACCTCAGGTCATGATCTCGGGATTGTGAGAGCAGGCCCCACATCAGACCCCACACTGGGCATGGAGACTGCTTGAAATTCTTTCTCTTCCCCTCCCGTGGCCCCTCCCCCTCTATAAAAAAACAAAACCAAACCTGTAAGACTTCGCCAAAAAATTCATAGAACTGGTAAGTGAATTCAATAATCAACATACAGAAATTCATTGCATTTGTATACACTGATAATAAAGTAGCAGAAAGAGAAATTAAGAAAACAATCCATTTACAATTGCACCAAAAATAATAAAATACTTGGGAATAAACCGAACCAAGAAAGTGAAAGACCTATACTCCGAAAAGTATAAAATACGGATGAAAGAAATTGAAGACCAAAGAAATTGGAAAACATTCCATGCTTATGGAACAGAAGAAAAAATACTGTTCAAATGTCTATATTACCCAAAGCAATCTACACACTTGTGCAATCCCTATCAAAATATCAACAGCATTTCTTACAGTGCTAGAACAAAGAATACTAAAATTAGTATGGAACCAACCACAAAAGACTCCAAATAGCCAAAGCAACCTTGAAAAGGAAAAACAAAACTAGCATCACAATTCTGTACTTCGAGTTATATTATAAAACTCTAGTGATCAAAACATTATGGTACAGCATAAAAATAGACACATAGCTTGATAGAACAGAATAGAAAACCCAGAAATAAGCCCATAATTATATGGTCAAATAATCTTCGGCAAAGGAGGAAAGAACATACAATGGGGAAAAAGTCTCTTCAACAAACGGTGCTGGGAAAACTGGACAAGCTACATGCAAAAGAATGAAACTGGGCCACTTTCTTACAGAAAAATAAATTCAAAATGGATTAAAGACCTAAATGTGAAACCTGAAACCATAAAAATCCTAGAAGAGAGCACAGGCAGTAATTTCTCAGACATTGGCCGTAGTAACATTTTCCTAGCTGTACCTCCTGAGGCAAGGGCGGGGGGGAAGCAAAAATAAACTACTGTGACTACATCAAAATAAAAAGCTTCTACACAGAGGAAATAATCAACAAAACTAAAAGGCAACCTATGGGATGGGAGAAGATATTTGCAAACAATATATATGACTAACGGGTTAGTATCCAAAATATATAAAGAAATTATACAACTCAACACCCAAGAAACCCACAAATAATCCAAATTAAAAATGAACAGAAGAGGGCGCCTGGGTGGCTCAGTGGGTTGAGCCGCTGCCTTTGGCTCGGGTCATGGTCTCAGGGTCCTGGGATCGAGTCCCACATCGGGCTCTTTGCTCAGCGGGGAGCCTGCTTCCTCCCCTCTCTCTCTCTGTCTGCCTCTCTGCCTACTTGTGATCTCTCTCTGTCCAATAAATAAATAAAATCTTTTTAAAAAAAAATGAACAGAAGACATGAGCAGACATTTCTCCAAAGAAGACATCCAGATGGCCAACAGACACATGAAAAGACGCTCAACATCACTCATCATCAGGGAAATGCACATCAAAACCACAAAAAGATATCACCTGTCAGTATGGTTAGCATCAAAAACACAAGAAATAAGTGCTGGTGAGAAGGTGGAGGAAAGGGAACACTTCTGCACTGTTGGTACAAATGCAAACTGGTACAGCCACTGTGGCAGACAGTATGGAGGTTCCTCAAAAAATTAAAAACAGAATTACTATAGGACCCAATAATTCCACTACTATTTACCCAAAAAGTACAAAAACACTAATTTGAAAAGATATATGCACCCCTTTATTGCAGTGTTATTTACAATAGCCAAATTATGGAAGGAAGCCAAGTGTCCATCAATACATGAAAGGATAAGAAGACATGGGGGGGTGTCTGTATATTGACGTATGTGTGTGTGTATAATAGATTACTGAGCTATAAAGAGGAAAGACATCTTGCCACTTGCAAAAATACAGATGAATCTAGATTATAATGCTCAGTGAAATCAGTCAGTCAGAGAAAGACAAATACATAATTCCACTCATATGTGGAATTTAAGAGACAAAACAAAGAAAAAAGAGACAAATAAAAATCCCTCCGAAGGGGGGCCTGGGTGGCTCAGTTGTTAAGCGTCTGTCTGCCTTCGGCTCAGGTCATGATCCCAGGATCCTTGGATCAAGCCAGGCATTGGGCTCCCTGCTCTGTGGGGAGCCTGCTTCTCCCTCTCCCACTCGCCTGGCTTGTGCTCACTTGCTCTCTCTCAAATAAATAAATAAATATCTTTACAAAAAAAAAAAAAAATCACTGTGAAATACAGAGAACAACCTAGTAGTAACAAGAAGGGGGCGGTGATGGGTGAAATAGGTAAAGGGGAGTAAGAACACACTCATCATAGGGCACCTGGGTGGTTCAGTCATTGGGCATCTGTCTTGGGTTCAAGTCATGATCCCAGGGTCCTGGGATCGAGCCCCGAGTCAGGCTCCCTGGTCAGCGGGAAGCCTGCTTCTCCCTCTCCCACTCTCCCTGCTTATGTTTACTCTCTCCATGTGTCTTTGTCAAATAAATAAAATCTTAAAAAAAAAAGAATATACTCATCATGATGAGCACTGAGTAATCGTGAATGAATGTTCAATGTTGAATCGTGAGTTGGGTAAGATGGTAGAGGCCATTCCACAGCGGACCTAGACCAAGGAGCATCAAGTAGCTACCCAAGAAGGGCATCATCAAGCTTTTAAAGGACCACAGTTTGGATTTGTTTCTTGCAGAACAGAAGTTATTAGGAAACACTGAAAATGTGGACAAAACAGCTAACAAGAACTATTTAGTTATAGCCTTTAATCATCTTTTTAAAAGTAAGCATTTCAAGGGTACTGAAAGTGTAAGTAAAGTGTCTGAGCAGGTGAAGTGAAGCTTAATGAAGATAAACCCAAAGAAACCAAGTCTGAAGAGACTCTGGAAGAGGGTCCACCAAAATATATAAATTGTGTTCTTAAAAAAGGAGTTAAAACCAACATTCCCAAAACAGGAGATGCTGTTCACTGCTGGTATACAGGAACGCTACAGGATGGGACTGTTTTTGATCCTATATTCAAATGAGTTCAAAGAAGAAAAATGCCATGCCCTTAAGTTTTAAGCTTATAACAGGCAAAGTTATCAGAGGATGGATCGAAGCACTCTTGACTATGAGTAAAGGAGAAAATGCACAACTAGAGACTGAACCAGAATGGGCTTATGGAAAGAAAGGATGGCCTGAAGCCAAAATTCCACCAAATGCAAAACTCCATTTCAAAGTGGAATTAGTAGGTATTAAAAGAGCACTGCTTCAGATATAAAGCCATTATGAGGCAACAATAAAACATAGCCTTGAAAAGCTTATGGAACTAATGAAACCTGGTTACCACTGTTAGGGAGGAGTCAACCTGAAAATTCAGGAAGCTAAATATTGTTTACTCAATCCCCAACTTTTAAGATACGTAATCCATTATAATTCCCTAAAGTTTGAAATATTTTACTACAGCTGTATAAAATACTGGTTAAGAACTGGCTTCCCTTTTACCTCTTGTTGTAAACTAAAAGGCTCAATAAATATATATCCATTGTCAAAAAAAGAATTTTGAATCATTATATTGTATACCTAAAACTAATATAGCACTGCATGTTAATTATATAGGATTTAAAATTTAAAAGAAAGAATATTCTCTTCTCCTACTTTGCTAAGAGTTTTTATCATGAAAGGATATTTAATATTGTCAATGAACTTTCCACATCTATTGAAATAATCACATGATTTCCCCCTTTGTCCTGTTAATGGGATGAATTAAATTGTTTGATTTTTTTTTAAAGATTTTATTTATTTATTTGACAAAGATCACAAGTAGGCAGAGAGGCAGGCAGAGAGGAGGAAGCAGGCTCCCCGCTGAGCAGAGAGTCCAATGTGGGGCTCGATCCCAGGACCCCGAGATCATGACCTGAGCCAAAGCCAGAGGCTTTAACCCACTGAGCCACCCAGGTGCCCAACTGTTTGATTTCTAAATTTAAACCCAACTTTGCATTCCTGGATAAAGTCACATTTGGTCATGATGTGTCATGCCCGATGAACATTCTTACACATGTCTTTTGATGCACTGTGCACACATTTCTTTTAGCTACAAATATAAGAGTGGAAATGCTGGGTCATAAAGTATGGAAGTTGGTTTCAAGGAAAGAGTAAGGCGCTAGATACACTGAGTCAAGGCTTCAGGGGGACTGGTGGTAATTGTTGAGCAGGCAATTAAAAATGTGGGACTGAGTTTGAGTAGAAGACAGAAGTGTGGATTTGCGAGTCACCAACATTAAGCTTCTGTTTGAAACCACTGGGAGGGAATGCTCCGTGTTGGGGAGGGTCCCGGAAGAGAGAAGAGGACTCCAGATCGACGCTTGAGAAACATCTGTAGCTAAGAGGCAGGATGACAAAGAGCCAGGAGAGAGAGGCATGACTTCAAATGGGTGCAACAAAAACAAAGGAGATCAAGTTTTCACCATTATGGAGAAAACAAGGGTAAGGAGTCTGTAGTCTCGGTGACCAAGAGACCTTCATACTATTTTCTCCTGTGCTGTAGCTGCTCTGCCCTTCCATTTACTTTTCATCTTTATAAAATTCTTTGGCTACTTTTGGAATCATGCCAATGTGCAGGACTGTTATCACCCCAGCAGCTGCTAAGAACATTCTCTACCACCCCAGTGAAACACTCAGGACACAACACTTAATGAGCACTTACTAAGTATAGGCCTATCAGTCAAAATTATGACCTCCAAAATAGCAGGCTTTCAAAAGTCAGCTGAAGGTGCATGTGCCACAGGACAAAGCAGTCACACGAATGGGCAAAAAGAAAAAAAAAGAGGTTCCCTTTTAAAAACTACTAACTTCATAAAACTGGGCAGCTGAGATTTCATGACTTGCTATACTGAACTTACCTCCACACTACCTCTTACGACTTCCTGCCACACTATTCAAGGAGCCTTTCTAAAGGCTAGTGGAGAAAAACCATGAGAAAAGAGAAAGGGGAAGAAGAGGACAGGTCAGCTGAGTTCTGAGGATAGAAACACTGGAGAAAACTAGGGAAGATGTCAGGAGCTTGCCCCTATACTCTCTGTGAGCAGGAAGTAAAGCAATATACACGCTCTGCATCATTAGGTACACAGCAGCATCCTTCAATACGCAGTGAATGTTAGTCCACAAAATAAATATTTATCATGCTTTTACTCTATTCCAACAAAAACAGTATTTATAAAAAGCAAATATCTTATCAATGGCATAAAAGGTTAGAAGGCAATGGAAAATGACAGCAGGCACGCCTGGGTGGTTCAGTAGGTTAAGCGTCCGACTCTTGGTTTTGACTCAGGTCGTGATCTCACGGTTTTAAGATCGAGCCCTGTGTCAGGCTCCACGCTCAGTGCACAGTCTTAAGACTTTCTTAAGGCTTTGTCCCTCTCCCTCTGCCCCTCCCCACTCCCCAATCTCTCTCTTTTCCTCTCTCTAAAATCAATAAATAAATCTTAAAAGAAAGAAAGTGAGAGGATAAAATAAGTGTTTGAAAAAAAAAAAACCAGAATTGATAACTTCCAAAACAGAAGAAAGCAAAAATCAAACAAACAGGAACAACAAGAAAGCAAAAAAAATTAAACTCAAATATATCAGTAATCTAAATTTTTAGTCACTATCTTTAATAGATAATTTAGTCTGTTTATATTGGGTGATGAAAACAAAAGCTAGAGCTGGGCACACCTAAAACACAATGACATACATAAGCTAAAATAAAGAAATGGGAAAAAATGTACTAAACAAATAACAAATAACCTAGTAAAATTAGTAATAGGCAAAAGAAAATTTAACGGGGAAAGATTCAGTAGTCATAAAGCAGGACCTCATTCGATGACCAAAAAAGGCATTCTATAAGAAGCTATAAAAACTTTGAACTTCCAACCATTAATAACATAGTTGAAAAATATATAAAAGAATACTTTTATGAAATCCACCATTATAGAAGATTTTAATTTCTCTCAAAATGTAAACAATAAGGTGAGCCAACACACATATTAAGAATAGCAAAACTTTAATCATGTCAGATTCCAAGAAGGCTTTCTGATGAATCAGAAAATAGGACATAAACTAAATTACTGGAAACTCCACACTTTGGGGTTCAGAAGCAAAACCAGTTTAAAACAATAAAATGAGAAATGATCGTGATAGTTTTATTTTACAGTTTACTGCTTTCTTTGGCTCATGTTCCTATCCAGTTGCAAACTATCAAATCATGTCAACTGCCATCCTCTGTTTGTTATACTTTCACAGATACTAATTAACTTGATTCTCATAATAAACGTGTGAGGTTGCAAAATTATTATTCTTATCTATTAAACTCAAGTAAATTAAAACTGCTCCTGTCCATGACCAGAAATAAACACGTTTTTGGTGGTGGAAGTCCCAGAGCTTGTTGAAAATTATCTGAATAATATTCTGGATGTACGATAGCATCTTTGTGGTACCCACCCATATCCCTAACCCACCAGCACTTTTTAAAAAGATTTATTTGATGTATTTATTTTAGGTGGGGGTGGGGAGCAGGAGACAGAGTTCCAAGCACACCCCATGAGGAGCGCAGAGCCCGGCAGAGGTCTGTCTCACAACCTGAGCCAAAAGCAAGAGGCAGTAGCTTAACTAACTGGGTCACCCCGGCACCCCACTAACCCACCAGCATTTTAAAGCCCATTTTTGCCACCAGGGGAGCGGCCTGAAAGGCCTGGAAAGTTAGGGCTCCCCCAACAGTCCTCAACCCAGAATTGAGAGGATTTGCTATATAAATGATCCAGCTTCCTCACCCCCAGGAGGGAGCGCTCTGAGGCACATTTTCTACCCTTCCCAGAGCTCCCCAGCAGGCTTGAGCTCTAGCGGCGCCCTATCATGATTCCTTCCTTGGCCTGTCTCATTCCACCACCCCTCTACAGTGCTCCTTCCCCCCCCCCCCCAGTTCGATGATTTGCACTGGAGTCTTTGTCTTCGGTCTACTTCTACAGGAACCCAAACTAAGATAATCTTTCATTCTGAAGCAAAAACGCATGCTTTACACAATTTTTGCTTATTTTTTGATGTCAGAGATGACAGGGTCATCGAGGTGGGTTTCTGATCTCCCAAAACACAGAGAATTCGCAATAAAATGCAGTGAGCACCCCAGCATGCATAACCGGGACTAATGGCCTTATTTACAACAGAACACCACAAACCAAGTACCATTCTGGCTACTGCTGAGGCAGAAGGAAGAGTAGAATATTAAGGAATTTATGAAGGATGTAGGGCCAGGGAGAGATTCACAATTCTTCATGCTATAGGGTCGCCTGGTGGCTCAGTCGTTAAGCGTCTGCCTTCAGCTCAGGTCATGATCCCAGGGTCCTGGGATGGAGCCCCCCACCCGCCTCCACCCTGCTCAGGAAGGAGCCGGCTTCTCCTCTGCCTGCTGCTGCCCTTACTCGCGCTCTCTAATTAATTAATTATTAATTAAACAATTCTTCATGCTACGGGGGTATCACAAATGACTTGTCTGTGTGTGCTCTGAGAAGCTGCACAGGTCAACTCTCCAAAGGCTCCTTGAGATTGCAACGGGGGTTCACATGGCCCTGATTCCAAGTGGAAACCGCTTCACTCAACATCACTGCCACGTTCAGTGGGGACTGGCCGTTACCCGGAGATCTCCCATGAAAGTGGAGACACTGCCTGGGCAAACTCGCTCACTCTCTGAAAGATCAGAGAGAAGTCTGGCTCCAGACTGCCCAACATTACAGCTCCTACCACTTGTGGAGTAAATTATTAAGGAACATTTCTTCTGCCCTTTACGCTTTACAAGAAGATTTGCAACCAATGGTCCTATGAGGAAATAAAGGGAAAACTAGGAGATTTGTGGATGAGTTACTTGGTTCAAATTATATTTTCCAGCCTTCTTTCAGCCTTCCTTGGACGGAAGAAAGTCTCTAAAGATCATGCCAGATCTTCCTTTGAAGTGACAGGTAGGACAGTGAAAAATAGTTCAAAAAGATCTTTCATTTTCTGAAAGAATGTAAGACCTTACTTCACCACTCTGCAGTTTAAATAGCTTTATAGAGATTTGGAGGCTATATTTACATTCCCCCTCCTGCTTTGTATCCATGTTTTAAAAGGCCAAATCCTCCCTAAGATAAATAAAGCTTTATCCCCAGGAAAAGTGACTTTGAGTTCTTTGCAATGCATGGCTTCTGCTTCTGGAACTATTGTTTTTCTTCTCCAGGGGGATAATGTTTTCCCCTTATCTGAATAAATGAAGCACATATTAAAAACTGGGGCCAAGAGGGGGAAAAAGAAAAGCAGAAGGAAACTAATGTTTAAAAAAACAATGCGAGAACTTCCCTTGTTCATTCTTGTCCTAGTTCCAGAAAGCGGCTAGTGCAGGCAGAAAGGGCAAAGTGTTCTTGCTCAGTTATGATCACGGTGGAGAGGCTCGGCAGAGTCAGATGCCAGTTATGTTTAGCAACACAAGTCTTTCCTTTTTATCTATTATTGTTTTCAAACTTCACATTCATATGTGGAAGTCCAGAACTATCCCATTGTGGCTAGAGATAGGAGAGGGACTGGAGACCAATGGTTTTCAAGGGGCAAATTCCTTCCTAGGCAAAACAATCTTGTGTGAATCTTCAACATAAAAAAGCAACTTTAGGGGCACCTGGGTGGCTCAGTGGGTTAAAGCCTCTGCCTTCAGCTTGGGTCATGATTCCAGGGTCCTGGGATCAAGCCCTGCATCGGGCTCTCTGCTTGGTAGGGAGCCTGCTTCCCCCTCTCTCTCTGCCTGCCTCTCTGCCTACTTGTGATCTCTGTCTGTCAAATAAATAAATAAAAATCTTTTTAAAAAAATTTAAAAAAAAAACTCTATGCAACCTGATATGGACACAGCAAAAGCTATTACATTTTCCCTTTTGGGGGGACAATGACATTTCATCCAGAGTAGTACACATGAGTTGAGAAGGTGTTTTTCATGAGCACCAACCCGGAGGCTTGAATTAGTGAAACAAAACAGAACAAAAACACTTGACAAAGCTGTAACCTTGCAAAACAACAAGACATGTATAAGAATGCGACTCCGATAAACCAACACACCATAAAGAAAAGCTGTGTACTGGATGCTGTGGGGAGCCACCCAGAACCCTCTGGAGGAACGACACATCCATCCCCCAGAAACCGTGAGGGCTGCGCTCTCCCACACGGGAACCCTAGCCCCTCAGCCCACCCCTGGCTCCCCATCCCCAGGGTAGCTCACATCCAATGACTGGTGGGTGAGGCGGCATAAAGCCCTGGCCCTCTTGCCTCAGGGACAGCTGCTGTCCCAGCTGCTGAACCCCCAGGACTGGGGCTCAGCCTGTGGTTAGCCGTGCTGTCCTGCTGCCTCCCCAGCGAGCGTGCGCCGCCCTTAACTTCCACACAGAAACATCTGTCTTAGGGTCTCAGGCAGGTGAAAGTCCAACCAAGACCCACATAGCCTGCACATGGATCCAATAAGCACTCTCATTTTGCTATATTTACTTTCACTGTGTCTCCACATAGACACATACTTAACAGGTATATAGTTCCCGAACTTTTATCTCGAAAATTCTCAAGCCCACGCAAAGAATACCACGAATACTCCTATAATCCCACTGGGTTCAACAATTCTTAACATTTTAGCATACCTTATCCTTACAAACCTACGTTTTCCTTTGCTACACCATGTGACAGGGTTGCTGACACCTCACATCGCTTATCTCCTAAGTACATCTGCGCACACCACCCAGGAAGAAGTGCCGTCTACACCAGCACAATACTGTCATCACACTTGAGAAAACCAACAATTCCATTCATTACAGGCTTAAAATATTCTTAATGCTGGTTTCAATGATACTCTAATCAAACATTTGTGAAACCTGTGAGGCTTCTTACACTCAAGTTCAAGAAACATTTTTTGAAGGGTGCCTGGCTGACTCAGTGGGTTAAAGCCTCTGCTTTCAGCTCAGGTCATGATCCCAGGGTCCTGGGATCGAGCCCTGCATCGGGCTCTCTGCCTACTTGTGATCTCTGTCTGTCAAATTAATAAATGAAATATTTAAAAAAAAAAAAAAAACAGGGCGCCTGAGTGGCTCAGTGTTTTAAGCCTCTGCCTTCTGCTCGGGTCATGATCCCAGGGTCCTGGGATCGAGCCCCATATCTGGCTCTCTGCTCAGCGGGGAGCCTGCTTCCCTCTCTCTCTCTCTGCCTGCCTCTCTGCCTACTTGTGATCTCTGTCAAATAAATAAATAAAATCTTAAAAAAAAAAAAACCTGAAGCGTCAACACTCTGAGGGTAATGAACATATTAGCAATGCAATTGTACAAGCCCCTCCTCGGGCTGGGCTTGGATAGTCCTGTTTAAGTCAGACACCTCAGTTAAGCACGGCTCTTATCTGGTCATTAAGGGACAAGGAAAATACACTGGACATAAGCATGCATATCTATGTACCTTTTTCCCCTTCCCCTCTGTCTCTTGCCTTTCCCCCGCCTCCCGCCCCACACCCCTCTTCCTGTGTTTGGGAAAAGAAAAGAAACCTACCAATGCCTACACCTTGAAGGCTGGTGGCTGGCATTTCCTTTAAACAGACATCTGAAATAGCTTCTGTTTAAAACAACAAGGATTTCAAGGATTAAAAAGCAAGTATTTCAAGGGTCAGAGGATGGGTGGAATGTAAAAAGTTCATTCCAGTAAATACAACCTACTATGGTCCAATCCCTGCTTCCTAAGCCCAATGTGGATGCCAAGTCATTTGTGGCTCTGCCTAAAGGAAAGCTCATGTTCTCCTCGTAGCCAGAGGTAAAGTCCTTCCCACTCCCCTTGGCCCCCAGATCTCTTGAAATTACAGGGTAAGAGAAAACCAGTCACCCTACACTCGTCGGTACAGTGAGGTAAGCAAGCAGAAAGCTAAACTTACTAGAGCCAGTGGCTTTCAAACCGTTTTGAATCGTGACCCAAATAAGAAATGCGTTTTACAGGGCAACCCAGTTTCTATATACAGCAGGAATACAGCACTAAGAAAACATTCTCCAAAATCACATTGTCCTCTGATATTTTCTATTCTCTTTCTTTGAAATGCTAGTCCCAACTCATTAAACTGATTTTATCACCCACTGACAGGAAATGCCCTGCAGTGTGAAAGTCATGCTGGAAAGCTGAGATCAAAACTGTATTTTGGGGCTAGTCTGCATTCAGAGAAGATCTTTGGCTGTGGCTTTCTTTAGAGCTGATTAAAATCCCACTCTTTAACCATACATTCACATGGTTGGTAGGGGATTCAAACAATAGTGCGTCTCCACGCTCATTCCCATTCACTGCCCAGCACAGCCACAGTAAATAACCAGACAAGTATCTTCCATCTTGTGTGGTGCATTCACATATCACACGTAACCACACCCATGGTTTTTAATCATGTAAATGGAATTGTATTACATTTGCTTTTGTGTGATTCACTGAACTTAAGAGATGTCTTTGGCATCAGGACATGATTTTCAAATCAGTTTATCCAGATTGACAACGTTCTTTTTGTCAATAGTACTTTGTTGAAGTATAATTTATACAAGAAGTGCATATAACTTAAGTACAGCTTGAGGACTTTTTACATATGTATATCCCTGTGTGACCATCGACCAAATCAATACGGAGAACATTTCCATGATCCCAAAAAGTCTCCTTCGTGCCCCTTCCAGTCAATACCAGGCCCGCAGAGGTATCCACTATTCTGACTTCCGACACCATCCAGTAAAAACTTTATATTCATGATATCATAGAGTAGCTATTCTTCTGTGTCTGGATTCTTTCACACAATCTTATATTTTTGAGGTTCATTTCTGGTTTTGCATGTATTAGTACTTTGGTGGTTTTTTTTTTTTTCTTTACCAAGTGCCATCCCCATCATAATTTTGGTTGTTTTCAGTTTGGGGCTCCTGTGAATGAAGCTACTATGAATGTTCTTTTAGAAATCTTTCTGTGGACATATGCACCAATTTGAGAATATACTGCTGGGTCATAGGTTGTGTGCAACTTTATTAGAGACGATTTTGCGACCATGACTATGCCATTTTACATGCCCACCAGCAGTGTAGAAACTTCCAGTTGTCCAATCCTCATCAGCACTTTGCATTGTCAGTCTTTACAATGTTAGCCATTCTGGGGGGGGCGTATGCTGGTTTCTTGTTACAATTTTAATCTGCATTTTCCTGATAACCTACGATGTTGAGCACTTTTTCATGTATTTACTGGCCATTCCAATATTTTCTTTTATGAAATACTCATTTGAGAATTTTGCCCAATTTTTTAATTGGGTTGTTCATCTTTTTGATTGGCTTATAGAACTTTTAAATACATAATGGAGGGGTGCCTGGGTGGCTCAGTGGGTTAAAGCCTCTGCCTTTGGCTCAGGTCATGATCCCAGGGTTCTGGGATCAAGCCCCGTACTGGGCCCTCTGGTCAGTGGGGAGGTTGCTTCCCCCTCTCTCTCCACCTGCCTCTCTGCCTACTTGTGATCTCTGTCAAATAAACAAAATCTTTAAAAATAAATAAATAAATAAATAAATAATGGATAC
The DNA here is from genome assembly GCF_020171115.1 of Neogale vison. Taxonomy (NCBI): domain Eukaryota; kingdom Metazoa; phylum Chordata; class Mammalia; order Carnivora; family Mustelidae; genus Neogale; species Neogale vison. The sequence continues at coordinate 117,590,302 of NC_058105.1, read as the reverse complement.
AAGTCCTCCATCAGACATATGTATGCTGAATATTTTCGATCTCTGGTTTGCCTTTCACTTTAGTATCTGCCATATTCTTTGCAATAGATGCATCTTTCCCAATGCAGTAGTTCGTTTTGTTTTTTTTTTTTTAAGATTTTATTTACCCATTTGACAGAGAGATAGAGAGCACAAGTAGGTGGAGTGGCAGGGAGAGGGAGAGAGAGAAGCAGGCTCTCCAGTGAGCAGGGAGCCCGATGCCGGGCTCCATCCCAGAACCCCAGGATCATGACCTGAGCTGAAGGTAGACACTTAACTGACTGTGCCACCCAGGCACCCCTGTAGTAGCAGTTTCTTAATGTTACTAGTTCTCTGTTAATGGATATTTATACTAATGGGTAAAAATCTGTGCTTCACTGGAAAACTGCTCTTTGTTTGGAGCAGATCATTCCTGGTTAGCTGGTTCTGATTTTCCATTCTGTAAACTGTATATAACTGATAGCAATGGAAAATAATTCTTAGCTATAGACACACAAATAAATTCTCCAGTGGAGAGTCAATTAATTGGTGTCCACCACTGTGGGAGAAGCCAGTTTTGCCTCCATTTGCACTTTCCTTTCAATATTCCTAATCTAATAAAAATATGTTGTTTGGTTATCCTTTGAAATGGTCGTGCCATCTTATTGGTTCCCTAATTAGTAGTGAGTTAAGCAAAATCTCTAACATATGTTTATTTTATATCTGTATGAGAGCCATGATTTTACTGTTTTAAAAAATATTCTTTAACACATTGTTGCCAATTTTTTATCCTATTACAGAGAATGCCGCAACCCTTCTCACACATTTATCTTTGTGTAAAAGTCTCTCAAGACTAAGAGGTCCTGGGATGCCTGGGTGGCGCAGTTGGTTAAACGACTGCCTCCGGCTCAGGGCGTGATCCTGGAGTCCCGGGATCGAGTCCCACATTAGGCTTCCAGCTCCATGGGGAGTCTGCTTCGCTCTCTGACCTTCTCCTCGCTCATTCTCTCTCTCACTGTCTCTCTCAAATAAATAAAATAAAATCTTAAAAAAAAAAAAAAAAAAGACTAAGAGGTCCTCATGCTCTCATGCTCCAAACTGAACCAACTTTGAGCAATGGATTTAACAAGTTCAGCTCCATGAAGGCATACAGGATGAATATACAGAACTTAGAATTTTTACAGGGGAAAAGGTCAAATTAGGCTCAAGCCAAAGAAATCAAATTCATGGTGAAATTTCAGACATGGTAAGGCAGAGTGAATGAGGAATGTCTTTGTTTACTGAGCACCTACTACTCCCAGACCACTGAGTTAGGCGCTGAAGACAGGAAGGTCAGGCTAGAGGGGGAGAAAAAGACTTCAGCAATTAAGGAATGCGAAGACAGACTGTGTGTGCTCTAGTATACCAACTGGAAGAAAGGGAATTAATCCATCTCTAGTCTTCAGGTTATGGTCTCTGAAAGCTTTCAGAGTACCTGGGAATGCTTTCATATGGGAAGAGCCTTTTATATTTGAAAAAGAAAAAAAGAAATCGTCCTTTTGAGTTGTTACTGAAATACGACATGTTAGATTAGTGTCAGGTGTACAACATATTGATTCAACAATTCTACACATTACTCAGTGCTCGTCACAGTAAATGCAGTTACTGTCTGTCACCATATGATGTTACTGGAATACCACTGACTATACGAAGTACTAGGCTGTACTTTTCATTTCTATGACATAACTGGAAATTTCTACCTCTTAACCCCCTTCACCTATTTTGCCCATCCCCACACACTTCCCCTCCAAGCAACCACCAGTTTTCTCTCTGTATTTAAGAGTCTGTTTTTACTCTGTTTGGTTTTTTGGTTTCTTCATTTGCTTTTTTAGATTCCTCATATAAATGGGATCATATGGTATTTGTCATTGTCTGACTTATTTCACTGAGCATAATGTTCTCTAGGTTTATCTATGTCGTCACAAATGACAAAAGCTCTTCCATTTTATAGCTGAGTAGTATCCCATTGTCTATATACACCACATCTTCTTTATCCATTCATCAGTTGATAGACAGCTGAGCTGCTTCCGTATCTTGAATACTATAAATAATGCTGCAGTAAAGATAGGGGTGCATGCATCTTTTCAAATTAGTGTTTTCTTTTTCTTTGGGTAGATACCCAGTAATATAATTACTGGATTGTATGGTAGTTCTATTTTTTTTCTTTCTTCCTTCTTTTTCTCTTTTATTAATTATTTTTATTAACATATAATGTATTATTTGCCCCAGGGGTGCAGGTCTGTGAATCATCAGGCTTACACACTTCACACCACTCCCCATATCACACACCCTCCCCAGTGTCCATAATGGTAGTTCCTTTTTTAATTTTTTGAGTAGCAGCCATACTGTTTTCCCCAGTGGTTGCACCAACTGACATTCCCACCAAAATGTCTGAGTGTTCCCATTTTCTCCATACCCTGGCCAGCACCTGTTATTTCTTGTCTTTTTTGTGAGAGCCATTCTGACAGGTGGGAAGTGATATCTCACTGTGGTTTGGATTTTGCGTTTCCCTGATGATGAGTGATGTTTGAGCACCTTCTCCTGGGTTAAGAAATTAAGTCTTGATCATCACTCTTTTCGTGTAGGAACACCCACTCTAACAAGCCATTCTGATAACAAAGATGTTCAGCTTTATTGCTTGGAACTGTCTGAAGTAGTCATTAAACAGCTTGTGGGTGGATATGGATACGGGAGAGGCACAACTGACTTGTGAGTTCCCCCATCTCTAACGGCACCTTCCTCCTGGGCAGTGAGAGGATTAAACGCATGAACACTTGTTGTACTCTGTCAGGGGTCAGTTAAGAAAGCAGGAATAAAGGGTTTTAGCATAGGAATTACTAGTTTACAGGACTATTAAACAAGGTAGAAAAGACAAAGTCAAAGGAGGTGTCACCAAAGGTCAAGAAAGCAAACACTGGAGACCTCAGCTTGAAGCACCAACGAAAATTCTTGAAGGATTACTGGAAAGCTGCTGAAGAAACTCCAAAAATCCCCTCACTCTACCCCCACCTGTCTGCAGCAGTGAAGTATCTAATCCTCATGAATTCTTCAGGAAGCTTCTGTAAATCTCACATCTGTCCATGCATCCTTGCTGTGTGGCAAAACAGCTGCTTCTTTGCTTCTGCCTTCAAATTTCATGCAAGTTCCTCTCATCAACAAACTTTAAACTGGAACCATACTGAGACAGGGGTTATAGGAAAGGTGGCTCTCAGCTTCTCTTTTGCAAAGCCAAAGTTCTAGAAGCGGGAGGTGATAATGCTGAGTTGAGACCTGGCCCAGAGCTGAAGCTCACTAAATGGTGACCAAAATCACCACCACCCATGAAGCAGCAGGGACACTGAGCAACTGCTTAAGTTCACAGTGTTTGGATTTTTCTCCTTCGTTATCTGTCCATTAATGGTTCAGCCTCCCCTTGCCCCTATCTCATTGTGCAGGGACCAAAAAAGGACTCGATGGTCACAATCCTAAAAGTCAAATGCTTAAGTCAGTAGTTTAGAAAAACATCTGAAAAGATTTATAGGTCTGTGTTAACAGCCTTCACATAAAAGTGAGACTTGAGGTCCAGTCCTGGCTTTGGTGCTAACAACTCTAGGTCTTGGGGCAAACTGCTGAACCTTCTAGTAACTGTTTTATTGGAAAGTTCAAGGCTGTGATGCTTTGAGAAGAACACATCATTCCCAAGACTGTATAACCTCCATCTCATCAAGGGAACACTAGACAAACCCAAATTGAGGTACATGTTGCAAAATGTCTGTCCAGTACTCTTCAAAAGTGTCAAGGTCAGGAAGAACAAGGAAAGATGGAGAACTCCCATAGATTGGAGATTAAGAGACATGAGAATTAAATGCAATGTAGGATCTTGGATTGTACCCTGAGAGAGCTTTCTTTAGTGGAAAACCCGGCAAAACACAAAGAAAGTCTGGAGTTAACAGTGTTGCACCACGTTAATTTCTGAATTTTGGTAATTGCACCGTGATTATGAAAGCTGTTAACATTAGGAGAAGCTGGGTGAAGGGTGTACAGGAACTCTCTGTACTACTTTTACAATTCTTCTGTAAGTCCAAAATCCTCCCCAAATAAAATGTTAAAATATAAAACTGTGCTACTTAAATAGTTCCAAATCTCAATTCACCATCTTCATTGGGTCCTGCAAATTATGTAGCCTGTCCTACATGGACGTCTATGGAGAAGTGGATAAAACCCTTCCCATGACACAAAATAACGAAGCAGCAGCAAAATGATTCCCCTGAGCTTGAAGGGAACCTGGAAGGAGCAGAGATAGGCGCTTCTCCAATCGCATGGATCTTCAGGGCAGGAATAAGAATGGCTCTAGGCAGCTAAAGCCCAGCTGAGACAAATAGATACCCCAGCTGATGATGGCTAAGAAAAATGACAAAAACCTGATTCCGAACCCTCTCCTCAGCTCTGGCAATGTAGAAGACCACTAAAACTTAGAATCAACTCTGGATAAAAGGATAAAAACACCCACCCATTGGTATTCTCCCAGACCTATCTCCATGCATGTCCTGGGCTCTTTACTTGCATTCTTGGGAAACCCAAAAGCCTTGAATGATTAAGGTGAAGTTTCTACTCCCAGTGCGAGAAGGGTCAAAATAGAAATTAAGAGTGACATCACCAAGATGGAGACATACGGGGGGTCCTGATTTCACTCTCCCTCGCTAGAACTCTCAACTATTCCCGAACAAGACACCCCTGAAAGAATCCTGGAACACCCGGCTGATGCTGAGGTACTCCCTGCATCGCAGAGAGCAAGGCAGACGCCTCCGAAGGGTAAGAGCCTGACACAGGGACCATGACCCATGGACCGCACAGCCCCTCCCCAGCCCAGCACCGCGGGAAGAGGCCTCCTCTGAGCCTCAGGTTCCTGCGATGGGAAAAGAGCCCAGGTGACAAGCAGTGCCCCAGCATTGCAGGTAGCTCCGCGGGGACCCCTCCCCTGGTCTCGCTCCCCCAGGTTTGCAGGGGAATCTGAGTGGGACAGAGAAGGGGGAGGGGCTTGCAACCATTCTCGCAGGGGCCTGGCGGGCAGAGCTCCCGAAGGCAGTGCCCAAGCCGTGACCTCAACCACGAGTTTTGCTCACCTGCAAAACCAATGAACTTGGCAGGGTGCACGTCTGCCGCACTCGGGTCCTCATACGACGAGGCGTTCTGCCTGCCTTAAGTCTAGTGGGCCCAGGCCCCAGCCAGGGGCACAGTCACAGCCGCACGTGCGGGCGTGGAGAGTCTCGGGCCGCACTGACCAGCGAGCCTGGTGGGAACAGCTTGAAGCCTGCGCCTGCGCGCCGGAGCTCAGAGGTGGGTAGGCGGGGCTGCTCGCCCAGGCCCTGCGGGGCAGAGCTGGTGCGCAGTTGGCAGGCGGGGTTCCCTGCCCCTCCCAGACCCGGGATTAATTCACAGCCAGGGCTGACGGTAGCTGCCCGCTTCTCCCCCACTGGAAAGCCTGTTTGAAACAGTGGGTGCTTCCAGGAGTGGCCCCACCCCGTCACACCAAGGCCTGGGAGCTGAAGCAGAGCCCCACCCATCATGGGTCCCAGGTCCGTCTAACCTGAGGGTCTAGTGAGAACACCTGGAGGCTGTGTAATCAAAATAGAAATTAAGTTGTTACAGAAAAATAAAGGACTATTTCTTGCCCAATTATGTTGGTGTGGACATTTGCACCTGTCACCGGTCCATCTTACAAATTAATTTTACTACTTGAGATTACCAAGTATTCCATCTCAAAGAGGACCAGCAGGATTTTTATCACAGGGAAAAAAAGTCATTGCAAGCTTAACGTGTTGTGAGTTAAAATAAGTTAGGCTGGGAGGAGGTGGCAGGGGAAATTTTTTAAAAATGGTAAGTTGCAGTGGAGGAAGCAATGAACGTGAATGTGGTTAGACCACATGCTGCAGAGATCATCCTCCACCAGGTGATGGAAAGAGTCTCTAAAAAGTGAAAAACAGCTGAATATCTAAGCCTTGCTGGCCAAAATAAAAATCTTACCATATATTTAAAGAAGTATTAAAGTATAAAATGCTATTATGCTTTAGTAACACTTCAATTTTACCCAGGAAGGGTAAAACACTTCCAAAGTTTTCAGTATCCTTATGATTATGCCCACAATAGTAAATTACTGTATTAAGCAAGAAAGCAAATGCGCTAAGTGTGCCACATTTATGGACCTGGATGAAAAATATGTTATCATTAGTTTTTTTAAAATCACTGTGGATTGCATTAGGAAAAGTTCTGTAAAAATTACTCCATTGGAAAGAACAACCTAACCATCTGTATTAAGAATATCTTAAATGTCTATTCATTGTATTTATTTGAAAACAAGACAAGATAAAGATAAACTTATTTATCAAAAACAAGCCTTACGGGCACCTGGGAAGCTCAGTGGATTAAGCCTCTGCCTTCAGCTCAGATCATGATCCCAGAGTCTTGGGATCAAGGCCCGCATAGGGCTCTCTGCTCAGCAGGGAGGCTGCTTCCCTTCCCCTCTCTCTGCCAGCCTCTCTGCCTACTTGTGATCTGTCAAATAAATAAATAAAATCTTTAAAAAAAAAACAAGCCTTACGAACAGGCATTTTAAATCTTTAACATTGGATTAATGCAGTAATGGAATGAACCTGTGAAATTTTGAAGGCAGAAAAGGTCTAATTTAGTTTAAAATAAAATATGAAGCACCTTTGTGAAATTTATTTTGCTCAGTGTGGTTGTGAAGAAACCATGTGTAAAAAAAATAAAAATAAAAATAAAGAAGTTGTGTATATATTTTTATAATTCAAACCATGGGAATCATTCTAAAACACTTCCTTAAAAAATGGATATTATAAACTGTGCTAGCCAATACAGCAGCCACGATTCACATATGATTAAATTTTTAATTAGCTAAAATGAGGTAAAATTTAAAATTGGGTTCCTCTAATTTTTTAAAAATTTTATTTATTTATTTGACAGCGAGTGAGTGAGCACAAGCAACGGGGGTGGGCAGCAGAGGGAGAGCGAGCAGCGGGCTCCCTGCTGAGCAGGGAGTCCAACTCGGCTCTCCGTCCCAGGACCCTGGGATTATGACCCAAACTGAAGGCAAACCCTTAACTGACCGACACACCCAGGCAGACACACAACCAACTGAGCCCTCCAGGCACCCCCCACACGTGGCTCTCAAGCACTTGAGATGCGGTGATTAGAGAAAGTAAATTTAGGTGCACCTGGGTGGTTCAGTCAGTTATAAGCATCTGCCTGGGCAGCTCAGTCAGTTAAGTGTCTGCCTTGGACTTGGTTACCGATCCCGGGATCCCGAGATGGAGCCCCACCTTGGGCTCCCTGCTCTGCGGGGAGCCTAGTTCTCCCTCCCCCTCTGCCACTCCCTCTGCCTGTGCACTGTACACATGCACATGCTCGCTCGCCCTCTCTCTCTCGAATAAATAAATAAATAAGATCTTTAAAAAAAAAAGCCCACATGTGGCTAGCAACTACCATGCTGGACAGCATAAATTTATAGAGCATTACCAATATAATGGTACTGGACAGCAATGGTCTAACAAATTATATAAGCAGCCATCATAATAAAGTGAACCATGTAAATCCTGAAAAATTTTTGTAAATATAAAGTTTTTGCTTTTGTAATTTTGTTTCTAATCCAGGGAATATTTCACATAGCACAAAATACAAATCAAATTTGAAATCTGCATATATAGTTTAAAATTTAATCTTGCCTAGAATGTAATTTGACTTTTCTTTATTAGCTGTATTACCAATAGTGTGTAAAATTATTTGTAAAACTGAATGGTGAAGACGAAGACTAGCTTAGATGAATTAATCTAAATAACTCCGGTCAAAACTCTTTTGCAGTCTATGGAAGATTTTTTGGCTTGAATTATTTATTTTTTAAGACCACTGTAGGGTGCCTGGGTGGCTCAGTGGGTTAAGCCTCTGCCTTTGGCTCAGGTCATGGTCTCAGGGTCCTGAGATTGAGCCCCAAATCGGGCTCTCTGCAGGGAACCTGCTTCTCCGTCTCTCTCTGCCTGCCTCTGCCTACTTGTGATTTTTCTGTCAAATAAATAAATAAATCTTAAAAAAAAAAAAGACCACTGTAGGCATAGCCTAAACATAGAAAGATATGTGTAGAAATACTTTAATTTTATTAACATAAAGGCAACTAACAACAAATTGTTTATTTGGAGAACAGGGTCATAAAAATCATACCTTACATTTTAATCTTCCTAAAATTAGTTATACTGTATTTCACTAACATACTCTAAAAACTGAATTTAACTTTCAAAAAATATATCATTTGAAAATTGTATCTATTCTACAAATGGACCATATAAGGCCATCCTAAACTACTTTATGAGTCACAAAAATAACAATATTTGTCAACTTTCACACAAATTACCTGGACCAACTTATTACTTTTTAATGAATTTCTTCTTTGCCTTATCAAAAGACAAAGTTAATTAATGTCCACTAAACAAGAAAATCCATGGGTCATAAGCAAATGTGCATAACTAAAGACTGAACTCTCACAAGGAAAAAAGCTGTTTTTTTGAACAATACCTAAGAATGCAATAAAAGCGAATGTAACTGAGAGTTGTTCCATACTAAAAGTTGAGATGACATTATAACTAACAAACATTTCTCTTTTCTCTGACAAAATGTTTCTTAAACACAAAACAATGAAATTATACAGTATTTTCTATGGCTAAAACATTCAAGAACTTTAAAGTGCTTAAGCTAAACATAAAATTCTACTCATAAGCAAAATGGAATTTTTTTTCATTTGCCAATATTCCTGCTAATATCCTTCAAGATCACTTTTTTCTAATTGAATTTCTGATCAATATTTTCATTTAAATATGTAAGATTCAAATTTGTATGCACTTCAACTAGTAGAATCAATCAGAAAAACAAAGTAAATATAGTAAACCTTTACCCAGACATTTCAGAAACCATAACAACAACAAAAAAAATCAGTGTCTGAACCTGGTCAGATTCTTTTTATTCATAGTGATATGTTCTTAAATTTGAACTACTTCAATAGAAACAAAAAGCCTCCTGACATGATTCTCTGTGATGACTCTTAGAAAACTGTTGTGATAAAATATTATCAGGAGGTAAATAAAAGGATGCTGTTCTTACCAGAAGCAAATCAAAAAACCATAGGTCTCATGCCTGGAAAGTTTGGGTCAAACAAAAGTATGCCAATCCTACAAATGCCCTGCTCGTGGATATACAAGAAAGCCAACATGCGTGTTTTGGTTATGTGTAAACCGTGCCTCCCTTCTCAATCAGTGGAGCTTAGACCTCAGATCTGCAGTGATGGTCCACGTGACAAATACGCCACTCCCGGCGTCATGGTTTGCCTATCCAACCAACTACGTCTACCTCACTACCTATGCGTGTGTCCCTGATGCTCAGATCACACCTATCGCTAAGAGCTAAACATGCTATTCTCATTCTACCTTGAAACAGCAATGAAAATGACCTTTAGGAGTATACTACCATTCCCTTAATCAGAGGTTCTTATCGGAGTACTGCCCATCACTTCGTTCACAAGATGAAACATTATACATCTTCCGAATGCAATTCTGTCTGCTATGTGGGCAGAGAAAGAACATCAGATATTTCTTCAGTTGTGAATGCAGAACCACACTCCCGCTACAACAAGCTAATTTTGGAATGACAACTTGAGAAACTTACAGGATGATACAACAGTGTTAAAAAAAAAAAAAAAAAAGAACGTAGGGTAGCTGGCATTCAAGTAGTTGAGTCAGTATCTCTTGGCTCTGACTCTGCTGGAGGAGTTGTTGCGGAAGCCACTACACTTTGGATGTGGACTTCTTGAGGTCATAGCGAAGACTACGGATGGAGCTATTGATAGCTGTCACACACAACTTCCAGTCGTATCCGGTTTCCGAGAGACTGCAAGTCGGGTAGATGTCTTGAAGAAATTCTGGTGGTAAAACCCGAAAACATAAGTTACTTAGAAAGCACTTCTCAGACAAATGAATTTATTCAACCTCTGTTCTATTGTGGTGACTACGGAACGGTCATTAAAACTTTAATTAAGGGCGCCTGGGTGGCTCAGTGGGTTAAAGCCTCTGCCTTCGGCTCAGGTCATGATCCCAGGGTCCTGGGATCCAGCCCCACATCGGACTCTCTGCTCAGCGGGGAGCCTGCTTCCTCCTCTCTCTCTCTCTGCCTACTTGTGATCTCTGTCTGTCAAATAAATAAAATCTTTAAAAACTTTAATTAAAACTCATGGAGTATAACTATTATTAAATGAGCTGAACAAATCTTTTCATCTAAAAGGATAATAGGAAAAGGCACCATTCTTAAATCACAGTAAAAGAACAATATCCCATGACCTTGCCACATAACCAGAATGGAAGTCCTCTCCAGCCTTCCCTACCCGACGTAAACTTTTCCCATTCTTGAATTTATCAAACGTGCGTGTTATTCATTGTATCAAGACCTGCTAAGACTTTGTAACACACAAGAGGCAATGTCTTTTATACTTTGAGAGGCAAGAATCTGTAACTGCTAAATATTTTGGTACTGCTTGATTTATCTCCCACGAGAAAGAAGGAGTCTCTCCATCTTGCAGTTGGAGGAAAATGTCTGTAAGGGAAGGCTGCAGAGCAACATGGCTCAACGCTTAGAGAAAGTGGGTGGACAGACAGAGGGAAAGGTAGAGAAGAGAGATGTTTTTAACCAGAGGAGCAGAACTGTCCTCAGATATTTTTTTAGGTGACTTCCAAAGTGCCTTTGAGGCCTTAGGATAGGATCTGTTGAGCACTACAGGCCGGCATTAGCTGACTACATGAATTTCACTTGTTTTTCTTTTTTTAATATAATTTTTTATTAACATATAATCTAGTATTAGCCCCAGGGGTACAAGTCTGTGAATCGCCAGGTTTATACACTTCACAGCACTCACCATAGCACATACCCTCCCCAATGTCCATATCCACACCACCCTCTCCCTACCCCCCTTCCCCCAGCAACACTCAGTTTGTTTTGTGAGATTAAGAGGCTCTTATGGTTTGTCTCCCTCCCGATCCCATCTTGTTTCATTTATTCTTTTCCTACCCCTAAGCCCCCCAAGTTGCCTCTCAACTTCCTCATATCAGGGATCACTTGTTTGTCAGTAAGATTAAAAAGTTGGGAAATCAAGAGAATGTCATGAACACAGCATAGGTCCAAAATTTTTAGCAAGGCAGGTGACGGTTAAAAAGCTTTTATACTCAAAGGACTACTTACTACATCAGGGAGGCCTAGGAGGATTTCAGTGGTATGTCCCTGGATTCAGTATCAGGGAGTGGTTTTTTATGTTTCCAGACATCTTTTTTAATTTTTTTATTTTTATTTTATTATTTTGCTGCCAGACATTGTTATTAACAATAACTAAGAGACTGGAAGAGAAATACAAGCACCCAACAAAGCTCCTAAAGTGGTTAGTGTTTCCCCAAAAGTGTTCTCTGAAATACTATTCACGAAGAAGTTTCCCGGGGAAACGATCCTGGTTGTGCAAACAAGCAATTCTACACTCCAGAGGTGGTTCCCTCTGAAAAATCCCGCAGTAAAGAGACCCGCTGATTCAAAGGTGACAGAATCAGATGCGTGAGTTGGGCATATAAATGAGGAAGGTGGCAATGCAGAAAACAACGGAAGGTCAGGACTATGGAGATCTGGGTGGGCTTTAGAGCTAAATGCATTCAAAATGTGTTTCAAAACAGAGTCAGGGGACGCCTGGGTGGCTCAGTCGGTTAAGCAGCTGCCTTCGGCTCAGGTCATGATCTCAGCGTCCTGGGATCGAGTCCCACATCGGGCTCCTTGCTCGGCAGGGAGCCTGCTTCTCCCTCTGCCTCTGCCTGCCTCTCTGTCTGCCTGTGCTCGCTCTCTTTCCCTCTCTCTCTGACAAATAAATAAATAAAATCTTTTAAAAAAAAAAAAAAACAGAGTCAGATGAAATAGATCTATAGGGTAAGGCCCTGGGGGTGCCCAATCAAGAGCTTCCCTAGCCATTTGACTATAAAAAGCACCTTATTCATGAAGCGCCCATTACCATTCAGGTGTTTTTAAGAAATATTGTTTGGGGGATGCTTGGGTGGCTTAGTCAATGAGTGTCTGCCTTTGGCTCTGGTCATGATCCCAAGGTCCTGGGATTGAGCCCCGCATCAGCCTTCTTGCTCTGTGGGGAACCTGCTTCTCCCTCTGCCTGTTCCCCTTGCTTATGCTCGCCTGCTCTCTCTCTCTGACAAATAAATAAATAAAATCTTTCAAAAAAAAAAAAGAAAGAAACATAGTTTGGGGAATGCTGCTCTACACTAACAGGATAAAATGTAAGGGAATAAACATAAAATCCTACACTTATATAAAAAAAATACTAACAGTATAAACAGGAATAGCCCAAACACTAACAACATCAGTACTAGATAAACATCAGTATATAGAAAAAAGGATCTAGGGGTCTTAGGTGACCGTAAAATTAAAAATGGCAAGTGCCATTTTAGTCTGCATTAACATTGACATTAGTCTTGGCAAAGATTTTTTTTAAGCTGACACCAAAAACAACAACAAAAGCAAAAATAAACCAATGAGACTACATTAAACTAAAAAGCTTCTGCACAGCAAAGGAAGCCATCAACAAAATGAAAAGGCGATCCACTGAATGGGAGAAAATGTCTGCAAATCATGTATCTGATGAGGGGTTAATATCCAAAATATAAAAATAACTCAGACAACTCAACAGCAAAAAAAACCAACCACATGACTTAAAATATGGGCAAAAGATCTGAGTAGATGTTTTCCCTAGGAAGACAGAGAGATGGCCAACAGGTATTTGAAAAGATGCTAAACATCATTAACCATCAGGGAAATGCAAATCCCAACCACAATGAGAGATCACCTCACCCCTGTCAGAATGGCTATTATCAAAAAAACCAAGTGTGGGAGAAGATGTGGAGAAAAGGGAACTGCACTCCTGCACTGTTGCTGGGAATGTAAACTGGTGTGGCCACTATAAAAAAAAAATAATGGAATTTCCTCAACAAATTAAAAGCACGGATTGCATGGAGCACTGGGTGTGGTACAAAAACAAGGAATACTGTTATGCTGAAAATTTTTTTAAAAAATAAATAAATAAATAAAATGGGGAGGTGAACCATGAGAGACTATGGACTCTGAAAAACAGTCTGAGGGGTTTGAAGTGGCGGGGGGGTGGGAGGTTGGGGTACCAGGTGGTGGGTATTATAGAGGGCATGGCTTGCATGGAGCACTGGGTGTGGTGAAAAAATAATGAATAATGTTTTTCTGAAAATAAATAAATTGGAAAAATAATAATAATAAAAATGATCCCCCAAACTGGAAAAATAAATAAATAAATAAATAAATAAATAAAATGCACTTCGGTGGGCAAATAAATAAATAAATAAATACAACTACCATACAATTCAGCAAGTCTGCCTCTGAGTATTTATCCAAAGAAAACAAAAATACTAACTCTAAAAGATATAAGCACCCACCCTATTCACGGTAACATTATCTAGTGCTTGCCCTGGCAGCACATACACTGTAGCATTATCTACATAGCTGAGATATGGAAACAACCTAAGTGTCCACGTATCCATGATGGATGAATGAATAAAGAAACTACGGTGTATACACGTACACAAATACACACATACACACACACTGGAATATTATTTGGCCATAAAAATAATGAAATCTTGCCCCTTGGGACAACACAGATGGACCCTGAGGACATTACACGAAGTGAAAATAAGCCAGACAGAGAAGGACAGATACCCTATGATTTCACTTACGTGTGGAATCTAAAACAACAACAAGATACAGAGAACAGACAGGTAGTTGGCAGAGGCAGGAGGTAGGGAGAGGAAGAAATGGGTGAAGGGGGTTCAAAAGGTAAAAATAATAATAATAATAAAATGAATACATGTTACAACACGTATACACATAGAAAGGAACGAAGAAGAAAGGGAGAGAGGCAGGGAAGGAAAAAGGAAGGAAGAGGAGAAAGAATGTCTTGGCAGGAACAATTTGCAGAGACAGCATGTTTACCAAAAAAATAAAATTTAAAAATTAAAATTAAAATGGCAAGTGTCATTTTAGACTGCATTAACAGCCTAATAAATAACAGTATTATTGTATTCTGGGTTAACTGGAGAACATCTGAAGTTAGTCACTGAATCAGATCATGAAAGATTAGGCAAATATTTCTATGAGGAGTTCCTGAAGGAAATGAAGATATTTACCTGTAAAAGTATAAGACATAGTGGGGAAAAATTGTGAATAACACTTATGTTCTCAAATTCTCATGTTCCATGTAGAGGAATATCCAAGTTGGGAAGTTTGGGAAAACTGGGCATGTATGAGCTGATAGTTTTATCTCCTCCTTCCAGATTCTAGTGGTTCTCTCTCGCTTGGTTCCAAACTTGAAAGTGGGGAGAGAGGGTGTATTTACTCTCTCTCAATGCTCCAGCAGGAAGTAACAGCTCTCTCTACATACTTGAAGGCCTATCATGTGAAAAGTAATTAGATCTACCCTAGTTAGCTCTGGAAGGGATAAGTAGAACGGATGTGTGTTACATGCAAGGAAGTAAATTTTAAGTCACTTGGAGGAAAAACCTTCTCATGAATTAGAGCTCCTTTAAAATGTCTTGGGTTGCTGGAGGCGGGAGAATATGGTGATGGAGTAGGAGAACCCAAGACTTCTGTCACCCCATGAACACAACTGGACAGCCATCAAATCATCCTAAATACCCCAGAAATCACCCTGAAGTCTGATGGAACAAACCCCACAACTGATGGAAGAAAAGAGGCCACATGGAAGAAGGTAGGAAGTGTGGGGATATGCTTTAGGGGAGAAGTGGGTGGCAGGTGCTATGGAGTGGGGGAGCCATACAGAGGAGAGAGAGAAAGAGAAAGGGAGAATGAGAAAGAGAGAGTAGCATACAGGGAATGATGCACAAGAAGAACAAGACTGGCTGAATTTCCTGAGTTCTTGCAATTGACAACAGTGATTAAAGCTTGGAGTTTCAAAGGTTAGTAGGCTTGACTGGGATAGAGCCCAGAGGGCACCGCCCTGCTCCTGCCAAGAAGGCAAGCAAACTCCCCGCAGGGTGTGGAAACAGTGATTTGAAGAATGCCTGGGGCACACAGGGAGAAGATGACTCACTCTTCTTGGAGCATTGTCCCTGAGAGGCAGCATTCACAGAGATGGCTCTCTGGGAACAAAGGAGCTGGCTAGGGCTCCATTTTCCTCTCCCACCCCTCAGCAGAAACACAGAGCCACCTGTGGGAAGCAGCAGAGGGAGGACGCTGCTTGCCTAACTTTCTTACACCAAGCCCCACCCCACCCCACTCTGGCAGGACTGCCCTTCTCGGTCAAGTTTGCCTCCGTCCCAGCCTGCTGGGCCCCTTCCAAGAAGACCAGAAGAAGTCCCTGCCCACACCACGTCTCCCGACCAGAGAGTTCTGTGGGCCTTCAGTTCTAGTGGAAGTAGCCTCAGGTCTCACTTCACAAGCAGATCATGGCACACCTACTTAAAACTCACCACATTCTGGCCAAAAATCAAACTCTGCACCGCAAGCAAGGAGAGCTTCTGCAGATGGACAGAGCAGCCAAAACACAACAGCAGAGCGCATGTGGCACCCAGCAGAGACACTCCCTGAATTGCCAGGCCCTGGGCGCAACATGACCTCTTCCTCATAAAGCCGTACTCTCAGAAGCAGGAAACATAACTGGCTTTTCTAACACAGAGAAGAAGAGACCGACAAAATGCCAAGGCGGAGGAATTCATCCCAAATGAAAAAGCAAGATAAGGCCACGGCCAGACATCTAAGTGAGAGAGATCTAAGTAACACACCTGATGGAGAATTTAAAGCAACAATCATAAGGCTACTCACTGGGCTAGAGGAAAGAATGGACGGCATCAGGGAGACCCTTACCACAGAGATTAAAGAGTTGAAAAAAGAATCAGTCAGAAATGAAGAATGCAATAAATGAAATTGGAAACAGGCTTGATGCACTGAACTGTAGGCTGGAAGAAGTGGCAAAGACAAGAAAGGATCAGAGAAAATCTCCAGAAACAATAACAAAACAAGTAATACAATAGCACTGAATACATATCTATCAGTAATCACTCTGAATGTAAATGGACTAAATGCTCCAATCCAAAGACATAGGGCGTCAGAATGGATAAATAAATGAGACCCATGTATATGCTGCCTGCAAGAGACTCATTTAGACCTAAAGACACCTGCAGATTGCAAGTGAGGAGATGGGAGAAACATGTATCACCCAAATGGACATCAAAAAAAACCAGAGTAGCAATAGTACATCAGACAAACTAGATTTTTAAACCAAAGACTAATAAGAGATGAGGAAGGGCACTATATCACAACAAAGGGCAGAATCCAACAATTGTAAATACTTATGCAGCCAACATGGGAGCACCAAAATATATAAAACAATAACGAACACAAAGGAACTCATTGATAATAATACAATAATAAGAGGGGACTTTAACATCCCACTTATATCAACGGGACAGATCACTGAAGCAGAAAATCAACAAGAAAACAATGGCTTTGAGTGATACACTGGACCAGATAGACATAACAGATCTATTCAGAACATCCCATCCTAAGGCAGCAGAACACACATTCTTTTCAAGTGCGCACGGGACATTCTCCAGAATGGATCACATATTAGATCATAAATCAGGCCTTAACAAACACAAAAAGACTGAGGGCAAACCATGCGCATTTTCTAACCACCATGCTATGAATCTAGAAGTCGACCACAAGAAAAATCTATAAAGACCATAAATACATGGAGGATAAAAAAACATGCTTCTAAATAATGAATGGGTCAACCAGGAACTCAAAGAAGAAATTAAAAAATACATGGAAACAAATGAAAATGAAAACACAATTGTCCAAAACTTCTGGAATGCAGCAAAAGCAGTTTTAAGAGGTAAGTTTACAGCAAGACAGGCCTAGCTCAAGAAGCAAGGAAAGTCTCCAATATGCAACCTAATCTTACACCTAAAGGAAATAGAAAAAGAACAAACAAAGCCTAAAGCCAACATAAGGAAGGAAATAAATATTAGAGCATAAATAAATGATACAGAAACTTAAAAAAAAGAACAGATCAATGAAGTCAGGAGCTGATTCTTTGAAAAAAGTAATAAAATTGATAAACCTCTAGCCAGACTTAACAAAAAGGAAAGAGAAATGACCCAAATAAAATCACAAATAAGAGACAAGAAATAACAACGAACATCACAGAATATAAACTATCATAAAAGAATATTTTTTAAAAAACATATTCCAAAAAATTAGACAGCCTGGAAGAAATGGATAAATTCCTAGAAACATATAAACTACCAAAACCAAAACAAGGAGAAATAGAAAACTTAAACATCCTGATAACCAGCAAGAAGAAAAAAATAATGATCAGTAATTTAAAAATCTCCCAATAAATAAAAATCCAGGACAAGGTGACATCACAGGTC
Source organism: Neogale vison (assembly GCF_020171115.1). NCBI lineage: Eukaryota > Metazoa > Chordata > Mammalia > Carnivora > Mustelidae > Neogale > Neogale vison. The sequence goes on along the minus strand of NC_058105.1, from coordinate 117,572,720 downwards.
AATGCTACCACATATTTAAAGAGTTAATACCTATTCTTCTCGAACTATTCCAAAATATAGAAAAGGAAGGGAAACTTCCAAATTCTATGAGACCAACATTACCTGATACCAAAAGCAGATAAAGACTCCACTAAAAAAGAGAACTACAGGTCAATATTCCCAATGAACCTGGATGCAAAAATTCTCAATAAAGTACGAGCAAACCGAATCCAACAGTACATTAAAAGACTCATTCACCTCAATCAAGTGGGATTTATTCCTGGGTCGCAAGGGTGGTTCAATATTCCCAAATCAATCAGCATGATATGCCATATTAATAAAAGAAAGAATAAGAACCATATGACCATTTCAAAAGATGCAGAAAAAACTTTCGACAGATAAGTTTTTTGTTTTTTTTTTAGTAATCTCTATACCGAATGTGGGCCTTGAACTCACAACCCCAAGATTAAGAGTTGCATGCTCTTCCAACTGAAGTCAGCCAGGCGCCCTCACCATTATTTAACACAGTACTGGAAGTACAAGCCACAAAAATTGGACAATAAAAAGAAATAAAAGGCATCCAAATCAGCAAGGAGTAAGTAAAACTTTCACTATTTCCAGATGACATGATACTCTATATATCTTTAGATACTCAAAAGATTCCAGCAAAAAATTGCTAGAACTGATACACAAATCCAGTAAAGTTGCAGAATACAAAATCAACGTGCAGAAATCTGTTGTATTGCTATACACCAATAATGAAACAGCAGAAAGAGAAGTCAATTCCACTTACAATTGCACCAAAAACTCTAAGATACCTGGGAATAAACATAACCAAAGAGGTGAAAGACTTGTATTCTGAAAATTATAAAACACTGATGAAAGAAACTGAAGATGACACAAACACATGGAAGAATATTCCATACTCTTGGATCAGAAGAACAAATATTGTTAAAATGTCTATACCACCCAAAGCAATCTACGCATTTAATGTAATCCCTATCAAAATACCAACAGCATTGGGGCGCCTGGGTGGCTCAGTGGGTTAAGGCCTCTGCCTTCAGCTCAGGTCATGATCTCAGGGTCCTGGGATTGAGCCCTCTACTCAGCAGGGAGCCTGCTTCCTCCTCTCTCTCTCTCTCTGCCTGCTTCTCTGCCTACTTGTGATCTCTCTCTCTGTGTCAAATAAATAAATAAAAATCTCTTTAAAAAATAGCATTTTTCACAGAGCTAGAACAAACAATCCTAAAATTAGTAGGGAACCACAAAAAGACTCCAAATAGCCAAAATAAACTTGAAAAAGAAAAGCAAACCTGAAAGCATCACAATTCTGTACTTCAAGTTATATTATACAGCTCTAGTGATCAAAACAGTATGGTACTGGCACAAAAATAGACATATAGCTTTATAGAACAGAATAGAAAACCCAGAAACAAGCCCATAATTATATGGTTAAATCATCTTCACCAAAGGAGGAAAGAACATGCAATGGGAAAAAGAAAGTCTCTTCAACAAATGGTGTTGGGAAAACTGGACAAACTACATGCAAAAGAATGAAACTGGGCCACTTTCTTATACCATACACAAAAATAAATTCAAAATAGAAGAAAGACCTAAATGTGAGACATGAAACCATAAAAATCCTAAAGGAGAACACAGGCAGTAACTTCTTCAACATCAGTCATAGTAATATTTTTCTAGAGATGTCTCCTGAGGCAAGGGAAACACAAATAAAAATAAACTATTGGGACTTCATTAAGATAAAAAGCTTCTGCACAGCAGAGGAAACAATCAAACTAAACTAAAAGGCAACCTATGGAATGGGAGAAGATATTTGCAAATGACATATCTGATAAAGGGTTAGAATCCAAAATATATAAAGAACTTATAAAACTCAACACCCAAAAAATTGAATAATCTAATTAAAAAATGAACCAAAGACATGAGTAGCCATTTCTGCAAAGAAGACATCCAGATGGCCAACAGACACATGAAAAGATACTCAATGCCACTCATCATCAGGGAAATGTAAATCAAAACTACAATGAGGTGTCACTTCACACCTATCAGAAAGGCTAAAATCAACAATACAAGAAATAACAGGTGCTGGCGAGGATGTGGAGAAAGAGGAACCCTCCTCCACCATTGGTGGGCATGCAAATTCATTCAGCCACCCTGGAAGACAACATGGAGTGTCCTCAAAAATTTTTGAAATAAGTCATGCAGAGAGAGTCAATTATCATATGGTTTCACTTATTTGTGGAGCATAAGAAATAACACAGAGGACGTGAGGAGATGGAGAGGAGAAGGGAGTTGAGGGAAATTGGAAGGGGAGGTGAACCATGAGAGACTATGGACTCTGAAAAACAACCTGAGGGTTTTGAAGGGGCGGGGGGTGGGAGGTTGGGGGAACCAGGTGGTGAGTATTAGGGAGGACATGGATTGCATGGAGCACTGGGTGTGGTGCATAAACAATGAATTCTGTTACACTGGAAAGAAACTAAATTTTAAAAAAAAGTTAAAAATAGAGCTACGCTATGATCCAGCAACTGTTGTACTGAATATTTTCCCAAAGAATATAAAAAGACTAATTCAAAGGGATACATGACACCCTGTTGTTCACAGCAGCATTATCTACAACAGCCAAATTATGAAACCAGCACACATGTCCATCAACTGATGAACTGGTAAAGAAGAGGTGATATATATATGCACATTGGAATATTACTCAGCTATTAAAAGAATAAAACGTGGGGCACCTGGGTGGCTCAGAGGGTTGAGCCACTGCATTTGGTTCGGGTCATGATCTCAGGGTCTTGGGATCTAGCCACACATTGGGCTCTCTGCTCAGCAGGGACCTGCTTCCTCCTTTCTCTCTGCCTGTTTCTCTGCTTACATGTGATCTCTCTCTCTCTCTCTCTCTCTCACTGTCAAATAAACAAATAACATCTTTGAAAAAAAAAAAAGAAGAAGAAGAAGAAAACCTTGCAATTTGCAAGGACATGAAAAGACTTAGGAAGTATTATGCTAAGCAAAATAAGTCAGTCCAAGAAAGACGAATTCTACTCATATGTGGAATGTAATAAACAAACAAAAAAAATGAACAGATGGAAAGAGAGAGAGGCAAACGAAGAAACAGACTTTTTTTAATATTTTATTCATTTATTTGACAGAGATCACAAGTAGGCAGAGAGGCAGACAGAGAGGAGGAAGCAGGCTCTCCGCCGAGCAGAGAGCCCGATGTGGGGCTCGATCCCAGGACCCCAGGATCATGACCTGAGCCGAAGGCAGAGGCTTTAACCCACTGAGCCACCCAGGCACCCAAGAAACAGATTCTTAACGATAGAGCACAGAGATGATTACCAGAGGGGAGGTGGGTGGGTAGGGGTTGGGTGAGACAGGTGATGGGGATGAAGGAGGGCCCTCGTCCTGATGACCGCCAGGTGATGTACGGAAGTGTCAAATCACTACATTGTACACCTGAAACTAATATTACACTCTATTTTAACCACAAGTTAAATAAGAACTAAAAATAAATAAATACAAACAAAATTTTTAAAAATGTACTGGATTGTCATCAGTAGAAGTGTTTGAGCTGAGGGGAGGCAACTATGTCAAAGCTGAGATCAAATTCCTGCTCTGGGGGAAAGGTTGTCTTGGAGGATGTGTAACGTTCTTCCTATTGCTAAGACTTTATGGTTCTGTGATATGCAGAAATGGGTGGAGAGCATAGGAGTAAGGTTGTGCACTGATTGCAAATTTGCCACCCACGAACTGTCTCCATGTAAAGCACTCTCTAAAGACCCCTTAAGCGATACTGAACTCTCATCAGAGAGCATCAAACAACAGTTTCTTCGTAAAATCAATACCTTTGGCTAGCAGATATATTTACTTTTGATTATTAATTTCCAGAAGAGTGCCCCCAAATAATAAAATCTTAGAATAAAAAATTCTATCAGAATAGAATAATCAACTACTTTACTTAGTCAATGGGATACCAATCCGCAGTTAAAATCCATGAGCAAGATCTCAAAAACATAATGTTGAGTGATAAAAATTTGCAAAAGGGGGCGCCTGGGTGGCTCAGTGGGTTAAAGCCCCTGCCTTCAGTTCAGGTCATGATCCCAGGGTCCTGGGATCGAGCCCCGCATCAGGCTCTCTGCTCAGTGGGGAGCCTGCTTCCTCCTCTCTCTCTCTCTCTGCCTGCCTCTCTGCCTACTTGTGATCTCTGTCTGTCAAATAAATAAATAAAATCTATTAAAAATTTTTTTCAAAAGGATATACTATATATCCCCATTTATGTACATTAAAACAACTATAGAATGACATTATATATTATTAATAGATCTATCAATATAGGTAGCAAAAGCATAAAATACGTATGGGAATGATTCATCTAACTCTAAGATTATGGTTACTTTTGGGGAGAAAGACAGGGGAAACAGTTGGTGAGATGAGTTTTAATTATATCAGTAATGTCTTATTGTTTAAAAAAATAACCTATAGTATAAAAAGCAAAGCATCTACATCTGTACTGGGCTGCCAGGTCCTAATTATACTACTATATCATTTTCTGTACATTTTTGTGTGTTTTAAATTATATTGAACTAATAGTTCTAAAGAAATTACACTGGAGACTATAAGGTCCAGTCCTTCTACGAGTGCAGAAATCTCTGGTCACTCGGCCTTTGTTCTGACTCTTCATTCTCCAAGTTCATTTTATCCCTATATTAAAGTAAAATATGCTTTCGGGTCAGATTCCCCTCCTTGGGCCTGGCTCTGCCCACAACCCTAGGACAATGATGATGATTCTCTTGCATTCTCTCTGCTGAAACAATTCACATGGCTGCCCTTCCATACAGGAATAGAACTTGGAGTCTTATAGCAAATTTGTTAAAATATGCCCCATGTGGATAGTATGTCAAACTCATACTGAATATTTTTTACTACAAAAGACATCTTCTCAGCTTATAATATAATTCAATAAGGGATAAAACAAAATGAAATGCATAGAATAATATCTTTAGTCCACTTTTGAGGAACTAATATATTCCAGATATTTAAAGAACTAAAAAAGTCACCTTTTTCCCTCACTTAAAAAAATGTTTTTAGAAAAAAACATGTTTTTAGGGCACCTGGGTGGCTCAGTGGGTTAAAGCCTCTGCCTTCGGCTCAGGTCATGGTCCCAGGGTCCTGGGATTGAGCCCCGCATCGGGCTCTCTGCTCGGCAGGGAGCTTGCTTCCCCCCGCCCTCTGGTTGCCTCTCTGCCTACTTGTGATCTCTGTCTGTCAAAACAAAAAAATGATTTAATTAGACCGGGGCGCCTGGGTGGCTCAGTCGTTAAGCTTCAGGCTCTTGGTTTCAGCTCAGGTCATGATCTCAGGATGGTGAGATGGAGCCTACATCGAGGGGAAGTCAGCTTCTCTCCTTCTCCCTCTCCCTCTGTCTTGCATACACGTTCTCTCTCTCTTTCTCTCTCCCTCTTTCTCTCCCTCTCTTTCCCAAAAATAGATAAATAAATATTTTAAAAGATTATTTTAATTAGAAAGATATTTATCCTATAAACACCTTCATTTCCAAATTGTTTACAAAGTCTGTGTTCTTTTTTTTAACCAGAAGAGGTATTAGGTTTTGGTTTTTTGCCCGGTGGCTTAGCTCCGTGATGTCCAAATTGCCAACTGTGACCAATTACTAGGTCGTGATGTCAGTGATGGCAGCACTTTTAAAAAATGTAATAGAGGGGCGCCTGGATGGCTCAGTAGGTGAAGTATCTGCCTTCGGCTCAGGTCATGATCCTGGGGTCCTGGGATCAAGCCCATAGCTGGCTCTCTGCTCAGTGGGGAGCCTGCCTCTCCTTCTCCCTCTGCCTGCCACCCCCCCATTTATGCATGCGCTCTCTCTCTGTCCAATAAATAAGTAAATAAATAATCTTTTAAAAAGTGTAATAGAATAGAAACCACTGGAATGTAATCTCATCGAAATAAACATTGTGAAGCTTTTGCTTGCATTTTTAAAAACTCATACACACATCTCCTGAGTCACAACATAAACCATATTTTTTACTATGAGTTGCAATAAAAAAAAAGACAAGTTTGAAAACAAGTGGGTGGACGATAGTGAATGCTTACAGAAGGTCCTGCAAGCCAGGCTTCTTTAGTTTAGTCTGAAACATGAAGTGTTCAGATTTCTTGGGTATGTGTGATATGAAGACAGGAACCAAACAAGAACCAACTAAGATCAGTCTGGGGCTCAGAATCTCTCTTTGCTGGGGCCCAGTGACACAAGTAAGAAGTATTCTGCTTCCTGCTTTGTCCAAATTTAAATTTGCACAGGATCGCTTTTGGAAGCTGTATTATTTCATCTCTACACATCACAGATAAAGACTGCCCTGAGCTCACGTGCACAAGAAAAATCTAGCAAATTACCCTGCTGTGCTATTGTTGACACTCTGACAAAGCCCGGCAGTTTTGACCTCGATCCTCAGTAAACCAAAGTGTTTGGGTTTCCCTATGCCTGGCAAGACAGAGCAATTAGCCGGGAATGCAGAAGAGAAACAATTCATGGAACAGTTCCTTGTTATACCCTAAGGAGGGAATTAGTAAGAGCTCCCTCTCTCCTCAGAACACAAACAAACTGAATGGATTGTAGTTTCAGCCCTTCTGTAATGTAACTAGCTTTTTATTTATTCTCACATACTGAACATGCAACCAACCTCGAAGAGCGTGAATCCTGTTGGGGTTAAGGGCATACATGCCATACCCCAGATTTCCATAGACATTACTTTTTATCAAGACTTCTTCTGTGAACAGGTTGCGAATGAGGTATCTGGCTGCCAGTTCAGGGCGAGACTTCCCTTTGGCTATAGTCAGTACCGAATGTGGCAACTGTATATTTCTACCTGGATTTCCAAGATATTCTAGAAGCAAAAGAGGAAAAAGATGTCAATGTTCATGGCAAGGTCAAGTTTTTTTTTTTTAAAGGCTTTGATTTTTCTGAATTTTTAGGCTCCAGAATTTGAGAACTTAAAAAATAGTAAGCCCTTAAGCTTTTAGTATATCATGAGATAGCATGAGAAATGAAACAGCAATCACTGCTGAAGTGATTACAGATACTCCAGTGGTTCAGGGAAACGACTCAGTGTTCTGTTACCTAGTAGGACAGAATCAGTTCTATTAACATTATGTTTATTTTTCATAACGAATTCTAACAAAGCAATTTCAGTGCACTGTTATCCTCTTTATAACAAAGACTTGTTCAAAAAGAAGCAACAAGATTCTTACTGAAATATTTACAATTTTTAAAAAGCAGGTTTTCTGTTGGGTATTAAAGTCATCATTTAAAAATCAGCAAACTCAGCTATCAAATTTTAGTTACCTTACTTGAACTGAAAAATAAATTTTAAGCCTATTTTCATTCCTCAACCCCACAGCCTAATCATCTTCATCTCACCTCAGTCCTAGTGATTCAAATTAACTACATTTTAAAATATTCTATTTTATATACAATAAAGAATTGTTTATTGGAGAAAATATGTTAAAGAAATATAATATTCTTACATGTCAATAAGCATATTTTTCATCTTGCAACATTCATCATTTAAGGTGGCCGTATTAATTACTGAACCCCCCAGATCCAGCATTTACCAAGAGACACTGAATTATTTAAAAATAAGTTCATTTAGGGGGGTCCTAAGACTTCACTCTAGAAGATTCTCCTAGTAGTATTTATCAAGGTCAGAAAAACAGGTTAATATTCTTTAACCTGGTAATTTCAATTCTGAGAACCTAACTTAACAATCCAAGGGGTGCCTGGGTGGCTTAGTTGGTTAAGTGTCCAACTCTTGATTTTAGCTCAGGTCATGATCTCAGGGTCTTGGGACTGAGTCTTGCGTCCAGCTCCAAGCTCGGCATGAAGTCTCCTTTGTCCCCCTCCCTCTGCTCTGCCCTGCCACTTGCATGTGCACACTCTCTCTCTCAAATAAATAAATAGAATCTTTTTAAAAGATAATGCTAAGTCTTCTGTTCATGAACATGGGATATCTATGTATTTAGGTCTTTCCTAATTTTTTTCAAAAATATCTTGTAATTTTCAGAAAGCACACCTGGCACTTCTTTTAATAAATTCATCCCTAAACATTTTATTAAACAAAAGGCTCCATGCTCAGTGGGGTGTCTGCTGGAGATTCTCTCTCTCCCTCTCTCTCTCCCCCTCTTCCTGCTCACTCAAACTCTCTTTCTCAAATAAATAAATAACCTTTAGAAAAAGAAAGAAAGAAAGAAAGAAAAGAATCTGGGACTCCTGGGTGGCTCTGTCGTAGAGCGTCTGCCTTTGGCTCAGATCATGATCCCAGAGTCCAGGGATCAAGCCCCACATTGGGGTCCCTGCTTGGTAGGAAGCCTGCTTCTCCCTCTCCCACTGCTCCTGCTTGTGTTCCCTCTCTATCAAATAAATAAATAAAATATTTTTTAAAAAGTAAAGAATCCAAAATATGTACAAAGCTATCCAAATGAGTTTTTTGGCAGCATGATTTGTGTGACTGATAATCCCCTCCCCAAAAAAATCCTCAAAAAAAAAAAAAAAGGAAAGAGGCAGGTAGTTAAATAAGTTAGGATATACTTACTCAATGGAATATTATACACTGTTAAAAGCAATGATCATAAACAATGGAGATTCTTGAGGAAAATACACATATCATGTTTATTTTCTTTTTTTATTGAAGATTTTATTTATTTATTTATTTATTTATTTATTTGACAGAGAGAGAGACAGCGAGCAAGAGAACCCAAGCAGGGGGTGTGGGAGAGGGAGAAGCAGGCTCCCCGCCGAGCAGAGCGCCAGATGCGGGGCTCAATCCCAGGACCACGGGATCATGACCTGAGCCGAAGGCAGAGGCTTAACGACTGAGCCACCCAGGCGCCCCACACATATGTTTAAAAAGAAGCATGAATATATAGAGACCATAATGTTTTAAAAGGTAAGAAAAAATTAGAAGAAAATTAAAATGTTCATCATAGTTTTTTATGGTATCTTGTTCATAGGAGCCTTTCTTTCCTGCAGAATATTTTCGACGTTTTCAAAACGAAACGGTGTAAGAGACTGTACACAAAGTGGGCAGCTGCCTGGCTCACAGTTCATTTAGTTGGCCCTATCTCCTGGTTCTAGATCTGGGACCTAAGCGCTGTAGATCAGATTCTTTGTCCTAGGAATCTAACAGGGACGAGAGGGAACTAGAACGTAGAGATCATGGAAGATGCAGACAGAGCCCCACAGACCTCAGTGGATGCCAGAGGTCACAATCTAAGGGTTGGCGGTTTGGCTCCTGTTTATGGCTCGGTTTGCTCCACACTTCTTCAAATCCAGGAGCTCTTCATCCACTGATTTTTGCTATGGTTTAATTAGGCCAGGGTTTGTTTCTGTGGTATACAGCCTGAACAAATACAGTAGTTATAGGGGCACCTGGGTGGCTCAGTGGGTTAAAGCCTCTACCTTCGGCTCAGGTCATGATCCCAGGGTCCTGGGATCGAGTCCCGCATCCAGCCCTGCTTCCTCCTCTCTCTCCGCCTGCCTCTCTGCCTACTTGTGATCTCTCTCTTTCTCTCTGTCAAATAAATAAACAAAATCTAAAAAAAAATCCAAAAAACAAACAAAGTAGTTATTTTACTTTTATAATGGAAAAAACATATATAAAGATGCACCTTTTAAATAATTTCATTGAAAGAGGTTCATAGGTCATACCCTACTGAGGGTTGGCAGGGGGGCAGGGGAGAGACAGAAAAGAGTTTGGCCACCTCAGGTGCCACTAAACCCGAGCAGACTGAGGAGGAGGTGTCGGGAAGCACGAGCGGCAGGTGGCGCAGCCCCCTACGGAACCCACCGCCCCTTGATGCGAACGCAGTAGGATGTGCCTCCAGCCGACAGCAAGCAGTGGGGGCAAAATGTTCTGAGGAATGAGATTCATTAATTCACACAAAAACTGTTTAAGGAGCACCTGTCACGTGTCAGGCACAGAGAGAGCAAGACCCCTGAGTCGCAACCTGCGACTCAACCAGAGAGTTCACACGGCTTGAAGGAACAGACCCAGAGCTGCTTTCCGAAGGAGAAATAGCAGATGTAGCTTAATGTGAAAAACTATCAGTCTCAGGGCACCTGAGTGGCATAGTTGGTGAAGCGTCCAACTCTTGGTTTCAGCCCAGGGCGTGACCTCAGGGTCATGAGATCGAGCCCCGGGCCGGGCTTCGTGCTCAGCACAGAGTTGGCTTAAGGTGCTCTCTCCCTCTCCCTCTGCGCACTCACGTGCTCTCTTTCTCTCTGTCTCTCAGATAAATAAATAAATAAGCCTATCAGTCCCAGAAGTAGGTTTCTATATTTCGTTAACTCATTAACAGGAGAGATTAAGTTGTTAAGATGTCTCATTATGAAAAATTTCAAAAATCTTTGAAAGTAGAACAGTACACTGAGCCCCAGGAATGTACCATCCAGATTCAACATTTAGCATCAAGAGAACTCGTATTAATAACTCACCCAGTGCTTCATAACATATCACTGAATTCTCAGTGGGACGTTCTTGAACTCCTTGAGGGTAAACACTGCTGTCCCACCAAGAATTCCCGTCTTCTCCTGTTCTGAAGGCAATGGTTCCCTCACAAAGCTGGGAACTGCTTTCATGGCCATCAGTCCCCCCTTTATCGTTCAAATCTGCAGGTGCTGGGATGTCGAGACTGGGGGGGCCTTTGTTGCTGTCACCAGTTTTCTGCTGAAACACAACATTGTGTCTATAACCAAAGTCCCCCCGTGAGAAGATATGGTCACGCTCCATCACCTGCCAGGGCCCCCCAGGTTGGCAGGGGAGCAACGGTCTTTAATAAGGTCACCAGAAACCCCCAGGAAGTGTGCGCCGTGACAGAAGCAGACATGTGGCTTAGCCTCTTGGAGGGCTCGGTAGCTTTATCTAATGATAACTGCTGGCGCCAAATAAGTGCTTAGTAAACATTTCCTGAAGAAATGCGTAAATGAGTCTGTTCTGAGTTGACAATTTGGGGGGTTTTATTTTTTTACCATTCTTGTTTGTTTTTTCTTTTTCCCCAGTGGCTAGAGACTCTAGGAATCTCTAAAGACCTTGGGGATCTTTTTTTTTTTTAAAGCTGTGCTTGAGACCCACTTTTGGCGTATGTCACCAGACCCTCTGGTGCCAAGGGTGGGAGAGCTCCAGCATTCACGACTTTCTTTGAAAGCGTCTCCCGTGATTCGGTGACAACCCGCGCTCTAGGCCAGGACTTCCCACATGGCTCTGTACACGCGAACCCCCGGGGTCTTGCTAAAATGCAAATTCTGCCTCTGCAGGTCTAACGGGACCCTCAAGACTCTGCACTTCTCACAAGCTTCCCTGTGGGGCTGCCGCTGTCGCCCGTCAGGGACCGTCCCCCTCGGAGTCAAGGACGCGGCAGGTACATGGCAGCTGCTGCTTCTCTCCTGACGCTGAAGCACATATGCAAATTAGCATTTTCCAGGCAGCATCATAATTTTACATTCAAATGTTGAGGGTGCAATTTTTGTAGGATAGAAAAGGGAATGTGAAAAATAAGCAGATTTGGTTTCAGACAGATGGTGCTTGAGCTATCACTGAAATCAAGCCGTTCACCAGGAAAACAGAAGCTCAGCTACAGATATTCTGGGCAAATAGTTTCCATGCACTTACTCTAGAGATGCAGGACCAACGAGACATGGCGAGAATAACATGGGCTTTGTAGAGAGGTGGGTGGAAATGAGAAATTGTTAAGTTAAATGCTTCAACAGGAGAAAGCAATAGACGTGACACTCTCCCCTGTGGGCCCATTTGTGTTAAAAAAAAAAATCTCTAATGCACTTTCATGATTGAATGGATGCGAGAAAAGCCAGATTCCTGTTTAACAAGTAACTAGGGACACAATAAGATACCGGCAGCAGCTGAACCTCACGGCCAGCACGACGTCCACCAGGTTCTGCCATCACTGAAAGTGGACAAAGACAGAAGTGCCTCCCTTTGCTGCCATGCCACAGTCTCCCCTTCTCTGCGGTACTCAGCAGGATGCTGAAAAAGATTTCCCAAACATCTCTGCAGCTGAGAACTCTTCTTCATATACCCTATGCCTTCAAGTACACCGATTGTAACACTCCATTTGATTCATTTTCTCTTTAGGATATTTGTATGGAGGGGCGCGTGGGTGACTCAGTGTGTTAAGCTGCTGCCTTCGGCTCAGGTCATGATCTCAGGGTCCTGGGATCGAGTCCCGCATCGGGCTCTCTGCTCAGCAGGGAGCCTGCTTCCCTTCCTCTCTCTCTGCCTGCCTCTCTGCCTACTTGTGATCTCTCTCTGTCAAATAAATAAATAAAATCTTTTTAAAAAAAGGATATTTGTATGGAGCATAAATGTCAAAGAGTAAAATAAACAGGCAGAGACCATACACTGCCCCCAAAATTAAATAAACAAGATTTTGAACACACGACCTAAAGATCCCGTGTGTCACACTCTCCATTCTGGAACTGTATGCAGTATGCCCTGATACAGCAGTGACCATATTTAAATAAAAAATAACTTACTGGTGCTGTGAGGGATTCAGCACATAAACAATAGATCAGAGAATTGATATCAGCAACACAGGTTTTCCAGTCTTTTCCACATTCACGCAAATCATGGTTGGGAAAATTTGTTGCCAGATGTTCTGCAAATAGTGGAAAACATTGATGAAAATTTTATAAAAAGAAAACAAAAGCCAAAGAACTGATGAGACTTTTTTAGTTGAAAATACTGACATTTTCTATTTTGAATTGCTGCTCTTTTCTCTCTTTCTGAGAGTTTAAAAATTCTACCAAAAAAGGATGCTTTGCTGAGTATCTCACTTCTTCTAAGGTGCAATTTCCCTATAAAACACTGATGTGGGGAGCCACTAACGAGGTTGTGGTGCTTTTATTAAACTAAGAACAGAAACTATACTTAAATCTTAGCCAAAAAGCTGAGAAGCGATGAGGTTATGGTGCTTTCAAAAAAAAGTGTGTAACAGAATGTCTACTATTTCTGGGGGCTAATGCCATTGAATAACCCTATGGATATATTAAAACTGAAAAGGAAACCTGTAAGCAGAAAATGGTGTTATAGCCAACACTCTTAGACTGCAGTGTATTTATTTGGGACACTACGTGTCCGTCTTCCCTAGAAGCTATTCCCTCTGCCTAGAATATCCTTCCTATTGATCTAGCTAAGGATTTCAAATCTAGCTCAAGTGTTCTGTCCTTAGTAAGCCTCCCCCAGTGCCTTCAGAGTAGTTGCTCTGCTCTCTGAGCTTCTACAACATTATCGCCCTGGACTGGGATTGATCTGTTTCCCTCAACAGTCCTTTCTAGACTGTGAACTCCTTGAGGTCAGAAATACTTATTCGTTGTTATGGTCTCAGTGCCTATGAGTTCTACAACCTTCAAACAAATTGCTGGAAGCGGGGAAGGCAGGAATTAGATTAACCATGACTTTCTATTTCTCTTTTGCCAGTTAGTAGCACCAAAGTGTGTTTTAATCCTCCCCATTTTTTTTGGCTTTTTTCTTTATTTTTTTAGTACCAAGCTTGAGCACTAAAAAATTGACTTAGTTCTAGCCATAAGCAGCTATAATCAATAAAGCTTGTCTTGGGCGCCTGGGTGGCTCAGTCGGTTAAGCGCCTGCTTTCAGCTCAGGTCATGATCCCAGGGTCCCGGGATAGAGCCCCATGTAGGGCTTTCTGCTTAGCAGGGAGCCTGCTTCTCCCTCTCCCTTTGACTGCGACTCCCCCCCCCCCAACTTGTGCAGTCTTTCTCTCTCTCTCTCTCTCTCTCTCTCTGTGAAATAAATTTTTTATATCTTTTTTAAAAAAAATAAATCTTGTCTTATTCCATTAGTCTACGGACAAGTTGCATTCTTTACAAGTTGTTACCCATTACGTAATGTTAAATTGTAAAATCAGGGTCAGACAGGTGAAAAACAGCTCTAAGATTTACACAGTCTTCCTCACTAGCTCTTAAACTACCAATAACATTCATCAGATGACCCAGTGATGATCAGACAAGACTTCACAAAGAGTTTACATACCTCTTATTGCAGCCACTTTGTTTGGATCTAGAGGTTGGCGGCCTTGGGAATTGATGCCTACCCAGCTGCGCACCAGAATTTCCTTGGAGAACAAAATATGAACCAAGTAGCGGGCTGCATGCCTTGGATGGCTCTTCTTTTGTGCAGTCAGCAAATTAATATTAAGCAACCTGACATTCCTTTTCGGATCACCAAGATACCCTTTTAAAACACAGAGAGAAAGTAAAGTCTTGGTTTTCTCATGCAAGGCTACCAAGAAAGTGCCCAAGAAAATTAAACTAATTGATTTCTAATTCACTAATTTCTACTTGGATGAAACTTTTCCTATACTTCTCTCTTCCTTCAAAAGGTGTCTTTGATGCCATCTGCATAACTTAGCATTTTTCACTTTGGTCTTCTTGAATTTTTGGCACTTGAACTAGTCATTTCATTGTCTTAAATAAATTCAACTCTTGGGCCAAAGATGCATATGCAAACATGTGGCTCTGATATCCCACTGCTCCCTTTTATCATCTAAAAGTACACTCGGAGCCATATTACTGTAGGAGTATATGTTCCCTAAAGATAATCTAGAAAGTATGGGTGGACATAATTAAGAAAATTTTGAAAAAGCTAGCATTTATTGAGTAACTACTATATATATCAGGCACTGGGCTAAATATTTTATGTCTATAAGCTCGGTTTCATTATCCTAACAACTTGTTACCCCTTTGAAGAGGAAACTGAGGGCCACAGAAGGTAAGGCATTTGAACAAATTCACAGAGCCAGGTTTTAAATCTGTTTATAAGCAAAGTGCTGTGAACCATTACTCTGCTAATGCCTTCTAGTCTTTTTGTTATTTCTTCTTTTTTAAACACAGAATTAAAATCATACTTTGTATATAGTCCGAATCCTGCTTCTTCAGTTACCATTCTATTTCGAGCATGTCTTCATTTTCTTTGGGTTTTTTTTTTCAAGTCGGCATTCCTATCTTCATGATTTTCCTGACAGGTGACATTTATGTTACACTTACCTTCCGAGCACTGTGTTAAGGGCTTTCAATGAATTATTCCATTTGAGTCTCACACTTCTATGAAATAGGTACGATGATTTTTGTCACTTCCCCAAAGGAAGAAACTAATACTTAGGTTAGAGACGTGGCTGAAGACCACATGGTTAGTAAGACACAGAGCTGGGATTTGACCCCAGATGGTCTGACTCAGGAGCCCATGCTCTTGACCATTGTGCTTTACTGTTTCATACCCCACGGATATACCAGGAGTAACTTAGCTAATTCCTATGGTTGCTTGTTTGGCTGTTCCTGATTTTTCACGATTCTGAAAAGAACATTCCTGTACCAAAATTTAAATACAAATCTTTTCTATTGATTGAATTTTCAGATATCAGTGGGATTACTGAGTCAACTGGCATGAATACTTCCACGGATTTTTATCCAGACTACCTCAAAGAAAATTTTCACCACCATATACTTCTAACCACAGCATACCATAGTGCCCATTTAGTAATAAATAATACAATATTTGAAGTTTTTTTCTAGTTTAGTTAGCAAAACAATTTAAAAGAAAAGCATCTCCTCTAGGACAGGAGTCAGCAAACTCCAGTCCCCAGGCCAATCCCAACACCAGTTTGTGTAAAGCGAGTTACACTGGCACAGAGCCACACCCGTCCATCTACCTACATCTGTGGCTGCTTTCATGCGACAGCAGCAGAGCTAAGTAGTTGTGACAGACACCAGATGGCCCACAGAGCCTAAAATAGTTCTGATCTAGCCCATTACTGAAAAAGTTTGCTGAGCCCTATGCTAGAATATTAATAAGAGAATAGCTACCAAAAGTAGAGACACAAAGGAACTATAAAATATTAGGAAGGCTTGCCCTTAGAAACTACAGAACTTAGGGTCCCTTCCTCTCTGCCACTGTGGCTTGGCAGGTAATACAGGAGGGTGTGAAGAAACACGAGCTTTAAGTCAGAGAGGACCGAGAGTTCCAGAACTGCCACTCACTAGCTCTGTGACTTTGAGAATGGGAGTAATAAAAACACCTACTTATGAAGTCATTTGAATATTAATAGAGAAGAGATATGTCAGTTGATTAGCACAGTGTCTTGTACATAATACTCAATAAGTGTTAGCCATTCTGATTAATATAACCTAAAACCAACCTTTAAAATAGAAAACAAAAAGCTTCCATTAGCCTGTATCAAGGATGTTTGAAGAATATAGGTTAAATGGCGCTGCTTGTAATACGTGTCATTTTGCACTCACCAAAACCAGAAGGGCCGCAGAGAGATGGCGAGATAGAATCTCGGCTATTGTCCTTTTCCAATATGACTGGGTAATTCATGATCTCAGGGACGTTTCCCACGTTGTTTTCTGCTTTTAACAGTATTTCTACAGGTAAAAGCGCTGGAAGAAAAGGAGTCTCAATTGTAAATTCACCATCCAGCAAACTATCGTTCAGGTGTGAAGGGGAAATAAACACATTCTCAGACAAAGAAAACCACAAGTGTTTGTCACTAGCAGACCTACTCTTAAGGAGTGGTTACAGGAAGATCAACAGAAAAGTTATGATGACAGAAAGAATCTTGGTGCATCAGGAAGGAAAAGGGAACAACAGAAATAGCAGAAGTATGTATGAAGGGAAACTTGATCATTCATTCCGTATAAAATGGAATAGCTACACTGGAAAACAGTTTGGCAGTTTCTTATAAAACTGAATCTTCGATGATCACATGACACAGAAATTTCACTCTTGGGCATTTATCCCAGAGAAATAAAAGCTCATGATATGACACCAAAGCCTGCACATGAGTGTTCTTACCTTTATTCATACTAGCCAAAACCATGACAACCCAGTTGTCCTTCAACAGGTGAATGGTTCAACAAGCCATGGTAAATCTAATACCACAGAATACCATTCAATAATAACAAGAAATAAAGAACAGAAGGGGCAGAAATATGGATGAATATAATGCAATCATGAGTTCTATACATCATGCTTCATGACCGAAACAAAAATGAAAACGCCATCTGACATCCAAGACAGTAAGTTAAAAGTGAGGAGGGCAAAGGAAACTAAGTGGAATTAAAAGTTTCAGCACTTCATTCCGAGTGGTAAAATGCTGAGACCAGTAGACTGTGATAAGTCACATATATATAAAATAACATCCAGAACGACCACTGGGAAAACTGTACAAAGCAATATTTTAAAAAACATAAAGATGGAACATAGAAAAATATTCAGGTAACCCACAGGAAGGCAAAAGAAGATAAAAAAAGAATGAGAGGGGCGCCTGGCTGGCCCATTCAGTAGAGCATGCAGCTCTCAATCTCGGGGTCGTGAGTTCAAGGCCCACATTGGGTGTAGAGATTACTTAAAAAAAATTAACTGAAGGGGCGCCTAGGTGGCTCAATGGGTTAAAGCCTCTGCCTTCAGCTCAGGTCATGATCCCAGAGTCCTGGGATGGAGCCTGACATCGACATCGGGCTCTCTGCTCAGCAGGGAGCCTGCTTCCCCCACCCCCGCCTCTCTGCCTGCCTCTCTGCCTACTTATGATCTCTCTGTCAAATAAATAAATAAAATCTTTTTTAAAAAATTAATTGAAGAAACTTTTAAAAATGAGAAAATAGGAAACAAAAGAAATGTAACAAAATGATAGACTTAAATCTATGATAGCAATAATTATCTGATATGTAGTTAACCTAGCCATATCAATTAAATGAAAACAAGTGATAACGTGGATAAAAAAGATAAACTCTGTGGTGTTTACAAGAAACTCTATAAATTCAATTACATAGATTGATTGAAAGTAAAAAGATGGAGAAGCATATACCATGCAAACATGAGTCCAAAAAACAGCAGAGTAGCCGCGTTGACATCAGATAAAGTAGACTTCAGAGCAAAGAAATTTACTACAAAGATGAAAAAGATCAACCCCGAGGAAGACAATGATTCTCAACATACCAAATGATAAATTCTCAAAATACATGAAACAAAAACTGAAAGAGCTGAAAGAAGAAATAATGAAATCCATAATTAAAGTTGAGGACCTCACATCCCCCCTCTCTTAGCAACTGGTGCGATAGCAGACCAAAAATCAGCAAGGTTAGAGAAGATCTGAACAACACACTCGACCAACAGGATTCTCATTATAGAACATTCCACCCAACAAAACCAGAATAGATTTTTTTTTTAATTCCTGTGGAACAAATGTTCCTCTGTGCCAGGGAATATGTGCAAAGTTGAAATGCCTGCGGATCTTTCACCAAAACAAGGCACATCCTACACCAGAGGAAAAAAATCTCAACAAGTTTAAAAGAAAAGATATCATATTGAGTATATTTTCTGACCATAATAGAATCAAAATAGGAATCAGGAATAGACAATAGAAAGTTTTCAAAGAAATAATAAAATACATAGGACTTAATGAAATACAACACATCAAAATATAACTAAGGCAGTACTGAAAATGAAATCTACAGCATATATCTGTAATCTGAAATCTATAGCATAATATAAATGCTTATATTAGAAAAGAGAACAGTTCTAAATCTATAATCTAAGTTCCTACACCAAAAACTAAGAAGAGTAAAATAAACTCCAAATAAGCAAAGAGAATGAAATAATAAAGAATAAAAATCAATGAAACTGAAAAATATGAAATCAATGAAACAAAAAACTGATGCCTCCAAAAGATTAATAAAGCTAATAAAACTCTAAAAAGAATTACAAAAAGAAAGAGATGACACACTTCATCGATACCAGGAATGAAAGAAGTAATCCAGCAGCCATCAAAATGATAATAGGGAATATGACAAACTGCTTTACGTTCATAAAATTTGATAACCTAGAAGTGTTGAACCAATTCCTCCAAAATTACACAGACCAAAAGTCAACCAAGATGACATAGATATCTAAGTAGTCCTATATCCACCAAAGACATTAAATTTGCAATTAAAAGCCTTCAGAAAAGGAATCTATAGGCCCAAATGATTTTATCAGAGATTTTCACCAAACATTTAAAAAAGTAACACCAATTTTTCATATACTCTTCCATAAAATATTATAAAATTATAAAGAAGGAGAGAACACATTAGCCTTTGAATGGGTTAGAGATGAAGCCAGGGAAGGAACAACACAGGACATGGTTATAAACAGGCAACGAGAGGATTCTTGGAAGTAATTCGCCACTATAGTGGCGAATACCTGAACGCGAGCATCTTATAAAAGTACAGAGCACAAAACACACACGCAAACACACAAATGAAAACAAGTCAGTCTGGGGACATATGAATAGATGTGCAGATTATATTGATGCCAAAATCCTACTTTTGATATTTTACTCCATTTTTACAAAATATTAGCCTTGGGAGAAATGTGGTTAAGGGTACACAAGATCTCTCTGTATTAATTTCATGTATTACATGTGATTCTGAAATATCTTCAAATGAAAATTTTAATTTTGAAAAAGCTATCACTAAGAATTCATATTAAGAATGTTGATGAACCTAAATTAGAGAGTGCTACTCACAATATGTATCATTTCGAACTCACCAAAACCAGGAGCAAGAAAGAAAGATTCTGAGCCAGTATCTTGTTCGTTGTCATTTTTCATTAAAATTGGGGAACTTGTTGTCTCAGAATTCATTTCTTTGCCAGATTCTGTTTGAACAACATTTTGATCAGTGAAACATTTTCAAGTGCTGCGAGACAAGAAATCTCAACAGTGATTTTTCTATCACGCGAAACTATCTTTTAAGAATGAAGCAGAAATAAAGACATTGTCAGACAAAGGAAAACTACAAAAAAAATGTTGCTGGCTGACTTATCTTTAAAACGTGGCTAAAGAGAAATATGAGCAAAAGGATATGATGAAGGAAGGAGTCTTGAAGCATAAAGAAGGAAGAAAGAAGAACAGAAAGAGCAGACTCGTGCACGCAGAAAAAACGAGATCTCTCATAAATCACTGGTGGGAGTGGAAATGGTACAGCTACACTGGAAAGAAGTTAGGCAGTTATCTTACAAAACTCAACTTACCCTTACCGTAGGACCCAGCAACTGTGCTCTTGGGCGTTCTCTCAGAAAAACGAAAACTGATAATCACACAGAAGCCTGTACACCAGTGCACATGGCAGCTCTACTCCTAATAGCCCGAAACTGGAAACAACCCAGACATCGTTCAACCAGGGGCAGATAAACAAACCACGGTAGATCCATACCGTGGAATGGTAGTTAGCGATTAAAAAGGAAGAACAAGAGACATACATGGCAACTTAGATGAAGCTGGAGGGAATCATGCTGAGTGAGGAAAGGCCATTCTGAGAGATTATATGCCATGAGAGTCTATCTACAGAAAGCTCTTGAAAAGACAAAATTCTAAAGAAGAAGAGCAGATGAGTGGCTGCCAAGGGCAAGGACAGGGCAGAGTAGGCATAAGAGAGTAGGAAGAGGGAAACAGGTGTGGGTTTAAAGGGTGATGAAGGGTATGAAACCCTACTCACATCAGGAAATTACTAACATAAAACTGAATACACACACACACAAACCCATGCACAGATACAAATAAAACTGAGAACATCTCAATAAAATCCATGGATTGTATCCATGTCTATACACTGCTTGTGATACTATAGTTCCGCCAGATTATAATATTGGGGGAAACAGGGTGAAGGGTACACAGATGTGCAGCTAAAATTTTCTCAATACAGAACTTCTAATTTTTAACTAATTAATTTTAATTAGGAAAAGCTACCATTAGATCACATGAAGGGTACTAATGATTCTAGATCACATAGGGCTACTTGTAATATGTTTCATTTTAACTCACCCACATTGGAAGGAATGAAGTAATATGCTGAAGTTTCTTGACCACCATCATTTTCCACCAAAGCTTGATAATCTGTCATCTGGGTGCTATTCTCTAGGCTGGTTTCTGCTTTGACCAAAACTTCTATAAGGACAACATTTTTTAAATGCTAGAAAAAAAGACTACCAACCTCATGTTCTATAGCCAATGAAACTATTCTTCTGTACTGAAGCAAAAATAAAGATATTTATGGACAAAGAAAACCAAAAATATTTGTCACTAACTGATTTATGCTTTAAAAAAAGGTTAAAGGAAAATCTTCTTGCAAGAACACTTATAAAAAAAAAGAATTCTGAATAAAATCTTTAAAAAAATTTTTTTAAAAAAAGAAAGGATTCTGGAGCATTGGGGAGAAAGAACAATGGAAAAAGCAGAAATATGGATGCAGAGAAACTGGATCACCCATACATTGTTGGCAGGAAAATGGTACAAGCTACACTGGAAAGCAGTTTGTCAGTTTCTTATAAAACTAAGGATGCGATTACAAAATGACCCACAGGGCGCCTGGGTGGCTCAGTGGGTTAAAGCCTCTGTCTTCCGCTCAGGTCATGATCCCAGGGTCCTGGGATGGGGCCCACATCGGGCTCTCTGCTCAGTGGGGAGCCTGCTCAGTGGGGAGCCTGCTTTCCCTTCTCTCTCTGCCTGCCTCTCTGCCTACTTGTGATCTCTGTCTAAATAAATAAATAAATAGATAGATAGATAAATAAATAAAATAAAAAATAAAAAGGACCCAGAAATTGTGCTCTTAGGCATTCACCCCAGAGAAATAAAAACTTGTGTGAACAAGTGCAATGAATGAAAAGCAAAACTAAAAATGTTAAACAAGTATTCATAGCAGCTCTAACCCTAACAGTTAAAAACAGGAAACCTGGAGGCTTTGAACAGATGAAGAGATTTTTAAAAATCTTGGTGTATCCCTACATTGGAATAGTACTCAGCAAGAAAAAGGAAGAAATGACTGATCCCTGCAGCAACACAAATGAGCTCCCAGGAAATCACACTGAAGGAAAGGAACCAGTATCAAACACCATGCAATTCCATTTATAAAACAATGCTGAATGGACAGATTATAGATCTGAAGAGTAGATTCCAGACTGCCAGTAGTTAGAGACAGTGCAACTCATGGAACTGGGGAGAAAAGTCCTCTGGAGGGAGTAGGTGTGGTTACAAGAGAGCAATATGTTGTGATAATTTTCTACTGTTTTTGCAAGATGTTACCACTGGGAGAAATCGGAGAATGGGAACACAGATTTTCTCTGTATTCTTTTTTACAACTGCACGTGCAGCTAAATTTTTCTGAAAATAAAAACTTTGATCAGAAAATGTTACCACTATCAGGGCGCCTGGGTGGCTCAGTTGTTAAGTGTCTGCCTTCAGCTCAGGTTATGATCCCCGGGTTGTGGGATCAAGTCTCACATTGGGGGTTCCCTGCTCCATGGGGAGTCTGCTTGTCCCTCTCTCCTGGCTCCTCCCTCCCACTTGTGCTCATTCTCGTTCTCTCTCACTCTCTCTCAAATACATAAATAAAATGTCTTTCTAAAAATTTAAAAAAAGAAAAATCTACCACTATCTTACACTAAGGATGTTGATGAACCTAGATTAAAAATGCTACATGCCAAATGTGTCATTTCGAACTCACCAAAACTGGGAGGAAGGCAATGTAATGAGGAAATGTCTTGACCAATGCTGTCTTCCAATAAAACTGGATAACTTATGGTCTCAGGGTTCTCTTCTGGGCTGGTTTGAGCCTTTACAAACATTCCTACAATTAAAATATTTTCAAATTATGGAAAGACGCGAAATCTCAGCTGTGAAATCTCAATCGGGCAAAACTGTCCTTCAATAAAGGAGCAGACTTGTGAGAACATTAACAAATGGACTTGGAGGGTATTATGCTAAGTGAAATAAGCCAGACAAGTAAAAAAAAGACAAATACTGCATGGTATCACTTACATGTGGAATCTAAAAAGAAAAAAAAAGTCAAACTCATAAAAACAGAAGGCAGAATAAATGAACAGCAGTTGCCAGGGATCAGGGGGGTGAGGGAAGTGGGGAGAGGCTGGTAAAAAGGTACCAACTTTCAGTTATATGGTAGGTATGGACAGAGGATCTAGCATACAACCTGGTGACCATAGCTCGTAATACTGTATCGCATCACTGAAATTTGCTTAAGGTAGAACTGAGCATTCTCCCCACCAAAATATGAAAGGTAAATATGAAAGATGACAAATATGTTAATGAACTCAGTGGCAGGAATCATTTCACTAGGTACAGGTACATCAAATCATCACCCTTTACACGCTCTAAATATATTACAACTTTATCTGTCAATTTTACCTCCATGATACTGAAAACAAGAAATGAATATTCAAACTGTTAAAAGAAAAAAAAGAATGAAGGGAAAATCATGACATTCTCACACAAAGGAAAGCCAAAAGTCTTTGTCACTAGCTGACTTACATTTGAGAACAGTTAAATGAAAATCTATCAGAAAAGAATGATGAAAAAACAAATTGTGGAGCATTAAAAAGGAAGAAAGAATGACAAACACAGCAGAAATCTGGATGCAGAGAAACTGGACCGCTCCTACATTGCTGGTGGAAAAGTAAAATGGTACCGCATCTCTGGAAAACCACGGGGACAGGTTCTTATTATATTAAACATGCAATTACTGCACAAGCAAGCATTTGCACTCTCCAGGCATTTATCTAAGAGAAATCAAGATTTATGTTTACACAAAAACCTGTCCATAAGCGGTCACAGCAATTTTACTTGTAATACTGAAAGCTGGAACGAAGTCCAGACGTTCTTCAACCAATACACAAACCGTGAACCTCCGCACCATGGAATAGTACAAAGCAACAAAAAAGAAGGAAATGCTGATACACGCAACAAGTCAGATGACTCTCCAGGGAATTATGCTCAGATGGGTGCAGTTTCAGAAAGGCAAGGTGACGCATCCTCATGGTGATGGCAATGTTCTCTATCTTGACCGTGGTTGTAGACACCAAACCTACTCATGTGATAAAATCAAACAGAATTAACACATACACAAAAATCAATACAGTGGAATTGGGGGCCTTTCAATAAGACCCGTGGGTGGCATCAGTGTCAGTACCCTGGCTGTGATGGTCTATCATAGTTCCGCAACATGTTATCATTGGCAGAAATGGGTAAAGCATAAATGAGATCTCTCTGCATTATTTCTTACAACTACATGGGTATCTTAAATTACTACGATATCACAAGTTTAATATTCATAAAAAGCTATCGCTAGCTGGCATGAAGAATGTTGGTACTTCTAGATTAAACAGTGCTACTTGAAATACGTATCGTTTCAAACTAACCGAAATCGGGCGGGATGGAGAAAGATGAAGAGGCAGGAGCTGGGTCACTGTCATTTCCCGACGAAGTTTGGTAATACACTGTCTGACAGCTGTTTTCCAGGCTGGTTTCTGCATTTTCCGGCGTTTCTACAAGTACAACTTTTTCAACTGTTGAAAGACAAGAACTCTTAACTGTGAATTCTGTACTGAGTGAGATTATCTTTCAGGAAAGAAAGAGGAAATAAAGACACTCTTGCACAAAGAAAAATCTTTTTAAAAACTGTTCCTAGCAGATTTACTATTAGAAGATAGCTAACGGAAGATCTTCCAACAGAAAGGATGGTATGAAAGAAGGAAGCTTGTGGCATCAGTAAGGAAGAAATTGTACTAGAAAGATCAGAAATATAGATGGGGAGAAAGTGGACCCCCCCATACATTGCTACTAGAAATGTAGAATAGCCCAGCCTCTCTGGAAAACTGTTTGGCAGTCTTTATAAAACCAAACATGCTATTATCGTTAAGACTCAGCAACTTCGCGCTTGGCATTCATGACAGAGAAATGAAAACTTGTATTTACATAAAAATCAGTACATGAATGTTCACAGCAGCTCAACTTTACTTCTTGTATCCACAAACTTGGAAAGGAAAAAAAAAGCAGATGTCCTTCAATGTGTGAATGTTTAAAAAAAAAAACTGTTGTATATCTATACCACGGGAAACTCTCCATCAATTGATGAGAAATAAAAACTTATATTTACCCAAAAATGTGTACACAGATATTTATAACTGCATTGCTCCCTAATGGCCAAACACTGAAAAAAATTCAGATGTCCTTCAGTAAGTGAACAATCATACAAAATGTAGTATATCCATAACACCATTTTCAGCAATAAAAGGAATAAACCATTGATATAGACAACAAACTAGATGAGTGTCCAGGTGATTCATCTGAGTGGGGGGAAAAAAGCTAATCCGAAAAGGTCACATCATGGAAGACTCCACTTCTATAACAATCTGAAGAGACAAAATTATAGCAACAGAGAAAAGATCGGAGGTAGCCCGGTGTTGAAGATAGGTCTTGGGGGCAGGGAAGGTGGGTAGGGTTGTAAAAAGACGCACTAACGAGGGATCCTTGAGTGATGGACGTGATTTCTACCTTGACTGTGGGAGATGGCGAACCCACTCAAACAATCAAATTACATAGTAATAAATACACACATGCACAACACACACACACACACACGGGTGCAAGTAAAACCGGAGGCATCTCGATCACACCTTGAGCCGTATCAATGTCAATGGCTGGGTTATAACACTCAAATACGGCTCTGACGGGTATCACTGGGGAAAATACGGAAAGCATAAGCGGGATCTCTCTGTGTTATTTCTTACAACGGCACCAAATCTTGAATTACGTCAAAATTAAAAGTTTCGACAAAAGCTGTAACTGGCTTGTATTAAGGATGTCGATGAACCTAGATGAAACAGAGCTACACGTGATATGTATCATTTTCAACTCACCGAAATTGGGCGGGAGTGAGGCAGATGAAGAGTCAGTCCCTGGGCCATTGACACTTCCCAGTAAAGCTGGGTAATAGATTGTCTTAGAGCTGTTTTCCTGGCTGGTTTCTGATTTTTCTGGCACTTCTATGAGTATGAATTTTTCAGCCGCTGAAAGACAAGAACCCTCAACTGTGAATTCTCCATGAGGCAAAACTACCCTTCGGGACAAAAGTGAATTCTGCAACAAAGGAAATCTAAAATCTGTCCCCAGCAAACTTACCTGTATAGAAAGAGGAAAGGAAACTCTTTCAACAGGAAGGACATGATGGAAGAAGGAAATGTGGAACATCAGGAAGAAAGAAAGCACAATGGGAAGAACAGAAATGTGGCCGCAGAGAGACACAATCACTCTTCCATTGCTGGTGGGAATGAAAACTGGTAGTGTCTCTGGAAAGCTGTTTGACGGTTGCTTTATAGAACGAAACAAGCTATTACCGGAAGATCCAACATTCTTGGCATTCATGACAGAAACAGAAACCTATTTACACAAAAACCAGGACGTGGATGTTCACGGCAGCTTTACTCCCAATACCAAAAACCAGGGGGGAAAAAGCAACAGCAACTCGCGACCTCCGGTGGCTGAGCAGCTGCAAACAACTCTTGCACACTGCAGCTACAGAAAAGGGGGAAGGCGCTGCTCCATCCAACCATCTGGATGAATCTTCAGGGAATTATGCTGACTGAAAAACACCGAACAATCTTCAAAGGTTAATACCATAAGATTCCCTTTATAGAACACTCTTGGAGTGAGAAAATTATAGAGAGCGGTGTTTGCCAGGGGCTAGGGGAATGGACGATGGGGAAGGAAAGGGCAGCCCGATAGAGGGGGGGTATGGTTCTAAAAGTGCAAGACGACAGGGTGCCTGAGTGGCTCAGTGGGTTAAAGTCTCTGCCTCCGGCTCAGGTCATGATCCCAGGGTCCTGGGATCGAGTCCCGCATCGGGCTCTCTGCTCAGCAGGGAGCCTGCTTCCCTTCCTCTCTCTCTGCCCGCCTCTCTGCCTACTTGTGATCTCTGTCTGTCAAATAAATAAATAAATAATCTTTAAAAAATAAAATAAAAGTGCAAGACAAGGGATGCCTGGGGGGCTCAGTCAGTTAAGCCTCTGGCTCTTGGTTCCAGCTCCAGTCATGATCTCAGGGTCATGGTCTCAGGGTTGTGGGATCGAGTCAGACTGTGTCAGACTTCTCCACACTTGGTGAGGAGCCTGCTTGAGATTCTTTCTCTCCCCCTCTATCCCCGCCCCTGGCTCGTGCACTCACACACACACACTCTCTCTCTCTCTCTCTCTCTCTCTCAAATAATAGATAAATAAATAAAATCATTTTTAAAAGGAGCAAGATGAGGCATTCAATGGCAATGGAAACGTTCTGTATCCTGACTGGGGTGGTGGACATCAAAGCTACTCACCTGATAAAATGAGATTGAAATAAATAGAAACGCACACAAATCACCACAAGTACAGCTGGGCACATCTCAGTAATATCTGTATATTGCATCCATGTCAATGGATGGGGTATTTTACTACAGTTTTATAAGATGTTATCAATGGGAAAAATGGGCAAAGCATAAAATGGATGTCTGGATCTTATTTCTTATAAATATATGTGAACCTAAAATTATTTTAAAATAGCTTAATTTAAAAAAAAAAACTACCACTAGCTTCCATTAAGGATGCTGATACATCTAGATTAAACACAGCGCTACTTACGACACGCATTATTTGAAACTCACCAAAATTGGGTGGGAGGCAGACAGATGAACATTGGTCACTGTTATTTCCTGGTAAAGTTTGGTAATTTGTCATCCCAGGGTTGTTTTCCAAGCTGGTCTCTGTTATTACTGGCATTTGTACAGAAAGAACATTTTTCAAGTG
Source organism: Neogale vison (assembly GCF_020171115.1). Taxonomy (NCBI): domain Eukaryota; kingdom Metazoa; phylum Chordata; class Mammalia; order Carnivora; family Mustelidae; genus Neogale; species Neogale vison. Next base: position 117,545,019 of record NC_058105.1, on the reverse strand, counting down.
CTTAAGAAAAGATCTCCCGACCGTTAATTCTCTATGTAGCAAAACTATCCTTCATTACTGTATAGAAAATAAAGACATCGCCACATGAAGAAAACCTGAAAGAACTTGTACCTTGCAGACTTACCCTTAAATAAAGGCCAAAGGAAAATATTCAAACAGAAAAGATATGATGAAAGAATGGATCTTTAAGTATCAAGAAGAACGAACAATGGAAAGAGAAGATAAAGGCATAAAGAGAAATTGTGTCATTTATATATTATATGTGAAAGGTCAAATGACACAGCTCCTCTAAGAAAATGTTTAGCAGTTTCTTGTAAAACTACACATGAAATTGTCATATGACCCAGAATTGCCCTCGTGGGCATTCACCTCAAAAAAAATATAAAACTGGGGTGCCTGGGTGGCTCCGTGGGTTGGACCTCTGCCTTCAGCTCAGGTCATGATCTCAGGGTCCTGGGAATGTGCCCTACATCAGGCTCTCTGCACAGTGAGAAGTCTGCTTCCTCCCCTCTCTGCCTGCCTCTCTGCCTACTTGTGCTCTCTCTCTGTCGAATAAATTTTTTTAAAAAATCTTTAAAAATATATATATAAATTTAAGTGTCCACAAAAGCCAGTACATAACTGTTTACACAGTTAAACCTCTGATGGCCAAAAGTTAGAAATCTCCTGGATATCCTTCCATGGGTGAAGAAACAAACAGTTGTACATCCTTACCATGGGAGAACATTTGACAATAAAAAAAAAAAATTATGTTTAGGGGGGAAAAAAAGTCATGCCCAAAGGCTATATCATATTTTAATTCCATTTAAATAACAATATTCAAGTGACAAAATTCTAGAAAGGGGGATCAGAAAAGGTGGCCAGAGGAAGATTGTTGAGGTCATAAAGGGCAATGGGCAGTGACAATGAAAGCATTCTGGGTCACAACTATGATGATAAATAAAATTCATGGAATAAAATTGCACGGAACTGAAAACACACACACACACATACACACACACACAAATGTGGACTGAATCAATGCCACTACCTAGTTGTGCTATTTTACTATGGTTTTCCAAGAGGTGATCATTGGGGAAAATGGGTAAAACATAAATGGGATCCCAGATATAATTTCTGACAGCTACATGCAAATCTACAATTACCTCAAAATAAAAAGCTTCATTAAAAAAAGAGCTGGCACTGACTTGACATTAAAGATGTTGGGGAAGCTAGAGGCATGACTTGTAATATGTATCACTTCAAACTCACCAAAATTAGGAAGGATGAAAACAGATGAGACAGTATCTTGGCCACTGCCATCTCCCTGGGAACTTGGGTAATATACTGACTCCATACTGTTTCCAAGGCTGGCTTCTGCTTCTGCTGGCATTTCTACAAATAAAAGGTTTTCAGGCGCTGTAATACCAGAACTCGCATCCACAAATTCTACATTGGATGAAACTATCCTTCCAGAAAGAAGGGGAAATAAAGACATCGCACACAAAGGAAAACAAAAAGATTTTTGTCCCTGGCAGGCTTACTCCTACAGAAAGCTTAAAGGAAAATCTTCTGTCAGGAAAGATATGAGGAAAGAGGTCTGAAGAAGGAACAATGTAAAGAGAAGAAATAAGGATGTGGAGAAACCGGATCACTCATAAAAAACTAAACATACAAATAATGTATAGCCAGGAATTGCACTGCTGGGTATTCGTGTCCGAGATACGAAAACTTGTATTTACTCAAAAACCTGTACGTGAACATCCATGGCAGTCTTTCTCCTAATAATCAAACACTGGGTTTGGGGCGGGGGGACAGGAGGAACCAGAAATCCGCTTTGACAGATGAACAGTTAAACTATCGAACATCTATACACAGAACAGGACCGAACAATAAAAAGGAAGGAGCTAGTGATACACACAACAACTTGGTTTAGTCTTCAGGGACCTCCCTGGAGTGGGAAAAAAAAAGCCAATTTCAAAAGGTGACATACTGTATGCATCGACTATGTAACAATTTTGAAGCAACAAAGTTCTAGAGAGAGAGAGAACAGATACAGGGGGCCAAGAGTCAGGGAGAGGAGAACAGAGACGCGACTCAAGTAAACGTCTTGGTGATGGCAACGTTCTATACCTTGACTGTGGCCGTGGACGTGCAAATATCACGTGATAAAACTGCACAGAACCAAATGCACAGACACACAGTGAAACAAGTCAGCCCAGGGTGAGTAAGATCTGCACGTTACAGCACATCAGTATCCAGCTCAGGATGTTTCGCTGGAGTTTTTACAAGATGCCACCTTTGGGGGAAATTGGCTAGGGGGCATCACTCGATTATTTCTTAAAACTACATGTGAATCTACGTTTATCGCATAAAACTTTTAACACAAAAAATAGCTGTAGCCAACCACGCTTCAATTTAAAAACCAGCTATTGCTAGTTCCCATTAAGAATGTCTTTAGGGACACCTGGGTGGCTCAGTCATTAAGCGTCTGCCTTCAGCTCAGGTCATGATCCCAGGGTCCTGGGATCCAGCCATGCGTGGGGCTCCCAGGTCAGCAGGGAGCCTGCTTTTCCCTCTCCCTCTCCCCCAGCTTGTGTTCCGTCTCTCGCTGTGTCTCTCTCTTCCAAATAAATAAATAAAATTTTTAAAAAATAAATTTTAAAAAGAATGCTTTTTAATGCAGATGAAAGGATGCTATTTATAATATAGGCCAGGTCAAACTCACCGAAATTGGAGGGGATGCAGAAAGCCAACGGAGCTGGGTCAGGGCCCATGTGGATAGGTCCCTGTCCAGTTGAGCAGCTGGCCACATCGGGGGAGAGTGCCACGAGGGGTTCTCCCGGGGGCAGGAGTGCCGCAGGCAGAGCCGGACGCTGGGCAGAGGAGAGATCCCCGGTGACCTCTTCGTCTCCTTCACTGAAAACATAGGACAGGACAGCAAGCCCAGGAGCCGGGCTGCCTGGTGTGACACTGGGCTGCAATGAATACGTGGAGACAATTTTGGGAAGGGGAGGACTCTCCCTGACGACCAGCTCTGGCAGCACGGCTGGCTGGAGAGAGATCTCCGCAGGGTTGGGCAGGACATGGTTCTCCTTCCTTCCCACTGGTCCAGGTGGGCGGTCGTCTCCCTGTCCAGGGTAAGAGAACACAAAGGGTTATGCTCTCGTCTTTGGTTCCTGGACTTGTACTTCTCCATGAGGTAGACAATTAAACCTTTTTTGTGTAAATCCAGATGACGTCTAAAGTAACACAAACCCATTATAAATCATCTTAAAAAGTTGATACAAGCATGAACGGCTCTTTTCTTTGCAACATCATTTTCCACGGTTAATGACAAAGCCTGAATTTTTATTATATGATTTTTATTCCTCTCCAAACCTACATTTTGACTGCGTATTCTCCATTACGGTTACAAACATAAAAATCTTCAGTGTCATGATTTCTCAAACCTGAACTTCAGCATTCATCCAAAAGATGCTGAGTGTCCCATCTGTTGCTAAAGTCAGTATACATCAGCCCTGCTAAACTCAGAGTCATAGTTCTCTCTCGCTTCTAAGAGACGGGTCTCTTTAGGAACTACAGGTTTATCAAAGTAGCATCAATGTATTTATAATACTTACACAGTTTGGCAACAGTGGTTTCTCCCAAGGCTGTTGCATTTTTGAAATGATTCCACAAAGGTTGTTTACCTGCCTATTGGTGCTTTCAATAAGTTCATGCAAGTCCTATTACAATAAAACAAATATTTTAGCAGTTCCTATTTCAAAAGAAAAGTAACATATGAGAAAATACCATTAAGCCACATTTTAATTGCTACAAACAAAAAAAGCTCTCAAGTCCTCAAAAATGTCTTGTTAATGCCACGGGATGCCTGGTTTTGGTGACACAGAGCGGAGCTGATGGAGATAAGGGCCCAACCTCCTACTCACAACTCCAGGCCATGCGGGCATTTTAAAAAGCTTTAATACTGGAAAGTAAATGTACCACCATTCTTATAAGCCACCATATTTATGATGGAGTCGTTTTATATCAAGGAAGGGGCTATTTTAGGAAAGAAAGCTTCAAATCTGCTAAAAAGGCCGAAGAGCCTCTTTCCTTATAACCATGGTGAGAATTCAGAGGCAGTGGGCATCCTGTGCTGGAAAGAACAGTGAGCCAAATAGAACAGACGTGACTTTTGGCTTCAAAGTATTTCAAAGGTAATCAACAATTAACCTTATAAAATCTTCCAGTATATGTTCCCTATTGGCCAACCAGGTATGTGGCTAAAAAAAAAACCTGAGAATTTTTCAAATACACAGAAATTTTATTCAGGCCAAAAATACACTTAAGCAGGAGGCCAGGACCATTTCCTTATTCATTCACTCAAACATTTATTGAGGGCCTACTTACTACCTCTTGGAACTGCTTTGCTAGGTGCTGGGACTGTGGACAGAAAGGAAAACAGGAAAACAACGAGAGCCTGCCCTAAGGAAAAGCCAGGTGAGTCGGGGAGAGAGGATTTCAATAAAGTGATGGGCAGCCTAAAAGCAGTGGTTTTCAAAGTGTGGTCTTGGACCAGTAGCATCAATGTCTCCTACTGGCTTGTCGGAAATGCCCCATCACCCACACCACACCTGCTAAATCGGGAACTCTGAGAGCAGGGGCAGCGATCTGCTTTCACGAGCCCTCCAGGTGGTTCTGGTGCATGATCAAGTGACCCAATGACGGACAGCACCGAGGTGAACCGTGCAGGCTTTAGGGGAACTCGCCTGGGTGCAAGGACTAGCGTTCTGCAGCTTATCAGCTGTGTGACCCTGGGTGAGTCACTTAACTTCTCTGTGCCTTAATTTCCTCATGTATAGAATCCAGATGAGAACCTCAGAGTTCTCTCAAGGACAAAGCTAGGCGCTGTGGTGTGTTAGTATTCCCATCCTAACAACAATACTACATGACAACGCTCCCAGTAGTGCTCAACCATCCATCAATAGTTATATTATTGTTGTGACTCTGATGGCTACGACACAGGTAAGAATGGGAGGCCACGTGTGCACAGAACAGGAAGACCTAACCCAGGCTACCAGTCGTGGCAGTGTTGTCAGAGGAGATGTCCCCACTGAGGACTAAAAGATGAGACGGTGTTCACCAGGTAAAGATGCATGGAAGGGCAGAGAGGGCAGAAGGAACAGTAGATTCAAAATACCCAGAGAGAACACAGAAGTCAGATGTGTAGACAGTGAACATAAATGACGTTCAAAGAGCTGGGTGTCTTAAGGGAAGGAGAGAGAAGGCGTGACAGAAAGAGGGATGGGAGGCCCCAAGCGGAGGGGAAGCTGTGGGAGGGGATGCGGAGAGTGACAGAGGCGGAAGCCGAAGGGCCAGGAGGTGGCCACGGACGAAGGGAAGCGTCCCGGCACAGGGAAAGAGGCTCAGAGGCAGAAAACAGCACCGCCTTCGCCTTATAGAGGGAGATGCCCGAAGGACAGATCCCAGCCTAGTGGCTGGCTGTGGGGAGAGGAATTGCGACTCAGAGGGATTTGGGCCTCACGCTCCACCCCACCTTGGCCTCCCTGAAATAAGAAGCGAGGGCCGGGCCCTCCGGAGCTTGTGGGGGACGGAGAGGGAGCTGACCAGAGTGCTGGCGAAGGGCCACGGGACAGTGAGGGATCCCGGCAGGCGCCCCCTCTGCTTCCCAGCCTGCACAGGGCTGGACTCTTCCTGAAGAGGACACTGGGCAAGGACAGAAGAAGAAAAGATGGAAGTGTACAGCGACCGGTCTAGCCCGGTAAGGGAAGGGGTTGAAGAAAGGAGAGAGCTCGCACACCGGGAGAAACGGGGAGGATCCCCGATGGTCTGTTTTGGGGCTGTGATGGGACACTGGGCCCTTCCCCTCCTCCACGTTCTAGCTCACCACATCTTGCACCATCGCTCAGAAAGAAGGCCCTGGCAGAGCAGTGGCAGCCCAGGGGTCGTGGGTGCGTACATGAGGCAGGCCGGGAATGGCCCCGCTGGAAATCAGAAACCCCCCCCTTTCACTGCCCACCCTCCGTACCTCCTTCCCCAAAGACCTGCTATGTTCCTTTGAAGCAGTCCACTTCTGCTCTCAGTAACAGTGATAAAGACTCACCTAAACACGCTTTACTTAGGTGGGGTAGCTCATCTTAATCCAACAAACTTTGTATGTTAACAACTACTTTTTAAAAAATAAACTTCCATTACCTCTAGAGGATGCAGCTCACAAAATCCTTGATAATTACCCCCATCAATCTCTACCAGCACACTGACTTTCACAAAATCCTCTCAGAACTACGTAAGATATATTCTTTAAAAAAATAATGGGATGCTGCCATTTTCTTTCAATTGAGAAATCTTGATAAGCATTTAGACACAGACTAAATTTCACTGAACTAAGCTAATTTCCTTAAGAGAGAATATTGGAGAAATTAAATACTAAACAATTTAGATGAAAGAGACTTAACGACATTTAATCAGCTATGGGTTTTTGGGTTTTGTTTAAGCTACAAAAGCCGTATTTTTATTTCAGATTTTTCACCTAGAGATACTCTTCTAACTAGAAAATTTTCTTGAAATGCGTCACAATAGAGTGATAATCATACAGAATTTGACATGACAAACTTTCTACTAATAGCACAATGACATTAAATGAGTTTCAAAAAAAAGAACTTCACTCAAAATTTTGAAAAAATACATTTAACAGAGAGAAATTTGATACCTTGCAATGGTGGTGTAGTTCTGTAAGTCGGTTTTGATGATTTTCATCACGGAAACCTTCAATTGCATTGCTTGCCTATTAATATTATAAAAACAAGAAGTTAATGCTTAATATCAGTAGGACCCAAACTAAGCACTAGAAAAATCAGTACTTTATATATTTGTCTTAATTATTTTCTTTTTCATCCGCATTCCAAAAGCATTTCAAACGTCTTATAAAACAGAGATAAAGTAAAACCAAAATCCATATTCACATGAGAATGAAACAGATAAGAGCTGATTAAAAAGGGGATAAGGGGGGCGCCTGGGTGGCTCAGTGGGTTGAGCCGCTGCCTTCGGCTCAGGTCATGATCTCGGGGTCCTGGGATCGAGTCCCGCATCGGGCTCTCTGCTCAGCAGGGAGCCTGCTTCCCTCTCTCTCTCTCTCTGCCTGCCTCTCTGTCTACTTGTGATTTCTCTCTGTCAAATAAATAAATAAAATATTTTAAAAAAAAAAAAGGAGATGAGGGGCGACTGGGTGGCTCAGTGGGTTAAAGCCTCTGCCTTCGGCTCAGGTCTTGATCTGGGGTTCTGGGATTCGAGCCCACATCAGGCTCTCTGCTCAGCGGGGAGCCTGCTTCCCTTCCTCTCTCTCTCTCTCTCTGCCTCTCTGCCTACTTGTGATCTCTGTCAAATAAATAAATAAATATCTTTTTTTAAAAAAGGGGGGGATGAGGAAAGAAGTTATCATATAAGAACTTGGGTTTAAGAAAAGCTGCTTAAACCCAAGCTCTTATATGATAGCATGAATACATAGTTTATAATATATATAAAGACAGATATAGAAATAAAGATGTATGTGTATGCTTGGAATAGTATACATGTTTCCTAGCTCTGTCCGCTGGGAAGGCTTAAGGTCAATGACACAAGACAACCAGTGAAAATATCTGGTGTCCAGATTATGGTTTCTAAATACCATTCTCCAATAAAGGGACCAGGGCTCCTTGGAGAGAGGTGAATTTCAGGGCTAGGTCCCTAAAGGTATGAACGAGCCTAGAACATCTTGTGAGGTCAGAAAATCAGGAAGTGCTCAGAAAAAAGTTGGGCCATGTGAAAAGGCCTCAGGATCCAACTGGAAGGAGCTTCCAATAACCAAAGTTGGAAAATTTGATCAATAAAATAATGATAACATGAGATTATAAAAACTCACATAATATGCAGTGAAAGCTCATGCATCCATATAAATATAAAATACATAATGGAATAAATAAATGGAATAGAAAGGATAGCTCTTCCTGATGAATTCCTTTTAATACATACATGGGAATGAGGTAAATAGAGAATCACCATTTGGCAAACACCATACTAGTGATTATTGCAGGTAAAATCCACAAGCTAACTCAACTCAGTGTGGGTAAAATGGTGAGGAGGAAAAGGATATCAGCAGAGTCCCCCAAAGTACTTCCCACCTAAGATATTTCCCCACAAGGGGAAAAGCAGTAACTTTACAGTGGAAAAATCCAGAAGATACCACGTTAACCAAGAGATCGATGATAACATCACCAGTAAAAAGATACACAGACACCATGTGTCCCTGATAATGATTCAGTAAGGAGACAACATTTGCGTGGTGTTCTTGCCAAAAATGGATCATCTCGATCTATTCAAGAGAAAAATATCAGACATACCAAAACTGAGGGACATTTTACAATTGTACAATGTACATTTGTAAATGTACACTCATCACAAATGTCAAGATCATGAAAGACAAGGAAAGAATGAGGGGTCGTCAGAGACTAGAAGAAACTGAAGAGAGAAAACTAAACTCAATGTGGGATCCTAGATTAGATCCTGGAACAGAAAAAGGCCAAGGGGGAGAAGAATGGTGAAGCTCAAACAAGGACTGCAGCTTAGCTAATAGTACTGCAGCAACGTGAATATCATGGCTCTGAAAACGGTACTGTGCTTACATAATTACCATAATTTTAAGTTATACAGGTAAGTTAACATTAAGGGAAGTTGTATGAAGTGTATACACAAGAACCCTCTGTAATATATTTGCCCCTGTTCTGTTAATCTAAAATTATTTCAAAAATGAGAAAGCTACTCAGAGTACAAAACTGCTGTGAATTCCCCATTAGTCAAGGAAAAGAAGGAAATCAAATGGTTAAGTGTTCATTTGTCTTGTTAATGCTATGGAAGCATCTAGTCATGAGAGAGAAATATTTCCTTCAGCTCTCAAGTTCAGAGTAACTCCACAGTATGTGAAGGTTGAAAAAGAACTTAAATCATTTTCCTTATGATAGTAATTGTGAATATATTTGGCAATTAGCAATTAATATTATGTAAATATTCAGTCTGATATGCATTCATTAATGACACTTCCGACTTCTTCCCAATCGGGTATTTGTGTTCTTGTCCAGGGACGATTTATTAATAAACCAAAAGAAAAAGAAAGAACTGAAGAAACATTCAGGACTTCAGTTCTGCTGTCAACAAGCACCAAAGGCATGAAGGTCTTTTGCCCACTGCAAATACTACAGCAACACACAAAGATATACAGCTGACCCTTAAACAACATGGGGGTAAACTGTGTGAGTCCACTTATATGTGGATTTTTTTCCAAAGAATATAGTGCAATACTGTACATGTATTTTCTCTTCCTTGTGATTTTCTTACTAGCATTCTGTACTCTAGCTGGCTTTTTTGTTCGAATACAGTATATGATACATATAACATGCGAAATACGTGTTAATTGACTATCGGTAAGACTTCTGGTCTACAGTAGGCTATTAGTAGTTGGGTTTTGGGGAGTCCAAGTTACACGTGGATTTTCGACTGTGCAGGGGTCAGCACCCCTAACTCCCACATTGCTCAAGAGTCAAGTGTACTTGGGGCGCCTGGGTGGCTCAGTGGGTTAAGCCGCTGCCTTCGGCTCAGGTCATGATCTCAGGGTCATGGGATCAAGCCCCGCGTCGGACTCTCTGCTCAGCAGGGAGCCTGCTTCCTCCTCTCTCTCTGCCTGCCTCTCTGCCTACTTGTGATCTCTCTTTGCCAAATAAATAAATAAAATCTTTAAAAAAAAAAAAAAAAGAGTCAAGTGTACTTGTTGACTGTTTTCTCATTCACCCAACTACACTTAAGACACCATTTTTACCAAGCTTAACCCCTTGCGCACTTCAGGGTAAAAAGACTAGTCTTCTAGTAATCTGGCACCAGAACTGCTTTAAAAGCAAGTATTTCCAACCGGAAACAAAGAACCAAAGGTTTTATGGCTTTTGATTTTCAAATAATCCAACAGTGACACTCTGTGGACAAACAAAGAAGCACTAAGGCCCCACCTTTTCTCAATAAATTAATCTCTAAGATGCCTTAAATTGTTTTTTGGAATAAAAGAGGGTATAAGTAAGTAGACAGACAGCAAATAACCATTATATTTAATTATAACAACTCTAAGGATGAATTATGGACTATAATAATAATCTTAATATAAACATACCAAGTAAATATTAATGTTTTTATTTTAAAATTTTATCAATCAGCCCTGCATTGCCAACTTATTAGACAACAAAAATTATATGGAATTACAATAGAGACTAGTCATTATAGAAACAGTATTGCCATCTTACCGTTCTGTAATGCTTTATACTTTTCACAAAGTGCTTTCGCGTACCTATGTCAGAAACCACGACTCTCAGTAGGCATTTATCATTATTCCCAAAGATGAACATAGTGGGGCTGGTAGAAGTTAAGAGAATTTCCTGTACTACTTAGGTATTTACGAATGTCCTCATCCTTATATAAGTAAGTAAATATATTTTCTGGTAAGCTAGATTATACATAGTCTAATAATCTATTTCATTCTACTTCGGAGATCAAGAAGCATGGCAGAGCAGGATGGAAATGTCAAACAGCACAACTACATCAAGAAACTGGCAGTTTCTTCTAAACTTTATCTATCCTGTGACCCAGTGTTTGTACTCCTGAGTCTTTACTCAAATTAAATGTAAACATACATTCACAAAAACACTTCCATAATCATTTTCAGAGCCACTTTACTCATAATACTGGAAACAACCCAAGTATCCATCAAAAAAAGAAGGGAGGGGTGCCTGGGTGGATCAGAAGGTTAAAGCCTCTGCCTTAGGCTTAGGTCATGATCCCAGGGTCGAGAGATCTCCCAGCATCGTGCTCTCTGCTCAGCAGGGAGCCTGCTTCCTCCTCTTTCTCTGCCTGCCTCTCTGCCTACTTGTGATCTCTGTCTGTCAAATAAATTTTAAAAAAAGGAGAAGGGATAAACAAATTATGACATTCATGCAACAGAATATTACTCAGCAATGAATGGGAATGAAATGTCACTAAAACCAGATGAATCTCTGAAACATTATTCTAAGAAAAAGAGACTGTGCCACAGGAGTACATACTGTATAATTCTGTTTATATAAAGTTCTAGAACAGGCAAAAGTAATCTATAAAGGGAAAAATATTAGAATGTTGTTTCTCCAAGGTTTGGGAGTAGAGAGACATTCTGGGAAGAGAGAGGCATGAGGGAACTTTCTGGAATGGTGGAAGTGTTCTCTGTCTTGATGGCAGGGAGAGGTATACACATCTGTCAAAACCACTGAACCGTTCAATAAATGAAATTAAACTCAATTTAAAAAAAAGAAGTAAAGCAGAATGAAAAAACAAAAAAAGATATTCAATTTAATATACAAACCGTATTACCCACCCTTAAAAAAGATGAGCATCCTCTTTTGAGCTGTGGGGGGAGAAGCTCCATTTCCACTGAATTCGAGCTGTATCTTTTTAAATTTGCTAGATGGTTCATTTGTGGAACTGCTTGGTCACGTAGGGCTGGTAAACCACCTACTCCTGAAAAGCAGCACATTAAAAAAGTTATTTCACAGACTTACTACCGTCATCAACTTAATAGGGATATGTTCTCCAAATGCCAACTCAAACTGAACCGGAGTCCTGGCTGAATTTTAGAGAGTGACAAAACAATAACTCTCCCAGTAGTGATGTAGAATAAACCCTTAAAAATTGAAGGGCTAGGTTGCCACTCCTAGGAATAAGAATCAAGATCACACACAAATTCTGAATTATGAAATGAACGCTTCACAACCGAAAGACTACAGAGTAAATTCTGGAAACAAATAACAAGAGAACCTAACTGCTTTTTGAACGGAGCCCCCAAAGCCTTTTTACTTAGGGAAGCAGCAGGCCTCCAAATGTGAGTCAGGAGTCTATTCTGGCGTGGGCCACTCTCCCTCCACAGTGTGGACTGGGCAGACCACAAAGACATGGCCTCCTCATCTGCCGGGTGAGAACTGGTCCACATTAACTCTAAGATTATGATTGTTTCCCTAGTTACCCTTCATATTAAACCTAAATAAACGTACGTGAAATATAAGCCCCAGAATATTCTATAATGCTGTAGGCTCAGTGATGGTTCTGAGCTCCATAACGAGGAAAAGATACAGAATGCAGTGTTCCCATATTCTGTCTTGTAGAAGGAGAGCCTTGGCGGCTGGCATCACTGTCCTGGGAGGGGGACCTGCGTGACAGACCTAGTTGTCATTAGCCATCTTGAGCCAGGGAAGCAATCAGAAGCAGAGTGAAAGAGAATTAACTCTCAAGTTAGATAAAGGCAAACCAACACGGTGGGGAAAATTCAGTGATAAACTAACTCCAATTTGAGGTGTAACTTCAATTTTTATTTTTTAAACTGGTTGTTTTATTCGGATTGTAAGACTGAGAATGAATAGGGCGCCTGGGTGGCTCAGTGGGTTAAGCCGCTGCCTTCGGCTCAGGTCATGATCCCGGGGTCCCGGGATCAAGTCCCGCATCGGGCTCTCTGCTGAGTGGAGAGCCTGCTTTCCTCTCTCTCTCTCTCTCTGCCTGCCTCTCTGCCTACTTGTGATCTCTCTCTGTCAAATAAATAAATAAAAATCTAAAAAAAAAAAAAAAGACTGAGAAGGAATAATTGAACCGGGGTGTTTTCATACAAAGAAAACCTACACAGCGATGAGGACGAGCCAACTATTGGTACACAGGGAAGAAGTTCACAGCCCCAACATGGAACAGAAGCCAGATGCCAAAGTATATGAGTTATATTAAGAGATATATATTTTGGGGGCCTGGGTGGCTCGGTGGGGTGTCTGCCTTCCGTTCAAGTCAGGATCCCAGGGTCCTGGGATGTAGTCCCTAGATGGGCTCCCTGCTGAATGGGGAGCCTGCTTCTCGCTCTGCCTCTGCCCCACCCCCTGCTCATGCAGGCGAGCGCTCCCTCTCTCTCAAATAAATAAAATCTTAAAAAAATATATACATGGAGCACCTGGGTGGCTCAGTGGGTTAAGCCTCTGCCTTTGGCTCAGGTCATGATCTCAGGGTCCTGGAATCGAGCCCTACATGGTGGGGGGGGGCTCTCTGCTCAGCGGGGAGCCTGCTTCCTTCTCTCTGTCTGCTTCTCTGCCTACTTGTGATCTCTGTCTGTCAAATAAATAAATATTTTTTTAAAAAAAAATATATATATATACATATTTGGTCTCCCTGTGTTTCTGGCAGATCCCCTAAAACCCTTGGAATTTAAGTGAGGAGAGTGATTAAAGTGTCTTTTGTTATGTTAATGTAGTGTAAAGCCTCTAGATCACCTAAGGCTAAGGGCTGGGCCGCAGGGGGAAGGGAGCTAGGATGAGAGGCTTGGGCCTTTCAGTCCTAGCCCCTGACCTTCAGGAAGGGGAGAGGGCTAGAGGTTGTTAGTTGCCAGTGGCTAATGGCTTAATCGATCATGCCTATGCAATGAAGCCTCTGTAAAGACTCAAAGCGCAGGGTCCGGAGAGCTTCCGGGTTGGTGAGCACATGGAGATCTGGAAAGAGTGGCGCCGGAAAGGGCGTGGAAGCCCCCCCCTCTTTTCCCCCATGCCTTGTTTTTCGTATTGCTTCTGGCCGGCTGTTCCTGTTCCACGGTTGTATAAACCAGCAATCTGGTAAGTAAAATGTTTCTCTGAGTTCTGTGGGCTGCTCTAGGAAATTAACCAAACCGGAGGAGGGGGGTCACGGGAACCTGTTCAAGCCACTGAGTCAGAAGACTGGGTCATGCCCCAGGCTTGCAACTGGTGCCTGTAGGGGAAGGGGGGTGCGGTCTTGTGGGACTGAGCCCCGCACATGTGGAATCTGACGCTGTCCCTGGGTGGATAGTGTCAGAATTGAGCTGAATACTCAGACACGCCGCTTGGGTCCAGGAATTGACGGGTGTTAGGTGAGAAGGCCTCACCACCAGGACCAACACAGTCTGGAACTAGGTCCAGGAACCTAAATGAATTGTATATGATTCAGTTGTTCTGAAGTTCAGAAATAGGCAAAAGTCATCAGTGGTGGGAAATGTCAGGATAGTGCTGCTTCACAAAAGGGCCCAAGACTGGAAGGGAGGTGAGGGCTGATTCTGCGGGGCTCCGCACCTTCTATTTCTTGGTGCTGGTGTTGCTTATACTTGTGTGTTAACCTGCAAAGCCTTTAAGCTGAGTATTTGTGATTTGTGCATATTTTTGTGTGTGATAGATTTCTATAAAAAAAAATCTACCTAAAGGGGCACCCGGGTGGCTCAGTGGGTTAAGCCTCTGCCTTTGGCTCAGGTCATGATCCCAGGGTCCTGGGATCAAGCCCTGCATGGGGGCTTCCTGCTCAGCGGGGAGCCTGATTCTGCAGCTCCCCCTGCCTGCCACTCCCCCTGCTTGTGCTCCCTCTCCCTGATATTGGGAGGGTTTCTATTTTACCAAATTCATTAATGTTACTATGATTTCTTGAACTGCTTTTACACTGTCTTCACTAGGAATAGAAGAACATTCAACTAGATTTTCTCCTAGTTTTCTATACTTCCATTCATTAGATATTCAACTCTTTAATCCATCTTGAAATTATTTAAGTGTGTGATATGAGGTGAAATCCAATGGGCTTTTTCCACCAATAGTTTGCATCTGTACCAGTATGATTTACTATGTTTCTCTTACTAAAATACTACAGTGCATTAACTCTAAATTCTTTGTGTTTATGAGCTTCCTGCTGCATTAAATCTGGCTCCTTATTTCAAAACTAATACCATCGTATTTTAATAATTGTAACTTTTAAAATGTTTTAGTGTTTCATATGGTAAAATAACACCTGTCCCTTAAACATATTTTTCCAAGATCTTTTTTTTAAGTTATATAAGAGTGATTTTTTCTCCTCTAGGAATAATTTGTTTCTCTCTACTTAATCAAGTCTTATTTTATGACCTTCATTAAAGTATTTGCTCCCCTTTCATACAGATTCTGCTATTTTTATTCATTTATTCCTTAGGATTTTTAGTATTTAATTGTAGCCATTATCAACTGGGTTTTCTTCCATTTTATGGAAAATACATATATATTCTTTTTATATATATAAAATATTAATTTATTGCTATTTATTAATAATTATTTATATTTATATGTGAAGATATAATTGCATATATAATATATTTAATAATAAAAACACATTTTATATATATATATATATATATATATATATATATACTATTTTTTTTTTAAGTAGGCTCTATGCCCAACATGGGACTTGAACTCCTGACCAGCCCCAAGACCATGAGTCCCGTGCCCTAACTACTGAGCTAGCCAGGTGCCTCAATCCTATATATATTCTAATTGCTTAATGTTATATAAGAAAACAATTTAGGGATTTTTTGTTTTTGTTTCTGTTTTTAGATTTTATTTGTTTATTTATTTGACAGTGAGAGAGGACAAGCAGGGGGTGCAACAGGGCGAGGGAAAAGCAGAAGAGGGAGAAGCTCCCTGCTTAGCGGGGAGCCCAATATGGGGCTTGATCCCAGAACCCTAGGATCATGACCTTAGCCGAAGGCAAACACTTAACCAACTGAGCCACCCATGCACCCCAACAATTTGTTTTTATAAATTTAAAAAATTATCTATAATGACTCAAGAAAAAAATAGAAAATCTCAACAGACCCATAACAGGTAAAGAGATTGAATCAGTCATCGTAAACCTCCCAATGAAGAAAAGGCCTGGACCCCCTAGAGGGCCTCACTCGTGGATCTACCAAACATTAAAAGAATTAACACCAATCCTTCTCAACCTCCTCCAAAAAACTAAAGAGAGAACACTTCCTAATTCATTCTATGAGGCCAGAATTACCCCAATACCCAAATACCCAATAGCCAAAGCTAGAAAAAGGCACTACAAGAAAGGAGAATTATAGACCAATATCCTTTATGAATACAGATGCAAAAATCCTCAACAAAATAATAGCAAATGTAATCCAGTAGCAAATTAAAAGGATTATTCACTATGTCTAGAGGGATTTAGCCCAGGAATGCAAGGGTGGTTCAACAAAAGAAAAAACAATCAATGTAACACATCATATTAAAAGAACAAAGGGAAGAAGCATGATGTTATGTATTTTACCTCAGTAAAAAATTACCTGGCCAACTTTTCTGAAATCCCTTATCCTAAATTTTTACATTGGTTGTTAAAATAAAAGGGATCAGACGATAAGGACTGCATTGCAACTTCCTTTTCTTTACTAAACATGTATTGGTCTTTCCAAACTAACACTTTTAGATATACTGCAACCCCTATAACAGCTTCTTACTTTTCTTTCTTTTTTAAGATTTTATTTATCTGTTTGACAGACAGAGATCACAAGTAGGCAGAGAAGCAGGCAGAGAGAGAGAAGGAAGCAGGTTCCCCGCCGAGCAGAGAGCCCGATGTGGGGCTTTATCCCAGGATCCTGGGATCATGACCCAAGCCAAAGGCAGAGGCAGAGGCTTTAACCCACTGAGCCACCCAGGCGCCCCGCTTCTTACTTTTCTATCATGCAGATAGGCCATGATTCATTGAACTAGTCCCTAATTCATGGATATTCAAGTTACTTCTCAAGCTTTGCTCATGTGAAGAACACTGCTGAACAGTCTTACCCATCTGCAAATAGTTCTGTGGGATAAAGTCCTAGATGTAGAAATGATCAGTCAAAGGGTATCCACATTTGAAAAGTCTCCTAGTTCTCTCCCACTAAAGAGGGCTTCTGGAATCAGCCAGACATTCTGTAACACACTAGAAAGTATTCTGCTGGTTCTGCACATAGTTTTAAAACCAGAACAGAGGACAAGTGCTATCAACATGTTTTGACGTCAGTTCGATCAGGGGTTGGCAAACTACAGCCTACAGGCCAGATCCACTTTGCTGCCTATTTTTTATGTAGCCCACAAACTAAGAATGCTTCTATTTTTTGTTTGTTTGGGTTTTTTTACATTTTGAAATGATTAAAAAACGGGCGCCTGGCTGGCTCAGTCAGTGGAGCATGCAACTCTTGATCTTGGAGCTGTGAGTTCGAGCCCCACACTGGGCGTAGAACTTACTTAAAAAAAATTAAAATGTGGGGCGCCTGGGTGGCTCAGTGGGTTAAGCCGCTGCCTTCAGCTCAGGTCATGATCTCAGGGTCCTGGGATCGAGTCCCGCATCGGGCTCTCTGCTCGGCAGGGAGCCTGCTTCCCTCTCTCTCTCTCTGCCTGCCTCTCTGCCTACTGTGATCTCTCTCTGTCAAATAAATAAATAAAATCTTTAAAAAAAAAATTAAAATGTAATTGTATTTGAAGTGTATAAAATTTGAGTAACTCCTAAAAATGGAGATTAAATGTAAAATATCAAAAAACTATTTTAATTATTTTAATATGAAAAATTATTTTCAAAAATGATTAGAGAACAAAACCAAAAGAATATTTTATGAAATGGAAAAATGATAGGAAATTCAAACTTCAGTGTTCGTAAGTAAAGTTTTACTGAAACACAGTCACACTCATCTGTTTATATATCAGCTGCTTTCTTCAACAGCAGAGTTGAGCAGTTGCAATAGAGCCTTTATGGCTGTAAAGCCAAAGGTATTTACTGTCTGGCCCTTTACAGAAACAGTTTGCTGCTCTCCGATCTAAGCAATAACGTTTTTTTTAAGATTTTAATTATTTATTTGAGCGAGAAAGAGCACACAAGCAGGGAGGAGGGTGAGAGGGAGAGGGGGAAGCAGACTCCCCACTGAGCAGGGCTTCATCCCAGGACCCTGGGATCATGACCTGAGCCAAAGGGAGATGCTTCACCAACTGAGCCACCCAGGCATCCCTAAGCAGTAACATTTTTAAGGAGTAGGAAACCCAATTTTCTACACAAAGGGCAAAGGACAAATTGTCCTATAGCTAACAAAGAAATGTTCCAAGGGGTTAAGTCTCCGGGCTCTGTGTGTGAGGGAGGAGGTGAATGACCTCACATTTCTTTCACTGCTGTGACTGAGAAGCAGCCACTGAAAGGCCAAGTAGCTACCGCACTTCTGGTTACAAGACTTCACTTTCCATGGACTCTTTTTTTGGGCAGTAATGTAAAGGGTGCTGCATTTTTAATTTCAAGTTCCAGCTGTTTACTGCTGATATATAAGAAAGGGATTGGCTTTTGCTATTAATCTTGTATCACACAATCGTGCTATAATTGCTTATTAGTTCCAGTTTGTACAGATTCTTTAGATCTACATAGACAATTGTGTCATCTGTTCAACAAACTCTTGATCCAAGTTGTTTCTCCCATAAATTCAGTTTTCCTTTGCCACCAGATATTTACAGTCAGAGTTACCAGCTATAAACAGTTTTTCAAAGACAGATAATATATTCTCCCAACGCTTTCTGAGGCTACCCTGCCAGCTCCATAGAGTGAAAATGGAACAGGAGACATGGCAAAGCTTAAATGAACAGAAAAGCACACGTAAGCACTGTGACATGACCATGACGCTTGTCGTGATAAGAACTGACAAGTGTAAAAAAAAAAAAAAAAAAAAAAAGAACTGACAAGTGTAAAAGTTATAAGAATATTTAAGCAATTTACTGGATATCAGGACCAAGGAGAAAAATTTTGTGGAGAAGGAAATAGAACAAAATTACCATATCTCATTTGGGATAGTTGCTGATAGTTATCATGGCTGGCTTGAAAATTCGGTTCTATAGTCAACATGCCATCAGTGGGAAGTGTGTTCTCTGTAAGTTCTGTTTCAGAGTCTTCTATTATTACAACACCAATGTCATCATCGCCTTCACTGTCATCCTCAACAGTTATAATAATATAATCTAGGAATAAGCAAAGAGAAAGTTTAGATACCACATAAAATAATCACTGTCTAGAAGAAACCACCTTATAAAGTTTTGGAGTGTTTAAAAAACATTTTAGCTGAAAAAACATTAAATATTTTCATGTCTCTAATCCCTGCAAGTCAGCTAAGAAATAAAGTGCTTCGTATGAAGCTTTGAGATATATATACAGATATATATATGTGTGTGTGTACATATATATATTTATATGTGTGTATATACACACATACATTAGTATTTCTAGTACTTCCAATTTTAGAGCAGTAAATTTCTCCCCATTTAAGAAATGTAAATACCTAGCCCATGCTGCTCTGTGTTCAGTGATACGCTTTTAACTTTTAAATGATACGGCTAACGTTACGTAGCCACACTCTACTGACCATGAGTTCCCGGACATGTTCTCTAAAACTTAATATTAATCTTTATGATAATAAATAATATAGAAATAAAATACAGTCATACTATTGTTATGAAACAAATTCAAATAGAATCTCACAAAACAAAATAAGTAGCCACGAATAAACGAGATGTGAAATATCAACTCCATAAACCGTTCTAATGACCATGAAAATTAGCACGCCACGTGAAATGTATGCTACATAAACAGGCTGTTTTACTTTTTACGGTTGGCCTGAAAAAGAAGAACATGTTTAAGCTTGAAGTATTAACTCGCAGATCACGCGCACTGTGCATCACAACTTGGATTCAATACATTTATTTGAAATAGACCAAAACTTTAGAATCAAGTAATTAGCCAGTGTGAGGGAATGTGCTGGTGTGAAAATGATACTGAATTAGGAATCACATGATATGGGTTCCAATTCAGGCTCTTTAGCCATCCAAAGGTATGACCTTTTGGCCAGATACATGTATTTTTTCGCCTCTGTTTTCTCATCCATAAAAACACAGAACTAGGTTTGGAGATTCGCTGTGAAATCTACTTAATAGTCTTCATGGAAAAAATGGAACATTAGAAACTACCTAATTATTCAAACAAAAGGGAATTGCTTAAATAAATTAATGGCATACTGCCAATGAGAAACACATTCTCATTTAGTGATATTAGAAATGCTGGTGAAATAATGTCGAGGCAGGAAGGGTTAAAACATTAAAAGCAGGGTCAAAGCAGAAAAAATATCATGTAATGCTAATGTTGAGAACAGAAGGAAACATACCAGTTGTTATCTCGTAGTCACTATCTCTGGGTGGCAAAATGACTTTCATTAGACTTCTCTTGTATTTGTTAAGATTCTCTACAATAAACTTTATAGACTTCATAATCAGAAGAAAATAACAAAGGTAACTGAAGTTTTATTTTTAAGACAAGCTTTTATATGTTAACAGATTTTTCACACTAGACCCAGTAAAGCTACTGACAACTCCACCCAGGTTTCTCAGTAAATTTATAAAATTTCAATTAATTCCTTTAGGTATATATATAAATTCCATGAGCCATATTTAGAAGACATAACATTTAGAAGCTTTTTGAAGATTATGCTTCTACGGTGCAAGGATCCAAGTTGCCCTGAACTTAACCAGATACGGCACAGTTCACAGTGATGCAGACTGCAACCTTCCTTTCACATGAGGACCACTGTAAGAAATCCAACCCAAAACACAGCAGGTGACAATGGCCAGACTGGTCTGCTTTTCTAGCAAAACTGTCAATACATTGAACAATACTTTCTAAATCTCCTAGCAGAACTCTCAAAAGAAGTCCTTCCACATCTATGTCAAATTGTAGAGAGGACAGAGTTGGCCAGGTGAGAGATTATGCCACCAAAACTGTATACCAGAGACCAGTCCTTGCAGCAGGCAGGCTTGAAACTAAATCGAGCCCAGCCCTGCTTTAGAAAACACAGTGCAGAAGAGTTGCTTATAAAATCATTATCTGTAAACATTAAATCAGTTTACCACTTAATGTTCTAAAACCATAAAGCAGTCCCAATTTGGGGAGAAGTGGGTAGAGGCAAAAGGGGGCGATTCCCAACACACTACGTTAGAGCCTTTTCTGTCAAACAGTGGTGCTCAGTCATACAGCAGGTGGGATGGGCCCTGAAGCATAGTCGGAAGGGCACCCCTATTTTCTAGGGGTCCTCACATTTTGTTGTATCCTCCGACACCTTTTTAAGTCTCGTCTGCCCTCTCAAAGCAAAGAACTGGCTCTTTACGTGGGGACTTTTATACACCTACATTTTTATTTTCTTTCTGCTTGTTTGTTTTTACAATAAAACAAGGCTGCGCTGTCTTCGAGCAAACGTGGTTACCACCAAAGCCTCAAGAAATCAAATCTCAATTTCAAAAGATGTCATAATGAATCAACTGCTGGTTTGTCAATCCTTTAAATTCAAAGTCTTGGTCCTTTAGGACCCCCACTTCCTCCGACAGGGAAAGAGAAAGGATAAAGGATCAATACATCCCAAGAAGTCAACACCAAGTACTTAATGAGTGGCCATATCTCAAAAGCGTATCAACACAGGCATCTCAGGAGAGGTCGTGGGAAACCCCAGACCACCCCACTGCAGTGCTGCTGAATACGGAGCTGTAAAGTGAAGATTTAACCTTCCGCAAATCAAATAGTCTCCTCTCGGGAGCACCCCCGGCCACTAAGCCAAGTCACTTTCATGCCCTAGTGGTCATGCTGCACAGCTGTTTATGGTATGGACACATCCCACAAGGCCTTTGGGGTGGGAGGAAGCTCAAGGAAAAAGTGCCGCCGTACAGACATAGTTTGGCGCCAGCACCCTCCATGCCACCCTGCAGAAGGCGCACAGAAACAGGTCACACAGCGCCCCGGTCTCCCAAATGGATACGGCTGAGGCTGCTTTATGACCACTAGGGGTCCTAGAAAGAACCACCTCCCTCATGCTGGAAACTAGTCCCCGCCTCTCGCCATGTGGCTCTCTTGAGCCCCAGTGTCACTTTGAGCCTCTCAGATGCTTTAAGTCCTGGAAACGCCATAAGCCCCAGAGACCCCTCAAACCCCAGACTCATCTCAAGCTCCTAGGATACCACGAACCCCAGGAATCTAGTGAGACCTAGCGTCAGCTCAAGCCCTAAGTACACCATGAACCCCAGGGACCCCTCAAATTCTGGGATCACCTTGGCCAATGAATTCTAGGGACACCATGACCCCAAGCGTCACCTCAAGCCCATGGCACACTGTGAACTGCAGGGACCCCACAAGCTCCAAGAACAATCAGCTTGAGCTCCTGAAACACCATGAACCCCAAGAATGCCCTGGCCTCAGGGCCAGACCTAGCCTGTAACGCCTGGGTTCCTAAATGCCAACTAAACAGACAGGGATAGCGGTCCAGAGGTCATCACCGGACACGCCCTGGTAGATGACAAGACAATGCCTTGGTCCCCTGTGAGGCCCTCTAGGAGGGCACAGTGCGAACCCTGTCAGTTTCCCCTCCCCCCTGCCCCCTACCCCCGGCAAGATTAAGAAAGAGGCAGAAGCGAGTGGAACAGCTTTGGGAAGGGCACCTTACCCTCCTCTTCAGACATCGTGAGGAAGGGAGTCCCACTCTGAGTGCTGTAGGATCGGCGTCTGCGCTGCGGCTGGACCCGCTGGATCGCTACCGTGCCCACGAGGCAACTACAGCAGATAGAGGCGCCAAACGGAAGGACTGAGACCTCCCCTTCTAAGAGAAGCTTCTGCGACTGCGCAGTAGCGCCCAGAACCCGCCATGTGAGCGCGACTGTTGGGGGTAGGGTAGAGGTGGCGCCAAATGTGGCGCCTTCCCTCGCTCGGTTTGTACCTACACATATACATTTTATGAAATGTGCTTTCCCCTGCCCGCAAAATGTGAACCGGTAGCCACCAGTGTAATTCTGCTCTTCCCAAAATGCTCTTCACACAATACATCATAGAAAAAATGTACGTCAGAATTCAGACTTCCTAATGTTTTCCGGGTTGTGTATTCATGTCCAGCGCCACCTTTGGGAACAAATCTGAAAATAATCCAACTTTTAAAATATGTCGCTAATAAGACTCCGCTAAATACACACCACCTTGCGCTTTAGATGTCCTACTCTCTATTTGCCATTTTCTAAAGAGCCATGTCCTTCATTCCAACTTAAAATAATAATAGGTACAGTTTACTGAGTGCTCACCACAAACCAGCTCCTTAGTATGTCTGACCTCATGAGGTCCTCAACCACTATAACAAGTCAGTATTATTGTCCCATTTTAAAGATACAGGAACAGATGCTTAGAGAGTTTAACTTGCTCAAAACCACAAGGCTAGTAGCCGAGTTATGATTTGAACACACTGCCCCCCACAAAGCACATGCTCACATCCCCGTACGTTATTCTTCCTCTTACTCGGTTGCTTCTGGAAATTTTCCACACCCTTAAAAGCTTGTTCAGACATCTATTCTTTTTTCTTTTTTAAGATTTTTAAAATTTATTTCAGAGGGAGTATGAATGGGGGGAGGGGCAGAGAGAAAAGCGGGGTCCCAGCAAGCAGGGTGCTGGACTCCGACCGTTGGTGGGGGCGGGGGCGGGGGCACTCTAGGATCATGACCTGAGCCAAAGACAGAGGCTTAACTGAGCCACCCAGGCGCTCCCTCCACCCCACCCCGCCCCCGCAGACATCTATTCTAATATCTGCACCAAGACACTTTCCTAGAGTGCGCTGGTAAGAATGCAGAGCGCCACCATGCACTGTTTCTATTAAATAGCATTTCCATCACAAAGTTCTAAGAATTAAGTGTTACAAAATATAAAGCGCCCAGCACAGAGCCTGGAATTCTGGTTCCATTTGACTGGATCAGTTACACAATGACTCCTGGCACCATGCATCTCCTCATCCTGGGGAAGGGTAAGTTTCTTGGGAGAAGGAAAGGTGCATCTTGTTAGGTGGAAATACACAGTTGTTTCAGTGTTGCAAGGGGAGGGTAATCATGCACAGGAGGGTATGTAAGTAAGCTGACCAGAAGAATGGACGCACTGTACAGTTTATTGATACATTACCTCTCAGTGTCGAATCCAGCCCTTTGCCCTGCTCTGAGAAACTAGGCATGAGCGTAAGTGTTTTCCCTTCGCTGGTAGCACCGTGGAACACTTTTCAGTGGGAAACACAGGAGAGCAAGTGTAGAGGAAACAAGTTGTGCTTCCTAGTCCCGTTTGCCTATAGTCAGGCTCCTGCCTATAGAGTGCAGTGTGCAGCCTTCTACCCCAAACACACCCCTGGCAGGGCAGGTCTGTAGTAAGTTCTCGAGGGTGGCTCTGCGACAACTTCCACCAATGCTGCCCCGAGGGATGCATCTCCCTTGGGGAGTCAGAGTCGAGCCTTCCTGGGTGTAATGTCTGCTCCTACAGGTGGTAGCTGTTTGTAGCTCGTATTCCTATACACTCTTCTGGGTTTCCTTTATTTCTAACCAGCGGTCCCTCATTACTCCAATCCTGATATACTAAGTACTTCTTTATATTAAACTTTCTCTGTTCAAATTACTCTATGGTCTTTCTCTTCATCTTGGACCCAGGCTGATCCACGTGCCCTTTTGAGTTTCCGTCCATCACCTAGCACTTGAAAGGAACACACTGTCTGTTACTACACTGTAACTAAGCATCCAGCAAATGGTCGACAACCACTTCCGTTTCGTATCTAGTCAGTCCTCCATCCATTCCTGTGACCCCACTTCTCCATAAAGAGACACAGAATGCTAAAAAAGCTGGATAGGGCGCCTGGGTGGCTCAGTGGGTTAAGCCACTGCCTTCGGCTCGGGTCGTGATCCCAGGGTCCTGGGATCGAGTCCCGCATCGGGCTCTCTGCTCAGCAGGGAGCCAGCTTCCTCCTCTCTCTCTCTGCCTGCCTCTCTGCCTACTTGTGATATCTCTCTGTCAAATAAGTAAATAAATTCTTAAAAAAATAAAAAATAAATAAAAATAAATAAATAAAAAAGCTGGATAAACTGTTCTTAAAATAAGCTCAAGAACATCAAAAAGTTAATAAAACAATAAGGAATTACTGAGCCAGGAGCTGTGAAACACCAGAAACCTAAAAAAATGTGAAAACGTGGCAAGACTGCTTTTGCTTAAAGACACTGATGCATTAAAGTCTGAAGGAGGCCAAGGTATACTTCTGGTGACTTTGGAGGACTAGTGACAAAAGTCAGAATCTGGGACCCTCTAATGATAGAGGGCTGGAAAACCAGCCTTTGCTTGAACAAGGACAATAGTGGCCCCTTCAGAGTAAAAGTGATCCAGGGACGCCTGGGTGGCTCAGTTGGTTTAGCATCTGCCTTCGGCTCCGGTCACGATCCCAGGGATTTATATTCCGCATTGGGATCCCTGCTCAGCAGAGAGCTGGCTTCTACTTCTGCCTGCCTCTCCCCCGGCTTGTGCTCTCTCTCTGTGTCGAATAAATAAATAAAGTCTTTAATAAGAAAAAACAGAACTAAACAACAGTTAACCACACAGACTATAGTTCAGTCTCATATCATCTGGGGATTTAACACCCCGGGGTGCCTGGCATAGCAAACAAAAATTCTTTCCCATGAATATAAGATCAACATATTTCTACAAACAGTATTTAAATAGAATATCCAGGGGTGCCTGGGTGGCTCAGTGGGTTAAAGTCTCTGCCTTTAGCTCAGGTCATGATCCCAGTGTCCTGGGATCCAGCCCCGCGAAGGGCTTTCTGCTCCGCAGGGAGCCTGCTTCCTCCCCTCTCTCTCTCTTTCAAATAAATAAAATCTTTTTTAAAAATTAAAAAAAAATTTTAAATAGAATATCCAGCACAAAGTAGAATATAACAAAGTTTAGGAGAAGAAAAAACAGAAGAAATAAGCAATGAAAACAACTGAGTGACAGCGCTGCCTGCTGGCAGCCACCACCACAACCACACTGCGCTGACACCCGCCCGTGGCTAGTGACGTTGTTCCGGAAGCAGCTACTCTGAGCATCCTAGGACAACCGGGGGAAGGGTCCACATGGAAAATCCCCAGGACGCCAAGTTCTCAGGAAGGCGCCACCTCACCCTTTAGTAACGGATGGAAAACGTCATTTCGGCAAAGCAGGGGAGAGAGGCTGAACTGGTAGGGCTCTCAGAAGGCAACAGGGAAGGGCAGAAGGTGAGGTCTCCAAGAGAGCACAGGCCCCAACCTCGAGCCACTGCGCTCGAGGGAAGGGGACAAGAAAGCCACCCATGTCACAGCTGTCACAAGTCACTCCTCTGAGTGCCCCTTCATCGCCTTGCCCGCACGCGGATCCACCAGGGGAGCTGTGCAAATGGCTGGGGCCCAGGCCCGGGCCCTGGACGGTCCCCCGGCACTGGTCGGGGTAAGTGGGGTGCTGAGCGCCATGGGGCTGGGGCGTCTCACGGGCATCAGGCCGAGGGGCGCTGCTCTGTACCCTTTGTGGAGCCGGTCCCGGGATCGTGGCACTCGATTCTCGCGTCTCTCGGGCAGGCTCACATCCCAGGCCTGGTTTCTAGGCAGCAGGAGAGGGCAGGCCATGGCCACGGCATAGGAAGAGGGTGTGAAGTGACCGTAAGCGTGACCTACGGGACCATGACCCACTCTGCCCGCGAGACAGAAGGGGCGCGACACTCACAGAGCAGCACGGCCCCGCGTGCCACGCAGGACATTCTGCCGGTCTCATTCAGCTCCGTGAAAAGTGCCACCACGGGCTGGACTCACGAGGCACGACGGACAACGGGTGGCCACTCCAAGTGGGGGTGCACACGGACGGGTCTGTGTGTGCGAGTGAGAGAGAGTGGGGGGAGGTAAAGAATGTGCGAGAGACACAGGGAGACACGCGGAGAGGGAGGGGGAAGTGGGGCTTTGGTGGCGGCAGAGACTAGGAAAGAGACTCGCCAGAGGTCCGTAAATACAAGGGGACACGTCCCCATTGCTGTGGGAGTCTGACCACGGCCAGTCTGCCTTCCAGGCCGAGTCTGGCCTGGATCCTTGCAGGGGCGCCTGGGTGGCTCCGTGGGTTAAGCCTCTGCCTTCAGCTCAGGTCATGATG
The DNA here is from genome assembly GCF_020171115.1 of Neogale vison. Lineage (NCBI taxonomy): Eukaryota > Metazoa > Chordata > Mammalia > Carnivora > Mustelidae > Neogale > Neogale vison. The sequence continues at coordinate 117,518,193 of NC_058105.1, read as the reverse complement.
TCAGGGTCCTGGGATCGAGCCCCACGTCAGGCTCTCTGCTCAGCGGGGAGCCTGCTTTCCCCTGCCTCTCTGCCTACTTGTAATCTCTCGCTCTCAAATAAATAAATAAAAATCTTTAAAAGAAAAAAGAAGAAGAAAAGAAAAGATCCTTGCAGGCCACGCATTCCACGAGCGGTGCCAAAGGAAAGATGCGGCGGCAAGGGAGCATCAGACTTTGCCTGGGAGAAGGGGAGGAAAAGCAAAGGCATGGAGCTGTCGGGGTCTGTTTGTTACTGCAGCAGAGCCTGGGGTACTCGGACCCATCCGAGCACAGTGACCAAAACCACATCTGCCTCAGGCAGTTTGCTTAGTATGACGTGATAACACAGCTGAAGATCCTCAGCACTGTTGTCATCAGTATGTCCACTTAGCAGGCATTCCAGGCACTGAGCCCTCGCAGTCGCCAGGAACTGGCTCACGTGCGCTATCATGAGCTTCCCGAGGCTCCTTTCCACGAACGCTGGGTCGCCAACGTATGGTGGAAGCAGCTTGCGGCAAGGAGTAGGTCTCTTACTCTTTATGGCTCACCGCCACCCCCCTCGGGTTGCCAGAGCCCCTGGAGCCGAAGCAGGTGGTCCCGCGTCCGGAGTTGCCTCTAGAAGAGCAAGGAGAGTGGGGACGCTCGGGCTGAGGACTCTCCGTGGAGAGCTGCTTTCAAGGTTCAGTTTCATCAACCTTCAGGGCAAAACGGGAAACGTCGGGGGGTCGAGAACGGAACCCCGTCTGCCATGCACTCTGAACGCAGGCCCCGGGCCGCACGTCCCCCGTGCCCGAGAGCCCTCCCTGGTTCGCTCCCTGGTTCGCTCCCTCGTTCCCTGGATGAGCCTCAGAGGACTGCGAAATACAAGCGGGTCCCAGCACCCCAGCGAACCAGCAGCCCCGGAAGTTCAAACGTACTTCACTCACTCAGCCGACTGTGAATGCGACCCCTTCGTAGCTCGGAAAGCGGGGCTTTTCCTCCCAACTACATCGTTCCTCGCATGAGGTTCAGTTCTTTTCTAGTCGTATTACAGAAGGGCATGTCTTTTTCATGCCTGCAGAGGGGGCCTGGGTTTGAGTCTGGGAAGTCCCACCCTGGACACACACTCCGGAGCCGCCGCAACGATCAGAAATCACGCAAAGACGAAAGCAAACGCTCCATGCGCCCAGAGGGCTGCCGCGGTCAGCTTGCAGAATTCCGCCCACTGGTGCTGGAAGGATGGCCTGAGAGGCAGAACCAGAGGAAAGATCATTTTAAAAGCCCGGAGAGTTCCCGAGAGCCTAACGCGTTAGACGGTCCCTGGACTAGAAGTCGACAAACCGGATGGCCGAGAGCAAGCGGGTCTGAATCACCCAAGTCCCAGACAAGCACAGTGACACCCCGTTCCCGGCACTAGAGCATCAGCCCTGGAGGCTCGGTGGGGACCGTGTCAACCGGCAGACGTGCTGCTGCAGCGGGAGGAGTTTGTGGGCCTGAAGGCGTGGAGCAGAAGCTCCTGGCGTAGCCGAGAGGGGCAAGGGGTCAGAGCTGGGAGAGGGAGAGGGAGAGGGAGAGCTGAAGGCAGAAAGGCAGTGTGGCTCCTGGCCCCGGGTGACAGAAGAGCAGCCAGAACCGCCAGGCAGACGTAGGAGCTCGGGGACGGGGACAAGATATGCGGGGGCCCTGGCCTCTTCTAGTGCACTCGCATCCTCAGTACCACTGCGAGCGGCAAGTGCCGAGCACAGACACAGCTCGTGGATGGAACTTCGTGCTGCTCCCCTGGGGTCTCGTTTAAGGTCCTACAGGAGATCAGCCCTTCGCTGCTAGCGACTTGCTTATCTGTAGAATGAGGGCAAGTGTTGACACTCGACTATCTGGACGTGCACGTAGACAACCACAAGCTTAGTAGTGCTTTTTTAAAAGATTTTATTTATTTGTGAGAGAGGAAGAGAGAGAGAACGTGAGCACTCAAGCAGAGGGAGAAACAGGCTTCCCGCCAAGTGGGGGGCCCAACGTGGGGCTCCATCCCAGGACCCTAGGATCATGACCTGAGCCCAAGGCTGACACTTAACCGACTGAGCCACCCAGGTGCCCCAGTAGAGCATTTATCAACTCTAATAAATTTGCATATTAATGTCATGCAGTGAAAGCAAACAAAATCAAATCTGAGGCGTTGACATTATTACGGTTTTAAAACTTTATTATATTTTAAAATCTGAAAACTGTAAAACATAGTATTCATACAAACACCTGAGGACTGTTCAACTGGGCACAGCATCTTTACACAAACAATTTGAAAAAAGATTAGGTTTAAATTACGATTTTGTCTCCTAACACAAAAGGAATAACATAGATAAAACCATCCTTTAAATAGTTGCATTCTTATATAAAGTACATTTGGTTTTCTGAAAAAGAAAATGTACATTCATGCCCCTGGTGTATATTTTATTGGCATTTACAACAAATGGCTAAGACTTTTAGCACAGATTCTCATAGCTTATCAACATTACCAATCTTAGACAAAGCAATTACTATAAACATATAGCACCATTTCCCCTTGAAAGTTCTAACTTTAAAAATAAAGCCCCAAATGTTAAGTCAGATTTAATGCATCTTCCAAAATTTAGCAGAATAAATGGCTCAGAGCTAAGCAAAGTAAGTAGAAACATTGCATAGGACAGAGAGCTTCCCTGTATGGAAACCAACCTACGGATTGTTTCTTATCCCCTGAAGACAAAGCTGAGAGGTAATAGTAATAGCAAATGATGCACATATTTTTTTACAGAATAAAGACCTCTAACTATATAAATAGTTCACCATTACCTCTGTGGCAGTACAAAGTGCCATATTAAATTCAAAAAGAACAGATTTACTTGTTTATATACCTACAGGTATAGAATAATATATAAATAGGGTATAGTATCCATATGAGGAATAAGCACAGACAATAAAATATTTATCTTTAAAAAATTTGGGCACAGGTGTCTTCATATAGAGATGTGAGAAATGACTGCCCAGATAAATGTTTACACTTAGCGAAAATATGTAATGTTTTAAAATAATAGGTATATTATTGAAAAAATTTAATCGGACTCTATCCAAACCATCCTTGTAGTATAATATCTCCTGCATAAACAACCATTCTATTTATCGTACAATTGTTCAAAAGTTATTAAAAACTGATTAAGAACACTTTATGAAAGTTTATAAGCTTGCTTTTTTTCTTTAAATATGAACAAATATAACATACAGAGAAATAATAACAAAAGGATAATAATTTATATGGCTTTCCCTTTCTAGAAACTGGCAGAACAGAAACAGAACTTGCAGTAACAGACACAAAATATTTGGAGAAAGAGATCGTATCTACAGTTGCATCTTTAAATTTTCTTCTAAGGAAAACTTCTCACAGATTTCATTAGAGAACTTGTCAGTCCCTGATACTTCTCCCTTTGGGATTTAGCTGTTTTGGTTCTATATATAAACATTAACTGAAATCAAAGGTGTTTCTCTGTTTCCAGCATGAAAATACATTTGTAAAGTGTATAATAAAATGATGGAAAGACATAAAGATCTCCCAATTTGAATATGCTAATACTAACATGTAAATGGTTTTTAATGTTGTTCTGCAATTCTGGGTATCACAGATTTGAGAGGAACTGTCTACCAAACGAAAGCTTCTAAGAGAGTTAAAATATTTTTTAAATTAAAAGTTACCAGGACAATAAAGAATTCTGTCCAATCTAAACTTACACATTTTTTTCAATTGTATTTTCCTTCTTTAAGTTTTTCAATGTAGTAACACAACTTTAATGCTGGCCCCAGCTTCAGCCCCATGTACTTCATCATCACATCACTTTTGAGTAGTAGCAGAGCCTTCCCATCAATTTCCTACAGAGAGAAAGAAATTACAATGAGTAATGCATTCATATTTTGTCAAATTATATATAAAAACATGTAAAATCGAGAGCAGTTGTACATTCTCGATATATATTCTCTGAATATGTATTTATTTCCTGAAAACTATTAAAAGTATAATTCATACAGTAAGACATCATTTGATAGTTTTTAAGTTCACTTCAAATTTTAAGAAAAAGGAAATTTAATCCAGTATCTTTCAAAATTGGCCTAAGCACCAAACTATCTGGTTTTAAATACTGTGTTGAATAAAATACTACATTATCTATGACAAAGTTTAGAAAGTTATGAATTGTAGAAACAAATTTCAGACGGTCACTAACTTTATTTTAAAAGGCTGGGAATATGAGGATGTCAGCATCAATGCAAACTGTAAATGTGTTACACAGTGTTGTCTTTATGTTGAAAGCTAATCGGTTAGTTGTCTGAAGCTAAACTAATTAAATGCTCAAACTAATTACTGACTTTCTTTAGAACACTGAAAAGGACAGAAGACATTTGGTCACCGATTTCTTAGAAAAGACTATAAACATTACTTAATAGACACAAGGCATCCTCCTAAAATTTTTTATTTCCTTAATTAACCAATATATGTCAGAGAAGCCATAGTAATTGGTATTCATGAGCTCCTATTTAAAATAAAACTACACTTCATCTTACACAGTTGCTGGATTCATTGGGCATCATTAACAGGGATGACACCCTGTCACAGCTCGTGGTTACCCCCTCCTACTCACGGTCCTGGGGCCGAGCAGGGAGCAGGTGGGGAGGAGGATCCTTGTGGGAGAAGACATCTGAGAGTGGCCATGCTGAATCATCTTCTCTGGAGAACTTGAAGACTTGTAGTATTTTAGGTACTCGGGTACCAATTTAAAGCACAGATCCAGCCTCTACCATTTAAGAATCTAACTTTGGGTCAAGTAACCTTTCTCACATATGAAAAAATCAGTTGATAGGGTTCCCCCACCATCCACACCAATCAGCATCCATCCAACTGAAGGGCCTGCACAGAGGTCATTGAAAGGCATTACGGCAGGAAAACCGGATCAAAAGATACATTACATGTTGCCTGAAGAGGTCGGCGAGGGGGCCTGATATCTGAGGATCTTTATGTTTCATAAACTGTATCACTTCATCCACAGACCAGGTTGAAGGGTCCTTAGAGAAGCCTTGTTTCAGGACACTGGGGTCAGGTACAGCTATATAACTTGGAGCTTCAATGGGGGGAAAAAAGACAAATCATACTTGACCTGATCATTATCCTGAAAGAAGAGATGTTAGGTAGGGAGAATTGGTCCCATTCCAGGAACCTTCTGTTAAGCACCCCGGCAAGGACTCAGGTCTCCGAGCGAAGAATCCAGTGGAAGCGTAGATTAGGATGACCTGAGGATGACTACCCGAGAGCACCCCATCTGACCTCCCCCAAACAACAAAAGTAGCTTCAGAGTTTACATTAAAGCGTCAAAAATCATAAAGCAGACTGATCAAATCTGAGGCCTTGTTGGCCACAGGCAAAGACAGCAAAAGATCTGATGCTTGGGTTAAATTAGGTTAATCTAAACTAACCTATTACTCTTTAAGTATTTCAGTGAATTTCTCTCTATCTCTCTTCTCTTGGTCTGTCTGGATTAGGTTTCTTTTACTACCTAAATACAATGGAAAGTCTCCAGATTTAGTTTTATAGTTGCTTAAATTTACTCACTTTAATCAAGGAATTTCAATAACCCCATTGTCTTTGAGAACCAAATTAGTTCTACTGAATCTCTCCCATGTATTCAATATGGATATTGTTAGCACCACTTTACTCTTTAAATTCCTGTCTCTTAAGGCTTAAATGCCTATCTGGATTTTGAAGAAAAAAGGATTATTTTCTGCTTGGCTAGGTCAGAAGTAATTTTAACATTATACTGAATACCTCTCCCAAGTTTAATTGCATAGTAATATTCTGGTTGAATGTTTATAGGTAAAAAAATAATAATAATTTGAGACATAGAATAAAGTAAGTACTGATACCTCAAAAAGTTTTAGCTGTGCTATTCACCAAGTTGTGCTGTAATTTCTTTGCATCCAGACAAGTATTCATTTTACTCAACCAGAGTGCTTGTCTCACAAAAGTCAGTGTGTAATAAGAGAAGTGAGTTTTGTAATTGCCAGGAAGATCTGTTTCTTTAAACCAGGACCGTCAACACAAATTTGGTCTTTTCTGGTGTGAATTAACCAAAGATATACCTTATCTTTCCTATCATCTGGGCTCTAGCCATTTTAAGGGCATTTTGAGTATTTACCCAGGTAAAGGGCAAAGAAAAACAAGATAAAGGAACTCAGAATGGTAAGTTTTTTTGTGTGAAGCTCAAAAGTGTACTTATTTTCTCTTTCAATGTCACAACTTTGATGTAAAACAAAAACTCTTTACTAAAACATATCCTCCCTTTCTCTTGTCAGAGATAAAAATGTTGGTCGTATCTACTAAGAAATGTTACTGTAGTGTTTCAACCCCAATGAAAATGATGATGGTATAGATCATGCCATGCTGAAGGCAGTCTAACAATTTAGACAGAAAGTCTTCTCCTTTAGTTCTAAGGAAGACTTAATTTAAGATGAAAAAATTATTGGCAAAGCTAATCAAGCTAATCATACCTCTAGTTAACTTTTTTGTGGGATTCCTGGTTTATGTCATCAGAATCTGGTATAGTTACGCCTTAAATAACATGTAACCAGTTTTATAGGTTACTACAGAAAAACTATATGCAAAAATATACTTTATGGTATAAAATTACAATTTTATCTTAAAAATAAAAACTGTAAGATCATCTATTTTTAATTCATTATGGAAAAATCATTTAATTGAGCCCATATCTTCAGAACAATCAGAGAAGTTGCAAACATTAGTGTTATTCAAATAATTATATGTGAAAAACAATCAAAGTCCAGTCGTGCTTTTCTCCTGAATGGCTCTGTCTTACATACACTAGAATATCAGTTAAGTGTTTCTGAAATAAAGAAACGTGATTTGATTTTATCCACAACGTTACTGGATTTCTTTCCTATAATAAAAACGAACAGTTTATTTCATTAAAATAATGGGGCAGGACAGGAGGTTGTAAGAGCATCACCAGCAATCGGGGCGGACTCAGCTTTAAGTAACAGTTCCAATACCTTGAATGACACCTCGAGACAGTTTCCAAGTGAAATGCTTACCTACTCTCTGGAGATGGAAGCATCCCAGCAGTTAAGCATACAGCCTGGAATCAGAGTGCCTGGATTCAAGGACTGACCCAGCCACTTTCTAGCTGGGGACCTTATTTAGTCAAGTGACTTCTCAGATTTCTCACATGAAAGTGTTTACCAGCATCTACATCTTAAGGAATTATTGTAAAGATGTACCATATAAGGCCATATAAAATATTACATGCCTGGCACATGTCAGATAGCAATGAGGATGATGCTGATTTCCATTACTAATAAGTAAATTACCAGTAAGTAATATTATTACTATTAGTCTTTCCACTCCTGGAAATCCCAAAATCTTGGCTTCTCAAGCCCAAGTACAGGCTACTTTGGCACAGCAGTGTTAGTCATACATTTGAAAGTGAGACATTCAGTATCAGGGATAACCTTTTATAGCCTTTTACTGAGAAGACCTGTCTTCAGAGCTTATTTTGTGAAAATACCTAAAAATTCTGGACACACTACCCCTTGATGAGATAAGCATCTACCACCAGACTCCTCGCACACGTCACTCTGAAAGCGGAGACGATCTACATGAGGTGGGAGATGGGGGATGACATTCAATATGTCAGAGCATGTATGCAGCGCAGTTGCCCACAGAAAACATCCATGAAGAAAAGCAATCAAGTTGGATGGTTCCTACTGCCTTCAATACTTACCTTGCCTAGATGCCTACCAGGAAAAAAGGGACAAAACACATTCCCACCCTTACCCCACCTTGCCCCACCCCTACCCCCACCCCCTTCATCCTTGAAAGGGTACAGGGTAGCTATCTTTGCACATGGAAAACTAATCTGGTTTTTTCCAGATGGCAACAGGACGCTGCCCTGTGTACACATACTGTGTACTCCTGGTGGGTCAGAGGGAATAACTGAAGGTATGGAGAATGGGGAAACAGCTATAGCAACAGAGTACCAGAGCCAGAGCTGGGAGCCACACACAAGCTGGAGTCAGGAAAAGTCTCAAAAGAGACAAGGAAGAGAGTACATCAGAGAGGAGAGGAAGTGCATCTTTCCAGGCCTCAGAGTCATAGGAGGTTTCTGAGTCCAGACGGTATCCAGTGAAACGATCGATTACAATGGAACCATTAATTAGAACAACTGATCTACGAAGTCTCTGTGAGAGACATGGCTGGTGACCCAGATCCCCAGGGACAGTTCTATGCTGCCATGAGGATCAGAGCATCTATAGTGGCTTGAAACTGACAGCAACGAAAACAGGGAGGACTCAAAACTCCTTAATCTTGGCACTTTCTCCAATGTGATACACTCTCAGAGGATGCTGTTAGGCAAAGAAACCTTAAGGAGAAAGAAACACATTGGTTGAGAATCACTGTTTTTAAATATACCTTCACTTTTCCTCTGCATTTGGAATTTAACTTCATGGTGACTGCTCTTGGTAGATTTGGTCCCCACTAGTGCTGAACTTGAGGTGCTTGGAGCACTCGGAGAAAAACTCCGGGAGACTGCAGCGTGAGTGCTTACAGGATTTCTGCTGGTAGGGCTTAAAGAATTTGCTGGATTTGGTGGTGAGTTTTCAGAATCTTCAGGAAGCTTTTCCTCTTTGGGCATGCCACTTCCCTCACAAGACAGTTGTTCTTCTACAAGAAAAAAAAGACAAAGACAATGATCTTCAGTAGACTTATAGCTTAAATACTATTAAAAGTTCAAAACATCTCCAAAGCTTCAACAGTTCACTTAAGCCAAGCTATACTGAACCACAAACCTCTCACATAAAGTACATGGCCACCTCCATTTCTTGGCATTTACAGTAATGGACACTGTCTTAAAATCCAAACTGATTCCACTATGTCTCCTGTATTTCTCATGGCAAGTGTCCCTTCCCTGTCTTGCTACCTAAGGCTGTAAACACTTCACTAAAGCATTCATTTTTAGGAATGCAGTTCTTCACAACTATTATAATATGATCATACAGTTGGCTTCTAACATTTGCTTACTACTTGGACACTCAAAAATTCCAGTGAGGAAAGGCACTAGTTTTTCTATTCACTGTTTATCAGCTTTTAGCAATACAGAGCTGAAAGGAAATTGTTACTGTAATTGTTCCATTTTTATCTAAGGAGAAATGATCATTGTGTACTTCTGAAGGGAATGAAATGCTCAAGAAAACTGATGAAGTAGTAATAGCCTAAATGCTCAACTGATTTGGGCAAATACACACCCCCACCCAAAAGCATATAGTTAAATGGTAGTAGAGTGACTTTTCTTCCCATTCCAGGAACATGTCAATACTATTTACCTTTAGAGGCATACACCTTTGTTTTGGGGAGTTTAGGTGACACAGGAACAACATAAGGTGGAGGTTCCTGAGAAGGCCGTTTGGGGCTTTTTTGTGTCATGTCTTCTTTAACTGTTTAAAAAAAAGGTGTTTGTTATAACTAACATTCTACGAGCATTTTCAGATCATCAGCATATAACACTTCGGTTTCTAACGCATTTGCCTACTGTAACTTCATCAACAATTTATCAATTATTTGATTATTTATGAATAATATTTGTTGATTTCATCCCATTAAATATTCCAGTGACATCACATTCAGGAGCTAAAAGCATTATATCCAGGCATCACTTATTCTAGGGTCATCACATATCTCTAAATATCTCAGGAAGCAGTGAGGTGATCAATTATAATTTGTCTAAAAAGGCCTGGGAAAACTGTTCCCATGAAAAAAATAAAGTTAAGAATTCAGAGAAGGAGGAGGCAGTGTACAGTGGACATCTCACTTTATAGGCAATAGTCCTGGCCCAGAGCTACCCTTACTATAGCTCTACAGCTTACTTATTATTAAAGCAAATGCATTTTTACCAAAAGGACCACTCTTTAAGGTATGATCCTGAAAGTAATCATATCTCAAATTATTAATTAGACTCTAAGTATCAGTATCTTTTTTTTTTAAAGATTTTATTTATTTATTTGACAGACAGAGATCACAAGTAGGCAGAGAAGCAGGCAGAGAGAGAGGAAGGGAAGCAGGCCCCCTGCTAAGCAGAGAGCCCGATGTGGGACTCGATCCCAGGACCCTGAGATCATGACCTGAGCCGAAGGCAGCGGCTTAACCCACTGAGCCCCCAGGCACCCTCTAAGTATCAGTATCTTGATTTAACCTCCAACTAAAAGGAAAAGTTAAGTGTAACAGAAATCTAAAAAATCTGATAACAGAACCTGAGTGAGAAGAAAGACTGCAATGAGAAAGTACCAAAGTCAAACTTCATCTGGTTCAAAATAGCTGCAGGCCAGGCATAGGTGTGCTTCTTAAGATCATCTGCCATCAGGTTACTGGCTGATTACTAGAGTCTAAGAGAGCTCTTACCACTTGGTTTTATTTTTAATCATGGACTACAAAACCAATAGGCAAAACATATTTCAGTGAATGGCAAATATTTCTACAATTAGGACATTTAAATTCCTATAAAGAAAAAAATTGACTTTTTTCATACTCATTTAATGCTACAGAAAATTCAAATCCTAATGTATAGTTTTCTATAGATATATGTTACCTCAGAACCTTAGCAAGATCAGAAAATGTTTTCTTTTACTTATAATATTCTAATGCTTTCTTACAAAGTTAATGAAGCTGGTGTATGGTCTACTATCTGGGGCTGATAAAACATAAAAATGACTCTTGACTTCTGCTTCTGGGTATTGTAGGAAGCTCAGGCACAAAACTTTTCCTGCAGAGATAACTAGAGAAAACCAAATAATTTACAAAATACTTTAAAAGTCCTCATAGAGAGACACTTCCAGGATGACTGACTAAAGACCTCCAAAAATCCACTTCTTTATAAAAATAACAAAGAGATCAGCAAAATTAATTTTTTCAAAACCTCTGGATGTTATGTAAAGGCTTACAACAATCGAAAAGGCATTTGTTCCAGAAAAAAGTGGCAGAACCTCCAAAAGAACAGCAAACTCTGTGGCATTTTATCTTCCCTACCATCATCCTCCTCACTGTTTTTGCAGCAGCTTTGCAAACCAACAGATTCATAACTACTGTGGCTGTGAAAACCCCCACATCGTAGCAGTCACTGGAGGGAACACAATGGGTTTAGAGCTCTCAAAAGGCCCTATCCCCAAAGAACCGTCACAATTTGACCAACCTTGAAGCTCAATAGAAAGCTCTGCTCTCAGGGCTTGTTTTATTGGACCTAAATCAGAGCGTCCTTGGTGTGAACGGTCCTATCTCTAAGGCATTGCTCAAACAAGCAAACAAACTAAATAAAATCCACAGTAGTAATTCTTTAACACTATAGTTGCCCAGTCGGCGGCTGACAGGAAACTGACCCGAAAGCTTTAAAAACAAACCTGGAGAATAAAATGTCCATTAGGAGACTTTGAAAACCACAGATATACTCCTGGGAATCTAGAAGGTATACATATGCATGCATAAGGCTGTATCCATGCCCAGGAAAGACCTAAAACCTTAACTTAGGTCTTTCATTTCTTGCTGACCTTGAGGCTCTGCACAAAGCAGACTCATAAACTGCCTCCCGGAATGTTCAAGGTAAAGTCCAACACATACATAAACTCTGTGGCAAAGGATGGGAGACATGCTGGTTGCACATATTTATGAAAATCCCTGTCCAATCATTTGCTGAACACGAAGCTAAATGAGCAGAATTCAGTGGCCACATACAATAAATGAGCCCAGGAAGTCATTAGGTTTGTCCAGGAAAGTCACTATACCAAAGCACCAGCAAGGGAAGGGGTAAAATCTGATCTTCAGAGTTACTGCTTTACACTCTTATGTCCAGTTTTTAATTAAAAATTAGGAGACATGCAAGAAACATCAAAGTATGGCCCATAAAAAGGGGGGAAAACAGTCACTAGAAACTGCCTCTGAGAAAGTACAGATACTAGAGTTAGCAGACAAGGACTTTAAATCAGCCGTTTATGTTCAGAGATCTAGAAAAATAATAATCACGTCTAAGGAACTAAAGGAAAGTATGAGAACAAAGTCTCACCAAATAGAGACTATTGATAAAATGATAAAAATAACAAAAAAGAACAAAATCAAAATTTAAGACTTGAAAAGTAATATAAATGAAATGAAACATTCACTAGAAGGGCTCCACAGCAGATATGAACTAGCAGAAGAAAAAAATCAGCAAATTTAAAGAAAGGTCAACTGAGATGATCAAGTCTAAGGAACAGAAAGAAAAAAGAATGAGGGCAAATGAACAGACCCCAGAGACCTGTGGGGTGCCATCAAGGACACCAAAATACACATAATGTTAGAATTCCAGAAGGAGAGGTGACAGAGAGAAAGGGACAGAAAGAATATTTGAAAAAGTAATGGCTAAATGTTTCCCAGATTTGATGAAAAACATTAATCCAAACATCCAAAAAATTCAACTATCTCCAACGAGGATAAATTAAAAGATATCCACACCTAGAAAAAACACAAACTATCAAAAGCAAAAGACAAAGAGAATCTTGAAATTAGCAAGAGAAAAGCAAATCATCATACAAGGGATCTTCAATAAGATTAACAACTGACTTCTCATCAGAAACTATAGAGGCTAATAGGAAGTAGTATGATATATTCAAATTGCTAAAAAAAAAAAAAAGACAGTCAAATAAGAATTCTACCTCCAACAAAACTAGAGTTTAAAAAATGAAGGAGAGGACACCTGGATGGCTCAGTGGGTTAAAGCCTCTGCCTTCAGCTCAGATCATCCCAGGGTCCTGCGATCGAGCCTCATATCAGGTTCTCTGCTTGGCAAGGAGCCTGCTGGCCCCCCTCTCTCCTTACCTGCCTCTCTGCCTACCTGTGATCTCTGTCAAATAAATAAATAAAAATCTTTTTTTTAAAAATGAAGGAGAAATAAGAAATTCTTCACAAATAAAAAGTGAGGGGCCCCTCGATGGCTCAACTGGATAAGCATCTGACTCTTGATTTTGGCTCACATCATGACCTCAGGGTGGTGGGATCAAGCCCCGTGTCAGGCTCTGCCCCGAGGGGAGTCTGCTTGAGATTCTCTCTCTCCTTCTCTTTATGCCCCTCCCCCTGTTCTCTCTCTCCCTAAAATACTCCTTTTTTTTTTTAAGTGAGAAAATTTGGGGCACCTGGGTGGCTCAGTCAGTTGACCATCTCCCTTTGGCACAGGTCATGATACTGGGGTACTGGGATTGAGTCCCAAGTAGGGCTCTCTGCTCTGCAGGGAGCCTGCTTGTCCCTCTCCCTCTGCCTGCTGCTCCTCCTGCTTGTCCTTGCTCTCTGTCAAATAAATAAACTCTTCAAAACAATATTTTTTTTAAAAAGTGGGAAAATTCCTCACTTGAACAGCTTACCTACAAGAAATGAAATAACATTCAACAGTGACTCAAATCCATATAAAAAGTTAAAGAATACTGGGGCATCTGGGTGGCTCAGTCGTTAAGCATCTGCCTTTGGCTCAGGTCATGATCTCTAGGTCCTGAAATAGAGCCCCATGTTGGGCTCCCATTTCAGTGGGGAGTCTGCTTCTCCCTCTCCCTCTGCCTCTCCCCCTGCTTGTGCTCTCTCTGTCTCTCAAATGAATAAATAAAATCTTTAAAGAATAATAAAATGTTTAGGGATGAATTTAGCAAAAGAAGTGCCAGATGTGCTTTTTGAAAACTACAAAATACTACTGAAATAAAGGAAGACCTAAATACACTGACATCCCATATTCATGAACTAGAAGATGTGATATTAATTTTTAAGAGATCTTATTTATTTACTTACTTACTTGAGTTGGGAGGGAGACTGAACACGCAAGCAAGGGAGGAGTAGAGGGAGAGGGACAAGCAGACTCCATGCTGAGCATGGAAGTGGATGCAAGGCTCAATTCCAAGACCCTGAGATCATAACCTAAGCTGAAATCAAGAGCCACCAGGCACCCCGAAGAGTCAATATTATTAGATGGCAACAATCCCCAAATTGATCCACAGATGGAACATAATTTCTACTAAAATCCCAACAGAAATTGACAGAAATTTTTTTTTAAAGATTATTTATTTATTTATTTATTTGACAGAGAGAGAGATCACAAGTAGGCAGAGAGGCAGGCAGAGAGAGAGAGAGGAGGAAGCAGGCTCTCTGCCAAGCAGAGAGCCCGATGCGGGACTCGATCCCAGGACCCCGAGATCATGACCTGAGCCGAAGGCAGCAGCTTAACCCACTGAGCCACCCAGGCGCCCCAAAATTGACAGAAATTTTTAAGCTGAACTTAAAAATCATGGGGAAACCCAGAATTGCCAGAACAATCTTGAAAAAAGGAGAACAAAGTTGGAAAACTCACACTTCCCAATTTCAAAACTTACTACAAAAAGCTACAGTGATCAAGATCATGGGGTACTGGGGTGCCTGAGTGGCTCAGTTGGTTAAGTATCTGCCTTTGGCTCAGGTCATGATCTCAGGGTCCCACTCCCTTTCTTGTGTGCTCTCTGTCAAATAAATAAAATGTTTAAAAAAAAAAACGTGCAGTATGATACTGCCATGAGGATTGACATACAGATCAATGAAAAATAAAATCCAGGAATAAATCCACATATTTACAGCCAACTGATTTTTCACAAGGATGCCAAGACAAGTCAATAGGGAAAAGAGTAGTCTTTGCAACAAATGGTGCTGGGACAATTAGATATTCACATGTGAAAGAATGAAATTAGACCCTATCTCACTGTATATAGAAAAATTAATTCAAAATAGATCAATAACTATACATATATCAGCTAAAACTATAAAATCTTAGGAGTAAACATAGGAGTAAATCTTCGTAAAATTGTACTAAGGAATATTTTCTTAGGTATGACACTGAAAGTACAAGAAATAAAAGAAAAAAACAGATAAGTTGGACTTCATGAAATTAAAAATTTTTGTGCTTCAAAGGACACCATCAAGAAAGTGAACAGACAACCTACGGAACAAAGAAAATATATGCAAAGGATATTTCTGATATGGAACTTTATCCAGAAGATATAAAGAATATAACTATAACAGATAAAACATAATACATAAGAGGCACAAATATATTTTATTTCTATGTAGTAAAAAGACAAAGAACCCAAATAAAAATAGAGAAAGGGTTTAAATAGACATTTCTGCAAAGAAGATCTACAAATAGCCAATAAGCACATGAAAAGATCCTTAACCTCAGCCATTAGGGAAATGCAAGTCAAACCACAGGATACTTTTCATGTTTTGAGACTCAACTTCATTATGAATATAAGAAACTACTTGTCCACTTTGAATGAACAAAAACAACTATATATTATACATGTCTAATTAGTTCATGGTGGCTAAAACGTTTACTTTGAGGAGGACACTAAAGTATACAAGATTCTTGTATTAATTTTAAAATAGAAGCACAGTATAAAATTTTACATTTTCTCTCACCTGATTTTTTATCATGCTCTGCAGGACTAGAAGTATTACCTCTGTAAGAGCTAAAAGGCTGGCTGCTCAAAAGGTTATCACACTGTAAGCTGTGGCATAAAGTCTCAAGAAAACGCAGAGCAAATGATGCACTATTCACCGGAGGGAGCTGGATCGAGTGGGTTTCCCCATCAAAGGAAGCTATTGGGGGTAAAAGAGATGTCAGAGTTACCTTGTAGAAAGATAAAACTACAACATCAAAAAAGCCATCAATTTTGGAAATATATTATTAATCTAACTTGCGGTTTTTGTAATTTGTAAAGGAATATTCTTAAATTACAAAGGCCCTTCTCATTCAAACACAATAGCCTATATTGGTAAAAGCATTCTCATTCAAAAAATATTCATAAGGCAAACAACATCAAGGGCAGCAGCAGCAACCCAGTGATCTATAGCACTTCTGGCTACTCTAAGCATTCTGTGGGCATAAATGTAGTATCTGATCAGTCAGGAAAGGCAGTTGTATCTTATCTCATAAGCACTTCTTGAGTCACGTTTTCACTTACAGCTTCTTACAGATCAGTCTTTTTTCTAAAAACATTAAATATATTATCAACCAAGGTATTTTGCCTATAGTGAACTTAATAAAGCATGTAAAAAAAATATTTTACCTCCATTTACAGTATGACTCTGACCATTGTCTACTTTGAACGTAAAGTTAAACTTTCCCAGAGTTAAAAGTCTATCAACAGGCATTTATTATAAATATTCAATTATATCAATGTAAGTATGCCAATATTATAAATAGTTAATAAACTATAAGTATTATAAGATCATCTATATATTATAAAATCCTTGCCTTTTTAAAACCTAAAATCAATTCATAAATAAAGCTGAATAAAGGATTAGCTGAGCATACCAGTTATCACTTCTCCTCCACGATGATCTGGCTTAAGAAATCCAAAAACAGTCTTACTTTCAATGGCACAATCGACACAAGCCTGCACGGTCCGCCGGAGCACCACATTCACGGGGCCCGGGCCAAAGTGGTCAGGAAGCTGCTGGATTTTCTTCTGATCCAGGTGAGGACCAGAGTTTCCATGTTTGTTTACATAGACACAGACTTCAGGAAACATGTGTATATAAATACAACAAAGGTTGGTTAAAAGCAACATAAACACTACGTAATTATTTGCTATATCCCACTAGCCACACTTCACTCAAAGAGAACCCAAATATAAACTATCAACAATCATCTCTGCTACCTAAAAGTATATATGTAATTAATTTTTACATTTGTATAAAGATATTAAATCTAGAAATAATCCAAACGCCTATTCAATTTTCTAGAATTCTGCCTAAAATAATTATAATAAGACCTATCCAACTTTTAGTAGCATCATAAAATAATTTAAGATTTTTTAAAATTTATTTGAGAGAGAGAAAGAGAGATAGTGAGAGAGGGAACACAAGCAGGGAAGTGGGAGAGGGAACATAAGCAAGGAGAGTGGGGGAGGGTTGAGCAGGGAGCCAGAGGCAGGACTCAATCCCAGGACCCTGGGATCATGACCTGAGCCTAAGGAAGATGCTTACCAACTGAGCCACCCAGGAGCCCCTCACAAAACAATTCTTCACACATTCCCACACCATGTAAAATGGTATAAAGATAAATACTTTCACCTTTTAACTGTATACACAGCACAAGAATTTTGTCAAAACTGGTCATGTTAATATACTCTTTGGACTGAATTTATTTTAAACCACCAACATTGCACCTTCAGTTTATTTTCTAAAGTAACCAAATAATTTAAGATACATGTCACACAGTAAGTTCTAATGACCTAGAATAATTTTTTTCATTAACCTAAGGAAAATAAAAATGGCCTTTATATACCTGCCAAGGTTCACTAAAGAAAATTTTAAAACAACACTTTCCTACGTATAATAATAGCATATGACTTAGAAGCAAATCATCTATAATCACACAAATGTCACATTTTCATAATATTTCTTCACTGAGAATCAATAAATATAAATCAACATACAATGTAACAATATGAGTACATTATTACCAAACATAAAATATACTGTCCCCCTAAATCAAGAAGCATGTGATTTTTATCCATTACCTAATTTATATTGCCAAATTTTACATTTACATGGTTGATATTCAGTACAATAATCTCACTTTCACTATGTTGAAATACGTGATAATTTAACCTTGGGGCAATAGCCAAAGGAAGGATGGACTCCGTCACAGAAATGAAAGGGCTGTTAAAAACTTAACCAGGGGGTGCCTGGGTGGCAGAGTTGGTTGGGCGTCCGACTCTTGGTTTTGGCTCAGGTTGTAATCTTCGGATTGTGGGATCAAGCCTGGAGTTGGGATCCACACTAAGTGCAGAGTCTGCTTGAGAATCTCTCTCCCTCTTCCTTTACCCCTCCAGCTCATGCTCTCTCTCTCTCCCTCTCTCTCTAAAATAAGTAATAAATCTTTTTTTAAAAAAATAAAAACCCATGGTGCTGATGGGATGGACAAAGTCCTACTGAACACAAGTGACACTAAACAAAGATTTCAATGTTTTATCTCCTTTGTGTTATACTTATTTAGCTAGTCTCTCCTGACAACAGACAAAAAATCAGGAATAATAAACTGACAAAATGAGGTATGTTACAATAATCTATAAGTGATTTCTCTTTCAAAAAATAATTTCTTTTTTTTTAATATTTTATTTATTTATTTGACAGACAGAGATCACAAGTAGGCAGAGAGGCAGGCAGAGAGAGAGAGAGAGAGGAGGAAGCAGGCTTCCCGCTGAGCGGAGAGCCCGATGCAGGACTCAATCCCAGGACCCTGGGATCATGACCTGAGCCGAAGGCAGAGGCTTTAACCCTCTGAGCCACCCAGGCGCCCCAAAAAATAATTTCTTTTTAATCAGGAAAAAAAAATTGGGGAGAAGGGTCCAAGGAACAGAAGAGTATAAGAAAGACAAAGAACTAGGAGAAAAAGCAGTGTTACATGCTTTAAAAAAACAGGAAGGGAACAAGAAAACATAGAAGAGATGACAAATAAAAAGGGGATCTGTTCAGTCTAGGTTAGTGTCATTTCATACTCTTCACATAACTGAGAATAATTTAAAGTCATCATGCCCCTTGACAGGTAAAGATATGTCAAGATTTTAAAAGACATTTTAAAAACACTGGAAGTAGCTTTAAAAGTACATACAAGACAAAAAGACACTGTGAAATAAGACAAAGGGAAAAGAAAAATAGATTTGACAATGTTGTAAATTTTGTAAATCTTACCAAGTTAAATAAAATACTTTAAGAATAGTGAAATTTCAAGTGACTTGTGTATTTAAACAGTTTTTCCTTAACATCAAAATGAACTAGAATTTCAAAATACTTTAATACGAAAAATGCTAAGAAAAAACCCAAAAACATGTCTTATCATCTTTTTTCCTCTTATTTTATTCCTCAAATTCAAAGACACTAAAATAACACAGAGTAAAAGATTAGTAATTTTACACCTTTTAAAAAAATACTAATTTACCTGTTGACATCACTATTTTAGATGTACCAGGAGTGGCATCCTTATCATATGAAACACGACGGTCTCTTGCCAGGGATTTTATAGAAGCTGAAGACGTAGAACACAAAACAGGAAAATATTTTTCCTGTTTAAAAAAAAAGCACAGGCATATATTATACATTTTTTAAAGATTCTTAGATAAGGAGGTTAGAAAATTATCAGCATCACTGGTCACAAATGATCAGCTGTCAGAAGTCCTTACGGTTGGAAACCCCTGTGTGTGTCACAAATTATAGTACTTTCCAAACTCTGCTCCTCAGAGAGGCCTATGAGCTGGTCAGGCAGGAGAAGAGACCAAGAGTATGGGATTCCCAGCATTACCCCTCCTCCAACTGGTCACACGTTAGCCAAATAGCTCACTCTACAAAACCTGTTTTTATTTTCTGAGGCTCCCTGTTGGGCAAGTTTTTTTCACACTGCTAAAGTCAAGTCTGCAAATCCAATTCAGCAACACATCAAATGGGGGTGGGGAACTTTAACAAGGCAGCGGAGGAACTTTGTCTTTACAAAGCAGTCACTCATCTGGTTTTTACTGCATCTGGCCTGCATTTCTCCATATTATGTATGATAATTTTGACAAAATTACAAGTGGTTTCCTAAAGTCCATATAAAATGATGCCTATTGTATATAAGAAACAGATGTCTTCTGGACATTCTTAAATATCACTAGTGTTTTTATTTATTTTATATCAACTTTGAGGTTTTCTTGGAGCTACCTTCAAACACGGCTCTCCAATGTCAGAGAAGGGGGTCTTGTACCTAGAAAAGGTAATAATAGAGGATATTTTAAAAGCAGGGACAAAGGAGGATAAAATAGGATAACATTCAATGTTGTATTTTCCTTGTTTAAATTAATGACTGTCATTTGGGTTCACTGTATTCTAGTAAATCATGGTTTTTTAAAAAGATTTTTATTTATTTGTCAGAGAGAAAGAGAGCACAAGCAGGGGGAGTGGAGGGGGAGAATCAGGCTCCCTGCTGAGCAGGAAGTCTGCCGCAGGACTCAATACCAAAACCCTGGGATCATGACCTGAGCTAAAGGTAGATGCCTAACCAACTGAGCCACCCCGGCATCCCAAAATCATGTTATTTTTTAAGAACTGAATTGTAATTATAGTGTTGATACATTCTCATCCTTTCAGTATGTTAAAAATCTGAATCTTTTGACTTAAGACATACCAAGACAGTATGCTTCTATTAACACTGTAAATTGAATAAAGGGACATTTATTTGAAAAATGTGCTTCTGTACCTCTAGAATCCTTAAAGAGGGGGTGTACATGGACAGTTGACAAAGAGTCTACTGCAATAATTATTTGTACTCTAGTTCAAAGACTTCCTAAATAATTAAATTATGGGGACACCTGGGTGGCTCAGTCAGGTAAGCATCTACCTTCAGCTCAGGTCATGACCCTGGGGACCTGGGATCGAGCCCCATGTCAGGCTCCCTGCTTCTCCCTCTCCCTCTTCTTTCCCCACTCCATGCCTCCTCTGCTCCTGCTCACTCTCTCGCCCTCTCTTCCATATAAATAAATAAAAGTTTTTTTAAAAAATCATTAAACTATGGTGCGACAGTACTGAAAAAGGGATATCGATAAATCCATGAGACTCTTCATCCTTTCATGATGAAATAATAAAGTTAAGAAGATGGTGAACTAAAATTCTTGCTTCGAAACAAAAAACAATTATCCAAAAAAATTATAGAGAAAAAAAAACAAAAAAATTAGACTCTGAAAAAAAAATATATAGACTCTGTCTCGTGCCCCACCCTACCACCTTGTAAACAATATTTTTTAAAAAGACTTTATTTATTCATTTGACAGAGAGAGATAACACAAGCAGGGGGAGTGAGAGAGGGAGAAGCAGGCTCCCTGCAGAGCAAGGAGCCCAATGTCAGGCTCAATCCCAGGATGCTGAGATCATGACCTGAGTCGAAGGCAGACACTTAATGACTGAGCCACCCAGGCACCTCTAAACAATATTTTCAAAAACACCTTTTTAAAAATTGTCAAATTAGCACTGGAATTATTTAAAAATAAAGGAGTGAAGAGAAACTTTATGGACTTAAATCTTCATCATTCTACCAACTAATCACAAAGACTTTTTTCAGTAGCTGGAAAATAAACATTAAAAGTATGCATCAAGGGCACCTGGGTGGCAGAGTCAGTTGAGCCTCTGACTCTTGGCTTCAGCTCAGGTTGTGAGCTCAGGGTCATAGGATCAAGCCCCAAGTCCTGCTCCATGCTCAGCGCAGTCTGCTTGGGACTCTCTCTCCCTCTCCCTCTGCCCCTCCCTACTGTGCTCTCTCTCCCTCTCAAATAAACAAACCTTAAAAAAATGCATCAATGACATCCTCAATACATTCCAGTTTTCAAAATGCATTTAAAATAAAGCATTATTTCCTTTTAAGTATGACAACCTTCGTTAATTTTATGCAATTTATTTTGAATTTGAAAACTTTAATCTGCTAATGATTTACATTAGAATAACCTGCTTATTTGATTTTTTAATGCTTATGATTTTATATTTGTAATATATCCACTGTTACTTTTAATTTTTATTTAAAAACTTTTAATGCTTTTTGAAATAAAAGTACCAGTATTAATTTAAGCATTTTAAAATCAGGGGCGCCTGGGTGACTCAGTCGGTGAGTGTCTGCCTTCGGCTCGGGTTGTGATCCCGGGGTCCTGGGATTGAGCCCAGCATCAGGCTCCCAGGGAGCCTGCTTCTCCTTCTCCCTCTGCTGCTCCCTTTGCCGCGCCCTCTGCCACTTCCCCTGCTTGTGCTTTCTCGCTCTCTTTCTTAAAGAAAAGAATAAATAGAATAAAATAAAATAAAAATGGCATTGTCATTTTGCTCCATACTATAAACATTAGTTGAAACAAAACAGAAATGTCATATATATGATATCAGATGGCTGAACTCAGAAATGTTTATTACTGCTGAAATTTAATTTAGTTCTAATAAGATCTAGGAAGATTCTATGTCCTTCTATTAAGAATATATCTCTTGTGGGGCCCCTGGGTGGTACAGTTGGTTAAGCATCTGACACTTGGTTTCAGCTCAGGCCCTGATCTCAGGGTTGGGCTCCAAGTTCAGTGAGGAGTCTGCTGAAGTTTCTCTCTCTTCCTCTCCCTCTGCCCCTCCCCCTGCTTGCTCATTCATTCTCTGTTTCTTTCTCTGTCTCTAAATAAATAAATCTTAAAATATATATATCATGTAAAAAAAGGAAAAAAATACATCTCTTGTAGAACACATATATTTGGGTATTTTTTAAATCTATTTTTATAATCTCTGTCTTTTAATTGGAAAATTTAGTCCACTAACTTTTAAAGTAATTATTAATATTTTGGGGTCTGGGTATACCCTCATTATTTTCTTTTCTCCCTCCCTGACCCTCCTTTATTATTTCCTTTCTATTTGTCTCCTCTGTGTTTTATTTCTCTATTCCTTCTTTCCTTTTTTTTTAAGTACTTGTTGAATATTCCTTAGAATTCCATTTTAGTTTTCCTACTGGCTTTTTTAGCTAGACTTCTTTGCATTTGTGTTTTTACAATATGCCCTGGGGATTACACTGTATAACCCACGTAGTTAATATTCTACTACTTAACATAAAATGTTGAAACCTTCCAATGACAGAAATCCATATCCCCACTCAAAGCCTTTATACTGTTACATGCATTACATCATATTATGTATTGATGTTATGTAATGATGTATTATATCATGCCATTTATATTACATTACCCCACAAGACCATATTATAATTATTGCTTTAGTCACATTAGTATAAAGAAATTGAGAGGAAAAAAAGCAAAAAACAAATCATTCACATTTACCCAGACGTAAACTTCCTTCAGGATTTCTTAAAGTGCTTATCTGCCAGTGTGGAATTCTCTAAGTATGCTTTTATCGAAAATATCTTTAGTTTACCTCACTCTTGAAGAGTATTTGTGCCAGATACAGAATTCTGTGTAACACCCCTACCTTCTGTGCGTACTCCCCCCAACGACAGTATGTCTGCTTCCATTCACTCTCCAGTTATCTTCAAGTAGCTGTTTTTTTCTATTATTTCTAGGTTTTAAAGTTGTTTTCTTTGGAGGAGTCAGTTAGGTGGCCAGCACCATTGAATTTATCACTTTGATTCCCCTTTTTAACCTGCTTTATTGAGGTATAATTTATGTACAGTAAAACTCACTTCAAAGTATACTGACTTTTAAATAAATTGGCCTAAACACAAATATACCCACATAGTATTTCCAATGTGGTTTTGAGAAAGTTGAACACTATTCAAAATTTAAAGATTACCCAAGAAAAGAAATACCAATCTTGATAGCCAGCTATGTGAGCTTTAAAAAGCATTATATATGCTCTTCATACAGTACATTGCTCAAGGACTTCATCATACTCTTAGTAAAACCTAAACCCTATGTTATAAAAAAGGCACTGCAGAGACCTATAATACAAATTAGGAGAAGATTAACTCACCTTTTTTGGGCCTTTTTTCCTTGGTGTGATATTTTTAACAGCACTTCCCTTCTTAGGGACTGAAGTCTGCCCAGGTGGTTTAATGCGACCTGATTTCCTGATCTGCTGTGTTGGTAGTATGACAGCAGTTTTCTGTGGAGACTGCATTGAATGCTGGGTTGCTTTGGAAAGAGAAGACTGTGTTTTTGCTATATTCTTTGTAACGGGCACTGAGAAAAACAAAAAACACAACATAAAAATAAAACTCAAGTAAATGACAAAGGTATTGCCTTCTTAGGACTCTAAAGAAATTTAACTCAACCTTTAAAAATATTCCAAAGGTTATTCATTAAAAACCACTTAAAAGTACAATTTAAAGTGAAGTTTCAGGGACGCCTGGGTGGCTCAGTTGGTTAAGCAGCTGCCTTCGGCTCAGGTCATGATCCCAGCGTCCTGGGATCGAGTCCCACATCAGGCTCCTTGCTTGGCAGGGAGCCTGCTTCTCCCTCTGCCTTTGCCTGCCATTCTGTCTGCCTGTGCTTGCTCTCTCTCCCTCTCTCTCTCTAATAAATAAATAAAATCTTTTAAAATAATAATAATAATAATAAAGTGAAGTTTCAGGGGGTGCCTGAGTGGGTCAGTCAGTTAAGTGTCTGACTCTTGATTTCAGCTCAGGTCGTGATCTGAGGGGTCATGAGATCAAGCCCCACATGGAGTTCACTCTCAGCAAGAGTCTGCTTGAGATTCTCTCCCTCTGCCCCTCCTCCCACTCACAAATGTGTGCCTTCTCTCTCTCCCACTAAAGAAATAAACTCTAAATACATACATACATACATACATACATACATAAAATGAAATTTTAGGTATTTAAGATTTCAGATTATCAGCAAGTAGTCAAATTCTCCAGAAAAAAAAAAAAATGAAGAGGCTTTTATAAGACAAACCAGTAACTTCAAACTTAGCAGAGTGAAAATTTCTAGCAATTTACATTGTCTGCTTCTCCTATTTTTAGTTCTTAGCCAGAAAAGAGTTTTCCCTTCAGAAAATACCAGGCCAAAATATCTAACCACAATGTATGCAGGAATCACTCTTCTCATCAATATAGAAAAACAAAGCAAAACCACTATCAACTCGTAGTTCATCTTTCAGAGGCCAGAGGAATTCCCTACACTTGATTTTTAATGGTTCAAGCACATTATGTTCCTATATGTATGTCTAGTACTAAAGCTTCATATACCACAATATACACTCTACATTAACACTGTCATGGAAGGACCACTATCATATGCGAGTAAGCCCTATCCAGACAGTCTGAGCATGCCAAATTAACGTTATCTGCCAGGCTACTTTTCTCGATGTTCACAGTCAAATAAAAAGAGATGTTATTAGTATTAACCTCCTAATAATTTTATTATTATAAAAAACATGAATTTTATATAGTAAGAAGTACTAATGTCAAAAATTCTTTACAGGAAGAATGTGTAAGAACAACATTTATACATTTATGCAAAATTCAACTACTTTTGTTTTGAGGGCTCCATTTTACAACTTGAAACTAATCCACAGCTTTGCTCTTCCCACACTCCAAGACTGTTTATGAATCTGACCTTCAATGGAGAATACCACATCTTCCCCGTAGCCTTTTTAATCAAGGTTGTTACTTGCCAAACCAAGAGGAGAAACAGTCTTCTCCCAGCTGCCAGGGCAAAGGGAAGAAAACTTAACTGCCACCACCACTTTCTGCCCTTATTTACAGTAATTCATGTACCTACCCCAGTCTTCTTACCTCTTTACCATCATCTACCTCATACTCCACACTCACTTCTGCTTTCTTCAGTAATCTCAGTGACCTAATCCACACTATTTCTTCTTACACAGTCTCTTTGTCATCATCTTCAGAACTTTAAACATCATAATTCAATGCTTCATCATTCTGACCTGATCACCAACAGTTCAACCCCTCCCTAAAATGGTTATACTTAGCTATTCTGGAACTCTTCTATCTCCAAGACAACCACTGCGCTACCTTTCTTTACCTCCAATTTTCTTACCTGTCATCTTTGCTTCATACCAACTGACCAGGCTTTTTTGCTCGTTATGAGATCTAGCCGCAAACCCTCTCCATTTTCATTCAATCTATTAACTTTCTTCTGGCTTTACTTTACTCCTTATCGACCTCCTATCCACTTCTAGCAATATCCCTCTAACTACTATCCCTTACTTTATCACCCCTTGATCTTTGATCATGTCTAGCATGCTGGCTTCCACCTTTGAGGCACACTATTATTTGCTTTCCCTGGCCTTGAGCTGTAGAACATGGGTCAGCAATCTTTTTCTATAAGGAGCTAGATAGTAAATATTTCAGGCTTTCAAGGCCACATACAGTCTCCACCACACATTCTTCTTTGTTTCTTTGTTTTCTTAAATCCTTTAGGAATATAAAAACCATTCTTAGCTCACAGGCTACATGGGCTGGATGTGGCTTAGCCCTTGGGTTGCAGTTTCCAACTCTTGCTTCGGAACATAAGAATATTATTGCTATAAAATCCACACTGACCTCAAATGGGGTATCACTGTTGCAACTCACTAATTTCCAAGGATGCTCCACAACAGAATGCTTTTCCCTGTTAAAGGTTCCATCTCCTTCTCACTCTATTCCATTCAGCAAATGACCCTACCTTCTACTTTATGGGAAGATTAAAGGGTATCTTTGGGAGTGATCATAACCATCTCACTTCTCCATTTTAAAATGCTTTTATTTTCATTCATTCTCACCTCTTCTTCTTGCACCAAATGAAAAGTCTTGTCTCTACTCTTCTAAGTCCAGTCAATCCCCTTTACTTATCACCTAATAATTATCTTATTTGGTTCCCATGAGACATTATGGTTTCTATGTCCTCCTCTTTCTTCACAGTATTTAATCACTTGATCCCCAACTATTCTTACAACACTCATAAATCCTTTATTTTGAAGTTAGTTCTCCTAGTTTCTGGTATACTTTCAAGCCCTTGCATGAATCACCTTCTAGTCACTACCAAAATACCAAGAAGCAGCACCTATACTTAATACTCCAATTTCCTTATTATTCTGAGTCTCGTTAGCCTCCTGTAATTGGCTTTCCTTCTTGCAAACATATTTTAAGGAAATTCTTTCCCAGGTCAGTAATGACACTTCCCTAGTTACTAAATCCAAATAAATCCTCACTGTCTTGACTGATCTGTTTATCTCCACAGTTCTGGTCTCCACCTCTGAATTCATGGCATGAAGAAAAGGAAACAGATTGGGCTTTGGACCTGAGTTTAAATTCTTGCACCAGGCTGGTTTAAGACAGAACCTAAGATAATAGAAGGTCCTCAAAAAATACTGAATGAACAAAAACTATTTTCAACCTGCAAGCCAATGTTATTCCTTTAAAACCAGTATATTCTATACAAAATATGTAATTAAGTTGTAATGAGTAAAACAGTAACTTGTTGGAACATGGCAACTATAATGAAATCATTATTTGATCTAAGAATTTTGGTGTTTTAAAATTTGAAATTTGGCATTTGAAATTAATAAATGTTAGGACATAAATACTTTAGCTACAGCTTCAAATATTCCCCTAAAATGTAATATTCTATATGAGCTCCTTAATTCATAGTATATACACATTTATGAGCAAAATAAGAAAAAAGCATTATAAAAATTTTGTGTATAAAAAGAAATTTTCACTTTGTTGATTTTTTAAGATTTTATTTATTTATTTGACAGAGAGAGAGACAGCGAGAGAAGGAACACAAGCAAGCAGAGTGAGAGAGAGAGAAGCAGGCTTCCCGCTGAGCAGGGAGCCCAACGTGGGGCTCGATCCCAGGACCCTGTGATCAGGACCCGAGCTGAAGGCAGATGCCCAATGACTGACCTACCCAGGTGCCCCAAGAAATTTTCACTTTAGAAAGCAAGCTTTTCAAAGGCAAATACTCAGTTTCATTTACTGTCATGTCCTTAGCACCTAGAACAAAATACTTTTTCAAATATTTTAACTAAAGAGGAAAGAGTAATCATCCAATATATTAGACATCAAAATTAAACTATACATTATACATGTATTTATCTCCAAAAAGCAATCATATAACATATACACTATGCTGAAACTCTATTAAGTATTAATTAAATTATTTCCAATACAAAATAAATTTGTTTAAATGATAAGGTTCAAATTATATCTAGCACTATAACCGTGTGTTCATAGTGGCCACAAAGTGAGTAGAAACCTTTTTTGACAAAAGTATGTGAAATATATAGAAGGATATACTAACCATCTTTAATAAAATTTTTATGTGAATACCTAACACAAAACCTACCTGGTTCTTCAGCTTATCTTCAGATAGAACAGAGAATGTTCAGCTAAGAAAAATATCCAGGAGATGAGAAGTTAGTGAATTGTGGAAATGCAAAAGAAATTAATAAATCTTGGGAAATGATCAGAAGGCAGTCAAGAGGAGGCCTGGAAGCCTGGAACAGGGGGAACTTCAGAAAGGAAACAGATGCCAGTATTTTTTGGCTACCCATTACATGCTAGGCATTTCTATATCTGCTATCCCACATCATCCACCCAAACATCCTATGAGGTAGGTATCATTTCCCCACTTTCTACATGTCAGGAGACTTGGGCTCTGTGGAGTTAGATAATGTAGCCAAGATCACCCATTTGGCTAAGAGAGTTTAGTCTCCTAAGTGCATACTTTTTCTTATATGCTGCCTTGCTTTCAGCAAAACAGGCTATTAAATTCACTCCCCTGAGTTACAGTGCACATGTTTACAAAAAGCAGGAGGAGGGACAAAAGACAACCTTGTGAATTCCTACGTGATCCTTCACTAGAGTCCATAGGTGCTCTCTGACAGAGGGAGTCTTCGGTTTTTAAAAAAACAGATGTAGAGGCATACAAAGAGAAAACATTAACAAGTACAGAAAAAAAACATGCTGGTAAAACTTTTCATGTCTGGGGATTTAACCTTATTTAGTGTTTATTTCCAAATAACACTCATTAAATATACATTTCTGCTAACAAATGAAGATGTTTTATTTATTGAAAGACAGTGCTTGCTTTCTCTGAATTGTGAAAAGACACCTGCACATACAATTACCACAGAAAAGGAAATACACTTAGAAATGAACAGCAACTTCCTATTTTCAGCTACTGTTACATATGTGCTGGTTTAGCTTAAACAAGGCTGAGTTGAACCTAAACAAAAATGGATTGGAGATATAAATTAATATGTATCTTGCTTTTGATCTATAAAGACTTAAGAGGTATGGTTGCTTAGTGTTCTCCAGATTTTTCATCCACTATTTACTCAATACTTAGTGTGTACTTTTTACCAGCCGAGGCAACCTAGGAAATCTGGAAGAAATAAATATGGTCCCAGTCATATAACTCATGTCTCCCGTGAATATATTTGTGGATCCATAAAATTCCCATTTCCTTAAGTAGGTAGATGATATATGATTTCCTTCTCCTCAAACAGACTGAATGCTACATATGTAGCCATATGACAAGAGCAGAAATTACTATAAAAATAGATTCCTTGAATTTGAGGCAAGAAATAAACAAAATCAAATTCTGAATAGCCAAAGCAGAAAAGTAAGATATGGTCTGGAGAAAACAAAACTCTTTAAAAAAAATCTGTCATTATAAACATTTGATTTTGGAACTTTTTTCATGTTTAGAAATATTTTGCAAGTCATCTTCCTTGTTCTTAAAACTGTATGTACAATTTAACTATCATTTATACTAAAATCTTTCGTGCTAACTACAAACTCAAAGAAACAATATAAACTTCAACAATGAAAAATACAGAGATACCAACAGAGATGGTTACACTTACATGATCATTATCCAACATTGAGGCCTGGTATTCACAAAAGCTTGGCTGAAGTGCCCAATACCTTTATCTGGAAACTTGGCCCCCTGACTCACTGAGCTCATAATGCCACAAACTGACTAGTCTTGGGTCACAGTAAGAGCAAAGGGGATGTAAGTCAGGTGTAAACCCCTGATCTTCCTTCATTCACTCCTGCTGCCAGCCCATGCCATCACACTGGCTTCCTTGACATGTGTTTTCAAATTCTGTCCTATTTGTTCTCGCTTCTCTCCCAACCTGTATCAGAGGAGCCACCATCCTATCCCAGAGGCCTACCCTTGCTTCAGAAATTAAATGTTCATAATAGCCAGAGTCTGCTTTTCTTCTGAAATTAGCCTTTTAGAATCCCCAAGGACTCTTATTGTCACATAAGAGTTATTTTCCCTTTCCATAATAAGCGAGCTGATAGTCTTCTGTTTTTTTAAACATTTAACATCAAATGGGTCTTTTGTTGTTTGTTTTTTAAAGATTTTGCTCATTTATTTCGGAGAGAGGGAGAGAACATGAGTAGGGACAGGGGAGAGGGGCAGAGGCAGAGGGAGAGGGACAGTGAGGGAGACCCAAGCAGACTCCATGCCAAATGCAGAGCCCGACACAGGGCTTGATCCCACAACCTGGAGATCATGACCTGAGCAGAAACCAAGAGTCTGATGCTTAATCGACTGAGCTACCCAGGCATCCCTGAGAGTCTTTTGAAAGCATGTTTATAAAACAAAGAGGCAACCCACGGAATGGGAGAAGATATTTGCAAATGACAGTACAGGCAAAAGGTTGATATCCAGGATCTATAAAGAACTTCTCAAACTCAACACACACAAAACTGATAATCATATGAAAAAATGGGCAGAAGATATGAACAGACACTTCTCCAATGAAGACATACAAATGGCTATCAGACACATGAAAAAACGTTCATCATCACTAGCCATCAGGGAAATTCAAATTAAAACCACATTGAGATACCACCTTACACCAGTTAGAATGGCCAAAATTAGCAAGACAGGAAACAACATGTGTTGGAGAGGATGTGGAGAAAGGGGAACCCTCTTACACTGTTGGTGGGAATGCAAGTTGGTGTAGCCACTTTGGAGAACAGTGTGGAGATTAAGAAATTAAAAATAGAGCTTCCCTATGACCCTGCCATTGCACTACTGGGTATTTACCCCAAAGATACAGATGTCGTGAAAAGAAGGGCCATCTGTACCCCAATGTTTATAGCAGCAATGGCCATGGTCGCCAAACTGTGGAAAGAACCAAGATGCCCTTCAACGGACAAATGGATAAGGAAGATGTGGTCCATATACTCTATGGAGTATTATGCCTCCATCAGAAAGGATGAATACCCAACTTCTGTAGCAACATGGACGGGACTGGAAGAGATTATGCTGAGTGAAATAAGTCAAGCAGAGAGAGTCAATTATCATATGGTTTCACTTATTTGTGGAGCATAACAAATAACATGGAGGACAAGGGGAGTTAGAGAAGAGAAGGGAGTTGGGGGAAATTGGAAGGGGAGGTGATCCATGAGAGACTATGGACTCTGAAAAACAATCTGAGGGTTTTGAAGGGGCGGAGGGTGGGAGGTCGGGGTACCAGGTGGTGGGTGTTGGGGAGGGCACGTATTGCATGGAGCACTGGGTGTGGTGCAAAAACAATGAATACTGTTACACTGAAAAGAAATTTAAAAAATAAATAAATAAATGCATGTTTATTTCCTGATTTTTAGCGATAAAAAAAATCATTTTAGAAAACCTCAATTAAGCTAAGAAAAACTCTTAAAGGAAACCACAGGGGGGTAGTTACTAGTAGAAAGGCACCACAGCAGGTATGTGGAAGCCAGAAGCCAGCTGAGGACTATGAATTCTCAGAAGAAGCAGGGTAAATATCAGATGGACATGGGACTCTGGTACCAACCACTTGTTATACCTATTCCTTTCTCTGCTTCTCATTATCTAGAGCAGGAACACTGCTTTTAGATTAATTAGGTTGAAATCCAGATTTACCACATAATAACTATGAGACCCTGGACAAATTATTTAAATTCAGCATGTGGTGCATGGTAGACATATTCAATAAATGTTAACTGTTAAGTCACAGCAGCAGCATTGCCACCACCATCAGCCCTGTCGCTGTTCTCACTCACCCCCAAGGCATTACCGCGCTCCTGGCCCTCTTCTATCAATGGATAGGGCATCAGGGAAATCTTGTCAACGCCTAACGAATGCAAGAAAAAAGCTTTCTCCAAAAGAGGAATTCCTATTTACCTACTTCTCTCCAGCTAATACCTTTACTCCTTCCTTTCACAGCCAAGCTTCTTGAAAGACTAGCCCACATTCACTATTACTGCCATTTTCTTATTTTCAACCGTCTGCAATTACACTTCCAGACAACTCTTTTTAGGGAACCTCTGGGTGCTAAGGTCACCCACAACCCCCTAACAGCACTAAGCACTTTTGATAGGTGTTTTCTTTTTTAAACTCTTTATTGGATCTCACACAGCCAGCCACGCTCTCCTGGTCTTCCTTCTACTTGTCACTTTTCCTGTGGTGTTCCCCAGGATTAGCCACCTTCTCCCTACCCCCACTTCAGTTTCGAGTGCTTTAAGCTTACTCTCTTGACTTCAGCTACTGCCTACATATAATAATGACTGCCAAACCGCTTGCTCTCATATTTTCCTGCCCACCCCCCCATCCATCATAAGCCTCTCTCAAGTTCCAGAGCTGTGTTTTCAAGACCCAACTAGATAATCTAAATAGGCATCTCTTGGGGAGCCTGGATTGTTTAGGCATCTGACTCTTGGTTCTGGCTCAGGTCATGATCTCATGGGTTGGGGGACCAAGCCCTGTGTTGAACTCTGTCTGCACTCATGGGGAGTCTGCTTCAAGATTCTTTCCCTCTGCCCCTCTCCCAACTCATGGGCACATATTCTCCTTCTCTCAAATACATAAATAAATCTTTAAATAGGCATCTCTCACTCAACATGTCCAAAACCAGAACATACCATGCTTATCCGATATGCTCTATCTTGAACGACATTACCGTTTACACCCAACTATCAAAAGTCAGAAATCTTGAAGACATCTTAGTACTCTTCCTCCACCCACATGTTTAACCAAGCCTACCTAAGTATTTCCTAACTGTATTCTTCTTTATGCCCATGAAATGACTTGGTTCAGATTCTCGTGACTTCTCCCATAAGCTATGACATTAGCCTCTAAATTGGCATTCCTGGCTGCCCTTTCCAATCCATACTCAATAGCACATTATCATGATCTTTCTGAAATACAAACCATGTGGGGCACCTGGCAGGCTCAGTCTGAAAAGCATGTGACCCTTGATCTCAGGGTTGTGAGTCTGAGCCCCATGTGGAGTGTAGAGATTACTTAAATAAATAAAAAACTTAAAAAAAATAAAATGAAGTCCAAACTGTGATATGTCACTTTTCGTCTTAAAAATCTTCAGTCAGTTAAGCATCCAACCCTTCGTTTTGGTTTAGGTCATGATCTCATGAGTCCTGAGACTGAGCCCCACATCGGGCTTCATGCTCAGTGGGGAGTCTGCTTGAAAATTCTCTCACTCTGCCCCTCCTCCCACTTGCACATGGTTTCTCTCTTCTCTCTCAAATAAAAATCTTCAGTGATGCCACATTATCCATAGGCTAAAATCTAAACTCCTTGGCCTGGTGTCCAAGGCCCTCTACATATCTTCACAGCCTTATCTCCTCTATTCTCCAACTATCATTATAGATTCAGCCATAATCATCATTTCAGGTCCCTAAATAGGTCCCCCTTACTGTCTTTGAAGAAGTTGATCCAAGAAAGGCCTTCCCTCCCCTGTCAATGGCTTACCTATTACACATTCGAAACTCTGCTCAATTATCAGCCCTGCAAAATTCTAGCACTAAATTCCCAGGCACACCATAGGATCTAATACTCATAAATCACATTTACTGCATGCACCTCTGGCAGCACAGATATTACAACATCTTATCTTTACTTACATATCTGTCTGTCCCACCACACTGAATTCCTTTAGGGGAAGGAACTATGTAAGTTCAAACCATCATTATACCTCTAACATCTGGTCTGAAACCTGCCACATGGGCTTCCAATAAATGTTTGTTAAATGAATAAATGTTTAATATCCAAGTTTTGTCTCTGGTCATATATTCCCATAGAAACAATGCAGGTAGTTTACACATCAAATTGACCACTGTGGCTTGATCTCAACATTTTACAATTTTCTTGGAAAAATACACTTCATCTCAACAAAGTAGGTTACAGAGGGAACATACCTCAACTCAATGAAGGCCATACATGAAAAACCCACAGCTAACATACACAATGATGAAAAACTGAGAGCTTTTCCCCTAAGGTCAGGAATAAGACAAGGATGTCCACTCTCACCACTTTTATTCCACATAGTACTGGTAGTCCTATCCACAGCTTATCAGACAACAAAAAATAAATAAAAGGCATCCAAATTGATAAGAAAGTAGTAAAACTTTCACTACTTGCATGTGACATGATGGTATATATATAAAAACTCTAACGATTCCACCAAAAAACTACTAGAACTGACAAATGAATGCAGTAAGGTCACAGAATATACAATCAGTGTACAGAAATCCATTGCATTTCTACACACTAATAATGAAGTAGTAAAAAGAGAAATTAAGAAAACGATCCCATTTACAATTGCACCAAAAATAATAAATTCCTAGGAATAAACTTAACCAAGGAGGTGAAAAACCTGTACTCTGGAAACTATAAAATACTGATGGAAGGAACTGAAGATGACACAAACAAATGGAAAGCTGGGAGAACCAATATTGTTAAAATATCCATACTACCCAAAGCAATCCACAGGTTTAATACAACCCGAATGAAAATACCAACAGCATTTTTCATAAAACTAAACAAAATAATCCTAAAATTTGTATGGAACCACAAAAGACCCCGAACAGTCAAAACAATTTTTAAAAAGAAGAACAGAACTAACTGGAGGTATGATTTCAAGATATACTACAAAGCTGTAGCAATCAAAATAGTATGGTACTGGCAAAAAAAATAAACACATGAATCAATGGAACAGAATAGGGTGCCCAGAAATAAACCCACAATTAATGTGGTCAATTAATCTTCAGCAAAGGAGGCAAGAATATGCAGTGTTAGAAAGACAAATGGTGCTGGGAAAACTGGACAGCTACACGCAAAGTAATGAAACAAACAAAAAAGAATGAAACTAGACCACTTTCTTATACAATACACAAAAATTAACTCAAAATGGCTTGAAGATCTAAATCTGACATCTAAAACCATAAAAATCCCAGAGGAGAGCACAAGCAGTAATTTCACCGATACTGGCCGTAGCAAATTTTTCTAGATTTGTCTCCTGGGGCAAGGAAAACTAAAGCAAAAATAAACTATTGGGACTACGTCAAAATAAAAAGCTCTACACAGCAGAAGAAAGAATCAGCAAAACAAAAGGCAACCTATGGAATGGGAGAAGATATTTGCAAATGACATATCTGACTCCACCCCAGAACCCTGGGATTATGACCTGAGCGGAAAGTAGACGCTTAACCGACAGAGCCACCCAGGCACCCTAAATAAATAAAATCTTTAAAAAATAAAGAAATGGGATTCAAATTCAGGACTGTCTGACCCAAAAGCCCATGCTCTTTGCTGAAACTGAATACTATTTTTAATTAGTGAGGGGAAATAATGAAAAGACCTGTCTTCCAATTAAAATATTTTCTTCTCTAAACTTAGCAAAACAAGATACAGAATTAAATAGTTGGTTAAACATTTCTTCAAGTTCAAATTTGAAGGAGCTTATGTGTAAATCACAAATAAAAATTTCTGAAGTAGGGGCATCTGGGTGGCTCAGGGGGTTAAAGCCTCTGCCTTTGGCTCAGGTCATGATCTCAGGGTCCTGGGATCGAGCCTGTTGGGCTCTCTGCTCAGCAGGGAGCCTGCTTCTCCTCTGTCTCTGCCTGCTGCTCTGCCTACTTGTGATCTCTTTCTCTGTGTCAAATAAATAAATAAAATCTTAAAAAAAAAAATTTCTGAAGTAGTACTACAAACAAAGTATCAACATGCCTTTAATAATCCAATGTTTAGGGGCGCCTGGGTGGCTCAGTGGGTTAAGCCGCTGCCTTCGGCTCGGGTCATGATCTCAGAGTCCTGGGATCGAGTCCCACATCGGGCTCTCTGCTCAGCAGGGAGCCTGCTTCCCTCTCCCTCTCTCTCTGCCTGCCTCTCTGCCTACTTGTGATTTCTCTCTGTCAAATAAATAAATAAAATCTTTAAAAAAAAAATAATCCAATGTTTAGGGGCTTTTCTTTTTTTCAATTCTCTTGGCTAAATAAACCCTTCAGAAAAAAAATTGCATCAAATAATGGAGGAACACCTTCTTTACTCTAAATTTTCTTGTGAGGGATGCCTGGATAGCTCAGTGGGTTAAATTTTCTTGTGAATTTTCTCAAAATCAAACATCTAATAACCTGAACACATTTCATGTCTATTAATTACTAGAATAACACAGTAAGAATACTTAAGTAGCTGGGACCAAAGCAATATAATTCTGTATACACGGAACAGAATACAACATATGCATCTGAAGACATCATCAGTTGGTCTCAATGACAACTGGCAATTAACATTTGATTTTTTAATTAAAATACTGTGAGGTTTATATACCAAAATATTAGCAGATGGCAAGAATACAAGCAATTTTTAGATTTTACTCTTACCACTTATCTTTGTTTTCTACAATACCAATTTTGTCATTAAAAATATAAAAATCCCCCAACAAAGATAAACCTAGCCACTTTTTTGATTAACAGAACAAGTCATGTCCCTAAAGAAAGCAATTATTCAACATAAGCATTATAATATTTTATTTTGATAAAAAGCCAAACAACTTGTACAAGCATACATGAATCCACTAAAAATAACAGTAGGGATACCCATGCAGCCTCCCTGCATACTGGCAGTGATCTTTAGAATCTGCACCTGTCTCCAGCAGTTTCAGAATTAAAGAGTAAATCCCCTCAGTAGCACAGGCTGACACAGCAGAATATAACTGTAAAAGCATCTCTATTGCCCAAGCAGTTGACCCAAGCAGTTATGAGCTTTTATGGTCTGTATTTCATTTCACAGTAGCAGGGGTACTCTTGGTCTTGGTCAGACACCTCTCACAGGTGTCGGTTTATCACTCTTCCTTTTATCATTACTTAAAGACCTCTAAGATACTTTTTACTTTTCTCACTTTCTATTATGCCTAAAACAAGTGTAAAAGTTCTACCTCCCTACCACTTCATTTTCAGAGTTTGTTTTACAAAGAATCATTACACGGAAAAAGGATGGCAAACACTGGAAAAGTTACAAAGGAAAAAAAAGGTCTCTAATTTTTAGTGGTAGCTGTCCCCAGTTTTAATGACAATGGCACTGTCTTTTCATATTTTAACCACTGTTAGACCTATTCTAACTTGAATGTTCTGCCCAGTTCCTTGCTCATTTATCAAAAAGAGATGGGTTAGTTGGCATGGCTGGCATCCAATAGTGTGAACAAGCCCAATCCTGTTGCCTTGGCTCCTCCATTGTCCTTTCTGAGTTTTGTTGGTGACCCAAGTAGGTTTCCCTCTCAAAATCAAGAGCCACAGTTTTACAGTATTAAAAATGCTTTAGGGGCGCCTTGATGCCATAGCTGGTTAAGCGTCTGCCTTTGCCTCAGGTCATGATCTCAGGGTCCTAGGATGGAGCCCCACATCCGGCTCCCTGCTCATCAGGGAGTCTGCTTCTCCCTCTCCCTCTGCTCCTCCCCTGCTGCTCATGCTCACACACTCTCTCTCTCTTTCTCGCTCTCTCTCTCTCTCTAATAAATAAATCTTTTTAAAAAATAAAAATTCTTTAAACATACAATAAAAGGTAATTCCCACATATAAAAAACAAATAAACCATTCACTCACGAAAGTAGAGATCTCATTTAAAAGAGTTTGTTTTGGGGGTCTGACAGAGCATACCCCATTTTGGAAATACTGCTATGTCTTTTCTAGGAGCTTTTAAAAATTACATCTGGATAACTGAACCAAAACCAACATACTGAGAGGCTTTGTAGCTTTGATTTGCTCTTGTCTCCCCTCTTTCAATACAGGGCTTGGAGATCAAAGACAAACAGATTCAAGAAGAGAGAAGAAACACTTCGTACACCTTACAAAATATATCTTAATCTGCATAGAATACTCGATCCTAAGGTTATTGAAAACTTATAAAAATGCTATTGGGAAAAATACCCCAAATGCAATTAAAAGGTCAAAGTATAGCTTGCTACCTTAAACAAAATACAGAAGTCCAGTCAAAGTTACTTATCTCCGTACCTAAATGACACTGCCTTTTTTCTTGGGATACATGCTAAATTAAAATAAAATCTAATTTACTGGCATTTATAAGGTTCTCCTAACCTGTTATATAATTATGTAAGTATTCAGCCTAGAAAGGAAATTTTAAAAAGGCAAGAAGCAGCTGGAAATCACAGTTAAATTTTAGAAGGGTTTTAAGAGTGTTCTTTTAACAATACTTGCTGATCACAGATGCTTTGTGAACTAC
Source organism: Neogale vison (assembly GCF_020171115.1). Classification (NCBI taxonomy): domain Eukaryota; kingdom Metazoa; phylum Chordata; class Mammalia; order Carnivora; family Mustelidae; genus Neogale; species Neogale vison. The sequence goes on along the minus strand of NC_058105.1, from coordinate 117,480,119 downwards.
TCCCTTCAGCTTCATGGGGGGTGCTTCCCATGAAGACCATTATATTTCACAATCTCTACTCCTATCTGTTAACTTCAAAAGAAACCAAGATTTTGGTCACAATGACATTAAAGAAGATGACAATTTCCAAAACCTTTAATAGTTTCAGAAGAAAGTTCACATAAAAAGAAGCAACTTCAGTTGTCTGGGGCCAATTCACAACTCATCTAACAATTCTGAGCCTTTAAAAGCCACTCAATTTTTAAATCATAGCATCTTTTTTCTTACCAAACTACTTCTCTAGAGTGACTTCCATTATGCTGTTAAAAAAAATCGTAGCAGTCACTGCTATAATTTCCACAAAACATATTAAATGTATTGACACAATATTTAATTAGTAAAATGTTATCTACATTTCTGTATCATAAAAATACTTCTAATAAGTCTCATATAACACTAGTGAAAAATCATGTCATATTCCTCAAGGCTATAGAAAAATACTTGACAATGCTCATCACAAACTGGAGATTTAAATCAAGAAGTTTGACTTACAATAGGGTTGTTCCTTTTTATTTTAAACCATTTTTATGCTAGAAATAACCAAAGACTAACTTTTCTCTTGTCCTATATAACATTTTTTAGAAATGACTGATCAAATAATAGTACTAATAATTTCAATAATTAATATTTAGAACAAAAAAGAATTTTTTGAGATAATTTGGAATATTTAGTATACAAAAGCTAACAAAGCAGACAATGAATTTCCTTAACCATACTTTAACTACAATACAAAGAAACTTTTGGGGTAATTCCTACCTTTAGAAATATTCCAGAGGAACAAGCTGTTGCTAGATTTACCATTAAGGTGTCTTGGGTTCCGCCTGATAGCCTTTCTCCTTTACCAGAAATAAAACTGCCTTTCTGGAGAAAGCGAGTTAACAACAAAGCCCATGCTGCCAGAGCAAGCCTGGATTTCTAGCAAATGGGGATGAAGCTATTTGCATTTGTTGGTTTAAGGGGAGGAGGTGTGGGAGGAGGGCCTAAGAAGACTGTTAAAGTAATTCCCATATTGTCTGCGGGCTGTATGGACAGTGATCATCAGTCACCTACTCAAACTCCCTTCACTCCTGCCTTCAGAGAAGAACCAAAGGTTACCCTGGGTCAGAGAATCTGGAAAGAAATGAGAAGACATGCAAAATCTAACTGCTAACCCATTGCGTCTGTAGACAAAGTTATCCCCGTTGGACCACACGTCCTAAAAATCAAGACGTTTCAAAAGTCTCAAGAGAATTTGTTAAAATATATCATAGAACAGAAACAAGAAAGAAGCTCCAGGCTCTGCTTGCAATTATTGCAGTATAATTTAGCTGAAATACTCAAAACAGAGAAAGGACAATTGCTGGGTTTCTTTTTTCTCCAAGATACTTTTTTGCATCACAATAGCCATCTCATTTGCACAAGCAAAACATTTGTTCCAAGCTGTTAGTACCAAAAAGAAAATATCAGCTGTTTTAAATTTCATGGCTTTTGAGTAAGTAATTTGGGTTGATAGCATTTCTATTTCATTTATACCAAACAAGAAGAATACTAAATAAACTAAGTATATTAGTCTGTATTTTACCATAAGCTACTTTAAGGGCAAAAATCTAAACAAATGCTTAAGTGTTCATTCAGAAGCCAGTGGGACTGACATCCCTTGAACTTTTTACAGCCTTAATTATTTGTATCTCTTGTTACTTTTGACCCACTATAACATAAAGGAAAAATGCAGTTTTATGTGGTTTTTACTAAATATAACAATCCTATAAAAAGAGAGGAAAAGTTGGTAAAGATACATTTTAAAAATTATAAAATCTTAATTTTAAAACTTAGAGAAAGGTGAAGCCCAAGTTACAGGAACCACATACAACTCTATGCACATCTGCACAAAAAGCAGAAGCAGCCATAATTTCTTTTGTTTCTTAAAAAAAAAATGAGAATGAGGTGGGGGTGGGGAATACAGCACTTGTTTGTTCAACGGAAGCTTTGAAATGCTTCTCAAAAGACTAACTTTGAAACAGTTCGATAGGAAAATGCTCCATAGGAAAGACTTTACGAAATACGGCCACCATATAAAATGACTAGTTTCAATTTTTAAAAAGATCGAAAAATTTTAATAAAAAAACCCCTAAGCCATAGATATACACCACACACATACACACACACACACACACCACACAAAATAAACCCGCATTCAAAGCAGCAGCTAACAGTGCCCAAGACTTAAAAATCTGTTCGAAACATTTCACTTGAATCTTCAGAAGAAAGTTCCTATTCACACGAATTTTGTCTGAATTACCAACAAAGAAAATCTAATATGCCAGTTTCATCAAACATCATCTAAAGTGTTTTACAAAGTTGTGAAAGAAATGCCATGTTACCTCTGAGTTCCACCTAGAAATTAAAGCTTTTTTTGTGAGAGATGGGGGGCAGGAAACCCAGTAGTTGAAGGATTTTATCAAGAAAGGAGTTAAGATAGTCACTGATGGCCTCTAGTACCACTAGACAGGAATGCTTCTTGATTCTAGGTTTTCCCCTCCTCCACAGTTCCCTTTGGAGCAGAGGAATTCCTCTAAACCCTTGGGATCCTGCAACTTTACACTCAAAGCATCTGGAAGTTTGCTGCCCTCCTTCCTGGTCTGTGTGGTCACAATTGCTTAAAAAATTAGGCTACAAGATGACGCTTCGCACCAATGTAGGTCATTAATTTACAATCAGTGATGCATGAAGCTAAGTTAAATAAAACTAATTCATTAATGTTTTAGGAATTATGTAACTTCAATTTACATAGTTAACTTTAAAAGTATTTAAGTACCTCTAAAGCCAGGTAGAATGGTTTCCAACGTAGCAACTTATAAACAAAACTTTTTTTTAAGATTTTATTTATTTATTTGACACAGAGAGATCACAAGTAGTCAGAGAAGCAGAAACAGAGGGGGAAGCTGACTCCCTGCCAAGCAGGTCTCGATCCCAGGACCCTGAAATCATGACCTGAGCCAAAGGCAGAGGCTTAACCCACTGAGTCACCCAGACGTCTAAACAACAACTTTGAATATCCCACAATATGAGAATAAAGTTAAAATTAGGGCAAATTTTTCTAAGAATCCTCTGCTTCTGGGAGAGCCTCTGTGGCTCAGTCAGTTAAGCATCTGCCTTTGGCTCAGGTCATGGGGGTTTGAGCTCCACAGGGGGTTTGTAGGGAGCAGGCTTCTCCCTCTCCCTCTGGTTCCCCACCCCCACCCCCCATGCTCTCTCATAAATAAATAAAATCTAAAAAAAAAAAAAAGAATCCTCTGCTTCTGAGTATTTCTAATTTCTCAAGACTAGAAACCTACATTTCTTGTGTTTATAAATAAAATTAAAGAAACAAAATAGTAATCTATTTGTCTAGAAGCTTTCCCAAATAAAGGAAAATTTTAAATATTAAATTTTTTAAAAACCCACACATTGCCTTTAAAATCATGGTAATTCCAGTTCTGATTCTAAGTTGCTGGATTCCAGGTACTGCTATTTCATGTATTTAATATGTGGACTTTAATGAGATGACTGGCTATAAATCCTGTAACTATATGTGCCAGAGACAAAACAAGGGCAATGTGAGAAAAAATCAAGAGCTTACAGAGCATTCTTAAATTTCTATCATGTTTTCAGAGAGAACAAAGATATAAAATACAAAGGAGGTAGGGAACAAGTTGAAACAGAAAACAGAAAGATCAGATAAATTCTTCAAGAAGAAAAAAATCTACAATGGGCCTTGTTTTAGTTTACTTGACTCAGCCTTCTTTAAGTTGTCAAGGACATAGTAGCACACATAGTTCTTTCCTCTTTCTCACCAGATACCCTGTACAGGTCTCCAGAATAAATCTGATGAGCAGTGACAGCACCAACCAGAGGTGAGGGGCTTTGAAAGATTGTAGGGTCATAACAAGGGCCAAGAAAGGAAAACCTAAATTAACAAGAGGAAAAAAAGACACGTAGCTTGCTGAATTTTCTACCCAAGGTAAGTTTCCCAGTGAATTTTTCTACCAATGATAAGCATAAAAAGAACTCGGCTGTCTCTGATTACAGACGTGTTAACACAGGGAGAAAAAAAAAATAAACTTTACTATTCTTGAAAAAAAAAAAAGCCAGTCAAGCTTTAATAAGTAGTTTTTTTAATGTAAAGTCAAATCAAGTGGCATTCATGGATACCTCATTACATTTCTTTAAGAAGCTATGCAAGTGAATTATCTTTAGTCATTAAGTATTTGAAAAAGCTTTAAGTGTTATATCCATAAAAAATGCTGGAAAAGCAATTATATAAACATTGAACACCACACATTTCCAGTGTGTTTAAGAAATATTCAAAATGAAAAAAAAAAAGAAATATTCAGAATGGACAAAAACAATATAGATTTTTTTAAATTTATGAAATTCAATTCATTAAACATTATTTGTGTGCCTTTTGAAATTATTTAGCTAAGAACCTTATTTTAGACCCTTATATAATATTCAAGCCAGTAAAATTAATATTTCTGCACATTTTTAAAGACCATAAATAACATTAAAAAGCAAATTACTGAGAAAAAAATTTTTACTTTATGACACTACACACCATACACAGAATTAAAACCAAAATGGACTAAAGACCTAAATGTGAGACCTGACACCAAAAAAATTCCAGAGGAAAGCACGGGCAGTAATTTCTCTGACATGAACTTTAGCAACATCTTTCTAGATATTTCTCATGAGACAAGGGAGATAAAAGTAAAAAAAAAAAAAATACTTAGATTACATCAAAATAAAAAGCTTCTACATAGCAAAGGAAACAATCAACAAAACTAAAAGACAACCTACAGAATGGAAGAAGGTGTTTGCGAATGGCATATCCAATATAGGGTTAGTATCCAAAATAAATAAAGAATTGATACAACTCAACACCTACAAAAACAAATAACCCAATTAAAAAATGGACAGAAGATATGAACAGGCATTTCTCCAAAGAAGACATCCAGATGTCAACAGACACATGAAAAGATGATCAGCATCACTCATCATCAGGGAAATGCAAATCAAAACCACAATAAGATACCACCACACACCCGTCAGAATGGCTAAGATAAAAAACACAAGAGACAACAAGTATTGGTAAGGGTGGAGAAAAAGGAACCGCTGTGTACTTTTGGTGGGAATGCAAGCTGGTGTAGCCAGACACTCTGGAAGACAGCATGGAGGCTCCTCAAAGAGTTAAAAATTGAACTACCCTATGATCTAGTAACCTGTACTACTGAGTACCTGCCCCCAAAATACAAAAACACTAACTCAAAAGGATATATGAATCTTGGGTTTATTGCAGCATTATTTATTCAACAGCCAGATATGGAAGCAGCCCAGGTATCCACTAATAGATAAAAGGATAAAGATGTGGTATGTATACACACACACACACACACACACACAGAGCAGAGAGATATTATTCAGCCATAAAAAAGAATGAAATCCTGCCATTTGCAACAATATGGATGGAGCTAGAGAGTATAATGCTAAGTGAAATAAGTCAGAGAAAGACAAATACCATATGATTCACTCATATGTGGATTTAAGGAATAAAACAAATGAGCAAAGGAGAGACAAACCAAGAAACAGACTCTTAACTATAGAAAACAAACTGATGGTTACCAGAGGGGATGTGTGAAATAGGTGAAGGGGATTAAGAGTACACTTATCATAGGGATGCCTGGGTAGCTCAGGCAGTTAAGCATCTAATTTTGGCTCAGATCATGACCTCAGGGTCCTGGGATCAAGTCCTGCATCAGGCTCCTCACTCAGTAGGAAGGCAGTTTGTCCCTCTCCCTCTGCTCCTCCCCCCTCATGCTTTGTTTCTCTTAAACAAATAAAATCTTTAAAATAAAAAAATAAATTAGAAAAGAGTACACCTATCATGATAAGCACTGAATAATGTACAGATTTATTGGATCACTATATTATGCACCCAAAACCAATATAACACTTTATGTTAACTATACTGTAATTTGAAAAAAAGCAAATGATTAACTTTATTTATTTATTTATTTTTAAACTTTTTGACATTTATTGCTATGTGCAATAAATGAAGCACTCAAATCAACAAGAAAGGAAACGATAAAAAAAAGGGGGGGAATGTAATTCACAGGAATATTATAAAGGGATATTAATGGCCAAGTACATGGGAAAAAAAAAAGATCAAACCTAACAATTTAAGAAATGAAAATTTTAAAAACTTTTTTTAAAGATTTTATTTGTCAGAGAGAGAGAAAGAGCACACATAAGCAGGGGGAACAGCAGGCAGAGAGAGAAGCAGGCTCCCCAGAGAGCAAAGAGCCCAATGCAGACTCTATCCCAGGACCCTGGGATCATGATCTGAGCCAAAGACAGATGCTTAACCGACTGTGCCACCCAGGCGTCCCTTAAAAACATTTTTTTTAATTAGCAACAATAATAAGATAATGCCCAAAGATGACCAGAGAAGGAAAAAACCACTTTCACACACCTCTAACAGGAATGGAAATGGGTATTTGTCAACCTAACAAACATATCCCCTAACCCAGCAACTTATTCTATGGAAACAGAGATATGCAAAGATATATTCATCATATCATCTATGTCAAACAAAATAGAAGTTTGGCTAAGTTATGGTATACCCATATGATGTAATACAACACAGAAATATAATTTTGTAGGGATATATTTTACATGGGAACACAATCACCTTGTTTCATGAAAAAGTAGGTAAAAAACCAGAATATGCAGAATAATCCATTTTCAAAATAAAAGTAATTATTTTAAAATACAAATGTAACCTACAGCATGTTCTTGTTTTAAAAAAAAAAAAAAAAGGCCACAGGGATGCCTGGGTGGTTCCCTCATTAAGCATCTGCCTTTGGCTCAAGTCACGAACCCAGAGTCTTGGGATCAAGTCCCACATCAGGCTCCTTGCTCATTGAGGAGCCTGCTTCTCTCTCTGCCAGCCGCTCCCCTGCTTGTGCTTGCTTTCGCTCTCTCTCTCTGGCAAATAAATAAATAATAAAATCTTTAAAAAATAAATTAACTATGAATACTGTTTTTCTGAAAATAAATAAATTGGAAAAAAATTTTTAAAAAGAATTAAAAAAAAGAAGAAAAAGGAAAAAAAGCAAAATTAATTAATTAATTAATTAACTAAAAATTTTAAAAAAAATTTTAGAGAAGCCATAGGTAAAAGCAAAAGTTCCCTTTACCACTCAACACCCCTTTCCAGATATAACTGCTACAACTGCTACTACCGATTTGATATATAGCCTTTAAGATCTTGTCTATGTATGAATATACATACATCTACAGGTACATATAGAAATACATATTTGTTTTGACTTAATGGTATTACATCGTATGTATTTTGAGGGGTTGCTTTTTTCACTTAACGCATCTTGGAAAGCTTTCTTAGTAAACAGGAATCCTCTCATTCTTCTAAATGGTTCTATATTATTCTAAAGAATAACTATACTGGGGGAACCTGGGTGGCTCAGGGGGTTGAGCCTCTGCCTTCGGCTCAGGTCATAATCCCAGGGTCCTGGGATTGAGCCCTGCATCGGGCTCTCTGCTCGGCAGGGAGCCTGCTTCCCCCTCTCTCTGCCTGCCTCTCTGCCTACTTGTGATCTCTCTCTCTGTCAAATAAATAAATAAAATCTTTAAAAAAAAAAAAGAATAACTATGCCACAACTCATTTCCACATTTCTCTAATGACTTGGCCATGTGTGTTCTAAAGCTATACATATATGACAAAAAGAAGAAAAAGAAGTATGAAGCCAAATACAGATCAAACTATTTGTCATAGTTATCTCTGCATGCTTTCCTCAATTTTTCACTTTGAGCATTTATTACTTTTTCACTATTAGAGAAAAACTGCTATACTAAAATAATGAAAAATAATTTTAAAGTAATATGATTTTAGAATATATCACATTACATCTAAGAAATAATATTTTTATATTATAGCTATCACTTAATGAATGATTATTGGCCAAAGTAAATGTTTTCTCTACTCAAAGAGTATTTCACCTCATATAGTAAGAACAGCAATAACCCTATTAATCTATGTAATGAATGTAATGAATAAGCAATGCTTGGAAAAAAATAAAAATGAATCATCTATGAAGTATCTTTGGGTGAGTATCAACTAACAATCTTTAAACATACTTTTCCCACAATCCCGAGATTCTTCTGAGGACTTCTGTGAATCTTTACAAAACAGAATGTGGCAGCAAGCACATCTTTGTTTCTACTCTAACGCTTCCAAATTCTACTTACACATAGTTTGTATTATTTGTATTCATAAAGCAGTCATGAGAAATGCTTTAAAATGTCAAATTATTTGTGCTGTTTGAAATTCTTAATGATGATAAAATAGTTAAAATGTAATATAAAACATTTAAAGTTTTTCACACATAAAAATAAACAAATCATCATCTGTATATATGTGGTTCTACCAAGATATCAGGATTCAACAAAACCTACACCTAGAAGTATCAGAGTAAAACTGAAAAACACCAAAGATGATGTGAAAATATCAAAGTAGCTGGAGAAAAAAAAATGACAGATGAGTCACAGGAAAAATAATTAGACTGACAGTTGAATTTCTCAATAGCAATGGAAACCAAAAGGTAAAAGAACAATATCTTCAATGTACTGAAAGAAAATGCCTGTCAATCTAGAACTAAACATCCAGAGAAAATGTCTTTCCAGGGAGGAGTGGAAATAATGACATATTCAGATGAATGTAAACTGAGAGGGCATGCCACTAGCAGACTACCCACTAAAGAAAAATCTGAAGGATCTCTCCCAGAGAGAAGAGAATTAATCCCAGATGAAAGGGTTGAGATGCTAAGAAGGAATAAACAGGGAAGAGTATGTTGAATATGTTGGTAAATCTCAACAAATACTGACTATATGAATAATAGTAATAGTTAATAGGTTTCCTATATAATTAATTAAAATATACAACAGTTGAGTGCCTGTGTGGCTTAGATGGTTGGGTGTCCAACTCTTGATTTTGGCTCAGGTCATGATCTCAGGTAAGATTGAGCCCTGCATTGGGCTCTGCACTGGGCATAGAGCCTACTTAAGATTCTCTCTCTCCCACTCCCCCTCCCACACTTCAAAATAAATAAATAAAAAATAAAATATGGGGGCGCCTGGGTGGCTCAGTGGGTTAAAGCCTCTGCTTTCGGCTCAGGTCATGATCCCAGGGTCCTGGGGTCGAGCCCTGCATCGGGCTCCCTGCTCAGCAGAGGAGCCTGCTTTCCTTCCTCTCTCTCTGCCTGCCTCTCTGCCTACTTGTGATCTCTGTCTCTGTCAAATAAATTAAAAAATAATAAAAAATTTTAAAAAAAAATTAAAAAAAATAAAATATGCAACAATAACAACATGAATGTGAAGGGGATAAATAGGTACAGTGTTCTAATTTCCTTTTATTATCTTAGTACAGAATAAAGACATTGATCAATTACAGAATTCCATTAAGTCAAGAAAGCATGTTAAAATATTTTTTGTGGACTTTTTTTTTAAAAAGATTTTATTTATTTGACGCAAAGAGAGAGATCACAAGTAGGCAGAGAGGCAGGCAGAGGGAGAAGGGAAAGCAGGTTCCCCGCTGAGCAGAGACCCCTATGTGGAGCTTGATCCCAGGACCCGGAGATCATGACTGGAGCCGAAGGCAGAGGCTTAACCCACTGAGCCACCCAGGCACCCCAGCATTTTAAAATTTTTAGAGTATTAAAAGAACAGAAAATATAACGTATAACTTCCAAATAAGAAGAGGAGAAAATGGAATAAGAAAAAAATAACTCGGTGGCGCCTGGGTGGCTCAGTGGTTTGGGCCTCTGCCTTCAGCTCAGGTCATGATCTCAGGGTCCTGGGATCAAGCCCCACATCGGGCTCTCTGCTCGGCGGGGAGCCTGCTTCCTCCTCTCTCTCTGCCTGCCTCTCTGCCTACTTGTGATCTCTCTCCATCTATCAAATAAATAAATAAAAATCTTTTAAAAAAAAATAACTCAAAAAGGACAAGAAAGGAAAATAAAACATAGAAAAGGCAGGACAAATAAAAGCCTCAAAATAAGGTAGCATACTGAAAAACAATATGTCTGTAATCACAATAAATATAAGTAGTTTAAAAGCTCCAGTTAAAAAAACAGACTGGCTGATTAGCCAAAAAATCAAAATCCAACTATTTACAAGAAATGAATCTTTTTAGATAAGACTAGATAAATGTTGAACATTAGAAACAGAGAGACCAAGAACACCAACCAAACAAAAGCTGGTATAGCTACATTAATATAAGATAAAGCAGATTCTAAGGTTTAAAAAAAAAAAAGTCACCATAAAGAGGGTTACTACAGCAGGTTCAACTGACCAGGACACTACAGCAGTTCAAAATTTGTACATAACTGATAATGTAGACACAAAAATAGATAAAGCATAAAGTAAACACTAGAAGAACTAGTGCAAAAACAAACATAATCATAATGGAATCTACAGAGGAAAAACAATTCGAGTAACACCAAACCTCTCAGCAGAAACCCCGGAAACCAGAAGGAAGATACAGTACATTTTTCAAGGGCTTAAAGAAAAGAACTTTCAGCTTTTCCACTAAGGTCAGGAACACGGCAGGGATGTCCATTATCACCACTGATACTCAACATAGTACTAGGAGTCCTAGCCTCAGCAATCAGACAACAAAAGGAAACTAAAGGCATCCAAATTGGCAAAGAAGTCAAACTATCACTCTTCACAGATGATATGATACTATATGTGGAAAACCCAAAAGACTCCACTCCAAAACTGCTAGAACTTGTAAAGGAATTCAGTAAAGTGTCAGGATATAAAATCAATGCACAGAAATCAGTATTTGTATACACCAACAATAAGACAGAAGAAAGAGAAATTAAGGAGTCAATCCCATTTTCAATTGCACCCAAAACTATAAGATACCTAGGAATAAACCTAACCAAAGAGGCACAGAATCTATACTCAGAAAACTATAAAGTACTCATGAAAGAAATTGAGGAAGACACAAAGAAATGGAAAAATGTTCTATGCTCCTGGATTGGAAGAACAAATATTGTGAAAATGTCTATGCTACCTAAAGCAATCTACACATTTAATGCAATTCCTATCAAAATACCATCCATTTTTTTCAAAGAAATGGAACAAATAATCCTAAAATTTATATGGAACCAGAAAAGACCTCGAATAGCCAAAGGAATATTGAAAAAGAAAGCCAAAGTTCGTGGCATCACAATTCTGGACTTCAAGCTCTATTACAAAGCTGTCATCATCAAGACAGCATGGTACTGGCACAAAAACAGACAAATAGATCAATGGAACAGAATAGAGAGCCCAGAAATAGACCCTCAACTCTATGGTCAACTAATCTTCAACAAGGCAGGAAAGAATGTCCAGTGGAAAAAAAGACAGCCTCTTCAATAAATGGTGTTGGGAAAACTGGACAGCCACATACAGAAAAATGAAACTGGACCATTTCCTTACACCACACATGAAAATAGATTCAAAATGGATGAAGGACCTCAATGTGAGAAAGGAATCCATCAAAATCCTTGAGGAGAACACAGGCAGCAACCTCTTCGACCTCAACTGCAGCAACATCTTCCTAGGAACATCGCCAAAGGCAAGGGAAGCAAGGCAAAAATGAACTATTGGGATTTCATCAAGACCAAAAGCTTTTGCACAGCAAGGAAACAGTTAACAAAACCAAAAGACAAATGACAGAATGGGAGAAGATATTTGCAAACGACATACCAGATAAAGGGCTAGTGTCCAAAATCTATAAAGAACTTATTTTAGCAAACTCAACACCCAAAGAACAAATAATCCAATCAAGAAATGGACAGAAGACATGAACAGACATTTCTGCAAAGAAGACATCCAGATGGCCAAAAGACACATGAAAAAGTGCTCCACATCACTCGGCATCAGGGAAATACAAATCAAAACCACAATGAGATATCACCTCACACCAGTCAGAATGGCTAAAATTAACAAGTCAGGAAATGACAGATGCCGGCGAGGATATGGAGAAAGGGGAACCCTCCTACACTGTTGGTGGGAATGCAAGCTGGTGTAACCACTCTGGAAAACAGCATGGAGGTCCCTCAAAAATGCTGAAAATAGAACTACCCTAGAACCCAGCAATTGCACTACAGGGTATTTACCCTAAAGATACAAACGTAGTGATCCGAAGGGGCACGTGCACCCGAATGTTTATAGCAGCAATGTCTACAATAGCCAAACTATGGAAAGAACCTAGATGTCCATCAACAGATGAATGGATAAAGAAGATGTGGTATATATACACAATGGAATACTATGCAGCCATCAAAAGAAATGAAACCTTGCCATTTGCGACGACATGGATGGAACTAGAGGGTATCACGCTTAGCGAAATAAGTCAAGTGGAGAAAGACAACTGTCATATGATCTCCCTGATATGAGGAAGTGGAGATGCAACATGGGGGGATTAAGGGGGCAGGAGAAGAATAAATGAGACAAGATGGGATTGGGAAGGAGACAAACCATAAGTGACTCTTAATCTCACAAAACAAACTGAGGGCTGCTGGGGGGAGGGAGGTGGGGTTATGGACATTGGGGAGGGTATGTGCTATGCTGAGTGCTGTGAAGTGTGTAAACCTGGCGATTCACAGACCTGTACCCCTGGGGATAAAAATACATTATATGTTTATAAAAAATAAATGGAAAAGAAAAGAACTTTCAACACAGAATTCTTCTATATCCAGCAACTATCCTTCAAGAATGAAGGGGAAATAAAGACATTCTTGGATGATGGAAAACTAAGAATTTGTTGCCAGATGACCTACCATAGAAGAATGACTAAAAGTTCTCTGAAACAGAAAGGAAATGATTTTAAAAAAAAAAGGAATCTGAAAATCAGGAAGAAAGAACTGAAATGGCAAAAATGTAGGTAAATATACTACTTTACTTCTGAATTTTCTAATTATGTTTAACAGTTGAACAAAAATTGTAACACTGTCTAATTAATTCATTCTCAATGACTGTAAATAAGAAAATTTTATTATGAATGAGGGAGGGTAAAAAGATATAAACTGAAGTAAAGTTTCTAAATTTTACTTTAACTAGTGAAATGCCTAGTGGGATAAAGGACAGAGGAGGCAGATCTCAGAAAATATCCACGAAACCACATTTTTTTAAAAGTGCTCTGCATCTATTTACTTGGCTCTCTAAATCTGGCTTTTCAAAAGTAGTCTAGTAACCATGCTTTTACTTAAGGCCACTAATGAGCTCTCCTCTCCTCTTGACGTTTATGCTGTACTTGACAATGTTGAATACCTCTTAAAATCTCTCATCACCTCTTGTTAGGGAAACCAACCTATTAATCTCCTACATTTATGTATACTTTTTCTCAGTGTCCTGAATTGATTTCTATCTTCTAGTCATCCCTTATTTTTGTGTTTCTCAAAGTCTCGGCCTCAAACCATGTGCAGAGGAAACACCCGAGCCCCACTCCAGACCCACTGATTCCTGGGTATGAGTTCCAGGGCATCAGCCTTTGAATAAGTTCCCTCTCCCACCCCGCCAAAGTGATTCAAGTGTGAAAATTGTTTTAAATATTTACCCACAGGGTTCTGTCCTTGGTCCTTTTCTGTTACACATGCACAATTAAAGCCACACCCAAAACTTCCCCCACTTACTGCTATCAGTTGAATGTGTAAGCTGTCTACCATGGGCCCCTGCCCCAAACAGCACCTAAAATCCTACCTGACACAAAGCATATTTATTTGAATGAGCATGATGGCTCTCAAACCTGCTTTGTCAATTAAGATCTATCTCTTTGGGACTCCGTACCTGTATGTGCAGCTATCCAACAGACATGTTCACCTGGTGTCCTACCCTGAATTTGTTAGGATTAAGTTCAGCCAACAGTAACAGAAAAACCTAAAAGAACAGTGGTTTACCCATAGAACACAGAAGTTTATTTCTCTCAATAACTGTCTGGAACAGGCCAGTATGAAAATTCTGCTCCACAAAAAGTCTCAGGGATTTTGGTTCCTTTCTGCTTTCCACTCCACTATGCCTAGAAGATGGTCCCCATTTCCTGGTTCAGGATGGAACTCCACCCAAAACAAGCACATAACTAGCAGCAGGGCAGATGCAGAAAGAAGGAAGACAGAAGGGTACATTCATCTCTAATATACTTCCTATAAGTAGAACATACTAGCTCTACTTTTATCCCATTGGCCAGGACTTAGTCTCGTGGCCATATATATATAACTGCTAGGGAGGCTGTAAAAGTAGTCTGCATATTAGGCAGCTAAACTGTGTTATAAGAAAAAAGGGATACCAGATAGTAGAAGACAACAGAATTCTCAGTCATGCATTTCAAAGTCACCATGTTCTAAACTGAACCACCTCATTTTCAGAGTACACTGTGTGATTTTATACTTTTGTGATGTGTCCGCCCTACCTGTATCTCTATTCTGCCTGGCAAACTCCTCCTTTCTTAATACTCATATCATGTGTCTTTCTGTTAAGAATTCCTTTACCCAACCACTTTTCCCTCCAGCCTAAAAAAACTGGATGTCTTTGGGCCACTTTCGTATCTAGCACACATCTGTATTTTTGCATTGCTAGTTCTGCATATATACATATTTTTTAAAGCCTATTCTTCCATTTATCCTTCTTTGACTAGAGGGTAAACTCCTTGAGGGCAGAGACTGCCTTAGTATCATACATACATAAGAGCTGGAACACATTAAATTTTACAAAAATCAGCCATTAATATCTACTTCCTAGAATTATGGCAGCAGGGAACTGGTAAAATAGGTCCCTGAAAAGAAGGACAACATCGTATGTAGCATTGTAATATAATGGGATGTATTAAAGTCCCAAATCCAAAAAGATTCTAACAGCAGTTACAAGAATATGACTATATGCTTTTATCTAGGCATTGCTCTCATGCTATGCACAGTACTTACATATTTTCTACACTCACCTTTTTTTCCGGTGTAAATAAATTTTAATTGGATAAATTTTAAGTATGTTTACATTTGATTCTACTAGTAAGTTTATCTTTAACTTAAGCCAATGATTAGGTTCTATGCTTAGATCCCACTTAAATCTCAGCACTTATTCCACCACAGAAAACCAGGTTAGGCATGTCTAAGTTTTTGGAAGAGTCCCTAAGGAACCTCAATATTTGATGATTTTTTTTTTTTCGGAAAGAAAATATCTAGGTGATCATAGAATTCCATTTAGGAAGAAGCACAGCATTACAACTGGTAAACAACTGACCATAACAACATGTTTATCTTCCATAGTCTAAAATTTTCAGTGACATAGGCACCTGGGTGGCTCAGTGGGTTAAATGTCTGACTCTTTACTTCAGCTCAGGTCATGATCTCGGGGTCATGAGATGGAGTCTCATGCTGGGCTCGGTGCTCAGAGGAGAGCCTGCTTGAGAGTCTCTCCCTCTGCCCCTCCCCCAACTCACTCACACATTTTCTCTCTCTCTCAAATAATCTTTTTTATAAATAAATAAATAAATAAATTTTTCATATGCAGACAGGTAGATTTTACTTAAGACTATCAAAGTATCGGGACGCCTGGGTGGCTCAGTTGGTTGAGCAGCTGCCTTCGGCTCAGGTCATGATCCCAGCGTCCTGGGATCGAGTCCCGCATCGGGCTCCTTGCTTGGCAGGGAGCCTGCTTCTCCCTCTGCCTCTGCCTACCACTCTGTCTGCCTGTGCTTGCTCTCGCTTCTCTCTCTATGACAAATAAATAAAAAATAAAATCTTTAAAAAAAAAAAAAAAAAGACTATCAAAGTATCAGTTTAACGTGAAAAAACTGACCAAAATTGTGCAAAATATGTATATAACAGTTGTTATGTCTTACCCTTTAAAAACTACCATTGAGATATACACAATGGAATACCATGTGTAATTTTAAACTGAATATCAACTATAAAGATAGCTAAGCACCCAAAATGCTTATAGTAGCAAGGCTTCAACGGCCCAAGTGCGACTTGTAGCTTGCCCATATTCTCCAATGTGGACTATTAATTCAGATTATGATGCTGAGTTGGCTCTCAAAAATTCTAATCATTTCCCATCTTCTACCTCCAGTTCTCTCGCCTAAGCAGTGCCCTTCCTGTTCTGTCTGCTGCTCAAGCTGAGCAAAAGTCCTAACCTCAATGCCAAAAGCAGTTAGAACTAAATTTAATAAAATAAAAGAGTATATAGTCACTTGTTCTCTTACCATGAGTTCCTGGTGGTTGTAATACATCTCCTGTCAGGCGACACCACCCAACTGGGAAAATATCTCGACAATCGTACTTGCACCAATAATCAAAAGCTCCACTCCAGCCATCAAATGTGATATAAACTTCGTCTCCTCTAACATCTCCAATAGTTGCAGGGCAGATCAGATAAGGATTCTTTTTGTCTATAGCTTCCAGTTTCATTCCCACTTTAAAATTATTTAGAGGTGGCTTTGGTGGTTCCTACCAAAACATTTAAAAAAAAGTTTTTTGTTAAGATGTAATAAGAAGCATTTGCTCAACTGTTATCTCACAACTTTTAGCAATCAAAAATTAAACTCCATGTTTATCAATTAAATACAGGAAGACAACTTTTCTCAGAGATCTCTCTGAAACTCTGCTCTACATGTCACTTACTCTGGAGCAGAGCCGAGAACCTGGAAGGAAACAAAACCAGACTGATAGTAATTTATTCAGTCATCTAAGAAATATGTGCTATATAGTCTATACCAGAAATTGAGGATTCATTAGTGAACAAAAAAATAACAAAGATCCCTGCTCTGGTGGAGCTTACCTTCTAGTGGTGGTGGTGGTAGTGGTTGGGGTGCGGGTAGGGGAAAAAGAGACAAGCAATCAACAAGAAATGTAGAAAGAGGGACTCAAACATACCTAATAAATGTATAAATTATAGTGTATGTTGAAAGCTGCTAAGTCCAAGGAGAATAAACAGCAACAGAGAATATCTTAAAAAAAAAAAGAAAGAAAGAAAGAAACCACCTCCAAGTATAAAATGCAGACAACAAGAACATGAAAGTCATATAATCTGGGGTCACTTATGATATCCAATCCAGAAACCAATATTTAAAAAGCATATTTTAGTTATAAAAATTTAAAGCATGCAAATACTAACCCGATTCTTAGAAAACCTAAGTGCTATGTTAAAAGCAACACCTTTTCTTTCAATTTGCTTTTTATTCTAGTAAATAGCACCATCATCAACCCAGTCACCCAAGCCAAAAGACTGGAAATAGTCCTAGACCAGGGGTTGTCAGTCCAACTAAACATCAAAATCACTTGGGGCCACACCCCCAGGATATTGATTGAATTGGTCTGGAGTGGGGCCCAGACATCAGCACATTTTAATTACCCAGGTGATCCTAATGTGCATCCCAGGCTGAGAACCACTGTGCTAGACACATCCTATTCCCTTAACACTCACATTCAAAGACCAAGACCTGCCAATTCTATCCCTTAGATCGCTAGGATAACGACATTAAAAGTCAACTTTCGATCATTTAGTATATGCCAGGCACTGTTCTAAATGTTTTTCATATATTTAATTCTCACAACAACCCTATAAAGTCAATGCAATTATTATCCCCATTTTATAGATGATAAAACTGATGCACAATTGCCTACGAATATACCAGAAGTATCAGAGCTAGATTTTAAATGAAGGCAGACAACTCTTTGGAACATCCTACCACATCAACTGCTTGGACAACTCCACTGATCTACTTCAAAGCCCAGGTCCCCTGGTCTCTTTAAGGCTTCCCTGGCCAGTTCCTGCCTACTCCTACAACCCCTCAATGGAGATGCTCTTGCCTTCAATTGCAAAACTACTCTTGAAATGTGTTTACTGAGACTAAGGGATTCTCAAAAGAAGATACACCTTATTCATATTATTTCCAACAGAGTACTCAACAGCAAGATCTTTTCTCTAAGAAAAAATGAATTAACCAAGTAATCACCTGAAGAACAAGCTTTAAACTAATTCTTTCACTAAGATAAAATTTAAAAATATATCTGGTAGGCTGATTCCCTTTTTAAATGTCCCCTTTAAACCCACTCATTGTCCTGTACTTTTCCAGTGATACCCTTTATACCCTTGAAGTCTTAAATTTCCTTAATTATAAGTCTTCAAAGTCCTTTTAATTACATAATCTTGATTTGATTCTTAAAAAACACCCAAAAGTCAGCAGGGCAAAAGTCAGCTTGATCAAAGATCAAAGTTATTTGATAAATAAGTAGCTGGTAAGTAAGAAGCAGAATTACTGCCACTTCATGAAGGGTCTAAAGGTTAACTAACGGTTACTACATAAGGAAGGAAAAAAGGGAGGTGGATTTAACAAAAGATAACTTTGGCAGTTGATAAACTCGTGCTGCATTGCACAGAATGGAGGAAATATCCAAGGCACACATAAGGTTCCTAGGGCCTTACACTATCATATAACCAAATAAGAATAAGACTTTCTGTGGCAAAGTGAACTAAATTCAAATGGCAATATACATTTTCTGCTACAAAACAGAATTAAGACAGGAATGAGCAGGAAAGAGAATTTTAAGATTCAAGCTATAATCTAAAAAGAGAACCCAAAAGCAACAGTAGGTCATCAATGCCACTATTAGCTGACAGGTTAAAAAAAAAAAGATTATAGACAAAATGCAATTTAATCTCTAAGATTTTCATATTGTTTATTAATTCTTCTACATTTCATGAATACGCTATCAAAGCTACTTACAACAGTATAGCCATACAAACAAATATTAACAGAGCTCTGGAAGAAAACCAATACTGATTTTTAAAAAATCAAAGGAACTGCTCCTTTTTCATAAATAAATGAAAGGGTTTTATCTCAAAACAAGCTACCTCCAGATTTAGATAACTGGCAAAATGGTTCCCTCTGCTGTCCACAAAAGGTAATGATATAAAGTTGCTTTTAAACATGTTTTTCAAGAATATGGTTTGTCATCATCAGTTCTTGAATGACTACCTAAACACAAAGATATAATTTGTAGGGGTGCCTAGGTTGCTCAGTCAGTAGAGAATGCAAATCCTGGTCTTGGGGTCCTGAGTTCAAGCCCAACGTTGAGCAGAGAGCTTACTTAAAAAAAAAAAATTGGGGGGGGGGGGGTGCGCCTGAGTGGCTCAGTGGGTTAAGCCCCTGCCTTCGGCTGGGGTCATGATCTCAGGGTCCTGGGATCAAGTCCCGCATCAGGCTCTCTGCTCAGCAGGGAGCCTGCTTCCTCCTCTCTCTCTCTGCCTGCCTCTCTGCCTACTTGTGATCTCTCTCTGTCAAATAAATAAATAAAATCTTTTAAAAAAAAATTGGGGTGGGGGCACCTTGGTGGCTCAGGTGGTTAAGCAACTGCCTTACGCTCAGGTTATGATCCTGGAGTCCTGGGATGGAGTCCCACATCCAGCCGGCTCCCTGCTCAGCACGGAGTCTGCTTCTCCTGCTGACCTCTCTCCTCTCTTGTTCTCTCTCAGATAGATAGATAAATAAATAAATAAATAAACGTATATATATACATATACACGTATATATGTATACATATATATATAATTTGCGAAAGCAAGAGCTTACAAAAACAAGGGCTCATTCTTTTCACTGTGAGAAAAAAATTATTCTCTTAGAAGGTAGTAAAAAATGCTCTTTTAACCCCTCTCCTTGCCTACCTACATACAATACGGTTCTCCTTAAAGGCTATTTCTTCTCATATCCCACAGACTCTGAAGCTAGTGTGAGCATCATCTGCATTACCCCTTTGCCGCCATATTCGTACCCCTGTAACTTCACGGTTCCTTCTCTTCCTTTCTTCAGATCTTCATTCCAATGGCATCTTCTCAGCGAGACCTTCCTGGCCACCTATCTAAAATGTCACCCTCCCTTTTCCTTAGCAGGTACAACCATCAAACATAATATAGACTTTATTTACTTTGCATGGTTTATTATGAATTTCCCCAGCTAGAAGGCAAGCTCCGTAAGGACAGGAGCTCTTTTACTGTTTTGTTTATGGCTGTATTCCCAGAGTCTACTTCTGACCACAGACTTCTATCCTTAACTTCTACTTCCTTACTTTTTTAATCAACTACTTCTTTGACCTCATCAAAAATTTTAGTCCCTTAAACTTCATTTATTTATTCACAAATATGTACAAAGTGCCTACTAATGCCAAACACTACTGAAGGCTCCTAATAAACATTAAGCAGAGAAACAGACAGAAATCTCCCCCTTGTGGTATTCACATGCTAGTAAAGAGAAAGATGAGAAACACCATAACATAAGCATATTTATCTAAGTTAGAAATGACAAGTGCTATGCAAAAAACAAAGTAAAGCAGAATAAGGGAGATACAGAGAAAAATGTATGGAGGGGTTGTGTTAAACTTAAAACAGGGAGAGGCACCTGGATGGCGCAGTCGATTAAACCGGGTGAACTCTTGGTTTCAACTAAGATCGTGAGATTAAGCCCTGTGATGGACTCCATGCTCAGTGCAGGTTCTGCTTAAGGCTCCCTTTGCCAGCCCTTCCCACCACACTCTACCCTCCGGCACACATTCTCTCTCTAATAAGATCTTTTAAAATAATAATAAACAATTTTAAAAAGAAAGACCTTTTTTTTAGGATTTTATTTATTTATTTGAGAGAGAGAGAGGGTGGGGGAGCACATGAGTTGAGGGGAGGGTGGAGAGAGGGAGAAGCAGACTCGCTGTTCAGCAGGGAGCCTGATGAGAGGCTCCATCCCAGGACACCGGGATCATGACCTGAGCCAAAGGCAGATACTTAACCGAAGGAGCCACCCAGGCACGCCACAAAGAAATACTTTAAATAGGGTAATCAGAACAAGCCTCAAATGGAAGATGACATGTGAGCAGAACCCTAAAGGTGATTATTAACCACGCAGCTACCTACAGGCAGAGAGAACAGCCAGCGCCAAGTCCCTAAAGCAGGAGATGAGTCCACATGTTCAAAGGACAAGGAAGTGAGTATGGCTACAATTTAGTATGCAAGTGGGAGAGCAGGAGGAAACAAAGTTAGAGAGATAATGAGGTGTCACATGTAGAACCATGGAGGCCACTATAAGTACTCTGAGTTTTATTTTGAGTAAAATGGTGAGCCCCTGGACAATTTTGAGCAAAGAAGTGATATAATTTCATTTATATTTTTAAAGGAATATTCTGGTTACTGTATTGATTACAAACTGTAAGCTTACAAATAGAGGTCAATGAAGAAGCTACTGAAGTAATCTAGGTGAGAGATAAAGGCAACTTATACAAGCTGATAGCAAGGGAGATGTTAAAAAGTAGTTGGATTTTCAATATATTTTGAAGGTAAAGCCCAGTGCTCGCTTCGGCAGCACATATACTGAAGGTAAAGCCCAGAGGATTTCCTTATGGACTAGATGTAGTGTGTGCAAGAAATAATCACCAAGGGCTTTGTCCCCAGCAATTGGAGTAACAGTTGCCACTCTTCGAGATGGAAAAGGCTTCAGGCGGAAGTTTGAGATGTCTGGACATCCAAGTGGGGTTGTTGAGTGGATATTCAAGTCTGAGTTGGGAGCAAAGCCTGAACTGGAAATATGGATTTGAAAGTCACCTGCACATAAACTGTATTTAAAGCCAGAAATGAGATGAGATCACCAAGAAATTAATACAGATCAGAGTTTTTCAACCTTGGCACTATTGCCATTTGGAGTTAAAACATTCTGTTGTGGCAGCTGCTCTGAGCATTGTAGGATGGTTAGCAGTGTCCCTGGTCTCTACCCACTAGATGTAAGTAGCTCCCCACATACACTCAGTTGTGATGAACAAAAATGTCCCCAAATATGCCAGACGTCTCATGGGGGGCAAATCACCCCCTTTCCAGGTTAAGAACCACTGATAGAGATAAAAAAGTGAAGGGGACCAAACACTCTAACATTCTATAATACTTTTCCACATCCAGGTTACAGAACATCATGTCAACCCAAAATCAACTTATCCCACTGTCATTTTATTATCTCTAAACCTTAATTCAAGATCACCATGGGACACCTGGGTGCCTCAGTCAGTTAAGTGTCTGACTCTTGATTTTGGTTCAGGTCATGATTTCAGAGTCATGAGATGAAGACCTGTAACAGGCTCCACACAGAGCATGGAGTCTGCTTGACATTCTCTCCCTCTGCCCCTCCCCCTGCTCATGCTCCAAATAATTAAGTAAGTAAGTAAGTAAGTAAATAAATAAATAAATAAATAAAATCTTTAAACAAAAAAAGATCGCCGACCACTTACCTATTTATACATAGTTGCTTGACACTACTGGAGTAAAGTCTCACATGTTTATTACATGTAGTACCATATATTTAGTGTTCATCCTTAGCTGAACCCTCCAAAATATTATCATTTTTTACATTAGGCCGTTCTTTTTCTCCAGGCCATTCCTTTTCCCATCTCATATAGCTGCTGTTCCATTTACCATTCACTTTAAGACAAATTTTATGTATCCTCATTATATATTTATTATTTTGTTAACTTTCTTCTCAACCGGAGAGTGAGCTCTCTACCACAGTGCTGGAACATAGTAGACATTCAATCTATGTATGATCCTTCCCTCCAGCCTTCATCAGTTTCCTATTTCACAAAGTAAACTGAGGCCATCAGGAATGAACACTATCAATATTGTCCCCACAACTATAGATTTAACTCTACCTGAGGACACTTTTCACCTGGTCTTTAGTTCTTGCTAATGTAACCACACTTTCAATCCACCAAATAGTCAAGAATCAGCTTTCCTCTCAACTGACCTTTAGTAATTACCTCATATAGCTACTCATATATCATAAAGCTGAGTGGGTATTTCTCAAGGTTCTAACCTTGACACTCCCCTCTTCTCCTAGGTATACTCTCTGGACTAGCTTATTCATTCTCAAGGCTTCCATCATTACCATTTAAACTAAAAAACTCCCATATCCACATACACAAGCCAAACCTTGTTTTTAAGTTCTAAACACTTTACGTCCAACAGTCTGCTAGTAGTCATCCCTCCTCAAATTTCCCAGAGGTACGCTGACATATCCAAAACAAAACCCATTCTCTCCCTCTATATGTATTCATCTTCCTATATTCTCCATCTTTCTTCATTTACCAAACAAGTATGTACCAGGACCTATGACAGACACTGAGAATACAAAGACAGTTAACTGTTCAAAAGGAACTCTCAGTCTAGGAAGAGACAATGAAAATAATAATGTAATCCAATTCCTATCAAGACTGAAATATGCAGAAGGTGCTAAAGAAGTATAAGAATACAAAGGGAGAATTAGGGAAGAGACACTGGAGGACTTAATGCCTAACTAGAATCTTAGCCCTAACCAGAGATAACCAGCCCTAAAAAGGAACATCATATTGACAGGCTCTCAGAAGCAATTTAAAATATAAAGTATAAAGCAAGGAAGGAGTGGCCACCATAATCCAGATCATACAGAACCTTAAAGGTAACAAACTTACACTTCATTCTGAGTGCAACTGGTAACTTCAAGAGATTTAAGCAAGAAATGATGTGGTTAAGGCTCCTATATTAGATATTTCTGGCAGTTGTGTGGAAGGGTGAAGGTTAGAGGCAGTTATAAGGCTAGCTGAACCGTTCAGGCAAGAGGAAAGCCTGCACAAGGGGCAGTGGTAGAAGAAAAAAAATAATTAGGAAGCTAAGTGGGTGGGCCTTCCTAATTAAATGGCTTTTCAGAGGCCAGGGTCAAGAAAGAGTGGTGATTTAAGATGGTTCTTGGCAAAGTTTCAAGCTTGGCTGAAAGGGCACCCACAAATCAATGAGTAAGAACAGAAATCCAACAGAAAAACAGGCAAAGGCTATAATCAAGTAATTCACAGAAAAATAAAAGGCCATTAAACACATTTTAAAAGCTCAGTTTCACTGGTAATTGGTTCAGTGTAAATGAGAGCAATGAGATACCATCCCCAACCACCCCAGTTCCCCCCAAAAAAGATACATAAAATTTTTAAAGATGAATGATATTCGATGCTAGTGAAGATGTGGGAATAGAAACATCTATACAATAATAGTGGAGCATAGCTTGAAACATCCTTTGGGGATGCAATTTAATAGTATATATATCAACACTTAAAGCACATATTCCCTTTGAACCAATAATTCTACTTCTAAAAATGTAGCCTTCACACTTACACAGAAAGCTCTATACTACAGATGACTTAAACAAGAAATCGGACACAACCTAAAAATCCATCCTTAGGGACAAAGTAAACCAATTATGATAATCTATACCACAGAATAGTAAAATACAACCTAAAACATATACGAAGCAAAATGGAAAGACTTCTGGAATATACATATTTTATGGGTAAGAATAAATCACAGAACAATATTCACAATATATTCAAGTTTATGTTTAAAAAAATAAAAGCCCATATATGTTTGTGAGTGCACAGAAAAAAAGTCTGAGAGAACACAAAGAAAACTTCTGTTTGGAGAGAAAAGGTTGGAAAGGAGGAAAAGATGGGATGGATAAAAAGATATGCATTCTTTAGTCTAGCTAAGTATGTATTTTGATATCCCCTCTCCAAACATGAATTGCTTTCATAATTTTAAAATTTAAAGATATAATGTATGTGACATGTGGCATGTAACTAGCTAATAAAGCAATCTGATAATAAGTAAAATAAGTCTGATGGCTTTTCTAAAGTCACAGCCCAAACTAATAGTGTTTAATAAAGACTACTACTAAACATCTCTCTTTTTTGTTACTTTTCTCACATATGCTTTACATACAGCCCAAAGGGCCTGTGTCCCTACTGGGAGGTGGTAGGGCTAACCCACTTTCAGGCACTCTTACTACTCGAAGCGGCACTCAAAAGTATTTTTCTTCACAATGCAAGAATCATATTAATTGATGTTTTACATCCTTATGTCTTTAAGGTTCTCCAAAAACTTTTAAAACCTTAACCAAAACAATCTTGAAAAAGAAGAACAAAGCTGGAAGTATCACAATCCCAGATTTCAAGATATACTACAAAGTTGTAATAATCAAAATAGTATAGTATGGGCACAAAAATAGACACATAGACCAATGGAACAGAGTCCAGAAATAAACCCACACTTATATGGTCAACTGATTTACAACAATGAGGAAAAGAGAGTCTCTTCAACAAATGGTGCTAGAAAACTTGCACAGCTACATGTGAAACAACAAAACTAGACCACTTTGTTAAACAAAAACAAACTTGAAATGGATTAAAAACCTAACTGTGGGGGCGCCTGGGTGGCTCAGTTGGTGAAGCGTCTGCCTTTGGCTCAGGTTATGATCCTGGAGTGCCGGGATCAAGCCCCATGTCTGGCTCCCTGCTTAGCGAGGAGTCTGCTTCTCCCCCTGCCCCTGCCCCTGTTCATGCTCTCTCTCACTCTCAAATAAATAAATTAAATCTTAAAACAAAAACAAAAAACCTAAATGTGAGACCAGAAACCATAAAATTCTTAGAAGAAAACAAAGGCAGTAATTTCTTTGACACTGGCCATAGAAATATTTTTCTATGTGTTTCTGTTTTTCCATCTTTCTACTTTTTTATATGCCTCCTCCGACAAGGGAAACAAAAGCAAAATTAAACTACTGGGACTATACCAAAATAAAAAGCTTTTGCACTGCAAAAGAAACCATCAACAAAACAAAAAGGCAACTTACTGAATGGGAGAAGATACCTGCAAATGATATATGTGATAAGGGGTTAATATTCAAAATATACCAAAAATTTAATAGAACTCGACACCAAAAAAAAAAAACCATAAATAATCTGATTAAAAAATGGGCAGAGGACCTGAACAGACATTTTTCCAAAAAAGACATCCAGATGGCCAAAAGACACATGAAAACATGCTCAACGTCTTATCATCAGGGAAATGCAAATCAAAGCCACAGTGAGATACCACTTCACACCTGCAGAATGGCTGAAGTCAAAAAGATAAAAAATAACAAAGGTTGGTGAGGATATGGAGAAAAGGGAACTCTGGTGCACTGTTGGTGGGAATGCAAACTGGTGCAGCCACTGCGGAAAACAGTACAGAGTTTCCTCAAGAAATTAAAAATAGAATTACCCTATGATCCAGTAATTCCACTACTGAGTATTTATGCAAAGGAAATGAACACACTAATTTGATAAGATAAATGCACTTCTATGTTTACTGCAGTATACAATAGCCAAGATATGCAAGCAATCTAAGTGTCCATCCATAAATGAATGGGTAAAGACGTGGTACATACACATATATATACAACGGAATATTAGCCATGAAAGAAAGAGATCTTGCCATTTGCAACAACACAGATGGAGCTAGAGTAAAATGCTAAGTGAAATAAGTCAGAGAAAGATAAATACCATATGACTTCACTCATGGGTAATTTAAGAAACAAAACAAAGAAAAAAGAGACCCAAAAACAGACTCTTAAATAGAGAACAAACTGGTAGTTGCCAGAGGGAGGTGAGCAGGGCCAGGGGTAAAACAGATAAAGGGGATTAAGAGTCCACTTACCTTGAGATAAGCACTGAGAAATGTACAGAATTGTTGAATCCTTTTTAAAGGAAAAACTACAATATTTACCATTCTTGACATGAATAACTGTAATAAAATTTAAGTGACTGAAAAAAGAATCAGGACAGAGGGTGAGAAAGAAATATTTTGACCCATAATTTAACTAAAACTTGGCTATTATTCACTGTTTCTTAACATAGTGTACTCTTTCAACATTTTCTCAAGAGCATAAACTATCTTTGGAATTTTCCCTCTTTGTTATATAACAAATATTTCCCTATAACAAATTCTTTCTGATGACTGTTTTTAACATTCTTTTACTTCTGAAACCAAATCTAAGTAACTTTCAAGTGGTTTTCTGGCCCATCATCATTTCTCCAATGTTGAAAGATGACTAATACAGCAAACAGCAAAGTGAGGGGAAGCTTCACTTCTGAAGGTAAATAAAAAATAGCAATGAACATTTGCTTCCAGTAGAGCACTCCTTTCATATCTAACGTGAAGAAAGTGGATACAAATTCATTTTGACTAGTGGGTGATTCTAATTGAGACTTTTTTATGACTTGCTGTTATGGGCTGAATTGTGTCCCTACCCCTGCCAAAATCATGTTTAAATCCTAACCCCAGTACCTCCGAATGAAATCGGAGACAGGGTCTTTAAAGAGTTAATTAAGTTAAGATGAGGTCAGTAGGGTGGGCCCTAATCCAATGACTGGTATCCTCATAAGAGGAGGAAAGGAGGACACAGACACACAGATCATGTGAAGACAGGAAGAGAAGACAGCCATTTATTTACAAGTCAAGCAGAGAAGCCTCAAAAGAAACCAAGCCCGCTGATACCTTGATCTTGGACTTCTAGCATCCAGAGCTGTAAGAAAATAAATTTCTGTTGTTTAAGTCACTGTAATGAACTGAATGATGTCCTCCCAAATTCGTAAATTGAAGCCTAATTCCCCAATGTCACTGTATTCAGAGATAGGGCCTTTAAAGAGGTAACAAAGGTTAATAAGTCATATGGGTGGAGCCCTAACCCAAAAGGACTGGTGTCCTTAATAAGAGGAAGAGAAACCAGAGATACCTCTCCTTCCCCACAGGCACAGAGAAGAGGCCATGTGAGGACACAACAAAAAGGTGGCCATCTATAAGCTGAGGAAAGAGGACTCACTAGAAACCAGCCCTGGTGGCACTTTGATTTTGGACTTCTAGCTCCCAGAATTGTGAAAAAAATAAATTTCTATTGTTTAAGCCACCCAGTCCATGGTACTTTGTTAGGGCAGCCCTAGCAGATTAACACATGTGTCAATCCAGTAATTTAAAAAGAATTTTTTTTCCCATATCCAAGAAGATGAAACATTTAAGTGCCCCCATTAAAACAATAAAGCTATAGCCCAAGTGATGGAAGATTTTTGTATCTTTCTTACCTTCTTAAAGATTGTTGCAGGTGCCATTTCAGATCCATTCAGTGTTCGTAAGAGGAACATTGGCCAAGATGATGCATTCATCTGATACCCTATTTTATAAAATAAATCAGTATGAAGAAGTCTCTCTGTGATATTAGAGCAAATTGGTATAAAAAAAAAAATAGGTTTTGTTTACCATTCTTCCCCAGAGAATGACTTTCTTATTGAGAAACTAAGGAAATAGTTAAGAGAAGCAGATGCACCCTCTGATCAGTTCCACTGTCCCCACTGCACTATTTGGCAACAATGCTACAGTTGGAGTAAAAACTCTCATTTGAGAGAAGCCACTAGCTAGAGTTCACCAACATACACATATGTACATTAGGAATGGGTCCCAATACTAGGGGTAAACCAAGATAAAACCCACAAGAGCTTCCAGTCCCCACCAACAGCCACACAAGCACAGCAAAGGCTGCAGACTTCCACCCCTTCTTTTTCCTTAGAATCCCTGCCTTATTTCTTTTCAGAAAGACAGTTTTCTGTGAAGCTCAGCAAACGTATACTTATGATGTATTTCACTGTATAAAAACCTTACCTCAAAATTAAAAAAAAAATACACTGAAACCTAGTTAATGACATCCATGCTAAAGTATTTAGGAGAAATGTACTAACATCAATAACCTCCTCTGAAATACATGTAAAACTAAGATGAACTGATGAAACAATAGAAGAGTAGATAGGTAAGTGATAAAGCAAGCATGTAAAATAACAGTGGTAGAACCTAGGTAGTGGGTATGTGGATGTTCACTGTAAAATATTTTCACCTTTTCTGTATGTTTGAAATTTTTCATATAATATTGGGAAAAAAGATAGGTCTCACTTTAGCAATCTTTACAGACACTAAACAAGATCTTCTCTTAGAATTTGTATCAGACGAAATAAAAATACACTCATCGGATGTCTTTTTTTCAAGATCTCATCAATTAATGGTGAATATCACAGTATGTGGCACATGCAACAGGGGGCAGAGGCCTGCTAGTTTTATTGCTTTCTGGGGGCAATCCGTTTCATACACCACTTGCCTGCCCTGATGCCAGAATTAAAGAGAACTTGGCATGCATCCCTGATGGATACATGCATTAAGATAGGGAGGCACAGGAATCACTGACAATCACTGGCACTGGGTCCAGTAGGATTAAACATGCAAAAAAGTCCAGACAAAATGTCATCTTATAATAATCCTATACCAAAATCCCCTTAATCTGAGAGAAAAAAATGGGGGGAGAGGGGGTTTATTATATGCTCCCTTTTATCAGTATTATCAATGATATCTAATAAATAATCAACCACAACATGGATTTGCCACATTGTGGTTAGAATATTGCATAAAAATAATTCTCTGGTCCTTATGCCTTTCTCTTAACCCCCATCTTATCCTATTACATCATGCAATCATCATCACTGCCATCATCATCATCTTAATTTAACATTTTTCTTAATTCTTTAGTTGCCTAAAGTAAAACAGAGATGAAAAGGCCAAAAATAGATGAAAGGGCATATAAAAATTCAAACACAGATAAAACTAATCTATCATGTTAGGAAGTCTAGACAGTGGTACCTTTGGGAATGGGAGGTTTATGACTAGGGATCAGCAGGAATGGGGCTTCTGGGGTGCTAATAATACCCTGTTTCGTGATGTGGGTTATGGTTATATGGATGTGTTAATTTATAACCTGTACACTCACAAATTACACATTTTTCTGTTTGCATGCTAAAACTTTTTAAAAAAAGCTTCTAAATAATAACCTTTAATGTTTAAGTAACCTTTGAAAAAAGAAAACCAAGTAAGTGGTGTTATATTAAAATGGAAAATAAACTCTTCAAAGCACCTAATGAGCAAATTGGCAAAAATTGTGCATTTTTAGTATGTATTGTCAAAATACGTATTAATCATCATGCACTGCTAAGTATTTCATACTTTTAATTAAAAAACTAAAAGTAATTTGAAATAAGAATGATCATAAATCTGGCTATGTGTTTGAAATGTTGGCAATCACAACAGTTATACTTCCTTTAAACAAAATTCAAAAACATATTATCATTTGTAAACAGAAATCAAATCCAAACAGGGAAGCACTATGCCTCAGGTTTACACTTCTATCTCATACAGAATTCTATATGATTTAAGAGCTATTTAAAATATAAATGATATGAAGAAAGAAAAGAAGGCAAAAGGCAGAAAATACACACACCCCAAACCACCTTCTTGGAATAACATATCTCTAATTAGTTACTTTTTAATATGTTAAACCAAATTAGGAATAATTAACAATTACAGCAAGAAAAGTATAAAAATATATTGCTAAGAGAGTGGTAATTATTAAAATCTTAAATTTTGGGATCTCAGGGTATTTTTAACTATAGTAGGGAAAAAAAAAAGAAATCCATTCTCTCATTGTGCTTTACAACAAAGAATGTTCATTTTCAGCATTGTAAAGAAGAAACTAAAACTAATATATACCATTCACTCAAGACTACAGAAGTAATAGGGATGCTGGGTGGCTCAGTTGGTTAAGCATCTGCCTTTGGTTCCAGTCATGATCCCGATCCCAGAGTCCCAGAATCAAGCCCTGCATCGCATGGGGCTACCTG
Source organism: Neogale vison (assembly GCF_020171115.1). Classification (NCBI taxonomy): domain Eukaryota; kingdom Metazoa; phylum Chordata; class Mammalia; order Carnivora; family Mustelidae; genus Neogale; species Neogale vison. Next base: position 117,449,430 of record NC_058105.1, on the reverse strand, counting down.
CTCAGCAGGGAGTCTGCTTCTCCTTCTGCCCCTCATCCTGCCCTCATGCTCTCTCTTTCTCTCTCAAATAAATAAATAAAATCTTTTTTTAAAAAAGACTGTAGAAGTAATAAAGGAAATAATTTATTTTCTACAGAATATCAGAGGACATCTAAATATTTGGGGAGACCAGGCTTTTTTAAAAAAAAAAAGATTTTATTTATTTATTTGACAGAGAGAACACAAGCAGGGGGAGCAGCAGGCTGAGGGAGAGGAAGAAGCAGGGAGAGGGAGAAACAGGCAGAGGGAGATGGGCAAGGAGCCTGATGCTGGGCTCAATCCAGGAACCACTCCCCCACCCACCCCAACACAATCCTGGCAATCATGACCTGAGTCAAAGGCAGATGCTTAACAGACTGAACCATCCAGGTGCCCCCAGGCTTTTTTTTTTTTTTCAGACTTATTTATTTATTTGGGGGTAGTGCACGTGAGTGCAGCGGGTAGGAGCAGAGGGAGAGGGAGAAAGAGTCTCAAGCAGACTCTGTGCTGGGAACAAAGCCCAACGTAGGGCTCAATCTCACAACCCTGAGATCATGACCTGAGCCAAAACCAGCAGTTGTATGTTTATCCAACTGTGCCACACAGGCACCCCTGGAGTACATCTAAATAAATATTAAGAGAGAACAGGGATGCCTGGATGGTACTGCTGGACTCTTGGTTTCCTCCCAGGTCGTGGTCTTGGGGTTGTGGGATCAAGCCCTGCGTCAGGCTCTGCACTGAACACTGAGTCTGCTAAAGTTTTTCTCCCTCTCTATCCCACCCCACCTTGCACACGCGTGCTTTTTCTTTCTTTAAAATAAATAAATCTTTAAAAAATAAGTAAATATTAAGAGAAAACAATTTTTCCCAAAACTGGAGTCACATACTTTTTAGCTTTCAATAACTTGGTCAAAATTGAGAGCTTTGTACTTAGAAACCTTTGTTATAACGTTCCATCAATCTCCTCCTTTTCAAAGATCTAAAGGTACTGATCCCTCCTCCTCTTACTATGATTTCTTCTCATTGCAGTTATAATGAAACTGCCAACTTTGAAACTGGGGTCTGGATGTGGAATCCTACCTTTTCCCTGTTCCCCCACCCATGTTGAAAATGCTGAATGGGTCAAAAGACAATAATGAGGAAGGAAGTGACTCCCCCAGAAGGGTTTCTGAATGCTATAAACTTCTCCCCCAGAAGGGTTTCTGAATGCTATAAACTTCTCCCCCAGAAGGGTTTCTGAATCTGCATGTGTGACTTGGTAGAGCTGCTTTTGATATGTCAAGTTTGAAGATAGCATATGTCTTGCCCTGGAGTGGAGAACCTTTAGCACATATATACCAAATATGTATTTACATGAAACTCTGTAACATATGGTACTAAGCTGATCTCTCATACATTCTCCACAATAACCATCTATTTGCAAAAATGCCTAGAAGAGATTTCTAAAAGGCTACTTCAGGACATCCAGCTGGCTTGGTCCATACAGCATGCAAATTGATCCTGGGGTCTTGAGTTCGAGTCCCATGGTAGGTATAAAGATTACTTAAAAATCCAATCTGGGGTGCCTGGGTGGCTCAGTTGGTTAAGCAGCTGACTCTTGATTTCAGCTCAGGTCCTGATCTTGGGTCATGAGATCAAGCCCCACATGGGGTTCGGTGTTCGGTGCAGAGCTTCCTCCCCCTCTGCCCTTCCCCCTATTCATACACACTCTCTCTCTCTAATAAATAATAGAATCTTTAAAAAATAAAATCTTCAAAATAAATGAAAGGCCACTTGAAACTTTTTCTACTGAATACTACATTAGTAAGAATATGTTATTTTAAAAACTGTTTATCCTTACCCAGTGGAGGCTGAAGTAAGTCCCCTTCCTTTTCACATGTCCCAATAGGCTGTATGTCTGGAGAATCGACAAGTCTCCAAAAATCATTTCTGTTGTCACTACCGTCCAATCTTAAACGTAGCCTGGCACCAGTAATTCCAACGACCGTGGCTATACATATTGAAGTCATATTGCGAGGGTCATGGGCTTCCAATTTCATACCAACTTTGAAGTCATTAGCTGGTGGAACCTTGGACTGTATATGTTACAGATATGTGTGTGTGTGTGTATAGACACACGCGCGTGCACACACACAAACACACACACACAAATAAAGTTTTGTTAAAATGCATCAACTGTAAGAAAAACGAACAGTCAGTTATGTTACCAGAATACCTGTGAAATGTTTTAAGTAACAATCATAGCAGATGGTGAGCAAAAGAACTATAAAGGTCAAGGAAAAGATCTCCAAACCCTCTCTTTTTATGGGCATAAAAATACTGCCTGTTCTGATCTTATTCCTTTGCCCACCTCCAGGCAACCCAAATACAGCCTATAAAATGTACCCTGAGTAGCTTTCTAAAATAAGAACCTGATTAGGCCATTCCCCTTTGAATAGACCAACTGGTAGCTCACCACTGCCTAAGTCCAAGTCCTCAATACAGTTTAAGAGACCCCACACCTTTAACCTTATTCCCACACTATCACCTCTACCCACTTTGCGCTCCATGCTATCCCTCAACACTCAGGTTCTTCTACACCTATGTGCCTTTGCTCTGGTTGTTCTCCCTGCCGGGAATATCCTTCCCCTCATTCCAGCCATCTCAGATGTCACCTCTTCTGTGAGCACTCCCAGTATAGAGTTATCATAATTTTCATAATTAATTATTTACATGTCTGTCGTTCCCTCCAGATGGACAATCACGAAGGCTAAGTATACCAGACATAGAGTAAATTCTTAATGAATGAATGCAAAGAAACCATCTGGCCCTTAAGTGGCACTACCACAATCCCATTATCTCCTCACACTGCTAAAACCTAACAATCACACAGACATCCCTCAACAAATTAACCGTTCACATTAATATATACAACATCTATAGAATTTTGGCATACCTGTCTGAAACATTCCGAAGGGGCACTCAAAGATCCAGTCTCTTTCAAGTAATTTTCCCAGTGGAAATCATCTGGAAAAAAAAAAAAGAACACATATACAAAATAGGGGTTTTTTTAGTATATATAATATGTATACTAACTTTCAGGGGTAAAATAGGGCTTTAGTTCCTTATCTCTTTTAAAAAAAGACTTCCTAGGGGCGCCTGGGTGGCTCAGTGGGTTAAGCCTTTGCCTTCGGCTCAGGTCATGATCTCAGGGTCCTGGGATGGAGCCCCGCATCGGGCTCTCTACTCAGCAGGGAGCCTGCTTCTCCCTCTCTGCCTGCCTCTCTGCCTACTTGTGATCTCTGTCTGTCAAATAAATAAATAAAATCTTTTTTAAATAAATAAATAAAGACTTCCTAAAGAGCGAATTCAAATTTCCTGATCTGCATTTAATTATCAGCATAGAAATAAAAAATAAGACAACTTTCTGATAATAATGGCTCCGATACAATTATTCTCCAGATCTTATCCCTGTAATAAGGAATTAGCACAATGATTCTAAAAATGCAGACTCGTGACGCCTGGGTGGCTCAGTTGGTTGGACAACAGCCTCCGGCTCAGGGCGTGATCCTGGAGTCCCGGGATCGAGTCCCACATCAGGCTCCCAGCTCCATGGGGAGTCTGCTTCGCTCTCTGACCTTCTCCTCGCTCATGCTCTCTCTCACTGTCTCTCTCTCTCAAATAAATAAATAAAATCTCTAAAAATGCAGACTCTAAGAACAACTAAAGAATTTTTTATCAAGTAATAGCAAATTCTACTCATCTGTCTCTAATATAAATTTACTCAGTACATGTGTGGGGCGCCTGGTGGTTCAGCTGTTAAGCATCTGCCTTCAGCTCAGGTCATGATCCCAGGGTCCTGGGATCGAGCCCTGCATCGGGCTCCCTGCTCAGCGGGAAGCCTGCTTCTTCCTCTGACATTCCCCCTGCTTATGTTCCCTCTCTCGCAGTCTCTCTCTCTGTGTCAAATAAATAAATAAAATCTTAAAAAAAAAAAAAGACTGTATATACTCAAGACCATTTTATCCCATTAATATAAAAACACTTCTTTCTTTTTTCATGGAGAACTAAAGGCGTTTAGGTATGGGGTCTAACAGAATCTTACCTCTGTAATGCTTTATGGAAAGATGGAAAGAAAAAAATCTGGGAACCAGAGTTGCCTCTCAATTGACTTTTAGATCTCCATACATGGTATCAAGAATATGGTGGCAGAACCAAGCAGTAAACCAGTCCAGTACAGTCACTGATATGAATTATTTTAATGATCTATATTTTCTACCAACATTTGCTGTCCCTTCTCTCACTCAGTCTTCATGATGTATTACAATGGTATTGAAGGTCATAAAGCAGTGTACTTTGCCTGGCTTGCACTCTTCAATTGTTGTTCCAGTCAGACTGCTAAGACACTGAGAAAAATACTTGATAGCAGTATCAAAAGTACCATTAATTCAGACAAAGCTTTTTTGGTTTATTTTTTAAAGATTTATTTATTTATTTTAGAGAGGTAGAAAATGTGTGTGCGCATGCGTGCAGGTTTGTGTGCAAGGAGAGGCAGAGGGGAGACAGAAGCAGACTCCCGGCTGAGTGGGGAGCCCACTTGGGGCTCGATCCCAAGACCCCAAGATCATGACCTGAGCCAAAATCAAGAGTCAGATGCTTAACCAACTGAGCCACCCAGGCACCCCACAATTCATATGGAGTTGAATTCTCATCAACCACCTATGCTCTTGATTAATTTCCTTACTATAAAAATATTGGGTTTGACAGTTTCCCTTCCTAGGGGAATCTGCATAACCAGGATCTTATACACCCTTCAAAGGGTAGAATACTTATACACACATACACATACACACAAATGGAGTGCTATTAAATGTTTACCAGCCAGCTTTCCAGAATATACAAATAAAAAGCCTGACTGGTAGTGTTTACAATAGTATACAGTGTATACAGTAGTATAAATAATACCACCATGGCTAATCAGAAGGTGACAAAGTAAAGTCGACAACTACAAAGCTGGGAAGAGATGCGCACAAGTGACTCTCCCGAGCTGGTGTGAGCCGGCTTCAGCAAACCAGTTATGTGTGTTTATGCATTTATATGTATATGTACACATATTATACATGGTATTAAGCATGTCATACATAATACTATATACCCTGCTTTTTTTAACAATAAATCTAATAGATTGTTCCATTTGGTTTTTTTTTTTTTAAGATTTTATTTATTTATTTGACAGATAGAGATCACAAGTAGGCAGAGAGGCAGGCAGAGAGAGAGGGAGAAGCAGGCTCCCTGCTGAGCAGAGAGCCTGATGCAGGGCTCGATCCCAGGACCCTGGGATCATGACTGGAGCCGAAGGCAGAGGCTTTAACCCACTGAGCCACCCAGGTGCCCCAAGACTGTTCCATTTTTTAAAAAATACTGGTTTTAATTCTGCTTGTAGATGATAAGAAGTGCTGAATGGCATGCAGAAGAATGTCAAGAATATGGGCTCTGAGGTTGAACCTGCCTTTTTCCAGTCTGGCTCTTCTTCTTACAAGCCATGTGACCTAAGAAAGTCATTTCAGGTTCTCAGCCTCAGTTCCTTCATCTACAAAATGCAGAAAAGTAATACACACAGTACAAGGTATTTTGAGAATTAAGTGATGTAGCATACATATGTCCCTGAGTAAAAGGCGAGCATTTTATTCTAAAACTAAATGTCATAGTTGAGCCTAAATTTATTAATACTGGATAGCTTTGTCAAAAGTGAAAATTGGGGTGCCTGGGTGGCTTAGTTGGTTAAGTGTCTGCCTTCATCTCAGGACATGATCTCAAATCAGGGGTCCCTGATCAGTGAGGGATCTGCTTCTCCCTCTCGCTGTGCCCCTCTCCCCCGGCTTGTGCTCTCTCTCTCACCCGCTCACTCTCTCTCAAATAAATAAATAAAATCACATTTTTTATATATATATACATAGTTTTTTTTAAGGGAAAAATGTGGGGCACCTGGGTGGCTCAGATGGTTAAGCATCTGCCTTTGGCTCAGGTCATAATCCCAGTCCTGGGACTGAGCTCTATATCAGGCTTCCTGCTCAACAGGGAGTCTGCTTCTTTTGCTCCCTCTCCCTCTGTGTGTGCTCGCTCTCTCTCTCTCTCTAGCTCTCACCCTCTCTCAAATAAATAAATAAAATACTTAAAATAAAATAAAATAGTGAAAATGGAGATCCATGGTTCCAAAATTAACTAACCAGAATATTTTAGTGACCTCCTAAGCATTAACCTGACAATCAGGAAACCCAAAGTCCTAACTAAAGCTCTACTATCATATGACCTTGGAAAGTATTAAAGAAAGAACAAAACAGGGGCACCTGGATGGCTCAGTTGGGTATGCATCGGACTCTTGGTTTCAGCTCAAGTTATGACCTCGCGGTCATGGAATCAAGCCCTGCGTTGGGCTCCATGCTGAGCACGGAGTCTTGCTTGGGATTCTCTCCCTCTCTCTCTGCCCCTATCCCTGCTCACACCCTCTTTCTCAAACAAAATATATAAATATTTTTTTTAAAACAGGGGTGCTTGGGTGGCTCAGTCAGTTAAGCTCCTGACTGGATTTCAGCCCAGGTCATGATCGGAGTTGTGGGATCAAGCCCCACATTGTGCTCCACACTTAGTGGGGAGTCTGCTTAAGGATTCTCTCTCTCCCTCTCCTTCTGCCCCTCCCCCTGCTCATCTCTCTCTCTCTCAAATAAATGAATCTTTAAAAAAAAAAAACATACAAATGGAGGAGGAAATCTGACTATGATATCATTAAAGAGCCAACATTCCAGGAAGAAAGGAGTGTAAGGTGAAGATAATGACAGGGAAACTATAATTATTTCACAATAATACCTCAAATAAACCAGCTGCATTTATAAAATTTCTCAATGACACTGGAAAAAATTCATTTAACACAATTTCCTAAATATTTTATCACTAATTGTGTCTGAATGGGCTACAGTTTGAGCTAGCAAATCCTTTATACGAGTATTCTGCAATATGATCATTTTCTATCACACTGCTAGCTAATGATCCTATGTAGCATTTAACCGTCAGAGCCTTAACTTTTTTCTTTATTCTTAAGGCAGTATTTTCAGTCCCCAAAACTGCTCAGTTTGGCTGCCCACATGCTGAGACCCTACCAATAACACAGGGGAAACACACATAGCAAAAGCCTTTATTTAGATTTAGATTCACTGAAATTTAGATTGACATATCTTCAATAATACCACAGCTGGAATTCTTTTTTTTTAATATTTTATTTATTTATTTGACAGAGAGAGATTACAAGTAGGCAGAGAGGCAGGCAGAGAGAGAGAGGAGGAAGCAGGCTCCCTGCTGAGCAGAGAGCCCGATGCGGGACTCGATCCCAGGACCCTGAGATCATGACCTGAGCCGAAGGCAGCGGCTTAACCCACTGAGCCACCCAGGCACCCCCACAGCTGGAATTCTTGACCCAGAGCCAAAATCGTCAGAAAGTCTTACCCAAACCTGAGGACCCAGTCTGCCTCTGCATCTTATCCTAATGGACAGACTGGATCAGAGGAACTTTATTCTCCCTCAGAAAAGAGGCCTGGCAAATGACAGGTTTGTTCATGAGACAGGTGTACACATGTACACTTCCAACTGTCACTGATCTGTAAGATGAGACGTTAGGGTCAGGGCCCTGAGAAATATCCACAGGTATCTGTCAATTTGATTAAGTAATCTCTTTTTTTTTCCAATCAAGTTTGAGAATTTTGAAAAGTTACTAGTTTTAATCTTTAAGAATATATTTTTTAAACTTTATTTTTATGAAAGGTCCAGAATAGCAAATCTATAGATAGAAAGCAGGTAAGTGGTTGCCTAGAGCTAAGAGAAGGAAAAGGTATTGGGGGAAAACAGGGAATGACTACTAACTGGGCACAGGATTTCTTTTTAGGATGATGAAAATGTTCTCAAACTGATTGTGGTGATAACTGCACAAGTCTATGAAGATACCAAGAACCAATGAATTGTATACTTTAAATGGGTGAATTCTATGGTATGTGAATTATAGCTCAGTAAAATGATTTAAAAAAACAGATGGAGAATCTGTAGGGATAAGGAAGAACATTTTAACTTAATGGCCTCCATTTCCTTGGAGGGTTTTGGGGGTTGGAGGGAATTGCTAAAGAACAAATAAAGTCAATGGAAAAGGTCGCTAAGGAAGCACTGGGGGTCCAGCCACAGTGAGAAAGAGTGATTCCATGCAGATTACCTCTCCAGGCAACCTTCCTGTAGGAACAGAAGGTGAACTACCCCAAGAGTGGGGCTGGAAGGACAGATACAACAGAAAAACAAGGGGCAAAGGTTTGCCTGGAAAACTCCAATAAACACAGTAAATTTGTTACAGTTATTTTTTTTATTCAGGTTTTTGTGTGCATATGACTAATTTTTTTGTTTTCCTTAAGAGCAGGTACAGTGGGATGCCTGGGTGGCTCAGTCGTTAAGCATCTTCCTTCATCTCGGGTCATGATCCCAGGGTCCTGGGACTGAGCCCCAAGTTGGGCTCCCTGCTCAGCAGGAAGCCTGCTTCTCCCTCTACCATTCCCCCTGCTTGTATTCCTTCTCTTGCTATCTCTTTCTTTGTCAAATAAATAAATAAAATCTTTAAAAAAAAAAGAGCAGGTACAATGGGTCAGATCCTACCTTCTGAGTCCCTGATGCAGTGCTATACACTTGCTGTACATGATATGAAATTTAAAACATGAATTAATAACTCAAGGCTAATAAGCATTTACTGAAAATTTACTGTATGCCAGGCATTATATTAGGTGCTTTACATTCATTTTCTTTATTTAATTCCAACAGTCCCATGAAGTAAGTAGTATCATCCCTGTGCTACAGAAAAGGAAAAAGAGACTAAAAACACTGAGTAATTTGCCCAAGGTCAAAAGGCCAGTAAAAAATGAAGTCAGGATTCTAGAACAGGTCTCTCAGACCTCCCTATGCCTAAGCTTTTATCCAATGAACTACCTTTTGACCATCAAAAAAAGGATTTTCACATTGATTCTAATACTAGAAGAAGAGTTTCTATTAATAATCAAAGTATCATTTTTAATTTTTAATAAATGGTAATTACTAGCTAGGTATCTTTAATTTGGCAAAAATTATACTGAAAAGTATGATTTTTTTACTTTAATTCCATACCAATTTATGTCTAAAATAAAGCCAAAGTAAAATTTTCAAAATAAAATCTTTTATCTTTCCTATTGCTCAGATTTTATATTTACAGTTTACTATACATAGACTATACCGAAAGCAAGATGAGTTCATATTAACACTGAGTGAAAAGAAAAATATATTATACTGAACTACTTTAAAACCTACCATTTTGCACAGAAGTACCTGAGTGAGGAGGTTTCTCTTGATTTTCCTTCTTGACATCCATTGAATCTAAAAAATGAAAGAAAATAGTGAGCAACATTGGAAGGCCATAGCAAAAGTCTAAAAGAGCTCTTAGGAAACCTATAAATTAGGGTGCCTCAGTCGGGTGAGTGTCATACTCTTGGTTTTGGCTCAGGTCATGATCTCACGGGGCATGGAGTCGAGCCCTGCATCAGGCTCTGTGCTCAGCAGGGAGTCTGCTTGAGATTCTTTCCCTCTGTCCTATAAAACCTATAAACTAAAACTATTTTCTAACAGGACCCAGATTTAATTTTATAATTAATATCCTCATTTTCTGCATAGGATTTCACTTTCTAACATACTGTGTAGCCTACAATACAATTTATTTTGTTTATTGTATGTCTCATTCGATTCAAATGTAAGCTCCAAAAGGGAGCATAACATCCTCTACCTCATCTCTAAAATTTAAAAAAAAAAAAAAAGAATTAACATACCCTAGAAATAAACTGCATGCTTTTAAGAGTTTAAAACATAAGAGGGAAACTTGAATATGATATAATTCAATAGACTAGGCAGAGATTTTTCTCTGTGCCAAGCTGAGGAACTCCAACAGCACTAGACCTTGTGACTTTACAAATCTTAAAGGACTCATTTTTTAAAATTAATCATAATACTGGGGGGAGGGGGGTTGGGAGAAGAGGGGTAGGGTTATGGACATCGGGGAGGGTATGTGCTTTTGGGTAAATTGGAAGGGGAGGTGAACCATGAGAGACTATGGACTCTGAAAAACAATCTGAGGGGTTTGAAGTGGCGGGGGGGGGGGTGGGAGGTTGGGGTACCAGGTGGTGGGTATTATAGAGGGCACGGCTTGCATGGAGCACTGGGTGTGGTGAAAAAATAATGAATACTGTTTTTCTGAAAATAAATAAATTGGGAAAAAAATTAATCATAATACTATTATACTAAAAATAATTAAATAATTAAAAATAATTCCTTAATAACATCAAATAAGCAGTCAGTGTTCATATTTCCTCAAATGTCTAAAATAAGTATGTCTCTTTGAATCAGGACCCAAATGAAGTCCATATGTAGAACTGGCTAATAAATGTCTTAAGTTTCTTTTGATACTTATAGGCTCCTCCTCCCCTTCTTTTTTCCCCCCTCTTCCTCTGGGAATTTTTTTTGCTCATGGTTATCAGTTTAGTTTTATAGTCTGGATTGCGCTGACTAGCTCCTGTGGCGCAGGTTCTTCTGGTCCTTATCTTTTCTCTAAATATAATGTATTAGTGGGGCACCTGGGTGGCTCAGTCAGTTAAGTGTCTACTTTCAGCTCAGGTCATGATCCCAGGCTCCTGGGATTGAGTCCCACATTGGGCTCCTTGCTCCGCGGGGAGCCTGCTTCTCCCCCTACCTCTGCCTACTACTCCCCCTGCTTGTGCTCTATCTGACAAATAAATAAAATCTTAAATAGAAAGCTAGATAGATAGACAGTACTAGTATTTTGATTCAGAAGAGCTTAATCAGATTCAGGTTTGGCTTTATTGCAGAGAGGAGAGAAAAAGGTGACTTCACAGGTGGTGTTGTGTACTTCTTGCAAGAAGCTCCTAATATCTAGCTCTCTTTCTTTTTGTGATCTAAACAGCCACAGGTGGCTACTGCCTAGATCCATTAGTTCATTAATGGTTACAAAATGGAGATATTCTAATTTTATCATCCTGTCTTTATTAGCCAGTAAACTTAAATAGAAAGAAACCCCTCCTCTTTAAATATTCAATTACCTGAGGTACATATCACATAGGAAAGTCACAAGCAGCACTTCTTTTCTTTCCTTTACTTTCTAATTTTCAAAATAATTAGCTGGAGGGGCGCCTGGGTGGCTCAGTGGGTTAAGCCACTGCCTTCGGCTCAGGTCATGATCTCAGGGTCCTGGGATTGAGTCCCGCATCGGGCTCTCTGCTCAGCGGGGAGCCTGCTTCCCTCTCTGCCTGCCTCTCTGTCTACTTGTGATTTCTCTCTGTCAAATAAATAAATAAAATATTTAAAAATATATATATAATTAGCTGGATCCCAAGCATTCTCCACAGATGACCAGTGGGTTTTGTTTTGCTCAAACATGAGCTCATGAATTTAACCACACTTAATGTGTTGCCAATCTATCACGGTTTTCTCTTACTGATGCCCAAACTGTCAAACGACAAGCTTCTCAAAGAAGGATCTATGAATGATACCAGATATACAATTTAAGGTAACAGATCTACTTTCTGGTTACGACTCAGTGCGCCTCTTCAAGATGTATGAACATTTAAGACGGATATATAAGGTGCTTTCTATTTACACGATTTGAATGTACAAAGTTTAAATGTATAAAATTAATGTACAAAAATTAAATGTACAAAGAAAGTACAGAGTTGTATTTACTAAATAGTTCTACAGCAAGACTTTCTAATAGGAGAGAAAGTTAAACTGTAAAGGCATGGTTCCTGCTCTAGAGAAGCTGAGAATCTAGTTAGAGACTACACTAAACACTTGACAAAACTGAGAATAGCAGAGGACAACATTTAGCAGTCAGCCACAGAAAAGCTGATAAGAGACACAGGACTTGAACTGGGTCTTGAAGGAAGAACAGGATTTAGGATGGCAAAGGTGTGCAGGATGTATTATACAAAAGAAAATACAGCTGACCCTTGAGTAACATGGAAGTTAGGGGTACCTATTACCTATAGTCGAAAATCCACAAATAACTTTTGACTCCCCAAAATCTTAACTATTAATAATCTAGAAATGGTTCATTTAGGAGTTTTTTCAAAATGCCACAAATCTCCAAAAAGTTTCCTAACATATTTATAAGAAAAAAAAAACACATATTAAGTGGATCCATGCAATTCAAACTCATGTTGTTCAAAGGTCAACTACACGACACAAAAGAGAGAGTGAAAATGAGTGTGGTATATCCAAGGCAAGGTGAGCAGACTTCTCACTAAAGCAAGACAAGATGAAGCATTTTTTAAAAATTTGTTTGTTTGCTTGTTTATTGGGGAGGCGCAAAGGCAGAGGGAGAGAGTGAATCTTAAGCAGGTTCCATGCCCGGCACGGAACCCAAGATGGGGCTCGATCTCATGACCCTGAGATTGTGCCCTGAGCCAAAATCAAGAGTCAGTCGCTTGGGGCACCTGGGTGGCTCAGATAGTTGAGCATCTACCTTTGGCTCAGGTCATGATCTCCAGGTCCTGGGATCAAGCCCCACATCAGGCTCCCTGCTCAGCAAAGAGTCTGCTTCTCCCTCTCTCTCTGACCCTTCCCTAGCTTTTGTTCTCTCTGTCTCTCTCTCTAAAAAAAAAAAGCTCAGTCGCTTAAGCAGCTAAGCCACCCAGGCACCTCAGGATGAAGCATTTTTTAACCAATCGTATTAGAGTTAGAATATATGGATTCTGATTTTGACTCTATCACAGACTGTTGTATGATCTGTTCACTTAAAATCCCTGAGTGTCAGTTTTCTCACTTATAAAACCAGGAAGAAGGGGCACCTGGGTGGCTCAGTCGGTTAAGCATCTGCATTAGGCTTGGGTCATGATCCCAGGGTCCTGGGATCAAGCCCCGAACTGGGCTCCCTGCTCAGTGGGGAGCCTGCTTCTCCCTCTCCCTCTGCTGTTCCCCCTGCTGTTCTCTCTCTCTGTGTCTCTGTCTCTCTCTCTCTCTCTCCGCCAAATGAATAAATAAAATCTTATTTTAAAAAACTAGGAAGGAAAAACAAAATTATCTTTAATAGCTACTCAGTTCTGAAATTCCAATTGTAAGCACCTAACATCTCTTATAACTTTATTTCTTTTTTTTTTCAAGATTTTATTTATTTATTTGACAGAGAGAGATCACAAGTAGGCAGAGAGGCAGGCGGGGCGGGGGGGGCAGGCTCCCTGCTGAGCATAGAGCCTGATGGGGGGCTTGATCCCAGGACCCTGGGATCATGACCTGAGTGGCAGGCAGAGGCCTTAACCTACTGAGCCACCCAGTCGCCTCCTATGACTTTATTTCTAAAAGGACTTCTTTTTCAAAAGTTCAGTCTAGGGGGCGCCTGGGTGGCTCAGTGGGTTAAGCCGCTGCCTTCGGCTCAGGTCATCATCTCAGGGTCCTGGGATCGAGTCCCGCATCGGGCTCTCTGCTCAGCAGGGAGCCTGCTTCCCTCTCTCTCTCTCTGCCTGCCTCTCCATCTACTTGTGATTTCTCTCTGTCAAATAAATACATAAAAAAAAAAAAATCTTAAAAAAAAAAAAAGTTCAGTCTAGCAGAAGGTACTCATCCCAAATGAATAACTAAAAATATCATCATGTTTAGAAAGTAAATCTTACCTTCATTCACTGTTTGCCCCATGATATTGTTTTCTGGTACTCTCCTACAAGGAGAAAGATCAATTAATGCCTCCTTTTAGCTTATTTCTGAAAGGCATTATTATTAGAAATCAGTTATAGATTTAGATCATTTTAATTTATTTCTCTTGAATAAAAATAAGTTCAACAGATCTGTAGTTGGCAGGGGCTGGGAAAAGAGGGACTAGGGGAGTGACTACTAATGGCTATGGGTTAGGGGGTCTCTTTTTTGTGGTGATGAAAATATTTTGGAATTAAATAGTGGTAATAGTTATACAGCCTTGTGAAAACACTAAAAACAAATGAATTATAACACTTCAAAAGGGTGAATTTTATGGTTAAATGAATTAAAAAGAGGAGATGGTAAATTGATAGAGTTAGGATTTAATCTGAGGCCTATCCCAAAACCCACTTAAGCCCATATTATGGAGAGGTGGAAGAATCATGACTGTGTTGATAAAACTTTTAAGAACTACAAGAGTCAAGTCTTCTAACAAGATAATTACTTGTTCAAAGACCTATGTATTGTGAGCCATTAATTCATTCATTAATTCAGACTTTTCCTGCATGTCCTCAATATGCCTGGCAATCTACAGCAAAGACAAATAATACACTGTCCTTGCCCTCCAACAGCTCCATCCGGTCAGAAATAGGCTTATGAATAAAACACAATATGAAAGCTATAGAAGAGGTACGTACATAGAAATATTTAATATAGCAATAAGATATCCATCTCCCATTACTCTGTGTGCCTGTGGTCAGAACATGATAATGTGTATAATGGAAGATAATTTGTTATTTAAAGAAGCCCATGAAGAATACATTCATTAAGCTACCCAGAACACCTTCTGCATCTCTGACTCAAAAGACTTAAAAGCTCAAGCATCATCTCCTCAAAATATGCTCCTTTTGACATTATTGTTTCTCCTACCAACACACTACTCTTCCAGATGCTTGGGATTTAAAACCTCAGGTATGACTGAATGTGTGAGGTTCTTTTCTTTCACTCACACATTCAATCAGTAGCCAACATGCACTCTCTCGTATCTCCTCCCCCTGGCACTAACTAGTTTATATTCTCATTAGGTCCTGCCTGGTCTAATACCATAGTCACCTAACTTCTTTTCCCATAAGGGTCTTTCCCCACCACGACCTACCCAATACATGTCATATATGGACTAAGCTGCTTTCTGCCCAAATCATCTACCTGCTTCAGTGATTTCACTGCGTATTGAATTGAACAAAAAATCTTAAGGTCCCTCACAATTGCAAAGCCACCTGATCGTCTACCACCTACAGGTATCCTGTGGCCTCGCTCAAAACTCATCATGTTGTTCTATACGCATGGAATACCCTTTCTTCTGCTGCTTCTTGAAACCCTATCCATCCTTTAAGACCAAACATAAATCCCACCTCTTTCTTAAAGACTTTCTTGGTGCTTTCTATATCACCACCATCTGTTTCCAGGTGTGATATAGTCATTTAACAAATATTTACAGAATTCCTATAAGCTTGGTACTGTGTAGACAGAAGAAACACAATCTATTACAAATGACCTTGGAAATCTAGTGAGAGAGACATATTAACAAGTAATTATTGAACAAAGAATAAAATACAAGCTCTATTAATAGAGGTAAAATTGGTGCTCTGTGCGAAAACAAAAACACAATTAACTGGGAATATAAAAGAAGCCTTTTCAAAAGAAGTGGCACTTGAACTGGTCCTTTAAAGATGAGTATTTCAATGAGCAGAGAAGACAAAGAGAGGAATTTCAGGCTGAAGACACTATGAGTGGCCACTAAAGAGGATCCTGCCTCCTCTACTTGATTATGAAATGCTAGAGTTGCTCAGTTTCCTACTGAGCTCTTATTTCCCTCTACAGTCTCTCTTGGTCCATGCCCTCAGAAGCCACCTGTACAGAGATGATCCACAAACCCCTTCTGAGACATCAGCCCTGAAAGTCAGACTGAAATAATCAAATGAATTAAATATTCAATACTACTGTGAGTGAGGATGTTTCCAATTAAAGACCATAGTGGAGTGGCTAAAGAAAAAGACGAAGTGAGGGCGCCTGTGTAGCTCAGATGCTTAAGCCTCTGCCTCTGGCTCAGGTCATGGTCCCAGGGTCCTGGGATCAAGCCTGCATTGGGATCCCTGCTCAGCATCCCTTTCCCTCTGCCCCCCCTACCCCACTCATGCTCTCTCCCTCTTACTCACTCTATCTCAAATAAACAAACAAAAAATCTTAAAAACAAAATTTGAAAACAAGAGACAAAGCCAAAGTGGAAAAAAAAAAAAAAGATAAAGGGAAAAAAAAAACCAGAAAAAGAAGACAAAGTGAAAATCCTGCTTGGATTCAGAGTGCTGAATCCAAACAGAAAGTAAAGGGCAATGAGCTATACTCCAGGTAGGGAGTCAGAGAGTAAAAAGCTGTGAATTACATTAAAATAAGTTCTACTACTAGACATAGGGGCTCAGTTGAAAAACTGAGGGATGTGTCACACACAGAGGGTACATCCAGGTTCCTATGCCCTTCTCTCAAATCTCTAAACCATTAACTGAATTCTTCGGGTGGTTTTTTTTTTAAAGATTTTATTTATTTATTTGACAGAGAGAGACACAGTAAGAGAGGGAACACAAACAGGGGGAGTGGGAGAGGGAGAAGCAGGCCTCCCACTGAGCAGGAAGCCTGATGCAGGGCTCCATTCCAGAACACTGGGATCAATGACCTGAGCCGAAGGCAGACAGTTCACAACTGAGCCACCCAGGCACCCCCCATAACTGAATTCTTAATCTCAACTGTTATCCCTTGCTCCCATTAGTTGAGTAAGTAATCTTACAATCCTTGAAGGTGAAGATACATGTATAGAAATGATTAAAAGTAAATCTTTGAAGACTTACATAAATAAATCCACCTACCATGCACGTAAGTTGGAAGATTTCTTAAGTAGGCATAAAACTGCACTAACCATAAAAGAAAATAATAAACTGTACTTAATAATGTATCCAAAGGCAATATTTAATCAAAACAGTGGTATTAGCATAAGGATTGACATATAGACAAATGGAACAGAATAAAGTCCCCAAAGATGCACATATATATGGTGAACAGATTTTTTTTTAAAGATTTTATTTATTTATTTGACAGAGAGAGATCACAAGTAGGCAGCGAGGCAGGCAGAGAGAGAGAGAGGAGGAAGCAGGCTCCCTGCTGAGCAGAGAGCCCGATGCGGGACTCGATCCCAGGACCCTGAGATCATGACCTGAGCCAAAGGCAGCGGCTTAACCCACTGAGCCACCCAGGCACCCAGGTGAATAGATTTTTAACACAAGTGCCAAGGTAATTTAATAGAGAAAGGATACGTTTGGGTTTTTTTTTCTTTTTTCAACAAATAGTACTGAAACATTTCCATGTACGAAAAAAAAAAAAAAAAGAAAAACAACTCTTATCTTAGAAGTGAATACATAAAAATTACCTCAGAAAAGATCACAAATTTAATGTAAAGCCCACAACTATAAAATTTCTAGAAAAAAACAGAGACCTTGTGACTCTAAGTTAAGCTATGACTTCTTAAATATGACACAAAGAAGCACAACACATCAGAGGAAAAATTGATACACTGGTCTTTATCAAAACTAACAACTGCTCTTCAAATAATACTGTTAAGAAAAGGATAGGCCACAAAATAGGAGAAAATACCTGCAAAATATGTATCCGATAAAAGATCTGCATCCAGAATATATAAAGAACTCTTACAATTCAATTTTTAAAAGGCAAACAGCCCAATAAAAACATAATTGGCAAAAGATTTGGGCAATCACTTTGCTAAAGAAGATACACAAATGGCCTGTGAAGCACGTGAAAGATGGTCAACATCATTACTATTTGGGAAAGCACAAATTAAAATCACAATGAGATACAACTCATTAAATGGCTAAAATTAAAAAGACTGACAATACTGGGCGCCTGGGTGGCTCAGTGGGTTGAGCCGTTGCCTTCGGCTCAGGTCATGATCTCAGCGTCCTGGGATCGAGTCCCGCGTTGGGCTCTCTGCTCTGCAGGGAGCCTGCTTCCTCCTCTCCCTCTCTCTGCCTGCCTCTCTGTCTGCTTGTGATCTCTGTCTGTCAAATAAATAAATAAAATCTTTGAAAAAAAAAAAAAAAGACTGACAATACCAAACATTGATGAGGATGTGGAACAACTAGAACTCTCATACACTGCTGGTGGGTATAAAATAACTCTTTTAAAGATTTTACTTATTTATTTGAGAGACAGTGAGAGAGAGAGCACGACTGGGGAGGGGCCGAGGGAGAGGGAGAAGCAAGCTCCACGCTGAGTGCAGAGTCCAACATGGGGCTCAATCGATTGCCAGGACTTCGGGATCATGACCTGAGCCACCCAGGTGCCCATAAAATGAGTATTTTTTAATAAACTTTTTTAAAAGATTTTATTTATTTATTTGACAGAGACAGATACAGCCGAGAGAGGGAATACAAGCAAGAGAGAGTGGGAGCCAGATGTCTGCCTTGATCCCAGGACCCTGGGACCATGACTCGAGCCTAAAACAGATGCTTTAACAACTGAGCCACCCAGGTGCCCCCAAAATAAGTACTTCTATAAAAACAGAACTTTCTTGGGAGTTAAATGCAATGCAAATATTCTTAACTTTAAAACCAATGCTCTGGAATCCAAACCACTTACTTTAAAGGTAGAACCACAGACCAAGGAATAAAATAAACACTACTTATCCCCAGATAAAGACTAGAAGAATTCCAGATCCCTTTAGTTTGAGATTAGCCATATTAGATAAGATCAACTCTTTCAGAGTTTGGAACTTTTCCTTTTCAGTTATCGTAGTCACTCAGTACCTATGAGCAGATATATCTCTTTTAAAGTCCACAGTCATGCCAAATAAAGCCTTCAATACACAAAAAGAACTCAAACTGTTTATGAGTACATGCGTCAGGGACTCAGTAAGCTTTCCCTTTCAGTCCTCATGGTGTTAAAGTGCAGTGAGTTGTTTGAAGACACCATTCAGAATCTTAACTATAGAGAATAAACTTAAGGTCATCAGAGGGGAGGTTAGTAGGGGGATGGGTGAAACAGGTGATGGGGATTAAGGAGTGCACTTGTCATGATGAGCACTGGGTGATGTATGGAACTGTTGAGTCACTCCAAAATATTTCTTTTCTTTTTTTTTTAATTTTATTTATTTATTTGACAGGCAGAGATCACAAGTAGGCAGAGAGGCAGGCAGAGAGAGAGAGGAGGAAGCAGACTCCCCACGGAGCAGAGAGCCCGATGCGGGGCTCGATCCCAGGACCCTGGGATCATGACCTGAGCTGAAGGCAGAGGTTTTAACCCACTGAGCCACCCAGGCGCCCCAAAATGTTTCTTTTCAAATATTCTGAAATTTATATATTTCCTTGATTCATTTTTCCTTCCCAACTCTCCCCAATATTTCTACTATCAAAGGTTTATATTTGGCAATGCAAATGTATATATTCTTTTTTCTTTTTCTTTTTAAGAAAGAGAAGGGTGCCTGTGTGGCTCAGTCAATTAAGTATCTGCCTCTGGCTCAGGTCATGATCCCAGAGTAAGCCCTGTGTGTATGTGTGTGTTGGGGGGGGGGTCCCCTGCTCAGCAGGGAGTCTGCTTCTCCTCTCCCTCTGCCCCTCTCCACTACCTGTGCTCTTTCTTTCTTTCTCTTTCTCTCTCTCTCTCTCTCTCTCTCTCCCGGGTTCTCAAATAAATAAAATCTTCAAAAGAAAAAAAAAAAGAGAGTGCACTGCGTGGGGCTGGAGGGGAACGCAGGGGGCAGTGGTAAGGGAGAAACAGAGGGAGAGGGAGAGAGAGAGAATCTTAAGCAGGCTCCACCCCCAGTGCAGATGCCCAATGCGGACTCAATCTGAGCACCCTCTGAAATCAAAGAGTAGGATGCTCAACTGACTGAGCTACCCAGGCACCACGCAAATGTGTAAATTCTCATTCAATCTAGGCACTAGATGTAAAATCAAATGAATGATTAACCTTCCTTCATTTTTAATTTTTTTTTTAATTATAAGATGGGGCACCTGGGTGGCACAGTCACTAAGCATCTGCCTTGAGCTCTGGTCATGATCCCAAGGTCCTGGTTTGGAGTCCTGCATTGGGCTCCCTGCTCAGCGGGAAGCCTGCTTCTCCCACTCCCCATGCTTGTGTTCCCTCTCTTCCTGTGTGTTTCTCTGTCAAATAAAATCTTTAAAAAATAATAATAAATAAAAATAAAATAAAATAAAATTGTAAGATAAGAAAAGGAGGGAAAAAAATCACCTATAACCTTATCATAAAACAGTAACTGCTGTTAACCATCTGGTGTATATCCCTTCAACTGTTAAAAATCACATATGTAAATCCATACATAATATACATTTGAACCACTTTTTTTAAAGATTTATTTATTTGTCAGAGAGAGAAAGAGAGAGAGCACACAAGCAGAGGGAAAAGCAGACAGAAGGAGAAGGCTCCCTGCAGAGCAAGGAGCCCAGTGTGGGACTGGATCCCAGAACCCTGGGATCATGACTTGAGCTGAAGGCCGATGCTTAACCAACTAAGCCACCCAGGCATCCCTGAACCGCTTTTAAATATATACTTTCCAGGGCGCCTGGGTGGCTCAGTGGGTTAAGCCGCTGCCTTCGGCTCAGGTCATGATCTCAGGGTCCTGGGATCGAGTCCCGCATCGGGCTCTCTGCTCTGCAGGGAGCCTGCTTCCTCCTCTCCCTCTCTCTGCCTGCCTCTCTGTCTGCTTGTGATCTCTGTCTGTCAAATAAATAAATAAAATCTTTAAATAAATAAATATATACTTTCCAAATTCCATATATCAATAATCTAATAAAATTCTGCCCATATTATAATTCATAAAGCCAATATTTTTAGAAAATAAAAACTGGACAATAATGCCTTTTAAAAGTCCATGC
Organism: Neogale vison; assembly: GCF_020171115.1. NCBI lineage: Eukaryota > Metazoa > Chordata > Mammalia > Carnivora > Mustelidae > Neogale > Neogale vison. Next base: position 117,428,734 of record NC_058105.1, on the reverse strand, counting down.
CTTGGGGTGCCTGGGGGGCTCAGTGAGTTAAGCATCTGCCTTTAGCTCAGGTCATGATCTCAGAGCCCTGGGATCAAGCCCTGCATCCGGCTCCCTGCTCAGCAGGGAGTCTGCTTCTCTCTCTCTCTCCACTCATGCTCTCTGTCTCTCTCAAATAAATAAAATCTTCAAAAAAAAAAAGTTCATGCCTTAAGGAAAAACTCCATTATTCTCAAGATTACACTCAAAACAGGAGAAAAATTAGTGCTTATTTTGTAATCTAAAAAGTGACAAACACTGGGGCACCTGGGTGGCTCAGTACATTAAGCGTCCAACTCTGAATTTCAGCTCAGGTCATGATCCCTGGGTCATGAGATTAAGTCCTGTAACAGGTTCTGCACTGGGAGTGGAGCCTGCCGAAGTTTCCCTCTCCTTCTCCCTCTGCCCTGCCCCTTAAAAAAAAAAAGTGATAAACACCAAGTTATATGGTGTTATATTTACTAGGGCATTGGGTTAATTTTTAAGTTTATGACATATTTATCATTTTTAATATTGTTTGATCACCAAAACCTTTCACCATTTCTATACAATTTTTATGTCCTATACCATGCTATTTTTTTTAAAGATCTTATTTATTTACTTGACAGAGAGAGAGAGAGCACAAGCAAGGGGAGCAGCAAGCAGAGGGAGAGGGAGAAGGAGGCTCCCTGTGGGGCTTGATCCCAGGACATGGGGATCAGGACCTGAGCCAAAGGCAGACGCTCAATGGAATGAGCCACCCAGGCATCCCTACACCATGCTATTTTTTAAAAAGGATTAGTGGTTCTAACATAATAACATACTTAGTGAAAGATGGGGTTTTTATTATTAAAAAGAGAAAATAGGGGCTCCTGGGTAGCTCAGTTGGTTAAGTGACCAACTCTTGATTTGGGCTCAGGTCATGATCTCAGGGTCATGAGATCCAGCCCTGTGTTGGGCTCTGTGCTGGGCATAGGGCCTGCTTGGGATTCTTACACTCTCTACAACTCCCCACCCCTTTAAAAAAAAAAAAAAAGATCAAATAAAAAGATACTAGTTGGAAGAAAATCAGTACTCAACCTGAATGGTTAATTTCTCTCTGGTCTATATAAGTTTTACTATAAGATAAAATTGCAAATTCAATGAGAAAGATAAACCTTTTCCTAGGATTGAGTACTAGAAGGAATATGTAGAGATCTTGATGTAAAGTTGATGTAAAGGAATGCTGGCTAATTTAATAGAAACTATTTTTGAGTGTAATTTAAGAAAACATGAAAGTTCTATTATCCCTCTTAAAATGCCCCAGCACTTCACTGTAATTCAACTATGTTTTTTGTCACAATACAAAGGTAGAGATTATAGATAGAAGCCAAAGGAATAGACTGGTCTACTGGTAAATACTGCTAGCATCAACTTAGAGTTGAATCCCCATTGCCACAAATAAAGACATGCCACGAAGCTAACAACATATCTATATGACTTACATACCAGATATGCAGATAGCACAGCTGCTGTCTTTCTGGAAAAAATTAAGAGACTAACATTCTTTTAGAAATACAAACGCTTCTCACAAAGTCATCGTCTGCACAGGAAACAACAGAAAAGCTTAATTTTGTTCTCAGTATACTTTGAACTGCTTCAGCACTTTTAAGAAAGACTCAAGACTCCCAAAGTAGTTCTCCATGTTATATGAAAGAGAAAATTTGGGCAAGAAAAAAAAATTAAAAGCTTTGTTTTGTTTTTGCCAGCATAAAGAGAAGTTGCTTCACTGAATGCATTTAAGAAGCAACTCCACTGTGTGAAAAAAAAATTTTTTTTAAATATAAATCAGCCAAAAGAAAAGTATTGGGTAAGCATTATTTTTTTTCAAAGATTTCATTTATTCATTCAGAGAGAGACCACAATCATGAGCCAGGGAAAGGGGCAGAGGGAGAAACAGACACCCTGCTGAGCAGGGAGCCACTGCAGGGCTCCAACCCAGGACCCTGGAATCATGCCCTGAGCAGAAGGCAGACGCTTAACTCACTGAGCCACCCAGGCGCCCCTGGTTAGCACTATTTTATAGTAAGTGTCTGACACTGACATCTCCTTTACCAACATACCACAGTTACACTAAATCTAGTTGCTGTATCTAAGCAAACTTTGAACAAGCATTGATATTCTGGGATCTTTTATAAAACCATTTGTTCTGAAGAATGTATCTTATAGAATTAAGACTGATAAGAGATCAACAAATGCTTTGAAAATTCCTGCATTGTCTTCGGCCAGCCATTTTCTCAGTACGATTAAACAATGAATAATAGTGGAATTAATTATTTATTTGTTTGTTTTTATTTTGACAGAGAGAAAGAGAGACAGCACACACAAGCAGGCAGGGCAGCAGGCAGAGGGAGAGTGAAAAACAGGTTCCCCACTGAGCCAGGAGCCCAACAAGGGGCTCCATCCCAGGACCCTGGGATCATGACCTGAGAAGGCAGACACAACCAAGTGAGCCACCCAGGCGCCCCAACAGTAGAATTATTAAATCTAAAATCCCCATTGATCTTATATGATTCTGGAGGAAGTTCTAGGTGGTTGTTTTTCTCTCTTCGAGAAAGAACTATTTAGCATATTTAGCAAGTTAATAGGTCTATAATTCTACCATTACAGAGCCTTTCCATTACTTGTTTGTTTCACATTGTTTTTCTTTTCTTTTTTTTTTTTGTTTCATTTTGAAGATAAGGTAATACACCTTGAGTCTCTAGTTAGAGACCACTATGTGAAGAGTCAATAAGGATAAATATTTTGACAGGGACAGGAACTTAACAAGTCTGACAAGGAAAAAATCTCCCAGGGCCCTTTTCAACTTTAAGCCATTGGTCAGATGTTATAAAATGGATGTAATTATATGGAATTTCAACCTGAGAAGGTATAAAAACAAACAAAATACAGTTGAAGAAGAAAGTTTGTTCCTGTACCAACAGCAAAATTTGCTGCATATTTCCCAGACAGAAGTCCCATAGGTGGGAATATATAATGTCCAAACTTAAGCATTTATTATTAGACTTGTTCACTGAACCTCCCATCTGGCAGATATTAAAATCTACATTTTCTGAAAGAGTAAATTTACCTTAAATTGAGACAACATCAAATTTTTATCAGTGTAAAAAAGATTGTCTACTTACTACATTATACATTTACCAGAATAACCGTCTCCTGATAACTAAGATTTTGGTAATAAATATAACAACACTCAAAATACAAAGATTTGCTAGGATACTTTACTTTTTGCAATCTGGCCACTACCCTCCTTCTTTTCCCACAACTGCTTTCCAAAACCCTATTTACCTCCCAGGCATCAGACCCCATTTCAGTGTTTCAGTCCTTATTCTCTTGACACTTCAAGAGCGACAGGTCAGCCCTCATTCCAGACACCTCTCATCTCTGAGCCCCAGGTTCTCTGGTTGTCCCACCTCTATTATCCCTCTGTGTCTACTTCCTCCTCCTGCCTTAGCCATTGATCTTCTCTAGTCAGTATCTTCTTTTAGATGCTAGTAATTTTAGAGTCTAGACTCTCATTCTATTCCATGGTGATGCACCATCCCTATGTGGATGACTCCTACATCAGCATCTCTTTTTTTTTTTTAATTCTCAAACATTTGATTTTATTATTACTTCTTTAAAGAAAGGCTCAGAAACAAATGTACATCAGCAACTCTAATCTCAAACTCTCTCCAAAATTTCTAGTCTAGCCAACTGAACATCAGTCTAAATGCCTCACAGCCACTTCAAACATTACATATTTAAGAAATCAAACTCTTTTGCCTTTCAAAATAAGTGACTCTTTCTCTGCTTCCTTTTTTAATAAGCATTACTAATACCCAATCCTTCTGAATTAGAAGTCATCTTTGATTTTCTTCTTCCTTTGTCCAGTATCTTGGCAATTACCAAGTTCTGCTGATCCTTAAAGATCAGAAAGCTGAAAGTGAAAGAAAAATGATTCAAACCTAATTCTGTTAAGACCCCCAAAAGACAGGGTTTCCATACACTGTCCATGCTTTGAAAGGGAGAAAAAAACATACCATGCACTTTGGATAGAATGGATCCATGAGGCACAAGAAAATAAAAATTATGGTCCCTAGGGTCTAATAATGGTAGTGATGAAAATGGTAAAAATAAATACTATGAGTTGGCACTTACTGAACTCTTGCTAAATGTCTGGTACCCTACTAGGGACTTTATATACATTTGTCTTATCTAAAGCCTGTAGGGTTGTTACTGTTATTAATGTCCACTTGAAAGTTAAGATTATCAAGGCTCAAAGATCTGCAAGATCACCCAGTTAGATTGGACATAAGTCCCTGAATACCTAACCATTTTTGCTAAAATTTCTTCTGTTGCATTTGTGTACATGCTTTATCTCCCCTGGTAGAAACAAGCTTTTAGGGGCAGTATTATGTCTGGTTCATCTTTGTATTCTCCATTGTCTATCTACAGTATCTTTCAAATGTAGGGCCCCCCCAAATATTTATTAAATAAGTAAATATAATCTGCTGTGCTACTGGCTACTTACACCTAAACCATACAGTCCCAGGACATTGTGGTTTTAAAAAAAAATTGCAGGGGGGTGGGACGGGGGCGGTGCCGGCTGTCGTTCTCTGTTGCTTCCTGCAGTGTTTAATCTACTATGGTCTAATTTACACAAGTCTAGGTCAACGGGCCAAGAAGAAAATTCTGTGAGATCTAAGATAGTCCCCTATTCCTCACATCACCTTCCCTCCCCACATCTGATAAACCTTTAATTTTTTACTCTGAATTTGATTTCTAGGATATTTGAGTTCTCAAAAAGTCAGTACTTAGTGTAAATTGGTCACTACTGTAAGTGGTTTTTTAGGGAGAAGAACAGCTAGGAATATATGCTATACCAGAATTCAGTTTATATGTTCCAATTACATTACAGTCAGAACTAAACTACATCGTTTAAACCAATATTCACACATACAAAAAGGAAAAGAGACTGTCCCTACACAAAAAATAACTTGGTTGCATAAATATTTCATTATATTCCCTTGAGTATATCAATAGTATAAGAAGTTTCAAGGCCAGGAAAGGGTCACAAATATGCTTGCTGGGTTTTTTTTAATATTTTATTTATTTATTTGACAGAGACACAGCAAAAGAGGGAACACAAGCAGGGGGAGTGGGAGAGGGAGAAGCAGGCTTCACGCTGAACAGGGAGCCTGATGTGGGGCTCGATCCCAGGACCTTGGGATCATGACCTGAACCAAAGGCAGACACTTAATGACTGAGCCACCCAGGTGCCCTCCCTTTTTTTTTTTTTAAAGATTTTATTTATTTATTTGACAGAGGCTTGCTGGTAGTTTTAAAGAAAATGTTGGAATAAGTGATAAAGTTACACACACATAACTCACCAGAAAATACTAATGAAATAGCATAAGTAGAACTTTTTTTTCTTTCTTAATCTATCTTGTTATAAAGACACTGTTTTCAAAATTGAATAACAAACAAAAGAGCTCTTTTTTGCTGCTCAGTCAATATATGAGAATGATAGGGAAGTCTGAGTTAACTGCATTAAGATAGCACCTTTAAGTTTTTCATTTTGACTTGAAAATAGTTTATTACTTTGGCTGCAAAAAGTACTTCACATTTCTACCTAAATGCAAAAACTCAGACTGATTAAAGTGAAATACATTAGAGTTGTATATTTTTCTTTTACAAAGAGCAGCTGGCTCTTTTATGTTTTTTTTTGTTTCTGGTAATAGTTATTATCCTAATAGAGGATAGGAAAAAAATTATACATCCATCATATAGCCATATATAACTTGTTGGAATTGGACATGATTCATTCCTTAAGGATTTCACAAACACCCACTCAATTCACTCAAGTAAATAATCAAATTTCCCATTCTCTGATATATCTATAAAAGTAATCAGGAAAAAAAACCTCTCAATTCTAATGGTGTAATTACCTTTAACAATAAAATTCCATCTCTGAATTGTGAATAACCAATATTAAGAATGAACATTTTTGGTAGTGAGGATTCATCAAATCTAGCCTCCTAGAGGAAATTAGGGTTTCTAGAGGAGCAATTTTAATTATGCTTTAGTAAAGTGCACCCCCAAAATTAGAAATTAATCTTTTTGTTACAAAGCAAACCCAAGAAAATAACTATTTTTAAGAATGTTTAATTTATCTCAAAAATTATAGCTTACAATTGAAATAATTACTTGCAATTTTAAAACAATTTATCTGAAAGTTATGCATTTACTTAAGTATGTTATGTCAGAAAACAGATAAATGAAAGACAAGTCAAGGGTTGCCCAAATCCCAGTTTATAGTTGTAAATTCCTAAGGTTTTAAAGCACAGCCACAGGCTAATGGGCCAAAGACCTGCTGCCCACCAACATGTGCAGAGGACTGAAGTTAATAGCAGGGCATGTCAATTTACTACAGGCAGCTCTCAGTGCGACACTTTGACAAAAGAACTGGGTCAGGTTACAGCCTGTTCCTATTATCACAGCAGTCTAGATTTATGGTTTCTAACACCAGCCCTACAAGAAATAATGGAAATGATGACAACAACAATCCCTGCTAGACAACAGACTACAGAAAAGCATGCAATAAACCACAGTCTGAAGTGACCAGAAAACTAAACATCCCTGACAATACTTAAAACGTGAGGCAGGTGTCAGTAAATTATTCATTTAAATATTTCTAGAACCCCTCAAAATCTCAACCTAAAAAAAATCTCAAAACAGATTCTAATCTAAAACAAAACAATATGTAAAGGTACTTACCAGTATCAAGTAGTGCATTTTAATACCTTTAATAACTACCAAAGATACTGTGTTTCATTTTAATAGATTTATGAAACTCTACCAAGTCAATAAAAAATAAAGATAATATTGATCATTATTTTTCAAATAACATTAAAGTATATTGAGAATTACTCCAAGTAATACTTTAAACCTTTCAGATGGAAGAAAAAAGACAACAGTTTCACAGCAAAAACCTCATGTTTACAACTGTACAGAGAAGCAAGATAACAGAAAAAACACATGATTCAATCACAGTCAACTTAAAACTAAAAATATAAACACAATCTTAAACTAGCTAAGAATGATGAAAGGTGAGAAAATTGACCAAATGATAAAGAAAATAAGAACTCTCACTACAAATAATGAATTTAAAAGACTACATCAAGGTTACAAGGTACATACCAAGCAAATGAAGCTCTTTATGACTAGAATTCTGCACCCTTTAATTCTTATGAGAAACGGAGGTTGAGAAAAATCAAATATGTATTCTGAAGACAAAAAACAAAGAGAGTCCCACCAACTTTTCCCTGAGAAAAGAAAGTATCCTAAAGGTATGCCCTAGAATTGCAATATATCCCTGTCCCTTCTGAAGTTTACAATGGCGCATTACCACAAAAGGTGGGCACTCTCTTTCCGCTCTTACAACAATTTGCTCCTATAAACTTAGGAAGGGGCAGAACCACAGCCATAAACACAGGTCACAAGTAGTAGGTAGTCAAATGTTATCTTCAAATGTTTCTCAGCTCTTTACTCATAATAAAAGCTTATTCTTTTTTTTTTTTTCTCCTTGGTTAAATAAGGACTTCACCCAGCTTAAGGAAATGAGTACAAAATTAAATTGAACAGCACCATCATATAAACTGCTTAAAGGATTCTCAAATCTGTCACTTCTCAGGCAACAAGATATCCCTCATTTTTTGTCAAAACCTTTCCACCACATGCCCAAAAAATGAAAGTAGGGGAAGGTTAAGGGATCTATGTCTAGTAGAAACCATTTAGCATAAAAATCACTTGTATTATTATTTCCAAGGTAGCCAAGGTTTACTTAAATCAGACAACATATAGACAAAATAAGCAAAAATGCCTTACTCACAAAAAATAAAGACTATATATATGCACATTGTAAATCTCAGATGGTTTTTAATATTTTTTCAAGTTATCTGGCTTTAAGAACCATCACTTCTGCTATCTTTTTAAAAATGAGATGTTATCACTGTAATAAAGGCATTTCTCTACTTAGAGTAACCAAAGCCCAAACAAGTTAAAGCCTTAGAACACTTACCACTAAATTATACCAACCCATTCTAATATAAGATAAACAGCAGTGGTTTCTTTCAACTATTTCCCAAAGAAAAAAGGATCACAAATATTAAAACCCTAAGCCAGGGAAGGGTGAACTTTTTCTTTTAAAATCATCAACATCAGCCATTTTCAAAATTTCCAGGAATTTGGTTCCTGAAATTAACTATCTATCCCTTCAAATCCTAAGATATTATGCAGTCATTTTCAGACTTAAAATTCTTAGGGGTACTTGATTGGCTCACTCCAAGCTACAAATGCCAGACCTATATTCACAACCACAGCCTCACAGCTCTAACACTGATGGCTGGCAGAGCTCACGTTGTTCTATCTTGTGTATCCTATAAACCAGGAATATGACTATGAGGAGACAAAGAAACTCCCAGAAAGGTGAACTAAAAGAGTAAAATGACCTCAGATTTCCATTCACAGCTGGAATCAGACTAGAGCTGGCATAAAGGGGAAAAGGGGAGCAGACAGGGTAACCTGGCAAAAAAAAAAAAAAAAAAAGACTAGAGACGACTAATAACTCAAATAGCAGAGGATCCCTTGCATCCTCCAGCGTTCCAGTTACTAAAGTTACACAAGCATTCCATTTAACCCAAAAGAGAAGGGCAATAAAATACTCAAGTGAAATGCCCCCACCAAGAGCTCAAACTAAAATTGGGATTTGGATTTTCCTTAAATGCAACAAGAGGCTACGTCATTTTCATTCAAAAGACTTGGTATTTACTCAGCCCTTTCAAGGCACTTTATTATCATCAATTATTTCTCAGGGAGGCAGCGCAGGATTACCCTGATCATTTCACTGATGCGGAAACAGACACCAACAGCAAAGGGAATGGGGGGGCAGGAAGAGGGGAGATAGGAAGCATCTGGGGGGAACAGTCAGGCAGCTAAAAAGGAACAAACCCAAAATAAAATGAAAGTCACATCTGGTTTATAGCTGGCCATCTTAACCCTTGTTACTTTTTAGCTCAGAGATTTTTGAAACATTGTGAAAAAAGAAAATGCTCTAAATTATGAGTCAGTTAATATTTAGTTATAAACTAAACAACTTACTTGGTCATAGAAGTGAAGTTGTTTAGCATTAAAAAAAAAAAAAACTCAATCCCCAGAGCACACAGATTTCAATTTATACCAATAATTCATTTTTCTTCCCAAGCCTAAACATTGTATTTATGTTTGACCTAGAAAATAATCTCACGAAAATATATAGCTTTATTTAATCATAAAGACACACAAAGTTAATATCAACCCAAGTAAGAAATAATTCACAGTTACACCCAGAATTTTATTTGGAGAATTATATCCAAAATACGGATTCCCTGAATTTGCCCTTGAAACAAAGTAACTACTTGTTTTACATTCATATTCATTTTCTTAGCTACAACTTTGAAATTTTCAGGAATAAACTGCTGATGGGTAGCCTTAAACACCCAGAAGCCAACATTCACAGCCTCTGAATAAACGCACCTTGAACTAAACTCCATACAGACAACACAGGCACTTCAAAAAGATGAATTGATTGAAACAAAAAGACTGACCCGTTGCCTCATGAGAAAAACTGATACCACCTCTTTAAGGCTGACTCCAATGATTTCTGTACATATTATGACATCATTAGCTTTAAAACAACCTCACATAATGTAGTTCAGTTACATTAATCTTTTTTTCCAATTTCAAAACAAATCAGGTTCTCTAAAGGAAACAGGTACACACCCTTAAGTTTATAAGGTTGTGTGATACATGTGATATTCATTTAAAAGTTTCAGAGCTGTTTTAAATGTGTTTACGTTTTTGAAAAGATCTTTCAGACTGTTTTGAAGACTGTGGATAAAACTATAGCCAAACAAATACAAAGCATCAGGTGAGTGCTCATAAAGTCACTCCTTTCTCAAAATCCCAACTGGACTTTTTTCCAAAAGCTTATTTTTGCATTCCTTCCATTAAATATACAAAACCAAAGACTGACCAAAAAAAATTTCATCCCTGGAAATACGTTATTTAATGAGAAATTTTAAAAAAGAATGGCAAGAAAGGCAAAATTGTGATTACTGAAGAACATCCCAAGCCCTGCTTTTGAAAAGAATTAGATGAATCTATGAACTATTGTTATAATACAACTGCTTGTCATAGAAAGTTTTATTCCATAAATGATATACATCATATAATACTGTTTCCCCAAAGCAGAAATATGAATAGCTCTGGGAGCATTAAAAATGCAGCAGCATGTGCAGTTGTTTTGGTAAAGGAAACTATCCCTGAAAATTTTGTAAATCATATGATCATAAGTATCCACTTTCCCTGCCTTACCTTCCCCCTACTCACAGATCCATTCACTTTCCAGAGATATCCTAAAGTCACCTTAACACATCATTCATAAAAGCTAATCTAATTCTTCAAGATAAAGGCTAAATTCAAATTATAATCATACCTTGTAAAGAATAACAAATGCTTTACAATCTTTAAAAACATCAATAGTCTTAAGTGGGGATGCGTAAATACCGGTGCTGGCCAAACATTGGGGCCCGGGGGAGGGGGCAAATTACAGACCTCAAAGCTCTGTATAACCTCAAGGCGTAAAATATATTAAATTCGCCTTCTCGCTCTTCCTCTAGCGATTTGGCGATTTACACCAGGATGCAGCACAACCACTAGTCAGGTGGAAAAAGCAAGAACACTGCGCCTTAAAAGCACCAATGGTCCCTAGACCAGGTCCTGCCGCGAGAGCACAGCGCTGCCCTGTAGCTCCTCCGAAGAGCTGGAGCCCCCCTTTCTGCCCCACCTCCCCCTCACACACACAAGCAAGGACGGCCGTCCCCTCCCGCCCCAATTCTCCCCCAGGGCGAGCCATAGGCGCCGCCACCCACCCCCCACCCAAGCCTCAGCCGCCCAGAGCCCCGGGGCGCGAGTTCGACGGGCACCTGGCACCGGGACCGAGCCCGCGTTCCGCCACAGGCGCATCCTTCCGGGCTAACGTTTCCCTCCCAAACTCCAAAAGTTATCTCACAACTCCTCAGAAGGCAATCGGCGGGCTTCAGCCCAGACCACGCAAAGTCATCGCTGCTCCTCAGCCCCACCGCCCACCCGCGCTGCCCCGGGGCCCCAGGTCGGCCCCCCAGCACAGCTTCTCCAACAGCAAGAGGATGCTCAGGAGCGTGCAGTCCGCGCTTCGGGGCAGGGGGCGGCTAGAGAGCAACACAGCAACCAAACGCGGCGCAAGGGATGGGCCCGTGACTGGCGACGGGCTGCGCAAAAGCAGCTGTGGGGCATCGTGGAGAGCGCTAGGTGGGGCAGGGGAGCCCTGGCCTCTGGGGTGAGGCTGCCAAAGGTGGGCAACTGGGGTGCGGGGCCGAGCTAAGGCCGGACCCCGCGGGGCGGTAAGGGGGCGTTACTCGCGCGGGACGCGCCGCGGAGGGCGCCCGGCCACCCGCCCGCCCTCGGACAACGACCAGAGACCGGATGCCACGGCTCCGCCTCTCTGCTCCTCACGGGGCCCGGAGTCGCCACGCACCTCGGGTCTCGCCAGCGAAAAGAGCCAAATTGTCACACTGGTCCCGCGAGCCGGTACCGGTCTTCACACCGCCGCCGCCATATTTGAGAAGCCGCGCGCGGAGCCGCGCATGCCCCGCAACCGCCACCACCGCCCCGCCCCCGCCCCGGCTGGCCCGCGTGCCCTGCGGTTGCCGCAAACACGCCCTATGACCGCTGCCGCGTGCGGGGCCCGAGCTGGGGGCTCAGCCGGAAGGCAGCGTGAGCGGCGGCAGGCGACGGGGACGCTGCAAACCCAGGAAAGCCCTGGGTAGTTTTCCTCTATCCTCCCCCATCTGCCCTCCCGCCAAAAAGAAGCCCGTGGCATGCACCCAAGACTATGATGGGCCCCCAGCTGAGACCCCGGGGTCCGCGTCAAGTTCCATCGCAGGAACTCGCTCCCCTTGGCTATCGCCTTTGACTCTTCGGTCACCACGCACACTGGCCACGCACCGAAAAGCCAGGCTCTTCCCTAGAAACTGAAGCAAGTTCGATGAACAAGGAAAATGCAACTTTAGAGCAGCTTGAGCAAAGCCACTCCTCCGCGGGCTGCCGCATATTCCTTGAAACAGTTTTCCCCCCATGGGCTTTTGCCACGCATTCCCCTCCAGCTCCACAGTCTGAATTTAGTTGTTCCTCTAAACCCATGCTTGAGCTAACGGGACTAGGTTAACCCGGAGAGGGAAGTAATTTGCTCGCTGGTTTGAGAGTGCTTGGGAGCGTCCTCGAGAATGCCTTTTGGGGTCTCCTCTGCATTATCTTCCTTGCCCAGAGGAGAGCGGTTGTGCAGGTGGTGGAGGTCGCTCGGAGGGGAAGGGGCGGTCATAAAAATAACCCCGAAACAGCCCATGACTCTCCCCGTACAGAATGTAGCAAACAAAACTGGAGAAAAACATCCCTCGTTGTGAGGTTGGATATAAGCAGATTTAAAACTTTTGTTTGAAAAATAATACAATGTGCTGTGTTAGCAAAAGGTAACCCATTGGCAGGCCTTCTCTCTCCAACTCTGAAAAGCTGGCTGTGGGCTTTTCATTTGTGAGCGCCTTAACTTAGTATATAGGACATACTGTATTTTTAAAGTCATAATTAGGAAACTGAAGCCTAAAACTTTAAAAAAAAAAAAAAAAGCAGAACATATTCATTTTTCCACAACACAGAAATTATTTTCATATAGGGCTTTTGCAATATTAAAGGCCAAATTAAAGGATTTTTTTTTAAGATTTTATTTATTTATTTATTTATTTATTTGACAGAGATCACAAGTAGAAAGAAGCGGGGTGGGGGCGGAGGGAGCCCAACATGGGGCTCGATCCCAGGACCCTGGGATCATGACCTGAGTTGAAGACAGAGGCTTTAACCCATTGAGCCACCCAGGCACCCCAAGGATTTTTTAATTATATCTAAGGATGGACGACTGGCACAAAATCAAACAGCTGAAATAAATGTTAGTGCAAATTTCATAGAAACTTTAAAGCAAAACAGAAAACCTAGGCCACTGTTATGCAAATATTAAAGAAAGATTTGGCTTCAGCGATTGTGTAATATATACCATATAGAGGGGAATGTTGAAATGGTCCAAGATGAAGGTACAAAAATGTTTTTAAAAGCCAGAAAGGTATCTTTAAGTGAAAAAAAATTAAAACAGGTTAAATCTAAGCAGACCCTTAGTATGGGCTAGAGCAGGGCTTGGAGGGATGAGGGGACTTAAATTTTTAACTACTGGCCATTGTCTTTCTAATCCTGATGCAATGGAAATATTTGAAATTCATCTCTACATTCTATATTAGAAAGACTTGGGTCATCACTTATGCATTTTTTACATCTATGGACTCTATCAAGTTGTAGAAATACTACTCTGTGTTCAATCGCTTATCTGACAGGCACCTCATCTATTTCCCATATTCCTGTTTTTAATAAGAAATTACTAAAGCCCTTTCTCTAAAAACGTATTTCACATTGTATCAGGACATCTTATCAGTAACTATGTTCATCAAAGCATGTATAGAAGTGTAACTCTGTTACATTAACTATGAGTTATTGATAATGATGACAGCTACCATGTGCTGAGAATTCTGCTAGCCTCTTTACATACATAATTGTCAATTTTCATCATATTCTTTCACAGTGGTCTTGAGGTAGGTGCCCTTATTCTCATTTTGTAGATGAGGAAATTGAGTATTAAATGGCAAATAAGCGGCAGAATCAGCTTCTGAACATACACACCCCCAAACCTTTCCTATCCCTTTTACCCTGTCCTGAATCGTATATTTTCATCATAGACTATGTGTATAAGCATTTAATAATAATTCTTTTATGTACTTATACTCTGCCTTTCCTTTTCCCACTTTGCCAAAATAAACTTTAGACTGCTTTTTAATGCTGTTAGCATGGGTCAGACTATCACTGTTTCTTTTACATTATATGGCAGCACCTTGAACATAATAGCAATTTGGTAAATATTTGTTAAATGACTGAATGGATGAATGAATACTTACTATTAGGACATTCAATTAATTTTGCCATGAAAATATGAGAAGGAGAGTACCTGAACGAAAGAATAAGAATTAAGGCAGATAAAATCCAAATTTTCATGATTAGTTTTCAAGTCTCAGATTTGTTTCTGCCCATTTGCTCCTATAGTTCTGACTCAGCCCAAAACGTGTAACAACCTTAAAAAAGGTCATCCGCACCCTGCCCAAACCCAAAGCAAAATACCCCTGTATTGAAAGTGTGTTTGATTACTTCCTTTTGTACATTTCTTTAGAATTTAATAGTAGTCCATCAGAATAAAAAGATGGTCTTCTTTCCTAGATAAGCAAAATTGAATCTACATTTCCATCAGCACACCTGTTTATACTGAAATGATATTGCATAGGTAAAGTTAACGTTTCAGGATGATTAGTGAAGACTCCCTCTAGTTTTGCCACTTCACGCACTGCTTTCTCCTCAAAACATAGAAACCTAACTAAACCTGTCAGAGGCTAGGGATCTGAGGTATTCCTGGTAAACTCACCAGTCGAATTTTCACTTTAGTGAAAAAAATCCATATAGTAGGTACTAAATAACAAATTAGCATAGTAATTGAGTTGACAAACATCTTCAGATCCTTGTTTCTAATAAATTGCCCTTTTTCCCCTATTAAACCAAGAACACTTTTCAGTAAGATATAAGTTGTTTCTAGTGTTATTGTTGATCATTACATTAAACCTCTTTTCCTAACTTCAAAATAGTAACTTCCTTGGAAAAATATTGAAGTCCATGATGTGAAGAAAGACTCTAGTCTAATAAGACGGTCTTGTCGAAGGATAAAGCTGTATCAGGAGATCTGAACACTTGTCTTGAATCTTAAGTTTATCATCCACTAATTAGATTTCCTTAGAATCTTTCCATGCCTCAGCTTTTTTTTAATTTTTTTTTCATTTTAAAACTAAATATAATAGAAACTGCCACACTTACTTCACGGATGAGAAAGTGCTATTCAAATCCATCAGAAAAAAAAAAAAAACGAACATGGTCTTTCCTTAATGGATCCCACATTTTTTTTTAACATTTTATTTATTTATTTGACAGAGCAAGAGAGAAAGGGAGCAGAGGAACTGCAGAGGGAGAGGGAGAAGCAGGCTCTCCACTGAGCAAGAACCCCACTGTGGGACTCAATCCCAGGACCTTGTGTTCATGACCTGAGCTGAAGGCAGACACTTAACCAAATGAGCCATCCAGGCATCCCGATCCCACACTTTTTAAAAAAACATAAATTAGCCTTTTACCAATTAAATATATGAAATATATAAAAATATATGAAGCTGACTTTGGCTAAATCAAGTATTTTATATGCCCTGAAAACTGGCATAAACTCAATGAACATTATACACTACACTTGGCCATTATTACATTCACTCAGTCCTTCATTCAAACATGAAACATTTATTGAATGCTTGTTGTATCCAGCTCTGCTACAGGTGAGGATACCAAAATGTCTAAGACAAATTCAACACTCCGGGATCTTAACACTCAGTCCAAAGAGGAGAGAGAGAGAGAGAGAGAGAGAGGAAGTGCTCACAGAGATTTTAAGATGTTCAAAAGTACGGTCGATTATCACACCCTTCATTATATCAAACATTTTTTAAAAGATTTATTTGAAAGAGAGAGAGAGAGTATGGCGGAGGGGCAGAGAGAGGAAGAGATTCAGATTCTCCACTGAGTCGGACCCCACCACCCTGAGATCATGACCTGAGCCAAAGCCAAGAGTTGGACACTTAACCAACCGAGCTGCCTCATAGCAAACATTTTTAGATGTCCTGTGTAATATTGTATAACTAGATGAATGAAATTGCAGCTGGTCAGTTGACAGTCCTTTGCACATTTAATTAAAACATTTATTACTTCTGATTTTATACTTTCTGTGCTGGTTATTCTGCATTGGAGCCGTCCTCCACCCCCATGAATTTTCACCCTTCTTTGCCTTATTCTGTGCACCAGGGGACTTAACCTTCAGTAGTGTATCACACTCCACAGATGGTTTGGCCAATGGGATGAACCATCAGGAGTAACTGAAGTCACGTATTGGGGAGGGGGGAGGCGCAGAGTTCTTTCCCAAGCACTTCCTGCCTAGGACCTCAGTCTGGCAGTCAGCAGTGGCTCCGTGACAGCTCTGAGCAAAGGCTCCCCTTTCTGGGGTTGTCCTCACTGGGTCTTCAGGAAGTGGGAGGAACAGGAACAGCTTTTCCCAATCCCTGAGCAACTTCAGCATCCCTTGCTAGTTCCTTAAACCTCCCCACACGTCTGTAAATAATTCATTCAATTCTCTACAAAATCACATGTGACTGTACTTCCTGTTCCTGCTGGGACCATTATTGAAATGCTTCTTTTTTTTTTTTTTTTTTAAGATTTTTTTCTTTATTTATCTGACAGAGATCACAAGTAGGCAGAGAGGCAGGCAGAGAGAAAGGAGGAAGCAGTCCCCCTGCAGAGCAGAGAGCCCGATGCGGGGCTCGATCCCAGGACCCTGGGATCATGACCTGAGCCGAAGGCAGAGGCTTAACCCACTGAGCCACCCAGGCGCCCTGAAATGCTTCTTTTCATATATCGAGCCAACCGACTGAGATGACACGGTAGGGTCTGCAAACATTTCTGTAAGGCCTTTGAGAATTTATATTCAAGGCACTTGTGTGGGGGGCCTAGGCGGCTCAGTCGCTTAAGCAACTGCCTTTGGCCCGGGTCATGATCCCAGGGTCCTGGGACCCAGTCCCTGCTCCACAGGGAGCCTGCTTCTCTCTCTTCCCCTCCTCCCATTTGTTCTCTCGATCTCTCTCTCTCTCAGATAAAAAATAAATACAATCTTTTTTTTTAAAGCACTGTGTATGGCAACTACATGTTTCACAGCCTGTTATATGGAATCAAGTCACTACAATACTGTGAAATGAGAGTGATAAAATGAACTGGAGAAACTGTCTTAGAGTGAAGGTGAGAGAAGGAAATGTATGAAAAGCACCTAAAAGCTGCCTGTCGATTCACCCCACAATTATTAGTTCCCTACGTGCCTATTTCTTAAGAGGGTAAAAGGTGACATTTGAACTGAAAAGGGGAAAATGAAAAGCGTGCCAAAGAGATGTGGAAGGTCACAGGGGACAGCATGTGTGCAAAGTAATGAAGTTCTTGCCTGGTGTCTGAGCAGTGAAAGGTTCATTGTGCCAAACAAAATAAGGAGTCCGTTTCGAGAGGACGCTGAGGGCCAGGCTAACGTGTTTGAACCTTATTCAGTGAATGACAGGGCACCTTTAAGAAAAGTGGTAGAGGAGGTGCCTGGGTGGCTCAGTGGGTTAAGCCTCTGCCTTCAGCTCAGGTCATGATCTCAGGGTCCTGGAATTGATCCCTGCATCAGGCTCTCTGCTCAGCGGGGAGCCTGCGTCCCCCTTTCACTCTGTCTGCTGCTCTGCCTACTTGTGATCTCTCTCTCTCTGTCAAATGAATAAATAAAATATTTTTTTAAGAAAAGAAAAGTGGTAGAGGGTTGCACGTCCTTGCAACTAACTTGCAACTAACTCCGCCAGCTGCTGCGGCAACGTGGGAACGTTCTGCTCGCCTCTCCCAACGGAAGTCACACCTCTGCAGCTTGAGATCAGCCTGACATGCGGCAAGTGGTAGCGGGCCACCAGTCGTCAACCTGGAGATCCTGGGCTGCAGTGGGCAGAGGCTGGGAACAGTCAGAGCAGTTAGGGTTTGATGGTCACAGGGAGGCAGATGAGGACCAGAGCAAGCACTGAGCCAGCTGGACTGACAACCTCCTAAGGGCACTCCAACCAATCCACTAGCAGGGCACCTGGGGGGCTCAGTCAGTTAAGCATCTGCCTTTGGCTCCCATCATGATCCCAGGACCCTGGTATCTAGCCCCATGTCCGGCTCCCTGCTTGGCGGGGAGTCTGCTTCTCCCTTTCCCTCTGCCCCTACCCCCACCGCGCCCCCTGCTCATGCTCTCTCGCATGCGCATGCGCTCTCTCTCTCTCTCTCTCTCTCTAATAAATAAAATCTTTTTTAAAAAATTTTTAATTTAAAAAATTTTTAACTCAGTGGGTTAAGCCGCTGCCTTCGGCTCAGGTCATGATCTCAGGGTCCTGGGATCGAGTCCCACGTCGGGCTCTCTGCTCAGCAAGGAGCCTGCTTCCCTTCCTCTCTCTCTGCCTGCCTCTCTGCCTACTTGTGATCTCTCTCTGTCAAATAAATAAATAAAATCTTTAAAAAATTTTTTTTTAATTTAAAAAAAAAAGTATGGTATTGTCCTGGACTTTTTTTTAACTGAACTTTAACCTACATGCAATAAAGTGCACAAATCATAAATGTACAACTCAATTAAGTTGTACACAGTTACACACTAATGTACTCACACTGACATCAAGGTATAATTTTCAGCACCCCAGAAAATCTTATGACTCCTGCCAGTCAAGAACAGCCCCTGTTCCCCCCACTCTCCCCACCCCCCCCACCCCTGCCCCTGCCAACCAAGTAACCATTATTCTGGCTTATGTCATTATAGATTAGTTTTGCCTGTTCTTGGCTATCTTGTCAATGGATTTACACGGTACACGGTACATCCTCTTTGGTGTCTAGCTTCTTTCACTTCAAGGCATGTCTCCAAGATTCAGCCCTGTTGTTGAAGCACAACCCTCATTCTTACCAAGTCTTGCAGACAATCTCACTGTCCCCTCTTTTCCACAAGCTGTTCTTTATTAAAGCTACTGTAATTTGTCTTACAATTATTTTCTCTTTCTTCTTATGATGAGTTCTCTTTAAGGCAGTAATTTGGCCTCCAATTATGTTAAACCTTATTATTCTGACAGTGAAAGCTTTGCTTTGTTCGAAGCCAAGGGCAGGTTTCGCCTCATACCTGTGCCAGGTACTGTCTAGGTAAACTACTGACCCTTCTCTTTTGGGTCCGCTGTCTAAATACAGATTTGTTAGAAACAAAAACAAAAACATGGTAGTTGGGAGACCTCTTTGCACTCCATATAGCCCACAGATTTGGGCTTTTGTTTGTTGCTTGCTCTTGCCTTGTCAAAAACACACAAGTGAAAACTAAAGCAAACAACCAAGCGAAATTGACTGGAAAAGTTGAAAGGCAAACTAACATAGGTAATAATGGATATAGGAGGCCACAGTATCTGACGAAAAGAAGAGTACGATTGGGGGAGTATGAATTCAAGAGCACTGGAAAAATGATGGATAGAAGTAGTCATCTGCCTACACTTGAAGGCCAAGGTGATTGGGAGCCTTAGAGCACACAGCATTTTTTTGCCCTGTGAAGTATGCAGTGCCTTTGCTCCCTGACTGGCTCAATTCACGCTTTCGCTCTTCTGGACATACTGCTATCTTCACTGGTTTACCTCTTCCACTTCCCAGGGGTCTCACACCATTCATTCCCCTTCCATCCCCTGTCTTTCCAGGGCTGGTCTCCTTTGGTCCTCTTCAGTCTCCGTGCCACCCTGAAAAATGGCCCCTCCCACTACTGGTCCTAATAATACTTTCACTCTGGCTGTGTTACCACTCCTAGTACAGCTTGGATTTCACCAACCTAAATCTTCTTAGTCTTTTAAGTCATAATACTTAGACTCATTTATTTTTTTTTCTTATGTGTGTATGTGTGTTTAATTTTTTAAATACACAAAAGTAGGGGTACCTGGCTGGCTCAGTCAGTGGAGCATGCAATTCTTGATCTCGGGTTTGTGAGTTTGAGCCCCCAGTGGGGTGTAGAGATTACTTAAATATAAAAATTTAAAAATAAAGGGGCACCTGGGTGGCTCAGTCAGTTAAGTGACCAACTCTTGATTGCAGCTCAGGGTCATGAGATCGAGCCCTGTGCCGGGTTCTGTCCACACCGGGCATGGAGCCTACTTGAGATTCTCTCTCTCCCTCCCCCTGTGCCCCTCCCTCTACTCACCCTCCCTTACTCCCTCTAAAATAAATAAATAAAATCTTTTAAAAATAAATACATTAAATGCACAAAAGTAGGATAGTATAATGGACCCTATGCACCCATCACTGAGAGCCCACAATTATGGACAATCCTGTCTCATCCAAACCTCTCTGTAATCTACCCTGACCCCTAGTATTTTGAAACAAATTCTAGACATTGTATCATTGATTCTGTAAACATTTAGTTGTGTATCACTAACAGATGACTCCTTAGGGGCAGCTGGATGGCTCGATCAGTTAAGCATCTGACTCTGGGTTTCAGCTCAGGTCATGAGATTGGACCCTACACAGTGCTCTGAGCTGAGCATGGAGTCTGCTTAGGATTCTCTCTCCCTCCCTTCCCCGCCCCCTGCTCATGCATGTGCACACACACTCTCTTTTTAAAAAAAAATTTTTAAGTAGTAAAAGTGGACTCTCTATACGTAACTGTATTACTGTTCTATTGCTGCTATAACAAATTACCACAGACTTGTCAGATTGAAACCAAAGAAGTTTAGAGGCACCTGGCTGGCTCAGTGGGCAGAGCCTCTGACTCCTGATCTGGGGGTTGTGAGTTCAAGGCCCTGTTAGGTGTAGAGAATATTTAAAAATAAAATCTTTTTGGAGCACCTGGGTGGCTCAGTCACTTAAGGGTCCTGGGATTGGGCCTACAACAGGCTTCCTGCTCCATGGAGAGCCCGCTTCTCCGTCTCCCGCTCCCCCGCTTGTGCGCTCTCTCTCTCTCTCTCTCTCTATCAAATGAATAAATAACATTTTTCTAAACTTTTAAAAAAGTATTTAAACCAGATTTTTTTTAAAAAGATTTTATTTAGGGGCACCTGGGTGGCTCAGTGGGTTAAGCCGCTGCCTTCGGCTCGGGTCATGATCCCAGGATCCTGGGATCGAGAACCGCGTCGGGCTCTCTGCTCAGCAGGGAGCCTGCTTCCCTCTCTCTCTCTCTGCCTGCCTCTCCATCTACTTGTGATTTCTCTCTGTCAAATAAATAAATAAATAAAATCTTAAAAAAAAAAAGATTTTATTTACTCAAGATCCTGGGATCGAGTCCCGCATCGGGCTCTCTGCTCCACAGGGAGCCTGCTTCCTCCTCTCTCTCTCTCTGCCTGCCTCTGTGCCTACTTGTGATCTCTGTCTTTCAAATAAATAAATAATTTTTTAAAAAGAAGATTTTATTTATTTGAGAGAGAGGGTGTGCGCGAGCATGCAAGCAGTGGGGAGGGGCAGCAGAGGACCCTGGGATCATGACTTGAGCCGAAGGCAGATGCTTAACCGACAGAGCCACCCAGGTGCCCCTAAAATCTTTTAAGATTTATTTATTTGAGAATGCTTGAGGAGCAGTGGGAGGGGCAGAAAGAGAGAGAGAGAAAAGTCCTCAAGCTGACTCCCCGCTGAGCACAAGAGGATGGAGATCGTGACCGGAGCCGAAATCAAGAGTCAGCTGCTTGACCAACTGAGCTACCCCGATACCCCCAAAATCAAATCTCTAAACAAAACAAAGAAAACCCCCAGAAGTTTATGATATTATAATTCCAAAGGTCAGAAGTCCAAAATGGGTAGGAAGGGCTGTGTTCTTCTCAGAAGCTCTAGAGGAGAATAAGTTTCCTTGCCTTTTCTAGCTTTAGACACCACCTGCATTCTTTGGCTTGTGGCTGCTTCCTCCATCTTCAAAGCCAGAGTGTAGCATCTTCCAATCTCCCTCTCTCTCACTCTGACCTTTGCTTCAGTTGTCCCATCTGCTCTGACTTGGACTCTCCTAAGCCCTCTTTCTTTCATAAGGACCCTGTGATTATACTGGACACAGCAGGTAATCCAAATAATTTCCCCATTCAAGATCCATAATCACATCTGCAACATCCCTTTTGCCACATATTCACAGGTTCCAGGGATTAGGATGTAGGGGAAAGGCATTATCCTCTCTACCACAATACCATAATTAAAAATAATTATATTTCAGCACATAATTATAAAGAATTTCTTAACATCATCAAATATCCATTCACTATTCAAATTCTCAGTTGTCGGATAAAATATAATGTATCTTTTTACACCTTAGGTTTAAAAAAAAAGATGCAAATAAGGCCCACCCACTGCAATTGAATGATATACCTTTGAGGTCTCTCCTTCTCCTTCTCTCTTTTTTCCTTGCAGTTTATTAGTTGAACAATCTTGGTTTCCCATGGTCTAGACTTTGCTCATTGCATCCCCATAGTTTAATGTGTTACTCTATCCCTTGTATTTCCTAGAGATTGGTAATTTAGAACTTGGTAAGATTCAAGTTCTATTTTTTTTTCCCCTGCAAGATTGCTTCCTGGGTGGTACATACTATGTTCTTCCATCAGGAGGCACATAATGCCTGGTTGTCTCTCATTTTATGGTATCAGCAAATGTTGATGTGCAGTGCCTCAATCTTCGAGGTCAGCAGTTCTCCAAGTGTGGTCCTCAGACCAGCAGTATCTGCTTCATCTGGAAATTTGTCAGAAATGCCAAGTCTCTGGGGCACCTGGGTGGCTCAGTCAGTTGAGCGTCTGCCTTTGGTTCGGATCATGATCTCAGGGTCCTGGGATTGAACCCCACGTGGGGTTCCCTATTCAGTGGGGAGTCTGCTTCTTCTCCTGCCTCTGCCCCTCTCTCTGCTCATGTTCTCTCTCTCTTTCTCTCAAATAAATAAACAAAATCTTTAAAAAGAAAGAAAGAGAGAGAGAGAAAGAAAGAAAAAAAGAAAGGCAGGCTGGCCAAGTCTTGGGCCTCACCCCAGATGCACTAAACCAGAAATGCCACTGAAGTGGGGGATAGCAATCCGAGTTTTAGCAAGTCCTCTAGGGGGTTTTGATAAAGGTTAAAGTTTGCAATGCCTCGCTGTTAGTTCATCAAGTGTTGCCCAAAGCAGATATTTAAGACTGACAATAACTCAGAAGGGTTTAGGCAAAATAAAGAAAAACCTCCAGAAAAAAGACCAT
This sequence comes from Neogale vison, assembly GCF_020171115.1. NCBI lineage: Eukaryota > Metazoa > Chordata > Mammalia > Carnivora > Mustelidae > Neogale > Neogale vison. The sequence goes on along the minus strand of NC_058105.1, from coordinate 117,405,665 downwards.
GCTCAAAAGAGGCAGCCAGAAGAGCAAACATATTTTTTAAGTAATTCAAAAGGCATAAATGTGGAATCAACACTGCTTCATTGAAAAACACACATTAGGAAAACCAAACTCATAAACAGAACACATTGGTGGCTGTGGAACAGGGATCCAGGAAGGCTGAAATGGGTCAAGGTGGTCAAAAGGTGCAAACTTCCAGTTATAAGATAAAAAAGTCTTGGAGACATAATGTACAGTGCACGGACTCTGGTTACTAATACTATGTTGCATATCTGAAAGTTGCTAAGAGAGCAGATCTTAAAGTTTGCATCACAAAAAAAAAACCATTTTATAGCTGTATGTGGTGATGGAGGTTAACTAGACTTATTGTGGCGATCATTTTGCAATATATACAAACATTGAATCATTATGTTGTACACCTGAAACTAATATAACATCACATGTCAATTACACCTCAATAAAAAGAAAAAGAAAACAAGAGATCGAGAAACACTGGTCTAAACCCATGGGGAGAAAAAAAAAAAAACCACAACAGAGAAACTCGAAAAGAAAGCCTTACTCTTTTAAAATATTTTAAATTACTTCTTTGAAATAATAGGGTAAATTAAGAATGCTTTAGAATCTACAGCCTCTGGTCAAGATTTTTTTAAATGGAGAGCAACAGTAATGTCAAGTTCATGAACATGGAGATGGAAAGAATAAAAGCAATGCTTTGGGCACTGTGGCATTCAAAGGCTTGAATTCAGAAAGATACAACCACAGTTCAAATTATTCTGTACATGTTTTATAGGAGTACCTCTGTTTCCAATGTACACAGTTCCTGAATAGAGAATAAGAGAGAAAGCAGGAGGAGTCGGGCGATCTGGATTACATTTGGCTCTGCCCCTTTCTGGGACTGTGACTAATTTAAAGTGCACTGGACTGTACAGTGAGTGGAAAACCACCCCACCAGCCAGCCATAACCCCTCTCAGGCTGGTCCAGACAATCTGCCTAAAGCCAGTATCTGGCATCATAATGCAGCTACACAACACCTTGCACGTTCATTTCTTATCGGGCCACAAGTATTTACTGAGCCTACTACATGCCAGGTTCTGTGCTAGAAGCATACAGTCCACAGACAAACAAGCGATCTATCGGGGAGGTTAACACATTGATTATAGGCACCCATGGGTATTCATTTGTTGAGCAAATGGACCCTTACATGTGTATGTAAATGAATAAAAATAACCCTTCATGTAAAATCCTACAAACTTTCAATATAGGACACAGTGAAATCAGACAAGCTAACGTGAAATTCACTTAGAGAACATTTTCCTCCTTTTCTTTTTTTTTTTTTTTTTTTTTTTTTTCCTCCTTTTCTTAAAGAAGTTCTTTAGCTCCTGGCTTCTGGAAATTTCCACCGCACTCTTCTTCACACATTCTCAGCAAACCTTGCCTCTAGGCATCTAGGGGGAGGAAGTCAGTCAACCACATGGTCTAAAGCCTGGGGTCCAGCAGGTCTTGAATGCCATGGTGCTCTCAGTGGCCTCTCTTCTCCCCTCTAGTGCCAGGGACCTCAATCCAGGTGCCTGAGAAAAGAAGATGGAAACCTGTGGTTTTGTTCAGATGCTTTGTGTAAACCCAGTGTGCCAAACCTTTTTTATTACATAGTGTCAGCTAAGAAAGGGGGAAAAAATATACCAAGCCTGAGTCCGCAAGCTTCCAAAGCACGACACAACGCATTAAAGGTTTAGTGTCAGGAACAATCAGGTCCTTGTCGTCTATCCATTTGCTAGCACAGTTTCCACAAATAACAGGCGAGCTCTAAATTTTCATAAAACATTTTGGCAGTGCAGGATGGGCCAACTTTCTGGCGGTCTCTCTAAGGAAATGACTGCAAATGTTTTTTGGTGTGAACAGCCTTAAGTATTTTAAATCCTTGGTAAACAGAGTTGCCAACAGTCCCAAATATGTTTTACCAGTTCTGAATCAGACATTCAGGATTATTTTAGGGGGATTTTTCTCAATAACAACTATTTCAATAAATGAGTTATCCTAATGCCCTTTCTTAAATGTTGATGACTCTGGAAGACTTTGTAAATGAGAAACAAATTTTTGAAACAAATTTTACTAGCCAAATTGCAAAGGCTGAGATAAATAGAAATTTCCTAGAAAGTGCACTATAAAGACAACATGCCTATTGAGGCTTCCAGGAATAATATAAAACCCACAGTTTTTACTATACGAGAATACTGATTTCTAAATCAAAGTTTTGACTAACAAGCCTAACTTTACTAACCTGAAATGATTCTAGACTTCTTTCACCAAGTTTCCCCTGAAGAATGTTTGTTCTAAATCTGGCCAGAATGGTAGCCACTAGCCACACGTAGCTATTTCAATTTCAATTTCAATTTCAATGAATTAAAATGAAATAAAATACTTTAAAATTCAGTCCCTTAGTCCTATTAGCCTCATTTCAGGGATGTACAATTCTATGTGCCGAGTGGCTGTGGTATTGGACAGTGTAGAACATTTCTATCTCAAAGCAAGACATACTGAACAAAATTGTTCGAAATCCTCACTACTCAAAGGGTGGCCTAGCAACTTCAGCAACATCCAAGTGTTTGTCCAAAACATAGACTCTCATGCCCCCCACAAGCCCACTTGATCAGAATCTTCATTTTAACAAGAGGCCCAGAAAATTCATGTGCATATAAAAGTTTTGAGAAGCACTGGTCTAAATCAGTGTTTTCCATGGGGTGCCTGGGTGGCTCAGTGGGTTAAAGCCTCTGCCTTCAATTCAGGTCATGAGTCCAGGGTCCTAGGATAGAGCCCCATTCTCTGCTCAGCAGGGAGCCTGCTTCCCTTCCTCTCCCTCTGCCTGTCTCTCTGCCTACTTGTGATCTCTGTCTTTCAAATAAATAAATAAAATCTTAAAAAAAAAAAAAAGTCAGTGTCTTCCAAACTGGCTTGATCCCAAGAATCACCTAGAGCACTCACTAATTATTCAGAGTCCAGGGCCTTGCCCCCAACCTACTAAATTTGACTCTCAGAGCAGGTGTGTGGAAATCTCTATGTTAAACAAGCACTCTAGGTGATTCTCATTACCCTGGAATTGGGCACTGATACGTATTTAAAACTCCCTAGGATTCTGATGGGCAGCCAAAGTTAAGCACCACTGCTATAAATGATTTTATCTCAAAACTGCTTCTGGTCTTAAAATTGAGTATTAGATTTTTAAAAGAGGAAAAATGAAATGACATTATAAGTAAATCTAACAGTCTGTACATCTTAGAAACTCAGCTAAAGATCACCTTATTCTATTCCATGAACCAAAACAAGAAGTACTGATGTGAGGTTTTGGCTGAGAATTTTGCCAATTTCTAGCTTACACAATTAGACAGAATTCTAGACGGCATTTTTCTGGTTTTGTTATCTATTTTTTTTTTAAGTCTCAGCGTTCTGAATAAAATTATTACCTCCTTAAGGATAAAAAATGAGGTTTTCTAATTTTTTTGAGCCCTATAACTCCTACCATAAAATACCTACTTGTTGACTCTAACCAATAATGAGACCCAGATATGACAAAGTCACAGTATTTTAATGGCAACAGCAAGCAGATAAGAAACCCTCAGACAGGGTGCCTGGGTGGCTCAGTGGGTTAAAGCCTCTGCCTTCGGCTCAGGTCATGATCCCAGGGTCCTGGGATCAAGCCCCGCATCCGGCTCTCTGCTCAGCAGGGAGCCTGCCTCCCAACCCCCCTCTCTCTGCCTGCCATTCTGCCGACTTGTGATCTCTGTCAAATAAATAAATAAAATCTTTAAAAAAAAGAAAAAGAAAAAGAAAGGAACACTCAGACAAGGAGTGCCTGGGTGGCTCAGTTGGTTGGGCATCTGATTTTTTATTTCACCTCAGATAATGGTCTTGGGGTCATGGGGTTGAGCCCTGCATTGCACTCTCAGTGTGGGGTCTGCTTGAGATTTTTCTCTCTCTCCCTCTCCCTCTGCTCCTCCCCCTCACACATGCATGTGTTCTCTCTCTCTAAGATCCTTGGGGGGGAAAAAAAAAGAAACCCCCAGACAAAAAACCACATATAAAGAAATAACAATCCTATAAAGATCAGGAATGGGTAACAAAAAGAGAAGTGGCAAAAAATGCTATTAATAAGGAAAAGATGAAAAAGAAGTGTTCAGAATCAGAAAACAAAAGATAGGTATTTGGTTCTCAGATATTAATTTTATTGTTATGCACTATAACAACTTTTATAGCCCTAGCTGCCTAGGGTAGAAAACAGGAAAGGCTTAAAATTAATTAATTATCCAACTTAAGAAGTTAAAAACAGAAAGAATAAATCCAAGGAAAGCAGAAGAAAAAAATAAAAGCAAGTGAGAATGAGTATCAATGAAATCAAAAACAAAGATAGAATAGACTAACAAAGCTGAAAGTTGGTTCTTGGAAAAAAGGAAACACACTTAGAAATGATTCACAGGGCGCTTGGGTGGCTCAGTGGGATAAGCCACTGCCTTCGGCTCAGGTCATGATCTCAGGATCCTGGGATCGAGTCCCGCATCAGGCTCCCTGCTCAGCAGGGAGCCTGCTTCCTCCTCTCTCTCTGCCTGCCTCTCTGCCTACTTGTGATCTCTCTCTGTCAAATAAATAAATAAATAATATTTAAAAAAAAAAAGAAATGATTCACATACTCAGTATCTGTAGATTCATTACAATTCCAATCAAAATTCTAGTAGGGGCAGGGGGCACCTGGGTGGTGCAGTTGGTTGGGCATCCGACTCTTGGTTTCTGGACTTTTAGTTTCTGTTCGGGTCATGATCTGACGGTGGGTGGGTAGTGGTGAGGTTGAGCCCCACATCGGCACCGCGCTCAGTGGGGAGTCTGCCGGAGACTCTCTTTCCCTCTCCCTCTGCCTTCCCCCCACCACCCCGCTTGCTCTCTCACTCTCTCAAATAAATAAATAAATCTTTTTAAAAAAAAATCCAGAGGGTTCCTTTCCTGATAAACTGATTCTAAACTTTGTATCAGGGCTTCTTACCCTTGACAGTGTTGACAATGGGGCCAAATAATTCTTTGTCCTGGTGAGTTGTACTGTTGCATTGTAGGATGTCTTACAGCATCCCTGGCCTCTACCTAGCTATGCCCAGACAAATCTGTCCCCCACCCCAGGTTGGACAATCAAAAATGACTACAGACACTGCCAGTGTCTCAGGGGGAGGGGGTGATATCATATCACTCCCAGAGGAGAACAACGTCTTTACGGCTTTAAAAGGAAGGAACCAAAAATAGCCAGAATACTTCTGAAGTAGAACAGATTGGTCTCCCAGATCTCAGGACTAATTATGAAGTTATAGTAATTAGGACAATGATATGGTACTAGAATAGACCAGCAAGCCCAGATATAGTCCTCCTCCTGAATTACAAACTGGCAGAAAATATTTGCAATTAAGACAACAAGAATATATAAAGAACCCCTACAAGTGAATAAGAACGACACAAGCAACCCAACGGAAAATGGAAAAAATTCATTGTTACGGACTAAATGTCTGTGTCCCCCCAAAATTTGAATGTTGAAATTGTAACCCTCAATGTGATGGTATAAGGATATAAAGCCTTTGGGAGGTGATTAGGTCATGAGGATGGAGCCCTCATGAACGATATTGGTGACTTCATAAAAAAAGATCCCAGAGAACTCCCTTTCCATCCACAATGAGAAGATGGTCATATACAAAACAGGAAGTAGACTCTCACCAGACATCAAATCTGCCAGCACCTTGATCTTGAACTTCTCAGCCTTCAGAACCATGAGAAATACATTTCTGTTGTTTATAAGCTACCCAGTCTATGGTATTCTGCTATAGCATCCAGAAGGGACTAAGACAGGCATAAACAGACACTTTGCAGAAGAGAAAACACATATGCCCAATGGACATGTTAATAGATACTAAACACTAGTAATGATCAGGAAAATTACAATGTGATGCTACTTTACACCCATTAGTTGGCAAAAATTTTCAAAAGTCTGGCAATACCAACTACCAAAAAGGATATAGATCAAGAGAATCCTTTATATATTACTGTTAGAAGCATATCAATATAACCATCTTAGGAAATAATTTGATCTTATATCACAAAATTCAACAGTCACATTCCCTATGATCCAGTAATTCTACTCTTAAATATATTACAGAGAAACTCCTCTATCTTGGGAGACACGTACACATATGATCACAGTGGCACTGTTCTCAATAGCAAAAATCCAAAAACAACCTAAATATTCATTGACAGAAAAAGGGACTGACCAACCATAGCACATTCATACAATGGATTATTATACCCCGTCAAAATAAACTACAGCAACACATACTCACAAGGACAAGTCTTAGCAACACAATACTAAGAGATCAAGTCCGCAAATACTCCATACAACTCAATATTCTTTTAAAAGTTAAAAACAGGGCGCCTGGGTGGCTCAGTGGGTTAAGCCGCTGCCTTCGGCTCAGGTCATGATCTCAGGGTCCTGGGATCGAGTCCCGCATCCGGCTCTCTGCTCGGCAGGGAGCCTCCTTCCTCCTCTCTCTCTCCGCCTGCCTCTCTGCCTACTTGTAATCTCTCTCTCTGTCAAATAAATAAATAAAAATCTAAAAATAAATAAATAAATAAATAAATAAAAGTTAAAAACAACCTTGGATGCCTGGGTGGCTCAGTCGGTTAAGCCGCTGCCTTCAGCACAGGTCATGATCCCAGGGTTCTAGGTTTGAGTCCCGTTTCGGGCTCCTTGTCCAGCAGGGAGCCTGCTTCTCTCTCTGCCTCTGCCTGCCACTCTGCCTGCTTGTGCTCTCTCTATGACAAATAAATAAATAAAATCTTAAAAGTTAAAAACAACTGGGGCTCCCAGTTAGCTCGATCAGAAGAGCATGTGACTCTTGATTTCAGGGTCGTGAGTTGAAGCCTCACATTGGGTATAGAGATTACTTGAAAAAGAAAAAACTTAACAAGAAGTTAAAAACAATTAAAATTAAAGATGGACTTTTAGGTCTGAATATAGATAGGTCAAGGAAAGCAAGAGAATGATTAACATAGGATTCAGATGGTTACCTCAGCTCAGGAGCAGAGAGATAAAATGGTTGAAGACCTTGCAGTTGGACGAACATTGTTGACTAAGTCGTAGATTTCACAGTGCGTGATAGGTTCACTGGTGCTTATCTGCTTATAATTTTTTCTTCAGTATAAAGCTCTATGCCCAAAGTAGGGCTTGAACTTAAGACCCTGAGATCAAGAGTTTCGTGCTCCACAGACGGAGCCACAATGAGGCGCCCCTATTTATCTATAATTTTAATTAGATAGATGGAGGGATAAATACATAGATAGACAGAAAGACAGAGTTGGAAAGGGTTATGAATGGACCAATGATGAGAGTTGTCTTCAACCAGGGACTATAATTAATCCAAATCTGTGTGCCAAAAGTCCACTGAGAACATATTCCATGTCAAATATTTTATAATTAAAGAAAATGGGAAAATAAGAACACACTGAAATTGTGGATGTATTTCTGAAAAACTGTACACAGATTTTTTTTTTTTTGCCACTGGTATTGAAATCAAATTTCAAATTGCCTTTTGTTGTTGTTGTTCTTGAACATTGTATTTATTTGAGAGAGAGAGAACACAATCAGGGAGAGTGGCAGGCAGAGGGCCAAGCAGACTCCTCACGGAGCAGGGAGCCATGCAAAACTTGATTCCCGGACCTCGGGATCATAACCTGAGCCACCCAGGCGCCCCTGTTTTTGTTTTTTTTTTTTTTTTAATATTTTTATTTATTTGTTTGACAGAGAGAGATCACAAGTAGGCAGAGAGGCAGGCAGAGAGAGAGAGAGGGAAGCAGGCTCCCTGCTGAGCAGAGAGCCCGATGCGGGACTCGATCCCAGGACCCTGAGATCATGACCTGAGCCGAAGGCAGCGGCTTAACCCACTGAGCCACCCAGGCGCCCTGGGTTTTTTTTTCGTGTTTTTTTTTTTTTAAAGATTTTATTTATTTATTTTACAGAGAGAGATCACAAGTAGACAGAGAGGCAGGCAGAGAGAGCGAGGGAAGCAGGCTCCCCGCTGAGCAGAGACCCCTGATGCGGGACTCGATCCCAGGACCCTGAGATCATGACCTGAGCCGAAGGCAGCGGCTTAACCCACTGAGCCACCGAGGCGCCCTGTTTTTGTTTTTAATAGCAGCCTTATAACAGATCTTTTCCGAAGGTAAATAATCACCGTGCTGTGCATGTAACTATCTTCTAACTTACATATTTAGTAAGTTTTCCCTCGTAGCCACTTTCTCACGTCTCTCACTCCATGTTTGTGTGTTTGTGTGTATGCGTGTGTGTGTGTACACACGCATATATAAAAACCTCTATATACATAATCTCCGTCACACACATAGCTACCCAGGGCGACCCCACGCAAGTCCCCTTCTCTCCCCATTTCGCCAGAGTAGGGTTTCTATCCCCTCAACACAACTTACCCTCCTCTAGCCTGGCATCTCTCTCACTCTTCCCTGGCTCTGGTTTCTCATCTCATCTCAATGTTTGTGCAGGTCTTTGGGACCGGAACTATGCTCTTTGGGTTTTTTTCTTCATGTCATGTCATGTCATGTCATTTTATTTGAACTCTAACCTCAAAAGGGGAGCCTGAACTCACGACTCCGGGATCAACAGTCACATGCTCTATGGACTGAGCCGGCCAGGCGCCCAAGGACTATACTCTTTGAATCCGCAGCTCCTTCTTCATCCCCCAACAACCACACCCCCATTCCCCATCTTTCCAGTCCAGAGAGCCAGGTCTATTCCTTTCCCAGCTCAACAAATATTTGCCAGACCCTTTCACTATGCGCAATGCTCTGAATTAGGTAAATGCAGAAATTAGGTAAATGGTTCTCCTACAGAGAACCAGAGGAAACCCTGGCCTCAGAAACATGCAGATCAGTGGAGGAGATAAATATATATAGCAGAAGTAAATGTAAGAGAGAAAAGAATGTGTCAAGTCTTGCCCACACCTATAAAACCAAGATTGAGGGACGCCTGGGTGGCTCAGTTGGTTGGACGACTGCCTTCGGCTCAGGTCATGATCCCGGAGTCCTGGGATCGAGTCCCGCATCGGGCTCCCAGCTCCACGGGGAGTCTGCTTCTCCCTCTGACCTTCTCCTCGCTCATGCTCTCTCTCACTGTCTCTCTATGTCAAATAAATAAATAAAATCTTTAAAAAAAAAAAACAAAAAAAAACCAAGATTGATTCAGATCCCAGAATGAATCTGACTTAAGGCAGGAAGAAATTAACAGACTCTGGCCCCAGGAAGGCTGGACATAAGCACCCAGGGGACTTTCCTCTTCATTTGGTTCTGCTGTGGAGCCTTAATCCTTATGTACAGGATTCTGACGTTTTCACTACACCCAGGTTCCTGTTCTGGAAACTTGCTTAACATCTCAGTCGGCTACTGGAGGCTCCAGGCCTTATCAATGGACTCTACCTTGGCCTCTGCCCTCATTTCCGATTCTAGTAACTTTCACAGTATAATGTCTTTTCTTTAGTTTGGGGTTCCTTGAACTGGAAAACTGTCCCCAAATTGTCCCAGAAGGGCAGCTTCTAGAAGGAGGCTTGTTAGTTCTTCCTGATGACACTCTCTGATGCTACCTGTATGCACTTCCTGGGATTACTGTGACTTACTGAGGATGACTCCTATTCATCCTAGGTCCCCAGTGCCCTGTTTCTGTCCGACTTAAACTTAACTGTTCTTAGACCTCAAGCTCCTGCACATGTCCACTCTCCAGTCATTCCAACTCCCCCCAACTGTGCTCCCACCGCTAGGGAGGGGTCAGCTCCAGGCCACGCCTCCGGGCCAGCCAGGTACAACTGCCCCTGTCCCCACTGAATACTGCGCTATGACTCCAAATGCTGAAACAGGTACAGGTCAAGAGTTCACAGAGAGTTAAGCAAAGGAAGACAGGGATTTCTTTCTAGACAAAAGGATGCACTGGGGAAGACTTCATGGGGGAAGCTCCAAAGGGCTTTTTCAGGCAAAAGCTTGAAAGTGAAGAAATGGGTGAGATGCTTAGGAAACAGCAAATCAATCCATTTGGCTACAGCCAAGAACATAGAGCAGAGCGATCTGGTAAAAGCGGGCTGATTCCATTTTGTGGAGGACCTTGAATGACAGGCAATGGAGTTTGGATGTTACTCACTAGAAAATGGGGAGCCATTATAGGCTTTTAAAAATGGTATGATTACAGCTGCTCTTTTCCAGTATCTGGAGTATGTGTCGAGTTTATATACTGGAGACCTGTAATGAACAGCCAACTTAAAATGGTCACAGTGGGAAGGGAAAGGGAGGGACAATTACAAGAGTACTAAAGGAGACAGAATTAAAGGGTATGTTGCCATAACTGACACTTCCCTCTTCTTTGGTTTCAATATTCATAGATGACATAGGTTTGTGACTTGCAAACCAGTACTGTATATTTGACAGAAATAAGGAATTCAGATGATTAGGGTTCTGGTCATCAATTTCAATGTTTGTGGGTAGATTCCCCCCCACACACACACACACCCACAAATGGTGTGGACTCCAGCTGGGTATCCTACAATTTAACTCGATCCTGACACGATGTACCTGGATGTAGCATTGATTCCACAGGTGAACGGGTTCAGTCCTACAGGAATGCCCATTCCCCCCCCACCCCCGCCCCACCACCGCACTTCCCATGCCGCTCGAAAATCCAGATTACCACCTGCGCTTCTGGCCCAACCGGCCACAAACTGGAGGTTCCAACGACCATCTGCCATTCAGGAAGCCAACTGCAAATTCAGATCATTACCTGTACTTCTGACCGACTGCCTATAAATCAGTTTCCCAGGACCCCCTCCTTGGTACAATTAATTTGCTACAGAGGCTCACAGAACTCAGGAAAGATTTTACTCACTAGAGTGCGGGGGTATTATAAAAGGATATATGTTGGGAACAGCCCAATGGAGGCAAGACGCGGGGAAAGGGCACGGAGCTCCCTTGCCCTCTGCAGGGCACCACTATTTCCGTACCTCCACATGTCCACAAAACTGGAAGATCTCTGAACCCCGATCCTTTGGGGTTGCTGGGGTTTTTTTTAAAGATTTTATTTATTTATTAGAGAGAGAGAGAGAACGTGCGCATGCAGGGGGAGCAGCAGGCAGAGGGAGAATGCAGGCTCCCGCTGAGCAGAGAGCCCCATGCAGGGGCTTGATCCCAGGACCCCTGGAATCATGACCTGAGGGGAAGGCTGAGGCTTAACCAACCAAGCCACCCAGGTGCCCCCACCCTTTGGTTTTTATGGAGGATTCATTACCTAGGCTTGGTCATCACAACTGGAGGTCATGAACCTCCAGCTCCTTCTCCCCTCCCTTAAGTTTGGGTGGGGGGGGGGACGGTGTATTACAAATTCCAACCCTCTAATCACAGGTTGGTTCCCCTGGCAACCAGCCCCCATTCCAGTTACCTAAGGGCTTTCCCAAAGCAACTCATTAACATAACTAAAGATACCTTTAGGGCTCTTACCACAGGAAATTCCAAGGGCTTTAGAAGCTCTGTGCCAGGATCCATGAGGACCAAATATATATTTCTTACTATAAATCACAGTATCAGAGCAGGAGAGGATGGTGGAGGAAAATCAGAGCCAGCTTACAACTGATCATGCCAAGGTGGGATCTTAGAGAAAGGTACAAATGCAGACATGAATTTCAAAGTCATGGATTTGGGGTAGATTTACAAGGGAGAGATACAAAGAAAGAGGAGGCTAGATCAAAAGCAGATTCTGGGTCTGGGCAGGAAACAGGAACCACACCAGTGATACCAACAGTGAAAACTGAATATAAGAATTGTTAACTAAGCAAAGGGTGGTTAACTACTGAAATGCAGAGACCTCAAAGGTGTAACAGAAATAACCACTGCGGCAAGAGCAGGGCTGAGGAAAAAGGGAACAAGAAGTCCCTCAGAAAATTCCAGGAGTCCCCCAACCCCCACCCCCGCAGAGCTAAGATTCAGACCTCTGCAGAGCGGCTACCGCTGCTGCAGGAAAACGCACCAGCCACCGCAAGAGTGAGGAAGAAACTAGCTCCGCGGAACCGATCGGAGCAGCCCACGACACAGAACCCTGCTGGGACCAGTTGAGCTGGGAGCCAGGCAAGCCTATCACAGCGCGGCGAAGGAGAAACAAATACGCAAACAGGAAGCAGAAAAGTCCTTCGGCGCCCCCTATTGAGAAAGTCGAACCTAGAGCCCGCTGCCAAAGGAAAAAATGTGGTTTGCAGGGGACCCCCTCCAGTTTTACCAAGTAGGGGGAAAAAAGGGTGGCCTTGAAGCCCTGAGTGAATAAATTAATAACAGGTATATTTGTATTCATCCAAACTTAAGAGGATGGGAGAAAGAGAAGCTAGACAAGAAACAATATAAACTCGGTCTTTTAAAAAAAAAAAGGGGGGCGCCTGGGTGGCTCAGTTGGTTAAGCCTCTGCCTTCAGCTCAGGTCATGATCCCAGAGTCTGGAGATGGAGTCCCACATCAGGCTCGCTGCTCAGCGGGGAGTCTGCCTCTCCCTCTGCCCTTCCCTCTGGTCCTGCTCTCTGTTCCCCTTCCCAAAAAATAAATAAAATCTTTAAAAATAAGTAAATAAAGTTGGAATTGCAAGTAGGAGGTGTTATCCAACAATCAAACCCCGAGGAAACGCCACTATATTTAGGTAACTAGGATACTATCAGCGATGTCTGGCTTTTTTCTTTTAACATTTTATTTATTTATTTGACAGAAAAAGAGATCACAAGTAGGCAGAGAGGCAGGCAGAGAGACAGAGGGGGAAGCAGGCTCCCTGCTGAGCAGAGAGCCCAATGATGCTGAGTTGGATCCCAGGACCCTGAGATCATGACCTAAGCCAAAGGCAGAGGCTTAAGCAACTGAGCCACCCAGGCGCCCTTCTTTTTAATTTTTTTAGGAAAAACTAATCTATAGTTCCAGAAGTCAGAATAGTAGTTACTCTTGGGAGAAGGGATACTGAGTGGGGACATGAGAAGAACTTAGGAGGTTCTGGAAATATCTCATGTATTGATCTGGGTCCTGGTAGCACAAGTGTAGACACAAGTAAAAATTAACCAAACTGTACGTTACAGATTTGTGCACTCTATGTATGTTATATCTCAATTTTAAAAATTTTAGGGGCACCTGTGTGACTCAGTGGGTTAAAGCATCTGCCTTCGGCTTAGGTCATGATCCCAGGGTCCTGAGATTGAGCCCTGCATCGGGATCTCTGCTCATTGGGGAACCTGCTTCCCCCTCTCTCTGCCTCTCTGCTTACTTGTGATTTCTCTCTCTGCCAAATAAATAAATAAAATCTTTTAAAAAAAATTTATAACATTCGTTTCAACACTGTATGGTAACTATACTGGAATTAAAGTGAAACAATCAGGGATGTCTGAATGGCTCAGTGGGTGAAGCATCTGCCTTCCGCTCAGGTCATGATCTTAGGGTCCTGGGATGGAGCCCCGAGTTGGGCTCTCTGCTCGGCAGGGAGCCTGCTTCCCCCCTCTCTGCCTGCCTCTCTGCCTACTTGTGATCTTGGTCTGTCAAATAAATAAATAAAATCTTTTTAAAAAAATATATCTTTTTTTTTTTAAAGATTTTATTTATTTATTTGTCAGAGGGAGAGGGAGAGAGAGCGAGCACAGGCAGACAGAGAGGCAGGCAGAGGCAGAGGGAGAAGCAGGCTCCCTGCGGAGCAAGGAGCCCGATGTGGGACTCGATCCCAGGACGCTGGGATCATGACCTGAGCCGAAGGCAGCTGCTTAACCAACTGAGCCACCCAGGTGTCCCAAAAATATATCTTTTTTAAAAAAGATTTTATTTATTTATTTGACAGACAGAAAGACAGCAAGAGAGGGAACACAAGCAGTGGGAGTGGCGGGGGAGAGCAGACTCCCCGATGAGCAAGGAGCCTGATGCGGGGCTGGATCACAGAACCCTGGGATCATGACTGGAGCCAAAGGCAGATGCTTAATGACTAAGCCACCAAGGCTCCCCAATAAACAAAATCTTTTAAAGAAATTTATTTATTGGGGCACCTGGGTGGTTGGGTGTCGGTTGGGTGTCGGTTGGGCGCCTGCCTTCGGCTCTGGTCATGATCTCAGGGTCCTAGGATCAGCGGCCAGGCCAGGCTCCCTGCTCCGTGGGGCATCTGCTTCTCCCTCTCCCTCTTCCCCCTCCCCCCACTAGTGCGCTCTCGCTCTCTCTCTCTCTCTCTCACTCTGCTCTCTCTCTCAAATTAGTAAATACATTCTTTTAAAATTTTTAAAATTTATTTATTTGAGAGACAGAGAGCATGGTGGGGAAGGGGCAGAGAGAGAGGGAGAAAGAATCTCTAACAGACTCCTGCTGAGCACAGAGCCCAACGCTGGGCTACATCTCACAACCCTGAGATCATGACCTGAACAGAAATCAAGAGTCAGTTGCCCAACCGACTGAGCCACCCAGGTACCCAAGAATCAGGTGAAAATTTAAGAGGAATCAAGGGGGGTAAACAGGGCACTTTTTGCTGCTTTTGCCCTAAACAAAAAGCATTCTTCAAAACATCAAGTTGCCTAATCAGAATTTCATTTTGGAAACCAAAGGTGAGGAATCCAGTAGCAGACCCTGGTCACATTAAACTGGGACAAAAGAACCAGCAGTAAACCTGCCGCCGCTTTTACCTCCAAGAGCATGTAGCGATGCTTGCCTTGACTCAAGAAAGAACAGGAAGAAAAAAAGAGTAGAAAACTTGATAAGGAAGTTTCATCCACCAGTTGACCCATGCAGGGAATTGCAGCCCAAATTCACATCGCTGGGCTGTCCACAAAAAGTGGCTCAGTGGGTTAAGCCGCTGCCTTCGGCTCAGGTCATGATCTCAGGGTCCTGGGATCGAGGCCCACATCAGGCTCTCTGCTCGGCAGGGAGCCTGCTTCCTCCTCTCTCTCTGCCTGCCTCTCTGCCTGCTTGTGATCTCGCTCTGTCAAATAAATAAATAAATAATCTTAAAAAAAAAAAAACTTCAAGTCATAAATATAGGTTTTGGCCATCAGATACTAGACTCCAAATGCCCTTAAGCCCCAGACAAAAGAAAAGCAAATTCTCACCGGAGGGAGTTTCTGTTGTCTTAGACTGTCAGGGAATCCTGACACATAGATATTCAGAGGCACCAACCAATGTCCAGTCAAAGATAATCAAGGACACAAGAAAATAAGAATCATGAACAAAAAACAGCAGAAACCAACTTCAGATGTGTGGTCATCTAGTGCATATGAAACAAACAAACAAACCAACCTGTGTTTACTTTCTTTAAAAAAAAAAATAAATTTTAAATTATTTCCAGAAAAAAAGAGATTAAAAAATGAATAGCAGATAATAAAAAATCCTCTAGAAATGAAGATATAGTAACTGAAATTAAAAGCTCAAATTGGACAGTGATTAGACATAGTAAAAAAAAAAGACTTTTTGGATAGAACAGTGGTTGGCAAACTATGATCTGTGGGTAAAATCTGGCCTGCCTGTGTTTATAAATAAAATTTTATTGTAACAGAGCCATACCTATATCTTTACTTATAGTCTATGGCTGGACAGAGTGGAGAAGTTGTGACAGACCCTGCATGACCTATTAAGTCTAAAATATTTAGTCTTTGGTCCTTTATAGAAAAAGTTGGCCAACTCCTGGGCTAGAAGAAACATCAGAAGAATTTAACCAGAATTTAGCACAGAGAGACAAAAAAATGGAAAATATAGAAGAAAAATTAAGAGAGGTAGAGGATAGAGTAAGAAGATTCCATACATTTAATTATAGCTCTTGACAGAAAGAAAAAAGAATGGGGTAAATGTATTATTTAAAGATATACTGGTAGGGACGCCTGGGTGGCGCAGTTGGTTAAACGACTGCCTCCGGCTCAGGGCGTGATCCTGGAGTCCCGGGATCGAGTCCCACATCAGGCTCCCAGCTCCATGGGGAGTCTGCTTCTCCCTCTGACCTTCTCCTCGCTCATGCTCTCTCTCACTGTCTCTCTCTCTCAAATAAATAAAATAAAATCTTAAAAAAAAAAAAAAAGATATACTGGTATATAGAATGGAATATTACACAGCCATCAAAAAATGAAATCTTGGCATTTGCAACAACATGGATGGAACTAGAAGGTACTGTGCTAAGTAAAATAAGTTAATCAGAGAAAGACAATTAGCATAGATCTCACTGATATGTGGAATTTAAGAAACAAGGCAAAGGATCATAGAGGAAGGGAAGGAAAAATGAACAAGGTGAAACCAGAGAGGGAGACAAGCCATAAGAGGGTCTTAATCTTAGGAAACAAGCTGAGGGTTGCTGGAGGGGAGGGGGGTAAGGGGATGTGGTGGCTGGGTGATGGACATTAGGGAGGGTATAGCTATGGTGAGTGATGTGTATTGTGTAAGCTTGATGAATCACAGACCTGTACCCCTGAAACAAATAATGCATTATATGGGGTTTTTTTTCCTAAAAATAAATAAATAAATAAAGAGGTATTGGCTAAATATCTTTTGGACCTGTTGAAAGATAACAACCCATAGATTCCAAAACCTTGGTGAATCCTAAGCAAGATAAATGGAAAGAAATTCAAAGCAGTCACATCATAGCAAAACTGCAGAAAACCAAAAAGAGAAAATCTGAAAAGCAGCAAAGAAAATGAGTATATAGACCATTTCAATGGAGTAGTAGCTAGACTGACAGGTGAATTTTCAACAAACAAACAAAAACCTGGAAGGCAGACCTTTTCAATGTGCTGAAATAAAATATTGGCCAACCTAAAATTCTACGCCCACTGAAATTATTCTTCAAGATTGAAGACAAACAGAAGCTGAGAAAAAGAGCTTCTGGAAGACCTGCACTAAAGTAAATACTAAAGTGAATTCTCTGGGGATACTTGGGTGGCTCAGTTGGTTAAGCATCTGCCCTCGGCTCAGGTCATGATCCCAGGGCCCAGGATTGAGTCCTACCTTGGGCTCCCTGCTCAGCAGGGAGTCTGCTTCCATGTCTCTCTCTGCTGCTAGTGCTTGCTTGTGCTCTCTCTCTCTTCGTCAAATAAATAAAATCTTAAAAATAAATAAATAAAGTGAATTCTCTGGACAGAGGGAAAATGATCCCACGGGCAGCTGGCTGGCTCAGTGCGTAGAGCATGTCACTCTTAATTTCAGGGTTGTGAGTTTGAGCCCTGCAGTGGCCTCCCCAGTGACCCCAGATGGAAAAACAGAGATACAAAAAGGACTGAAGGTTGATGAAATGGTAAATAGATGGGGAAATCTAAATGAATATTGACTGCATGAAACAATATAATAATGTCCTATGGGACATATATATCTGTACTACTTAGCTTGAGCTGTCATAATAAAATACCACAGAGTCAGTGGCTTAAACTACAAAAATTTCTTTCTCACAGTTCTGGAGGCTGGAAGCCTGAGATCCGGATGCTGGCATAGCTGGGTTCTGGTGAGGACCCTCTTCCTGGTTTGCAGAGAGCTTCCCTCTTGCTATGTACTCACATGGCAGAGAAGCAGCTCTCCTGTCTCTTCCTCTTCTTAAAACGGTAATAATCACATCATGGGGGGGGTGGTCCACCTTTATGACCTCATTTAAACCTAATTACTTCCCAAAGGTACCATCTCCTGATGCCATCATCCTGCAGTATCAGGCTTCCACTTGTGAATTTTGGGAGAACACAAAACGTTCAGTATATGTATATACATAGACACGCCCGTGGAGAGAGGGACAGAGAGACAGAAATAAAGAGGATAAAAATATACAAAACAAAGACATATAAGTGGGATGACCAGATTATTTTATATACAGCCCAGGAAGTTTGAGAGTGAAAGGAGGGGAGATACTAATTATGACATGGGGACAGCAGATCTAAACCAGGGCTTGGCTGGGCGGACTAGAGGCTATACTCATCCCGAATAGAAATGAAGTAGGTAAGTAGGGTTTAAAGTGTCCTAAGGTCTGTGAACT
This sequence comes from Neogale vison, assembly GCF_020171115.1. Classification (NCBI taxonomy): domain Eukaryota; kingdom Metazoa; phylum Chordata; class Mammalia; order Carnivora; family Mustelidae; genus Neogale; species Neogale vison. Next base: position 117,387,622 of record NC_058105.1, on the reverse strand, counting down.
TCCAGGAAAAAGGAAAAAATATCGATTTTTGTTGGCGTTGTGAATGGTATATTTACTTAAATTTCACTTTCTGATTTTGTTTTTAAATATACTAAACAGTCATTAACTTCATTAGCTATCAGGGAAATACAAATTAAAATCACAGTGGGAGACCTCTACAAACCCTCCAAATTGGCAAAAAAAATTAATTTGCAGTCTTTTCAAAAGAAAGTCAATTAGACATCCAAAAATATGACAAGATGAGATTGTGATAATAATGTGGACCATAGGAAGTCTCATACACTGCTGGTGGGATTATAAATTGCTACAAGTGCTTAAGAAAAGAGCGTGGCATTGCCTAATAAACTTGAAGACAAATAGAGCCTGAGGCCAGTAGCTCTTTCACGTATACTCTTGGGAAAAACATACATGCACGTTGTAAACAAGATAAATGTTTAAGAATGTACATGACGAGGCGCTGGGTGGCTCAGTCAGTTAAGTGTCTGCCTTCAGCTCAGGTCATGATCCCCGGGTCCTGGGGTCGAGCACCGCATCGGGCTCCCTGCTCAGCAGGAAGCCTGCTTCTCCCTCTCCCGCTCCCCCTGCTTGTGTTCCCTCTCTGTGTCTTTCTCTGTCAAATAAATAAATAAAGTCTTTAAAAATAAAAAGAATGTTCATGGCAACACGCCTTGTAAGAGCCCCCAGATGAAAACCCCAAGTGCATCTATAGTAAAATGGAAATATATATTGTGGCATATTTATTCAATAGAATAAATATGCTTGAGCCATGAAAATACACAGCTATACACTGTGACATAGATGAAATCTCAAAAACAAAACATTAAGCAATAGAAGAGAAAGAGCAAGGTGTGTGAGAACAAGAGAACCCACACGACATGATTCGATTCAGCCAATACACAGATCCAGGATGCATACCAACAGGTAAAACCAAACCAAACCAAACCAAACCAAAAAACCAAACAAACAAAGGAATCAGAAAAACAGGGTCTTGATTATCAGGAGTTAGGAGGTACTTCTGGGGAGAAGATTGAGGGTCATAGTCACGGAAGTTGCATGCAGAAAATGTCCGTAAGGTTCTGTTTTATTGATCAGTCACACTATATTTGTTTGTCTTTTTTTTTTTTTTTAAACTTTAAAATAGAAAGTACAGGGCACCTGGATGGCTCAGGCAGTTAGGCATCCGACTCTTTTTTTTTTTTTTTTTAAGATTTTATTTATTTACCTGACAGACAGAGATCACAAGTAGGCAGAGAGGCAGGTGTGGGGGGAGCAGGCTCCCTGCTGAGCAGGGAGCCTGACTCAGGGCTCCATCACCAGGACCCGGAGATCATGACCTGAGCTGAAGGCAAAGGCTTAATCCACGGAGCCACCCAGGTGCCCCTAGGCATCCGACTCTTGGTCTCATCTCAGGTCTTGATCACAGGGTCATGGGTTTGAGCCCCACGTTGGGCTCACTAGGCATAGAAACTACTTGAAAATAATTTAAAAAATAAATGAATAGGGGCACCTGGGTGGCTCAGTTGGTTAAGCGGCTGCCTTAGGCTCAGCTCCTGATCCCGGCGTCCTGGGATCAAGCCCTGCATCTGGCTCCCTGCTCCGTGGAGAGCCTTCTTCTCCCTCTCCCTCTACTTGCTACTCTGTCTACTTGTGCTCTCCCTGTATCTCTCTGTCAAATAAATAAATAAATAAATAAATCTTTTAAAATATATATATATAAATAAATAAAATAGGAAGTACATAGGTATGAGATACATTTTTGTATATAGGTTATATTTCATTCTTTTGATAAAGTAAATATGAGAAAGTACAGAAAAGAAGGAAATATTGTGTATAATCTACCTCTTGGGAATACACATAGTTGGCATTTTAATAGATTTCTTTCCTGTCCTTTTTCTCTTTTCCTGGACATAAATACCCTTTCTGTTTTGTGTGTTCTTACAAAATTGAGATTATACTATAGAATTTATAAAATCAAGATCAAAGTTGGTTTTTTCCTTTTTATTAAGATTTTAAGCCAAATCGATTTATTTATTTTAAAGTTTTGTTTATTTAAGTAAATTCTACACCCAACATGGGGCTCAAACACACATCTCCAAGATCAAGAGTTAACATACTCTTCCTACTGAGCCACCTAGGCACCCCTCTCTTTAATATTTTACCCTGATCTGATTGTAGTTTTTTCCAAAGCCAGTGTCCTGTAGTGGTAAAGCCGGAAGACATTGTTTGGGAGGTCGTTTGGACAATTAGCAAGGTACTGGGAAATCAATTTACTTTGCTTTTTCAGGAAGCTTAGAATACCAGGGGTACCTGGGTGGCTCAGTCAGTCACTTAAGCTTTGGCTCAGGTCATGATCTCAGGGTCCTGGGATGGAGCCCTGTATTGGGCTCTTTGCTCAGTGGGGAGCCTGCTTTCCCCTCACCCTCTGCCTGCCTCTCTGCCTACTTGTGATCTCTCTCTCTCTCTCTCTCTTTCTGTCAAATAAATAAATAAATAATCTTTAAAAAAAAAAAGGAAGAAGCCAAATATCTTTTGGAATGAGTAGGACTAACACATAATGTGTATTCGAGTTAAGTAGGACTTTGTGGGCAGATCTAATCATTGACCCAAATAAATATGCTGAAACCTGGTACCTTTGTAGAACACTGAAAAATTAATTGAGAATGGAACACTGGACATGTAGGAAGTGGCAGAAAATTAAAGATTTTACTTATTTATTTGACAGAGATCACAAGTCGGCAGAGAGGCAGGCAGGTGGTAGGAGGGGAAGCAGGCTCCCTACTGAGCAGAGAGCCCGACGCAGGGCTTGATCCCAGGACCCTGAGATCGTGACCTGAGCCAAAGGCAGAGGCTTAACCCACTGAGACACCCAGGCACCCCAGAAGTGGCAGAAAATTAGTATGAAGTAGTAGATGGGGCCAGCTTGTGAAGGATCTTCCAATGCCAGTAATACTCGATTTGAATTTCTCCTAATGGTAAGAGGTGGCCAGGAGAGGTTTTTTGTTGTTGTTGTTTTTTCCTTTTTAAAAAAAATTTAAGGGATACCTGTCTGGCTCCATCAGTGGACCGTGTGACTCTTGATCTCAGGGTTGTAAGTTCGAGCCCCACATCGAGTGTAGAGATTACTTAAAAATAAAATCTTGGGGCACCTGGGTGGCTCAGTCGGTTAAGCCTCCGTCTTCAGCTCAAGTCATGATCCCAAGCGTCCTGGGTTGGAGCCCCACATCAGGCTTCCTGCTCAGTGGGGAGTCAGCTTCTCCCTCTCCCTCTGCCTGCCTCTTTCCCTTCTTGTGTTCTCTCTATCTATCTGTCAAGTAAATAAATTTAAAGAAAAATCTTTAAAAAAATAAAATCTCAGGGCACCTGGGTGGCTCAGTGGGTTAAAGCCTCTGCCTTTGGCTCAGGTCATGATCCCAGGGTCCTGGGATCGAGCCCCGCATCGGGCTCTCTGCTCAGTGCAGAGCCTGCTTCTCTCTCTCTGCCTGCCTCTCTGCCTACTTGTGTTCTCTGTCAAATAAATAAATAAAATGTTTTAAAAAAAATAAAAAATAAAATCTCAAAAAAATAGATGTTAAAAAAATTAAAACTTTCATTTTAGAATAGTTTCAGATCTATATAAAAGTTGTGAAGATAGGGGCTCCTGGCTGAGTCAGTCACTAGAGCATGTGACTCTTGATCTCAGGGTTGTGGGTTCAAGCCCCATGGTAGGCATGGAGCCTACTTTAAAAAAAGTTGTGAAGGGGCACCTGGGTGGCTCAGTCGTTAAAGCGTCTGCCTTCAGCTCAGGTCATGATCCTGGGGTCCTGGGGTCCTGGGATTGAGCCCCACATAGGGCTCCCTGCTTGGTGGGGAGCCTGCTTCTCTCTTTCCACTCCTGCTGCTGTGTTCCCTCTCTCACTGTGTGTCTCTCTGTCAAATGAAAAAATAAAATCTTCCCAAAAGGTAAATTAATTAAATAAAAAATTTTAAAAAGTTGTGAAGATAGTAGAGAGTTTCCCCATTGCTAACATGTTACATTGCCTTAGTACATTTGTCACAACTAAGGAACCAATATTGATTGATACATTAGTTTGTTCGGATTTCCACAGTTCTTACCCAATGTCTTTTTCCAGTTTCACAGCTCCACCCAAAATACCATATTAGACAGTCATCATGTCTCCTAAGGGTGTGATTGTCTGTGACAGTTTCTCAGACTTTCTGTGTTTTTGAAAACTTTAACAATTTTGAGGAGGACTGGTCAAGTATTTTGTAGAATGCCTCTCTATTGAAATTTGTCTTGTGTTTTTCTCCTAAATAGACAGATGTTACGCATTTCTGTGAAGAAGATCACAGAGGTAAAATACCATTTATTTTTTCTCATTAAACTTTTGTTTTAGTGGGTCTCAAAATTCTGTGACAGATTTTTGGTCAAGTCGTTGCCACTAAAAAGTACTGATTTTTAAAAACTAATAACTTAAAACTGCCACACACACACACACACACACCAAATAGTCCACAAAACATTCTCCTTTCCTTGTGAAGGTTTTTACGATACATTGTTATCATTAACCGGTCTTTTACTATTCAACTTACACGGCCAATTGACGCAAACATTTCTTGCCAGCTCCAGCTGCTTCCTTGTCCCCTGCTTTGATGACACCGACAGCAACTGTCTCGTGTCACGAACAGCAAAACGGCCCAGAGGAGGATAATCAGAGAAGCTCTCAACACACAGAGGCTTGCCAGGAACCATATCAACAATGGCAGCATCACCAGATTTCAAGAACTTGAGACCATCTTCCAGTTTTTTTTCCAGAACGATGATCTATCTTCTCCTTCAGATCAGCAAACTTGCAAGCAGTGTGAGCTGTGTGACAGTCCAGCACAGGTGCATATCCAACACCGATGGGCCTGGATGGTTCAGGATAATCACCTGAGCTGTGAAGCCAGCTGCTTCCATGGGTGGGTCATTTTTGCTATCACCAGCCACACTGCCACGATGAACAACTTTGACGGATATGTTCTTGACATTGAAGCCCACATTGTCCCCAGGAAGAGCCTCACTCAAAGCTTCATGGTGCATTTCAACAGACTTGACTTCAGTTGTCACAATGACCGGAGCAAAGGTGACCACCATGCCAGGTTTAAGAACACATCTCCTCTGGACCCACAGGGAGAGTACCAATACCACCAATTTCATAGATGTCCTGGAGAGGCAAAAGCAAGGGCTTGTCAGTTGGACGAGATGGCTGCAGAAAGCAATCCAGAGCTTCAAGCAGTGTAGTTCCACTGGTGTTCCCATCTTTACAGGTGACTTTCCATCCCTTGAACCAAGGCACGTTAGCACGTGGCTCCAGCATCTTATCACCATTCCATCCAGAAATTGGGCACAAATGCTTCTATGTCGGGGTTGTAGCCCATTTTCTTAATGTGGGTGCTGATTTCCTTAATGATTTTCTCGTATCTCTTCTGACTGTAGGGTGGCTCAGTGGAATCCATTTTGTTAACACCAACAGTTAGTTGTTTCACACCCAGTGTGTCGGCCAGAACGGCATGCTCATGGGGTCTGTCCATTCTTGGAGATACCTGCTTCAAATTTGCCAACACCAGCAGCAACAATCAGGACAGCACAGTCAACCTGAGACGTGCATGTAATCATGTTTTTGATAAAGTCTCTGTGTCCTGAGGCATCAATGATGGTCACATAATACTTGCTGGTCTCGAATTTCCACAGGGAGGTATCAGTGGTGATACCACGTTCACGGTCAGCTTTTAGTTTATCCAAGACCCAGGCACACTTGCAGCCCTTTCCCACCCCCACCCCAGCCTCCTTCTCAAATGTTTCCATGGTTCTTTTGTCGATCCCATCGCATTTGTAGATCAGATGACCAGTAGTGGTAGACTTGCCCGAACCTACAATGACCAATGACGACGATATTGATGTGCATCTTTTCCTTTCCCCATTTGGTTTAGGTTGAGCAGTGATTTTCACGACACCTGTATTCTGGCGGCAAACCTGTTGAGGAAAAAAAAAGAAGTTAAAATACCATTATTGTCACATCATATTAAGGGAACATGATATCAATATGCCTTATCACTGGTGATGTTGACCTTGATCACCTGGCCGAGATAGTGTTTGCCAGGTTTCTTCACTATCAAGTTACTCCCCTCACCCCCGAGGCCCACAGTTTCTATACTCTTCTCTTTGGAAAGAAGTAAGGGCAGCCCACCCTCAAGAAGGGTGTGTGTGTGTGTGTGTGTGTGTGTACTAAGCTTCACCTTCTTAAGGCTGGAGTAGCTACCTAAATTATTTGGGATTCTGCCTGGGGGATTTGTCTCTTCTCCAAGGAAGGTTTGTAATCAAGGAAATTAGACTGTTAGATTTGGTTTTGGGAGGGAAACTCTGACATCAGTGTGAAGAATGAGCTACAGAAGCGACCAAAAGATCAGATAAGATGCTCTGAGACAAACTAGGCCAGAGATAAAGACCTGGACAAGCTAGTAGCCCTGGGAATAGAGAAGAAGGTCCTACAGGATTCGTGGGGAGGGTGGGAGGGAGAAGAGAGAATGTCAGTGCGGGAGGAAATAATGAATCCATGTTCACTTTATTGAGACCTCAAGGGAAAGATATCAATACGCTTAGAGAATTTTTCCTGAAGAGCTTTGATCACAGCTGGAGTTAAAATGTTGACCGTTCTACACTTGATCTTAGCCAAAAGGCCGAGAAGCGATTAAAATGTTGACAGTTCTAAACAGACACCTGAAAGGTGAAGCCATATAAGGGACTGAGATTATCCAAGGAGAACGCGTAGTTAAAGAAGAAAGGAGGAATAAGGGAAGAAATTCTAGGAACACCAGTTATGTGGAACAATATATGCCAAGTTCCAAATTAATAGATGAATCATTTTGGAACGTTCTGCGTTTGCCTGCACCAGTTCAAGAACCACCTAATAATCAGGAAAGCTTTCTCTCTTCATGTAATTTAGTAAACTTTTCCACATAGATATTACAAAGGGACATGGTTTATCCAAAAATGTATGAAGCATGCCAGTGTAATTTTTATATGTATTTTCAGAGGCCCAGTAAAAAAAAAAAAAATTCTTTTTTCAATTTAAAACAAACACTATTGTTCAGAGCAAGAATTTTTAAAAATTCAAAATTGGAGTTTTAAGAATAGACTTTGTTTTTTAAACTATTCTTTTAATAAATTTTAAATTGTACGATATTTAAGACATTCAAGAATGATGACTTAGAATTGATAAGTGAGCGCCAGGGTGGCTCAGTCATTAAGCATCTACCTTTGGCTCAGATCATGATCCCAGGGTCCTGGAATGGAGCCCCAAATCAGGCTCCCTGCTCAATGGGGTGTCTGCTTCTCCCTCTCCCTCTGCCTCTCCTCCTTACTCTTGGTCTCTTTATCTCTCTCAAATTAATTAATAAAAATTAATAAATAACAAAAAAAATTGACAGAGAGAGACACAGCGAGAGAGGGAACACAAGCAGGGGAGCAGCAGAAGGAGAGGGAGAAGCAGGCTTCCTGCCGATCAGAGAACCCAAAGCAGGGCTCGATCCCAGGACCCTGGGATCATGACCTGAGCCAAAGGCAGATGCTTAATAACTGAGCCACCCAGACGTCCCCAAAAACAAATTTTTTAAAAAAGATGCTATTTGCTTTCAATTTGTTTTTGTAGTGTAACTAAACTAAATCTCTAGAGAATAGAAGATACTAGAGAAAAAGTGTCAAATCATGGGGAAAAAAACCTTAGTCATCAGAAAACCCAGGATCCATTTCTGATTCTCTTACTTACTGGGCAATCTTAAGGCACTTGGCATTTCTGGGTCTCTTTCCTCATTGGTCAAAATAGGGGTGATGGAAAAGCCGCCCCCAAAAGATAGGTGAAGGGCTGAAAAGAAATAGATGAATGAAACGACTTAAACATGAGAAACACTGGGAAAAACAAGACGTTGTTATTATTGAAAGAAATTCCGAGTATATTAAGAAAAAGAATAAGGACTGGAATATCAAGAAGAAAAAGATAAGAAAATCTCAGCTTTTAAGATTTCTTCATTCATTCAATTTATTGAGCACAACTATAATTATGGTGGAATATTGTTTGGTGCTAAGGAACTCACAGTTGCCTTTTTTTTTTTTTTAATTTAAGGTTTTATTTATTTATTTGACAGAGAGAGATCACCAGTAGGCAGAGAGGCAGGCGGGGGGTGGTGGAAGCAGGCTCCCTGCTAAGCAGAGAGCCTGATGCGGGACTCAATCCCAGGGCACTGAGATCATGACCTGAGCTGAAGACAGAAGCTTAACCCACTGAGCCACCCAGGAAGTCAGAGTTTTGAAAGCAATGTAAGTGAGTAAACGGATACATAGAGAGGGAAGTATATTATGAGAAAAGTGAATAATTCTGCCTAGGAAAGGAGAAGTTGGCTTCTCAGAAAAGGTGACATTTGAACTGGATCTTCGTAGATTAATTGGAGTTTGCAGGCCAGAAAATTTCAGGCAAGAGACAAAGAAGTCGCTAGAGCCCCAAGAAAGGACTGTGAAGGGGGAAAATGTACAAACACATCACAAGAAGGGCAAGATGAATTTGGGAACTTGCGAGGCACTCAGTGAACATGCAAATGACTTGTCTCATTAGTATGTAAATGAGTGCTTTCTTTAAAAAAGCTCCTTTTGTAAAATGAAGTCTCATTAGTTTCAAAATTCTGTACATGCGGCAGACTCCAGGCCTCACGGATTATTGACAAAGACTATTTGTACAAGGAATTTCTGTTGTAGTTTTTCTCATTTTAAAAAATCCTTACACTGGTTACAATGATAAGGATTTTTGATGAATGGTGAAAACTTTTAATAGTCACACCTTGATTAGATTAATACTGTGCTATTGTTTTTTTCAAGTTAAAAGACACTACATTTCATTTTCCCAGTTTTAAAAAAATGCATTAGGCAAGTCATAGCAAGTAAGCCACCCCTCCTTTTCTAGCTACAAAGTTAGCGTCACACAAAGCTTTCACTCATACAGATAGCATTCCTAGTGGTCTGAAGGCACTGAAAAACATTTGTCTATAAGCATCCCAAAAGTTGCTTAAGAGTCAGACATTGTCCTCTGTGCTCTTTTGTTCCTTAAATTCTAACAGTGAGGAAAAGTAAGCCTACCTGTGAGAATAAAAACAAAGCTAACATATGATTACATTCAATTAAATACAAAAAGTCTGAGATAACTCAGTTCCCCAGTCTAAAGAAGGTATTTACTGGGTTGCTAGAAATTAGTCAAAATTAGCATGGAGGGCACCCGGGTGGCTCAGTGGGTTAAGCCACTGCCTTCGGCTCAGGTCATGATCTCAAGGTCCTGGGATCGAGTCCCACATCGGGCTCTCTGTTCAGCAGGAAGCCTGCGTCCCTCTCACTCTCTCTCTCTCTGCCTGCCTCTCTGCCTACTAGTGATCTCTCTCTGTCAAATAAATAAATAAAATATTTTTAAAAAATTAGCATGGAAAAGGGCACCTGGCTGCCTCACTTGGAACAGCATATGATTCTTGATCTCAGGGTTGTGAGTTTGAACCCCATACTGGGGGTAGAGATTAATAAAATAAACAAATAAATAAACTTTAAAAAAGTAAAAGGAGGGGCACCTGGCTGGTTCAGTTAGTGAAGCACACGACTCTTGATCTTGTGGTTGTAGGTTGGAGCCCCCACATTGGGTGTAGAAATTACTCAAAAATAAATTCTTAAAAAACAAAAACAAACAAAACAAAATGAACATGGAAAGACTCCCAAAACCAAACTCAAGAAAAAAGAAAGAAGTACTATTAGAGATTTACCAGAATCTAGACTCCATTGAAAGTGTTGGCTGACAGAATATGTCCCAGGGTCCACCAGCATGGTGCGATGTTTTTTTTAAAGATTTTATTTATTTTTGGAAGACAGAGAAATAAAAAGTGCACATGAGTAGAGGGGAGGGGCAGAGTGAGAAGCAGACTCCTCACTGAGCAGGAAGCCCGATAGGGACTCGATCCTAGGACCCTGGGATCATAACCTGAGCTGAAGGCAGTCACTTAACCGACTGAGCCACCTAGGTGCCCAGCAGTATGGTGTGATTTGACACAGACTGATTTTTTTTTTTAAGATTTTATTTATTTGACAGAGAGAGACACAGTGAGAGAGGGAGCACAAGCAGGGAGAGTGGGAGAAGGAGAAGCAGGCCTCCCACTGAGCAGGGAGCCTGATATGGGGCTCGAACCCAGGACCCTGGGATCATGACCTGAGCTGAAGGCAGACACTTAACAACTGAGCCACCCAAGCACCCCTGATTTTTTTTTAAGATAATCTCTGTACCCAATGTGGGCCTTGAACAGATTGAGCCAACCAGGCACCCAAGACAGACTGATTTTGATGATTACAATCTTCTCTCAACCTAAATTGTATAGAAAAATTTCTGCTTAACCCGGGAACTATAAGGTGTATTGAGATACTGTAAATGACAAACACAAGCAGAGAGTGGACCTTAGTGACTCTTTAACAAAAGAGGAGGGTTGAATCTCAAAACTAGAACTTACTGATACCGGTTAGAGATTTATACTAGGACACATTTTTCAGTTTGGGGTTTACCGGTTACACACAAGACCCATGGGTCCTTGTTATTTCCCCAGATGTGTGGGACTTGGCTCCACAAGCTGCAGCAGTCGGGGAGTCCACTGGTACTCTTTCCAAACAATGGGTGTTCAAGGAAGAAGCCAATTAGGTCTTCAGGGTAACGCAGAGGAAGTGTTACTGAAAACTTACTTAAGGGATACCAAAAAAAAAAAAAATCTAATAATACCAGTTAGAGATAACACTTCATCAGATATCAAAATGTTCTCTTTTTTTCTTAAAGACTTTGTTTATTTATTTGACACACGGACTGAGAGAGAGAGAGAGAGAGCACAATCAGGAGGAGTAGGAGAGGGAGAAGAAGGGTCCTCACCCAGCAGGGAGCCTGATGCGGGACAGGATCCCAAGACCCTGCGATCACAACCAGAGCAGAAGGCAGACGCTTAACTGAGTGAGCCAGCCAGGCGCCCAAATTGTTCTTTAAAACTATAAAAATAAGGAGTGCTTGGGTGGCTCAGTTGGTTAAGAGTCTGCTTTCAGCTCAGGTCATGATCCCCAGGTCCTGGGATCAAGCCCTGTGTAGGGCTCCCTGCTCAGGAGAAAACCTGCTTCTCCCTCTGATGCCCCCTTGTTTTTGCTCTCTCTCTCAAATAAATAAATCAATAAATAAAATATTTTAAAAAAACAATATAAATAAAATTGTATGGTACTGATGAAGAAACCAAATTGATGAAACTGAATGGGGAGTTTGAAAATAGACTCATATATATGAGAAGTTAATGTATGATAAAGTTAGTATTTCAAATCAGTGGACAAAGAACAGCTTGGTCAGTGAGAAGGGTTAGAAAAATTGGCTATCCATTAGGGAAGAAAGACCCATACTTCATGATAAACAACAAGGATGAATTAAGGGTGTAACTGTAAAAAAAAAAAATCTCTTAAAATATTAAAAGACCTATATGGAATTGTGTTTATAAGCCTGCTGGGAGGGGGGTCGCCTGGATGGTTCAGTCAATTAGGCATCTGACTCTCCATTTCTGCACAGGTCATGATCTCCAGGTCAAAAGATTGAGCCTTGCAGAGGGCTCTCAGCTCAGCGGGGACTCTGCTTCTCTCCTTTTTCCTCTCCCTCTGCCCCTCTGCAGACACATTCTCTTTCTTTCTCTAATAAAAGTAAATAAAATCTTTAAAAAATAAAAATTAAAAAAAACAAACAAACAGGGGTGCCTGGGTGGCTCAGTGGGTTGGGCCTCTGCCTTGGGCTCAGGTCATGATCTCAGGGTCCTGGGATGAAGCCCCGCATTGGGCTCTCTGCTCAGCAGGGAGCCTGCTTCTCCCTTCCCCTCCGCGGGCCTCTCTGCCTCCTTGTGATCTCTCTCTCTCTGTCAAATAAATAAATAAAATCTTAAAAACAAAAACAGAAACAAAAACAAAACCCTGCTGCAGAGTCAATCATCTTGAGCAAGAAAAAAGTTCACAAACTGTCAAGGGAAATATTGATAATTTTAACTAAGTAAAAATTTAAACCTGCTGTCCCATTTTAAAAGACACTACAAGTTTAAAGACAGGCAGTAGAGTGGTCGAAAAATCTGTGTGACGTATTTTCCAGTCAATGAATTAATACCCATAATTTATAAAGAACCAGTGTGTAAGAACAAAGAGAGAAGCGCCTGGGTGGCTCAATTGGTTAAGCCTCTGCCTTCAGCTCAGGTCTGATGGGGGTCCTAGGATCGAGCCCCGCATCAGGTTCCCTGCCCAGCAAGGGATCTGTTTCTCTTTCTGCCTGCGGTTCCCCCTGTTTGTGTGCTCTCACTCTCTCTCAAATAAAATAAATAAAATCTTAAAAAAAAAAAAAAAAAGAATTCAGTTGGTGAATGAGGTAGACATTTAGCATCACAGAACTGATTTAATTTTGCAAGTCTACCCTATGAAGATTGGTTACTTTCTCTGTGGCCATAAGTCATTCATTTTGGTGTCTGTTAACAGATGTCCAGTGGCTAGGCCACTCCGATGTACATAAGTGAGAGGGGCACACAAAGCCTACATTTCCACTTGCCTGATTTGAAAGAGCAAAATAATTTTTTAAAAGAATGGTACAAAAGGATGTCTTGACGATTCCTCTTTGAAAGGTGTTTCCGGCCCCATCATGGCCATCTGCCACTGCCCGAATCTAGTCCATCATTGTCTTGCCCCTGGCCTATGGCAGCAGCCTCCCAGCTGGTCTCTCAACCTCCAGTTTCCTCCCCGGTGATCCATTTTCCATATGGCGGCCAGAATACACTTCTAGAATGCAAATGTAATTATGTCACTGCTCGGCTTAAGGGGCTCTCTGTTGCTCTTCAGAGAAATCCTCAACTGCTTAATAAGCTTGGAAAGCTCTTCAAGGCTTTGTTCTCTCTCTCCGACCTCCTCTCTCCCCATTTCATCCTTCTCTCCCCCAACTTCAACTCAGACGCTCTAGACATCCTGAACTTTCAGGTCCTCAAAGAAGTTCTCTTTCCCTCACCTCTGAGCCTTTGAACTGCCCTTCCCGCTGCCTAGATGGCTCTTCCCACCCCTTTCCCAGGCTCTCTCCTGGCTCATCCTTCAGTTGTCAACTTAAATGTTGTTTTCTCTGGTTGTCCGGGTTGTGCTTTCAGAGTATCCTCTGTTTAGCATTTACGCTGCCTGATTGCCATTTCCTGCTAAATTGCCATAAGCTTCTCAAAGGCAGGGTCAGTCTCGCATCGGTTGTATCCTCAGCATCTGGTACAATGACCAGGGAGTAGTAACAACTTAGGAAGCATATGTCAGATGAAGGAAGGAACCAAGGTACTATGAAAACAGCCCCCCACAGCTTACCTGATTCCACCTTCTTCTCCTCTAATTCTTGCTAGACATCTCTTTCTGAAACACCACTGTGGAAACACTTCATTTCTCTCTGTTTGTTGTACATCAAGATAGAAGTTCTCAAGGAGTATTTTTTCCTATGCCATCTAACTTTGTATTATGAGGAAGATCTTTTTTTGTTTTGTTTTGTTTTGGGGGGACGGTTTTCAAGAAAAGATTTAGATCTCCCAGGGGTCCCTACCAGTTTATATTTGCAAGGAATGTCGGGGGCAAGGTGGGCATAGAGCCCGGGGTTCTCCAACTGTCCTAGAGTAGCCCAGAATATAACTGACGTGGGGAGAACGGAAGTCCTAGTGGCCACTTTTGCCTGGGAGACTAGACAATGAAGTGCAGTGGAAGAGAAAGGGAAGAGCAGGAGCTGCTACCATGATGGTTGGACGTGCAGCTAAAATCTGGTTTCCATGACAGATGTTGGCGAGGACGCAGAGAAAGGGGAATCCTCCTACACTGTTGGTGGGAATGCAAGTTGGTGCAGCCCCTGCGGAAAACAGGATGGAGGTTCCTCAAAAAGTTGAAAATAGAGCTACCCAATGACCCAGCGATCCCACTACTGGGTATTTACCCTGAAGATACAAATGTAGTGATCCGAAGGGGCACATGCACCCCAATGTTTATAGCAGCAATGTCCACAATAGCCAAACTATGAAAAGAGCCCAGATGTCCATCAACAGATGAATGGATAAAGAAGATGTGGTTTATATATACAATGGAATATTATGCAGTCATCAAAAAACCAAAAACTTGCCATTTGCAACAACATGGATGGAATTGGAGGGTATTATACTAAGTGAAATAAGCCAATAAGACAAAGACAATTGTCATATGATGTCTCTGGTATGAAGAATTTGAGAGGCAGGGCGGGGGGTCGTTGGGGTTAGGGAAGGAAAAAATGAAATAAGATGGCACCCGGGAGGGAGACAAACCGTAAGAGACTCTTAATCTCAGGAAACAAACTGAGGGTTGCTGTAGGGGGTGGGGAGGGATAGGGTGGCTGGGTTAGGGACATTGGGGAGGGTATGTGCTATGGTGAGCGCTGTGAATTGTGTAAGACGGATGATTCACAGACCTGTACCCCTGGGACAAATAATACATTCTATATTAATAAAAAATACAGTTATGTTAAATCACAATGGTGGATATAAAATCATTCATTATATTAATCTCAAATGTATGTTTAAAATTTTTAATGATAATTTTTTAGCTGAATAAAATTGCTTTTAAAAAAATCTAGTTTCCCTGGCAACAATGGCCTTTTTGCATCACCAGGCCCAATGGATCCCAGATCTTGGGTGCATAAAACTTCACCTCTTGGTGGCACTGAAGCAGCAGGAAGGTGGCCGTCCCCTCACTTCCAACGGGGTAAGGTAGTTTTTAGCTTTTTAACATCTGTGTTACAGGACAGGCCCAAGAAGGAGGTTGAAATGTGATGCCAGGTGCCAACTGATGGTACCAGGCAAACTGGGGTGGGACAAATAGATGGCAGAAGTAGAAGCTCACAGTGGCGGCAGCAGCAGCCAGGTGCCAATGACTTTGAACCGTCCTTGTACTCATGAAAGAAACTGCTCAGGTCTATTACACTACATCTGATCGTCTCCAGATGATGTCTATTTCCATCACTGAGGCTTTTGGGCCTCTGTTTACTAACACATAAAACGACGTGGTTAGACTAGACTTCTAATTCTTTTACAAGGAGTCAAATTTAATAATTACAGTAAAGTAAGAACAGCATATCTGTCTGAGAACAGTAGGAATGTTATGATCTAAATCAAGTTTTCATGCTTTCAAAAATATATAGCCTCTGTATATAATGTATTATCCAGGAAACCAATTTTAGCAAACAGATAAAATTTTTTGCCGTCAGCACACTGATTTGGCATATCAAGTGTTTACATGTCATGTGTAAATGGTTGCCTCTAAAGGGATTGAATATAGCCTTTCCACTCAGTAGTCTTGTCTACACAACTGATTTGTTTAACAAACTTTCATTATGGAAAATAGAAAGATAGGCTTCAGCTCAACCACAAAGTCAATGTTACTGGTATAATCATTAAGGAAATTTAATTATAATCATTGGATGTGGTAACAGCAGCAGTGATCATTTGAGAAAAAATTATAACACTGTAACAAACAACCTGCCTTCTTGTATTGCCTTTTAATATTCTAATGAGTAATAGGGTATGTAAGTAAATCAGTGGCCTGCCTTTTAGGCAGGCAGTGTGGATTTCTACAAGGGTCTTGTTGGTTTCAGGGACCACCCTTTCCCCTACCACCCACCAAGTCTCTGACCTTGAGCAGTTATCTTTAAAGGTAATTTTATTTTCAGTTTAGAACACACCGTGCATGAACCCAAAGCAGAGTCAGCCGCAGAAGATAAATAGCACACATTTGGCTACAGATGAGAAGTCGTGATAAAGCATCAGCATTCGTGAGATAAGAGCATCAAGACCCAGATGATCTGAACACTAAAAATCATCATGTATAATCTGATGTTTACAAGATCCCACATTCACACGCCTTCCTCCCTAGGAGCCTTGGCCTACCTACCTCCCATGTAGGCTGTCTCCGTACTGGGCATATGGGATGTGGTCCCCTCTTTTGCCTGCTGCGATTTGGCAAGGCAAAAAAGTGTTGTTGTTGTTGTTTTGCCATTGTGTCACTTCCTTTGTCACTATGTCACATGGGTATGCCAATTTTAAAGAAGCTCGATTGCTGGAAGACAGGGATTTTTAGGCTCCGCGAGTTTTGATGTTTGCGCCATCATTATGCCATTAGTGGGAAGCCACGAATGGAAAGGTAGAATCTGTTTCTATTTTTGGTATTCACCCACAACAATTAAATCAGCGAGCAGCAGGAGCTCTTGTCTCTGTGGCTGTACCATCTGGGTTTTTGTCTGTACAACATCCAGGCATCCGTGTCCTGCAGGTCTAACATACTTCGTCCTAGCACCCAGGATAAGGTAGTTTTGAAGGTGGCTTGATGAGAACCACGACATTAAAGAACCACGACATTAAAGCCACAGACAGCCCATCGATGGGAGCACCATTTGCTAGAAAGATTCCCCCCCCCATGGTATGAAATTTAAGAAACGAATTCTAATTTTCTACACCACAGCACTGCCTGCAAGCCTTCAGGGGAACAAAGATGGTGAACATTTGAAACAATCACTGCCAGGCTCACCTTAGGAATATTGGGGCATAAAGGGTTAGAGAAAGACCACAGACCAGGAATTTTAATTAGATGAAGCTTATAATTAATATAACATTGAAGTGGAATCCACAAAAGAGACTGGCCAGCAGAGACTGTATCCAGTGAGAATTCAAGCTGCAGTCGTTGGTTTTAATTACATTCCTGAAATAGAAGCCTGCCAACAGGATTTGAATAAATGGTTTAAATAAACCTTTGCTCCATTGACAAATTTCACTGGCAATATTCTCAGTCTACCAAGATATTAAGGAGATAACAAGTCGGTAAAGAAGCGTTCTAAAAAGGATTGTCAGAAGAGAGATCGAAGACTGATGTGTAAATTACATTTAAAGACTTTTTTTAGGATGGTAAGGGCCTCAGAAGTTTATGCAATTGGTAGTAAGGAAGCCTAAGTACCATTTATAAATTTTTCCCCCTCTTTACACTTTTCAAGTCAATTTTTCTGCCAGGTTCTTATCTCTTTGGCTTGCCAAGCAGAAGTGAATAGCTGCATTTATGTAACTTACATATTCCATAAGAAAGTTCAGGAAGGGTCACCTGGGTGGCTCAGTTGGTTAAGCGTCTGCTTTCAGCTCTGGTCATGATCCCCGGGTCCTGGGATAGAGTCCTGCATCAGGTTACCTGCTCTGTGGGGAGTCTGCTTCTCCCTCTCCCTACCCCCTGCTTGTGTTCCCTCTCTTGCTATGTCTGTCTCTGTCAAATAAATAAAATCTTATGGGTGCCTGGGTGGCTCAGTGGGTTAAAGCCTCTGCCTTCAGCTCAGGTCATGATCCCAGGGTCCTGGGATCGAGCCCCACATCGGGCTCTCTGCTCAGCAGGGAGCCTGCTTCCCGCCCCCCTGCCTGCTCTCTGCCTACTTGTGATCTCTGTCTGTCAAATAAATAAATAAAATCTTTGAAAAATAAATAAATAAAATCTTTTTTTTTTTTTTAAAGATTTTATTTATTTATTTGACAGAGATCACAGGTAGGCAGAGAGGCAGGCAGAGAGAGTGAGAGGGAAGCAGGCTCCCTGCCAAGCAGAGAGCCCGATGCGGGACTCGATCCCAGGACCCTGAGATCATGACCTGAGCCGAAGGCAGCGGCTTAACCCACTGAGCCACCCAGGTGCCCCTAAATAAATAAAATCTTAAAGAAAATTCAGGAATTGTGAAAAAATCCAATTTCTAAACCACGCCCGTTTCTACTATTTTATATTGCCTGCCATGGACTGCACAGCCGCAGGTAGCTTTTTAGATAACAATACTGGACTAGGGGACAGGGGTAGAGAGAGAGGGAGAGGAAATCTTAAGTAGACTCCACGCTCATCGAGGAGCCCCATCGGGGCTCAATCTCAGGACCCTGAGATAATGACCTGAACTGAAATCAAGAGTCTGATACTTAACTGACTGAGCCACCCAGGTGCAGGTCTTGAGGCCAGGAGCTTGAAATCAGTTTTACTGGGCCCATATCAAGGTGTCAACAGGACACGCCATATCCTCCAAAGGCTCTAGAGGAGAATCTGTCTCCCACCTCTTGCCCACTTCTGGTGGCTGCCTGCATTCCTTGCCTCCTAGATGCATCCCTCCAACCTGTAACCTCTGCCTCTGTGATTGCATTGCCTTCCCTTCATCTCCTTTTCTCTCCTTCTCATAAGGACCCTTGTGATTCCAGTTAAGGTCAATCTGGATAACCCAGGCCTCAAATTCCTTAGCTTAATCACATCTACAACGTCTTTGCCATAGAAAGCAGTTATTCCCAGGTTCCAGGGAATGGATCTGATACATTCAAGGTGCCTTACTTAGCCTCCTGTAAATATAAATAACACTAGCAGCAACATATACGGGTTTTCATCACCTAAATATGAGACGTACTGGGCTAAGCACATACGTTCATTTCATTTTCTCCATCACCCCCAAAAGGGGGGTACAGATGGGGAAGCTGTGACTTAGGTAACTGGCCAGTGATTGACCAGTTGCATTATGTGCCCCCTTTAATGCCCATCCCCCAGTTACTCCCCCACCCCGGGTTTTGTTGTTGTTTAAGCAAGAAAATGGTTTTATTATAAATTCTGTAGGAGTTTGGGGCAAAAGCAACCCTGAATTTGTGCCCTCATGACTATGGGCCAAACCGAGTGGATAAGGAGGTGCTTCCCACACTGGGCACAAAACACAGTTGGCGTTTTGCAGAATGGAGAATCCTGGCTCAAAACCGCAGCTGACTTTATGGTCAGGGGGAGATCTTTCTGGTTGGTGCCCTGCTGCTGGTTGTGTGGCCTGTAAATGATCCTTCTAGAGCTGATAACTTTCCAGACCCTGGAGGGAGAGACTTGGCTCCTCTCTAGTGCCTGTCCACATGGCACTGAGGAGCCCCTTAGAGCTCTCACTCTCCCAGCTCAGCTCCAGTAGCTCCCTCTGGCCCCCCCTTATTTTGTGCTGCATTTTGTCTCACTCCAGCCCTATTTCCAAAAAGCTATTGTTACATGTATGTCCCTGCAAAGGTCCAAACCCAGAGTTTTGCTCCTCAACTGATAATTCAAAAATATTGGGGTGGGGGGGCTGGGTGGCTCACTGGGTTGAGCTTCTGCCTTCGGCTCTGGTCATGATCTCAGGTTCCTTCAATCTCAGCAGGGAGCCTGCTTCTCTCTCTCTCTCTCTCTCTCTCGCTCTCGCTCTCGCTCTCGCTCTCTCTCTGCCTGCCTTTCTGCCTACTTGTGATCTCTCTCTCTCTGTCAAATAAATAAATAAAATCTTAAAAAAATATATATTGGTGGGATGAAAATCTTGAAGAGGAGTAGAATAGACCACTCAAAAAAAAAGCCTCTTTGGCATAAGGATTATTTTGAGCTGGTTATTTTTAAGAAACAGCAGACATGGAAACGCTCGGAAAACCAAGTGCTAGAAGTTACCCTTCTGTAAGAGGCCCTTACGTGAATAAGGGAAATGTCCATTTTAGGGGTGTCTCCCTCTCTGCACCAGGAAGAAGGGGATGACTCTCAAACTCTAGAAACTCTTATCCAAGGAGAAGGCAGTGCCCTAAATCCGCATCACAATCTGACCCTTGTTTACTGCGCTTGGCCAGGTGACCCCCATAACTGACTCCCCACATCTTTGTTTGTCTTTAGTTGGAGATGACATTTAAGGTGGTGGCTTAGGCCATTCCGTGGAGTCACTCGGTTTTCCTGGGTCTCCGCCATGTCTGTAGGAGCTGTACCTGTTATTCAACTTCTGTTGGTTTTTCTCCTGTTAATCTGACTCTTTCTCTCCCAACACCCTAATTAAATGAAAACATCATTTCTGACATCATCAAACAATAAAAATCAAAACTTTAGGCCATTCAAGTGCTCAAAGAAATTCTAAAATCCTTATTTCAGTGCTTCTAAAGAACTTTTAGGCTTTTAAAAATTTTAGCTACACAGAGCTGCAGAAGTTTATTCGTGTTACAAAATAAAACAAACCATGGACACAAATAATCTTGGTTCCCTCCCAGAAAAGGAACTGGCCTGAGGGGTACCCAATCGGTAGAGCATGTGACCCTTAATCTCAGGGTTGGAGAGTTCCAGCCCCATATTGGGCATGGAGTCTACTAAAAGCAACGGTAACAACAACAGAAACACACAACCCCCCTCCGACTGGAGGGAGAAGGAACTGCTGTGATAAAATGCAGAAAGTAACTCTCAGGTGCCTGCCAGTTTCAGACAATAGATGGCACTGTGGGACAATTATACGCGATCATTTTTCTCTTTCCTCCCAGCAAGCCGAGGAAGCAAACAAAAACACAGTAATCGTACACAGGTTCTGGATCCATTTAAAATCTACTTCTCCAAGGAAGGTTGTCTAGAAAAGTCCCCTGCTCAGGTGCGTGGGCTACTCTGGTCCATCTCCTTGCCACTCAAAAGTGTTCCTGGCACCAGCGGTGCAGGCATCACCCGAGAGCTTGTTCCAAATGCCCCATCTCAGACCCAGACCCCCTGAGACATAAGCCACCACCTGCGCAATGTCTTCTTAGCCGACCAAAAGCTTTAGCAAAGTCCGTAGTGATGGAGAAGCGCGGATGTTCATGAACGTTACAGAACAAAGCAAAGCAAACCAAAATGGTCCTCGTTCCCTTTAAGAAAAAAACCTGCTTTTGTAAAAATACACGCTAAAAGCGCCTGCGGTGCCTGTCGCTTTCGGGCAGCAGATGGCACTGTGGCACAACTTTAGCGACTTTTTCTGTGGCTAAGACAAAGCCCCAGACACAGAAGGAAACAGAACCATCTTCCACTAGATCTGGATCTATTTAATATCTACATCTCCAAGTCCAGAAGATTAGGAACTCTTCTGGATGAGGGAAAATAAAAGAAGCTTATAGGAGAAGTGGTGAAAAAGACAAGGACTTGACCGAAGACAGGTAAGTTTCATTCATACGTGCTCAGTATCACAAAGCTTCTCCGAAATGTCTAACATCTATTGTTAGAACTCCAGCTTTTTGAATTACTGCTTAAGGCACGAATATCCCCAGGGGGCAACACCTTTCACCATCATTAATTGCCTTTCTGGGCATTAACTTGTCACCTGACTTTCTAACACACTCCTTGCTGCCCCCTCCCCCCCCACACCCCACCCACTCCCAGGCCACATTTACCCATAGACAAGAGGAGATTAAGTATGATGCTTAGGGATGTGAGTCCAGGTGGGACCCCAGAATCCAACCTGTGCCCCCCCCCGGAGGTGGGGTGAGCCCCGTGGGGAAGGGGAGTCTGGAAGGGAAGGAAGCAGGATCCAAATGTGAACCCACTGGCCTCTTCAGAGGCTTTGGCCCATGGAGGTTGGTGGGGAAAGCTGAATGTAAATATCCAAGTCTGAGACAGGAACGGGCTCCTGAGCCTCCTCCAGGGACAGGCCTCTTTTTTCTGCCTTGTTCACCTGAGCCTGAGAGCCCCAGGTCTACTCTGAGGGCGCAGCCTCCCCCACTGTCAAGCCCTATTAAAGGAAGACCCAACCCGGGTGGTGGGTGACTGGAAACTACAAGGAGGGGCACTGAAGAGCATGACACCAATTCAACCTACGTAATTTACAGAACCCAAACCACGTCGGAGACATTCTTTTAGAAAGGACAAAACCCCAACAGGAACTCCACTCCCCAGGTAAAGTTGCCTGATTTAACAACAACAGAAGCAAAACAGGACTCCCAGTTAAATTTTATTTTCAGATAAACAATGAATGTTTTTGTATAAATAGGTCCCATGCACTATTCAGGACAAACTTAGACTAAAAAATTAATGTTCTACTGAGATGCCAGTGTAAGTGGGTATCCTATATTTGATCTGGCAACACTGCCACCACCACTAAAATTCTCAGGGCGCCTGGGAGGCTCAGTTGATTAAGTGTCTGCCTTGGCTTAGGTCATGATCCCAGGGTCCCGGGATCGAGCCCCACACCGAGCAGGGAGGCTACTTCTCCCTCTCCCTTTGCAGCTCCCCTGTGTGTGCTCTCTCTCTCTCTCTCTCTTTCCCTAATAAATAAATAAAATCCTTTTTAAAAAGAAAGAAAGAAATTCTCACACACAGATCAAACAGGTGCACGGAGATGGCTGCCACGGCCTTGTTATGTAATAGAGAGGACAGCAGAATCAACTTAACCAGGCTTATGGTGAGGAGAGAAACACAGTAATTTTCCTTCCACCCTTCTAGGATCTTGACTGAGACCCTCCTGTAATACAAGTCAGATTAACAGGAGAAAAACCAACAGAAGTTGAATAACAGGTACAGCTCCTACAGACATGGCGGAGACCCAGGAAAACCGAGTGACTCCACGGAATGGCCTAAGCCACCACCTTAAATGTCATCTCCAACTAAAGACAAACAAAGATGTGGGGAGTCAGTTATGGGGGTCACCTGGCCAAGCGCAGTAAACAAGGGTCAGATTGTGATGCGGATTTAGGGCACTGCCTTCTCCTTGGATAAGAGTTTCTAGAGTTTGAGAGTCATCCCCTTCTTCCTGGTGCAGAGAGGGAGACACCCCTAAAATGGACATTTCCCTTATTCACGTAAGGGCCTCTTACAGAAGGGTAACTTCTAGCACTTGGTTTTCCGAGCGTTTCCATGTCTGCTGTTTCTTAAAAATAACCGGCTCAAAATAATCCTCAGGCCAAAGAGGCTTATTTTGGGGTATCAAATTCTGCTCCTTCTCATCAGTCGCAGCCAAACCACAGCCCGTCAGCGGGGGAGCAGGGAGAGTGGGACTCTCCTTTCCGGTCTGCTGTGTCTCCCACCTGAAAGCAAGAGGACCAGGAGGCCTGGAGTTTGAAGTCTTCAGAGGTCAGCCTCCAGGGGTGTGCTGGGGCCAATGGTGAGCCTCCCCTCCCAACTCCTTGATCCGTGATGCCACGTTGATAAGTTGAAATTGGCCCCGGGGGGAGTATCCACACCACAGAAATCAGCAAACCCTACAAATCAGGGTAATTTTTTTTTCCCATGGTGCTTGTGTTAACCACTTACCAGCACCCCAACTGCCAGATTTCTAGGCACAGAGCAGGATGGGGAAAAGGTGCAAATGTGTTTAGAAAGGGAAGTGGAGACCACCTGCCATCAATGTTGTGTCATATTCCGTCGTAAGAGAAATTGTCTATTTATGTCCCCGTTCCCCTAAGGTGGCAACCAATCTCCCCTAACTCTGTTTCTCACTGGCTTCCTTCCCTGTCTCCTCCCCTAGGCCCTGCAGGGTTAGGAGCGATGACAGAGTATCGGTTTGGGGCCAATCAGAAGAGAGGAGCCATGGGGTGCCTGGGTGGCTCAGTGGGTTAAGCCGCTGCCTTCGGCTCAGGTCATGATCTCAGAGTCCTGGGATGGAGTCCCGCATCGGGATCTCTGCTCAGCAGGGAGCCTGCTTCCTCCTCTCTCTGCCTGCCTCTCTGCCTGCTTGTGACCTCTCTCTGTCAAATAAATAAATAAAATCTTAAAAAAAAAAAAAGAAGAGAGGAGCCACACAGTAGTTTAAACAGAGAAAGTTGACTATGAAGAGTTACTAACTTAAACAGGGAATTGGAGCCATGAGAGGTTGACTAGGAAGAAGTTAAGAGAACTCTGAAGAAAATGGGCAGAAGTGACATGAGAGCAGCTGCCATCCAGCACCCAAGCAAGGGTCCCTGTCCCCCCTCCCCCCAAGCTTGTAAGAGAGCCCGTAACAGCGGGAATTCACTGCGGTGCTGCCCGGGGCAAGCTCCTAGAAATCTATGCTCTGGAACTTGCTGGGAATTGTCCCTCTAGGGCAGCAGACAAAGCCGCTCATAGGGAGGAATGTGATTGGAGCTGTAACCCCACGGGAGATGGGTGCCTGGGGCCCCTGCTAGTGGCTGGACACTGGGGAAGCTGTGAATGTGCAGGAGCCTGCAGAGCAGGAAGCCAAACCCTTTCCTCCTGCAGTGTCACACCCCGGCTCTACGCACAGCGTGCCAGTTGGCCAACGCCGGACATTTAACGGGCTCTGATCCATTGTCACAGAGCTAGCAATGCAGGATTCGGAGCCAAGCGCATCTGCTAGTCCCTAGGGCTTCACTATCCCTTGTTGGTTCCCCTAACACCCCCACACTTCTAGAAAGGGTCCCTTCAGTGGACTTTCCAGTTCATGCTTTTTCACCTTAGGTGGAAAAAAAAGCTACGTCAGAACAGATAGCTGCGATACGGTATTTGTATAAAAATTTACAACACAATAAAATCCTAAAAATTGTAAACCACGATTATTGGTATTATTTACAAAAATGCAAGTATCTCGGGGTGCCTGGGTGGCTCAATCGGTGAAGTGTCTGCCATTGGCTCAGGTCATGATCTCAGGATCCTGGGATTGAGCCCCACATTGGGCTCTCTGCTCAGCGGGGAGCCTGCTTCTCCCTCTCCTTCTGCCTCTCCCCCTGCTTGTGCGTGCACACTCTCTCTCTCTGTCAAATAAATAAAATCTTAAAAAAAAAAAAAAGAAATGTAGTGATAGTAATAGAAGATGGATGCTCACACAAGAGGTAATAAACTACTTCAGAGACGTTCACCAGAGGCAGAGGACACTAGGAGTGTTCTGGGAAAGGTCTGCAGAAGAGTAGGAATAGAATGGGGTCTTGATGTTGGCCAGGATCTGTCTAGTGGGCAGGAAGTAGGTTAGCATTCCCAACATTGAAAACCGAGAGTGTGGCAAAGTGCGGTGGCGACAGAGTGGGGCACCCTGGGTGGCCAGCAGAGCGGTGGGTGGGTCTGCACTTCTGGTCCAGGTTGGTGAGCTGGTTGGAGCAGGACTCTGGTAAGCCTGAAGTTTCTCCCCATCTGGATCATTCTTCTCATGCCTCCAACTTCCAGGCAAAAAGCAGCCTGCAAAAGGCCTCGAAAGTCCCTTGAGGAGCCTGGATCTTTCTTTGTGGAGCGTGGGCAGTCCTAGCTTTTCTTAGCTAAGCAGTGACAGGATCCAAGCTGTGATTTAGGCAGATCAGCTTGGCAACTCCACACAGGGTGGACTGAAGGGGAGAGACAGATACAGGCAAGAGAAATTATTGAGAAGTCAAAGTCATTGTTGAAAGATATGTGGAGGGAATGGCCTGAACTGGGACCGCAGCCGGAGGGAAAATGGGGGAAAAAAAGAAAAAGAAACTTGGAAATCTCTGATAGAACCCTTTGCAATTGTGTCCAGAAGACTAAAGAGAAATTGAAGAGGGCTCCAAGGGTTGGCAGAATAGTGATGCTCTTAGAGGACAGTAAGTGGCATTGGGAGGGGCAAGCAGGTTTGGGAAGATTAGAAGTTCACATGTAGGGGCGCCTGGGTGGCTCAGTGGATTAAGCCGCTGCCTTCGGCTCGGGTCATGATCTCAGGGTCCTGGGATCGAGTCCCGCATCGGGCTCTCTGCTCAGCAGGGAGCCTGCTTCCTCCTCTCTCTCTCTGCCTACTTGTAACCTCTCTCTGTCAAATAAATAAATAAAATCTTAAAAAAAAAAAAAAAAAAAAAGAAGTTCACATGTATACATTTTGAACCTAAAGTGGCATCTAAGTGGCCTGGGCATTCGCAGGAGATTTAGGACTGGGGGGCGAGGCGGGGGGCGGTGGTGTTGGAGGCAAGTCAAAGCTGCAGAGTCAGATTTAGTCACCGTCTTAGAAGCCACAGGATTGTATACGCTTGGATGCACCCAAGGCCTTTTCTTGGAGAATAAAGGGTAGGAAGATACAAGGAACCAGGGACAAAGAATGCGATTCAACCGCAGCAAACGGAGAAGCAGATGAGGCAAAGGGTGTGGCCATGCTGACCCACAAAGAGGAGAATCAGGTTTGCATTGGCTTTGACAATTGCTTGCCCACCTAGCATCCTTTGGGCAGGTCAGAACTGAGTCCAGAGGGTTTCTAGTGCTCCCTAGCTTTCTGTCTGCTCTGGCAAGTAGCAGGCACCCAGGATCTTTGACTCTTGACCAATCTTTAATTCTCTCGGGAAATTATCATCTTATCAGCTCTCTCATTTCTCTCCTGTGTGGAAATGACACTAACGATTAGGCGTGTCTTCCTCTGTAACCCCACAGCGCAATTCTTGCCCCTCTATTGGACATCAAATAAGTCCCTCTAAAGAAGATTCTAGAGTTACACACCCGGGGTTAAATCCCAGCTCCTTCGGTTACTGGTTACTATCCGTGACCTTAAGCCAATTGCTAAACCTGCCATATTTGATTCCATTTGTATTCTGGGGGCCTAACACAGTGACTAATGTAGTTAATATTTATTGAGTTGAATCAGATTTTTACATAACCTCTGGCTCCACGTGTCACTCCTACTTTGTCTCCAGAGTTTCATTCTGTCTGCACCAGGAT
The DNA here is from genome assembly GCF_020171115.1 of Neogale vison. Classification (NCBI taxonomy): domain Eukaryota; kingdom Metazoa; phylum Chordata; class Mammalia; order Carnivora; family Mustelidae; genus Neogale; species Neogale vison. The sequence goes on along the minus strand of NC_058105.1, from coordinate 117,361,164 downwards.
ATTTTCAGCAGAGAAGCAAGGAGGATTGACTAGTTGTTCAAGAAGCAGAGCAGTAGGGATCAGAGAGAAATGGGATGGTAACTAGAGGAAAGAGTGAGAGGCTTTTCCTGAATAGTGAAGAGCTTCTTGAAATTGAACAGCAGAGGAAAGAATTGATGTATGTTTCAAGAGCTGGAAGGGGAAGGAAACTTGCAGCGCTGATAAACAAGAAGAGGGCGGGAAAGATTTAAATCATGAGGGCCAAGGGAAGGAGTTTGCCTTTCTTTTATTAAAAACTTTTTTTTTTTAGACTTTATTTATTTATTTGACAGAGATCACAAGTAGACAGAGGCAGGCAGAGAGAGTGAGAGGAGGAAGCAGGCTCCCCGCCAAGCAGAGAGTCCGATGTGGGGCTTGATCCCAGGACCCTGAGATCATGACTTGAGCCAAAGGCAGGGGCTTAACCCACTGAGCCACCCAGGCACCCCCAAAACATTTTTTTTTAATTTCTTTGGAAGCACTAAAAATCTTCTTAACTAGCAATTAACGGTAATTAGTTGAGAAAGTGGTCATGCCAAACATATTATTATTTAAACTGATCCTTTGCTGAATCCTTGAAGTTTTCATGCATGAACTGAAAAAGGTATATGCATTTGTATTGTCCTTGTATGCCTAAGAAAGGGTTAAACAAATGCCTTCACCTCAAGTGATTCTATCGAGAAATTCTATTCCAGAAGAACTGCATGGAAGCTAAATGACTTACTGACCTCACCTGGAGTGGAGTCTGGTTCTTCTGTGTTTTCTTTAATTAAATTTTTATTTTGAAAAAATTTCAAAACTATAAAAAAATGTTGCGTAAATATGACAGCGAACTCCTGACTTCTTTTCCCCCAGATCCAGCCATTGTTAGCATGAGGCCCTATGTGTTTCATCTCTTTCTTCAAGTATATGTATATATAAAACACTTAATAATATACACATTATACTTATTGATGTTCATATATAAACATATATATATTTTTTGCTCAATGCTGGAGACTAAATGATAAACATCATCACCTTCTCCTCTCAATACATATGTATACTCTCCTAAAAATAGTAATTATTTCAGTCTGTAACCATATCACAATCATCAAATTCAGGAAATTTAATATTGACACAATGCCTTATCTAATGCATCGTTCAAATGTAAATTTCACTAATTGTCTTAACAGTGTTCTTTATAACAAAGTGTTCTTTTTTCTTATTAACACATAATGTATTATTTGTTTCAGGGGTACAGGTCTATGGTTCATCAGTCTTACACAATTCACAGCACTCACCATAGTACATACCCTCCCACTGTCCATAATCCAGCCCCCCCATCCCTCGCACCCCCCCTCCCCTCCAGCAACCCTCAGGACATGAGTTGGGGATAAGAGAGGTAAGTAGAACTGGGCACTTGAAGCAAGAGGAAAGCTTTTGAAGAGATGCCTTTTTCTTTCCTTTTTTAAAAGTAGGCTCTAGTAGGGGCACCTGGGTGGCTCAGGGGGTTAAAGCCTCTGCCTTCAGCTCAGGTTGTGATCCCAGGGTCTGGGATTGAGACCCACCTCAGGTTCTCTGCTCAGCAGGGAGCCTGCTTCCCTTCCTTTCTCTCTGCCTGCCTCTCTGCCTACTTGTGATCTCTGTCTGTCAAATAAATAAATAAAATCTTTAAAAAAAATAAAAAATAAAAGTGGGCTCTACACCCAGCGTGGGACTTGAATTCATGAATTCATGAATCCGCTAATTGCTAATACCTAAGCCTCATGCAGACCTTCTGCCAAGTCTATTGTTCTAAAGTTCCTGAATCTATATTTATTTATTTATTTATTTCATCCCAGTTCAGACTCCCTCTGATTCATAACTCTTAGCTTTCAAAACCATCTAGATCCTGTCCTGGCCTTTGGAACAACTGTCTATATTTGATCTTTCCAGTGGACTCTCCAGTGACTCTGACTACATTTGTCCCTCTGGCTCTCCATAACCCGTGTTGTTCCAAACAGGAACCTGGGCCAGGTCCCAGACTCTCTAAACCTGTTTGCCCCCCTTGCACCCAGCCTCCCAAGGCCCCACACTTTACCTTCCACCTCAGTCTGGCTAAGCTGTCAGTGAACTGTATCCACCGCACCCCCCTTTCATATGTTGAAATCTTACCCCCCCCCATAACCTCAGAATGTGACCTTATTTGGAAATAGGGTCATTGCAGACAGAATTAGTTAAGATGAGATCATGGTGGAGTATGATGGGCCCCAAATCCAATGTGACTAGTGTCCTTATAAAAAGGGAAATTTGGACACAGACACTCACACAGGGAGAGTGCCGTGTGAAGAAAGATTGGGATGACACATCTGCAAACTAAGGAAAGCCAAAGACTGGCCAGCAACCCACCAGGAGCTAGGGAAGAGGGAGGAACAGATTCTCCCTCACAGCTTTCAGAAAGAACAAATCTGAGATGAGAAGGATCTCAGACTTCTAGACTCTAGAGCTGTCTGATAATACATTTCTGTGGTTCAAGCCTCTCAGTTTATGGTATTGTTTGGTGATCCCGCTAGGAAGTACAGTGGGAGAGGCCGTACCTCTCTTGAAGGGACACAGTGTTGTAACTCCACGCTCTGACGACTGAGTCTCATGGGAAGTGGTGTGAGCATTTCTGTGACGAGAAGAGGCACGAGTGAGGAGACATGAAGTACACTGGGGCCCAGTCATAGGCACCAGCTGGCTGTGGCCAAAAGAGCCAGGTTTTGGTCACCTGGCTGGCTCAGTCAGCAGAGCATATGACTCTCAATCTCGGGGTCATGAATTCAAGCATTGGGCATACATTGGCCATAGAGCTTATTAAAAAAAAAAAAGAAGAAGAAGCGGAGAATGAGGAATTGAAATAATCCATGGGGAGTGTCTGCCTGGCTCAGTCAGTTAAGTGTCAGCCTTCAGCTCAGGTTGTGATCTTGGGTCCTGGGTTGGAGCCCGGCATCAGGCGCCCAGCTCAGCAGGGAGCCTGCTTCTCCCTATGCCCCCACTCATGCTCTCTCTCGCTATCTCTTTCTCTCTTTTGCTCTTTCTCAAATAAATAAATAAAATCTTTTTTAAAAAATGAAAGAAAGAATCCACGGCACTTGCATGATGGGAGAGATGTTGCAAATGATGGGGAGAAGAAAACTAGATTATTAGTATTGTGAGGGTCGCAAATTGGGCCTGATTTGTCATGCTCTAGGGACTCTAGTGAAGTCTAGTTATGTTTGGAGGCTGGGCTGTGCTGCTTTGAACGTCGTCACTCTGTGTAGACCGGATTGTACGGGGTGTTAACTTTTCTGTGGGTTAAAAAAGAAGCAAGGTGGGGCGCCTGGGTGGCCTTTCGGAAGCCTCTGCCTTCGGCTCTGGTCATGATCTCAGGGTCCTGGGATCGAGCCCCACATCGGGCTCTCTGCTCGGCGGGGAGACTGCTTCCTGCCCCCCTCTCTGCCTTCCTCTCTGCCTACTTGTGACCGTTCTCTCTGTCAAATAAATAAATAAAATCTTAAAAAAAAAAAAAAAAAGAAGCAAGGTGCGCAAAACTGGAAAGAAGGTGTGAGGTCAGGGTTTTTGCCTATGATTTGCACATTTTTATGACTTAGGTATTTGAATAACAGACATCACTACAACTGGATGCTTTCAGCAGACAAAATGCAAAGGAAAAAAAAGAAGAAAAAAAAAGAAATTAAACATTAAATAGAGACAGGATTTCCCAAATGGTGTCAGTTTTGCACCACTGTTCCCTCAAATTGTTTAACTATGACTAATTCTTTTCCCCAATTTGACATATTTAATCTGAAATAGAGGCAAAGAAATCTTTTTCAGTTGCTGAGTTAATACAGGCCTGCTTGCTGTCATTTCACTGGCAGTCGCATTATGGTAATAAAGCCTGACACTTTTCTTTTTAGGTTTATTTATTTTTCAGTTATCACTGCACCCACCAGTTCCATGGGGCTGGAACTCATGGCCCTGAGATCAAGAGTCGCGTGCTCCATCGACGGGGCCAGGCAGGTGTCCCATAACCTGATATTTTCTGAACTGTAACTAATCTGAGGAAGGTGAAATTATGAGGAAAGCAAGATTTAGGGACACTTGGGGTGGCTCAGGCAGTTAAGCATCTGACTCTTGGTTTCAGCTCAGGTCATGATCTCAAGGTCATGAGATCGAGTCCCGCCTCAGGCTCTGGGCTCAGTGGGGAGTCTGCTTGAGGATTTCTGTCCGTCTGCCTCTCCCCCAGCTCATACTCCCTCTCTGTCAAATAAATGAACAAATCTTAAAAAAAAAAAAAAAATGAGGAAAGCCAGACTTAAAGAAGTGAATTTACTTGTCTGGCTGGTGAGCTGCAGAGCTCAGAGCAGGCTGGGGGCACCAGGGTGTCCCGTGAGCACGGTGCCACAAGGGTGGTACACAGCTTTCCTTCATTGTACATTCTCCCAGTCTGTAGGAATTTACAGCAACTTAATGAATGGATGAAAGAATTTAATTTGTATTATCTGAAACTCATATTTTTAGAAACTTGCAAGGGTTATAACCTTTGATTAATGCTTAATATGCATAAATGTGTGTGTGAGAGAAAGAGGAGGAGAAGGAGGAGAGGCTTCAACTCACAAAGAGGTTTTCTCCCAACTTTATTTATTTATTTTTTATTCTTTGAAGATTTTATTTATTTATTTATTTATTTGTCAGAGAGCACAAGCAAGGGGGAGCAGCAGGCAGAGGGAGAAGCAGACTCTGCCCCTGGGCAGGGAGCCTGATGAGGGGCTCAATCCCAGGACCCTGAGATCATGACCTGACCTGAAGGCAGACCCTTAACCCACTGAGCCATCCAGGCGCCCCTAACTGTGTGTTTTTTTAAGTAAGCTCTGTGCCCTAGCTTGGGGTTTGAACTCACAACCCTGAGATCCAGAGTTGCATGCTTTATGGACTGAGCCACTCAGGCATCCCCAAATTTTATTTTTAAATCAATGGCATTTTCTCTTAAGAGACAGAATTGTAGAGGTTGATTAAGGGCCCAGGTCAGGTTGGAAAAGCACATTTAATCAATGTTCCAGAAGCACAGTAGTATCATAGAACCCAAATACTGGTTTATGACAGCAGTGTGTCTGTGGAAAAATGTGTTGAAGATTCCGACTTGGAATACCAGGGATTAATCTCCCTATAGATCCTCCTCTTCTCTCCTCCCCACCTGCAGGGCAGTGGAAATGATCACTTTCCTAATATCAAGGTGCAGATGGAGCTTCTGTATCAGGAACAGAGGTGTGCAACACCAGTAAGTGGTCAGGGGCAGGCTGATAAATGGGGCTGGGGCAGATCTGGGAACTTGGGGGGACAGTGGGGAGTTGTGATCGCGCACTTTATAGGGTGTGGGATGCTCTGCCAATCCTTTTTTTTTTAAAGATTTTATTTACTTATTTGACAGAGAGAGACAGTGAGAGAGGAAACATAAGCAGGGTGAGTAGGAGAGGGAGAAGAAGGCTTCCCACCTAGCAAGGAACCTGACGCGGGGCTCCATCCCAGGACCGCGGGATCACGACCCGAGCTGAAGGCAGACATGTAACAACTGAGCTTCACAAGCACCCCTCTAATCTTTATATAAACAAATATTTTTTCCCCATAGTTGAGTTCACGCTGCGCTTCTGAGAGGCAGCTGTGTGTTGTGATTAAGCACATGAACTCTTGTTTTGAATTCTGTCTCTGTTTCTTGTTAGTGAGGAAGCTTTCATTCCTTCAGAAAATAACTATTATGTAGCCCTGAGAATATGAGGGGGGAAAAGAAAAATAAAGACTTTCCTTTGTGAACTCATATGTTCATGAAACTTAAACTTTCTTAAAGGCTTCACTTTCTCACCTGTGATGTGAAGATAACACCAGTCCCACAGGGTTTCTGTAAGAATTATTATGTTGCTCAATGAGGGACGCCTGGGTGGCTCAGTCATGAAGCATCTGCCTTGGGCTTGGGTCATGATGACTTGGTCCTGGGATTGAGATCAGCATCCAGCTTCCTGCTCAGTGGGAGCCTGCTTCTCCCTCTACCTCTGTCTGCTGCTCTCCCTGCTGTGCTCATGCTCTTTCACTGTGTCAAATAAATAAAATCTTTTTTTTTAAATGTCGTGAAATGAAAAAATAAAATAAAATAAAGTAAAATAAAATAAAATGTTGTGAAATGACATAATGTATGTAAAATTCCTATACGTGGCAATCGCCCCCCAAATGGCCATTATTACCATCACATAAATTTTGCTTTTTTTCACCAAACATTACATCATAGTTTGCCCATGTCTTTTTTTTTTTTTAAGATTTTATTTATATATTTGACAGACGTCACAAGTAGTCAGAGAGGCAGGCGGGGGGTGGGGGGGGCAGGCTCCCCACTGAGCAAAGAATGGCAGAGAACAGAGCAGACTCCAAAGTGGGGCTCAATCCCAGAATCCTGGGATCATGACCCAAGCTGAAAGCAGAGGCTTTAACCCACTGAGCCATCCAGGCGCCCCTGCCCATGTCTTTAAAAAAAAAAAAAAAACCTTTGCTGGGGTTCCTGGGAGGCTCAGTTGGTTGATCGTCTGTCTTTGGCTGGGGTCATGATCCCAGGGTCCGGGGATTGAGTCCCGAATTGGGCTCCCTTTCCCTCTGCCTCTCCCCTGGCTTATGTTGTCTCTCATTCACTCTCTCTCTCAAATAAATAAATAAATCTTAAAAAAGAAAAAAAAATTCATTAGGTGTTTTTCCCAGAGCTACTTTTGAAAGGGAGAGGATAGGAGAATACACAGGGGTACTAAATCTGGGATGATGTGGAGCTTGGAAAAAGGAGCAGGAAAGGGAAGTTGGGACCCCTAATACGAATGCAATTAATTCCTTGATCTTACCTTGTGTAAATGCATTCATAATAGATAACGTTTCCAAAGGGGAGTGAGATATTGCAACCATTTAGTTGATATGTTTCATTAGGTATTCTTTTGCTTCTGCTTGGAAGCCAGTGAACAGACAAGACACCTTGTAATCTCCTCTCCACAAAGTTTTGAAGTTTTATCTTTTACACACACCCGTGAAACTGGTTAGTTAGAAAATAAACGACTTTCGTTTTTATCTGGTTAGGCTATGTGATGTCTTCAGGAGTTGATTGCCTTGCTTATAAATCAGGAAAGTAACGGACTTTTCTATCTTTTCTCACAATTACTTTTTTGATTAAGTCCGTGCTTATTAGCAGTTTGGAGGAGAAATAATAAGGAAAATATAGCTTATGATGATTGACTGCTCCATTTATGTGGCCCCACTGTGATAAGTACGGTGTTTTCTATATCACAGGCTCTCATTAATCTTCGTTGGATGGATGAGCTCAAGCCAACCTGACCATTTGCTAGCAATTTTCACAAAAAAAAAAAAAAAAAAGATTCCATATGTAAAAGACTAGCAAAATCGGTTTAAGTGAAATAGTTAGATTATTGATAGATGTCAGGTGGTTGCAATCTTTGCCTCCTACTGATGTATAACGAGCTACCCCCAGACGCAGTGGCTTCCAGTGATTTGTTTGGATTATCAGTCTCAGTTTGAGTAGGGCTTGGTGTAGACTGGCTGTCACCTAGTTCAGGCAGAATCAGCTGGGTGAGCTTAAACTGGGCATAAGTTCCTCTCCATCTCCATAGGGTGGCTTGGGCTTTCCCACAACAGTGTAGCTGGATAAAAATAATAAACTCAATAAACTCCCCAAAAGACTTCCTTTCGGGGCGCCTGGGTGGCTCAGTGGGTTAAGCCGCTGCCTTCGGCTCAGGTCATGATCTCAGGGTCCTGGAATCGAGTCCCGCATCGGGCTCTCTGCTCAGCAGGGAGCCTGCTTCCCCCTCTCTCTCTGCCTGCCTCTCTGCCTACTTGTGTCTCTCTGTTAAATAAATAAATAAAATCTCAAAAAAAAAAAAAGTTAAAAAACAACAACAACAACTCCCCAAAAGAACCAGGCAGAAGCTATATTGCGTTTTGAAACCTGGCCTCGGAAATCACACAGTGTCATTTTCACCACAATTACAAGCCAGCCAAAGTTCAAGGGAAGGGGACAAAGACCGCCCCCCACCCCGACTTCTCTAAGGGAAGAGTGTCAAAGTCACGTTGCAAGAACAACATGTGGGATGAGTGGTAATGTTGCAGCCACCATCTTTGGAAAATACAGTTTGCCACAGGGATCATTTATTATCCTTCATACCCTCAATTTCCCACATTTAAAGATTGTTTTCTATTTGTCTTCTCTTTTTTTGAGATTTTATTTTTCAGTAATGTCTGCACCCAATCTGGGGCTCATATCCACAAGCCCGAGATCAAGAGTTTCGCGCTCTACCAATGGAGCCAGGCAGGTGCCCCTCTATTTGTCCTCATGATCTTTTTTTCCCCAACTACCCCCTTTAGACTTGGTAGCTATAACATCTCAGAAGCTAACATTTTTTTTTTTTTTAAGTAAGATCTACTTCAAACAAGGGGCTTGAACTCACAACCCAGAGATCAAGAGTCACATGCTCTACCAACTGAACCAGCCTGGCACCCCTCAGAAGCTAACATTCTTTAAAATAACTTATGCATGGAAGATTGTTTTTCTGGTACCCTAAAGGCATATGCTGAGCAACTTTCTAGGATTGGAGTGTATCCAGCTAGGTTTACTCTTCCATATAATTCTTATTTCTGTCTGGTTTGTAGAAGACACTAACACACAGGTAGGCATAGCCCTAAATATAAGAAATAAAATAAATGAGAAGATCTATCTATCTATCTCACCTGGGGCAGCTTTAAGTCAATTCTTGGAAGGTTTCGTAGTGCAGGTGATGGGTGGACTTAGCTGAAAATCCTACAGACATGTAGACATGTAGGTATCTATTTGGGGGTTATCATCACAATGGAAGTTAATGATTTATGTCGTGTGTGTGTGTGTGTGTGTGTGTGTGTGTAACTGGTCCTAGTTAAGCTGGAATACTAAGACTGGTTAGCAGTGATTTGGTCCTAACTTTGAGTGAAATACTGAACTAGAAATCATAGAGCAAAATACATATTTCCATCAAAGTAGTATTTTCCCTGACATTTTTAAAAAAGATTTTATTTATTTATTTGACAGAGAGAAATCACAAGTAGATGGAGAGGCAGGCAGAGAGAGAGAGAGAGGGAAGCAGGCTCCCTGCTGAGCAGAGAGCCCGATGCGGGGCTCGATCCCAGGACCCTGAGATCACGACCCGAGCCAAAGGCAGCGGCTTAATCCACTGAGCCACCCAGGCGCCCCTTCCCTGACATTTTTAAAAAAAGATTTTATTTATTTTAGGGGTGCCTGGGTGGCTCAGTTGGTTAAGGGACTGCCTTCAGCTCAGGTCATGATCCTGGAGTCCTCGGATCAAGTCCCACATCGGGCTCCCTGCTCAGCAGGGAGTCTGCTTCTCCCTCTGACCCTCTCCCCTCTGATGCTCTCTCTCTCAAGTAAATAAAATTTTTTTTAAGAATAAAAAATAAAAAAGATTTTATTTATTTTAGAAGAGAGAGAGAGCAAGAAGGGAGTGGGGCAGTTGAAGAGGGACAAAAAAGATTCTGTGCCCAGCATGGAGCCCGACTTGGGGTTCGATGCCAGGACCCTGAGATCATGACCTATGCCAAAACCAAGAGTTGGACGTTTAACCGACTGAGCCACGCAAGTGCCCCTTCCCTGACATTTTAATCAAAACGCTCAAAATAAAAGTTGAAAGAATTACTCAGTGAACATCCCATCACCCAGATTCTACAATTAGCATTTTACTTTATTTGCTTCATCTCATATCTATCCATGCATCCATCCTTCTATTCCTCCACAAATCCACCTTTTTGAAAAAATGGATTACAAAGTGACTTATGTCAGCACACATATTTTGAGTTCTGCTTAAAAATGTGGGCAATTTTCAAAAAAAGGGGGGGCACCTGGGTGGCTCAGTGGGTTAAAGCCTCTGCTTTCGGCCAGGTCATGATCACAGGGTCCTGGGATCAAGCCCCACATCGGGCTCTCTGCTCAGCAGGGAGCCTGCTTCCCTCCTCTCTCTCTCTCTCTCTGCCTGTCTCTCTGTCTACTTGTGATCTCTCTCTGTCAAATAAAAAATTAAAAAAAAATGTGGGCAATTTTCTTTTTTTCTCAATACATCTTGTATTTGACAAATATATAAAATCAGGTGGACCTGATCTTTTGTCACTGTCTTAAAAATGAAATCTATGAGAATTTAGTAGAGAAGTTGCTGGAGAAACAAAGTCTGTAAAGATTGTGCTCTGTGATGCATATTATTTAATGCACTTCAGATCGTATCTTTGCCTTTGCTTGAGCATGTAATAAAAACTTATACATTTTGAACTGGATAATTGTGTCCCTTGATAGTGAAAAAGCTATCATTTTTCATTTTCTTTTCATTGTACCTTTTCATTTCCTTAAGCATGTTGGAAACCATATTGGATTTATATCTGTAAAGTTGGTCAAGAATTTCTTTTAGAGAAATGAAATCAATGAAATTGACTTGAGACAATTGTGTAGGTAGATCAGGCTCACTCTACAGTGTCTACACTTTTTTATTCCAACCTGCCTCTTCCAAATGGTACAGTCTTCATTTACCTACCACTTTTGTGTTCATCCTTCTTTTGTTCTTTAGGTAACTGTCTAAATCCTTAATTTTCCTCTATCAACACGGCACAAAATGATGTAGGAACTCATTGATCCATTCACTGTTTTCATTCCTTCAGTGAGCAAATGCTTTTTGAGCATCAGGTCCTGTCCTAAGGCATTGGCAAAACAAAAATGAATAAGACGTAATGTTTGTTTTCAATGGAAAGCCATTAATGTGGTGCATTGATCAATACAGGTGACAAAACTGGGTAACTGAGGCCTGCTGGAAGATTCTTCCACTTTCCCAGGAGAGCTGCTGTTGCTTCTGACCCACCCTCTGCTTTCCGTCATGTAGACACCAAATAAAATTAGACAGAGAAGACCAATGTTTGCCAATGACTCATTATTGTACTAGAACATTTTAAGAGAGTGAGAATTGTTTTATGGATTTGAGAAAAAGCAAGATCAATATGTTTTCTACTGTGTGTGTTTTTACATAACTAACCCAGAATTCCAAGGTACCTTATAGAAAGGCTGTAAAATTGCATTGAATTGGGTCCAATATTAAAGCGAGGAAATGAAAGGCACAGCCATTTTATTACTTCTTAATACTTAGACTCTATGAACTCATTTGTTTTCTTTACAAATTAAATGCTGTGTGTGTTTTTAATTTTTCCATTTTTAATTAAAATCTTGAGATAAATACTATATACTGCATATCACATATCAGTCTATCTGCATGTATTCAAGGAAAGGGCATTATTTGCGGTCATTTTATTTTATTTTTTAAGATTTTGTCTATTTATTTGAGAGAGAGAGAGAGCGTGCAAGAGCAAGTAGGGGTGGGGCAGAGGGAGAGATAGACTCCTGCAGAGAGCCCGATACGGGGCTCGATCTCAGAACCCTGGGATCATGACCTGAGCCGAAGGCAGGAATTTAACCAACTTAACCACCCAGGCGCCCTGCTGTCATTTTAAACTTTCAAAACTTTTTGAGGGAAGGATATTACTAAAGTGCTTCTCAAGTCACCTCCTGTTTGAGGTAGGCAAGTAAGCGAAGGACGAAAATGAGGTGGATAGCAAAGCCGCCTCCCTCGCCTACCTTCATGCACATCCTTACCACTCAATTCGCATAAGAACATAGTAGCTTTGCCTTGATGTGTTTGAAAAGCAGGAAAAAGTTTTTCCTGCAGAGGTGCTGTGGGAGTAATTGAGATAGTGTAAGGAAAGTTCCTGGCACATAGCACCGTTACATAAATGGTTTCTAACGCTTAGAGCGTAGAGCTTAGTGGTTAAGGATTAGGTTTCTGGAATCTGTTGTCTGGTCTGCATATTGGTTCCACCGCTTACTGATCAAGGAAGCTTGGCCAAGTTACTAAAACTGTGTCTAAAAATGGAGATAAGATCCACTTGCATGAGTTACCCATTCCCGTGTAACAAATTACCCTAACACTTGGTGGCTTAAAACAAGAAACATTTGTTATCTCATAGTTTCTGTGGGTCAGGAATTCAGGAGTGACTTAGCCAGCTGGTTCTGGCTCCGGTTCTCTCCGGATTGCAGTTACCTGAGGGCTTCTCTGGGGCTGGAGGAATGGCTTTTCAGATGGTGCCCTCACATGGCAGCTGGCAGTTTCTCACTGGCTGTTCATGGGAAGCTTCAGTTCCTCACCCCATGTTCTTTCCATAAGGAATTTTGAGACTGTCCCCACAGTAGGCGGGCTTTCCCCCTTAGCAAGTGATCCAAGAGAACAAGGAAGACGCTGTAAAACCCTTTTTTGACTTGGTCTCAGGTCATAACCCTCTATGACCATCACTTCTGCCATATTTTATTTGTTAGGAGTGACTAAGTGTAGTCCACACACAAAGGGAGGAGAATTTAGCTTTACGTTTTGGGATGGAGTAGGGGGGAAATTTTGTGAGGAGATCTTAAAACTGCTACATGACTTTATATGGATATCATGAGGATTAAATGACATAATCCATGTAAAATGCTCAATAAATATTGATTAATGTTCTTCTTCTTCTTCTTTTTTTTTTTTTAGAGAGAGAGAGAGTGCGGGAGAGCCCAGGGGCAGGGGGAGAGAGACAATCCCAAGCAGGCTCCATACTCAGCATGAGCTCAACACGGCGCTTGATCTCATGATCAAGCCCCTGGTGTGAGATCATGATCCAAGTTGAAATCAAGTGTTGGTCGCCCAACTAATTGAGCCAACCAGGTTCCACTGATTAATATTATTTCTAAAGGAAGATGAATAAACTGTTGTTTAGCTAGGGAAATATGGTTTCATCTGGTTTAAGACCCTAATGTATTCTCTCCTGGAAGGGGAGAAGGTTCTACATCATTTCCCAGCAGTCCCCAGCAAATCCTGGTGAGCTCCAGGCGCCCACAGCCTAAGTGCCGTGCTAACACACCTCTTACTGGCTTCCTTTTCTTCCCTGTCTCACTAGCCCACTCATCTTCTGGTGTTTCTTGGGATCGACTCTCAAATAACACTACTTACACTCACATCACTGTCTCAGGGTCTGCCTTTGGGGAGACCCAAACTAAGACATCACTCATTGAGTCAATACGAGGATTAAAGGAGATGATATATACACAATGCCTGGTGTATGATGATAGCAATTAGCATTTATCGATCAGTTTCTTGAGCCAGAACTGCTTCAAGCACCTTATATACATGAACTCATCTAACCCTACCTTAATCCTCATAAAACCTTGTTATTATTCCCCTACTCCAGATGAGGAGACCAAGACACAGAGAGAGTAACTTCAAGGTCACACACTACTTGAACCAGTGAAACTGTTATTCAGATCCAGGCACTAAACATGGAAACATGCTTTCAGGATGCTGGAGTCGTCCTTTGAGTTATCGGAACTCTCACTTTTATTTAGTTAACCTTGGGAGATTCTGGCTTGTTTTTGGTGTGCTGTTGACAAATGGGTAAAGTATCTTGAGAGAGATTTTTCCTGTTGCCTCCACTTAGGAGGGCTTCTGTTGGAGAAGTGACAGCTACAGGCTGTGGGTAGTGGTTCTGGGGATGGGAACTGGAAGGAGGATTTACACTTGTCATTCAGATGCCCTCTACACAAAGGTCAACTACAGTCAAGATGAGGGGCTAGAGGCAAATGCCTACAGAAGGCATAGAGGGTCATGACCTAAGAAGGCGCCCTGGATTGATTTTCAATAGCAGAAAAAGACTATAAAGTCAGAAAAACTGTGCAAGATGAAAAGGGACATGAAGGGCAAATTTGCCATAAAAACATGGTTTTTGGGGCGCCTGGGTGGCTCAGTGGGTTAAAGCCTCTGCCTTCAGCTCGGGTTGTGATCTCGGGGTCCTGGAATCCCGACACAGGCTCTCTGCTCATCAGGGAGCCTGCTTCCCCCACCCCCCTCTCTGCCTCTCTGCCTACTTGTGATCTTTGTCTGTCGAATAAATAGATAAAATCTTAAAACAAACAAACAAACAAACAAACATGGTTCTAGGGGTGCCTGGGTGGCTCAGTGGGTTAAAGCCTCTGCCTTTGGCTTAGGTCATGATCCCAGGGTCCTGGGATCAAGCCCTGAGCCCCGCGTCGGGCTCTCTGCTCAGCGGGGAGCCTACTTCCTTTCCTCTCTCTCTGTCTGCCTCTCTGCCTACTTGTGATCTCTGTCAAATAAATAAATAAAATCTTTTAAAAAAAAAAAAAGAAAAAGGGGCGCCTGGGTGGCTCAGTGGGTTAAAGCCTCTGCCTTCGACTCAGGTCATGATCCCAGGGTCCTGGGATCGAGCCCCGCATCGAGCTCTCTGCTCAGCAGGGAGCCTGCTTCCCCCTCTCTCTCTGTCCTGCCTCTCTGCCTATCTGTGATCTCTCTCTGTCAAATAAATAAATAAACAAAATCTTAAAAAAAAAAAAGAAAAGAAAAAACCCACAAAAAACCCATGGTTCTTAGGTGAAATAGGTGAAGGAGATTAAGAAGTATAAACTTCCAGTTATAAAATACATAAGTTATGGTGATGTCTTATACAGCATAGGAAATATATGTGAGGGTGTGTGTGTATCACAGTTAGTAATATTGTATTAACCGTACATTGACAGAGGCTAACTAGACTTATTGAGGTGATCATTTCACAGTGTATAAAATATATATCACTATGACGCACACCTGAAACTAATGGGACATTATATTTCATTTATACATAAAAAAATACATGGTTCAAAGTAGTGATTGAGAAAAGTAAACTGCTTCATGTTTATACCACCCCCAGAACTGATACTGCTCAGCAACAGCTGAGTATTTTTTTCTTTTTTAAAGATTTTATTTATTTATTTGACAGAGAGAGAGAGAGAGAGAGAGATCACAAGTAGGCAGAGAGGTAGGTGGAGAGAGAAGGGGAAGCAGGCTCCTTGCTGAGCAGAAAGCCCGATGCAAGGCTCAATCCCAGGACCTTGGGAATATGACCTGAGCCAAAGGCAGACACTCAACTGCTCAACCGACTGAGCCAACCAGGTGTCCCATGGTGAGAACTATTATTATCATCATCTACCCATTTTATACAGGAAGAAACTGAGGCACAGAGAAGTTGAACAATTTGTCCAGGGACATAACTATATGTCTATGGTTTTGGCCACTTAACTACACTTAACTACACTGCTTTGCTAACCATCCACTTTCGTATGGTATTCTATTCTGGTGTGGTTTTCCCTCTTGGGTCTTTTGAGGCTGACATTTCTGTTCTTTCCACACTGTTTGTGGTTAAACTTAGTGCCTGGAGGATAGGGTAGAGGTTTTAATAGTTTAAAATAAGGTACTGGATTCGCGTTTCTAAAATGACATTTTCCCAAATGGCATGAACTTTAAATGAAAACATGTAAGATGTGACAGTCTGGTTTAAGCTCTGAGCAGGGCCAAGGAATAACTAAGGCTCACCTCTTCCTACAAAACCTACAAATTTACACAATGGGGGGCCTAGGTGGCTCAGTTGGTTAAGCATCTGCCTTCTGCTTGGGTCATGATCCCAGGGTCCTGGGATTAAGCTCCCCATCTGGCTCCCTACTCAGTGGGGAGCCTACTTCTCCCTCTCCCACTATCCCTGCTTGTGCTCTCACTCTTTCTCTCTCTCTCTGTCAAAATAAATAAATAAAATCTTTAAAAAATTTACACATTGATTTGATTTTTAAGTTTTTTCTCCTAGATCTTGATTGCATTATGAGGTCTAAGCCCAACAGGCATTTCACATATGCTTTGTGTCACTGCCAGTCCCCCTAACCCCCACCCCCCAGCACACCAACAGAAGTTGCAGTTGAGTTTCCCACATTTGGGGAAATCGCTGGGGTCAGAATGACCTGAGTGTAGTGGACAAGACTCGCCCCGAGAGAACCACCCTCGTGATCTTGGTATCTTCTCTGCCAGGTAAGTATTAACATAAATGCTTTTTGGCAATGATTAGAAGGTTTATTTAGTCTTCCAGACCTGTCCAATGTGTAGCCAGAATAACAATGTCTTACATCTTTTTTTTTTTTTAAAGATTTTATTTATTTATTTGAGAGAGAGAGACAGTGAGAGAGAGAATGAGCGAGGAGAAGGTCAGAGAGCGAAGCAGACTCCCCATGGAGCTGGGAGCCTGATGTGGGACTCGATCCCGGGACTCCAGGATCACGCCCTGAGCCGGAGGCAGTCGTCCAACCAACTGAGCCACCCAGGCGTCCCCATCTTTTTTTTTTTTTAAAGATTTTATTTATTTTATTTGACAGACAGAGATCACAAATCGGGAGAGAGGCAGGCAGAGAGAGAGAGGAGGAAGCAGGCTCCCTGCTGAGCAGAGACCCCCCCACCCCCACCCCATGCCGGGCTCAATACCAGGATCCCAGGATCATGACCTGAGCCGAAGGCAGAGGCTTCAACCCACTGAGCCACCAGGCGCCCCACATTGTCTTACATCTTGCTGGACATTTATTCATTTATTACTGAGACCAATAATGAGTAGCACACATGAGCTATGTAGTGGGATAGTCTTGAGGCATCTAACAGAAACCTTGACTCAAACGGTCTTAAATGCAAGGCAAGGGCAGAATTTGTTTAATTAAGCAACTCGGAGTTGTCATCAAGAACCCAGGTTTTTTGTTTGCTTCTTTTTTCTATTTTTCAACTCTGCCTTATGTAGTGTACGGACTTTGACCAAAGTTTGGTTTTCCAATCACAAAATGGCTGCCAGAGGCAACTCAGGTTCTTGCTTCCTTGTTCATCCAGCAGGGTAGAAAGGAATATGTTTCCCTCAAATCATAGGATGTTAAGTCCTTTCCTTTAGTCTAATTGGGACTTAGTCACTGATTGACTGATAAACACTTTCCACCCTGGCAGTGTGGATACCTGAACACAGTTGGGGTTCTATTAGAAGGAGGATGAAACAAATAGATGCCGGAGAACCTCTGAAGCTATTGCTTCATCTAGAAAAAGGTGACCTAACAGAAGATATTTCAGAGAATCATGAGCCTCAGAGATAATATATGTAGGGTTGCCAGATTTACCAAATAAAAAAATACAGGATTCCCAGTTAAATTTGAATTTCAGATAAAAAGCAAAAGATTTTTCAGTGTAAGTATGGGCACCTCTTTCTACAAACACTACACAGGGACACACTGATTTGGTTCTTAAGCTTTTCTCCCAGATTCCAATTTTGTTATGAGGTCTGGGCCCAGAGGGGCAATTCCAAAAATGATTTTTTGGACAATGATTAGAAAGCTTATTTAGTCTTCTACCCTTGTTCCACATGTATCCAGGATAAAAATACATACTTACACTAAAAAGTTACTTACTGCTTATCTGAAATTCAAATTTAACAGGCCTCCTGTATTTTATCTGGCAGCTCTAAATGTATGTAAAATTCTTGGCACAGAGCAGGCATTCATTCAGTGGTTAAGTATTAGTGTTCTTTCTACATAAGAAAAGAGCTCAGTTAAATGGCAGTGGTACTTTTTAACTCTTACTGGCCTAGAAAATATATACTTTTGATCAATATTGCCATGAACCGAACTGGATGTGGTTCCAAGAAACCCTTCACCAAGTCCTCAAAACCAGATCAAAGTAAATGTCCCTAAGTGGAAGGTCATGGTTACATATATGGGGGGGGCACATTATAAAACATCTAATATTACCACTTAAAACTAAACTGGACCTGTATCAATGAATATTCAGTTACTGGTTTTTCTCAGTCTATATGGATAAACCATTCTTCATTTGATTCAGAAGTCATGCTCGAAGGTGCTAACACACAGGGATGAAAACGGCACGATTGGCCCAGGAATTCTGGCTCCACTTGGGTGATGCTCTAGGTCACGGCACTGTTACTTTGCATCTGGAGGAGGCAGGAGACTCTGCAGAGATCTGCTGTTGGCTCTGACTCCATTTTCCCCTCACTGCTAATTCACTGTTCCTACCTGAAAATTTTTCTAATATGCTTCCTGAAAAGCTGAAGGGAAAACAGGCACCTTCATTTCCTCATCAAATATTCACCATGCTATGAAAAAGAAAACCCTAGTGTCTTGGCACCACAAGTGGCCAAACCCAGCATGTTGTTATATATTGTTACCAGATTCACGACAGGAATAGATTAAGTGGATTTAATCCAAGGTATCTATTTCCCATTACTGCACAGTACTGCTTATTTCTCATTTGGTGGCTGCTATGACCTCATAGACTGCTTTTCTGTGCTTTTCCCAAACCAGAAAAAACCCCATTTTCCCTCTTTGCTTTAAGTGGAAATTACTATGCAGCTTTACAGAGATTTGTCCACAATGCCTTTAAACAAGATGATTATTTTTCTTAATTTTCAAAAAGTGGCATTGGAAATGTATCCCTTTCCATTTCATCATCTCCTTATCCTCATTGGAAACCTGATCCTTGGTAGGTGTTATGATCTTTACATTTCTGCTGGTCGGGTGGATGACTTCATTGCCAGCTGGGGAATCTTGTGTGGCGGAGCATTGGACCTGAACTGTGGGTTGATGCCTCTGCTGCAACAGCCTTTTGCATGCATCCAGCTGCTGTGTAAGGAATCCTCAGGCTACTGGTTCTTTGCTCCAAATTCACCCAAGGGACCGCAGGCTGATGGATGAGCTTATGTGTGAATGTGTGTATATGTGCGCGTGTGAGTGTGCACGAACAGCTGCCAACAGTTGGGCAGAAGCTGCAATGGACTTCGATATCATTTTTACCAAAGACAGAGATAAACCGTCCTCCATCCTTTATTTCCAAGTAGTGCCTCGGCTCCCACCCCAAAAGTGTTCTCTGCGCTCTTCCACGACCCACCCCTCCCGGCCCCCCCGCACGTGTCCCTCTGGAGGGAGGCCAGGATAGCTGTGCCGCAGGCAGGATTCCCCTTTTTTTTCCGCAGTGAGAGGCGGATTCCCGGGCCTCTTTGGCCCTCCACCCCCCGCAGCCACCCCTTTCTTAGTCACGATCTTCCCCGCCCCTCCCCCTCCCCTCCTACCCTCCCCCCGCAAACCCCTCCCCGCGACCGCTCGAGGCTCGGGCCCCGCCCCTCCCAGCTTCCCAGCCCAGGTTGCTGGGGTCTGGCTGGACAACCAAACCTGGCCCGCGAGGGGATGCGGCGCGCGCGTGAGCGCGCGCGGGCGAGCTTATACAAGAAGCCAGCCCTCTTAGACTTCTGGGGCCGAGCACGAGCGGCACAGGCGGGGCGCGCGGGCCCGAGCTCGAGGACGAGCGCTCTTTCCGCATTGGTTTCTACCAGAAGTGGGCGGGGCAGGGGCGGGACCTGGCTGGGCGTTCGAAGCTTCTTTATTGGCCCGAACGGGACGGCCAGGGCGGGCCAGTTAGCAAATTAGGCTGTGCGTTCGCTTCGGCGAGAGGGCGGGGCCGGAGGTTTCCATTAGTTGTCCGTGCCACTGGGAAAGGTAAATCGGCGACGGCGGCTTCAGGAGCTGTGGGGTCCCCAGCTGGAGGTGGGGGACTCGGCTGGGTGAGTAGTTGAGCCGCCACCCGCCCATCAGATCTTTGTGCCCCACATCGGTTTCGCGCCACCCATCTTCTTCTGAGACAGGGGACCCACCCGGTCCCCCCGGGCAGACGTGAGAAGGGGCGGCGGCGCAGGTTCCCCCAGAACAGGGCGACGCGGCGAGGGTGCTCCAGCTTGGAGTGGCCCCTCCTCAGTGCCCCATTGCGCCAGTGGAAGGGCTTCCCCGGCGAGAGTTTGGGTCTGAATTTTGGGGCGTGGGGAGACGAGAGGATATGAGGAGGGGCGGCGGGTCGCGGCAGCCAAGCGGTGCTCCCCTCAGCAGCGGGTCTGCGGCGTCCCCGCCCCGCCGCCCCCGCGGCGAGAGCTCCCCCGGGCTTGCGGCGAGGGAAGCCCCTTCCCGCCGGCGCCGAGGAGGAGCCTGTGCGGCGGAGCCCCCAGCCCGAGTTCGGAGGGAGTCCGGGACCCGCCGGGGGCTGCGAGCCGGGGCCGGAGCCCGGGCCCTGCTGACTGACCTTGGCTGCCCGCGAGGGTGGGCGAACGACCCACCGTCTGCCCCGCATCTCTTCCAGCCTCCTCCCAACAAGTTTCAGGCGTTGCTGTGAAGTTCCCGACTGGCATAGTGGGGAGAAGCAGAAATTGGCCGCTTCCCAGACCTTCGTAGCCTTTGGACCCTCATAGAAATGAAATCCTGGGGTTTGGAACCATTTCCAAACGAACAGGTCCTTCTCGCATTGACACGTTTTATGCCCACGTTGAGGGAAAAATAACCCGAACGTATTTCTGTGTAAAGGCAGATCTTCCTTGAGGATTTTTTTTTTTTTTTTCCTTTTTCTTTCTTCGCTTCACTTGAGTGTTAAAGCACTGATGCCTGACCTTAGTATCTCCACAGCGAGATTAGGGGCGGATGCTGTGATATTTAAGTAGTTGCAGATCAGTGTTCTGTTAACACAATCTATTTTAATTGGCTGAAATTTAGGCTGATTTTAGAAAGTATTGCAGACACAGAATAATTTCCGTCTGTGAATCTGAACTAGGTTTGTTTGGACGTAATGGTTATGTAGTTAATGTAAGAGATTACACAAATTAATTTGTCTGAGAGCTTTTGGCTGGAACGGGAGACGTAAATATGTATAGAATAGGATTGTCGTTTTAGGTAACATTTCCAGCTTGCGCCTTTCTTGCTGTTGGGTTACAAAAAAGGCATCTTTACGGAGGCTATTCGGAATTCTATGTGAACTACATTTAGATGTAAATTTTTTTAAACTTAAGTGTTTTAAAACATTTTAATTGCAAAATGTGAAGAACCTATGTTTACTTGTGTGTTTAGTGTTGGGGGGTAGTATAATCTTATATTTAGCAACCCAATTACAGTTCATGAATAATACATATTTTTAAAAGGTGTGCCTCTTTTTGAGAACATGGTACTTGAGTATCTTAGCAATTTTTCTAATTTCTTTATTAAAAGTACTATTTTAGGTTTGAGCATTTTTGGCGTTCACGCTGGAACAGGAGTAAGGAAGCCTGCAGCAGTATTACCAGTTTGACACCACCAGTGGGTGTTTCTGTTGACAAATGCAGAGAAGAGAACATTTGGGAAGGAAATCTTTTTTTTCAGGGTGGGGGGGTTGGGGGGTTGGGTGAGGGGGGAACGAGCCAGAAGAAAGAAGCTGCAGAACTAAAGCTGCCAGCACAGTGTATGCTGAGCATTTCGCAAGTACAAGGAAACCTAATTAAGATGAAAAAAAAAATCGGTTTGGCTGTATTAAATAATAAAATTCCAAAAGAGGCATGCTAAATAAAGTTAATCATTCCGAGAGTGTTAAATAATCGACCATTTCAGAAGAGTTTGGAGGGTCTTCAACTCGAGTGTCAAATCTTGTTGAATTGTCTTGCCTTTTAAACATAATGCAGTGATTAATTTGATGCATGTGTGTGTATATATATGTGCGTCTTGTATTCTAGGTTTGCTGATGTGGCATGTTTCCTAAGATTAATTTTTTTTTAAAACAAAACTTGATATGTTAAAAAACATTAGAAATAAACATTCTTTCTCCAGAGAGAATTTCTTTTTTCCTGGTCAGATTTATAATTTAGACATGATTTAGGGGCTTGTGGAAGGGTTTTTTTTACCCCTTATTTCAGGTTTTTGAGACTTATGCAAGTTCCCCAGACTAAATCTGCCATTATTTTCACTGCAATTTTCTTGCAGTCATTTAAATCAGAGTGTGGCATCTACAGTATTCCCCGGGGTTTTAGAAGAAAAGGCTCCCATGGAGGGAAATTGCAGGGCCATCTCGCATAGATGAGTAATAGAAGGTTGACTGATTGCGAATCAGTTGTATTCTGTTCCAGATATGTTGCATGGGGTTAAGGAAGTCATTTAATGAGAACCAGATTTTACATGGTACTTCTACTTTGAAGGTGCAGTATTGTTCCATTACAAACTAAAATACAGAAGTGGAGAAATTCCTTCAAGTATGCCTCCCCCCCCAGTCTTGCTTAACCACTGTGTCCAAGAATCTGTGAGAGACTCTCAACAATAGTTGCATTGTTGGAAATGACAGTGGCTTCTGTTGCAGAAATTTAACCTTTCATTATGATTTGTGTTTCAGTTTACTTTGTGATAGAAAATTCAGCTATATCTAAGAATATGGGTGTAGGAAATTTGTAAGGAAGTGAACCAAGAAAATAAACGTCTGTTAAAAGTTCACCTTTTTTTCCCCTTCCATTTTGATAACTTGTAGTTATCTCTTTTATTTCTTCTAGGTTTGAGAAGGTAGGTTAGCTTAGTGCTTTATTTTTGGCAGTAAATGTGGAGACAAGACTTTTTCATGTGATAAATTGATACCAAATAATAAGGCATTTAGAAGAAACCACCCATATACACAGACCCAAAATGTGAGGGAAATCTTTTAGATAACCCTTAACTTTGGTATGAGAATAGCAAAATTTTAAGTGTGGAGTTACTTTCTACATAGTAAAAGGCTGTTTACTCAGAATTTGATTGTTTTTGATTCCAAAGGTTGTTTTATTTGTTTGTAGCATCAAATTCCTTGGTAGAGGAGGAGATAGAATCTCAAAGGTTCTTTATCATCTGATGTTGTCAATTGGGTCACATATTGCAACTTAGGAAAACACTGCAATTAAAAGACTAAGTTTAAACTTTCTGTTTGGGAGGGTTTTCTAATTCAATCTTAAACTCAACATTAGAAATGTTTTATTGACAATGCATCATTTTTGTGTTTGGATTTAAATTATTGATAATTTCTAGAATGTTTCCTTCATATACAGCAGCGCATGATGGCTAGATTACTCAAAGGTTTGGCCTCATTTCTCATTCAAGTTTGTACATTTACTTCATAATACTGAGATATGAAGTTGGGTGCAGTTCTTTCAGTGGGTATGAGAGCTGAGTGAGGAGTTTCTACCTAAAGAACCTGATAACATTTAGACAATTAAGATTTCGGAATTAACAGAAAATTACTTACAAGGTTAAAATAAAGGATCTAGCCCATTCAGGTCTTTGAAATTGATTGTCAACATTTTGAAATAAGCTCTTAGAAACATTTGTGTTGGAAACAGTTCTAATTAAGGTCCTGTTTTGGGAGTGGTCTCTCTTTTGGGTAGTCTTTATAATAATTAAATTATAATGTAGTATTTATTGAGCCTTACTGAAGACCAGATACTATAGTAAATAATTCATTTGCATGGATAGATGTGTGTGTGTGTGTTCTCACAATACCTGTGTGAGGTAGATATTTTCCTAAACATTTGATCAGATGGGCTCAGAGAGAAAATAATTTGCTCAGATTACCCAGCTAGGCTGTAGCAGAGGCAATTTCATCCAAATATGTCTGACTTGAACCTGTGTTCTTCAAAACATGCTTTCTGCTTCTCTTTAGGAATCTGATTGTGCAAACATATGTTGAGGTCCTACTGAAAAGTCACTTGTGGGGTGGTACTAGAGGTCTAAATATGCCTCCTGTAGTTAACTACATCGGTAAGGCCGCCTGACCTTCAGTCATGTGGGAGGAGGCTGGACTCGGGTCCATCAGCACTTATGGATTGGACAACTGGAAGTGTAGACTTTTTTTTTTTTTTTTAAGATTTTATTTATTTATTTGACAGCTCACAAGTGGTCAGAGAGGCAGTCAGGGAGAGAGGGGGAAGCAGGCTCCCCGCTGAGCAGAGAGCCCGATGCAGGTCTTGATCCCAGGACCCTGAGACCATGACCTGAGCCAAAGGCAGAGGCTTAACCCACTGAGCCACCCAGGTGCCCCTAGAAGTGTAGACTTTTATAATGAAGGGTCATTAATACTGTTTCTTCATAAATGAAGGTTGTACATAATTATTTACACCCAAAATGATGTAGCTGTTTCTAATTAACTACTTGGTATTTCATGTTTCTGCATGTTCCACTGTAACTTTTGATGACTTTGATTAAATTTGCTACACTAATAAAGGTGGTGAAGATACTCCTTGAATTCAGTTTTGTGGTTTAGATGCACTCTAAATGGCAGCCACTACAATTTGCAGATGGGTATCTCTTCTGTAATTGTTATGACTTCAGTGAAATAAAACCTGGAGGTAAATGAAGTTTACAGAGACATGTCATTGTTGCTTCTTAATACATAGAAGTTGGACTCTGACAAAAATGTTTCTGCTTGAAAGTAGAATTTTCTGCTACTTGAAGCCTCTTGTGATTATGTGTGTGTGTTACAAGACCCATCATTAAGAGAGCTAAACAGTCGCTTGTGGGATTTAGACACAACCTGCAAGGTACCGTAGCTACAGCTGTTTTCCTGCCTGCATCATTTTCTTTTTAGTTACCCTGAAAGAATAGATGTGGGAGTAAAGCTACCTTGGGAACGACTTGTACAGCATAGGCTGATCTCCACGCTCCCAGTTGCTCACCTTTGCTCAGTGTACTGCATGTGTAGATGGACATTGTTGATAGGATAGTTTAGGGATATTGTTTTTTGGGTACACATAATAGAACAGAAGAAGGCAGTTCTTTGGTTGGAAGTATAAAGTGTTTTGGAAACAAACTTTCATTGCTTTTAGTTGAATGTTTCTCTATAGAAAGTGACCCTTACAAGTGCCAGGCAGGTAAATCAATAACTCCTTGTGTGGTAGATTTTGTCTGGATTTTTAATAACAAACAGATTGGACACAGCACTGCTCTGATAATAATGGTTTACTGTAAATTCAGTTATAACTGGTTTGAAGTAGGTTTACTTTTTTTTTTTTTTTAACTGTTTAACAGCTATGGCTGTATGATTCTGTTGTTACTTTGTATTCTTTGTAAGAGAAAGGTCTAATGTCAAATAGTTACATAATGAAGTGCTTTCTGACAGTGTAACCTTTTTGATTAGAGGGAAATAGGCATTTTGAATGTGCCAACTTTAATTTCTGGACGTTAAAAAACCATAGATGAATATGTTATCTATTTATTTATTTTTAAGGACTACCCCCCTTTTTTGTAAGTTGCAACTTTATTATTTTTAAAAGTTTATTTATTAATGTAATCTCTATGCCCAGTGTGAGGCTCAAACTCACAATCCCCGAGATCAAGAATCGCATGTTCTTCCAGCTGAACCAGCCACAGGCCCTAGATAAGTTGCAATTTTAGATCTCAGTTTTGTATTTGTCTTTTGTATTATGTCTGAAGATTAGGTTCTTGGCAGTGTAAGATCCTATCGTAATAATCAGATTAAGCACACATACATTCACTTAAGGAAGATATGGCAGATGAAAAATGGTGGTAAGTAATAGCTGAAGCACAACTTACTGACTTGGGTTTGCCCAATCACTCTGATACTGGCTGGGTGGAAACTAGTTTCCTGATAGAATTTTTCAGAGATTACAAAAGTTGGTCCATATCCTAGAATTTATCCATACACCCCATCTGGTTTGTTAGTCTCTCACAGAATGTATTAACTTTAATTACTAGTACTGTTTTTTTTTTTTTTTTTTTTAAGTAGGTTCTGTGTCCAGTCTGGGCCTTGAACTCGTGACCCTGAGATCAAGAGTTGCATGCTGTACTGACTGAGTCAGCCAGGTGCCCTGCTAGTACTATAATTGTTATTAGTAATATTTTAAAATTTTAAGATTAGTATTGCAAATTAAAAGGTCCCCCCCCCAAAAGAAGGTTTTGTTTTAATTGTTAGTAATGGAAAACAGTCGAGGTAGACAAAATCTAATTTTGAGCAGATTGGTATTTCATACTTTATCAATTATTTCTTTCTAAAATAACCTGTCCTACATCCTGTGGATCTGTCCTTCATTTAACAAATACTATCTTCTGTGTACCAAACTGTGGTGGAAGATGGATAGGGTGATAGGTAAAAGATGAAGGCTTGCCCTTTCTTTCTTTATTTTTTTTTAATTAAAAAAATTAAAAAATTTATTTATTTATTTATTTGACAGAGAGAGAGAGAGAGAGAGATCACAAGTAGGCAGAGAGGCAGGCAGAGAGAGAGAGAGAAGGAAGCAGGCTCCTTGCTGAGCAGAGAGCCTAATATGGGACTTGATTCCAGGATCCTGAGATCATGACCTGAGCGGAAGGCAGAGGCTTAACCCACTGAGCCACCCAGGTGCCCTCTTTTTTTTTTTTTTTAAGATTTATTTATTAGAGCCATGTGCATGCTGGGGGAGGGGTGGGGGGGGAGGGAAAGAGAGAGATAGAGATAGAGAGAGAGAGAATCCAAGCAGACTCCATGCTGAACTTGGAGCCCTACTTGGGGCTCTAATCCATGACCCTGAGATTGTGAGATCATAACCTGAGTCAAAACCAAGAGTGGGATGCTCAACTGAGTGAGCCACCAATCTCCCCCTCCACCACCACTTTTTTAAGGAGGCCTTTCCCTTAAAGAATTTATAGTTTCAATTTGAGTCAGAAGCAAAATACAAGGCGCTATGGGATTATGTAACAGGGTAGGGATTGGAATCTGTCCTTTCAGGGAGCAGGTAGGAAGGCTACACTGGGGAGTTAACATTTAAGTGAGACTGGAAGGATGAGAAGGGCCTCTCTAGTTGGGGAAATAAGTTTTCCTGGCCATCAGGTACAAATGCCCTCAGGCAGGGTGAGAGAGATAGAGGCTTTTGAAAAACAACCTTTTAAAGAACTGAAAATAAATCCAAAATGACTTGGAAAGTAGAGAAGCAAGTGGTGAAGCAGAGTTAGGCAAGGGCCAAATCCTAAAAAGGCTTGGTAGGCCATCTACTCGGTTTTTGAGCTTGTCCAAAGGCCTCTAGTTTGCTAGTTTGCTGTTTCCTAGGAGCAAACTCCTGAAGGTTTTAAGCAGGGGTGTGACAGGAAATGAAATGCTCCCTCCTCCTCCCCAAAACAAAACAAAACCCCAGAGTTTTAGCTCAATGGAACCTTGATAATTTACCAGAAAGGTCATAATCTGTGCGAGGTAAAATATTCTGCCCTCATCTCACTAAAATTTTTGCAACTGCTTCTTTGATTGAGTGTCATCTGTGATAGTCTTTTCATTGTTTTTGTAGAAATTACCCTTGATTTTCTAAAGGCTCCTTTTATCCTTCACCATTCTGTTAACCTTATATAGGAATGTCATTTCTATTTATAACCGAGTTAATTTTTTTCTAATAGTGTCAGCTCTCTTCCATATTTAAACTTAAAATTCCTCACTGCCACCCCCCACACTTTTAATCTGCTCAAGGTATTTAATGTTTTAATGAAATGTTTCATTAAATATCAGCATTAAACTTGCTTTATTCTTTTTCCCCCTCAAATATAATGTCTTAGGCCTAGTTTATTATTTTCAGCATTTATGCTATTTCATATGTTATGAAATCTCATTTGGGCACCTATAATGTTTTTAGAGAATTTTGTTAATACTGTGTAGGAATACAGATCTTTGGCCATTAAGTGCCATTTCCAAATCTGATTCACATTCTGTGACCTTATCTTTTATATTAAACTGGTCTCTGTTGAGCTTTTTATGTTCAAGTGAGCTTATGTGTATAAAAGTGCTACAAAGGTTTTATTTTATATATGCTGATTTGTTTCTTTCTCATTCTACAGTATGTGTTCCTACATGCTCACTTCTTTTTGGAATTCATCAGCCATGCAAAATTTTTGCTTGCTTTTATGATCGAGTAATGAAGTCTTTTTTGGTGTAAAGCTGTTTGTGCCTGTAGAGAATGCTGTTGCATGGTTTTGTCCTCCACATATATACAAAGAATAACTACAGCATCACCTCCTTCTTCAAGTATTTCTTTTGAAATCTATTTTGAGGCAGCCTCTAACTTAGCTTACTTTGGCCTTGAGTTCTTAGGCTTTTTCTCAACCATTCTATACCTGCTCTGTATTCTCTCTGTGTTGCCTTAGTCAACGCCCCCCCCCCCCCCCCCCGTGCTGGTAACTTGAAATTTGCAGTGGTTTTTTATTTTTTATTTTATTTATTTATTTATTTATTTTGCAGTGGTTTTTGACATTACTTTTTTGCTTCCTATTTAGCCCAGGACTTTTATTGTCCTTTTATTATTTTTTTTTAAAGATTATTTATTTGACAGTCAGTGAGAGAGGGAACACAAGCAGGGGGTGTGGGAGATGGAGGGGTTAGAAGCAGGCTTCCCGCTGAGCAGGGAGCCCAGATGTGGGGCTTGATCCCAGGACACTGGGCTCATGACCCGAGCCGAGAAGACAGATGCCTAACAACTGAGCCACCGAGGTGCCCCCCAGAACATTTATTTTAGAAGAGTTGCCTCATTTAAGCTCTTTGAGTTTGACGGTGATGTTTTTGTGCTAGTTGTTTCTCTAGCATCCAGTGATTGTCCTTGATTTGGAGCTGTGCTCTTGAGTCTGTCCTTCTGCCCAGGGTTGGGAAGGGAAGGCCTCATTTGTCTTTCTCTGACTTAATGAAAGGGTGATGATTTGAAAATCTTGGTGTCAGCTTCATGGTAGGTGATGGAGATACAAAGCCAAACTGTAGTGTTGTGCCCTCATGGAGTTTATAATCCCGCAGAAGAGGCAAAGAGCCATGACTAAAGTGCAGGGTGATATGCATATTCAGATGGAAATACTGGGTGCTGGTACTCTAGGCCAGAAGTGGTTCACTTAATGCAGACTTAAGGGGACTGGGAAAGGCAGTGTGATACTTGAGTGTTGGTGAAGAGTCTTAAAGGAGGCCCAGAATGTCAAGTGAAAGGAAGGGGTTTTCCAGCAGATAGTGTATTCAAAGACATGGGTCGAAGAATGAGCATATAAAATTGGGAAAATAGCAAGAAGTAACATGGATTTATGTATTGCATGCCTTTTTTTTTTTAATGAAGATTTTATTTATTTTATTTATTCATTTGAGAGAGAGAGAGAGCGCACAAGCAGGGGGAGGAGCAGAGGGAGGAGCAGAGGGAGAGGGAGCTCCATCCTGGCACTTCTGGTACTCCTGGATCATGACCTGAACTGAAGGCAGATTCTTGACCAAATGAGCCACTCATGCTTTGTTTTGATGTTTTTATCTTTTCTTTCTTTATGGCCGTCTTTCGGCTTTTTTTTCTGTCCATTTTCACTTTCACATAGGAAAATTCAGTGTCTGAAATTCCTGAAACTAGGAATTTAAATAGGGGTGGGCCTTTGGTAAAATGGATAAATGGCTAGTATCAGTTTTCTGCTGTAAGCTCCTGGAGGCATGGTGTTGACTGTTGTAGCCTCAGCATCTAGGGCATTGCCTGGCACATAGGAAATGCTCGACAAATACTTCTCTTATGAAAGGTACATCTTTTCTGACCCCCTTCCCCATCTCCTCGTGTCAGTGCCTTCCTTGTCTCGTGGCTTCTCCTTTCTGTCAAATATCTATCTAGTGGATCTTCCTCTCTGCTAGCCCAAAAGGTGTGCTTATCTTGTATCTAGTCAGTGCTCTTGGACATAACTGTGTGTTGGATCCACACTGGTGTGTAACTAGGTGCTAATGGCTCCCTGTAGCACCCGTGAAACTTTTCTACCACCATTTACAGTATGACAGATGAGGGGGAGGCCAAAATTCACAACTAGAAGAGTGACATTTCTTTTAAGTATTTTCATGATTTATTGCATGAATTCATTGAAATGCTGTGTTCTGCTCCATAACAAACTCGTGTATGCACGCATAGGTGTGCTTCTAGATATCTGCATTGTACATTAAGCAAAAATTGACATTCTGTGAAGGTGTTTGCTTGTTTACCATAAGACTTCACACACCTCCAGATTACTGTTCATGTCCCTCAGATTGGGAGGCTGGTTTTATTTATTATTGATTTTTTTCTTTAAAGTAATCTCTAGGTCCAACATCGGGTTTAAATTCATGACCCGAAGACCCCAAGATCAAGAGTTGCAGCTCTGCTGACGGAGCCAGCCATGTACCCTGGGAGGCTGGTTTTATTTTATTTTTAAAAAATTTTTATTTTTTTAAAAGATTTTATTTTTTTGGCGCAGAGAGAGACAGTGAGAGAGGGAACGCAAGCAGAGGGAGTGGGAAGGGGAGAAGCAGCTTCCCACCAAGCAGGGAGCCCAATGTGGGGGTCCATCCCAGGACACTGGGATCCTGATCTGAGCCAAAGGCAGATGCTTAACAACTTTGACACCCAGGCATGCGTCCCCCCGCCCACATTTTTTTAAAAAAGATTTTATTTGGGAGGCTGGTTTTAAATGTGTTCCCATAGTGAGATAAAATACGTGCCTTGTAAAATGGCCTCTGCTGTGACTTCAGTAAAGAATCCACTCTAGAACATTAGCTGGTTAGATGAAAGGTTTTTTTATTTTTATTTTTTTTAAAGGTTTATTTATTTATTTTAGAGGAGAGAGTGGAGGATAGCCAGAGGAGGGAGAGAGGGGGAGAAAAATCTCCAGTAGACTCCCCACTGAGCACAGAACCCGATTCAACCTCAGTGGAAATCAAGACTTAGCTCCTTAACCAACTGAGCCACGCAGGTGCCCCCATTTTTATTTTATTTATTTATTTAATTATTTATTTTTTAAAAAAAGATTTTATTTATTTATTTGACAGAGAGATCACAAGTAGGCAGAGAGAGAGGAAGGGAAGCAGGCCCCCTGCTGAGCAGAGAGTCCAATGCGGGACTCGATCCCAGGACCCTGAGATCATGACCTGAGCCAAAGGCAGCGGCTTAACCCACTGAGCCACCCAGGCGCCCCTTTATTTTATTTTTTAAAAATATTTTATTTACTTATTGGAGAGAGAGAGTAGGGGGAGCATGAGAGGGGAGGAGGTCAGAGGGAGAAGCAGACTCCCCATGGAGCTGGGAGCCTGATATGGGACTTGATCCCGGAATTCCGGGATCATGACCTGAGCTGAAGGCAGTCGCTTAACCAACTAAGCCACCCAGCTCCCCCCACCCACCCCCCCCGCCTTAAAAAATTTTTTTTTTTAAGATTTATTTACTGGGTGCCTAGGTGGCTCAGTTGTTTAAGTGTCTGCCTTTGGCTCAGGTCATGATCCCAGGTCCTGGGATCTAGCCCCTCTTGGGCTCCCTGCTCAGCTGCCTGCTTCTCCCTCTCTGTCTGTTCCTCTCTCTTGCTTGTGCTCTCTCTCTTGCTCTCAAATAAATAAATAAAATCTTTAAAAACAAAACAAAACAAAAAATATTTGAGAGAGTGAGAATGTGCTGGAGTAGGGGAGGGGCAGAGGGAGAGGGAAAGAGAAACCCAAATCTGAGTGTAGAACCTGACCTGGGACTCAGTCTCATGACCTCAAGATCACAACCTGAGCCAAAAACAAGAGTTAAACACCCAACTGACTATACCACCCAGGTGCCCCTTGTTTTTATTTAATCTTTAATTTTTTTGAACATGATCTTTTTTTTTTTTTTTAAAGATTTTATTTATTTATTTGAGAAGGAGACAGTGAGACAGAGGATGAGAGGAGAGAAGGTCTGAGGGAGAAGCAGATTCCCTGTGAAGCTGGGAGCCTATGTGGGACTCGATCCCAGGACTCCAGGATCATGACCTGAGCCGAAGGCAGTTGCTTAACGAACTGAACCACCCAGGCGCCCCGAACATGATTTTTTTTTTTTTTTTTTTAAAGATTTTATTTATTTATTTGAGAGAGAGAGACAGTGAGAGAGAGCACGAGCGAGGAGAAGGTCAGAGAGCGAAGCAGACTCCCCATGGAGCTGGGAGCCTGATGTGGGACTCGATCCCGGGACTCCAGGATCACGCCCTGAGCCGAAGGCAGTCGTCCAACCAACTGAGCCACCCAGGCGTCCCTCGAACATGATTTTTTTTAAAAAAATATTTTATTTACTTATTTATTAGAGAGAATGTGTTCACACATGGGGTGGAGGGAAGTAGGGAGGAAATGAGAAGGAGAGAATCTTGAGCAGACTTTCTGCTGAGCACCAAGGCTCATGCAGGGCTTGCTCTCACAACCCTGAGATTACAACCTGAGCTGAAACGAAGTGTTGGATGCTTAACTGACTGAGCCACCCAGGTGCCCCTAAACATAGCTTTTTAAAAAAAGTTTACTTATTATTTTCTTTTTTATAATATGCTTTGAGGTTTTTTTTTTTTTTTTTTTAGATTTTGTTTATTTATTTGACAGACAGAGATCACAAGTAGGCAGAGAGGCAGGCAGAGAGAGAGAGAGGAGGGGAAGCAAGCTCCCTGCTGAGCAGAGAGCCTGATGCGGGGCTTGATCCCAGGGCCCAGCGATCATAACCTGAGCCGAAGGCAGAGGCTTTACCCACTGAGCCACCCAGGCGCTCCAAAAGCTTACTTATTTTTAAGTAATTTGTACACCCTGGTGGGGGTTGCACCCAAAACCCTGAGATCAACTCACATGCTCTTCCAACTGAGCTAGCCATGCGCCCCTGTTTTTGTTTTTATTTATTTATTAAAGATTTTTCTTTATTTAGAGAGAGTGCATGTGTGTGCACATTGAGGGAGGGGCAGAGAGAGAGGGAGAGAGAATCTCAAGCAGACTCTACACTGAGTGTGGAGTGCAACGTGGGGCTTGATCTTACAAACTTGAGCTCAGGACCTGAGTCAAAATTGATTCTGATGATTAACTGACTGAACCACCTAGGTGCCCCCTGTTTTTAAGCATGCTGTCTTAGACTTTTAAATATCTTCTCTAGGGCGCCTGGGTGGCTCAGTGGGTTAAGCCACTGCCTTCGGCTCAGGTCATGATCTCAGGGTCCTGGCATCGAATCCCGCATCGGGCTCTCTGCTCGGCAGGGAGCCTGCCTCCCTCTCTCTCTCTCTGCCTGCCTCTCCATCTACTTGTGATCTCTCTCTCTGTCAAGTAAATAAATAAAATCTTAAAAAAAAAAAAATAAATATCTTCTCTACATTTTGGTAATTTCTCATATTATGGGTCTCACTTGCCCAGAAAACTCACATTCTCAATCTCTTACAGCTAGGATGTAGGTTTGTGACCTAGGTTTCAATAGTCATTTACACAGCGTGAGACTTACATATATAGAGGAGAGCATTGTGAGGTGGCCTTCATATGTAGCTGAATTGATGACCTAGTGGTCATATTAACAGAGATGTTTTGATTTTGTGTTGTTGTTTTTTTCTTAAAGTTTTATTTATTTGAGTAATCTCTACACTGAACATGGGGCTCAAACTCACGACCCTGAGATCAAGAGTCACATGTCTGGGTGGCTCAGTGGGTTAAAGCCTCTGCCTTTGGCTCAGGTCATGATCTCAGGGTCCTGGGATTGAGTCCCACATTGGGCTCTGCTCAGCGGGGAGTCTGCTTCCCCCCCCCCCCGCCTGCCTCTCTGCCTACTTGTGATCTCTGTCAAATAAATAAATAAATAAAATCTTAAAAAAAAAAAACGAATCACGTACTCTTGGAACTCAACTATCTGGCCCCCACTTGATTTTTTTTTTTTTAAATGAGTAACAATGGCAGAGCTTGTGGAATTCAGCCTCAAGTGATGTTGGTGCTGAGTAGTGGCAATAAATTTTATGGGGTGAAGGATGTTTGTCTTCTTATTTTCTGATCATTTGGGATTTGTGGTTAGGTATCTTATTAATTTTGGAATATTTCCAGGTATTATTTCTTCAAATATTTCTTTCGTCCCATTCTTCTATTTCTGAGATTCCATTTATCAGTAGGTTAGAACCTTTGACATTTTCCCATAGCTCTTGAATGTTTTTGTTTTTTTTTTTCACTATGTTTTCTTGCAGTGTTTTGGTTAGGGACATGCCATTGACTAATTTTCAAGTTCATGGATTCTTTGCTTGGCTGAGTTGAGTCTAGTGAAGAACCTGTTGAAGGAACTCTTCATTTCTCTTAACCGTGTTTTTCATTTTTAGCACTTTTATGTATGTATGTATGTTTGTTTATTTATTTAAGTAGCCCAACATGGGACTTGAACTCGGGACCTCGAGACTGAGAGTTACATGTGCTACTAACTGAGTCAGTCACACACCCCTCATTTTATTCTTACAGTTGGCATCTCTCTGCTGAATTATCTCTGATTTTGCATGTTCTTCTTTTAGTTTAGAGCTCTAAACATGTTACTCATAATATTTTAAATTTCATTGTAGATATTTCCATAATCTGAGTCTGTGTACAGTTTTGATATGTTCTTTGTCTTTTTTTTTTTTTTAAAGATTTTATTTATTTATTTGACTGATGGAGATCACAGAGAAGCAGGCAGAGAGAGAGGAGGAAGCAGGCTCCCCACTAAGCAGAGAGCCCAATGGGGGCTCGATCCCAGGACCCTGGGATTATGACCTGAGCGGAAGGCAGAGGCTTTAATCCACTGAGCCACCCAGGCGCTCCCATTCTTTGTCTTTTCTGAGTGTTGTTTTTTCTTTGCCTTTTCTTACGACTTGTGATTTTTTTCCTTGTTGCAAGGCTGACTTATTTTGTAGAATAGTAGAGACTGAGGTACATAATTTTTATGTCTGTAAATGGGCACATTTTTCCTTGTGCTACGCCTTCGGGCAAGGCTTTGAATTAGTCAGGGGTTGGGCTGGGTTTGAGTTTGTTGCTGTGTTTACCCTTAGTGTACCTCAGGCTTCAAATTCACGTAGAAATAGTTTGTGATTGGGGTGGGAATTGGTTTATTTATTTAATTTATTTTTTAAAACGATTTATTTGAGAGAGAGAAAGTGTGTGCATGTGCGCTTATGTGAGCGGGGAGACAGAGGGAGAGAAGCAGTTTTCCAGCCGAGTGCAGAGCCTGATGTAAGGCTTGATCCCATGACCCTAAGATCATGACCTGAGCTCAAACCAAGAGTTGGATGCCTGATGGACTGAGT
This sequence comes from Neogale vison, assembly GCF_020171115.1. NCBI lineage: Eukaryota > Metazoa > Chordata > Mammalia > Carnivora > Mustelidae > Neogale > Neogale vison. The sequence continues at coordinate 117,326,378 of NC_058105.1, read as the reverse complement.
CACATATGCACCCCGGGGTTTGGTTTATTTTGAGTTTCAGGTGTTTCTTTTGAACTGTGGCACAGAGAGGGTCTCCTTATGTGATCTTGTTTTCTCCTGTTCCTCTGCCAGTAGTATTCTGCTGTTTACCTGAAGTTGGTTACTGGAAGCTGGTTAGCTTAGAGGTGGGTATTGATGGTGGGGAGTGTTGTTCTGGATAAACCTCTCCTCGGGTTTAGGCTTCTTCAGTGTCCCAAAGCCTTGCCCCAACCTTGGCTTTTGTGGTGGGCTCTATGTGTAATCTGCCCTTCTCCTAGGAGTAGGGTGCCCATCCGTTTCTCCAGCTGCAATGAGTTTTTACCAGCGCTTTAAGGGTAGGAGCACTTACTGGCCTTGATGAGACTTTTCTTTTTTAGCTGAGATTCAGAGAGAAGGATCTGACTACTCTGGCTTCTGAGGCATTGTTGCAGTTCCCTTCCCCCACCCCACCACCGGGTCTGCATCACAATTGGCATCCTCCGAGCTCGCTCTTCTCTGTGAGTGTCTGGTGGGGTTGGTGGAGGAAGATCCTGCAGAAGGGTGGGGTCTCCCCAATTTCTCTGACCTCCCCAGTGGCTTCACTGTCCCTTCAGCAAAGCCATGTTGGGTTTTTATCAACTTGCCAGTTATTGTAGCTGCACTCTTCTTTTCAGTGTCCAGCTGCAGTCTGCCCCAGGTGAGCGCAAGGCTGTCTCCTGTCTCCTTGCAGGCCTCCTCTCCTAAGATTTTGAGCCAATTGGTTGTTCTGTGATGGGTTTAAAGAAAGTCATGAATTTGAAATCAGTACAGCTCTTTTTCATTGTAAGTGTGGGCAGCTATGTTCCTTTCAGCTTATTCCAGGGTGGAAGACAGCAGTTTGGTTATCCTTAAAATTTCTAACACACACATTTAACGAAGTCTCAACTTAATATCTCTAGCCTCCTGAATAAGGCAAAAGTTTTAGAGTGGTTTACCTTCTAACCCTCATCCCCTTTTCCATGTTAGTTATTTATGCTTTAGTTTTGTCTTATCTAAGGCACCTTAAGCCTATAAAAATAGTGCATGTTTACTCATCAACATGTTTTCCAAATTTCTTAGCTCACCATTCTTCATTCACCCCATTTCTCCATTTTGAGTTCAGTTTCCTTTTTTATAAAGAATGTTCTTAAGTAGTTCTTTCACTAAGGGCATTTTAGTAATAAATTTGATCTTGGTATTTCTGAATGTCTTTCCTTCATGTTTTCTCTTGAATCATTTTTCAGCTGGCTGCAGAATTTACGTTGACAGTTATTTTCCCTCAGCAGTTTCATAATATTATTCCCTTGTATTTTGACAAGTCTGGTTAATGAAAAAAAAAAAATTCTTGTTAATGAGAAGTCTTTCGCCAGTTCAGGCTTTATTTCTTTATATGTAGGTAATTATTTTTTCCCTTGGGCTACCTTTAAGGTTTTTCTCTTTGTTTTTGATCTGCAGTTTGTGATATCTCTAGATTTGTTTTTGTTTTGCTTTTATTTGGTATACTTTATCAGTCTGAAGATTCATGATGCCTATAGTTGTTAAAAAAAATCTTAGCCATTATCTTTTGAAATATTGTTTCTCCATTTTCCACTTCTGGAACTATTTAGATATGTATTTTATCTTTTCATTGTGTCCTCCCTGTTGCTTAATATTTTCCATTTTTACTTATAGGTGATTTTCTGACACACATCTTACAGTTGACTAATTTCTTTTTAGCTGTGTCTAGTCATTTGGTTAAACCATTTATTGAGAATTTTCACTAAAAACACTTGGCTATTTTTTCAAATGTAAATTCTTTTAAAATTTAAGATTTATTTTTAAATTTGTTTTACTTTTAAAAATATATATATTTTTTATTTGACAGAGAGAGCATAGCAGGGGGAGCGGCAGGCAGAGGGAGAGAGAGAAGCAGGCTCCCTGTTGAGCAGGGAGCCCAATGTGAAGATGTGGGGCTTGATCCCAGGACTCTGGGATCATGACTTAACCGACTGAACCATTCAGGCACCCCTAATTTTTTTTTTAAGATTTTATTTAAGAAAGAGAGAGAGAGAGCGCACAAGCTGGGGGACAGGCAGAGGGAGAGAGAGAAGCAGGCTCCCCGCTGAGCAAGGAGCCAGTGCCAGGACGCTGGGATCATGACCTGAGCTAAAGGCAGACTCTTAGCCAACTGAGCCACCCAGGTTGCCCCTACATGCAAAAAAATTTTTTTTTTAGATATTACTATTTATTTGAGAGAGAGAGAGAGAGAGAGAGAGAGATCATGAATAGGGGATAAGGGTAGGGGGAGAAGCAGACTCCCCAGTGATCAGGGAGCCTGATGTGGGACTTGATCCCCAGGTCCTGGTATCATAACCTGAGCCGAAGGCAGAAGCTTAACAGACTGAGCCACCCAGGTGCCCAGTGTAAAACTTGATGTGTACAGATCTACTTTTAGATTTTCATAAGGGCATTTTCTTCTCATTTATTGAACATTTAAAAAATATAATTATGTTTGTTTCCTTTGGGTTATTAGTTGTAGTTCCTGAGGAGGGCAATCTCTGATTTGTGTGCCCCTCCTTCCTTGCTCCAAGTTTTGCTTGTCAGGGTTTGTAACAGTTTGGGAATTGTTTGCTTGTGCCTGGCTTGTGGGATGCTTCTTTGAATGGTTTTGCATTTTCCTCTAATGGGACTCTGGATTCACTGTTCCTGGCAGTTTTCAATCTATTTTTAGATGGATTTCTGATAACTGGAAAGTAGTGTGAATTTGACTCCTTATCTATGGTAGAGGAAAGATGGGTTTTCCCTTTTGTTTTGGTCATTCCTTCAACACACAGACCTGGGCTTCTGTGTGTGAGTTTTCTTTTTTCTTACTCATCTAAGGACAGCCCTTTGTATCTCTTGGCTTTATGCTGGTGGTTCACTTCCAGCTTCTTTCCCATGCAGAGACTTGAGGCAACATCTCTGCTTTCCTGTTCGAATAATCATTTGAGTTTGCAGCTGTTGGTTTAGACAACAGGAGTGAGCATGTCTTTTTGTTTTGTGACAAGGAAGAGGAAGGTCTTTGTCTTGTGACAAGGAAGAATCTCATTTAATAAGCCCTTGTCTTTGCAGCCACTCTTTTCTATTCTGTTCTTCCTGACTGTTGGTCAGGAAGTATTTCATCCAGTTAAGAACTAGGAAGTAATTGCAACCACAGGCATTCTTTAATTTGAATAGATTATTCACCAAAAGTTCATTTAGACATGAGTTGTGTAGAACACACAGTTCATATTATGTGATAGGAACTATGTTATGTTATTTTAAAAAAAGGGTTAGTTTCCCAGGTAATCCTTAGGATTCTGTTCTTTCCATGATGCAGTTGAAATTTGAATAGACTTGTGAGCTCTTTGGGCTTGGGTATGTAGAAGGTGACTTCCACATATGGGGAGGTGCATTTTAACATTCTCAGTGAAAGAAGGGAGTCTGGCAGTTTCCAGCCTCATTTGGACTTTTCTGGTTGGGACCTGCCAGCTACTGGGCCCTATTAATTGTTAGAAAGTCCGGCCACTCTTCTCAGACCTCTCAGACCAGCAGATCATCTGCTCTCATACGCAGCACACGACCTTGCCTTCATCCCTCTGAGAATATTGAGGGCCTTCTGGTGGATTTTCTGCAGCTTCTGGCTTCATCTGCAAATTTATCAGTCCCTCTCTCTCCAGAGCTGTTGTTTCTCTCTTGTCTCAGAAGCTGAGGTGCTTCTGCTGTTCCAGGCCAGTCCCTTGCCTGATGCCCTCAGCTTCAGTGATGCTTCCATAGCTGTGTTTTTCCATCCGTTATTCCCTCTTCCTCCTCATCTTGTATCCTGGTGGCCCTTCTGCCCCCAGGGGACATTGTGCAGTCTCTGAAGACCTGTTTGAAGGTCACAGCATGGGGTCGTGGTATGTGTGCTCCTAGCATCTGGGGGAGGGAGGCCAGGGGCGCTGCTTAACATCTCACAGTGCACAGCACAGCTTCCCACAGCCAAGAATGGACCTGTTCTAAAATGCTGGTTGAGTAACCTTGTTATATCCTTAGTCTCGCTTTGTGACTTCTTTTTTTTTCTCTGATCTTATTCCTAAGATTCTTGTCCTAGAAAACTTTCTCTAAGCCACTTGTTCACTCCTCTCCTAGCTTTCTAACTTTCTCTGCACTTCTGAGAGCGTGCTCTATATGTAGTCTAACCTTTTCTCATTCACTTCTCAAACGTCAGCTCTTGCTCTTGGACTTCCCATTCTCAATGTTACTTATTTATTTATAAAAATGATTTTATCTATTTATTTGACAGACACAGCGAGAGAGGGAACACAAGCAGTGGGAGTGGGAGAGGGAGAAGCAGACTTCCTGCCGACCAGGGAGTCTGACATGGGACTGGATTCCAGGACCCTGGGATCATGACCTGAGCTGAAGGCAGACGCTTAGCGACTGAGCCACCCAGGTGCCCCCCGCCCCCCAGTGCTATTTAAACTGTTTTTGCTGAGATCACCTGTGACTTCGTGTGTGCTGCAGTTAGTAGATTCATTCCGTTCTAATTTTACTTGACATTTCTGTTGCACCTGACACTGTTAATCACTATCTCCTTGAAACAGTGTGTGTGTTCCCTTGGCATCTTTGTTCTCCATGTCCTCCTCTCTCATTTATCTGCAACCTCTTTTGGCTTGCTGTGATCCACTTACTCCGTAAACACTGCTGTTATCTTGGGTTTGACTTCTTGGCCAAGTGTTATCATAGGTCATTGTTTCAGTTACACCCAAAGGTTCAGTTCTATGCAGATGTTTTTCTAAATTTCTAAATTCTTCCCCATTTTTTCCCCCAGACTCATTCTTTTTTGTTTTTTGGTTTTTTTTTTGAAATTTTATTTATGTATTTGACACAGAGAGAGAGTACAAGCAGGGGGAGTGGCAGGGAGAGGGAGAAGCAGGCTCTCGCTGAGCAGAGAGCTGGACGCGAGCCCGACGTGGCGCTCTATCCCAGGACCCTAAAATCATGACCTGAGCCAAAGGCAGACGCTTAACTGATGGAGTCACCAAGGCTCCCTAGCCCCTAGTCTCATTTTTAATAACCTTCTGGAAATCTACACCTGGGTATTCTTACAAGTACCTTACAATGAGCATGTCTCATTGAAGTACAGCATCCTTTCCTCAGACTTTGTCCTCCTTAATTGAAGAAAAAAGTCTCTTACTGGCTCTATCATCCACTCGGGCTCCTAAGGTAGATAGCTGGGTCTTGTTCAGATACATTATCTACAGTTGCTAGTATGATATAAAATGTGATTTTGATCACATCACTGATTTGTCTGAAAGCCTACAGTTATGTTCTCTTGTTGACAGGAGAAAGAGAAAGGATACAGACTGAATTCCTTTATGTGGCCTGTCAGGCTGTCTTTGGTATGTTCTCTATCTACCTCTCCAGCCTCCTATACTTTTCCTGTCAGCCTAAACACTATGCTTGGATATGTAGAATTCCGCATAAAATTCTGTTTCAAATATGCTGTCTTTTTTTTAAAAGAGATTTTATTTATTTAAAATATTTTATTTATTTATTTGACAGAGACAGTGAGAGAGGGAACTCAAGCAGGGGGAGTAGGAGAGGGAGAAGCAGGTTTCCTGCTGAGCAGGAGCCCAATATGGGGCTTGATCCCAGGATCTTGGGATCATGATCTGAACCTAAGGCAGACACTTAGTGACTGAGCCACCCAGAAGCCCCTTGATTTTATTATTTATTTTTGAGAGAGAGAGAGAGCACGAGTGAGCACAGGCAGGGTTTGGGGGGAGGGTTAGAGAGAGAAGCCAACTCTGTGCTGAGTGGGGAACACAACACGGGCTTGATCCCAGAACCACAGGATCATAACCTGAGCTGAAGGCAGTCACTTACCTGACTGAGCCACCCAGACATCCCAAATTTGCTGTCTTTGCTTATGCTCTCTCCTTTGCCTGGAATGCAGTGTTTTTCTGTACAGTTGCTACCTCTTTAGAAATAGGTGCCTCCCTATTCCTCATGGAAGCTACAGTTTATTGACATCTTTTCCCACTTCTGTGGCCTCAGTGTTACTGAGTATTCCTTTTCTGAACTGTGATTTTGAGCCAGGATGGGGTAGAAATGTTAGCAGTAGTCCTGTACAAAGAGGGCAGGGAGTAGACATGGGTGAAGGTTTTTTAATAGCTTTTCATGTATGTGGTTACTATGAAGCCATTTCCTTTTTTTTCTTTTTTCTTTGCAAAGATTTTATTTATTTATTTGACAGAGATCACAAGTAGGCAGAGAGGGGTGGGGGAAGCAGACTCCCTGCTGAGCAGAGAGCCCGATTCAGGGTTTGATCCCAGAACCCTGAGATAGTGACCCAAGCCGAAGGCAAAGGCTTAACCCACTGAGCCACCCAGGTTCCCAAGCCATTTTTTTTTTTTAGTGCCTACTACCTATAGTTGTATTATCTTTTAAGGGTTCTTCTTGAAAAAAAATGTATTTTTTTTAAAGGAAGTAATTTTATTTTATTTTTAAGATTTATTTATTTATTTATTTGACAGACAGAGATCACAAGTAGGCAGAGAGGCAGACAGAGAGAGAGAGAGAGAGAGGAGGAAGCAGGCTCCCTGCTAAGCAAAGAGCCCAATAAGGGGCTCGATCCTAGGACCCTGGGATCATGACCTGAGCTGAAGGCAGAGGCTTTAACCCACTGAACCACCCAGGCGCCCCCAAAAATGTATTTTTTGAGAGTGATCTCTTTCATTGGCCCACATGAAGATGTGGGTGTTACGGCTCCACTTAGGTTTGCCACCCATAATTTTTTTTTTTTTTTAAAGTAGGTTCCATGCCCAGTGTGGGGCTTGAACTCTGTACCTTGTGATTGAGTTGCATGCTCTGCAACTGAGCCAGCTGGGTGCCCCTGCTGCCCATTCGGTCTTAATCTGCTTCATGGTTCCTTGGAGTTTCTCTCTGATCTGCCTGTTGCAGAGATGGGGCACTTTGTGCATTCCCAGGACTGCTCGGGTTTTTAAAAATTTTATATTTTATTTTTCTTTTCTTTTTTTACGATTTTATTTTTATTTATTTATTTGACAGAGAGAGCCACAGCGAGAGAGGGAACACAAGCAGGGGAAGTGGGAGAGGGAGAAGCAGGCTTCCCACTGAGCAGGGAGCCCGAAGTGTGGGGCTCGAACCCAGGACCCTGGGATCATGACCTGAACCGAAGGCAGAGGTTTTAACCCACTGAGCCACCCAGGCGCCCCTTTCTTTTTCTTTTTTAAAAGTAGGCTCCACACCCAGTGTGGAGCCCAGTGTGGGGCCAGAACTCAGGACCCTAAAATCAAGACCTGAGCTGAAATCAAGAGTCAGATGCCCAACTGACTGAGCTACCTAGGCTAACCCCTTTTTATAATTCTTTTGCTTATTTCATTGGGTTTTAGAGGGAAAGGTAAACACATATTTGGTCAGCCATTTTGAAGTAGAACTTCAGTGCTCTCTATCTCATGTAGGTTCTCCTTTTTTCCCTCTATTGTAAACATGGCAAAAAATGTCTATTCATTTGTGTGTTTGTTTATTGCAAAGATTGCCTTTTAAAGGAAATCCTTGCATATGTCTTTGATCATGTTTTTAGGATACTAGTCTTACATGCCCCTTGATATTCACTGGGGGTAAGGATAGATGACACTGACGAGATCCTGCCATGCCTGTGAAGGGTGTGAAGGAGGCACCACTAATTTACCTAAAGGAAAGCTTGACAGTTAAAAATGTCTACTATTTTGACCAATGTGGCCAGTTTCTCTTTATTATTCATTGGATTAAAAAAATTACCTCTAAGATTGAATATTTACCAAATTTATTTATTGGCCATTTGTATTTTTTTTTTTTTTGGTACATTTTCTTTTCATGTTAAAGGCTTTTTTAAAAAAAATACTCCTTCCTAGGCTTCCCTTGGGTGTGTTTTTTTTTTTTTTAAGATTTTATTTTTTTTATTTGACAGAAAGAGAGAGCACAAGCAGGGGAAGCTGCAGAGGGAGAGGAAACAGGCATCCCACTGTGCAGGGAGCCCAATGTAGGGCTCCATCCCAGGACCCTGGGATCATGACCTCAGCAGAAGGTAGACGCTTAACTGACTGAGTCACCCACGCGCCCCTCAGTTCTTTCTTTTAACATGAAATAAGCAAATGCTATCAAATTAAGATCCATTGCTCATTCTCTGTTTAGATTTATTATGACCTGATTCTTAGAAAATCAAAATCCACTCCTAGTTTTGTGATTAATAATAATATCTCACAAGGTAGCTATGAAAATTAATTGAAATAACATAGATGAAGTGCCCAACACAGTAACTTTTTTTTTTTTTTAAAGATTTTTGTTAATTTATTTGACAGAGACAGCAAGAGAGGGAACACAAGCAGGGGGAGTGGGAAAGGGAGAAGCAGGCTCACTGCTGGGCAGGGAACCTGACACAGGGCTCGATCCTAGGACCCCAGGATCACGACCTGAGCTGGAGGCAGATGCTTAACGATTGAGCCACCCAGGCGCCCCAACATAGTAACTTGACATATAATAGGCACCAGTAAATATTAGTTACTTCTGTGTATTCTTTTTCCTTTGCCAGATTATTAAAATAACTACAGTATTCCATACCTGAGAGGGAGAGAAGAAGAAAAGGTGACATGTATTTACTGAACTCTTGTTAAATGAAGGGCAGTAGGCCAGATACCTTGAGGGATACAGAGATGTTAAGGCTTCTTCCTGTCCAGGAATAAACATTAGCTTACTATATATATTTTTACTTTTCTAGGCTACTGTTGCTTTTTTTTCTTTCTTTTCAAACATGCCATTCTGAAAACCTTTTGGTCTTTAAAGTGTGTTTTGTTTGAGTACAGAACGTTTTAAAGGTCGGTGTGCCACATTTAATCCATTACATTTCTATAAGAATAGCTATCTCCATTTTATAGATGGAGGTCCTGAAGGGTGATCTGCTCAGCTTCTAGCCAGGATAAAAATAGGATATATTAGGATGTAGAAGCATGCTAACCATTGTATTTCCAGCCTTAGTAGATGCTGAATACATATATTTGTTGAATAATGAATCCTCTTTTATTGAGTGGTATGTTAAGCCCATTCCTAAATTGCATCTCTACTTTTTACTGCTTTATTCTCTCCCTTTGTAATTTATTCTGCTAAAGTGGTCAATATAAATTTTAAAATTTACTGGTTGATGGAGAAGACTTTAAAAGTTGGAAGACAAATGGTACACTGTTTTAGTCATAATGAAAAAGGGCTTTGAGAGGAGGAGATTTTTGTGTTGATACTGACTGTATTTGCCAATTGAATGTTTTTAAAGCTTTATAATTAATTAATTTAATCTCTCTCCCCAACGTGGGCTTGAACACATGACCCCAAGATCAAGAGTCATGTGCTCTATTGACTGAGCCAGCTAGGCACCCCGCCAGGTTAAATTTTTGCCCTGGTGCTGATTCTTTCCAAGACCTACCTTTCTAGTCCTTGTAACAGCTACAAGGGGCTTCCCAAGTTTGGGACTAGGGAAAATTGCCCAGTTTTTTGTACTCTAAGTATGTATGACTCTGCTGCTAATAGGTTTTTGACTTAATCTCTAGTAAAGTAGAAAAAGTAGCTATTATAATTAGGCTCTGGAGATTTGAGGAGAAATTTTTTTAGTGGATGAACTAGCAAATATACAAACTTGAATAGAATTAGTGATTAACTTGCCAGAGTTTGCTCTGTATTTAGCTTTTTGTAGTTGGTTAGCTTGGATAGTGAAATAAGGGCTTTTAGTAAAAATGATAAGATCCTGTAAGAGATTGGTGATGGGACATCCATTGCAGAAAGTAGTAGTAACACATCTTCACTCTGCACATGGAACACTGTTTAGTTTTAGCCTTGCTAAAGTCACTTCTTTTTGTAAATTTTATGAATAGATCTATCTGTTCACATTGTTGGTTTTCCCAGCTTATTTATTTATTTATTTATTTATTTTTACTTTGGCTGCATTCAGTGAGGCTTATAAGCTATTGGGAAGGGTTGGGAAAACCTTGCTTTGATTCTTCTTAGCTGATGACCAGGAACGAGGTTTATGATGACTCTGGGTCTATTTTCTTTTCTTTCTTAAGATTTTATTTATTTACTTATGAGTGATTTTATTTATTAATTTGAGAGAGTGCACACACAAGATGGGGGAGGGGTGGAGGGAGAGGGAGAAGCAGACTCCCTGCTTAGCAGGGAGCCCCGACTTTGGGCTCAATTCCAGGACCTGAAGATCATGACCTGAGCTGGGGGCAGATGCTTTACCTACTGAGTCACCCAGGCAGCCGTAAAGGTTTTGTTTTTTAAAGTAATCTCTACACCCAATGGGGGGCTCACAACCCTGAGATCAGGTCACATGCTCCCCCTACTGAGCCAGCCAGGTGCTCCTCTGGGACTATTATTTTATAAATTTTTAAAAGATTTTATTTATTGATTTGTCAGAGTGGCACAAGTAAGGGGATCAGCAGGCAGAGGGAGGAGAAGCAGACTCCCCCCTGAGCAGGGAGCCCAATGCGGGGCTCAATCCCAGGACCCTGGGATCATGGCCTGAGCTGAAGGCAGATGCTTAACCCACTGAGCCACTCAGGCATCCCTTTTCATATCTTTTAATACTATTAGGATTAAATGTGATTATGTATGTAAAAATACTTAGCATTATATACAATGTATGGAAGTGCTCCCAAGGCACAAATTTAAGCTATTTGTTACCTGCTAAGGCTATTCCATAGTGACTAACTATGGGAATTTTGGAGCGTGACTGCTTGGGTTTGAGTTTCAGTTCTGCCACTTACTGGCTAGGGAACTAATTTCTGTATTAGGTTCTTTGTTGGTAAAATGAGGTTTCTGGTAGTGAAGGACCAAAAAAGGTTCTTGTGAGGATTAAATAAATTAATGTAAATAAAACAGCTAGATCAGCGGTGAGCACAAAAAGTGCAGTATGTTATAGCTGTTGTTACTATTTCTTCACATTTGAAAACCTGTGCCCATCTGATTTTATTTGAAAGATTTTATTCTACAAGAATTTTTGAATTTTTTTTAATAAATTAATCTCATTTTCTTTTTCTTTTTTTTTTTTTTTTAAGATTTTATTTATTTGACAGAGAGAGAAATCACAAGTAGGCAGAGAGGCAGGCAGAGAGAGAGTGGGGAGGAAGCAGGCTCCCTGCGGAGCAGAAAGCCCGACATGGGACTCGATCCCAGGATCCCGGGATCATGACCCGAGCCGAAAGCAGAGGCCCTAACCCACTGAGCCACCCAGGCGCCCCCCAGGAATTTTTTATATCTTTTTGATTTCAAGTTCCATGAGGGCAGGATCTGCTTTGTTTTGTTCACTACTGTATTGCTAACATCTGCAATAGTGACTTGCATAGAGTACTTATCTAGTACATATTTGTGGAATGAATACATAAATTAATAAATGAATGATGAGTGTTCCATTTTCCTTGGATTGTGTTGGCCAGTATTCTAATTCAAGTAGTTTTTTATTGTTAAGTCACTGCTTTAAAAAAAAAAAAAAAAAAAGTAACAAAACTTATAGTAAGTTCCCAGTGTTTATAGGCTGAAATTGAAGTTTCTTAGCTTTGCATTAAAAAACCTGGGAGATCTAACCATAACCGGTTTTCTTTTCTTTTACAATGTGGAATTTAGATTGGATATCCTTTTCCTTTTTTCTCTTTAAAGATTTATTTATTTATTTATTTATCTGTGAGAGACTGAGAGAAAGTGAGAGTTGGGGGGGGCGAGAGAGAGAGAGAGAGAGAGAGAGAGAGATATTGATTGAGAATTCTACAGCAGATACCCCCTGAGCCCTGAGCCTGACCCAGGGTTCAGTCTCATCACCCTGAGGTTAGGACCTGAGCTGAAACCAGGAGTTGGCCACTAAACCAACTGAGCCACCAAGGTGCCCCACTAGATATCCTTTTTCTGTCTCGTTTTAAAAGAATGAATCTCTGGGTTGTGAATTAATTCACTGGGTTGTTGTGATATCCAGTCAGTGAAATGGTAAATGTGAAAGCACTTTGCAAATTATATAATATCATCATCATTTATTTATGGTAATCCTTAAGTATATTTAACCAAATTTTGCTGGAATGTGCTCTCTTCTATTTGCTCATACAGCATAACTGTAACCCCATACGTGTTTCCAGACCTAGTTCAAATCCACGTTCCTATGTAAAACATAACCTCTCCAGTGTAAAATGAGCACTCTTTGAACATTTCTAGCTGTTGTAATTTGTATGGTTTATTTGGTAATCATTATTTGATAGTTTGAAGTCCATAATTGGAAAGTGAATTTTAAAAAATGGTCAAGTTCTTTATTTTTTTTTTAAATTGAAGATTTTATTTTATTTTATTTTTTGACAGAGGGACACAGCTAGAAAGGGGAACATAAGCAGGGGGAGTGGAAGAGGGAGAACAGGCTTCCTGCTGAGTAGGGAGCCCAATGTGGGACTCAATCCCAGGACCCTGGGATCATGACCTGAGCTGAAGGCAGATGCGTAACAACTGAACTACCCAGGTGCCTCCCCAAATGGTCAAGTTCTAAGTAATTATGTAAGAATGCACATAAAACAAATACTTTGCCATGAAGAATATGTGTCTTTGCTAATGTTTTGAGGTAGGGTCATGGCCTTTTTTTTTTTTTTTTTTTTAAGAATGAATCAGCTGATTAATTGTCAATTTCATTTGTCTTGTATGAACCATACTCCTACCTTATCCTATTTGTGTGGTAGGTCCAGTTTTGATTTCTTGAAATTGGAGCAGTAATGGAGATAACTTATGAAACAATATAGTGCAGAATTGCAGATTTTAACAGCTTTTTTCTTTTTTTTAAACATTATCTAATCCTTAACTAATTTGAGTCACTTTTTTAAAGTAAACTCTACCTTCAATGTGAGGCTTGAACTCACAACCGAGATCAAGCGTTGCATGACTGAGCCAGCCAGTCCCTCCCCGCCACCAATAGTCACATTTTTTTTCTTTTTTTTTTTTAAAGATTTTATTTACATTTTTAACGTGACTCATAATCTTTATCCCATCTTTCCAAAGCATCCAACCTAATTTTCACAGAAACTGCAACTTTCTTTTAACTGGTTTATATACTGTTTAGTTGAAAACAATGTGCTGGCAATTAAAGAGGGGTTGGATGTAGTTTTGGGAAAGAAATGAAACTGACTCTTGGATGCTAAGCATGCAGCAGCTCCATTTAAGGGAGCAGAAGTGTGAAGTTGAATTAACCAGTTATCTATTAGCCAAAAACATTTGAACTATTGGCATCAGCCAGTCTGTTTCATAGAAGTAATGGGGAGTTGGTAACTGTTAGTTCTGTTAAGAGAAGTGCTGGACGCCAGTATGGCTTGAGTGTACTGTGCAAATGGACTTTTGTAGTACATTTTATACTTCTCAGAAAGTCCATTTTCCATGAATAACACTTAAAAAAATAGTATAAAAGAGATAACTGAATTACTCAGAGTACCTGGGGAAAACCACTCTGTACAAGTTAAGATTGCTGTGAGGCCTTTTCCCCAAGTGGAGTTTCCCTTTTGTCTTGGACATAAGTATTTTCCACCTCTTCTGGGCGTGTAAAACACTTCACATGCCTTTCTGTGTTTCTCACATTTAGGTAACTCACCTGTTTGCTTCTTCTATGAGCTCTTCCTTTGAGGAGCTTTTGTACACCATGTCTGATTCATAGTTGGTGCCCAACAAATTGAATGGAAAAGTTTTGGCTTTTTTTTTTTTTTTAAGATTTTATTTATTTATTTGACTGAGACAGTGAGAGAGGGAATACAAGTGGGGAAGTGGGAGAAGGAGAAGCAGCCTTCTGGCTGAGCAGGGAGCCTGATAAGGGGCCTGATCCCAGTACCCTGGGATCATGATCTGAGCTGAAGGCAGCCACCTAAGACTGAGCCACCCAGGCGCCCCAAGTTTTAGCCATTTAAACAGATGGTACAATGCAGTCTTGCTGAGATACAGTTTTCATTGATGTGCCATGAGAAAATAAGCCATTAATATGTATAAATTCAGTCCAGAAAATATTTTAGTATAATTATACTCAGTTGAGTTTTTATATTCCATATATCCAAGGTATTTCTTGGATTGTGCTATTTCTACAAAGGCATCGAGTTTAATAATACATGGTTCTTGTCTGTGAACATGTATTTTAGTAGGATAGTGGGATATATGGAGAGGCAAGAGTAATTAGGGGCTGGAGAAATTTGTGTGGTGTTCAAGACAGATAGTACCTGAACTGGGCTGTGACTGCTAACACCAGTTAGGGCTTTTCAGTGCGTATTTACTGCTTTATGGCATATGGACGGCAGTCTGCATGTCCTTCAACCTCTCCTTGCTTTTTTTCTGTCACGTACTCTGAGTCTTCCTACTCCCACTTCTGGTCTTCTTCCCCTGCAGTATCTTTGTTTGCTTTAACATTCTGCCTTTGGCTGCATTCCTTTTTCTGCCCTTGGTATAGTGCGTTATTGTTTTAACTCTCACCCTGAGCTTTTGGAAATAGGCTTCTCTCTCTACATATCCACACCATTTCATCATTGTCCCTCTTAGAGCATTTCTCTCTCTCGGCACTATAGTTACATACATACATGCCCTTTACTGGACTATAACTTTTTTTAAAAAAAGATTTTATTTTTATTTATTTATTTATTTGACAGACAGAGATCACAAGTAGGCAGAGAGGCAGGCAGAGAGAGAGGAGGAGGCAGGCTCTCTGCAGAGCAGAGAGCTGGATGTTGGGCTCGATCCCAGGACCCTGGGATCATGACCTGAGCCGAAGGCAGAGACTTTAACCCACTGAGCCACCCAGGCACCCCTGGACTATAACTTCTGAGAGCAAGTTGCAGCTTTGTCGTTCTAAAAATTCCTAGTATATAGTTTTATAAGTAGTAGGTACCACATAATCTTTTAAATTTAGCTTTTTTCTCCAAACTCAGTTCCTCTTTCAGACATTTTTTTTTCTGTTCATGGTACTAGAGTTCTGCCTTTAATTCCACACTCTGGTCAGCAGGTTCTGCTGCTTCTATCTTCGAAATGTTATTTGTAGTCAAGCCATTCCTACCACTCTTATCAGTGCATGCCAATTAAAAAAAATACTGAGTGCATATTATGTATCACTGTAGGTGCTAGAAATACAAATATTACAGATTCAGCCCTTGCTGTAAGAATACCAGCAGGAGGGAGAAACACTTCATCTGGCACTTTATTGCGACAATGTTTATTGAACACAATGTTTATTGTGCTGGGTGCTGTTGTAGCCCGGATGTATTTTGGAGTCCTTTTCCACAGGCTGCTCACTTCAAAGGGGAAGAAGGCCTAGAAAACACAGCTACTGAATCTCCTCTGTTATAAAGAGCATTTGCCTCCCCAGGCTTTAGCATTTCTGAAATCCAGATGAACCTTAAGTCAGCCATGTATGTTTAATGTAGTTTTTATTCCTCTTTCAAGAGCTATCAAATCGATGGTGCTTATAACTAGAAGAATCTTATAATTGGGGAACTATAATATATATCAGTGGTACATATTATGATAGAAGTATGTGTGGAATTACACTGTCAAATAGGGTAGCTTCTAGCCACATGTGGATACTTAAATTTAAACTTTAATTAGACATTAAGTTGAATAAATTTAAGGTTAATTAACTAAAGTGAAGATTCACTTCTTCTGTCACACTAGCCACAATTCAAGTAACCAGTTGCTTGATTAGTGGCTACTGTACTGGACAGTGTGAATACAGAACAGCCCCATCAGTGCAAAATGTTTCTGATTCTAATTGTAGAGTGTGGTTCCACAGTTGTACCTGGTGAGCTGGAAAAGCTTTAGTCAGTTACTTGCTGCCATTACTATCTTACGTAATTCTTCCTTCTGGGAGGTCAGGGAACTTGTCTTTTTCTCTTTTTCTTCTTTGTTTTGTTGGTTTTACCTCAGGGCCTGGAACAGTAAGTAGTAAGTACCCAGCAATAATAACTGGAGTGTTAAAGAGTTGGGATAGAAGGAGGAAAGGCTCTGCATTTTCATAACAGGAGGTAGCTTTGCTGGTTTTATTCAATGTATCCTAGTGACCTTTTTTGAAGAGGGATTTTTAAAAATTTATTTTATTATTTAAAACATTTAAAAAAAATGATTTTATTTATTTGAGAAAGAACATGCGAGAGAGCCAGCGAGCATGAGTGGGGGTAGGAACAGGGGGAGAGGGAGAGGGATAAGCAGACTCCCAGCTGAGTGTGTGGCTGGATCCTAGGACCTTGAGATCATGACCCAAGCCAAAGTCAGACACTTAACCAACTGAACCACCCGGGGACCCTTTTTATTCTTCCCAGCTTTTTGAGGTATAATTGACCACCCCCCCAAAAAAGATTGTGTGTGTGTATTTATTTTTAAAAAGATTTTATTTATTTATTTTAGAGAGAGAGAGAGAGAGACAGTGAGAGAGGGAACACAAGCAGGGGAAGTGGGAGAGAGACAAGTGGGCTTCCTGCTGAGCAGGGAGCCTGATGTAGGGCTCGATCCCAGGACCCCAGGAACATGACGTGAGCCACCCAGGCACCCCAAACTGTATATATTTAAAGTGTGCAGTGTGATGACTTGATACATGTATACATTGTGAAATGATTACCACAGTCAAGTTTTTTTTTTTTTAAAGGTTTTATTTATTTAATTGACAGAGAGAGGGAACACAAGCAGGGGGAGTGGGAGATGGAGAAGCAGGCCTCCCGCTGAGCGGGGAGCCCAATGTGGGGCTCGATCCCAGGACCCCGGGATCATGACCTGAGGTGAAGACAGATATTTAAGGACTGAGCTACCCAGGCGTCCCTACCACAGTCAAGTTAATAAACCCATCACTTCACAGTTACTTTTTTTTGGTGAGAATGCTTAAGATCTTTCTTAGCAAATTTCAAGTAAACAATACAGTATTATTATTATTATTATTTTTAATATTTTATTTATTTATTTGACAGAGAGAGATCACAAGTAGACAGAGAGAGAGGAGGAAGCAGGCTCCCCACAGAGCAGAGAGCCCAATGTGGGGCTCGATCCCAGGACTCTGGGATCATGACCTGAGCCGAAAGCAGAGGCTTTAACCCACTGAGCCACCCAGGCGCCCTAACAATACAGTATTATTAAGCAAGCTAACCAAGCTATACATTGGATCTTAAGAACTTATTTATCTTATAACTGAAAGTTTGTACCCTTGGACCAACATTTTTCCACTTCCCTATCCCCTGGCAATCACCGTTCTACTCTGTTTCTACAAATTTAACTTTTTTTTTTTTTAAAGATTTTGCATATATGTGATCTCATACAGTATTGTCTTTCTCTGGCTTGTTTCACTTAGTATAGTGCCCATTATGTTCATTTAGGTTGTTGCAAATGGCAGAATTTCCTCCTCCTTTTAAAAATAATTGAATAGTATTCCATTGTATATATATATACACACCACATTCTCCTTATTCATCCATCAATAGACATTTAGATTGTTTCCATATCTTGGCTATTTTAGTAATGCTGCAATGAACATGGAGGTGCAGATATCTCTTGAAGTTATGATTTCGCTTTCTTTGGATATAAACCCAGAGGTGAGGTTATTGGATTGTATAATTCTATTTTTAAATTTTTGAGAATTTGGAGGATTTTAATTTTTTTATTTTGCTGTTACTATTAGCCCAACCTTGGGCTTGAACCATGACCCTGAGATCAAGACCTGAGCTGAGGATCAAGAGTTGGACGTTTCACTGACTGAGCCACCCAGGTGCCC
Organism: Neogale vison; assembly: GCF_020171115.1. NCBI lineage: Eukaryota > Metazoa > Chordata > Mammalia > Carnivora > Mustelidae > Neogale > Neogale vison. Next base: position 117,308,590 of record NC_058105.1, on the reverse strand, counting down.
TTAGGATTTGGAGGATTTTATTATTTATTTTATTTTTAAAAAGATTTTATTTTATTTTATTTTATTTTTTTAAGATTTTATTTATTTATTTGACAGAGAGAAATCACAAGTAGATGGAGAGGCAGGCAGAGAGAGAGAGGGAAGCAGGCTCCCCGCTGAGCAGAGAGCCCGATGTGGGGCTCGATCCCAGGACCCTGAGATCATGACCTGAGCCGAAGGCAGCGGCTTAACCCACTGAGCCACCCAGGCGCCCCAAGATTTTATTTTTTTATTGGACAGACAGAGATCACAAGTAGAGTAGGCAGAGAGGCAAGCAGAGAGAGAGAAAGAATCAGGCTCCCTGCTGAGCAGAGAGCCCGATGCGGGGCTCGATCCCAGGACCCTGGGATCATGACCTGAGCCGAAGGCAGAGGCTTTAACCCACTGAGCCATCCAGGCGCCCTGGATTTGGAGGATTTTAAAAAGAAATTTCATCACATTGAAAATTTAGGAACTGTTACCTAGGTTCTTGTTACTACTTACCAAATGGGATTCAGCAGGTGGCCCATTATGTTCGAAGGCTACGGTTTGATGGGATGTACTACAATGAAAATTACCAGGTTTCTTAATTTGATATTTGTAGTATTATATGTCACTTCTCAGGGAAGATATAATTGGGTATCATAGAAATATTTATGTGATCTGTTCACTCCCATGGATTTCTCCATGTGTGTGGTTTGCAATCATTGGAGCAAAAGTTTCCTGAATCTTTTTCTTATTTCCGTTGTATGGAAAATCAGTTTTATGGTAAAACAATTTTTCCATTCTCTTGTTAATGGATATTTAGGCAATTTCTTGGCTGTGGCTAATGCAGATAAACTACTATGTATGTGTTTTAGTGGGCAGATGCTTTCCTTTGTCTTGGGTACATAACTAGGAGGAAAATTGCTAAACCATAGCATCTGTACATTATACCAAATGACTTTGTAAAGTAGCTCTACCAGTTTATGTTGCTTTCTTTTTGGTACCATACAAAAGATTAAAGTTTATCATCTAGATATATTTACTGTCTGAATGTGCTATTTCTGCAAGCCTGTGTGAGTTAAGTCTTTAATCACTATATGTCACAGATCTTTGGGGTCATTTCCAAATAAATCTGAAAATAATACAGACCTATCCTAGCATTCAGATGGCTTTAAAAGAGTACAAAAACTAAGCATTCTAGATAGAATGCTAGATAAAATTCTGTTGTTAACCGTCTTGATTGACTTTCAGGACTCCTAGTTCTTTGAAGAAACTTTTTCCTGCCTTTGTAAATTGTTTTGAGGGCTGTTTTCCTGTTGCCTTTTGCTATGGGAACTGGTGTACTTTGTATGGCATTGATATGACTAGTTACTATTTGAAGGCTTACAATGTGAAGTCTGTAGTTGAATAAAGAACAAGATCCTTTTGCAGTGTTACTAGTTCAGTTCAGGAAGTTTCAAACTGAGTTCTTATTTGCAAGGTTCTGTCCTATGCATCTCCATGTCCGAAGACCCATAAGGATGAGTTTCTTTTTTCTTTTCTTTCTTTCTTCCTTCCTTCCTTTCTTTCTTTTTCTTTTTCTTTCTTTTTTTTCTAAAAAGAGAATGGGGAGAGAAATAATCTTAAGCAGGCCCCACACCTAGCAGAGAGCCCTACTCCGGGCTTGATCTTAAAACCCTGAGATCATGACCTAGGCTGAAATCAGGAGTTGGACGTCCAACCAACTGAGCCACCCAGGCACCCCGAGGATGAGTCTCTCAACCATATAATCCTAGTCTAACGGATATAGGAGATAAGCGTAGTAATACAAGACCAAATATATTGCCAATTTCAGTGAAAGTGCTGTGGGACCTCCATATGACATCTTACTTGGGTTGCACAGAGGGGACGGTACTCATGTTCGGGTCCATGTAGGGGTGTTGGTTTATGAGGTTGATCTTGAAAGGATCTCGACTGCGGTGGTGTTTTGCATATGCCAGAGGAAGGGAATTGCTTGATGAAGTCGTGAGAGAGGAAAGTATACTTACCTGCTTTGACTTAGAGCGGAGTTATGTTCCAATAAACCCACTGTAAATTGGAAATATTTTAAGTAGAAAATGCATTTACTACATCTAACCTACTGAACATCATAGTTTAACTTAGCCTACATTAAATATTCTCAGAACATTACATTTGGGTAAAGTCATTGAACACAAAGCCTATTTTTTAATTTTTAAAAGATTTGAGAAAGAGAGTAAGAGAGAAAGAGAATGAGCCAGAGCAGCGGGAAGAGGCAGAGGGAGAAGCAGACTTCCCACTGAGCAGGGAGCCCAGCCCGATGCAGGGTTTGATTCTAGGACCCTCAGATCATGACTTGAGAGGAAGGCAGATGCTTAACTGACTGTGACACCCAGGTCAGCCTTTTCTGTGGCTGTGTAGTATTCTATCGTGTGTGTGTGTGTGTGTATACTACAGTTTCTTCATTCATTTGCCTATTGATGGCCACTTAGGTTGCTTCCATATCTTGGCTATTGTACATAGTCCTGCAGTAAACATAATGATGTATATCTTTCCAAATTAGTGTTTTCATTTTCTTTGGGTATATACCCAGTAGTGGAATTCTTGAATCATATAATACTTTTATTTATTTTTATTTTTTTAAAAGATTTTATATATTTATTTGACACAGAGAGAGAGATCATAAATAGGCAGAGAGGCAGGCAGAGAGAGAGGAGGAAGCAGGCTCCCCGCTGAGCAGGTCCTGGGATCTTGACCTGAGTTGAAGGCAGAGGCTTTAACCCACTGAGCCACCCAGGCGCCCCTATTTTTTAATTTTTTAAAAAAGATTTTATTTATTTGAGAGAGGCAGAGCACAAGTAGGGGGTGGGTCAGAGGGAGAGGGACAGACAGACTTCCCACTGAGTGTGGAGCCTGAAGTGTGGGGCCTGATCCCAGGACCCTAAGATCATGACCTGAGCTGAAGTTAGATGTTTTAACTTACTGAGCCACCCAGGCGCCCTTAGTTTTTTAAGTTTTTGAAGAACCTCCATAACGTCTTCCATGGTGGCTACATCGATTCACATTCCTGTGGTGTACAAGGGTTCCCTTTTCTCTACATCTTCTCCAGCACTTGTTATTTCTTGTCATTTTGATTTTAGCTGTTCTGACTGGTGTCAGGTAATATCTTATTGTGGTTTTGATTTGCATTTCTCTGACTGTTAGTGATGTTAAGCATCTGTAAGCTGATAGAATCTTATAGGGTGAATTAAAACTCAAAGATCCTGGAAGCTGGGAGATAAAATAAGGGAGGAGTAGTCTTGGGAATAGAAAGGAGACTGCTGCCCAGGAGTAAATATGGCTGGGCTAGATAATCCTTGACAGCCAGCTGGGTAGGTATCCAGACAGAGGCAATGATCTGAGAGGAAGCCGAGGCATTGAACGTGGTGTTGGGGGAGAGTATAGTGGTGTCTACTGATGCAGTGCAGGCAAAAGATGGAGATGCCACATGGTACAGGAAGTGGGGTATAGAGGAAGATCACTTTTTCTAAAAACGGATAGCTTCTTCCCCTGATGATATAAACTCATTACAAGAAATTTAGACACTAGGGAAAGTGAAGAAGAAAGCAGCATCACCTCAAATCCCACCTTAGAGAGAGGCAGTACATTTTTCTGTTTAAATATTGGAGTATCTATAGATTTAAATTCAGTTTTGAATACATGGAATTACACAGTTCTGAAAATTCCTTAGGGAAATTAAATTGATCTTGAACACCTGTCAATGTTTCATGTATGAAGGATTATATGCAGGTTCTCATAGGTTTAGAAATTGGATTTTGGGGGCGCCTGGGTGGCTCAGTGGGTTAAGTCTCTGCCTTCGGCTCAGGTAATGATCTCAGGGTCCAGGGATCGAGCCCAACATCGGGCTCTCTGCTCAGCAGGGCGCCTGCTTCCTCCTCTCTCTGCCTGCCTCTCTGCCTACTTGTGATCTCTATCAAATAAATAAATGTTTAAAAAAATTGGATTTTATATTTTGGAAACATTGTTTATATAAGCAGCTAATTGGTAAAGGTAGCAATTTCATTTCACATGGACATAAAAACTTCCTGTCCTTTTCAGGTGTTATAGTGGAAATCTGTGGTGAAACAGTATGAGATGCCCTGTTTGCCAACAGTGGTTTTGGAGAAGAACCCCAATTATATTTAAGATGAAACATTTTGGAGGTGCCTGTGTGGCTCAGTTGGTTGGGCCTCTGACTTTAGCTCAGGTCACCATCCCAGGGTCCTGGGATGGAGCTCAGTGTTGGGGCTCCCTGCTCAGCAGGATTCTGCTTCTTCTTCCTCCTCCCCGCCAACTCAGGCTCTCTCTGTCTCTCTCTCAAATAAATAAAATCTTAAAAAAAAAAAAAAGAAACGTGGCTTTTATTAGAATAACAAGGTTATTCTAGTGTCTTATAAGAACCAACTAAACTGGGTATAAAATGGTCTCAAACATAGGAACTCAATACCTAGTTCCAAAATTCTTTTAAATAGGAGGCTACTAGTGAATTAATTAATTCCTTCCTTCCTTCGTTTCTTTCTTAAATTTTATTTATTTACTTGACAGAGAGAGACACAGTGAGAGAGGGAACACAGGCAGGAGCAATGGGAGGGGGAGAAGAAAGCTTCCCGCTGAGCAGGGAGCCCTACGTGTGGCTTGATCTCAGGACCCCAGGATCATGACCTGAACTGAAGGCAGATGCTTAATGACTGAGCCACCCAGGCTCCATTACCAGGGAATTGAATTTGTTAAGCAACAAGCAAGATGTAGAATAGTTTGCTCATTTCTTTCTGTGAAAAAAAGATCTTTTCATTGACAGAATATACCATATTCTATAGCATGATTTTTTCCCTTAAGATATTATAGCTCTTTTTCTATATCAGTAAATATAGTTAAATAGTGTTTGATTCTCCATATTATGTGACATCATTTACCTTATCAGTCCTGCATTGACCAACATTAGGTTGTTTTTTATTGTTGATTGATTATTCTGAACAGCTCTGCAGCAGTATGCAACCTTTGCAGTATCCTTCTTTTCTCATTTGATATTTTCCTTAGGATAAATCTCTAGTAGTAGGATGAGTTTTTGAATCAAATGGTACTCATAAATTTAAAATATTGACATACTTACTGCCAGATTACCCTCCAGAAATCTTTATATTCCTGCCTTCAGTGAATGAGTTCACATATTCCTGTACCTATGAAAGAGCACTAGATATTTGTCAGTTAATTATTACCAGTGTGTTAGGTTAAAAATGATTTATTTCTCTGTTTTTATTTGATTACTACTGAGAGTGAAAGGTTTTTGTAGATTAGATGTTTGTATTTCTTTTGTGAAAGGACTGTTTATGTCTGTTCCTGCCTTTTTGTAAGAAAATTTGTAAGATGCTAACTACAATTCTGGGATTATTCCAACTTCTGATCATCATCAAGGATTCTGTACCCTATTTCTGTGTGTGTGTGGGGGGTGGTGTGTGTGGTATGTATTTCCAACACTAGGAAGCAGTTCTCCAGGTAACCACCTGGGTGTCCAGCAATTCAACTAAGTTCTGACACTTTCTACCTGGAGATAGCATCAGATCCCACAGATTTAAGGGCTCAGTCCTAAAAGATTGCCTCTGCCTGCCCTGTCATAACCCCCTTCAGAGGATAGTATAAGTTCAGGTATGGTCACTTGGTCTTCTGACTGACTGGCTATAAATTGGAAGTTCCAACGACCCCCTCCTTAGGTTTGATTATTACTAGAGTGGCTCAGAGAACTCAGAGAAACATTCTACTTAACTAGATTACTGGTTTATTATGAAAGTATATAACTATGGAACAGTCAGATGGAAATGTATGTTATAAGGCAAGGTATGGAGAAAAGGCACAGAGTTTCCATGCCCTCTCTGAGCATACCACTCTTTCTAAATCCAATCCAGAAGCTTTTTTTTTTTTTTTAAAGATTTTATTTATTTATGAGAGAGAGAGGGAAAACAAGCAAGGGTAGTGGCAGGCAGAGGAAGAAGGAGAAGCAGGCTTCCTGTGGAGCAGGGATCCCAACATAGGTCTCAATCCCTGAGTGGGAGGCAGATGCTTAACTCGGTGAGCCATTCAGGCACCTCTTGTGTTGACCATTTTAAGAAACTCTGTGTGTGTGGGGCGCCTGGGTGGCTCAGTGGGTTAAAGCCTCTGCCTCCAGCTCAGGTCATGATCCCGGGGTCCTGGGATCGAGCCCCACATTGGGCTCTCTGCTTGGCGGGGAGCCTGCTTCTCTCCCCCCCCCCCCGCCTACTTGTGATCTTTGTCAAATAAATAAATAAAATCTTAAAAAAAAAACTGTGTATGTAATAATATCTGCTTTACTTCGTGGCTTAAGTAGTCATTCTTTTTTTGGTGAGTAGGAGTTCTTAATTTTGTTTTTAAAGATCTATTTATTTTAGAGGGAATGTGTGTGCGCAAGCAGGGCAGTGGGCATAGGGAGAGGATGTCAGGCACATTCCCCCACTGAGCACAGAGTCCCAAGAAGAGCTTGATATCACAACGCTGAGACCATGACCTGAGCTGAAACCAAGAGTCGGATGTCCAACTGACCGAGCCACCTGTCACCCTAGTTGTTAATTTCAGTATAGTTCAGTTTATCTGCCCTTCCTTTATGGTTGTTGCTTCTTGTACGCCCAGGGAAATAATTCTCTACATTATCTTTTAGGAGCTTTCTGTTTTGACTTTTACATTGAGATCTATAACATACCTGAAATGAATGCTTATGTATATTATGAGGTAGAGGTCAAGTTTAATTTTGTTTTCCCTGGGCATATCCAACTGACTTAGCACCACTTATAGGCAAAGATTGAACTTTACTTGCTGGTCTGTGGTGGCAGTTTTGTTGTACAGCAAGCATCCATTTGTTTCATGTATGATTTGTTTCTCAGCTTTCTATTCTTTCTGTTCTTTACTTTCATCTGTCCCCCCTCCCTCCCCATATACTGTCTTAATGACTGTGTTTTGTAATAAGTCCTGATACCTAGAGAGAAAATCTTTTTGCTCTTTTTCAAGACTATCTTGTTTTCCTTGGCTGCTTGCATGTCTATATATATTTTTGAATAAGCCTACTACTCTCTATTGAAAAACTTATTCAGATTGATTGGGATTGTATTGGGTATCTAAAATCGATTTGGATAGAATTGACATCTTCACTACCATAAGTCTCAAGAACATGGAATATCCCTTTACTTATTAGGTTTCCTTAAATTTTGTAACATACTGTTTCTATAGCTTTCTCAGACTTTTTTCTTCTTAAAGATTTTATTTATTTATTTATTTGACAGACAGAGATCACAAGTGATCAAAAGTAGGCAGAGTGAGGGAGGAAGAAGCAGGCTCCCTGCCCAGCAGAGAGCCCAATGCGGGCTCGATCCTAGCACCCTGGGATCATGACCTGAGCTGAAGGCAGAGGCTTTAACCCACTGAGCCACCCAGGCGCCCCTCTATAGCTTTCTGTGTAAAGATTTTTCCACTTTTATTTTTATTCCTAGAAATTTCATACATGTGTTTTTAAACGTTTGTTTATTTAAGCAATGTCTACAACCAACATGGGGCTCAAACTCATGACCCCAAGATCAAGAGCCACGTGCCCCACTGACTGAGCCTGCCCCATGCCCTGAAATTTTATATTTTTTGATGGTATTGTAACTGCTATTAAAAATTCATTTTCTGGGGCACCTGGGTGGCTCTGTCGGTTCAGCATCTGCCTTTAGCTCAGGTCATGATCCCATGTTCTGGGATCCAGCCCCTTGTCAGGCTCCCTGCTCATCAGGGAGCCTGCTTCTCCCTCTGTCTCTCCCCATACTCATGCTTTCTCTCTCTCTCTCAAATAAATACATAAAAGTCTTAAAATATAAGTTTACAAACAATTTCTGACTTTATTGCTGGCATAGACAAATACAGTTAAGTTTTGAATATTAACTTTTTTATTCCTCAGCTTTGGTAAACCCATTTTTTTCTTATAGTTTATTTGTAGATTATTTTAGATTTTTTCTATATGTGGTATGAGAATAGTGATCCTTTTTTCCCCTTCATTCTCAGTTGTCATCTTTTTGTCCTTTCTTCATTTGTAGCAGTAGGGTTTGCCTGAGTCATCTAGCATTATTGGAAACACAGATTCTTCCTAAATGAAAAATTAAAACTATATCTCATTCTCAAGACTGAATTACCTTTGAATTTAAACCCAAATCTCTTAGAACCTCAACATTCATGAGGCCCAATGCAAGATAGTAGTATCTTTTGAAACATCATAAATGTTCCTACAGTCAGTATAAATAAATTTTATGAAATCTTTAAATGTTTAAAATTTAATTGTGATGGTGAGAATTCTTAATGTATCCCAAAGACTTGTATATATATGAAAGCTTATCAGTAAAGAATTCCTCTAAGTAATGGAGTCACAGGTACTTCTGATGTAACAGGTTTTCTTCTTCTTCAAGATTTTATTTATTTATTTATTTGTCAGAGAGAGAAAGCATAAGCAGGCAGAGTGGCAGGCAGAGAGAAAAGCAGGCTCCCTGCTGAGCAAGGAGCCTGATGTGGAACTCAATCCCAGAACCCTGGGATCATGACCTGAGCCAAAGGCCTCAGCTTAACTGACTGAGCCACCCAGGCGTCCCTGTACCAGTTTTTCTTAAGCATCATTTTAAAAGCCTCATACCAGAAATAGCCCAGGGAATTCTCCACTTCTGCAGAGGGCATTGACTTGCTAGGGTAGTACTGTGTGGTACTCACAGAAACAACTGAAGAAAAGAGTCTTGAAATTGTGTGGGGAGAGAAATGGTATGTGAGTGTCAATGTGGGCAGGTGTCAGGTAGTGTTTCACAGGAAGATTCCAAGTTGACTACTTGGTGAATTGCAGCTGAGGAATCAGAGTCTCATAGCTTGTCCTCTGGTAATGTTATGCATGCTCTATGAGCTGGAGGAGTCTTCGGGCTATTGTCATCATGGGAGTCAGCAGATGTTGATCAGTCTTGGGAAAGTCATTGCAACTTCAAATAGTCATCTTCTGCGGGAACATCCCTATGGGGGAATCCATGCCATCCTGGTTGTGGAATATTAACAGTAACATGGAGCTGTAGCGATGAACCAGCAAAAAAGGCAATTCTAATGAGCAAGGATTCTGTTGACTATTTTGTGAATCATGGGAGTGAACAAACAAAAGCTGAAACTGTAATTAACATTGTGGAATGACACCCCCACTCCCATTTCTTCCACAGTGCTTTATGCACGGTAGGTGTTCAGTTAATGTCATATGTATGGGAACTGTCATTAAGACTTTAGAAAACTTTTCAAAGCTTGCAAGTAATGACTCAAATGTGCTTATTTTAAAAATTACTATTTTTAATCAATCTAGCAGGTTAAATAATTTCATTATCCCTCTAAATAAAAAAATTTTAAAGATCAAGTTTGGAGGAAAATCTTATTCAAATTTTGGAGCATGCTGTATTTGAATTCAATTTGCAATTTTCCAGTTTGAAAAAATATGTAGTCATAATTATAACCAGCAAAATGGATGGGGCGTGTGAGACTGACTGAAGTTAAATAAAATTGTGACCTTAATTAATTCAGAATATTATTTATTCATTTCAAAATGTGTTGGCACTGTAAGTAAAATTTAATGTAGCAAATGTTTTAGGATTTTATAGGAAATTACATAGAATCAAACGCTATGTACTATTCCCCACCCACTGATGGTTTAGTGAATCATTTTATTAGTTGTATGTATCTTTCTTGTGTTGAGAATTTTGCAGGAGGTTAAAGAAATCCTTTCCAATCAAATTGTAAACTGTATAACATTTTGTGGATAGAGAGTCAATACTGAGCCTTTAGTAAGCACAAGTGCTGGCTTTTATAATTATATGTGTTTTTATAGAATAACACTAGCTTATAAAGTTGTCTGTTTCTCAGAGTTTTTTTTAGATGGAATAACTTTAAACACTTCTTTGGAATCTTCCTCTCAAATAAATTAAATTGTGAAGCACATGTTTTTGTAAAACAAGAGAATATCTCCTAATCTTTCCTTCTATACATATTCTAGGTTAATATAGGGCTGGGTTTTCATATACACAGTTGACCCTTGAAGAACCTGGGGGTTGGGGATGCTGATTTCCCCCTCCTTTCCCCTAGTATAAAATCCTCCTAGTAACTTGTAACTTCCCCAAAACTTAAGTGCTAATGGCCTACTGTTGACAGGAAGCCTTATTGATAACATAGAGTCAATTTTTTGTATGCTATATTTTTATTACTGTTTTCTTAAGTTAGAAAAAAGAAAGAAGAAAATCACAAGAGAAAATATGTTCCTAGTAAGCTGTCATGTATTTATTGATACTGCAAGTTTATAACATCTGTTTATAAGCTGAATCATCTGTTTCATTACCTATATCAATATTGTCTTATTTATTGTTACATTTTTATTTTATTTTATTATTATTCTTATTTTTTAGCACAGTGGGGAGGAGCAGAGGGAGAGAGAATCTTACGCAGGCTGTTCCACACCCAGCATGGGGCTTGACGGTGGGCTTGACTCCACAACGCTGAGATCATGACCTGAGCCGAAATCAAGAGTTGGTTGCCCAACTGACTGAGCCACCCAGGCGCCCCAACTTTGTTACATTTTTAAAAAACCGCTTACTTGTGATGATAGGCTAATTTCTCCAATTATGAGGGAGGCAATACTGTACAGTAATGTAATTCTTTGAATTTATAAAAGTTATAAAACAGTAAGAAAACTAATACATTATTAATTTTATATTAAATATCACTCATCTTGTGTCTATTTCAGGATAGGCTATCTACTTCCATACAAGTCTTACACACGGTGTTCTACATGATGAATACTTAGGTAATGATGAAGACACAAAAACATCTCATACGGTTCCTGACTTATGGTTATTAGAGGTTCCTGTGAAGCCACACAATAGATAAGTTTATTAACTGTATGGCATGATGATTATTTATTATTCCTTAAGTAGAAGTGGATCATCATAAAGGTTTTCATCCTTGTGGTCTTTGTGTTGAGTAGACTGAAGAGGAGGAATTGGTCTTGTCTCAGGGGTGGGAGATGTGGAAAAGGGAGAAGAGATGGAAGGAGAAGAAGAGAGGCAGGCACACTCCATGTGTAACTTTATGGAAATACATCGTAATTTCTGTCTGACTTTGTTGCTTTTTCATTTTTCTAAAAATGTTTCAGTATGGTACTAATCCTTCTACCGTTTGATTTAGTTTCAGTGCCCACATCATAGAAAAGTCTGAGTTTTAAGTCAAATCAGAACCCTTCTGCCAGATTGTCTAATGTCAGTTTGTTTTCTGGTACTGCTTCTTTTACGTCATCTTCCTCATCATCTGGCACTGGTTTGGAGGCACTCCTCTCCATCAGGTTGTCTTCTGTTAATTCCGCTGATGTGGTATCTGTTAGCTCTTGAATTTTTCCAAGATCTGATCTTGAAACTCTTCACGCTTCACTTTTTTTTTTTTTTTTTCCCATATCAGCAATCTCTTTCATGGTTTCCTTGATTGGCTCTGTCGTAAAGCCTGTGTGGAGTCACATACAACATCTCAACACAGTTTTCTCTGGAAGCAATTTTTTTTTTTTCCCAGGCTTGATGGTTTTCATGCCTTTTTCTATAATGGTGGCATCTTCAATAGGGTAATCCTTCCAGACTTTGATGAGATGATTTCTATCTGGGTTTGCTTCCGTAGTGTTGACAATACTGTGTATAATGAACCTTGAAGAGCCTTAGGACCCTCTGATCTAGAGGTTGGGTGTTGAAATAGAGATGTTGTATTTGGGGGTAGGTAGACTACTTCAGCACCTTTGATGTAGAACTTGTGTTCTAGGTAGTCAGGGGCTCATTGTTAAATGTTAAAAGAACTTTATTTTTTTTAAAGATTTATTTATTTATCAGAGAGTGAGAGGGGGAGAGAGCGTACACACACACAAGCAGGAGGAGTGGCAGGCAGAGGGAGAAGCAGATTCCCCACTGAGCAAGGAGCCTGATGAGGAACTTGATCCCAGAACCCTGGGATCATGACCTGAGCAGAAGGCAGATGGTTAAACGACTGAGCCACCCAGGTGTACCAGTCAAAAGGACTTTAAAAGGCACGCCAGTCCCTTACCAGCCTGACTTCAGGGACAAAGCATCCATGGAATCACTCCAGAAAAAGGGTTGTCTTTGTCTAGGCCTTCTTGTATAGCTAAAAGATTGGAAGCTGATGTTTATTTTTTCCCTTCAAGGTCTGGTGGGGGTAGAAGGTAGAAGCTTCATAGATAAGGATAGTCCTGATCATTCTCCTAAATGCACTGTAGGAGACAGAGATAGCCTATCCCCCTTCCTGACTTAAATTCTGGTGTTTACTCTTCCTTACTAATAAATGTCCTTTGTGGTATTTTTTTTCCAGAAGAGGGCACTTTTGTCTGCATTGAAAACCTGTTCAGTCAGATACCCTTCTTCCTCAATGCTTTTCTTTTTTTTTCTTATAATCAACTTTATATGAAAGTTTTCAAAAATTTACATTTGACAAGAGTCAGTGCAAAAGTTCAAATCTGCCAGATACTCATTGGCTGTAGGTCAACTCAATCTCGTTTAGTGAAGCAAAGCCCATGGTCAACCCCGAGGGCTTTACATGCATTCTTTCATCTTCACCACCACTCTCTTCCTTATGATTCAAAAAACAGACCTATCTTTGTGAAGCTTACATTCTAGCAGGGAACAGATAATAGGTATGTAAGTGAACTGATAATCTAGTTTCTTGAACCTATTTGACAGTGACCATGAGGCCCGAATCCGAGGTCCAGTGGCTATCAGTGTTCTCCTAAAATGAAATTATTTTAATAAACTTTTTATGGCCAAAAAAGGCAAGTAAGCAGTGTTAGCCCTACCTACTCTTTACTGTTTATCTCTGTTTTATAAGAGAAAATTGGTTTGTTATCATGAATCTAGATTGCTTTTCCTAACGTTTTCTCTCATTGGCTTAACATTTCTGCCGCTCTAACCCAGCACCCTGCCTCCCTCATCTACCTTTTGATCTACATACTACCCAGTATTGAAAGCTGCATGCTTGCTTATCTTCTTGTTCCTTCTCTACTTTCAATGCCAAGCGTTCAGCTATACTTGGTTTAACAAACACAGGAAAGGAACTGATGTAAGACTTCTGCTCAGAAGGCTTTTTATTATGCTCTGTACTACTGGACTAGTCTGTTTCTTTAGTCTTTTGACAACATTACTCTGAGCAAAAACTCACCTCTAAGGATATACCCAGAATCAATCAATCAATCAATCAATCATTCCTTCCTTCCTTCCTTCCTTTATTTATTTGGCATAACCTGAAAGAACTATGTTTTCCATGTGAATAAGTTGTCAGGTTACTAAAATGTTCATCAGTTTGTTTATATTCAACTTTTTAAAAAAGGGTGGGACTCTCACTATCCGTGCCCCTTATCTTTAATCCTTCATGACTTTTTTAATGGCATCTGGGACTTTGGCTACTGCACCTTGATGAGCAGAAGCTGTTTCTCCTGTTATCCTGACTTCTTCCCCCTCCCCAAATATTTTATTCATTTATTTGAGAGAAAGAGAGAGACAGAGGAAGCACAAACGGGGAGAGGCAGACTCCCTGCTGAGTTGGGAACCTGACATGGGGCTAGATCCCAGGACCTAGAGATTATGACCTGAGCTGAAGGCAGACACCCAACCACCTGAGCCACCCAGGCGCTCCTATCCTGACATTAAAAAAAAAAAAAATACTTATTTGAGAGAGAACGTGTGCACACACGAGAGAGAGGGAGAGAGAACGAGTGTGAGCGAGCACTAACTGGGGGAGGAGCAAAAACAGGGGCCGAGGAACAAGCAAACTCCCTGCCGAGCCTGGAGCCAGGACCCTGAGATCATGACCCCAGCCAAAGTCAGACCCTTTAACCCACGAGCCACCCAGGTGCCCTGTCCTGACATTTTTAAAAACAAACCTCTTTCTGAGTCATCAAACTATCCTTTGCTGGCATTCAATTTTCTAGCTTTAGATCCTTTATCTTCTGCTTTAAGTTGTCATATGATGGCTTGGTGTTTTCGTGATTCATATTAGAGTCTATAGCAATACTGCACCCACATAAAAGCTGCCCTTCCTTCCTTCCTTCCTTCCTTCCTTCCAGAGCCTGTGTAGGTGGGGAGGGACAGAGGGAGAGAGAGAATCCCAAGTGGCTCCATGCCCAGCTCGGTGCCTGACAGGTATCTCCATCTCACAACCCTGGGGTCGTGATCTGAGCTAAAATCGAGTGTCGGACACCCAACTGACTGAGCCACCCAGGTGCCTCAAAGCTGAATTTTCGATAGGAGATAAAAAGCTATTTCACAAAAAGTGTGAGATTTCTGTGGCTGTTGGTGTAGCTATAGAGGTGGCTTCATGAATTTTCTTTTCCTTCTTTATAGTGGTCCTTATGCTGGATTTATTTATCTTAAACTGTTGGGCAGCCACAGCTGTACACCTCAGTCTAGGTGGTATGTATCAAGCAATTCAACTTTTTCTTGTAATGTCATGACTTTTGTCTGCTTCTTGGGAACACTTCCAGAATTACTGGTGGCACTTTTTATGGGTTCCATGGTGTTATTCATGGTTTACAGTATTGCCCTAAACACTACGTGAGAACTTTGAGAGATTACTTTTTTCTGTGATAAACAGTTTGCTGGAGGGATGAGCTGCTCACAAGGAGATGCTTCGTGTAACATGGCATTTTAAGAAGATAAGCAGTGGAGCTCACCTCAAAAGCAATAGCAGGTGGCTGGGAAATTACTATAGTAGTACAGTATGTACTATAGGTTTATGCAGTTATTATTTACTACTGTATCTTTACATTTATTTACATTTCTCTCGACTGTGAATAGCACCATGTATGATCTGTGCGTGCATAACTTTTTCGTAAATTTTAACTTTTTATAATAGATTTGTGTGTATTTTATGGTAGTAAATGATACAATAAACTAGTATGTAGGTATATTTTATGTATTCAGGACGCACCTTTTTCTTAATTTTTTGATATTTTTGGCTATGTGGTTTGTCCGTTTTTCAAATTTTCCTAAGTCTCCACAAAATTTTCCAATATATTTAGTTTAAAAAAAAATTGTGTAGGGACACCTGGGTGGCTCAGTCAGTTCTGTCTGACTTTTGGTTTTGGCTCAGATCATGATCTCAGGGTCATGAGATCAAGCCCCACATTGGGGTCTGCACTTGGTGGAGAGTCTGCTTGAGATTTTCTTGTCTCTCCCTTTGCCTGCCCGCGCCTGTGCACGTGCACTCTGTCTCTCTCTCTCAAATAAATAAATAAATAAATACATAGATATTAAAGAAAATTTGTGTAGAAGTGGACATAGTTCAGACTTGTGCTTTTCAAGGGTCAACTCTAATAAATTTTCTCAGTCATAAGTAGTGCTTTAGAGATCAGTACCTGACTTATTTAATTATGGTTCTTACTCATGGCAGAATGTCTTTTCAACTGTGAGTTGTTTTTATGCCCTTGAATATAGTAGGCTAACTAAGGGACATTTTAATGTCCTAGTTATGAAGAAAATAGTCAATAATTTATAAAAGCTGTATGAAAATCTGTTAGGTGGTTAAGGTTGTTAAGTTCCAAATAGAGCTTGGGGAATCTTTAGAAAAGTTGACTTAACAAAAGAATCATTGAATCCAGACTTACGAGTGTGTAGTTCAGGACTTGAGTGCTTAATATATATTCATTTCTCTTTTACGGGTTTTCCATTTTTGAAATTTTGTAGTCATGGGCCCATTTCAGAGAAGATATTTTAAGAATTACTGATTTTTTACCCATTTGTATCTTCTTTTAGCAAGTTCTCAAATGACAAATTGGTTAAACAACACTTACAAAATAAATATTAACATTCTTGGTAAAATGACTTAGAATAAATACTGTAATTTGGATTATTTAGTAAGTTTTTAAAATGTGCTATATATAGGGAAATAAAAGGAACAGAGCAGTGCTTTTAGGAATCCCTTGATAGAACGCACTGAACATTTCTCACATATAGAAGTAAATTGGTGGAGTGAACCTGGTTAGCTCAGGAAAAATTCAGCTTAGTAGTAATGGGGAAATGACTTTCAGTACTTAAATCCTTCTTCTTAATACTGCTGGGTTATAAATTGGCGAATTTTGAGTATATTAGTCAAGATTCTTTCTGAGAAATAGAACCACTGTGAGTGTTCTGGGATAAGAGATGTATTATAGGAAGCAGACTATATACAAATTGTAGAATTGCTGGGGATGTGAAAATCAGGAAGGGGATGGGTAAGAAACATAGTAACTGGGGCACTTGGGTGGCTCAGTCAGTTGAGTGTCTGACTCTTGGTTTCTGCCCAGGTCATGGTCTCAGGGTCGTGGGATTGAGCTGTGAGTCAGGCCTGCTTAAGATTCTCTCCTTCTCCCTTTACCCCCCTCCACCACCCTAGATTTAAAAAAAAAAAACAAAAAACAAAAGAACGAATAGATTTTCCTGAAGCGCTGATACAGGTGTATGAGTCAGAGCTTACTGGGAAATTCTGAGCAAGCCATGCATGTAGAGCCATCAAAGTGGAACGCAAAGTAGGAATGCAAAGAGGGTGATTGTGGAGATGTCTGTGGGAGGCTGTTTGTTTCCTCTGTGTAGCTACTTCCTTGGTGGGTCCAAAACCCACTACTTCCTTGGTGGGTCCAGGAGGAAGAGCTGGACATAGAGGGAACAAGATGAAGGTAAGGACAAGCTGAAACCTGCCAGGTGCATCTATGTTTGTTCTCACCATGTCTAACCATAAAGACCTTCCAAGAGTTTGGCCATCTCTAATATGATGTACCATAGAGGGAAGGGAATTCTGGGAAACAGGTTCTAGCTTGATGAAGTTCACAATAGAATGATCCAATACATTGAGTTTCCCATTCTGGTCATCTCTTTTGGCCTTGTTTCATCAGTAGATGGTTGGGATGTTACAATACTTTGAGCCTCAAGATTTCCATTTTCTTATGGTATTTACTGAGGAAATGTTACTATGCTATTGTCACTTGAAAATTTAAAATGCTGTACTTCAGATAACTTTTTTTTTTAATTAATAGCATGGCCTTTTCCTAGTGTATTTTACTATCTAATTTCTCTATATTCACTGATTTTCCCTGTCATTAAAATTTTACACTCCTAAGAAATGAATTGTAGGTCAGAAAATGTTCAAGTTTTGGGAAAGAAACCGGTACAGAATTTAAATATGAATAGTTCTACATAGTCTTTGGTGGATGTGAGGTTAAAAGTAACCAAATGTGTCATTAGATTGTGTTGACTTTCTGATATGTTCATACTCCATTCTACTAATGGTGAATAAAAGGAAGTAGCCTTTTGCAAGACATTTTAATTTGAGAACTTCTAGATTCTTTGAAATACAGAGTTTCAAAATTTTGTCAGCTAGATTGATACATTCAGCCAGCAAAATTAAGTGGTCTGCTATTCTCAGACTCCCACTACATCCTTTTCGTTCCAGGTCTGCCTTCTGTCTTCTGCAGTGCACGTGTAGCATACATGCCTGCTAGCTCTGGATTATTATTTTTTTAAATGGATGATCTGAAAGGGTAAGAGAGGAAGGACATGATAAAAGATAGAAAGTGCTGAAAATAGTTTTCATTTATCTCCTTCTTATAGTTCATAATGTATGTGTTGGGGGTGGTTCATTTGTCTCTTTCCCATTTAATTTTCCTTTTCTTCTTCTCAAGGATTGGAGAATCTCTTCTTCTTCTTAAAAAAATTTATTTTATTTTATTTTTTAAATTTATTTGACAGAGAGAGAGAGAGAGAGAGCGAGCACACGCACAAGCAGGCAGAGAGGAGGCAGAGAGAGGGGGAAGCAGGCTCCCCCTGAGCAGAGAGCCTGATGCAGGGCTCGAACCCAGGACCCTGAGATCATGACCTGAGCTGAAGGCAGAGGCTTAATCTACTGAGCCACCTAGGCACTCCTGGAGAATCTCTTCTAATTTCTTTTAAAAGAGCATTCACTGATAATGACTGAACTATTCTGGAGTGTTAGATTTACCACTTAGACATAGTATTAGACTAATATATTTTAAGTTGACTTCAGTATCTGTTCACTTTTACTATAGTAATTGATGTTTTTTAGTAGGTGCTTGCCACCCACATAAAGGCCGCATTTCCCAGTTTCCTTTGCAGCCAGATGTGGGTATAGGATTAAGTGTTGGCCATTAGGCTATGGAAACTCTGTGTACATATTTTGTGGTGTTCCCTAAAAAGAAAGAGTTTTGCCCTTCTTGTACCCCAATTTTTCCTCTTCCCTGTGTCTGGGATCCAGGCAAAATGGTGAAAGCTAAAGCATATGTCTTGGTCTGAGCTGAAAGCACTGGATACTCATCCAGACTTTTACATGAGAGAGAAGTAAACTTCTCTTTTATTTAAGCCATTATTATTTTGGATCTCTGTTAAAGCAGCCAAATCGACTACTTAATACATATATTAATATATTAATATGATATACTTCATATTATAATTAAGCAGTGTTTTAAGGAATAGAAACTTCCTTAACAAAAGTAATTAAGTAAAATTAGGTTTTATAGTAATAACCTGGGATATTGCCTGGACTCAATTGCAGGAAATAATCAAGCAATTGCTTCTCTCACCCCTTATCTGTCAGAATTGCTTCTCTCTCTCTCTCTCTCTTTTTCTTTTTCCAAGACTTTATTTATTTATTTGACAGACAGAGATCACAAATAGGCAGAGAGGCCGGCAGAGGAAGAGAGGGAAGCAGGCTTCCCACTGAGCAGAAAGCCTGATGCGGGACTTGATCCCAGGACCCTGAGGTCATGACCTGAGCTGAAGGCAGAGGCTTAACCCACTGAACCACCCGGGCGCCCCAGAATTGCTTCTCTTTAAGTCATTTTCAAATTTCTCACTCATTCACTTGCAGGTAGCATGTTACAGCTCCCTTAAAATAGCAGCTTAAGCCTTTGAGTTTACAGGAACTTCTTCAGCCCTTTAATAAATAGCTAAGTACTCTCTTGGTCTTTGAGTTTGAATTTACATCTCCCAGAAAGGAGAATATAATAGTTCTGGCTTCAGCCACGGACTTTGTAGTTTAGTAAGCTGTGGTGAAGGGCTAGTGTCCAATGATATGTAGGAATGGCTTCTGAGACCGTGGGTGGAATTCTTCTTTTTTTTTTAAAGGCATGTGGCTGGGGTCCTGGGAAGTAATAATTGGCATCATATATAGAGAAAACTTAGACAATCAAGGTTTCTGGAAATGTGTAGTTTAGGTCATAAGCCCTAAAATAAAATGCTAATGTTGCTTAGGAGAACGTATAAAAATATCCTATAAATCCATGAATCATAATGTACACCATGTAGCTTAAAAAATGTACTTTCTGTTATTTGACAAGATGGGAAAGTGATGATACAAATTGAAAGATAAGGAGTTTGTTCCTTTTGTATTTATCTCATTAGACAATAAGATATTGCATCTATTTGGTACCTTAATCTCGAACAATTTGGCTCAAGTTGGCAATGAAGTATCCTTTCATACTAAGCTTATTTTCTGAATTTTGGAATGTTTCTTTGGCTTTCCTCCTGTGGATGGACATATTGGCTATAATTAGGAATCTGTATTAAAAGGCATAAATAATACTCATTTTATGGGTTATTAGAAAATTTTCTTTATATGCAAATCAAAACTGAATTTTAACAGGGCAGCTGCTTCTATGCTTTCATGAAACAAAAGGGAAAATAAAGCTAACATAGAGCACTTTTTTGTATGTGCCACGTTGTGCACACAATTCAAGACTATTTATTAGGATATGAAAGGCAGGTAATTATTGTGAATTAGAGATGGCCTGTGGACAGCATGGGTTTGAACTGTACAGGTCCACCTATGCATGGATTTTTTCAATAGATTTTAGTACTGTAAGTGTATTTTTCTTATGATTTTCTTTCTTTCTCTCTCTCTTTTAAAAGATTTTATTTGTTTGAGAGAGAAAGCATGCATGTACAAGCAGGGGGAGGGGCAGTTGAAGAGAGAGAAGCAGGCTTCCAGCTGAGCAGGGAGCCCAAAGCTGGACTCCATCCCAGGACCCTGGGATCATGACTCAAGTCAAAGACGGACTCTAAATCAACTGAGCCACCCAGGCCCTCTTTCTTATGATCTCCTTAATAACATTTTCTTTTCTCTAGCTTACTTTAAGAATACAGAATGTAATACATATAACCTACAAAATGTGTTAATCAACTGTGTATATTTTTAGTAAGCCTTCTGGGGAGTCAAAGTCACACATGCATTTTTGACTGTGCAGGAGTTATTGTAAGGTTAACAGTATATCCTTTAAAACAGACATTGTTTAGGCAGCCAGGATCCCTAGCTTCATCCCTTGCTTACTTCACAGTGACTGTGAAGATGCCTCACGTTATTTGTTGTTGTGATTTCAAGGAAGGAAGTAGAATAATATATTGTACAAAAGGTAATGGCTTCACAAAAGAGTTTTGTGTGCCCCTTCTTTCCAATATTTCATTTTGGTACGTTATCTTTAATCAGTGGTCAAGAAAAATCCTAGTTGTAAGTGAGGTGTGTGAAACCAATGCTTTTTACTTCTTTGACTATAAAGATCCTTTGTTTAAAACAAAATTTCATTTTTACTTCTTGCCTAATTTAGTCTATGGCATCTAATGTTATTTAAGTGTAAGAGTTGTGGTCTTTTTAAAGACCTAGAGGGAGAGGATGGTGTACAAAAAGTAGGCCTTCAAGGGAACTTTAATTCTAAGAAAATAAAGTCTCTACAGATTAAAATAATCATTTTTGTTCTCTTTGACAGTATTCGATTAGATTTTACCCATATTTATAGGCATTTCTGGCAGTGATTATTCACTTCATGGTCTAGTATGATATGTGTTAATTATTTCTCTGAAAACGATCCCATTTCCATCACTGCTCTTATTATGATGTGGGCTGGGAGCGAACAATCAAGAAAGATTTCTTAAGGTGGTTTCAGTGCAAAAAGATGTTTTTATTAAAGCATGGGGGACAGGACCCCTCGGTTGTAAGAGCTGCCCTAGGATTGTGCAAAGTAATTACATACTTTTAAATTGCAGGGGAGGGGTAAAGACAAAGAAATTTTCCAGAAGAATTTTCATATGTTGAAGAAGAGTTACAGTCCATAATGTTTGTCTGTTCTCAAGCTAGGATTGCTTTTTCCCTTTAGCAAAGCATTAAGACAGTTGTGAGTTCTTTGAGGAATGTAATACTCTGCTTATCTCAAGTATTTGTCAGTGGGCTGCAAGTTGTAAGGAAATTTAATTTTATCTGCATTTCTTTTGCCTTTGTTCTCCTCACTCTTATTACCTTAGTTAAGGCCCTTACTTGCTCTTACCTGGCCTTTTGCAATACTCTTCTACTTGTTTTGCTAGTCTCCAAATTTCTATCTCTTCTAAACCACTTCCCTCCCTACCTTGCAACAGTGCTTCCTGACTTACAACTTCAGTGGTATCACTAAATTTAGGAAATATGGGGAAGAAAAGTTTACTTCTACTTTTAAAGGTAATTCTAGCTGGTCTAAGAATGAAATTGACATGAGGCAGATTAAGAAGAACTAATCAAACAAGGTTTAATAATATGTATAACTTCTGTAAACTTGGGAGAGACCCAGGAAAAGTGAGTAACTCTGAAATGGCTGAAGCCATTACCTTAAATACCATCTTCAGCCAGAGACAATAGACGTTGGGGGTAGGGAGTCAGTTATGGGAGATGACCAGGAAAAACACTGTAAACAAGGGTAGGGTTGTTATGCAGATTTCAGTCCAGGCTGTCTGCACTGGTAACAGTTTCTAGAGATTTAGTCATCCCCCTTTTCAGGTCCAGATTTGGAGACACCCTTACAAATGGACATTCCCCTTGTAAATGTCTTTTACAAAGGGTGACTCTTTTTTTTTTTTTTTTTAAGATGTATTAAAGAGAGAGAGAGAGAGAATGGCACGCGGTTGGAGGAGGGGCAGGGGAGGAAGAGAGACAAGCAGACTCTCAGCTGAGCAAGGAGCCCCATGTGGAGCTCCTTCCCAGTTCTGGGATCATGACTTAAGCAGAAGGCTGATGCTTAAACGACAGAGCCACCGAGACCCCACATGAAGGTGACTTCTACTTGTGTTTGCAGTTTCTGAAGAATAACTAGCAGGGTCACATTGAGAAGCACACTGCATTTAAGTTGAAGGGCTTTCAAAGATTTCAGCCTTTGTCCCTTTGGAGAACTTTTCAGGACACAGATGTACTTTCTCATCTCCTAGAAAACATAACATGAAAAACAACCACCCTATTAAGAGGTGTTTCTGAACTCAATCCTGTTGGTTCTCTCTCTCTCTCTCTTTTTTAACACAGGCCCCATGCCCATTGTGGTGCCGCATCAGGGGCTTGAACTCATGACCCTGAAATCAAGACCCGAGCTGAGATCAAGAGTCAGATGCTTAATGTACTGAGCTGCCCAGGTGCCCCAGAAACACATTTTAGGTTGGCAAAGTTTTCTCCCCTATAGCATCTTCAATAATTTTGAATACCTAAAGATTAAAGTATACATACTATAATATTACAGTCAAGATCCTTTTCTAGCATATTGATTAAAGAGAAGTGACTTACCCAACGTCATAGAATTAGTGGTAGATGACGATAAAGGTGGAAGTCTGTTTTGCTGCACAGAGGAAATACAGAACTGTGAAAATGGAATCCTTGCTCATAGGTACTTTACTTGGAGAGGCAATTCAGGGCTTAGGTATTTTCTGTTCCAAAACTGGAAGTGTGCACAACATAGTGCATGATTTCTGTGGGGCATCCCTATCAGATGGGGCCAGCAGTGTGGGTGGTGAAAGAATTTCACCGAAGGCAGAACAAAGGAGTTAAGTTTATTGAATACACTGCAAGGAAGAAGCAGGCAGGACAGCAAATTGAGACAACCTGTGATGAGGCTATGGTCACGGGCCACAGTTATAGCGTGGAGTGAGGAAGTATGGAGACATGGAATTTTCCCTTTTTTGGTAACTGTGCCTGGTTGTAAGTAGCCCATTGGTTAGTTTGGACCTATCGCTATTTCAAGGTCCGTCACTTAATGAGCTTGTTCGTATTCAGCCCAGTGGTGGTCACTGCGGGCCCTTTTGCCTTGCTCAAGTTTCCATTACTCAAGATAGCTGTCTAAAAGTGGCCTCTACGATTTTCAAGAACCTTTTTGATCAAACTTGTCTAAAGAAGTTGAATAACTAAGATCTTACATATTGAAACACAATTTCCCTATGATGTGGTGAGTTTTTATATATTTCAAACTGTAATTTTTAACATTTTAAGAAAATGATAAATGGAAAAAGAGCGTCTCTACTTTTCCCCTCTCATGTATTATGTACATTATTTGTAATACATTTGAGCCTTTTTAATATTTAGTATTAATACAAATTAAAATTGACGGTAGTATTTTAATGTTCCAGAGTTGATCTGTTGCTTTTCTTGGAAAGGGCAATGTAAATAACTACTGAAGTGTTTATAGTTATTTCTATTTTCTAATGCTCAAATTTAAAAAATGTTTTATGGGGCACCTGGGTGGCTCAGTCAGTTGGGAGTCTGCCTTTGGCTCAGGTCGTGATTCTAGGGGCCTGGGATGGAGCCCCATATCAGGCTCCTTGCCCGGCGGGAAGTCTGCCTCTCCCCGTCCCCCTGCCATTCCCCCCTCCCTGGCGGGAAGTCTGCTTCTCCCCCTCTTGTGCTCTCTGGCTCTCTCAGTCTGTCAAATAAATAAATAAAGTCTTTAAAAAATGTTTTATAGAGATGTTTATTCATATTAATAATTTTTAGATTTTATTTCTGTAATATATTCATAATAGAAGCAACATTAGCATTCCTTAGTTAACTTACATAACTCAAGACTAGAAAACAAATTTTATCAGGCAAAACTTGCAATCAGACTTAGGTATTGATATACTAACAAAAGATAGGTCCCCATGAGTATTTTTTCTGTATTTGATCCCTTATTATCCATATCTTTCTTGTGCTCATCCAAATTTTCTTATTTCTTTGGTTCAGTTTTGGTGTGTATATTTATAATCTTTTTATCTTCCTGGTGGATTGACCCTTTTAACAGTATAAAATGTTTATATTTAGTAATTGACTATTGATGACTGGTTATGGATTACTGATACTGGTTATTATTGAAGTGCATGTTTTATTCAGATTTCCTTGGTTTCTAGCTAATAGTTTTAGTCTTAATGTCCATTTAGTCTGATTTTAATGTAGCCATTCTAACTTTCTAAAACATGTTATGTCTTTATTCATCTTTTAAACTGTCAACCCATTTGTATCTTCGAATCTAAAGTGTGTCTCCTGTAGATAGCAGTTTATTTATCCAGTTTTAGAATTTGTACCTTTTGATTAGATTGTTTAATCTTTTCACATTTAATATTTTTATTGATGTAATGACTGGATTTCATCTATTATTTTGCTTTTTGTTTTCTATATATTTTATGTCCTTTTTGTTTCTCTGTTTTTTCTTTACTGCTCTAGTCCGGGAGCTGGGGTTAGAGGATGCCACGTCTTCCTGGCTACGCCCGCCTGGAGTAGAGCTGGGGATAGGGGTGGAGTAAGGAGGTGGGTTGTGGCTCAGATACCACAGATTCACTGTTTTCGCCAGGATTCAGTAGATTTTCTTGGGAAAAAAAAAAAACAAAACAAAACGTTTCTGTGTTTGCTGCTAAAGCAAATGCCCTTAAGGCAATTTGGAGAGATTGTAAATATAATTTTCATTATTTAAGATTGTTTTGCTGGGGAAGAGGTCCATATGGAGTTCCTCACACCAGCATTCCAGAAGTGCTTCTCCTGTTTGGTTTAATTTTGTTGGAAGAAGATAATGGTTTATGGAAACAGCGTTCATTAAAGGTATTTCACCTGCTCTAAATAATAATTTATTGCCTCTACCTTTTTAAAAAAATCTTTTGACAGTAATTAATTGCTAGCACATTCTTTAGAGTTTAGGCTTTGTAACTCACCTCTCCTTTCTGTGTTTTATCTTTCGAAAATGAGGAATCATTTTCATAGTTCAAGCAAAGTACTTCTATCTGTAGTCCCTTAACTATACCTTTTGTGTTTGTCTCATTTCTTTGGTTTCTTTCTTGAAACCTTTTAGAGCTAAAGGTAATTGAAGTGCATTTGCTTTTACTCCAAATCAAATGCTTTGCAAAAATATCTCAGCAGTTGTGGTTATCGATGCTCATCATCCTATCAATTCTTGGTTTTTGTCCTGGCACAATGGAAGGTGTTTTACTTTATACAGTTAATGGAAGGTATCTTTCTTATACGACTTTGTATTATCAGTAGTGTTGATAGTACAGTACAGTTTCAGAAATGGTTCTGGATTTAGCATCATTCTAAATTGTTTAGGGTGAGTACAAAATTTTCCAGTGATACTATCTGACTAAATAACAGTGCTTTGCAAATAATTTAATTGTCATTGGAACTGCAAGACTAGGATATTACTTGCTTTAAAAATGTTTTATTTACTTCAATAAAAATATTGCTCTTAAAAATGCTAATGACATTTCATGAATCTATTATTCTTTTTAGGTCTTGACATAAATTACTTGTCTCAACTGGGGAATCTTTTCAAGTGCAGGCTCATAATTGAGATGACAAATCCCACTTTTTAGAGTTACTAGCCTCTTACTTCCTTTATTATGTCAAATTAGTGTTATTATTTAATTACATAATAATAGTTGTTTGTTATTATGTGTTTTCCGAGCATCGGAGGCTTTACTTACATAACCTTGAATCCACCCCGTTAGCCTATAAGTAGGTAGTATTAGTCCCTCTTAGTGAATGGGGAAACAGGCTTAAAAGGTTAAATAACTTGTCCATGGTCACACCATTACTGAGGGTTGACATCCTCTCGTCAGAAGACGCCCTGATTGTCAGAAGAATAGAAAGAGGGTCCAGGTAGGGGAAGGGTTTGTGCCAATAAAGAGTGCACTGGACCTGATTATTCAATCTAGTTAGTGTTGGATTACTGAAATAATAATTTTTCATTTTCTTTCTTTCTTTCCTTTTTTTTTTTTTTTAAAGAGAGGGGAGGGAGAAGGAGAGAGAGAATCTTAAGCAGGCTCCACACCCATCATGGAGCTGATGGGGGCCTCCATCTCACAACTCTTAGGTCATGACAGAGCAGAAATCAAGAGTCAGGTCCTTAACTGATTGAGCCACTCAGGCACTATGATTTTTCATTTTCTAAGGAGGATATATTAAAGTGTAGAAATGAAAAACTCACTTTTGGTTTTTAAAATTATTAACTATTTTTATTTTAACCTATGTTGACAGAGTTAAGGATATGTTTGAATAATTCAAAGTAGATAATAGACAATATTTACATTTTGAATGTGCATGGATTTCTTTCTTTCTTTCTTTTTAAGATTTTATTTATTTATTTGACAGAGAGAGAAATCACAAGTAGGCAGAGAGGCAGGCAGAGAGAGAGGTGAGGGAAGCAGGCTCCCTGCTGAGCGGAGAGCCAGAATTAGGGCTTGATCCCAGGACCCTGAGATTATGACCTGAGCTGAAGGCAGTGACTTAACCCACTGAGCCACCCAGGTGCCCCAGTGCATGGATTTCTTTAAAATATTGAGTCCTTTGTGATTAAGTAAACTGGGAGTTATTTCAAGGAAAATGATGATAACATGTTGGAAAACAGGCTCTGGGGACACTAGGAAGCTCTCTAATTTTCCTACTTAACTATGTTGTGAATGGCTCTTCAGTGAAGCCAGAGCAGAGCTCCTCCTTAATAAGCTGATCAGGAGACCTGGATATAAGCTTTGTTTCTTCATATAATGACTAGGTAGGGTTTATTTTAGGTTTTAGATTCTGTGATTCCTTAAACAGAAAGATGATCATTTGTATTTCACGGGGCTTTGTGTATTATTTGCATGAAATAAACACAAGTACTGTGGCTCTGTAACGGAAAATGTACTATGGATAGTCTATATACAGATGGTAATTGACAGTAATATTATTTACAAGTTCATTGTCTGCAGTTACTGTTACAAATATGCATAGTCAATTTTTATTTTGGAAATGTGGATCATTATTAAGTTCTCTGTTTACAGGCAGAGAAGAGTTAAAATGTGGGTTGAATTTTATTTTGATACTTAATAAAATATTTGATAGGAATGAAAATGAACACCCCACCCCAAGCTTTGGAAGTACCTGAATTTTATTTATCTATTTTGTTTTAGAAATTAAAAGAAAGTATTTTCTGAGTACTTATTTTATGTGCGGGGCCTAGACATAGCATTTAATAAAGGTATGGCTGGATGGTATCTAGTTTCTAAGAGATTTTGATTAACCTAAGGGAGATAGACATGTATGTAAACATATGTAAACAATAATATTTAAGTATATGATTCAAGTCATGTAAGAGCTGTAAGATTTTATAGACTATTCTTTTGAAGATGAGCTTATAGATTTTATAGAGGATAACTTTTAACTGTGCTGAATAGAAAGGAAGTTTACAGTTACTTCCTTTACTTGATTTTTAAAAATCAAGTTACAGTTTACTTGATTTTTGAAAAATGATGGCTAACATTTCAGTCAGCAAAGACTGGGACTAGGTGTGTGGAAATGATCTGAACAAAAACATGGAAGTGGGAATGTGAAAGGCATGTTCCAGGTGTTGATGAGTAAGTGTAGTTGGTTTGGAGCCAAGGATTCTTAAAGAGGAGAAAGTGGGTGATTGCCAAAGAGTAAAGTCAAATTCACAGGAAAGCAATTACCAAAGGTTATAGTTAATTTTACATTAAATAATATATTACCCTGAGCCTAAATTTTCCCCTCTGTAAAATAAGGTTAGATGAGATTATCTCTAACCTACTTCATAGGTATTCAATAGGTACTTGTTGAAGGATGTATAAATGAGAGAGCAAGCGAGTGAAAGAGATTGTCTTTATTTTCCTTGACATTTGTGCCTTAGAAATTTAGACTTTTTTGGGTAGGCAGTGGGGAATTAAAACAAAAAATTTTTAAGGTTTATTTGAGGGAGAGAGAGAGCATATACAGGGGGAAAGGCAGAGAAAGAAAGGGAGAAGCAGGCTCCCTGCTGAACAGGAAATTGCATGTGCGGAGCTCCATCCCAGGATGCTGGGATTATGACCTGACCTGAAGGCAGACGCTTAACTCACTGAGCCACCCAGGGGCCCTGGAAATTAAGTTTTTTGTTTTTTTAAAGATTTATTTATTTATTTATTTATTTGACAGAGAGAGAGAGAGAGAGATCACAAGTAGGCAGAGAGGCAGGCAGAGAGAGAGAGAGAGGAGGAAGCAGGTTCCCTGCTGAGCAGAGAGCCCGATGTGGGACTCGACCCCAGGACCCTGAGATCATGACCTGAGCCGAAGGCAGCAGCTTAACCCACTGAGCCACCCAGGCACCTGGAAATTAAGTTTTTGATAGTAAAATGATATAACAACCTTAGTCCAAAAAGAGTAAGTCATGTGCTCTTCCTATATAATGGTTATGTGTTTTTAAATTTTATTTCTTTGTTGGAATCACTGGGTCCCTTTTTAGATTAAGAATTCTCAGGAATGGGGCGCCTGGGTGGCTCAGTGGGTTAAAGCCTCTGCCTTCGGCTCAGGTCATGATCCCAGGGTCCTGGGATCGAGCCCCGCATCGGGCTGTCTGCTCCGCGGAGAGCCTGCTTCCTCCTCTCTCTCTTTCTGCCTGCCTCTCTACATACTTGTGATCTGTCTGTCAAATAAATAAATCTTAAAAAAAAAAAAAAAAAGAATTCTCAGGATTCTTTTAACATTTAAAATATTGAGTCTTGGGGCGCCTGGCTGGCTCAGTGGGTTAAAGCCTCTGTCTTTGGCTCAGGTCATGGTCTCAGGATCCTGGGATCGAATCCCGCATCGGGCTCTCTGCTCAGCAGGGAGCCTGCTTCCTCCTCTCTCTCTCTCTGCCTGCCTCGTTGCCTACTTGTGATCTCCCTCTGTCAAATGAATAAATAAAATCTTTAAAAAATAAAAAAAATAAAATTTTTTAGAGAGTGCATGTGTGCGCCTGCTGGAGGCAGGGAAGGGGCAGAGGGAGAGAGGGAGAGAGAATCTCAGACACACCGCCTGCTGAGCACAGAGCATGACTCGAGTCTCCTGACTCGGGTCTCCTGACTCAGGTCTCCTGATTCATGGCTCTGTCTCACGATCCGAATTGAGACCAGGAGTTCCATGGCCAAACTGACTGAGCTACCCAGGTGCCCTGTCACTGTGTCTTTTGAATACTACTACTACTACTACTACTTCTTCTTTTTTAATTTGTAATTTTAAAATATTTTATTTGCTTATTTGAGAGAGAGAGTGAGCAAGCGAGAGAACATGATGTGGGGGGAGGGGCAGAGGGGGAGGGAGAAGCCGACGCCTCACTGAGCAGGGACTCCAGGATCATGATCTGAGCCGAAGGCAGATGCTTAAGGAACTTGAGCTACCCAGGCGCCTCTGAATACATCTTCTAAATATCTTAAGTCTACCCTCCTTTCTCTGTTCTTACTGTAGCTCCTTTAGTTGAGATTTTTATCCTTTTGTGCCTGGCCTCTGTCAATCCAGTAGCATTCTGACTAGTGTTTCTTCCCTAACCCTCTTGCTGCCTCCATGGTGATTTTTCTAAACAACATTGGTAAGTATTCACCTAAAAGACTAATCTTGATTTACTGTTGTCTCTGGCAGAGGACTTCAGAGGTCTACTACTGTATGTAGTTGAATTCTATCTTTAAATATAGGGAAACTGGGGTGCCTGGGTGGCTCAGTGGGTTAAACCTCTGCCTTCGGCTCAGGTCGTGATCTCAGGGTCCTGGGATTGACCTCTGCATTGGGCTGTCTGCTTGGCAGGGAACCTGCTTCTCCCTCTCTCTCTGCCTGCCTCTCTGTCTACTTGTGATCTCTCTCTCTGTCAAATAAATAAATAAAATCTTAAAAAAAAAATATAGGGAAACATACCTGTGGCTTGATATATAAGACTTTTTATGATTTAGTCCTAGCCTGATTTCTTGCCATTCCTGGACCTGTGTCCTAATTTCAGGGAAGCAGAATGACTTGAATTCTACAAATAGTCCTTTTTTTTTTTTTTGCCCATTTTAGCACAGACTTTTCCTAGTATGCCTTGAATGCCTTTACCCCTTGTCTATTCAGTATTCTGTTCTTGTCTTAAAAATGTTACCTTAATCTCTTGCATGATAGTGTCTTTTGTACGTCAGTGAGATGACTCCTGGCCGAGTCCCTAGATAACTTTCTGGATCAGGCCTGGTCACCAGAAGGATAAGCCATGATGAGAAGGTTAGGACTTTCTTTCTTCCTTCCTTCCTTCCTTCCTTCCTTCCTTTCTTTCTTTCAAGTAAGCTCTTCGTCCAAAGTGGGGCTTGAACTCACAACCCCAAGATCAAGGGTCACATGTTTTACTGATTGAGCCAGCCAGGTACTCCAAGAAGGTTAGAACTTTCAGCTCCCTTCTCCTACCCCTTACCGTTGGGGAGGGGAGAGAGGCTGGAGATTGAGCTGGGTTATCACTGGTCAGTGATTTAGTGAATCATGCTTACATAATGAAACCCTCATAAAAACCCTTAAAGAACTGGGTTTGGGGAACTTCTGGATTGGTAAACACAGTGATGTGCTTGGAGGATGGTGTTCCCTAAGAGGGCATGGAAGCCCTTTGTGTTTCCTCCCACCCCCCGATACTTTGTTCTGTGCATCTCTTCCACTTGGCTGTTCTTGAGTTAAGCATACTTTATAATAAACTGGCAATGGTGAGTGATGTGAAATGTTGGGGTCTGGGAGCAAATAGTCAAGAAAGAATTCTTGAGATGTCTTCAGTGCAAAAAGGGTGCTTTTATTAAAGCACCGGGAAAGGACCTTCAAGTGCAAAAAGGGTGCTTTTATTAAAGCACCGGGAAAGGACCGGGAAAGAGCGGTACTTGGGTTGTAAGGAGCTGCTGCTGATATACTTTCAGGTTGGGAGGAGGTTAGGGTTAGGGTAAGTCCCTAAGGAATTTGGATACAGGGTTTCCAGGACCTTGAGGGGTCATTCTTGTATAGTAAAGCCTTAGTCATGAGACCCTTCCGATGTCTATCAGTGAGCCATATGTTTGGAGGCTGATTGCTAACATATATCTTGTCAGGGGTGGGGGATCTAGGGGGATGGGGGTGGGTAGAGATAAAGAAGTTTCCAAAGGGATTTTTACAGGATCCTGGAGGTTGGGCTAATGACAGGCTAAGGTTGCTTTTTGCTGTTTAGCAAAGTATTCACATTTTAGCTGTTGAGATCCTAGAGGAAGCTCACTCTGCCTGTCTTAAGTACTTGTTAATGGGCTGTATATAGTAAGTTTAATTTTTTTTCTTATATTTTGCCTCTGTTCCCCACATTAGTAAGTGAGTGTTTTCCTGAATTCTGTGAGTCATTCTGGGAAATTATCAAACCTGATGAAGAGTTGATGGGAACCACCAACGTTTTAGCCAAGTTGGATATAAGAGCAGGTGGCCTGGGGACCTGGGACTTGTGACTGCTGTCTGAAGTTAAGTCTGTGGAACCAGCCCTTTAAACCTGTGGAGTCTGGGTTGTTAACCTTAGAATGGAAGGTAGGGACACCCAGTTGGTGCTGGAGAATTGGTGTTGGAAGATGCCACATATTTGGTGTCAGGGTAACATAACCCCAGTTTATAAATGGAAACAAACCAAAGCTTTACCTCAACATTAAGTTAGTATGTGGGAGAGCTATAATTCAAAAGTCCTGTTAACCATGATTTTGTTTTATTTTTTTAATTGTTAATTTCCTTGAAGGAAAGAAGCTATCTTTCCTTTTAATGTACTAAATTTTCATTTTAATTTCTTTTAAAATTTTAAAATTTTTGTTACTTATTAGTTGTTTGGATCGCTCTCTTTTTAAAAAAGATTTATTTATTTATTTGAGAGAGAGAGAGAGCACGAGCAGGAAGGGGAGAGGGAGAGGGAGAGAGAATCCCAAGCAGATTCCAGGCTGAGCCTGGAGCCCATGGTTGTGCTCCATCTTAGGACCCTGAGATTACCACCCCAGCTGAAACCAAGAGTCTGACACTCAACCAACTCTACCCCGTAGACACCCCTCAGATATTTTGAACTTAAATGAGTGCTTTCATCAATTAATCGCCTTGATGGATTGCTTGTAATTTTTACTGTTATTGTTTGGTCAAAGTATTGTTACTCTTCTAAAGTTAGCAGGACAGAGAGCTGACTGAGGAAGTTTAAGATCTTTAGCTTGATTTTCTTAAGTTCCTTCTTTGTTTTAAATAGGACACAAATATCTCTAAATAAAAATAACTTCCTCCCAACCCATTTGGAAAATATCCCAGACTTTTTCATGCCTTGCAAAGTTGCTGCTGTCTAGTTATCATTACTATTTGTTTTTTCCCATTAATATAAGTGACCCTCCCAGGAATAGCTTAATCACCAGATGTTTGGCTAGCAGCATTCTACTTATTCGGTTTTGCAGTTTTTCTGAAATAGGCTGGAAGGTAATCATGTTGTTCCTTCCCTTGTTCTAAGCTGATTTTACTTATCTTCTCTTGAAACTTCCTTTGGTAAGTGATTTGGAAGCTAATGAAAAGAGAGGAGGGGAGGGTATATGTAGTTTATTCTGGTCCCTTAGGAACTGATGATTTTGACACTTATTTTCAGTTTGGGAGGTTCTGAGATTTTAGAAATGAAATGGTGGGATTTGAAAGCTACAGGGGACCTCAGAGATCATCCAACAGAGGAGCTTTACTTGTTTTAACTGAGGAAATGAAAGTTGTCAAGGTCAACTATAAGTCTGATACTTTGCCTTGGTGAGAAAAACCCAGGCTTTAGAATCTCTCTGATGTAATCTCCTGTGTACTGTCACATCAATTACAACGATCAGGAATCTGGATAAATAATAAAGAAGATTAATTAGTGACAGCATTAACACTGTTTAGCCTGAAGCAGCTTTTGTGAATTTTCCAAATTTTTGGCAGTGTTTGAAAACACTTGATATCTTCAGGTCCAGTAAACTCAACCATGTACTTTTATACTTTTCAATGAGTAGATTTTTCAGACTTTCAAAAAATAGCAATAAATATCCTTTTTCAAATATAATTTTATGTAGGACCAGTATACAAGATAGATATAAAAGGTATTTACTTAGAATACAATTTAATTAATTAATTAAATTTTTAAAAAACATTTATTTATTTGACAGAGAGACATAGTGAGAGAGGGAACACAAGCAGGGGGTTGGGAGAGGAAGAAGCAGGCTTCCTGCTGAGCAGGGAGCCCAATGTGGGGCTCCATCCCAAGAGGCTGGAATCATGATCTGAGCTGAAGGGAGCTGCTTAACAACTGAGCCACACAGGTGCTCCATACTTAGAAATATAATTTTAAATGTAATTTCGATTTATTAGAAAATTCATGAAAACTCAGATTTGTGAAATAGACATATTTCCCTTCATTCTCTAGCTTAAAAAAATTTGAATGGATGTACCGCAGTTCATTTAACCAGGCCCCTATTGATGCACACTTAAAGGTTGTTTCCATTTTTCTTTTACAAACAGTACTGCTGAGAATTATGTATGCCTATCTCTGTATGTGTGTGTGTTTCTCATGATTAGTTTCTAGAAATTTAATTGCTGTGTCATTAGAATATGTTTGTTTTTAGTTTTGAAAGGTATCAGATTAGCCTCCAGAAATTACATTAATACACATTACCACCAGCAATGTATGAATAAGCACAATTTCCTCATGCTCTCATCAACATGGTATGTTAATTAAGTTTTTTGTTAATCTGAGAAATTGAATCTCGCTGTAGTTTTTAAAAAAATTATATTTACTTTATTTAAAATAATCTCTAGAACCAACATGGGGCTTGAACTCATGACCCTGAGATCAAGAATCCCATGCTCTACTGACTGAGCCAGTCACGCACCCTGAATCTCAGTGTAGTTTTATTTATTTATTTTTTTTAAAAAAGATTTTATTTATTTATTTGCCAGAGACAGAGGGAGAGAGAGCGAGCGAGCACAGGAAGACAAAGAGGCAGGCAGAGGCAGAGGGAGAATCAGGCTCCCTGCTGAGCAGAGAGCCCGATGCGGGGCTCGATCCCAGGACTCCGAGATCATGACCTGAGCCGAAGGCAGCGGCTTAACCCACTGAGCCACCCAGGCGCCCCTTTGTCTATTTCATTTTATAGGTATTTCAATGCAAACTTAACACGGCTAAAGTAGAATTCTGGATTTCCTCCCTCCTCCCTTCCTTTAATCTGCTTTTCTTTTTTCCTCAATCAAGAAACAACCTCCATCTACTCATAGACCAAACTCAAATCAAGAAGTTATCCTTGCTTTCTCTCCCCCCCCCCTTTTTTTAGATTTATTCCCCTTTGGGTATAGGTACTATGAGATGGTACAGAGTACAGAGATTTGGAATAAGGCTTTGCAATTTTTTTTTTTTTTAAAGTAAGCTACCCTCAATGTGAAGCTCGAACTCATAACCCAACATCAAGAGTCACATGCTCTTCCCATTGAACCAGCCATGCGCCTATCCTTGTTTTCTCTTATACTTTCCATCTCTAATCCATCCTGAGCTGTATTGGTTTCCCCTCCAAAAGTATTTCTTAATCTACTCATTTTCTTTATATCTACCAACTAAGTCCATCCTGCCCTAATTCTTCACCTGGGTGTCTGCTATGGCTTTCTACTTGTTATGCCCCCAAACTGGCATCTTCTCTTCCATGTAATGAGACATTTGCCTCTTTGTATCTTGTATGATTTTTTCCAAACACGTATCATCTGATTGTCACACCAGCCCCTGCACCCACTCCTCCCAGTATTCAAAACCCTCCTGTGTCTCCTTGTGTCTTATGATAAAGATAACTATATAAAATAACCTAATCTATTTCTCCAGTTGCACCTGGTACTAGGTTATTAACTACCTCATCCCCACTGCTGTTGAGCATCTCATTTCTGTCATGTTCCCTTCTGACTTAGGACTTTGATGTAAATTGTTTTCTCCTGGAGCGTTCCTCGTCCTCCATAAGTTTATGTTTAATTTTCCTACAGATCTTAGCTCACTGGACACTTTCTCTGGAAAAGCCGACCTTCCCTAATAGGTGGCAACCCTATTACAAGCCCTTGTAGCACCTTATGTCTCTTTTCCAAAGGACTTATATTTGCGATGTTATGCTTATTGCGTGATACTTTAATAAACTCCATAAAATAAGGAGTCTTGTCTGTTTCCTTTACTGATATATTCCTAGTGTCTGTTCCAGTGCCTAGCATATGGTTAGCTCTCAAGACATTTATTGAATGATTGTTTCATTAGAAGTTCTCAGATGCAGTGTTTACAGAATGTACCATTTTACCCTTTCTGAAAAAAGAGACTGTTTTGCTCTAGGCTGATCTTTCTCATCTTTTCTGTAGGACTTGCTCAATACCACTAAGGTTCCGCAATCTCATCTCCGAAGTCTTAAAGCATTTCAGGGATGAAATGTATCTAGGCCAATGGTCTTGATTTCATTTAAATCCTGCGAGTGTTCTTCACTCTTGGCCTTCAATTCCTTCTGTCTTTTTTCAGGTGAATGTTAGTTTTTTGTTGTTGTGGTTTTTTTTTTTTTTTTTTGAGTAGAACAATAACTTAGTTCTATTTTCTGATCCATATCAACTCAGCAATATCTAGGTGGTCCCCAACTTCTGTAAGTTTATTTTAAAATCAGTTACTTGGAATTTGGAGGTTAGAACAAATTACCCCATGGAAACCATGATAAAGTTGATACTTATGTATTCTATTCATTCAAAACATTTTTAGCCAGTAGCTTGTCTTAAATAGTACATTATTGGAGCACCTGGTTGGCTCAGTTGAAAGAGCATGGAACTGTTGATCTCATGGTCATGAGTTTGAGCCCCACGTGGGGTATAGAGATTACTTAAGTAAAAACTTAAAAAAAATAGGACAGTATTAGTTTAAACCCTGAATTTCTCTGATCTGAGTTTAGCTCTTTTATTCAGTTTGAATCCTGAGGCCTTTGGAGTCTCAGAAAACTAAAGAGTTCTGTAGGATTGGCAGTGCTTAGGCAGAATATCAGGTAGCTGGTTAGAAGGAGATCCATTGAGTTTTTACTGAATTTCCTACCTTGTGGATAGACTGTGAAGGTAAAGAGTGGGGAGGTAAGGTATATGTTTGGAAGTTTGAAATGTTTATGTATTAAACTGTGTATACTTTACTCATGATAGTCAAATAGCAGTTGGATATAATAATGGGAATTGATTTATAGAGAATGGATTGATAAATCACTTTTTCCACTCTTGGTAGAATAAAGCAAAATTATTAATTATGGGCGATGTGGTCACATCTAGGAGGAAAACTAGTGCATTTTTCTCCTCACTTACTTGCAACATGGAGAAATTTTCTAAGGAGAGTAATTAGGATTTTTTTATTGCAAGGCTGTGCTTTCCATAGACATGGTTTATACATGGATCGATCATGAGTTTTAAGATGCTTTCAAACCATTTAAATGTTGTTACAAGTTTTGTCATGTACCAAATTCATCCTTGTGCAGTTTTTAAAAAGATTTTATTATTTATATTTATTTATTTGACAGAGAGAGAGCGAGAGAGAGAGAGATCACAAGCAGACAGAGCAGCAGGCAGAGAGAAAGGGAGAAGCAGGCTCCCTGCTGAGCAGAGAGCCCGGTGCGGGTGCGGGTCTCCATGACCTGAGCTGAAGGCAGCTGCTTAACCAACTGAGCCACCCAGCCTCCCTGTTCCTGTGCAGTTTTGAGTGACAAAATGGTTCTCTTATTTGTATGTATAAAAACAATGCCAGAGATGAGAACAAAAGTCATGATTCAATGGATTTTGTACTCTCTTTGGGAAGAAGAAAAGACTCGTTGAGATGAAGATTATAATTTCAGCACAAAGGAAACATTCAAGGCCCAGGCAACTCTTAAATTCAGTACTAATAATACATAAAATAAATTATCAGCCTTCCGTTTTTGTCAGTTCTTGTAGGTACTTGCTTGCCAGTACACAGGCAAGTTTGCTTAATTCTAGGTGTATCTCTTAGTGCGGAACACATCCACTTCGAAGTTTATTTTGTTACTTGTTTATAAAGTTAATACTAATTTTAAAAAACCTTAAAGTTTTTGAGAGATTCTTAGAATTTTCATGTTGGAAGGGATCTTACAGGACATCTAGTTGAGTGCATGGCTTTTCTACCATGGCCAGTCCAAAGCGCATCCAGCAGCCTCTTCCTGCCCCCTGCTGGTCCCCTTCTTGTCTGCTGTGCTTCAGATCACAGGTCGTCTTTGTTCCTTGAAATTATCAAACTGTGGGTCTTTGTACTTCCTGGAACGCTCTTTATCCATCCCTGTTCCTATGGCTTGTTTCTTTACATTAAACAGATTTTGCTCAAATCTCAACTTCTCAGCAGGCCTTTCCCAGGCCACTCTATCTAAAAGAGGGTCATGGCATCCCCCCTCCACCCACCCCCTATATTGGAAGACTGTTTTCTTTCCTTTGTAATACTTAGTGCCTGGAATGATCATGTTTATTGGTTTATTGTCTCTCTTCCCTCATTAGGCTCTGTGAGAGCAAGGGCCTTATCTGTGTTCAGTGCTGTACCCTGAAGCATTTACAGTGGGCTGGCCCACTGCTGTACCCTGAAGCATCTTATAAATATTTATAAGAATTTACATTTTTATATTTATAAAAATATTTTTACAAATATAAATTTTTTATATTTATATATATTTATAAGATATTTATAAGAATGCATGAATATTGATGGTTCATTGATGTCTAGTCACTACTGAGCTGACATCTGTCTCCTTTTCATTTGTACCTTTGATCTTAGTTCTTCCCCCTAAAATAAATATCTGCTCTGTTCCCTCTTTCTCAAAGAATCTTCAGATATTTAGATGTCCATTATTTCTCATCAAAGGCAAACTTAGTTTTCTTACCAGCTCCTTATCTGGCATTGTTTTAGAGTGTGTTCATCTGGATTTTGCATCACTGAGAGTTTTTGGTTTTGTTGATACCCAACACTAGAGACTGTATATTATGTGAAGTCTGAACCTCAGAGAGAGGTCAGTTAAACTTTTTTGGTTCGTGTAATATTGAAATGCTTTATCTTTGATAAAAAGTTATTTTTTATTTTTATTTTTTATTTTTCCATATAAATGACCAAGAAGCTATTCATATATGATGTCATTATCAGAATTAACTCTGGGACTTCTTAAAAGTTTATTTTATTGAGGAATATAACAACATAGAAATACATAAAAAAATAAATGTACACTCTAATGAATGTGTATTTAACTATCATTGAATTCAAGAAAATAGAGCATTCCTAGTGTCTCAGAAAGCCCTCTATCTTATCACTTGTTGATCTCAACTCCTCCCTACCAGTCATATCCTGATTTTTATAAGAAAAAGTCACTTAACTTTTTAAAAAACAGATTCACCATGTAGTTTGTAGTTCAGCTTTGCCTGTTATAAGACTGTGTATAAATGAAACAATATGATTGTATTGGTTTCTTTTGTTTTGTAATCAGTTACTACAGGCTTAACAGCTTAAAGCGGCATCGGTATATTAGCTCAGTTATGTATATCAAAAGTGTGTGGCTGGGTTCTCTACTCAGGATATTATAAGCCTGTGACTAGACGTTGGCTGGGCTGAATTCTTTTTCCGTTGATTAGTTCCAAAGTTGATTTCTAAGATCCAGCTCTTTTTTTTTTTTCTTTTTAAAAATCTCCTTATTGTTTGTTTTCTATTTCATGAATTTTTACTCTTTTTTTTTTTTTTAAAGATTTTATTTATTTGTCAGAGAGAGAGAGGGAACGAGAGCAAGCACAGGTAGACAGAATGGCAGGCAGAGGCAGAGGGAGAAGCAGGCTCCCTGCTGAGCAAGGAGCCCGATGCGGGACTCGATCCCAGGACGTTGGGATCATGACCTGAGCCAAAGGCAGCTGCTTAACCAACTGAGCCACCCAGGCGTCCCTACTCTTTTTTTTTTTTTTTAAAGATTTAATTTATTTATTTGACAGAGAGAGATCACAAGTAGGCAGAGAGGCAGGCAGAGAGAGAGAGGAGGAAGCAGGCTCCCTGCTGAGCAGAGAGCCCGATGCGGGACTTGATCCCAGGACCCCGAGACCACAACCTGAGCCGAAGGCAGCGGCTTAACCCACTGAGCCACCCAGTCGCCCTCATGAATTTTTACTCTTGATGATTTCTTTATATTTTCTCTGGATTTATTTTTCTGTTTTTTTTTTTTAACCTCTTGATATTGATGCTTGGTTTATTAATTTTAATTTTTAGTATTTTGTGATATATGCATATATAAGACTCTTAGTCCCCACCACCCCAGCATTGCTTCAGTGTCTTCCCATAAATTTATATTTTTGTTATTATTATTTTTTAAAGGTAAGTAAGCTCCATACCCAATGTGGAGCTTGAACTCACGACCCTGAGGTAAAAGAATTGCATGTTCTCCTGACTGAGTCAACCAGGTGCCCCGTATTTTTCTGTTATGATTTGTTTTTTGACTGATTTATGGATTATTTTAAGAGTTTATTAATTTTCAAACATATGAATATTCTTTAGTTATTTCTTTTGTGATCGATTTTTTGCCTGTTTGCTTTGTGCAGGGAGAACCTCGTACTTCAATCCTTGTGTTTATTTTGAACTGTGTTATGACCTAGGACATACCAGTTTTTTTTTTTTAATTTTTTTTTTTTTTAAGATTTTATTTATTTATTTGACAGAGAGAAATCACAAGTAGGCAGAGAGGCAGGCAGAGAGAGAGAGGGAAGCAGGCTCCCTGCTGAGCAGAGAGCCCGATGCGGGACTCGATCCCAGGACCCTGAGATCATGACCTGAGCCGAAGGCAGCGGCTTAACCCACTGAGCCACCCAGGCGCCCGACATACCAGTTTTTAAAAATATTTTGTATATGTTTGGGGGAGGAAAAAGGCATTCCAAATTTATTTGGTACAGTCTACAATGTTCGTTTGGTCAAGTTTAAAAAATATGTCCAAAATGATCTATATCCTGAAGGTTTCTCTTTGAACTATTGAGTACCTTTGCTGTTATTCTTTCAGTTCTGGAATTCTAATTTATTTTTCAAATTTGGTCTTTCACCTTTTGGACCTACCAGTTCTGTCAAAATGCTCAACCTTTGGGTTTTTAGTAGTTTAGCCCTGCTGATAATTCTGATATTACACATCTTTCTGAGTCATTTTCTGTTTTGGTCATTTCTGTTTGGCTCTTGATCTTGGTATCTTGTGATATACTGCTTAGTGTAAAGGAAGAGGACTTGTAGCAATATTGTGAGGCCCAGGTTGCTATCTTTCTGCAGAGACTTGGTTTTCTTCACGCTCCCCCTTTGCAAATACCTGTGCCATTACCAGTCTGAATGGGGAGCCACCTCAGTAAGTCAGTGGTTTATTTTGCAGCTAACATGAAACTGTAATTCACGTCTGTCCAATGGCTGGTTTATTCCTGCTTCCATTTATCCTGGAAGTGTAGCTCTTAGGTTTCTGCTTTGAGTGAGTGGTGGCTTATAGAAATTTGGCACTCTTGCCTTCGAATTTTGCTTCTGGATTTTTAAAGGTTTTAGGAGCATTTTTTCCTCCCATTTTTTTTTTTTTCCCCCCTGGATCTTCAAGTGCCTGAGAGCTGAAACCATTTTGGGTGGTTTGGAGTACATCTCTGGATCCTGTCCTTTTGCTTTGATTTCAACCAGCTAATTCTTTATAATCTTAAGTCTTTGGGGTTTTGAGACTGTTTTAAAAAAGTATTTTCTCCAGTGTTTGTATTTGTCCTCAAAGGGACATTTCATCTAGGTTATTTAGTTAGTTGAAGCTAAAGTATCTGAGTTTTTAGGTCTTAAAAATTACTCAGTGTTAGTCATATAAAATTGTAATGAAATCCAGTTTGGCTTACGGCTTTTTTCTCAGTATGAATACTGGTAGTTAAAAGACTGCTCGACACCTATGTTATGTATTTACCTCACACGTTTGAATTCTGATTCTCAGTTTGCAGTACTCAATTTTGATTTCTATAGAGAATAGGTGGGACCAAATGTTCTTTTATGTACTTAGGTACATACCTTTTGGGGGGGCTGGGTCTTCTTAGTGGGAATGATTTAATTTTTAATCTCAAGGTTCCTTTGAAATGAGCCAGGCCATTATTGGCAGAAAGTGGGATATTGAAATGCTTTCTGGGTGTTCTTCCAAATCAGCTATAGAAAATGAAAGAATAACTCATTTTCAGAGGTACTCTGAGCCTCTTTTACCTGTAATGTGACTGACTTAGATCTTTGTATAGCTGGCTCCTTCTTGTTACTAGTATGTTTTACTTCAAATATTCACACTTTTAGAGAG
This sequence comes from Neogale vison, assembly GCF_020171115.1. NCBI lineage: Eukaryota > Metazoa > Chordata > Mammalia > Carnivora > Mustelidae > Neogale > Neogale vison. The sequence continues at coordinate 117,267,128 of NC_058105.1, read as the reverse complement.
GCCTCTGAGAAATCACTCCTTTCTCCCTTCCCTTTGTAACAAGTGTCAGTATCTGATGATAATCTTACTCCCCAGCCCCCCACCCCACCCCATGCCCAGCAAAATGTAAAGCCCTGTGAGGTAAGGACCGTGTGTCTATCTTGTTCACCACTGTCTTGTGTGTCCGATTTACCGATTCTCTGAAATGTATTAAGCATTCAGTAATTATTTGTTTAATGAATGAGTGGGATAAATATTAATATTTTTCTGAGATTATGACATTTTGTCTAAATGTCAGTATTATCGAAAAGATTTGTTCTATTGAGCTAAAGATTTTTTTAAAAAAGATTTATTTATTTATTTTGGAGAGAGAGTGAGCGAGCATGGGTTGGGGGGCAGAGTGAGAGGGAGAGAGAGAAACTCAAGCTGAATCTGTGCTGAGTGTGGAGCTGTATGCAGGGCTTGATCTCATGACCTTGAGATCATGCATGACCTGAGCCAAAATCAAGATACCGACGCTTAACTGACTGAGCCACCCAGGTGCCCCATAAACTAAAGTTTTCTAAACCAAGTATAGTATCTGCTTTCTGTTGCCTTCTATTAGGCATTATTTGTAAATGTTGAATGAAAAATGAGATACTGACCTAAAGTAAACATTAGCATGACAGAGAACTATTTAGCATTAGGTATAACTGTGACTTTCTTGTCCTGTATTGAACTGAAAGGAGATCATTGTTCCTGGAGCGCAGTGAGCCAAGGGAGCGAAGAGTCACCGATGTCCGACGTGGGGAGTTTAAGGCCTTGTGGCTCATGTGTACTTTGACTTTCACTCATAATATGTGAGGCCATTTGAGGGTTTTGAGCAGAGCAGTGACATGATCTGACTTAACCCTAAAGATTCTTGTGTGGAAACAGACTGAAGGTGTAGTTGAGTGTGGATCCATAGGGATACGGAAGTATGGTCTCTGTGCAGGCTTGCACATCAGTTTCACTACCAAATTTGTTTCTGTGCGAAGACTGCTCTGTCTTAGTTTCTTTCTATTTTATTTTGATGATCTCTGCACCCAACATGGGCCTCAAAATCACAACCCCAAGATCAAGAGTCTCGTGCTCTGCTACTAAGCCAGCCAGATACCCCATCCTGTCTTAATTTCTGTAATTCAGTGTTAAGCCTTAATATATTTGGTAGAACATCCTACCAAATCTTACCTTCAAGGTCGAGTCTTCCTACTTTTCATATTAGGAGGGTTTTGGCAGTATTTGGAACTCTGTTTTTCTATATATATTTTAGAATCAGCTTGTCTTAATTCCTCAGAAAGCCTTGTTGGGATTTTGATTGGAATCCAATTGACTGTATAGATTAATATGGAGAGAATTGTCATCTTTATAGTATTGAGTCTTCCAGTCTCAAAGCTGAGATAACTCTGTTTGTTTAGGTCTTCTTGGATGCCTTTGAATAGAGTTATATTTGAATAGGGGTTTTGAACATTTTTTGTTATGCTAAATCTTTAGTGCCTCTTTTGTTATAGATGTGCTTTTAAAAATTACATTTTCTGTTTATTGATTTTTACATCAATGTTATATATACAGTTGTTATTTTATATTGAGTATATTAAGCTTATATTCAACTACTTTGTTAACATTTATAATTTGAGTAATTTGTAAATTTCTTTGAATTTTTAATCTAGGCAATATTATCTGTTAATTCTGTTTTGCTTCTCTTTCCAATCCAATATGTTATATTCATTTTTTCTTATTTTACTGAGATCACTAAAACTCATTAGGGTAATGTTTAATAATAGTGTTAATAAGCATTAACAGTAGGACTTCTGTCATATTCTTAATTTTTAAAGGGACTATAATATTTTGCCTTTATGAATGATCTTCATTGTACATTTTTGTCAGATACTTCTATCATGCTATAAACATTTCAAAACATTTAATTATGGGCATACTTCTCTTAAGAAAGCTTGTCCCAGTTTGTATTTTCATCAGCATATGAAAAGGCATGCTTTAAGTCAGTACTTTTCCACACTACATGGGTACTCTTATTTTTAAAAAGCTTCAAATTTCATAGGCAGCAAAGAATTTATTGGTTTTGATTTATTTCTTCCTTTTAAACCAATATTTTATGTTGGTACAGCTGTGATTTTTCATAAAGATAGCATAGTTGTTTTTTTAAGCAAAATAACTTATTTTTAAATAAAAGAGTTGCATGGATAGTACAGAGTCATAGACCCTTGACCCAGATTCCCCACATATTAACATTTTATTCATTCTTTGTTTCTTCCTCCATACACATGTACTTACTATTTTTTTCCTGAATGGTTTAAGCTGCAAACTTTATCTCCAAAAATGTTGGTGTTTGTTCTTTTTTTGTTTGTTAAATTTTTTATTTGACTGTCTTATTCTAGAGATTCTGGGCTGTACCTTATTCATCAATTGAACTGTTACTGACATGTAACATACTAGTTTCAAGTCTACAACATAGTGATTTGATATTTGTATATATTGTGAAATGATCACAGTAAGTCTAGTTAACATTCATCACTACATAGTTAACAATTTTTATTGCTTATGATGAGAACTTTGAAGATCTACTCTCTTAACAACTTTCAAATAATATTATTAACTACAGTCACATGTACATCACTTATAAAAATTTTAATAAAAAAATATTTTTTTGTCCTGGTTTAATCCAGTCCAGGATCATACATTGTATTTAGTTAACACGTCTCCTAATCTTCTTTTGTGGAACAGTTACTTGGTTCCTTGTCCTTTATAACCTAGACATTTTTAAAGAATACAGGTCAGTTACTTAGTAGAACGTCCCTCAGTTTGGGCTTGTCTGTTTTACCTTTTTGGAAGGACTGCCACAGAAGTGATGTGTTGTATCCTATCAGGAGGTTTATGATGTTGACTTGTTCTATTATTGACGATGTTAGCTTTGATCACTTAATTAAGGTGGTATCTGGCAGGATTCTTCACTATGAAATTACTATTTTTCCCTTTTTAATTCGTGGGTATTTTGTAGTGGAGCTACTTTGAGACTAGATAATATCCTGTTTTCCATCAAACTTTGAACCACTAGTTTCAGGGTATGTTGATGATACTTGCCTGAAATAATTATTACCAGGGTGTTTGCCAAATGGTGATTTTCTAATTCCATCACTACATTTATTATTTGGAATTACACTCTCAGAGCTTTTCCTTCTCCCCTCAGTTATTTATGTAAGTAAGGACTGGTATGCTTTTATTTTATTATGTAGTTTATCATCTACGATTTTCATTTGTTTTGTTGTTTAGTTGTTTCTCATTTGACCAGAAGTGACTCAAGCTGACCCCTGTGTCCTTCAGACACGCTCCTGTCATTCTTTGAGCATTACCAGCCTTTCCGGCACCACAGAAGTATATCCTGGGCACATATTGTACTTTTCCTTGCTCTTGCCTGGGAATCAGCCATTTCTCTGAGGAAACTGGTACCTTTTTTGGGTGCACTAGCTGTGGTAATGGGATACTGGAGTGTCATTGCTCCTAGGTCTCCTCAGCAGACAGAGCTGGGGAATATATATATGTGTGTATGTATATTTACACACATTTATGTCTGTTTCTGCATCTCTATATTAAGAACCGAGCTCCTGTGGTTAGCTCTGATTCCAAGCCTTCATCCTTTTTCATATTTGTAACTTATTTTTATGAGAATAAGAAGCCAAACTCTTATTATCCACAATGTTAGTTATTTTTATTTGCTCAGTCTGAGAATGCACATAATTTCATATCTCTGTGTAAAAACAAGTATCTAAGTGTGGTATTTGTTTATAGATAATTTTTTTGTTTTAGCTTGAGAGAATATGTAGTTAAAACATTGTTTTCCAAAAGTTACCTGGAGTGAATTCCCACCCTCCCCTTTGGGGTGATGGTTATGTTATTCATTTCAAATACAATTAGGTACATTTGTTTTTGTTCCATTTTGGGTTCTTCTCTCTTATTATCATTTTTTTCCTTTCTTTCTTTTTTTTGGTTTATGAAACATTAACATGATTTTTAAAAAAACTGTACAAAACAGTAGGATAGATTATTAGAGTGCTGAATATAAAACTTAGGACTTTTGTGTTTTCTCTTTCAGGGAATCATTTAATACTTCACATTAAAACAAATATGTGAAAGTCCCTGCCAACCTGTGAGAATTTCTTCCTTTGACATTTTGATTCTACTTCACGACGTTCTCTGAAGTTCTTTCTTGATGCCATGTTCTGTGGCTTGCATCAAAAGAGGAGTTTGTCTTCATGAAGATTCCTAACATTGGTAATGTGATGAATAAATTTGAGATCCTTGGGGTTGTAGGTGAAGGTAAGTTTAGCATTCCTTGAGTTTCTGAGTAATGTATATAGTTATACCTACTACTGAAAAAGTTACAATTCAGATCCTATTAATTTTACCTATATTAATTCAGGTATGTGCTTAAGTGAAATACTAAAAATAAAATTGTGCTATTTGGGTTTTATTCAATTGAAAGTTAATATTTTAAAACCCTTTAAAATTTAATAAATCAGATATTTCTTAAGTCTGCCTTCATTTCTTTTTTCTTTTCTTTTCTTTTTTTTTTAAAGATTTTATTTTTTTAATGTGATCTCTGCACTGAAGGTGGGGTTCAGACTCATAAGCCCAAGGTCAGGAGTTGCATACTCTTCTGATGAGCCAGCCAGGTTCCCCAGGGCTGCCTTCATTTCATTGTTTTCATCAGCGATTGGGGTTTCTTAGTCTATAATTTTTTGTTACATTTTATTTTTATATCAAGTTGATCTTGGATAACTTAAAATTTATTTGTATAAATTAAATTTCACTTAATACATGGTAAATAAATGAATAACTTCTTGAGAATGACAAACCACATTTTTATAAATTTTGAAGCACACAACTTGGTTATATTTTAACATTTCTGAAATCAGGATGTGTGTTATAATCCATAGCATGTCATGGTTCAATTGGCAGATCTTTTCCCCCCAGTAGTACATGAACTAATGCTTATGATTAATGATATCATTAATTTGATGAAATATGGTCATTCATTTTTCATAAGTCATCCTGATTTTCTGTCTTTTTTTTTTTTAGGATTTTATTTATTAGAGCAGGAGAGAGCCCCAGGTGGAGTGGGGGCGGGGCGGAGGGAGAAAGAGAAATCAACTCCCCCCTGAGCTGGGGAGGGCCAATCACTGGACCCTGGGATCATGACTTGAGCAAAGGCAGATGCTTAACCCACTGAGCCACACAGCCACCCCCTTGATTTTTCCTTCTTAGTAATTTTTGCTTTTGACTTAAAGATAACTTTATGGAGATTTTGAGAAATGATTTTGTTAACAGTGTGTGAGTGATTATAATTATGGTTTTTTAACATTTATTTATGTTTTTTTTAAGAGGGGGAAGGGAAGGAGGGATAGAGGGAGAGAGAGACTCTTAAGCAGGCTTTACACCCAGCCTGGAGCCCAGTGTGGGCCTTGATCTCACAAACCTGAGATCATGACCTGAGCCAAAATCAAGAGTCACAGGCATATCTGACTGAGCCACCCAGGAGCCCCTAGCATTTATGACTTCAAAGCAAGTGTTATAAAATTTTTTATTTTATGAATTTTCAAATAAATGTGAATTTTAAAAAGTTTTGAAGATTTACCTGTGAACAGCAAAGCTGTTAATAGATTTTAATATTAAGTAGTTAAACCCTTTTCAAATAAATAGAAACAATTAAAATGGAGTCTGGGGTGACTGGGCCGTGTAGTTGGTTAAGTGCCTGATTCTGGTTTTGGCTCAGGGCTGTGAGATTGTGCCCTGTGCTGGGCATGGAGTCTGCTTGGGATTCTCTCTCCCTTTCCCTCTGTGTGTAACACCCCCACTGCGCCCCACCCCCGTACTCTTGTTCTCTCTCTCTCTCTCTCTAATAAATAAATAAATCTTAAAAACAAATAGAGTCTTGGGGTGCCTGGGTGGCTCAGTGGGTTGGGGCCTCTGCCTTCAGCTCGGGTCCTGATCGATCCTGGGATCGAGCCCCGCATTGGGCTCTCTGCTCAGCAGGGAGCCTGCTTTCTCCTCTCTCTCTCTGCCTGCCTCTCTGCCGACTTGTGATCCCTGTCAAGTAAATAAATAAAATCTTTTAAAAAAAAACAAAAAAAAAATAGAGTCTAATTATTGGGTACTTGCTTTAAGATCTGAAGTTGAAACCATATAAAAAGAATGAATCCTTCTTCCTATACCAGTCAACTCCTTTTCCTTTTCTTCATTGATAATAATTATGTAAATAAAATTCATTGTTTTTGTTTTAGTAATTTCTTTTTAAAAAGATTTTATTTATTTATTTATTAGAGAGAGAGAGAGAGAGAGAGAGAGAGAGAAAGAACACAAAGGGAGAGTGAGAGGGAGAAGCAGACTCTCTGCTGAGCAGAGTCTGATGTGGGGCTCAAACCTGAACAGAAGACAGATGCTTAACTGACTTAGCCTCCCTGGCATCCCAGTAAAATTCATTCTTTTTTTTTTTAAACATCTTATTTATTTATTTGACAGAGGGAGAGAGATCACAAGTAGGCAGAGAGGCAGGCAGAGAGAGAGGAGAAAGCAGGCTCCCTGCTGAGCAGAGAGCCTGATACGGGGCTCGATCCCAAGACCCTGAGATCACGACCTGAGCCAAAGGCAGAGGCTTTAACCCGCTGAGTCACCCAGGCACCCCAGTAAAATTCATTCTTGATGTCTTGTCTACCGTGTTGTATAGCTGCCTTTTTTGTATGTTTTTTTCCCCAAAGTGTTATAATTAGAAACTAATGCAGTAAAGCTACTGACTGGAGCCAGTCAGCTCATAGGGTGAACAAGGTTTAACAAGGTTGAAACATTCCAAATTCTGGGCCCCAGTTTTTCTGGATCACAACCTTGGTTTTCTTAGTATACCTGTAAGTGATCATCTCCTTAGGAATTAGCTCAGATTAACTAAACTACTAGACTGTTCTATAAATCAGTGTATGTCAATTTTAGTTATAGTCAGAACCATCATTGCTATATATTTTTTCTTTGTAAACCACCTTAGATGCTTTTTGGCTAAGAAATACATACATATTATGGAAATTAAAAACTGTCTAGTAAACTCTACATTCCTGTAGCCTGGGCAGTGTACTTTTGCTCTGTAGAAAAACTGGCATGAGCAGTTAAATCGGGACTGAAGGATTGCCTGGTGATGATTGTGAAAATAAGTTGGACAGTTGTAGTAGCTGATTCCATCCTGACTAAGATAATAAGATTCATCCATCTCCACCAAAGTGAGGGAGACTTGTTCTGGGTCTTTGGATTCTGTTTGAGACACATTTCCCAATCTCATCTGTCTGAAGTTTGCTTGTCATAGATGTATGCAGACCTTGCCTGTCAATGTTCTTGACATTTCTACAAACCTCAAGTTATCATACATTACATTTAATTTTGCTAATTAGGTTGTCACAATATGACTCTGACCTCAGTTTCCTGGGTATCTTGCTGTCAACTCTGTTCTAAAGAAGTAGGCGCCTGGGTGGCTCAGTGGGTTAAGCCGCTGCCTTCGGCTCAGGTCGTGATCTCAGGGTCCTGGGATCGAGTCCCGCATTGGGCTCTCTGCTCAGTAGGGAGCCTGCTTCCTCCTCTCTCTCTCTGCCTGCCTCTCTGCCTACTTGTGATCTCTCTCTCTGTCAAATAAATAAATAAAATCTTAAAAAAAAAAAAATTTTAAAGAAGTAGTTTTCTGGCTAGGGAATAGGATTAGTAACCCAAACTGTATTGATGAATGTCATCAGAGTATACCAAGGAAAGTGGAAGTGCTTGGCTATAAATGGCCAGAGAGCCTTGGACTACTTATGGCCTGTACCCTTGCTTGTACTGAGTATTTATGGCAAAAATGTAGCAACTCCTGCAGGTTACTAAACTGGAATGCTTAGGCCTATATTATTTTGCCTGTCAGGAAAGAGATTCCAGTATTCTGGAAGAGGTCTTAAATGTCTCCTAGGAGTGAGAACATACTTGGTAGGCTTGGTACCTGAGCTTACTATTGGGAGACAATTAGCTTTTAAATTTTAAGTTTTCTACAATCTTTTGAGGTTTTTTTTTTTTTTTTCATTTACTCTTAAAGTTATTATGTCCAAATCTTATCTCCAGTAGTTTTAAGCTTAAATTGTAAATCTTTCAAGTGACGTTTTCACTAAAAAGAGAAACATTTAAAGATACTTGTTGGGTAAATGAGTTGCTTATACTCATTTTATGAAAAATATATACTAATATCCACATTTTGTTTATGTGTGGCTCATTGCATTGTCACTGGAGAGTATTGTCATTTTAGGAATCATTATTATATCATACACTGATAACCAATATAAGTATTATAGAACTTTTATTTCTCTAAGAGCTATAGTTTGTATATGTGCCCCTAAGTTTTTATTTCTTTTTGTTGTAGGAGCCTATGGAGTTGTACTTAAATGCAGACACAAGGCAAGTACATGGTTTTTTAAAAAGAAAATAATGTATATGTTGAACTGTTTAGAAACTAATGTATTGCTCTGTGTATGTGGGCATATAATTAAAACTGTTTGGCTATGATAATGACGCTTAATAAAGTAGAATGAACATGTGAACTCAGAAAAAGACTACTTTTGGACAAGCTTTCTCATGATTAGGTAGTCATTAGTTATTTGAAATCGTATGCTGTTTTTTCTCAGTTGACCTATGTTTATAGGTGAAAAGCTTCCTAATGGGAAGAGAGAAAAGATGATATAGAAGAAATCAAGGTAGTGACAGATTTATGTTCAAGTTACTTATGAGAAAGGAGTTTCATTCAGTCATTATTTTTCACATAGACCCAATAACTTACAATCTTTGGTAGATCTGAATCTACATTTTGAAAGGTAGTGGATAGGTGTTTGGTTATGAAATAGGGCTTCAGATAATAATGTATGATTATCATTATTGGTTGTTGTTGGTCACCCTTGAATAATCTTGAAATTGATCTTACGATATAGATTATTTGACTATTATACTAATCACCAGTTTTTCAGGGAAGTTCTTTCAGGATTCCCATAGTTGTTGCTCAGTGATAAGCATGTTTGACTCAGGGACTAACTTTAAGGTGGCAAGTATTGCAGCTGTAACAGTTTTAAATGTTAGGTTAAATATTTTCTTGTTATGGTATATTTAGTCTGAATATTAGTATCTGGCCTCATGCTGTTTTGTTTATAATTTTGTTAAGACCAAAGGTTAAAGTTTTTTGTGATATTTTCTAATGGAATTCCTTATGTCTAAAAGGAGTTTAAAAATTTAGCCCAAGTCATAATTTAAACTCTCAAATCTATCTATCATAACATATATGTGTGTGTGTACATATGCATAAATAAAGAAGATACCATTTTTACATTTATTTTTTCTTTCCTGCTATACAAAATAGTATGTTTTGGATATAAGGTTTCATGACAGTTGATGTATTTTTGGGTTTTAGATCATAATTTTCTTAATTTAATGAATTTCCTGTTAAAATTGGGTGTTCAAAGTATCTTATATTGGTAATAGTTATCTGAAGATCTCGGCCGGTAAATCCTCAAAAAATGGTTTGTATACTGTGGTTATTGATTTAAGATGATTAAGAACTTAAAAAGATAAATTAAACATACTCAAAATAAATTTAGGAACTTGAATACCTTGTTAAGAAATACTACTGCAGTTGGAAATTAAACAAATGAAAAGCTCTCTAATGAATTTCTATACTGTTAATGAGTTGCCTTGAGTCATAATAAATTTCTGAAGCTTTAAAAAAATAAAATTCCTCAGTGGATACTACTCAGGGGAAATAGGTTGTTAAATTTGACTCTTTCAAAAAACACAATATTTCCTTTTATACCATGGCTCTGTTTATGCAGTATAATAAATGGACGCTTCAGTTCTTAATCTTTGAGTTTTAAAGTTGAAAAATTTCTGATAATAATGCAAATCTTCCAACAGTGTTCTCTCAGTCTTGTCCCACTTCTTCCTATCATTGTTTCCCCATACTTTTTTTTTTAACCTTATCTAAGCTCTCTTTTTGCCTTTTATGTAAAAATAAGTCCTATTAGTTGAATATATTGTTTTTATCTTTCCTTGTATCTGGCAAATATATGTTTGTTACCTGTACCTTGTTCTCATAATGCACACTGTTAGTCCCAGTAAGATGGGCCTATAATAAAAGTAGATGAGAGCAGGTATCTCTGCTCTTGGGAAACCAACTCTAAATGTGAACTCTGATTTCTTGGGCAGTTTTAGTTAAAAGGATGAATAAACCATAGATTTCTTGCTCTTTTTTGGCTTATGGTCTGAAGAGGTAGAAAGTCAGATACTTGAAAAAATAACCCACGAGATTGCTGCAAATGACATTGCATCTAAAAAATATCTCTTTTTACTGCCCTTCACTAAATGAGGGACTCACAGACCAGTTCTCTAAGTATTGTTGCTTTTCCCTTTACATGCATCTGAAAAGATATTGCTGGATGGAAAATGTAAAGCATAAACTAGTGCCTACCTCAGAGTAACATAAAACTCTTTTTAGAATCTGCAGCTGTTTAGTCATTAGACTTGTTACAGATATATCCTCTTTTCAGCTAGAATCAGAGCTTTAGCCTTTACCGCATTATCTGAATAGAGAATTTGATGCTTCTAAGATTTACCCTTTGGGATCTAACAAATGGATTATTATGAAATCTCATGTTATATTTAAAGATGGATATGATCCTCCCTGTTGTACCCATGATATATATAAAAAAATCACACCTATATATTTTGCATAGCTTTTAAAGACTTAATGAAATGCTTATAAAAATGTATAAATCAGGTGTGTGTGATTACGTATGTGTAGGTATGTGTGATCACTTACGCATCAATTTGATCTTTTGGATAAGGTTGGCTGTGGGTGTATATATAATTAAAGAATTCTTAGCACATTATATATTTGAGCAAGTGTGAAATAAAGTTATTGTTTTAAATCGTGTACTGTTGTAAGAAATTTAGAGGTCATGCTTATAAACAAATGTATCTTGTTTATTGTGAACATAGTGTGGTATTGGGCTATTCCAGGCCAAAGACCATATTTCTTAATTTTCTGAAACAAATGCTCCACAACTGAAAAAGAGAAATGTAACTATACTCCTTTTCACAGCTTCTGTTTATTGTATATATGCACATTGGCATATATATGAAAACTCTTAGCAGTAAGTGTTAAGCTACTTATGGCACCTTAGAACCACTCTCATTTGGAAGAAGTTCTGGTTTGGACATTTATTTTCCATATATGCATTGCTGGTTCTCTTTTTATTTGCAGGTCTGCTTTGAAGTTCTTATGCATATTTTACAGCATACTTTTGTTTGCAGAAGCTCAGAGGGGTCATCCTTACAACAAAGTAGGGCAAATGGAATGGAGTGACATAGGGAGATTTGATTAGAACTGGAGACAAAGTTTTGTGCAGTCTGATTGGGAGAGGTTGGGGGGCAATGCTAATTGATCCTCGGACGGGGAAGTGCTGATTCATATATTTCCTTTCCTGTGGCTATGGTTGACATATGAGAACTTATTGTTTGTTTTGAAGTGGTAGATGACATATGCTCTTGGGATAGCTAATTATACAAAGGCATGAAGAATCCAGCATTGGGGTAGAGCCTAGAAGTATTTATTTTTATATTTATTTTTAATTTTTTAAGGCTTTATTTCTTTAAATTTATTTGTAAAGCAGAGAGCACAAGCTGGGGGAGCAGGAGAGGGAGAAGTAGGCTCCCTGCTGAGCAAGGAGCCCCATGCGAGGCTCCATCCCAGGACCCTGGGATCATGACCTGAGTCTAAGACAGATGCTCAACGTACTGAGCCACCCAGGTGCCCCGAGCCTAGAAGTATTTAGTAAATAATAAAATTCACTTAAATTATAGAACCAAAATGAAGACCACTGTAGAGAGCTATTGTAGAGTACCAGGTCCCTGTGGAAGGATTAGAGATGATCCTAAGGGTTTATAGTAAACTGAAAAATCATTGCTAATATTTGTATGACTGACAAACTTGTAAAGGGTTTGTAAGTTTTAGGGGAGAAATAGTGAGCTTTGCTTTTATAAAAAAAAAAGAAGAATAAAATGGCAGCAAAATACCAAACCTGATAATAAATACCACATATCGAGCATCTAACATATGCCAGCTAACTCTGCTAGATGTTGTCCCTTTACTACTCACAACAGCCCTACTGTTACATCCATTTTACAGAGAAGAAAGCAGAGTCATTAGAGAGGTTATGTGTTAGGGCCAAGATTATACAGCTAAAAAGTGTTGGAACCAGGCTTTATCTGATGCCAGAAATCACTAACTTGAGCATAACTATGAAATGTTATGGACCTTCCAAGAGGGAGTGTAGAGCAGAGTTAAGGGCATGCCTTAAATAGTCCTACTGACAGGAGTGGGAGGCAGACATCTAGAAAGCAAGGAAGAAAGATTTTTTAAAAATGTACTCACCAGCAGTGTAAAAATCCATAAAAAGATCCGTGATAATAAGGATTGAGGGGTGAGAAGACGCATTTCATTTAATATTGTCATTTATTGATGACCCCTTTAAGTGAAGTGGTACATAGAATGCCAAATTGCAAGAGGTTAAGGAGAGAGCAGGTTGAGAAAATCCAGATTGTGCCCTTTTTCTCTTTTAAGAGTTGAGAAATTGAGAGTAGGAGGAGGAATAGATGTGATTAAATATTCACTAGTCAGGAATACCCATATTTCCCCCGACTAAAAGGCATTCTTGGGTTATTAATCACTTATTATGCATAATGTGTCTTTTGCTCTGAGGGTTCATTTTTAGCAAGCATTATATATTTTGAATTACTGATTCCTGTTTTTCAGATTAATTTTGTTTTCTACCAAAAAGCTGAATGGTGATTTGGTCATTTTTTTTTAAAAAGGTTTTACTTATTTGACGCGAAGAGTACAAGTGGGCTGAGCAGCAGGCAGAAGGAAGAGGGACAAGCAGGGATCATGACCTGAGCCAAAGGCAGATGCTTAACCGACTGAGCCACCCAGGTGCCCCTTGTTCAGTTATTTTTAAAAATTAAAAAACTGAACTATTTAAAGCAAATACTTGGAGGAAAGGTCAATGAACCATCACCAGTTAAACAGATTGTTTATAGTGTACAATCTAAAGCCATACAGTTATTTTCTACTAAAACAAAATAAATGTTGTTTTAGTTTTTTCCACATTAAATGAAACAAGCCTTAAAATTTTTTTGGATTTAAGTTTTACATGTGAATTGAGCTTTTAAAACAGCTTAAAAGAGATGAATCAACAATGACAAACTGAATATATGGGATTATTTTTTGTCATTACTTCCCTCCTTATTTAAATAAAAGTAGGATGTGGATTCCTGCTTCTTCTATACAAAATTTCTTCCATTTAGGGACACCTGGGTGGCTCAGTTGGTTAAATGTCTGCCTTCACTCAGGTCATGATCCCTGGGTCCTGGGATCGAGCCCCGCATTGGGCTCCTTGCTCAGCAAGGAGCTTGCTTCTCCCTCTCCTTCCTCCCCGGCTTGTACTGTGTGTGTGTCTCTCTCTGTCTCTGGCAAATAAATAAATAAAATCTTTAAAAAAAAGAATTTCTACCATTTGAAGAAAATTAGAGATAGGCTTAGATTTTTTAATAAAGATTGTAAGCAGCTGGAAATATTTCAGTATTGATTATTTCACATAATCATTTTTTAAAGTAATCACACTATCCTAAATGACTTTAATTTACTGCAGGTTATGGAGATTAACAAGGTGCCACTGTTCAATTGGACTTTGGGTCAGGAACAGATTGTAGGCATTATTGGGGGCAGATATCTTCCGTCTACTCTTAAAGTGGCACTCATAGAACCATTACTTGTGTGTGGGTTCCTCTTCTGACCTACCTTTTCTTGCTGATCCAGTTAATTATTGAACAATTTCTGGAACACTACAAAAATCTTATCAAAATCATACTTCTTTGTATTATATTCTGTATTTCAGATTCTGCTAGTCTTTAAAAATTTATTTTAAATTCAATTACCATATTATTAGTTTCAGAGGTAAAGGTCAGTGATTCATCTGTCTTACATAATGCCCAGTGCTCATTACATCCTGTGCCCTCCTTCATGTCCATCACCCAGTTACCCCATCCCCCTACCCATCTCCTGTCCAGCCGACTCTTCAGTTTATTTCCTGTGGTTAAGAGTTTCTTAAGGTTTGTCTCCCTCTCTGATTTCATCTTACTTTATTTTTTCTTCTCTTCCCCTGTGATCCTCTCTTTTGTTTCTTAAATTCCACGTGAATGAGATCATATAATTATCTTTCTCTGATTGACTTATTGCACTCAGTATAATACCCTCTAATTCTTTTTTTTTTTTTTTAAGATTTTATTTATTTATTTGACAGACAGAGATCACAAGTAGGCAGAGAGGCAGGCAGAGGGAGAAGGGAAGCAGGCTCCCCGCTGAGCAGAGGGCCTGAGGTGGGGCTTGATCACAGGACCCTGTGATCATGACCTGAGCTGAAGGCAGAGGCTTAACCCTCTGAGCCACCAGGTGCCCCAATACCCTCTAATTCTATCCATGTTGTTGCAATGGCAAGATTTCTTTCTTTCTTTTTTTTTTTTTTTGGTTGGCTGAGTGGTATTCCATTTGTGTGTGTGTGTATACTCACACCACATGTTCTTTATTCGTTCATCATTCAGGGGACAGCTGAGCTCTTTCCAGAGTTTGGCTATTGTGGACATTCCTGCTATAAACACTGGGGAGCAGCTGCCCCAGTGTTCAGATCATTACATTTGTATCTTTGGGGTAGATACCCAGTAGTACAATTGGTGGGTCATAGGATAGCTCTATTTTCAACTTTTTAAGGAATCTCCGGATGGTTTTCTGGAGTGGCTGCACAAGCTTGTATATCCCTCCAACAGTGTAGGAGGGTTCCCCTTTCTCCACATCCTTGGAAGTATCTTTTGCTTCCTGAGTGGTTAATTTTAGCCATCTGACTGGTATGAGGTGTTATCTTACTGTGATGTTGATTTGTATTTCCCTGATGCTGAGTGATGAACATTTTTTCATGTGTCGACCATTTGTGTGTCTTCTTTGGAGAAATGTCTGTTTATGTTTTTGTTCTTTGGTGTCGAATTTGATAAGGTCTTTATAGAATTTGAGTACTAGCCCTTTATCTGATATGTCATTTGCAAATATCTTCTCCCATTCTGTCAGTTGTCTTTTGGTTTTGTCGACTGTTTCCTTTGCTGTGCAAAAGCCTTTTATCTTGATGAAGTCCCAGTGGTTTATTTTTGCTTTTGTTTCCCTTACCTTTGGAGACATGTCTAGCAAGAAGTTACTGTGGCCAAGGTCACAGAGGTTGCTGCTTCTGTTCTCCTTTAGGATTTTGATGGATTCCTGCCTCACATGTAGGTCTTTCATCCATTTTGAGTCTATTTTTGTGAATGGTGTAAGGAAATGGTCCAGTTTCATTCTTTTGCATGTGGCTGTCCCAATTTTCTCAACACCATTTGTTGAAGAGACTGTCTTTTTTCCATTGGACATTCTCTCCTGCTTTGTCAAAGATTAGTTGACCATAGAGTTGAGGGTCCATTTCTGGGATGTTTATTCTGTTCCATTGATCTATGTATCTGTTTTTGTGCAAGTACCATACTGTCTTGATTACAGCTTTGTAATAAAGCTTGAAGTCCAGAATTGTGATGCCACAGCTTTGGTTTTTTTCTTTTTCCACATTCCCTTGGGTATTCAGGAGTCTTTTCTGGTTCCATACCAATATTAGGATAATTTGTTCCAGCTCTGTGAAAAATGTTGATGGTATGTTGATAGGGATTACATTGAGTGTATAGATTGCTCTAGGTAGCATAGACATTTTAACAATAGTTGTTCTTCCAATCCATGAGAATGGGACATTTTTTCCATTTCCTTGTGTCTTCCTCAATTTCTTTTTTGAGTGTTATGTAGTTTTCTGAGTACCAATCCTTTGCCTCTTTGGTTGGGTTTATTCCCAGGTAGCTTGTGATTTTAGGTGCAATTGTAGTAAATGGGATTGACTCCTATTTTCTCTTTCTTCTGTCTCATTGTTAGTGTATAGAAAGACAACTGATTTCTGTGCATTCATTTTATATCCTGCCGTTGCTGAATTCCTGTGAGTTCTAGCAATTTTGCGGTGGAGTCTTTGGGTTTTCCACATAGAGTATCATGTCATCTGGGAAGAGTTGAGAGTTGGACTACTTTGCTGACTTGGATTCATTTTATTTCTTTTTGTTTTCTGTTTGCTGAGTCTAGGACTTCTAGTACTATGTTGAACAGTAGTGGTGATAATGGACATCCCTGCTGTGCTTCTGACCTTAGGAGAAAAGCTCTCAGTGTTTCCCTGTTAAGAATGGTATTTGCTGTGGGCTTTTTTTTAAATTTTTTTTTAAATTTTTTTTTTAAAGATTTTATTTATTTATTTGACAGAGAGAGATCACAAGTAGGCAGAGAGGCAGGCAGAGAGAGAGAGGAGGAAGCAGGCTTCCTGCTGAGCAGAGAGGCCGATGCGGGACTTGATCCCAGGACCCTGAGATCATGACCTGAGCCGAAGGCGGCGGCTTAACCCACTGAGCCACCCAGGCGCCCTGCTGTGGGCTTTTTGTATATGGGTTTTATGATACTGAGTTATGTTCCCTCTGTCTCTACACTGAAGAGTTTTAATCAAGAAAGGAGCTGTACTTTCTCAGTTGCTTTTTCTGCATCTGTTGAGAGGATGGTTCTTGTCCTTTGTTTTATTTATGTAGTGTATCACATTGATTAATTTGCGGATGTTGAACCACCCTTGCAGCCCAGGAATAAATCTCACTTGGTTTTGGTGAATCATCCTTTTAATGTACTGTTGGATCCTATTGACAGGTACTTTGGTGACAATTTTTGCATCTGTGTTCATCAGGGATATTGGTGTATGATTCTCCTTTTTTTGATGAGGTCTTTGTCTGGTTTTGGGATCAAGCTATTGCTGGCCTCATAGAATGAGTTTGGAAGTTTTCCTTCCATTTCTATTTCTTTAAACAGCTTCAAAAGAATAGGTATTAATTCTTCTGTAAATGTTTCGTAGCATTCCCATGGGAAGCCATTTGGCCCTGGGCTCTTGTTCGTTGGAAAATTTTTGATTGCTGGTTATGGGGGTCTGTTCAGGTTTTCTATTTCTTCCTGTTTCAGTTGTGGTAGTGTATATGTCTCTAGGAATGCACCCAGTTCTTCCAGATTGTCCAATTTGTTGGCATATATTGCTCGTGATATGTACTCATAATAATTTCTCTTTCTTCAGTGTTGTTTCTGATCTCTCCTTTTATTCATGATTTTATTAATTTGGGTTTTTTCTCTTTTCTTTTTGATAAATCTGGCCAGGGGTTTATCAATGATTCATTCTTTCAAGGATCCAGCTCTTTGTTTCATTGACCTGTTCTACTATTCTTTTGGTTTCTGTTTTATTGATTTTTGCTCTAATCCTTATTGTTTTTCTTCTGCTGGGTTTAGGCTTTATTTGCTGCTCTTTCTCTAGCTTCTTTAGGTATAAGGTTAGGTTGTGTATTTGAGACCTTTTTTGTTTCTTGAGAAAGGCTTGTATTGCTATATACCTCTCTATAGAGGCCCGCCTTTACTATATCCCAAAGATTTTGAATAGTTGTTTTCTCATTTTCATTTGTTTCCATGAATTTTAAAAATTCTTCAGTTTCCTGGTTGACCCATTTATTCTTTAGTAGGATGCTCTTTAGCCTCCATGTATTTGAGTTCTTTGCACATTTCTTCTTGTGATTGAGTTCCAGTTTTAAAGCATTGTGGTCAGAAAATACGCAGGGAATGATCTCAGTCTTTTGGTACTGGTTGAGACCTGATTTGTGATCTTTTCATGTGATCTATTCTGGAGAATGTTCCATGTGCGCTTGAGAAGAACGTGTATTCTTTTGCTTTGGGATGGAATGTTCTGAATGTATCTGTGATGTCCATCTGGTCCAGTGTGTCATTCAAAGCCCTTATTTCCTTGTTGATCTTCTGCTTTGATGTTCTGTCCATTGCAGTGAGGGAGCTGTTAAAGTCCTGTACTCCTACTGTCTCTTATTATATTATCAGTGTTTTTTTTTTTTAATTTTGTTATTAATTGGCTCATATAATTGGCTGCTCCCTTGTTAGGGGTATCAGTATTTACACTTGTTAGATCTTCTTGTTGGATAGACCCTTTAATTATGATATAGTGTCCTTCCTCATCTTTTAATATGATCTTTGGTTTAAAATCTAATTTGTCTGATATAAGGATTGCCACCCTAGCTTTCTTTTGATGTCTATTAGTATGATAAATGGTTTTCCACCCTCTCATTTTCAATCTGGCGGTGTCTTTGTGTCTAAAATTTGTCTCTTGCAGATAGCATATCTATGGGTCTTAACTTTTTTATCCAATCTGATATCATCTTTTGATTGGGGCATTAAGCCCATTTACATTCAGAGTAACTATTGAAAGATATGAATTTAGTGCCATTGTATTGCCTATAAAGTGACTGTTACTGTAGATTTTCTCTGTTCCTTCCTGGTCTATGTTATTTTTAGGCTCTCTCTTTGAATAGAGGATCCCTTTCAATATTTCTTGTAGGGCTGGTTTGGTGATTTCAAATTCTTTTAGTTTCTGTTTGTCCTGTCCTGTTCTGGTTTTTTTTTTTTTTTTTTAATCACTTCTTCTATCACTTGAATGACGTCCTGGCTGGGTAAAGTATTTTTGGCTACATGTTTTTCTTATTTAGCACCCTGATTACATCATGCCAGTCCTTTCTGGCCTGCAGTGTCTGTGTGGATTGGTCTGCTAATCTAATATTTATACCTTATAGGTTACAGACCTCTTGTCCTGAGCTGCTTTCAGGATTTTCTCTTTGTCTCTGAGATTTGCAAGTTTCACTATTATATGTCGGGGTGTTCACCTATTTTTATTGATTTTTGAGGGGAGGTTCTCTGTGCGTCTTGGACTTTGATGTGTGTTTCCTTCTCCAGATTAGGGGAATTCTCTGCTATGATTTGATCCAGTATACCTTCTGCTCCCCTCTTTCTTTCCTCTTCTTCTGGAGTCCCAGTAGTTTTAATATCATTTTGCTTTATTATATTACTTATCTCTCAAATTCTTCCCTTGTGATCCAGTAGTTGTTTATCTCTCTTTGTCTCAACTTCTTTATTCTACACCATTTTGTCTTTTATATCACTAATTCTCTATTCTTCTTCATTTATCATATAAGAACCTCATTAATATCCTTTTTTTATTACATTGCATTACATCTCATTAATATCCTTTAAGATATCCTTTTGCTACCTACTTTAGTTCTTTGATTTCCCCACAAAGGAATTCTCTAGTGTCTTCTATGCTTTTTTCAAGCCCAGCTCTTATCTTTATAATCATTATTCTTAACTGTAGTTCCAACATCTTACTTATATGTATTGATTAGGTCCCTGACAATCAGTTCTACTTCTTGTTTTCTTTTTTTGAGATGAGTTTTTCTGTTTGTTATTTTGTCCAAAGAATAGATGAGTGAGAGAATGAAATCCTAAAATGGCAACAACGACCCCAGAAAAATATACACTAAATAAAGCAGAAGAGACCTGAAACTGGAAAAAAATTAAAAAATTTTTTAATAAAGGGGGAATAATCAGACAGGTGAACAGAATAGAGGAATACACTGGGTTCTTTGTGTATTTTGGTCAGTTTGTTAGAAAACTAAATCTCAAAATTGTAAAGAAAGAAAAACTTATATATGTACAAAAATAAAATTAATTACAATGAAAGGATAGAGTGTAACTGGAAAAATGAAAATTAAAAGAGAAAAGGAAAAAAAAAAGAATATAAGCAGACAGGTGAACAGAACAGAGCAATAATACACGATGTCCTGAGTGTATTTTGGTCAGTTTATTAGAAGAAATTGCATCCGAAAATTATAAAGAAAGAAAACTTATATATACAGAAAAACAAAATTAAATACATTGAAAGGATAGACTATAACTGTAATGATGGAAATTAAAAGATTAGAAAGAACAGTTGATAAAATAAGAAGTTGTTTGGAAGTGAAAGAGAAAAAAAAATAAAATTGAAAGACTAAAGAATCCTGGGGGGAAAGAAACCCATGAATTTCCATATACTGTTTTTCCCTAATGCTGGAGTTTTGCAGTTCTCTGTGATTGGTAAATTTGGTCTTAGCAGGATGTTCTTGCTGATCATCTGGGGGAGGAGCCTGTTGCACTGATTCTCCAGTGTCTTTGCCCCAGGTGGAATTGCACCACCCTTGCCAGGGGCCAAATGAACTAATCTGCTAAGGATTATTCTGTGTTTCTTTTGTTACTTGCATGTTTTCTACACCACTTAAGAGGATGAGAATGAAAATGTCGGTCTCCCAGTGCAGGGACCGCTTGGGGCCCCACTCCTCAGTGCACCCCCAGGGAAAAGCAGTCAATCACTCCTGTGCTCCTGGTCTCTGTCTATACTCCATGCTCACCCAGTCTGCGACTGAGTGTTTCTGTCTCAGACACACGACCCTGTTTAGATGCTCCAAACCCTGCAGGCTCCTGCAGCTTGCACCCACGCTGCTCCTCCCAGGGGAGGTGAGAGGGTTTCGAGGCAGTTCTGCTGCTTGCTGAGCCCTGCTGCGGGAGGAGTTGCCTGACTCTGCCGTGGTTCGAGGTATATGGTAACTCCTAGCTGAGAGCCCACTGCTGGGCTCACTGATTGCAGCTGTTTTTCCTGTTCTGATGCCTGGGAACTCAGGCACCCCCGGTCTTCCCATGACCCCGAGGATCCTGAGACCACACTACCCCCTAGGATTCTGCCCCGCTTCACTACCTGAGCACCTTTCAGGCAGGGGCATCCCTCAGTAGAGTGGACTTCTGAAAGTTAAGATTTTGTGTTCTGCTGCCATATCACTTTCTGGTGCTGGCTGATGGTGGCTCCTCTACTCCCAACTCCCCTCCCCACAGTGTATCTTTACATATCGCCTGGGATTGACTTCTGTGCACCTCCTACCTTGCAGAAAGTGGTCACTTTTTTTTTTTTTTTGGTATTCTTTTCTTAGATCTCTGGTTGAGTTCTCAGGTTTTCAGACTGATTTGATCGGTATCCAGCTGAATTCCTGGGACCAGACGAAACTAACATCTCCTACTCCTCCACCATCTTGGACTCAGCTCTCTGCTAATGTTTTGATATAGAGCAAACTACATATGTTTCTGTCATCTTATTATCAATAAAAGAAATAATGGTTCATATGTCAATTTACAGGGGAGTCTAACTTCTTCAGGCAAATAAAATAATTTTGTGTTTTTACCAGCTTCATGGTTACCTTTGATCATCCTAATCTGGATTTGTTTTGTTTGTTTGGTTGGCTTTTAGTAAATGAGATAAAGAAATGGTCATGTTAGAGCTGGCTGGTAGTAACTCTGCATGCATTGTGTACAGAGAAGACTACCTTCTGTACCTTCTCACAGTGACTCAATTCCTAAATGATTTGTCCCTCCCTCCCCCACACACTCCTCTGTCCCCTTCTAGAGGATGAGTTGGCAGGGACACTACATGGACTTTAAAGTCTTCTTTTCCGCTAATCAGAAAAACATAATTAGTTCAAAGAAAAGAACATTCTATACCTTCTTCAGATGAGTAATTTCATTAGTCTCTGTTAAATGTCTGTGCTTAAGGGATTTACAGTAGCTCTTTAATGCATCTTCCTTTCAAAACTTCAGGAGCAAAAATGAAAGCAAATCATTTTTTTATATAGGCCTGAGTTATATATTCACTGGTAATACAAGAAAAGGAACTAATCAACAAATGCCCAGATGGTGGGATACTTTTAAGTCGTTAAGCATAACTGTCAGTTGTTGAAAGCAGTAACTGGAAAGTAGTGCACGATGATCTATTTTTATATAAATAGTAATCCAATCCTGAAATACTATTAGAAGCTATCTATAGTTGATATTCTACGATGCTTCTGAGCTTGACTCATTCCTAATTTAAAGGTTTGTTTCATATGTTAAAGCTTTTTAATTTTAAAATATCAAAATTTTCTGGACCTTCTGTACTTAAAGTACTGTTCTAGACAAGGCATTATAAAGTACAATTCAACCAAATATCTGCTCAAGCAAAATCTATTGAGTGCCCACAAAATGTCAGGTACTCTGCCTGGCCCTGTCTCTGTAGAAGTCAAAAAGGAATTCCTATTTTTGAGGAATTTAGCCTAGCATGTATAAATACACAAATGTAAGATCCTGTTTTCTTTTATCAGGAAGCTTAACACATAGCTTGGGGGAGGTAAATTTGACAGAAGATTGTAGTTGAAATGATAATGTGAAACCTTTTCCATTTTATCAATAAATTCTTCATGAAAAAGTCTAACTGAGGAAAATACTCTTGTCAGTAATAAAGGAAAAACAAGTATTTCCCAAACCCCATAATGGCATAGGAGTTGTTTTCCACCTTCCATCTTTTGGCTATCATAAATAATGCCTCTGTGAACTTTTGTGTAGTTTTTGAAGTTTATGAACTTTTGTGAAGTTTGGTTGAGTTCCTGTTTTCAGTTCTTTGTGGGTTTATACCTAAGAGCGGAAGTGATACAATATGGGAGTTGTATGTTCAACTTTTTGAGGAACCACAAAACTGTTTTTCCATAGCAGCTGTACCACTTTACATTCCTGTCAGCAATGTACAAGGGTTTCAATTTCTCCATATCCTTGCTAATACTTGTTTTCTTTGTTGTTGTTGTTGTTGTTGTTGTTGTTGTGGCCATCCTAGTGACGTAAAGTAGTAGTATATTGTGTATTTGATTTGCATGTCTATAATGATTAGTGATGTTGAGCATCTTTTCTTGTGCTTGTTGGCCATTTGCATACTCCTTTGGAACAATGTCTATTTAAGTCCTTTGCCCATTTTAAAAAATTTAAATTCAAGTTAGTTAACATATAGTATAGCATTGGTTTCCAGAGTAGAATTTAGTGATTCATCATTTACATTGAACACCCATTGCTCATCCCAACGTGTGCCCTCTTTAATACCCATCATCCATTTAGCCCACCCCTCCTGCCTATTTTTTAATTGGGTTGCTTTTATTGTTGAGTTATAAGAATTCTTTATGTATTTCGGATATAAGTCCTTTATCAGATACAGACTCTTAATCATAGAGAACACACTGCTGGCTACCAGAGGGGAGGTGCGTGGGAGGAGTGGGTGAAACAGGAGACGGGGATGAAGGAGGGCACTGGTCCTGATGAGTGCCGGGTGATGTATGGAAGTGTAGAATCACTATAGTGTATGCCGGAAACTAGTATTACACTGTATGTTAACTAACTGGATTTTTTTTTGGGGGGTGGGGTGGGGAAGCAGGCTCCCTACTGAGCAGAGAACCCGATGTGGGGCTTGATCCCAGGATGCTGAGATCATGACGTGAGCCGAAGGCAGAGGCTCAACCCACTGAGCCACCCAGGAGCCCCTTTGAGTTAATTTTTATTTGTGGTATGAGATAGGGATCCACTTTCATTTGTTAGAATGTGGATAAGCAATTGTCCGAACATCATTTGTTGCACAGAGTTTTTTCCCTACTTATTGGTGGTGTCACCCTGTTGAAAATAAATTGACCATCACTATATGGGTTTATTTCCAGACTCTCAGTTTTATACCTGTGTTCTGTGTGTCTGTCCTTAGGCCAGTGCTACACAGTTTTGATTACTGTGGGTTTGTATTAAGTTTTGAAATCAGTAAGTGTGAATCTACCAACTTCGCCCCTCCCCAAAAAAAAACCCCACAAGGAAACCCGTTTTAGTTATTGAGGGCCCCTTGTAATTCCATATGAATTTGAGGAGTACCATTCCCATTTCTGAAAAAAAGGCCATTGGAATTTTGATAGCAATGACAGTGAATCTGTGGATGACTTTGCATATTATTACGTTACCAATATAAATTTTTCTAATCCATGAATGTAGGACCTTCCATTTATTTAAGTCGTCTTTAACTTCTTCCATCAATACTTCGTAGTTTTCAATGTGTTCGTCTTTTACTTGCTTGGTTTGATTTATTCCTAGGTATTTATTCATTTGGATGTTCTTGTAAATGGAATTGCTTTCTTAATTTCCATTTTGGATCATCAGTTGCTAGTGTAAAGAAATACTACTGATTTTTTAAAATCATAAAATATGTATAACAATTTATCAGTTTAACCATTTTTAAGTATACAGTTCAGTGTCACCAACTGTATTCACAATATTGTGTTATCTGTCACCTGTTTATTTCCAATTTTCCTTATTCCTCCAAAAGAAACCATAGCAGTTCAGCAATAACTCCCCCATTCCCTCTTATCCCCAACCCCTAGTAACTTCTGATCTACTTTCTTTCTCTACAGTTTTGCCTATTTTAGATATTTCATATAAGTGAAATGATACAATATTTGTCTTTTTATGTCTGGCTTATACTAGCATGATGTTTTTAAGGTTCGTTTATATTCTGTTTATCAAAACTTCACTTTTTTATAGCTGAATAATTTTCCTTTGTATGTATATACCACATTTTGTTTATCCATTCATTTGTTGGTGAACAGTAGAATTGTTTCCACTTTTGGTTAATGTGAATAATGCTCCTATGAACACTCACAGACAAATATCTTGAGTCCTTGCCTTTTTTTTTTTTTTTTTTAAAAAGATTTTTATTTATTTATTTGACAGAGGGAGATCACAAACAGGCAGAGAGGCAAGCAGAGAGAGAGAGAAGGAAGCAGGCTCCCCGCCAAGCAGAGAGCCTGATGCGGGACTTGATCCCAGGACCCTGAGATCATGACCCAAGCCGAAGGCAGCGGCTTAACCCACTGAGCCACCCAGGCGCCCTGAGTCCTTGCTTTTAATTCCTTTGTATATATACCTAGGAGTAGAATTGCTGGGTCATATGGTAACATTTTGTGGACTACTGGCTATTGTATTTTGATTTTTTATCCTGGAACTTTGGTGAATTTGTTTGTTAGCTCTAATACATGGATTCTTTAGGATTTTCTATATGTATAATTATATCATCTATGAATGAGAATAATTTTATTCCTTCCTTTTAAATTTGGACACCTTTTATATCTTTGTTTTGCCTAGTTGTTCTAGTTAGAATTTCCAGTATAATGTTATTAAGTGGCAAAAGTAGGTATCTTTGTCTTGTTCTTGATCTTGGGGGGAGAAGCCTTTCATTTTCTTACCATCGAGTATGCATGGTGTTAGCTACTGTTTTTTCATGAATGTCGTTCATCAGGTTGAGAAGTTGCCTTCTATTTGTTGTCTGCTTGTTCATCATGAATACTGTATGTGAGTAAGGTAGGTGGGCAGTTTAAAATGCATATCATGCTCATATCACAAAGTAGCTACTTCCTTTATCAAGTCTTTCCCTGGTTTTTAGTTTTTGATTAGTTTTTAGTTTTTGATTAGTTTTTAGTTTTTGATTAGTTGAAGAGTTCTAGAAAAGTTGACTCTAACACTTTTTGCCAGCTCATTATCTGTTTTTATCAAGTCCTAGATTTCCTTATTTTGCCATTTTCAGTGACATCACTCAGGAGATATGTATTTTGCACATATTTTCATCAGTCTGTGGCATGTCTTTTCTTTCTGTTAACAGTGACTTTAGCGAGCAGAAAATTTTAATTTTAATGATACCCAGTGTACCAGTTTTTGTGTGTATGTACGGATTATTATCCTTTTGGTGCTCTATCTAAAAACTCATCACCTAGATTTTCTAGGTTATTTTTTAGAAGTTTTGTAGTTTTGTATATAGGTCTATGATCCACTTTGAGTTAGGTTTTGTTAAACTTAAAAGGTTTGTATCTAGATCCTTTATTTTGTGTATGGATGTTCAGTACCATTTGTTGAAAAGACCTTTTTCCCCACTGGATTGTCTCTGTTTCTTTGTCAAAGATTGGCTGTTTGGGTTGGGTCTATTTTGGGGCTCTTTTCTGTTTCACAAAATAGCTTACTGGGATTGGGATCCCACTGAATCTATAGATCAAGTTGAGAAGAACTGACATCTTAATACCGATCCACGAATGCAAAGTATTTCTCTACTTATTTAAATCTTTGATTTCTTTCAACATAGCTGTGTAGATTTTTGCGTGCAGATCTTGGAAAAATTGTGTTAGATTTATACTTAAGTACTTTTTTTTGTGTGTGATAATGTGAGTGGTATTGCTTTAATTTTTTTTTCCCAATTATTTATTGCTGGTATATGGGAAAGCAGTTGATTTTTGTATATTACCCTTATAAGTTGTGACCTAGATAGAATTGTTTATTAGTTCCAGGAGTTTTTTAATGTAGGTTTTTTGATATTTTCTTCTGGAAAATCCCATCATCTGTGAACAAAATTTTATTTTTTTCCCAATCTGTATCCCTTTTATTTCCTTTTCTTATTGTGTTATGACTTCCAGTAAAATGTTGAATAAAATTGGCAAGAGGGGTTATTCTTAACTTGTTTCTGAGCTTAGGGGAAGGCATGCAGTTTCTTACCATTAAGAATGATGTTAACTGTTGGTTTTTTGGTAGACGTTCTTTATTAAATTGAGGACATTCTTTCTATACCTAGATTAGTAAGAGATTTTATCACAGGTGAGTGTTGGCTTTTGTCAGTGATTTTCTGCATCAATGGCTATGATGATACAATGTTTCTATTTTAGCCCTCTGATGATGGCAGATTACATGAATTGATTTTAGAATGTTGAACCAGTGTTGCACACCTGGGACAGATCCCATATTGTCACGATGTGTCCTTCTTTTTATACATTGCTATATTTTCTTTGCTAATATTTGTTGAGGATTTCTACATCTTTGTTCCTGAGAGATACTTGTCTGTAGTTTACCTTTCTTTTAATGAGTTTATCTGGTTTTGGTATTAAGGTAATAGTGGCCTCATAGAGTGAGTTAAGAATTGTTCCTCTACTTCTGGAAGGAAGAGATTTTTCTGGAAGAGATTGTAGAGAATTGGTATAATCTCTCCTTAAATGTTTAGCAGTTACCAATGAAACAGTCTGGATATGGGACTTTTTGTTTTATAAGGTTATTACTGATTTTCTTCCACATATATAGGCTATTCTGATTATCTGTTATTCCTGTTGTACATTTGGTACTTTGTATCTTTCAAGGAATTGGTCCATTTACCTAAGTTACCAAACTGATAGGCATAGATTTGTTCATAATATTCCTTTATGATCCTTTTAATGTCCATGTGATTGGTTGTGATGACTCTTCTTTCATTTCTGATACTAATAATTTGTGTCTTTTTCTTGGTTAGCCTGGCTAGAGGTTTATCAAATTTACTGATCTTTTAAAAGAGCCAGCTTTTGTTTTCATTGATTTTTCTTTTTTTTTTTAAGATTTTATTTATTTATTTGACAGAGAGAGAGATAGATCACAAGTAGGCAGAGAGGCAGGCAGAGAGAGAGGGGGAAGCAGGCGCCCTGCTGAGCAGAGAACCCGATGTGGGGCTTGATCCCAGGACCCTGGGATAGTGACCTGAGCCAAAGGCAGAGGCTTAACCCACTGAGCCACCCAGGAGCCCCTGTTTTCATTGATTTTTTTCACTGGTGAATTCCTGTGTTCAATTTCATTGATTACTTCTGTAAAGTTTATTATTATTTTCTTCCTGTTTTAGGCTTAAGTTATCCCTCTTTGTCTTATTTCCTAAGATAGAAGCTTAATTACTGATTTTATTTTTTTAAACTTTATTTTTTCAGTTAATGATTTTAGGTCTGTTTCTTTTCTCAGGTATGCATCCCGTGCTATAAACTTTTTCCCTATACACAGCTTTTGCGGCATCACGCAATTTTGTACTGTCATTTTCATTTAGTTCAAAGTATTTTTACATTTCTAAAGATTTATTCTTTTGACTTGTGTGCTATTTTTTAATTTTTATTTTTTTAAGTAAGCTTTATGTCCAATGTGGGGCTTGTACGTATGACCCCAAGATCAAGAGTTGCATGCTTCATTGATTGAGGCAGCCAGGCGCCCCGATTTGTGTCTTACTTAGAAGTGTCTTGCTTAATCTCTAAATGTTTTGAGATTTTCCAGCTTTATGTTCTTGATCTCTAGTTTAATTCCATTGGTTGTGAGCATGCACTTTATTTATTGAGAGCAAGTGAGCACCAGAGCAGTGGGGAAGAGGGGCAGAGGGAGAGGGAGAGAGAATCCCAAGCAGGCCCCATGACCCTGAGATCATGACCTGAGCTGAAATCAAGAGTTGGATGCGTAACTGACTCAGTCACCTGGGCGTTCCATGAGAGTATACACTGTATGATTTTTATGCTTAAAAATCTGTTACGTTTTATGGCCCAGAATTTGGTCTACCTTGAGGAATACTCCATGTAAACTTGAGAAGAATATGTAATGTGCTTAGAAGAAGTATTACATAAATGTCTAGTAGATCTACTTAGTTGACGGTACTTTTCAGTTCACCTATATCCTTAGTCAGTTTTTCTTTTTCTTTTCTCTCTCTCTCTTTTTTTTTTTTAAACCTGTAGGATGTGTCAGTGACTGAAAGGGGTGGGTGTTGAAGTCTCCACCTATAATGTTGCGTTTGTCTATTTCTCCTTGAAGCTCTATCTATATTTATCTCAAGTATTTTGGTGCTCTTTTGTTTGGTGCCTGCATATTAAGGATAGTTAGGTCTTCTTGAAGAATGTATCATTTTGTAATGTCCCTCTTTATTCCTGATGATTGTCTTGGTTCTGAAATCTGCTTTGTCTAAAATTGATATAGCTACTTCAGCTTTCTTTAGATTAGTGCTAATGTGGTATACCTTTTTGCATCCCTTTGCTTTTAAGCTATTTGCGTCTTTTTATTTAAAGTGGTTTTAGAAACCCATTTTTATAGGGACATCTGGATGACTCAGTCAGTTAAGCCACCAACACTTGATTTCTGCTCAGGGCATGATCGTGGGATTGTGGGATTGAGCCCCGCATTGGGCTCTACATTGAGTGTTGAGCCTGCATAAGATTCTCTCTCTCCCTCACTCTCTGCCTCTCTCTGTCCCCTGCTTATACACCTGCATGCTCTCTTTTTAAATCCATTTGCATTTGTAATGATTTTAACGTGATTATTAATATGATTGGGTTAATATGAACCCTTTTTACTTTTGTAACTTTTGTATTTGTTACATTTAAAATTATTTTTATTTATTTATTTAATTAATTTATTTAAAAGATCTTATTTACTCATTTGACAGAGAGAAAGAGTGCATAAGCAAGGGCAGTGGCAGGCAGAGGGAGAGGGATAAGCAGGCTCCCCACTGAACAGGGAGCTGGATGTGGGGCTTGATCCCAGAACTCTGGGATCATGACCTGATCCCAAGGCAGAGACTTAACCGACTGAGCCACCCAGGTGCCCCATTACACTTTTTTAAAACGATGATTTATTTGCAAGAGAGCATGTGGGGAGGGAGGGGCAGAAGAAGAGGGAGAAAGAGAATCTCAAGCAGATTCCCTGCAGAGGGCATAGCCCAGTGCAATGTGGGGCTCAATCCCAGGATCCTGAGATCATGATCTGGGCCCAAATCGAGTTGGATGCTCAACCAGTTGAGTCATCCAGATTCCCTCATTTTTTTCTTTTCCTTTTCTTTTTTTTTTGGTTTTTTTTTGTTGTTGTTGTTGGGGGTGCGGAGAGCTAATCCCTGCACCCAATGTAGGGCTCCAACTTATGACCCTGAAATCAAGGGGTTATAAGCCGGCCAGGCCTCCACTTCCCTTCCCTTTTTTTCCTCTTTAAACAGAAATACTCCCCTCTTTTTCTTCGTTTTGATTTTAATTGACCATTTTATAAGATTCTGTTTTCTGTCCTGTCTTAGTTTGTCCATTATACTTCTTTTAAAAAGATTTTTAGTCATTGTTCTAGAGTTTACTGCATATATTTACAACTTATCTAAGTCCACCATCAGATAAATGTATTCTGCTTTTTAGGCACTGCAAGTATGTTAAACTAGAATTTTCCCAGTTCTTTCTTCCCATCGCCCTTGTAACATTGCTGTCACTCATTTTACTTATCCATATGCTATAATCGGTGAATACATTGTTACTCCTGTTACTTTGAGTGATTATCTGTTAATTAAGAATAAGAAAAACAGATTTTGCCTTCATTTATTCCTTCTCTGGTGCTCTTATTTTGTGTAGATCTGAGTTTCTGACTTGTATGGTTTTCCTTTCCTAAAGAATTTTTTAAAACAGTTCTTACTACGTGCTCTACTGTTAAAATATTCCCTCAGTTTTTGTTTATCTAAAAAGGTATTTCTCCTTCACTTTTGAAGGATAATTTCACTGAATACTTTGTAGGTTGGTGGGGTTTTTTTCCCCAACACTTGAAATATTTTACCTCATGGCTCCCAGAAAAAGCTGGATGTATTTCCTGTCCTTGTTTTCTGTAGGGAAGATACTTTTTTTTTTTTTTAAGTTTGAATATGATGTCTAGTTGTAGTTTTTTTGGTGTTTATCTTGCTTGGTCTGCTCTGAGCTTTTTTGATGTGTGATTTGATCTCATTAATTTTGGAAGATTTTTGGCCATTATTCCTTCAAATATTTCTTTAACTTTGTCTCATTTTTTTCCTTCTGGTAATCTGGTTATACCTTTTGTAATTGTTCTGTAGTTCTTAGATAATGTTTTCTGCTTTAAAAAATTCCTTTTTTCTCTTTGCATTTAGTTTGGAAAGTTTCTCTTGAAATATTTTTAAATTCCCTAATTCTTTCCTTGGCATGAATGAATAAGCATTCATTGTGTTGTTGTGTTTTTTACTTGTAGTATTTCTTTTAATTCTTTCTTAGAATTGTGTATGCTTATTACCCATCATTACCCGTCTGTACTTGAATTTTGTCTACTTTGTCCATTAGAGCTCTTAACATAATACTCATAGTTATTTTAAATTCCCTATCTGAAATTATCCTTCATAATCCCCAGATCTGTGCCATATCTGAGTCTGATTCTGATGTGTGCTTTGTCTCCTCAGACTGCCTTTTGTCATGTCTCTTAGCAGGCTTTTTTTTTTTTTTTAAGATTTTATTTATTTATTTGACAGACAGAGATCACAAGTAGTCAGAGAGGCAGGTAGAGAGAGAGGAAGGGAAGCAGGCTCCCCGCTGTGCAGAGAGCCCGATGAGGGGCTCCATTCCAGGACCCCTGGACCATGACCTGAATCCAAGGCAGAGGCTTTAACCCACTGAGCCACCCAGGCGCCCTTTTTAGCAGGTTTTTTAAATGTTTTTTAAAACCCCGATAGGGGGCGCTTGGGTGACTCAGTCTGGTAAGTATCTTCTGCTTCTCCCACTCCCTCTCCCTCTGCCTGCCACTCCCCTTGCTTGTGCTCCCTCTCTCTGTGTCAAATAAATAAATAAAATCTTAAAACAAAACAAAATAAACCCAGATAGGCTATATCAGGTATAGGAACTGAGGTAAATGGGCACTTAGTGTGATGGTTTAAGTTATTGGACTTGGGGCTGGCTGGGTGTTGTATGTGTAGGTGCCAGAGGCTTCAGTTTGCTCCAGTGTCTTTTTGTTCGTTTATTTTTCTCCCCCATTGTCTTTGTGTTTCCCTAAGAACTCCTTTTTAAATAGCTTAAATAGTTAGTAGTTTAAATAATCTGCTTCTTGTAACTCTTTCCTTTTGAAATCTGCTGTTACTGTATCAGAACTTCATGACCTGGTGGTAGAGTATGGAGAAGAGGAAATGTTCTACAGTCTTAGGACCAAATCTTAAGTCTTTTGGTGGGCCTGAGTCCTGGCCTGGAACCTTCAGAAGTATTTTTTTTTTTTTAGCTTTTTTCCTCTCCTTTGTTTTAGGTGAAGCAAGAAGGCTAGGGGGGTTGTAGCTGGCTAGTTTCCCCTCTCCCAGGACAATATGTAAGGCTCTGGTAAATTTTCCCTTTGAGTATTGGCCTTTGTTTTACAGAATGTTCTAGGCTTATTTCAAAACAGTTATTTTTCCCTGGGTTTTTTTCAAAATGGTTATGTCCCCCTTCTTCCTTAAAAGGGAGATGATTTTTGCTGGATCTTAACCCTGGGGCTTATTTCAAAATTGTTGCTTTTTTTAAATAAATTAAAAAAAAAAAAAAAAAAAAAAAAAAACTCTTACCGAAAAGGGGAGGAGATCATTCTTGGATCTTCATGTTCAGAACCTGGGAAGTCCTGAAGTAGAGCCAAGAAAGTGTGGAGGGCCCTCCTAAGACTTGGTCGCTAGGAGTTCTTACTTGCAATCCTTTGTCAAAATTACCATTTAAGTTTTCTTCCTAGTGTATTGCTCTAGTGCCTCCTGCTCCAGGTAAGCTGTTCTTGGGTGTGATTCTATTTGCCTGTCTCTCCAGATTTCAGGAATTCAATTTGCCTTATGTCCTTAATTATCTGATAACCCTAAAGAAAGTTGATTTTCAATGTGGTGGGTTTTTTTTGTTTTGTTTGTTTTTGTTTTTTTTTTCTCTTGCTGTAAGGATAGGAGTGTGATAATATTCAAGCACTTTATTTTTTGGGCCGAAACCCTGATGCTTTATGTTTTAAAATTGGAAATCCCTTGTCCAGCTTAAAAAGAATTTGTTCAGCAAGAGACTTTTAACTTCTCTGTGAACCATTTGCTTCGCTGAGATGACTCATTCTTAGTTATTTTCATCCCTTTGAATCTTGAATCTGTATATTTTCGAAGTGTTCAGCAAGAACTTTTTTGGAACAAAATATTTGAAAAACTTAAGAGCTTCTTATAGGTCTAGAAAATTGCTAATAACTTCACCCTAAATTAACTGGAATTATTGATTTTCTCCCCCTCCCCTCCCCAGCACTGTTTTTTTATCAGATAGCTTTTAGAATCCGTGCTAAAGTAGTTTCCGGGATTATTGTCTTTAACCTTCCCTCGTTATTACTTTACCCTACTTGTTTTTGAAAAAGTAACTCAATTTTCTGAGGTATTTTGAAATCTCTGGAGACTAAGCACTGTTTAAATTTGAAAAACTAACGAGAATAAATGCCTAACTCTTATGCTGCCTGTGGTTTATTTTCAATTAACCTTGAAGAATGTATTAATTATAAACTGTAGATCTTGGTGACTTTAGCCTGATAGGATTACCTCTAGAATCTATCTGCATGATAAAGGACAATTTGGCTAAAATGTGTTAATTTAAGCAACTGAGAAAGTATAGTATATACTTCAAAGCCTTGTAATTTGATTACTTGCTAAAAAATTGCATTTTGGGAACCTTCAGTTCTTATCCTTGGAGAACAGTTGTAACCAACCTTGGGCAATTGAGACATTGTAAATTGCATTAACCTTGCCCCCTTTTTTTAGGTTTCATTTTAAGTTTTATTTTTCTCACTGAATCTACTGTGAGGAATAGTTGTTAAACCAAGAAACAAATCAGCTGAATGGTATTTAAGATTATTAGTTGGCAAACTCATCTTTAAGAAATATTTTTCTCTTTTAACTTTCTTAATTGTTTAAAATGAATATCTATCTTTGGGAATTAAAGTTTTTCAGGAGTGAGAATTAAAATATTAATTATTATGGGTTTTATCCTAACATACTAAGTAAATTTTATTTTTAGAAATGATGAGTTCATGCTGTATTGAAAGGATTTGATTGAAAATAATTCTTTTTTTGCCATGTAATAATCAATTAGTTGTGGTTTGTTTTAAAGTAAGCTCCAGGGTGCCTGGCTGGTTCAGTTGTTGGAACATGTGACTCTTGATCTCAGGGTCGTGTGTTTGAGACCACCTCGGGTGTTGAGATTACTAAAAAACAAAATCTTAAAAATAAAGGAAGATCCATTCTTCTAGCATGATTTGAATTAGAGGCAGAAACCTTTGCTTAGGCTTTTGCTTACAGACATTTCTTATAAAGAAATAGGGCTCTCAGAGAGCGCCTAGGTGGCTCAGTGGGTTAAGCCGCTGCCTTCGGCTCAGGTCGTGATCTCAGGGTCCTGGGATCAAGCCCCGCATTGGGCTCTCTGCTCAGCAGGGAGTTTGCTTCCCTTTCTCTCTCTGCCTGCCTCTCTGCCTACTTGTGATCTCTCTTTCTGTCAAATAAAGGAATAAAATCTTAATTAAAAAAAAGAAAGAAATAGGGCTATCAGGAGGTAATGGAGAAAGAAGAGCAGGTCTTCAGTAGGGGTACTTAATACTGGGTCTTAACAGAAAAGCTTCCATGTGTTCCTATTTCAACGGAGATAGTGGTTCACATTCAGTAAGTAAGATTTAAGTTGAGGCCTCTGTTGGCTGGATTCCGACTTGCAATTTCCAGATAAGGGGGGAGCTGTAGCTCCTCTTTTGCGCCGGGGCGGGGGGGGGGGTCGCAATCCTCATCTTGCTACTTTATGCTAACTGGGATGGCAGCTACCCTTACAAAATGTCCCTTCATTCACCACAGCATTCAGGACCACAGTGCAAGGATTGATCATCCATTACCCTCTCTAGGAGAGAGACTCAGGATCACCCCCATGATTCTTGACATCTTCTCTTTCTGTCACCACCAAAACTCCCTTGCTGCCCATTTTATTACAGAACCCTCATCCCTGTAGTGCTCTGTACATTCTTCAGTTGTGTCCTCTCTCTTCCCCCCAGCCTTCCTACAGACCCCTAGAGCTCCTGAACCGCCATTAGTAATTTTCCCCTCAGCTTCAGTCTTGCCCTACTATCACAGTATAATCATGCTTTCTGCTCCTGGGTGTCTCTGCGGCTGCTAAGCAGATGCCTGAGGCAGCCTGCTCTAGCGCCAGTCTTGGGCTGTGCTACCTCTGCTTGATACCTGCTAACCAGTTTGCCTGCTGCTGAGCTCCCGGAGTCCAGTGAGTTCTCCCACCCTCAGAGCCTTGCCTGTGCTGGCTTCCATCACAGCTGATAGTTTTCATCCTCGTTGCCTGGCTGACTCTATACAGACTGATCTGCATTTCCTTGAGTTAACTTCTGTCAGTACCTTTTTTTTTTAAACTTCTTAGCACTTAACTTAAAATTGCAATTCTATATTCATTTAGACTTTTTCATTGATTCTAAAATGTACATTTCCCCTCACATTTCTGAAATTGAGGCACCTCTTACCACTGGATGCCTTGATCGCTTTCTGAATGGTAAGTAACATAATGGTTTATCTTATAATCAGTTGTGTCTTAGGTTTAATAAAATACTGTACTTTTTTTTCTTTTTTTTTTTTAAAGTAGGCTCCTCAGAGTTCAGTGCAGCTTGAACTCACAATCCTGAGATCAAGACCTGAGCTGAGATCATGAGTCAAATAGTTAACTGACTGGGCCACCCAGGCATCCCTAAAATATTGTGTTTTTAACGATCTGTTTACTCTAGTTACTTGAAAGTTGCACAAGTACAGGAATTCTGTTTTACTCATCCATAGGGACCAGTGTCCAGTATAGTACCTGGTATCTAGTAGGCACTGAATAAATAATGCTCAGATGAATATCATTATATATTTGTTCCCCCCCCCCCTTTAAAGCAGTCTCCACACCAACACGGGACTAAAACTTACAACCCCGAGATCAAGAATCACATCCTGTACTCATTGAGCCAGCCAGGCACCCCTGTCATTCCCTACTTGGGAAGTGATGGCCCAGAGAACGTTTGAAGCTGAATTGGTCAATATATGCATGTGAATTTTTAATTAGTTTCTGTGTTTCAGTCTTCATCTTTGGAGACTGCCTTATTCTGGAATTGAAGGAAACCTTTAGATGTGTTTGTGTTGTTCTCTCTCTCTCTTTTTTAAAGATTTTATTTATTTGACAGAGAGAGAGAGCACACAAGCAGGGTAAGTAGCAGGGAGAGGGAGAAGCAGACTCCCCACTGAGCAGGGAACCCAATGAGGGGCACGATCCCAGGACCCTGGGATCATGACCTGAGGTGAAGGCAGCCGCTTAACTGACTGAGCCACCCAGGTGCCCCTGAGTCCCGTCATTTATGTAATTTGTCCCATTATTGATAGGTGTATATCCTTACTTAAGAGTATTTGCTCACCATGTGTGGAAATGAATCCACATAAGCTTTTATTAGGTATCAGCAGTTGTCTTTCATTGGGAAGAAGAGTGAGGAAGGTACCAAAGGGTGTAGCAGACTTTGAAACTTTGGAAAGTGTTGAGTGCTTGAACTTACTTTTCCATTTTACTTCATCCTCCAAGGAGTACAATCACTTGGTGTGCCTTCTTCACTTCTTTTAAGCGAAAGAACAGCCAACAGGCAGCATGAGTGACTTGAGTGCCTTAGGCCAACTCGTTGATAAGGTTCAAGCTCACTCCACCCCTGGAGGGAAGGTGTGGCTCTCCGTCCTTTTCATTTTCCGAATCCTGCTACTTGGGACAGCTGTTGAGTCAGCCTGGGACGATGAGCAGTTTGCCTTTCGCTGTAATACTCGGCAGCCTGGTTGTGAAAACGTCTGCTATGATAAGTCCTTCCCGATCTCTCACGTGCGCTTCTGGGTCCTGCAGATCATATTTGTGTCCCTCCCCTCACTCTTGTACCTGGCGCACGTATTCCACATGATACGCAAGGAAGAGAAGTTGCAAAAGAGAGGGGAGGAACTCAGAGTCACTCAGAACGATGGTGCCAACATGGACGTGCACTTGCAGGAAGTCGAAATCGAAGTCAAGAAGTTCAAGTGTAGCATTGAAGAACACTGTAAGGTGAAAATGAGAAGGGGCCTGCTGCGAGTCTATACCATTAGTGTCTTCTTCAAGTCTGTTTTTGAGGTGGCCTTCCTGCTGATCCAGTGGTACATCTATGGATTCAGCCTGAACGCGGTTTACACTTGCAAACGAGACCCCTGCCCGCATCAGGTGGACTGCTTCCTCTCTCGCCCCACAGAGAAAAGCATCTTCATTCTCTTCATGCTGGTGGTGTCCTTGGTGTCTCTTGCTCTGAACATCATGGAGTTGTTCTGTGTCTTCTTTAGGGGCTTAAAGGGTCATGTGAAGGATCCAGAGAGTGAGTCTTACCTTGATACATCTGGTCTGCCAAGCCCCTCCACTGACTCTTCATCGGTTGCTCCTCTTTCCTCCATGTCCCTTCCCATCGACAGGGCGGCCTCTGGAAACAGGAGCAGTTCTTCCTGCCGCAGTTACAATAAACAAGGAAACGAGCAAACACATGCTAAACAGAAAGCATAGCAAGATCTAATAGGGCAGGGGGAAATCACCCCCTCTGACTTGCATGCACAGCCTTTTGATTTCCTCCATAAGCAGAATTTTGTTGGGGGGCGGGCATGACAAAAGTAGTTACTGGGCAGTAGTCATTGTAGATAGAGCAGCAGCCGTTCTGCAAAGCCAGCAGTCCTGCCCACAGCAGCCTTCATGACCTAGCGATCTAGACAGACGCCTGAAAGCATTATGATTCTGCTCAGCTGTTAAAGAAAAGGAAGGTACGGTGGAGAGTGTACTTTTGTTCCAGAGGAGGTGGTACTCAGCCATGTCAGTTATAAGGCTTAACAGACATATTGGGTTCTTTTGGGACGAGGGGGTCTGGGATAGAAGGGGGGAAGCCGGGGATTGATGGAGGAACACAGTTGGTATTTGAAATGGTTGACTCGAAGAATTTACATTCTAAGTAAAAGTTGCTTTAGGTGGTGTATTAGTAAGGACTTTTTCTTTCCCATATTTCCTGAGAATGGTTCAATGTATACGAAAGTGATAGATATCTGTCATGTATTGGTACAAGCAAATGCAATATAAACTCATAAACATGGGATTTTAAAGTAATGCAGGGATCAGGTTTCATCCTTTCTCATGGATTTCGTGGTGTGGGCCGAATGATGTTTACCTCATTCCAACTGTGAAAATGAAATACTCTTCCCTCCCCAAAGTGCCCCCCCTTTACCCAGTTTAGTTTATTACAGATACTGGTTCTATTCACTGTGATTTTTTTTTCTTTTATAGAAAGGTGTCAGGAATGATGTCCTTGTTTTGAAATGTAATGACTGATACTTGAATGATAAACTTTTAGTTCTGTAAACAGCACTCAGTGTGAGAAACTTAAAAAGGAATGCTTAGAGCTGGACTATTAAATGTGTATCTTACATGAATTTTACAGTAACTGATAGTTCTTGGCTTTATTTTACTTAATAAACCACATAATAAGCATTATTTTAGAACCCATATTCTGTTCATGAGTTTTGGGAGGCAGTCTTTTGGATGGCCAGTGTTTTTGATGTTTGTACTAAGATTTTATTTGGAATGCAAGAAAGGTTGAAAAAGGTTTGAGTCTTACCTATGTAACTAATGTGTTAGAAATATATACTAAAGAAATATGTTTATTCAAATGACTTTCCTAAAACAGATGGTGAAAATGCTGAGCTTTATACTTTGTTCTTGCACGACAGCTACATAAACAGTTCTGTACACTAAATGGTTTAACATTTCACATTAGACTAATGTCATGTTAAGTTTTATTAAATGCAAATGTAGACCTTGTCCATCATATATTCTTAAGAATGTTCTTTATCTAATAAAATTTTAAGAGCGCAACCTGCTTGTTTGCCTCCTCAGAGTTTCTAGCTGCATTCATCTTTCCTAGTCTTTTGAACTCTTCTTTGATACATTTTAATCTAAGCAGAATCTACTACAGAGTTTTAGAAATGGAATTGCATTGATTCCATTACAGAAGGTTTTAGTATTAGTATCTTTAATTATATATAGCAGGATTACAGAACTCCCACTATTTAGATGTGCAAGAAATGTAGCTTCTTTTTTTTTCTTTTAAGTGGTTGATCTACTCTTCCTCAGAAGCTTCTTCCCACCCCACAGGGTGGAGGGAAGGGCAGAGTATGGGCACACCTGAAATGTTAAACCTGCCAATGAACAGCATCTTGCTCTCACAGTTTAAACAGTCTCATTTGTAGAACCCAGTCTCTTGGCTCATTAAAGAGTCTTTCAGATTTCCTTTTCACAAACTGTTTCATGAGGAATAAACAGTTTTTTACTAATGGGATGTGTGTTTCCTTGGGGCACTGTGAAACCTCTGAAATCTTGGATTGGACACTTCCTGTTTCACATTGATTTTCACATATTGCTTGCTTGATTTTGTTAAAATTTTTATCTTGAGGGGCGCCTAGATGGCTCAGTAGGTTGGGCCTCTGCCTTTGGCTTCGGTCGTGGTCTCAGGGTCCTGGGATCAAGCCCCACATCGGGCCCTCTGCTCAGCGGGGAGCCTGCTTCCCCCCTTCCTCCAACCTGCCGCCTGCCTCTCTGCCAACATGTGATCTCTTTCTCTCTCTCTGTGTGTGTAAGATGGATAAATAAAATCTTTTTAAAAAATTTTAAAAAATAAAATTTTTATCTTGATAATTACAGATTTACATGCAATGGTAAGAAATAATAGATTCCATATATCTTTTTTTTTTTTTTAAAGATTTTTATTTATTTGACAGACAGAGATCACAAGTAGGTAGAGAGGCAGGCAGAGAGAGAGGAGGAAGCAGGCTCCCCGCTGAGCAGAGAGCCCGATGCAGGGCTCGATCCCAGGACTCTGGGATCATGACCTGAGCCGAAGGCAGAGGCTTTAACCCACTGAGCCACCCAGGCGCCCCTAGATTCCATATATCTTTCAATTAATTGCTACTAATAGTATCATCTTGCATAATTATAGTAGAATATTATAACCAGAAAACTGACATTGATATAATCCATTGGCCTTATTCATATTTCACCAGTTTTACATGCACTCATATATACATATATGTGCACATACATATATGGTTTTTATCACTGGTGTAGATTCATGGGACCACCACAGTCAAGATACAGAACAGTTTTATGACAAGGATCCCTTGTGCTGTTGATAGCCACAGTTGCACTCCTCCATTCCCCTCTCCCTAACTCTTTGCAACCACCGATCTGTTCATCTCTATAATTTTGTTTTTTCAAGGATACTATTTAAATGGAAATGGTTCAGTGTATAACCTTTTGAGATTGGCTTTTTTCTCAGGAAAACTCCCTTGAGACTCCTCTAAGTTTTAGCATGAACCAATAGGTTTTTTTTTGTTTTTTTTTTTAATTGCTGAGTAGTAGTCCATAGTATGGAGGTACCACTGCTTATTCACCTGTTGAAGGACCTTTAGTTTGTTTCCAGGCTTGGTTATTACAAATAAAGCTGTATGAACATTTGTGTACAGATTTTTTTGTGAACAAAAGTTTTCATTTCCCTGTGATAAATGCTCCAGAGTATAACTGCTGAGTTGTAAGTGAATATATAGTTTTCTAAGAAACTGTCATGTTCTTTTTCTAGAGTGATTCACATTCCCATCAACAATGTATGAGTGATCTCGTTCCTCCCCAGGCTCACCAGTATTTGGTATTATCACTGTTTTTTATTTTAGCCATTCTAATAGGTGTGTAGATGATCTCATTGTGGTTTAAATTTGCATTTTCCTAATGGCTAGTAATGTTGAGCATCTTTCCATGTGCTTAATTGGGATCTGTGTATCTTCTTCAGTGAGATACCTGTTTCTTCTATCCATTTTCTAATTGGATTCTTTGTTACGTACCATTGAGTTCAAAGAGTTAAATAAGTATATGTATTTATATTCTGGGTTAAAATCCTTTGTGGGATATGCTTGAAAATATTTTCTCTCTGCTAATAGCTTTTTCATCACTTAATAAGGTTTTCCACAGAGCAAATTATTTTAATCTTGATAAGGTCGTCTATCAGTTTTTCCTTTTATGGATTATGTTCTTGGTGGTAAGTCTAAGAACTTTTTGTCTAGTCCTGTAGCCTAAAGATTTTCTTCTTTGTTTTCTAAACGTTTTATAGGTTTACATTTAAGTAAGTGTAAGTCCGTGTTCCATTTTGAGTTAATTTTTGTATAAGTCGTGAGATTGTAGGTTGAGGCATTTCCCTTCTCGTCTCGTCTCTTTACTTTCTTGGCTATGGAGTCCAATTGCTGTTGCACCCCCTTTTGTGGAAAAGTGTCTTCTTCCTTAATCGAATTGCTTTTGCAGGCAAAAATCAGTTAGTATATCTGTGTGGCCCTATTGATCTCTGTGTTTATCCCTCTGCCAGTATCACACTGTCTCAATAACCATTCTGTAGCTCTGTACTAAACCTTAACGTCAGGTACAGTGAGTCCTCTCACTTTATTCTGCTTTTTCAAAGTTTCTTTAGCAATTCCAGGTCATGTGCCTTTTCGTTTTCATTTTAGAATAAATTTGCCTATATCTACAAAACACTTGCTGGGATTTTTGATAGGAATTGCATCAAAGCTATATATCAGTTTGGGGAAAATTGGCATCTTGTTGCGTTTTCTAATACACGAGTATAGTATGTTTCTCAATTTACTTAGGCTTTCTTCAGTTTTTTTCATTAACATTTTGTAATTTATAGGATACAGATCCTATACATATTGCATTAAGTTTATGTGAGACAATTTCATTTCCTTGGAGTAACTTTTTAAAAGATATTTATCTATTAACTTATTTTAAAGATTTGTTTATTAATTTGGCAGACACAGCGAGAGAGGGAACACAGGCGAGGGGAGTGAGAAAGGGAGAAGCAGGCTTCCTGCTGAGCAGGGAGCCCAATGCGGGGCTTGAACCTAGGACCCTAGGATCATGACCTGAGCCAAAGGCAGACACTTAATGACTGAGCCACCCAGGCGCTCCTATTTATTTTAGAGACACGGAGAGAGAGTGCGTGAGCAAGTGCAGGGGGAGGAGCAGAGGGAGAGAGACAAGCAGACTCCGTGCTGAGCATGCAGCCCCATGAAGATCAATTCCACGACCCCGAGATCACAACCTCAAGCTGAAGTCAAGAGTCTGATGCTTAATGGACTGAGCCTCCCAGGCACCCCTTTCCTTGAAGTAATTGTAAATGATGTTTTGCTTTTAACTTCCGTGTCCCATTTTTATTGTTTGCATATAGAAATGTGATTGGGGTACCTGGGTGGCACAGTCCCTTAAGCCACTGACTCTTGGTTTTGGCTCAGGTCATGATCTCAGGGTCTTGGGATTGAGGCCCCCATTGGGCTCTGTGCTCAGCGCAGCGTCTGCTTGAGATTCTCTCCCTCTCACTCAGCCCCCTCCTGCTCATGATGTTTGTGTGTTTCTCTCTCTAAAATAAATAAATAAATCTTAAAAGAAATGTGATTGATTTTTGTGCCTTGATCTTGTATTCTGCAGTCTTGCTAAACTTAATAATTCTAGGAGGTTTTAGTGGATTAGGATTTTTTTTGTGTAGATGATCATGTCAGCTGCAAATAGTGTCAGTTTTATTCTTTTGTTTACAATCTGTATGCTTTTTATTTATTTTTCTTGGCTTATTACTCTGATTAGAACTTCCGACATTGTGTTCAATAATAGTGATAAGAACAGACATTCCTTTCATGTTCCTGATCTTTGGGAAAAAGAAGAAGCATTTGGTCTTTCACATTAAATATGTTAGCTATAGGGTTTTGTGGATGATATTTATAAAGCTGAGAAACTTACCTTCTATTTCTAGTTTGCCAGAGGTTTTTTTTTCTTAACCATAAACTGGTGTTTGATTTTGTCATTCTTTTGTTGTATTTGTTGATATGATCATATGATTTTTTTTCTTTATCTGTTGACATGGTTTTCTTTCTTTCTTTCTTTTTTTAAGATTTTATTTATTTGTTTGACACAGAGGGAGAGAAAGACCAAGAGCAGGCACAAGCAAGGGGAGCAACAGGCAGAGAGAGAGAGGGGGAAGCAGTCCCAGCACTGAGCAGGGAGCCCGATGCGGGACTTGATCCCAGGACCCCGGGATCATGACCTGAGCTGAAGGCAAACACTTAACTAACTGAGGCACCCAGGCGTCCCTGGCATGGTTTTCAAATGTTGAATCAGCCTTGCATATCTAGAATAAATCCAGCTGGTCATGGTGTACAGTTCTTTTAATACATCACTGAATTTGAAATGCTAGTATATTGTTGAAGATTTTTGTACGTGAGTTCATTAGAGTTGTTGATCTATACTTTATATTTTGTGCTTTGTCAGGTTTTGATATTATTGTATTAGTAGCCTCATAGAATGAGTTGGGAAGTGTTTCCTCCTCTTCTAATTTCTGGAAGAGATTGTGTAAAATGGACATTAATTCTCCCTTAAATGTTTGGTAGAATTCTCTAGTGAAATCATCTGAGCCTGAAGATTTTTTTTTTATTGGGAATTTAAAATTACAAATTTAACAAATACAACTACTTAAATTGTTTATTTCATCTTGGTTATGTATGGTAGTTTGTGGTTTTCCAGGAATTGGCCTCTTCCTTAAGTTGTGAAATTTAGGAGTGTGAAGTTTGTGGTAATGGCCATGGGATTTTAGGGATCTCTCCCCTGTTTTGTTCCTGATATTGATGTTTTTATCTTTATCAGTCTTGCTAGAAGTTTATCAATTTTTGTGATCTTTTAGCAGGACCAGTTTTAGCTTCATTGATTTTATTTTTAAAATTTTTAAATAATTTTGTTTTTGTTTTTTTTTGTTTTTTTTTTTCCTGTTTGATAGTTCACTGATTTCTGCTTTTATCTTTGCTACCTTCTTGTTTTGGGCTCATTTCTTTTTTTGGTATTGAGGTAAGACTTTATATTATTGATTTGAGGCCTTTCTCTTTTCTAATGTGTGCATTTAGTGCTATAAATTTCTCTGTTAGTATTGCTTTAGCTGCATCACACATATTTTGATTTAATGTGTGTTCATTGAGTCCTGTGTAATTAAAATTTCCTTTGAGATTGTCTCTTTGTATTATGGCTACTTTGAAATTCTTGTCAAATAATTCTGCCATCTCTGTGTTAGCATCTTTTGATTGTCTTTTCTCATTCATGTTGTTTTCCTAGTTCTTAGTATGATGATTGATTTTCTGTAGAAACCCAGACATTTTGGATATTATGTCATTAGACTCTCTATCTTATTTAATCTTCTGTTTTATCTGGTCCTTTATGAGAGTGCCCTGCAAAGTAGGGGGCACAGATGGGGATGGTAGTTGAGTTTCCTCTTTCAGCCTGCACTGATACCTACTGGGGAGGGGCTCCTTGTTACTGATGTGAATGGGAGTTTGGCTTCTTATGTGCCCTTCACAGGCACTACCCTGGCAGGGGGTTGGGCATGCTCCCCACTTCGCCCTTACTGATGTGAGTGAAGCCAGTGTTTCATCTAGCTAGAGTAGGGTGGTTGGTTATTGTCTAAATGTTTTCCGTCATGCTAGGCTGCTCTTTGCCTGGTCCTTTAGCTTGAGAGAGCAGGCTTTTATTGGGGCTATTTTTAA
Organism: Neogale vison; assembly: GCF_020171115.1. Lineage (NCBI taxonomy): Eukaryota > Metazoa > Chordata > Mammalia > Carnivora > Mustelidae > Neogale > Neogale vison. Next base: position 117,222,912 of record NC_058105.1, on the reverse strand, counting down.
TCACTGCCCATGGGTGTTTCTGGGTTGCTTGTTGAAGTAGTTTTATTAAGATTGCTTTAAAATCCTTGTCAGATAATTCTAACATCTGATTCATCTCTGTGGTGATGTCTCTTGTTTTTTCTCATTCAAGTTGTAACTTTCATGGTCCTTGGTTGTGGTGAGTGATCTATATATTTTTATTGTATCCTGGTCGGTTTGGATATTACGACACTCTGGACTCTTTATTATTTTTTTTGTTCAGCAGGCAGCCTCCCTGTTGGGTGGTAGCCTGATGGCTGACTAGGTGTGTTCAGCTTCCTGCTTGGGTGCCCTCCCACCTCCCCCAACATTGTTCTTACTCCCACTGCCTCCTTGCAGAAGGGTAGGGTGGATGTTCACCTCCTCATCTGACAGCTTCCCAGAGAAAAGTGGACCAGTGATTCATGCTGCCTTATTGCTTCTGCTCCATCTTGCAGACACTGCTGTGCCAGAAGGGCCAGAGTTCTGTTGCCTGCTTCTGCCTGGAGGGAGATGGGAGATCAGCTCTAGACCGGACTTGCCGATATGACCGGGCAGGGAATGGGAGCTGTGCCCGCTTCTGCCAGACAGGGGTGGAAGATTAGTGCCCTGGCGCCTGCTTCCTTGGAGGGGTGTGTGTGTGTGTGTGTGTGTGTGTGTGTGTGTGTGTGAAAGAAAGTAAAGTGTCTATCTGCTCAGCCCCTGAAACCTCAGTGGGATGGTAGTGCAGTTTTTCCATTGATGTTTGCCTGGAGTAGGGCGAGTGTTGCCCAAAAGATTTTCTCTTGTTAGCGCATCCTTTTCCTGATCTTTCGGCTGTGAGAACAGACTTTTCTTAGCACCTCTTTATGTTTGCCTCCTGTCGGTTCTAGGTTGGAGACTTCTCCAGTACTCTTTTGGAGATACATAGGAAACAGTGGGTAAGCCCTGGGAACTCACTGCCACCATGTTCTTCAAGTCCTGACCGCCTTATCTTCCTATGCTTGGTGTAGGGATTTTTAGTTTCAAGAGGAAGGACCTGGGAGAAGTGGGTCTACTCCATCTTTACCAAAACTAGAAGTCTCCACATGTGTGTGAAAATTCTCTAAATACCGGTTTGTATGATAACATCAGTTTGTTCTTGAAATCAACCATGTATTAGGTACTGTGACTGGCCCTGGGGAATATAGATGGGACTGAGATGTCATCCTTAACTTCAGAGACCTCACCACTTTGAAGAGTTTGAAGACCTGTGAAAATAGATTTCAATTTGCCTCATGACACTGAGGTAGAAAACACAATTCTTTATTTTAGAAATGAAACTAAATCTAGCTCATACCTTGTGGCATTGGAGCTCCTCTGCTTCCCATTGACTGACCTAAGCCTGTTTTGGTTTATGAAGTGCCAGCCAAATGGGAAGAGGCCTAATCCTTAAGTGCCTTGTTGTTCTCATGGTTACCATTGCTTGTTGCTCTGGTTACCATTAAACCTTTTGCCAGGCACTACCCTATAGTGGGCATTGTTTCCCTGGCCCCAGCTCTCCAGGCTATGGTGCTTAGTGATCAGACTGGAGGAACCTAGCCAAGTGACACCACTGTCCGAAGTCCTGGACAGCCCTCTGCCTCATGCAGAAGCCCCAGCCCCGTGATCCTCCCAGTCTCAGAGGACCCTGCGGTCCTGGAGGAACTTCAGCTCTCCTTGACATTAGCCTGTTGGATGGGAAGTTCGGCTTTGCGGCCTTTGTGAGTCTGGGCTTTATAATAATAAGGACTGTTAATTCTCCCTAGGGACAGGAGAAGACACCCCCTCCCCTCACCTCCAGGAACAAACCCCATGTTCTCTGAGTTCCTTTGGCAACATGCTTGGGTGATTTGGGCATGCCGAAAGTTGAGCATTTTGAACTTTCTCCCTGATGATAGTAAAAATAGTAATAACATTTAGTTCATGTGCAGTTCTGAGCATTTTACTTGTATCCTCTTATTCAGTCCTAATAGCAACCTCAGGAATAAGTGACATTAGATACAATTTTCAGAAAAGAAAATTGAGGCACTGAGAAGTTTAACTCGTCAAAGGTCACTTACCTCCTAGGTGGTAGAGCCGTGATTTGAATTCAGGCAGTTTGGCTCTAGATCTGAAGTTCTTACCCTTCTTCTGGATGTGTGACAACCTTTGAGTTTCACTTTGCTTTTATTATCATTTATTTGAAATCAAGATTGTGTCTGAAAGAAGTGCTTCTGGGTTTCTAAAAGGTATCAATTAAGTAATTTTATGTAATTAAAGACTTTCTAATTAGAAACACTCTGTTTCCTCTCTTATGAAACCACATAGATCTGGCAATGAGAATACGAAAAATAACCGGTACATATCTTGTATTTTAAATTGTTTGGAACACAGCCCTCTAATAATCAGATTTTTAGCTTTGCTTCAGAAAGTAAGAAGTAATGATTTTGTTAGAAATCTCTGCATTTTCTTAGGTTGTTTAGAGTTCAAGATAAAATTTAGCCAGATTATATTGTATTATATACACCTATTACTTGTCACATTTATATACATTTATGATATTTTCTATTGCTTTAGGTGCCTTTTTTTCCAACTACAGCAAGTAGAACAAATAGAAGGATGTGATTCACAAGTCATTATATTAATATCCATGCCATTAGATTTAAATTCTTTAGGGGCTTATTATGAAGTACTTAAAATGTAATCAAGTTTTTCTTTTCAGGAGTGATTCATGCTGCCGTTTACCTTGCTTCTTCAGGGAAAATTTAAATTTTCTCATTTAAAATGTGGAGTCAAGTTTCTTTTACATATTCTGTGTACTAGGTAGTATAACAGTTTGTTCTATTCCTTATAAACACAGCATTAAATATAAAATTTGTCATGTTTTGTTAGAGAATAATGTATAGTTTCTCTTAATTCATTGACTTGCATTTTTCATGTCATTGCTGTTTAAATTTCCATAGGCACTTACCCACTATGTGATTTATCTGAAGCAGATCTTTCAAATTCATATTGATTTATTATCAATGCCATTTAAATACATTCTTTGTTGATGTACAAAGGGATCTTTGTTAGTTCTAGCTCAAGAGAAACCACACAAGTGAGCTTTAGAACTTAAAGTTAATTAATTAAGCAGACATTTGTTAAAGCACCTGTGGTAGTGAGTTCTGTTGGATGTTTGGAACAAAGAACAAAAAGGTCGTGGTTCATGATTGTGGAGAGCCCACATTCTGGAAGAAAAAGGCTCACGACAGCCTAGTGGTTAGAATGTGTTCTCTGCCCTTGAGGAGTTCATAGATTGACAGAGCATGAAAACATCAAGAAACAAATAGGTCACTCATTTCAAAACTCAGGTGGTTGGTCTTTTTAACAAGATACTATTTCAGTCTTTATTGTCTGTGATGTTTTTATTTTGTTTTTAAAAAGACCTTATTTGTTTGACAGAGACATAGTGAGAGGGGGAACACAAGCCGGAGGAATGGGAGAGGGAGAAACAGGCTTCCCACCAAGCAGGGAAGCCCAATGCAGGGCTCAATCCCAGGACCCTGGGATCATGACCTGAGGTGAAAGCAGACGCTTAATGACTGAGCCACCCAGGCACCCCCTGTGATGTTTTTAGTTAAAATTTACATATCTTTAGTCTCTGTGTGTCCCTGGCTGCATTTCTTCTTGGTCTCTGTAAGATCCTTAAGAGGTACTTAGAGCAGCTAAAGTGCCTAACTCATTTAGCCTAACTTTTTGGAGTGTCTTCCTGCTAGGTCTTAAGGCATAGAGTTATGTTAAAGGCCTAGGCTTATGGATCTTACAGCCTGAGGTGGGAAGGGAGATTGAATGGCAAACCCCAGATTCCCATGTAGGTAAGGTAAGATCCCAGTTGGAGGTATGGATAGAGTGCTAGGGACTACAAAAAAGGAACATACAAAATAATCTGGGGGGTCTTGGAGTGCTTCCCAAAGAAGGGTTTTAAAGAAAAAAGAAGAATTAACCAGAAGAAGCAGGGGTGGCTTCTTGTGATTTAATTACCAGCTAAAAACAAGTTACCTGCATGGGTACTCCCTTACCCAAATGAATACTCTATTTGAATTGTTGTGTTTTGTTTAGCACGATACCCGTCACTGGGTAGGAGCTTGAAAAACTGTTGATTGAATGAATGAAGAAAGGATGAATGTTGGGGGCAGAGTGTAAACAAGTATGTGTGAAGTTTCAGTTGAGAAACTGCAAATAATTAGGTGTGACAGGAGCAGGGTTTTTGTTGTTGTAGTTGTTGTTTGGGGTGTTGTTGTTGTTGTTGTTGTTTTTAAGTTTTTTAGGAGATGGTGCGTGTAATTAACACCTTTTACTGGAAGCCTTGCAAAGCTACTGGGCTGCGTGGTATGTAATACATCTTTCTTTTCCCCAGTCCCACGATTGACAGCAGAGTATGTACGAAATATCCATTATGTGCAAACTGATGACCTCACTGAGGTCTTTGGAGAATATTCCTGCAAGAGGATTTCAACTAGAATGCCTCAGTGATATTCTTGACATCAAATAACCAGCCACACAAGGATTTTGTTTAGAGTATATAGTGTTTCTTGGCTAATTCTTTCAAAAGAGTGAACTGCTTGAGACTTCTATTGCATAGTTGTTGCAAAGGCATGGCCACTTTTGGGATTTTTGTCCTCTCCTTCTCTTCTGCCTTAGCTCTCAAGATGGCTTGTTTGAGGTCATTCGGTTTCCTTTATGATGGTGGTTAACAGTTCCATGCTTATACAACGAGATGGTACAGTTCGCTCCTGGGGACATTTTTGTTATGTAGCTATCATAATGTAAGATAAAGGGCTGGGTACTTGGATATAAGGGCTAACCAGACATGCTCTTTCAAAAATATTTAGGCTGTTTTATGTTTGATAGTCATCTCTTTCTATGGTAAGAGAAAGTGAATCTGGCATTCTCTAGTTTTCTGCACAGTGCGTAAAAGATAAAATAAGTTTTAACTAAACTAGATACTTTGAAAATAAGTTTTTTTTTTTTTAAAGATTTTATTTATTTATTTGAGAGAGAGAGACAGTGAGAGAGAGCATGAGCGAGGAGAAGGTCAGAGAGCGAAGCAGACTCCCCATGGAGCTGGGAGCCTGATGTGGGACTCGATCCCGGGACTCCAGGATCACGCCCTGAGCCGGAGGCAGTCGTCCAACCAACTGCACCACCCAGGCGTCCCTGAAAATAAGTTTTTAAGAAAGAAACTGTTGCTTACCTATGTTGAATGTAATTTTCAGTTTTCTACATGGATATGGTTACTGCAAAAGTAATGACTTGGAACTTGTTTCAGATTTTAGTTGTACCATTTTGGTCTGCATGTGTGTGAGCGTATCTATCGGAATGTATGAACAGGAGGTCTCTAGAGGTAATCCAGTTCAGTTGTCTGAACAGAGAGCTTCTGAGTTTGTCTTACTCTCCCTGTCAGTCTTTCACATTTTGGCAACATCTTAGTAAGCTGGAGGACCTTACACCTTAGTAGCCTAAAGGTATTATATGGAACATAATTTCTGTTGCTTTTGAACTTTGGAGTTTCCTTAAGCATGTTTCTGTCCTAAACCCCAGGCATATTTCTCATGAGTTGAAAGAAAACATGGTGTTTTGACTTTCTTCACCAGTTCTCAGTATTCTCATTTTTCTTCTTTCATAGGCAGACTTAAAAGTAGGGCCAGGGATGCCTGGGTGGCTCAGTCAGGTAAGCGGCTGCATTCAGCTTAGGTTGTGATCCGAGGGTCCTGGGATCAAGCCCTACTTTGGGCTCTCTGCTCGGCGGTGAGCCTGCTTCTCTCCCTCCCTATGCCTGCTGCTGCTTCTTCTGCTTGTGCTGTCAAATAAATAAATAAAATCATAAAAAAAATAAAAGTAGGGCCAAAAATCAAGAATTATAGATTTTATATTTTGTATATATGCATGTATGATTTATCAGCTTATTGATGAATAAAAGCAAAATAGAATCAAACATTCTTAGGCAGTAGTTTTATAATCACTTTAGCAGTAATGTTTCTGACTAGAGCAGACGATAAGAGTATGTACTCATGGGTCTGGTTTTTGTTAGCACTCCCAGGAAGCAGTGAGCTACTATACCCTGTAGTAGCTCTGCTCTTGTTAGCATTCTGTACACTGTTTACTCACCAGTGTCTGCAAAACGTAAGTATGCTGACTTCATTGGTACCTACACAATTTTCTGGAAAAAAAAATGGCCCTGAGAAAGCTAGGCACAATCATTCGTTCCTTCAGTAAAGAAATCTGTAACAAGTGCTCTATCACTTGTAAAACAAGATAGTAGATTTTTGTCTTCATTTGGACTGTATTTTTTTTATGTTGACTATTAGTCCATTTTAGTTAATAGACCTATTTCCCACCTTGTCTTTGTACCTGCATCTTTATATATTTAACAGAGGTAATATTTGTGGAATACCTGGTGATGTATCTTGGGCCGGTAAATTGTTTTTTTTTCTTTTGACTTTTTCTTCTATCTTGGTTCCAGGTTAGAGAGTAGGGTGAATGCCTCTTTGGAGGGGAAATTACTCTTAAAAGAGTAATTAGGAGACTTAAAAGAGAGATGAAAAGCAGTCCTTCCAGGTGCCAAAGGGGTGTGAGCAGAAGAGGCTGAGGTGGGGCAGGCAAGTCTTGACATTCTCTTCCCCTGGCTCCCATTTCCTCAGGGAACTAAAATTCTGGATTTAGGGAGACCGTAGGTTGAGGGTGAATAAAGCCAAAAGTGAAGGAAGCTTGTGCCCCATTCCCCTTATGGAACTGATGGAAATTGCCTTGCAAAGTTGCCTCATCACAATAGAAGCAGCAGCAGCAGCAGCAGCAGAGTTAAAATGTGGCATGCTGTGGTTAGGTGGAGAGAAGATTCCTGGGTCTCTCTTCAGCTTGTGATTGGCCTCTAAGGAATCTCAAAGTCACTGCACACTCCAGGTATCTGGGTTGGGAGCCAGTGAAACTATCAGTGGGGATGCTGTGTTGAGGGGCAAGCTGATAACACTGTGGTTGATAACCAGGTTGTCGGTATAAATGAAATTGAGGAGTCTGGATGTCTTCACCAATTAAAACTGAGAAGGAGCCAAACAACCAGGCCAGACACCCGGGCTATAAGCCAAAAGCACATACCTGAGTCCACAGTCTCCCTGGGGTCCAATGGCAATATCAAGCCAGTATTCTGGGGTCCAGGCCTACAGGGAACCTTGTCTTGGAGACCAGAGTCCCAGGGGATAACACAAGACGTGTATTTATCTGAAAGCCCCTCCCTTACCACGGTGAAGTTCTGTAACGCCAGCCCACATTCATACATACATCCATCTGCCATCTTGGTAGAAGCAGAGAGAAAATCTGAGGGGGACTGAGCATTTACTTGAAAGAGACTATAAGCCAGAAAAGACTGAGCTACTATAGAATGCAAATTAAATCAAGGTCAGAGCTTGGAAAGAAAGATTAAAAGTTATAGAAAATTAAAAAGCTACATTTTCTTGGCACATCTTAGATTTAGTCTTTGATTATGTATTTCCAACATTAAATGTAAATTTTGTACTCTTTGTTCACTACAGAACACAAAGTCTATGATTATCTGATAGAGGATGTAGATTGCCTACATTTGGCATGCCTAATTAATACTGTCTTCTCAATTGACCACTAGAGGTGAAGTTTCCATTTTCTCATTGTCTGCTTATTTTTGTAAAATAAGGTTAAAATGAAATAAAACTCTAATACAATTGTGCAATAATTACAGTACAGACATGATGGTTAATATTACTAACCTGTAATGCTTTGACAGGTATCATTGCCATATACTCTTAGAAATTTGTGGGTATAACCACAGTCTGAGTGTGGCTGGTAGACAAAGTGATTTAAGAGCATCTGTATATAATGTCTGAAGGGTTATGTAAAAATCAGGTAAATATCAAATTTTGTATGATCTTTAGATACGGAGCTAAATTGTTTTGAAAGTCTCTATTGAAAAGGATTGCTATTTGCTCTGTCATAGAAGTTAGTGAAAATTTTTCTTTGGATATCTCATTTTTTGTCTTAATAACTGCATTTTATTTTTTGAACTTTTTATTATCTATAGTATTAACAGGGTAGCAAGCTTATCTTGGTCTATAATTTAAGGTGAGTTACTTTTAAATCATTTTTAAAAATTATTTCTTTATAGTATTTTTTTAAATTAACATATAATGTATGTTTCAGGGGTACAGGTCTGAGATTCATCAGCCTTATACAGTTTACAGCACTCACCACAACACATACCCTCCCCAGTGTCCATCACTCTGCCACCCCATCCCTCCCACCCCTTGCCCCTCCAGCAACCCTCAGTTTGTTTCCTGAGATTAAGAGTTTTATGGTTTGTATCTCTCTCTCTCTGGTTTCATCTTGTTTCATTTATTCCTCTCTTCCCCTATGATCCTCTGTCTTGTTTCTCAAATTCCACATATCAGCAAGATCCTATGATCATGTCTTTCTCTGATTGACGTATTTAGTTTGGCATAATACCCTCTAGTTCCATCCACATCATTGCAAATGGCAAGATGTCTTTCTTTCTTTCTTTCTTTCTTTCTTTCTTTTTTTGATGGCTGCTTAAATAATTCATTTTAAATCAACCTTTTTGAGGTATAATTTACATATAAGCATCTACTTTCTTACATATAATAAGATATGCCCATTTTAAGTGAACTAGTTTCCTTAACTCATCATGGTTACATCCTTTGATATTAATAGCCAATGTCCAGGTTGATGCTGATTCACCAACAGGCATTCTGGGCCCATTAGAAGTACTTATAAGGGCTTTCCGGGTATGTGGGTTTGCTTATATTTATCAACTAAATGTTCACAGACTTCTAGGGTTTTTATTATATTTGTGGCCTTAAGTCTCACACTATTACAGGATATATTTATTTTTATTCAAGTAAAAATAGTTGAAGACTTTAGTGTAGGAATTCCAGTGGTCTCCTTAAGAATGTGGCTTATGGGGGCACCTGGGTGGCTAAGTTGGTTGAGTGTCTGCCATGGACTCATGTCATGATCTCAGAGCACGAGTCCCACATCGTGCTCCTTGCTCATTGGGGAGTCTGCTTCCCTCTCTGCCGCTCCTCTCTGCTTGGGCACTTTTCTCTTTCCACAAATAAATAAGTAAAACCTTAAAACAAAACAAAACAAAACAAAACCCGGTGTGGCTTACATTTATAAGAGAGAGCCTCTCCCTTTGATTTTCTCTTCCCACAAAACTCATGGTCTTTTATCTCACCTTCAGAGGCTCTTAACCTTCTTTCTGTTCCACATGAACCCAAGCTTTACTCCTTTTCTTTGACTTCCCCCAAACACCACTAATACAAAATTACTGGATGTTTGTAGCACATTTGCACTAAGGATTTGGCAACCATGATACTGAATAGCACCGTAAGCACTGTGTTAGCCCGTTCTCAGATCTGCGACTCTTTCCATCATTGGGAATGTTTCATATCACACAAATATTAGATATTAGTAGTTATGTAACATAACTTTTCATATTGTGTTTTTCTAGGTTAGAAGAAATCTCACTAGCTTTGTCTCAGAATGGAGTAGAGGTGATGGTGAAGAATAACAATCTTTATTCTGTTGTTTCAGGTGGAGAAATAAATCAGTAAATACTGATTTTTTAATTTAGTAAGCCTTCATATGTAACTTGATAAGTATTGACAACTTTGTAACTGTAGCCATTTTATGCTGAAATTTTAACAGAAAGAGAGCAGTATCAGTTTTGCAGTACGTTTTTATGATCTGTAAGAAGCCAGAGTAGCCAAATAGCAAAACGGGTTTTTTATTTATTTTTTAAAAAGACTTTGTTTATTTATTTGAGAGAGACTGAGAGAGAGCATGAGCAGGGGGAGGGGCAAAGGGAGAGAAGGAGAGGGGGAAGCAGACTGCCTGCTGAGCAGAGAACCCAAGGATGTGGGTGGGCTCCACCTCAGGACCTTGGGATCATGACTTGAGCCGAAGGCAGCTGTTTAACAGACTGAGGCACCCAGGTACCTCACAAAACTGGTTTTTAATCAAGACACTATAATTCCGTTGGGATTTTAAGAGCTTACTCAAATACTTGCCTACTAAAGGGTTTTTGGAAAGGGCCAGATGAAATTTTGAAGGGTCTTATGTTTTTTTTTTGTTTTTTTTTTAAAGATTTTATTTATTTATTTGACAGGCAGAGATTACAAGTAGGCTGAGAGGCAGGCAGAGAGAGAGGAGGAAGCAGGGTCCCTGCTGAGCAGAGAGCCCGATGTGGGGCTCGATCCCAGGACCCTCGGATCATGACCTGAGCCGAAGGCAGAGGCTTTAACCCACTGAGCCACTTGGGCACCCTGGGTCTTGTGTTTTATTATCTTCATTTTTTTGAAAGTTTTTGAAGAAAGAAGGAGACAGGTCTAGCTTAATATGTCTCCTAGGGATATACTGTTCTTTAAAAAACTTAAATGTGTTACTTGTGCATTCTTTATTCTCATGTTTTATTCGGCTCAGGTCATGATCCCAGGGTCCTGGGATTGAGCCCCGCATTGGGTTCTCTGCTCAGCGGAGAGCCTGTTTCCTCCTTTCTCTCTGCCTGCTTCTCTGCCTACTTGTGATCTCTCTCTGTCAAATCAATAAATAAAATCTTTTTTTTTTTTTAAATCCTTATATCCCAAAGAAGGCCTTTAAAAAAAAATTATGGTAGGAAAAAGTGTTTCTCTGTTAGACTATAGTGGAATTAGTGAGTTTTATCCGAGGAGAAGCATGACTTGGGCCAGCAGATGTAAATTTTGAATTGGCGCTGCTGTACAGTGAGACTTTTGCACTGGATCTGCCTCTCTCTTGTGTAGTTCACTTTTGAACCAGTCATACGTTATTTTTCACCCACATGCCTGTCCAGTGGTGGAGTCAGACTTTATCCAGGTGGTCATAAAGTATGTGAAGGTGTCACTTTAATAATTACGAAGAGAAATTTGCTAATAGAACATACGGGGCTTTGAACTTAGTCACAGGCTGTGGGAGGGCTCCCCTGAGTAAGTGATGATTTGTGCCAAGGTCTGAGACAGGGGTAATTTAGGGTTGAGTAGGGCAAAACTTTTAGGAGTAGAAGGAACTATGGCAGGGGAGCTCTCGGTGTTGATAGCTGGGGCTCACCAAGCTAGGGAGACCTAGGGAGAGGAGGCTGGAAGGCATTTCTGGAGTGGTCCCTGGACGGGACTTGCTGGCCACTTGGAGGGGTTTTGACATAGTCTTTAGGGCAAGGGAGTTCGGGGACAGTTTTAATGGGAGTGGTGGAGTGAAAGCAGATTTTCATTTCCAAATGGCTACCAGGCTCTCCCAGTGGCAGACATTATTAGAAGGGTTAGGAAGCTAGGTAGTACTCCAAGTAGGAATGGGAAGGGCTGGAATTAGGATGGGAGTCAGGTAGAGAAGAACTGTGGACCGATTTGAAAAATATTTAGGAGGCAAAATTCAATAGCACTTGGATGTATTTTGGGGTACAGACAAGGGAGATATCAAACGTGATCGTAAATACCTAGCTAGATACTTACCTGTTCACTGAGATATGGGGACAGGAGACAGGACCAGGTTCAGAGAGGGAAAAGAGGGAGTAGTTGGTTAGGCATTCTATCTAGATATTTTATACTTCATTTATTGTCATCTTACATCTCAGTAAAGATTTCTGGAGGGCATATCCAGCCCAGAGGAGGGTAGAAGGGATATGATGTTTCAATGGAAATAAATGAGAAACTAGGTTTTGTTATATAGAAATTTTATTACTGACTTGGCTTGAAGGCAGTTGTTTTCTATGTGAGTCTTAAGATTCTACTTCCCACATCTTCCTTTTTTGGCTGCGTGCTTGCTCTCTCATGTTCTAGATAATGTATTAATATTTTCATGAGACTATCTTCTTTTTAGAAGCTGAGCATTGAAGTAAATTGATTGTGAATTTTCCTTGTAATGCTTTTTAAAATATAAGAGTTTTGGTGAAATGCTCTTAAAATACAAATAATGGACAGTTTAGAATTTATACCAGTATTTCCTGTAACAATATCCCCATAATATGAACCTTTGTAGCAGTTTTGCTAGTTATTGGTGTAGACTTTGTGTGACTGCCAAATTATTTTGGGCCAGCTGAACAGTGTCACTGAATTTTTAACAAAAAGGTAAAAAATATACATCTTTTAGTATATTTCACTATATGATGTTTGAATGGGGCCATATTACAAAAGTTATTATAAAAGTAATCATTTTATGAAAATGAGATGAGTGTAGACATTTTAGTGCCATGATTAATAGCTTTAATAAGTTTTGGAGAATTAGTCTTTTAATCATCTCATTTTCACCTAAAATTTCTTTTCATAGTGTATTATTCTTTTCTAAAGCTTTATTTGATCTCAAAAAGTGGTCACTCTCTCTTTTAAGGGGGAGTGTTTACAGTGGAACACTGCAAAACAATTACAATAAATAAACTAGAGCAGAGTTTTTCGATGCCAGCACTTTCGACATTTGGAAGTGGGTAATTCTTTGTCATGGGGTTGTCCTATGCACTGTAGAATGTTCAGCAGCAGTCCTGGACTCTACCCAGTAGATGCTAGTAGCTTCCACTCCATCCCGTTGTGACAAACAAAAGGATTTCTGGACATTGTCGGATGTCCCTGCTGTGTGGGGAGGTGCACAGTGTCCCCAGTTGAGTGCCACTGAACTAGATTTTGTTTACATCTCAGAAACACAATGTTGTACTTAAAATCAAAAAGCTGTTGCAAAAAGATGCTCACAGTAACATGCCACTTACATGATTTTCAGTGTTCAAAACAGTAGTAAAATTGCTTATGGGTAAATCCATTTGTAATAATAAAAATGTACAAAGGAGTGGTATGTAACAGTTTCAGGATAGAAGTTACCTCTGGAGAAAGAATGATCAGAAGCAAATCAAGATATTATTGACTTACATCTGATACTTTTTCTGTATATTTACATGATCGATCTGTTTTAAACTCCTGTGGCATATCCTATAACATTGGTTGTACTTTTTTTTTTTCCCAATTTATTTATTTTCAGAAAAACAGTATTCATTATTTTTTCACCACACCCAGTGCTCCATGCAAGCTGTGCCCTCTATAATACCCACCACCTGGTACCCCAACCTCCCACCCCCCCGCCACTTCAGACCCCACAGATTGTTTTTCAGAGTCCATAGTCTCTCATGGTTCATCTCCCCTTCCAATTTACCCAAAAGCACATACCCTCCCCAATGTCCATAACCCTACCCCCCTTCTCCCAACCCCCCTCCCCCCAGCAACCCACAGTTTGTTTCGTGAGATTAAGAGTCACTTATGGTTTGTCTCCCTCCCTATCCCATCGTGTTTCATGGATTCTTCTCCTACCCACTTAAGCCCCCATGTTGCATCACCACTTCCTCATATCAGGGAGATCATATGATAGTTGTCTTTCTCCACTTGACTTATTTCGCTAAGCATGATACGCTCTAGTTCCATCCATGTTGTCGCAAATGGCAAGATTTCGTTTCTTTTGATGGCTGCATAGTATTCCATTGTGTATATATACCACATCTTCTTGATCCATTCATCTATTGATGGACATCTAGGTTCTTTCCATAGTTTGGCTATTGTGGACATTGCTGGTATAAACATTCGGGTGCACGTGCCCCTTTGGATCACTACGTTTGTATCTTTAGGGTAAATTCCCAGTAGTGCAATTGCTGGGTCATAGGGCAGTTCTATTTTCAACATTTTGAGGAACCTCCATGCTGTTTTCCAGAGTGGTTGCACCAGCTTGCATTCCCACCAACAGTGTAGGAGGGTTCCCCTTTCTCCGTATCCTCGCCAGCATCTGTCATTTCCTGACTTGTTGATTTTAGCCATTCTGACTGGTGTGAGGTGATATCTCATTGTGGTTTTGATTCAAGAAATGGGCAGAGGACATGAACAGACGTTTCTGCAAAGAAGACATCCAGATGGCCAACAGACACATGAAAAAGTGCTCCATATCACTCGGCATCAGGGTTGTACTTTTAAACTATTGTCATAAACTTTAATTTACTGACATGCATTATTACATACCAACACAAAAGCTTCTGTGTATATGAGATGCTTCATTTACTCCTGTCAAACCTAAGATGTCATATAAAACCTCATATAAAGCAGGGGCCCAGTGGACTGTTCATAGATGGCTCACTGAAATGCTCTTCTTCTTTGCTATAGATTGTTCTTCCTGATGTGGTCTGAAATACTTCACTTTAATAGTTAATTTAACTTTTAATATTGGCAAACAATGGTAGTATGTAGGTAATAAACAATACAAGTAACAAGATTTCTTGGAAAGCAATTTAGTTTTCATCTTTGTGTATCCTGGTTAATAACTTGTATTTCTATGGTATTTGGTAAACACATGTCAAATTCATTGTATCAACCTGCCGTGGAATGTATCCTGTCCTTGAATTTACTCCCATTTTATAATTTTGCTCATAATGTTAAAAGTAATTTCTTTAAGTTACTTTAGAAGGTTTCTGTGACCTAAGAATCAGAATAAAGATAAAGATAGAAATAACGAATTTTTGCACATACTTTAAAGTGCATAAATTTTATAACAGACATTAGAAAATTATTTCAACATTTTTATTGGTGATAACATATTTTTAAGAAAAACACAGATGAGAAATAGTGATGCCTCCCCAGTGTGGAGATATGTGCGTATGTTTCAGAATATATCCTTTTTAACAGCAAAATTTGCATCTATGGCTTGGCAAGGGTGGTATAGCATCACCATGGATGAGAAATGGCCTCCAGAATCAGACTTCCTGAGTTTAAAATCTTAGCTGTGTTACTTCTTAGGGTAAGTTACGGAACCTCATTAAAACTCAGTGTTGAGTCACCATGTTATACACCTGAAACTAAGGTGGCATTGTGTGTCAGCTGTACTCAGAAAACCCCACACAACTCAGTCTATCCTCATCTATAAAATGAGCATGATGGTAGGATCCTCTTCAGAGAGTGATTTGAGGATTAAATGAGATAATACATTGGAAGCACTGAGCACAGGGCCTGGTGCAAAGTACTTAAATAATCAAAATAAAGCTTGCTTTTTCAGGTACCATATTGGCCTATCTGGTAACAGTGCCTACATTTGTAGGGTTTTGCTCCTGCTGAAGGAGGCACATGTCAATCTGTATAAGAACTTCAGACAGTTGGGATATTTACATATACATCATGGATTGAAATATTTTAGAATACTTTAGTGTCAAACTGTATTTACTGCTACTTGGATTAAGAAATAAAGAATTTCTCCCAAGGAATGGCTTCATCAGGGAATAATTTCAGAATGAATTATATAGGAATCCATGAATCCATGAATAGTAAACTAAAATCACTGTTTTTTTCTGTTTTCTTTTATGATGCATTTTAGATATTTTAAATTACAGAGCAAAACATTTAAAGTAATGATTCCTGATAGTTCCTTGTTAAGTATATCATCAATTTAGAGAATTCACTGTTCCAGAGCATAATTAAGTCAAGTTATATAACCGCATTTTAAGTAACTTAGTAAATTTTGTGATTGTTATTACCAGTTAGTTGCTTTGCCATCATTTTAAGGAACAGTTGGTTCTGGCCATAAACCAATGACTGGGTAAGTGTAGACAGTCACTACTAGCAGAAGTAAGTTTTGGTTACAAGTCTCTGTGTCCAGGATGGTTGTTTAGTGATTGAGGCATGATTTTTATGGGGTGGAGATCTTGACAATACTGGAAGAAATATAGGTCCTCTGGATATTTTTCTATTTTTTACTACTCATAAAATTTATTTTTCATTCTCTTTCTAATCTTTTTTTTTTTCAGCTGAGAAAATTTATTTTGGTAAATGTTAAATGCCTTGATATAGCTTGTTCACACATGGAGATAGCAGCACAATTTAGGAACCTCTATCTTTTTGCATTCCAAAATAATATAATTTCAATTTTGAGACAAAATTAAGGGTGAGGTATGGAATTATCATTAATGGTTTACTTATATTTTTTTAGCACATCCTTAGTTTGTTGTTCAAAATGTCAGCTTTTAACTAACTCACTGTTTAAACAAAGTAAGATACTGAAACAAGTAGAAAATTATGCCTATCATGCTGACTACAGCTGGTGACATTCTGTTGCAGACGTTGTGGGGGCAATGGCAAGCTTTTGTGAATAAATTGAATTTAAAACACAGTTCTTTAGAGCTATTTTTCATGTATTTTTCTTCTTTGTCTACACCCATATTATGTGTAGCATCTCAGGGTGGTAGTACAAGTAATAAACCTTGGTGTGTCATCTCTTACCTCTCCATTAAATACCCATGAAGAGATTAAAACAAAACAAAACAGCTCAAGAAATTTCTGTAAATTAAGAAACTAAAAATTGAAGATTGTTGGGAAAGGGAGATGGATTGAAAAATACAGCCTTGAACATCATGCTCCTTATTCTACTTTCTGAGCCAGACTGGGGCAAACTGTCAAAATGAAGTAGCAAAAGCCTTGGTTGGACCCATGCCCACTGGAGCTGGACACAGGCAGCCATCTCACGGTGCTAACTATTATTTGACCCTGAGGGAGCTGGAGTTCTCTGTCCCCCAACTAGCCCACATCAGCACCTGTATTGCCAGATCTTTTCAGAGACTAAGCACCCCAAATACAGTATGGCAAAAAGCAGAGAAAGATTGGAAGCAGCAAGTTGCAGCCTAGGATTCACAGACCCCCTTGGCAAGGTGTGGTGAATGTAGAGGAGAGGGAGCAGGATGTGCTAGGAAGTGTGGGTTCAGCAAACAGCTTATTCTCACAACTCTGCACAGGTGATCCAGCCTCAGCCCAGCCAACCCAATGAGAACAAATTTGCTGGGAATCCAGGTTTTGACCTTGGTCTCAGGTGCATCAAACTGCATTTGAAGACTCAGTGGCTGAAAAACCCCAACTAGCCTTTCAGGTGCCAGACCTAGTGAATCTCTTCCAATCTTAGTAGGGATGAGTTTTTAAAAAGCAGGGGGCAGGGACGTGTACCCTATGAAAAGACATGGGAAGATAAAGAAAACACTGCTCTGAAGATTTAGAAGCAACGCATCTTTCTAAAAATGATTTTTTGTAACAAGCAGATGCAGTCTCCCGAAGGAGAGCCAGGAGGATATGACCTCTATAGTGAGAGCAAGTTGAAACAAGGCAAAAATTGAAGTCCAAGTCAGCTGAGATAGGATGATAGAGAAACCTAAAATGGAGGAAATAAAAGAACAAAATTGATGTAGCAGTTTTGATTAATTCACTCATGAAATACTTACTGAACCTACTATGTGCCTGCTGTTCTAGGCACTTACGCAGTAGTGAATAAAACATACAAAGCAACAATGAGAGAGCAAATCTAAAAGTTAACAAGGTTTCTAGTGAAAAATACTAGGAAAACAGGTATAGAAACAACATTTAAGGTTGCTAGAGGAAAATTTTTCTAATTTCATTGATTTCCAGATAATATTAGTTCAACACCCCCCCGCCACTCTCTTCTAGGTATATTCTGGTAATTTAAAATTTTTATTCCAAGGAAGAGCCCTAATAGGATCTAGGCAGAATCAAAGGTACATATGTTGGAACAAAAATCAGATGGGCCTCAGACTCCATTTTCTCCCTCTTAGAAGGAGAAGAAAGTAGATGGAGAAGAGGAAGTACATGGATTTTGTTATGGACTTTTTACTCCTATATGCTGGAAGATTGCTTCAATAAACATACAAACCTACAATGTCTGTGATGTGAATGGCACTTTCCAGGGCTTTGCAGTGATACAACTTTACAGGGATCCTGAAGATGGAGAGCATAAGGTTGCCTTCCCAAGAATTCTGTGCCTGCCAAGTTGCCAATCATGTGTGGGGACATGCACACATGTAATGACTTGGAAAATAGGTACTTCTTCAGAGAGCTATTCAAAGATGCACATTGAGCAAAAACTTAATGCAAATCAAGCTTTACAAAAATATGAAAACCAACGGTAGACAAGGACTAGAGGTAAAGACTGAAGGCAATAAAATATACAAAGAAATATAGATTACATATAATTGCTCATGGGTGTATAATTATAAATTAAATAAAACAGCCAAAATCTATTCTCAAAAATAAATTAGACAAAATGGTAAAAGAACAACCAGGGTCTATAATCCCAGATGAATTTAATATCTTTTTTTTTTTTAAGATTTTATTTATTTATTTGACAGAGATCACAAGTAGGCAGAGAGGCAGGCAGAGAGAGAGAGAGGAGGAAGCAGGCTCCTGCTGAGCAGAGAGCCCGATTCGGGACTCGATCCCAGGACCCTGAGATCATGACCTGAGCTGAAGGCAGCGGCTTAACCCACTGAGCCACCCAGGCGCCCCTATAATCCCAGATAAATTTAAAACAGATCACAGTAGGGGCACCTGGGTGGCTCAGTCGGTTAAGTGTTCGACTCATGGTTTCAGCTCAGGTCATGATCTCAGGGTTGTGGGATCAAGCCCCATGTAAGGCTCAGCATGTGGAATCTGCTTGAGATTCTTTCCCCTTTCTTTTCCCTTCCCCTCTTATGTGTGCTTACGTGTGCTTTCTCTGTCTCTTAAGTAAAAGTAAATAAATAAAACAAGTCACAATAATTTACGTTGGTTCTAACATAAGAATCAACAGATCAATCATGTAGACTAAATTAGAAAGCTCTGAAAGAAAATCGAGTATATATGTAAGAATGCTAAGATACAACAAAGAACTAAAAGTCCAAGGTAAAGAGTGTAGGGAAAGTTGATTCAGTATTTAGAATTATATTAAATACAGATTCCTTCACCATATCATATATTAAATGACAGGTAGATAAAGGTTAAGGAAAGAAATTAAATCATTTAAATATTGAGACATAAAGGTGGATGAGGGGTGCCTGGGTGACTCAGTGGGTTAGGCCTCTGCCTTCAGCTCTGGTCATGATCTCAGGGTCCTGGGATTGAGCCCCGTGTAGGGCTCTCTGCTCAGCAGGGAGCCTGCTTCCCCCTCCCCCTCTGCCTGTCTCTCTGCCTACTTGTGATCTCTCTGTCAAATAAATAAATAAAATCTTTTAATAATAAATAAATGTGTATGAATATTAACCATACTCAGGCTAAGTAAGGACTTTGAACACAAAAGTAGTGAACATAAAGGCATATATCAATAAATGTGACTATAAACAAATCAATAAATGTGTAATTATAAGTTACATTCAACAACAACCAAACCCTAAATAATTTAATGACCACAACAATCTGCGGAAGATACTTGTAACAAAAATTGGCAACAGGTTCACATCCATGAATCATCAAGAAAAATATTAAGCTTAGTTGACTTTTTTTCCACTTACCAGTTGATAGAATAAAACTTCTGTGACCTCACTGATGTCTGAATACTTTTTTCAGTGATTGTATTTACTATTGGTTATGGTTATAGAGTGGGTGTTCTTATATATTGCTAAAGGGAATCGTGAGATGATATATTTTTGTGTATCTGTTTTGGCAGTATTAGGAGCCTTTAATGTTCATACTGTTGGACCCAGATATATCACCTGCAGAATTTATGGGAATAAAGATGCAGATGTTGAAGTATTGACAGTTAAATAATAATCCATTAAAAAATAATTGTTTTAAAATTATTTAATGACAGGTTAAAATGTATCTCATACAATATCAAGTGAAATAAAAACATATAACATTGTATATAAATATTACTGTTCCAATTTGAGAAAATTTTACTGGGAAAAAATAAACCAAAATGCTAGCAAGGTTTATTATACCTTTTATGTTTTATGTTTTATATAATGAGTTTACATTATTTTTAAGCAGTTTGAATAAAAGTATAATGTTAAATTCTTTCCAGTATCTTCTGCTCTTAAATGCATGTAGTTTCCACTAAAGATTGAGTTGATTTTATGTAGAAAACTTCATCCATTTTGTTTCATTCTTTAAGTAAATATATAAACTGTATTGAGTGAGAGAGAGAGAGAGAGTGTGTGTGTGTGGAGACAGGATTTCCATGGTATTGATGAAAGGAAAAAGAGTAAATGCTTAATTTTATTTGACCCATTTTCAGGTAACTTTTATACAGAAATTAATCAATTTCTTTCTTCAAGATGATGTAAATAAGTTTGTTGTAAAAGTAAATTTGTAGTCCTATCCTGGGCGAATTTGAATTAAGCAAGACCTTTTATAAAATCAGACAAAGTTAATATTTAGGATGCAATAAAAAGATGTGTTGGCATGTGTGTAGTGAGCACTGGGTATTATATAAGACAGATGAATTACCTCTACCTATGGAACCAATAATACCTTGTGTGTTAATTAATTAAATTTAAATTTTAAAAAATGCCTTGGGTGGTATGACTTGGAAGATGTCTCAGCTGAAATGCAAGCAGGTTTTTTTGGTTTTGTTTTGTTTGGTTTGGTAAGATTTTATTTTTATTTACTAGAGAGAGAGCAGGGGTAGGAGTAGAGGGAGAAGCAGACTCCTCACCGAGCAGGGGGCACAATACAGGGCTCAATACAGGGCTCTACGTGGGACTGGATATCGGGACCTGGGATTGTGACCTGAGCCAAAGGCAGACTTTTAATGGACTGAGCCACCCAGGTGGCCCAAAATGTGAGCAGTTTTACTCTCTTCCTGGATGCATATCATGCTGCCTCTTTGTGTCTGGAGCCAAGTTTCCTGATAGTGTTTGTTCTTAATCTTATGCCATTCATCGGTGATTGGCTAGCCTGTTGAGAAGGAGCAGAGTATGAAAATGGTTATCACTGTGTTAAGAGGGCGTAGCATACCTAGCAGACTTACCTGGTACTACCTGTACTAATATTCTAGCCGATATCCCCCATATCACTTTAAATTTGCCATTATTTCTTCCCAATAAGGAAACACTTCCAATATCAGAAAGTACCTGGAAGGCCGAGTACAAAAAAATTATATCCCAGAAGCTGTCTGTACTCTACAATCCTATCAGTCCTCCATTAACAACAAAAATGTAATATTCTTAACAAGCTTTTTCCTCAGTAGCCTATAGCACTTTCAGATGAATTTTTTTTTCCTATAACAAAGATGAAAGCTGATATTTTCTTATTTCAAGGGGCAGATGAAAAACAGAGAGGATTTGATTTTACAGACCTAGTTACGACTCAGGGATTGTTGTTGAGCATAAGAATTAAGAAATGGTCATTTCTCAGCCCACCCCACCACCGCTTTCATGATCCCTCTTTGCTTTTATAAACAACTAAAGAAAAGTGTTTATTTTTAATAAGTTAATGATTTGTACCTTGTTGATTATTGCCTGCTATTGTGTGCATTTTTAAAGCCTTTGTTTTGATGTGGGGACACTCTTTTATTTAAAGGTTTGCTCCTACAGATCTGAAAGTATACCCACTTTCACTACAAAAAAGCAGACTTGAGTCATTCAGAAGACCTTCCTGTATCACATGTTGGCTTTGAATTATTTTGCCAAAAGCTTTTTTTATTCCTTTTATAGACCAGAATTAGACATGAGTTATTTAACCTCATGGTGCTTAGTTCTGAGCATTTCCGTTTCCTTTCCAGACCTTGTATTTTTTTGAAATGTTTCAGTTTCAAGTAGGGTCCTGCTCACAAACTGCTTCTGTTCAGGAGAGCAAAATAAGGGCAGGAAGGAGGTAGTGATTGGTATTTGGTGGCAGATGTTTATCTCTCTTTGGCATTGAAATGACCCTCAATAGGGAGAACTGGTGAACTAGATCCGTTTGTTACAAAAAGTTAAGCGAAGGGAGGAAACTTTCAAGGGGAATTCTACTACCATCAACTACCGAGTAATGCAGAAGCCTTTTCTCTGCTCTAGAAGCCCAATTAAAATGTTTCTCTGAGTTTCAGATGGAAGTAACAAATGATGGTATATTGTATTGTCAGTCATCCTGGCATTTTTGTGTAGCCTCAAGACATCGACACTTCTGGTTTGTCCATGGTCTATCACCAATCTCCTCTCTCGGTCCCCTTCTCTCGCCCCCTTATTTTTTTTCCTTTCCTGACAATGTCTGTAGGGTGGTAAGAAAGAGAATTTTGGAACCAGGAAATGAGGGCCTGAGAGAGAAGAGGGTCTGTTTGTTTACTCTCTGGTTTCTTGCTATACTATCCCCGAATATACCCCCAGACAATTGGGATTCCCGGTTTCGAAAACACTGGGAAATGACTTTCTGCCTCTTTTTTTTTTTTTTTTTTTTGCAGGAAACGCATGAAATTGTGGCAATCAAGAAATTCAAGGACAGTGAAGGTATATATATTTATATATATATATTTTTTCCTTTTTGTATTTAGTCCTTGTGAATAGGATATGGAAGAGATAGGATCTAGCTATCTAGACTTTGCTCCTGAAATTTTAAAGTCTCCATCTCAGAAAGCGAGTATAGCTTATTTGTTATCATATTTTGCTTTGGAACATTTGGCTCCTTTTGTGTGAATCTTTTCATATCTCATGATATTAGAAAATTTATCTTATATTTTAAGGTACAGTCAGCATTGTGGAAATCTTGCTTCAGATGCTGAGTAGAAGGCATGCTATTTATGCTATTCCTAAATATTATTAAAATGAGAAGACCAATTTGAAGTAAATATTTTTGTGAGTTCACATAGTAATTGCTGTTTGAAGGGCTTTGGAATTGGTTATTGTGATCTCCGGTTTCCAGTCCATTAGAAATACAAGGATAAGTGGTATGTAGATAGTATGAAGAAAATGATGTTATATTTAAAATAATTCATTTGAAGAATAAAAGCTTTTCAAGAAGAAATTCCGTAGTTGGAGTCCTTGGTTACGTCCAGACCATTTCAGATGGAGTATTAAAATTACTCTATGCTGGGCAAGAAAATCTTAAATAAAACATTAAAAAGAAAGTAATGTATAAAATATAAATAAAGCATCTCAGTAGTCATTAGGTTTTAAGTCTAGACTATTGGTCACCTAAATATAGACAAGTAGAGAAATTTACCATGAAGGCACATATGGCCTTTCAGAAGCTCTAGGCAGCATTTTCCCAAATTTTTCTACAGAGACCCACAGAAATATTTTTTTACATTCTGATCCAGTATCCACATACAGAACATCCTATATATAACTGAAGCAAAAATGTCACAAAACTATTATCCTAACGTGAGTTTCTTCATTTTCTGTTCTTTCCTGCTCATATAAATTCACAGAAATGCTTATTTGTGGCATCAATGTGACATTAATTTTTTTACCACTGAATCATAACTTGCTTTGTGGAAAGTAGTGCTAAGAGGACCGGCATAGCGTTAACTTTCCTATCTAATTGGAAGTATGACAATAGCAGTCATAGCCTACCTCCATCAGCACACATTGACTAAGTCCTGGAAGACACCAGCATCTATGTTTGTGAACAGTTTCCTCACTCCTACTTTAGAGACTTAGCAAACATTAAATAACAAAAAGGGCTCACTAATAAAGTCCTGGGGTAGATTCAGTAGTATTTGATAGAACCCACCTCTGATGTTCTGGTTATGTGGAGCACATCACATCATCTGGGAAACCCTTAGCAGCCATTGTCTTGCCAGCCTTAAAAAGAAGGCAATAATTAAAAAAAAAAAATGCATTTAGCTTGTTGTAAAGAAAAAAAATCTGCTCTAAATGATGTACCTGTAGTCCAACAGGAAACAATAGCCCCAGGCCAGTCCACTCTGAGACCACTGGCAGTGAGCTCTTTGAGCAGTGGCTTTGGGCTAACCACAGGTGGCCAAGAGACAAATGGTGATCTACTAAAAAGAGTGGTTGCAACAGTAGATCAAAGCATAACCTTTGCCTTCAAGTAAAGACTTCTGACTGTGCATTCATCTTGTAAGGCACATCGTTACCACCAAAAATAATAATTGTCGTGAAGTTTTTGAAAGGCAGTACAGTCTAGGTCACGTATGCCATTGCTTTAAAAACAAAAAACAAAACAAAGCAACAACAAAACAAGAAAAAAAAAAACTAAGTTGCCATATTCTTCACAATCCCTGTTCTGTGCATACCAATTCTTAGCTTCAGTTAAACCATGTGTTTGTACCTGATACCTTCAGAGTGGTAATCAGTAGCATATCTGTTGAGATTTACTGAGCACTGAGCCAGGTGCTGTAAGAGGCATGAAGATAAGTCAGGTGTGTGTAATTTCAGAAAGCTTGGTAGGATTAAGACCTGTTTAAAAAAAAAAAATAGCAATAAAAAGGAGTAGAAAGCAGTCAGTGCCTGAATGAATTTGAGTAATTTTGAGGCAAGACACATTGTTTCTAGCTGTGGCATCCAGAAAGTCTATGAATAGTCTAGACATTATATAAAACATTTGATCAGCCTTCATTTCTGTGTGCTGACAAAGCATGAATCCCCTCTGCCCTCATCTCTGCCAGACCATTATCAGTTACCAGAGCTCAGGGACATGCAGCCTTATCACCCACCCATAATAGAACTAAGGGAACGTGTGTGGTGAGCAGCCCTTCTGGAATGTGAAGTGCACATAAATAGTTCAGTACAGATGGGAATGTCCATTCAACCCCTATGGCAGTCACTTAATTCTGAACCATTTGATCAGCTTAAATTTCAGTCAGGACAGTTCTAATAAAAATAGAGTTTCAGGGCGCCTGGGTGGCTCAGTGGGTTAAAGCCTCTGCCTTCAGCTCAGGTCATGATCCCAGGGTCCTAGGCTCGAGCCCCGCATCGGGCTCTTTGCTTGGCGGGGAGCCTGCTTCCTCCTCTCTCTCTGCCTGCCTCTCTGCCTACGTGAGCTCTCTGTCAAATAAATAAATAAAATCTTTTTAAAAAATAGAGTTCTATCATAATTCCTTATTGTCATATAGTTCTTATTAATCTCATTTATTAGTTACTCTAAAAATATTCTGCTGTTATTATGATAGTGAATGTTCTAAACCCAGTGTTTAAAAATCTTTGTGAAGATCATGAAATAATCCTATAAAAACGCTTACACTGAAATAGAATCTGAACTTGGTCTGATTTGCATTCAGGCTAGTCAAGTATTCTCATACTGATAATATAAAGGGATATTTTGTGAGAGTATATATTATCTCCTATTAGCTTTAAAAGATTGTGATCATCTCCTATTTTCTTATTAAATTCATATTTATCCACAAATTTATATAAAATGTTTTTGAAAGTACATTTTAAGGTAGACCACTATTTAATTCAAGCTGTTCTTATTATCCCAGGATAATAGACGCCTATCTAAAATGGGAACCAAACTTTAATAGTAAATAAAAAGTTAGACTGGAACTTCAAGTTGGGAAAACGGAACAAAAATAATAAAAATAAGTTACTTTATCTTATAGTTAACAAAATTTGGATTATAATAGCAACTATTTGCTGTTCCTTAGAAAAAAAGAATCAAGTGTTACCTTTTTTGGGAGATTAAAAAAAAAAGAGACTCATTAAAAAATACACCAAGGGCTTTGTCAGTTTTCCCTTTATTTTTGTCCCTGTCTCTCTGTCTTCATCCTAGTCAGTTTTTTATTCTCCAGTTACTAGCTGTTAGAACTCCATCAGATCATATATCAGTGTCTTTTGTCTATGATTTTGCTTAAGACTGACATACTGGGTCGGGATACAAACTCATGTTAAAGTGGAGGACTTGTGTGAGTGATGACATTTTTATCTGAGATCTCTTCATTAGTTAATATTTTTTAATTTTGATCACTTTTGCCTCTTTATTCATTATCATCAATGTAGAGTTTCAGTTAATTTTTTTAAAAGATTTTATTTATTTATTTGACAGGCAGAGATCACAAGTAGGCAGAGAAGCAGGCAGAGGGAGAGAGGAGGAAGCAGTTTCCCTGCTGAACAGAAAGCCCAATGCGGGGCTCGATCCCGGGACTCTGGGATCATGAACCTGAGCCGAAGGCAGAGGTTTTAAGCCACTGAGCCACCCAGGTGCCCCTCAGTTAATATTTTTTAAGAGAGAGAGAGAGTGCACCCACACATCCGAGTGGTGGGAAGGGACAGAGGGAGAAGAAGAGGGAGAATCTTAAGCAGGCTCTGAGCCTAGCACAGAGCCCAAAGCACAGCTTGATCTCATGACCCATGAGACCATGACCTGAGCTAAAACCAAGAGTCAGACGCTTAACTGATTGAGCCACCCAGGTGCCCCTGTGAGTTTTCTATTAATGTAAATTCTCAGAGAAACATTAGCTATAAACACCTAATCATCTAGGAGTCTTCATAGTATTAGTTCTATTTAGTATTTGGATTTTCTGAGAAGAGGAAAAATGACTACAGCCCAAAGAGTTACTAGAAATGATTCCAATGAAAGATATTTTTTGGACTATGTATAATGATAAATTTAGCCTAATTCATCTACCCTTCCTATAACTCGAATTTTGTACAATGAGATTTGATGTTCAGATGATAATCTTCTGTCACTGTGGAAAGCTCATTCTCATGCACACACCTATACAAATGTCTGCCATCCACAAGTTAGTGAATAATCCAATAGCCATGATTTAGCCTAGATAGATTTGAATTAACAAGAATTATAAACATTGTGTGTTCATATTTTACTTGAGAAGGTCCTGTGATCTAGGATTTTTTTTTTTCTAAGCAAACACTTTATTTCAGGTATAAGGAATGAGCTAATCACATATTTTCTATATTATCGTTGAGAGAAGATTTAATAAATGGCTAAATTGATAAATAGCATATCAATTGTTTATCATCAAGATTTCTTAAGTATTTTAGAGTTTTGAAAATGCTTTGTCCTCCTGGTCTATTTAAATCATTCTCCAATCTTTTTTTAAAATTATTAATTTTTAATTTTTTATAAACATATAATATATTTTTATCCCCAGGGGTACAGGTCTGTGAATCACCAGGTTTACACACTTCACAGCACTCACCAAGGCACATACCCTCCCCAATGTCCATAACCCCACCCCCCTTCTCCCAACTCCCCTCCCCCCAGCACCCCTCAGTTTGTTTTGTGAGATTAAGAGTCACTTATGGTTTGTCTCCCTCCCGATCCCATCTTGTTTCATTTATTCTTCTCCTACCCACTTAAGCCCCCATGTTGCATCACCACTTCCTCATATCAGGGAGATCATATGATAGTTGTCTTTCTCCAATTGACTTATTTCGCTAAGCATGATACGCTCTAGTTCCATCCACGTTGTTAGGAATTATTTTTGACATACCTTTGGATCTTCTGATGTGAGAACATCTTTTGCTTCTTAGGACTTTTTAGTCTTTCCCTAAAAGTACAGGTGATGGGTTCAGGAGGGTCACTGGGCCTTGCTATGTGGCAAGGAGGCTGATTCTCAGGGAGCTGTATGGTAGTCCATAGTTAAGATGGAATATAGGTTGTGCCTCTACTTTTATATCAAGTAAAATGGCTTGCATTTCATATCCTGCTTATCTTTTCTGTAGATAAATATTTTTTCTCTTGGAATGGACATATTTATTTTTTTTAAACATGAGAAAATATTTAATTGGTCATCCTTTCCTTCCTCCATTTGATTTCATCCTTATTTTTACCCAGACTTTAGAAAGCTCTATCCTGATCTCTGGATTGAGGAAACTCTGGTCTCATTTTGTACAATGGTACAAAATAAGAGTTCATAGTCTTTGGTCCTTAAATTAAGAAACCAGATTTCTCTATAAGAGAGGCCTTAAACTTTCCTACCTTTGGTTAAACAGAGAATTCAGTTAATGAAGCTTAAGCATTCTGGCTACTCGTGATTTCACCACATTTCTTTTAATGTCCAGAATGGAACTCTTTCAAGCTTCAGGGATTCTTCTAGGATTTGATGAATATTTGTACCTTTCATAATTTAATAAATTTCTTTTGTGCTTTACCCAGTCTTCATTGCTGAAGATTTAATGATTTTCTTTTCTTTTCTTCTTTTTTTTTTTTTGGTATATATGGTGGCAGTACCGCCATTCAGACCCCTTGGCCATGTTAATTACCCTCTTGGTGGTATTCCTTCTTTAGTCAGGGCAACCAGACTCAAATACGGTACCCTTATGGTTTTGCACAAAGATGGGTTGGCTTTTTTCTCCTCCATTGTATCCACTTAAAGGTCCATTTTGGGGGGCCTCTTTGGCTATACAAGAATGTCAGGTTTGTGATTTCATAAAGTAGGTTACAGCTATTTCTGGATATCTTTTCTGAGCCCTCAGTTCCTTAAAAATAGAGTTACGATAGAGTTTCTGCTAATCTTTAGATTTTTCTCTATTACTTACTTTGCATTTCTTTCACTCCTGTTTTTTTTTTTTCCTTAAGAATTGTTTTCTTTTACGTTAGTGAATCTCCCTTCTTGATTTTTAGTGTGTTAACTTGTCTGACTGGTGAGCTAAAAGTAGATTAGTTCTTTGTTTCTTTCTTATTTACCGTCCTTTCTCTACCCTGCCATTTAATCATCACTCCAAAGAATTTATATAACATTGTCAGACTTGCTGCCTGTACTAAGCTACACACCTTCACTGGTAACTGAGGACCAGGTCCATTGACATATACATAAGTAGAACTTGCATGAAAGCACCAGGTCTTAGATTTTGGAAGGACCTTCAGAATCATCTAGGAAAAGTCCAGCTCCGGTTTACAGCCAAGGAATCCAAGGCTCAAAGCTGCACAGGTAGTATGTAATTAACTGGGAAAGATGCAGACCTCAAAATCTTTGTCGAGTTTTTCTTCTACCCATAACACATACCATGTTGCTTTGCCACTCAGCTAAGCAGTAGCAGAGTGCAGACCTGAGCTTGGGTGTTCGGACTCATTCTCTAAAGCTTGCCCACTGCCTTATACCATGTTGCCTGCCTCCCTGTCTTCTACTCAGTGTGGCATTCCCTTCACTCACCCTGAGGAAGTTACTCTTTCTAGATGTGGTTTCTTCATTTGTAAACTGGAGAAACCCTAGCCTAAATAAACAGTCTGCAGGATTATTTCAACTGGAAGGCAGGGATTTTTGTGCTCCTGGCAGTAGGCTGTGCTACCACTTGTAAACAATGCCTCGCTGAAGAGCTTGGCTGCTTTCTGAACCTGAGGTGAGAAGCATGTGTACATACAATGTGCATTGCTTTTCCCCATTATCTCATCATTTAGTGCCACAGTTTTGTCCAAGTACAGGGTAGGCCAGGAGCCTTAAAAGTACTTAAAGAAACAAAAATAATAGGATAGACCAAGTAATGAAGAGTGTGCATTTTGCTTGCATTTAGGGAATTAGTAACTCCACTTCCTGCCTGTTCCCATTCATTACATTCTTAGTGCCAAAGTGCTTGCTTCAACTTTTAATATCTGTGACAGGCATACATTAGAGAAGCCTTCATTTCCTAAAATAGACAGGCAGCTCAAATGAGGTGGTTTTGGCCCCATATGCTAGGTGATTTTGTGAGCTGCTTTTCAAAGATTCATTTCTCTTTCTTCTTTAGCCATTTTTATGTAGAGTTAGTATAAATTTGAATGATGTCTATATCACAGAATAGCAAAATCCAGGGAGGTTTACGCTCATAATCAATGAGATTTTAATGGAAAGAAATAATTGATTATTAGATTTGGAAAAAGCCATGGGATTGTTTTTTAGGGTCTGTGTGGGTGGGGAGGGTGCCCATTTATTTAGTTACTTTATGAATGAAAAGTTAAGTGGCTTGCCCAACATCACATTTCACAGTGTTGGTTCATTGACAGGGTCCAAACTCCAGGTCTTCCAAATCCTACTCCAGGGTTTCTTCTAAAGCCATTCGACTTCAGCCATTCTGAGGTGGCTCTCTCTGTTCGCAAAATGAAACTGCCCCAAGCTGCTAATAATACAAAGCTCCCTTGTTTCAGTTGCTTTTTGGGTGCCAAGAATTCACCAAGCATTTGACTAGAAAAGATACACCAGTTGTATTTACTTTTGACTTAGTTGCAACATTCATTTGTACCCAGCTCCAGCAAAGCTTATGGATGTTGTTAAATATATATGTGTTCTTGACCCTTAGTCCTAAGGACTAAAAGTTAGTCCTTAGTTTTTTTGAAGCTCCCTATTTTATAATCACATATTGCAGAGGACAACCAGGCATGGAGATGAATAGGGGAAAATGACTTTAGTTTGTCTTCCTGCCTGAAAACCTGCCCTTCTCTAGCTTCTAGAGACAAGATGGAAAGCATTGTACTCAAAACTGAGAGGACAAAGTGCCTCTTGCTTGCCATCACGTTGCTGCCTCCCATGAATGAGAGCTAGCCACATATGAGTGAAGGTTTCCTCATTGATCCCTTTGTGCCAGGTGCAGTCCTAGGTGGTTGAGTGACTATTGTTGAATAGCAGAACTTGGGCCTGTCCTCTGAGAGCTCTTAGTTGAGCAGGGGTAGCCACCTGTAAGCAAAACAACCTATAAATAAAAATGGTGAGAAGGTCTGCGAAAGAAAAGCTCAAAGTAGAATGATAAGGAATAATAGGGATGAAAGCCTGCTTTGGTCTTGTGATCTGGGCAAAGCTTGTGAGGAGCGCTATTTAAACTGAAACCCAAAGAGGAACCAGCCCTGTAAGGAGTCTGAGTTGTAGAATGTCAGTTCCAGGCAGAGGGAACAAGTTCAAAGGCCCTAAGCTCGAAAGAATAACGTTGGAGCTATTTTGGGAATTGAAAGACTAATGTGAGGGAGGGGAAGGAAGGACACGAGATGGGGATGGAAAAGCAGACAGGAACCAGGTCATGAGTAACCCAGTGTACTTGTCTGTATTGAGTTATTGCCTTGTTAGAAGATCGTTTGCTTTGTATTGAAACCTGTGTGGCATTCTGTGTATTAGAGATAGGTGAACTTCAGTTTGATTACCCCAGTCTTGAAAGTAAACCAGATGGGGTAGCAGAGAAGCAGGTGAACCTACCTCATAGCACTAAAGTCTTTTTAGTGTTCCCTATGTTTTAGCTGTTCTAAAAGTCACAGAACACCACGTCCCTGGCTTAGCCCCAGTTTGCAAAACAGCTGGACCTCTGTCCCACCACAGTCCTCTAAGCCACTTTGGGAGATCCCTGATCACAACTCGTACATTCCCCCTATTGCCAGGTGGCCCCCACTGTGTCACATTCTTTTCCCGTGACTGGGCATGGGGAGGGCGGCTGTGAGACCGCAGTTCCCCGTTAACCCCCCCCCCCCCGGTGTGGACTGGGCTGGCTCACTGCTTATGCCACTGTTGGCCTTGGTACTGCTAATTCTTGCTTTCTGATAGGCAATATCTTTCTCTGTCCTTTTCTAATCTCTGCTCCAGCATTCCCCAACCGTTGTTTTTGCTGAAATAAGGAGGATATTTCACTTGTGTAACCATTCTCAAAGGAGTGTTGACTTTATGTTCCCTGTTTATTACAGATACTCTGGTGCTACA
Source organism: Neogale vison (assembly GCF_020171115.1). Classification (NCBI taxonomy): domain Eukaryota; kingdom Metazoa; phylum Chordata; class Mammalia; order Carnivora; family Mustelidae; genus Neogale; species Neogale vison. The sequence continues at coordinate 117,191,580 of NC_058105.1, read as the reverse complement.
AAGCCCCTGTTTTTATTACTATCTCTTTATTCTTGAAACTCAGTTTGAACGGAGGCTGAGAAATGGGCTGGGATAGAAAATAATCTGAAAAGTACTCCTGGCTCCTGATGGAGAATCTTCCCTCCCTCATTTGGAGGGAAGATTCAGCCCCTTTTCTCTTGTGTATCTTGCTTAGGAAGCATTTGTCTCTAGGAGACATTTTCATCTTTCTCACTTTCATCCCCAAACTCCATTTTCTAATTCCCTGAACCTGAGGGCGGTTAGATATGACTGAACCTGAGACTCACAAAACTTAGACTCTCAAGCTTGGATTTTGACTATGACCCCAAACCTTGGGGACAAATGTGTTTTAGAATTTATAACTTTGGGGATTTAGAATGGAAATACTGCATGCTACTTTAGCACCTTGTAATCAGGTACTATTTCTAAAGTAAACATACTTTACATAAAATAAACATATCCCAGGGGGTACCTGGGTGGCTCACTGGGTTAAGCCTCTGCCTTCAGCTTCCGGGCTCTCTGCTCAGCAGGGAGCCTGTTTCCTCCTCTCTCTCTGGCTGCCTCTCTGCCTACTTGTGATCTCTGTCTGTCAAATAAATAAATAAAACCTTTAGGGGGAAAATAAATAAATAAATAAACATATCCCACATATTAAGTGGGATGAACAAAGAATATAAGTGGTCTCGTGTCAGTTCAGGTTTTACTTCTGAGGAGACTTGCCATAAACTTGGAAGAAGTGTTCAGTTTTTAGACTGATTTTTGAAGTTGGAGATAAAGGATTATGAACCTGTAGTCTTGTGTGTGTGTGCACACCTCTATGTGTATATGTGAACATGGTAGGTAGAATTTCTGGGCTAAATCTGAAGGTATCGTAAAAACTCTTTTAAAATAAAGTATTCCTTTCCTTCTCCCCTGCCAATTCGTCCATTAGAGTTAATGTGATTTCCGTCCTTCTCCATGCCTGTGGGGGCTATCATGGGTGAAGTTGATGATATGGGAGGCTGTATTGGTTCAGCGTAAGTTCTGCATCCCAGTACAGCTACACCATCTGGGATGGACAGATGGACATGCCACAGGAAGACAGCAGGAACCTATAGCAGCTGCTATTCAGAGAGATCAGACACTCTTAGAAATCCCTGCAACTTGACTGTGAGCTGCACTGTGGGTGCCTGGTATGTGACCTCTGCTCACTGAGGTGACTCGCACGCTGCCTGAACGATAAAATGTTCTTTTAAGCCAAAACTACAGGCCAAAGTTAAAAACATCAGCTGCAACAGATGCTGCATAGAGGCTTCTCTGCACACTGATAGAGCTGATTCCTTCTCACCCTCTTAATCTCCTTCTTTCTCAGTGCGTAGTGTTAGAATGAAAAGGACAGTGGATTTATACGTCATATCTGTCGGTATGTGTTTGTACATTACTTTGCAATACGGAGTATAAGAAAACACAAGCAGAAAATTATGTGCATGCTGGTCAAGTAAGCCTTTTCTTCTGTAAGATGCTAATTCTTGATCCTTTCAACAAGAAAATGTGATATTTAATCTTCCATCCTTGAACTCCTTATGCAGAAGTACTCCAAGTGGAAAGGGAAATTGGTACGTTTTCACTTTAGAATTTTTGAACAGTAGCTTGAAAGCTTTAATTTTACTCTATTCACCATTGTTTACATTCTAGAAAATGAAGAAGTCAAGGAAACGACTTTACGAGAGCTTAAAATGCTTCGTACTCTCAAGCAGGAAAACATCGTGGAGCTGAAGGAAGCCTTTCGTCGGAGGGGGAAATTGTACTTGGTGTTTGAGTATGTTGAAAAAGTAAGTCACCAATTGATAATGTGGAGATTTGCCTGATTTTTTTTAACTTTTATTTTATTTTTTTAAAATAATCTCTACACCCAGCATGTGGCTTGAACTCATGTCCCTGAGATCAAGAGTTGCATGCCCTACCCACTGAGCCAGCCAGGCGCCCCTGCCTGATTTTTTTATTTAGGGTTGTTTCTGGCAGTATTCAAAGAAGTATTATTATCTAGTGTGATTTGTCAATGTACTCAAACTCTTGGTATTTTGAAAATGAAATTATTATCCATAATCATTAGAAGCCCTGAAATGTATTGAAGTATTTTGTATAATTTAACTCTACAGAGATCATCTTACATTTCAACAGTGAATTAATTTGGCTTCTGATGTTTTAGAATCTGTGTTCAACAAGTAATTTTTAGACTTGGTTCATTTAAGTTAAACCTAGGCAAGGCCTCTGAGAGAGAAAGTAAATTGACAGTGATGACATAGGATGACAGAGGTGTGGAAAGCAGCCTGCCGGCATAGGATGGCTGCCTAAATCCGACTTAGAGCGGCGAATGAGTGGGCTCATGGAGCAGCCTTTTGTGAATTGCCTGTGCTTTGGCTTTAAGGGAAAGAGATGTGCCAGGAGGCATAAGGTGAGGCATGAGGAGGTAGATGCGGCCGCATCTAAGGAATTGGAAGCATGGGAGCAAAGTGGAAAAGTATACACACTTCAGTTGTTAGCATACTTGCTTTACAGTTTTTTAAATTGGTAACTATTAGTGACCACTTTAATGATAACTTGGCCCGGGGCAAGTGTATGCTACAGTAATCAATACGTATGTCTTTGAATTTCTTTGAGAGCAGCTGCCCTACAGTGGTTGGTTATTATCCAAAACTGAAATAATTACCTTAACAAGAGTAAAATAAACTGAGCCAGGTGGACCTTTTAGAGGTTTCCTTGATGAATGAGTATGTGGCTCCGGATTTCCTGTTACCAAAACAACAGTAAAAATTATTACTTTTATTAAATTTCACTTCTGGAGTACATGTCTTTTTAGGAATCTTCATGATAAAATGAGAAATTTCTAAATTATAAAATGAGGCTTTCTGAAGAAGGTGAAGACTGGAGAGACTTATGTTTACCAGCTGCTTTCTGTGCCATTAATGACTGTGTCATCACCACCATCACCATTACAAAATAGAAAGCAATGTTGCCAAGATGATGGACCAGGAATGTGGCTTTTGACTTAATTCAGCCTTTACAAATTATTTTTCTAATGAAAGTAATTAGACATAGTAACTTCATTTCAAGCAAAACTTGAAGAGTATTATAAGTTTTCTCTGTCATTTTAAAACACTGTTTTATGTATCTTTTCTAAAATCTGCTTAAAGGTTTCTTTTTCTTTTTCTTTTTTAAGTGAGGACAGATCTTTATTTTTTTGATGGGGTGGGGAGGGGAAGAGGGAGAGAGAGAGAGAGAGGCTGCACTCATAGCGTGGTGCCTGACACGGGGCTCGATCCTACAACCCTGAGGCCATGACCTGAGCCGAAATCAAGAGTCAGATGCTTAAGCAACTGAGCTACCCAGGTGCCCCTTAAGGTTTCTTTTCCTTTGTCAATTTAGGTATTTTCCTAAGGGACCTTCCCCACCAAAATTAAACTGAAATTTAATACTTCTCAAAAAGTTATAAAAAAGGACTGTTGTAAAAATCAGAAACTCTTTATATTATATTTTAGTTGTTAAGAATAATCGTGCAGTTTGCAGTTTTCACTGCCAAATAATGAAATTCTGACAGATCTATTTCAGTTTGTCTTTTTAAAATTTCTGTTCTGCTCATGGTGGTAGTTCACGATTAATAACAATTTAATATGAAGAAATGGGGAAATCACCTCTGTGTACCAGTTTCTATGTCTGAGCTCTCTTTGCTGTTAAGTGGCAGGGCTGCTCCCAGAGCTCCCATATGTGTCCCTCTAGGCCTGGGTTCTTGCCCTGACCCTGTGGTTTTTCAGTGGAAGGTGACCTCCCATCAGCGGCAGTGCCTAACGATTAACAGAGTCTCAAGAGGGCAGGAAAGTGATGCTCTCAAAGGGTAGGGGGTTGTTAGAGATACAGGACGACAGTGGCTTAAACAAATAGATATTTCCTTCTTCCTCACATATAAATACGAAGGTAGGTGGTACCTGGTATGGTAACTATATGGTAACTATTTATTTTAAAAAAATTATTAATTCATTTAGGAATAACAATAATAATCCCATTACATGTTAACATAAATTTGATTGTGAGTCATTCTTTCAAGTAAGAAATGGTGTTCTGCCAAAAACAAGCAGCTAGTTGAGCTTGCAGCTCAATCACGCAAGTGATTTTCTTCAAGACAACCATCTTGCTTTGTTATGTAACAGAAGTGCTTCATGTGTATTCTTCATTTTACCATATAGATTCCTAAAAAGACACCTACTCAAAAATTGAAATTTAATACAAGCAATAATTTTACTGCTTCATCAAAAAAAGACATCCTTAACTAAAACTGGCTTTTCGTCTTTTTATTTTTTTTAAACTGTGAGCGTGTAGCATTGATTTATGCTAAGGTACCCCCAGTTCACCCATCCTTGCTTTGAGTCATCGGTGTAAATACAAACACAGTGAAAGAGCCAATGAGCTGAGTGTTGCTATGAATATAGTTTTGACTTTATGGGCCTTCTGCAAGATCTGGTAACCACCCCTAAGAGATCCACAGATCATACTTTGTTCCTGCTTTCCTAGATTGTCATCTACAAAAAATGAACTCTAATCATGCTGTGGACCTTAGTATTGACCTTACAGAGGCAATGGGAAATGTGTGGTTAATCTGGAAATTCAGTGGAGACTGGTTAAGTGGATTTTCTGCTTAATAAAAAAATTTTACATGAATTTTAGACTCCAGACTAAGAGTTTCAGAACTTGGTTTGTTGGGAGTCTGTCAGTGTTTATTTCAGCAAGATTTTCTGGCCTGTCTTAATTTTTGTACTGATTGCATGGATCTCTCCTAATCTTAGGGAACATTTTCTTTTAAGAATATTTTCCAGGTATTCCAGAAATATTTTCAAGCCCTGATTTTTATTGCAAGGTTCTAGTAAACGTACATAGGAGGCTGTGTTAAAATGACTGTTTCCCCCCTCCTTTTTACATTACAGCATCTTATCTCTACTTTATATTGCTTTTCCCTTGAAGTTATTCTAAAGTGATACCTGAAAGGTTTTACGGAGAGTGGAAAGTGCCAGGGTTATTATTTGGGGAAGCACTGGGGAGTAGTAAAAATGGAATTTCTCTTAAAAGAGAACTTTGATTTAATACAGTATTCTGCTTCTGCATGAAAAAGATAGTAGGTGGAAAGCAAAACAGTTGTTGAAAATGCTTGCATGTATTGGGTGAATTTTCATCCAAGATGCTTGCTTATCTGTCCATCTGTCTGTCTGTCTATCTATCTAAGATTCTATTCATTTATGAGAGAGAGAGAGAGAGAGAGAGGGAGGGAGAGAGAGAACAAGCGAGCAAGGGTGCATAAGCAGGTGGAGTGGGAGAGGGAGAAGCAGGCTTCCCACCGAGCCAGGCGCCCAATATGGGTGGTGCTCCATCCCAGGATCCCGGATCATGACCTGAGCCGAAGGCAGATGCCTAACCGACTGAGCCACCCAGGCACCCCTAAGATGCTTTTTAAAATTGTTAATACATGATTTATGAGTCTACCTAATTTGTAGAGATTAATGATTCCCTATTTAATTTTTAGAATATGCTTGAATTGCTGGAAGAAATGCCAAATGGAGTTCCACCTGAAAAAGTTAAAAGTTATATTTATCAGTTAATCAAAGCTATTCACTGGTGCCATAAGAATGATATTGTCCATAGAGGTAAGTATGCAATTTTTGGAATGAAAAATATTAAGAAAACCTCAGAGTTAACATTGAAATATTTTACATATTACTGTTTTAAGAGTACTTCTATGAGCACTGACATTCCACTTAAATTAAATGCATTTTGAAAGTACAGGATACGAAACGTTCACCTTCTGAGTCTCCTTTTGTATCACCAAAAGGATGGATTGCAAGTTTATTTGGATATTATGGTGAGATCTCTGTTTGCATAACCAGGTCTATTCTCAACTTTAGAAATGCCTAGGGATATAAAGAACTCAACAAATAGGAACTTTGAAGCTTACCTTGGGTAAAAAGAGCAAAGGGATGTTCTCTGTTGCCTTTTGGTCCTGCTGGTAGACCAGAAAATGTGAAACCACCTAGAATAAGGCTTTAAAGGTGGTCACTGACCCCCATTGACAGTCACCTCCCATTCCCTCTTAAACCAACCAGTTCCTGAATTAAGTTCCTGAATTTCCCTACCCATTAGTGAGAAGAGCCCGTTGCAAGTTGTAGGCATGATCAACCTTGCATAAATGCCATGCGTGTGCTTCCATAAACTGTTAATATTTTGTCCTTTATTGCTGTGTGGTGGGTGGTTTATAGTACTAAAGGGGAAATTACTTTCTCAGCATGGTTTTTGCTTTTGCACTATTTATCTTCTCCTGATAAGCTCTCTTGAATTCCAGAGTTTCAGTAATGGGATACATACTGATAAAATAATGGAGCCAGAAGATGTTTATCAGAAAATGTTACAATATCTACTTCTTGTCTCTGAATTACCAGATAAATGAATACCTCATTTTAATTTACCTATACAAACACTCAAACATATCACTTTAAAAATAGTCTCACTTTAAGAATAGCTTAAAGATCATGTGAAAAATGCCAACTCCTAGTATATCTAGAAAAAGACATTTTATATATTTTTTGGATTTGACTTTCATATCACTTACCTTATCCAGGTTGCTGGTGGTATAGAGAGATCTCCAAGTCAACTACATGTCTAGTGTCTAAAGTAATGATATTAATAACAGTCTATACCACAGTATGAAGCTATTAATGCAGAACTGATTTAGCTGCATTTCTATAGTGTTGCTGTGATTTGGTTAAGTTTATGGTAATAAATCAATGATTGTGAATTAGCAGTAGAAACCATGATTCTGAAATCTTCAGATTTTCCTCCTGTCTTCCCTTTTTCCATTTTTACCTCTGCCATCTGATACAGATGATAGGTACTCTAAAAATAGGATTGTGAGATGCCTCCCAAAGCAAGAATTAAATAGCATTTTCTGTATATTTCTACTCAGCTCCCACTACATCTTCTGAAGATCCATGGAAAAAATGAGAAATCTTGCCTTGACTCATCCAGTATAACTTCGGCATTACACATTTATAATTATGAACCACACAGAAAAGCTAAAGAGATGCGTAAATATAGACATTATATAGAAAATCACAACAAATTCTAATTTTTATGTAGTTTTTCCTCTAGTAAATGTAATACTAGGTACTTATATATGTTTTTAAGGTATCTTGTAGGTGTGAACATTTTTAAAATATTCTATCTCTGAAAATTTTATATTCTGTCTCCAAAAACTTATGTTACTAGTACTTTATAAAGTAGAATAGTTCCTTGAAATGTGGTGACCTAGATTCATTGATTCTTAAATTCCTTTCCGAGATCACATCAATACCTTTACAATTTAAAAGGAAAAATATTTTTTACATTGTGGGTCTTCATGTTTCTCAAAAAAAAAAAAAAAAAAAATTAGTTGAAACTTTTATGAATCAGCAAAAAAATGTGTTACCCTGCTTTTCCCTGTCACAGGTTTCTATTCATATTACTCTGGATATTTCTTTCTTTTTTTAAGATTTTATTTATTTATTTAATGCACAGGAGAGATCACAGGTAGGCAGAGAGGGGGGAAAGCAGGCTCCCCGCTGAGCAGAGAGCCCAACGCAGGGCTCAATCCCAGGACCCTGAGATCATGACCTGAGCTGAAGACAGAGGCTTAACCCACTGAGCAACCCAGGCGCCCCTACTCTGGATATTTCTAATTAGATGCCGTTATAGTGATCCAGTAGTGTCAATCAGCAGTCCATGGAACATTTTTTAGTAATTGATTTTTCATCTTTATACTTCAGATATAAAGCCAGAAAATCTCTTAATCAGCCACAATGATGTTTTGAAACTGTGTGATTTTGGTAAGTTAAAAAGAAATTGAGTCCTGTAAGTAGAATTAATTTAATATAACACATAGGTAGCTTTTAAAGTCTTATTAAAAGTTTTTTTTTTTTTTTTTTTATGTTTTGACTTCAGTTAGCAGAGGAATATTCTGTTGGGTCATGTGTTGAAAAATGGATGGTTAGGTAAATACTATACACTCTTTGCATAGTATTTTTTACTCTTTTTAAAAATTCATAATGCAGTATTTGTTTAATGAGAATGCAAAGCAAATAGATGCATGTGTATATATTCATAAACCCAGTACTTAATGATTCCAAAAAACCAGTTTTCTGTGAAACACTACTATGTACGATAAAAGAATATTTTTGAGGTATTTTAAACATTGATAGAAATTATTTTAGGTATGATCATTAATTAACAATATGCATAGGTAAATACATATGTATCATGCATGTGCAATGGTTACATACCTATAAACGTCAAAGACTTTTTAGAGCAGTTCCATTTATTCCCTTTAAATGTTCAGTGAATGAGATTAGTAATTAATGTTTAATATTCCATCTCCTGGTTGAGTGTATAAGGAAGCCTTTTTTTTTTTTTTTTTAAGGATTATTTATTTGTTTGACAGGCAGAGATCACAAGTAGGCAGAGAGGCAGGCAAACGGGTGGGGGGAAAACGCAGGCTCCCTGCTGAGCAGAGAGCCTGATGCGGGGCTCCATCCTAAGGCCGTGGGATCATGACCTGAGCCAAAGGCAGAGGCTTTAACCCACTGAGCCACCCAGGTGCCCCTATAAGGAAGCTTTTGAATTGTATTCTCCTAGTAGAAAATTGTGCATTCATTTCCATATATATAAAACTGTATTAAGTGCTATTAAAAATTAAAGTTGAAATAATTCAGGAAAGTTTTAAAACTATAGGTTAGGGTGCTTAAGTTCTGAGTCCCTTAAAAAATCTTTTGTCTGATCTTTATGCTGAAAAATAACAACTTGACTGAATGTTATTTTTCATATATTCAAGTATAATCGTAAGTATAATGTAAACTCCTACATATAAGTGAAAATTCATCTCCTTTCATAAGCAAGAGTTAGATTAGTACCTCGGAGGTGGATTGAACAAATGAGAAATAGAAGCCTTCTAAGAACGTACTGTGTGAAGGACCACTTTTCTCCAGTGTGGCTATTAGAAGCAAGTGTAACTGTTTTCACTCAGTGCTTGCAAAGAATTTGAATATTATGAACCTGCTTGCCTGAGAAAAAACGTTTTGTAGGACTTAAATTTTTTTATACTATTTATAGGGAATATTGCAAAGAAGAGTCCTGCTTTATTTATTTATTTATTTATTTATAACATATAATGTATTATTGTTTCACAGGCCTGTGAATCAGTCTTACACAATTCACGGGACTCACCATAGCACATACCTTCCCCAGTATCCATCGCCCAGCACCCTCATCCCTCCGACCCGCCCTCCCCGCCAGCAGCCCTCAGTTTGTTTCCTGAGATTAAGAGTCTCTTTTGATTTGTCTCCCTCCCCAGTCCCATCTTTTGATTTGTCTCCCTCCCCAGTCCCATCTTGTTTCATTTTTCCTTCCCTTCCCCCACGAACCCCTGCTCTGTCTCTCAAACTCCTCATATCAGAGAGATCATATGATAATTGTCTTTCTCTGATTGACTTATTTCACTCAGCATAGTACCCTGTAGTTCTATCCACATTGTAGCAAAATGGCAAGATGTTGTTTTTTTGTTTTTGTTTTTTGGATGGTTGCATAGTATTCCATTGTATATATATATAGACCACATCTTCGTTATCCATTCATCTGTTGATGGACATCTAGGTTCTTTCCATAATTGGGCTATTGTGGATATTGCTGCTATAAACATTGGGCTGCACGTGCCCTTTCAGATCACTACTTTTTTTTTTTTTTTAAAGAATTTATTTATTTATTTGACAGAGAGAAATCACAAGTAGGCAGAGAGAGGAGGGAAGCAGGCTCCCCACTGAGCAGAGAGCCCGATGTGGGGCTCGATCCCAGGACCCTGAGATCATGACCTGAGCCGAAGGCAGAGGCTTTAACCCACTGAGCCACCCAGGTGCCCCCAGATCTCTACATTTTTATCTTTAGGGTAAATACCCAGTAGTGCGATTGGTGGGTCATAGGGTAGCTCTATTTTCAACTTTTTGAGGAACCTCCATGCTGTTTTCCAGAGTGGCTGCACCAGCTTTCATTCCCACCAGCAGTGTAGGAGGGGTCCCCTTTTTCCGCATCCTCACCAACACGTGTCATTCTTTTCCTGACTGGTTAATTTTAGCAATTCTGCCTGGTGTGAGGTGATATCTCACTGTGGTTTTGATTTGTATTTCCCTGATGCCGAGTGATGTTGAGCACTTTTTCATGTGTCTGTCGGCCATTTGGATGTCTTCTTTGCAAGTCCTGCTGTATTTTAAACATCTTATGAAGTGCTTAGAAGAATAAGAAAGAAATATCGAAATACAGCTGTTTAAAAGATTTTGACCTTGACATTTTTAGCACTTTCTTAGTATTATGATTTTCAGGAATATTTCTGGGTCTATTTCTTGCTTCCTATCCATAATTGTGACTACCATCAAATACTGAGATTCTGTGCACCTCATGCTTCCTTTACTATGTATCCATGATTCTGTGGGTTGATGATCTGCTTAAACCCCCAAATTACTGAAATTTGTAAACAAATTGTAAATACAAATGTGATGCCTATAGAATGGTTAATAATAGGGGAAGGTATCCCTGATGTGGCATCATTTCTTTTCTATTTTTAGTTTTAGTTTTTAAAGAATTATTTATTTATTTGGGGGGGGGAGAGAAAGAGAGTGCGGGGGGTGGGCAAAGGGAGAGGGAAAGAGAATTCTCAAGCAGACTTCCCTCTGGACACGGAGCCAGACTCAGGGCTTGACCCCAGGACCCTGAGATCATGACCTGAGCCAAAATCAAGAGTCAGAAACTTAACCAACTGAGCCACCCAGGCACCCCCAGCATCATTTTTTAAAGGAAAGACAATTTGAAGTGGTAAGGAAATTTCACATGGCTGCACTGCATGTTGTTCTTTGTACCCTGTGCGTCCCCAGTGATCATGTCTCAACTGCTTTCCCTCTATAACACTGGGCTCCTTTGTCTATCTTGAAGAATCCCATTTGAAAATAGGAATATTTCTTCCAATTTTTTACTCTAATGTTTTACCCCTCATTTTAATGTTCTGGTTCTCTCTGACTATCCATAATGCTTTTGGTGTGTTAGGTGGCTAATTAGCTTACCTGCTGGCTTACTTTTTGGCCCCAAAATCTTTTGAAAGGGTTTGGAGGGAAAATAATTATCGATAGAGTCTGTAAGTAATTAAAGTACCCCTAATATGCTTCTCTGTCACATTAGGAGATGAAAATAATTTTGGCCTGCTTAGTTTCCATTATTGCCAACTATTAGTTGTCTATATAATGGCTAGAGCTGATCAGCAACAGTAGATCTACAAATACTAATGTTAAATCCCACATATCAGAATATAATGACTGGCTCAGAGTGTTTGACTGGCTCATGATCCCGGCATTCTGGGATCGAGTACCCCGTCGGGCTCCCTGCTCAATGGGGAGTCTGCTTTTCCCTCTCCGTAATTCCCCTCTCCCTTCTCTCAAGTAAATAAATAAAATCCTTTGGGGGGAGAAAAGAATATAATGGCCATCTGTGACAGGGTATTTTAGCTTTGACTTGGGCTTTTGTAGGGACTTCATTTTGTTCCCAAGATTTGCATTTATCGAGAGAGCTGACTTAAAAGTATGCTCTGAATGCTTATAAAAGTATGTGATGACTTCAAAAATACTATTTCTTTAATATAGGAGGAGACGGGTTTTTTTAGTGAATACACTATATGTTAACTGATACACAAATGGACTAACATTTTAAAAATAATGAAGGGACCATTAATAAATAGCCCATTCAGTACCAGTCATTGTGTTCTTTTGATATTCCTTTAAAATATTACTAGCACTGAAATACCTTGCCAACATGATGTTGTTACTTCTTTTTCACAGTTATACCTTTGGGGTTTTCTGCCTTTCAGGTTTTGCTCGGAACCTCTCAGAAGGCAATAATGCTAATTATACAGAATATGTGGCCACCAGGTGGTATCGGTCCCCAGAACTCTTACTTGGGTAAGTTACCTTCCCTAGATAAAATGACATTTATATATCTGCTGATCATGTGTCATTAGGTTTGGGATCATCTATGGTTAGTTAATTAAATACCAGTTAACCTCTTGCAGTATAACAAGCCACCCAAAAGCTTAATGGTATAAAACACCATTTTATTTGCTCACAATTCTGGATGCCAGTGATTTGGGGGAGTCAGTAATTAAAGTTCAGCTGGATTGTTCTTCTCTTGGTCTCAATGGGAATCACTCAGGTAGCTGTAGTCACTCAGTAGATCATTTGGAGGATGGTTGGTTTATGAGGCCTTGGCTGGGACAGACCATCTCTGTTCCATGGAGACTCATCCTCCAGTGGGCAAGTCCAAGTGGCTTCATGAGGTAGCCGAAAAATTCCCTGCAGCAATTGGGCAAGCCTCAATGCAAAGGTGGTTTTCAAGCCTCTGTTAGCCTGGTTTTCGCCTCATTAGCCAAAACCTGTTACATGGCCAAGCCCTGATTCAAGGGATGAGGAAATAAACTCCATCTCTTGCTGGGAGGACTGGCCTATCTGTTGGTTCATTCATTCATTCATTCATTCATTCAACAAGCAGTTATCAGGTGTCTCTTATATCCAATCACTTTGCCAGAAACATAGTATAAATACTGAAGCAGTTGCCAATTTTCTTCTGAATAGAGAAACCTCGTTTGATGATAAATGGCTACTCAAACACACTGCATTGTTGATTTTCTCAGCAGCATCACATCCGTCCACTTTGTGCCCACCCTTCCACTTTCAGTGCTTTCACTCATCTGTTAACCCCAGAGAAGGGTTTTCTGATAAGATTTTTCTTTTCTTTTTAGAAACTTGAGAACCTAAGAAGGATCCTATTCTCCTGAACTCTTATTACATAGTAATATGAATAATCCTGTATTACCTTAGTTGTAGTACTTTCTTATTTTCCATACATTGTATTTCCTTCTTGGGGACCATCCAAGAACGAAGAAAGAAGGCAAACTCTGCAAATAAAATGAGATATGGTAGTGATGATGACTGGTACTCTTATTATAGGTTTCATCTCTTTAGTGTGTGAGACATATATATAGGGGTCATGAGAAATTTAATTTTTAAAGGTTTTATTTATTTATTTGTTTATCTTAGAAAGAGAGCTCAAGTGGGGGCAGGGAGCAGAGGAAGAGAGAGGGAGAGAATCTCAAGTAGACTCTGCACTGAGTGTGGAGCTTCACGCAAGTCTTGATCCCATGACCCTGAGATCATGGCCTGAGCTGAAATCAGGAGTCAAGACACTGAACCTACTGAGCCACCCAGGCACCCTGAGAAATTTAATTTTTAAAAGATATTACTTATATAGTAGGAGTACAAATTTCTCTGTGTGGGTTTTTTTTTTTTTTTAAGATTTTATTTATTTGACGAGAGAGAGAGAGAGATTGGAAGTAGGCAGAGAAGCAGGCAGAGAGAGAGGGGGAAGCAGGCTCCCTGCTAAGCAGAGAGCACAATGCGGGGCTCAATCCCAGGACCCTGAGATCATGACCTGAGCTGAAGGCAGAGGCTTAACCCACTGAGCCACCCAGGCGCCCCTCTGTGTTTTTTTTTGTTGTTGTTGAATTGAAGATCATGGTGACAGTATGTGTAAGTTACTCACTGAGGGTTTATTTTGATATTCACAATTTCCCAGTGTCTGTTAACTATCTGATTGTAATTCTTGATTCATTGTTGACATAGAGTATATAAGAATTATTGATACCAGTTACTGGAAGCTTTACTATTTTTTTTTTTTTAATCAAAAGCTTGCTTTATCTTGGGAAACAAATGGTGGTTAGTCACTTTATTATTTCTCTGTGTGGATAGATTTTAGAATTTCTGTGCGAATTTTTTTTTTTTAAGTATTTTTATTTATTTGACAGACAGAGATCACAAGAAGGCAGAGAGGCAGGCAGAGAAAGGAGGAAGCAGGCTCCCCGCTGAGCAGAGAGCCTGATGTGGGGCTCTATCCCAGGACCCTGGGATCATGACCTGAGCCGAAGGCAGAGGCTTTAATCCACTGAGCCACCCAGGCGCCCTGTGCAAATTTTTTTTTTTTTTAAAGATTTTATTTATTTATTTGAGAGAGAGAGAGACAGTGAGAGAGAGCACGAGCGAGGAGAAGGTCAGAGAGCGAAGCAGACTCCCCATGGAGCTGGGAGCCCGATGCGGGACTCGATCCCGGGACTCCAGGATCACGCCCTGAGCCGAAGGCAGTCGTCCAACCAACTGAGCCACCCAGGCGTCCCCTTGTGCAAATTTTTAAACTTGGTTTTTTGATTGATTTTCTTTTGTGTTTGTCTTTGTTTCTTTTTCTGTGTTCCTCTGTCTGTACTTAATGAGATGCATAATCCATTTTCTTTGGGGAGGGATTTGGAATTTGAGTTTATTGGACAGATTTGCCAAAGAAGAAATGAGTATGAAGTAGATCATTCTTAGAACACCATCCGAGGAGTCATGTATGGTAGAGGGCTTTTTATGATATGATTTTGTCTGTGTGATGGTCCCAATGAGTTCATTCTGAGGACAACCTTATTATAGACCTTCAGAGTATTTGCTGCCTAATAATACCTGTCAGAAAACTGCAGTTATGTTTAGAGATGTGTGGGAGATACCAAAAATAGATAGGACTCCAATTAATTGGGGCCAAATTATATATTGCTAATTAAATGATTGTCAAGTACTAGTTGAAGAACCGTATTATTTGTGTAAAAATCCCATTGAAATCAGTTGATAGTTGGTTAATATTAAGATTTTACATTTTTGTACATTCTTAAGACTTTGTCCTTGACATTCAAAATAGTTCCAGCTGCATAAATTATTCATATCCGTTGACAGAAGAAAAATAGCGTGATTTGGGTATGTAGAGATTTTTTGTAAGTTTCTCCATCTAGCACAAGTTTTTTCTTTTATACATGTATTAAAGAAAGATCAGTTTCCTTTCCTCCCCAACAAGCTACAGAAAGAAAATGTACATGAAGTTTCCTAATATGGTCCTTTAGGTTTTTGTGGGAATGAAATGAGATAAAGAAAATACTGACTTTCATTTGTAATGACTTATTGTCCTAGAAACATTTCTGTATAGTGTTAACAGTGCTTTAGAGTATCTGTTAAAAGTTTTGTATTACTGCTGTATCATTATGACATTCTAGAATTTCATCCTGTGTTTTTTTCAAATACTTTATTTTGTCTTACCCTTCTTTTAACTTTTTTTTTTTTTTTAATTTCTTTAGAGAAAGAAAGACAGCATGAGCAGGGGAAGGGGCACAGGGAGGGAATAAGCAGGCTCCATGGAGCCTGATGTTGGGCTCGATTCCACAACCTCAAGATCATAACCTGAGCCAAAAGCAAGAGTCAGATACCCAACCGACTGAGCCACCCAGGCACTCATGGCTTTCCCTTCTTAAAATTTGGATTATTTGTGTTTGAAACGAAATAAAATATGGTTTCTTTGTCTGCCACATATAATTTGATTTAAGAGTATAGATACTGGGGCATACATATAAAGCTTTTTTGGAGTACTTAGGTTTTCACATATAGCCTCCATTTATTAATAACAGAGCCCTCTGCTAAACTTAGATCCTAGAGGAGAACTATAAACCCCTAAGGAAATGGAAAAAAGGTGCTTTGAGGCAAATAGTTATCATAAAGCTCCATATACACAGGGTACAAATAGTTTTAGATAAATGATACTATAAAGCTTAGCCCACTCTTAGTTATTAGAAATTGTGATTCTGGGCAATCAGAAGTTAAATAGTACTCAGTGTTTATTGTTTAAGAAGACACGTTGAGTCAATAGTACATTTTAATAGATTGATCTCAAAAAATGGATGAGGTATAACTTTTTGACATTTTTTTTAAAGATTTTATTTATTTATTTGACAGAGAGAGATTACAAGTAGGCAGAGAGGCAGGCAGAGAGAGAGAGGAGGAAGCAGGCTCCCTGCTGAGCAGAGAGCCCGATGCGGGACTCGATCCCAGGACCCTGAGATCATGACCTGAGCCAAAGGCAGCGGCTTAACCCACTGAGCCACCCAGGCGCCCACTTTTTGACATTTTAAGAGCTAAAGGATAATTACCTAGAAAATGCATTTCTTGGGAGCATTTTATTTTCCAGGTGAAGTGTTAACTCATCAGACATGTGTACTGTATTAGGGTTTATTAAGCCATTCATGTTCAAGATATGCCCAGATATGAGTAGATTCCAACTTAGTTTATACCTACTAAATTATTATTAAACTGTTGGTTTTGTTAACATAGGTTTTTTTTTTTTTTTTTAAGATTTTATTTATTTATTTGACAGACAGAGATCACAAGTAGGCAGAGAGGCAGGCAGAGAGAGAGAAGGAAGCAGGCTCCCTGCTGAGCAGAGAGCCCGATGCGGGGCTCGATCCCAGGACTCTGAGATCATGACCTGAGCCGAAGGCAGTGGCTTAACTCACTGAGCCACCCAGGTGCCCCATGTTAGCATAGTTTTATTTACTTGTGCTCTGAGTTTTTTCCCGGATATCCATAATTCCTTTTTTTCAGCCTCATTTGTAGTTCCTTAAATATATGAATTGCTTTAAATTATGAATCTGTTCAAAATAATTTGGAAATTATTAAAATGTATTTCTTCATTTGCCAAGACAATTTCTCCCTTTGCCTTTCAGAGCTCCTTATGGAAAGTCTGTCGATATGTGGTCAGTGGGCTGTATTCTTGGGGAGCTTAGCGATGGACAACCTTTATTTCCTGGAGAAAGCGAAATTGACCAACTTTTTACTATTCAGAAGGTGCTAGGACCACTTCCATCCGAACAGATGAAGCTCTTCTACAGTAATCCTCGATTCCATGGGCTCCGGGTAAGAAGCTTTACTAAAACTCCAAATGGAATCAATACAGCAGTATTTAAATCATTGTTCATTGCACAATGGAATGCTAAGCTGTCCATTGAATACTCTTCCCTTTCCCAATACGATGCTTATAATCCCCATTATAGTATTTTATTTTTGAATCTTATATAGAATTTGTGAATTTTAAGAAATATTCTGAATTTGAAAGTGGAAGCTGGTAATGTTTTTCCTAATTGATAAGTTCCAATTTTGCAAACCCTGTTTTAGCATATGCATTATTACAGTCTACACTTTGGTTCTCTCAGAATGTTTCTTTGTCTAAAATATTAAGCATCCCTAAAAGATATGAAAATGTATAAATGACTTGCTTATTTGAACAAACATTTGTAATGATTTGAGGGAGAATATGAATCCTTGCATTCTGTAGATTTAAAGGTTGTATTCTAGCATGTATTTCTTGTCTGTTGACAGTGAAACATCAGATCTTCCTTTCAAACTAGTATATTGTCTTGGGCAGCCTTTTCTAGGCTTGCTAACTTTGTACAAAACTTGTTTTCAGAGAATATGCTTAAAGAGGGACTTAAGGTAGAAACTTTCCCCAGATGAGAGATAAGCAACTTATTACAGTAGCCAGACAGAGGCTGCTTCTCTCTTCCATCTACCCCCAAAGCTACTTTTTTAGTTTTCAACTACTCTGGGCTAACATGCCAATTGGTGACCATTATGAGAACGCTAAAATATGCTCACTGCCATTTTCTTTCTTTCTCTTAAATGCATGATTCTCAAACCATGTTTTCTTGAGTTTTGCTGAGCACTTCATTTTTTCTTTTGACTTTCTGGACCTCCGTTCATTCCACTTTGAGGCCCATCCCCTCCTCACACATGAGCACCTGACATGGTGCCCACTCCTCTCTCTCCAAACTCCCACCACATTTGTCTTTGCTTTTCTTTGACTTCTAAAAACATTTTAGGACTTTTCCAGCTTCATGGATTTGGGATTTGTGGCTCCTTCTCCCAGGGAGATGCTTCTGTTGTGTGGTCCCTTCTCACTTTGTAAGTCTCAGCTCCAAGAATGTCCCCTTCTCTGATGCCACCAACATACTGCCCCCACCCTCCTCCTAGTGTCTCCCATAGTCCTTCCCCCCTTTTTTCCATCCAGTACTTCCCCTGGTATGTAGTTGTGTTGTTTATTTGTTTACTTGTCAATTATTAATGGTTGAGTTCTCAACTACTAGAGTATAAACTCCCCGATGGCAGAAATCTTGTTTTTCCACTGTTATTTCTAGCATCCGTAACAGAGTCCAGCACATCTAGCTAGGGACACAGTGTGTACTTGAATGATGGATTGAGCCAATTTGTGTCATCAGCACTCAAGCTCAACTGCACCTCCCTTCTCTCTCTCTCTAATGCTTCCTTCACCCTCAGCACTGTTTTACCTGAACTATTGATGATCACTCCTAAACGCATCTCTCCAAACTTTGTCTTCACTTTAGTGTTTTCACATTGCCTTTGCAATAATTGTCCTTTAGATTGCACATTCAGTTGTATCTCTTTTGTGTTTGGAAACCTCTATGGGATTGCTTACATTTAAACTCCTTAGGCGATAACATTAAGAACCCCTTGCTCTTAGCCCTCCAACTGTATCTGCCACTCATTCCCACCATTGCCCCCTACTTGCCAACATACTGAACTTCTCACCATTTCCTTGACATATTGCTCCTAAAGTGCTGTGTTTTCATTTCTGTGGTGCTCCTCGTACTTGCTCTACTTCGTGGAAAGCTCTTCCTCCTCTATTCTCCCAGACTGAGGTCAAGTGTTTTCCCTCCAGGAAGCCTTTCTGGACTCCTCCAGGGAGTGGGTGACTCCCCCTTCCGTGTTCCAGTAGTGCTCATTGCCATGTCTTTTAAATAGCTGTGTTCAAAAAAATACGTATCTCACTGAACTGATGAATTCCTTGAGGAAATGAACTACCATGTCCACCAGTAGATTCATAGCACATCTAGAGTGGTACCTAGCAGGTTGAATAATAATGAGTGATTGAAATTTTTTTTTAAAGATTTTATTTATTTATTTGACAGAGATCCCAAGTAGGCAGAGAGGCAGGCAGAGAGGGAGAGGGGGAAGCAGGCTCCCTGCTGAGCAGAGAGCCCAATGCGGGGCTCAATCCCAGGACCCTGGGATCATGACCTGAGCTGAAGGCAGAGGCTTTAATCCACTGAGCCACCCAGGCGCCCCTGAATGATTGAATATTTGACCTCAGGATTTTAACAGTAACTTCTGGAGCATCAGGCTTGGTCTGCTGGCTGCCTGTTCTTTGCCTGGTTAAAGAGACTCCATGCTGGATTGCCTGAAGAGAGTGTAAACAGATGTGTTATGGTACCTGACCTTAATAACTTACAAGCTAGCCGAAGAATTAAGACATTTGTGCATGAAATAATCGGAAAGCAATATGACTTATTATAAAATGCCTCATTCTTTACCGTGTTGCACTGTTTTCTAATACACATCTTAGTATGGCTGAGACCATGAGAGTGTTAAACATTCTGGAAAGTTAGAAATCATAGTTGGCTGGACTCATTAGAGGAAGATTTATAGAAGATTTGAAATTTGTTGTGGATATGAAGAATGAGTAGCTTTGGGTTAGATAGGCCAAACGAAGAATCTCTTTCCCTCATTTGTGTATGGTCCGTTTTGTTCACAGACCTCCTCACTAAGTCGTAGTATCTGTAAAACACTGGGTAGCACATGACAGCACCGCTTATAAATAACCTTCAGAGAAATTGCTGCTTCCATGTTACTTTGATTTTTATAAACTTTAATATTTTTACAATTTAGTCTGAACGTGTTTGTGGTCTTTTAACTAAATTAGATTAATCTTTTTGGAGGTTTAACATCATTTGAGGGGAATGTTGTTGGAGGATATCTGTGAAAGATAGCTAAGCATGTAGAGTGTGGGAACGGGAACTTCCGTGAGTTACAGACTCACCGGTGATTAGTCCAGTGTTACTGGCATTTTGATTCAGTTGTGTAGAGATTGGAAAGTCAGCAAGATGTTGCTCTTTTGTTATGCTTTGTTTTGAAAAAGTTAACAATTGCTGTCCCATAGTCTAGGGCATAGACTCTGGAGTCAGACTGCTGGGGTTCAGAGCCTGGCTCCATATTTCTTACATGAATGACTTTGGCAAGTTTCTTGTGCCTTGGTTTCTTCGTGTAGAAAATGCTACGAAAATGTTGTGAAGGTTAATTGTTCTCGGTAATATGCCCAGACCAGTGCCTGACACATAGTAAGAGCTTGCTAAAGACATACTCTCGTTGTATTGTATTGTTCAAGTGATTAAGAAAGAAAAACTACTCGTTGGGATATAATTTAAACTTCTATGCTTGAGTTTTGGTTATATGCTGAATTATCACATGAGAATGATAGATTTCTTTCAAAAGCATATAAATTAATTTTTTAACTTAGTTTGGTCATTTTTTATCGTAATTTTTTTAATACTTTTTCAGTCTCTGCATTAATTTTCTTATCAATGAAATGTTACTTCTGAAGAAAGAAAGGGACATCTGGTAACATAAGATAGACTTCATGAGCAAAATATTAATTAAAATGTAGCAGACAGAGTTGTTTATCACAGCATGACAGGTGTCTCTCTTTGGGCTGGTATTTAATACTCCAACAACATCCAAAAGAACTTCCGTTGAGAGCAGTGCCTAGGTTCAGAAAGAGTGTGGGTTTGGATTATAGACCTGGATGCAAATATTAGTTCTGCTTTTTAATTATGTAACTTGCTTTGAATAAGTTATTTGAACTTTCTGATTATCACCTTCTTCATCTCTAAAATAAGAAGAATTGCTAAAATGCCTTGTATAGCATCACTTCCTTCTCTAATTAGTTAAAATTATTGCCCGTGTGTCTGTGTTAAGTTTGTGTTATTCCTTCTACTAACTCTGTCTGGGGTGCTGTCCAACTTTTCTCTGTCCTCACATTTTTCTTCCCTTTCAAAACCTAGTTCAAATATTCTCTGTGGATTCTCTTTTTCTCCAGCTGCAAGTCTCTTTTTCTCCACCTTGGTCTCTCCTTCCTCCGAGCTTCAAGTAGAATTTTTGGTTGCACACTTCAGTGCTGATTGCTGTCTCAGCCAGACTGTGGGTTGCTTAATTGCATGGTTTAGGTCTGACCCATATGCTGTAATTCCTGCTGTCCCTAGCACAGTGTGCAGATAATGTCATAATCACAACTTCAGTGATTTGTTTGAATTTCCCTCCATAACTAGTCCTCCCATCCACGTACTGAACACGTTCAAGGATTCTGGTACTTTGAAGCGCTCTTATGTCGGTATAAAGGAAATATGTATTAAAGGCAAAGGAGCCTTCCCATTGCAAGGGAGTGCCTGGCATGGGGCTCTAATACTTTCTCATCCACGTGGATGTTGCAAAATGTGGGGTGGCAGAGAGGACAGAGCACCTTAATAAATTTGACCTCTTCTCTTCATTTTATTTAAAAATGCATTTATTAATTTAGAAGACTGTTTGCCTTCTGTTCCAGCTTATATAAAGGAAGGAATTGAAAACAGGTCATTAAAAAAGTATTTTAAAAGCAATGTTCAAACATGTGTCTGAATTCACTATTGCTATTTCTGTGGCCTTTCAAGTACTGGCCTCTCTGCCTTCACTTTGTCTCTCTCTTTATCTCTCTCTCTCTCTCTGTCTTTTTAAGATTTTTATTTACTTTTTTGAGCTAGAGAGAAGAGAGAGCATGAGCCAGGTGCTGGGGTGGGGAGCGGTGGTGGCAGGGGCAGAGGGAGAGGGAAATGCAGGCTCTCCAAGGAGCAGGGAGCCCGACACAGAGCTGGATCCCAGAACCCTGGGATCATGACCTGAGCTGAAGGCAGATGGTTAACCAGCTGAGCCACCCAGGCGCCCCTTCTCTCACGCTCTCTCTCTCTTTTTTTTTTTTCGTTTTCTAATTTTCAAGAGTAAATGATATTGTGAAAAAGCCTTAAGAATTGTCTATGTAAGGAGACAAGTTCTGTATGAACTATATTATAACTGAAGTGTCTATATAAACAGACAGTACCCTGTAAACTGTATAGTCTCAAATCTTTACAGTTAGGCTTGTTTTACATGCTTCATTGACTAGATTTAATATCCTCTCTTATCTATACATTTTCCTGTTATTTGATATCTAGTCCTATTAATCTGTACCTCAAATACATAGACATAAAACTAAAGGACACATGAAATAAATTTGACTCTGGCACTAGGGCAGTAACTTCTGTTCCTTTCCTACCTTTTCCAGAACTCACAGCACATACGCACATGTGGCCCCTTCCCTGCGTGCTAACACTCCTGTCTGTTCTTACAGTTTCCAGCTGTTAACCACCCTCAGACATTGGAGAGAAGATACCTTGGAATTCTAAATAGCGTCTTACTTGACTTAATGAAGGTGGGACAAGTTGATGTTGACTATATAAAATGTCTTTTGGTTTGTGGATTTTTTTTTTCTGTTTACATGTGACCAAAGCCTGCTTTGTATTTCGTTAATAGATGTGTTATAGTAAATAATGGGGGACTAGGTTATGTTAAAAGCATGCGGTTTAATCAAAATAGCAACAGCACCTAGTTTTGTAACATTCCATGTAGACAGGACCATGAGATACCTCAGTTATGTTCCTAAAGTGAGTAGAATAATAATGATTTTAATATAAGTAATAAATAACTTAAAAATTCAGCGTTAAAGAGCTGCTTAGGTATAAAGTTTCAAAACAAATCTTAAAATGAATTTTGAAAGAAGAAATGTTCAAACTTTTTTTTTTAACGTGACAGTTAAGGCCTCTCTTAAGATTATTTTGTAAGTGAACCTAGTTCTACCCTTTTTCTAATTTGGCCTCTTCTCTCCCTAAGAGTCGGGCTTTTTCTGGGTCTCTCTCTTTTTTTTGCCACAGCAGATTCACTGCTTCTACCACACCTGAGCATGCCTCCTCATGCTCCTGTCCCTATCCAGAAAGTTCTTCTGCTCTGCACTACCAGAAACATTCTCACAGTTTTTTATTCAAGCTCTTCCTCCCCATTAGATGGACAGCCGCTTAAGCGAGAACCAGTTTTTCCTGTTTTCTCTGGCTTTCATTGCAGCCAGCTAGTGCATAAGCTGGTGCTGGTTGTTTGATAGTAGACCTTCAAAAAAACACTTGTTAATGGATCAGTTTTATTGTATGTCCATTTAGTTTATTGTTCAAAATCAGGGGTGGTTGGTTATATTATACACATAGTCTTAAAGGTACACTTAGCACAGTTGGAAATTGCCGAGAGCACTTTCAGAACTTTGTTGTGCTTTAAACTATGTTCCTCTGTGTCCGGAGGAACACTGTGCGAATTGGTGTTGGGGCAATGGTGAGGGATTGGGCAATGCTTTTAGAAAGGCCACATTCCACATAACCTTTTGTAGAGAATCACCATATTCATTAATTTAGGAAGGCTTTCGGAAATCCCAGGTAAAGAAGCATTTATGTCTTGCTCAGCATCTCCCAAATTTAATTAAATACTGAATACTATTTTAAAAAAAAGTCTGTGGACTCTGAGAAACAGAGGGTTTTGGAAGGGAGTGGGGTAGGCCATTAGGTGAGCCTGGTGGTGGGTACTAAGGAGGGCACGTATTGCATGCAGCACTGGGTGTGGTGCATAAACAGTGAATCTTGGAACAATGAATCTTGGAACACTGAAAAAATTAAAATAAAATTTAAAAAAATAACTACAGTACTGGTGTTCTGAACACAGATTGAGAGATGCTATTAAAAAGATAACCCTCGGGGCGCCTGGGTGGCTCAGTGGGTTAAGCCTCTGCCTTCGGCTCAGGTCATGATCTCAGGGTCCTGGGATCGAGTCCCATATCGGGCTCTCTGCTCGGCGGGGAGCCTGCTTCCTCCTCTCTCTCTCTGCCTGCCTCTCTGCCTACTTGTAATCTCTCTCTGTTGAATAAATAAATAAAATCTTTAAAAAAAAAAATAAAAAGATAACCCTCAAGGGTTTTTCATATTAATTAGGCGTAAATTATCTCTTGATTCAGTTGGATTCTGTCAATATGTTCTGTCACACAATCAATATTTATCAGAGCTTAATGATTTGGTAACTGAAAAATACAAATAAAGTGAAAAAAGAACTGAATTAAATAAAATTCTATGGTTCTTGCCTTTTGTCTTTTTAAAAAAATAACTGAACTTTTTTTAGTTAAATCATTACCAGTTCTAATTACCAAGGGCCAGTGTTGTACCTGGTAAAATCTAGAACAGATAAAGGTACAAAGATAATGAGAATCTTGCTGTATTGATACCAATTTGGAAATTAAACTAATCCCTATTTAGAATATTTAACTTCAAACTTCTTTAACAGTAAGTAAACATTTTTATTGAAATGTATATTCATAAGATATGCAAATTATGTGTACATTTCAGTTAGTTTTTAGAATGTAAACATATCAATGTAACCACATCAAGACTGAGATAGAGAAAATTATTAACACCCAAGAAGCCTCTTCAAGAGCCCCTCCCTGGCTCTCTA
This sequence comes from Neogale vison, assembly GCF_020171115.1. Taxonomy (NCBI): domain Eukaryota; kingdom Metazoa; phylum Chordata; class Mammalia; order Carnivora; family Mustelidae; genus Neogale; species Neogale vison. The sequence continues at coordinate 117,167,140 of NC_058105.1, read as the reverse complement.
CCCCATATGCCTCCCCATTCCTGGAAACCATAATTCTGAGTTCTATCACCAAAGATCAATATTGCCTTGTTATTGAATGTTACATAAATAGAATTATTCCTTTTTTCTTTTAGCCATTTTCAAAATGAATTTGAAAAGTAAAGGACATTAATTATCTTTTCATGAAGAAATATATTCTCTATGCCATTCTCTAAAGCAGATTTGTTAATTTTGTCCATATATAAGTACCTAAAATAGCCATCTCATCCTGCATCTGTTTATACATATTAGCCATTTTAGAGGGGATGCAGGTTACCAGAATTGATCCAACCCACGGTAATTTATATGGACTCTATTTTAGTTTTTAAAAAATGGGTTTTTTCCCCTGAAATGCTGAATTTTGAAGCTGTTTACTTGGTGAGTTTTATACATTTCTCATAATGACCTCCTCCTTTTAAGTAATTTGAAAATTAACAGCTATATTTATGGATATAAAAATAGTTCTTTGTGTGTATATGCAGTAATTTCTATAGTTGATAATCTTAAAATAGCACTTCGATGCTAGTAGATATTTGGCTTGTAAAAAGTCATATGTACTTCTAATTTAAAATACTACTCAGGAGCCAGCTTTGCTGTTTTTAACTAGTATCATACATTTGAAACCATTTTGATGTTAACTATTTGGCCACTGAGACCAAAATCATTTTTATATACTTCCACAGTTTTTTATTTTCTAAAGAGGAGGAGGCAAGAACTGCAATAAGTTTAGAATTGTATCTGAGTCAACATGAATGTAAATCCACTTGCATATAAACAGTGGCTTGGGTTACCAGAATCTTTTTTTTTTTTTTAAAGATTTTATTTATTTATTTGACAGAGATATCACAAGTAGGCAGAGAGGCAGGCAGAGAGAGAGGAGGAAGCAGGCTCCCCGCTGAGCAGAGAGCCCGATGCGGGACTCGATCCCAGGACCCTGAGATCATGATCCGAGCCGAAGGCAGAGGCTCAACCCACTGAGCCACCCAGGCGCCCCTGAAAGGGATCATGTATGCATGCAAGGATTTCTGATATTTATCATAGCATTAATTATAATAGTGAAAAGTAGCAGCCATCTAAATGTCTAACAGTAGACCAGTTGAATAAATTATGGTATATCCATCCCACACACTTCCTAGGTCATTTAAGAACATGTTGTGAATTTATTTATTGCATCATTTTCATAATAATAACATAAAGGAAACAACCAAAATGTTTGTCATTAGAGAATTGCTAAAAACAACCTAAGTCATATCCATAGAGTAAAAGCTCTTTACCGATATGCGATGATCTCTTAAGATCTAATGTCCATTGGAAAGAAAGTTAAGTGCAGACCATAGTGTGTCTGCTACTATTTGGGTAAAATAAAAGCAACAGGGGCTCCTGGGCGGCTCAGTGGGTTAAGCTGCTGCTTTCAGCTCAGGTCATGATCTTGGGGTCCTGGGATTGAGTCCCACATTGGGCTCTTTGCTCAGCAGGGAGCCTGCTTCTCTGTCTCTCTCTCTCTCTCTGCCTACTTGTGATCTTTCTCTGTCAAATAAATAAATAAAATCTTTAAAAATAAAAAAAAATTTTTAAATAAAAATAAAATAAAATAAAAGCAACAGAGAGCGATAGGTACAGAATATCTATGGAAGGATGTGCAAGAATATGGGCTGCCTCCCAAGAGGGGGCAGGAGAAAGATGAGTGTATAATGTTTCATGTGAATATATACTTCTTCCAAGATAACATTTCAAATGTCTGTTATGTTGTAAAAAATGTTTTTGACTAGTATGTGAAAAATGCAGGATCCACAACTTCCACATATAACATAAAGTCAGGTTTTATAAAACGAAATATGTATATACGATATTCAGAAAAGGGCTGGGAGAGCTTATCCCCAGAGGGCAACAGCAGTAAGATAATGTGATAATTTATTTATTTTTTTATTAAAAAAATTTTTTTTAAAGATTTTATCTATTTGAGAGAAAGAGAATGAGTGAGCGAGCACGAGTGGGGAAGGGGCCGAGGGAGAACGAGAAGCAGACCTCCCGCTGATCATGGAACCTGACACAGGGCTCCATCCGAGGACCCTAAGACCTAAGCCAGATTTAGACATTTAACCAAGTCACCCAGGCATCCCAATAACGTGGTAATTTAAATAACCCTCTTTAAAAAGTGTTTTTGGACTAAACTGCGTTCGCTAGATAGTTTGCAATGACCATGCATTTCCTTTATAAGGAAAAGAAATAAGGTTTTTATTACAATTTAAATTTGACTTTGTAATGTTCTTTCCGATCCTAACTTTGTTTCCTAAGAATTTACTGAAGTTGGACCCAGCTGACAGATACTTGACAGAACAATGTTTGAATCACCCTACATTTCAAACCCAGAGACTTTTGGATCGCTCCCCTTCAAGGTCAGCAAAAAGAAAACCTTACCACGTGGAAAGCAGCACTTTGTCTAATAGGTAAATATTCCCTTTTAAGGAAATACAGATGCAGTGTTGGTCTTACAAGTAGGTGGAGGAGGTGGCTGCTTAAATGATGCAATTAAAGAAAAGAAGGAAAGCCCTCTTTATTCAAAAATATCTTCCTTATGCTTATTACATGATTCAGAACCATAATTAAAGAGTTGTGTGGGTCTTAAAGACTTTCTTATCTTTAATAATATATTATGGAAACCTATGCATTTCCTGGGAAAGGTAGCATAGGTTAGCAACTAAGGGGGTTTCTAGCCTCATGAATGAGAAGATCCTGCGTAAATGGGGCCCAGGCATGATTCTTGGAGGCAAAAGGGTGGGTGAGGGCAAGGGAATTTCTGGAGGGAAAAGAGGATGCCGAACACAAGTGGGGAGGAGGCCACCTAGGACAATCTTTGCAACTGAACCAAGTAGGTTTGGCTCTATTACGAAGCTCGTATGTTTTTGTTTTTTTAATCATTGAGTTGAGAAGTTAGTTTTTCCTAAGAATAACAATATGGAAATAGTAAAGTCACTTTGGTAGATGGTGATTAAAATTGGTGTTTCTTAAAATAAGAATTTTTAGCATAATCTTAAAAAAAAACCCTCTACTTCTGGGGTGGGGGGCTGTCTTCCCTTCTCTACCAAGAAGCTGGTCTTGTCATCTGGTATTGCTCAGCCTCTGGGATTAGTAAGTTGTTTCGTTCATCTACTCTTAAAAGATAAATAGAAAATGGTCATTCTTAATGTGAAGTTTTCTGAATATAAACTTTTTCTCCTTTCACTGCAATTTTCTCTCCACATAACATAATTGTTATTAATCTATTGGAATTTTGAAAACCCGAGACCTAGTACTTTTTCAAGATACGTGAGCATATCCATAAATTGACAATAACCATTTATCCTATGTTTTCTCTGCCTAACTGCGATGGTGTGATTGTGTTTTACTTCTCTTTATTGTCTTCTGAATGATTAGTTTACATATGTTATAGACCATTCTTAGCTGGATTGTTTTATTTGTTTGGGGATTTTTTGTTTGTTTTGCCCCCCCCCCCAGGCCTGTGAGCAGATTCAAATTCAGCTTAACCAAGTTTGTGTTCACTTTGTTGTCTGTTTTCGTGAGATTTTAGTACACTAAGGAATAATAGTCATCATGTAGTTACTCCTTTCCATTTAGGAAGTTCAAGTTATGCCTCTGTCTTATCTGGGATCACTCCCCAGTTCAGGTACTTTTGTCTCCGTTCTGCCTTAATTATCACTTGACTCCTCTAGTTCACATTTGCAAAGGAAAAGGATCCCAAGGATATAAAGTTCAGTAGACTGATGACAATTTTTTGCTTCATGCTGTAGTGATTAATGGTGCAACCCATATCATGAAAGGGGATCTTTGTATCTATCCTCTAATGACTTGGCTTGAGAGATCCCCAGTGGGTGTCTGAGGCTCTCCCTGGGAACCCTCTTTGGGAATCTGTCAAGGAGGATTTGTGTGGTGATAGGCTGTAATTTATATGGGTCTTGAAGGAGTCCACCCAAATCTTCTTTTGAAGTAGACAAGAATAGAAATGATAAGTAAATAAAACCTACGAAAGAATCTGCGTTTAGGTCTTAACACCATGTAGAATTTTAAAAGAAAAAGTCTTAAGTGGTTTCTTTAGGAACAATCTCAGCTGAGTTTACATGTATATGGAAATGTCTTTTTCTCTACACTTGTCTGTGGTTCATATTTCCTCTATGGATTCCCTTCTTATTGGGGACACTAACTCTACAAAGACCACGGCTAACTCGGGCTTCCCAGCATCACAGCTGCCACTTACATACTCTGCTGCCTTGTCTCTGAGACACATTCACATACCGTGTCTTCTCTTGGCGTTACGTTGCCCTGCCTGAGTCTCCTTCAGACCGTCCTGAGGTTCTCCTGACCTTGGACCTGGTGGGATGGTGGTGTTTTAGCCTGCCCTGCCCTCTCACCAGTCCTGCTTTGCCATCCTTCTCCATAAAAATGTGGCTTGGCATCTTTGATGTTGAGTTTGAGAAGTCATTTTAACTAAAAAGATGAACGGTTCTGCCAGCCATTTCAGAAGGGTTTATATATAAAATATCCTCTTTAAGTGGTTGGCAGTTTAGCACAGATTCCTTACAGTTGTGTGCCAAAGAGATCTATGGAATTTTCGGAGCAGTTTCTTATTGTTGCGCTTTGGCAGAACTCCAATTTGAAGACAATTTGATGCCCTTTCTACTAAAGAATTATGTGCAAAGCTCCATGACTTCAAATTAATACCAAGACAGAAGCATTCAGAATAGCATTTTAGGCTCTTTGTACTTTTATGGGAAACCAAACTCTTTGATAAATGTTTCTACCTTAACGTTATAACCTCCCTTTTCTCATTAGAAACTGTACCTTACGTTGCTACGAATTTGTTCTTTCTAACATGCAGCTTTGTGCTCTCCTTTGAGGTCCATATCTTCCAAGGCTTTCAGAAGCTTTAGCAGCTGTCTTCACTCTTCTCTATCCTTTCCTGGTTTTCTTTGGAGCTTCAGGCATTACACAATATCTGCGTGTGTTATCTCTGCTATTACCCCCTCTCTAGACCTGAAGGAGAAAGGGGAGGAAGTAGGAATATGAGAGCCCAGGGGAACCAGGCAGGAGGAGCCACCCTGTGAGAGCGGTAATCTGGACAGGCAGAGCTGTGACCTGAGTTCGGGTGCATGCTGGGAAGGGGGAGGGAAGACCGCCCCCAGCCCCTTGCACAACTAAGTGCAGCTGGGAGTTCGGTGGCAAGAGATCCCGGTGATGCAGTATGCAGCATTGGACTCCTGAGGCCCTGAGTGGGGCAGGGCAAAATGGAGGACAGATTGGGGGTTCGGTAAATTGGAGATAACCAGCACTCTTAGGTCTATTTATGGGTTAGATTATTCACATATTTTTGTTTGGGTTTTTGTAAAGTTGCTTGGATATTTTAATTAATGAGATATAAGTTGACAAATGACTCTGATGGTTTAAAACCTGATCCCTTTAGGGCACCTGGGTGGCTCAGTCTATTAATAAGCCTGTCGGCTCTTGATTTTGGCTCAGGTCATGATCTCAGGGTCGTGGTGTCGAGCTCCAGCCCATGCTCAGTGCAGAGTCTGCTTAAGATCTTCTCCCTCTGCCCCTCTCCACTGCCATCTTGCCAGTGTGCTCTCTCTCTCTTTAAAAAACAAGCAAACAAACCAACAAACAGAAAAAAACAACCTGATGCCTTAGGGTATGATGACTGCCCTTTATTGATCCGGGGTTAGAGTCTGTTGATATCCTTTAACAGAAGATGAAACTTTTGTTTCTTTTTTATTTTTATTTTTTTAATTTTATTTATCATTCATTTATTTATTTAGAGAGAGAACGCACACAAGTGGGGGGAAGGGAAGAGGGAGAGGGAAAGAGGCAAACTCCCTGCTGAGCGCAGAACCCCCATGTCAGGGGGTTTTCACCATCGAGGGCCACTGCCTGCTCCAAAATCAAGAGTCCGACACTTAACTGACTGAGCCACCCAGGCGCCCCGAAACTTTTGTTTCTTTGCATTTCTTTCTAGATCTAGGACCTGCTATTTATTTAGTTAGCTCATATTTAAGGGACCTTATTTGAGGCTGCAGTTGTGACTGAACTAGGAGAGATTAGTGACTGAATTTAGAAGATGAGGCCTTCCACAACTGTTACAGGCTTGCTTGGTATCAGATACTTTCTTTAATATTCTGCAGGATAGGAGGATGGGAAAAGAGCCTTTACCTTTGTTGCCTGAGGAGTGGATTCTCAGGGAAAATGGAAAGGCCTAATTTCACAGATTACTGTTAAAAAGGCAAAAAAAATGTGACTTTCTTTCCAGTTAGTGTGTGATGGGAACAAAACTCCCCCATGTCAAACCATCTTCAGCAATAGCGATATTTGCAGCAGAATTTTCTGAATGCATAATAAAAAGGGATCTTTTTATTATGTAGATTATTTTTCATTTAAAAACATTCTCCTATCTCAAAGTATAGTTTGGTCCTTCATATAGTTGCAGTTGAACAAACTGACCTTGCTGTGAGGTGTTTCAGCTTTCCAATAGAGGACAAGGTTTTCCTCTGGAATTATATTTTTTATTTTAAGCCAGATAGGAAATGGAGCTTTAAATCCTAAAGAAAGCCTTAGTCGGTTTGGAATGATGACGTGTGAGATGATGAAGAAGAGAATAAATTATGTCTTCTGGAGAGAAATTAACTCTCTAGATCCCTGGGATCCAGTTAAAGACACATTCCTGTTTAGGGTACAAGGAGGTATCTGAAATACCGTAGAAGTATTGCCACTTCTCCAGAACATAAACATTGATCATCCAACATAGTTTACGTTTGGTTTTAGAGCGTCATTTTCTTTTATTGAGTATATCGCAAGAACTCCCATTCTTTGATGATACAGACTAAAGACAAAAGGATACTGGTGTCTGTATGTGCTGTGAGTATGTATCTCTGAAGCCGGCAGTGAGTTTTACAAATAAAAGAGAAGTTCAGTGAATATCATGACCTTCAAGTCTACATGTTGCCTCTGACGTCAAGCATTCAGAGAGTTACCAGGAGTTCATTACAGCTTAGCTCTCCTCTTACCAGGCATTCCATAACAAACACTCATGTGAGCACCCGCAGAGCAAAAACATGTTTTCCCAGAATATCAGTTAAGAAATCATGTTGGCAACAAGTTACTTGAACATTTAAGGATGTCAAAATCATTTCGGTCACGACCATTGCTTTGTTGCAAAGTGACTTGATCTAAGCAGCTTATTCTTTATGGTTACTTGTTATTTGTTGGCACATGTTTGAATGTGTAACTCTCTTTAGTCTTTCAGGTGTTTTAGGGGTGTGTGCATGTGTGTGTCTTTTTTTTTTTTTTTAAAGATTTTATTTATTTATTTGAGAGAGAGACAGTGAGAGAGAGCATGAGCGAGGAGAAGGTCAGAGAGCGAAGCAGACTCCCCATGGAGCTGGGAGCCCGATGTGGGACTCGATCCCGGGACTCCAGGATCACGCCCTGAGCCGAAGGCAGTCGTCCAACCAACTGAGCCACCCAGGCGTCCCCTGTGTGTCTTTTTTTAAACAATACTTTTTGTGTGTCTGCTATTGAAGGAAACCGATACCCTTCTTTTGTTTTTACACAGAAACCAAGCCAGCAAAAGTGCTGCTTTGCAGTCTCACCACAGATCCAACAGCAAGGACATCCAGAACCTAGGTGTGGGTCTGCCCCGGGCTGACGAAGGTCTTCCTGCCAATGAAAGCTTCCTAAACGGCAATCTTGCTGGAGCTACTCTTAGTCCCATGCACACCAAAACCTACCAAGCAAGCAGCCAGCCTGGTTCTACCAGCAAAGATCTTACCAACAATAACATACCACACCTTCTCAGCCCAAAAGAAGCCAAGTCAAAGACAGAGTTTGATTTCAATATTGACCCAAAGCCTTCTGAAGGCCCGGGCACAAAGTACCTCAAGTCAAGCAGCAGATCTCAGCAGAACCGGCACTCATTCATGGAAAGCTCTCAGAGCAAAGCTGGGACACTGCAGCCCACTGAAAAGCAGAGTCGGCATAGCTACATTGACACTATTCCCCAGTCCTCTAGGAGTCCCTCCTACAGGACCAAGGCCAAAAGCCACGGGGCGTTGAGTGACTCCAAGTCTGTGAGCAACCTTTCCGAAGCCAGGGCCCAAATCGCAGAGTCCAATACCAATAGGTACTTCCCATCCAGCTGCTTGGACTTGAACTCTCCCACCAGCCCAACTCCCACCAGGCACAGTGACACGAGAACTTTGCTCAGCCCTTCGGGGAGAAATAATCGAAGTGAGGGCACTCTGGACTCACGCCGAACCGCAACCAGGCATTCTAAAACCATGGAGGAGTTGAAGCTGCCTGAGCACATGGACAGCAGCCATTCCCATTCTCTCTCTGCACCTCATGAATCCTTTTCTTACGGGCTGGGCTACACTAGCCCCTTCTCTTCCCAGCAGCGTCCACACAGGCATTCCATGTACGTGACCCGGGACAAAGTGAGAGCCAAAGGCTTGGACGGAAGCTTGAGCGTAGGGCAAGGAATGGCGGCCAGAGCCAACAGCCTCCAGCTCTTATCACCTCAGGTACAGCTCGGACCTTTGACTGGATCTGTTGGCTCATCATGGGAAGGTGGTGCAGGGGTATTAATAGGGTCAGTCTGCAGTTTTCCCTACTGTAGGAGGTTGTGCTTTCTTTTTTGGGGGGGGGGAAGCAATACTTGAAGGACTAGCTGTTAAAAAAAATTATATAAGGCCCACTGTTGAGTGTTCAAGAGAACTCAAAAAACCTTGTTTTTAGAAATCTGCTACTTAAGTATTCCTTTCTGGCATATTTTTTTGAAAGATCCTATTTTGATTTATTACAGAGTTCATCAGTTATATGGGATAGTTTTTAATTTTCTCAAAATTTAGTGTGATTTATAGAGATTTTCTCTAATCTTTCCATATCACATTTGCTCAAATCAGGCCCTTTTACTTATACCTTACTCGATATTTTCACTGAATTGAAACATTTCTGATTTTCCTAGAACTGTAGGCAAATTTAACTTCAGGCCAAAATAAACGTTAATTTGCAGTCTTTTGGATTGTTTTTAAATCTCAAGGCAATATTTTTATCCTCAGGCTTCCTCCGTCTTACTGGTTTTTCAAACTCTAGAACTGCTGACAGTAACCTGTTTAAAAGAAGTAGCATCCCTACAGCAGAACACATGTTTTTTAAATTATACTTTCATGATATGAAACATTCATCTGCATCAAAGAAATGAGGGTGGAGATAAGCCAGTGTCAGAAGGAGAGAAGAGTTTGATGTAAGGGGAAGTGCTCCCCTTTTTGAAGATATGAAAATAGGTTCATCAGACAGTTCTGTGTCAGAACTCCAGAAAATGTGGCTGGAATACGGAATGGGTTTAGCACGCTGGGTGCTGAAGATGGGGCAGAGGTTGTCAGTGTAGCAGAGCAGCTAAGAGCTCAGGTTGGGAAAGCAGGCTGACCGGGGTTTGTGTCCTAGTTCTGTAGTCTGCTTCAAATGAGGTAAATTTGGGAAAGTGACCTAATCCCTGTTCGCCTCAGATTCCTCATCTGAGTCGTGTCATAAGCTTCCAACATGGCATATAAAGCACCATGCCCCGTGCCTGGCAGAGAGTGTCCAGCACATTTTAATTGTTGCTGCTTCTGTGATTGTGGGGGCTGTTTTTGCGATTTTTAACACTCTGTCTGTGCTAGGTGTTCTCAGAACACTCGAAAGAGTCTGAGGTAGGGTTCTTGCCCTTGACAAACTTCTCTTCTCTCAGGGAACATTAAATTATACATGATAACAGTGAAATAATTAAGAAGCAAATTACTGTGGCACTGGCTATAAATAGGAGTTGAGAACAGGGAAAGATCAGGAATGGAGCTGTTCGAAATGGCTTTGGGAGCAGCTGAAGTTCTTGCTCTGAGCTAGGATGTAGAGAGAAGTTTTGGATGGTTAAAGAATGAGGATGTGTTCGGTATTTACCGAGTGAGGCCCCATGGTGGGCTCTCCTGAGAAAGATGAAAGATGACAAAGGTGTAGCCCCTGTACTCTTGAGTGCATGTTGGGGCACACGTGCCAGGGATCAGTCGTGGCGGTAACGTGAGGCTGTGTGCCCGTGCCGTGCTTGAGGCCACTGTGCCATAGACGGGGAGGCACAGCCTAGTCCAGGCGGGGGTTGTGGAAGCCTCCCTGGGGAGGTGGCGTCTGAGAAGGGATTTCTGGGGCTTAGCTAGGGGGAGAAAGTGGAGTCGACCTGAGGAAGGGCTGGAAAGAAGGGCAGAAAAGAAGGAGGAGGCTAATAGAGACATTAAACAGCATGGGGTGCTGTGGGGATTGCAACTTGTTCCTCGTTGCTGCCGTGAAAAATGCAAGGTTTGAGGTCGCTTTTGCCAAAAGTCATTTTGTAGATGAGTGTGCTAAGGATCTAAGAAGTTAGGTGGGTTGCCCCAGTTTACCCAAATAGTCCAAGGTGGAGCTGGGACCATGAGGCAGTGTCTAGGTCCCTAGGCCAGCGTTCTTTGCACTGTATCATGCTGACCCGTTGAGGCGGAAGTGACCCTGGGCCCCTAAACAGAGCGATCCTCAGTGAGGTTGGAAAGACTGGTTGGTGCCCAGGTAAGAGGAGGAAGAGCAGGAGATGCGTGCTTGCGAGCGGAGGCAATGGCACATGGCAGAGGTGCCGTGATTGGAGTCAAAACAGTGGTTGGAGGAGTCCCTCTAGAGAAGAGAGAGAAGCCCTAGGGCCTAGAAAGATCTCTAGAGCCTGGCAGATGCCCGTAGGCATTAGATGGAGGTCAAAACTAGGTAGAGTGTGCTAGCATGCAGTGTAGTGTAAAAGAGGAGATGTAAGAAAAATGAAAAGCTCTAACTTGGAGAAAGGACAAATGGACTGGTTCTCAGAGTTCCAGAAAAAACACTGTGAACATGGTGGAGACAATCTAATTATAAATGGTTACTGTGGGCTAAGCACAGACCCAACTGTTACAGAATTTTAAGTCCAGTTCAGGAGGTACAGTTCCAAGCTGCAAGATAGTGTAAGTTTAAAGGCACAAAGATGGCAGTGACTAAAGCCATTAATAAATGATGAGAATCACTCCCTTACAAAATATTGTGGCCACCTTCAAGAGGAAGGGGACCGAACTGGCACTTTCACTTAAGAGTTTAAGTTAGGTATAAATAATTTGTTTTCTGGGAGACTTTTCTAGAGGGCTTTGTAAAGTATACAGATGCTAAAATTCAAATGAGATCTTATCACAAATTAGGAAGAAGAAAGGCTACCCTGGATGATTTCCTGTCCAGAATATTTTTTCATAGTACATTTAGGGAGTGAGGGATACAAAGACAGAGCAAATCCTATTTAAAGTTTAAATAAAATGTTTTTGATACATCTCGTAAGGCTCAAGATACGACTCTGTGTAAATCTAAGTAAGGCTTGGTAGTTTTGTTCCTTAATCTTGTTTTCCTCGAGGGTAGAAGATGCCACTTTTCCCCTCAGTGAACACCCTTGTGGACCAAGGCTGCTCTTAGCTTGTGTCTCACCTCCTTGAGAGATAGGCAGTGTCTCCTGAGATGTGTGCTGTCCTGATCATGATTAAGAAAATACATGAAATACAAGTACTGGAGGAGATTAAGAAAACTTTAAGTACATATAATTACAGCAGTTAGGGAATTTGAAGACAAATGATAAAGCGTACTGATTCTCTTCCATGATCTATCCAAAGAACATTTGATTTCATCTGAATCTGCCGTTTAAGTTCTTAATGAAAAATAATTTTGGATCTGCATCGTTCTTTTTGGAAAAATCTGCTAGAGAAATTTTGGATTAACTAATAGAATCTAATTAGAGTGCTGCACAGAACCATGACTATCTAGATATTAGGAAGATAATTTTCTTTGTTGTTAATAATTAATTGAACTATTTTCAGGGTAATTCTTTCCCTGCTTGCCTTAACTTTAATGAGAATTTCACTTTCCATCTGTGTGACATTTGTTTGAATTATTTTACATTCATCAGATGATTCACTCTTTTATGGGACAATTTGTGTTTTAGCCAACTAACATTTTTTATTTTAGCTGGTGAAGGTACTAATTATGCCAAATAAAGCCCATGGTGATTTAGGTGATTTTCATCCCTAGGAACAGGACACTCTTATAAATCCTTTTAAATTTGACTTCCAGCCTGGAGAACAGCTCCCTCCAGAGATGACTGTGGCTCGATCTTCTGGTAAAGAATCTTCCAGAGAAGGCACTACTTCATTCCACGCAAGGCAGAAGTCTGAGGTCTGAATTCTCCACAAGTTGCTAACTTTTACGATAAAACTTGTCTATAAAGAGTGGTCATGTGACATCATTACAGCCTATCCTTTAAAATTTCTTCATACCTAGTCTCCCACAAATAACTTAAACTGGTTTAATAAGAAGTTCATTAGTTTTCCTCATGCCATTATTCTGAGTTTTCTCTTTAAAAGATCCTGGCGTAGGGGTGCCTCAGTGGCTCAGTCGTTAAGGGTTTGCCTTTAGCTCAGGTCATGATCCCAGGGTCCTGAGATCGAACCCTGAATCAGGGTCCCTGCTCTGTGGAGGGCCTTCTTCTCCCTTTCCCACTCCCCGTGCTTGTGTTTCCCTCTCACTGTGTCTCTCTGTCAAGTAAATAAAATCTATTTCAAAAAAAAAAAGATCCTGGAGTAAATTCTGGATCAATTACACACTATACTAAGTTCATAGGCCACATCATCATTGCTCTACTGTTAACTTTTTATAAACCTCTTTCTTGTCTCAGGGTGGAGCATATCATGACCCCCACTCTGATGACGGCACTGCCCCCAAAGAAAACAGACACCTGTACAATGACCCTGTTCCAAGGAGAGTTGGTAGTTTCTACCGAGGTAAGCCCAGCCCTGTGCGCCCACCAGGGTCCTCTCTCTCTCTCTCTCTCTTTCTCTCTCCCTCCCTTCCCTGTACCTCCAGCCCATGCCTTCCACTACACTTCCTGCCTTGACTTCAGGTCAGCGCCATCCTTGTCTGTGCTGTCGCCTTCCAGCACTTCTCCCTGCTTTGGGTCCTACTTTCTTAGTTCAGGCCCTCATGACTTCTGACTTGGGTTCTTTGAGTAGCCTCCCAGCTGATCTCTCTTTCCCAGGGTTGCCATCAAACCAGTCTCTGGAATAATTGTGGAGCTGTGTTCTGGCCATCCCACTCATTCATTCACTTAAGTCCTAAAGTATTTATTGATGTCACCTGTGTGCCTAGTGCTGGTCTAGCTTAGAACATGTCAGTGAACAAGACAGCCAGAGGTCTCCACCTTCACAGAGCTCACATTCTCACAATGAGAAGACTATACACTAAATATAAAAATTATATAGAGTGGTAAAAGATAATAAATGCTACAAGGCAAAACCAGAGCAAGGCAACCCGCTGCCTACCCCCAGTCCTCCATCTCTCACCTGCTCACAGTCCTCTGCTGGTTTCCCATTGACATCACAACAAAATCCGGATTCCCCGAGATGGCTTTCTGGATAGTCCCTGGCCTTTGCCATCCTCTCCAGCTGCTGCTCTTCCATCCTGAAACACACTCCTCCCCCTGCTTGGTTAGCTTGTTTCCGTCCCATTTAAGGTTCCACTTTGAAGTCCTCTGCAGTATGAGTATGATATCATCCCTCTCCACCCAAAGTGACATGTTTTCTTCTCTGTTCTAACCATGGTTCCTTGTCTAGCCCTCTAACATGACACAGACTACATGGTGTTGATTCTTTGTCTACATTTTTCTCTCACAAGGTTGCAAGGCCCTTGATCATGTTTTCCTCTTTTACCTCATTGACTAGCACACTGCCTGACAGTTGCATAAATATTTGTTGACTGAATGAAAGAAAATCTTCAAGGGTGCTTGCACAGCCCTAAAAATGTACTTCGATGGTTAACCGACAACTAAAACAGAGGCTTTGGAGGCTGTATGGATTTAGGAGATGTTGACAGAGAAGGGCATCACCCCCTTTGAAGAGCTATATAGCAATAGAGGGAGAACCCCTCCAGAACTCTGTCCCCTGGTAGGGAGACTAACAGCAAGCCCACCAGGGTAGGTGCAAGGTCCTGGGTGTTTCATAAGCTCAGCCTCTTAACGCCTCCTAAGAGTCATCATGACCTTCTGCAGTCACCCTCGCCCACATCCCTTGACTTTTCGCTCTTCTGTTGATTTGGGGAGACAACTAGGAACCTGAGCTAAATAAATGTATAGAAGTATTATTTAGGACTAAATATGTATTGATTTAGGTAGGCTACTAGTTCCTTCCCAGCCCCATTTGAAAAAAGCATAGGGCATTGATTAAGCCTTTTAATGCATCCGGTTTTTCCTCATGCTATGGTTACTTTGGAATCTTAAAGGACTAAAATTTTAATTCAGATTAAAGTTAGGTAAAATATTGTAGTGTATATGAGCAAATGTCTTTTTTCTGTCACTGTAAGTTTTACTTCCAAAATGGACCATACCTGTGTTATTCCTATAGAGATCTGGAGTACATACTTTAACATAAGATGTTAACAAAGTTTTGATTAATTAAGAAAGACAATTTTGTTTTGATTGCAAGTGAATTAAATTAGTTTGTATCAGCAAAGCCCCTCATTTTTCTTCCTCGTAATACACTTCAGGGTTTGGCAGGTAGAACATTTTTATTTTAGAAAGTCCAGAAATAGAAGGAAGAGATTTAACCAGGTGAAACATCTGGAGACATCTGTCATTTCAGTGATTCTTCTAAATCCAACTGGGTAAAGATTTAGTGTTATCATTGAAATGACAGATATTTCCAGAATACTTCCTGTTTTTAGTCCTACTGGTCAAGAGGCAAATGAAATGGTGTCATTTATCTTGATACTCAGCCTGTATATTCCTTTTGTGATGAAATTTGCAATATATTTTGATTTGTGATCGAGCTTAGAAAGTGACAGAAAGGGGCACCTGGGTAACTCAGTCGGTTAAGCATCTGCCTTCTGCTCAGGTCATGATCCCAGGGTCTTGGGATTGAGCCCTGCATGGGACTCCCTGCTCAGCAGGGAGCCTGCTTCTCCCTCTCTATCTTCCTGCTGCTCCCTTGCTTAGGCTCACTCTCTCTCTCTCTGTCAAATAAATAAAATTTAAAAAAAAAAAAAAAAGAAGAAGAAGAAAGTGACAGAAGAAGATAGTAACAGCAAAGAGCAAAAAAGGTATTTACCCACTTATGTTGTGGTTATCTTTCTGTTCTTTCCTGGATTGAGAACTTAAAAATGTTTTTTTGGGAGGGGGTTGTTTTTGTTTTTGTTTTTGTTTTACAAATAACCTAATTTCTTTGGAAAGTAGTTTAAAAAAATACAAAATTGACTCTGTGCCTCCTTAGTATAAGGCTTACAGCACAGTTAATATATTCTAGCACACATATTGTTAAAAGAGTCCCTTCAGAAAATCTATTCACTGAGAATAGATTTTGCATAGTTGAGTCTATGTTGTAAGAAAGCCTGTTTCAGAGAATGCCAAAACAGTGAAGGGGGTCTGTCCTATTTATACTTCTAAATATTCTAAAATGTTCTTCATTTTATCCACTGACAAGTCAATTTATGCTTTGAATATATACTGCCTGATGTTAACTGACCCTTGCAAATTAATGTGATAATCAGTAGGGGGAGGGAGAATGTTCCCTGGAATGCCTCCACCCTCAGAAAACACAAAAGTTATATAAAGGGCAGAGGAAGGTTTTGATTTACTTGTTTTTATTTGTGTGAGAGAAAACGCAGTATAACCAGTTAAGAACTGCTTCGGCCAAAAAGTACATCAGTGACTGACTTTTTCTTTATTTAGTGCCATCTCCTCGTCCAGACAATTCTTTCCATGAAAATAATGTATCAACCAGAGTTTCTTCGCTACCATCAGAGAGCAGTTCCGGAACCAACCACTCAAAAAGACAACCAGCATTCGATCCATGGTGAGTATTTTGATTTGTTCTTACTCTCCTTTTTTCTGATTGGAGATTCGAGATTTCAAAGAATTCTGGATACACTTTTTAGCTTGCTTGCTTTCTCAAGAGAGATTGTTGATAAGGAAAACTGATTTGTCATTATCTGTAATGGTTTATTTTAAGTTCAGCATTTATATTAAATATGTAAAAGAAAAAATCTGCTGGGTCGCTAAATGCCTCACATTAGGTAGTGTATCTTTCCCTGTGTTCTTCTGGTAGGAATGCCATCTTCACTGTCTCTTGTTACCGTATCACAGCACTTGGTTGAGCACTTGGTGTATGCTGGCTTACTCGGTCCTCACGGTCAGCCTTAGGGGTGGGGGCAGCTCCCATTCCACAGATGCGGAAGCTGTAGCCCCGGAAAGGAGGAGCACTTGCCTGGCGCTGGGCAGCCCTTAGCAGGGAGGGGGAGGCAGGATCTAGGCCTACATAGAGTCTGACTCCAAAGCTTATGTTTTTAACCTCTGTGCCACCTGACGTACGTTCAGGGTGAATGGAAAGAAATGGAGGGTCACCCTTTATGCTACCACCAAGAAACATAATGGTAGTCAGAGGCTAAAATGATGTGCCAGTCGCTTGTCCTTTTTTATCTTCTTTGCATCATACGTAGTGAAAATTTAGGGAGAGTTAACATCAAGTATTAAGTCTCATCAGCAGATCTGTCTGGGAATAAGGACCTTTTTAAAAAAAAAAAAAATTAGTAACATAGACTTTATACTCTCAACTGCCCAAAGAGGACTGCCCAGAATCTAGATGTGAGGGGTATTGATGTGTTCTTCATAAAACCACCGAGTGCTCCACTTGGAATAAAGTGGTGCATCACCATAACACTGAGAATTTAGAATAGGGCCGTTCTATCGGATTTCAACTCTGGTGTTTATTGCTGGAAGTCACAGAAGGGTTTTACATCCGTCGGTGCTCCTAACCTGTGCAGGGGTGCAGTTTTCACCCTGCTGGCAGGGTTGTATCGAGGTTTTAGTGCTTCTGTGCCCTATGGTAAAAATAACTTCATTATTTTTAAACCAGTAGTAAAAACAATGTTTTTAAAGCTGTAAATGTTTTCATTTACATCCATTGCCTTATTTATTAAATGAGAGTTTTAACATTAGTGACAAAGAGGTTGGACTCTGGAAATAGGACATCTTGATTTTTTTTTTTTAAAGATTTTATTTATTTATTTGACGGAGAGAGATCACAAGTAGGCAGAGAGGCAGGCAGAGAGAGTGAGAGGGAAGCAGGCTCCCTGCTGAGCAGAGAGCCAGATGCGGGGCTCAATCCAAGGACCCTGAGATCATGACCTGAGCCGTAGGCAGCGGCTTAACCCACTGAGCCACCCAGGCGCCCCTGGACATCTTGATTAATGTCACCTTCTGTCGATGTGACTTTAACCCCTGCCCCTCAGTTTCCTCATCTGTAAAAATAGGCCTACGAATACTACCTCCCTCCCAGGATTAACATGATCATTAAACGGGAGAAAACACCAGGAGCACCAAGAGCAGTGCCGGGCACACTGTGACTTGTTACTGTTAGCTGCAGCAGTTTTTATCATGGATGTCCTCTAACTTCACTATGACTTACCACACGTCTCCCCTCCACTTCCTTCGCTGAGAAACTTTGCTGCATTCTTTTTCCATGTGACTGTAGACCAGCTCTCCTATACGTTAACCTGGGAGCACAGGTACAGCTTATAGTTACCGGCTTGGACAGTTTTCAAGTGAGGCTTTCATAAGCCATGCGAATAGCGTCTCAATTGTGAGACTAAGGAGGTAGAGAAAAAATCGTTTTTCCTATTGGATGTTGCATAATGGAGTGGTGATGATTTAAAAGAGAATCAACTACGGGGGTGCCTGGGTGGCTCAGTCCTTAAGCGTCTGCCTTCGGGTCAGGTCGTGATCCCAGGGTCCTGGGATGAAGCCCCACATCAGGCTACCCACTCGGCGGGAAGCCTGCTTCTCCCTCTCCCACTCCCCCTGCTTGTGTTCCCTCTCTCGCTGTCTCTCTCTCCGTCAAATAAATAAATAAAAATCTTAAAAAAAAAAAAAAAAAGAGAGAGAGAGAATCAATTACAGATTAACATAGTTCTATCACAATTAGGTAGGTCAGACCAAAACTAAATCCAAATGTGGGATAGGTAGTATTAACAACATTGTTTCTGTCTTTTGGATAGTCAGTTTGAGTAGAGCTTGTTTAGGTAAGCTATATGTAGAAACCTGAAAACAGTTGTAGTTTCTGTTTTTGTTTTTAAAGAATTAGCAGGCATAATTGGGATGTTAGACTTTAGACAAGCCTTCATCAAGTCATCCCTACTTTGATAATGCTATTTTGAAGTTTGAGAGAGTTTCAGAATTACCAGTTTGAATCGCAGTGTTCTTTTGTTCCCACTGCTCCTCATGTTAATGCTGCCGTGATACCCTTCTCCTTTGGGCATCACAGTCTAACTTGGTCTAAGTCACTCATTGAACTGACCTTGATTTTTTTTTTTTTCTTCAACAAGAGATCTCATTCACCATATTGTGTATATTTGAGAGAAATGCAGCTTGATAACGTACAAAAACATGAACAAGCCTTGCTATGGTAACACAGTGAGTCGCTCTTCCTAAATTGTCATTTGCCTAAGGGCAGTCTGTTTCTCCTTGATAATGGTGGTTCCATTTCTTTTGGGACGAGAATATTTGTAGAGTGTACTCATTGTTGGAATAGAAAGACTAACTTACTGCATCATATTTTAAAGTAGTTGATACTATAGTATAACATCCAGAGTGGCTATTCTGGCCATCTTAGCTATCCAGAGTCCAGCCTAGAACTGGGAGATAAGCCAGAACATCTCAGAACAAAAAACAGAGTTAATGTAGTCATATCCATCTTTACTAATGGGAAAACACCTCCACCCTCCCTATAAGCTTATTGACTCTTTTATTTTTCCCTCAAGATCTTATTTATCTATTCTAGAGATAGAGACAGAGAATGCATGCACACAAGCGGGGGGAGGGGTGGCGGGAAGAAGGAGAGAGAATCTCTAGCAGACTGCGCTGAGCACGGAGCCCAATGTGGCTCTCCATCTGTGGCTCTCCTGACCCTGAGATCATGATCTGAGCTGAAATCAATATTCGGTTGCTCAACCGACTGCGGCGAGCCAGGTCCCCCAAAGCCTGTCTACTCTTATGCACAGTTTTAGCAGTTGGCACTGAGGTTGACAGGCAAGAAGTAATCCTGGGCAACAGTACAGTGTGAAGAGGGAGAAAAATCCCAAATAATAGCCAGGGAGAGGAGAGGGGTATTTTTGTCTTTTCTCAGGCTCCCAGTAGGAATATCATTTCTGGCCTTCATGGTTTCATATGTAGAATAGATATCCATGAAGCATATAGATTTCTAAAACAGGCTGTTCTTAACTTTCCTTAAAAAGGCAAAGTGTATAAAATACCGTTTATAGGAATCCCAGTAATTAAGCTAAGTGAAGGATTGCTGTCACTGCACATAGCCCAGGCTTTCTCTTCTGGTTAAGTTATGAATATATTGGCATCCATTATCGCCTGCCACCGTAACTCATGAAACGGTTCACTGATTGTTTTCCTAGACTTCAGCTGACGAGTCTAGTCGCATGGCCAGGGGAGGGGGGTCGCAGGGAAGGAGTCACGCTGCTGTACTGAAGCACCAGAGTCTGACCCTCTGGCGAACCTGTGGGTAGTCCACCTTGAGTCTGTGAGCAGCTTCACGTCTCACTCCTTGTTTTATTTTTCTCTCTAGCCCCAACACCTCTAACACCAGGCCCACCGCATGCACTGGACTCCATAAGTGTTGGTTGACTTCCATTCAGTCAACTTCAGTTCCTTCCTTTTTTAGGAGAGTCTTGCATTCTCTCTTTCTTCTTAACCCTTTATAAAACAGCTGTTGTGTTAGAGGATACCAGAGTAGGGGAGGTTGCTACCCCCTACCCCCACCCCAGCTGTTTGATCAGCCCCGGATAATGTGCCAGGTGACTAGCCGGGTGGTCCTTCTCAAAGGTCTTGTACCTGAGATGGATGTGATTGTCCATTTGTCCTTCTCTCGTGCTGCTCCTCTTGGACCGTCTGCTGCCTCTACCAGGTATAATCATAGGGTCCAGAATTCACAGATGAGAGAAGTTATGGTATAGTACCTGTTGTAACCGATCTAGTCTCTGTCTTTATTCTTTTGTACAACACACGGCTCTTGAGGTGCCTATGTTCCAGGTGGCTTCTCTCCGCCTCTCCCTCTCTCTGAGTCTATCTCACGGGCTTCCTCCCTCTATTTCTCTAACTCTCTGTGTGCGTATGTTTCCATGTAGCTTCTCCCTCTCTTTCTCCTTTCTCCGTCTCCCTTTTCTCTCTCTCTCCCTCTCCCACTTGCGCTCTTTTTCTCTCTGACTTCCTTTTTGTGTCTTTCGTGATACACGCACACTCGTGCTTCACTCGTAGCTTTCATCTTTTTTTTTTTTTTTTTAAGATTTATTTATTTTTTTGACAGACAGAGAAAGAGAACACAAGTAGGCAGAGAGGCAGGCAGAGAGAAGGAGAAGCAGGCTTCCTGCTGAGCGGAGAGCCGGACATGGGGCTCAGTCCCAGAACCCTGAGATCATGACCCGAGCCAAAGGCAGAGGCTTAACCCCCTGGGCCACCCAGGCGCCCCGACTCGTAGCTTTCATCCTTGTAGTTCAAGGGTAACTTATTTCCTTCTTTGTTTTGGTCTCTGGGATCTTTTCCCTGCCTGAGTCTTGGCCCCACTGCTTCTTCTCAGTCTCAGTCTGAAGATATTTTCCTCATCATTCCTCCTTTCCTTGGGCTCTGGTTTATCCAGTGTCTCTGAAAAGAACCTACAGAGGGTCTCTGATCTTCCTGCATTTTATGCTCACAAGGGACTCCAAACCCTGGGCTTTTTGTCCTTCTGCTGTTTCTCATTCATTACCCTTCTCATTGGCCCCCCTCACTTTCTTCTTACTGGATAGAGACTTTTCTTCCCATCCCAGATCTGTTCCTCATAGGATTCGTGTGTCAAAGCCTTCTCTTGCTCTCATACCAGTGTTAGCATTCCTACAGTAATGCCCATTCCCATCCCAAGCTTGCAGTCATGATGAATGTGTCCCCCTTAAAGATTTCCTGGATTGGCAGAAAGCACTTTTATATTGACCCTCAGCAGACCTTGGAGATTTTGTTAGACTTACATTCTGATTGGGTTAAAAAAAAATTTTTCCCTGTTTATCTGAATACTTTGCTGTGCTTCTAGGTTAGGTGCAGACCCCATTATGGAAGGATATAAGCTGTAACATAAGCAAATAGTTCTTTAACTTTTGTAAGTTATTATAAGGCATTAAAAATAGTATTGGTGGTTGGCCTAGATGCTATGTGAGGTTCCTTTCAGTTCTGAGAGTTGTGCTCTTGCGATTCCAGCAAACTGCACTGTATTTACTGTATTCCGTAGAACCCGAACTTTCCACTCTTCTGTTCTTACCTGTGCCATCATATCTGAAGTTTTCTAGCTTCCAAAACTATAAATGTATCATTCTGAGTTCTAATGCTACTTACTTTTATTGGTTGTGTTGTATTATGAAACTTTTCACTTCAGAACTTGGAACTGTCGATGATTGTAGGTCCTAATGAGTTTCAGGACCACTTGGGCCTACAGTCCCGATTTTTACTTTCTTGGTATTCCCATTAACTTTTAGGCTAGACACTTAAAGAAGAAATGATCATTGCTCCTTCACAGAGTCATGTTTTCCTGTTTTTTAATCTGTCTGTCCATCTGTCTTTCTTTTTCAGTCTCTTCCCTTATTGTCTTAGATCTTGAGTTTTGGGGTTTTCAAATAAATTTTCTGTGGTTTGTACAACCTTTTTATTATATCTGTAGTACACGTTTGATGTTGAAACTAAAAAGAAGAAATAATAAATCACCAATAATCTTTCTACCCAGAGATGGTAACTGTTAAGATTTTATTTTGTTTTATTCCTGCCTTTAAAAAGTGAGTGTGTGTACACATATATTCCTTTTTATTTTAAAGATTTACTTATTTATTTGAGAGAGAGGGAGAGCACAAGCAGGAGGGGCAGAGGGAGAAGGAGAGAGACTCCCAAGCAGATTCCCTGCTGAGCATGGAGCCTGACGCAGGGCTTAATCCCATGACCTGAGATCATGACCTGAGCCGAAACCAAGAGTCAGATGCTTAACCAATTGTAGCCCCCAGGCGCCCATCTTTTTTTTTTTTTTTTTAAATACAATTAGGATCATATTATGTAGCAAGTTTTGAATCTTATAGTTTTTCACTTAGTATTATATTTGTATTCCTTTAGATTACTTGAAATTTTTTGAAGATATGATTTATTTTTGATAGCTTTGTGGTGTTTTCTAGCCTGTGGTTCTGTAACAGTTTATATAGTTGTTTACTGTCTCCACATGGATTTCATCAAGAATGCTACTTGCTCATTATTTTCTTAGATATTGTAGTAACTTCATCACCATTGCGTGTTCTAAAATCACCAAATATGAATGAACTCTCACCTTTAATGTTTGGCTCTTGATTTTAGGGAAGAGCTAATAGAAGGAATTCAATCATTTGAGAAAATGGTTTTGCACAGTCATATGTTAAAATTTAAGATAGCCCATGGAATGTGTCTTTTTGAAGAGTGACACTGGTTGAATTGCTTTTAAAGACTGTAAATGAAATTAAGTAATACAGGGCCTTTGTTAACATACGAGTCATCAACTTAATAAGGCCACGGTGTTCTGTTTGCTGTTTGTTAATACCTCCGATGTGTGTTAAAATACCTGATGGAATCGGTGTGGCATGAAGCTTAATGTTGTCCGTTACTTTCAGTTAGAAGCTTTTTTGCCACGAGTACTTTCTATTGAAGCATTCATCTTGTCCATGTTCTTACTGGATCTATTTTTCAAATTAGTTCCAATAAATAGATACAAGGTTTTTATGAAGAAATTTTTCAGTTTGAGGCAATTTTTACTTTTATTTACAGTGCTTCTGTAGCACCGTTGTTCTTCTGGTTTTTTTTTTTTTTATGTTCAGTATCTTGGCAAGCCACTAATTATGAACTTCTCGAGCTGGTTTTAGAAAGGTAAATAGAAAAACAAAGATATTGGAAATGTTTCAGCTATTTCCCTTGGAGGGTTATGAAAAAGGCATCCATCCTTTAAACTGTGTGCTTTTCAGACTCTCCAGCGCTGAGGTTTTCTACAGCATGAAAGTGGTCCTGCAGCGCAGTTACCAGATCATTTGTAATAATGCTCAAATGGCCAGTTCAAGTGAGCTGTGCCAAAGGCTAATCATTAACCATGGCTGATAGATTCAGTCCCCCCTGTGCTTTTTAGAGGCTCTTTACCTACGTGCTTGATTTGTCATGGTTGTTTGAATCTGGTTTCATGCATTTTTTAGTTTTCATTGTACTTGTCATAGAATGGCAGGAGAAAGATTGAAAGATCAATATGATAAAAATGTCTTCCCATTTAGGAAGAGTCCTGAAAACATTAGTCATTCTGAACAACTCAAGGAAAAGGAGAAACAAGGTTTTTTCAGGTCAATGAAAAAGAAAAAGAAGAAATCTCAAACAGTAAGTAGATGGCTACTTTCTGTATACAGTGGCACACGAGTCTGCGTTAGTCTGTGGGTACTTGACATTTTGGATGTGGCAATGAAAGTGAATTATTTTCTTACTGAGATTTGACATGCGTACATTGTATATGTGTCTTCTAAATTCTATCCAACTATCCTCCTCTCACAGAGCCTTTTCTAGATTCCACAGACTCTCCAGGAATAGAAGAAATTTAATTTGGATGAGAGAGAGCACTAACCTCTCTTGGTAAACGTCCATGTGGATTTATATTCATGTAGAAACTATGAAGCTGCAGGGTTTTTTTCTTTGGGGCTTAAACACGTGTGAAAACTTGGGAAATGGTTTTGCTGTATGCTTAAATCTTGAAATTTATAATTAACCATCATTCATTATTCTTCCCTGGCTGGTTTTCCAGTTGCCCTGTTGACAAGTGCATTTCTGGGCTGCATAATCACAGAGAGGAGAATAGTATTTGACATTTCAGGGCTTGCTTTAGTAGGAAGACATGTTTATCTTGTGACTGAACTGTGACATGGAACGAGTCTAATCTCCTGGGAGCCCTCTGCCTGAACCAAGGTTTGGCTCCATGGCACCGTGCACATCACATCACTGAATCACCCAAGCAAGGATCCTCCTGGTTAGTGACGCGAGGAAACATGGGAAAGCCAGGCCTCTAGGCCAGCAGGAGACTCTTCACCCACGTGAGGCCTGCTTCCCCCTTTGCTTTATGGTGCTTCCAGGGCCAGACAGTGTTGAGTCAGCTATTTTAAATGCCTTTGTTTCTATTTCTCCTTCATACATGATTGACTCTCATTTTTTAAAAAGGAAAAAAGATTCTAGGATTATGACTCAGTGGTAAGTAAAGATGACATAGATGATTAGCACAGAATGTAATACCCAAAGTAAGGGTCATAGATGTTCTGGAAGTATTAATAAAGACCTTCCTAGATAATGTTTCTAGATTATTCTTTCACTTGCATATTAGTGAAATTGATGTATTTCCTTTTAGAAAAATTGAGGAAAAAATGATCTTTTCTAGTCTTATCACCCTGTCACACTGATCTTATTACCCTGTTACAACTAGCATTAGGATTTTGGTATATTTCCTCCTAGCTTTTTAGTTTATGCATATGTTTGTGGAAAGAAGGTGGTTTTTTAGTTTGTTTTAAATAATAATAATCCTTGTACAGTTTTGTATTCTGACTTTTCATAGTATATCTGTCGATCACACATACCTATAATATATATATTACTACACTGATCTTATTATGTTCATTTTAATGGCTGCATAATATTTCCTGAAACATTCACATTTTTTAAAAAGCTGCCTATATCTCCACCTGAAATTCCCTTAAAGCAAAATGTCACATCAAAATGCCACTCAGTCAAATATTGCTACATTTATTATTTAGATGGGATGAACAAAATAGACCTGATTTATTAAAGTAGAAAAGCTTAAAATATTTAAAGTGCTAATATAATAAAACTGTTATCATTGTCTGTAGAACATACTTATCCATCATGAACTTTGAACTTAGACCATCTCTCCTAACCCTTGTTATTTTTATTTTGAGGTTTTTGTTTTTGTTTTTAACCTCAGTCTGTAGCCACTGTGGGGTAATTAAATGGAAGAAAGTAGCAGGAACCAAGGAATTGAAGGTGTTTTGTGTATAGACTTGGTTTTTGATGTCTGTCTGCATTAGACTAACATTTAACCTAGAGTCCCTAGCTTATCAGGGCATGAATTGAGTGTATACATGTTGACTGACTCTGTTATTCAGGATCTGGTTCAAATTTTAGATTTTCAAATAGTATAGATTAGGGCAAATAAGAAAATAATTATTCTCCAACATCCTCTCCACTCAAACTTCTTTAAGGTTTGTATACATTTCATTTTCCATATGTAAAGTAACTGCAAAATATCTCTATATAGGCCACAGTGCTTTAAGCCTCACAAATCAAAAGTTGTGCCTCTGCATTTTTTTAATTAAAAGAAAAAGAACTTTTTTTTTTTTTCTCGAGAGAGAGAGGGTGCACAGGGAGCAAGAGAACCCCAAATACACTCCACAACCAGCCCAGAGCCCAAAGCGGAGCTCAGTCTCAGCAACCCTGAGATCATGACCTAAGCCGAAATCAAGAGTCAGAGGCCCAACCGCCTAAACCACCCAGCCACCCTAGAAGAAAAATTTTTTTAAGGACTTTGGTTTGTAGAGTAAGATTTCCAAAGAGCTCTCTGTATTTTGCCAGACCTCAGGCTCCTAAGCCTAATGTGACGTCAACTCTGCCTCCTTCAAGTAAGCATTGGAACAGAATTAAAGTTACCTTTTTTTCACTTTCTAGAACTCAGCAAAAGGAAACTAGGTAAACCAGCTTAGAAAGATTTAAAGCCTTGTGGCCTTTGCATAAAACTCAAAAAAAAAAAAAAAAAGAAAGAAGGAAGGAAAGAAATATGTGCCCAGTGCATGTAGAGAAACAGGACATTTTTAAAACTCAGTGGGTCCTAAATCTAGTTGTAACACCTTTATTTCACTGATAGAGGACTGCCCAGGCAAGTTGTAACCTGCCCGAAGTCACACAATCAGTCAGGAGAGCTAGAGGTAGGTTCTCCTAAATAGCAGGCCTGGGCTCAGTCCCTGCTACAGGCCCATCTCTGGTCCAGAGCCTCTGGCCGCTGATTCCTGGGAATTCTCCTGTGGCTTCCTTAGCGATGTAAGTTCAACTCTTCCCCGGGATCCCATTGTAGGAACAGGAACCTTCAATGGGCTTTCTTAATTGAATGGCTTCATACAAGGTGATCTGAATACCTTCATATATATTGCTAGTTCTTTAACAATTGAGTTATCCAAAACAGGGGAAAGTGGTGCCAAAAAATAATTCTGTATTGCAAAGGTGCCTGCTTTGACTCAAGCAAATCTGGAGGCCGCCTTAGGAAATCTGGCTTCAGTTCCATATCCAGAGTTACATAAGCCCTCAGAGCATATGGTGACTTTGCCAACTTGGTAATTGTACCCTAGTTAGTTAGTATCTCAATTGGTAATCATGCGTCAATTTAAAGATTGAACTTTCTGCTTTTTCCACTTTGAAAACCTGTATTCTGAATGGTGCCACATACTTTCCCTGGAGTGAATATTTCTTTAACAGCATAGAACCAGGCTTCTTCCATGATTGTAGACCATGTGATGTTTTCTGGTTCAGGAGTTGGCCATGTTGAAAAGGGTTTGCTGTATCCTCTTCTCCCCCTCCTCCCCATAGGCAGATCACGTGGTCAGTGCTTTAGTCGCTGAGATCCTCTCTAGCAATTAGGAAAAGATTGACGTTCATTAGTAGCTCTTTAAACACAATTCTTTACAATAATCTTACTCCTAAGCTCAGTGTGACCAGACGTACGTGGGTTTCTAGGCATTCCTATTATAGGTAAGGATCATGACCGCACGTTCTTTATATACATTGACGTTTTTGTAGGTTTTGAATTTACTTTGTTGGCATCTCCATGTCCAGGTGAGAAATGACACAGAACTCCTCTAGGTGCAGCACAGAGTTTCCTTAAGTGACCGTTAACATTGAACAGTATCAGGGCTCCCAAGGGTTAGGAGTTTCAGTAAGAATACCCTTCTTTTTCTTCTTTCTTTCTTTCTTCCTTTCTTTCTTTCTTCCTTTCTTTCTTTTCTGTTCTTTCTTTTTTCTTTTCTGTTCTTTTTTTTCTTTCTTTTCTTCTTTTTTTTTTTTGCAATTAGTTTATTTGTATCTTATATTGCAGACAGATTCCACCAACGGGGAGAATCCAAGCATCAAGAAATCCCTCTTTCCTCTTTTTAATTCAAAGAATCATTTAAAGCATAGTTCTTCTTTGAAAAAGCTTCCTGTAGTCACTCCACCCATGGTACCCATTTTTATGTACGGTAGCCCTGCACACTGCTCCAGTAAACTTGTTTTACTGATGACCACAGCATGTCTTGTATTTTCATGAGGTCATATTCTCTTTGTGCTAGTTAAGTACCTGAGCCAGTTCCATAAAGTTACTAAAATATCAATTCTTTGCCATTCTGGATTTCGTGAATCAGTTAAGGAAGTTGAAGCCTAAAAGGCTACTAAACAAACTAGTGAAAGGCTAGTTTGGGTTGTCTGGTTAGCCACTTGTGGGCAGACGGCATTCATAAAATTCCTTATTTCCTGTAAAGAATTTGATTAACATTTTAACTAACCATGTCTTTTCATTTGGCTCACAAAGTCTGTTAACACTTGGTTGGCAGTTTGTTCTGTGAAACCAAGTTGAATTGAGCAAATTGAGTGAGCCAGCAGGCTCCACTTTTCTTAGTCGGTGATTTGCTTTTTCCTCGCCTGGCTCTAGCTTTTGCTGGTCACTTAGTGTAAAGCCAGGGCTTTTGCTTGGCATTTGGCATTATTCTGTGTTCACCAAAATCAGTGAAAGTACCAACTGCATTCCTCTGGAGTTTGTGGTACAAAGTTCCAGGATTTTCATACTGTGTAATGCTAGACCCAGATTTACTCGGTGGTGTCTTGGGAATATGATTCAAACCATACTTCTCCCACTTCAGTATCCTTGAAAGCCTGCTAGGCTTCGTTGGGCACCACCAAATACAGTGTTTGGATCATTTTCCCATCAGGAGCAAATTTTTGTTTTATTGAACTGGTTCATAACCTAACTGCAATATGGATGAGGATACGACAGCAGTTTCTGGTACAGCCCAACTTAACTGCTCTCTCTTACAGCGACTGAAACTAACAGCATGCGAATGCTTTAAGGGTTGAGGTTTTAACAAAGCTGC
This sequence comes from Neogale vison, assembly GCF_020171115.1. NCBI lineage: Eukaryota > Metazoa > Chordata > Mammalia > Carnivora > Mustelidae > Neogale > Neogale vison. The sequence continues at coordinate 117,138,790 of NC_058105.1, read as the reverse complement.
ATGATATCTGCCAATTTTTCCTAATACAGGGAAAATTATTAAAAGGGAAGCAGAATTTAACTGGCATCACTTGCATTGTGAACATTGGGAGAGTTTTGGTTTCCTTTTTTATTGGGGGTGGGGTCGAGGTTTGGTTTCCTTTGATTTGCTTTTGTTCTCCTCTTGGGTGTGGTTGCATAGCTAAGTAAGGCTTATTGGGGTTCGTATTGAATCCTTGCCCATATTCTGCTCTAGGTGCCCAGTTCTGATGGCCCTGATCTACTGACATTACAGAAAGCCATTCATTCTGCTAGCACCCCGAGCAGCAGACCAAAGGAGTGGCGTCCTGAGAAGATCTCTGATCTACAGACCCAAGTGAGTAGTGCCTGTAACGCTCCTAGATTCTTAGACTCTGCCCCTAGATTCTTGGACTCTGCTGTGACTATGTCGCTTGAGAGGAGGGCAAGGTTGAGGAATTCAGCCTCAGGGTTACAACCAGGCTGGGAGCCTCCTCAGGATATACCCTCACTGTGAATAGCAGATGCATCTTGGGAGTCCAGATGAATCTTGTTTCAGTGACCCATGTCCACATGGGAAAAAAAAGTGAGCTTCCATTAGCCTTCACCTAGCCCTGGGTCGGGGAGGATAGGGGGTAGGTGTTAGAGGGGTATAAGGGGAATAATGAAGATGTGATCCCAGCCCATAAATACTAACGTCCTGGGAGAGAGAGAAAATCTATAAATAACCATAATTCATGGTAAAAAGTGAGGCATGCCATAAAATGTAGGGGAGGGTGAGAGGTAGTGGGAAGGTGAAGGTTTCGTTAAATGTGGCAGCATACGTACGAATTAGGCCTTGAAAGACAGATACGATAACCTTTCTTGAAAGAATAAGCTTCTGAAATTGATACAGCTTTTGATAGAAAATCAAACAGTTGTATTAGGAACTGCATATTATGCAATATTATATAATTGCATTTATCTGCCATAATGGGGATAAACAGAAAATGAGTCAGAAAATTTTTTGAGGTAACTGAGGTGTATCTCCTTTGGGCAACTATTAGGATTGGACATGTTGTAATATTGCATCTTTTCAGTATCCCTTAGTGAGTACAGTGACATAATTTAACTTGTTTTTGATGATATTATTTTTATAAAGCTAGTATTCCTCTGTACTGTAATTTCTGACAACGTGATGAGTTTTTAGAGCTGTAGGATTGCTTATACCTATAGATGGCCACAGATTTCTGTGATTTGGATGAAGAGGGTTTATTTTTATAGGTTTGTTGTTTACTTTCTTTAACTATTACTTAGAGCCACTGACGGGAATTCCCAAATTTCACTTGTATTTGGCCAACCATCTATGTTTTCTGCTTCTTAACATAATACCGGCTAAGGGGAGGGAAGGTGATAGAAAGGGTGTAGAGAACCAGATACCCAAGTTGTTGGCTATGTATCTGAACTGAGAGCACAAGGCTTTGAGTGACAGCCTGATGTTCTCCTCCCAGTTTTATGAAAAAGAGTATGGGGCTTTAGAACCTTCCTTGTACAGCCATATCTCTAGCTGGACCCAAATTATTGTAATTGCTCAATAGTTGCATGTGGTCAGGGTTATAAAAATCACCAGGAGTCTCATTGTGTTATCATACCAGTTTCAGTAACAAAAAACATAACTTGGAACACTTAGGATGTACAGTGTACTGTGCCACCTCCCCTGGGGACCACAGAGCTTTTGTGGACAGACTTTGGAATAGCCATGGCAGATGCTTCCTTAAGAGCAATTTCTGAGTCCATTCTCAAGCAATTTCCCTTCGATTTCAGTCCTCTGATCCTTCAAATCTTGTAGTATTCCTTGAGATCATCAACATTTTATTAAAACTTTGCCAAGCCCTTAAACACATGGCCCTTGAGACTTGGTAGCCAGAGGCTAGGGGTACATCTTGAGTGCAGGGTCCCTGTCAAGGGCCCTGAATTTCAGGGTGTTTTCACATGCCGCTTCTGATGGTAAGCCTCATCGCACATTACATAGAGGAGGAGAGGGGAGTGAGCCCCTTTCCCTGGTGGGGGAGCCGTGGTTCAGCAGTCACCTAAGAAGAGTTGCCGAGTGCAGGGTAGGTGGCTGCCAGGACTCTCCCTTCTGCCTTGAAGCGCAATCCCCTCTGCAGTGCAGCATGTGTGGAATTGGCGCCGCAGCCACCCAGGAGACAAGCAGGGCAGCTGTGAGTCCATGTTAGGAATCCAAAGCCTCCTGTGAGTCCGTTGTATTAGAGTCTGTAGGGCTTTTGCTTGTTTTTCTCTGCTTTGTTCACTTTTCAGTGCTCAGATCTTACCCCCACCCCGAAAAAAGTAAAAGTACAGGAAGGGAACATTTAGATTTTACAGTGTCAAGGGAAAGGGAAGATCGGGGTGATCAGAACAGAAGGAGGTAGTGGTTTTTAGGCGAGTATGTTGCTACCTAATCGAAACATTCCATTTCTTCAGTTTTCTCTTGCCGCTAGCTAGATAGGGTTGAATGGCTGAGTCCTGGCTGGTGAAAAAATAAGTGGCAGGTTTATATGGAGCTGTTGTGAGGATTTCTCAAAAAGGGAGAGGCGTATTCCTTTTGCTGCTTCCGGCTGGCTGAGGCGTGAGATTCCCCCCTGTAAAGATGGGATGCAGCCCGATAGAAGGTGCCTGAGCCTTTGATCAGCCACCACACCAGCTCCAGACTTCTAGATTTCTAGGCTTTTTCATTAAAGATAACTAACTTGGATCTTGTCTGAACAAGAACAAAAGGACAGATAAGGCTAAGGCTAGACTTCGCCCCTCCTCCCCGGGCCTGCCCCGCTGGCCATGCGCAGTCATCTCAGATCTGGGCTCCATCTCTCCCAGCTTTCGAGTCTGCTCTAAATTGAGTCCTAGATGCGCTCTCATCTTTTCTTTCAGAGCCAGCCGTTAAAATCACTGCGCAAGCTGTTACATCTCTCTTCAGCCTCAAATCACCCGGCTTCCTCAGACCCCCGCTTCCAGCCCTTAACAACTCAACAAGCCAAAAATTCCTTCTCAGAAATTCGGATCCACCCTCTGAGCCAGGCCTCTGGCGGGAGCAGTAACATCCGGCAGGAGCCCACACCAAAGGGCAGACCAGCCCTCCAGCTGCCAGGTCAGATGGACTCTGGTTGGCACGTGTCCTCTGTGACCCGGAGTGCCACAGAGGGGCCTTCCTACTCTGAACAGCTGGGTGCCAAGAGTGGGCCAAATGGGCACCCCTATAACAGAACAAATCGGTCTCGAATGCCAAATCTGAATGATTTAAAAGAGACGGCCTTGTAATGTGTGCTGGGGTGGGGGGGGGTAGGTAAGCCAGTGGGAAGGGGATGGGAGGGGTGGGGGTGGGGAGTGGGCTGGGCTGGGGTGGTCAGCCAGTATTTTCAGCTTTATGAAGGTGAGTGCAATATTGTATGTGTGGGGCCCTCTGGCTCCTCACGGCCGCAAATGGTAGTCAGGGATCTTAGAGCCGCAAGAGTTCCTTAGGGACCACCAGTCCCCACGGATCTTGTGTGAAAATGGATAGAGTGTGCCATTGAGGAAGAAGACATTCTTGCCAATTTCTCCCCTGTACATTCCAGCTTTAGTGCAATTCCTGTTGAACTTGGGAAAGCCAGGATGTGTTCTGGTACTGCAAGGGATAGAAAAATTCATGTCGACTGATGCCCTTACCACAGATTTTTTTTTTTCCCCCCCGGCCTAAACTAAATATGGGGTTTATTGTAATCCAAGAGTATCCCTTTGAAGGGTTAGCAGATGAACTAACTGTATGTCTTAAATTGTTTTCTAAACTTCCATATTTGATAGGATTTGTAACATTTATTTATAATTAATATTGTACTGTTCTAATCATACCTTTTATGTTAAATGTAAAGTTATTTTGAGCTGTTTGGAACATTGTGAAGCAGTGGGACAGCTACAGTAGTTTCTATAAAAACTAAACAGTAACATTTATATATTGCATCAGGAGTATTTTATTCTATATATAAATATATATATGGTAAATATCTGTCTGTTTTATAAATATAATCACTTAAAGAAAGTATCATTATGACACTATCTGCCATATTTTTATACATTTGTGATATGAAGTGAGTATTATACTTCTAGTCAAGGGAGTTGAATTGCGGCTTTGTGTGACTTACGGTGGGAACCGTGCTCAACTCGTAGGCCCCCGCAGTAGCCTCTAGACATGATCCTTGGCAGCAGATGAGATGCAGCATCTCCTCCCGAACCCATAGGCAAGAAAGTCGGTTAGGTCAGCGAGAACTCTAGCAGGCCTCGTCTCCGTCTTCACGGTTGGCTCCTGTTCGCATCCAGGGACGTTCCTTGCACCTGAGGGGAGAATAGATCCAGGATTACTCATGGGTCTTTGTTGAGAGAATCTGCTTTTCTCCTTAGCGGTAGTGTAGAGTTTAGACCAAAGATTTGCCAGTGAACATTCCTAGGTTGTGAGGTTGCAAGAGGCACCTTTCTGCAGCTCTTGCAAACCAGCTCTATGCTCCTGAGTCCTGTGCACGATGCCGCAGACTCTTGGCTGGTGGGGTGGGAGATCCGTGTGTGGCATTTCTATTTCCAAATGTTCTGCTGTTGTTGTTTGCAGTATACTTACAAGGCTCCTGAAGCAATTCCAGATGTAGAGAAAACCGCTATACTCACTCTTTCTTCCTGGGACTGTCCATTTATAACAAGGTTATCATGGACATCAGTACACATGTGGTCAGAACAGGACTTCTTTCCCTCATTTGATCTCCTTCGACTCCCAAGTTACTCTCAAGCATCATCAAGGCCTGTGGCCAACAAGGGTTACAGCCCGGTGTCTCTGGGCCATTCTTGACAGAAACCACCTCACTATCATCTATCAAGAGAATTCGATTTTTGGAAGTAGTCTTTTAGCAATAATATTTTTAAAGACCCACCCCCCACCCCTTCAAGGGGTAATTTCTCAATATTTATTACTTGTCCCAGGATTCTGAGAGGATCAGCCCCTGAATCAAGTGAGTGATAATTGAAATGTGCTGAGTTACTGTTCCCCCTCCCCCAAGACATTGAGAATTATAGCTCTGATGACTATAAAGATTATAAAGAAAAGGTCTTCGTTTCCTGGAAGCTTAAATTGTGTGCATATTACATTTTTATATAACTACTATAATGATGTGTATTGATTATATATAGAGGTCATTTTAAGGTGCTTTTTATTTGATTTTAATAAGTATAATAGGCACTAAAATGAAACTCAACTGGGTACTATCATTAAAACGATTTGATTCAAACCAATAGTTTGCATGCTCTTCGGTTCTTTTTATATCTTGTTTCTTTCACCAGTTCAGTACTGTTCAAGTAGCTCTGAATTCTGGCTTTTCCCAGGCAAAGCTGCACAGTTATTTAAGTGATGTGAACCCTTAGCAGTTTTTGCCTGGATACTAATGACTCTAAAAGGGTGTGTAACTCTTCTTTTTCCTACTAGATCTGTACCTTGTGTCCCCCCTCCTTGCAAACCAGAAACTACATTTTTTTTCCTCCGGAAAGACTTCTCACTGTGCTGTGCGCTTAGGAACTGCGCAGTCACATTGCCATGCCGTGGCATTTGAGGCTCGTCGTCACCTAGGGGCTGGTTTCCCATGTTTTCATCCTTGCTAACACTGGGATCTCAGATGTTTGCAGAACATTTATATTCATGATGGTTCTTCAAAGAAGGGCTAGAATAATTGCCTTCTACCTAGAGCAAAGTAAACCTAACTGATGAAGAGTCAATACATACTTTTCGTACATTCCCAGATTTGAGCCAGAAAATATCTACAGTGTTTTCAACTAGTGTCTTTGAGGTAGCTCTTTTATCCTCGTCTCCGCTTTTGTCCATTCTGCCTTTTCATTGACCTCAGTAAGCTATAATAAGTGAACTACAATCCGCATTTCTAGCATGTATAGTTCTCTTCCTGCTCGCCGAGGGGAATGGTCAAGTTTTCTTTCAAATCTAATGAGCCCTCTCTTAGCTTTTAACTGCTGTTTTCCTCTGGTTGATGAACCATTGACCTCACAAAAATTGCCATCCGTGATAAGAAGGATTTGATTTAAAGTCACAAAAGTCTGCACTTTCCTTAGGAAGGGAAATTTTACGACGTTCACATTTTGCTCTCTGCCCTAACTTCCTAACAGACAAAATACCGCTGAATGAAGGCTTATGGATTACTTTGTTTTACAGAAGTATTGCCGATCTCCTTTTGAAAAGAAACTCCGTTTCTCTGTTTTTCTACTTTTGCTTTACCACCATCCTCATTTTTCTTCTCGGAAGTTCTGAGTGAACTTTGACTGAACCTCGCTTGGTCTCACTCTGAGGGTTAGCCTCTTCGGGGCCCCAGATCAAAAGTGCTCCGTGCTGAGGAGCTCAGGTGAGCAGTCTCTGTGGCAGTGGTTCTCAGTCAGGGCCGGTTCTGCCTCCCCGGGACATTTGGCAATGTAGGGAGACATAGTTGGTTGTCACAACCGGCAGTGGTGGGGGGAGCTACTGGCATCTGGGGGGTAGGGGCCAGGAATACTGCTGAACATCCTGCATCCCCAGGATCCCTGCACAAACAAAGAATGATCCAGCCCCAAATATCAGTGGTGGGGAGACCGAGAAACCTTGTGCTCCTGGATTCCATGCTCACTGCTCTGCGGAGCTCGGCTCTGTCCTTGTTCTCTCCAGGCTACTGGAGAAATGGTGGGTATCACATTCTCTGCAAGAATCTTCTACCACTCTTTTTGAATCCCTGGAATCCTTTTTGTTTTCATTGTCTTGGGCCTGCTACAAGGTACATCCTTTGGGAGGAGACCAGAGGGGCTTTACAGGTGTTTGAGAACTTCAATTCTAGGTCAGCATCTTGAGAAAATCTTTCATCGAGCCACGAGGCTTATATTTAGAAGCAAGCAGCAGCCTGGCAGATTGGCATGATTTTTACCAACTGCTCAAAGGCATCCATGGCTTCTAGCTGTGTCTCCCAGAAGAAAATGTCATTGTCTTTTCTTCAAGGCATTTAATAGCTCTTTACAAATATTGGCATCTGACAGACCGATTAGAAGCAAAAAAACTCTCTCCGGGTGGTTGTGATGTGGCTGTTACAGGAGTGTTTGTGCTGTACGCTTTGGTTAAATCTGTTTTAAAACCTGCTTTAAGATTTGCCATATGCAGTTGTACTTTAATTCTAAGCTCAGAGCTGTGCTGGTTAGTTTCTAGTCACGTCATGTATTATAAAGTATGTTGTGGTTGTAGAGTTTGCCAGTTTAGCATGTTCCTAATCTGAAAATTAGTGGACTTCGCTAGGAAATGCTATCCCACTTTCCCTTCCCAGCACCCCTTATCTTAGTTAACGTCATAGTATCCTCACTTCTTAAACTAGTTTTTAGAGTAAATAAGGAAAAAAGCCATTTATTTTCTTCTAGCTATGTATTGAGAATGACTCAATAAGTGTACAACTCTTTTTAAAGGCCAGAGGATTACTTTTCAAGTGTGTAGAAGGCTATGTCCATTTCTGTTCACCTAGGTCCGGGTGGTGACCCAACTTCCAGCAAGGGCAATCGCTCATTGCGACTTAACTCCCAGCATTCCGCTGGGACTCAGAAATCTGCATATTCTCTCCTGGTCACACTTTTCTGGAGAGCACTGCTTTTATATCTAGAAGTTCATTACCTCCTACATTATAGTGGGATACTGAGCTCCCTGCGAGCACTGAGATCCCCAGACTCATACTTTCGTGAGCTGGGGATGTGGTATGATACACTGAACCAAGTCAGAACATACTGAAATATTTCCTTGCCTCCTTCAGCTCATCACTATTAAAGTGTGTAGGCAGAGAAAACGGATTTACACTTTTTAAAATGGTTTCTTTAAAAGGGGCTGCACTTAGTATTAAGTGCTCATCTCCAGGGCCAGAATCTCACGAGAAGTTTCTCTCAGAGACTCAAAGAACCATCTTACAAAAACAAAAACTTGTAAGTGGTTCTGATTTCTTCATTTTGTACCTTAACCAGCTGAGATATAGAATATCTTGAGGTCTGATTCATCAGCTGGGTAAAAAAAAAAAATCTGTCTTCGAAACCATGAGTAGATGTCAGAAAATGAAGCCGGGACAGGACGAGTCCCTCGTCTGTCTGTATACACACAATGTGGTAGAAGTAAGGTGGCGAGGAAACTCTGGGCCTGCTGCCCTATTCTATTCTATTCTTTTTTAATTGAATGTACTATAAAAGATCATAGACTTGTGCCAAGTCAGTTACTACGTGAATATTCATTTCCCTTAGTGCTTTGTTAATTCATCAGCGTTAGGCCTGGTCCTGCCTCCACCTTTCTCCACTTCAGGCGCCGGCCCACCTTTCTGTGTATTTCCTATAGGATATTAAAGATGATCATGACCTACATTGTATCTTCATTCAGTAACTGTTTACTCCCAAATTTGAGGGAGGTGTGTCTTTTGTTTTGCCAGAAAAAATTTGTAGTAGTCTGCACGTTGGATTTCTAGGGCCAGAGAACTGCAGCACTGAAACTAGCTTCACTTCTAAGGCCCCTCATTACCCACAAGGTTAAGCTCTCTGAACCCCATTTGATCCTTGGGTCATATCTTGATCCTCCTTTGGAATCTTAAAAACAAATTGGTTTCCATGTTGTATGCAGATTAGAAGTTGCCTTGTTTGTTACTCTTCCAGCACAGAGTTTCAGGGAGAAAGAGGCCTTATCTGTTCCTCCATCCCTTCCGTTTTGACAGACTGCTAAGACTTCCTCAGGACTTCCTTTGGTTTGGGATTTTACTTTCCCAAAGGCCTGATCTGATTTCATTTCAGGCACAGACAAGCTTGTCCTAGTGCTCTGCTTCAGGGCTAATTAGACGAAACCCAGGAATAGAAAAGGTAGATGCCTTGACTTTTGTCCCTGTTGGGGGATTAAAGTGTTTATCTCCAGAGTTGTGAAAAGCTCTAGTTACAAAGCATTCAGAGTTTCAAGGAAAAAAAAAAAAAAAAAATGATGCTTTTTCTCTTGGAGAACTTTTCAGTTCTCCACCATGGTTTAGATTTTCCAAAATGGAAAGCAAAGCTTGTATAAAGTCCATTTTCACTAGAGGTACACAATCGAGTATAGTCATCTCAGTCTATTTCCCTCTCCTTATTTCCTCCTCGGTCACTGATTGAGTCAGGCTGGAGGGGTAAGCTTTGATTGCAAAAAGTGAATTTTTCACTATAAACTTGGATTGATTAACAGAAACAAGAAAACCAAACAAAATAGTTGCCCCTAATTCCTATCTCCAAGAATTGCTTTGTGCCATTTCGAATTCAGGTAGTTATTCTGTATATACTTAGAAGACTGTTCTGAGCTTCTTCAATCTCTAGGAAGTTCAAAAGGGGTATCTGGGAAGACACAGGGCAGGGTGATTTTGAGAACCCTACGCATGCATGAAATTAAACATATGGATAAGCCAGAATGATGTAACATCCAAATTTGTGGTAGATGAAGAATCAGTGGAAATTCTTAATTGCACAGACTTTATAATCCATAATACAGAGTGTAATTCCATACTTTTTACTGTGGCAAGGGTGTGATGTGGTGTTAACCTTTTTAATTTTTGAATCCAAACTGAATTTAAAGTGTTGAATATTTAAATTCCTCACAAGCTAATTATGAACCATTTGTAAAGTGTTTATATAACTCTTTGTATCATGTGTTGGTACATCTTAATCAAGTTTTTTCTGGCATGTATTCCATTCTAAACTTCTGTAACATTTCTATTGTTGCTGTAAATATTATACAAATATCTATTCCGTGGTAACCTTAATTATCAGCATGAAATGGTTAATTTTTACTGAGCACAATGTATTTTTGAATGGATCTTCCCAAATGTCTTTAATAAAATGCAGATTTTGCACTGACTGATGTGATGAGCAGGCTCTCCCCATCTTAAGGATTGTGGTCCCTAGCTTTTGAACAGCAAGCATCTCCGCGTTAGTTCCCTCTTTGTAAAGGACTCTTTTGATTTCAAATGGGGGATAATGGGCCTTTGAAGTTGAAAGCAGTTTAAAGGACAGAAAGTAATGTTAAAGCAGGGCAAATCCTGTTACTTAATGATGATAGTCTTTTTTTTCCTCCTATTTATAAAGCTTTTTTTCCCCTCCTGGCCTTTTGAAAACTGGTTTCTTTCATACTTGAGTGCTGTGTTGTCTCCTTTGCACGTTACTGGACACTCACTCTTGGTGGTTTGGGAGGATGGGAAGAGATGTGTGCCTCCTGCTCCGGGTGATGGAGAAAGCAAAGATGAAGTATTTCTTCATGTTTTAGAGTAGGGGGTTGGCAAACTTTTTTTTTTTTTTTTTTTTGCCAGATAGTAAATATTTGAGGCCCTGTGCGCCATAGGGTCTATGCCATTGTAGCACAGAAGCAGCATAGGCAATATGTAAATGGATGTGGCTATGTTCCAATAAAACTTTATGTACAAAAACAGGTTGGAGGTGGGGGCCGATTTACTGACCCATTTTAGGCCCCCAGTTTTGTCTTTGGTCATTCACTTAGTTGGTCTTATTGTTAATTTGGGAAGGGACTTAAATTGTGTGATAACATATATAAATATATAAATATATAAATATTCTTCAACTTCATCTCTCTAAGCAAAGGATGGGAACTAAAACCCAGTGATGTGCATTGTTAAAAGCACCGTGTCCAAGTTCTTCACTTGCGCGTTTCTCCTTATCGTCCCAGAAACTTGTGATTTCAACTATACTTTTTATCAAGACTGAATCAAACTCTCTGTTGGCTTGTAATTTTTCTATTTGTAGCACTTATTATGGCCAGGCACAATGCCAAGGCTTTTACTTCTATTATTACATGTACTTGTCCCAGCAGTTCAGTGACGCGAGTAGTGTCCTCGTTTTATAGATGAGGAAACCGAGGTTTATGCACTTTATGTTAACTTGCCCACGGTCACATGGCTGGGATTTAAAGCCTAGTGTGTTCACTGTAAAGCCCACACCCTCAAGCACTACTGAGCAGGGAGTTGCTGCGTCTCCATTTATAGAAAACTGACGTGGGGCTCGTGACATACGGCCATTCATGTACCATCATTCATCTCCCAGGAGGTGGTAGTTGATCTGATTTGAGAATAGAGCTGTTCATTGAAACAGGTCACTGGAGGTCCAGAGACTCGTGAAGTGGCCAACATCTTGCACAAGATCGGGAGTCCGATTGTCTGAGTAGAATCCTAGCTCTGTCACTTACATCTTGTGTGGCCTTAGCGTGTTACATAACTTTTTTGTGCCTCAGTTTCCTTATCTTTAAATGGAAATAACCATAGTACCGGCTTCATAGGGTGGTTGTGAGGATTTAGTAAGATGGTAACCTGCAAAGCACTTGAGAGGTTCTAAATAAATAGCAGCTAGCTATTATTTGTGCCTCGCACCCCTTTGAAGTTAAAAAGCAGTGTTACTGGGAATGCACTGCCAGTTCTAGAGAGCCCATTAATACTTTTCAGATGGACTTATGCTATTTGATCCTCACATCAGCCTTGTAAAGTTGTTGGTGTTAAGAAGCACCTAGCCTGGCACTATTCTTGGGATCACGGAAGCAGCAGCCTTTACAGCAGGCCTCTGTACCCACTTTTTAGGTAGACAAAAAAGATGGGCTTCTGTCAGCCTCTCTTCAAAGACTTACCTCAGGGGTGCAGTCTTCTGCCCTATGAGACGGAATTTATTTTGAAAGGCCCAAGTAACCTTTGCTTTGTCCAAGTAACCTTCTCTGACACTCAGTACCAAAATCAGTTCCGATTATTTTTCTAATCTTGGCAAAACTTAGTGCTACTTCTTCGTTCACAGCATTCCATTTAGTTTAAACATCTGCGCTCTGTTATGTATATTCTACTGCAATTAAAACAAAAAAAAATCTCCTGAAGGTGTAGACTTTCACACTCTAGGATTGGTGAGAATAAAAGTAAACATGTTCACCTAAGGTAAAATAATGGGTTTTTACTACACTATATATTTTTTTTTTAATTGAAATTTTTCCCCACAAAAGAAATAGTACTACAAACGTAGTTCATGTGTTTAATAGTAATATTCCGTTAGGCTTCAGATGTCCCTCAATAAGTTTTATTTTATACTTCGGTATAAGTTAAATGAAGTAAGTAACTAATATGCTGTTATAAACAAGTTACCTGAAGATAAACATCTTATGGATATCAATATGTCATTGTTTATTAAATTCTGGAGTATGGAGCAGTTTCCAATGTGAAATCTCAGCTGGCTTTGCAGAAATTGACAAACTGATCCTAAAAATTAACATGGAAGTTCACGGGACTCAATAGCCAAAACATTTTTGGAGAAAAACAACGTTGGAGAACTCACATGTTCCAATTTCAGTACTCACTACAAAACTACAGTAATCAAAACTGTGGTCCTGGCATAAAAGACGTATAGATCAATGGAATAGAATTAAGAATCCAGAAATAAATTCTCACCTTTATGGTCAGTTGAGTTCTCAGAAAGGATGCCAAGACCGTTCAGTGGGGGAAGAACAGTCTTTTCAACAAATGGCCCTGGGATAACTGGATGTCCACATACAGAGAATGAAGTTGGGCTCCTACCTCATACCGCATACAAAAAGTAACCCGAAATAGATCAAAGATCTAAATGTAAGAGGTTAAACTATAAAACTCTTGAAAAAAAACAGAGGAGTAAATCCTCATGATCTGGATTTGGTAAAGGTTTCTCAGGTATGATACCAAAAACACAAGGAACAAAAAGAGAAGAATAAATTGAACTTAATCAAAATTTGAAAATATGTTTCAAAGGATTACACCAAGAGAGTAAGAAGGCAACCTACAGAATAGGAGAAAATATTTGCAAGTTGTGTATCTGATAAGGGGATTGTATCTAGAATATATTAAAAAAAAATCTTACAATGTGATAATAAAAAGACTGCCTGATTTTAAAATGGGTAAAGGATCTGAAAGTTATACCATAGGGCAGTGAACACATAAAAAGATACTTAGCATCATTAGTCACAGGAAAATGCAGAGCAAAACCATAGTGTGTTAGTACTTCATTCACACCGGCGTGCCTCTAATCAGAAAGACAGTAACAAATGTGGAGAACCCGGAACTCTCATATATTGCTGGTGGGAGTGCATAATGGTATGGCCACTTTGGAAAACTGACAGTTCCTCAAAAGGTTAAAGACAGAGTTGCCATGTAACCCAACAATTATGCTCTAAGGTATACAGCCAAGATAAATAAAAACATATGTTCAGACAAAAACTTGTACATAGTTGTTTATAGCAGCATTATTCATTATTCATAATAGCCAAAAACATGGAAACAACCCAAATGTCCATCAACAGATGAATGGATAAATACAATATCATCTATGCATATAAATGGAATGATATTAGCTGTAAAAAGGAATTAAGTACTGATACATGCTACGGTATGAATGAACCTTGGAAAAACACTATGCTAAGCAAAAGAAGCCAGACAGAAAAGACCACAATTGTATGATTCCGTTTATATGAAATGTCAAAAATAGGCAAATCTACAGAGACAGAAATTGGATCAGTGGTTGCCTAGGGCCAAGTGGGCGACTTGGTTGTAGGGGGCGGGGGAGGGCGATGGCTCATGGGTGCAGGGTTTCTTTGTGGGGTGATGAATTTTTCTAAAATTGTGATAATGGTCACTCAACTCTGAGTGTACTTAAAGTCATTGAGTTGTACACTTGAAATGGGTGAAATTTGTATGGTATATGACTTCACCTCATTAAACCTTTACAAAACAAAAATTTCCAACATGAACAATTACTTGGAGAACCTCTATTGCTACCTCACACTGTTCCATTCTTCTTTCCTCTTAACTGTACTACTCCCCTCCTGTGTCTGGTGCGGCTGTTGCAGAGGACCTGAGCGCTTATGCTTCTGCCATTTTCTCTGACAATCCATGTCAGGATAAAATTTCATTCAACTTTCCAGTAAGGGGCTCCAATCAGGCATCTGCTCTATATGGATTTATTCATGTCTTCCTAAGGCCAGAGAAGGATTTTTTTTTTTTCCCTCCACCTTGAATTTGGTATGTTTGTGTTTCAGAGAATACTGAGCAAGGAAAGCTTTTTCCAGCTTCAAGTATCCAGCGTGGGGATTAGAAAGACGGTGGGTTGAATATAAAGCTGTTCTAAGCCCAAAACAGCAGGGAAGAGATCTGGGGCTTTTAGGAGGCTTCCCGCTCACAGAGAAGGTGAATGTGATATCCACGATCATGTTAGTGCGAGTGCATTCAGTTGGCTTGGTATTTGAAAACAGAAAGTAACAGGAAAATGAGCCGCTAGTAGAGGCTCCTACTTTTGTATACCTCTCCTTTCCACTCCCCATGTTACCAGCCTCTCCCAAGGAAGGGCCTGAAAACTCAGACTGAGCCATAAATATAAATGACAGAGGAGACTTAGGCTGTTGTCCCCGAAAGGTCCCTGCTTAATGCATTCCTCCAGGAGGGGAAGGCCAGGCCCGTTTCTGGCCCGGTCCTTCCCAAAGGCAGTTGCAGGCTCAGGAGCAGGAGCAGGCATGTCTGTGTGTTGCAAGGCAAGGGAGAGAGGTTAAACATTTGGGTCACGAGAGACAGGGCCACATTGCCCTTCTTAGGACCTAGGGTCTGACCACTTCCTGCAAAGCGCACGGTTAGCTCACGGGCCTCCTTAGCTCACGGGCCTCCTCTGCGTAGCCAGTGATAGTTCCTGGGCCAACTGTTTTCAAAATGTTAAGCTTGTCAAAAAATGGTAGCCCTAGGGGGCATTCTGTGCAGGGCTGAAAGCTCCCGAGCAGAGGAGGCCCTTTTACCTGGGGTGATTGGTTGTGTGCACCCTCCCAGGAGAACAGGACACAGGCTCCCAACCGCTGGACTCCTCTCGGCCAACCAATCACCCCAAACCTTGCCCTCTGCACACCCAGGACTCTGAAGTCCTAAAAGGCCATGATTCACTGAAAACTTGGAGAAACTGCAAACCTGCTGCCCGTTTGCACTGAAATCAAAGTTTTATGCAACTACGTTCCTGTTTTCAGGGTGGTAAAGCGAAAGGGTTTTTAAATTCTCTGGGCTCCTTTGTGTTCCCTGAGACCACACCTTTCACTTTGTCAGACCAAAAACAAAACAAAAACCAGAACCAAGAGCAGCAAATTACCCCTGCTGCTTAGGCATTTGTATGAAAACTGATTTTAGGGACATTTTCTTTGTTCTTATTTTCTTTGGCCCTGAGTGGGACATAAGCTCATTTTTCTTTTTTCTCTTTCATTGAAATTGGAAACTATATATTTTTTTTAAAAAAAGAAATTCTTTCTGCCCAGCTCTGCATTGAAAAGAGCTTGTAAAATACAGCTGCTTTTGTCCCCCCCCTTCTTCACATCAGGGTTCCCCTGCCGGCAGCTCTGAGCCCTCCACCCCCCACGGCAAGAGGGAGGCCTCAGGCACACTTGCTGGCGCACTCCAGCAGCTCCATCCGGATGGCAATGCGGACGTGCCAGCCCAGCGGGATCAGCCGGATGAAGCGGGAAATGATGGGGGGCCGCAGGAGGTTCTGGACTGTGGAGGTTCGGTCTGAGTTTCCATAGAAGACCTAAAGAGAGAAGAAATCTTACCGCTGTCCCATCAGAGGATGGTAAAGGAAAAACAATTCTTACCCGAAGCTGGCCCCAACTCTTGAGTTTGAGAAATGGTGCTTAAGGCTCAGAGAACTGTACAGGCCCCGCCCTCCTCCAAATCTGAAACTTGCACATTGGTCAGCACCTGTGTGCTCGAGCAGATACTAACATTTCCGTCATCGCGGGATGTTCTAGATGGCGTCGATAGAAAATGCCTCTTGATCCTTATTACCAATTTTGTGTTTTCATGCTCTGCATTTTGATAAATTTTGAAAAAGACCACATCTCACAAGAGGAATGTTCCTACATTCCAAAGGTGTCCAAAGTGGGGCTCAAGTAAAGCTCCACTGCTCTGGCCTTGAAGTCGTGAGCCGAAGCTTAAGTATGTATGTCTACATTGATACAAAGGGCCAATAGACTCGGAAAGCTGCTTTTAGAAGAAAAGACATAAAAACAAGATTCTGGCAGGGGAAAGGTGGTAAGTAACCAAAGGAGTTTGCTTCGTGTTTTGGGGGGATGCAACATAGCTTGGAGACGAGGCTGTACCATTAAAAAGGTGACATGGCTGTTTGGCTGCATTTCCATAGAAACCATTCTTTGCAGTCTTTTCTAGAATTGTAGCCTCATGACACTGGAGCATTTCATTTCTTTCTGGGACTATCTCCTAAAAAAAATCTGGCTGCTACATTGACCTCATCCATCTGCAAAACCGGAAGAACCTCAGATGCCACGATCTTGTCTCTTCCCAGTAGCAACATCCCACATCCCCTTCTCTCAGCTTTTCGCCCTTGAGCCTATTCAAGTCAGGGGACAGCTGCAGAGGAAGAATGGAACAGGCTCCTTCAGACTGCACAAGGGCCCGAGCGGAATGCCTCTTTGCAAAGAACTGTCAAGGCCTTCAGAAATGCAGACAGGACTTGAAAAAGATTTCTCATTTCTTTTTGAAAAGCCAACTAACAAGAGCAAAAATGAAATGTGTAAGTATCAAGATGGTTTTTCCTATTGTATTCAGTAAAACTCCTTGAAATCTCAACCCATGAATGTCTTGCTGTACAGCTTGTCACCAGAGAGTACAAAAGCTTTCTGATTTCCAGCCACACGTGTGTGCTTCATCTGATTAAGTGTCCAAATTAGTCTCAGAAGCCCTTATTCTCAGGCAAAAGGACAGTTAACATTTCCAAACAGCTAGTGAGTTTTTAACTCATTGCAAATATACATATATATGTAACATAATGATTATATATATATATATGTATATATATACACACACTTAATTATGAGCCTACTGTGTTCAGTCGATGGTGAACATGACTTGGGGCTTGACCCTTAGAGGTTAATAGGATATAGTTGCTCAAAGGCAACTCTGTGTTTGCACTGCTGACGTCATTTTAATCATTCACACAGTTCAGTGGCTAACTTGCTGGATTGTCCAAATCTTCCTAGCAGTCAGTCTCAGTAGTAAGGAGAGGCCATATCTACATAAATGGACAAAGGCCTGCCCACATCAATAATAGGTCAAGTCAGACCCATGCAGCAAAGTGTTCAATGGCCCGGTGAGTTTGGAATAGTCCAAATGGCCAGTTGTGATTATTCAAGCAACTGTAAGCTGATAGGAGAATTCAGACAAATCTTTCTTCCATACACGAGAGTGGTGCCATTCACAAACTGCTGGGCACCCAAGATACAGCAAGAAAAGACACCTGCCTTGTTGCCAGAGAGTAGACCATACTGTGGGGCAGAAGCACGGATGACTTCCCTTGCCACGGAGTCAGTGGTCTGCAAGGGTGGAAGCGGGAAGTCCCGGAGAGTGTGAGCTGAAGGTGCTCGGGGTAAGTCCGACTTACCCGGTTGTTTCCTGTCTGGTCCTTATAGTAAATCCAGTTCAGGCTCTCATCCGTCCTGTACTGCACGCTGTACTTGGTCATCCACTCATCGATATCACAGCGCCCCTGGGTGAGGATCCCTGAAATCACCTTGACCTCCTTCAGATCTATCTGCAGCCACTGGCTGCTGTCCTGGTACTTGGAGAGCCAGGCGCACCTGCCAGGGACACAGCAAATCACCAGGAGCCTCTCCCCATGAGCACGTCCAAAATGCTGAGAGGCACTGCCCTTTGAGGGGTTGTCAGCGCCCAAAGAACCTCTGCAGTGCTTGGGCAGGCTGAGCGTTGTTAAGCACCAAGAGCCTGTCTCCGAGAAGTGCCCAGCCTCTGTCATACTTGCATCATTCTCTTTCTCCCTGCATCGCCACTGTGCCAAGACCAATGGCCAGATTCAACTGATTGGTCCAAGCAGTGCCTCAGAATGTAGCTGAAACCCCCTTTGGGGTGTGGTTGAACAGGTCTTACTTCAAAACACGAAAATGCCTGGTTATTACACCCGCCGGCCCCCTTCCCCTTTCATTAGTCTCTCCCAATGACTCTCCATGAGTCTTCCCCTAGTTTCACTCCCTTGATACCTATCTGCATCGCCTTCAGGTGCTATCATTCATGGCTTTCAGAGAGTATCTCCCTGTGCAGAACACTGCGCCGAGCCCCTCTGGAAGAGCTTTCAACAGTTATAAAGCAAAGAACCATTGAAGGAACTGATTTGTCTTCTAGCTATATCCCTCCCGAATTGTGGAAACCTGTAATTTCCCCTTTGAGGTTTTTATTTATTTTTTGCATTTTAGTTAGCTTCTTGGAACTCAGTCCTTGGCTGATTTTTCTTCTAACTCCAGACTTGCTCCTTGGGTGCCTTTTGAATTTTAAACTCCCATCCCAGACCTTTTCCCAACTCCAAAATCTGAGAGTCAGTTGCTGTCTAGATAACTTCTAGATGCCTTACACTATCCCAAATGAAACCTGTCCTAGAGTGAACTCCTAATTGTCTCCACTGCAACTTCTCCTTCCAGTATCCATCTCTTGGAAGGGTACCTCCATCCTCCTAGGTGTTCACGATCACATGAATCTCCCTCTCTGAGAGAGAGCCTTGGCTCCTTCCTCTCTGTCACCTCGAACATCCAATCCATCTATTGAGTCCATCTCGGGTGTTTCTCAAAGTATTTACTTTTCTCTACTTCACTGGCACTGCTCTAGCCCACATCACCCTCAGTTCTTGTCTGGGTGATTGCTACTTTCGCTCCTTAGTCTCCTGGGTTGCCCCCCCCCCCCGCCCAAAACAGTTTTCCCCCCTCAGGAGCCAGATTTTTCTTAAAACACAAGTCAGATTGTGATACTCCCCAACCTGAATCTTTTCTCTGGTAGAGTCTGCTGTCTCCCAATATCCTCTTCCCATTTTCCTTTAGTCATAGAATGCTGCAGAAAACACCGGCACTACCACCACCGAGTTTTATGTGGGCAAATGGTCACCTAGCAGAGTTCGTATTTCCCAGTCTCCTGAGCAGCTAGATGGGACAGTCTGACCAAATTCTGACTACCGGGATGTGGGCAAAGTAGCCAGTATGATTATGCTTCTGTCCTTAAAAGAAAAGTGTGTGTGCTCTGCTCTTCTTTTCTCCCCACTGACTAGAATGCAGTTGTGATAGTGGAAGCGAGGGCAGCCATTCTGGGCCCCAGGATGGAAGCTTCATGTGAAGAATGACAGACAGGGTAGAAAGAGTCAGATACCATTAGCCATCATGTCAACCCTACACTGCCTAATAAAACTTTTAGGTGACCAAGAAATAAACCTCTATATTATTTAAGTCCTCATACTTGGAGGCTCTTTGTTGTAGCAGCACAATCTTCTATTCTAACTAAAGCATATTCAAGGAACTCTCATGCCTAAAATGAGGACCATAATCCTTAACATGTGACTCCACTGACTTCTGCCTATCTCTCTCGCCTTATCTCACTTGTGCCCTAACTTTGCTGACCTTTACCATCCCCATGTGTGCCCTTCAGGGGTAGTCCTAGCTAAGGGCCTTTGCACTTGCTGTATTCTGTCCCCCCACCCCCACAGCACCCACTTCCCCGCTGATCCCCTCCCCAAAACCAACTGCAAGTCTCAGGTTAAATATCTTTTCCTTAGAAAGGCTTCCCTGGTACTTCAAATGAATGAAGTCTTTCTTCTTTGTCTCCTCCACAAGCATCTATCACACTCACTAGATGATCAGTCGTGTGATGATGTGCTTAGAGTCCCTCCGGCCCTCTAAACCGCGTGCTTTTTGAAGTCTGGGGCCTCATCCACCTTGACCACAGTCCTCAGCACATGGGAGGCACTCAGTGAATATTTGTTGAGTACATAAATAAATGCATCCTGCCATTCGTTTATTGCAGAGACGTACAGTTTCCCAATCACGTGAAAACAAATCACCTGAGCCATCTGCCCTGCTTACCCAAAGCCTTGACTGTTGAGCCGGGCCTTGTTAGCTGTCCACGAGGAATACCAGCCCACGTACTGCTCCAGGTTGGAGCAGGTGATCTGGTCTGGTGTGACCTCTCCTGACTCGAACCCCAGGGGCTTATGATATGGGCACTCTGGAAAAGAAAAGGCAACACACATTACAACACTCGCACATCGCAACACTCGACCAGCACACGTGACTGAAATGACAAATCAAACCGTCTCACTTGCACTTTGAGAGGTGGAGAATGTTTTGCTTGATAGCGCAGTTCACGGCGCTTCAGCCTACTTACTGCTCTTAGAAGAGAGTGAAGAGGAAGTAAAAGGATTGCCATAGAGACTCACAACATTCATAAAAGCAGACGAAAGGGGCTCTATGGCAACCTGGGGGGGGGGGCTGAGAAATACTTCACCTCCTCCACAAAGCTATAGACATTTAAAAAACCAAGAGGTTCGCAGAGAAATATCATACTTAAATGTCATATTCTATTTTCCTCATGAAAATAGTTTTAGCCATTCTGCATGACGACCTCAGGGTCCCTAATTGTCCTCCAGCAGCATGGGATACTAAAGATAGGAACAAAACAATGGTGAGCGCAAGAAAGGCAATTATATATTGAGAGTGATTTCTCACTCGTAAATTGTGGTTTTCTCACTAGTCTAATAGAAAAAATAAAAGGGGGTGGGGTGAAATGTGCCTGAGTGGCTGTTGAATGAGGTACAGTTGAAAGGAGCTGTTTTTTCCAAACAAGAATAGCCAAAGCTGGTTCTTGGATGTTAACTGCTGCTTGTCATGTATTTCTTCTCGCATTTTAGTGTTGGCTTACCTAGTCAAAGACTTTTGCCCAGCATC
This sequence comes from Neogale vison, assembly GCF_020171115.1. Lineage (NCBI taxonomy): Eukaryota > Metazoa > Chordata > Mammalia > Carnivora > Mustelidae > Neogale > Neogale vison. The sequence continues at coordinate 117,117,982 of NC_058105.1, read as the reverse complement.
CATTCTCCCCTTCTTTTTGGCAAAAGAGCCCTAATTTTGTTGGGCAGCAATGTAACCAGCTTAAAAAAAAAAAATCTTTCCCAGTCTCTTTTGCAGTTAGAAGTGACCACATGATATAATTTCTGACCACTGAGATATGAGACGATGCCTACTGGGGATTTCTGATCAGTTTTGGGTCACGCCTTCTTTCTTCCTATTGCCTAGAAGGAAAATCTGATGGCTGGCACAGTGGTAGCCATGTTGCACAATGAGGGTAAGGCTGAAAGAACCGCAGAGACCTCAGCCCTGATGTCCTTACTACATGAGTCAAAACAAAAGTAATTTAATAAGCCACTCCTTAGGGGATTCTCTTATAATCAAACACAGGTTCTAGCTAAATCTCTATAGAAAACAAATGATAAACTTAAACATTCTTCCCTTTTCCTGATTGTAACAATAAACAGCAAGTGGGTTTGTTTTTTTTTTCCAGTGTAAATTTGAGTTCAGATTGAAGAGCGAAACATATTTACTGGGACATCCTTCCATCCCAACAGTAAGATGAGTGCTGAGGTCTTTCTCGAGGATAATTTTCCAAAGTCACTAAGACAGAATGAAGCATGCAAAAGCTTGAATGCCATCTATCCTGAGACCAGAATGCCCACACTGTGGTCATGCCCTGTCCTCAGAGACTAAAGACAGAAAGACAGCTTCAGGCCTCTGACCAGGGAGGCTTCACTGCCTTTTTGCCCAGTGCACCAAAGGGAAGGGGCCAACCCCCGCCCCCAGCTGCAGCTCAATAGGGCTGGGGGTGAGGGGGCCCCATTGTAGTTTATCTAGTACCCAAGGCTTTAGGAGTCTTATAATAGAGAATGGGAATTACTGGGGGCGAGAACAAGAGTGCTTGATGGGCCCCTCTTCGATCATGCCTTGTGTGGTCAAATCCTCAGTAGGGCTTGCTAAGGAGGCAGTTTCCAGTATCCTCCCCCCAACCCCCACCCCTGCAGCAGCCTTTGTTTTCAACAAGCAGACTTTGGAAACCTTGGCCTGTCGGGGAAGGCCTTTGTTGGTTGGCAGATTCAGGGGCCTAGTGCCTGTGGCCTTGGGGCCTCCTCCACCTCCTCAATTCCCCTCTGACCTGGAAGACAAGCCCGTACCCCCAGAACGAGGGACAAGGTCCCAGCGCCAGAGAGCTGGGTTTCAGTTGGGCCAAGGGTTGTCACTTAAATACTACCTGGGGGGGTCTCTAAGGCCCCTCCATCGTGAACCTCCCCTTTCTCTCTCAGAGGCTGCCAGCTTGGAGGGCAGGAGCAGAGGGGAAGGAAAAGCCATCAGCCCGCTCCTGATGGCTTTATTCTTGACATGTTGCTCTTTCTCTGTTTTCCCCTCACAACTCTTTTGCCATTTCTTTCCAAGTAGCCCATCTAGTAGTTAAGAGGCTGTTGACAGCAGAAGCAGCTCTCCACTGGATGGATTTGAACGGTCTAGGTCTCAACAGGAATTAGCTGGTGGTGCTACAGGAGGTGACTGGAGATTCTGGACTCTGGCCTTTGCGGGGAAAAGGGGGGTGCTCGTGAGGGGCCTGAGCTCAGCGGGGACATGCTTCCTCTGAGGGGGCCGGACCACGGAGAGGGTCAGGGAGACACCCCCCCTCCTCAGGAAACCCGGAAAGGTCCCCGGGACTGAGCTGAGCTTGGTTCAGAGGGAGAAGAGCCGCCACCGAGGCAGCCTCCTTCAGGTGGGGTTGTGGGCCAGCCCGAGAGCCTGCCACCTAGCCTGAGCCTAAGCCCTGTGCCCAGGCCGCCCTCGCACGCCCGTGGGGGTTTCCTGTCGTCCAAAGAGAGAGCGAGGACCTTTAACAATCCTGTCTTTAGACTCCTTACAGGCCATGACAAAGGAGGCCTCAAACTGGAGTTATTTCAACTTGGAAAAATAGGAAATGTGACATTCCTCATGCTCTGTGTGCTTTGCTGTAAACGGCAGTCAAGTTAAGTTATTATTTTTCCTGATTCCTCCTTCCCCCTGTCCTCCTCCTCCTGTGGTCCTGGCTGAGCTCCCTTTTGGTCCTCATGCGGGCCTGGAGGCCTACGGTCGAGGCTGTTCCCTCTGCCTGGGACACTCTGGTCCCCTTTCCTCCCCCTTCACCTGGACAACTCTACTCGTCCTTAAGATCTCTGCCCACTTCCCCTTCCCACCCTGAGCTGGGTAAAGGACTCCAGCTGCTGCCTTCCCAGACCCTGTCCCTGTCCCTGTCACTTACTCGCTGTCCTTCTGATGATTTAATTGTCAGCTCCCTGGTCTGTCTGGCTCACCATTCTACACTCTGAGCTGAGCCGAATGCCTGTACGTGCTAGGCACTCGATAGTTATTGACGGGATGGTGAATGAAGGGGTCAACCTAGATTATCCCCCATCTTGGGTGGCTGCTAGGAATAAGCAGACAGGACAGCAGAAACAGGAAGCAGGAAAGCTCAGGGAGGAAATTGAGGTTGCCCAACCCCTAGAAGACCCACCGCCCTGAGCAAGAAGGAACTGTCACCTGAGTATCAACTAGGATTCGGCAACACGAATAATGTTGCTGGAGGAATTAAGGGGATTGTCACCAGACGTACACGGAATATGGCCTTCCCACGTTTTCTGCCCAATAGAAGTTAGTGCGGCTCCAATGCCTGTTTTTACACTCATCTTCAGTAGGAAAAGTATGTTTCTACATTCATTTTAAGGAAAAACCTATGTCTTCCGTGCACAAGGGGCTCTTCTGAATGAGCGATGCTTTGGTCACTCCATGGATAAAGGCATATTCATAATGTGCTGCTAATCCAGGCTCTACTTAACACACTGGCCTTTCTCATTCAGTAGCTGATTTCTCTGTTGGAAGGTGTGAATGCCACACAGGCTTCTAAAGAAAACAAACCTCGAGAAACACAGAGCTGAGGGACGTTCTTAACAAGAGAGAGATGAATATTAATATGCATGTATATGACACTTGAACCTATATGGCCGTGTAGCAGAATATCGAATAATAATGTTTACAGGATAAAGGAGAAACTCAAAAATAATATAGGAATATAAAATCTTGAATTAAAGGAAAGCAGGAACAAATCATCGGATTTCTTATATTATGATACTTTCCTTACCCTGTTTCCCCTTTGGAGTGCCAAGGTGATCTTAGCTTGACTGTGGAAGACAGATCCTTTAGTAATTTTAGTAATTTTCATAATTTTTATAGCGTTAAGCCAAAGAGTAAGGAGGCCATAAGGCACCCAGCCAGTCACCTTCTCCCTGGGTGGCGACACTGGACAGTAACAGTCAGTGTATGGCTGGGAGCACCTCCTAGCAGCTCTGAGTGACCCTCCCTCCTGTCCTTCTGTACTTTCTAGGCTCTTCTTCCCACCTAAGGCGGGCTCTGGCAGAAGCGCTGAATCTCAGGGGCCAGAGAAACCAAACAACGTTCTTAACATTCCACTGAGGACCTGAGGCACTGATGGGGCAGGTGACTACTGGAATATTGTGGCTAGTCCCGCTGCCCTGAATCGTCTCTTTCATTGGAAAAACCCATTAACACCAACGTATCAACTCTTTGACACTTAGGTTGCATTTTTTTTTCCTTCCTGGAAACATCTGTGCTATTAAGAAATAAAACAAAAGCAAAGACAAACCGAAAACTGGTGGGGGAGAGAAGAGCACTTTCTGATTTCAGAATTTCAAGTTCATGGCAGGTGTGTGGGGAAAGAGCTTGGGGGATGGAGGGGGGGGAGGGGTCGACTTGACATTCCTAAAACACACAGCCTTCTTCAGCTTCACAGTTGATTGGTCTATGAAGTCAATCTGCATAAATAATTTTCTTTTTTTCAAGTTGTTTGTAGAAAGAACGTCAAGTGGAATTCCAGTCGGCCTTCAGGGCTCTGGTGAAGAGAGCATTTGTTCCCACCGCGTGGGAAACTTTCGGGTGGAGCTAATGCCCTCGTTTTCATTATGGCACATAATAGGCGCACAGTGAGAACGGGTGGAATGGTTAAGGAGGGTGTTTCCGTGTTGACGGGGCGGATCTCCGCCTTCTGGAGGGCTTGCGGGGAACGCGGTGGCTGGGACCTCCCGCTGAAGCCCACCGCCCTCAGCCGCGCTTCCTGCTGTCCCCACCGCCCGGAGCCCGCCCTTGCCCGTAGACTTAGCCCGCAAACCACTCCTACCCCTTTAGTAAATAGGAAGAAGGAGGCAGTAAAAGCCATTGTAGACTCCCCTGCCTCCCCCACAATTTGCTATTTTAATGCAAATTTAATGAAATAATGAAGAGAAGCTCACACATGGACACACATACTGTCTCTAGCGGAGCTATTATTAGGCGATTATGTAAAGTGAATGACTTGGCACGGCACCATCATAACCCTGGGGAGGGGTGACAAAGACTGTTGCAAGCCGAAGAGGCTGTGAGCCATGGAAAGGACGGAGCCCAGCGAAGATTTGCCGGGCCCTCCCGGCCTCCGAAAGGCCGAGAGTGAGCTCTCAGGGGGCGGGAAGAAAAGGACCGGACCTTTATTAAGCTGCAGTTAGTTTGCTGGGGATAACACAAGATGCTTTTCGTGCCGCCTCCAATGTATCCCTCGTCACGGCAGCTTGGGGGGGGGGGGCGGGGGGGCGGGGGGTGTCAGCGAACTGCGGCCCTTGAGTCAAATGTGGCTCCCCACCTGTTTTTGTAAATAAAGTTTTATTGGCACACAGCCATGCACTGTGACCCTGCGTCCAGTCTATGGCTGCTTTTGCCTTATGGGGGGCAGAATTGAAGAGAAGACCTGCAAAGTCGTAGATATTTAGCATCTGGTCCTTTACAGACAAAGTTTGCTGGCATTCACAGAGGCCAGGAGGGACTATGTTATGCTGCAGAACAAATTGTCTTGAAAATTGCACAGGCTTTAAGACAACAAACGTTTATTTTTCACCCAGGTGACTTGTCCATTATAGGTTGGAAGGGGGTTTTCTGCTCCATTTAATCTCCATTTAATCCATTTAATCTGGGACCCACCCTGAAGGAGCATGAATGCACTTTCTCAAGAAGGGAAAGGACAGCCAGAGTTGAGTACCAGCCCTTAGATGCTCAGTTTGGAAGAGACACTGCTCACTTTGGCTGGAATTGCTCACAGGGTGCTGCGTGACTACAAGCGGGCTGGAACCTGGGGAAGCACATGGTTGTTTGCTGAGCAATAAACCCTCAGCATAGTACTGTCACCTCCCTTTGGCAGAAAAAGACCAAAGTGGGAGTCCCAGAGTTAAGAAATGAAGCAGCCAGGGTCCTACCTCTGGTGTTTCTTGCTCAGAAGCCTGTGTTCTTCTCAAAATGCCCCACCTCCTACCACTGATTTATTTTCCTAAATTCCATGAGTCTATTTCATTGAAAATAGATCCCAACTCGCCTTCTCACGTAGGCCAAGGAAAGACGCAAGAAGCTGTTTCTAAACAACGACATCAGTGCGGTATGTTGGAACAGTGGCCGTTCTGTGATTTGAAGCTCAGAGGTCAGCTGTGTAAGGGGAGGGGTGCTAATTGAGCCAGGTTGAAGGGAAGAGAAGAAATGGTGTTCTTAAGGACGCCCCAAGGATCTGGTGCCCGAAGGAGAAGGGACACTCACCTGGTATGCAGTCTAAGGAGGTTGTACCAGCAGACCACAGGACATTGGCACCTCCTTGGCAATTGCATTTGCACACTTTCTGGTACCAGGGGTCCTCAACCTCATCCTGAAGGGAAGCCAGAGGAGCAGGAGTGTCAGTCATAGTCAAATTCAACTCTGGCCAGAGCCCCTGGAAAAATTTGTGTTAAAAAACCTTGCTCATGAGTGCCTGGGTGGCTCAGTCAGTTGAGTGTCTGCCTTTGGCCTGAGTCCTGATCCCAGGGTCCTGGGATCAACCCCCAAGTTGGGAGCCTGCTTCTCCTCCCTCTGCCTGTCTTTCTGCCTACTTATGCTCTCACTCTCTGTCAAGTAAGTAAATAAAATCTTTAAAAAAAAAAAAAAAGGTGATGGATTCAAGATTACACCACCTGTATTAAGACCTGGTTTACTTACATTCTCTCATTAAAATGCCAGTCTTGAACTTGCCCAGAGAAAAATGTCCTATTACCACCACCAGAATAAAGTATCTTTAAAAAATACCTTTTTTAAAAAAGTGATAACCCTACACATTATTTTGAGCTAGAAAAATCTTCAAAAACAGCCTTCTTGGGGCGCCTGGGTGGCTCAGTGGGTTAAAGCCTCTGCCTTTGGCTCAGGTCATGGTCCCAGGGTCCTGGGATCGAACCCCGCATCGGGCTCTCTGCTCAGCGGGGAGCCTGCTTCCCCCTCTCTCTCTCTGCCTGCCTCTCTGCCTACTTGTGATCTCTGTCTATCAAATAAATAAATTTAAAAAAAAAAAACCAGCCTTCTTAATGTAACATACCTCAGTAGATGATAATCCCAGTGTGGCTAAACAAAAAGACAAGAGAGGGAAAAAATTAAGTTAAAAAAAGAAACAAATTCAACAAATTTATTCATTCCATGGAAAATAAAATGAAAATAGTCACATAAAAGTTAACAAAGCCCCTTCTGGAAGAAGTCGAAGTAAGTAAATATAAATATCTGCCAGGAATAACATCCACAGATGCTGAAAAACTAGGGACAGTGAAATTAAACAGACAAGGATAATAATTGTTATTATTTTAAAGGGAACTCTCCCCCCAAAATGTGACTCCAACTCACGACCCCAAGATCAAGAGTCACATGATGCTCTACTTACTGAGCCAGCCAGATGCTCAGATTGTTTTTGTTTTTTATAGAATTTTGGAAAATACATTAATGTAACAAAGAGGAAAAAATGCACCTGTATTTCTTATCACCAAAGGCAACACTGTTAACATTTTTGTATAAATCTTCCCAGTCTTTTTTTCTATGTGAATTTTTTCAAACCTATTTGAGAGCCTACTACCTAAACAATGCCTACAATTTACATTTACATTGTTAAATTTGACATTGACAGTGCCAGCTTTTCCCTTTACTTATTAAGCCTCCATCATCATAGTTTATCCCTAGTGTCTGCCAAGTGTGCTGTTCAGGAGCTGATTCCTGGCCCTCTCCCCCCAACCCTGTGACCCAGCTAGGTTATTTAGGATTACCACATTGTTCAGAAAATCTTTTTAAGGTTTATTTATAATGTACGGGAAATATCAAGCCACAAAGTACAAATACTGCATAATTAACATGGGAAAAATAAGTTTGCAAAATTTAACATAAAACTAACATCTAAACTATCTTCATAGAAGTATGAGTAAAGAGGACGAACGCACAATTTATTTTAAAACATTTTTTATTTAAATTCCATTAATTAACATGATGTATTATTTATTTCAGAGGTATATTTCTGTGATTCATCAGTCTTCTAGAACACTCTTTGCTCATCACGTCACGTGCCCTCCTTAATGTCCATCACCCAGTTAACCCATCCCCCCACCCCTCTCCCCTCCAGCAACCCTCAGCTTGTTTCCTATGATTAAGAGTTTCTTATGGTTTGTCTCTCTCTCTGGTTTCATCTTGTTTTATTTTTTCCTCACTTCCCCTATGGTCCTTTTTTGTTTCTTAAATTCCACATGTCAGTGAGATCATATAATTGTCTTTCTCTGATTGACTTGCTTCACTTAACATAGAACCCTCTAGTTCGTTCTATCCACATCATTGCAAAAGGCAAGATCCCATTCTTTGTTGATGACTGCATAATATTCCATTGTGTATATGTATATGTTCCACATCATCTTTATCCATTCATCTGTTGATAGACATCTGGGCTCTTTCCATAGTTTGGCTACTGGGGACATTGCTGCTATAAACGTTCGGGTGCACATGCCCCTTTGGATCACTACATTTGAATTTTTGGGGTAAATACCCAGGAGTGCAATTGCTAGGTCATAGGGTAGCTCTATTTTCAAGTTTTTGAGGAAACTCCATACTGTTTTCTAGAGGTGAATGCACAATTTAGTAGGAAAAGAGTTAGAACACATTAGCATAAAATGCTTAAGCTCTGCTGCCCAATATATAACCGCTAGTCCCATGAGGCTATTTGCCCCTAAATTATTTAAAATTAATAAAATTAAACATACAGGATGCCTGGGCGGCTCAGCCGGTTAAGTGTCTGCCTTCAGCTCAGGTCATGATCCCAGGGTCCTGGGATCAATCCCGTGTCAGGCTTCCCGCTCAGCTTGGAGCCTGCTTCTCCCTCTCCCTCTGCCCCTCCCCCAGCTTGTGTGCTCTCTCTCGCTTTTTCTCAGAAATTAAGTAAATAAATAAATAATCTTTTTAAAAAATGAGAAAGTTTTTAAAAATTAAATTAAACATTCAATTCCTCAGTCACACCAGCCACATTTCAAGGGCTTCCTGGTCACCTGTGGCTAGTGGCTGATGTACTACTGCACAGGTATAGAACATTTTCATCATAGCAACAGCTTCCATTAGACAGGTGCTTGCAGGTTTAAAGGCCCAGAGCTCCATTTCCCATTTTCAACAAAACAGATACCTTCATTTCTCTTCCGATTATAAAAACAACACATACCTATTATAAAAATCTGGAACAAAGCTTGAGAGTAGGCAATAGGAAATAAACCACTTCCCTATCTAAAAGTTGAATCTGATGCCCACAAAAAGACCTTTCACATTGTTTAAGAGAATAAAGGAATGATGTCATCTTTTGTGTCACCATTATAAGAGCTATCTTTTTCAAATTTTGCCTTCATTTAAATACTACATATTTACCTGTTCTGCAAACCACTTTTCCATGTCCAGTGGGAGCCTGGCACCGCACCAGGGCCTGGGCCTTCTGAAATGGAAGCCTCCCTCTCTGCCCACAAGGGGTTGGAGGACCCGGGAGAAGACAGAGCACTGGACATTGCATGGGGTGAGGACTCTCCCAGGTTGTTCATGGGCAGCAGTGGGAGGCCAGGGAAGCATATCTTTTAGAGCATTTCAGGGCTACCTCTCACCTGTGGTCACCTGTCTCCCCCTGGGCCCTTGTTTACAGGTTATTCGTCGTTCCTAGAGATTCCCCGGTCTGCCTGCTATGGGCAGAATTGATCCTCTCAGGTTGAGACAAAGGTTGGGAGTGTCATCTTGGAGGCCAAGCCCTGCACTGGCAAAAGAAGTTACTGACTTCTTATTTTCACATCCAATGGACTCTTTCCAACACTGACCTTATGCCTTCAGGCCCCAATGTGCTCTCAGTCCCTCCCATTTTCCTTTAGTTTCCATCCCACTGTTCATCTGAATATCCTCTCAGTTTCCTTTGAGAGCTCTGCTTCTTCTACCCACCTCATAAATATTCTTAAGCCCAAGAGTCCATCTCTTGCTTTGAATGGTTTACCAGGTATCTCCCCATAGATGTCTCTGACTATCTAAAATTGGACCCAACCAAATCTTTTTTCTTTTTTAAAGATTTTATTTATTTATTTGACAGAGAGAGATCACAAGCAGGCAGAGAGAGAGGAGGAAGCAGGCTCCCTGCTGAGCAGAGAGCCCGATGCGGGCCTCGATCCCAGGACCCTGAGATCATGACCTGAGCCGAAGGCAGCGGCTTAACCCACTGAGTCACCCAGGCGCCCCGGACCCAACCAAATCTTGACACAGTCATGGAGCAACCTGAGCTCTCATTGTGTTGCTGGTGGGGATGTAAGTCAGTCTAACTTCTTTGAAAAACTATTTGGCAGCTTACTCTAAGGTGGAACATACGTGTGTCCTATGAACCAGGAACTCGACTCTTCGGTATCTAACCACCAGAAATGCATACATATGTTCTTCACGTGCTAGATCACCCATAGCAGCAGTATTTGTATTAACCCCAAACTGGAAAGGCTCGTATGCCCATCAAGAGTAGAATGGGTAGGGGCACCTGGGTGGCTCAGTTGGTTAAGTGTCAGACTCTTGATTTCGGCTCAGATGGTGATCTCAGCGTCCTGAGATCGAGCCCTCATCGGGCTCTGTGCTGGGCATAAAGCCTGCTTAAGATCCTTTCTCTCTCTCTCTCTCTCTCTCTCTCTCCTTCTGCCCCTCCACACGCCCCCCTTCTATCTCTCCCAATCTAAAAAAAAAAAAAGAGAGAATGGATACAGGTGGCAAATTCAGACTCGCAGAACACTGAACTGCAAAGAAAATGGACGACGTGCACTCCATGCCACAATATGGCCGCCTTTCATGAACAATGCTGAGGAAAGCAAACACTAAAGTGGACACACCACATGAATGCATTTGAAATGGACAAAAGCAGGCAAAAGTAATCTATGCCGTTAGACACTAGGGTCCTGGTCACATTTGGAGCAGGAAGTGGCAGGGAGGAAGGCCGGGGAGGCTCTCTGGGGGCGGGGGGCAGCTGGCGATGTTCCGTTACTTGATCAGAGTACTGGTTACGTGGATGTGTTCAGTAGTGAAAATTCACTAAGCTATCAACACTTACCTGTACTTTTCTGTATGTATATCATACTTAAATACTAGTATGTATGCTATACTTCAATGGAAAGGTTTTTTAAAACAGAACTCATTACATCCTTCCTTAAATTTTCTTTTCCTTTATTTCTTATCCTACTGAATGGCTTCCCCATCCACTTAGCACCCCATCTAGAGACGTGGGGCTTGTCTTAGTCACCTTTTCCCCGCAAAGCCACACATCCAGAGTCAAGCAGCGGCCTTTTCCCTCTCTATGCCACCACCATCACTTCCCATGTTCAGCCCCCCATTCTCCCTCCCGCATACGCTCCCTGCTGGAGAGACCTTGTCTCATCCACCTGTCATGCTGCCCGTGGAATGGGATGCACACCTGATTGTGTCACTCTCTTGCTGCAAAACCTTTGGTGGGTCCTCATTGCAGGGCTCCAGGTTCCATCTCTCATTTACCTGTTGAATGACCACATCTCTCCATTTCCTCATCCTTAAAATGGGTATGATAGTAATGTGTCTTTCAAGAGGCCACCATAATCTAGCTCCTGCCTGCCTCTCCAAATGTATCTTTTGCATGCTCTACTAGCTGCAATTCACGTCTGCCTGGTCTCTTAGGTTTAAAGTCTCTCATTTTCCAGGGCACCTGGGTGGCTCAATGGGTTAAGCCTCTGCCTTGGGCTCAGGTCATGGTCCCAGGGCCCTGGGATGGAGCCCTGCATTGGATTCTTTGCTCAGCAGGGAGCCTGCTTCCCTCTCTCTCTACCTGACTCTCTGCCTACTTGTGATCTCTCCCTCTCTCTGTCAAATAAATAAAAAAAATTTTTTTAAAGATCTTATTTATTTATTTGACAGAGAGAGGCAGGTGAGAGAGAGAGAGAGAGAGAGAGAGAAGCAGGCTCCCTGCTGAGCAGAGAGCCCAATGCGGGGCTCTATCCCAGGACCCTGGGACCATGACCTGAGCCCAAGGCAGAGGCTAAACCCAGAGCCACCCAGATGCCCCAATAAATAAAATCTTAAGAAAAAAAATAATAAAGTCTCTCCTCTTCCAACTTTTCTGCCTGCCTATCCCCTTCTCTGTGCTGAGGACTTCTTCTGCGCCACCCCCCGCCATGTATAACTCACCACTGCTCTGGCTTGTGTCCGACCTCTTGCGTGCACAGGTTTATGTAAGCACCTGTACAACTACAGAAATTGATATAAAAGATACCTGCCAATGACTGGTCCCAAAGCATTTATTCTTTAAGTAATATTCATTGAGTATCTACTATATCCCAGGCCCGGCTTTAGGTGTTGGGGATACCGCAGCTAACAAAATAGGAAGAGGACCAGCCGTCATAGGGTGTGTGTAGCACAGGCTGCGGGTGATCAGGGCTAATGAATGAACAAATAAGATCCGGCAGCGAGAAGGTGGTGTTGGAGCAAAGACCTGAAAGAAGCGAGAGACCCGCGAGCAAAGCATTCTGGGCAGAGGGAAAGCAAGTACAAAGGGCCTGAGGTGGGTGGCTTCTGGATGGGCACTTGGTGTGCTCTAGAACGACCAAGGAGTCCCTGGGGCTGGAGCGGGTGAAGGAAAGAGCATTTCAGGAGATGAAGGGGTCAAGTGGGGGGCCAAGAGGGCTTGGCCCAGGTGGAGGTAATGGAGAGGATGAGAAATGGCTGGATTCTGACCGTCTTTGGACGGCAGCCAACAGTACTTGCTGACAGGGGACCGGGGAGTGAGGGAAAAAGAGGTTTAAGGCCTGAGGGACTGGGAGGGGAGAGCCGCCATTTCCTGGGGGAGGGAAGTTTCCAGGAGGAACAGGGACTGCGGGGGATGGAGTGAAGAGGTTCCCTCTGAGAGGCCTGTGGGCCATGCGATGGTTGAGGCTGAGTGGCTCCGGGCGGGCAGCTCCTGGAGCCCAGGGGAAAGCCCAGCCCGGCTGGCTGGTGCCCTGCGCTCCTTGCATTGGGTGAGCACGGGATCCCAGAGCCTTCGTCCCTCCGCTGCTCCCCCGAAACGGTGGAGTAGAGGAACGGGTGGCATCGAATCTAGTAGATTCGGGGGTGCTTCATCCAGGAGGCACTGGGCTCCACCCCATCTTCAAGATGGCTAAAATGCGGACAGGCCTGGCAGCTGGGCTAACCTCAATTGTGCCAAGACCCTCTTGTTGGGGGTGGGGGGGAGCGTGGATCAAAGGGGAAGCGTGCAGGCCACTGACAGTATGGACTTAATAACCAAATCAGTTTGGCTCAGAGCCTGTGTCTGTCACTGAGGAGGGTTCTTGTGGCTGCAAATGAACAAACCCAGAGATCCAGTGAGAACCCTACTCGTTTCCAAGTGGGCCCTGGGGGTTCTGCCAAAAGGAAAGGGTGTGTGTGTGTGTGTGTGTGTGTTTCTGCCACTGTGTGCTCGTGGAGAGCAAGAGGAAGGCCTGCTTTCAGAGCCACTTCCTGTGTCCAGACAGATGTTGGGCAGATTTCTGATGTTTTTTCCCTCCCAGGCTCCCCTCCCCAGAAAACGTTCGTCTATAGGCAGCCCCGGGGATCTGAGGCACTGGATCCGTATGGAAACGAGCAGAGAGAGAAGCAACAGCAAGCATTTTACAGGAAAAGCTGTCACCCAGGGAGCAGCGCCGTGGCTGGATCGTCCCCGAAATGATTTAATCACCAAAAAGCTGGTGAACAAAAGCAGAAGCGTGTTTGACTACAACATCTTATAATACCAGAAAATAACATTGCCAGAATGAGCAGCAGAAAACAGGTCAACCTTGAAAGGAAAAAGAAGAAAAGATTTTGATTTGTGTGGTTGCATATTTTTCTCCCTCTTTGGATTGTTTGTGAGATTTCTGCCCATGCTATGGTTTTCCACTCGAGCGTCTGAGATGGCTCTCATTCACTGATCTCAGATTTATGCCACATGGGCTCATTCTGCCCTTTTGCCCAAAGGGCCACTCCATGGGGAGACCCTTGTTCCCACAGCAAGAAAACTCAGGGCTTGCTATCTCTCAGAATGTACCTTGCAAGCCCAAGAGGAAAAATGGGCATTAGACACACCGAGGAGAGACTCTGGGTCTTTTTGATGGATGTCACTAAATCCAGAGCTTTCCTTCCCGTGGAAACAGATGAAGCTGAGGAGAAAAGCATAAAATTATGAATGACAAAAGCTGTCAGTAACTAGCTTCCCATCTCCTTGGGAAACAAGGGTAAGACTCAGGAAGAAAGCAGCAGGCTCCAATGTCCCTCTCGAAGAAGAAAGAAGGAAATCGTCCTGGTGTGAAAATGTTACTATTTGTGGCTACAGGCATATTTCTGGGTAAATCTGTTATCTGTACATGCTTCAACACAGATGAATCTCAAAAACATATGCTAAGTGAAAGATAAAAGACCATATGTTGTATGATTCCATTTAAATGTAATGTCCGGAATAGATAAATCTACAGAGACAGAAAGTAGATCGGTGGTTCCAGGGGCTGGGGAGATGGGGAAACGGGCTTCTTTTGGTGGTGGTGGTGGGGTGACGAAAATGTTCTAAAATTGGATGGTGTGCTCCACAAATCTATAAATATACTAAAAACCATTGAATCGCACACTTTAAATGGGGGAATTTAATGTTACGTAAATTACATCTCAATAAGCTGCTTAAAAAAAAAACTCCGCTGTCACCTGCGAAGGAGACACACCTGTAAGATTTAATAAACATGACCAAGTAATGGACCTCTTTATTTTAATCAGGTGGATTTTAAAAAAAATCATCATTTGCACTGAATCCAAGATATACAATGGAAGATGAATAGAAGCCTGCCTCTGTTGGCAGATGAAAGCAGCGCTTTACAATGATCACGTCTCGGTTCCCAAATGAACCTTCATCCAACGCATAAGCGGAGTCAATCTATTTATCTGATTTCACTATAATAAGGAGCGAGTGCCGCGGGAGAATAGAAATGGTAAAGAGCAAATTACACAAAGAATCTTTGTCTTCCGGTTCCCAGTCGGGCAATAGAAAACATTTTCCCCTGTGCGTTGGCCTTGATTCTCTCTCTGGATGGGAAGCTGATGAAGGGAAGCAACCACCCACTGAGATCCTGTATTTTCTCTCTGCCTCTTGAGCATCCTGATAGGTCGCCAAGCCACATGGACCATAAAATGGTCCCTGGACCAGCCCGTGGACCACATTCCAGCGCCCCCCTCACCGCCCCCAGCCAGATGGTATTTTCCACTCCTCGTGGAAATTTCGAGAGCTCCTCGGCCTTGCACACAGATTGGTAAGCAGTAGAACAGGAAAGAATGCTGGGCTCTGGGCCTCCTGACAGTGTGTCTTTTATTACAGATTATCTCCCGAATGGGCAGGTCTAATTTAAAAAGGGGTTGGGATTATGGACATTGGGGAGGGTATGTGCTTTGGTGAGTGCTGTGAAGTGTGTAAACCTGGTGATTCACAGACCTGTACCCCTGGGAATAAAAATATATGTTTATGAAAAATAAAAAATTTAAAAAAAAAATAAATAAAAATAAAAATAAAAAGGGGTTGGGAAACTTTTATAGGGCTTTTTCCCATTTGGGGGTCACAGAACACAGTCATTAGAACACAGAACACTGCGAAAGGAACCAAGATCTTCCCCGTGGGTCAAATTCTGACACTATTTGGCCCAGAGCAGCCACTTGGGGATGGGTTCTTTATCGAACCGACAACAGAATGAGTGGATGCATGGGTGGTTGGCTCACTCCCAGTGCCAATCACACAGAAGAGAAATCGGAGGGTGAAGCCTATGGATATTAGAGAACCAGAAGGATTGAAATCGAACCCTTGAAAGGCTGTTTAGATTTTCTTGTTGAGGAAAGAGCAAGGAGTAAAGGAAAAACAACAAAACACCCAGAGGACCTTCAAGTATGGAGAGTTCCTGAGACAAGTCGCTGACTCTTACTTCCAAAACAGAAGGAAACTAGACAACTGGTCTCAATGATTCCTACTTAAGAAATGTATTTGGATTTGCCAAATGACCTTGGGATTGTATTCATACAGACCTTCCCAAGTACTGAGAAAGGTGACGAAATACCAAAAGTCATGCGATTGGGGGATCATGAAAGCACATGCTCCACCAGGGCAGAGAGGGCAGAGAGGAGCGTGATGTAAACCCGGAGTTCTGACTCTATTTGTGTGACTTGCGTCATGTCTGCCCACCCGGTCATTTGCAGAGTGGAGAGGCCTCCTCCTTCCTGCCCTCATTTATTTCCTGTGACACGCGTGCATACACAATTGCCTTGAAGAAGACCTTCAACCAATTTCTAATATTCAGAAGGAATCGAAAAAAGAATTCTGAGCTAACAGGCCCTTGAGAGTTGAGAGAGGCATGAAGGACTATTATTTCAAAGATTGAGAGAGAATTTAGAAGGTGAATTGGATGATATCTTAGAGATTCGCGTTTAATTTCTCCTTATTTAAGCATATTACTCCTGCCAGGGCCATATTGAGACATTTAAAAATGATTGAGTGTATAGAGTCTCTGGAGGTTCCTGACTCTCGTTTGGATTATGCTTTCTATTAGAGTCCAATGGTAGTCGGCGTGTTATGTTAATCCATATTTAAACTAGAGTGACCTCACGTCCCGATTTGCCCAGGACAGTCCTGGTTCACACCTGTTGTCCCAGCAGAATTATTAATAGCCTCCCCTTCCACTCTCAATAGTGCCCTAGTTTGGAAGATTAAATTCTACAGTCACTCTAACCCTGAATCCTAAAAATTTTCAAGGACATACCACACTTTCTCATTGTTGCAATTTATAGCTGTTTTCTACAATCTCTGAGACCCTTCCTTCTTTCCGTCCCATTTCAACCATCCTTTGGACTTTAGAAGGCTCTTCAGAGAACCAGAAAGCCAGCGGGGAAACTGAGAGGAACCACATCCCCATAAAGACGACTGTTGTCCATTATCAATGCACCTTGACTAAGTAACATGGCTTCCTAGTTAACAATCTTTTAATTATTCAGGTTGCATTTCTATTAATCAGCAAAATGACTAATTCAGCTTTACTATTAAGTATTTGCTAAATGCTAATGGTTTCATAGCACATACCTTCATAGCCAAAGAGAAGTAAAAACAAGAAGCCTTCTATCTTGTGCGGCATTCTCTGCTTGTCCTTGGCTGCAGCTCTACCTTACCCAAGTGGAGAGCTTCCCCAGGAGCAGGGGCTTAACTTGAGCGCTGGCCTCCTTAAGCACATTATTCCATTTAGTTCTTAGGGCTTTGGCTGAGCCCTAGGAAGTTAACCCACATAGCTACCTGCTCAACAAGCAAGTCTCAGAGAGGAGTCTAATGTCTACTGAGGCTGGTTTAGCAAAGGAAGGCACTGGTTTTATGCTATCTTTATTTTTAAAGATTTATTTATTTATTTTGAAAGACAAAGAGAGAGAAAGAGAGCTAGCAGGGGGAGGGACAGAGGGAGAAGGAGGAGAGAGAATCCCAAGTGGACTTCCCATGGAGCAGGGAGCCAGACGTGGGGCTCGACCCCACAACCTGAGATCATGACCTGAGTGCAAACCGAGAGTTGGTCGCTCAGCCAACTGAGCCACCCCAGGCGCCCCTGCACTCTCTTTAAATTTAAGGGAAGCAGTGGAGGGCAAGAGAAACTACAATCAGAAGACCCAGGTCTTAATCCTTTCTTTGCCATCATCTTCTGTGTGGGTGACCTTGAGCAATTTCCTGCCAGATCAGCACTAACATTGTCAAATTCTATGAAAGCGACATGGATTCCCTTCTTGGAAAGCAACTTGGCATCATGTTCATACACCTATTCACTCAGGAAAATACTCAGTTTGGGAGGGGGAGATGATTACACACAAAGACATACCTCACTTTGTTATTGATAATAACAAAAAATGTGAAACAATCTACATGGCCAAGGTCGGGGGGAAGCATAGCAGGTAGAGTTAAGAGCACTGAGTCCCATGCCAGACTGGGTGTAAAGCTCAGCTCAACCTTTTGTTATATAACTTTAGGCAAGTTATTTGAGATCTGTGTGCCTCAACTTTCTCATCTATAAGATGATGATAATAATGCCTATTTCATAGAGGTAGTTTGAGGATCAAGTGGGATGATTACATATATAATTAAGACAGTGCTAGACATAATTAGTTATTATACAGCCATTAATAATAAAGTTGATGGGTGGAAAAGGGAGTTGTTTAATAAGTACAGAGTTTCGGTTTTGCAAGGTGAAAACGTTCTGGAGATATTTTTCACAATAATGTGAATATATTTAGCATTCCCGAATTGTGCACTTAAACATGGTTAAGATGATAAAAAATAAAACAAGTTAATGAAACGATTGTGATAACAGGGACAAAACTGTGTTATACTCTTGATTTAGAAAAGGATGCAAAAGTACACATTGTATGACCCCCAACAATGTGGAAAAATGCATAGAAAAATAGAGTTTCCCTTTCCCTTTCCGGTTTTGGGCCATCACCATTCTACCGCAGCCCCCAGGGTCCCAGACACCTTCCCTTCATTCCTCTTGTCAAAGATGGAAAAGGCCAATATAGGGGTCCCTGGGTGGCTCAGTCACTAAGCGTCTGCCTTTGGTTCCCGTGGTGATCCCAGGGTCCTGGAATGGAGCCTCCCCACAGCCTGCATTGGGCTCCCTGCCCGTAAGAAGCCTGCTTCTACCTCTCCCACTCCCCCTGCTTGAGCTCCCTCTCTCTCTGTGTCAAATAAACAAGATCTTTAAAAAAAAAGAAAGAAAAAGGCGAATATAAAAAGATAATAATGACACCCCCCCCCAAGAAAAGTGTGATGAACTACAAAGAGGAACAAAAAGGAGCTAGAGAAACGCTTAGTCATTTCGTCGGTATTTATCCCATGTCTACAAGCTTGTTCTATACCTTGTATGGATTCGTCATTACACAAAGGAAGGTCTATTCAACAAACCCTACTGGTGTTTTAAAAAGTGAAGGACTATTTCTCCCTTCCCTGCAGTTTAGAGTTTAATGAAAAATAATAAACCTGTAATAATTCAACCGCAATCAAAGCACTTTTGCATTGCCGTATTTCAGTTGGAGGCTTTGGGAGACAGGTCTGTGCTGCCTTGCAGGGAAAGGGCTTGGCCAGGTGGTCTTGCTTCCTAGGAGCTCCGTATTTTCCCCGGCCGCCGGGGCCCAGGCGGGGTGGGACTACGACACACGACCAGGAGCCCACCTCTGGGAGGAGAGGCTGTCATTATGCTTCCGCGGTAAAAACATGTTCCCCCCGCCCCCCCCCAAGAAAGTGAAAAATTAAGAAAAAGTTTTAAATGTTCCCAAATAGAAGAGTAAAACAAATACTATTTTTATTTTATTTTTTATTTATTTTTATTTATTTTTAAAGATTTTATTTATGTCTTTGATAGAGACAGCGAGAGAGGGAACATAAGAAGGGGGAGTAGGAGAGGGAGAAGCAGGCTTCCCGCTGAGCAGGGAGCCCGATGTGGGGCTCAATTGCAGGACCCCTGGATCATGACCAGAGCCAAAGGCAGATGCTTAACTGACTGAGCCACTAGGCGCCCGCAAATACTATTTTATTTATTTATTTTTTTTAAAGATTTTATTTATTTGACAGACAGATTACAAGTAGGCAGAGAGGCAGGCAGAGAGAGAGGAAGGGAAGCAGGCTCCCTGCTGAGCAGAGGGCCCGATGCGGGGGCTCGATCTCCAGATCCTGGGATCATAATCTGAGCCGAAGGCAGAGGCTTTGACCCACTGAGCCACCCAGGTGCCCCGTGCAGATACTACTTTTTTAAAGGAGAAAGAAAAAACCTTCCTCTTGCTTTTCTTCGCCTGTGCGCTGGAAGAATATTGAAGGTGGACCGGAAAAGGAGTCTTCTATGTCTGGTTCCACTGGGGCTCGAACCCAGGACCTTCTGCGTGTAAAGCAGACGTGATAACCACTACACTATGGAACCTCCCCGAAAACGCGCCCGCATCATTAGTTTATTCACAGCCTCACATCTGAGCGCGCGCCTCTGTTCAAACTCCGCCCCTCGGCCGTAGCTCCTCCTCCGCCGTGGCTCCGCCCCACCTGCGAGATAGGGTGTTCGCGGCTAAGTCCCCAGCTCCGGCTGTGGCGTTTTCGCTGCCCGCCTCGTTCGTCAGCCCTGTGACCAGAGCGAGGCCAGGGCTGGGGTGACCCTCCTGAGGGCCGCCCCCCTAATCACCCGTCCCAAGTTTTTTGTCAGTCGCGAGGTCAGCGGGACCTGCCCAGAGGGCAGGCGGAAGCGGACCGTGCCGCGGCCATGACGGCTCTTAGCCGCTTCCCTCAGCTAGGGAGGGACCCGCGCTTTCCCCCGGTTTATTCCTGGGCGCCCTGCGCCGCTGCCGGCGGCACGTGGGGGCCTTGAGTCCGGAGCAGGGCGGACAGGAGCGCCTCTTGGAGCCAAAGATGGAGGCAGCGCCCGGTTTGGGTGTGGGCTGGGCCTCGCCGTCACATCGGCATTTCTGTTGCCAGGGTTGGAAGAGTCCGCTGGTTAGTGGGCCCCTTGCCCGCGGGTGTAGGCTCCTAATGGTCCCCGACATTTTCACAGCGTTCCTCCTCTCCTGACCCCCCGCCCACGGGAGCTGGAAGTTGCAGGACTTTTGTTGGCCACTATTTGGGCTGGGGTTGGGCTGGGAGGGGCGGTGTAGACGGTTTACAGCCCTTCACGGCTGGGGGAGGGGCGGTGTAGACGGTTTACAGCCCTTCACGGCTGGGGGTGGTGAAGCGAGACCCGCCACGAGATTTGAGCGGCCCAGTGCAAAAGGAAAATGCCGGGTTCCTTGTTCATGAGTTACTAAGAGTCCCCAAACGGTGGTAAGCAGAGCATTAAACCCAGAGCCCACCCCTGCGACTGCGCAGGTTGTGGCCGGGGAACCTGTCGCGATGCTTCCGAGACTTCGGGCCCGCGCCAGGTGCTGGAAACCTCCATTACAAAGGGCTCCGGTGTGCTCTGGCTTCTTAGTTTTCATTGTCACTGCCGTTTCCCCTCCCCAGTGCTTTTGGATGGATCTTCGTCACCATCCTAGGGTTGCTCACCACCCTCAAGCTTAAAAACCCAGCCAAGACCCTTTGACGGGCATCTTTAAGGGCTGAGTTGAACACAGTTGAAGGCTGGGGCTGTCTTTTCCCCTGGCGTCTTCCTCTGAAGCTGGCAAAATGATGGAGACATGGTACTGATTGTCTTAAAGCAACCCCCTCAGCCGAGTCCCGACCTCCTGGGAAGATCTGTGGAGGAAACAGGTGGGTGGAAGGCAAACTAATCTGGGGGGCAGAATCTAGAGTCTAGTCCTGCCCTGGGTACTCATTAACTATGTGCTCTTCGGTTCACCTCCCAAGCCTCCGCGTCCTCCTTGGTGAAATGAATGGGTTGGACCAGACACACCCACTTCCCCTCTGGGTCTAAATGTTATTCTTCCTTTCCAGGTGGGCACACGGAGGCAGTTACCTGCCGTGTAAGTTTTCCAAAGGAATGGAGGCAGGCGTGCAGCTCGTGCTTGGGTTCTCTACTCCCGGTCTCCCTACTCCTACTGAGCCCCCCACCCTGTAATATTCAGCATGGGGACCATTGCAGAATTCCTTTTTGTTGATACTTTTCTCCAGGCCTCTTGATGCGGATGGCCACGAGTGGATAGCCACCAGCAGGAGGATGGATTCATGAAAGCTCAACTGCTAGTCCATGGATCATAATGACTCCCAGGATACCCAATGCTAAGTACATCCTACCTGTTTCCAAACCCCTCTCTGTGCAGAACAAGGCTGCCGCAAATTAGGCCTGAAATTACACTCACTGTTGTGTTTTGGTTTTTCTCTAGGCAACGCTTCGCTCATCTCCCAGCTTTGTGTCTGCCCTTGCTCCAAAGGATGGGTTCTCCGAGTGCAAGTTTTGGCTAAGTTCCCACACATGCTCCGTGTAGAAAAGAAGCTGATGCACCTCTCATGCGTGCTACGTAGGTTTCTGCCTTTAGTGGAAAATTCTTGTACCTTTTTTCCATTCTGACAAGGAGGAAGACCTTTGTTCCACTTCCCTGCTGCCCTCAGAGTGTAGTCACATTCTCTAGTGAAGCACAAGATTGTTTACAAAGCACTTTCACGTACACTCCTATGAGGAAGCCATGGTAAGTATTACTATCTTCATTTCTCAGCTGAGAAAGTTAAAGTTGATGAATCTGAATGCCTTCCCTGAGACCATTCTGCTTATACTCAGTCTTCTGATGCAGAAGTGATTTTGGGAGGCCCATGTCTGCAAAGGCCACGTGTGGTTCCTGTAAGAGTGCCCCTGAGTTCTTGTAATGATTCATATGCACTCAGGGAGGAAACAGATAACTCTATTCTTTCCTTTGTGATTTTATTTTTTTAAAGATTTATTTATTTATTTGAGAGAGAGGGAGAGAGAATTTTGAGCGGACTCCCTGCAGAGCATGGAGCCTGAAGCAAGGCTCAATCCCATGACCCTGTGAAGGGTTCTTGGGCTCGATCCTAAGACCCTGAGATCATGACATGAGCTCAACGGTCATGGCCAAGAGTCAGACCCTCAACGGACTGAGCCACCCAGGCCCCCCTCCCTTGTAATTTTAAGATCAAGTCCTCAAAAGCAGGAAACAAAAGCCTGCCCAGAAACAACCGTTGGTGACTTTGATCTTGGAACCATCAGTGTCATGGCTAGCCTTTCAGATGGCCACAGTTTTGCCTGGTGCTTCAGGCAGTTCAGTCGGATATACGAGGCCTGCCCTCCTTCCCCCCACCCCAGGTATGCCCGTAAGCATCTGAACAACTGTAAGTCAAATCCATCAACAGACTAGTAAATAAGGACTAGAAGTCACTTCAAAGTTTTGAGTCCCCTGATTTCCCAGATGCTTGGTGTAGCTTCCCCAGCGGATGGCTTTACTGACAGAGAGCAACTTAGCCAGAGAAACCATGGTCTCAAACACTGAGCTGACTTAGGAAGCTCTGTTTATCTGATTTCATTTAGAAAGGGTTATACTCTGTCTTTCACTATTGTGTTCCAGTATTTACTAAGAAAGTAAGTCATTACCTTATGATGTGAGCTCCCCTTAAACTTCTCCCTTTTGCAGCTCATCAAGTTCGAAACATTTGAAATTAGCCTATTGGAATGGGTATTTGATATATATATTTTTTTAATTTTTTTTTAAGATTTTTTTTTTTTTATTTGACAGACAGAGATCACAAGTAGGCAGAGAGGCAGGCAGAGACAGAGAGAGTGGGAAGCAGACTCCCCGCTGAGCAGAGAGCCCGATGTGGGGCTCGATCCCAGGACCCCGGGATCATGACCTGAGCCGAAGGCAGAGGCTTTAACCCACTGAGCCACCCAGGCGCCCCAAGGTATTTGATATTTGTTGCTCTTTGCCCCCATGCCTTTTCATAGTCATCTGTATCCCTCTGTCTTCTTATCTGGCTCAACTTCTCTGATCATTTTTATCACTTGTTTGCCCTTTTGTTGTACTTGTTGGCAAACCCCAGTCTGTAAGGTCCCGCTCTCTCCGTACTCTTCCCTTGTATATGGCCCCAAGAGGAACACTTATCCGGGTCAACCGATTTCACACTAAATTCTTGACTACTGACCTCAAGCAAATCCCTAATGTAGCCTAGAATCCAGTCTACTTCTTTGTGCATTCATTCTCCTCTTCTCCTAAAGGACAATTTTGTATCTTCTCTCCCTGAACTTCCTGTACATCCTTCCCCAGCCTCACTTACAGGTGATGAACCTGCTGCTTTTTTCAGTAAAGAGATAGAAGCAATGAGAAGAGAACTTCCATAAGTCCCCACCACTTCTGCCCAGCCACCAGTATCTGTGTGATCAGAGATCTAGATCAGGCCTCTCCCTGTAGATCACAGTAGATCAGGGCTTCTCAACAGCTGTTTTGACATTTGGGACTGAGTAACTCTTGGTCATGGGGGTCGTTCTGTGCATGGAAGGATGCCTCACAGCGTCCCTGGCCTCTACCCACTTGATGCCCCCGGCATTCCTCCCCCCAGTTGTGAGCACCCAAAATGTCCCCTGGCAGGGGGAGATCTTGGGGGCCATTTGGTAACATTTGCAGATACTTTTGGTTGTCCCAGCGTGGGTGCAAGGGTTGGTGTGCTTTTGGTGTCTGGGGGTAGAGACCAGGGATGTGGTGAGATCCTGCAGGGCACACGACAGGCCGCCGTGGCAAAGCTCTCCCAGTCCTGAATGTTCCTAGTGCTGTGGTTGAGAAGTCCTGTCCTAGATGCACTGTCCACATTTCTATCAAAATCCAGCCCGCCATCTGCTCTTGTCTACTCCAGGAAATCACTCCAGCAAGTCCCCTCTCTCCTACATGATTATTTACCTTCTCTGTCATCGCCTTCCGATAAACTTACAAACATGCTGCAGTTTCTCTCAGTGTTAAAAGGAACCCCTGATCCCCTTTTGGCCTATAGATAGTTCAATTTTTTTTTTAAAGACTTTATTTGACACAGAGAGAGAGAGAGAGATAGCACAAGCAGGCAGAGGCAGGCAGAGGCAGAGAGAGAAGCAGGCTCCCTGCTGAGCAAGGAGCTCAATGTGGGATTTGATCCCAGGACCCTGGGATCATGACGTGAGCTGAAGGCAGCGTCCCAACTGACAGTCACCCAGGTGACCGTAGTTCAGTTTTTTTTTTGCTGTTTTGTTGTTGTTGTTGTTGTTGTTGTGTTTTTGTTTGCTCTCCTTTGCAACAGAACTCGTAGAAAGATGTGTCTGTAGGCTCTCTCTCCCATTCCTCTCCTTTTGGGAGTGCTTTTCCCTTGTGGCTTTTAGGATACTGCCCTCTCCCGATTTTTGTTTCCTACCTTATGAGTCACCCCTTCTCGGTCACCTTTGCACTTGGACTTCTTCTCTCTTCATTCCCACCGCCTGGATGACCTCATTCATTTGTTTTACTTATTTATTTATTTATTTTAGATTTTTTTTTTTTTTGGTTTATTTATTTGGCAAACAGATCACAAGTAGGCAGAGAGAGAAAGGGGGAAGTAGGCTCCCTGCTGAGCGGAGAGCCTGATGTGGGGCTCCATCCCAGGACCCTGAGATCAGGACCTGAGCCAAAAACAGAGGCTTAACCCACTGAACCACCCAGGCGCCCCAACCTCATTCATTTGAATGGCTTGAAATACTCGCTATAGTCTTGTCAACACTTTCCTCCCAAACTCCAAATGTACCTACTCCACGTGTCCATTTAGATGTGTGTCTAACGGGCATCTTAAAGCTATCAGAGCTGCGGCGACACTTCTGGCATCCACCCCCATCTGCTACCCCCCTCTTCCTTATCTCAGGTAAGAATAGCTTTACCTTTCTACATATTGAGGCCCAAAACTTTGAATCATACTTGATTCTTCTTTTCCTCATACCTTGAATCTAATTCTATTAGATTCTATTGGCTTTCCTTTCAGGATCTTTGTAGAATATTGTCAGTCAATTTCTGTGTCTCCTTTGCTGTCACACCAGTCAAAGCCATCATCCCGTTTGGCCTGGATCATTGTCAGACACCTCCTCTCCGGGCCTCCCAGCTTCTGCCCTTCTCTCCCTATGGACTATTCTCTGCACAGTAGCCAGAGTGATCCCCCCCCCCTTTTTTTTAATCTTACTTATTTATTTGACAGACAGAGCTCACAAGTGGGGGGCGGGGAAGCAGGCTCCCTGCTGAACAGAGAGCCCGATGCGGGGCTCGATCCCAGGACCCCGAGATCATGACCTGAGCCGAAGGCAGAGGCTCCCAGAGTGATCCTTTTAAAAGGTAAGTTAGATTGTCTCACTCCTCTGCTCAAAACCCTCCAGTAGCTCCTCACCATAGCTAGAGTGAAAGCTAAGGCCATACAATAGCCGGCAAGATGCTGTATGATGTGTTCTCTCCCATGTCCATTACCTGTTGGACCATATAACCTATTACTTTGCCTTTTCTTTTACTGTGTACTCCAGCCACACTTGCCTGCTTGCTGTTCTTCAAACATGCTGGGCCTCTTCTGCCTCAGGGCCTTTGAACCTGCTGTTCTCTCAGCCTTGAATGCTCTTTGCCTATGCCGTCCCATTGCTTGCTCTCTCACCTTGCTCAGGTATTTGCCGAAATATCTTGTCAGCAAGCAGTCTCCTGACTGCCATATTTACAGTGACTCTCCCCCTGCCCCAGCCTTCTTCACACTGGAAGTGCAGTATCCCCCTTTCCTGCATTATTTTTCTTTGCAACACTTACTACCATCTCATTTGCCAGATAGTTACTTCCTCGTTTTGTTGCTTATCCCCCGCCACCCTCAACTAGAATGAAAGCATCAGGAAGGCGTGGATTAGGTTCTGTTCACTGTTGTGTTCCACAGAGCCTAAGTAGGGCCCCGTACATAGTAAGGGTCCAGTGATCCATTCTTGAATGAATGTGTTCAGGGTTGGGGATGATCAAGCGGAGTCAGTTACTCCCAATCAGAGCTAATCCTGGGGCTTTTACCTGAACTCTGAGAAGAGACATTTCCTTGTTCCTCAATCCTTGAGTTGACTGTGAGATCACCCAGAGGCTGGAGGTTCTGCTGCCGTCTCTGGACTGTTGTAATATGTCAGACCAGAGTCTTCGTTGTTCATAGCACTCGCTGCTCTTCCCCCTAAGGGATTTTTAAACCATTTCTCCCACCATAGACTTGACTGAGTGACTTGCTTTGGCCAGTTGAACGTTGGCAGAAGTGATGTGTATCACTTTCAAGCCAATCTGCGAAGAACCAGCTTGGGATTTGCCACTTCAGTGTTTCCCTTTGCTATGGGGACAGCAACGCACAGAGAAAGGTTCGCCTGAGTCTTAGAGAAAAGACCCCAGTTGACGGAACTGCAGCCACCAGCCATGGTGAAAAGTCAAACCTTGATCGTTGTAAGCCACGAAGATTTGGGTTCATCTGTTACTGAAGCCTAACATCGCCTCAGTGGATTCAACACTTCTGCTAGTTCCACAAGAAAATAAGTTTATTAAAGGCTACTTGGTGGTACAGTGTCTCCAAAAAGGCCCCGGAGAGGCCAGAGCCAGCAAAAATGTCTCCATCTCACCTCATCGCGGGGGTGCACCCGCCAAGATGCCCGCTGCTCCCGCTCTGAGTACAGAGGCAGCAACTCAAGCCAGTGATGGGACCCCGCATCCTTGAAAACTGGACCCTCTGGCACTAACGTCACAAGATGGATTTCATTACCCCTTGACTCCTCGAGCTGCCTTCTTAACTGAGGTCTCTGCTGGAGCCCAAGTTACATCCCTGTGCTCTTGCCTGGAGAGAGGCTAGAAGTGAATGTCTTGTTTCTCCTTCGAGGAGGTGGGAGTCAAGGTGGGGAATGGAGAAGTGAGCCAGTGATCAGAAAGCCTGAAGACATCGGCTGCCTGCCTGAAGCCTAAGAAAGGAGCTAGGGGTTAGAGCTGAGAACGAGAATGACTGGATGCCCTCCCGTAAGGCCTCCAACAAGCCATGCCCTGCATCTACCTGTGGACTCCTCCGTCGTTGGAAGAAGGCATTCCTGGTTTTGCTCAGGCCGGTTGCAGTTGGGCTCACTGACATTTGCGATAGGAGGAGTCCGGACGGTTCATCGAAAATGGGTGGGTGGGCAGCAGCACAGTGGCTTGCAGTGGGGGTCCTGTCCCAGATACGCGAAGTTTTGGTTGCCCTTCTGTTCCCGGTAAACGGGGAGACGGCCCCTTCCAGCAGGGCAGGCTTTGGGTTTCAATGTGTTTTGGGAGCCAGCCCGCAGTGCTCAAACCCAGTGGGGTGCTTGTTCACAGGGAGCACGGTAGCTAGGACAGGTAGAGGTCGAGAGTGGGCAACACATCTGGGGTGCCTTTGCTTGCTTGCCCCCAATTCATCCTCCTCCTTTTCCTCAATAATAAAGGCCACAATAAACACGTGTAGAGTACTTGCTATGTATTAGAGACCGTTCTAAACTCTTTGCTCAGATTAACTCCTTTAATCCACTCAAGAACCCTGTGAGAAAAGGTTATGATACTTGGCTTACAGATGAGAAGACGGAGGCCTAGAATAATTAAATGACTTGTGGAGTCGTATGGCTAGTAAACAAAGGAGCAGGGCTTTACACTCAGGCCATCTGGCTCCACGGGCTGTATTTAGCCTCTACACTGCACTGCCTGATTTTGTTTCATTTGGCAACGTATCCAGCTCCAACAGCTTGATTTCCCAGGCTCCCTTGTAGCTAGAAGAGACTGGGTGCACAGTTCTGGCCCTGAGATGTTCGGAAGCAGGGGGGCTTCCAAACCCATTTCTTTAAATGAAGGTATGCACAGGTGGTAGGCCTCATTTTGCTCTTAGTTGTTTACTTTCTGCCCGGAATGCACATGTGGATGCTGGAGGTAGAGCAACCACTTCGCGACCATGAGTTGACAATTTTGAATAAAAAAGCTATGTGACTTGGCTGGAAGAAAGAAAGAAGATGTCTGAGTCCCAGCTCCTATGTTTCTTTTTTTTTTTTTTTAAAGATTTTATTTATTTATTTGACAGAGAGAGATCACAAGTAGGCAGAGAGGCAGGCAGAGAGAAAGGAAGGGCAGCAGGCCCCCCCGCTGAGCAGAGAGCCCGATGTGGGGCTCGATCCTAGGACCCTGAGATCATGACCTGAGCCGAAGGCAGCGGCTTAACCCACTGAGCCACCCAGGCACCCAGATCCAATGTTTCTTGTGAAAAATAAAACCCCTAATTTGTAATGCCATTGTTTAGTAAAAGTTTCAGATACATGAAGGGAAAACATATACCTACCAATTCAACATTTCCACATTTCTCACCCTTAGATGTCTCCTGTATCATTCTGACAATGTCTCTAATCTGCCCACCAGCTACCGAGGGATTGCTCCGTGTTGCAGTCTGTTGGTAGAAGTTGTTTGTGATCACGTGCCTGCAATATGTCTCGGAGCATAGTATTGGGTAGTATGGGAGGTTTTATTATTGTTGTTTTGGTTTTTTCTTTAAGTGTTGACCTGGCCCCATCTCAAGGAGTTTGAAGAACATTAATTTACCCAAAGGACTGATTTGTTCCACGCTGTTAATGGATGATAATGGTTTGATGTTGTTTTCCTAACTCAGGATGTTATCGAATTTTAATAAACCCTGTCTCCTCTCTCTTAAAGTAGAGACTCAAAAGAACTGAATGCAGAGGGGAGAGGAGGGCGGGGTTCTATGTGAAAAGCCTGTCTAACAGTAAAAATGGCCTTACAGTATTCCTTTCCATACCTGCTATCTCTAATTTCCAAAATCACCCACAATGACAACCAATCACAACCTAAATTGGTAGAGATGGCCACCCAGGAGAGGAACAGATCAGCTCAAAATACTTCGTCTTGGGCGCCTGGGTGGCTCAGTGGGTTAAGCCGCTGCCTTCTGCTCGGGTCGTGATCTCAGGGTCCTGGGATCGAGTCCTGCATCGGGCTCTCTGCTCAGCAGGGGGCCTGCTTCCCTTCCTCTCTCTCTGCCTGCCTCTCTGTCTACTTGTGATCTCTCTCTGTCAAATAAATAAATAAAAATCTTTAAATTAAAAAAAAAAAAAAAGAAAATACTTCGTCTCCCCTCTCCCTTGTTTACATGTCTTGAGATGCCACTAGTTTCTAAAGTCACTCCCCTGGGCCTTTGTAACTGAGCACAGAACAATTTGGCCACTCCCCTCTCCTACAGAGCCCCACTTAAAAGGAAATATCTGGAGGCAGCATCTAGCCAATGCTAATTGTTGATGGAAATGAACTTGGCTACTCCCTCGACTGGCCCAACACTTACTGTCTCCTTTAGATTTACAAGGAGATTCAACAGTGCACAGGATGGGACTGGCCTCTGAGTTGTTCCTCATAGTCTGATGGGAAGATAGGAAGAGTGATGCAGGTTTTAAACAAAAATTGTATTATGGATTTTTATTATTTTAAATATTTGTGATTGGAGGGATATCATTAGGGTATAGTCTGAAGGCTAATGCAATAATAAAACCAATTAGCAGGTTGTTTAACTCAGTTAGAGGCTGTCTGCAGACTAGCAGCTTTCCTCTGATAGATCCTGTTAAAATGCAGTGGGTTCTATTTTGTGCAGAACGAGCAGGCTGCCATGACAACTGTCTGTGAATATTATTTCAGTATTAGTTATAGGTTTCCAGTGTCAGCCTCTGGGTCCAACATTGATTCTAAAACGCCAATACACATCTGTTCTTGAAGGAGTTGTCCTGGACATGTTTACAAAAATGAACAAACAAACAAAAAAAACAAAGCACTTTCAATTGCCTGGGTTTTTTCTTTTGGAAAAGAAAAAGGAATGAATTTACACAATTGCAAATTGCAGATTTTATTGCTGTTCGTTTCTTTTGGAAAGGGGATTTCGATATGAATTTACACTGTGCTTGTCCCTACATTTGATTAAATAGATACACTAGGGAAGAGTTTGGAAGGATTCTTTTAAGCCTATATAATCCTTACGTTGAATTATTCTTTTTTTTTTTTGTCCCCCATCTGACAGTGTCACAAGTGGCAGAGGACTGAATCCAAACCAAGTTATCAAACCAGTCTCAAATGAATATGACTTGAACGTTCTAAGGTAAAATTTCATGCAGAGATTTCCGATGAAGGGCTCCAGCTCCATTTCCCTGCCCTCTCCTGGTCACCCTTCTCCATGTCCCAGTTGTACCCCTCACACCTGTTCTCCGCATGGTGATAGCCATGCTCAGAGCATTGCCCCTCAGGTGGCACAGTGAGTCTGTGTCCCAGCGCTCTCTGAAGGAGCCCCCAGAGTCACTTATATTGCCAATCTTTAGCTACATGCCCACCGGAACACTCCTTTTTACCAAGTAAGGGAAATGGGCTTGTTGGCTGAGGCCTGAGTTATGGGCCCGTCCCTTGACAATCACTGTTGTTTGGAAAGTGGGCTCATGCTGATTTTGCTTAAGCCCATCAGGGCCTTTTTTTGTTGTTTTGTTTATGATTTTATTTATTTAAGAGCAAGAGAGGGAGAGAGAGGGAGGGAGGAGTGTGTGCATGAGCTGGGGGAGGGGCAGAGGGAGAGGAAGAGGGACAAGCAGACCCCCCACTGACCAGGGAGCCTGATGTGGGGCTCCATCCCAGGACTCTGGGATCATGACCTAGGCCGAAGGCAGAGGCTTAACTGAGCCCCCCAGGTGCCCCCAGGGACAGTCGGGGTGATGTCAGTTCCATGGAAACCACAGGGCTGAGAATAGGGAGAGAGTTGATTTCAAAAATGAAAATTGGGGTACTATTGCAAGGAAGTGAGGGGAATACTTGCTAACCATCTGGTTAGGGAACAGAATGCTGTGCAAGTTGTAACAGTAACAACAGCTAATATTGATTGAATGCTAATGACGAGGTAGGTACTACTCAAACTGCTTTATAGGTATACTGGTTAGAGAATGTGTTTGGCTGCAGGTAATAAGGTAAGCCAAATAGCAAGGACTTAACACAGAGGTGTTGGTTTTTATCCCATGTGATATGAAGTCACAAGAGAAGCAACTTCACATTATTACTCATATCTCAGGCTCCTCTTTCAGCCTTTCTGCATTATCATTCTCAGCAGGAGGCTGGCATCCTAATGCTCACAAGAAGGCCGCTCCTCCTCCAGACGTTGCGTCCCGCTGGCACAGAACGGGGGAAGGGCAAAGAGGAAAGGGCTCATGTCAGCTGAGTCTTGTCTTTTTTTTTTCCCTTTTTAAATCAGGAAAATAGCTTTTCTGCAAGCTTCAGCCAGTAGATTTCTGCTTATATTTTATTATCCAGAACTGTGTCACATGACCACCCTAACTGCAAGGGAACCTAGCAAATCAAATTTTGTTGGCTAAGCCCATAGCCGCCTAGAACAAAATTGAGATTTTACTTGTAAGGAAGAAAGGGAGAATGGATATTGGTTAGGCAACTAACTAGGCTGCCATGTTTTATATTAACTCATTTATTCTTTATTTTAACCCAGCATGGTGGATATCACTATCCCAGTTTTTTCTGTTTCTTTTTTTTTTTTTCAAAGATTTTTTTTTATTTATTTTGACAGACAGAGATCACAAGTAGGCAGAGAGGCAGACAGAGAGAGAGAAGAGGAAGCAGGCTCCCAGCCAAGCAGAGAGCCCGATGTGGGGCTCGATCCCAGGACTCTGGGATCATGACCTGAGCTGAAGGCAGAGGCTTTAACCCACTGAGCCACCCAGGTGCCCCATTTCTGTTTCTTTTTTACTTTCCTTTTTCCTTCCCATCCCTTCCCTTCCCTTCTTCCATATCTTGGTTTTCTATGAAACAGGCCCAGAGAGGTAATGTAATTTTCTCAAGTTCACACACAGCTGTTAAGTGGCAGCACTGATATTTTTATGAAATAACAAGAACTTATTCCATGTTCCCTTTCGTAATCCTCCTACTCTTCTGTGCCTACTCTTCTGTGCACAGAAAACTTCATTTTTGATTTTTAGAAAATGATAATAGTTAGTTCTAGGCCCTATATTTCACAACCTTCTCAGGAAAAACAACGCTTAGAAATCTTGAGTCTGTCATCAACTTGTTTTCATAGTGTCGTTTTCACATAGCCACACCAGCAGGAACGTGGCAGATCAGAAGTAATTATGTTGGGTAGTAAGAAACAGACCTAAAAGGGTGGAGTTGGGGAGGAAAAAAATCTTTTTATACTCTTCAAAGTTCTTGCTGCTGGTCTAAGAATTGAACTGACATGAAGCAGATTAACAGGAGAAAATAAAACTTAGTTATGTACGTGCAGGAAATCCACACAGACATGAGATTCCAAAGATAGGCATGATGAGGGCCATGTGTCATCCTGTACAAAGGAGAAGGGGGTAGGAGTCTGGAACTTCAAAGGGAAGGGAAGCAATTCACAGGAAGATGAAAAAAGAGTAAATGTTGGATAAACAAATGTTTGCTGGGCCACTCAGAAACAATGGGACATAGAAAGGAATTTGGTCAAACCGGTCTTAACTAGGTTCCTTCATGTCTGCCATACCTAGTTCATATCATGATATAGTTAGCTATGGCGACAGCTGTCTTCCTGGAGCAGGTCCTCTATCTAAATTCCTTTACGCAGTTAAGGGGAAGGTTGCTGTTTCTTCATGTGTCTTTTGGGGCCTTGATTGTTTCTGGCTGGAAGTAATCTGTATGCCAAAGTGGCACATTTTGGGGTGGCCTGCCTTTGATCCCTGCAAAGGTTCTTCTCATCTCATGTGATATGACATCCAGAGCTTCATTAAAAAATGAAAGTGAACCTGTTAATGAGTCATTACACATAGAGAAGTTTCTTATCCTCAGTTACATTAGGTTAATTTATATGACGTTTCCTTAAAACTGCTTTGTAAATCAGACTTTTCTCTAAGTAAGAATAATAATCCACCTCACTCAGGTAAATCCGTGAAATTTCACAACATTACCAACACCCCAGTTTGTTTATAAATTTTATTTCTCTCATTCTTTCCCAATATTTGAGATCTTTAGCTTATGGCATTATTTTATTTATACATCACAACGCTTTTTTTGTTCTTACCAAATTGACCATAAAAATCCCAAGAACATTGTAGAATGTAGTTTGACTTTAAAAGTTATGGAAGAGTGGGTTGCCAAAGAAATAGAGATTTAAACACGTAAAAATCATACTGTGTTATAGAGCAGTGCCACTCAAAGCAGGTTTCACTATCACTTGGGAGTTTATTAGAAACATAAATTCATGATCCCCACTTAAAACCTATTGAACCAGAACTTCTAGGTGCCGGGCCCAGGAATCTGTGTTGTTTTTTTGTTTTTGTTTTTGTTTTTTAAGATTTTAATTTATTTATTTGACAGACAGAGATCACAAGTAGGCAGGGAGGCAGGCAGAGAGAGAGGAAGGGAAGCAGGCTCCCCGCTGAGCAGAGAGCCCAATGTGGGGCTCGATCCCAGGACACTGGGATCATGACCTGAGCCGAAGGCAGAGGCCCTAACCCACTGAGCCACCCAGGCACCCCAGGAATCTGTGTTTTAACAATATCCCTAGGTGATTTATAAGTACATTAAAGTTTGAGAAGCACTGTTTTAGAGAGTTTTATATAAACGAGACTCACAGATCTCATAGTCTCTGCAGTATTGGTAAAAATACTAACTTCAGCTTTGGTAAACTTAAAATTTTGTCTTAACTCAAGTGTATGCTTGACTCCTTCCCCCATCAACACCTTCACTTAATCAGTATTTGTCTTTTAGATGTCAGTTCAAAGCTTATTTTCTTTGATAAGCAATTATTGGCTTGACCTCCTGACTCATTCTCATAATACATGTACTTCTCCTTTGCAATTTCACATTTACCTTTATGAGTATTTAATTAATGTTTCCTTCCCCCACTGGGCTATAAACTTCATGAGGGAAGGGACCTTGTCAGTTCTGGTATATCTCCAGGGTCTAGAATAGTGCCTGGCACACCATGGGTGCTCAACAAATGTTTGTTGACTGAGTATATGAATGAAACCAAGACAAGAATAAGTGCTCTTAAAGAAAATTCTCTGAAAACTTTTCTAAAGGCTTCCCAGTGAGCACTTAATCCTCTCAGGCAATAGCAGCAAGGGTTGTGAACAGAAAGTCATGGATCTTTCCCAGGTCTTGTTTTAGCTAGTAGTTTCAGTGTTCCCCCAAGAAACCAACTCTGCTTTGTTTTCTGTGTTTGTGATGCAGAAATGGTTGACAGGGAAGCAAATGGTGGCAGAAAGAAAGCTTGAAGAACCTGGAATCTGTCTTTCCAATACACAGGAAGTGGTTCTCTCATCCGGCTTGTATTGTTCACATTCTGTTGGCAGGACTGTCATATCTGCCTCTGACATTGTGGGGTTGCCAAGGCAACCTATTAAAGAATCAT
This sequence comes from Neogale vison, assembly GCF_020171115.1. NCBI lineage: Eukaryota > Metazoa > Chordata > Mammalia > Carnivora > Mustelidae > Neogale > Neogale vison. The sequence continues at coordinate 117,083,766 of NC_058105.1, read as the reverse complement.
TCTAGAATTTACCTCTGGAAAATTCTAGGTGAAGCTGAGGAATTCTCTTTAAGTAAGACTTATAAGTGTGACAATGGATAGTGTCCTGAGCCTGCAGGTCAGGCTGAAAGATTCAGCAACCAACAAAGTGAAGATCTAGGAGTCGATTTTCCTTGAACCTGTGCAGAACTGATAAAACTTAGAAGGGTAAGAACGCTTAATGGAGCAGATGAGTTGGATGAAATCTGGGTATGGAACCATATGACTAAAAGTTAGCCTTCCTCCTCTGTTTAGCCAACTCTGGTAGACTCTATGTGTGGAGTTTTGTGTATGGAGTTTATCATTCTTTAATATGTATTTTACATACTTTACTATAATTTATATTTGGGCGATCTTTATAGGGTAGAATTGGGTCACCCTGATGTAGAAGGAGTATTAGCCACCAAATCGTAAGACCATAATGTTGGGGGGGCCACTTAACTTCTCTGGGCCTTGTGTCCTCTCCTACAAAATGAAGGACTTTCCTGGGTAATTCCAGAGGACGAGAGTGTCTTACCACATCACAGGCTCACCGGGACAGAGCTCTAGGCCAAGGACCTCACGATGGTCATACAAAGGGACTCCACTGTGTGCCTAGATCAATTTTGCCCAATTCCCAGTGCCTTGATATGAAAGGCAGTTGCATAAATGTATATTCTCATTTTATTTTTGTCTTGGAATGGCAGATTATAGCTCCTGCAGAAGGAAAATAAGAAGAAGTAAGAAATTACCATTACTCTGCCATTGACTCATGCTAGATGTCAAACTGTGATACATGCAAAACGCAAGCACATACAAGCTAAAGGAACAGATTGTGGCAATATTTAAAAATATCACAACTCTCTAAATAAGAAGCAGTTCTGATAAGCCTATTTGGCATTCATGCAAAACACCCGTAACTCTGAAAAATCTGAATCGTACATTGCCAAGGTAAATTACTTCTATGCGGTAATTATAGATGCAAGTATATTGGATTACATGAGAATACCTGTCTCCCTCTCTCCTGGGCCTCTTCATTTCCAGATTGTTGCTTTTTTGGTCTCCTTTGTTCCTTCCTCCTCCTCTTTTCCTTTAAATGTCTCAATTCTTCAGGCTTCTGGTTTCACTGCTCTTGCCTTCTTTCTCTCCAGGCTCTCCGTGGCTCTTTCATCTTCTCCAACCGCTTCAGTTGTTATCCATAACCTGGTGACCTCTTAATGAGAACCTATAGATCGATTTATTTCCTGGGCTCTACACTCAGGCTTCTGCTGCCGACGGGACATGTGAACTCGTTATTTTTCTCCACCTCCCTTTCGTGTTCTACCCACTAATACCACGGTTAATGGCATTGCCCACCAGACTGCGTATGACCAGAGGGCAGGGATGGTGTCTGTGTTGTCTGCCACGGTACACCCAGCGCTCGGCATCATGCCTGGCATATGGTGGACACCCAGTAAATATTGAAGTGATTAACCCATCTATTATTTCAAACTAGAAACCTCCGTCCTTGCCTATACTCACTCTGGGACCTGAGGGATTTATTACTGGAAAGGCTTTCACATCAGGCCCCTCCTCTTCACCCCCACCGCCTCCCCCCAACCCTTGCTTTAATCTAGCCCTTCTCATCTCCTGGATTGTTGCCAGGGCTTCCTTGTTGGTCTTCCTAGGGTGGGCTTTCCCCCAGTTCCTCATCAATGGACCCTCAGAGTGATATTCCTCAAGTTTGAATCTAATCAGATCACCCTCAGACTTCCCTTCACTTAGAAATCAAGTTCGTGGGCCCCTGGGTGGCTCAGTCGTTGAGTGTCTGCCTTTGGGTTAGGTCATGATCTTGGAGTCCATGGGTCGAGTTTTGCATCAAGCTCCCCACTCAGTGGGAAGCCTGTTTCTCCCTCTCCCGCTCCCCCTGTTTGTGTTCCCTCTCTCGCTGTGTCTTTCTGTCAAAGAAATAAATAAAATCTTAAGAAAGAAACAAAGAAAAGCAAGAAAGAAAGAAAGAAAAATCAAGTTCGCCCTCTGGCAGGCTCATACTGCATGGATTCCGTGGAGCCTCTATAGTGCTTTGAGAAAAAAAAGAATGACTGCATTTCATGGATTCTGAGATGTCCATGTTTTTCACATTTTTAGTACCTCTGAGATTGGAATGAGTCCTAAAATCGATGGAGCATAATGGTTTGATGGGTGGCTTTTTTCTTTCTTATCAGTATGTAAAATAATGATGTACCTATAATCAATGGTATCTGAAATTTGCAGAAATATACTGATATTTAAAAGTAGGGAGATTTCACATAAAAATATGTTCAGCTTCTCTTGAAAAATTACACTGGGCAACCCTGGGCCAGGATTTCTGTCTGGCAGCCTAAGAGGGAGCAACCACTAAGTAGCAGCTGCCTCATTTAGATAAAAGCTCTCTAGAATGTCCTGTCGCTTCCGCCTAAGCTGCTTCATTCATGTATCTTACCTGCCCCAGCCCATGCGAGCACTTGAAATTGTAAGCCCTTACTGATGAGTTAGGGTCTGAATTCTTTGTCATGGTTTCTAAGAATGACCACAGCTACCCCAACCTACCCCCATCCTCTGCTCTATACATCCTCAGCACCCCAGTCTCAGGAAACATTACTGAAATATCACATGCTCCCACGCTCCCTGGAGTACCTTTCCCATCTTTCATGTTCTATGAACTGCCTCCTCACTTAACCTGCAGAACAACTATCCTTCTAGACTCCAGTAGTACGTGGGCCTATCTCTGTACCTGCACCTCCTCTCTTGAAACTACTTGTAGGCAGACCCGAGTCCCTCGTTCAACCATGTACCTGGAAGGGAGATGGATCAGAATGTATTCATTGTTGTATCCCTGCCTTGTAGCTAAAACACGCTTAGTAAGTACCTGTTGAATAAAGAATGGTTGGGGTATGTTTTCTGACTAGGATCTCTGTTTTGTGAGTTTTGCCCATGGATAGAGAGCCAAAGGTGAAGTCAGAGGGAAGGGCCAGTGTTTTCCTTAGTGCTTGTAGTTTGCAGTAGAAGGTGCTGCTTCTGGCTGGGATTTGGGGAGGCCCTTGGCAAAGTCAACCCGTGGGGACTTTCATATCTTGCAGACCCCAAGGCCCTAAACCAGAGCCAGCTCTGAAGCTTTTTATTTTAAAATTCGTGTACAGTAAATATGGACACGTGGATAGGTTAGCGTAACCACCACCCTAAAAAATTAGGATACAGAACATTGCCCCAAAACTTGTTCTTGCTTTCTGCTTGTAGTCACACCCCCGCCCCCATAAACCCTGACAACTACTGAGTGGTTCTCCATCCCTGTGGTGTTGTCTCCCAAGAATGTCATAGAAATGTATGTGACCTTTTAAACCGGGTTCTTTTACTCAACATAATGCCTTTGAGATTCATCCAGGTTTTAGGCATCAATAATTTATTCCTTTTTCTTCTTAAGTAGTGTTCCACCGTATAGAGGTCCCACAGTCGTGCTTCCATTCACTCACCAAAGGACATCTGGGTGTTTGCCAAATTTGACCCTACGAACTTGTGTACAGGCTTTTGTGTGAATATAAGCTTCCTCTAGAGTAAATACCCAGGGCTAGGATTGTGGTGTCATATGGTAAAATGTATGTTCCACTTTACAAGAAACTAACCAAACTATTTTTCAAAGTAAATGTACCATTTTGCATTCTCACCAGCAAAGCATGACGGTCCGAGTCTCTCCACATCCCAACCAGCGCTGGGTACGACTGGATTGTTTTTTAACTATCTTCATAGGCTTACTGGGTTTTCTTATTGTGGCTTTGATTTGAACTTTTGCTCCTCAAATCCAGGCGAGGGGAACTGGAGGGAAGAAGACGGCCAATTCACCGCCACTCTTGTGGTACTTCAAACTCTGTGGTACTTTGTGGTACTTCAAACTCTGATCTTCTTCCTCAGTCTTCCTTCTGCTACCTATTTTTCAGAGTCCTTGTGTTACTTATTCATTGCTACATACAAGTTACCAAAAACCTTAAAGCTTAAAATGCACATTTATGATCTCACAGCTTCTGTGGGTTAGGAGTCCAGGCATGGCTTACCTGGGTCCTCACAAGCTGTTGTAGTCAATGTGTCGGCTACAGTCACAGGAAGGCTTAGCTGGAGAAGGATCCACTTCCAATCTCAAGTGCTTGTTGGCAGGATTCAGTTCCTTGAGGTCTGTTGGATTGAAGACGTCCGTTCCTTGCTGGCTTTTGGTCAGAAACCTCCTTCAGTCCTCAGCCACGTAGGCCTCTCCAACATGGCAGCTTACTTCATCAAAAGCACACAACCTGTGAGGGTAATAGAGTCTGCTAGCAAGACAGAAAGCCACAGTTTTTTATAACTGAGTCACAGAAGCAATAGCCCAACACATTTGCCGTATTTTATTGATTAGAAATCCGTTGCTAACTAGGTCCAGCCTTACACTGAAGGGGAGGGGATTACACTGGAGCGTGAATACCAGGAGGCAGGTACTGTTGGGAGCCATCTTGGGTCTGCCTGCCACAGTCTTCAGATGGCTGCTCCATGGATCCTGTCCTGGCGTTTTATAGCTTTGTTCCACGGGAGAGGCAGGCGGAGTGGGTAGACTGTCTTTAGGTGACTCTCTCTGAAGCTTTTTGATTTGATTTCTGAAGCTTCGGGGTTAATTTTAGGAGTTTGTTTGTTTGTTGTTTTTAACTTGAGCCATCTAGGACCAAGCTAGGCTTAGATTAAGCAGTGGTCAAAATTTAAATTCTCATACCCGCCAATCTTCTGTTTATTAAATCACAACCATGGAGAGCTCAACTTTGTAGCCTCTTCAAAGCGACCTTGTAAACGTCAACACATAATGACAGCTGTTTCAGCCTGTCATTATGGCTGCTGACCAGGAGACCCCAACAGATACATCTGGCCAGCACTGGCCTTTATGAATTTCTTTCCCTAGATAGTGAATTATAACCCACTTTTAATTTCTTTTAATGGCTTTCTAATGACTTGCTAAATCTGGCCTCTCTTCTCTCTTACTTAATGTGACTTTTCAATACCCAGAATTCATCCCTGGAAATATGCTTGATCCTTTCTCTTTATTGAAACATAAAATTACTTGGTATTCTTTCCCTCTCTTTAAAAGGAAGTAGTCTCTTTAAATCAAGATTCCATGAATGTTTTTGATCATGAACCTGTCACAGTACAAGCTTTTTGAGAATGGACCCCTAACATGAGTATATTAATGTATTTGTAACAAATACTACTGAACTCATATATTTTGTACATTATCAAACATACATGAATATAGGAAGTTCAAGAAGAATTTAAAAATAGATGAACATATGAGTTCTAATAATTTGCTTTCTATTATCCAAAGGGGTGCTATTGGGCATAAGGTATCAGGGGTCAGGAGTGGACAGAAACCTTAAGTACTCACTACCAAATAGATCAGTCCACATTGTTTCTTTTCTCAGTCTCTTCCCGAATCCAGCTGCTCTGTCTAGAGTCTAGTATATTCCCCGGTATGTTTCATGATCAGTAGGAGCTGCCCCTTCGAATTACCTTTCCTTGCTAGAAGACGGAACTGTGGCCAACTCCAGGGCGCTTGTGGCACAGGAGAGGTCTGCCGCAATACCCAGTCTGTCCCTAAGTGAGGTAACAAGCCTCTCCATTCCCCTCTCTCTTTCTGTAGCCTGCTCCCACCATAGACTAAACCAGGGTCCTGATCTGGGTTCCCTCAGATGCGGACCCTGAGAAAAGCATTTGAGAGCAAGGAGGGTGAAGGCAAACCCAGTAGGGAAATGGGGAAGTGAGAAGGGCAGGAGAGAGGACAGCCGAGGCAGCCAAGAAAGAGTAAGTCCAGCCTGCAGGGGGTGGGGCTCAGTCCTAGCAGAGGAGCGCGTTCCTCCGCCCACGTGTACAGCTACCTGCACTATCATAATCAGGAACTCAGTGCTTTCTGATTTTGGTCTTACCTCTCCTGTTTCACGTCCTTGTTAAACACCGTGAGATACACGCCATCTGCAAGAACACCCCCCTCTCTCCCCTCACCTCTTTTCTTCTTGGTTAACTTCTAACTTCTGGCTGCTCAGTCATCACCTCTCGGGCTGGGCCTCACTTCTTTTCTTTTCCTTTCCTTTTTCTTTAACCAAGCTTTATGCCTAACAGGGGGCTTGCCCTCACAGCCCTGAGATCAAGAGTTACCCCGCTCTGCTCTGCCGACTGAGCCGGCCAGGCACCCCAGCAGCATCTCATTTAGAAAACCTTCTTTCATCCCCCTTTCTGGGATGGGGCCCTTTCTCTATGCCCCGTCCCTGTCCTGTTAGAGATCTTATCATACCATACTGCTCGTATTTACTTGCATAATAAATATCTATTACATGCCTGGCCTGTTTTAGGTACTTGGGAGTTTATATTCCAACAGGAGAGAAAGATTTTAATTTTTGATTTTATTTTTTTATTTGCCTAGGTGTCTGCCCCACCTAATCACATCGATTTGGTTCCCCCTTTATGTCCCTGTCCTTCAGCAGCGCCTGTCACATAGGGGAGCTCAGAAGGTCGTGTGGCACTGTGTCGAATTGAAGAGCACAAGCCACCTTAGTTCAGGATGATTTGGTATTGCCGTGGCCTTTTCCAACCTTTGCTGGGGGCTCTTTTCATACGATGATATGCCCACCCAGAGAGACATTGACCTTGACTGTTTGGGGGCACGAGTCTATTAACTAGCGAATTTAAAACCATGAACGTTTCTTTGCCAATTATTTTTTTCTGTTTTCAGCCTGGGAGAACACCTCCCTGCTCAGCTGGAGGGAAGTCGGACAGCATCTGAGAAGAGGCTGGGTTCGTCATTTTGCAAACACGTAAGGTGCTGACCGAGGTAGTATAGTGTAAGGATCAGAAGTAAGGGTTTGAGAGTCAAAGTGCTTGGGTTCGGATCCCAGCTTTGCCACTCATTTGCTGTTTGACTTTGGGCCCCAGGTCCTAAAGTGTAAATAGGGAAGATAATAATAGTATATGCCTCATAGGATGGTGTGTGGATGAAATGAGATTAATACATGTAAGACTAACAAGTGCCTAGAACATAGTACGTGCTCAGTGAACGCTATTGTTACTATGATTTATTCACATCCATCAGTGCTGGTTTATTCAGCAATTGGAGGCTGGGTCTAAGACTCTTGGTAGCACTCAAAGTCACATTCCAACATTCTTCCTACAATGGAAAAGTACAGTGAAACTCTTCATTTAAGCAAATTCTTAGATCTATCACATAAAGGGCACGACTCATGCAATTCATGGTCCAGAGGCTGACCATTAAAATAACCACCTAAGTCACAAGTTCTTTCCCTCCTTTCCTTTCTTTCTGTGATGAAACAAGTATTTGGTGAGTACCTTTTATGCATTTGGTACTAGGATTGCCAAGAGAAATGAAATGGACCCTGTCCTTTCACATACAAGAGTGAAAATTTCCTCTACATTTCACATGTAAGAGGACAAATTACAGAGCACTTTGCAAGAGCTCTATAATTGGACGCATACGTGGCTTTGAGAGCCAGGGCACAGAGCGCCTAACTCCCCTTTGGTGGTTTAAGAAAAGTTTCACACAGAGGAGGTGACATTTGAACAACCAAATCTAGACATAGCCATCATTTAACCACTGTGGACTGAACAGGCATTTGGCCAGAAACAGCCACAAAGCGACATTGTCCACTATTTGTCTCCGAGCCTGGGTAATGACACTATCGTTTGCACAGTGGATGGCAGCCTCACCAGGCCCTAGTCTTGGAGCGCCTGCCATGGAAACCTGTATGGTTGTACTGCCTCGTAATGAGGCCCTCTGATCATATTTAATATGCTAATGGGAGTACAGAAGCCCAGAGCTGCCTTTCCAGTTATTTTTTAAAGTGACTCCATTAGCTTTAATCGTGAGCTAGGCGACCACTTCCTTGGATCTCCTGTGGCTCTCAAGTGCAGAAAGGAACGGCTAGAGAGCAGCCTGGGCGGGGTTAGCATATGATTTTGGCCCAAGTCCTTTCATTCCGAGCTTGCAATGCAGAAGGCCAGGAAGCGGGAAAACACACCGGCTGGCCAGCCAGGCAGGACTGGGGAGGAGAACGACTGTGGGCGCCGCTGCCGTGGGTTTGAGCCTCCAGGAGCAAGATTACCCCGGAGGCCCTCGAAAGATGTTGGAACCCAGGCTGGCGGCACCCGCCCTGATACCGGCTCCCTCCTCTTCCTTCTCAAACTCAGCAAGATCATGGGGCGCACTCTCAGTTTCCTACCCATCACGGGGGGCAGGGGAATCTGTCTCCCCCTGATGGGTTCCCCACCATGCAGCTAATGGAACAGCTGGAGGAATACCCCCGCAGCCCAGCACCTGGGGCCGCGCCCTTCCCCTCGGGCCTTTTGGAGTCGCAAGGAGGAATGTGTAGCATGCCCCCTTCTCCTAGCCACACGCACGTGGCTGCCGTGTTGCCTAAAAACCAGCCTCGGTGGACCTCCAGGATGAACCACAGAATGCTCTTCTGCCCTTATTTAGAAAAATTCACCATGTGTTTTGTATCGAGGCAGATTATTTATGCCAACAGCAGCCTATTGGTCTGGCCCTGCCTGTCCAGGCCCAGGGCCCCTTGAAAGCAGTCATGTGACCACAACCCATTGCTTGAGCTTGTCCCTGTCCCTTGATCTCCGAGCTGATGGGAATGCGGCAGGGCCAGGCCAGACAGCTGGGGCTCCCAGCCCAACTCGGCCTCTCCTGGATCTGTTGACTCTGGGCCCCTCTTCCAGGCTGAAAGGCAAAGCCCCCAAGGCCCGCTGGAATTATTTCTTTGTGTGTGTGCATGTGTATTTCTTTCTTGATTTCTTTAAGCAAGAGTTCTCCCTGCAGAGAGCTGCGAGGACTTGGGATGTGGAGCGTGTGCATGCATGCCTGCTTGCATGTGTGTTCAGGGGGTGTGCTCCAGAGACAGCTGGAATTGTACCGCTTTTCTTTCAGACGTCTGCATCCCTCATAAAGAAGGTTTTTCCCTTATTCTGGGGTCTCTTGAAACACCTGGGGTGAGGAAAACCCTCCACATCAGCCAAGCAGAAGAAAGAGGTAATATGTTTGCTTGTCCTTAGGTATTTTGAGCAAGCGGAAGTCTACCATATAAATATCGATTGTGTAGTGATGGCATAGGAAACGTGCACACCTTAAAGTTTATTTTATGGCTTTGCAATTTCTCAGAGTGATGTTTTTCTCAGAGATTCTGATTCCAAATCAGCTGTCCTCATCTTAGAAAGGGGTACAGATGACTTTGCCGTTTGAAGGATTGCGGCCTATTTCAAAGGAACTTGACATTTGGAAAAACTCTGTGGTCACTTGGGTGAGAACTAGAAATGAGGGAAGAGATACTTGGAGAAACCCTTCAAAGCCCATGACGCAACTTCATGTTCAGAAGTCTTCCCGTAGCCCCCTTGGCCTATTGCTATCTTGGAAGATCACTGGGTTTCCGTCTCTCTTTAGGAAAGGGAAACCGAATTCCTTGAAATGTTCAAGAATTCTCTTTAGTGATTTGGGGCTTCAGACTGGATCTGAGACCAAGATGTAGCCAACCTTATTGTGGACATTTTTGTTCTCTAACCATTGACCAGAACAGGTCTTCGGGGCTGCCGCTGCTCAGCTGTGCCACGGGGTACCATATTTAATTTCTGAGTCTCAGTTCTTCATCTATAACACGGGAGTGACGGACCCACCTTAAAAGTTTGCGTGAAGATTAGCTGGAGAAAGAGAAACATAGAGCAACCACTGGGCTGGGTAAACAGTAGTCCCTTAATAAGAAGTAGTGATTTTAGCTATTATGATTATTACTGGCGTAGTGTTCTTTCAGATCTTAGTGCTCTCTGAGGAAGAGAGTTCATTTCTTATGAATCTGCAATTATCCCAGAAGGAGTAGACCTCGTAGGGTTTTAGCCTCCGGAGGTCCCAGACCATGCATTCGGAAGGAAGAGATCTGAGCAAACACAATCTCGTTTCAACACTTGACCATGGTGGGCCCCCGCCCGTGCATGGCCCCTCCTCCCTCATTCAGCTAAGAGGAATTGCTTTTTGTTCAAGCTGGTTCTTTGCACCGCTGAACTCCTCAGTAGTCCTCAGTACAAGCCGGTCAGGTAGGCGCTATTATCCCATTAAGAGAAAACGGAGGCACAGAGGAATTTATGTTAATTAGTTAACTAATTCATTTTTATTTATTTATATAAGTAGGCTCCACACCCAGCGTAGGGCTTGAACGCACCACCCTGAGATCAAGACTCGCATGCTCTACTGACTTCAGCCAGCAGATAGCCCCAGTTTCTTTGATTTCTAAACCCCAGGCCCCACTGAGCCATCATTAGGCTGTTAAGAACAACACATGTTCTGGAGATGCTTTACCTCAAAAGGGTCCCCTGCTAGGCTGTTTGGGAAGTGGTGGACACTCCGGCTTTTTTCTCAGAAATTCCTATTAGAGACGCATAGTAACGTGTTGAAGGCTCTAAGGAATCTTGCCGTCAAGAAATCTGTTTCACCCGACTTCTCCTCAACTTATTCGACTGTGGGGCCTTTTTTGCCTCGTGCCTAGAATCATATAGCACGGAGAACTACTCTTCCACAGACACACTGTGGAAAACCTGGAACCCGGCCAAGCTGCCTCTTGATGACCATCCTGTCAGATACAGATAACCTTCAGATGCCTTCTGGTAGTCAGTGGCGTTTCTCCTTCTTTTTAGTCTTTCATCTGATGAGAGCCGGCAAGAGTCACCGGGTCTGTCTCACAGACACATTTAAGACCCCAGCCACAAGGGTACGAACGAGGAAAGGCTACAGTGTTCTTCTGGAAACGGAGTGCTGGAACGGGCCTCTCTAGTGCCATCCACCAGGGACTCCTCTGCCCCACTCTGTGCCCCTTAGTCATCTTTGGCCACCGACACCAGGCTATAGAACCCCTGTTTTGATGACCACCACAGAGAACACAGCAAGGAGAGCCTCAAGAGGCATCTGTCCTCCATGCGTCCCACCTTGGGCGGTGGGAGTGTGTTGCCCCTTGAACGACACTGGGTCCTGGATTTGGGTTCCTCAGGGCCAGAGCTGGAGGAGGAATTTCTCATAAAAGGCAGCATCTCTGAGGAAGGCTGAGTTTTCAGCATGGTAAACTGCCCAAGCCCCATCTCGAATGCCAGAGGCAGAATCAAGGCCCAGGTAGCTGAGCGGGGGCGTGGGAGTCCAATAAGACTGTAGTCTGGAATGAAATGAAGAACAAATAACAGCTTGGGGAGGCAGGGCTAGCACTTGGAGGGTGCTTGATGGCTGAGGTTTAGCTTGGCTCCAAGGGCCATCATTTGTTCATTCCATGTATTTTCACCTTGGGAAGTGAACAGTGGGCAGCATGAAAAGAGCTGGACCTCAAACCGTCGGGCCCTTCAGTGGCCCCCCAGCCCCCACGCACAGTAAAAACCTTCCAGCAGAAGCCGGAGAAACCTTTTCTTTTTCAGATTAGAAGTGAGCGCCAATGATGAGTCACTGTTTCATGTTTGTGCTTTAAAACCATCCTTGACATATAAATATTGGTAGGGGCAGCCTCCCCGGGCAAATTTCAAGCTGTTTTTTTGCTAAGAGCCACCTTTTCAGTGTCCATATCGCTGAGGATGCGTCCTTGGGTCCTTGTGAACCCTGAAGAAGCTCTCCACCTCTTGAGCCACAGGACCCCTTTCAGGCCCTAGGGTATCATTTCTCCGGAGACTTCTTTGGCACACTAAGTGCTTTTCTAATGCTGACAGAGGGCTGGAAATGCAAGGAGCTTCGATTTTTCTCAATAATGGAAAATCCCCCGATCATTTTTATCAGCCTTGCAGCCAGCTGGAGATGTCCTCAAAGGTACATGCGCTGCTTACAAACTTGTTTTCCTCTCTGGCTTTGAGTGGGTGATGGCAGTGTACTTTGGGCTCTGTGTGGGAGTATTAAGTGGCCCCTGGCCTCACCCAGATCTTGTTTTGGTGAGCATTAAAATAGTTCTTTTGGTTTGTTTGTTTTACCTGTTACCCGAAGGAGAAAAACAGTTGAAGAATAACTTGCTTAATACTTATTTAGTAGTGTAAAAATTTCAACAGCAAATCTTTTCCTAATAACGAAAGAATTCCGGAACAATTCTCAGTTTTTCTCCATTGTGATTTTAAAATCCTCTTTAAAAATGAATCTGTAAGTACTACCCATTTTCTGGTTTAATAAAAGGCTTTTGTATAATGAAATAGCAGGCATCTGTGCACCAAGTCATGGACTAATACTGGCTTTTAGCATTTTTTTTTTTTAAGATTGTATTTATTTATTTATTTATCTGAGAGAGAGAGAGAGTGAGCGAGAGTGCACAAGTGAGTGAGCATGAGCAGGGGTAGGAGCAAAGAAGGAAGGAGAAGGAGAGAAAGAATCTGTCCAGCAGACTCTGCACCGAGCATGGAGCCCAACGCAGGGCTCAACTCCACAACCCTGAGATTATGACGTGAGTGAAATCAAGAGTCAGATGCTCAACCGACTGAGCCACCCAGAGCCCCAGCAATTAATTTTTTTTAAAGATTTTATCTATTTATTTGACAGACAGAGATCACAGGTAGGCAGAGAGGCAGGCAGAGAGAGGAGGAAGCAGGCTCCCTGCTGAGCAGAGAGCCTGATGCGGGACTCGATCCCAGGACCCTGGGACCATGACCTGAGCCCAAGGCAGAGGCTTTAACACACTGAGCCACCCAGGTGCCCCACTAAATAAAATCTTTAAAAAGAGAACGAAGGACACTAGCTTAGGAAGCTCCATTAATGCATTTAGCATTTATCAAACACCTGCTATGTGAAAGGCACTGTGAAGGTGCCAGAGATTCAAGGAGTATTTAGAAAGAAAGATACCCTTGGAGCTTACAGTCTAACAGAAATATACTCAAGTTTGATTCTTTTTAGTTCCTAGTGAATTTTTTACATGAAATTTGCTTGTGTAATTAACTCAGGGGTGGCTGAGAACCAAATGCTTTTGGAGAGATATTGCTTTATTTTCTTTTATTTTTTTCTGGAAAAGATTGAAATGTCTCACTTCTTTTTTTCTTTTTTAAAAGATTTTTATTTATTTATTTGACAGACAGAGATCACAAGTAGGCAGAGAGGCAGGCAGAGAGAGAGAGAGAGGGAAGCAGGGTCCCCGCTGAGCAGAGAACCCGATGCGGGACTCGATCCCAGGACCCCGAGATCGTGACCCGAGCCAAAGGCAGCAGCTTAACCCACTGAGCCACCCAGGCGCCCCAAGAGTCTTCATTTTTTAGTAACCTCCCCTGGTGAATCTGATGGTGCTCGTCAGAGAGCACTGATCTAGACGCGTGCAGAAAGTCACCAGGAGGAGGTGAATGACTTTGAAGGGTAATGAAGGACCCCAGCGGGTGTATTCTCAGAGGTGCTACAGATAACCTATAAGAAATTGCTGAGTACAGGGACGCCAGGGTGGCTCAGGAGCATCTGAGTAGGTTTCACTTGGGTGGTGGTGTCGGGGTCACGAGATGCGGCCCCAGTCTACTCTTCTGCTTGGTATTCTCTCTCCCTCTGCCTCTCCCCCTCCCTTCCTCTCTCTCTCTCCCCCAGCCCTGTTTCTAAATAAATGGATAGAATCTTAAAAAAAAAAAAAAAGACATTTCTGAGTAGAGAGAGAAGGCAGGTGATAGGTAAATACTGCCCAGATTTCAAAAATGAGAAAAGAAGAGAGGCCAGAAACCACTGCTTTATAAGCCTGACATGACCTTTGGAAAAATTCTGTTCCAAACAGATGGAGTCAGAGCCTGCAGAGGAAAATGTGATGATCCTTAGGTGTCATCATGGGTTTGCTCAAACACTGTCACTATTAAAGACTGTCGAATGTGGCTACACGTTAGAATCATCTGGGGAGTTCTTAAAAATCTTGATACCCAACCCCCCACCCCGTACCAGTTACATCAAAATCTCTGGGGATGGGATCCAGGCCTCAGTCTCCCTTAATGCAGTGCTGGCTGAGCACTGGGAGTTTTAAAAGCTCCCCCGGCTATGGTAAGAGGCAACAAGGTTTGATAACCAATTTCTCTATACGACTTTAGGTAAGTTGCTTGACTTCTTGTACTTTGTGTAAATTCCAGGCAATTTTAAAGGTCTCTCTCACCTTTCAACTTTTGTGATTCTGTTATTAAAAGTCTTGCCCAACTGATTTCCTCCTTTTTTCCCTCCTTCTGTCCTCCTCTCCTTCTTCATTTTCTTCTGAGGGCTGGGATAGTCAAGGTGTTAATGGATGTATATTAATTTCATGAAAATATTTAGCAAAATTTCCCAGGATGTTATGACAGGTGGATTTACTACCTAGCTGCACAAATATGCTGAGAGTGTGAATGAAAGGGCCCTGTAGTGACCCTGGAGAATGGGTTGGAATGGAAGGCTCCAGGGGCTATTGTGCCCTCGGAGCTGACCTTGTCAACATTTTTTACCCATTATGTAGGTGAGAAAGATATGATAGAGATGCCTGTCAAATTTGGAGATAACTCGCCATTTAGGAGGGTTAATTCATACCATACATAAAAGAATCAGGTCTAGCTCTGATCAAAATATCTGTTTATTAAGGTTATTATTGTTTGAATGGTATTTCCATAATTCAGATATTTTGCTCATTTTATTTTTTCTCTTTCTTTAGTTGAGTCATAGTTTTGAGGCTTTTAGTGTACTGCTAATGGAGAAACGACCCTACCAAAACGACACTTTGGTAGCGTCCAAAGTCAGTTGTTCTCTGACTTTGTTCCTATCATGAAATGCAAATAGATTAGATCAGGCTGATTTGGAGCAATACAAAATAAAGGAAACATCACTCCCAAAGCCATGAGGTAGAATACTAAAATCCAGTTTAGCAGTTTCAATCAGTGAGTGTGAGGATAGACCTGGGAGGGGAGGTTGTCTCAGAAACACATAGACAGCTTATTTAAAAAGGGCCCACTGGGGGTGCCTGGGTGGCTTAGTGGGTTGAGCCTCTGCCTTCGGCTCGGGTCATGATCCCAGAGTCCTGGGATCAAGCCTGGCATCGGGCTCTCTGCTCAGCAGGGAGCCTGCTTCCTCCTCTCTCTCTGCCTGCCTCTCTGCCTACTTGTGATCTCTGTCAGATAAAGAAAAAATCTTAAAAAAAAAAAAAAAAGGCCTACTGGACTCTTGATCTCAGGTTGTAAGGTCAAGCCCTCTTTGGGCATAGAGTTTACTGAAAAAAAAAAAGGAAGAAAATAATACAAACAAACAAACAAACAGGGCACTTGGCCCCCTCCCCCCATTGTGGCACCCTAGTCTGGGGGGTGGGGGGAAGGCCTGAAGCCTCCTTTATAAAAACAAGCTCTCCAGCTGATTCTGAGAAATAGTGTTGAGGAACTCACTTCGATTTGAATTTTGGCAGAGTTGTTCAAACATGTTGTTTTGTCATAGTCTGTCTCCAATCTGTGTTTTTAAAAGCCTAGATAGATTTAATTATTTTGTGCTTACAGCCCAAACAGTTAACTTCTATCAGGTCCACCATATCCCATTCCCTGTGTTTCCATTAGAAAATCCTACGCTCTTACATTTCTGTTTTCCTTTCCGTTTTCAATGCTTTATTTTATACAGCATTTATACAGACCTTGATCTAACCTTGACATGGGGAAAAGATAATTTACGTGTAGCAGAAAAAGCAATCTATAGCTGCTCGGCGGCTGCTGCTGTGTTCTGGAAAATGAACCGCATTAGATTATGTCTGATCACTTTCCACATCACATGATGAACAGCAGTTGAGAAGAAGCATAAAACGAATCCTGCTCAGCAGCCCTTAGATACCTTGCTGTTAACGGGTGCTTTCCTCCCCCACTCCCGCCTGTGTCTTCCTCATCAGGATCTATGCCTGAGGTGGATCAGCTAGGAGGGGCTCCTCGCAGCATAAAGGGAGGCACTTTTCACACTCTGTTTCGGAATGAGAAGTTCAATTCATGAGCACACATGATTTAGAAGACATGGGCTGTGGGACTTCGTCTTCAACGAAAGACAGGAAATCTGAAAAAGGTGAGTGCCAGTGGGAGGTGGGGGGTGCCCGTTTTCTAGACCGGCCAAGAGAGAGTGAGCCAGCTTCGCCCTCTCCCCTTTCCCGGGGAAGTCACTCGCTTCTCCAGCCGCCCCGTGCGCTTGTGCACAAGGTGCCATCCCTCCAGCTGAAGGCTGAATGTTGGCAGAACGCGGGAAACTACCTTTAGGAAGATGTGGCTTTGAATTTAGGATGTACCATAAAGTATTCTCTAAGAAAGAGCTTATGTTTGATTTGATTTCAGCTGAGAATGTACAGTATAAAAATGTGAATTTCAAACCCAGTGGCAGGGAATAAGAAAGCCTCTGGAAATTTCTTTCTGTTTATTCAATATGCTTATAAGTAGCTATATCCAAACCTCTGTGGCGTTTAGCAGCATCATTGACTTTTTATTAGATTTTATAACTCAGTGATCAGATTGTTTTTTACAGCTATTCAACACAGAACTTTATGAGATTTGCCCCCACATTTTTAGACTGTTCCAGGTAGAATTTGGGAAACTCAAGATCATCGGCTTCTGAAAAAGTGTGTTGTTTTTAAATTCCACAACCCCCATATAATTAGAGGCTTAAATATTTCCTTGTTTATTTCGTCCTGAAGTTCTTTCTCATACCTACTGAAATCGAGCTACAACTCACTTGAGTGTTTAAGAGACAGAGTCTCCACAAGCTGATAAAAATAAAAATAAACTGGGCTGATTATGTGAATAATTATCTCTTAAACCTCCTTCTTTTCGTATCTAGCTTATGGATAATTTTCCCATATTCTACTCCACATCTTGTTTTCGGAAGTGCACTCAGGCTTAAGATGGACAGTTAGGGTGCAGGGTATTCTATACTAATTAGCGTGTGATGTTTTCTCTTGGGAATCAAGTGCCATTCCACCTCCCAGCTGACTGATGCTGGTAAGTTAGCAAAGCTCATCTCCCACTTTGGAGACACAGGAAAGATGCACTAACTCTTTCAAATCTGTAAATCTTTCCAAAGCTCCAACTGAGCTAATTCCATGGTAATAATTTATTATAAAAGAGAAAAGGGAGTAATATTCTTTTTATATCTAGGATTATCCAAGATTCTTTAAATTTAGCCAAATTTCTCAGGTTACCAAAAAAAAAAAAAAGGCCACACCCAACTTGTAAAAGTAAAGTTTCTCTTTTTGAAATATTTCTCAACTTTTAAAATGTTGCAAGTAAATGGAAATATTGCCTTAGATTTGGGGATGGATTTTTCTTTTAATTTACCAAGGTGAAATGCACGTAGCACAAAATTTATCATTGTAGAGGGAAGTTTTCAGTGACATTTTGTTCATTCAGAAAGTTGTATAACCACCCCTTCTAGTCCAGTTCCAAACATTTCCATCACTCCAAAGCAAAACCCCTTAGCTATTAGGCAGTTTCTCCCGATTTCCCTCTCCTTTCAGCCCCTGGCCACTGCCAGTGTTGTGTTCTATCTCTGTGAATTTGTCCATTCTGGATGGAATAGGTAAATAGGTAAATGAAATCATGTACAATGTAACCCCTGCCTCCTTTCACTTAACATGTTTTTGGGGTTCATGCATGTTATAGCATCTATCATACTTCATTCCTTTTCAGGGCTGAATAGTATTCCCTTGTGGGTATAGACCACATTTTATTTATCGATTCATTTGGTGACGGACATTTGAGTTGTTTCCACCTGTTCAACTACTGGGAATAGTGCTGCTATGAACATGGGCATATGTGTACTTGTTTAGAATTCCCATCTTCAATTCTTTAGGGATGTATATACACCTAGGACTGAAATTGCCTGGTCATATGGCAATTCTTTGTTTAACTCTTTGAGGAAATGCCACCTCTTTTCCTGGATCACTTTCTTAAAAGAGCAGTTTTATGGAGCTATTCACCGGTTTAAACCATAAAATTCATTGGTTTTTAGAATATTCACAGAGCTGTAAAACCATCACCACTAGCAATTTTAGAACATTTTCACATCCCTCCCCCAAACCATTAGCAATGACTCCCCTACCCATTACCTCCCCAGCCCTAGGCAATCACTAATCTACTTTCTGTCTCTACAGATATGGGCTTTTCCGGACATTTCATATCAATGTAATCAAGGCCACATGGAGTCTTTTCTGCCTGAATTCTTTCATTCAGCATAATGTTTTGAAAGTTCATTTTGTAACATGAATCAGAATTTCATTCCTTTTCATCTCTAAATAGTATTCTATTGTAGGAATATGCCACGTCGTATTCATTTATTCATCAATTGATGGACATTTGGGTTGTTTCTACTTTTTTACTATTGTGAACCATGCTACTATGAACATTCATGTATGCATTAGAGTGTAAACACATATTTTTGGTGCTCTTGGGTATATACCTAGAAGTATAATTGCTGTGTCATATGGTAGCTCAGTGTTTAACATTTTGAGAAACTACAGTTTTCCCAAGTGCCTGCACCATTCTTCATTTTCACCAGCAGTGTGTGATGGTTCCATTTTTTCCACATCCTTCATAACACTTGTTATTGTCTGTCCTTTTGATTACACCCATCCTGTTGGGTAAGAAATCGTAGTTCATTTAGGGTTTTCATTTGCATTTCCCTAATGACTAATGATATTGAGCGTTTTGTCCTGTGTGTATTAGCCATTTGCAGATCTTTGGAAAAATGTCTATTCAGATCACCTGTCTATTTTTAGTTATTCATTTTTATATTATTTTGTTGTGAGAATTTCCTTTATATATTCCAGTTACAAGTTCTTGATCAAATATATAATTTGCAAATGTTTTCTTTCTTTTAGAGGGCTGTTTTCTCACTTTCTTGATGGTGTCCTTTGAAGCAGAAAGGTTTTTAATTTTGATGAAGTCCAATTTATTTTTTCTTGGTTGCTTATACTTTTGGCATCATGCCAAAGAATCCATTGCCCAAACCAAGATTATTTATGGCTATGTTTTTTTTCTAAAACTTTTGTATTTTTAACTCTTACATTTAGGTTTTTGATTCATTTTGTGTTAGTTTTTGTATATGGTATGAGGAACAAAATTATTCTTTGCACCTGGACATCCAGTCATTCCAGTACCATTTGTTAAAAAGACTATTCTTTCTCCATTGAATGGTCTTGGCACTCTTATCAAAAATCAGTTGACTTGGGACGCCTGGGTGGCTCAGTGGGTTAAGCCTCTGCCTTTGGCTTAGGTCATGATCTCAGGGTCCTGGGATGGAGCCTGTGCATTGGGCTCTCTGCTAAGCAGGGAGCCTGCTTCTCCTTCTCTCTCTGCCAGCCTCTCTGCCTACTTGTGATCTCTCTCTCTCTCTGTCAAATAAATAAATACAATCTTTAAAAAAAATTTAAAAAATCAATTGGCTACAGATATGAAGGTTTTTATTTCTGAACCCTGAATTTTATTCCATTGATCTATAGGTCTATCCTTATGCCACACTGTCTTGATGACTGTATTTTATAGAAAGTTTTGAAATTGGGAGTCTGAGTCCTTCAACTTTGTTTCTCTTTTGCGAGATTGTTTTGGCCTCCTGATTCCCTTGTATTTCCATATGAATTTTAGGATCAGTTTCTCAGTTTCTCAGAAGAAGCCATCTGGAATGTTGATGAGGATTGCACTGAATCTGTAGATCCATTTGGGGAATATTGCCAGTTTAACCGTTAAATGATCTGATCCATGAATATGGAATGTCTTCCCAGTTGTTTAGGTCTTTAATTTCTTTCAACAGGGTTTTGTAGCATTCAGAATTTAAGTTATACCCTTCTTTTGTTAAATTTACTCTAAGTATTTTCATTGTTTTTAATACTGTTAAAAATGGAATTATTTTCTTAATTTCATTTTTGGATTGCTCATTGCAAGTGTATAGAAAACAACTGATCGCTGTATATTGATCTTGTATCCCTGTACTTTGGTTGATTCTTTAGGATTTTCTGTTTACAAACTATGTCACCTGCTAATATAGTTTTACTTCTTCCTTTCTATTCTATACCTTTTATTTCATTTTCTTGCATAGTTATCCTGATAGACCTCTCTTTGTGTTGAATAGAGAAATTAATGAATACACATCCTTGTCTTGTTCCTGATCATAGGGAGAAGACATTCAATCTTTCACCTTTAGTTTGATATTAGCTGTGGTTTTTTCCAAGATGCCCTTTATCAGGTTGAGGAAATTAATTCCTATTCCTAGTTTATCAGTTTTTTGTTTTTTTTAAATTAAGAAGTGGTAGGGCGCCTGGGTGGCTTGGTGGGTCAAGCCCTCTGCCTTCAGCTCAGGTCATGATCCCAGGATCCTGGGATTGAGCCCCGAGTCAGGCTCCCCACTCATTAGGGAATCTGTTTCTCCCTCTCCCTCTGCCCTTCCCCCCAACTTGCGTGTTCTCTCTCTCTCAAATAAATTATATCTTAAAAAAAAAAGAAGGGGTGTTTAATTTTGTTAGATGCTTTCTCTGCATGTATTGAAATGATCATGTAGTTTTTGCCCTTTATTCTATGATAAGTTAATTGAATTTCAGATGTTCAATCAACTTGGCATTCCTGGGATAAATTCCTCTTGGTCGTGGGGTATAATATTTTTTATATGTTGCTGGATTCAGTTTGTTAGAGCTTTGTTTTAGATTTTCGCATCTGTATTCATAAGAGATACTGGTCTATAGTTTTCACGCGATGTGTTTGTGTGGTTTTGCTATCAGGGTAATACTAGGTTCATAGAATGAGTTGCAAAGTCTTTTCTTTCACATTTTAGAAGAGTTTGTGAAGAATTGGTATTCTTTAGATGTTTGGTAGAATTCATCAGTGAAGCTGAACATGGGCCTATCTTTGTGGGTAGTTTTTTGATTACTTATTCTACTTTTGTTATAGGTCTATTCAGAGTTTCTGTTTCTTCTTGATTCATTTTTAGTAGTTCGTGTGCTTCTAGGAATTTGCCTATTTCATCTAAGCTATTTAATGTATTAGCATATTCTTGTTAGAATATTCCCTTATAGTTCTATTTATTCTTCCACCATCTCTTGTTGAATATGTCAATGTTTATTATGATTTCATCATAATAAACCTGCTGAAAACTGAAGCAATGTTATTTACTTACATTTATGTAAGTAAATAAAGTTTTTCTCATTTAGAAATATTGCAAGATACAGTTTTTTTAAGAAAGTTTTTCCCATTTAGAAATATTGTAAAATATAGAAAAGCAGTTGGAAATAATATTCATCACTTCTACTACCCAGTATGTCTACCCGGACAATAACTGTTAACATTTTGGTAATTTCTTTCTTTCTTTCTTTCTTTTTTTTTTTTTTTTTGTATAGTATAGATTTCTGATCATCCTAAATATTAATTTCTTGTAGCCTCACTTTTGGCACTAAGACATTATTATATAAACATTTCTCAAGGTGTTATAAATGCTTTGTAAATAGCATTTTAACCATTACTAAACATTTTACTTAATGGATAGACCGTCATAGTCTTAATTATTCCTCTAATATTGAACATTTTTTTCTTTTTAACTGATATAGACAATACCTGGAAGAATTTCTTTGTGTAGCTTTTTCCTTACTTTAGATTATTCCCACATTCAGATGATTAGACGTGAACTTACTGTGTCAAGGGTTACGAATGTTTTGAAAGCTTTTGATAGAAAAATAATAGTATTTTCTGATTACTAACTACATGCTAGGGAGTGTTCAAAATATCCTGTATACTTTTTATTTAATCCTTGTAATAAACCTGAGTAAAATATTATTTCTTTTTTGTTTAATTGAAAACATGCTCAGCGAGGTAAGTATTTGTCAAGGTCATATTAGTAATCACTGCCAGAGTTGGGCTTTGAACCCAGAAAGTTCTAAGTACAGTGTTGTGTTTTTGTGGTTTCTTTGTTTTCTTTTGTTGTTGTTGTTATTTTTTGTTTGTTTTTTTGCTGTCAACCATTACACCCTTTTACGTTGCCTCCCAACGTTGCTGCTCTTGGAAACTTTAATTAAATTTACTCATATAAAGTAGCTTTTATTTGCATAGTGCTTTTATACTTCTACAGGCCCCTTCATATACTTTGGTCTTCACAAGCTGTGATGGATTGTTCTCAATTTGTAACCAAGGAAATGGAGGCTTTGAGAGGCAAAGTGATTTGCTTAAGAATGCATAGCTAGTAAGGGGCACAGCTGGGCTTAGGGCTTACTTCCTGTTTCTCCTGGTCTGACTGGTGTGAACAGCTTTTGCCCCCACTTTGGTCATTCAGAACCAATACAAAACTCTACCTCTAGAGTATCATGGCATTTTTAAAAAACATATTTATTTATTTGAGAGAGAAACAGAGTGCGCATGCACGCACATGTGAGCAAATGGGGGAGGGGCAGAAGGAGAGGGAGAGAGAGTCCTTAAATAGACATTCCACTGAGTGTGGAGTAGGGCTTGATCCCATGACCCTGAGATCCCGACCTGAGTGGAAACCAAGAGTTGGGTGCTTAACTGACTGAGCCACCCGGGTTCCCCTGTCATGGCATTTTTGAGAAAAAGTGCCTACATACAAAACTGAGGCTATCCCCTTCTTGTGGGGCTATCTACTTTCAGGTAGAGAAGTAGCATCCATGTTATATTATTACTGTTATTTTGCTTCTTTTGTGATATGCAACAGGGAAGAGAAAAATCATAGCTATCATTTATATTGTGTGCCTATTACATTCATTATTTCTATTTCTCCACAAAACTCTTGGAGGAAGCTCTGGGGCACTTGGGTGGCTCAGTTGGTTAAACGTTCGACTCTTGGTATCAGCTCAGGTCATGATTTCAGGGTCCTGTGATGGAGCCCTATGTTGTTGGGCTCCATACTCCGGGGGTGTCTGCTCACCCTTCTCCCTGCCCCCACTTGCACTCTCTCACTCTCAAATAAATAAATAAAATATTAAACAAACAAACAAACAAACAAATAACAACTCTTGGAGGAAGCTTTGATTAGTCTCCTTTTCTAGATGAGGAAACTGAGACTTAGATTAAAGAACTGCCCGAAGTCATGTACTAGTTGACCTGAATTAGAACTGGCTCTGACAGATTTCGAAGCCCATACTTTTCTTAATATGCTGTCCTGACTTGTAAAATTGGAATTTATCCAGAAATAGAAATTAAACATTGCAATTTCATTCTCCTGAACTTCAATTATACTTAAGATTTTATATTTATGTATTTTGAACTAATAATCTATTGCACTTTTTTTTTTCCCATGGAGCACTGTGAGAACACAATGATTTATTCCCTTTTATTTCTTCCCTTGAGACCATTTAGAAATGCATTTATTTATTTTCCCTAAGTGCTGAGGAGCCTACAAAGACTTTTGGCTTTGATGCTCTAAGCTATGAAAAATGGAAATTTTCTCTAATGGAGATTGTTCTTTTAAAAAATATTTGTTCTTTTAAAAATATTTATTTTCACTTGTTAGTAAACCAAGTATTTCTTTAATTCCTGGAATAACATCTAGTTCATTTATTTGTTCAAAAATCTAATGTTCAAGCCATTCACAGTTACCTGAGAGATCTACCCTCAGCCCCTGATTCCCCTACGTCCTCAGTCCCAAAGTTAAGTCCTTTACAGTGCTGTATATTAAACTTGGGCCCTTCATGGAAAAACAATGAATGACCTTGTTTCCTTTATCTTTGTTGTTCTCCAAAAATTGTTCTGAAATTTTAAAGGGGCCCTTGCCATTCTTATTATTGTTGGAGGATTTTCCTTTATAACTGCTATCAAGCAATCTTTCCTGGCATTCTGGGGTATAGCAGAAATCCCTGTGAGCTGGGTTCTCCCTTGTTTTCCTCAGTGAAATGGGACATTAGATAAGATGCTCTTTAAAATTCTTGCCACACAAAAGTCCATCAGAATGCTCTATAGCTGCAAGTGCATGTGTTGAGATGGGGGGGGCATTGATTTCCCCCTTCTACTTCTCTTGCTTGCTCCCTTAGCTGTCACCCCATTAACTAACTTACTTTCTTTCTTTCTTTCTTTCTTTTGAGAGAGAAAGAAAGCACTGCTAGTGGGGTACGGAATGGGAGAAGGAGCAGAGGGAGAGGGAGAGAGAGAATCTTAAATCGCTCTCTGCCCAGTGCGGAGCCTGATGTAGGCTTAATGCAGGGCTGGATCTCACCACACTGAGATCATGACTTGAGCCAAAGTCAAGAGTCAGTCCCTTAACCGACTGAGCCACCCCGGCGCCCCACCTTATCAACAGTCTAACATGCTCAAGTGTCTTTCCTCTTTTTTCCTTTCCTTTTGATTTGGAGATACTTTTTTCCTCCTGCCATTCTGTTTTGCTTTACCCCCAACTTCTTATTTTTAAAAACTGCAAACCTCCAGAGAGAAGATGAAAGGCGAATACAGACAACACCCACATCTCTTCACTGAGATTCACTACTCTGTCAACATTTTACCATTTTCTGTCTCCCTCTTCATTTGAAAGTAAGTTGTAGACAGTATGATATTAACCTCCATATACTTCAGCATGAGTGTCCTAAAAACAGGGATATTCTTTTATATAACTATAATACTATATCACTCTGAAAAAAATATAGTGTTGGTGGATTAATATTGTCTAACATAGAGTTCATATTCAGAATTGTCCTGTTGTCTAAAATGGCCCTTTGTGACTGGTTTTTCCTTCCCTTTGGAAGAAAAGCCTTCCCTTGCCCTCTTCTTCCTTCCAGTCACTCTCCTCCCTCTCAGAGCTTACTCCTGGAAGGGACGTTCACACTGTTGTCTCCTGTTTTCTCTGTTGTATCCCATGGAAAGTGATTTTTGACAAGTTCTTGAATGACCTTGAAGTCCAGTGGACCATTTTTCAGTTCTTATTTTTTGTGACTTCCTGGTAGTACTTGGCACCCCCCCAAACACCCCTCTTAAAATATTCATGGCCCTTGGTACATTCTCCCGGGTTTCCTTGTGTCTCTGAACTGTTCATAAGGACTCCACTTTCTCCCAAGTTCTACATATTAGGATTCCTCTGGGTTGCTCTTGGTCCTTTTATTTTGTCACTCTAATGTTCTCCTTGGGTGACTTTACTTTCATGGCTTCAATTATCATCTGTATATCAAAACTGCGAAATCTTTATTTTTGGCCCATGTCGTATATTATATCCCTGGTTTGTTGGCATCATTTGAGAATCATTTTCTTTTCTTTTTTAAATTCCACTACAATTAACGCACAGTGTTATATTAGTTTCAGGTGTACAATATTTGGTGATTCAATAATTCTATATACTAGTCAGTGCTCATCATGGTAAGAGTACTCTTAGGGAATCATTATATTTTATTTTATTTTATTTTTAAAAGATTTTATTTATTTTAGAGAGAGTGTGAGGGGGAAGGGGGAGAGCGGAGGAAGAGGAACAAGCAGACCCTGTGCTGAGCACAGAGGCAATGCGGGGCTTGATCCCACAACCCCTGAGATCACAACCTGAGCCGAAATCAAGAGTTCGGTTGTCAACTGACTATCCAAACAGGTGCCCCAGGAATCATTTTAAATGAGTACTTTTCTTTTTTTAAAAAAATAAATTGTTTATTTAAGCACTCTCTATAACCAACATGGAGCTCGAACTTGTGACCCCGAGATCAGCTGTCCCATGCTCCTCTGCCTTAGCCAGCCAGACGCCCCAAGAGTACTTTTCTTTGTAAAACGAGCCCACTTTCCTCATCTGAAATTATGATCCCTCTGAATAATAATTTTTGGTTAGTTGTTCACTTTTTGATACAATAATGTGCTGGCCTTGAGGTTTCTATAGGACCTGTACTACAAACACATTTGTTGCCTATATGAAACAGGCACACAAAAAATTGAAATGTCCTTTTTATTCTTTATACCCATTAAATGCATCTTCATATTTATTTGCTGTGTGACTAATCCATTTCTGCTTTAGAAACCTTCAGTATTATGAGAGTCTGTCATGGACTGTTTAGGTATCCATTCTAGAATCATGAGCCTTTAGTGGGTAGAAGGTATTACTGAAAGGCTATGAAGTCCCACCTCCCCATTTAAATGCTCTTTGCCAGCTTCCAGCCTGGACTAGACAATTCACAAAGAAGCCAGCTTTTAGTTGGATCCTGCTAATTGTTAGAAAATCTTGTTACAAAGAGACATATTTCAACTGAGTGTAAGAAAGGCCATTACCTCGGCCCCAATTGCCAGTTAGTTCCTGTAATCAGAACACTCTTCTTATATGATTGTGGCTTTATGTGGCATTATCTTTTTTAGCAGCTGCAAAAGACAAAATTTAATGCTGACTGTCTTTGACCTCGGGTGAATGAATGATTAGTAATTAATAACAAGGGAGACATAAAACAGAATTGCTGTCAAGACATTTAATTTTTTAAATTCTGAGTGGGGTTTGAAGGTCATTATTGAATTGTTGAATAGACCATATTTCCTATGAGAAAGTATTTTAATAATTTAAAATGCTAGTAGTACTTTTACACAGCTAAATTTCTTACATACTCAAAAATGTAATAGTTTTTTTTTTTGGCTTTTATTTATTTATTTATAATTTCTTTTCAGCATAACAGAATTCATTGTTTATGCACCACACCCAGTGCTCCATGCAATACGTGCCCTCCTTAATACCCACCACCTGGTTCCCCCAACCTCCCACCTCCCCGCCCCTTCAAAACCCTCAGGTTGTTTTTCAGAGTCCATAGTCTCTCATGGTTCATCTCCCCTTACAATTTCCCTCAACTCCCTTCTCCTCTCCACCTCCCTATGTCCTCCATGTTATTTGTTATGCTCCACAAATAAGTGAAACCATATGATAATTGACTCTCTCTGCTTGACTTATTTCACTCAGCATAATCTCTTCCAGTCCCGTCCATGTTGCTACAAAAGTTGGGTATTCATCCTTTCTGATGGAGGCATAATACTCCATAGTGTATATGGACCACATCTTCCTTATCCATTCGTCCGTTGAAGGGCATCTTGGTTCTTTCCACAGTTTGGCAACTGTGGCCATTGCTGCTATAGACATTGGGGTACAGAAGACCCTTCTTTTCACTACATCTGTATCATTGGGGTAAATACCCGGTAGTGCAATTGCAGGGTTATAGGGAAGCTCTATTTTTAATTTCTTAAGGAATCTCCACACTGTTCTCCAAAGTGGCTGCACCAGCTTTCATTCCCACCAACAGTGGAAGAGAGTTCCACTTTCTCCACATCCTCTCCAACACATGTTGTTTTCGGTCTTGCTAATTTTGGCCATTCTAACTGGTGTAAGGTGGTATCTCAATGTGGTTTTAATTTGAATCTCCCTGATGGCTAGTGATAATGAACATTTTATCAGGTGTCAAAAATTTAACAGTTTTTTAAAAATTGAGATCTTCATGATAATGATTCTTTTAGAAAATTGGCAGAAATTTGTGAGGCAGAAAGGTCACAGTTACTTATAAACTGTTGGTTTCCTGATTTCACTGATTTAGCTTATTCTCTTGGTAATGTATAGTTAAAGCTTCCTGTTTTCCTGAACTATGGTGTAGCCAAGGATTTCAGTTCTTATGGAAACTTCCATAAGATGGGCTTTATGTGGTCTTTGTGTTGTTCCATTGCCCTGTTGAATAAAAGAAGGCTTTAAATGGGGGCATTTACAAATCTGAATCCTAATAAATGTAGAGAGAAAAAGTTAGAAAATCATTCTTTTGCAGTCACTGTTGAAAGAATTGATTTGGGGACGCCTGGGTGGCTCAGTTGGTTAAGCCGCTGCCTTTGGCTCAGGTCATGATTCCAGGGTCCTGGGATCAAGTTCCGCATCAGGCTCCTTGCTTGGCAGGGAGCCTGCTTCTCTCGCTGCCTCTGCCTGCCTCTCTGCCTGCTTGTGTGTACTCTCTCTCTCTCTTTCTCTCTCTCTGGCAAATAAATAAAATATTAAAGAAAAAAGAAAGAAAGAATTGATTTGGGCAAAAATTATCCATGGATGTTTTGGAGAATAGAATATATACACGGTCCTAAAGCACGTTCCTGCAAATTGTTTGTTAATTATAAAGAGGAAGCAAATATGCCTGTAGTAGAGAATTCTAGGTAGACACTGGAGCCTGGCAGCATGGGCAGTGAAAGAATTCACCTGAAGCAGAACAAAGGAGGTAGAGGTTTATTGGATACACGGTAAGGGGGCAGCAGGCAGGAGAGCAGAAGAGAGACTGCCAGGAGGCAGTGGTGAGGGGCTCTAGTTAAGGGGAGGGAAGGTGAGGAGTTATGGGAACATATGGAATTTTCCTTTTTTGGTACCTGTGCTTTCTTGTAAATAGCCCATTGGTCAGCCAGGGTCTATAGTTTTTTCCGGGTGGGTCGCCTAATGAGCCTGTTTGCATTCAGCCTGGTGGTCGCTTGTGGGCCCCTCTAACCTTACCCAGCTTCCCCTTGCTCAAGCCTGCTGCCATCAAGCAGCCTCTACAGACACCACAGTAACCAAATAATCTAAGTTCATCTCAGCAATAATGAGATCAATGCACACCACGCGCCTCCTGATGCAACGCACTTGAGAGAGACTCAGCACTTGTCCCTACCAAAATATATAATCTGAATCTCATCACTAGGAAGTAGCAGACAGATCCAAATGGAGGGCTATTTGAAATGACTAATCTGTGCTCTTCAAAAATTTCAGGGTCATTAAAGAGAAAGGGAGGCTAAGGAATTGTTCTAGAATAAAGGAGACTAAAGAAATGATGTTTTTATGTGTGGAGAGAGAGCGAGGGGGAGAGAGTAGGAGAATGTATAGGAGACAAAATATGAACGACTGTACTGTTCTCCCCTTTCCCCAAATGCTTGAAAATGTTTCCGAGTAAAAAGGTAGGACTGTCCCCATCCTGTACAACCTGAGTTCTATTTTCCAAGCCTTTGGGAGTGCCAAAAGAGCAAGCTCTTCCTTGCTTTTGCCTTCTCCCACCCTCCCCATCCATCACAGACTCTATGTACTCAACCTGGCACCATCTTGAGCAGCTTCACTGTGCCTGCGAACAACCACAAATGCGCTGGTGTCCTTGACCTCCTAAGCCCCAGCATCTACTTATTCTCTCTCCTTGAGCTACTCGCTCCCATTTCCTGGCCCCTGTGGTCACGGATCAGCTCGGCCTCTGCGGTCTTTAGGATTATCCCATTTTCTGATCTCTCGATCTTCATTGAAACCTCTGGACTTAGTCCCTTCCCGTGTGTATCTGTCTCCCAGCCCCCTCTTGTCTTCGCTTTCTCCTCCATCCATCCCATAACCCCCCCCCCCACCGTCCGGTCTTCTGTGGGCTATCAGTCGAGCCAGTTAACAGATCATACACAGTAATCATACTTTAGGCAATTTAAAAGGTAAGTGGTGGGGGAAGTGTTTAATGTTCCCAGACCGTTGGCCGGTTAGCTCAGTTGGTTAGAGCGTGGTGCTGATAATGTTCCCAGACCACTTGCTAGCACACTTTGCTACAATTCCTTGATGGGATAAGCCAAGGATATTAGCGACTTGGCTTGGATTTTTCAACAGGGATGACTCAGATTTTTTTTTTTTTTAAAGATTTTATTTATTTATTTGTCAGAGACAGAGGGAGAGAGAGCGAGCGAGCACAGGCAGACAGAGAGGCAGGCAGAGGCAGAGGGAGAAGCAGGCTCCCTGCCGAGCAAGGACCCCGATGCGGGACTTGATCCCAGGACCCCGGGATCATGACCTGAGCCGAAGGCAGCTGCTTAACCAACTGAGCCACCCAGGCGTCCCTTTTTTTTTTTTTTTTTTTTTGAGTAGCCTTTAGAATTTGTCCTCTTTGTCCAGAAGCTTCTGATTTGAGTGTTCACAGGTACATGTCCTATTTTGTCCTTGCATGCTTGCTTTCAGCTTTGCTCTGTGCAATAATAGGTAGGCTGCAGCTGTGGCCTTAAAAAAAAAAAATAGAAAGATAAATTAGAACATTGTATAACTGGAGAGAATCTTAGAGATCACATAATTTCAAGTTTTCATTTTTCGCATGAGATGCTGAGGACCAGAGAGGTTAGACAACCTGGCCAAGTTTACATGGTTGGCACCTGGTTGAGTCAGAACCAAAATGGAAGTCTCCATATTACAAATTCAAAATTTATTTTTATTATCCCATGTGGATGGGTTGCTGGGTGGGTGTGTACATGTATAAATAAGAAGTCAAAGAAATGACCTCTAATTCTTGCCCCTCTCTGACTGGAACACCAGAGGTTTCCAAGAGTGACTGAACTAAGATCTCTTGTCATTTAGGGAAAGTGATAGTTTTAAGAGGCCTGTCAGTGTTTGGAGACTGGGCCTCATGCTTGCCTTCCATTTCCCTCATGTTTAAGGAAAATGCTTTGCAGGGGCCCCTGGATGGTTCAGTCGCTTAAGCGTCCAACTCTTGGTTTAGGCTCAGGTCATGATCTCAGAGCGGTGAGATCGACCCCCACATTGGGCTCCACGTGCAACACTGCCGGGGTCCAGCCTCGGCAGGTCCAGGTGTCCCTGAAGGAGGGGCAGTGTCCGCGAGAGAAATGAGAGAGCCACACAGCGAGTTCTGGTCAGTAGTCAGGCATCTCCCTCTTTATTCTGATTTTAGAGTTTCTCATATAGACAGTTTACTTGGGGTGGGGGCTACATTCATGCAAAGGACATCAAAGGACTCAAGCACTCATCAGATAATTTCTCTTTGTTCAGCACAAGTTATTCTAGTTAAGCTATAATGGGTACAGAGTGGCGCCAGGGATGGGGGACAGGGTCTTGCTTCTTGAGTAATCATGTCCCTCAGAAAGCCATGGGAGGTAGCACAAATATGTGCTTTTTGGTAACTTATTCTGCGGCCTGCAGGAAAACAGGATATAGGTTAATGGAAAACGAGAAGCTATCTAGAGGAACTAAGTATATAGGAGAGAAGTAGGAACGGGAAGGCGTTACCTCTGCAGGAGGCAGGGTGTATTTTAATGGCTCAGCTTGTGAGAGCCTTGGACAAACATCAGCCTAGGGAGGAAACCGTCTATCGCTGTACACATCTGAAGTTCTCCATAGTCCTAGGTACAGAATAATTTACCTCCTTGAAGTTGCTCCGACCCACAAGCCTGAGAGATGTTTGTGGCAGATTAGCAAGGAGCTCTTTATTTGAGAGACATACGGGGATCAGAGGAAAAGGCAAGAGACTTACCAGACCATGCTTATCTGCGGAGCTATCTGGCCCTTGGCAGCCTTCTGTGGCGGGGGGGGGGGGGCACCGAAGGATTAGGCCTGCATCAGTTCAAACCTTAACCTAGTGGGGCAGTGCCCTTGACCAGACTTCATGGCTCCTAAACACAATACGGAGTCTGCTTGATATTCTCTCCCTTTTCTTTGGCCCTTCCCCCTGCGCTCTTTCTCTCTCTCTCAAATAAATAAATAAAATCTTAAAGAAAAAGAAAAATGCTTTCCAGGGACTAGAATGCTGTGTCGCACCCTTGCTGTGCAGCGATGCCACAGTTTGTGGATGGGCAAGCCTCGTGGGTTCTTGTCTTGCTTGCTGCCCAAGAAGCAGGCTTTGTGACCATCTCATGTCCGCCAGGCATGTGCTTTGAGCTGTTTCTTCAGTGAAGCTGGAAGTCTCCCTCTGGCAGTCACACACTCTAGCAGATGGCAGATATAGAATAGCTGTGAACAAAAATAGCAAGGAAAACTGTGGTCCCAGAGCCGAGCCAGACTATTCTCATCGTGCTTTGAAGAGCTGAGATAATGGTTGTTTTCTCCTCTTGTTTAAAGCCTTTTGCTACTAGATGGTTCATACTCTTTCCAGTTCGTTTGAATTCATTTTAATGAGGTTCTATCATACTTGTGCCTCTCTCTTTCTTCCTGACTGGATGTCAGGCCCCTTAAAGTTCCGTGAAATATTTGCTCATCCTGATGCCTCCTCAGGAGGCCTCTGCCAGCAGAATTTTAAAACAGAGAGTCTTTAAATGCCTTATCATTCTGAATATAAGCTTCTTGTTTAAAGAACTGTCACATAACCTCCTATTTAAAAAACAAACCAAAACTAAGACTCTACCTGTCAGCATGAAGAGAAACACAAGACAGAAAGTCTTAACCAGAGAGCAATTTCATTCATTCGACAAATACTTATTGAGCATCTGCTATGTTCTAGGGACTGTTCCAGACTCGGGGGATATAGTGGCTAACCCAACGGACGACAATCCCAGCCCTTACAGAGATTACGTCCTATGGAAGGAGACAGATAATGACAAATGAGTAAAACATATGCTGTACCATATAGTCTTAAGTGCTGTGGTGAGGAAATGAGAGAGGCAGTAGGGGCCATGGGGCCATTTTGAAAAGGATGGTCAGGAAAGGCCTTGCTGAGAAGGTGAGGTTTGAGCCAAGACCATGCTCTCCATGGGAGTGAGCCCTATGGATCCCGGCTGGCACGATTCTTCTCGCTCTTCACTCTTGGGTTCTGAGATGGTGTGTGTTTGTTCACAGTAGTTTGTGAAATTTTTAATAAACTGTTATGTATAATTAGGAATCGGGGCGGGTGTCACCAGAAGTTAGCTCGAGAGAGACAATTATGACCTGTTATTCCCCCCTTACT
This sequence comes from Neogale vison, assembly GCF_020171115.1. Lineage (NCBI taxonomy): Eukaryota > Metazoa > Chordata > Mammalia > Carnivora > Mustelidae > Neogale > Neogale vison. Next base: position 117,051,205 of record NC_058105.1, on the reverse strand, counting down.
TTTTAAAAAACAGTAACTACTATTTATTGTTTCCTATGTGCCAGGCAATGTGCTAAGCATTTTATATTAATCAATTAATTTATTATGAATATGTGTATCAACACATTACTAATACATTATTGTGCATTGCTCATACGTCATTATTATAACAGTCCTGGAAGGTATTTGTTTGTTTGTTCAACAAATATCCATTGGCAGGCCTTACCCATGGTCCTGGGGATATGGCAACCAACAAAAGAAACTCCCTAGTCTCATGTATCTTAGCTACTAGGGAGTGAGAGACAATAAACATACGACTACACAGAATGTCAGACGGAAAAACATGCTATGGAGAACAAAGGAACAAGTGAAAAGCATAGGGAATGGGACGTAGGGAATTTGGAGGAGGGAGGACATACTACTGTGCTGCACATTGTCTTATTTTTAGGGCTGATTCCAAACACCACACTGGGTCGTACAGCATAATGGTTATAAGTCCTGTTTCTGGAATTACAGAGATCCGGATTTGACTCTAGATTCTCCAACTGACAAGTGACATGACCTCCAAACAAGTTATCTCTGAGTCTCAGTCTCCTTATCTGTAAAATAAGGATAATGATGCTTCCTAGGATTGTTGGGAGGATTAAATCAAATGACATGATCCACATAAAGCACCAGCATAGTGCCTGGCACAAAGCAGATGCTCTGAATTTATTATTTGCCTTCTTCATTGACCTCCTACATGGATATTTAATTTCATGTAAAATACCACGATGATGACTGTCACTATAGAAAAGCCATTAAAAAACAACCCCCACCCGGAAACCACCCCCCCAGCTTGGCAGTAGAGAATCCACCTGTGCTGGGTACAGGAAATTGGCCAGGTAACTTGTTAAACCTATGCTATTGCTTCCTTCTAGAAACAAAAATAGAAGGCCCTTGGGACATACATGGCAATAGCTTTTATTTTTGTTTTTGTTTTTATTTTTTTTCTGCATGGAATTAATGTGACAGGGAAGACAAGCCCTGTTATGGGATGAAGCAGCAGGACCAGAAGTGGATCTAAGCTGTCCAGCAAGTTCAGAACTGGACGACACAGCTCTTCAACTCTGCAGGCGGGGTTGGGGGTTACAGAGCCAGCAGCCGCTCGGGTAGGGTCTGTCCCGTGGCTCTACCCTTTGCCGTTTTGCAGGTTTCTGCACCAGAGGAGAAGCCTCAGGGGGCTAGAATGGCCCGGCTGTGCATGTCTTGCAGAGGGAAGGGTGCATCTTCGGAACCAGATGAGGCTTTAGAGGTTGGAGGTTGGTACCCTCAGCCGTGCCCTGCTGGTCTCCTTCTCTGTGCCCGAGAGGGGGTTGGGGCAGCTGCAGACCAAAGGAGTTATAGCAGGGTGTGGATCAAGGTCCATTTTGTCAGCTGCTACCTGAGTGCTCGAAATCCCCATGTGGGACTCTCCTAAGGGCCTGAGCTGGAGCCTCCAGGAAGCTGGACGCTTGAGGCCTAACCTGAGATGGGCCCCTCCTGCAGGGTGTGGTCAGAAGGCAGAAACCACAGAGGGATGTGACTAGAGAAAGGAAGAGGAAGAGCCTGTAATTGGGTAATTGGGTATCAGACTGTTCCCAGGCAACAGAAAAGTCTCCGAAGGAGCGCTAAGGCAGATGGAGGTAGGAATTTCGAAAATCTAGAAGCTTGGAGGAGGCTTCCTGAGAACTGAAACTCAGACCTCTGACCATGAAGCTGCCCAGCTAGTGCTGGGGTCTCTGAAGGGCAGCCCCGAGACTGCTCGTGCATGGCGTCCCTGCAGTTGGGATCGGGTTGTTGCGACAAGCAGAGACTGGTGCAGGGGGACCAGGGGCGGGGGTTGCGGGGGCAGCCATTGTTAGGCGACACCAAGAGGAACGGGAGGAAGGCAGGAAGGAGGGTGTCTCTCTTCCCTCCTCCAGCAGCACCATCTCCCTCTACTGCCACCCCCCTTGGCAGAGCCAATCAGAGAGCACCCCGCTGATCAGAAATGTGGCCTGCAGAGCCCCAGTCTCAGCATCGGGGAAGTGGGGGGGTGACGGCTGACGCGTGAATGCTTAGTAAGTGGCGCCATAAGCTCCAGTAGAGGAAGGCAAGCAGCAACGGGCATGGCGGCTTTCTGAGCCGGGAAGTGGGGGGCTCAGCTTCCTGCCTTTGGAGCAGAAGAGGAAATGCAGGAGCCAGGGACCTGAACATGGCCGTCTGCCTTCCACACCTACTAGTGGAACACAGCCCCGGAGAGCACTGTGGGCTTACCCAGTAGGATCGCCACTCCTCCCCGCGGGAGTGGGGTGGGGATCCCGGCAAGGGACTGGACTGAAGCCAGGCCAAGAGAGGATGGGGGGCTTCCATCACCCACCTGCCCGTGTCGGGGAGGAGTAGAAGTGATACTGTATGTATCGTGTGTAGCTTAGTGCCAGGCGCATAGAGGCATTCCGTAAAGGCTGGCTCTTATTATTCAAAGAAAGGAGAGGCACACAGAGATTAGGGAAAGATGTAACCGGCTATGGTGGAGAGAGCCCAGAGTAGGGATTCAGAAGACCTGAATCCATACTAGGTAAGTGACTTGGAGCAAGACACTTGCCTCTCTGAACCTCAAGTTTCCTTGTATGTAACATAGAGATGATACTTGTAGGGGTAAATCTCTCCTAGAAGCCCCTTTGCATGTGGTAGCTGTTTCGTCCCATTATTAATGATAGAAATAGTGCATAGTAAGCCTGATTATTTCTTATCGGCGGTGCCGACCCTGAGTAGAAGTGCCTCACTACGCAGATGAAGAAACAGATGCAGCAGAAGGTCGGTAGCTCTGCGGAGGTTAAGTGAGACGTGGCTTCCGTTTGGTGCTGCGCATTTCCGCTTCTGGGCTAAGTGATCTTACACTATACTACACTACACTACGTAGTGTTTCAGCTTCTTGGTGTGGTGAGGACTGTGGAAATGAACCCATGGCCTGGCCCTCAGGAAGTGCTCAGTAAATAGCCCTGGGACAGTTCCTTTGCGCTTGAGAAACAGAGAGAGCACCTGAGGTGAGGGTTCCTGGTCATGACAGCAGCTGTCCCATAGAATAGACCTTGCGGGTGAGCCCGGGCTCTCCGTAATGATATGGGGTGAAGACTTGAGATTTTGAAGCTTCCAATCATCTGCTTGGCGCTATCGAACAAGTCACTCTTATTTCTTCTTTCTGTGGTGCTCCCCTATAAAGATCGTGATACTTGACCTTATTGTGTCTACTTCCTGGCGTCTTCTGGAAGATGAGTAACGAAATGAGTGTCTCTGGAACCAGAGAGTCTTGGAGAAACTCATCAATAAAAACCCTCAGATGAGTAGTATATCTCACATGCCACAGTAGTATTAAGCCAAGGATACTGGGACTGGAGGCTAGAATTCTGCTTTTAGAATTCAAATTGTTCTTGTTATAGTCAACTCTTAATTTCTATGTGCTAACTGGGAAAAATTATAGCATGAATAAAAGAAGCCAGCTGGTGTTGATTGCTCTTCGCTCTAAAACTTGTGGAAGGCATAAGAGACTATATTTTAAATCTCATTATCTCTTACCTGATCGCTTTCTTCAAAGCCATGAAGCTCCAGGATGATTCAAAGGCTCAGAGCCCCAGAAGAGAGTCAGTGTGCTGAATAATCCACAAACAAGACAACACTGATCACTATAGTAACCATTAGCTTAGCCATTTATTAACCGGGCGTGGGGCTGAACTCTTCTCCTGTAGTAGCTCATTTCATCCTTACTGTAAGGGCTCGGAAGGAGGGAGGTGTCTTCGTCTATCCCTCTGTCTTTTCTTATTTGAATCTCATGTACAGAAGCTGGAGTGAATCATACTTTTCCAATTCATTGTACATTGTCATTGCCGGTCTGTGCGAGACCCTTTCTTCTGTTGGCTCATTAATTTGCTTGTTCCTTTTTACTCACGTGCACTATATTCATTCACCACTCCCCCCATAAATAACTGATCTATCTGTTTAGTGTCTTTTCCTTTGTATATATTCTTAGGAAATCTATATTTTGGCTTTGTGTATGTGTGTTTTAAGTTTATATAGAATGACATCATGTTACAATTCACTGTCCCTAACTAAAGCTGTTCTCACCGAAGCACTATATTTTTAAGCCTCATCCATGTTGCTATGGGTTTCTTTAATCTATTGCTTCCAGTTGTGGCCTAGTAGGTCATGGTGTGGGCCCACCGTGGTTACACATTCTCTTTCCCAGCCATGGCGAGCCAGGCTGCATTGGTGTCAGATTTCCTACTGCCACAAGCAAAGGAACTTTGTGTCCCCATACGCCTCCCTTATGGGCTATGTGAGGATTGCTTTGGGGTATATAGTGAAGAATGGAATTGTTCCTTCATAGGACATGGAATGTGAATATGCCTGAGTAGGGCCAGAGGTAGGTGCTGTTATTTTCCCCATTTTACAGGTGAGGACCCTGAGGCTTTGAGAGTTTTGGTAACTTACCAGAGTCACACAGACAATAACTAGCATGGCTGGGATTCATATTGAGAACTTCTTGCCCCCAAAACTCTACTGTTCTTTTTTCCCCCCTAAGAGAGAATACGTGCAAGCAGGAGGGTGTGGGGGCGGGGTTGCGCAGAAGGCGGGAGAATCCCAGGCCAACTCTCTACTGAGCACAGAGCCTGACTCAGCGCTTGATCCCACGACCCTGAGATCATGACCTGAGCCAAAATCAAGAGTCGGACCCTCAACCGACTGAACCACGCAGGTGCCCCCCAGAAACTCTACTCTTAATGGCTATGCCATCATTATTCTCCAAGTATTTGGGACTTGAGGACATTTTACAAAAACATAAAGGTAAATCCCATTGTAGTGTGTATGTTCTTAGAACCTAGGAATCCAGATGGACTGATTTTTTTTCTGAAGCCTCTACTTCCCTGTCCCATAGCTGCATAGTAACTGGTTTCCTCTGGTTTTCATATCCTGTGGGGCTGCAGCGCTAAAAGCTGCATTGGTCATCCAGAACTGGTACCGCGGTTACAGTGCTCGGTTGAAGGCCAGACAACGCTATGCCCTCACCATCTTCCAGTCCATCGAATATGCTGATGAACAAGGCCAATTGCAGGTCTGTTTCGCTGGCTCATCTCTTCTTCCAGTAAAATGCTTCTCTTTACCCCTCACAAGTGAGAAAAGGAAAGTCTGGGTCCATTTTAAACTGAGGAACCTTGGTGAAAACTTTAGTAGAGGGTGACATGGTCTCGGAAGTGGCTGAGGAGAGAGAGTAGGATTTGGGAAGAGTATGATATTTTTCATTTCTGAAGTTTATATTTTGAGGGGGGCTGCCAGATATCTCATTAACTAATAAAAAATGGTCTTATTCTGTTCTTGGGCACCTGTCCAAGGAGGAAGTAAAGTTGTTTCTTTATGAAGGGAAAGATATCTGAAAGAGTTAAAATATGAAAGCATTTCCTGAGAGCAAACCGGTGAGAGTTCTAGAAGAAAATATAGATGGGTGAGGAAGGCCTTGTTCAAGCTTGTAAAAATGGTGTAATAAATCCAGCTTTAATGCTTCCTTGTGGAAAAGAAGTCCTTTTTAGCCATTAAGGGGTGGGAGGCTATGTGATATCCTGTGCCTCTGGGGAGGTGCTGCCCACCAGCTGAGGGAGGACGCAAGGGAGGAGGGAGGCAGGCAGAGGCTGGGAGAGGGCGCCAACTGTATTTACCACAGTGGCTATTTGGGGATCCTTCACTGACTAATGTATTTTTATTTTGTCCAGCTATCCAACTTCTTTTCCTTCATGTTGGAAAACTACACACAAATACATGAGAAAGACCCAGGTAAGTAAAACGCTTAGTCTTTTGAAAAGCAGTCATTAAATATTGAATTGTCCCCATCAAGGGATGTGAAGTCTGAAGATGGGAGGACACTGAGAAATTAAAAAGATGCCCACCTGGCTCGTCTTCGTGACACCAAACGTGAAATCAGTTCAGGTGGCTTTTCTCCTCTGATTGTTATTTATTAAATTTGACTAATTTCATCACTTTCACAAAGCTGAATTAGATTTCATTCAACGTTAATTTGTTGAACACCTCTGAACCACAACCTGTTGATATACCATAGCAGCTTTAGTAAAGAGGATGGTATTTTTTATCCCCAGAATTTTCATGCCGAGAGATCAAAATATCTTGAGTATCTCGTGAAACAAATCTGTGGGGACATGGTAGATTGAACATGGTTCTCTGTTTTCGGCGGAGCTAGCTGTCTCTCTGTCTGTCATTTATGCCATCATTCTGAAATGACTAAGTAAATCATCTCACAGACAGGCAGTGTAGGCATGGTTCAAAATGATTTTGAAATTATAGTTATTCCCAAGGTACACGTTTCTCCGGCAAAATCAAGATGACTGTTGTTATCTTCAAGGTAGATGCTAGGCTTAAAAACATATTTTTCTTAAATTTGGGCCAACCATTTTTTGTTCTAATTGAAAGTATATGGCATCTAAGAACTCCTTTGAAATCATCCAGCGAGCACCCTTCACAGTGGCAAAGGAATGGTGTTTTAATGGCATGCTTGGAGCTGAGCGCATATGTATGAAACTAATTAAAGCATTTAATGATCTGTAGAAGCTTTCTAAATGGTAGAATAGCCAAACCTGAGGAGTGGGGAGTGGGAGGAAGTGGGGATTTTGCCATTTTCTTTCTTTTAGATAATTGCAATTTGAAAATAGTTGTTTGTGCTTCGTGTTCTTTGGCAAAATAGTTCTGAGAGGAAATATAATGATGATGAAATGAAGCAGCACTCTTTTTGCTAATGACCTAATATTTCGATCTGGGCTGTGTGCATCAGAATCATTTATGGAGATTCATAGTCCACAGATGGCTGGGTTCCAGCCCAGAGACAATTTACTCCGGCTCTGTATTTTAAAGAATCTGCATGTCAAAAAATTCTGTAGGTGATTTAAAAATATTAAAAAATTTTATCCAAGAAGGGGACGGTGATTTAATCTTCTTATGTAAACTTTTCTTCAAGTATAACATACATCAAAGCACACAAATTGTAAATACAGGACTCAATAATTTTCTTGAAGTAAGCATGCCCTTGTAACCCACACCCAGAACAAGAAAGAAAATGTTACGAATTTACCAAAACATATCCATTCTATTGTTTTTGGACATTTGGATTGTTTTTAGTTTATGTAATTTGAATGGTACTGTTATGCACCTTCTTGTACATGTCCTTTTTGGTGAACATATATATCTTTTTTTGCTATATTCTCATTTCCAGTTATCTATTGCTGCATAGCAAATCACCCCCAAATTCAGTGGCTTAGAAACAATAGCCATTTTATTGCTCGTGGTTCTGTGGATTGGGCATTTGAACTGGTCTCAGTGGGGATGGCTTGTCTTCGTTCCATTTGGTGTCAGTTGGGCTCACTCAACCTGGCTGGGCGGGGTAGGGAGGCCTAGATGCTTCTACTCACCTGTCTGGGACTGGTGTTGGCTATGAACTTGGATATCTCAGTTCTCCTCATGTAGCCTCTCTGTCCAGCAGGATATCCCAGACTTCTTTACATGGTAGCTGGATCCCAAGAGAACAAAGGCAGAAGCTACAAGGCCTCTTAGGGCCTATTCTCTGGAACTCACATAAAATTGGTTCTGCCATATTTTTTGGGTCAAAGCAAGTTACAAGGGCAACCACAGATTCACAAGGGTTAGGAAAGCTCCATCTCTTGTGTTGTATTGTAAAAGGGACGTGGATACAAAGGGACTTGATTCCCTGGGGTCGTTATTACAAAGATTATAATAAAGATGTCCCACGATCCCGGAGTGGAAGTTTGGGGTACAAGGACTGTGTGTGTTCAGCTTCATTAGATACTGACAAACCTTACAAAATTATTGTACCAAGTTATACTCCCACCGGTGGGTGAGAGTTCCAGTGTTCTCTACCCTCTTCAACACTTAGAGCTGTCAGCCCTTTTCATCTTAGCCATTCTGCCTGGTGTGTAGTAGTATCCCATTTCTGCTTGAGTTTGTTTTTCCCTGGTGAGCGCTGAAGTTGGTCACCTTTTTGTTTGTGCGGCGGCCCTGTGAACATCCTGTTTGGTGAAGGGCCTATTCTGGTCTCCTGCCATCCTCTTACTTGGCTAGCTGCTCTCTTCTTACCAATTTTTAAGAGTGCTCTAATTGTTCTAAATATGAGAATATGAGTTTTTGTTAGATAAACATACTGCAAATATCTTCTCTTAGTCTTTGGCTTTTACCTCCCTGATATTTAAATGCTGTCTTTTGATGATAACAGACATTCTTGATTTTAATGTAGTACAATTTTTTTCCCTTTATTGTTAGTACTTTCTGCCTCTTGTTTGAGAAATCCTTGCCTGATAGGAGTATGTGTGTGTGTGTGTGTGTGTATGTATGCGCGCGCACGTGCGTGCGCATGTCCAAAAAAGAATACAGGAGAAACCTATAGAATAAACCAGAAACTAATGACCTTGTTTACCTACAGAGTGGATGGGTGGGAAGAGGGGACAAAGAAAGAATGGGAGAATGGAGTTGGGCAGAGGGCTGGGGTGGATAAGACTCCTCTGAATGTACCTTTTCATTTTGACTTTTAGAACCATGATAATGTTTCACATCCATTAAAAAAAATTATTACAAACAGGAAAAGAATGTGCGTGTATATTTCCGAAATAGAATACATACAGTGACAAATGAATTTAACTGTATTACAAATAACAGAATCACCTGATGGGTTTCAGGAAGAAACAAACTAACCTAAGTAACATTGGAAAATAGGGCTTTGCCTATAATGAGCCTTGATGATGCTTCATTTATATTTTATCCTGTGTGGGGTTTGTTTGAGCTTCTGTGGTATCTAGGTTGATATTTTCCATCAGGTATAGGAAGTTTTTACCCATTAATTATTTAAAATATCTTTCAAGTCTAAATATCTTTTTCTTTGTGAATCCCCGCTTTTAAACTTAGAAGGCTTTGAAATATTTAAAATGTGGATCGCTGTGCCTGGATTTCTAGATTTTTTTATGGTTTGACTTTTAAAAATTTCAACACTTCATAAATTTGGGATTTTTTATATTAAACCAAAAAAGGAAGTCTTGATGCCTCATGATTAAAAACAATTAAAGAATACAGCTAAAAAGAAAATGTCCAAGTAGTTAACCAGTTTTTCCCACCATGTTTATGTATTGTGGGATTATGTATTTATTATGAAAAGATAATGTATCTTTTCACAGGGTTTTTAGTGTCTCCTTTATCATGTATTCATTTAAAAATATGTATTAGGGCGTATTTCTAGGCTTCTATTCTCTTATGTATCTCTCTAATATAGAGTCCTAGAATCTTACTGATTTGATTGTTGTGTGTAACAGAAAAATTAATTTATAGGTTACATCTGTAGGTTTTGTTTCATATTTGTTTCCAGCTTTACTGAAACATAGTTGACATATAACATTGTTAAAGTTCAAGGTATACAGTGCAGTGATTTCATATATGTATATATTAGGAAATGGTTACCACAACAAGGTTAGTTAACACAACCATCACCTCATAGTTACAAGTCCTTTAGGTGTGGTGAGCACTTTAAAATTGTACTCTCTTAGCAACTTTGGAGCATACAATTAGAGTAGTGTTAACTAAGGTCACTGCGCTGTACATTGCCGTAGGTCGCTTTCTGATGGCCTTCCTTGGTAGGAAGGTTCCACACAACCATCACCCAGTTTGGCAAAAGCACCAGGACCCCCCAAAACACGGTATATTTGGGGCCCAGAAGGTCACTTAACATTTCCAGATTTCAGAGCTCGACTCATGGTTTTAACTCTGAGGCACAGGGGGAGTCCGGACATCCTGAGTGTTCCATAAGAGTGAGGGGACCTGGCAACCATTCATTTCTGTGCACTACTACTCTGTTGCTGAAGCCAGTTCACAGGACTTAATGGGGAGATTCCACACATCCATCCCATAAGATAGAAAGCCAAACCTACTGGACATGTTTAAACAGAGGCTGGTGGAAGTGGGAAGTGGGATAGAGTGGGTGCAATTGTTGTTTTGACAATTCTTTCTGCTTCATAAATCAGCCAAAATGTCCTATCAGACCCAGGTATTTTATATTTTTTGTGCCTATCATCAGTAGGTTGTTTTTGCCATGATATCTCCCCAGTGATTATTGGTAGTATTTAACAAGCCTTTGATTTATATCTATTTGTATTGTGCAACTATTGAACAATAGCATGAGTGAACTTAATATTATTGCTAATATTTTTAAATGTTTGCCATGTGCTATGTCTTTTAAGTGCTTTAAATATTTCATTTAGTCTTTATGACAAACCACTGATATTAGTATTATTATCATCCCCTTTTGCTGGATGAGAATATGGAGACTTAGAAGGTGACATCCCAGGGTTATTCATCTCAGCAATAGTAAAGCTGTGATTCAAACCTCTGTAGTATTGAATTCTCCTATCAGTTCTGGGAGTTTCTCCACCAGTTTTCTTGCATGTGGATATTTAATCACACTGGCCACAAGTAACTTTATTTTTGCATCTTTCTACCCAATCATCACTGCCCTTATTTCAGCTCTGTGTTTTGTTGCGTTGGCTAGAAATGGCAGATCAATGGGAAAATGAAGCAGTGAAACTAGGCATCCTGTCTTGTTAATGCTCTTAATGGAAAAACCATTCTTGTTGATTTAAATTTTTAGAATTTTGTTACGGAGGTAAGCTTTCATTCCTGGTTTTCTGAGTTTTTCAATAATCAGGAACACATGTTGAACTTTATGAAATGCCATGTTGCCATTTATTGAGTTTGTTCTATGGAGCCTCCCAGTTTTAATCCCGATTCATAACTGAGAAATGAAATAACTATAAAATGCAGTTCAGTTGGTGTTTTTCTTTTCCCAGCCATATCTGGAGCTTGTTTTCAAAATGACACGTGGGTGGTAGAGGCAGAAAGTATATGTGTGTGTGTGTGTGTGTGTATGTGTGTTTTAATTATGGGTTTTAACATTTTCCCTGTCCAGATTTTGAGTTTGTACTGGGTAAAAGAAAAGATTATATGGGGGTAGTTTTGAGAGATTTTCTTTAGAACAACTTGTAAAGGTATCATTTGGTTATAATTCAAGATTTCATTATATTTAATTAGTTTAGATTCATGTTGACAGAATTATAAGTGAAACAGGTAAAGACTCATTCCAGTTACACATTGCACAAATCTTTACATATTGCTGGCATTCATTAAATTATTCTTGCTAGTTATAATAGTTGAGTTGCAACCCACAGTACTTGCATTCGACTTGGTAGAGCTTTTGATTATTTTCATACATGACTCACATTAGCTACCCATATTAGGAAGAGAATCTATGTTATTTTTTTTTTAATGTGGCTAAAAGTCAGCAGAAGGATTATGATTTTGATGTTTACTGATATTTCATATTGAGTACTTCTGCCTAAGAAATGGCTTAGGGAAATGGTGCTTTTTCATATATTTATCATGGAACTTATAAGAAATGAAGGTCAACATATGTATGGAAAGAAGAGCCAACTAAGCTTTTTTGTGTTTGTTTTACAGAAGAAAAAAACACTATTTTAGTTTTGTTCTTAAAAAAACAAGACTGCATTTTAATGACTGGAACTGATGGAATTGACTTGAGGTATGAGCTGATGAGAAAGGGAGAGCGGACAGAGCATGGGTGAAGGCAGTGATTGGGAAAAGAAAATCATGTCATGCTTGTACCTCACACAGTCGGGATGACTCAACAAGTCAGTTATAAGATGATACAGTGAGACCGGTGGGGTTGTTTTTGTCTTTCTTTGTTGTTATTGTTTTTTTCCCCAAGAGTAGCCCAATATTTGAGTGTGATATTTGAGTGTGTACAGCCAGGAGGATGTGTCTCGAAGAACGGGATGGTATGATTATTAAGATAGTTACGTAGAATACTTAGGCTTTACTGCTTGCACAGTGGAATCTGAGATAAAATCTGCCAAGCTGCTCTGTATGTCTAGTTTTCAAACCTAAAATGGAATAATTAAGTGATTCTCAAATCTCAAACCAAATCCAAATGGGAAAAATACACTGTGCTGGACCTGAAGACAAACCTTATTATTCCTAAATTTAACTTCTTATCAAACATCATCAACCACCACCACAGAAGTGTTAGGGTGGGCCCACAATAATTTAGAAAGCATTTTAAATTACTAAATATTATGACTTATTTTAGAAAGTTTTTTTTTAAGTTTAGTTCTTAACTGTAATCTCTCAGCATAACTGGATCCTGAAAAAAAAAGTATTCTCTCTACATCTGCTAACGTCACACTTTCCAAACATGTCTACTCTAAATATTCAAAAAGATAGAAACTGCTTGCAGAAAACTTCTGATTCCCATTGGCTTGATAGCAATTCAGTGTTAATGAGTTGAAGAATACATCACCATCGTCTCTATCCGTTATCTGTTCATGAAATAATACCGTGTATTAAGCAACCACAATAGCTCAATGGCATGTAATAAACATTTCTTTTTGCCCACAAGTCCACAGGTTATCCGAGTGCTCCTGCTGATCTTGGCAGGCTCGATCTGGCAGTTTGTCTCAGCTCTTGGCGAGAGTTTGGTCATTGTATTTGGAGGTCTGCAGGCTAATGGCTTATCTGGAATGGCCTTGGCTGGGGTGACTCAGTTTTGTTCCCCGTAGTCTTGGAGCTTTCATTAGGTTAGCCTGGGCTCTGTGGTGGTAGCATGGATTCAAAAGAGAGAGCATGGAAGCATACAAGGCCTTCTGAGGTCTTGACTTGGCAATGGTATGTAACACTTCCACCATATTCTTTAGACCAACACAGGTCATGCACCCCACAACCCAGATCTGAAGCCTGGGGAAACCGATTTTTTAAAAATCATTTATTTATTTATTTGACAGAGAGAGGGAGAGAGATGACAAGTAGGCAGAGAGGCAGGCAGGGGGTGGGGGAAGCAGGCTCCCCGCCGAGCAGAAAGCCTGATGCAGGGCTCGATCCCAGGACCCTGAGATCATGACCTGAGCGGAAAGCAGAGGCTTTAACCCACTTAGCCACCCAGGCGCTCTAGGGAAATAGGTTCTTGATGAGAGTAGCTGCAAATCCCATTAAAAAGATTCAGGCTAGAAGTTGGAATAGACAATCAAGGTCACTTTTGCAATCAGTCTACCATATCCCCTTTCATCTTTCTCCAACCAAATAAGCCAGATTTCTGTTCTTGGGTTGACTGTCTTATAGGCAGCCTAGTAAGAAAGGGATCCTGGATCTCAGCGCCTACTGAAATGGGCAATGCAGGCGATCTGTTACATAGAAATGTCTCTCTCAGAGAGAGGCCCTATGGGTATTTCTGCCTGTGGTTCATCATCTAACTTTATCTGCTTTGTTATCAAGAAGAAAAAGGAAATCATGTCAGAAAGTCTGTTTTTATGTGAAGAGAGAAATCTATTACAGCTAAGTAAAATTTGAAGTGTTTAACAGGGGAAAAAACTGAATGTTGCAGTTTAATTTTCTGTAGATCTTGAATAGCACAGATGTTTGAATCCAATGCCATACATTGTTATGTTTTCAGTCTGATTTGTAAAAATCTGAGCTGTAAGCGTAGACAAAAAATGTAGAGTTTCAGACCATCAGAGTACCTTGATTGCCCAGTTTTCCCTGTGTTTCTCCTCCTCCCCACCAATGAGAGCTCACTGCTTTGGTACAGTGTCCACTCGGGAAGGGGTGAGGGTGATTTCTGTGAATGTACCTAATGATCTGAGAACAAATCCTTCTTCATGATTGTATGTGGGATAGCTTGGTATTCATAACGTGTAGCACCATGCCTTATGTGGGCTCGATATTCAAGAAGTTATTTATTGAATTTAAGCATGGGAATGCTGACCCCCCCCCAACACCCTTTCTGTCTTTTGTTTTCCAGAATTAGTTGCTCGACTTTTTGGTAGAACCCTCCAGGACTCCAAGGACAGGCAGGAGTATGTCTCCTTCGTAGACGTCCCAGACTCCTATAATGGTCCTCGGCTGCAATTTCCTCTCACTTTTACTGATATTGATTTACTTGTTGAGGCCTTCAAGCAACAACAGGCAAGTGGATGCAGATACTGCCCTGATTCTTGTACATAGCATGTGCTCATCTGGTGAATGAATGAATGCAAATACTATTGCTGAAATGCATTCCCTTGGGGGAAAAGTTTCATAGTAAGTGAGAGCTACCCTCTGCTCTGCTTAGCCTATTAAATAGAAGTCTCCTCAGATGCACAGAAACTTCCTATCTATAGGCTTACAGCATTTCCTTTTTCTTTTTCTGAGATGTAATTCACATCTCAGAAAATTTATCATTTTCAAGTGAGTGATTTAAGGGTGGGGGGGATGGGTGAAATGGGTGAAAGAGTGGGGGATCCAGGCTTCCAGTTACAGAACGAGTAAGTCATCAGGATAAAAGCTACAGCATAGGGAATATAGCTGATAGTACTATAATAGAGCTCTATGGTGACAGATGGGAGCTGGACTTGGGTGAACATAGCATAACGTATAGAGTTGTTGAATCACGGTGTTGGACCCCTCATACTAATGCAACACTGTGTGTCAACAATTCTCTGATGAAAAATAAATAAATAAGAATGTGTACAATTCAGTAGTTTTTACTACATTCACTAAACTGTGCAACCGTCACCAGTATCTAATTCCGAAAACACTTTCACCACCCCAAAAAGAAATTCCATACTCATTACCATTCCCTCCTCCCTCACCCCGGGCAACTATGATTCTACTTTCTGTTTCTATGGATTTGTCTGTTTTGGACATTTCAAACAAATGGAATTATATAATATGTAGCCTCTTGTGTCTGGCTTTTTCAATTAGCGTAATGTTTTTAGGGTACATTCATACCATAGCATGTTTCATTGTTGCTTTATTGCTCTATCTGACTAATATTCTGTTATATGGATATACCACATTTTGTTTATTTATTTGTCAGTAGATGGACATTTGGATTTTTTTTCTATCTTTTGGGTATCATGAACAATGGTTCTATGAACATTCATTTACAGGTTTTTGTATGAATGTGTCCTCAGTTCTCTTGAGTATATACACCTAGGAAGGAAACTGCTGGGGTGTATGGTAACTCTGTTTAACTTTTTGAGGAAGGGCTAAACTGTTCTCCACAGTGGTGTGCCACTTTACCTTCCCACTGGCAATGCAAGAGGGTTCTAATTTTATCACATTTTTTGCCAACACTTCTTGGTTGCTTTTGTTTATTTTTTTAAATTGTGTTTTTATTTTAGCCATCTTAGTTGCATGTGAACTGATACCTCATATTGGTTTTGACTTGCATATCCCTAATGACTGAAGATGTCCACGTTTACTAGGCATTTGTACACATTCTTTGGAGAAGTGTCTATTCAGATGCTTTGCCCATTTTGAAATCAGGTTATTTGTTTTTATATTATTGAGTTCTTTATATATTCTTTTTTTTTAAAAGATTTTATTTATTCATTTGACAGAGAGAGATCACAAGTAAGCAGAGAGGCAGGCAGAGAGAGAGGAAGGGAAGCAGGCTCCCTGCTGAGCAGAGAGCTCCTTGCGGGACTTGATCCCAGGACCCTGAGATCATGACCTGAGCCGAAGGCAGCGGCTTAACCCACTGAGCCACCCGGGTGCCCGAGTTCTTTATATATTCTTGATTCAAATCTCTTACCAAATATATGATTTTTTAAAAAAGATTTAGTTATTTATTTGAGAGAGAGAGGATGTGGGGGGGAAAGGGACAGAGGAAGAGGGTGAGAGAGAGAGAGAAACAGAATCTTAAGCAGATCCACGGCTGAGCAAAGAGCCGAACGTGGGGTTCCATCCCAAAACCCTGAGATCATGATCTGAGCTGAAACCAAGAGTTGGATGCTTAATCAACTGAGTCACCCAGGTACCCCTCAGATATATGATGTGAAATTTTTTTCATTCTATAAGTCATTTTGTCATTTTCTTGATAACATCCTTTGAGTAACAAAATTTGTAATTTTCATGAAATTCAATGTATCTATTTTTTTCTTTGGTTGCTTATGCTTTTGTGTTATATCTAAGAATCCATTGCCAAATCCAAGGTCATGAAGATTTACCCCTTATGTTTCCTTTTAAGAATTTTATAGTTTTAGCTCTTACATTTATTTCCATGAACTATTTTCAGTTACTTTCTGTATATGGTATGAGGTAGGGGTCTAAATTTATTCTTTGCATGTGGATATGCTGTTGTTCTTGCACCTTCTGTTGAAGAGTTCATTCTTTCCCCATTGAACAGTCTTGATACCCTTGTTGAAAACTAATAAATCACAGATGTATTGATTTATGTCTGGACCCCCAATTCTATTCATTTGTGTATGTGTTTCTCCTTATGCCAATACCACATTGTCTTAATTACTATAGCTTTATAGTTAAGTTTTGAAATCAGGAAGTACGAATCCTTCAATTAAGTTCTTCTTTTTGAATACTGTTTTGGCATTTGTGTTCCCTTTCCATGAATTTGATGATTGACCTCTCCATTTCTGTTAAAAAAAAAAAAAAGTTTTGTTAGGGATTGCATTGAATCTATAGATCACTTTGGATAGTATTACCATCTTGACAATATTAAGTTTTCCAACTCATAAACACAGGATGACTTTCCATTTATTTAGGCCTTCTTTGATTTCTTTTAGCAATGTTTTCTAATTTTCAGTGCACAAGTCTTTTGTTATTTTAAATTATTCCTTGGTATTTTATCCTCTTGATTACTATTATAAATGGGATTGCTTTCTTTTTTTTTTAAGATTTTATTTATTTATTTGACAGAGATCACAAGTAGGCAGAGAAGCAGGCAGAGAGAGTGGGAAGCAGGCTCCCTGCTGAGCAGAAAGCCCGATGTGGGGCTTGATCCCAGGACCCTGAGATCATGACCTGAACCAAAGGAAGAGGCTTAACCCACTGCGCCACCCAAGCGCCCCTGGGATTGCTTTCTTAATTTCCTTCTGAATTATTTATTGTTGGTGTATAAAAGGACACTTAATTTTTGTGGGCTGAGTTTTTACTCTGCCACTTTGCTTTGCTAAGTTCATTTATTAGCTCTAGTAGTAGTGTGTGTGTGTATTTTGAGATGATCTATATACAGGATCATGTCATCTGGGAATAGAGATAGTTTTACTTTTTCCTTTTTGATTTAGGTGACTTTTATTTCTTTTTCTTGCCTAGTTGCTCTGGCTAGAACTTCCACTACAATGTTGAATAGGAGTAGTGAGGGCAAGCATGCTTGTCTTGTTCTTGATCTTAGTGGGAAAGCTTTCAATCTTTCACCATTGAGTTTGACATTAGTTGTGGGTTTTTCATCAATGCCATTCATCATGTTGAGGAAGTCTTCTCCCATTCTTAGTTTTCTGAGTGGCTTTGTCATGTAAAGGTGTTAGATGTTGTCAAATACTTTTTCTCCACCAATTGAGATGATCCTGTGGTTTTTTTCCTTCATTCTATTAATGTATATATTACACTAGTTAATTTTTGTGTGTGTGTGTTGAACCATCTTGTATTCCTGCAGTAAATTCCACTGGGTCATGGTCTATGCTTCTTTTAAAATTTTATTGGATTTTGTTTGCTGGTATTTTGTTGAAGTTTTTCTTTTTTTTTCCATTTTATTTGTAAGGGATATTGATATGTATGTTCTTGTGGTGTCTTTGTCTGACTTTGGTATTAGAATAATATTGGCCTTATAAAATGAGTTAGGAATTGTTTCCTTCTCTTCAATTTTTTTGGAAGAGTTTAAGAAGGATTGGTGTTAATTCTTTAAATGTTCAGTAGAGTTCACCAGTGAAGCTCCCTATCTTGGACTTTTTCTTGTTAGGAGGTTTTTGACCACTGATTCAATCTCTACTTGTCCTAGATCTGTTCAGATTTTCTATTTCATCTTGGATCAGTTTTGGGAATTTGTATGTTTCCAGGAATCTATCCATTTCATCTAAGTTATCTATTGTTAGTGTGTAATTAGTCATAGAATTCTCTTAAAATTCTTTTTATTTCTTTAAGGTTGGTGGTAATGTCCCCACTTTTAGTTCTGATTATAGTTATTTACATTTCTCTTTGTTTTTCTTTGTCAGTCTAGTTAAAGGTTTGTCAATTTTGTTAATATTTTCAAAGAACCCACTTTGAGTTTTGTTGAGCCTCTCTATTATTTTTCTGTTGTCTATTTCATTTATCCAAACTCTAACCTTTTTATATTTCCTCTGCTAGCTTTTGGCTTAGTTTGTTCTTTTTCTAGTTCCTTCATGTCAAGTTAGTTTTTCACCTGAGATCTTCTTCTTCTTCTTCTTTTTTAAGATTTTATAAGAAAGATGTGGTCCATATACACTATGGAGTATTATGCCTCCATCAGAAAGGACGACTACCCAACTTTTGTAGCAACATGGACGGGACTGGAAGAGATTATGCTGAGTGAAATAAGTCAAGCAGAGAGAGTCAATTATCATATGGTTTCACTTATTTGTGGAGCATAACAAATAGCATGGAGGACAAGGGGTGTTAGAGAGGAGAAGGGAGTTGTGGGAAATTGGAAGGGGAGGTGAACCATGAGAGACTATGGACTCTGAAGAACAATCTGAGGGTTTTGAAGGGGTGGGGGGGTGGGAGGTTGGGGTACCAGGTGGTGGGTATTATAAAGGGCATGGATTGCATGGAGCACTGGGTGTGGTGCAAAAATAATGAATACTGTTATGCTACAGATAAATAAATAAATTAATTAAAAAAAAAAAGACAACCATGGAATATTGGTGAGTGGAGAGTAGCAGCTGAATTGGAAAGATAGGTTCACATCAACTTCAGCCTCCTCTTCACCCACATTTCAACTGCAGTCACATAAAAGAAAAATAAATGATCCTTAAATATTCACTTAAAATAGATTACCTTATAATAATTAAAATTCTGAACCAATCAAGTAAGGCATGTTAGAGTGACTATTAAAATAAAAAAAAAGTTTAGGAATATGAAGACTTGGGCTTTCTTCCTTTCTGCATGTAATTTTAAAAAAATCATTGAGAATGATTAAATATAGAGAGAAATTAAATATAGAGATAAATTTTTATCTTTCTGTAGGCTTTCATTAAATATCTATTACTGCCATAACATGAACAAAATAAAATAATTTGTAATTTTAGAGCATGTAAAAATTTAATATAAAAAAGTTAGGGTAATAATATGTATGATGTATTATAAACATCCCTAATAAATTTTTATCCGTTGCTAAATTGACACACACACACACACACAAAGATTTTATTTATTTATTTGACAGGGAGAGAGATCACAAGTAGGCAGAAAGGCAGGCGGGTGGGGGGGAGCAGGTTCCCCACCTAGCAGAGAGCCTGATGCAGGGCTTGATCCCAGGACCCTGAGATCATGACCTGAGCTGAAGGCAGAGACTCAACCCATTGAGCCACCCAGGCGCCCCAGAGATCAATCTTCTTTTTAATGTAGGCATTTGCAATTATATATTTCTCTCTGAGCATTGCTTTTGATGCCTCCCATATATTTTGGTATGTAACATTTTCATTTTTGTTCATCTCAAAGTAGTTTCTAATTTCCTTTGTGATTTCTTCTTTGACCTATTGTTTGCGTATGTTGTTTAATTTCTACATATTTGTGACTTTTTCAGTTTTCCTTCTGTTACTGATTTCAAGCTTCATTCCATTGTGATCAGAGAAGAAACTTCGCATGATTCCAATCTTTTTCAATTTATTAAGGCTTGTTTGGGGGCCTAATATCCGGTCTATCCCAGAGAATGTTCCATGTGCTCTTGTTAAAAAAATGTGTAGCCTGATGTTGTTGAGTGGAGTGTTCTATAGATGTATGCTTGGTCTAGTTGTGTGTGAGGTCTCTGAAATCTTTGTTCTTTTAGCTTGTGTTCAGCTAGTATTTGATGGAGATTTCCTTGAACACCAGGAGCCCAAGAGAGAGAATGAAAGAAAGAACATCGTTGAGAGATAGAAGCAAAGAAAAGCAAAGATAAGCCTAGTCTTTGCAGATAGGCTCTGTGTTGGTACGCTTCTTCACTGCCTAGCTATGCTGTTTACAAAACTATTTTACCCTTTACTCTCTGCTTGCACTAAGGATTTTTAAGTTACCTTTTTCTTGATTCAGCCTTTTCTTGGTTGCTCTGAACTTTGTTTTCCAAAGTTCTGTGAGAGTTGATTTTGACTGTTTGTTTGTTTATTTGTTTTTTGCTTGAGTTTTCAGTGCTTCTGTGGAGGGATAGGACCTATGAGCTACCTATTCCATTATTTTCTCTGACATTACACCAAAACCCTCATTCTCAGGTTTAGACCCTAAGGGCATACCCTAGGAGTAAGAGTGAACTATAAGTATACTGTCTCTGTGGGGATGAAGCAAAGCTTGGAATCATCTAATTCCTGAAATTAAATTGAGATTATTCTAGATAGCTGGAGTTCCTAGCCACCTGCCAAATGAAAAAGTAAATCCTCTCTAGAAAGAAATTGGCCTCAAATTATTTCTTCAAATTGTCATGTACGAGGTCCAGAACTCAATACCATGTTAACCAGGCATAGGAAGATACAAGATTCATGACAGAAAACTGAGGCAAACAACAAACAACAGAAACAGACCGAAATTATCAAACTCAGAGTTTAAGATAAATATGGTTAATATGTTCAAAGAGAGAAACGATATGACAAAAATCCAAGGAGTATAACAGAAAAGATCAGTAATTTTGACTTTATAAAAAAGAGAAAAATATGTTGTTAGGGGAAACCTGGAAGGTTCAACATAGAGTACAGTGTGTTCCCATCTATAAAAAAAATTAAGTATTATATACATTTTTTGATTTTTAAAAACTAAGACAAAATTCACATAACATAAAATAGAACATTTTAACCATTTAAAATTGTACAGTTGAACAGTTTTTAGTATATTCAAAATGTTGTGCAACCAACACCACTATCTAATTCCAGAAGATTTCATCACCCCAAAACAAAACCCTGTACATCAAGCAGTCACTCCCCATTGCCCCTTCTCCCTAGCCCCTGGCAACCACTAATTTGCCTTTTCTTTCTATAAATTTGCCTAATTTGGACATTTCATATAAATAGAATCATATAATATGTGACCTTTTATGTCTGCCTTCACTTGGCAAAATGTATTCAAAATTCATCCATGTTTTAGCATATCTCAGTATTTCATTACTACTTTTAGTTGAATAACATTCCTTTGTAGAAATATACTCTATATACTTATAGAATAGAATATATATATTAATATTACATATTTATATGTGGTTATATTAATTTTATATGCTTGCAAACACGTAGAATTTGTCTCGGAAAGATAATGAAGGCACTCTAAACAGTGATTGTTTCTGGGGACAGGGACTGAGGTCTGGAGAAGAAAGAAAATTGCTTTTCAGTTATACTCCTTTTTACTATTTAACTTTTTATTTCAACTTAAAAAATGAGATTTTTCTTCATTTAAAGGCTCGTTATTGATACGAAGAAATATCTTTTAAAAGTAGTATTTTCCTCCCTCATTGCCTTTAAAAGAATATGAATATTTTATTTCAGGTGCTATTTACTCTGACCAGCTCTATAAATGTAGAAACCAATTTAACTTTTTTGAATATTTAATATTGCAACTGTAGGGGCACCTGGGTGGCTCAGTGGGTTAAAGCCTCTGCCTTTGGCTCCAGTCATGATTCCAGGATCCTGGAATCGAGCCCCACGTGGGCTCTCTCTGCTCGGCAGGGGGCCTGCTTCCCTTCCTCTCTCTCTCTGCCTGCCTCTCTGCCTGCTTGTGATCTCTGTCTGTTGAATAAATAAATAAAATCTTAAAAAAATAAAATGAAATATTGCAACTGTAAACACAATTATAATGCTATTGAAAGACAGCATTGTAAGCAAATACTGACATTAGCCACATCATTTTAGCCTGTTGATAAAGGAACCGGGGCACCCTGCTGGCTCAGTCAGTGGAGCATGCAACTCTTGATCTCAGGATTGTGAGTTTGAGCCCCATGCTGGATGTAGAGATTACTTAAAAAAATAATAATAATAAAGTGAAAAAAAAGGAAAGAAAAAGGACCGAGAAACCCCATTTTATTTATTTTATTTTATTTCTGAAAAACCATTTTAATAATAGGAATTTTTTGTTGTAATATATTCTCAGTGATTTTCTTCTTCTTTTTTTTTTTTAACTTACAAAACAAAACTGCCCTTTTAGACACCAGTTACTCTGATTAGTGCTACCAATGGACCAGAAAATCTGCAGTGGCAAGTTCAGGTAACACTGAAGCCAGTCCTGGGAATCAGTAGACTAAATGTGCTAAGTGAAATAAGTCATTGTATTAAGGTATTTTATCTGTTCCTTTAAAATGGAGCTAAAGGAAAGTTCACATTCAAGATTTGACTCAAGTTGTGGATTGAATGGATTTAAAATGCTTTTGTAGTAGGGGCACCTGGGTGGCTCAGTGGGTTAAGCCTCTGCCTTCAGCTCAGGTCGTGATCTCGGGGTCCTGGGATCCAGCCCCACATTGGGTTCTCTGCTTGGCAGGGAGCCTGCTTCCGCTCCCCCTTCCTGCCTCTCTGCCTACTTGTGATCTCTCTCTCTGTGTCAAATAAATAAATAAAATCTTTTTAAAAAAAATAAATAAAATGCTTTTGTAGGAAAAATCTTTAGCAGTTCATTAGGTCTTGGGGAGTAAGGAAATATGTGTCTCTCCACTCATCAACATCCATCTTTCCTCCTAATTCTCACATTGCTTTCAAATCCTGATTCCTGTCCTTAACAAGTATACTTAATCAGGGGCACCTGGGTGGCTCAGTGGGTTAAGCCTCTGCCTTCTGCTCAGGTCATGATCTCAGGGTCCTGGGATTGAGTCCTATGTTGGGCTCCCTGCTGGGTACAGAGCCTGCTTAAAGATTCTCTCTCCCACCAGAGAGGGAGACAAACCATGAGAGACTCTTAATCTCAGGAAACACACTGAGGGTTGCCAGAAGGGAGGGGGGTTGGAAAGATGGGGGTGCTGGGCGATAGACATTGGGGAAGGTTATGTGCTATGGTGAGTGCTGTGAATTACGTAAGACGGATGAATCACAGACCTGTACCCTTGAAACAAATAATACATTATAAGTTAATTAAAAAAGCTTCTCTCTCTCCCTTTCCCTCTGCCCCTCTCCTTGCTCTCTCTCTTAAAAAAAAATGTAGATTTAATCGTGAAAATTCTCTAAACTTAAATCATGTTTTTGGGGTCTGGGATAGGAAATAGTTTTGTCATTTTATTTTATTTATTTTTTTAAAGATTTTATTTATTTATTTGACAGAGAGAAATCACAAGTAGATGGAGAGGCAGGCAGAGAGAGAGGGAAGCAGGCTCCCTGCTGAGCAGAGAGCCCGATGCGGGACTCGATCCCAGGACCCTGAGATCATGACCTGAGCCGAAGGCAGCGGCTTAACCCACTGAGCCACCCAGGCGCCCCAGCTTTGTCATTTTAATAGCTATGCAAATAAAAATTTTAAGATACCTTGAGACCAGATTTTTCCAAAGGAGCAAAGGAGTCCATCTGTTCTGAAACCCTTACCCAAAGCAGTATCTGAACAGTATGTAGAAATGATCCTTCTCAGCCTTTAATAATCTAAACCAGTGGTGTCCAACAGAAATAAAATCTATTATATTATATTTCTATAATTTATATAATTATTATATATTATTATATATCATATATAAATTATTTATATAATTTATATGTGGGTGTAAAGATTACTAAAATAAGTAAACTTTAAAAAATGTTAAAAAAAGAAAATAACTTTAATACTTTATTTAATCCAACAGATGAAATTATTATCATTTTGACATGTAGTCCAAGTTAAAGTTTTTTTTTTCAATTTATTTATTTTCAGAAAAACAGTATTCATTATTTTTTCACCACACCCAGTGCTCCATGCAAGCCGTGCCCTCTATAATACCCACCACCTGGTACCCCAACCAAGTTAAAGTTTTTAATGAGACTTTTTACTTTTTTATTTTTTCATACACCAAGTCTTTGAAAACGAGTACATATTTGGCACTCATGGCACATATCGATTTTGGCTAGCCCCTTTTGAGTCGTGGGAACAGTCCTGACCCAAGAAGTGGTGTTAGCATCTGTTACATTTGCATCGGCTCTGTTTCTTTGGGAATTATGTATTTGGAATATCTTATACTTTTTTAAAAAGAGAGACTAACACACTGGATTTAAAACAAACAAACAAAAGCCCAGCGGAGAAAGAGGAGTAAATCTGTCCAAATGATGATGTCGTCATCACTGTAACTGGAGGAGGGCAACAGAATAGTCATAATAGGAGGTGATGCAAATGGTTTATTTGGGTTTGGAATAGGTTTTATATTTAGACTAGTATATAAATGCTCTTGCTGTTCTGTATATGCTCACGTCTGTGCACCCAGCATTGAGCCACCTGGGATTCTTGGCTCAGGGGTTCCTTGGGGCTGCTCCGGCTGCCTCGGGAGAGCTGTGAAGCCAGCGCCACCACCTGGTTGCCACTCCAGGTGGCAGGATGTCCCAAACAAATGCCAAGGAGCCCTGCTTCCACAGTCGCTCTCCCTCTCTCTTTGTCCTGTCCTTCCTTCTCTTCTATGGATTCATTTTTGTCTGCCTGTTTTCCCTGGAGCAAGGCAGTCTCCTTTTTTTTCCCTGTCCTGTCTCCTGGGCTCTAAGGACCCAGAACCATCAGAGACGTTCTGTGAATGGGCGATGTCAGTTAAGAACAGGAAAGTGTAAATGCCCTAGGAACCATTCATTCATTCCGTTTACAGATCTCTAGTGATGGCTTCCTGTATGCCAGACACAGTGCTAGAATAATCTATCTGAGACTCATTTAGAGATTATCCTGTAATACAGCTTCCTGAAATGGGCTCGTATGCTTCCCCTCTTACAGCTTTCTACCCTGTCCTGCCTTTCTTACTAGTTCACTGTATGCATTTCCTCTGCCCCGCCCACAGATTCTTCATGCGCATTATGTCCTAGAGGTGCTCTTTGAAACAAAGAGAGTCCTGAAGCAAATGCCGAACTTCACTCAAGTCAAAACTTCTCCCACCAAAGAGATAACAATCTGTGGTAAGTTTCCGAGTGGAGCTGCCGAATTAATATTTAGGAACGTCTTGGTTCTACCTCATTTACTTAGCTTGAAAACTGTGTAAATTGGACTGTATTAAGGGAGAAGTGTTAATATAGAGCGATCTATCATGATAATACTGTTCCCCATCTTGTCTTTGTTTTGCATACCAGCTGGCAGGAATTAATTATGTGAGAAATTAAAGAACTCATAGCTTTTTATAAAGGCAGGCAGCATTTTAATATGGAAAACCACCCATGGGTGGCATAAGCGTTCTCTGCCCTCCGTCTAGCTCTCATTATCTTCGTTCTGTGTTCCTTTTCCTAGGTGGGCCTCATGCGTGCCACTGATGCTGGCAGGCGAAAAGCCCAAGGCTGGGTGGAGATTAAATTCTTCTCTGCCCTTGGCTGCCGTTTTAGATTTTTCCAACTGGTCGCTGCAGCTTTTAGAAGAGTGGGAATGTCCCAGAAATCTGTTCCTTGTTCTTCTAAATAACAAGACTTGAGATTTTGTTATCGTATAGGCCAGCCTGGCAGGATATTGCTTCCAGAAACAGTACACAGTGAAATTCAACGCAGTTGGTGTTCAGCGAGCTTGCAACTGTCTGAGATTGGGGTGCGTGGAAGGAATAGCGATTCCCTTAACTTCTAATTAGGCCCTTAAGTTACAAAACAGTGATTGTGATTTTCCAAATCAATTTTAGCCTGTGTTTCTTTTCTGCTGGCAGGTAGAAGTGGGTTTGACAATCTAGTCAAACCGTTTGCCTCGCTAGCACCTCGTAGCGCATTGGTATCGGGTACGGGGCATGTGCCCAGACTCCGGCTTCGGACGCACCTTCACAAGTTCGATTCGAATGGGCTGCCGCACCTCTGCCTGACAGATGATGCATCTCAGCGGGGGAGGGGAGGCTTTTATCCAAGGCCTGACGGGCTTTTACTTTTCACAGAGCTTTAGACTTGGGTGGGGGGGGCGCGTGAAGCTCAGGGAGCTGTGCCCACCCACGGAGCCCGTGGAGCCAGGGCTAGATACAGTAAGCCAAGCAGAGACTGAGATCCGCTCCCACATGTTTCCAGTATACCTGCAGTTTCCATTGTAGATTTATCTTTGGGTAAAAAGATCTAGAAGAAGACGTGAATTAGAGGGCGAGGGAGTCCTGACATTATACAGTGTAAGATCCGAGTGGTTCTTACTGAGAACAGCCTATCACCTGTTCTTGTGGATGAAATTGAGGCCCAGAGAGGAAAAGGAAAATGTACTGCCTTCCCGACATTCTTTCTTCTCTCTCTTTCTTTTTTTCTAAAGATTTTGTTTTTCAGTAATCGTTATACTCAATGTGGGACTCAAACTTACAACCCTAAGACCAAGAGTCCCATGGTCCACGGACAGTCAGCCAGGCACTGCTCTTTCCCTGCATTTCTATGCGGTGACTCTCCCCACCCCCACCCCTCACCCCCAGGCTCACTCAGCTGATTAGTAGCAGGGTCAGAGTCAGAAATCAGGTCCTTTGCATCTGGGGTTAGGCCAGCCCCATATCTGCTACTCTCTCAACTCCCATCACGCATCTCTCAGACTGATGTTTCATTTTCCATTATGAGAGAAAGACTAGGGAATGAATTGATTGGACTGTTCATTTACTTAAAGATCTCCATATCTTGGGCACTTATTTCCGGACATTTTTCCATGTAGCACCATTGCTAGAGGGAAAAGCCAAGGCCAATAGGTTCCCTTAGCAGAGAAATTATTATTGTTGGTCTTTATAGCCTCATTAAACTTAAATAAATTTGGTCATCATTTAAAATTCAAAATTGGGGCTATATTTTCAAAAACATCTGTTTAAGATAGTACTAGAAGAGAAAGAGAAAGTGTGATGAAATTTTACCTTTATTTTAATTTCCAGACGCATTCTTTTAAATGAACATCTCAACCTGCTACTCATGCAACACTCATGCAACGTAGAAGGTGTTTTAGTTTCTAGTTATGTTATAAAAGATAACCAATTCTGCGCTCATGGTTTTTTTTTTTTTAAGATTTTATTTATATATTTGACAGACAGAGATCACAAGTAGGCAGAGAAGTAGGCAGAGAGAGAGGAGGAAGCAGACTCCCTGCTGAGCAGAGAGCCCCATGCGGGGCTCGATCCCAGGACCCTGAGATCATGACCTGAGCCGAAAGCAGAGGCTTTAACCCACTGAGCCACCCAGGTGCTCCTGTGCTCATGTTTTTGTTTGCAGTAGAAATAGCTCTCTGTGGCTATCTTTCTGTGATACATCAAGTTTTATCTATTGCAGTCCATCTAGAAGTTAAAAATATCTATATAGCTTAATTCCTAATATGCGGTAACCAATTCTTTTTTTTTTTAAAGATTTTATTTATTTGACAGAGAGAGAGAGAGAGATCACAAGTAGGCAGAGGCAGGCGGGGGGGGGGAAGCAGGCTCCCCGTTGAGCAGAGAGCCCGATGTGGGGCTCGATCCCAGGACCCTGAGATCATGACCTGAGCCGAAGGCAGCAGCTTAACCCACTGAGCCACCCAGGCACCCCACCAATTCATTTTTTAGCATGCCAGCTGCAACAATTTTGTCCGCCCAAATCCTTGAAAGACAAGTCACCCTGAGGAAAATTAGGAAAATAAAATAATCCAAAATATATAAAGTCCTTCCATTTTTATTTCCTTAGATTTGGAGTAAGATCATATGAAAGCAATGAGATTTAAGTATACAATAGCATTAATATGCTCTTATTATTATAGTCATTTTATAAATTAAGTGCTGGTGACATAGGACTTTTATTTTATTATTCTCATAATCAGAGTCTTTTGTTGTGTATATTTGGTTAATTTTGGTTGTGGGATTTCAAGCAAACTGGGGAAAGATATTTCTATATTAAATTCTATCTGGTAATCAAGTTGAATACAAAGAAAACAATTAATGATCAGGGCCTATGAAACACAGATATTTTACCTAGAAATAGTTATCCAAATAGGGCTTTTGATTAATATATTCACTCTTAATTTTTAATTAATGGCTTCATATATTCATATGGTTTCCCTTCATTAGCTGAGTTCCATAAAGCCATGCTTGCATTTTTACTTCCTATAACTGTCTCATCAAAACAATGTCAACTCACAATTTTTAAATTTTTAGATATTGTTGCTAGAGCATATTCCCTAATATGTGGCTTTAATAATATTTTTAAAAAGATTTTATTTATTTATTTGACAGACAGAGAAAACAAGTAGGCAGAGAGACAGGCAGAGAGAGGAAGGGAAGCAGGCTCCCTGCTGAGCAGAGAGCTGATCCCAGGTACGGGGCTCACCCCAGGACCCTGAGATCATGACCTGAGCCGAAGGCAGAGGCTTTAACCCAGTGAGCCACCCAGATGCCCCTAATATGTGGCTTTAAATACATGGCTTTAAAAAGCTGTGCGTTTAGCAATTAAATTTATTTATCGAGTGTCTGTCATGCATCACATACTAGGAGAGGCACTGGAGACTTAATGCGAACTGACAGATACTTTTGCTGCTCTCCTCCAGATTATAGTGTAAACAATACTGAATAATTGCTAAGAGCTTGAGTTTGGAGTGAGATAAAGTTGGGTTTGAATTCCAGCTCTGATACTTGGTAGCTGGGTAATTTTGCATCAGTTAACTACTC
This sequence comes from Neogale vison, assembly GCF_020171115.1. Taxonomy (NCBI): domain Eukaryota; kingdom Metazoa; phylum Chordata; class Mammalia; order Carnivora; family Mustelidae; genus Neogale; species Neogale vison. The sequence goes on along the minus strand of NC_058105.1, from coordinate 117,022,455 downwards.
TGAGCCTCCTTTGTAACCTCAGAATGATGAAAATAACACCCATCTCATAGAGCTGTTGTAAGGATTGAATAGGAGAATTCATGTAAACTCTTAATGCAGCGCTTGGCCCTAGAGGAAGCTAAGCACTGCTTACAAGGTAGGCGCCAACAGGTAATTGGAACATCAGATGCTGTCCGACATCAGATGCTGTCCGTCGTAGGAAAGGGGACAAGAAGAGAGCTATGAAAACAAACTGTTGCATCAGTACCATCATAGGGTAAAAACCCAATGCGCTGAGAATACTTGGGAATATATCGGCAGCATGTCAGTTTCAAAGTTCTGTAACAGACTGCGTGTTTTCTTGTTTCCTACTGAATAGTGATTTTTTCATTTGCACTCCAGGTGATTTGCATGGGAAACTGGATGATCTTTTTTTGATCTTCTATAAGGTAAATAATTATTTTGCTAAATAGTGGCGTTTTTTGTTGGGGCGGGGGAGGGCAGTCCTAGGGGAGATAACAATGTTGGCTTTACTAGGGATATAGACATACAGATGTATGTAACAGTTTTTTTCCTAAGAAGCCGAAATATTTGTAGAGGGGTATCTTTTGGCTTTGTGACACATATTTAAACAAAAAATCTTTAAAAAATTTAATCTGCGTCTTTGTTCAGTATTACAGTTATCTATATATCCCCTGGGATTTGCCCATTTATCTTTCTCAGATTGCATTTATGACTTTATCACCTCAGAGATGTCTCAGTGATGCAGGATGGGAAGGAGAGCAATCTGTTTAGCTTTTATTTTGTTCGGGAAGTGAGCATGTCACATACCAGTCTTCTCTTCCGAAGCACACTAATTATGCAGGAAGGGAGTGCCCCACTCAGTAAATTCAGAATTGCTCTCTTCTTTACCCTGATTCACCATCGCTGAGCTCAGCGCTATGACTCCTCTTCATTTGTTGGGTTTGGGTTGTGGAGGCCTCAACAGAGGGCCCAGAGTAGTGTGGCTGGTTTGGGGTTTTTCTGCATCTCTGCAGTGGAATTTGTTTCTGAGCCAGCAGTGACAACCTGAATATTTGCTTTCGGGACAACTGATCCTGAGGTGACCCCTGCCTTCATCTCTTGATGTCTCTTGTTGATCCCTGTGTCGGTCCCCCTGCCCCGCCCCCAGCTAGCCCGTTGAATAACTGGGCACAGCATAGGTGTCTCAGGTAGTGGAAAGAAAATATATTCTGATTATTGGGATGGCCAATCATTTCTATTCTTTGGAGACTGTGAGAGCTTAAGTGAGCCATGTAACCTCTATGAAACTCAATTTTTTTGGGGGGGGCTGTAATATTCTTGAGCTTTCACCCCACAAAAGGTGGTCTTATGGATAAAATAACAAATATCCAAAAGCATTTTTTAAAGTAATAAATTATAACAGAAATGTGAGGTTTTAATTTCATTCATTTGGAGTGGAAGCTTAGAAGGGAACGGAGTGGGCCAAACCGGGAGCGGATGAGTGGAGCTGGCACTTAGGACCTCAGTGGGGACGGCAGGAGACCTAAGGAAGGATCCAGAGCCTGGTAGCTGGAGAACAGGAACAGAGGAAGTAGGAGGCTGCCCTGGAAGTAAGGTTGGTGCCAGGAAGTCCAGCCAAAGTTTTTCTGGTAGAGAGCTAGCTGACGGCGCTTGTAAGAGCAGTTCCTGAGGTCAAGCACAGACTCCAAGCTGGGCAGGGAAGAAAGAGAAGTCAGGATGGGCCAGTCAACTAGGAGAAATGGGAGGCCAGGACTGGTATGCTTTCTGAGTGACGGGGCAGACAGGCTGAGGCAAGGGCCTTGGGAAGCAGGAAGGGTGCGAAGTTGTCGAGGAGGAGTCATAGGAGACGAGTGTGTCCGAGATGGAGTCCAGATTGGAGATGAGGGGGTCAAGGATGTGGAAAGCAGGTTGTGTTCAGTGAATCTGCCACAGGACTGTGAGGTGAGGAGCAGGGGAAGGAAGGCTAGTCAGAGGTCGTGGGCAGGAAAGGAGAAGGGGCTTTGAGCGGAGGCTGGCAAAATGCTGTTTTTTTTTTTTTTTTAAGATTTTATTTTTTTCTTTGGCAGAGACAGATCACAAGTAGGCAGAGAGACAGGCAGAGAGAGAGGAGGAAGCAGGCTCCCTGCTGAGCAGAGAGCCTGATGCGGGGCTCAATCCCAAGACCCTGAGATCAAGACCTGAGCCGAAGGCAGAGGCTTTAACCCACTGAGCCACCCAGGCACCCCAAAATGCTGGTTTTTTAGTGGCTCTGAGGAGCCTGTGAACCGCCCCCAGCTCCTGCCCCTAAGGTATCCATCCTGTGGGGGAATGAGTCCCATCCTTCCAGAAGTCCAGCAGCCTTCTTAGGGGAGGCCCATACTTCCCGAGGGAAACCTTCTGAATGAGTTGAAGGCAGAAGAGAGTTTATTTACCAATGGGGATTCTACTGGCCAAATCGGAAAGCTGTGGGAGCAGTGAGAGAACGGACTGGCGAGAGGAAGCTAAGGAGTTACACGGTTCAGGGAGCGAGATTTGTTTACCTCAGTTCACGGCACCGTATAGAATGTTCCGAAGTTCAGTCCTGCTGCTGTTGGCAGTGACAGTCAGAGGAAGGAAGAGGGGGCAGGAGGAGATGGGGAACAACCACAAGAGAAAATCCAGCCATTATGTTTTTAGAGGTTTGGGGAGATATATAAAAAGGAAAATAGTCGAGTAAATTAGATGGGAGAAATGGCTTCGGAGGCATTTAGAATTGCAAATTTCTTGAGAGGTAGTTGAAGAGATTAAGATGTGATGGGGGAAGGGACTTGGAGTAGACAGATGAGAAACGAGAATTGCAACATGTTTCTTTAATTCTATGGGCAGAGCAGTATGGAACATTTTAAAACTGGAAAGTGCTAACGTAAAGACTGAACAGGAGGAGGTGGGCGGTAAGAGATACCATAAAAAGAATGAAAGGTGAAAATATAGCATTCACATGAAAGCAAGAAGTATTTGGAGAGTTAACCAACGACAGCGTTCCAGAGTGGGGACTGAGAGCCCAGCAGAAGAGTAGGGCACCCTCGTTTGGGAGGGATTTGGGGAGAGGGAGGTGAGAGGGATGTTTGGAAAACATGAATTCGGGTTTTAACATGCTCGAGCGAGAAGCAGCTAAAATGCATCTTGGATGTGGGATAAAGCATGCGCACCAAAATCTTGAAATTGCCTGGTTTGAAAGGGGAAACTGAGGGACGAGCCACTGATGACAACGGGGTTCCACTCTAAGAAGCTGAAAAGGTGCTGTCCTTAATGGTGTCTAAGAAGGGGAGAAGAACCTGGTGGGCCCATGATGATGGCCAGTCACGCGGCTTAGGGGCAGCGAGGGTAGCAAGGGTCCGGAGCCGCAGGCCCGGAGAAGAAAGGACAGTCACGCGGGGATGTCTGAGTAAGCGCCTTCACGTGATGATCTCACTCGCCAAAGTCAGCCTTTTTCTGTTTCATTTTTTTTTCCTGAAGTTTAAATGAGGAATGATGATAAGATCGCAAGGGTACAGTGTGCCCTGAAATCAGGCGCGCAAACTATTCAGGGAAACAATGTTTCTACCTGAATACAAGGGACTGTGACAGTCCCCTATCCAGGGGGCCGACTCCCGTGTACTTTCCTTATCTTCACTTGGCTCTGCTCTGCGGTCCCAAACCGACACAATTAAGGAGAAAGGGTCTCTGCGTTCTTGAAATCACTGACACAAATCCAGCAAACTTTCCTCGCAGCGTGGGCCCCAGACCCTTGCTCAAAGACCAGGGAACATTCTATCAGGAAAATCCTATCTGACACATTCTTGCTACAAGTGGGGCTGTCTGCTGCCCACCCCGGCAGATCAGGGACTGTGGGGGGGGCGGGGGAGGCAGTTGTGAGAAATGAGGACAATGATCAAAAGTAAAGCTCCCACTGACAGAAGAGATCTAGACCTGTAAGTATGAGATAGGAAATACGTGCAGGGCAGAGAGTTCTGTATTTGTGAGAAGTTCCTGAGAGGATGCGGAGATCGATAAGCCTGCAGTGTCAGGAAAGCGTCAAGGGCTGCGGTGCACACTCTGTTAAGAACTGGAGAGAACAAATGGCACATTTTCAAAACCCAGAGTTAAAATGGTTAAAGTAATTTAAAAATGCATTTTAGCTTTTAAAGGAGTAAGCTTCAGTGATCTGGAAAATTCATCTTAGCAGTACTTACAGTATGAGTATCATTATTGGGTCTTAGGTATAGGAGGACAAAAGAACATGAGGGGGGAAAAAGGAAGATTAGTTGAGAGAAGCATAATGGGCCAGGAAAGCACATAAGGGGGAAAGAAAGTGCATCTTAGGAACAAAGCAGGAAAAGAGGGAGTGGCCGATTTCTCTCTCTGTGGCCTCCCAGGGGACTGACAGCAGGTGTCACTTCTGACCTGGGCCCTCTCTCAGTGGCTTCAGGAAATGGTAGGGTTTCTGCGATGGCAGGTGATGCTCACTGCAAAACTCAATGCATCAACGTGTGTTTTTAATTCCCAATTATGTGCGATGCCTTATGTGCAGCCCTTCCTCTGTTTATCCCCAGCAACGCGCGGGAGCAGGGTGTCTCAGCATAAGCCACGGGCTCTCTTGTCTTCTATTTAGAAGCAGCTAGTGGCCGTGATTTCATATATCCTTATTTTATTTATTATTATTTAGTAAAATTATCAACTGATGTTTGTTTTATTTTTTTCTTATTTAATTTCTCACGATGTATTTTATTCACATTCGGATTGAACGTGAACCACAGGGAACAGCGTGGCAAACTACCACTGGAGATCTTTGGAGCTGTAAATCCCTAATTTTTTTTATTATGCTCGGACTGGTTCCTCTCAGTCAGCCCCAAAGAGAAACCAGGAAAACCCCAGGCTTTGAATTAAGGCAAAATTGTTATTCATCTTCCAGTGAGTGCTTTGCCAGGCCATTTCTTCCTTGTCAGGACTGGGCCTGGCCCAGGGCCCGCCAAAGGCATAGCCTGAGAGGGGGAGTTGCAGTGGAGGGTCCCTGAGATGTCTTGTCATATTACTCTCTTCATCTAAGCAGTTGGTTTGGTTTAAGATTTGTATCCTTACAACCAATCACATACAAAAGTGAGTTTGTCCACAAATTGATTCATGTAATACGCCTTTATCTGGTCCTTGCAGTGTTCAAGGCACTATGTGAAAACTGAGAAGATACAAAGGTGAATATGAAGTTCCTTCATTTCACATGTGTTTATTAAACCCCTGTTATGAGTGAGGTACTCTGCTAAGGGTTGGCAAGACAAGTATGACTAAGTTACTGTCCTCAGCCCCAGAGACATCATGGTTAGTGGAAAAGGTCAACTAGTAAAAAGATAAGACAGGTCAGGGTGGGATGTATTAATGATAAAGATAACCCCAAGGCTACAAGTTAGCATGTTGGAGGGGCACCTCACCTCATGGAAGACTTCCTGGAGGAGGCGGCATTTAAGACAACCCGTTCAAAAGTTTTAGTCATTTAGTAAGTGCCTAAATCATGAAGGAAAGTTTTGGAGGATCGGAGAAGATTTTATTGTCACACATTTTTTACAGTGCCCTGTAATAAATAATGGCATTCATACCAATGATTGCTTTTGATTATTTGTGTTGAGATTTTGGTCCCTTTCATATTTGGTTGTTCTTACAATTTGTATCACTTAATACCTTAAGACTAAGCTAGATATTTTCAGCTATGGTCCTATTTGTCTTTGAATAGGATGCTTTCTTCATTGGTAATCATGGCAGACCTTTGCTAACAGAGCATCTCAATATCATAAGGCTTCAAACACCATCAAGTGAAGCAATTTACATAGCATTAGTTAAGTTATATTTTTAGATTTTATTTCTGAAAAGGCTAATTTTTATCAGCCACTTTTGCTTAATTAGAATGACCATTGTGAAATACTTCATTCAGAGCCTCAATTAGCCTTGCTAAAATTACAAGACATTTTTTTCCCTCATTGAATGGGAAGCTGGGAGTTTTAGATCAAGTATTGGCAAACTGGTTTGTTAAATTGATGCTGTGAGTGGGGACTTCCTGAAGCTGAAAAAGAGGTGCCCATGGACAGAAAATATCTAATTAACTCTTAACCCTGACGGTGTCACACCGATGCTGTCCACTGGAAGCCATGCTACCTGGTTTTTCCTTTTCTTTCTCTTCCCTACCGTCCTCCACCCTCCATACCCATGCTTTTCTGCTCAAGAAGGTCATTAAATATTTTCTTTTTTCTCTATCGCTGATATGCTGCACGCTGCCCCAATAGTCCATTCTTTTTCTTTGTCGATTAAGGTGGTATGTTGCAGTTAGAACAGACCTCTAAAATGGGGTTTGCAAAAGAGGTAAAAAATAAAGTCATGTGGGGGCACCTGGGTGGCTCAGTGGGGCCTTTGGCTCAGGTCATGATCTCAGAGTCCTGGGATCGAGCCACACATTAGGCTCTCTGCTCAGCAGGGAGCCTGCTTCCCTCTCACTCTCTGCCTGCCTTTCTGTCTACTTGTGATCTCTGTCTGTCAAATAAATAAATAAAATCTTAAAAAAAAAAAGAAAATTGAGATAGAGCTCTGCTATAAAGCCACAGGGAGATGTACTATTCAAGTTTTCTACTTCTTTTGAATCAGTTCTCAGTTCTCATAGTTTTATTTTTAGGGAAATCCTCCATTTCTCTAGACTATAAAAGTACATTGCCATAGATGTCAATATTATATTGTTTACATATATGTAACTTTTGTCTAGTTCTCTATGTCTTTTTTTCTACTTTTGAATCTTACATATTTTTAAAAGATTTTGTTTGTTTATTTTTAAATTGTAACTTCTTCTTCTTCTTCTTCTGTAAAGATTCCATCTATTTATTTGACACAGAGAGAGATAGTGAGAAAAAAAACACAAGCAGGGGGAGTGGGAGAGGGAGAAACAGATTCTCCACTGAGCAGGGAGCCTGCCGTGGGGCTTGATCCCAGGATCCTGGGGCCATGACCCAAGCTGAAGGCAGACGCTTAACGACTGAGCCACCCAAGTGCCCGTAAAAGATTTTAGAGTAATCTCTACACCCAGTGTGGGGCTCAAACTCACAACCCCGAGATCAGGAGTCATGTGCTATAGTGATGAGCCTGTCAGACACCCTTAATCTTACATATTGTTTTTTCAAAAAAAAAGAATTTTTTTAAAAGATTTTTATTTGTTTATTTGAGAGAAAGAGAGAGCATGAGCAGGAGAGAGAGGGACAAGCAGACTCCACGCTGATCTGGGAGCCTGACTCAGGGCCCCGTGATCATGACCTGAGCCAAAGGCAGACACCCAACCGACTGAGCCATCCAGGTGCCCTGTTACATATTTTTAAATTTTCTCTTTTTTCACTTATCCTTAGTCAGGCTCATGATGAGTTTATCAATTTTATTTGTTCTTTCAAAGAATCACCTTTCAGATTTATGTATTTTTTCTTTTTTGTTTGCTTTCTCTTTCATTAATTTCAGCTTTTATCTTTATTTGATTGACTTTATTTTTCTGTTCCTAATTTCCTCAGATGAATAGTCTTTCATGTGCATCTTCTTTAATAATGAAGGTATTTAAAGCTACACATCTTATCTATTTTTTTTTAAAAGATTTATTTATTTACTTGAGAGAGAGAAAGTTGAAGAGGAGTAGAGGGAGAAAATCTCTGGTTGAGGAGATTCCCCTGGTCATTGGGATTCTGCCTTGGGGCTCAATCTCATGACTCATGAGATTAACACCTGAGCTGAAACCAAGTTGGGCACTCAACAGCCTGAGTCACCCAGGTGTCCCCCACACATCTTTTCTAATTTTAGTTTTAATTGAGACTTCTATTGACTTGTAATTTTCCTTTACTTTTCTCTTTGATCTAATGCTTAAGATGACAGTTTTTAATTTCCAAGGATCTTAATTAAAGGAGCTAGAATTCTTTGAATCATATTTTTATTATTTAGTTAAAACTTTATTGGATTATAATATGAGAATATATCCTATGAAATGTTTGCTATTTTGAATTTATTCAGGATTTCTTTGAAATCAAGTACATAATTGATTTTCATAAAGTCTCCTTGGACATATGAAAAATTAACTGTACTCTTTATAGGATGTAAAGTTCTTCCTATATCTACATATTAAATTAAGTTCACTGATTAAATATTCAATTTTCCACATATTTAGTGTCTAATATATCTGTCTAACTATGTATATTATATATTGCTGCATAACAAGTTACCCCAGTACTTAGTGTTTTAAAACTATAAACATTTAGTGTCTCCCAGTTTCTGTGGGTCAGAAATTTGAGTGCAGCTTAGCTAAATGATTCTGGCTTAGGGTCTCTCATACTGTGATAGTCGAACTATTGACCAGGGCTACAGTCATCTGAAAGGTTGACTGGGCTCAAGGACCCATTTCCAAGATTGCTAACTCATGTGGCTGCAGGGACGGCATTTCAGTTCCTCACTGTTTATTGGCAGAACAGCTACATGGGCTTCTCCACAGGGTACCTGAGTGTGTTCTCATGACATGGCAGCTGGCTTTCCCCTGAGTGAGTGATGCAAAAGAGAAAGCAGGCAGGAAGTTGTAGTGTCTTTTATGACTTAGTCACCAAAGTTGCACCTTATCACTCCTGCTTTTTTTTTTTTTTTTAATTCATTAGAAGCAAATTGCTAAATCCAACCCACATTCAAGATGAGGCAAATTAGGCTTCACCCTTTAAAAGGAGTGTCACGGGGCATATGGGTGGCTCAGTCAGTTAAGCAACTGCCTTTGGCTCAGGTCATGATCCTGGCATCCTGGGATTGAGCCCCACATCAGGCTCCCTGCTCAGCAAGGAGCCTGCTTCTCCCTCTCCCTCTGCCCGCCACTTCCCATGCTTGTGTTTTCCCTCTGTCTGTCAAATTAAAACAAAACAAAACAACAAAAAAAAACCCTTAAAAAAATAACAAAGGGAGTGTCAAGAATTTGTAGACATTATTTTAAACCAGTAATTCAATCTGAATTTTGTATTTGTATTTGTATTTTTAAACAGTTTCTTCTTGCATTTATAGTAGTTAAATATATGCAGCAAAAACTCATTCTTTTGTTTATTGAATACAAGTTCATGAATTGTATCTTCCTCATAAGTATCTTTTATTATGTAATGTTGCTTTGTAATCATGTTTAGCACTTTTAATCTTAAATTCCACTGTCTTGTATCAATGTATACATTTTGATTTCTCTTTGTTGTATTTATCTTGTTTTCAAACTATCTTTACCTATATTTTAATGTGTATTTCTCACAAACTATATATACCTGATTTTTGTATTTTGATATAGTCTAGTGAACTTGGTATTTTAATTGGAGAATTTAACCCATTCACATTTAGTATAACAACAGATATTTTTGAAAATTTTTCTTCTATTTTACTTTGCTTACTATTTACTTCACTATGTTTCATCTTCTCCCTTTTCTTTTTGCTGTTTTTGTGACATTTTCTTTGGTGTTTTTACTGTGCTTTTCTATTCAATTGTGGTTATCTACCCATTCCTGATAAATAATTTGTGTGTATATTTCTCAGGCAGGTATAACTTTATTTTTCCACCATTATCCTCTCTCTCCTCCAATGAGATAAATGTATTTATTTTCATGCTTTCTACATCTGTCCCCCATTAGGATGAGATTTGTGGAGAATTTGCTTTTCTTCCCTAACCTCCCCTGCAAATTCTAGTTACTGCTCATGCCATATTTTTAGTTCTTGACCATTATTAGGTTTTTCTTCATAGTATGTCTCTTCTATTTTTAGAATCCTTGCTTGGTACTTAAGTGCAAGTTCCATGTTATCACTATTGATTTATATTTATATTTAATTAGATACTGAAGGTTTCATTGTTCATTGTGCACATCTATAGTCTATATAATATATTCTTTCCTCTTGGGTCTTTCCCTGGCTCTTACTTCGTTAGAATATTTTCTTGAGTGTTTTCCTCTATGGGGCACATGGGTGCTACATTCTCTGAATGCAAGCTCCTTGAATGCAGGGACTTCGTATTATTTACTTCTGTGTTTCTAGCACCAAAACTGTGTCTAGCACATAACAAGCCATCAATGCATGTTCATTGTTTTTGTGGTATTAGATCACTGCATACTTACGTATGTCTTTTTTCTACTCTGATGATCATCAATGTTGTTGCTGATATTTGATCCTTTACACATCTGCAAATATTATCTATCACCCTAAGAAGTTAATGCTGTTCTGTCCAATACAGAATTCTTGGTTTATAGTCCTTTTCTGTCTTTAATTTGTAGATTTATTCTACCATCTTCTACCTCCCACTACTGGTTATGAGAAGTCTAATGCCGGGATGATTCTTTTCCCTTTGTAACTTGCTCTTTCTCTCTAGTAGCTTCTAAGACTCTTACCTGGTAATAGGAATATTTTTTCCCCTATCAATTGTGCATAGGATTCAGGAGCTCTTTGAGACTTCAGGCCGAAGCCCCTTTTTAACCATAGAAATCTCCCTTTCTTTATTATGTAATTATTGCCTCTACTCCATCTGTTCCTTTTTCCTGATTCTGGAATGATTATTGGAATATTAGTTCTCTTGGCTTGATCTCTAATTTCTTACTCATGCCTTGTGATTTCCATCATTTTGCTTTTTAATCTGTATGAGAGATTTTTCATCTGTTTGCTTTTTCATGTCAATAATGTATTTTCTGGGGTGCCTAGGTGCCGCAGTGGGTTAAAGCCTCTGCCTTCAGCTCGGGTCATGAGATTGAGCCCCGCGTTGGGCTCTCTGCTCGGTGGGGAGCCTGTTTCCCCATCTCTCTCTGCCTGCCTCTCTGCCTACTTATGATCTCTGTCAAATAAACAAATAAAATATTTTTTTAAAAAAATGTATTTTCCAATCTCTGTTTCTTTTAATTAGCTCTAATCTATTGATATTTTAAATTTGGCTATCACACTTTAAATGGCAAGAATTACTAACTTTTTGTTCTTTATTTTATGGTCCTCTCATTTTTTTTTAAATAACATTTTCTTCTGTCCTCCAGCTCATTAGGGGTTAGAACTTTGGCAGATCTGATTGGTCTGTCTCTCTCTGGTTACTGGATCCCCTTAAGTGCTAGGTTATTCTCATTTTCTATTCTCTGCTTAAGCTAGATTAAGCCGGTCTATAGTTGAAGGCACAATAGTTGCTACTTCTATATCAAGAGTGTGAGAGGAAGTCTCTACATTCCTAGGGATCCCTAAATGCAAGTATTAGTTTTCTTTTAACTTCAGACATAGAGACGAAGTTCCCTACACTTTTTCTAGCAGCTCCTTCTTCCCCAAACCAGGACCACACTAATGCTCTGAGTCAGGGTTTCCCCTAATCAAGGGGGAAGAAATAAGGTCCAGGTCCCATCAGGTCTAGTTCTTCCATGTTCTACCCCAAGACACTGTACTGCTTCTCCTCTTGTCCCCTTCAGGCCTGGAATCCCAATAGAACCTATAGCCTCCTTTAACACCCCTCAGATTACTCTGGTTTATTCATCCCAGCCAGCTGAAGGCTAGAGGAAGGAAGAGTTATCAGAGATGCAGAATCCATCCTTTTTTCTTTAAGTTATGATAAGGAATAGCCTATGTTTTTGCAACTGGCTCACACTATTTAAGCCCAATAAATTCATGAAGGTATATGAATTAATGTATAAGAAAATATAAAATAATGGGATCTTAAAGTTAGAAATAATATGGAGGTCATAATAAAATGCATCTTCTCATTTGTATGGTGTTGTATGGTTTTCATGCAATTTTATATACACAGCCTCATTCGAGTTCCAGAGTAGCCCTGTATGGTAAGTATGGAAGTTATCATCCCCATTTTACAGATGAGGGAAATATAACTCATAAAGATTAAAGAATTTACCCAAGAACACATGGGTAATAGTGGAGGTGGACTAGCCAATAAGTCATCTTATTTCTGGTCCAGGACGCTGTACTGCTGCTTGTTTGCTTGTTTGTTTCCAGTTGTCTTCAGAACATGTTACATTGCATGATGATTTGTGGAATCCCTGAGTTAACATATTGCAATCCATATTATATATATTTTTAACTAGTTATACTATATGGGTATGAATAACTTTAAATATATGTAAATACTAGGACAGTGACTATAAGGTGGTAAGATTTTCTTTTGTAGTGTGAAATCTAAAAAAAAGAGGAATCTGAAAATAGTTTGAAAAAGATTAATGTAACTAGAATATGTATTTTATTTCCTAAAGGTAACTTTTTTGAAGGGGGGCAGACATTTGGACATATGAGCACTTAAAATTTTCTCTTTGTGATGTGTTTTTTCAACGTTCAGATTTATTTTACGGTGCAGTAGAAATGCATTTGACCATTTCCCTACCAGGCATGGGTCTGTCATGTTTGTTTTGTCTTGGAGTTTCGTAGTACAGAAGTAAATGCATCAATAGCTGCTATAAAGACCAGACCTCTGTCCTGATCCCAGTTCTTTTTTCCTACTAATGCTGTGTTTAAAAGTATTATCTCATACTCAGGAGTGAGAATCAAAATATTTAACAACTAATATGGCCCAGCCAGTGAGCAGTCACAGTATCTGCCAGCTGTCAACACCTGGTGTAGTTGTATCAGATATGCTGATATCAGTTGCTGATATCAGTTGCTGATATGTCAGCCCTGCTCACAGTTGCTCCGCTGGGTATTTTTATATCCATTCTCTTGTTTGATCTGGGGAGGGGGTGGATAGAGTGTCATCTCACTTTTGTACACTCCCTTTTGTGCCATCTCCAAAGAAATTAAACAGAGGGCCTCTTAGAATGAAAGACTTCCAGCTCTTGGTTCAGTGTCTTCCTTGGGTGGAAGTTTCCTTCTTTTCCAGGGAGAAAGAAGAGATAAGTTTTGCCATTTTTGATAGGACAAAAATCAGCTCCTTTCAGAGAAAACTCAGAGTAGGTAGTGGGTAGAATAAGCAGTCACCATGTCCCCTGGAAGCTTCCTACCCCAAGCTAATGCTTCACTTCCAAAGTCCTTTCCAGGAGATGCCTGACCTAGAAGAGTGGAACTCCTCAAGTTAGTGAGCAGATTTTTCCCAGTGGAGGAAGTGATTCTGCTTCTTTTCTCCATCTTCACAGGGACGTTAAGTACAAAGCCTTATTTTAAAAGTACATTCTTTTAACTGCTTGTTTCCCCTCTCCTCTCCTCCTTCCACAGAATGGTCTCCCCTCAGGGAGCAACTCATATATTTTTAATGGTGATTTTGTAGATCGAGGAAAACATTCCATGGAGATCCTAATGATCCTGTTTGTGAGTTTTCTTGTCTACCCCAATGACCTGCACTTGAACAGAGGGAACCATGAAGATTTTATGATGAATCTGAGGTAACCTAGGCCTTTAGATTTCCTCTTTTGTTTCCCATACTGAAAAATACTGCCAGGTTGAGTTCCTAGCAGAGAGTTACAAGTGAGTGTAGAGAAGTAGGGATGAGGAGAATCTCAAGGGAGACCCTCAAGTCTTACCTCAGTTTACTAGCTCAGTCTTCTACTGAGTGAGTATACGTTACTCTGAAGTCTTCTTCCCATATTTTCTTCTAGTTCTGTCCTTGCTTCTCCCTTCTGTTATGTTCTTTCTCTTCCTCCCATGCCTCCCATCATAGGCCAAATTGTTTCCTGGATGGATGTGTTAGGCCAGTTTTGGAGGTGTGGTAGTTTCTATGAGCAGGCTTAGATGAGATCATTCTGTTGCTACACTTTTGGCTTGCCTCAGATGTTGTCTCAGAAACTAGAGCTGTGTTTTTCACTGATGTGTATATTTTTTATGACATGGTGATTGCTTCTGGCATAATTGTTCATAAACACATTTGAGAACAGCTGTAATGTTGCATTTCAACTATCTGACTCACTGGCGATTTGAGGAATAAAGATTGGTTAAATAGCTTACCAAATTTTGCTGGAAGACATAGTCGGTGATAAATGTTCCCCTTTCCCTTCTTTCTTCTTCCTTCACCCCTCCTTTACCAGTTTGGTCTAGGGCAGTAGAAGGCATGACGTGTCTCATGCTTTTATTTCTAGGTTTTGGGGTGCCTTGATAAAAGCTCAGCAACTGATGAGTTTTGCCTTTGGGGCAGTTTCACCCCCCGGCTTTGAGTAGAGATTTTCAATTATAATGTTTCAAGTATGGAAACAGATGCTAAGACTATGATGAGAAAAGTCCCAGACTGTTCTCAGAGGTCCTTTATATGTAATGTAGCTCAAAAGGTTTATTTGGGCATGCCACTTATCCTTTCATTTATTCAGTTAGCCAATCATATTTATCTCATGTCTATGATGGTTAATGAAAGAGACATGCCCCCTGCCCTCACAGAGTTTACATCTAGCAGGGAAGACTTACATTGAACAGGTTTTTCAAGTGTGATAAGGTTGTAAAGTGGGGACCTAACTTGTCTGGGGGGTGATAGAAGGTTCTCCCGTAGAAGTATGGTATCAGCCTGAAACCTGAGGATGAATTAGGCAATTCAGAGATGAAGAATGATATTCCACACTGAGGCGACAACTTAGGTAGAATATGAGACAAGACTTTTTAGATTTGAAAGAACTTTAGGAGGGTAGGAGCACAGACTGAGGGACAGGATGGTCCCTAACACGGCTGGAGATGTAAGACATGGTTGGATCATGCAAAGGAATTTAGAACTTTTTTCTAAGGACAACAACAATAATCATAGAAGAGTATCATAAAATTTGTGTTTTAGGGGCGCCTGGGTGGCTCAGTTGGTTAAGCAGCTGCCTTCGGCTCAGGTCATGATCCCAGCATCCTAGGATCGAGTCCCACATCGGGCTCCTTGCTCGGCAGAGAGCCTTCTTCTCCCTCTGCCTCTGCCTGCCATTCTGTCTGCCTGTGCTTGCTCTCTCTCCTTCTCTCTCTCTATAAATAAATTAAATCTTTAAAAAAAATTTGTGTTTTAAATGCAGCAGGAAGAAATATTTGAATGAGGGAGGCCAATTAGGAGGTAGTTGAAGAGATAGAGGATGGGTTCTCATGTAGACTAAGGTAGTAGGGATGGAGATACAAAGAAGTGGACAGATTCAAGAGGAGTTTAGGCAATGATGGTTTAAAGTGTGATAATGTGATATGGGGGACTTGAAAGAAGAGAGAATCGAGGATAACCTCCAGGTTTCCGGCTTCAATGTGAGAGTACATTGGCATTGTTCACTGATATTGGGAACATGACAAGAAGAAAAGGTTGAGATGAGCATGAACGGTAAGTTCATTTTGAGGTAAGGTGATTTGAAGTGCTTTTTGATTAGGTAGTTGCATGTTTGTGTCCAGAGCGCAGAAATGCAGTGTGGCCTGCAGCATTGTCTGGCAACATTGGCACATACATAGTACCCAGAACCCTAGGCAAGGATGAGATTGCCAAGAGAGAGTGAAGGGAGAAGAGGGCCTAGGACAGAATCCGAAGAAATGCCACCATTCAAGGTGAGGCAGAGAAAAACTTGCAAAGGAGATGTAGAATACCCAGAAAGGTACAAGGAAAACCAAGAGGGTTTATTGTCACAGAATCCAAGAGAAGAAAACTTTTCCAGGAGGATGATGTAGTCAACTATATTTAGTGCTTCAGAGAGGGCAAGGAACACGAGGACTGCAAGGTGTCCATTGGATTTAACAACATAGACACCTTTGGTGAGTGCAGGACTGAATTCATCTCGGGAAACATGAAGTTACACTGTAGAAGCCTGACATGACATGATTTGCATGGAAACCTGGAATAAATATGCTGTGGTTCTGACTTCTCTTTCTTGGGCCTTAAGTATATATATGATTATCCTAAGGCAAGGAAAAGTCATTTTAAAAATTTCCATCATTGACGTTCCCTTCATGATTACAATTCAGGCATGAAAATTCCCGACTCTTTCTATTAAAATATTGAATACTATTACATGAATGATATCAGAGAGAGTGTAAAGGGCCAACTTGTTGTCTTCTAGTCTTTTCTTTGTCTCTGTTCTGTCTCTCCCCCCAACCCCCCTTTCTGCACCTTCATTCATTTACTCTAAGATTTAGGATGTCTGAGAAATTCTATCTAAATGAAAAGCATTCTCCCACACAGCTTCCCCCAGCTGCCACAGCACACTTCTCTGAGTATTCACAGCAGCTAAACATCCTATACCTAGACCTAGCACGTATTTCTTAAGTTGCCTTGAACATTGTTTCATGAAAGCTTATCTTCCTTCTCCATGCTATAAGCTCCTTCCGAGTAGGGATGATGTCATTTGCTGCTTTTGTTCTTTCCCATCATGCCTAGCAAAAACTTGGGTAAGTAGTAGTTTCAACTAAACTCTAGTTTCTCAAGTTCTTCATACTTGTGATAATGAGATGTCAGGAGGTCCCCTTTTTGCATGACGTAAGTAGGAGTTATCAACATTTAATCAGTTTTGAACACCATTGTTTTCTTTTTTTTCAGGTATGGCTTCACAAAAGAAATTTTGCATAAATATAAGGTAAGACTCATCTTTTTTTTTTTTTTTTTAATGCATTCTCTTTGCTGCTTATCCATAGAACTACAAAAAAAAAGAGCCTTTGGGAAGGGTGATGGGTTTAAAAAAATAAATAAATAAAAGCACAGCAGGAAGCTCTGGCCAGGGTAGAGGCCTCATTCTCTTCCTGGACCAAACCAAGCTTTTTCATTGTGACTTTCATTGTTAGTTTCAGCAGAGATACAAGCATATTCTATTGTTGTAATGGTACCCAGGATTTGTTTTATGGTAAACATGCAGATACAGAAATGATTATCGCAAAGGAAGAGATTTGTACTCACTGTAAGTGAGTAAAGGAGTGGGCTCTGGATTGGTTAGTTTGCATATGAAAGACACTCATCTGCATATGAAAGGTAAATCATCTATGATTTCTAGGAATTAGCTACCTCTGGGAGGAGCAATCTCTCCTCTAGGGTCAGCAAGGCGCCAAGTTGTCAAAGTATCAAAAACATAGAATAAAAAACAAGCAAAGGTAGAATAAAAAGACATGATTAATGCATGCTGGTGCGTTGGTGACTCCATGACTCCTTTGTGTGGCATGAAAGCTGTTGCTTTTTGTGATAAACTTGAACTTACCAAAAAACAAAACTTACTCCAGTTCTTACCTACAGTTGCATGGAAAGAAAATCTTACAAATCTTAGAAGATGTCTATACCTGGCTCCCAATTGGTACAATCATTGACAATGAAATCCTGGTCATACATGGTGGGATATCAGAGTCCACAGACTTGAATTTGCTCCACCGCATAGAAAGACACAAAGTAAGAAACAATGTTTACATAAATCTTGTCTCAGAGTTTTTATAAGGGGTTGTATACCTCTTTTCATTTCTAATTTTGTATTCACTTATGTTTTAGTAGTTGTCATAACTCTGCAAAAATTAGTACAAATTTTAAGAAAATCTATGATTGCAAGATAAAGAACTGAATGGGTAACTTCTACATATGGCCAAATGTGTTTTTTTAACTTCATGATGTAAGTGGAAAACGAGGAACTGTTGGCATTTCATATAGTTTCTAAAAGGAAGAATCCTGATATTTTAAAATTAAAATTTCTGATTAATGTTGTAGTAAAATATACATAACATGAAATGAACCACTTTAATTAACCATTTTTAAGTGTAGAGCTCAGTGGCATTAAGTACATTCTCATTGTTGTGCCATCATCCCCCTCATCCATCCCCAGAATTTTTCATCTTCCCAAACTGAAACTCTACCCATTAAGCAGCAGCTCTCCAATCTCCCCTCTTCCTAGCCCCTGCTGACCACCATTCTATTTTCTGTCTCTGAATTTGACTACTCGGGGTGTCTCATATAGATGGAATCATAGAGCAATTTATTTCTGAATTGCTATGACTTCTCTTATACTCCAAATGGCTCAGGGTATTTTGGGGGGAAATGTTTTAAACTGAGTAATCAGATTCAGTACAACAGAAGCAGAGCAAGAACAGGTACAGAACCTCTAAGGGAAGAGACTGGTGCGGCCTGTAAAGCTCCCATACTTAGCAAAGGGCTCCGGCTGGGTCTTGCCAAGTGACTGGAATTATCTGGGTCCTGTACCAGGGCCCAGGCAAAGCCCGCAGACCGGGGCATAGGATGTGCCCTGGGAGCCTGAGGACCAATAGCAGCTCCCGAACCAGATGATCGGATACGGTCCTAGTGAGAAGCCTGAACCCTCACCTCTCCAGACTGAGAGTCAACTTCCAACCAATCCAGACAAGTAGAGTCCAGAGCTGGAATTCAATTTGGTATAGACAGAAGTGTGACCCCTCTTCACCTTGAGTTTCTGGAACCCTTATCACTTTATATACATATGAAAGATAGTATTATTGCTAACTTCTTCTCATCCTTTTAATATCAGCTTAAATGGACCCCCTCCTCTGGAAAGCCTTCCATGACCTCCGGACTACGTCAGGTCCGCTTCTATCTGCTCTCAAGTCCCTTGTACATATCCTTCATAACAGTTACCAGAACTGAGTGTAGAATTGGGGTACTATTTACCATCCTCCCCTGCTTCTCTCATTCACTGATATAACTCCAGCACCTAAGATGCAGTGAATACTTTTTGTTTTTTTACTTTTTTAAAATCTATGTTCTTAAAAAAATTTTAAATTAACATATAATGTATTATTAGCACCAGGGGTACGGGTCTGTGAATTGCCACGTTTGTACTTCACAGCATTCATCATATCACATACCTTCCCCAGTGTTCATAACCCAACCACCCTCTCCCTATCGCGCCCCCCGCTGCCCCGGCAACCCTCAGTTTGTTTTGTGAGATTAAGAGTCTCTTATGGTTTGTCTCTCTCCCGATCCCATCTTGTTCCATTTATTCCTTTCCTACCCCCTAAACCCCCCACATTGCCTCTCAACTTCCTCATATCAGGGAGATCATATGATAATTGTCTTTCTCTGATTGACTTATTTCGCTAAGCATAATACCCTCTGGTTCCACCCATGTCGTTGCAATGGCAAGATTTCATTTCTTTTGATGGCTGCATAGTATTCCAGTATATATATATATATATATATATATATATATATATATACACACATATATCACATCTTCTTTATCCATTCATCTGTTGTTGGACATCTAGTTTCTTTCCATAGTTTGGCTATTGTGGACATTGCTGCTATAAACATTAGGGTGTATGTGCCCCTTCAGATGATGTAGTGAATACTTAATCAGTGTTTGTTGGCTGTGTCCTAAGACATTTAAGACCAAAGCAGGGAAGACTGAAGACAAAACTGGATAGAAATATCTTTACCACCCCTTTCCTGATTCTGTGGTGATTTTACATCCCTCCTCTCCAACCTCACCCAACCGTGACCATATCTCCTGGCTTGTACCTGTTGTTCTGGTAATTGTTAATAGTGCTTCCCTTTACTCTCAGTATTCTGACTGCAGTAAATTTTAAGGTCACCCCGTGTTGAAGGCTTCTTTCTCATGGTATCAGCAAATAGTCAAGCTAGTAAAACATTTTGATCAAGATAGTCAGTTTAACATAACGACTGAACGTGATTCTAGGCAAGCGTGAGGGAACATGATGTTTTAGTCGGTCAGGTATTGTCAGGCATGCAGCAGGAGTGCCGTGCCCTACCACCACCCGCCGTGCGACAACAGCGCTCATCAGCCATGGCAGCCACTACAATTGATCTGATCGAAAACTTACCCTTTTCTGAAGGGAGCCTGAGCAGCCAGCCCTCTCTAGAGCTTTCTGAGCTATGAAGAGCATGGCTTGGGGCGCCTGGGTGGCTCAGTTGGTTAAGCCTCTGACTCTTGGTCTCAGCTCAGGTCTCTATCTCAGGGTCATGAGTTCAAGCCCTAAGTTGGGTTCCATGCTGGTTGTGGAGCCTACTTGGGAAAAAAGAAAAAAAAGAGCATGTCTCTGGAATGGCTGTTACTCTCTCTGTGGAGATCAAAGGGTGAGAGCCACCTTGACCTAGTAAAGTTCATGAAGCTCTGACATCAGATAGCCGAAGCTAGCTTTACATTCTACTTCTGCCACTTCCTGGCTGGGTAAGTGGGTATGAAAGGTTTTGAAACCTCGGTTTCTGCCCCTGTACATGGAAGCTAAAAACACCTACTATATTGAATTGTCAGGAGGATTAAATATAATTTAGGTGAAGAAAACAGCATAGAGTAAGCTCTAAACACAAAGCACTCTCCCTCCAACTCTCTCCTCTCTTTCCTGATACTGGGGACCGAGGGTTGAATTTTAGTCACCAAGACACCCCTTGGGGAGAAGTTTTTAGGCCAGGAGTTTTCCCAGGAGAACAAATTTTACCTTCTTTGGGGCTCATCATTCCACCTACTCATAAGCCTGGTTTTAAAGATAGAAATCTGACTTGTGTACTTCTTGTGTCTTCTACCCCTCCTAGAATGAGGTTGAATTGGCAGCACATACTTGTATTAAATACAATTGAACTGTAGCAAAAGTAGAAGGTTTAAGACTTTGGAACTCTACCAAATGAAAAGCAAAAGTAGATTTTCAGGTCCAATTTTATACCTTTCCCATTTTCTCTGCTTTCCCATCCTTTAGGACCCTCTAAGGGTAGGGATGACCACACTTCCTGGTTTATGCCGGCTGTCGTGGTATGGTTGTTAATGGCAGCAGGGAGTAGGGTTGGGGGAAACCTGATGACAACCAACTTCTAGGTTCATCAAAGGCATTTTGTAAGGTGGGTAGGCCGGTGGGGCTGTCAGTGCAGAGGGACAGAGAAGGAAGAGTCTATAAGTCTGAGATTCTAGTTTAGAATTCTTTCAGCTCCCTGGCAGGGGGTAGGAGAAAGGATGGCTAGCAGCAGTCCCAGGAGAAAATGGTGGCGTGGAACTTTAGGGAGGAGCTGGGAAAAGTATTCTGATCCTAAGTGGCCTGGAAAAACACACCTTCTTCATCAGCTGAGGCACAACAATAGAGACAGAGAGGCAATGGGCACTGGAGTTTCTGCCAGCAGCACATGAAGCACAGGGTTTGGCTAAAGTGTGAATTTGTTTTGTAGATGAAATCTGTGCTGATGCCACCAATTTCCATAGATGAAGACCAGGATACTGACTTGAAGAAAACTAAAACAGGTGCAAATGTTGTACCTCGGGAAGGCAAAACAAATGAATCCCCTTCTGAACAGTTACCAAAGCATGAATGGGAACAGGTAGGTATCAAAGTGTTCACCAAAGTGGCAGTGAAGATGCCGCATTGATGATGCTGTCCCTTAGATCCATAACAAGTGACTTACCTTTATAAGCAAACTCTCTTTCTGAATTCATCACTATACTTTTAATAGCTTCATTGAGATAGACTTGCATTTGAAGTATATAATTCAGTGGTTTTGGTATATTTACAGTGTTGAGCAACTGTCATGATGATCTAACTTTAGAACGTTTTCATCACCTGAAAAAGAAACTCCATACCTATTACTAGTTACTCCCCCTTCCCTCCCCAATCACCCCCTCCCCCAGCCTTAGGCAATCGCTAATCTACTTTTGGTCTTTATAGATTTGCCTATTCTGGACATGCTATAGAAATGGACCCATACAATATGTCTGGCTTCTTGTACTCAGCCCAATGTTTTGAGGTTCATCCATGTTGTACTTCGTTGTGTGGATATGCTACATTTTGTTTATTCATTCATGAGTGGGTAGACATTTGAGTTGTTTCTGCTTCTTGGCTATTATGAATAATGCTGCTATGAACACTGACATAAAAGTTTTTCTGTGGGCATAGGTTTTCATTTCTCTTTGGTATATACCTGAGAATGGAATTGCTCAGTCATAAGATAATTCTAAGCTGAACATTTTGAGAAACTTCCAAACTGTTCTCCCAAGGAGCTGCGCCATTTTATATTTCCATTACCAATGTATGAAGATTCCAATTTCTTCACATTCTCACTAAAAAATTGTCTCTCCTTTTGATTATGGCTGTCCTAGTGGGTGTGAGGTTGAATCTTATTATGGTTTTGATTTGTTGTGGTTTTGGTATTTCTCTAATGATGTTGAGCATCTTTTCGTGTGCTAATTGGCCATCTGTATATCTTGGGAGAAATATCTATTCAGATCCTTTGCTCATTTTAAAAATTGAGTTATTTATCTTTTTATTAACGCATTGTAAGAGTTCTTCATATATTCTGGATATAAATTCCTTATCAGATATATTATTTGCCAATATTCTTTCTTATCCTGTGGGCTATCTTTTCTTTCTCGTGATAGTATTATTTGCAGCACCAAAGTTTTTAATTTTGATGAAATCTAATATTTATTTTTTTTACTTGTCTTTTTGGGGTTTTATCTAAGAAACCTTTGCCTAACCCAAAGTCATGAGGATTTATTGCTATATTTTCTTCTAAGAATTTTATAGATTAAGCACTTACATTTGAGTAATCCATTTTGAGTTAATTTTTGTGTATGCTGGGAGGTAGGGGTCTAACTTTATTCTTTCATATGTGGATCTCCAGTTATTCCAATACCACTTATTCTCATTGAATTTTCTTGGCACTTTTACCAAAAATCAACAGACCATAAATATGAAGGTTTATTTCTAGACTCTTAATTCTACTTCCCTGATCTATATGCCTATCCTTACATCAGCACTACACAGTTTTGAATACTGTAGCTTTGTAGAAAGTTTTGAAACTGGAAAATGTGAGTTCTTTGTTTTGTTGTTCTTTTTCAAGATTGTTTTGACCGGGGACGCCTGGGTGGCTTAGTTGGTTGAGTGACTGCTTTCAGCTCAGGTCATGATCCTGGAGTCCAGATCGGGCCAGTGGCAGTGGGGCTCCCTGCCCAGCTGGGGGTCTGCTTCTCCCTCTGCCCTTTCCCTCTAATGCTCTCTCTCTCTGTCACTCTCTCTCTCAAATAAACAAATAAAATCTTCAAGGAAAAAAAAAAGATTGTTTTGACTGTTCTGGGTCCCTTGAATTTCCGTATGAATTTTAGGGTCATCTTGTCAATTTCTACCAAAGGCAGGTGGGATTTTGGTAGGAATTGCTTTGAATCTGTGTTCTTATTGCAATCTTAACAATATTATATACCCAATTCCATGAATATGGAATGTCTTTCCATGTATTTAGATCTTTAATTTCAACAGTGTTTTTAATAATGTACACTGAGGCACTTGTTTTGCTCAAGTGATGTTATTGTAAAACAGAATTGTTTTTTAAATTACCTTTAGAAATACAGTTGACTTGTGTATACTGATCTCATGCTATGAACCTTGATAAACCTGTTTATTCATCCTAATGATTTTTAGTGGTTCCTTGGGACTTTCTATATACATGAGCATGTTATCTGTGAATAGAGATAATTTTGCTTCTTCCTTTCCAAACTGGCTGCCTTTTATTTCTTTTTCTTCCTTAATAACCCTGTCTAGAACCTCCAGTACAGCATTGAATAGAAGTGGTGAGAGTAGATAGACATCCTTTTTTTATTCCTCATATTAGAGGAAGGCATTCAATCTTTCACCATTAAGTATATTAGCTGCCCTTCATCATGAGGAGGTTCCCTTCTGTGCATACTTTGTTGAATGTTTTTATTATGGAAGAGTGTTGGATTTTGTCAAATGATTTTTTTGTATATATTAAGATGATCTTATGGGGTTTGCTCTTTATTCTATCAATATGGCGTATTACATTGATTGATTTAAACCAACCTTACATTCCTGGGACAAATCCCACTTAGTCATGGTGTGTAATCCATTTTATATGCTGCTCACTTCAGTTTGCTAATTTTTTAAAAGGATTTTACATCTATATTCATAAGAGTGTTCTGTAGTTTTCTTGTGATGTCTTTGGTATTAGCATAAGACTGGCCTCATGATGAGTTGGGAAGCATTAGGTCCTCTTCCACTTGTTTGAGGAGTTTATGAAGGACTGATAATTTTTCTTCAAATGTTTGGTAGAATTCATCAGTGAAATGATCTGAGCCTGGGCTTTTCTTTGTAGGAATTTTAAAAATTACCAACTTAGTCTTCTTTCTTGCTATAGTTCTATTCAGATTTTTTATTTCTTCTTGAGTAGTTTGTATATTGGTAGTCCTGATAGTTCCTCTTCCTTGGAATCTGTCCATTTCATCTAATTTATCTTGTTGTTTGTAATATATATACATGTAAATAAACATAGAGTCGGTAGTGCTGTCACCTCTTTGATTCCTAATTTTAGCCAGTTGAGTCTCTTTTTTTCCTTGGTCAGTCTCACTAAGGTTTGTTAATTTTATTGATCTTTTCACAAAACCAATTTTTGGTTATATTGACTTCCTTTATTATTTTCTGTTCTCTCTGTCATTTATTTCTACCCTAATCTTTATTATTTCCTTTTTTCTGTTTGCTTTAGATTTCGTTTGCTCTTCTTTTTCTAGTTTCCTAAGGTGAAAGGTAATGTCATTAATTTGAGATCACTTGCCTTTTGTAATGAAGCTATAAATTTCCCTGTAACTACTACCTTAGCTCCATCCTGTAAGTTTTGCCATGTTTTGCTTTCATTTTCATCCATCTGTAAGTATTTTCTAATTTCCCTTGTGATTTCTTCTTTAACCCATACATTATTTAGCAGCATGTTATTTAGTTTCTGCATATCTGTGAATTTCTCATATTTCTTTCTCTTACTGCTTTGTACTTGAATTCAATTTTGGTTGGAGAACATACTTTATATGATTTAAATCCTTTGAAAACATAGTGATGCTTTTTTTATGGATAGTGTATGATCTATCTTGGAGAATGCTCCATGTGCTCTGGAGAAGAAAATGTATTCGATTCCTGTTAAGTGGAGTGCTATATATACAGATATATATACAGATATATATATATATATATATATATATATATCTGTCTTTGAATATATTTATCTGTCTTTGAATATAATAGTTGCTTTGAAATCTTTGTCTGCTAAGTCAACACCTATTCTCCTCAAAGGAGATTTCTATTGCCTGCTTGTTTTTCCTTGTATATTTTTTTCTTTGCATGTCCTATAACTCTTTTGTTGAAAACTGGGCCTTTTAAGTAATATATTGTAGTAACTCTAGATAGTTATTCCCATGCTCCTCTGGGGCTTATTGTTGTTATTTGTGTTTTCACTCATTTGTTTAGTGCTTGACTTGACTAGGTCAGTGAAGTCTGTGATGGACCTCTCAGTGTGTAGCCTCTGATGTCACTCTTCAGCGGGGCCGCCTGGAGCATGCAGTTTCCCTGACAACCAGGGTGGGGGCGGGGGGAGTGGGTGTGCAGTCATTGTAGTTTTAGGTAGGCTCTCTTTTATGGTCTTTTTCCCTGATTTCCCTCTAAGCTTTGGTGCACCTGCCTCTATTTGTATCAGACGCAGCTGTTGGTCTCCACTAATTGCTGGCTAATTGTGCTATTGTTCTTACCAATGCCCCAGGGCTCAGGAATAGCTCCACAATCTGATCCTATTAAAGTCCTTCTCCTTTGCAGCCGCAGGGTGGTACAATCGTTGAGGCTTATTCTGGCCCTCTGAGGCTCTTCTCATCTGCCCCTTTCCCTGATTCTGTCAGTGAAACTTTGGTCTGGTCCACTCTTGCTACTAGTATCTTGGAACCATCAGCATTCTTCTGATTGCTTACCTCTAAGAAGCCTCTATTTCTTGACTCTGTACTCTTATACCTTGACTGCTGAAAGTGTTGACTGAAATGTGATTTCTGTTGTAAAATATCTTCTAATCAGTGAAGAGAGAGAGAGAGAGAGGTGGGGAGATCAAGAGGGAGGGAGAAGAGGTAGGAAGAGAGGAATAGAATTCATCAACAGCTTGTGCATCCAAAGAATTTAAAAATAGAGAAGTAGGGGCGCCTGGGTGGCTCAGTGGGTTAAAGCCTCTGCCTTCGGCTCGGGTCATGATCCCAGGGTCCTGGGATCGAGCCCCGTATCGGGCTCTCTGCTCAGCAGGGAGCCTGCTTCCCTCTCTCTCTCTCTCTCTCTCTGCCTGCCTCTCTGCCTGCTTGTGGCCTCTGTCTGTCAAATAAATAAATAAAATCTTAAAAAAAAAATAGAGAAGTACAAGAGACAACCTATAGCAAGTAGTAAAAGATACCGACTTAGATTCTGAGACCCAAATTCCAAAGACCAAAGGTTAGAACAAGCACTTCGAGGATGGTGGATAAAAAGGATGATGCCAAAGAGATTGGAGTTGCACAAAAAGAAAATTCTGGCCTCTGGAAGCCTAGATAAGTTAGAATTCTAGAGAGACTGAGTCTTAAGAAAGGGGAGGGAGGAGACTGGGGATCATTATTCTGTAACAGAACTTCCCACCACCCCAACGGTATAGACGTGTAGGCATCTTGCCAACTCCATGTACATCGCTGGATCTTAGGGTAAAATGGACCAGAATCTCATTCCCATTATTTTAATAATTTCACCTTGTACCCTTACGGTTTTTTCCTCTCAGTTGCTGGTACAAAGTGGGCATGCATACTTTGGTTAGCTAGAGTTGAAATTTCAGAGAAAACCAGATTTCGTACTTTATTACTCAATAGCTATGAGCTATGTTATAATAAAGGTCATAGGCTCCTTATTTGTCCCCTACTCACAGAAGTGCATGATTCTTGGCAGAGTGTTGTAATTTAAGTTTTATCTTATGTTCACTGATATGTGGGCCATCTACATACTCACAGCTATGTCACTATATAGAGACGAGCATGATACCCTTCCTTTAGGACCGACTTGCAACAAGAAGACCAGAGAGGTTTAAAAAATAATTTTTATTATTTATTTCCTGAGTGACTCTTTTCTCTTAATTCACTCATTTAATATTTATTTAGTATTTATTCAACATTTAATATTCATTTCGTATTTATTCAACACTTGCACTGTTCTAGACTTTGGAGAATGTCAGTGACCAAAGGTCTGTTACCTCCTGAAGCTTACATTCTAGGGGGAGGAGTTAAATAATAATATAACAAAAAGCAAGTCAATTATATAATTTGTTAAGTGGGAAGTTCTACAGAAAAAAATTAAAACCAGAACAAGGTTGGGAGAATCAGGAGAACCGGAGACGGAGGGCAGAGCTGTAATTTTAGATAGGGTGGTCGGCCTCCTCGCGCAGGCTCCCGAGAGGGAAATGGCTTGTTTGTAGTCACTTGGCTAGTCACTGAGCCACAGAGGAGGATGGATTCCTGGTCCACCTTTAACGCCCATGCACCTTTTCCGAAGGGAAATATGACTTCGGAGTTCTGGGGGGGTCTCAATAAGAAAATGAACTGCGTCAGTGTCTGCTTATCCAGGGCGGCAATGAAACAAGGAGTAGGCATCTAAAGCAGTTTCAGTTTGGCTGGAAGGTTTGGGTTGAGCACAGCTTTTCAAAAGACATGTCCCAAAGCTGGAAGGAGGACACATCACCGAGGGAAAATACAAAAGAAGAGTTACTCTGTAGCTTTAGTGTCTTAGAAATGAAGCATTTAGATACACCTTTTTGGAGCTATTAACTCTCCCCCAAGACATACTTTTGGCAACTGGATTATTCAGAGCCTCAGACAGCCCAGGGCACTTCTTGCTGGATTTATTTTGGATTTAGGAGGTTTAAAGGCTGAGACACGAATAGGTTTTTGTCGACCAGGACCTATAAAAACTGTCATTCAGTAAAACTTTCCCAGTTTTTCATCTGAAAATTTTCAGGAAAGAATGTTGTAAATAACTGTTCTTTCATGCATTTACCACTCACAAGGCCTTTGCATTTCAGAGGAGGGGATGTTGTTGGAAGGAAAGAGACTTGTCTCTACAGAGGAATTTGTTTTCACCAACAAAGGATCTCAGGATCAAATCTGTATTATAGCCACAGTCTGGCTCAACAGAGTCAGGTGAATGAATTCTAGACAGAAAAAAAATGCAAACTCATGGAATGGATAATTCTGAAGACATTCATCTCTATAAAACTCATACCCCCTTTGACTTTGAGTCAAAGAAAAATGAATGTTTGTTTGCTATATCTTTCTCATTTCATTGATGAGCCAACTAAAGCTCAAACAGGTTCAATGATTTGCCCAATATGACACAGGGGATGCTTGAGGAACTAACTCTTTGGTCAGTGCTTATTCTAGTTCAGTAGAATCCATCACATACATTGAATTTATGTACATTTCAACTACATGTATATGACAAAAAGGAGAAAAGTATGTAAATTTGTATTGTCATAAAGCTTATTTATCCCATTGTACACTCTCACTTATATAAAATATTCTCACATCCATATTAGTGTATAAAATCACGTGTAGTGCACATTAAGGGTAATTTAAAAGGTTTTCCAGGGGGTAATTTTGGCTATAAATGACACATTTCATGTGAGAATTTAAAACTGAATCCCCTCTTTATAAAACACAATTTCCTGTGTTCCATGTTTCTGCCTTCCTTATACTAAAGGTCAAATCAGGACCCCCAAACGTGAATTCATGGTGTAAGAGCCAGATATGCCAATGCAAGTGTTTGTTTTGTCATAAACACCACCGAGGTAAATGGGCTCCATTTTATTTATTTGTAGGGTAGGATTGTGCCAGTGTTGGAATTCGGTAGGGGAGGAAAGAGAATCCTGGTCTAAATCTTCCTTGGGTGGTTTTAGCTCTCACTGCTGTCAATCCTCAAAAATTCCCCAAGTGTCTGGTTCATGCCTGATGGAGGGTTGCTACAGGCTCTGACCACGTGCTTATTCCAAAGTCTTCTACCAGTTCTGCGCTTCTCTCCACCTCACTGTCTTCTTCCTCACTTATTTCTAGCTCCCCTTCAATATCAGACCTATAAATGGGTGTACAGTCCAGTTTACTGGGACAACCATTTCTGGTTCTCTTGTTAAGACCTGACTTGGACTTGCCAGGGTAAGTGCAGAACTTAAAATGCATGGTCCTTCAAGCCTGCAGAACAAAAACAGGGAAAAGACAGACTCTCAGAATCATACTCTGTTAGAACTTTGAGATACTTTACAAGTCACCTGGCCCAAACCCGCACTTTTAAAGATCTGGAAACTGAGACCCAGAGAGTTTTCTCGAGGCTGCACAGCTTTAGTGACAAAGCTAGTTTTTCTCACTACTGCTTTAATGCCTGTAGGAGTTTAGATAAAGAAACATTATACGTAGATCAGAACAATAAAAAATATTCTTAGAAACCTGGATCTTCAGTCTTGGGCATCATATAGGCTGCGTTTTCCTCTTTCAGCCCCAAAAGGAAATGTTATGATAATGAAATATTTGTAGATTTAGGAGGACACATTGTGGAAACCAGTCAGTGGAGCTGAGAATGTTTCTATCAACGGGACAAAAAGGAAAGGAGATGACTTAGGAACTGCTCTCGGATGAACACTTGTTTATATTTGTGCTGGGAGAAAGTCTTCCTCATGCTATCTGCTCAACAGGACAAAAACCAGGGCCAAAGCCACAGCTGGGAGACCTACCTTACCTCTTTGAATATATTAAGAACCTCTAATGTGTGTTCTCTGTGGGGAACTGCTTTCTCCTTGGAACATGACAATGTAGCTCTTTTAAGAGAAAAGACCTTGAGGGGCACCTGGGTGGCCCAGTCGTTTAAGTGTCCTCCTTCAGCTCAGGTCATTTTCCCAGGGTCCTGGGATTGAGCCCCACGCTGGGCTCCCTGCTCAGCGGGGAGCCTGTTTCTTCCTCTCCCTCTGCTGTTCTTCCCCGCTCCCCACTTGTGCTCTGTCACTCTCATTCTCTCTCAAATAATAAACAAAAATTTTTTTAAAAAGAGAAAGAGAAAAGACCTTGGTAGATTCAGCAATTGTGAAACGATCATGGTAAGATTTTTAAAGACGGGGCGCCTGGGTGGCTCAGTGGGTTAAGCCTCTGACTTCGGCTCAGGTCATGATCTCAGGGATCGAGTCCTGCATTGGGCTTTCTGCTCAGCGGCGAGCCTGCTTCCCCCTCTCTCTGCCTACTTGTGATCTCTTTCTCTGTCAAATAAATAAATAAACTCCTCAAAAAAAAAAAAAAAAAGATTTCTGAAGACAGACCAAAAATAGCAAGGGCTGACTCTTCGTGATTATGGAGTATGGCTGCGCCGGTCATTGGTAATGAGCGGACAGGGATTGCGGTGACTGGGGGCATTACGGGTATTGTGGCAAAGATTCATGGAGGAGATGAGTCCACACCAAGTTTGAAGGAGGAACGAGGAACAGACTCTGGGATCACTTGGGTTAATACTTCTGGCAAATAAGCTGGAATCTAGAAAGAGAGACTCTCGCTTATGAATAGCGGCCTAATCTGGTTTGTTGCCCAAAGGTTATCGATATTCTGTGGAGTGATCCCAGAGGCAAAAGAGGCTGTTACCCAAACACAAGTCGCGGAGGAGGCTGTTATTTCGGACCAGATATCACCTCCAAGATTCTTAATAAGTTTCAGTTGAAGATGCTGATCAGGTCTCATGAATGTAAGCCCGAAGGGTATGAAATCTGCCATGACGGGAAGGTAAGCGGACGGTGGTGGTGACAGCGTCACACACATCCTCGCCCCAGGCAGTTTTTCTTCCCAGGATGCATCTTACCTAGAGGCTCATGGGAAGGTGACTTCCTCAGGACCAAAACAGGAGGCCACGTTTTGGTACATAGAAACAGGAGGCTACGAGGTTCACATAGGTTGTCTGAAGGGGCCTCAGTGTGCCTTACCCGAAGAGCTATTTGGCTCATTTCCCTGATCTTCCCGAATCCCAGAGACAGAAATTCTGACACGTAGCTCTAAGTGCCCCCACAGACAGGCTGCCTTCTTTATTAATCAAAAGGCGGCTTTCTGGTGCAGTGCGGTGGAGAAGGTACTTACCCTCACAGAGCCCGTCAAAGGCAGCCGTGAGTCCGGCTGGCTCTCCTTCACCTTTTGTACTTGCCCTGTGCAGGGCAGAGCCACAAAACCCGCCTCGCTTCTCCTCACTGAGCAGGTGAGCTCTAGTGAGTCGCCCGCTGTGGTCAGTGTAGCTGCAGACGCTCAAGTGGAGCGTGTTGTGCTCCTTCCATGGTGTCTGGTAAGGCCGGAAGAGGGCTGAGGAGCAGGTTTCTCATTCCAGGTTGTCTTGGGATGTCCCTTTTCTACCAGAGAATAACAATAAATAAAACAGAATACCAAACCATGTGGCATCTCTGTTTCAAGGCTTTCACTTTTCTTAACTCCCATTAGTTCATTTTCAGCTCCTGCTCAGGTTGTGAGATAGTGAAGGCAAGTATTCTTTAAGGTTTCTTTGTACTGGGCCCAAGCTCCTGTCCACCACCAGGGTTACCCTGCCATCTCCCCCTCCATGGCCCCAGGGCTGGTTCCTTCCCAGCAGAGTGGTCCTGGCCACTCTGTATTCGGGCCACTACTTTCTCTGCCCTTGAAGGACTGGTTTTGTGCAGGGCCCCAAGCCCTCTACATCAGTCAACTTGGAGCAAAAGAGAAAGACTGATAGTAGAGGAGTTTTATTGTGAACACTCAAGTATCACAAGGAAAGAAAGCAAAGGCATTACCAGCTTGGAAAATTAGAATTTGCAAAACCAGTCGTTAAGTAGATTTCTAAGGTACGGAACTGGAATTGTACACAGGACCGCAAGGCTACGCCCTACAGGGGTGAGTGACTGGAAGTTCGTATTCCCGCGAACACTGATTTTGAAGCCTTGTTGCTCTTCAGTGGAATCACAGAAAATCCTGTCAGACTTGGGTCATTTGTATGGATTTGGAACTTTGCTTTTTGCTTTTTTAGGAATGGAGCTATTTCTGCCTTTACTGAAGGATCTTTTGAGAACTAACTCTACGCGAACCTGGCCCTCTTTTTCTTTAATCAGGTTGTTACGGTATTTTCTGCTTCTAATTATTATGAAGAAGGCAGCAATCGAGGAGCTTACATCAAACTGTGTTGTGATATGACCCCTCGATTTTTCCAGTACCAAGTAACTAGGGCAACGTGCTTGAGGCCTCTCTACCAAAGGTATGTATGCTCCAAGGAGAATTCTGAGCGCTGCTACTGGTGACCCAGTAGAACCAGCCCAGAGTGACTAAGAGCAGCCATGAGAGTGAAGACAACTCCTTACTGGTCACTCATTGGTATAAACACAATAGAATTAGGTCCAGACACCAAGCGGTGAATGCATTCATATTTGAAACCAAGAGGAGCAATTTTCAGTTCATATGTCTCTTTAAGTGGGTAAAGCTATTAGTGTCTATGAGCAGCCTCTAATTGAATGTAAAGAAAAGAAGGTCCCCACATCCACCTGGTCCCATACCCGAAAGCCCTCCCTGTCCCCCAAACAGCCCTGTGTGTTCTTGCCTCTTGGTCGCTTTTCTACCCTGAAGTGTAGAATGACAAGAGTGGAGTGTCTCTCCGTGTGATGGCCTCCGTAGCTTATCTTCCTTTTCCCCATTCAACGTGATCTTTTTAAGAAGTTTTCATTATAAAATGAGTATGTTTGTTGTTAACAAGTGAGACCAAACAAAGATGTATACAGAAAATGCTAATGATTTTCTCTCCCCCTCCTTCTTAATGATCCTTTTTCCCAGAGGCAGCTGAAATTGATAGCCCAGAATGGACATTTCTTCCCTTTTCTTGCTCTACAAGAATAAACAAACCATTATGTTCATCAAATTTAAAAAATGTTGAGCACCTCCTGTGTATCTATCATACACTGTACCAGGCACAGATATTAGAGCAATGAGCAAAATAGGCAAAAGTCCTTTCCCTCATCCAGTGCAGATCCCAGAGGGGAAGGAGAAAGGCAGTCTGCAACATACATACTTTTTTTTTTTTTTTTTTACAAAGATAGAATCACACAGCACACTCTACAACTGACTTTTTCTCTAAAGATGATATCATGAACATTACTCCAAGTGAATACACGTAGTCCTAACTCAATCTTTCTAGAAGATGTGCCATAAAAATTATAGAGTGACAAAATCTTACTCAATTGATGGCCATCCAGCTTGGTTCCAGGGTTTTGCACTTAAAAGCAATGTTGTATAGAACAAATACTTCTTCGTGTGTGTGTGTGTGTGTGTGTGTGTATACATGCATACAGCCATAAGTTTTAGTACTTTTTTAACATAAAATTTCAAAATGTGGAGTTTATAGATTTATGGTTTAAAATTTTGCTGGATACTCCAAAAGAGTTTTAACAATCTGAAAAACAACATACCAACTTTTCCACATCCTTGTTAGTCTCAGATATTACTACACTTCTTGATTTTTGCCAAGCTGTTGGATCAAAATGGTAAATCTCATTGTTTTAATTAGCACTTTTGCCTATCTTATGTTTTTGGACATTGCATTTTTCTCTTCTTTGAATTTCCTATTTGTATTATTCCTCCATTTTACATTGGGTTGTTTGTCATTTTCTGATCAATTTTTAGGAGTTCTTTGCAAATGAGGGATAGAGGATTTTTACAGTTACATTGTATATATTTTGTCATTTTGCTTTAGTTCTATGAAATCACATTTTTGTATATAATTTCATCGTATCTTTTGGATTTTCATCTTTGTTAGAAGAATGTCTTCACAACAAGTTTATATTATATTATATTTTATTATGTTAGTAAGTTAATCTCAAATTATTTTAACAGCTTTGTTGAGGTATAATTCACACACCATGAAATTGACCAGTTTAATTCACCGATAGGATATTTATAGAGTTGTGCAACCATCGCTATAACCTAGTTTCTTCTTCTTTTCTTTTTTTAAATTTAATTTAATTTTTTTCAGTGTTCCAAAATAATCTAGTTTTAAAACATTTGTGACATTCTAAAAGGACAACTTGAACCCATTAGCAGTCACCAGTCACTTTCCTCTATCACAACTCTAGGCAACCAGTAGTCTGTTTTCTCTTTCTGTCTCTATAAATTTTACCTGTTCTGGATATTTCATGTAAATGGGATCACACAATATGTGGTCTTCTGTGACTGGCTTCTTTCACTAAGCACAATGTTTTTGAGGTTCATTAATGTAACATGTATGAATGCTTCATTCCTTATTATGGCTGAGTAATATTCCATTATATGAATAGACCACATTTTCTTTTTTTAAAATTAAATTTTTTTTAAGGTTTTAATTCCAGTACAGTGAACACATAGTATTCCCTTAGCTTCACATGTACAATATAGTGATTTAACAATTCCAGACGTCATCCTGTGCTCAGCACGAGTGCCCTCCTTCATCCCCATCACCTATTTCACCCATCCCCTCCCACCTACCACCCCTCTGGAAACCATCACTTTGTTCTCTATAGTTCAGGGTCTGTTTCTTGGTTTGCCTCCCCTTGTCCTTTGTTCATTTGTTTTCTTTTTTAAATTTCACATATGAGTGAAATCATATGGTATTTGTCTTTCTCTGACTGATTTCACTTAGCATAGTACTCTCTAGCTTCATCCATGCTATGGCAAATGGTAAGATTTAATTCTTTTTTTGGCTGGGTAGTATTCCATTGTGTATATGTATCACTGCTCTTTATCTACTCATCAACTGATGGACACTTGTGTTGCTTCCATATCTTGAGTATTGTAAATAATGCTTCTATAAACATAGGGAGGCATGTATCTCTTTGAATTAGTATTCTTGTATTCTTTGGGTAAATACCCAGTAGTACAATTGCTGGATTGTAAGGTATTTCTATGTTTAACTTTTTGAAGACCCTCCATACTATTTTCCACAGTGTCTGCTCCAGTTTGCATTCCCACCAGCAGTGCGTGAGGGTTCCCGTTTCTCCACATCCTCACCAACACGTGTTGTTTCCCGTGTTGTTGATTTTAGCCATTCTGAAAGTGCGAGGTAATAGCTCATGGTGGTTTTGATTTGCATTTCCCTGATGGTAAGTGATGATGAGCATCTTTTCATGTGCCTGTTGGCCATCTGGATGTTGTCTTTGGAGAAATGTCTGTTCTTGTCTTCTGCCTGTTTTTAAAATTTGATTATTTGTTTTTTTGGATGTTGAGTTTGATAAGTTCTTTTATATATTTTGGATATTAACCTTTTGTCGGATATGTTATTTGCAGATATCTTCTCCCATTCCACAGGTTGCATTTTAGTTTTGTGTATTGTTCCTTTTGCTGTGCAGAAGCTTTTTATTTTGATGTAGTTCCAATAGTTTATTTTGCTTTTGTGCCCCTTGCCTCAGAAGACCTATCTAGGAAAAGTTGCTATGGCTAATGCCAGAGAGGTTACTGCCTGTGCTTTCTCCTAGGATTTTTATTGCTTCGGGTCTCACATTTAGGTCTTTATTCCATTTTGAGTTTATTTTTGTGTATGGTGTAAGAATGTGGTTTCATTCCTTCCACGTAACTGTCCAGTTTTCCCAAATCCATTTGTTGAAGAGACTGTCTTTTCCTCATTACATATTCTTTCCTGCTTTGTTGAAGATTAATTGACCATATAACTGTGAGTTTATTTCTGGGTTTTCTATTCTGTTCCATTGATCTCTGTGTCTACTTTTGTGCCAGTGACATATTGTTTTGATTACTACAGCTTTGTAATATAACTTGAAGTCTGGAATTGCGATACTGCCAGTTATATTTTTATTCTTCAAGATAGCTTTGGCTTGAATAGTTCACATTTTCTTTGCCCATTCATCAGACCATCGATGGAAAGTTTTCTTTTTTCCACTTTTTGGCTATTATGAATAATAATGTTTTGAACATTGGTGGACAGATTTTCTGCATACATATGTTTTCATTTCTCTTGGGTATATACCCGAAAGTGGAATTGTTAGATTATATGGTAACTTTATTTTTAACATTCTGAGTAACTTGTAAGCTTTTATCCCCAAGGGTCTGCATAATTTTACATTCCCACCAGCAGTGTATGAGGATTCCAGTTTTTATACATCCTTGCCAACCCTTATTATAATCTTTTTTATGGTAGCCATTTTAGTGAATGTGAGATAGAATCTTATTGTGGATTTGATTTGCATTTTTCTAATGACCAGTGATATTGAGGGCCTTTGTATGTATTTATTGGACATTTGTTTATCTTCTTGGAAGAAATGTCTATATCAGATCCCTTTTCAACTTTTTTTTTTAAAGATTTTTATTTATTTATTTGACAGACAGAGATCACAAGTAGGCAGAGAGGCAGGCCGGGGGGTGTGGAGCAGGCTCCCTGCTGAGCAGAGAACCCAATACGGGGCTCGATCTCAGGACCCTGGGATCATGACCTGAGCCGAAGGCAGAGGCTTTAACCCACTGAGCCACCCAGGCGCCACCTTTTTCAAAGAAGATTTTATTCATTTATTTGAGAGAGAGAGAGAACAAGCAGAGGGAGGGACAGAAGGAGAGGGAGAAGCAGACTTCCTCCCCTGCGCAGCAGGGAGCGTGGTGTGAGTGTTCAATTACAGGACCCTGGGCTGATGGTGCAAGTGAAAGACAGACACTCAACCAACTGAGCCACACAATCGCCCCTCCTTTTTCAATTTTTAATTGAGTTATTATTCTTTTTATTATGGTGTTACAAGAATTCTTTATATATTCTATACACATCACTTATTAGATAAATGATTTGCAGATAGTCTCTCTCAATCTGTGGGATATATTTTCCCTTTCCTTATGGTATTATTTGCAGCACAAAATTCTCAATTTTGATGAAATCCAATCTCTCTCTCTCTCTTTTTTGCTTGTGCTTTTGATGTTGTATTTAAGAAGCCATTGCCTAACTCAAAGGTATGAGGATTTATTCCTATATTGTCTTCTAAGAATTTTATACATTAAGCACTTACATTTGG
Organism: Neogale vison; assembly: GCF_020171115.1. Lineage (NCBI taxonomy): Eukaryota > Metazoa > Chordata > Mammalia > Carnivora > Mustelidae > Neogale > Neogale vison. The sequence continues at coordinate 116,985,794 of NC_058105.1, read as the reverse complement.
GTATCTGATCCATTTTGAGTTAATCTTTGTATGTGGTGTGAGGTAGGGCTTTAACTTTATTCTTTTACATGTGGCTATCTAGTTGTCCCAGCACTAGCAGTTGGAAAGACTATTCTTCTCCCAAGTAATTGTCTTGGCACATTTGTCAAAAGTCAATTGACGATAAAGGCATAGGTTTATTTCTAGTCTTTAAATTGTATTCCATTGATCTGTTTCTCTTTCCTAATGCAAGTAATACACTGTCCTGATTAGTGCAGCTTTGTAGTAAGTTTTGAAACTGGGAAATGTGAGTTGAACTTTGTTCTTGTTTTTTAAGATTGTTTCAGTTATTCTGGCACCCCGGCATTTCCATATGAATTTTAGAATCAGCTTGTCAACTTCTACAAAAATGCCAGCTGGGATTTTGTTAGGGATTATTTTGAATCTGTAGATATATTTGGTGGCCATTGCCATTTTATTTTTATTTTTAAAAGATTTTATTTATTTATTTGGGGAGAGGGAGACACAAAGGGAAAGGGTGAGACAGAATCTTAAACAGACTCCCTGCTGGGCACAGAGCCCAACATGGGGCTCAGTTTCTCAACCCTGAGATCATGACCTGAGCCAATACCAAGAGTCAGATGCTTAACCAACTAAGCCACCCAGGCCCTCCTGGTTATTGCCATTTTTAAAAGAAGATTTTGTTTATTTATTTGACAGAGACACATTGGGAGAGGGAACACAAGCAGGGGGAGTGGGAGAGGGAGAAGCAGGCTTCCCGCTGAGCAGGGAGCCAAATGTGGGGCTTGATTCCAGGACCCTGGGATTATGACCTGAGCCTAAGGCAGATTCTTAACTGTCTGAGCCACCCAGGCACCCATGGTTATTGTCATTCTATCTATTATGTCTTTGAGTCCATGAGCATGTAATATTGTTCTATTTATTTAGCTCTTTTTTTTTTTTTTTTTTTATTTAGCTCTTTAATTTCCTTGAAGAAAGTTTTGGTTTCTCTGTGTAAAAATCTTGAATTTCTTTGTTAAATTCATTTCTGAGTATTTTATTCTTTGTAGTGCTATAGAAAGTAGAATTGCTTTCTTAATTTACATTTTTGGATTGTTCATTTCTAGCCTATAGAAATACAATTGTTTTTTGTATACTGTGCAATCTTGATTAACTTGTTTATTAATTCTAATAGTTTTTAGTAGGTTCCTTGGGATTTTTTATATACAAAATCATACTATTTCTGAATGAAAATAGTTTCACTTCTTTTCCGATCTGGATGCCTTTTACTTCTATTTCTTGTTTAATTGTCCTGGCTACCCTCTAGACAATGTTGACTAGAAGTGGTGAAAGCAGATATCCTTACTTTGTTCCTGTTCACAAAAGGGACACATTCAGTCTTTCACCATTAAGTATATCAGCCATGTGTTTTATGTAGATGCCTCTCATCAGATTGAGGAAGTTCCCTTCTATGCCAAATTTATAGAGTGTTTTTATCACGAAAGAGTGTTAGAGTTTGTCAAATGCTTTTTCTGTATCTATTGAGAGGATCATGTGGTTTTTGTTCCTTTTTTAAAAATTAATATGATATTTTTAAAATTACAGATATTAAACAGACCTTGATTCCTGGGATAAATCCCACTTGTTCATGGCATATAATCCTTTTTATACATTGCTGGGTACAGTTTGCTGGTATTTTATTGAGGATTTTCCATCTATATTCATTTTTTTTAATTAAAACATTTTTTCAAGTAATCTCTATATCCAACATGGGACTCAAACTCACAACCCTGAAATCAAGAATTGTGTGCTCTACTGACTGAGCCAGCCAGATGCCCCTCCATCTATATTCATAAGAGGTGTTATAGTGATGTGTGGTTTTCTCGTGATCTTTGGTTTTGGTGTCAGGATAAAATATTGGCTTCCTATAATAATATGGGTATGTATAACAAGATGGGTAGTATGCTTAATACTTTTTTTGAGGCGTTTGTGTGATTGGTATTAATTTTTCTTTAAATGTTTGGTAGACTTCACCAGTGAAGCCATCTCATCCTGAGCTTTTCTTCGTAAGAACTTGTTCGATTACTTAGTCAATCTTTTTATCTGTTCTAAGTCTGTTCAGGTTTTCTATTTCTTCTTAGTCAGTTTTGGTAGTTTGTATCTTTATAGGAATTTATCAATTTCTTCTGGATTATCTAATTTGTTGGTGCTTATAATATTCCCTCATAACCTTTTATTTCTGTGAGGTCAATTGTGATGACCCCTCTTTCATGCCTGATTTTAGAAATTTGAGTCCTTCATTCTTTTTTTCTTGGCCAGTCTAGCTAAAGTTTGTCAATTTTATTGATCTTTTTGGAAGAACCAATTTTTGGCTTCGTTGATTTTCTCTATTGTTTTTCTGTTTTCTATTTCATTTACAGGCACACCTCAGAGATACTGCAGGTTCAGTTTCAATCCACTGTAATAAAGCAAATCTTACAATAAATCAAGTCAGGAGAATTTTTCAGTTTCCTAGTGCATATAAAAGTTATGTTTGCATTATACTGTAGTCTGTTAAGTGTGCAGTAGCATATCTAAAAACCAACATATATACTTTAATTTTATTTTTTTAAAGATTTTATTCATTTATTTGATAGACAGAGGTTACAAGTAGGCAGAGAGGCAGGCAGAGAGAGAGAGAGGAAGCAAAGCAGGCTCCCTGCCGAGCAGAGAGCCCGATGCAGGCCTTGATCCCAGGACCTTGGGATCATGACCTGAGCCAAAGGCAGAGACTTTAACCCACTGAGCCACCCAGGTGCCCTATACTTTAATTTTAAACTACTCTATTGTTTAAAAAAATGGTAGTCATCATCTGAACTTTCAGCTCGCTGTAATCTTGCTGGTGGAAGTTCTTGCCTCCACCTTGATGGCTGCTGACTGATCGGGGTAATGGTTGGTGAACACTGGGGCAGCTGCAGCAATTCCTTAACATAAGACAACAATGAAATTTGCTAGATTGATTGGCTGTTCCTTTTATGAACAATTTCTCTGTGGCATGCAATGCTATTTGACAGCATTTTGCCCCCAGTAACTTCTTTCAGAATTGGAGTCAGTCCTCTCAAACCCTGCTGCTGCTTTATCAACTAAATGTATATACTATTTTAAATCCTTTGTTGTCATTTCAATAATCTTCACACCATCTTCACCAGGAGTAGATTCATCTCAAGACACCACTTTCTTTGCTCATCCTTAAGAAGCAACTTGTCATTCATTAAAATTTTACCCTGAGATGGCAGCAATTCTGTCACATCTCCAGGCTCCACGTCTCCTCATTCTAGTGCTCTTGTTTCCAACACATCTGCAGTGACTTCCATCACTGAAGTCTTGAACCCCTCAAAGTCATCCATGTGGGTTGGAGTCAACTTCTTCCAAACTCTTGTTAATGTTGATACTTGACCTCTTCCGATGAATCACACATGTTCTTAATGGCATCTAGAATGGAGAATCCGTTTCAGAAGCTTTTCAAATTATTTTACCTGGATCAATCAGAGGAATCGCTATCTATGGCAGCTATGGCCTTATGAAATGTTTTTCTTAAATAATAAGACTTGAAAGTCTAAATTCCTCCTTGATCCATGGGCTGCAGAATGAATGTTGTGTTAGCAGTCCCAGAACCATGAATCTCACTGTCCATCTCCATCAGAACTCTCAGGTGACCAGGTGTACTATCGGTGAGCAGTCATATTTTAAAAGGAATCTTTTTCTGAGCAGTAGGCCTCAACAGTGGGCTTAAAATATTCAGTAAACCATGTTGCAAATAAGTGTGGTGTCATTTAGGCTTTGTTGTTCCATTTATAGAGCCCAGGCAGAGTGGATTAAACATAATTCTTGAAGGCCCAAGGGTTTTCAGAATGGTGAATAAACATTGCCTTCAACTTCAAGTCACCAGCTACTTTAGCCCCTAACAAAAAAGTCAGCCTGTCCTTGGAAGCTTTGAAGTCAGGCAGTGACTTCTCCTCTCTAGCCGTGGAAGTCCTAGATGGCATCTTCTTCCAGTAGAAGACTGTTTCATGGGCATTGAAAATCTGTTGTTCAGTGGAGCCACCTTCATCTGTCTTCTTTTGTGTTAATACCTATTGTTTGGTTTTAGCAACTTCACAGTAAATTTTAATGTCTGCTATAGCAAGTCCCTCTTTATTTTTCTTGTTTTTAAAAATTATCTTGGATATGCTCAGACACCAATTGCTTATGTAAAACTTAGAAATCAAAAAGAAAACACCAGTGGTAATCCTTTTAAAATTTCACAATACATGCACATACATACATACATACAAAAACACTGACCACCTACTAACAGGGTATGTATGAAGTTAGGCAATTCATTTGAAGTGGAACACATTAAAACAAGACACAGTGGTATGGTTTATGTGTCTTTCTTTCACCCAATAATTGTTTTGTTACCATAGGGTGAATACTATGGAAAGCAGTGCCATCAGGATATTGAAAGAGAGAATGCTTTCACGAAAAACTGACCTCATTCGTGCTTTCCAACTTCAAGACCGCAGTAAATCAGGTAATAAAATTATGTTATGCTTACCATTTCTTAACATACCAGCTTACATAAAAATCAGTTTTTACTTATTTTTTTTTGCTCCCTTAAGATTTCACTTTTCTATTTTTACTAACAAGGAAAGATAGAGATAAAAATAAAATATAATCCATTATGTGCTTGAAAAAAGCCATATTCCTCCTTTGCAGGAAGTTTCTTTCAACTTAAAACAACAACAACCCTTCTATTCTGGTATCTCAGACTAGATACTCCATAAGGCCCTCCTGCTAAGTAACAGCTAGCTTCTAGAGGATGCAGAATTGTAATGCATCTACCAGCCTCACAGTAAGATAAATATGTAGGAAACATTTTATTTCCTCATGAAAGGTTTTTTGAAACCATATTTGGGGCATGGAGTGGCAAGCAAGCACAAAATAGTAGATTGTCCTGAGGGCAAATGCTAATTTTGGTGTAACACTCAATCCTGAGACTAAACCATGGGATAAAAGAAAGATGGATAAGCTGAATCTGAGAGTCCTACATTAAGCCTCGGCCCTCAAAGAGGCTACGGTAGGCCTATGTTTGTAGTGCCCCCAACTCTTGGCAAGCAAATGCAAATCCATGTTCAATGGATGCATCCCTAATTTTGGCCACTAATGTATCCAGAGATTAAGATCAACCACGAGCTCATAACCAAAGATTGTGAAACCGCGAGGCAAGCTACGCCTGGGTGGCTCAGTTGGTTGGACGACTGCCTTCGGCTCAGGGCGTGATCCTGGAGTCCCGGGATCGAGTCCCACATCAGGCTCCCAGCTCCATGGGGAGTCTGCTTCGCTCTCTGACCTTCTCCTCGCTCATGCTCTCTCTCACTGTCTCTCTCTCTCAAATAAATAAATAAAATCTTTAAAAAAAAAAAAAGAGTCAACAGAAAGAACAAACTACAGATTTAATTCCCTAAAGACATCAGATATTAGAATTTTCAAATGCAAATACAAACAACTAAGAAATGTTTAATGAAATAAAAGATGGAATTGCAGACATGCATTTGAAAACAATTTGAAGAACCAAATAGGTACAAAAATATACTTGTTTAAGAAAACCCATAACAGATGGGTAACAGAAGATTAGACATTGCTTAAGAAGGAATTAGAAATATTAAGCGTTATGGACAGTAAAGTCAAGTCTAACATACATCTACTCAGGGTCCTAGGAGAAAAGACTGTAAGAGAGGATATACTTGACATGATTATGGCTGAGACTTTTCCAGAACTGATAAGCCAACTCACATTCACAGGTAGAGAGGTACAGTGTTTCTCAAACAGGATAAAAAAAATAAATACACACCTATACACACTTGTGGAGAAACTATAGGACACCAACAGCAAATAAAAATATCTCGGGGAGCACCTGGGTGGCTCAGTGGATTAAGCCTCTGTCTTCGGCTCAGGTCATGATCTCAGGGTCTTGAGATCGAGTCCCACATTGGGCTCTCTGCTCAGCAGGGAGCCTGCTTCCCCCTCTTTCTCTGCCTGCCTCTCTGCCTACTTGTGATCTCTCTCTCTGTCAAATAAATAAATAAAATCTTTAAAAAAAAATCTTGGAAGCAGAGAGAAATACACATTGCTACAAAGAGAAAACAGTTGTACTGTTATTAGACTTCTCCAAAGTTGCAATAGAAACCTGTAAACAGTGGAATCATATATAAAAAATACTGAAACCAAAACTTAGAGAAAGATACAACATGAAAACACAAGACCAAAGTTGTAACAGCTCTATTAATATTAGACAAAGTAGATTTTAAGGAAATATACATTACTCAAAATAAAAAGGGACACTTTGTAATGATAAAATAGTTTGCCAATTGAATCCATTCTAAATGTATATGTATTGATTTATAGCCTCAAAAATATATTTAAGAAAATGAACAGAACAAATAGAAGTAGAAAAATCTATCATCACATTGGGAGATTTTAATACCCCTTTGACTAAAAGAATTAACTGACAAAAAGATTAGTAGACTTTCCCTAAAAGACGTATATAGAACTCCGCACCCAACATTGCAGAATATACATTTTTGTCAAGCACAAATGGAACATTTACAAATATTGATCATAAACTGGAACAGAAGGCAAATCTCAACAAATTTTTGTATAAGAAACATACAGAATAAATTTTCTGTCATAGTGAATTGACAGAAGGTAGCCAGAAAATTCCCTGGGGCTTAGAAATAATAATATAATTCTAAACAGCCCTTAGATAAAAGGAAAAATAACAGTGGAAACTAGAATTCTGCAACTGAATGAAAATGCAACATATTGAAACTTATAAGATACAAGTTAGAGAAGCACTGAACATACATATATTTTAATATTTTTAAAAGATGAAACTAAGATCAACAAAGTAAAAAAATAAAGATTCTTTGAAGAAACTAGTAAATCTGATAAAACACTGGTAAGGAGACAGAGAAAGAGAAATAATCAATGCCAGAATTGAGAAGAGAGATGTTACCACAGACTTTACAGATATTAAAAAGCTCATAAGATGTATTATAGAAACTCTTATGCTCGGGCACCTGGGTGGCTTTGTCATTAAACATCTGCCTTTGGCTCAGGTCATGATCCTGTGGTCCAGGAATTGAGCCCTGTATTGAGCTCTCTGCTCAGCAGAGAGCCTGCTCCTCTTTCTCCCATTTGCCCCTCCCCCTGCTTGTGCATGTGCTTCTCTCTCTGTCAGATGAATAAATAAAATCTTGAAAAAAAAAAAAGAAACTCTTTCGCTAATAATTAACACTTTATATTAAATGGACAGATTCCTAAAATACGTTACACATACCCACTGTCTTGCCAAAACAGACCCAAAAAGAAATAGAAAATCTCAACAATCCTATAACTGTTGAAGAACATGGATATGAAATTTTGCAACTTGTCCCAAAGACAGCTTAGTTCAGATAGCCTCATTAACCATTACAATATACATTTAAGAATAAAACCAGTATTACAAAACTCTTCCAGAGAATGGAAATACAAGGGATATTTCCAAGATTATTTTAGGAGGTCAGCATAACCTTGATACCAAAATTCAACAAAAACATTATGGAAAAGGAAAGTTAATAGCTAATCTTGCTCATAAACTTAGATGAAAAAAATCCTAAATGGAATATTAACAGAAGGTTAAATTACAACCAAGTTTGGTTTAGTCTAGAAATGTTAGGAATTGTAGCTTGTTTTAACATTCAGAAATCAATCAGTTTAATTCACTGCTTTAACAAAATTAAAGAAGTTATGATTCTCCCAAAATAAGAAAAATTGTTGGATGTGTTCTACCTTGATATCATGGCTTCAAAAACACTTAGAAAACTAAAAACAGAAGAAAATTTCCTTAATCTCATAAAGGATGTCTAACAAAGCCTATAGAAAAAAGCACACTTGATGGAGTAATGTTGAAACCTTTTCTTCTAAGATGGGGAATGAGAGAAAGATGCTGAATAATTCCCATCCCCCAACATGTCCATAGCCTAATCCCCAGAATCTCTGAATGTTACCTTACTTATATGGCTAAAGGGATTTGCAGATGTGATTAGAACAATGATCTTGACCTAGGGAGACTACCCTGCATTATCTAGGTGGAATCGATATAATCAGGATGGTCCTTTCAAGAGGGATGTAGGAGGGGTCGGAGTCAGAGGAGAAGGTGACGTGCTGATAGAAGCAAATATTAAACAATACACCCTGAAAACGGAGGAAGGTGCCTCAAGTCAAGGAATATAGGCAGCCTTTAGAAGCTGAAAAAGGGAAGAAAATGGATCCTCCCATCAGAGTTTCCCAAAGGAACCAGCCCTGCTGACACTTGGACTTGGCCCAGCAAACAGATTTTGGGCTTCTAATCTCCAGAACTTTAAGAGAATAAATCTGTGTTATTTTAAGCCACTAAGTCTGTAGTAATTTGTTACAGCAGCAGTAGGAAACTAATACAGATGTGTACTGTCAAGATTGTTCAACACTGTATTAGGGATGCTAGCTACTGCAATAAGGCAAGTTAAATAAGATGATAAGAATTAGAAAGGAAGAAATAAAATGTTACTATGTGTAGACAACATAATCGAGTATACAGAAAACCTAAATAAAGACAAAGAAAAACTCTTAGAGTTAATAAGTGATTTTTTTTTTTTTTAATTTGAGAGAGAGACAGTGAGAGAGAGCATGAGCGAGGAGAAGGTCAGAGGGAGAAGCAGACTCCCCGTGGAGCTGGGAGCCTGATGTGGGACTCGATCCTGGGACTCCGGGATCATGACCTGAGCCGAAGGCAGTTGTCCAACCAACTGAGCCACCCAGGCGTCCCTTAATAAGTGAATTTAACAACTTGTAGAACACAATGTCAATACACAGAAATTGATTGCATTTCCATATATTAGTATATTGGTTAGAGTCTGTTGAGGACTCAGAAACCACAGCAGTCATTTGAACAGGGAAATTTAATATAAAGAATTATTAACTAGTTAAAGGTGATTAATTACTAAAATGGCTAAAAGAGAACTCTAAAGGATACAGGAATAGAAATTATAGGGAGCGGCTATGATCTCTAAGGCTAAGAAAGTGTACCCAAGGAAGGAACAAACTTAGAATAGCCCCCTACTCCCTCCAAGGCTAAGATTCAGATCTCATTGGACAGGGAGTGACAGTGCCTCACTAGGTGGGGTGGAAGTTTGCTCAGGTGTCTCATATCAAAGATGATCTATAGCTGGTGGGTCAGGACTGAAGAGGATGGAGCCACCCACTGGGGTGCCAGCAAAACCCTCTTTGGGCTGTGTACCACTGAGTCTCCCACACACTCCTGGCAAGAAAGCCATTCACTCTGGTATTGGTAAAATTGACTAGATAGTGGGTGCCAGTGCATTTCCCACACACCTCTGGCAACCATGCTGTGCTATAAAAGCAAGAAGGAAAGCATACCAGAGGTATTTCTTCTGCCAAGTCTTAGAGCATCCTTCCTGTGCCCTCTCTTGACATTATACCAGGTGCCAAAAGAGAAATATTTACAGGGTTCAGTTCCAGTATCACAAAACAGGGCAAAGAAGGGTAGATTTGGAGCTGAGATGGAATAAACTAATAACAGATAGAGCTAAGAATTAACTTTTAGATAATGAAAATCTTAAAAGATACCATTCACAGCAGATAAGCAAGAACTGAGGAACGAGCCTAATGACTGATGTATGAGATTTCTAAAATATTATTAAAGGAAATTTAAAAGGATTGGAATAAGTGGGTAGATATTACTGTGTTTAAGGGCTGAAGTTATCAAGATATAAATTCTTTTCAAATTGAATTATAGGTTCAATGCACCAAAAGGGCATGTACAAAAATGTTCTTAGCAACACTGTTTGTGATAGCCTCAAACTGGGGATAACCCTGATGCCCACCAACAGTTGAATGGATATATAAATTCTGTGTATTCACACCACGGAATGCCATACACCAATGACAATAAAGACGCTAAAACTGAATAGAAAACATGGCTGACTCTCATGGACTTTGTGTTGAGCAAAAGGAGTCAGACTCCCCCTGAAATATATACCTCGTGATTCCATTTACATATGGATCAAAAAAGACAAGAGGTTAATTATAGTGATAGAAATCAAGATGGCAGCTCTCCTTAGGAAAAGTGGGTGGTGGTAGTAATTGTGAGAGGCCACAAGGGGGCCTTTTGAATATTGACAATGTTCTTTTTTTTTTTAAACTTTGAGTTTTTTGTTTAGGTTCCAATTAGTTAACATACAGTGTAATATTAGTTTCAGGTGTGCAATATGGTGATTCAGTACTGTCACATGTCACCCGGGGCTCTTCCCCTGTTTAACCCCATCCCCCCACCCACCTGCCCTCTGGTGACCATCAGTGTGTTCTCTGTAGTTAAGAGTCTATTTCTTGGTTTGCTTCTCTCTTTTTTTCCCTGTGCTCATTTGTTTTGTTTCTTAAATTTCACATGAGTGAAATCATACGTATTTGGCGATGTTCTATTTCTTGTCCTTGGTGGTGGCTACATAGGAACTCCCTCGTGACAATTCACTGAGCTCTGAATTTGTTTCGTGAACTTGTCTGTATGTGTTGAACTTTAATTTTTAAAAAAGAATATGGCCAACAAACACATGAAAAGATGTTCATCATCACTCATCGTCAGGGAAATGCAGATCAAAACCACAGTGAGCTATTACCTCACACTTTTAGAATGGCTAAAACCAACAACAGGAGAAACAACAGGTGTTGGCGAGGATGTGGAGAAACAGGAACCTCCATGCACTATTGGTGGGAATGCAAAATGGTGCAGCTGCTATGGAAAACAGTATGGAGGTTCCTCAAAAATTTAAAAATAGAACTACCTTTTAATCTGGCAATCACACTACAGGGTGTTTACCCAAAGAATACAAGAGCACTAATTCAAAGGGATACACATGTCCCTGTGTTTATAGCAGCATTATCTACAACAGCCAAGATACAGAAGCAATGCAAGTGTCCATCAATGGATGAATGGATAGAGAGTAGTGGTATATGGACACACAATGGAATATTACTCAGCCATAAAAAAGAAGATCCTGCCTTTTGCAATGACATGGATGGAGCTAGAGAGAATTAAGCTTAGTGAAATAAGTCAGAGAAAGACAAATACCGTATGATTTCACTCATCTGTGGAATTTAAGAAATGAAAGAAGCAAAGGGATAAAATGAGAGAGAAAGAGAGGCAGATCAAGAAACAGACTCTTCACTCTGGAGAACACACTTCTGGCTACCAGAAGGAGGTGGTGGGGGAATGGGCGAGACAGGTGATGGGGATGAAGGGGGACACTGGTCATGATGAGCACAGGGTGATGAGTGGAAGTGGGGAATTTCTATATTATGCACCAGAGCTACGGTGCCTGTTGGGACAGATCACAGAGGGGAACAGGAGGAACCCAGGTTTCGAAACCCCGGGCTGTTCACTGGTTCTGCCAAGTAAGTTGCATTTCTTTACCAAATTATCAACCAATGATACGGGCTTTGTTGTTGTTGTTGTTGTTGTTGTTGTTAGGAAAACTTTCTATGGGCCAGTGGGCCTTCTCCATGGAGAACACTTTGGGGCTGAACTTACCATGGAGATCCCTGAGTCCACATCTGGTAACCACAGACAAAAATGGAAATATTAACTACATGTCCACCTTCCAGGATATCCACATTCAGAAACCTGTGAAAGAGGCAAGTGAAACGTAGCTCCAGCTAAAGTCTGTCTGGAGCGATGGGGCGCCTGGGTGGCTCTGTCGAGCTAGGCATCAGACTCTTGCTTTTGGCTCAGGTCATGATCTCATGGATTGTGGGATCGAGCCTGAAGTCAGGCTCTGAGCTCAGAGTGGAGTCTGCTTGGGATTCTCTCTCTCCCTTTGCCCTCCCCACCCCTCACACATGTGCTCACTCTCTTAAAAAGAAAAAGCAAAAAACAGACAAAACCTGGCTTGAGCAAAACACCCTTCAGACGACCTATGAGAGGAACTCAGTCCTCTGAAATGTTGGGGATGGTGCGCCTGCATGGCTCAGTTGGTTAAGCGTCTACCTTTGGCTCGGGTCATAATCCCAGGGTCCTGGGATCAAGCCTCGCATCGGGCTCTCTGCTCAGTGGGGAGTCTGCTTCTCCCTCTGCCCCTCACCCTGCTCTCATGCTCTCTCTCTCTGACAAATGAATAAATAAAATCTTTTTTTAAAAAAAGGAAAAAGAAAAGTTGGGGAGTGAGAATCATCTAATGAATGGGTGTGGCAGTCTTGGGAAAGGCCTAAGGATGCTCTCCCAGGTACATTGTGATCTGTTTGTGAAATTTGTGCCTTCTAAGGATAGGCAAGATGGAAAAAGAAGGAAAAGGCTTCTGCAAGCAAATCCATGTCAAATATATGATTCTCTGACATCCATTCTTTCATTCAACTCCCCCTTAAAATACTCAGCAGAGCCCCTGTTACACTGTAAGGGTATAGATTAGCTGACATGACATTTTATGCCTTAAAGACTTGTAAACTTTAGAATCTCTTATTAAAATGAGAATACCGCAGGAAGAATTACCAGACACCACCCCCCATACTTACTAGGTAACAACCCTTTGGCAGTTGGTTATAACACTGGGCTGAAAGGGAGCTGATGGGGCCTGAGATTGGGGTGATTGTTTGCAGGGGAGATAGGAAAGTAAGAGCAGAGGGAAGAAAAGCAAAGTGCAAGTGGGAGCGTGAAACACCCACACGGAGAAGGCTTTAGGCTTTATCTAAGAGGCAGTAAACCGTGATGGCCAAACCCATAGGCCTTGGCTTCAGGCCGCTGAGAGTCAGATCCCCTTTACCAACTATGTGAACCTTGAAAAACTGAACTTGACCTCTCTGTTTTCTAATCTGTAAAATGGGCATAATAATTCTGTTCCCCGGGCCTCCTGTTGAGGACAGAATGAAATGAAAACTCTCACGGAGGGTTTCCCATGGAAAACTCTCCTCACAGAGCCTGCACTCGGTTTTCTCAGTAAATGTTGGCTGCTGTTCCTTGCTTCCTGAATGGCATGGGCCCTGTCCCCTGACCCATGCAGGCTGCACTTGGTTCCACATACAAGAGCATGGTCTTGTCTTTGATTAATGAGGGCTGGTCCTCCAAGGAAGGCCGGTCGTCTCGTTTCTATCTGAATCACATCCTTTGAACTGGTGATAATGTTTTGTGTTTGCTACATTTACTACAATTGACCTGTGTTATTAATTCTATGTGTTTTAACACTTAGAACATCTTTATTTTAGGCTCAGTCTACTCTAATTGAAACTCTGTACAGATACCGCTCTGACCTGCAAATCATCTTCAATGTCATTGACTCTGATCACTCAGGTAAACGAGCGTCGATTAGTTCGATAGCAGTAGAAGGCAAAGGCTAATCTGTTTCTCGGAAAGCAGAATTCTGTTTTCATCTGTTGCATTCTTTGCCCAAACTTGAATTAACTTGGGCTGGGGGGATGAATAAACTTATGTTAAATATTATTATTATTATTTAGTTTGTCCAAAAACTGTATTTAAGAACTTACTGTCCCTATAGGCCTCTGTATCTATTGAACAAGAATAGCTCCTTTTATAAGTCACCAGCACAGATGAAAAGATAATTTCCGGGTGCCTGGGTGGCTCAGTGGGTTAAGCCTTTGCCTTCGACTCGGGTCATGATCTCGGAGTCCTGGGATCGAGTCCCGCATCGGGCTCTGCTCTGCAGAGAGCCTGCTTCCTCCTCTCTCTCTGCCTGCCTCTCTGACTACTTGTGATCTCTCTGCCAAATAAATAAATAAAATCTTTAAAAAAAAAAAAAAAGATAATTTCCTGGCCATTTAAACATAGTGGTTACTCCAGGCAATAAAAAAAAAAATCATCAGATACTCCCCAACTGCAGAGATCATTGAATACCAAAGGTCAATAATCAAAATATGAAAGTAAATCATTGTCTATAAAGCATGGCAGAGCCATTGTTTACCATTATCTTATTGAGGGCCAGGGTATCTTCTCCCTCTGCTTTGATGTCCCTTTCCCTCAGATAGAGCCCCACAGTCCACAGTCTACCCTCATCCCTTCGGTGCATACTAATTCCAGGTTTGGAATAATCTCAGGACCTTGAGTATAATCTGGACCTGGAATAATCTCAGGTACTTGAAAGTGACATATTGTGTCTTAAATTGACAGTCTGACTTTTTTATTTCCTTCCTTGTCTCGATGTTTGGGCATGTGAGTGAGCTTCTCATTAGGACTCTTCAATCAGTATAAGTACCCCCCCTCCATTAGGTGGGTCTTAAAACCAACACTCACACCTTCTTCTTTATTCCTTTAGGCCTGATTTCCATGGAAGAATTTCGTGCCATGTGGAAACTCTTCAATAGTCACTACAGCATTCACATTGAGGATTTTCAAGTTGATGAGCTCGCTGAAAGAATGGACTTAAACAAAGATGGAAGCATTGACTTTAATGAGTTTCTAAAGGCTTTCTATGTAGTGCATAAATTGGAGAAGTTGAACAAATCAGATGGCCAATCTCCTTAACAAGAACGAGGGCTTTCCCTCCATGTAAACTCTTGGGCCCAAATTATTGGCGCCATCTTCGCAAAACCCTTGTAATTCATAATCAGTAGTAGAGAAAGGTAGACCCCCCCATTCATCACAAGCAGATGTATAGTATTGGGTTTGAAGTCCCCATGAAGTGGTAATTGGTAAACTAGGTTAAATGTCAGCTGATAGGATTTGGCTCCAGTGTTAGGACTCATACATTGCCAAGTAGAAACTGGGTTTGATCCTAGTGTTGGCCTCTTGGACCAGGAGACCAGAGCAGTTTGGAAACATGTGAAAGGAACCCACAGAGCACCAGAGAAAAGTGCAACATGTGTGAGTGACTGAGGGATGGGAGGAGGCATACCAAACTGTTAATGGAATAAAATATGTCCATCTTTAAACTGAATATTCTTTGGAGACCATAAACCAGTGATTGTTAATCTTGGGGGAACCACCCTTGAGGGATGGGGCCCATATCGGACGCTTGGGGGAAGCTGTGGGAGTATATTGTTTGAAAAAACCTATTTTTTTTTTCTTGTCTTTTGGAGACACAAGGTGAACACAATTCAAATTGAGCCCTACAGTTAATATCGTTCGCCGCCTTCACTGGGGAGATGGGGCTTTGGTTATGCACACGCTGTGCAATTTATTCTACTATCCTGAATGCATGTCAAGCATCTAGATTTCTCTCTAAAGGCGAATATGCATTTCATTTTTTTCTAATTTTGAGAACCTTAAGATCTATCAATATGCCAGGTTAGATATCCACAACTACCTGGTACACACACCAGGAATAATGGATAAAATGTAACAAATATCTTTTTTAAATGCATAGCTGAGCTGGTAAGAAAGTAATAGAAAGCCCTAATGGGCAATAAAAAAAGAGCATAATTAAAACTGTAGCAGTACTAATGTTGGACAGGATATAGCCTTTGAGGCAAAAATATCATTAGGGATAAAAGGGGTCATTATTGAATGCTAAGAGGAATGATTCACCATGATGATAAAAGAATTACAAACACATATGCATCTAATAACATCTTTAAAATTTATAATGCAAAAATTGACGTAATTACTAGGAAAAATTGATAGAGGGAGATTTTTAATACACCTATGTCAGGAATAGACCATTTATATAACAGAACAGTGTATAGATTTTTGGACAACCTAGTTAATCCACTGAATTGTGTGTGTGTGTGTGTGTGTGTGTGTGTGTGCGCGCATGCACTCTGGAATTAATTTTAGAGAATACACATTGTTTTCAAGCACACATGGAACATTTATAAAAATTGACCCTCTACTTGACTTCAACACATATCTCAAATACCAAGCAACCAAAAACAAAGATACTACATTCTCTGATCATAATGTAATTAAATTAGAAACAACATAAGATAGCCATATTAATGAGTGAAAAGGAATACAACTGTAGCTCTACCAGAAATTGCTAAAAATAGTTCCCAAGAATATGGTGAGTAACCATTTTTAAAAATAGGTGAATAGACTGTTTCTTAGAGAAAAATGTAATTTACTAAGGCTAACTCTAGAACAGAAGGAGGGTCGGAAGAGACACAACCATTAAAGAATGTGACCGCTTTGCAGTGTGTCAGTTTGGCTAGGCTGAACCGCATTTCTCAGAATGCCTGTTCTCGTGTGTTTCCCGTTAAAGTGGGGGGCCAGGGAGACTCTGGAGTGATTGGGAAGGCCAAGGGAAGTAGCAGCCATAGTGTAGCTCGCATACACTGTTGCTGAGCTGCGGAGTCACTTTGTTGGTGTGAAGTGGCCCACAATTGCTCTAAGTTCCCCTGGATCCTCCGTCAGCTTCTCTGATTCCTGGGCCAGGTGTGTGTTAGCTCCGTGATGAGACTCCCGGGCCAGGTGTGTGTTAGCTCCGTGATGAGACAACCCGGGCCAGGTGTGTGTTAGCTCCGTGATGAGACTCCCGGGCCAGGTGTGTGTTAGCTCCGTGATGAGACAACCCGGGCCAGGTGTGTGTTAGCTCCGTGATGAGACAACCCGGGCCAGGTGTGTGTTAGCTCCGTGATGAGACTCCCGGGCCAGGTGTGTGTTAGCTCCGTGATGAGACAACCCAGGCCAGGTGTGTGTTAGCTCCGTGGTGAAGGGCGGTGGCTTCCGCAGCACGGCCTCCTCACCAACGCCAGAAACGGTAAGAAGGGACTCTGGCTGCGGCCCGTCCTTGTGCGGTGCCGGCTTGCGTGTGTGTGGGTTCGAGCCTGTGTTTCACCTTCCCCTCCTGACTACCTGCCCTGAGGAATTCGAGCTCCAACACCAGGTAAGGCGTCTTCCAGAGCCTGTTTACCCAGCTCCCACTTTTGCGTAAGCCCCTTCTGCTGGTTTTATGTATCTGTAAAACCCCGACTAATACAGAATTTTGTACTCAGAGTGGTTCCAAGAGAGCAATCTTTTTTTTTTTTTTTTTTTTTTGAGAGAGAGCGAGCGAGCGAGTGCGCGCAGGGGGAACGGCAGGCAGAGAGAGAAGCAGGCTCCCCACTGAGCAGGGAGAGCCTGATGTGGGGCTCGATCTCGGAACCCCGGGATCATGACCTGAGCTGAAGGCAGTCGCGCAACCGACTGAGCCACCCAGGCGCCCCAAAAGAACAGAATCTTGCTGAGTGCTCTGAATGTGTACTACCTGCTGTACACAGAGCTTCTGCCCCATTATCTCACGTGAAAATCCACTGATAATCCCAGGATAGTGGTTTTGAGAAACGTCCAATCTCTGGTGGTCAAGAATGAGTCTTTTTGTTGCTGCCTGAATATCATTTGGTTATCTATTTTGGAGGTTCTTTCTGGAACTCTCATCTTCTTCCTTGGGCTTCTAATCTCTGAAATTAAATGCCTTTGTTGGAAATTTTACCTAAAAATGTAGTTAGGTTTTACTGAAGATTGTTACTGAATGTTGTAAAACTCCCACTTGAAACATGAGTTATGTTCAGCCACATTTCAATTTGACAAAGTATTTATGTACAATATATAGAGAGTTGTGAAATCTCACTTTTAATTTATATTTATTACAAATGAGATGGAACATATTTTTGTTTGGCAGTCTGTTTTCTTTTAAGAAAATGCTTCTTTTCCTCATTTTTTTTTCCCTTTCCTCGTTTTTCTAACAGCTACTCATCTTTTTCTTACTGATTTCTAGGAACTTTAAAGCTCTCCTTGATAACAATCTTTTGCTTATTTGGGGAGCAGATTATCCTCTCCCAGTCTGTGACTTTATTTTTCACTTTCTTTCTAATATAATTATATTCTTACAGTTTTATTTTAATTTCACTTAACATACAGTGTTATTAGTTTGGGGTGAACAATATAGTTCGGGTTTTTTCCAGGTTTCCTTCTGACATAGGTTTTTACGCAGAAGATTTTTTTGTTTGTTCATTTTTATTTCATAATTCTCAATTGCAATCCAGCTAGACTTGGAGGGGAACAAGGAAAATCTGGAACCCGTGGAGTCGCAGCGAGAGCACAGAGATTGTAGGATATTTGGAGCAGCTGGGGGTGAAGGGGTGTCCTCCTGAGCTACAGAAGGAACGGTCTGGTAGTTAAACGCAAGTCAAATTTAGGAGATTTGTGCACAGTCGGCCATGGTGAGCTTCTTGCTGGTCTTGCCATTCCCGGGCCCAGAGTGTTTCATGGTGTCCACAATGTTCCTGCCCTCGCGCACCTTGCCAAAGACCGCGTGCCCGCCCTCCCACCACTGCGGCTTTGGCAGTGCAGGTGAAAAACCGGGAACCGTTTGTGTTGGGTTCAGCATTTGCTGTGGACAAGATGCCAGAACCTGTGTGCCCCAGAAAGAAATTCTTACCAAATTTCTCCTCCTAGATGGACTGGCCACCAGTGTCATGATGACCTGTGACATCACCACCCTGGCACAGAAATTAGGGAATAATCCTGTGAAAGCAGGAACCTTTATAAGCAAATCCTTTCTCCCTAGTGCTCAGAGCACAGACGTTCTCTGCTGTCACTGGAACTTGGTCCGCCAACAGGTATAGGAGACACAGCCCGAGGGCTTGTGGTCCCCAGCGATCTGGAGGAACACGGACGGGTTGACCAATGGCTTGGTGGCGTGGGATGCTCCAGGGCGGCGTCTGCAAGCCCCAGGCAGAAGTTTTAAATGTCAGCTTACCCAGTTGGTCAGTCTTTTCTGTTGTAATTTGTGCTTTTTGCCTCTTGTCTAAAAACAAATATTCTTTCCAACCCTGGAAATACGAAGATACAGTCGTTGCTTATTGTTTGCGGGCTCTGTATTTGCAAATTCCCCTACTCACTGAAGTGTGTGACCCCAAATCCATATTTATGGTGGCCGGGTGCAAGTAGTGAAATTTGGAGTCAAATGTGTACCAGTTGAGGGCAAACAAGGCGACGCTCTGCCTTCTGGTTTGGTTCTCCTACTGTGAATGAGCGTCCTTCACCTGGGGTTAATTTAGGGCCCCATTTTTTGTTTTTTTTGTGCTTTGTGTTGGCGATTTCAGTATTTAAGATGATCCTCAAACATAGTGCTGAACGGTTTTCTAGTGTTGTTCCTAAGAGCAAGAAGGCCCTGGGGTGGGGTGGGGTGGTGTGTGTGTGTGTGGGGGGGGTTGAGATGGAGACGGGGGGGGGGGCAGGGAAATGGTTGGGAGAAAACAGGTGTAT
Source organism: Neogale vison (assembly GCF_020171115.1). Taxonomy (NCBI): domain Eukaryota; kingdom Metazoa; phylum Chordata; class Mammalia; order Carnivora; family Mustelidae; genus Neogale; species Neogale vison. The sequence goes on along the minus strand of NC_058105.1, from coordinate 116,966,572 downwards.
TGAATAAGCTTCTGGGGCTGGGGGTTGAATGCTGCTGACCCCAGTTAATGAATCAACTATACCTATGAAGTGAGGTGTCCTTGAACAGAAACACACATAGAGGAGGTCTGTCATGGGTCACTTGACAAAAATCTTGTGACCAGAGGCTCTCAGGGACCAAACCTTGTATTCCCTGGGAGCAGAGCTTCGGTATTCACAAAACTGTACATTTTAGGATTTCTGTGAAATCTCCTGTTGGATTTTGCTGGGAACTGCCTTAAATTTATAGATTAACCTGGAGAGAATTGACATTTTCACTGTATCGAGTCTCCCTATCCATAAACATGGTGTATTTTTCCCAATTAGTTTAGTCTTCTCTAATGTCTTAATAATTTTTCATTATCATTACAATCTGTTCAAAAAGATTTATTCTAAGATACCTGAGGGGTTTTCTCCTGTTTTACTTGGTTCAACTCTTCTGGCTCTCTTGTTCGTAGGGTTTAGTTCTTTTAGGATTTGTTTTCTTCCTTTCTACTCTTCATTTTATATGTATGCATTTGATAATCTCCGGCTGTGTCTGTGTTGAGCGTTCCTGGGGGTATAATTCTATATGCAGACTCTCGATCAGGTTGGATGGGTCCCGTGTGGGCTCTGTCTTTTTTATTGTGAATCCCTCCCTAGCAGGGCTTTTGGGTTTTTTCCCCCCTGGGTAAAATCCCATAGTATCTGGTTGTGGGCGCAACTCTCGAGAGAAGTTTTTTGTTTGCTTCTGCCTTGGGCCATGATCGTATCCCTGCTTGAGGAATAATTCTGTTACTTTTGAGTCTGGCATTTCTGAACTATGTGGGTAGAGTAAAAGCAACGCGAATTGTGGTCCTGTGGTTTTGAATTCTCAGAAAGCTTTTCTTTTTTTTCCCACCCAAAGCCCTGTGTCCTGTGGTCTCTCTTGTTTTTAAATCTTTTCATAAATCAAAGAGCCCTTTGAGGGTCTTGGCTTTATGCAAAGTACTCAGTTCCAATTTCCTACCTCCCAAAGCTTCATTTATTACCCCTGTGTGGGAATTAACACCAAACCCCTGGGTTCTGGAGACAAATACCCATTAGTGCAAGCATTCGCCCCTGTGCTGTCCCACTTCCCTCTTTGTTTCTGGCACCCGGGGATTTGCTTTTATTATTCGTGAGCTTAACTGCACACTTAAAATAATTATGTTACATTTTACCCAGTACTTCTAGGTGATTATGGTAAGAGGATTTTCAAGTTGTCTGAGTCCACCATATTGCTAAAAGCCAATAAATAGATTTTTTTTAATCTATTGCTCTTTGTTAATAATTTTGAGCCTTCATATTTTTACTTGGACAATGATTAATGTTCACAATACGCCACGATGCTGGAATTACACAATATTGTCACTTAGTGAGTCTCTGGTAAACTTCAGTAGAACTTCTCTCGCAATAATTTTCTTCTTTCTTTATTTTTTTTTTAAAGATTTATTTATTTGACAGAGATCACAAGCAGGCAGAGAGGCAGGCAGAGAGAGTGGGGGAAGCAGGCTCCCCGCTGAGCAGAGAGCCTGATGTGGGGCTCAGTCCCAGGACCCTGAGATCATGACACAAGCCGAAGGCAGAGGCTTTAACCCATTGAGCCACCCAGGTACCCCTGCCAGCCTGCTTTTAACAGGCATTGATTTTTGTTTCTAACTCAATACCCCTAAGGCAAGGCTGCAATAAATATTGAATGTATGTCCCTACAGGGGGAGCCTAATCGATCCCTACTAATGGGACGGACTGCCAGAAATTGAATCTGGTTAGTATATTAACTGTCTTTTAAAATTAAGAGCTGAGCTGTTGAGGAACCTGGGTGGTTCAGTGGGTTAAAGCCTCTGCCTTCGGCTCAGGTCATGATCCTAGGGTCCTGGGATCGAGCCCCACATCAGGCTCTCTGCTCAGCGTGGAGCCTGCTTCCCCCTCTCTCTTTGCCTGCCTCTCTGTGTACTTGTGATCTCTGTCTGTTAAATAAACAAATAAAATCTTAAAAAAAAAAAAGGCTGAGCTGTTGTATTGTCTTCCTAAAGCTCTGTGGCAACGCCATTTCTATGTGTAATGTATGAAAATTCCCTTCTCTCTCATCTCTACTAGCATTAGGGGTTACAGTTCTGTTTTGTGACTCTGATGGGTATAAAATGATCTCATAAGTTTTTTTTAATTAGCATATAATGTATAGTTTCAGAGGTACAGGTCTGTGATTCATCCATCTTACACAGTTCACAGCACTCACCACAGAGTTCTTTAATTGATATTCTCTGCTAGAGATTTTGAGCATCTTTTCATCTGTCTGGACATGCTGTTCTGTGGCTTCTATATTTGGGATTTTTTTTTTTTTGCTCATTTTTTTCTTTTGAGCACTTCATCTTATCAGATGGTAAGATATTTTCGTATAATACAGAAATTAACCCTTTGTCATTTGTGTTGGAAATTTTTGTCCACATCTCTTGCTGTTGACTTTGTCATGTTCCCTTCTCTTACAAAAGTTCTTATATTTTATGTAGTAAATATAACCTTATTTGCTTTTTTACTTTTGTAATATGTATTTATTTTTAATTTTTAAATTTTTTTAGTATAGGTGATACCATGTTACATTACTTTTGGTTGTACAATGTAGTGATTCAACAAAGTATAGCCATTGTCTGCCCTGATACGTCCTTATAACAATAGCATTGAGTGTGTACCTTACACTGGGTCTTTAATTCCCCAAACTTACATAACTGGAAGCCTGTGTTTCCCACTCCCCTTCACCCATTTTGCTCAACATGGTCCCACCTCCCCTCTGGCAACAATTAGCTTGTTCTCTGTTTGATTCTGTTTTTTGTTTATTCATTTGTCCTTTTGTTAGGATTCCACTTATAAGTGAAGTCATATGATATTTGTCTTAGTCTGACTTCTTTTTCTTAACAAAGTCCACCCATGTTGTCTCGAATGGCACAATCTTGTCCTCTTTGATGGCTACATAATATGCCATTGGAGGTATGTGTACACACACACACACACTCCCCACACCTTCCTTACCCATCTGTCAGTGGACACTTAGGTTGCTTCTGCATCATGCTGTGGTAAACACAGGGGGGCATGTGTCTTTTTGAAGTAGTGTTTTTGTTTTCTCTGGGTAAATACCCAGTAGTAGAATTCTGGGAACATAATGGTAGTTCCATTTTTAATTTTTCAAGGAAACCCCATACTGCACCAGTCTGCCTTCCCACCAACAGTGCATGAGAGTTCCTTTTTCTCCACATCCTCGCCAACACTTGGTCCTTGTGTTTTTGGGTCTAGCTATTCGGAAAGGTGTGTGGTGATCTCTCTTTGAGGCTTTGATGTATCTATTCCCTGACGATGAGTGATGTCGAGCATCTTTTCATGGGTCTGTTGGCCATTCGCATGTCTTCTTTAAAAAGTCTATTCAGGTCCTCTGCCCGTTTTAAATTGGATTTTTTTTTTTTTATATTGAGTTGTACAAGGTCCTTATATTTCTTGGGTGTTAACTCTGTATCAGAGATGTCATTTGCAAATATAGTCTCTTTTTGTTTTGTTGACGGTTTTTATTTTGATGTAGTCCCGGTAGTTTATTTTTGCTTTTGTTTTCCTTGCCTCGGGAGGCATGTCCAGAAAAATCTTACTGTGGCCAATGTCTGAGAAATTACTGCCTGTGTTCTCCTATAGTTTCAGGTCTTACATTCAGGTCTTTAATCCGTTTTGAGTCTATTTTTATGTATGGTGTTAAAAAGTGGTCCGGTTTGGGAGCACCTGGGTGGCTCAGTCGGTTAAGCATCTGCATTTGACCCAGGTCATGATCCCAGGGTTCTGGGGTCGATCCCTGTATCAGGCTTCCTGCTCAGCATGGGGAGTCTGCTGCTGCTTCTCCCTCAGACTCTCTTCTCCCCTGCTCCCATTTTCACTCTTGCACTCTGTCTCAAATGAATAAATAAAAAATCTTTAAGAAAAAAAAAAGCAGTCCAGATTGATTCTTCTACATGTAGCTGTCCAGTTTTCCCAACACCATTTGTTGAAGAGATGATCTTTCCCCCATTGTATATTCCTGTCTCCTTTGTCATAGATTAGACAAAAGAGTGAACATATAATTGTGAGTTTATTTCTGGGCTCTCTATTCTATTCCATCGATCTCCATGTCTTGTTTTGTGCTGGTATCATGTCTTTTTGCTTACTAAGCTTTGTAGTATATCTTGAAACCTGGAATTGTGATACCTCCAGCTTTCTTCTTTCTCAAGATTGCTTTGGTTACTTAGGGTCTTCCACTTCCATGCAAATTTTAGTATTATTTGTTCTAGTTTTGTGAAAAATACTGTTGGCATTTTGATCGAGATTGCATTGACCCTGTAGATGTGGTGATATGGATATTTTAACAATATTAATTCTTCCAATCCACAAGCATGGAATATCTTTCCATTTGTTTCATCTTGAATTTAATTCATTAGTGTTTTATAGTTTTTGGAGTACAGGTCTTTCACCTCTTTGGTTATATTTATTCCTAGGCAGCTGTAAATTTCTCAATTTCTTTCTGCTACTTCATTATTGATGTATAGAAATGCTACCAATGTGGGGGTATTAATTTGTATCCTGCAACTTTACTGAATTAATTTATTATAGTAGTTTTTTGTTGATACATAGGATTGACTATGTATAGTATCATGTCATCTGCAAATAATGACATTTTAACTTCTTCTTACCATTATGGATTCCTTTTTTTTTTTCTTATCTGACTGCTGTGGCTAGGACTTCTAGTACTATGTTGGATAAAAATGGTGAAAGTAGACATCCTTGTCTCATTACTGATCTTTGAGGAAAAACTACCAGTGTTTTACAGTTGAGTATGCTGTTAACTGTGGGTTTTTCAAATATGGCCTTTATTAATGTTGAGGTATATACCCTCTAACAATACTTTGTTGAGAGGTTTTTTAAATCATGAATGAACATTGAATTTTGTCAAATGCTTTTCCTGCATCTATTGAGATGATCATATGATTTTTATCCTTCACTTTGTTGCTATAGTGTATCACATTGATTTGCAAATACTGAACCATCCTTGCATCTGGAATAAATTACAGTTGTGGTGAATTATCTTTTTAATGTATTATTTTATGTGGTTTGCTGATATTCTGTTGAGGATTTTTGCATCTGTGTTCATCAGAGATATTGGCCCGTAGTTTTCTTTTCCTCTCCCCTCTCCTCCCCTCCTCCTGTCTGTCTGTCTGTCTGTCTTGTGGTCTTTGTCTGGTTTTGGTATCAGGGTATGCTGTCCTTGTAAAATGTATTTGGAAGCTTTCCTTCCTCTTCTATTTTTTTTTTCTTTTTTGTGATATAATAGCTTTATATTAGTTTCATGTGTACAATATAATAATTCAACAATTCTATACATTACTCAGTGCTCATCAAAATAAATGTACTTTTTTTTTTTTTTTAGATTTTTATTTATTTATTTATTTGACAGAGAGAGGTCACAAGTAGGCAGAGAGGCAGGCAGAGAGAGAGGAGGAAGCAGGCTCCCCGCTGAGCAGAGAGCCCAATGCGGGACTCGATCCCAGGACCCTGAGATCATGACCTGAGCCGAAGACAGCGGCTCAACCCACTGAGCCACCCAGGCGCCCCAAAATAAATGTACTCTTAATCCCCTTCACCTATTTCATCGTTTTCCCCACCCATCTTCTCTATGATAAACTCCTCTTCTATTTTTTGCCATAATTTGAGGAGAATAAGTATTAACTCTTCTTTAAATGTTTGGTCAAGTTCACTTGTAAATCCATCTGGTCCTGGATTTTTAATTTTTGGTAGTTTTTTGATTACTGACTCATTTTTGTTACTTATAATCTGTTTAGATTTTCTGTTTCCTCCTGGTGCAGTTTTAGAAGATTGTATGTGTCTAGGAATTTATCCATGTCTTTTAGATTCATTCATTCATTCATTAGTTTTCATATTATTCTAATTCTTAGTATTTTTGTAGTGTCAGTTGTTTCTTTTCTCTTAGTTCAGATTTTATTTATTTGGGTCCTTGCTTTCTTGATGAATGTGAGTAAGGCTTTATCAATTTTGTTTATCTTTTCAAAAAACCAGTTTTTGCCTTCATTGATTTTTTTTCTATTTTTTAAAATCTGTCATTTATTTCCACTCTGATCAATATAATTTCCTTTCTTCTACTCACCTTGGGCTTTGTTATTCTTTTTCCAGTTCCTTTAGGAATAAGATTAGATTATTTACAGGGTTTTTTTTTAAATTATTATTATTATTTCTTTAAGAGAGAACAGACAGTGGGGAGGGACAGGGCAGAGAGAGGGAGAGAGAGAATCTTAAGCAGGCTCAATACCCAGTGCAGAGCCCCATGCAGGGTTCAGTCTCACTCTGAGATCATCCCTGGTGGTCTAGTGGTTAGGATTCGGCGCTCTCTCACTCTGAGATCATGGCCTGAGCCAAAATCAAGAACCAGACACTTAACTGACTGAGCCATCTAGGTGCCCCTGTAATGCCCTTTTTGTCTCTTGTTACAGTGTTTGTTTTAAGGTCTATTTTGTCTGATATAAAGCTATACCCCAGCTTTTATTTTCACTTGCATTTGCATGGTAACTGTTTTTCCCTGACTTCTTTTTCATTCCATATGTGTCTTTAGGACTGAGGTGAGTTTCTTACAGGCAGCATATAGATAGGTTTTGTTTGGGTTTGGTTTGGTTTTTATAATCCATTCCAGCACCCCATGTCTTTTGATTGGAACATTTAGGCCACATACATTTAAAGTAATTACTTGTAGGTATGTACTTATTGCCTTTTGTTATTTGTTTTCTGGTTGCTTTTGTATTTCTTCTTTTGCTCTCTTTTTGTGATTGATGAGTTTCTATAGTGTTTGACTTTCTTTCTGGTTGTGTGTGTGTGTGTGTGTGTGTGCGCGCGCGCGCGTGCGTGGGTGTGTGGTTCCAATATAATGTCCTAGGTAAATGATCTATATTAATTTACTGTCATTTAATTTCAAATACATTCTAATAAAAAGAAAGGAAAAAAACTTTTCCCCTTTTCTTGTTTACTTCCTACTCTGTGTTTTGTGTATATGTTGTCGTATTTTACATCTTTTAATTCATAATATTATTATGTCTAATTACACACATTTCTTTTTCACGTAACGTCCCTTTGACATTTTTTGTAAGGCTGGTTTAGTAATGATTAACTCCTTTATCTTTTGTTTTTCTGGGGGAATTCTATCTCTTCAAATCTGCATGATAACTTTGCCAGGTAAAGTATTCTTAGTTGCAGGTGTTTTTCTTTTTAGCACTTTGAATATATCATGCCACTTTCTTCTGGCTTGCCAAGTTTCTGCTGATAAATCAGCTGATAGATTTATGGGGTTTTCACCTAAAGGTAACTTTTTCTCTCTTGCTGCTTTCAAAATTCTCTATCTTTAAACTTTGACATTTTATGTGTAGTGATGTGGGCCTTGTGTTTTTCTTGTTTGGAACTCTGGTGCTTCTTGGACTTGGGTGTCTATTTCCTTTTCAGGTTAGAGAAATTTCTGGCTATTATTTCTTCAAATAAGTTTCCTACCTCTTTGTCCCTCTTCTTCTTCTGGGACCCCTATAATGCAAATGTTTTGCTTATGTCCAAGAAATCCCTTAAACTATCCTTATTTTTAAATTTTTTTTTTCTCTTTTTGCTGCTCAGCTTGGGTGCTTTCCATTACCCTATCTTCCAGGTCACTGATATGTTCTTCTGCATCTGCTAATGTACTCTTGATTCTCTCTAGTGTTTTTTAATTTTATTTCAGTTATTGTATTCTTCAAGTCTCTCTTTTTTTTTTTTTAAAGATTTTATTTATTTATTTGACAGAGAGAGACCACAAGTAGGCAGAGAGGCAGGCAGAGAGAGAGAGAGGAAGAAGCAGGCTCCCTGCCGAGCAGAGAGCCCGATGTGGGACTCGATCCCAGGACCCTGAGATCATGACCTGAGCCGAAGGCAGCGGCTTAACCCACTGAGCCACTCAGGCGCCCCTCAACTCTCTTTTTTAAATGTATCTTCTATGTCTTTATTGGAGGTCTCACTGAATTCTTCCACTCATCTCTCTGGCCCAGTGACTATTTTTATGTTCATTTAAATTCTTTATCAGACATGTTGCTTATCTCTGTTTTGTTCGTTGTTTTTCTGTGGTTTTTTTCTTTTTTTTTTTTTTAAGATTTTATTTATTTATTTGACAGAGAGAGGGTGAGAGAGAACAAGCAGGAGGAGTGACAGGCAGAGGGAGAGGGAGAAGCAGGCTCCCCAATGAGCAGGGAGCCTGATGTGGGTCTTGGTCCCAGGACCCCAGGATCATGACCTGAACCAAAGGCAGATGCTTAACTTACTGAGCCACCCAGGTGCCCCTCTTGTTCTTTTTTTTTTTTTTTTTTTTAAGATTTTTTGTTTATTTATTTGACGGAGAGAGAGATCACAAGTAGGCAGAGAGAGAGAGGAGGAAGCAGGCTCCCTGCCGAGCAGAGAGCCCGATGTGGGACTCGATCCCAGGACCCCGAGATCATGACCTGAGCCGAAGGCAGTGGCTTAACCCACTGAGCCACCCAGGCGCCCTTGTTCTTTATTTTGGAGCATATTTCTCTGTTTCCTTATTTTGCTTGACTTCCTCTGTTTCTGTGGATTAGGCGGAATGGCTACTTCTAAAGTTGATGCAATGGTCTTGTGTTTGGTCATTCCCTGTATGGACTGTGTGTGCTTGCTGAATTTTGCCGGCTGATTGGAACTGTGGCTGCCGTGGAATAGGGGTCCTGGGGCTTTCTGTGGAGCAGGTGCCCTGTCAGGACAGCTGCCACTGAAGCAGATCATGCCAGGGTGTCCCGGGGATCTGCGTGCTGAGGTGGGCCCAGCAGGATACTTGCAGCTGAAGTGGGTGCTAGCCAGAGGCTTCCATGGTCCTCTGCACAGGCGGTACCTTGGCGAGGTGGGGAGAGCTGATGTGGTGTGGGGGCTGGGAGGTCCCTGAGCTCTCTGTGCAGAGGGTGCCCTAGTAGGGTAGCTGAAACGAAAGTGCATGCAGGCTGGGGGGCCTGGGGCTCTCCAAATAGAGGGGTACCTTGGCTAGATAGCCGAAGCAGAAGTGAATATAAACCATGGTGTTCCTGGACTCTGTGCAGAGGTTGCTCTGAATGAAGGGGTGGCTGGAATTGAGGTAAGGTACAGGCCAGAAGGTCCCGGGGTGCTTTGCATAGAGGGCACCCTGGCAGGACAGCTGAAGCTAAAATGGGCATGGACTGATGTGGTCCCTGGGCTCTCCTTGCAAACTGCCCCAGCAGGACAGCTGAAGATCAACTGCGTGCGAACCAGGCTCTCCCAAGCTGCTTTGGTAGGAGATGCCCTTGCTAGGCAGCTGGAGACAAGGCCAGTGCAGGCGGGAGGGTTCCAGGGCATTCTACACAGGGTGTGCCCTGGTGAGGTGGCTGAAACTGATGCAGGCACAGGCCAGGGGTTTCCAGGGCACTCCCTGCAGGGGGCATCCTGGCAGGGCAGCCGGATCCGAAGCAGATGTCAGTTGAGATGTTCTGGAGCAGTTGACACCCTAGCAAGCCATCTAAAGCCAAAGGGGCGTGGGCCTAGCGTATTCTGGGGTGCTTTGCAGCTGTGTCACCTCAGTGTGTAGGCCGGGCCTGTAGTGAGTTCTCCCCAGCCGTATCATAGTGTGTACTGCCCTGTGGCCACCTTGGTGGGAGACCTGCAGCTGGTGTGGGCCAGAGGCCCAGGTTTGCTGAGCAGGCAGGCTGGTTAGGGCGCCTAGACTGTGCACTGGTCTGTGCTTTCAAGGTAGAAGAGGAGTACAAACTGTGTCTGCCAGCCCCTCCCACCTGGAATGTTCCAGCAGAGCTCCCCTGCGGTTGAGTGAGGTTCTAGAGCTGACTCTTTCATATGCTCATTGTTCTTTTAAACTGTGGCTTTTTAGAAAAAAAATAATAATATAAAAAAGAGAGAAAAGGATGAAAACCAGAGAAAAACCAAAACAAGGCAGAAAGACCCCATGGCTTATTTTCTATAGCCCAGGGCAGTTGGGGCTGGTGTGGGCTTACAGCCCCTGCATATTTGTGTTTGCAACTTCTGGACTTGAAGAACGTCTTCTCTTTCCCTCTAGTTGATGTACTTACTTACTCTCTTGGATTTTCTTTCTTTCTTTCTTTTCTTTTTTTCAAAGATTGTTTTATTTTAGAGCAAGCGGGGAGGGGCACAGGGAAAGGGAGAGAGAGCATCTCAGACTCCCCGCTGAGCACAGAACCTGACATGGGGCTCTATCCCAGGACCCTGAGGTCATGACTGCAGACAAAATCAAGAGTCAGATGCTTAACCAACTGAGCCACCCTGGTGCCCCTCCTCTCTTGGATTTTCTTGCAAGATTTTAATTTTTCCATTAAGCCTTTATGACTAGGAGTTGATTTTATATACTCTACTATATGGTTTATTTGTACATTCCTCCATATGGATACTGTGTCACTCTGGTCTCCTTTATTGAACAGTCCGTACTTTGACACGAAATTGAACCAACACACTGGTCATAAACAAATTTCTCAAATATACCAATATTCTAGATTTTCTAGATAGGGTCATTAATTTTTGCTTCTTTTCATACTGATGTCAATTTGATTTTTGTGACTTTATAGAATCCCCTGACACATAAGGCTCCTCCACTGTCCTTTTCATCCTTTTCTTAGCTATTTTCAGACATTTATTTCTCTGTGAACTTTAAGATAACCTTATACAATTCCAAGAAAAGTCCTGTTAAGGTTCTAATTGAAATTGAATGAAATTTATATATTACATTTGGAAAATTTAACATCTTTAATTATAGTAAGTATTCCTATCTAAAAACTATTATAACCTTCCATTTGTTCATAAATTGTTTTCTGTCTTTTAATAGCATATTATAGGTTTTCTTTGGGTCTTCTGTCTCTAATATTAAATTTATTCCTGAATATTTTATAGTTTTTTGCCACAATTATAAAAGAAAAACTTATCCCCATTTTCATTTCTAGCTACTTACTGTTAGAGTAAAAAAAAAAGTTGTAATATGTCTACATATATACCTCCTTATCAAATATTGTTAGTAAGAATAAAAGGTTTTTTTTTTTTTTTTAAACATGGTCTCTTGGGTTTTCGAGGTAGACTATTGTAGCACCAATAAACAGCTAATTTAACTTTTCTTTTAGGGTTACTAGACATAGCAAAAAAATATGCAGAATTCCCAGTTAAATATGAATTTCAGAAAATAATTTTTTTAGACTGAGTATGTCCCATGCAATACTTGGGACATACTTATCCCCCCAAATTATTCATGGTTCATTAGAAACTCTGCATTTTATCTGGCAACTCCACCTCTTTCCCGGTGATCGCACGCGCTATTTTATTTTCTTCACATGTTATGTTTGCTGAAGCTTCAAAGACTGGTTCTCACTCCAGGCTGTGTATGAACATCAGTCAGGAAGCTTCTTAAAAAATTCTAGTTCAGGCCCCTAGGCTCAGAGATTGAATCCATATATATTGTGAAAAGCTTCCCAGAGGATTCTGATAGGCATCTGGGGTTGAGAACTTCGGCCCCCAAACAGTATTAAATGATCATCTTGTTCAAGTGCATTCCTGTCTCTTCCCTGATTTTAATTAAACATTTTTAGTGTTTTGACATTTAAAATACTTGTTGTTAGTTGTTAATAAATGTTCTTAGTTTTGTTTACATAGCGTAAGGGCCTATTCAGTCGGGGGGGGGGCACCCCGGTTGGGCTGCCATTTTGCTGTACAGCTTAAATTGATCTTGCTCCTGCCCCCAGGGGAGCTTACTGAAAAACAAGTCCGGGAAACCAGTCCCAGGTAACAAAGTCCAAGTCCAAGGGTGGGTCAGGCCAGGTGGAGGTATTCAATCAGTGGGGGCGCATACTGTCTCCTAGCTACCAAGGAGTATGGGCCCTGCCCTTTGGGAGCCTTTTGGTGCCAATCCTAACCAAGGTGTGCTAGGCTGGTTCAAAAGTCTACTAGGGGAAATTGTAATTCAGTTGGTCACCTAGCATCACTGTGGAGTTTCCTGTGTGTGGCCAGGCCCAACCACATGGGCTTTGCTCTATAAAAGTTAGTCTGGAAAGCAGGGAGGGGTCCTCCTCTCTGGAGGGGCAGCCCCGGCCAGTCTGTTTGACGGTTGGTCTGATTCCTGATGCTTGGCACGAAATAAAGCTTTGCTTGATCTTAGCTTTGTATCAGTCTCGCTCCTTTAATCACGGACCCATTATTGGGGTACCCAATTTTGGAAGACCCAACAATAGTTTCCCTCTATTCCTATTTTACTGGCAGTTTTTATTAGGAATGGTTGCTTTTAGCGTCTCTTGGCATTAATTAGGCTGCCTGTATGGTTTTCTGTGTTGGTTTATTGATAGAATCATATTGCTAATTTTCTTCATATTGAAACACTTTCTACATCTTTTAGTTCATGCCAGAGTCTATTTGCTAATGTGATTTAGAATTTCCATCTGTATTTGTGAATGATGTTGAGGTTGAGGACACCTTCCTGTTGTTAGGATGAGCTTTGTCTGATCTCGGTATTGAAGTTATGCTTCAATATATATATAATATGCTTCGTCAAGCAAACTGGGGCAACATGGATCCATTTTCCCGACTGCCCAGAAGCGTGAAGTCTGTGAATCAGCAGCATCCTCTTCACCAGAGAACTGGTCAAAAAAGCAGACTCTTGGGGCACCTGGGTGGCTCAGTGGGTTAACCCTCTGCCTTCAGCTCAGGTCATGATCCCAGGGTCCTGGGATCGAGCCCTGCATTAGTCTCTCTGGTCGACAGGGAGCCTGCTCCCCCCCCCCCCCCCCCCGCGCTTCCCTCTCTGCCTACTTGTGATCTCTGTCAAATAAATAAAATCTTAAAAAAAAAAAAAAAAAAGGCAGACTCTCAAGCCTCCTCCAGATCTCCTAAATCTCACTCTACATGTTGACAAGAGCCCTTATTTGTGTCCACATTCAGTTTGAGAAACGCAGACACAAAGAACCCCGTACTCACTTGTGCACTGAAGGTTGGATAAAAGCCAGAGGTGGGCCTGTGCGGGCTTTGTGCCTTTTTCACAGTAGCCTGCCACTCTCCTTTCCAATCTGGAATTGGTCTCGTTGAAGTTGTTGGTCTGTTTTGGTGGCCATAGTTACAAGGAAATTTGAACAACTTAAAGGAAATGATTTCCTTTAAGTTGTTCAAATTTCCTTGTAACTGTACATGATTGTTCTAATTTCTAAGAAATCTGTGGGTAGATCACCTTTCCTAGTCCTCCTCTTGTGAACTTGGGCTTGTTTTCTTTTTCCCTTGATCTATCTCCAGGGGCTTGCAAGATTCTATTATTTGTCTTTTCTAAGTACCAGCTTTTATGTTTGTTTTTCCCTTGAGCTATTCAGGGTGGGGGAGGGATATTCGTTGTCTATTTCATTTCTTTCAGCTTTTATCTGTAAACATTCTCTCTTCTATGTTCCGGTTATTATTTTGCTGTTCTTTTTCAAATGGCTTAAGTTTGGTATAGGTCCAATACTGTTAAAAATAATGAAGACATTTAAACTGTTAATTTTCTTGTAAGACCTGCTTTCACTGTGTCTGTAAATTTTAAGCAGTAAAACTTTTCTCCTTTTCATTAGGTTATTGGCAGCAACTTCCTTTTGAATTTCCTCTTTAAGGGGTTTCTAGGAGGGTCTCTGTTTACACACTGAAAACATTCGATTTTTTTTTTTGAAGATTTTACTTATTTATTTGATAGGCAGAGATTACAAATAGGCAGAGAGGCAGGTAGAGAGAGAGAGAGAGAGAGAGAGGAAGGAGGAAGCAGGCTCACCGCCAAACAGATCCGGATGCGGGGCTCGATCCCAGGATCCTGAGATCATGACCTGAGCCGAAGGCAGAGGCTTAACCCACTGAGCCACCCAGGTGCCCCGGCTTTATTAAATGATTCATGAATCGGGCAGCATCCCGTCTAGCAAGTAGAGGGGAACTCAGAGGAGTGGTACATCGTGGAAGGATTTTATAGGAGGCGGGTATAAGAAAGTCATAAGTGAAAGCAAAGGATTTTTCCAGGCCAGGTACTCTCCCTTAAGGGGAAGAGCAGAGGGATCTTAACTCTCCTTTTACTTTAGGGGTTGGAGAGGGCCCACAGGGCAGATTCATTGGCTCCCATCAAACAGTTCTTGACTGACCAGTTAAGTAAGACTACAGTGCTTGGGGAGGTTGAAACTGCAATTAGATTACATCTCAAGCCTTGACTTGTGTGCTTGGCCCCAGTGGTACTACTTTGGGCCTGTGGTTTTCTTTTTAACAGATTTAATAAAAAAAATTTTTCGTGGTCATATACCTGATCTGTTTCTGTAAATATTGCATGGACATGCAAAGTGTATATTTTCTATCTGAAGCCAGGCTTTCTATGTATTTGTTACCCCAAATTATTAGTTGTATCAGTCACTTCATCTGTGCTCCTACTGAGCTTTTGCTTATTAGATCTATCCAATTCTCTGGGGCACCTGGGTGGCTCAGTCAGTTAAGCATCCGACTCTTGATTTCGGCTCAGGACATGACCTTGGGGTCATGAGATTGAGCCCCGCATTCAGCTCCACCCCAGGCATGGAGTCTGGTTCGGATTCTCTCTCTCTCTCTCTCCCTCTCCTTCTGCCTCCACCCCAGCTCTCCTGCTCTCTCTCTAAAGATAAGATAAAAATGAAATAAGATCTTTCTAATCCTGGGGCGCCTGGGTGGCTCAGTAGGTTAAAGCCTCTGCCTTCAGCCCAGGTCATGATCCCAGGGTCCTGGGATCGAGCTCCGCATCAGGATCTCTGCTCAGCGGGGAGCCTGCTTCCCCCCCTCTCTCTGCCTGCCTCTCTGCCTACTTGTGATCTCGCTCTGTCAAATAAATAAAATTTTTTTTTTAAAAAAAATCTATCTAATCCTGAAAGAGGTGAATTAAAACATCCTTCCATCACTGCATTTTTATTCTATTCTATTTGCATTTCTAAAGGGTTTTCCCCTTATAACCTTAGCATCTAGGTTATTGAATGCACGTAAGTTCATGAATGTTGCATGCACCGATTGTATTTTTTACCCTATACAGCGTCCTTTTTTATCCTAGTTGGTGTCTTGAGCATTGATTTTTCTCTTCACCTGTTTTACCCGGTTTCTTCTTGTTAACATTTTCCTTTTATCTTTTTGGTATTTTATTTTCAGTCTTCCTTTGGCACTTACTTTGTGTTCTCCTTCCAAGAAGAATAAACCTAGATTTTTATTTTCAACTCTGACAGTCTTTGTTTTTTACTGGGTAAATTCACTTTAGCTAATTTTGGTGAATTAACTAACATGCTTGATTTTACTTTACTCAGCTTGCTCTGTTTATTAAGCTGCTGTTTGGGGGCTTCCCTCCCCTCTATTTTTTCTAGTTCGAGCTGCCATTCATTCCATTTCCCTGGCACTAATAGAGACTATAGTAGTTTTAATGAAACTTCTAGATGTGTAGTTTTGTGCATGTATGTGTGTGTTTTGTAAGTTTTTATATGAAAGTTGTAAGTGGGGGCGCCTGGGTGGCTCAGTGGGTTAAGCCTCTGCCTTCAGGTTCAGGTCATGATCTCAGGGTCCTGGGATCAAGCCCCACATTGGGCTCTCTGCTCAGCGGGGAGCCTGCTTCCTCCTCTCTCTCTGCCTGCCTCTCTGCCTACTTGTGATCTCTGTCAAATAAATAAATAAAATCTTAAAAAAAAAAAAAAAAAAAGAAAGTTGTAAGTGACAAAGAGGCAGAGATAAATTCATGGGATTGAAAGTCAAACCAATGGCCTTGTGACTCCAATCCAGGGACCTTTCCACAATACCAGGGATTCATAGCAAAGCCAAGCGTTTCTAACTACACAAACCCTCATGCTCAGATCAGCTTAGGGTCCGAGTCTGTCATTTTCTCCTGGGGCATATCGGTGATGGTCTTGGTGAGCCCAAACTGAGCATGTCAGGTAGGAAGGGTAGGTCCTCAGTGTCCCGTGGCTTCGTGGGCCTGGTGTGGCCAGAACCACAGACCTGTTAGCTACGTTGTTCAGGAGGCCATGTGGGAGGGTCCTGGATTTCTGGCCCTTTCAGGAATGTGTCTTTAGTAGTGGAGAGTTTAACCTTTGAACTCTGAGCACCTTTGAGCAGGCGAAGATGTTTGGGCTGTGTCCAAAAGTTGAGGAAGGTGACATTCCAAAAGCCCCTATGGCTTTTGGGGCTGTCATCAAAGGACAAGGGCCCCCAGTCTTCAGAGTGGGCAGACCTGCCTGGAGCACAGGCCGGAGGCCCCATTCCCAGCACCAGTATTAGGTCCCTTCCTGTCCTGCACTGCTGCCTCCTTGGGTCTTTGCCCAATCGTTATCCTAAGGGGGACTGCTGTGGTGGCAGCAGAGCCCATGGCTCCCCTCCTGGGGTCTCTGGGCCTCCTGAGAGGGCAGTCATCGTAACACGAGTCCACGAGATGTCACTTTATAAAGCTCTCCAGGGGCTCTTCATGGAGCTTCAGTAAGATATCTCGGGCCAAGAGAAATGTCACATTTCTCGGCTTTTGGCAGGAATCCCAGCTCCTCAGTTAGGGAACACCATTTATCCTCGCTGAACAGAAACTTCATTTGGCCATTATGTTGGTCTCCAATTAATAAATTACAGGAGAACAAATTAATTTACTTATCACTTGCAGCCTGCTAGATAAAAATCCTTCAAAGCCTGGGGAACATGGCGTGGTCATGAAAACACCCCTGTGGGAAGAGAGCTGGGGATTTCGGAGGCCACGTCCATGCTGGGTCTGAGCAGATTGAACAGCTCCGCGAGGATCCGCTGGAGAGGCGGAGCGGCCCGCTGCCCCGACCTCCTGGGACCCGCGTGAGGGTCTGCATGAGATGACGGTGTTGGCCCTCGCCAGGGTCTGAACGCGTGCGATGACGGTGGTGGTGTCGTGCTTGCGGGGACCCCGCGGACCGAGCCTTGGTGTGGCTCCCAGCGGCAGCCGGTCCCTCCTCACCGCCCCGCGCTGCCCGTCTTCCACTGGGGAGAACCCGCTCCCGTCTCTGAAAAATGGGAGCGCAGCAGGGTGCCGCACGACGGCACGGGACAGAGTTCGGGAAGGGGCGTCAGAGGACAGCTCTGCTCCGTCTCTGTTGCTCATGGGAAGGAGCTGGGGCTTGGGTGTCCTCACCTGTGACAAAAGGGGGCTGGGACAGAAGACAAGGAAGTACTTGGCAGTCCCCGTAGCCTGTGAATCCTGGCCGAGGCGGGCTGCAAAGCCGGTGTGGCTGTGTTCCCTCCTGCTGTCCCCAGAGGCCTGCCGGTGGCACTGGCGGTGCTAAAAGCCCTCCCGGCTGGCAGCCTCCTGCTCGTTAACTCGCGAGCCCTCGCAGCCACCCCAGGCGGTAAGTGCTGTTCCGGGCGCTCCTGTTTCGGGGACACAGGCCAGGTACCCGCAGCTGTGCCCCTGGGGTTGGGGGACAGGCCTGCTGCCAGCCCGCGCTCTGCGTGTGCTCACCCGGCTGTGCTGTCTGGGAACCATCCTGGGAGCGAACTTAACCAAAAACAGCGCAAGGAACAGGAAACTCCATTTTAACCTGGAGTTTCCACCTCGACGCTCTCACCCAATTTTACTTTAAAAAAGTAAAAAATAAAAAATCCCCAAACCAACACCGGAGATTCTAGCAGTGGCTGGAAGGGCTGCGTTCCCCTGCCCCACATTTCCCTCCCCAGTGGCCAGGAGGTCATCCGGTCCTGGTGCTGGGGACGCGCCCGCCTGGGTCCCCACCGGGCCCCACTCCTGCCCCCGCCGCCGTGGCCGCCCCGCCCCGCCCGACCCCGGGCCCTGAGCCACGCGCCGCTGGAGGCTTCCTCCTGGGGAGGGCCAAGGAGGCAGGCGGCGGGGGCCCAGGATCTGGAACCGAAGCAGAAAGACCCCAGCGGAAGGCGATATAAATGGAAACTCTGAGGCTGTGTGATTCACTCCGCCGTCGTGACTCATGCTCTGCTAAGGTTTCCGCGAACAATATGTTCACAGTCTGATTTAATTATAGCCTCGGCTCCCCGCTGCCTCGCTGAGCTTCCGAGCGTACCCCGTCCCTCGCTGCCTCGGCGACGCCGCACGAGCCGAGATGCCCCCCCCCGGGGGGGCAGGGGGCGCTGGAGTCGGCCTGCGGCGGGGCCCTGTGTCCTGTCGCACGTGCTGGACCGCTCCGGAGGGGACCCCCCGCGAGAGGGCGCCTTCCTCCACCCGGCGCGTGAAGCTTCGGGCTTGGTCTCCGGCCCACTGGGGTGTCTGCCTCCTGGGTTTCCCCTCCGCGCAGAGGCTGCTGCCGCCGCCGCCGGCGTGTGGGTGCGAGGGAGGGACTGCGTGGGGGACAGGATTTCGTCAAAGCTCCCGGGCGGCGCGAGGACGGCGGGAAGCCCAGGGCTGCTGCCAAGCGCAGGGACGGCGCCTGCCTTACCCCGCGCCCGCGTACTGGGCTGCACGCCCGCGCCGGCGTGCCCGCGTTTGAGGGGTTTGGTTCGCAGATGCAGACGTGCGCCCGCAGTTCCAGTCCTGGTGTCCCCCACCCCCAGCAGGGAAGTCCTACGGTGCATTTCTAGGGACAGGAGCGTTTGCCTGGGTACCTGGCACCGTGCGACGTGCGCACCGACCGGCCTCAGCTCGTGGAGGGGGGACAGGACAGAAGGCGGCCTGACACTGGCCGACTCCGGGGTTGCCAGATAAAACCCAGCGCGCGCAGTTAACTTCGAACCCCGGGTGGTGAATAATTGTTTAGTACCAGCATGTCCCAAATATGAACTGAGACATGCTGGTACTAAAAGTGCGTTTGTTGTTTATCTGAAACCCCAGTCAAACCAGGCATCGTGCGTTTCTTCATTTGCTAACTCCGGTAACCCCGGGAGGCCTTTGGAGTTACACAGCTTTTCCCCCTCTGCCACCCAGGGGCCGTGGTGGCTAAAACTCCGTGGGCGCATGACTCAAGAATTTGGAGCCTCTGCTTCTGGTCCTGCACACGGTGGGCCTCCCACAGGAAGCCACTGTTGGCGGTCATGCACATCGCCTTCGTGCCCACTGCTTCTGGAACTGCTGGGCACTGACATCTCACAGCCATACCCTTTCCCCAAAGTTGCCCAAGGCTGAGGGGAGGCACCTGCCTCAGAGGTCACGACCCCAGCCCCCCACACCATCTGTGACAGCCGGTGGCGGGCAGGCCAGGGTTGAGCACATGGTTCCAGCCCTTTCCCTTCCCCTCAGGACATGTGGTGTCTCACCACTGACACCAGGGCTCCCTGGGGGACAAGTAAAGTTAATCTCCACCTGGATGCACAGCGTTTCTCAGCA
This sequence comes from Neogale vison, assembly GCF_020171115.1. Taxonomy (NCBI): domain Eukaryota; kingdom Metazoa; phylum Chordata; class Mammalia; order Carnivora; family Mustelidae; genus Neogale; species Neogale vison. The sequence continues at coordinate 116,947,209 of NC_058105.1, read as the reverse complement.
AATCCCCCTTCTCTTATTCCACTTCTAACACTTGCTTCCCGGTCTCTCCCAAGAACAAGCCCTCAGTAGATTATTTGCACAAAAGCCCTCCAGCGATGGCACCAGAATTACCGTTTGGCTCCCTGGATGGTGGTGTTCATGCAAGCCTGTGACCTCTCCACACCAGAGCCCAAGGATGGCTTCTGCCCTGGCCCTGGGGGCACGGTGGGGGCGTGTGGTCCTTGGAGTGGGTGGCGGGGAAGGGGCTTGTCTCCTCAGCGAAGTGGGTAGTGGAGAGGCAGGCCTGGGCTCTGAGTCCTCCCTGCGGAGTGCAATGGGACACCTGGGGGTGGGCGGCTGGGGTCCAGCTGTCTTCTCTCCTGGAGCCAGGCCAAGGAGGCCACGAGCCCCACGGAGGCCTGGCCCCGGCGGGGCAGTGACTGGGCAAATTGTCAGGACCCCATTAAATTCAGAAAAGCCAGCTGAGCTGAGGGGCTCCGCCGGGTGCTGTGTGAACACCTTCCTTGTCGCCCCATCTCGCCGGTGGGTTTCCGCAGGGCACGCAGTCTGTAAGAAGCCGGGGGAAGGTTGAGGAGAAGGTAGAGTGTTTTAGAGCAAGGCCTGGCTTTGACTCGGTTCTGCTGCTTCTCAACAGGCTCTGGAATCTGGAGCTTCGGCGCCCTGCCAAGCCTCAGTTTCCTTCCTACGAGCTGGAGGCAGGAAGGCCTCTCCTCAGGGGCTGGTGGTGAAGAACAAATGAGCCGCCAGGAGCTGCTTATGTTCTTCGTCATGAAAGTCACTCTCAACATCCCGAGTTAAGAACATCTTCACAGGGCAGGTACAGAGAGGGCCATTTGGAAATGTAGTTTTGTTTTGTTTTTAAAGATTTTACTTATTTATTTGACAGACAGAGATCACAAGTAGACAGAGAGGCAGAGAGAGAGAGGGGAGGAAGCAGATTCCCCGCAGAGCAGAGAGCCCAATGCCGGGCTCCATCCCAGGACCCTGGGGTCATGACCCAAGCCAAAGGCAGAGGCTTTAAAAACTGAGCCACCCGGGTGTCCAGGAAATGAAGTTTTAATTTTGACCTTTGAAAGCTCTTTGCAGCTCATGCAATAGTTGCTGAGTTTTTGGTTGTTTTTTTTTTTTTAAGATTTTATTTATTTGACAGAGAGAGAGAAATCACAAGTAGGCAGAGAAGCAAGCAGAGAGAGAGAGGGGAGGAAGCAGGCTCCCTGCAGAGCAGAGAGCCGGATGCGGGGCCCAATCCCAGGACCCTGGGATCATGACCTGAGCCGAAGGCAGAGGCTTTAACTCACTGAGCCACCCAGGTGTCCAATAGTTGCTGAGTTTTAACGGCCAAGGGAACAGGTGGTTGTCTAATTTCGGAAGACTTAGGGCAGATGGCAGACCTTAACTGGCCAGAGTTTGGGAGCTGGTGACCCTTGGGTCACTTTCTGAGGAAAGAGGATGCTCTAAGAGTGGGGAGTGGCGCAGGGCACAGAGGATGAACCCCCAGGAGGTGCAGGAGGTCCCTGGGGAGGAAGAGGAGGCAGTGGTCCTCGGGAGAACGGCCTCCGTGGCGGAGCCCTCTCCCGGTCGCTCCCAGGGAGTTGGCACATATGCTGCTTTGCCAGGGTATGTGTGGGAGGAAATAGCCCGTGGGTCATCAGTGACCCGCCTGGAAAAGGGACAGTGCTTCTGGGCATGCTAAGGGGGCACTCCCAGTCCTGGAAGGGGGGCCCAGCTTGGCAGGGTTCTGGACCTCCGCGGCCCCGGCTTCCTGACCCAGCGCCTGCCCTTGGGCTGTCTGTGTATGCCCTGGGGTTTGACATTGTTGGCCTGGCCACCTTGGCCATTACATTTAGCATCTCTCATTCCCTTGGCTGGCGCGGTCAAGACTCGCCGGCCACCGTGTGCTCCGTCAGTCTGCGCTACGGCGGCCTTTCCGAGCAGCCTGGGCCCTTCAGCGATCTGAAAAGCAGGGCGGTGCGCTGCGCTGGCGGCGGTCTGTCGGCCGCTGGGTGAGCCGGACCCCGCAGGCCCCGGCTCCCCGTTTCACAACCTCCGTGATCTCTCCAAATGCTGACTTTGCACTGTGCGCGGGCAGATCCCGGAGGGGCAGGGCCGTGACTCTGGTGGGAAGTGTACCGGGATCTGCACTCGGCCCCGGGCGCACACTCCTCTCCCCGCTAGCGGGGACCCAGCAAGCTGGGGTGCTGGGAGGCTGAGTGGCCTTGACGTGGGTCCCAGTCCTGGTCAGCAGTCAGGGCCGCATTGGCCTTTGGGAGTGGAGAGGGTGCTTCTTGGGAGGGACCAGCGCCGAACAGAATTCCTCCCCATGAGCGTGCGGACGGTCCCCCTCCCAGGATGCTGTGGCCACGCTCGGCAGCTCCGAGGACACCTTGGGCTTCCCACATGGCTGCCATGGGCCTCGGGACCCCACGACCATGATCTCGCTTTACCTTCTCAGCAGCCCCTCCCCACCGTCCCGAAGACCAGAACCGCTAGCACTGGATGGCCCAGAATCCTGTCACATTCAGCATGCCCCCTCCCCGGCCACCCCTGCCGTCCGCTGGACCCGCGCTGTCCCTCCAGCTGCTCTCGCTAAACCCCTCGTGCCTCCCCGCACCCCCCGCTGCTCTCCCTGCCCACCTCGTCTGCCAGCAAATCCTCTTGGCTCTCTCTTTGACCTGCCTCCAGAATCCGACCCTTGTCACCGTGCCACCGCCCCAGGCCAAGCTACCACCCTCTCTGCCCATCTGTGATGGCATTCACCCCTGACCAGGTTTCCCTGCTTCTCTCGCCACCTCGTCCCCACAACCTGGGCTGACCTTCTTTAAAACTTAAGTTACATTCGGTCCTGCCTCTGTGCAGGACTCCAGAACGGCTCCCAGTTTCAGAGACAAAGGCCAGGTCCTTCCAGGGATGGATGAGGCCCTGCGTGACCTGCCCCCGTGGGCCCTCTGGCCTCACGGCTACCTCCTCTCTCCCCCTTTCTCCCTCCCTCTCTCTGCTCAGTCACAACACAGCACCGGGGGCCACTCAGGTTGCAGGGCACGCGCCCCTGCCTTCAGGGTCTGTCTCCCCCCAGGGCCCCTGGCAGTCTCCTGCAACCCTTCCATGTCTCGGCTCAAGCCTTTCCCTCCCGAGCCCTGGCCTGGGCACCCTGCTGCCTTCTGCGGCCTGACTCCCAGCCTCCGTGCAATGTGTGTCAAGGAGACTGGCCTGGAGTGGCTGAGCACTGTGCCCGGCTCCCTCAGCAACCCCGGGGTTAGAGCAGAGATCTGAGCCCAGACCCTCGCCCCGAGATCCCGCCTCTTCACCTCTGCGCGCTCCCACCCACCCTGTGCCGCGCCACGTCCCGGCAGTGACTTCTGTCCCTTTTGTCCTGCTCTCAGCAGGCCGGGCCTGCGTCCTGCAGCCTCGTCTGGATTCTCCCCGGGGCTCCCGCTCCCACCTCTGCACCCCATTGAGGAAGTCCCCTCGGTGCCCGACCTCCCCTCGGAGGGGCAGGAGGCAGGCGTCCAGAGTGCCGTCCTCTGAGCCTCGGCCTGGCCTGACCAGTGGCCCACAGCTGTGAGCGGGGCTCTTGCCTGCGAGAACCGCCCCCCCCACGATTTCGCGCAGCTCTCTGAGGCCGCACCCCGCCATCTCAGGGAGCCTCCTCTCCGGCAGTTAGTTTTGTATCAGGCAGGGTCAGAATAGAATCTGGAACAGCAATGGTTCCAGTAAGAAGGGAAAGCTGGGCCGAGCGGTGGCCGAGCTCCACCAGCAGCTCACCTGCCACATCCCCTCTGTAGGGCCGGGGAGGCAGAGGCAGCAGCTGGTGGGGGGCGGGTAGCCGCCCCGCAGCAGCAGCCCAGCCCCTGAGCCCCCGGCCGGCTGCCCTGGCTCCACGGGGGTCCAGGTGCCGGTGGAAACGGAGTTAATGACTGATGCTCCCTTTTCTCTCTCTTTCTTCTCTGCCCTCAGCCTATGTTCCTCATTCGTCATCGGGTCAGCATGACCTGCTTTGATTTACCTATTCAGTTAGCTATTTTTAATAATAAGCGCATGCAAACCCGCTCCCCCGAACAAAAAGCCGGGACCCTGACGCTAACTTCCACCGGGCCAGGTGGTCTCCACGCATCCTTGTCGCCGTCTCCGGCCTACACACTTTGTTCCCCCCCTTGCTTTTCTCTCTGTTGCATTTGGGTGTGTTCCTAGAAAGTATATACATAGATTTTTCTCATTTTGTAAGAAGGGCGTCCTCCCTTTGGCAGGGTTTTTGGACATCCTGCTGTATTGCTAAGATGGTAAGATTTACCCACGTGGTTGCACCTCAGGGGTTCATTCATTCCGAATCCCTCAGAAGACGCCCTCTTGTGCCCAGACCGGGGGAGCCCCCATAAGCTCGGCCTCCAGGAACAGCGCCCAGCGAGCGTCGCCATTGCAGGTTCGCAGCATGTTGATGAATTTGCTGTTCTCCTTTTATTATCTTTTTTTTTTTTTTTTTAAACATCCATATTTCCTGCAGTCCTGTCCCCCTTTCCATCTTGGAACTAAAAAGGTAACTTTTGGCTTCACAGATCTCTCTTTCATCTTTAGTAATCTGAGCTTATTTTTATTGTCTTTGTTCTTTGTCTAATTTCTGAAAAGGGAAACGTTGCTCATTACTGTGGAGGCTCTCATCTTTTCTAACATAAGCCTTTAAAGTTATAAAATACCTTCAAAGCCCTGGGTTTTTCATATCTCACAAGCTTTGGTATGCAATAGTTCCATTTTCATTGACTTCTGGATATTTTAAAGGTTTCGTTGACGTCTTTCACTTGGGAGTTATTTAGCAATTTAAACATTTCCAAATGTACTTGCATCATTTACCTTTTAAAAGGTCAGAGATCGTGGTCTGCATATTATATTTCACTAGTTCCTTCTTTATGGCTTAGTGTATAATCACCGTTTTAATGCTCCAAGTGTACTCAGAGAAGCCACTCGAAGTGTTACATAGGCCTGTGTATGTGCCCATTAGGCAAAGGTTGTTGATTGTGTCATTTGGATCTTCTGTCCTTGATGAGCTGCTCTTGGGCCCCTTGACTTAGCAGTAGTCAAGACGTGTGTTCATGTCTCCTGTAGTGAAGACCGTCCTCCTCCTGGTTCTCCTCATGCTTCCTTTCCATATGCTGAAGCGATCCTGTTGGGTACATCCGTGGTTAAAATGGAAATCTCATCTTGATGAATTTCATCTTTTATCCTCCCGTAGTCAGCCTTTTCATCCCTAATACTACTTCTTGTCCTCAAGTCTATTTTAGCTGACGTCCCCACAGCTTGCTTCTGGTTACCATCTGCCTGACAAGGACTTTTTCATCCTTTTATGGTTCCTCCTTCACATCCACGTGCTGATAAACAGCACACATCTCTCTATATTAATCTAGTAGGCATGTCTTTTAACCGGCAGTCTGGATTGTGTAATCCTCCTGCTCTGTGGCTTGTTTCTTAAATTTTTCTCCTAGACTGGGGCTTGTCTCACCTTGTCAGTTTCTATGCTTTATCCTATCGTGTAGGGAGGTTAAGAAGGTGGTGGGAAGGCGGGGGGGGGGGGATAGAGTTGATGGAAACAAGTAGAAGAATCCAAAGTATTTAGCAAACAACAGCTCTCCCCAAGCAGCAAAGGGCTCTGGATGAGGCATGAGAAATTTCAAGAAGCATGACCGAGGCCAAGACGATGACCTGAGGGCTAAGTGCTTAAGACAGGCACTGGACAGGTGGTCCAGCGGCCATCTCCCTTCTTCCTCATTAACAGAACCCCAACTTTGTGTCAGCTGTGACAGGTGAGGTCTCAGAATGTGGCTTCTACCCCTCAGGTCCACGATAGTTCTAGATTTGCAACTACCACAGTTCCTAAAGTTGTCTTGTTAATCCGTACTGGCTTTGCCAGCGATTGGTCTAAAATTGGTATGGGGCTCAGTTCTGGCCAATGAGAATTGAGGGGAAGTTTGCTAAGGGGAGGAAGGGGGGTGAGGAGGGGGGGGTGAGTGGGAGAGAGAGAAGCGAGAGAGAGGAGCTTGGGAACGCTGTGCCCCTCCTTCCTGGTCAGGATGCTGTGTTTTCCGCGTGTGATGTGCTAAGCTGTTGGTGGCCATTTTGCAAGCACAAGAGAAGACGCCCCCGACTCCGCAGACGGGAAAGGCATGGGTCCTTCATGACATTGTTGAACCCGGGTCCCAACCCTGCAACTTCCCAGTGCCTGACTCCTTGCTAAAATAGAGCCGTGACTTTATCGTTTGAGCCACTGATGGCTGCGTAGTCTCTGCTGCACAGCTCCAAGTATCGAGAATCCTGAAGAATTTGTCCACTAGTAGGATCTGGCCTTTTCGAGTTCCAGGAGCAGACAGGCCTTCTGAGCACACCCCCAGGCGATGCCGGCCCACACTGAGGCAGAAAACACTGCGGGCAGAGCTTGTGGGCCCTTTATCCTCCCCTCTCCTCGGCCCTGTCCTCTGTCACACTGTCCAGGCCAGAGGCTGAGAATTTCACAAGTCAAGAGCTTTTGCTAAGACTAAAACAGGATAGGAAATGCAAATGCCTCTAAAAGGGCCTGCAAGGAGCGTCTCAGGACAGAGAAGCCTGGCTCAGGGTGGGGACAGAAGGGGAGCAGAGGCATTTGGGGGTCATGTTTAAACAGGAACTCACTGAAGGGTTAACTATCTAATTTGAAGGGTTTACTATCTAATTTTGTTTAATAAGCAAACACTTATGTAGCTCTTACTCTGGGGCCGAGTGATATCCAAGCACTTTAAGAATATTAATATATTTAATCCTTGCAACAACCACATGAGTTGGAAGCGCTATGATGAACCCCAGCTTACAGAGCATTCGGGCCTGGCATCCAGCCCCCGCTCGGGCCGGTGCTCTTGGATGTTCTGGAGGCAAGGCGGTTCTCTTGGTTCAAGCAAACAGCCCCCTGCCTACACTGTCTGCTTCTGGGCCCCAAACCCTCTGGCGCTGCCGTGCTGGTGGGGTGGACTGGACCACCTGCGTGGCCTTGTCCCGTGACTGTGCCCATCCCAGGCGCTTTCTTCTCCCAAGGCCTCAGTACCTCTCCCAACTAGGGGAGCAGGCTCAGACCTCTCTTCTCACACCAGGCCCTTGGAGGCAGGATCTAAGAGGAAGAAGGAATTCAGAGGTTGATGAAAATAGGGCTTTGAAGCTCTCCATTCCTCCTCCTCAAAGCGCCACCCTCTTTCTCCGTTCGCCCTGCTTCGTTCATCCTTGGTCCACAACAGAGAGACCTGCTCAGGGCAGAGCAGAGGATAGTGACCTTGACCTCTCTAGAGTGCAGTAATTGATGCCTGAATGGGGCCAACCCAGGCGTTGCCGGGTTGCAGTCCTGACACTGCTCTAAATTTTTTTTTTAATTCCCATTATCTCATTGTTTGTGGTCCTCCACAACCTTAAACGATGAGCACTATTATTGCCATGTGACATATGAGGAAACGCAGCTCAGAAAGCGACTCCATGTCCATCCGTGGCCACGCAGCTTCAAAGTAGCCTGAGTCCAAAGCCCATATTCGTAAGCACCTAGGCTGCCTCCCGTGGGGATCAGGAGTGTGCAGACCTCAGTGGGGCGTCGCCAGTGGCTTATCTGCATTACCAGACGTGATTGTATGGACATCCCTATTACCTACTCTGTCCAGTATTTGGTACCGCCCAGTGACACCAGCTGAGATAACCATCACCCCATTTCACAGAGGATCAAACTGCAGCACCAGGAGACTGCATAGTAGCTGAGAGCACCTGGCCCTAAGCAGCAGCCTGGAGACCAGACTTCCGGCTGGGCGAACCCCGGGCCCGTGGCCGGAAAAAGGCCAGGGCATCCAGGGGGTGGGCGGGGCCAGGTGTGACACCTCAAGCCAATCGCTGCCTCCATTACAATCTACCAAAGGCTGACCATCGGTCAAGGTCTCTAGCGCAGCAGTGACTACAGGAATAGTCATTCCGGTTGTTCATAGATTTGTAGTTCCGGGGCGCCTGGGTGGCTCAGTGGGTTAAAGCCGCTGCCTTCGGCTCAGGTCATGATCCCAGGGTCCTGGGATCGAGCCCCGCATCGGGCTCTCTGCTCAGCGGGGAGCCTGCTTCCTCCCCTCTCTCTCTCTGCCTGCCTCTCTGCCTACTTGTGGTCTGTCAAATAAATAAGTAAAATCTTAAAAAAAAAAAGAGATTTGTAGTTCCCACTGCACGGACCATGTTTCTTCCAATTGGGAACCCTCAGAGAAAACGGAGCTGGACCTGGCCTCCCTACTTTAGCTGGGGAGCCAAGGGCGATGGGGGGTGGGGGCTGGGACGGACGAAGCCCACATCCCAGTTAGTCCAGCCCTGACCCTGCTGTGCACTCCGGGCACCCCAGAGCCTCCGGGCTCGGTGTGCCCCGTTCCTGAGCTGGGTGGAGCCTTTCACACCACACCAGGCTGCCCGTTTGCAAAGAGGATTTGGATGGGCTTAGGCTGAGCTGTTTTTTTTAAGTCCCTGTATGCTAAACTGAGACTTCCTGTCCCCTGCAATACTCTCTCCATATGTACCATCCAAACCTTGTGTAAACCAAGGAAACAAGTCTCTCTTCTGAGGTAAATTTGTCAAGGCAGTGCAGGGTTCTTTGCCCAGATTTAGGTGAACATGGAGTCTTGAGACCCAGGCTTCAGTCTGGATCTACAGTGGGAGAATTGATGCAAGCCGCATGCCCGGTGAGCCTTAGTTTCCCCATTTGTAAAATCCTGGTGCTACTAATGCTCAGGTGACTAAGCAAATGTATGCTAAAGATCGGGTTCTTCTCCGCCAACATCTGAGGGCTGTAGGGTTGGAAATCTCGGCTGCCTCCCTCTGTTTCTAAGACACCTGAGGCTGGCCCAGAAGTAAGACCCGCAGAAGGCCCTTACTCTAGGGACCCCTCAGAGCCTGTCCTGTGGGCCTCACCTGTTCCCAGTGTATTTCCACACTCTCCCCTTTACGGTGCACACCCCCGGGCAGCCTCCTGGAATGTTCCCCTGACCACTGCTTCTCATCAGGGAGCTCTTCCCTTCCTCCCCGGGATGAGTCACTACGTTGCTTGCTTGCTTTTCATTGTGCTTTTTTTAAGTTCAAAAAAAGAAATGTGTCAAATTTAAAACTCCGCACAGCACATCTATTTAAAGTGCAGAGGAAGAAGCCTTCGAGTGAGTGCAGAACCCGAAGGCCTCAGCCCCAGTCTTCCCCAAGCTTTCGAAGGTCCTGACTTGAAAGGCGGGGCGTGCTTGCGGTCCCCTCTGGGCTGGGGACAGGAGAAGCGGGAGCAGCGGGAGCAGCGACTCTGCAGGGACAGAGAAGGGCAGGCGAAGACTTGCCTGAAGGCGAGCCCCAGGGCACTTGGACGGTTTGCAGCCTCCCCGTCCCCGCCACCCAGTGGTCGCCGCTGCATTCCAGGGGTGGGAAGCGGCGCAGGCTGAGACCGGCGACAGTTGTGCGTGGGCCTGGGCCCGAGATGGGGCAGCGGTCCGAGGGGGGGTGACAGGAATGGCCCCGCTCAGCCATCTGATGGCCCCTGCTTTGCCGCTACCCGATTCTTGCCCCTGAACTGCCACAGAGCAGGGGAGCCCGGTGGCGTCTCAGGAGCAGCTGACGAAGGTCTGGCACCTTAGGCACTTGCTTCCTTCCCTCTGCTTTCCAGACACAGCCCCGCCAGAGCTGCTGTCTGGTGAAACCCTTCCCTCCTCTGCCCTGAGCTACGGCCCGTGGCCCTGCTTCCCTCTCCAGTGAACCTCTCTGGACACATGTTCCCGAGACAGAACTGACAACTGGGGGGCGGTGGGGGCAGAACGGGTAGGTCTGCGCCGGGATTGCCTCCCAGGACCTGGGCCGGGTCCTTCCGCATTTTAGCCTTCACGACTAAGAGGCGTTTCTTCATCCCACCCTGCTTGGCCATATTCCTGTGGGCCGAGCACCGCCGGGCCTGAAGCGGGCCACAAAAACTGCTTTCTGAGCAATTCATGTCTCCGAACAGCTGACATATTGCGATAAGGCAGAGGGAGGCGTCACGTGACTTCAGAGTTCATTGGTTCCGATTATCCCACTCCGTCTGAGAAGGCGTTTTTGCCAAAATTGCACATATGTTCCTTAAAAACACACAGTTGTTTTCTGGTGGAATTGTTCCCTCTCCCAAACCGTCAAACACTCGGAGTGTTAGACTTCAGAATAGTCTCTTGCCGTTTCGGTTCTTCTCATACCTCCGAGAGCTCTCTTGGTAACTCAAAGAAGTGGCTTTTCCTAAATGGCTTTGAGGAAGGCAAGGGGGCACTGGGCTCTAAGAGGCGAGAACGTGACTTTACCGTCCCCTCGCAAGTGGTGGAATCAGTGGCCAAGTCCGGGTGAACAGAAGGCATTCTGGGACTATGCAAAGTGCAGAGACACACACAACAGATGGCAGGGACTTCAAAAGCATAAGAGTCACCTTGAAAGATAATGGCACAGAGGGAAGGGGTGGGAGGCTTTTGTACCCTCTGACAACAAGGAAGCAGGGAAGACAAAAGCTATTTGCCAGACTTGCATGTGTATGTACAGAACTGAGTGATGGTTCTGCTATAATTTACATCAAGGGAGGCTGAGCCTCCTGTCGTCCTGTCCAGAAATAAATGGCATCAATCAGCTGACAAACTTTGTCTGGCCTCCTGATCTTCTGGTCTTTTTTCTTTTCCTTTTTTTTTTTTTTAAAAACAGGGAGCGTTTAAGTTCTATTTAGGCAGCTAATGTGTAACAGTCTCCTTCCATTCACTAGGCCCCAGAAAAGTGGCAGAAGCTCTAACGGACCTTTTGACAGATGCCCACCCCGTGAGACACGGGCATGACCTGGAGACCTGTCTGCCTCTGGCCCTTGGCCTGGCTGGGGGCTGCCATTGGACAAATCTGGATTCATGTGAGCCGGGAATTCCAGGCTCCGACTGCCAAAGGCCGGGAGTAGAAAGGGATCCCTGGGATTCCCTCACACGTAGCCCCGTGCCGGTCTACGGGCCTTGGTGTACCTTTGACGATGGGCAAACTGGGGTTCACAGAGGCTACATCACTCACCCCCAGGTCACAGAGCTGGGCTGGAAGGCCAGTCTGACTCCGAGACAGAACCTTCGTCCTTGCTGCTGGCTTCACCTGGGTCAAAGCCAGGGTGAGCAGCAGGTGGGGTGGCCAACAGATTTTCAATGGATGTTAAAAGAAATGTTTGTTCCTGGCTCCGAAAAAGAACATGCTACCTCCCAGGCCCAGTAAAGGTCAAAACTGGCCTTTCTGCTCTGCGAAGGACAGAGGGACGCCATGGGCCACGCTCACCTGGCGTGGAAGCCCAGTGGGCCGTGGCTGGGATAGTGGCCGCACAGGGCCTCTGCCATCCCTAAGCATCGGTTCTTCTCCGCGGCGTGGGCCTCAGCTGCTCATAATGGCAGCAAGCCTCCGAAGCCCGTTCTCCTTCTTTGAAGCTGACAGCTTGATGCCTGTGGAAATGCGATACTATTTCAGGATTTCATTTGAAAGAGGCTTCAAAAGAGGGAACCGAAGGCGCCGCTGAATTGCTTATTATGGCTCTGCCCTCCGGCCCGCACCTCGGCTAGTGAGCCCCGCCACGGCGTCTATGGTTTGCGTACCATCCACGGGCAGGTGATGTTCTAAATTAGCATCTGGCTCAATTGGGAGGGCTGTAACTCTTCTGGAACTTTCTCTCCCAAGAAGCCACCGGGACTTTCACAGCTTGTGCCTTTGTTATGTTGCCTGCCTTGGAAACAACCCTCCAGGAAGTCTAGCAGGTGAAGCGCGTGAGGCATGTCTTTCGAAACCCCAAAACAAAGGTTATGAAAATGCTTCTCTGAAACCAGGCTGGCCGTGCCCACCTCCCTGCCTTGGACCCTCAGAGGCACACGGGCCCAAACATGCCTCCCCAGAAAGACGGGGCACGGGCAGGGAGCACCGCAGGAGCGCGGGGGAGCGTGGTGCCAGGCCAGGCCATGTGCCGCGTGGGCAGGAGCTGTGGGCCAGGCCGCACGGTCGCTGAGCTCCACGCTGCCACCTGCGCTCCGGGCGGGCCCCGCCTTCCGGTCCCCGTGGTGGCTGGGTCTCTGCTGGGTCTGTGCCACCGAGCGCGCACAGCTTTTCTCACCAGCCTTCCTGCCGGGCTGAGGCCCTTGAGCACCGAGTCACACCTCCTGTAGCTTTGCGTTCCCGCCCCTGGTGCGGAAAGTGCGCAGCACGTGCGGACATTGATAGGGAAGGCGGAGAGGAGCAGGGAGAAGTCCGTGGGGGTGGGCCGGACAGATTCCGGTGTGGCTCTGTAGGTAACCACCCCAGGCCTCAGCAAAGAACAAACTGCGCTTTCAAGAATTCCAAACGAGGTCCCCGAGTCGCATGTGCATGGGGCGTGGACACCGCCGAGCCCAGGTAAGGAGCGCTGGGCCATGTGTTTCTTGACTGTCTCTCTTCCTGGGGCCCAGCTGAAGAGCGGCTCTCCCACGTCGAGAATAGGGATCAGTACTAAGTTTGGACTCTGAGGGGCTCTGGGCACCTCTGTGTCCCCTCAAAGCAGCAACAGTATCAGCTTTCTCCCCCTTCACATAAACCTCTGAGCCGACAATCCCGGGGCCATGTTCCCCACCTCAGAGGCAGTCGTCACAAACCTAGCCTGTCACCTTCCAGCCGCTGGAGCTCACCATTTAACCACCGGGGGTGGCCTGTCCCCCAAAGTCTGCCACCCACAGAGACTGGTCCCTGTTGTTGCCCACCCCGTCCTCCAAAAGGTAAGACAGTGCCTAGAGAGAAAATTCTGTTCACCAAATACCAGCCAAAGACGGCGAGGCCCTCTCGTAGGAGGATCTGCCCTTGCTTGACATTCCAGGCCCCCAGGCACGCCTGCCTTCCAGGGAACGGGCTCAAGTGGCCACTCCGGCTCTGTGCTAAGACAGAAGCATTGTCTGTGCAAGGGCGCTCCACTCGGCTCCCGGGCATCTGGCACCGAGCGCTCCTCATGGAGCACCCCCCCCCCACCCGCCTCAGGTGCGGGAGGAGATACCGCCTACCCGCAGGGTCGTCACTGCATGTGGGGGTAGGGGGCCCAGGCCTTCCAGAGGGACTTCCTGCTCCAGTCCCCAAACAACAGTTGGCCCAGCTCTAAGCAGAGTTGGCACCTCCCCTGCCTGTGTGTGTGTGTGTGTGTGTGTGTGTGTGTGTGCACGCGCTACATCCAGAAGATGTAGGGGTTTTTTTCTATATAAGGCAGAAGAAATCTCTAATTCATAAGGAGCCAGGATAAAAGCCTTGAGACCACAAGCCAGAGTTAACTGCAAGCAGTTTTTTCAATCTCGGCAAGAGCGGATGCTGTCACACAAAGGTAGCTCTGCCAACAAAACAACAAGAGCCCTAGAAAGCAACAAGGCACAAGGAAACCAAACTTCCACAGAAAGACAGAGTTGTTCTATTTGGTAAACAGTTTGGTCCACTACAGACTAGCGGACAGACTATATCCTGGTAAGACGTTCCCCCTGTCAAGGTCCGTTCCTGCCGCAGTAAGGCTCTTCCTATCTTTAGATGTGTCACTAGCACCGCCGAGCGACTGCAGGGACTCTCAGCGAGAGCCGACTAAAGCTGGCTTCTCCGTTCACACTGCACTCAAAAGGGCCCAGTTTCCAATTCCTCTTCAGACCAGATGTTGCAGCAAATGTTACAGCAAAGCAAACCTAGACGGGGATCCTGTGGCACTCCTGGGGGGAGCACAGGAGTCCTGCTCGGACAGACACTGGTTTCAGGTCCGCTGCTGCTACCTCCTCCCGGCCAGGGTTTCTGATGGGACATGCTTCTGCACCAACACAGGGGACCCTGGGGAACAGATGGTTCCCAACGAGGCTAGGGGGCAAGCGACAGTCTCAGGGCACCAAGGCCCTACTGCATCTGGCAGCCTGAATTGGGCAGCAGCTCCTGCAAATGAGAAGCCACTGCCTTCGTTAGGTAGGTCATTGTCCCATAGGCCCCACTTGGAGCACTGTCATAAAAGAAGTGGCAAATGCCTGTGGCTTGGTCTTTGTCCAGGGTGTCCACGGCTCCAATCGACATCTGCAGCAGGAAGACCGAGGCAAAGAATGAACAGACTTCCTTCCCTCTCTGGCCCTGGGAGGACCGTAAGTGCTAGAAGCCAGCAGCCCCCAGAGAAGGGCTCTAAGCCCAAGGGCAGGAGCCACGAGTGCCCGGAAAGGGACATCCAGCCTCTCCTCTGGGCACCACACTGTGCTCCCGCGTGCCCTGGTCTGCAGCGCGGCTCTGACTCCGTAAGGACAGGACGGCTCCTCCCACCCCAGCTCCGGGTGCAGGGTAAGTAGCTGGTTTACCCAGGGCCCCACCCATAGCAAGTCATGTTTGCGCCCAAACCTAGGCCCAAACGACACTCTCCATTTCCAAAGATCTTTAGACTTCCCTAGTGGCCACTGTGCCATTTTCTAACCCACCGGTTGATGGTTTTTTTCACCATCTGTGACGACATTTTCTTTGAGAATAGTCTTTCCTCCTGGACACAGAAGCCTCAGCCTTGACAGGGATCGATACCCGCCTGGCTGCTACCTTGCCTCTGCCCCACCTCGGCTGGGGGCGTGACAGGGCAGGCCCGGGCACACCCACCTGGTCGTGGAGGAACAGCTGGTTGGCGGTCCGCACGATCTGGTCCACGTGGATGATGCCCCCAATGCTGTTCATGTCGGTGTCCGAGAGCAGCGCCAGCACCATGATGGCCTCCACCAGCAGCTGCCGGTACTCGGGCTGTGGCACGCGGTTCAGCACCGACTCCACGTGCACGGCAAACTTGATCTCCTGGGGGGTCATCTGCCAAAGGGACCAGCGGAGGGGTCAGGAGGGAGCGGAGGACAGCCAGCCCTGCTCCCAGCGTGGGCCGCAGCACCCGCGGCCTCCAGGGCTCGGCCCAAATGCTGCCTCCTTTCCGGCCACATTCTTGATGCCGGCAGCCAGCAGCCAGAACCCTCTGGAGCGGGAGGCCGACAACTTCGCAGTGGGGGTGAGTTGGCCTTGTCCTCACTTGATTTACCTACCCCACTAGACTGGGACGTCCAGGGGCCAGGGCCCTCTGCTCATTCCTTTCTTCCTCCTCACTCTGGCCGGCATATAGCACCGGGTCTCGGGCGCGGTAAAAACTCAGTTTGTGAAAGAATGAATAGGGGAAAGGAAAGCAGGAAGCTGACTGTCCTCGGCCGAAGGGGCGGCAGTGTGTGGGGCCACAGCTTTGCTCTTACTGGTGCTTTCAAGGGCAAAGGTAAAGCTCTCGACAGGCAGATCTGTGCTGTGGGAAGCACGCCCTGGCGCACTGCGGGGAGACCGGCCGTAGCTGGGCACCAGGCTTTCCCCGTCCTACCTCTCTCGTCGTTGACGACGGCAGCACGTATCCATCGATGGACAGACCGTGGCACTGGAGGCAGAGCACAGCATGCGTCGGTCAGACTCCGGAGCCGGGTAAGTGTGCACACGCGTTCACACACACTCCCGTCACTCTGCTCTGGAAACCTACACGCGGGCTGCACACGCCAGACTGCTCGCGTTATTTTTAGAGCGCTTGTTCTCACTGCCCACAGGCTGTGTTTTCGATGGAGCAATTCTAGGGAAGCAGCAGGCGGCTTTCAGATCACACACGAACAATGCCCCAGGGAGCTGCTGGGTCCTCTGGAAGCTCCGCGTTTCACTTGGCAACTGGGCCCTGGCGGCAGCGCGGCCCCCTTCAGGGCCATATAAAGGGAGATTTTCATGGCTCCTGCTGGCGCAGTGATACTTCTGTGCCTTTGCAGGCATCTATTTTTGAGATTACTATAATAAGCACTAATCACAAAAGACTCGAGCACATGCACAGACATGCACACGCACACCCTCGTATATAAATATCCAACGCCGGCTCAACACAAAATGCTGCTTTTTCATAATAGAAGTGTCTTGGGATTGAACCAGGAGAGGTCTGGATGGAAGCGTATGATGCCCCAGGAAGAGTGGGGAGCTTTTCTAGGAAGTTCCTTCTAGTCTAATTCCAATTGGCTGCCTTCTAAATCCCAGGGGTTGGCAGGCCCAGGACAGGGGGGGCATCAAACGCCCACGCCTCCGGAGCAGAGGTGGAGGAAGGAGAAACCGAGGCTCTTGTGGGCTCTGAGGGCGTTGCTGCTCTGTGCGGACCAACTGCCTGAGGACAGGGCCCGCTCGGACCTCCCTGTGCTCAGCGCTGTGAAGGCCTCCGTCCCCATGAAGCAGAGCCGCTAAAGCTCCCTACTGGCCCAGGGGCCGCTGCCCCAGCAACAGAGCAGCTGAAACGTGCTGTGCCTTTGGGAAGGGGGTTGTAGTACGTGCTCATTTGGGATGACTTTCCTCCCCTCGCCTATGGTGTAATGAGCTAACAAAAATAGTTTTAAAAAAGAAAAAAACAACAAAACACCAGTCCTCCCCATGGTTCTTAATTTGCACCGAAGCTTTTAACTGAGCTTTTAACGTGCCTGGATGCAAGGAAAGATGAGCTGGGACAGGACCCTGGGGGACACACAAGTGCCCTGTGGGGGGTGGGGGGTGTGCAGAGCAAAGTGGCGTGGCTTCCACCACTGCCCCATCCTTGGTCACCCACGTGTGCAGCCTCCGCTGTGTTCTGGTGTGTGCAGGGCAGGCTGTGGCTTCTGATCACCTCCGCTGATATTTTCATGGCCTCAGGCAGCCCGAGAACTGCAGCCCTGTCAGCTGGCCGCAGGCCTGGGGGCAGCTGGTGCAATGGAGGGGGGCTGGGGGCCCCCCCCTCTAGGAACAGAGGCAGAGGCGGCCCCGGGGAGGTGGGTTTGTGCTTCAGGCCACCCGGGGCCTCACACGGGGCCCTGCAGCCCCAGATGTGTGTATCACGTTGCTGAATGGTACAGATGCCACCACCAGGCACACGTGGGAGGCTAAGGCCTGGGGGTGCCACTGCAGGTCACCTATGTCACAGTGTTGTCATCAAAAGCCTTCCCTGCCTTATCCCATTTTGGTCTATCTTGACTTTTCTATGTTCCTGAAATAGGTCAAAGGTGGTCCCACAGAGCTTGTGATGCCCCCTGATCTTACATGCTGTGGTTTCAGCCGGCCATTCTCAGGTGGGACAATCTGCTGCCCGGGGACACTTGGCAATGTCCAGAGATAGTTTTGGTTGTCACAACTGGGGGGAGGGTGTCGGGGGGCATCCAGTGCACGAAGGCCTGGGATGTTGCCTATTGTCCCACGATGCACAGAAGAGCTCCCACAAAAAAAGAATTACTCGGCCCTGAGTATCAACAGGGCCAAACATCAGAGGGGAAGGAACCCTGCTCTAGGCTGGGGGCTCCCCAAGCTCAGGGGCCAAGTCCGCTCACTCTGCAGGGGCCACCATACTTCACAAAGGAAGTAGGGCAGTGCCTCGTTCCCCTGGGAGGGTGTGTCCCCAGCGACAAGGCTGGTGGAATGCAGTCCAGTGAACAAGCTTACCTTCTGAAGTATCTTCCACACCTTCTGGTAGAATCCCACAGGGACCCTGTTGATGGCTCCGTCCAGCCTTCTCCTGCGGAGCCACTGGCCCTGGCGCTCCCCCCAGCCAATGTGGTGCCCGCCTGAGTCTGAGGATGACGTGCCAGTGGGCGAGGATGGGGTGCTGGACCTCTGCAAGACACAGGGAGTGTGGCCTTCAGAATCCGCAGAAACGGAACCCCACGGGACTACTGGCCCTCGTGAGGGAGGACTCTGCTGATTCCTCAAAACAGAGACCATAGGCCCAGAAGGAACATAGTTCCTTGATTGCACTCTGGCCATTTCCTGCAGCTGGATTTATTCTTTCCTGTACAGGTTGGCTACTGATCTCTTTTCGTGTACTCCTCCCAGCCCCTGAGGGGGGGTACAATACCAAAGGACCCTGACCTGACCACGGGGAGGCCTAGCAGGCCAGAGTGCAGCCCCTGGGGTCAGACTGTGACTCCCAAGTCAACGCCGCTGCATCTACCCAGTTGCTCCGGGCCTCAGCCTCCCCTGTCCAATGGGTCACAGTCACACCTGCTGCGGGGAGCCGTGAGCACTCACTGCAGGAAGACACAGAAAACCCTGAAAGCGCACCTGCCTTGAGGTAAGGGCACACGGGACTCAGCTGTCCCTGCCAAGGCCCTCTGGCATCACTGCACGAGGGAGGCGAGAGAGAGCCCAGGCCAGTAAAGGCCAAAGTGGCCACTTTACTTGTACAGTGCCCCACAGAGAGTGGTCATCTCCCTGTCCTGCAGGTGCCGCAGACAAGGCAACACAGCATATGAGGGAAGGGGGAGAGGGGTGGCTTTGGAGGCAAAGAGAAAGAGTAAAGGCTGGGAATCCTTATTTAGTAGCGAGGCCTCTGAGATGATCGCATATTCTCCCCCCACCCCCAACCCCATCCCTTTGAATCCCTTTGTTTGCCTGTTCTGGGCCCTGGACTCCACCCTAACCGGGGAGCATGGCAGCCACCGAGCTGGAACACAGGCTTTGCTGAAGCAGAGGGAGCATGTCATCCCATTCCCACCTCCTGGCCGGAGGCTGGCCTTATTCTGGCCTTCGAGAGCCAAGCGCTGGGGCAGGGCCAGCACTTCCGCTTCTGGCCTCAGGAGCCAGCAGGCCTGCCCACGACTGCAGATGCAGCGCCCAGAGGCGCCCAGTGGGGGCCTGGAGCCCGGGCCTGAAAGCCGAGCTGGCTTCCTGGGGGGAGGGGGGTGGGGGAGTATGGCAAGGCTCACAGCCTGCTTTCTGCCAGAGGATGGGTTCTTACTTGCCCATCCACAGGGCAGCAGAGGGTAACTGTCATCCTCCTGTGTTATCTTGCTCCAGCCTAGCTGGTACCTTCATTTCTCAATGCACAACCTCGAACTTAAAGGTTTAAAAATGAAATCCAAACGGCGAGCATGCTAGCAGGCCAGGAGGCAGTTTTCCCTATGTACTCATTTTGACTTCATCGGATCTTATTTTGAAAAGGCTGTTAGGCTGGGTTATTCCATGGGGCTCATTACTGCCATTTAAATACGGCAACAATTAGATACAAATAAAAGTAATTACAGCCGCACTCATCAATGACTCAGCTGGTTTTCTCCTTCTAGTTTCAAGAGGAAGATTAAGACTCGCTTCTGCAATTAGAATATTTCCTACTCCTCAGGCCAAGCCAGGGCGTCGTGAGTACAAGGTGCTCATCAACACGTGTAGGCCCTGGCTCACCACCACAGCTCAGAAGAAAGGCATAGAACCAGTACCCCGAAGGTTCCAGAAGCTCCTGGACAGAGCTCAAATCAAGAACTTCTCGGCTTTCCTTCTAGACCCTCTTCATAATGACATTCAAATGAAAACTCTTAAACCTGGTCAAAGCTGTGGGAGTTAGGGATGAGGTGGGTGCACGAGAAGGACAAGAGCATTCAGACACCACGAACGCAGAGGCGGTGAGGAGGACAGTCGGGATGCGTGGTTTACCGCGGACTTGGAGGAATGCGCACTGCTGGACATGGCCTGGCTCACAGAAAACAGCTATAAAACAAAGAGAGTCCACTCAGTCATGTGCAGTGACACCGAAGGACACAAGCAGACAGGAGGAACACAGAACAGCATCAAGAACCCCCGCGGAAAGAAGGCGCAGAGGAGGCAGGCGGGCAGGCAGAAATTTTCTACTCACCATCCAGGCCAAGAGCCCCAGATGCCAGCCAGCGCAGAGCTCAAGGCTCCATGTCACGGGGGACTTTGGAAATTATCTTTCTCGGGAGGATGAAATGTTACCCATTCTAGTCCTCGCAGGGGATGCCTTATCAAGTTAGGACACAATTTATTTTCCAAAGTCCCAGCCACAAAGCATTAATCTTTAAGAGTTGTGAAAATCGGGGCACCTGGGTGGCTCAATGGGTTAAAGCCTCTGCCTTCAGCTCAGGTCATGATCCCAGGGTTCTGGGATCGAGCCCCACATCGGGCTCTCTGCTCAGCAGCGAGCCTGCTTCCCCTGCTCTCTCTCTGCCTGCCTCTCTGCCTGCTTGTGACCTCTGTCAATTAAAAAAAATCTTAAAAGGGATGCCTGGGTGGCTCAGTTGTTAGGCGGCTGCCTTCAGCTCAGGTCATGATCCCAGGGTCCTGGGATCGAGTCCCACATCAGGCTCCTTGCTCGGCAGGGAGCCTGCCTCTCCCTCTGCCTGCCTCTCTCTCTGCCTGTGCTTGCTCGCTCTCCCTCGGTCTCTGACAAATAAATAAAATCTTAAAAAAAAAAAATGAAAATCTATAGAAATCAATAAAATATCTGCCCATAACCAGCACTTAGCATCTGGCCCTACTGGCATTAAATAGATATTTATTAAATGAACAGGTAAGAGCAGGCTGATGACCTTTGCCCAAACAAATATTTCCTCATCTAAAAATCTATAACATATCCTTAACTTGCATGGGGATAGTGCCTGGGCAAAAACCATGCACCCGTGGGGTTCTTGCAAAAGTGAGTAAAAATTTAAAATGTTAAAGCATCTATAAAATTTTGGAGAGAGAATAATGTCTTTCCTTGATGTAAGGGGCCAAACAGAAAACTTGTACTGGCAGAATCTAAACCTAGCAACGTCGATCATTTTGTCCCGGAAGATACAAGGACAGTACTAAATGGAGGCGGGAGCCAGCCACAGTCACCCACAGCGAGCGACAGTCGGGGTCTGGTGCCACCGAGTGGCTAGCAAAGGAAGAGGTTTGCAAAGTTGGTTCCTGACTAGAAAGAACCTAAGGCAGCAGCAGAGACAACATGGAGAATGTGCATGTCCCTCTCCAAGTCCTCGACGCTCGCTGGCTCACAGGGCACTGAATCATGGGGAATGTGCTTCAGACTTTCTGGAGGGAAGCGGAAGAAATGGGTCCCAAAGGTGCCTGGAAAGAACGGTATCCGTACACTGTTTTCCTTCCAGGGTTAAATTCCCCCAGGCAGTGTGGGGACAGGGAGAGCAGTATTCTTTCTAGTCATATAATCAATGACCATGTTGTACTTTTCTCTACTTCCTTTTTTTTGCATAGAAACTCCTGGCAAGGCAGAGCCCAGAACCACGTCTCACAAAGCCTCTTATTAAACCCAAGAGCTTGGTAAATGGATTTATGGTAAGGCCTCCTCTCCTGCTCTGCCTGCCCGCCACAGCCCGAGAAGTCACCTCCACCCAAGCAGATTTGATGGGCAAAATCACTCTCCATATTCGCAGCCTTGCTTTCCACATTCAAGCCAGAAAGAACACAAATCTGAACACAAAGCACACATGTGAAGGACAGGACAAGACAATGTTTCACCTGGTCGTCAGCACTAAATCGCCTAGTCATCTGAAAGTAAAAATACGTCAGGACATAAACAAAAGCCAGTTTCAAATCAAGGATGCCCTACTTCTATCAACCTCTCGGAAATCCAGGAGTGTGCTGGCCCAGCTGCTGGGTGTGACCCACGAGCGCCTCAGGGACTCAATCTACTGAGTCATCATCTGACACTGGAGAAAAGAATCTAAGTACATTTCTCACTCGGGTCGTGGTCAGAAGGACACTCTGCTTCCTCTTACAGACCAGGTAAGTTCTAGCCCCATCCCTGGCACACGAGGACTGAAGAGCTATGGCCTTGAGGTCCTGGGGGGTCACTTCAGAAGGAATTTCTGGGGGCGCCTGGGTGGCTCAGTGGGTTGCGCCTCTGCCTTCAGCTCAGATCATGATCCCAGGGTCCTGGGACCGAGCCCTGCATCGGGCTCTCTGCTCAGCAGGGAGCCTGCTTCCCCCTCCCTCTCTCTCTCTGCCTGCCTCTCTGCCTACTTGTGATCTCTGTCTGTCAAATAAATAAAATCTTTAAAAAAAAAAAAAGGAATTTCTGGTGAGGTTAAAAGTGAACCGAGGAGAGACCAGTGGATGGCGGCAAACCCAGGCATCACGAGCGTCCCGTTCTATTTCTACCTTCTTCGTGCTAGGTCATCTGAAGGACACATTTCACGGCAAGATGATTCAGTTACATTTTGTACGACTCTACTTTTGGAATAGCTGTGGCCCTCCACCGAGAAAGTGTAGTTCTCGGCAACAGAGACCAACACGGGTAAGGGTGTTTTCTGGAATGTTCACAGAATTCTTAGATATCTGGGTAGAATGTGTTCAGATTTCAGGACAGCAGGGATCACACATCCTCTACAAAGAGCACTGTGTAGGCCCTGGGTTTCTAGCACTTTCTGAGGTGAGCCCAGGTAGGACAACCACTTCTTTCCCAGCACTGCCACCAAGGGTCCTGTCTTACCTGTTTCATCTCGCTCCTCAGCCTGTTAATGCCACTCCTCTCGGTTTTGGTGACCCCAGTGTGTCCCACTTCATGGATGGAGATGGCAGGGCTGGATGTGGAGGAATGGATAGGTCGCACTGGAGGGGAAACACATACATGGCTCTTAGAAACTACTAGCATCCACCCTGAGGGAGGAATACATGCCCTGTGCTTCTTTTTATCTACCTCTAGCTCTCCCACCTGATGAAAAACTCCAGAAGGAGACAGCCTCCTCCGCCCCAGCCAGTCCTCTTTCCAGCCCCTGGCACGGCCCCTGCTACATGGCCCCGGCCCCAAGGGTGTCGGAGGCAAGGGCTGAAAAGGTGAACATCACTTAATTAAGCAGCACGCAAAAAAACAACAGAGTGGCCATAAAACCCTTTAATGAGTTGTTTTTTTTGTATTGTTTTTAATTTCTTCTCCAAAAGCACACCTTCCTTGTAGAAAAGTAAGGCCACCCCACTATGGGACCTTGGGGGCTGGAGAGGAAGTCCTCGGAGAAGAAGCCAGCGGAGGGCTGCAGGCGGAGGGGAGCTGGCTGCCCCAGGCCCCGCGCGCTCCTGCCGGCGCATGAGGGGACGAGGGGCGGGGTGGCTCCCGTCAGTCACCTCACTTTCAACCTGCTGTGGCAGCCTCCGGACTCGGGACTCTGTGCGCCCTGCCCCTCCCCGCGCACCGCTTCTCAGTGCTTGGGCCGTAGCAATCATTCTGAAGGCAGGGCTGATATGTCACTACACACTCGGAGTCCTTCCAGGCCTCCCTCTGCCTTCAGGATGAAGCCCTCCTGCCGAGTCCCACCTGCCACCCCCGGCCCAGTGCCCCGAGCCCTGCACTCCTGGGCAGCTACACAGGGCTGGTCCCACCTATCCCCCACCCCCCAGCTCCGCACCCCTGGCCAGCTACAAGGTGCTGCACATTTGCACGTGCTGCCCCCTCCCATCCCACCGGCTCCTCTGCAAACCCAGCTCAACGGTCACGTCCTCAGAGCGGCTTCCCCTGAGTGCCCAGCCTTCCCCCCGGGCCCCCACTGAAGCCGCAGAGTGGAGGGTGCCATCTAGGACAGTGGAGATGACTAAGGAGCCAGCAGATACCGACATTTAAAGGACAGCGGGGAGGAAGGATACCAGGAAGGTAGAGAACAGAAGCCAGAAGCTACAGCAGGGCCTGTATAGGGTGGGCAGAGCTGGAAATATCTCCAACATGTCAGGCTTTAACCAAAATTCTGAGACTGTTTGAGTCTCTTAACTTACAAAAATTGAACAATGACGGAAGACAATTAACAAATGATGTTATGTGTAAAAAGACGGCAATTAGCCTTGCTTGCAATTAGACATATTTATAGCTTTCAAGTGACACTACTCTGTTCTCAACTTTGTAAGCATCTATAGCTTTAGATCTAATACCAAAGTTTTCGTAATTATGTGTCAAACCCCGAATATTATTTTCATGAGCAGGAACACATAAAATATTTATCTTGCATATTTACATTTCAAGGACTGTGCATTTGAATAGAACTGAAAATTACTTTTGGAATAGGATCTCAAGCCCTCCTCCTTCAGGAAAGGAGAAAAGCGACCAAAACACATCTGATTGCACGATGCCGTCTTTGTTTGCTGGCTGGTGTGCACTCTGGGGAAAAAATACGAAGTACCCGATGTCCTTCTTATTAAATAAAAAGAATGACAGCCCACACGGCATTTCTTTGGCTTGATGAAATAAATTTGCCAATGTGTCTGCAAATCATTTTGCTTTATTATGAGGGGGAGAAATGATAATTGCTTCAATTATAATTAGGGAGCATTTGAGAACAGAATTCCACCAGGACTCGGGCGATTATACTTCCTAGCACAGCAAACAAGGTTCTGGTACAGATCAGAACGGAGTGAGCAAAATGGAATGAAGCAACCTCAGCGAGAAGGTGCTAGAAGTAGAGGGCTCTACTCGCCTGAACGGCAGTGGGGGTCTGCTTGAGAGTGCTTCAAGCCAAACCAAGGGCAGGGTCACCTCACCCCCTCCTCACATGTGTGCACAAGTGACCGCGGAGGGAGGGAGGGGGCAGACCGGGGCGCGTGCCACACCCACACGAGACAACAGCACTAGCAGCAGGTCCGTGAGGGGTCACAGAGGCCAACAAGCTGAAATCTGGACCTCGGACTATACCTCCCCGTAAAGTAGGAATCTGAACCTCATAGGTTCTGTCCACGACCGCAGTTTCGGGAGCCCCTGGGCCCGCCAGCCCGGTCCCCTCTGGTCCCCCAAAATGGTGAACTGAGCATTTACTTACTGCTTCTCTCGACGCCAAACTCTTTTCCACTGAGAATATGGTGCAGGAGGCTTTTCATGTCGAAAGGGCTGAGGTTCATCAAACTTTCAGAAGCTTCTTCTCCTATAAATACACACCTTTTAAGTGTCTCTGACACAGGGCTGGTGGCACATAGAGGCAGGTGGGCCTGGGGGAGGTGGTGACAAAGGCCACTGTGGCGGGTCTCCCTGCTTGGGATGCCCTCACTACCAGTTCAGGGCTGAACAGGGCTGCTCCTCGGTGATTCTAACCTGCGGTTTCAATACTCGGACATGTAATTTTTCACACTGTGATGATTCCCAGTGTTGGAGCGCGTCTCACTGTTCACTTACATCTCTAAATCGGCAGGGTGACTCCTGGGGGGAGGTGCTAGGAAGTGGGGGATGGCCTGTTGCCGCAAGGACATACAGTAGGAACTTAGCTACAGCCGCAGGGCCCAAGACCCTCGTGCCTCACTCTCCCTGACGCATGAAAGTCCGTGTCTACATGACAGAACCTGGGAAAGCATGAGCACAAGCAAAGGCCCAGAAGCCCTGCTTCCAAAACCCTTGGGCAGGCTCCCCGTGGGGCAGGGTGAGAGGGCGGGACCCCCCACCCCCCCGCGAGTCCAATTGCACACATCGTACCTGAGCAGTTCAGGCTCCGTGCCAGCTCCGTGGCCATCACCTGAATGATCAGTCCGATCCGGAGTCGGAGCATCTCCACGAAGAGGCTGGGCTGCGCCCTGACGTACATGGCCAGGTAGACCACAATCTCCTGAGGCAGACACATGCGCGGGCGGCGTTGCAGAGACCGGCTGCCAGGGGAGAGGCCCCTGCGCCTGGAGGAAGGCGGCCGCCCCGCCCCTCCCCAGCCCCCGGACCTGTGTGAGGACAGCGATGCTGATGTCCTGCCCACTGGCTTCGTAGATGAGTTTTGTGAGCTCCTCAGGGGGCAGGGGACTAGGAAGAAGCATCAAGACACAAGCACCATGAGAGATGCCCAGGAGGGGGTCCGCCCTGCCCTCCACAGAACAGCCTTATTTTCCTGTGGGAGGCTCCCAAGTGACAGGGTTTTCCTGGGGCGCCTGGGTGGCTCAGTCGGGTTAGTATCCAACTCTCGATTTCAGCTCAGGTCATGGTCTCGGGCTGGTGGGACTGAGCCCCGCGTAGGGCTCCCTGCTCAGCGCAGAGTCTGCTTGTCCCTCTCCTTCTGCTCCCCACACCCCTGGCTCGTGCTCTCGCTCTCGCTCTCTCTCAACTAAGTAAATCTTTAAAACAAACAAAGACCCTCTTCCTGAGTGGTGGATGGCACAGATGCTCTCAACACAGTCCCACAAGGCCCCACAAACGTCAGGTCCCCAGGCTGAAGGCTTACGCAGAGATAGTCTTCTCCCGGGGCTCTGGCGGCAGGCCCACCGTGAGCTGCTTCTGGTGTGACAGCAGGTCCGTGCAGGCCTAATCACATAGGGAAAAGGGTGAGGGCCACGGTGACAGTGGGGGAGAGCGGGGAAGTCAGCAAAGCCAACAGGCAGGTGTCACCGCCCATAAGACCATAAATTTACCTTGACAAACTTTATAACCCACGTTGCCGTTTATTTGAAAATTCATGTATAGACCCCAGACTGAGCAACCCAGGCAGGGCTGGGGCCCTGTGAGCTCTGTGGCCTGGGCCTGGCCCTGCAGGGCCCTCTAGGGTACTCGGCGCCCACTCAGCAGAGCAAACACACTGCATACGCAGCTATTCCACAAGGGAGAGGAGCTGCCGTGAGTCCAAAGATACCAATGTTAAGGGTTAAAGTCTTCAGTTGTCAAGTCTCCCCATTATTCACGTACAACAAACACCTGTCGCCTTAACGGTAACACTGCACTCTAATGTCTTAGAAAGCAGTTCTGGGTTTTGCAGGACCTCAGGGTTAAAACGTTAATCACGATTGCACTGCAGATGGGCAGAATTAAGAACGCTGCATCAAAGGGTTGCCAGGCCACAGAGCATTTTCATTTTATTTCTTGGTAAACCTTCTTCTGCAGCTAAAAAGGAACCAAACTAATCAACTTGCATTTCATTTCCTTTGTTTGCCCTCCAAGAGCAGTGGGAGGCCAGGAGAGGAGGGCCTGTTCCATCTGTGTTTTTGATAACTGCTTTTCTCTACAAATAGGAGGTGCTCACTTCCAGCTTTACAACAGAAAGAGGGCACCGGGCTGGAAAGGACACACGGAAGTCCCGAGTGCGCTTGCTCTGACCTCCGCCAGGACCTCCACTTTCTTCCTGAGCAGGCCAGAGATATAGCGGATCAAACCCCACTCCTGGTTCAAGCCGGCTTTCCTGTAGAGCTCGCTGAGGAGGTTGTGAACCGTGACCCCGTGTTGTCCGGAAAGATTTGTGTCCCAGCTGGGGCCCCTGTCGAGAGAGGGAAAACCCCGGAAGTATGGCCTGCAATGCTTACGGGCCAGATTCTCTTGCAGCAGAGCTCACTTGGCAGGGAAGGAAATGAATCACCACACATTCTGCCAAGCTCTGGGGGCCCTGCTGGTGCCTCTGAGTCTCACCAAGAGGGTTCCGTCTTACCAAAGCATCCCTTCTATTTGAAACAGAAGCCTAACAACAGGAAGCAGTGAGATCCTGGCCTCGCTCAGCCTTCTCATACCAGGAGGCCAGTGCTAGTAGGCAGAGAAGGGGATAGAAGTCTGTTTGTGGTGATCCTGGCTAATCCGGGTGAATCGTGACCTGGTGTGCTGGAAGGCCAAGAAAACTAGAATAAAGAGTCAAGGAGAACGGAGCGAGCTGGGGCTGGCGAAGACCGTAAACTTACTTCATTACATACAGAATGTACAGAATGTCTGCTTGTTCCTGGAGGTTCGCACAATCTTTCAGCTGCTCCACGAGCTTCTCACAGTCCACGTCACCCTGGTCATCTCTGGGCCACTGGAAGTCCTCTTCAGGCGCCTGGCCACACAAAAGACAAAGAGCAGGGGAGAGAAGCTGAGCATGTGAACTCACGGAAGACCGGGAAGTAACACCAGCGGGGTCTTGGAACTCTGTCACTGTTGGGCTCCAGGCTCTTGGGGACTCTGCTGTAGCTTCTCATTTATAGATTTTACGGTTTCTGATCAGCGAATCACTGTGCTACTCGATATTTGCAAGAGATCAGGCCGAATGGGTTAAAATATGTGTAAGTTTTATTTATGCAAAGTTGAAAAACAGGTGAAAACCAACCCCTGGTATTAGAACTCAGGCTAGCGGCTC
Organism: Neogale vison; assembly: GCF_020171115.1. Classification (NCBI taxonomy): domain Eukaryota; kingdom Metazoa; phylum Chordata; class Mammalia; order Carnivora; family Mustelidae; genus Neogale; species Neogale vison. The sequence continues at coordinate 116,919,406 of NC_058105.1, read as the reverse complement.
CCACCAGAGTGGAGGGGAGGAGGCCGCTGGGAGAACACAAATGGCACAGTCCCCACCCCCGGTCTCCTGCTTCTGCCAGGCCCGCCTTTATATAGTTGGTGCTACAATAAAATATCCTTTTGAAAGCAAAACAAACACAAAAAGCATGTAAGCTTTAAATGACCTAAAACTGAGGTTAGGTTAGAAGATTCTCCAGTAGACACTGAATCTTTCTATTCATGTGGGATAAAATTAAGGGAGACTTCTAGATAAAAGAAATTATGGGAACTGGTGGAGAACACCCTGAGATTTTTTTCTCCTTGGGGATCTCTTTCTAGTTTTGTTCCCTGCTCTGCAAATTGGGGCCTGGCTTTGGCTCGCTGGCACGGATAGGACAGGGCTAGGTAGTGAGCTAGCTTATTTCCTCCAGTGTGACAGACTCTAATGACAGGGCAGAAAGGCCTTTTCCCCCGTGCAAAATATAAAGGTTTGCATCAAATGCATTGTGAATACAGACCCAAAGCAGACTGCCAACAACTAAGTGAGGGGGTTCCCACTGAAACCCAGAACTTCCAATCCTCAAAGTCCTAGATATCAAAAAATATGATCTTTCAAGTTCAACCTTGTAAAAGAGTTCTTAGGACTATATCAGCATCGAAAAACATTACACTTTAAAAAAAAAAAGTGATTCTAAATACTTCACCTTTTTTAGGAGTGGCTGAGGAGAATCAACAAGATTTAGTGATTTCCGGTGAGCACTCAGAACTTTAGTTGGCAAAGTCATGGGAACAACTAGAAAACAAAAGCGTAAAGGAAGCCCTTCTGAAGAGGAGGAAAGATAAGATACTTCTTTTGAGAGGCATGGGGGCTACTCCTTATCCAATACAAACCAATTGAAAGAATGAGTACTTACTTAGTTTAATTAGTTTCAGCAAGAATTTACCATGTAGCCACATCATGTGTTAAATCTGGGAACAAGAACTGAGCAGGACATGGGTCTTGCTTAATTTAAGGGGCTGAATTTTGCTTTTCTCTCCTGGAACTCCGGGGAAATGACATAGCATCTAAGGGCTGAAAGGAGCCTTGGAAATGACTGAGGCCGACCTTTGTCTTTCAGATGAGGAGACTAGGAACCAGAGAAGGCAGAGTATGTGAGCAAGGTCACTGGCCTTCTTGTAAGGAAAGCGTCCAGCTCCTGGGAGTCTGGTGTGCATTTCACTTTGCCAGGGCCCCATGTTGGAGCTTCTGGTGCTGTCATTATCAGTACTTATTCATCAAGCCATCTGTGTCTTCCAGGCTAGATTTTAACATCTTGGGAAACTAGGGGGCTTTCAAGATAGAGATGGGGCATATTTAAAAGGCATTTATAGACCTCCAGGTTATACTAGTAAAGGACATACACATTCTAATTTTACTTTCTCTCAAACCCCCACTAACATGGCAGAAAATCATTTTTTTTTTAGACATCTTTTAAAGATTTTATTAATTTATTTGAGAGAGAGAGGTAGCGAGAGAGAGCATGAGCGGGAGGGAGGAGCAGGGAGCCTGCCACAAGCGCGATCCCAGGACCCCAGGATCATGACCCCAGGCAGACACTCAACCAACTGAGCCACCCAGCAGCCCCTAATTTTTTTTTTTTTAAAGACAAATCCTCAAGAATAGGGAAAAGCGGGAAAGAAAACCGTAGTAATGACATTTTGGAAGTGGGGGAAAGCTGATGAATGAAAGATAATGGACTTAGTAGACACATGGCAACCAAACCCCAAGTCTGCAGTGGGAACAACCAACAGCCAGCCAGATTGAGATCCGAGAATCTTTAGAAGTCTCAGGAGCTTGCTGCACTATACACCTCTGGAACTGGGGGGTCTGGAAGGGGTATCCAGAAATAAGGAAGACTGGACAGAAGCTGTGGAAGAAGCAGTGAGCTCTCCAGACACCTTCCTCTAACCCACACAGCTCAGCCACTGCCTTGCTCCCCTGAACAGAAGACTAGAAGGCTCTTTGAAGCGGTAAAAGCGAAGGTGGGGCGTGTGGCAGGTCTGAAGGACTGTGGTGGGGTAGGAGACTGTACAGCTCCAAGTGACCAGAGCCTGACCTGTCAGAAAGGAGATGGCAGAAGAGACGGTAGAGGATCTCTGGGAAGTCTACACGGCCTACACCCGTTAAAGCCCCAGGTGCCGCTCCTCTGCCCTGAGACACTGACAGGCCCGCGAGGATAAGCGCAGAACACTCCGCATTCCAGGAAAGACTAACGTGGAAGACCGAAACCAAAACAGGAAAAGTTGACTTGGGAGACCTGGAAACCATTCAGGGAGAAGAAAAATGTAAAAACCAAACCTCAAACCCCTGCTGTTAATATTCTTAGTTAATTGAATTGCGTGCATGGAACAAGAATGGACGCAACTCAGAGAACAAAGATTGAAAACGTAACAGCCAAAGTACAGAAACTCAACTGAGGGGATGGAACGAAAAGTTGAAGCAACGGCCCTCAGAACAGAGCAAGAGACAGAGAAATGGAAGACCGAAGAGAAACGATAAAGCCTTCTCCAGGAGGTCAACACTGGAATCCATGCGTACCAGCAAGAGAGAACAGAGTAAATGTAGGGAAGGACATGAGTCAAGAAATTTTTCAGGGGCGCCTGGGTGGCTCAGTGGGTAAAGCGTCTGCCTTCAGCTCAGGTCATGATCTCAGGGTCCTGGGATGGAGCCCTGTGTCGGGCTCTCTGCTCAGCAGGGAGCCTGCTTTCCCCTCTCTCTCTGCCTGCCTCTCTGCCTACTTGTGATCTCTCTCTCTCTCTGTCAAATAAATTAATATAACCTTTTAAAAAATTTTTTCAGAAAAACTTTACAGGACTGAAAAACAAATTTCCAGATTGAATGGGTGCACTGAGCCTCCACACAGGGGATGAAAATAGACCCTGGTCCAGGCACATCACTGAAATTTCACAACCTGGGGGCAGAGAAGATCCAAAAAAATTTCAAAGAGAGAAACAGTTTATATTGAAGGAACAAACATCAGAATGGGTTTAGATTTCTCAACAGCAACACTGGTAGCAAAAGGACAGTAAAGCACTGCTTTCAAAATCCTGATGAAAAATTCATTTTCAATCTAGAATTCTCTGCCCAAACTCTCAAATGGATATACAGAATATTTGTAGATGTTTTCAGACTCAAAAGGTCTTGACAATTCTTCTCACCATGTACTATTTCTCAGGAAAGTGCTGGATGTTTTGACCAGAAAAAGAGTAAGCTAAGAAACAGGAAAACAGAGACACAAAAAACATGAGAGCCAACCCAGGAGATAAGAATTCTCCAGAAACTCTCCAGGATGCTGGTGTGGGAAGATCCCAGGATAAAGTTGACAACCCAGACACGGAGGCAAACCGGCAAAAGGGGCCGTGAACTTCAGAAACAAGCAGGTTGAGGGCTTGGCAGCGCTGTGCCTGCCCTTCTGCTACTGTACCAGGTTTGTTTTTTTTTTTAAACCTTTTGGAACAGTTCTAGAATGTGTTCCACTATTGCAAAGATTAAAGAGAAGTCCCAGAATGTCAGGTGTGCAACAGGCCTAGAGGACCATCAATTAGACAGAAGGTAACTCGTGGGCGCTAAGTATACAGCTGACAGACTCGTGGATATGACTAACCCTGTGGAAATTTGTATCGTGAGCCACTGGGAAGTAGAGAAAGGGGGCGAACCAAAATGAAAAGATAGAGCAACTTTCAATAAAGTTAATAGTATTACTGACTTTTAAAGTTGACTTTAACTTTAGTGTTAACTTCCGAAGAACCCAAAAATAAAAACAGTAGTATGATCACAGGATACTATAATGCTCAGCTGAGAATAATACTTGCGTGCACGTAATAATATAAAGAGCGAATACGGATGTAACGACGCTTTAATACAATGACATCACTAGGTTATGGGAAGGAACGTAGAGGAGCGGTGACTGAGGACAGCTGAATCCTCATCCACAATAAGAGAAGGCCACCAGACACGGAATAAGGTCGACGCATCCAAAGACGGCAAGATACACAGACTGTTTTAGAAAAACAGAGATATGTAAACACCAGGAGAAACAACAAAGAGTTGAAAGCAGTTGCCTCTCTGTAGAAGGACTGGGTCAGTGGGGAGGGGAGGGATGAGGCAGGAAACGTCTACATTTTGTTGTCTTCTAGAATCCTGACTTTTAAATTATGCTCATGCATTACTCTGAGAAGTTACTTTAACAGGCAGAGAAGAGTTCATAACGCACATGGAATTTCCAAACCCTTTGCTTTTGCCATCACGGAAAGTATATCCCGAGTGGAGTGGATGGCACTGAAAACATGGCTGTCTTCTGTCTTCTTACAAAGAGGGGGCAGATAGCACTTCAGGGATGTGCTTTGTAGGAGGTGGTTGATATACTGGTCCAGTTCATCTTCGCTCTCTGTAACTGGACAAGCAAGAGAAAGAGCCAGTGAAAACGAGCTGCAGACATATGTCAACGTGTCACCGTGACTGAGTGTAGCGCTGATCCTATAGGCGGCGCTAAGGAGCTTCAATGGGGGGACAACATTCTGATACAAATCCCTGCGCCCCCACTGCTGGAGGCTAAAGACATTTACAAAGATAACGTACACGCTTATAAAGTTATTGTTTGGAAGCCCTTCACCCTAGGAAAAGAAAATACAGGTCAAGATAGATACACATCGTACCAAGATGAACTTGAAAGCTTATGAAACCCTGGGGGCCAGCAGCAAACATCTGATCTTTTGTTTTAATCGGTCACCAGGGAGCTAAGCACTATGGAATGCCCAGCCCCCAGTCCATGTACTGCGCAAAAGTAAAAACCGGTCACTTCAACCCAAAAACCTTGCTCAGTTTGAGAAATATTATACACACAGGATTTCATCCCCATTATCCAACCAAACCTAGATGACTCTACCATTCCTTTGAAAATTCAAGCAATGTGTGTAGTCTTCAGAGTACATTTTGTGAAGAATCCTCATTCCTGAAACCCTTCGTCCCTCTAGGTTTAAAAAAAAGCCCCACTTCTGCAGTGTAGATTTATAAACTGGCATTTTATTCATTTTAATAGATGCGAGTTCCCAAAGCCTCTTTTTGTTATGTTAATTACCAATCATTTTCTGTACGTGAGTCTCCCGGCAATTTTATCACAATGCCAAGGTTTAAATAAATTCAGTGAACCACCTGCAAAGGCATTCCAAGCCATACCTTGATTATAGGTGTCTTCCAAGTACCCTCCCAAATCCGAATCGGGACTGAAGCTCCCTTCACTGTCATCATCAAACAACTTCTCATCACAGTCTGGATCCAGGAAGGTCAGATATGTGTAGAAAGACGTGGTAAGAAATTCCGAAAGGCTCCCTAATTTTACTCTGCCAAGGAGACACTAGGTTAGAGATACAGATGCACGTGGACAAACTTCCACTGTGAATCAGAGAGAGACTTTTCAACAACCAGATGGTGCTTCTGCCAGAATTGATAAATACGTCACTTTGCAGAGCGCCCCACATAAGTAGTCGGCCAAGAAATTAAAACGAAAATTCAATACTAAGTATAAAGTGGGAGCACGGAGCATATTAAAAGCTAAAATGAATCATGCTGATTTCTTCCTCCCAAACCCAACAAACAGAAATCCATTTTACTGAACCAACCAAAGTTTTACAAAACAAATGGACTAAACCACTTTTAACTAGAACCAAATCAAGCCTTTGTGGGGGGGTGTGTGGTTCTGCCCTAAAATTGGACCAGAACAAAACCTACCATGCAATATGGTCACCCAGGAACAGGTATATGAGAGGTCTCTGAGAGGAGAGGCAGTCTCAGAGACAAAGTTCTTTCTAGAAGGAATGCGATGGGGCTATCCCTAGACTGGAGCAGGTTCACAGAGTGGCCTTACTACATTTTCAGGCTGGGAAAAGTTCCACTGAAAACCGGAAGCTGGGTTTGGCAACGTGGGGTCCTAGGTTCAGGAAACACGAGGGAGGGCCAGCCTACAGAAAGCCGCCACTATGCACTTCTTAAAATGTCAGCTCTGGGGGCGCCTGGGTGCCTCTGTAGGTTAAGCCTCTGACTTTTGATTTCAGCTCAGGTTGTGATCTCAGGGTCCTGGGATCGAGCCCCGGGGCAGGCTCAGAGCTCAGTGCAGAGTCTGCTTGCCCTTCTCCCTCTGCTCCTCCCCACATTCACTCTCTCTCTCTCTCTCAAATAAATCAAATCTTAAAAAAAAAAAAAAAAAAGGTAGCTCCAGAGGCAGAAGACAATAGGATCCTCGGAGCTATCAGCATCAGATGAGAGCTTAGTTGAAAAGGCTGAGGAAAACAGTTTAAGGAGCACAGTGAAGCCTGCGATGCAAATGAATTCGGGGGTGCCTAAGCTTCAGTGGGCAAACGGACTACAGCAAGAAACATGGCCCGAGGGAAGGAAAGAAAAGCCTTTTGGTTAACGAGTAAAATCTTTTCCTTCTAGATTCTAATGATTCTGTTGCCTTGAGACTGGGGACAGGAGGAGGTGAGGGGCGGTGGAGTGTGCAAAAAGAGACAATGGAAAGTTTCTCTCTGAAGGAAGTTTAAAGGGCAGGTCAAACTTGGGACGGGGGCAATGCACAAAGCCTTCTGATAGCAAGCTACCCCAGGTGGGTGCGGAGGGAAGGTCTGGCAACGGGGGTGAATTCAGCTTTTTAAAGACCCTCAAACCTAAGGAGAAGTCATAATGAGATTCAGTTTTAATTATCAAGAACTTCATAGGAAAGGCAGCCCATGGAGCCTAGGCATTCCTGCTCCTGTCCACGACTCTTCGGGTCATCTGCCATACTCTGGGAACAGGAGGCCCTCCTGATTTTTGTTAAGCCTCGTCTAGCTCATCATGGAGATGAGAGCCTGGTTTCCGTGTTCATACAGAGCTCCTGTACCTCTTTACTGTGTGGCCCTTGCTCTCTGAGCCTACAGCCCCTTGTCTGTACAATAGGAACACAGGGGCGCCTGGGTGGCTCAGTGGGTTAAAGCTTCTGCCTTCGGCTCAGGTCATGATCCTGGAGTCCTGGGATCGAGCCCCGCATTGGGCTCTCTGCTCAGTGGGGAGCCTGCTTCCCCCTCTCTGTTTCCCTGCCTCTCCGCCTACTTGTGATCTCTGTCTGTCAAATAAATAAATAAAATCCTAAAAAGAAAAAAATTTAAAAACAATAAAATATTATCCTTTTCTCCATTCTGTATCTTTTAAGAATAATTTCTAAGGAAAGGCCTTTGCAAACATGGCACAAAACCTAGAATCAATGAGGATAAATATCAGTCTAACAACATAAAAATCAAAAACCTATACGGCATGAAATGAAGTCAAAAGACAAGTGATACACTGGAAAAAAACATTTGTGGTAATAGTATGGAAAGAGAGGACTAATTTTCATAATATCAAACAGCTCTTACAACCAGTAAGAACAAATGGAAAAATGGAACAAGACACTGACAAAGTTTACACAAAAAAATGTTTAACTGTCAAACGTGAACAAAATTATAAATAAATGCAAAATATTACGACAGAGAGACTATATTCTCCCAGTAAGATTGCTAAGATTAAAAACACAGGCATAGAGGCGCCTGGGTGGCTCAGTGGGTTAAAGCCTCTGCCTTCAGCTCAGGTCATGATCCCAGGGTCCTGGGATCAAGCCCCGCATCGGGCTCTCTGCTTGGCAGGGAGCCTGTTTCCTCCTCTCTCTCTGCCTACTTGTGGTCTCTGTCTGTCAAATAAATAAATGAATAAATCTTAAAAAAAAAAAAAAAATGGAATACAGCCCACAAGACAAAGTGAAGACTCAGTCGGACGGTACAAACCAACACGGGGCACACCGCAAGTGAGCCATTAACTACAGACCGTATTCTTTTGGACAATGATTAGATTTCAGTTCAAGATTTCATTCTGAAAAGCAGTTAATTACGGGCATATGGTATTTTCTCTGGGCCATGATGCCACACACCAGGTGGCAGCTCATCCAAACTGGACGTGAAACATACAAAGTGCAGGCCAAGTGCAGTGACGGTGCTAGCCCTAGAAATGTAGATGGCGGATGCGGATGCTGGGGACAGTCTCGTGGACGCTTCCAGGAGAAGCTCAGACTGAGGGCCATTCACGTCTGCTGCAAAACTCCCCAGTAAGCTCTGGGAGCAGAAGAGCCAGTCCCAGCGCTTAGAAGTACAGGAACTCAACTCTGAAGGGACAAAAAGGCCAGGGACAAAAATCCATACTGCATGGGTCCACTCAGTTGAGACACCTAGAGACGGAAAACACAAGGGTAGCTGCCAGAGGCTGGGGCAAGAACGGGGGAGCTGTTGTATAATGGGGAGAGAGTTTCAGTTTTGCAAGATGAAAGGAGTCCTGAAGATTGGCTGCACAACCGTGTGAGTGTACTCAACATTACTGGGCTGAATATTGTGTACTCAACATTACTTGGCTGAATATTGTGTACTCAACATTACTGGGCTGTATATTGTGTACTCAACATTACTGGGCTGAATATTGTGTACTCAACATTACTGGGCTGAATATTGTGTACTCAACATTACTGGGCTGAATATTGTGTACTCAACATTACTGGGCTGAATATTGTGTACTCAACATTACTGGGCTGAATATTGTGTACTCAACATTACTGGGCTGAATATTGTGTACTCAACATTACTGGGCTGAATATTGTGTACTCAACATTACTGGGCTGTATATTGTGTACTCAACATTACTGGGCTGAATATTGTGTACTCAACATTACTGGACTGAATATTTTAAAACGGCCAAGAGGGTAAATTTTATGTTACGAGCATCTTACCGCCGCTTTAAAAAACATTACAGTGGCAGCAGGGTCCCTAGGGTGGGGAGACTTGAGAAGGGCTGACTTCAACGCCCAAATACTTAGCAATTGGCATTCTAGCAGGGACCCAGTGGAAGACTACAGGGCCCAGGAAGGGTCTTACCTCACGCGTGGCCAGCTTTACAGTGAGGTTCTCTTAGAACCCTTCTCACATATTCTAGGGGATTTGGAGAGATCGGAGCACAGATGCTATCGAGAAAATCTCTGCCTTGTGACAGAGCGTACAAGAACAGAATCAGTTTTTCCAGGAGGTGAGCCCCCCGTCACTCGAGGTGCTTACCCATATTACCGGGGAGCATCTGGTACCACAGGCCTGCAAACCAGGGTACGTATCGCTCCACTGAGGATGAGAGGCAATAGTCTAGGCAGGCCCATTCCGGCACCCTGCTCTGAGGGCCACCAAAGAAATTTATAAAGTTCTGTGATTTATTCTTCAGGGGACAGCACGCTCAAGTCAATTCCAGGAGTGTCTCTGGAGCACCTTTCAGACCTAGGCACTGGGTGTTTTCTGCCAGGCCTTCTAACCAGAAACAGACCCGGCATCATCCCATACAAGTGATCCCAGACAGACTCGTACATTCACCTCTCTATGCCCCAGGCCTCCTGGCAGCCATAAAAGCTGCACAAACACCCCCCAAAAGCTGCTTTTGATACGATTCCAGCTCCACATGGATGAATGCGTAAGATTTAACTTCTTTTTTAGTCTAAAGCTCCACACTTCCACGTTCAGCAACTGATATGAAAAGTGGGAGAAGGGCAGCAAAGGACTTTTAAGAAAGGTCACTGATACTTTGTAAAAAAAAAAAAAAAAAAAAAAGTCACAAATTACCTGGCTCCCCCAAAATATCCATCCTCTAGTTTTCTAATTGTAGAAAGAACTGCAGAATGAATGTCTGAGCCATCATTTGCTAAGGGAAAAAGGAAAATAAAAAAAGACAAGTGAGTTTACTTAATCTGGGAATACTTTTTGGTTTGGGGGGCATGCGTAGAAATGTCTTCCTCAGTACAATCTAATTAAAATACTTATGGAAGATTCCTGAGCTCGGAAACCAATCTGCTAAGAACCCCCTTCAGTACTTGGCTTTGACTCGTTTTAAGCATTTTGGAAGGGGCCCAAATCAACAGTGGGACATGAATCAGGCATATCAAGTTCAGAGACTTACTGAGCATGGTGTGGGTGATGGGGAAGGTGAGCGTGGGTCTGCCTGTCATTCGCCAGCAGGTGCAGAGGTAGGCCAGCTCGATCCTCAGCATCTCCACAATCATCTCATTGTCCAGGGCCAGGTAGAAGTGATGCTGGTCGGTGAACTGCAAGTCAGATCAGGCCCAGTGAAAGGCTGTCCTCCATTCCCTCAACACAACCCCAGCTGTCATTCACGGCAATGCTAGTCCTTGCATTTTGTTCCCAGAGAAGAGGCTCAATCCTGGCTGTCATCCTCCCCCATCAAGGGGCTCTCCTTGCCATCGGGCAAAAAATCAATCTGTCGCCTGCCCAGGAGCCGCAGCTGCATTCTCGCGGAAGGGAAAGGTGTATGGCCACATCTAGCTACAGCTCCTCCGATGAGGATTTAAGCACCTGGCCCAACACCGCTGTCCCTGAGAGGAAATCAATAACTCCTTAAATCCTCCTCATTCTAAGGTTGCTGGGCTCAGAGGATCTCCAAGTGAGGGAAGGGAGGGCGCTGGGAGCAGGTGAGACAGTGGAGACTGCATCTACCCAACTGATGGCCTGGTTAATGTGAACTAAAGGCACTACCGCCTGGTGTCGATGAAAATCAAATCGTTCTCCTAGCCTCTGGACTAGGCCACACTCCGCTCTACTCTGAAATTTGTTACAATGGGAAGTAACACAAGATTAGAGCTACCGACCCGGGACCCCATGGGTGACAGTGTGCCTGGGTGGTGGGAGCCTGTGTCCACGGTGACAAAGTGAGCCCACAGCTGATCTTTCTAGCTGGCTAAACGGATGGAAAACATTTGGCTTGGGGGGTTCCATGGGGTACTTCCCTTTGTAAACAAAAACTCTGAAAAAAAAATCCCATAATTGGTATATTTGTGATGCCATCAAGCGGGTCGGGGCCTGAAAATCAGACAGGCTGTGTGCCACCGTGTTCAGACAGACTAAGCAAGGGTGAGGGACTACGGCTACCCAGGGCATGAGGGCGGCAAGTCAAGGGCCAGGTCCCTAGCAAATTTGGAAAGCAGTGTGAACTTCTCTACTCCTCGCGACTGGAAGTGATGGCACATGAAGTCTGCTTCAAGCCATGCCTACCGAGCATCTACTGTGAGTAAAGAATTGTACCGGGTACTGGGAATCACCCTACCCACTGCTGTTTGAACACACACAGCCTCCTTCTGCCGCATTCACAGCAGCTCACTGAGAGGGAACTTAATCAGAGGACGTGTATGGCTTTGCTTCCGGCCTGCTCTGCTCACCTGGGGTGTGAAAGTGAAGATCTGGTTCCTAATCACATATAGCTTAGATGTTCCAAGAACGCCAATGTGCCGATACGGTCGCCCACTCAATTTCATATTCTTATTCCGTCCTATTTGAAAAATAAAAGAGAAATTAGAGATAGAACCAATATGGTAACATGTAATCCAAGCAACTTTGGCTAAGACTGGGCTTACTTTCACTAACCCACTCTAGGGTTTGGTTTTTCTAATACCGTTGACCCTTCTTTAAAATGGGACAAGGAGGAATTAGAAACAAAAATTTTAAAAATTAAAATTCCACCGCCTTCTCTTCATGCATGTATAGCCAGCACCCAGTTCAACATCTCTATGGAATAAAACTACTGATAGAACTTTATTAATGCTCACTTCTAATTTCATATTGAGCCTACTACGTTAGGTTTTAGAAAAAGAGAACGCCCCTCCCATTTTAATGGGTCAAGGAGCATTTTTTGAGACCACAGATAAAAATCAGAAATGTTATCAAGACACAAAAGGCTGCTCCAATCGTGAATTTTCAAAGAGGGCGTCTTATTTTTACAACAGATCGGGCGAAGGGCACAGCCCCCTGGGGTGATACCTAGCGAGCAAGTGTGAGAACGTGCTATGGTGCAGCTCCTCTTGACCTCCAAGAGGCCGAACCCCGTGCTTTAGTGTCTCGCCCAGTTCTTCACAATTTATACCTCTCGGTCCCCCTCAGACCCCAAACCTAGAATCAAGATGCCCCCCTGGCCAAAACCACCCAACTGTCTCCCCAGACCTACCAAGCCTGGCATATATGTGACTAAGAATCCGGCCTGGCTGGACCCGGATTGGATGAATGTCAGCAATACTCTGGACGTTTACCCCGTGTTTCCTCAGCAAGTCCTGAATGTGGCTGTTTTCGGCCAGAACAGTAACTGCGAACAAGAGCGTAGCATGTGCATTAGACCGTGGCCTTCGCCTCCTCACATGGAGAACATGTGACCGACCGAGCTTTCCTCTGGCCTGTGCCATACACATCAGGATGCTCTCCACACACGCTGGGGGGCTTTGAAAATGACAGCAATTGTCCTGCTGCTCTTCCCGGTTCTCTCTGCCACACCTCACCAGCTCCCAAGATGTGTTTTTATTAAGTGCCCTCAGTGCACCAGACGGTCTGATAAGAGACTTCTGGAAACGGTCTTCGACAGGTCCTGAGCCAAATTACCCCATCTCGAATGATCTCTTGCCTCCCCGTAGGTGTGCCTTTATTCTAAACTGTCTTATGTTCTTGTCCCTTGGGATGAGAAGCAGAGACAGCTCTGGCTGGGGAGACGTCAGGAGAAGCTGGAGCTCCTGCTCTCAAGGAACCAAAAAGAGCAGTAGTGTGGCGTGGGGCCGCAGCGGGTGCTCTGGCCCAGGGCGGGGGAGGTCACTCCCTCCGGAGAGAAGGGAAAGCAGGGCCGCTAGAGGGCGCTGGTGCGGCCTGGCCGGGGCCCGAAGCCCAGCACAGGCTCTTGCTGGTGGGTAAGAGCTGCCTGAGAGCCGGGCCCCGCACCCCAAATGGGCTGCTGTGGACCCCATCTCCAGTGAGTACGGCTGGCCAGCTGGCTCTCCAGCAGGCAGGGAACTCACATGCCTAGAATGTGGGGGCCTGGGCGGGGACTCCGAGCCCTGCACCTCCTGTACCAGTTCCGCTTGAATGTGGCTTTTTTTCAAAGATTTTATTTATGTATTCAACAGAGAGAGAGAGATCACAAGCAGGCAGAGAGGCAGGCAGAGGGAGAGGAGGAAGCAGGCTCCCCGCTGAGCAGAGAGCCCGATGCGGGGCTCAATCCCAGGACCCTGAGATCATGACCTGAGCCGAAGGCAGAGGCTTTAACCCACTGAGCCACTCAGGTGCCCCTTGAATGTGGCTTTTAAGAGAACAACGGTGCTCTGGCAAAGGGCAGGAGTCCTGGGAAGGGGACTGGTGGAGGGGACTTCTGGCCACAGAGAGCGGGTGGTAGTGCGTTCGGCTGCAGCCCCAGGGAAGTGGGGGGGGGGGGTCAAGCTAGACGACAGCTTGGTTACTATTAGTAGCCCACTGAGCCCCACCATTGTACCTTGAATGTACAATACACAAAAATGCCACGGAGGCCTGCAGGTCACCTCATTTACATAGCACGTGATACTTTTTCAAAGTATTTTCACAGCCGTGATCTCATCTGAGCTTCACAACAAGGCCCTGTGGGGAAGCCCATCCCAGCAAATGGGAGCATCAGCCACGTGGGGCTGGGTGGGTGGCTTCCCTTCACGTCGGTGTCTTCTGAAGCTTCCAACACCACGCAGAGATTAGTGGTCACTCTCTGTACAAGTGACTCTTCTAGAGAAGTGGTTTGCCCGAGACCTGGGAGCCTCTGATCTGATACAGCTGTATGTGGGCAAGTTCCTGAAACTGCACTTCTCCTTCCCCCGGGCCAGACCTTCTTATATTTCCTCTTCTGCTTCTGTTCTAGTCTATCACGCTGAGAAGACACTTGCAGCCGGAGGCCCACCAACGGGGCCCAGCCGGCACTTGGAAAAGCGGCCTTGGGATTTACGGGCTCGCTGGGCAGCGCGGGTGGTGGGTAAGCGCCCACTGCAGACGGAGTCGGGCTGGGTCACCCCACCTGGACATCAGCACGGAGTGTGCGCCTCCCGCTGTTGGCTCAGGGTCCCTGAATGAGCTGACTTCGAAGCCTCGTGTGTAAGATGGGGATGTGTATCCTAATGGTCACACTTTCTATCTGGTCAAGCTGTTTCACCCGCTGGGCGCGCCTCTGAGGGCCTGGAGCGCAGTACTGACTGGATAATCCCCGCACGGCCTCCGGCCGCATCCCAGGCAGGTGTTGGGGAACGGGTCCATAGTCACATAGAGAACTGCCTTGCATTTGTTCAATAATTGTTATTAACCTACTGAGTGGGTGTCAATACAGCAGTGTAGCAGCTAGGAGAATGCTACAGGCCTGCTCCTTAAATGTATGGTGTCGAGGCGCTTGGGTGGCTCCATCGCTTAAGCATCCAGCTCAGGTCATGATCTCGGGGTAGTGAGATCGAGCCCCATGTGGGGCTCCGCGCTGGGCATGGAGCCTGCTTAGGATTCTCTCTCTCTCTCTCTCTGCCTCTCCCCTCCCCCCCTTTAAAAAAGAAATGTACGGTGTAACTGAGAGGCAATAAAGGCACGTACACAATGTGCTCTGGTGCCTCAGTTGCTCTATGAGCTCCTCAGGAGTCCTCCCCAGGAGGGAAGGGAGAGGGGAAGGGGTGAGCGAGGACCTGCACTGAGGGTTTTCCTTGGGCCCATCGCAGTGCATCTCAAGGCCACCTGGTGGAGGGGGCGGGGCAGATGATGAAGAGCCCGAGGCACAGAGACGTGAAACAGCCAGGCTGGGCAGAGCTGGCTCTGCAGCAGCGTCCAGGCTGGCCTCCCCGCTCTCTGGAGGGGCTGCCGGCGGGACAGGAGGGGAGACAGCTGAAAACAGGGGCCTGCCACTCTGGAGAGAAGTCAGACATCAAAGGAAGGAATGAGTGCAGCTCCACTTGGGTTTTGAGTTTTGGCCACGGTCATGTACTTTTTTTTTTTTTTTAAAGATTTTATTTATTTATTGGACAGACAGATCACAAGTAGGCGGAGAGGCAGGCAGAGAGGGGGAAGCAGGCTCCCTGCCGAGCAGAGAGCCTGATGTGGGGCTGGATCTCAGGACTGTGAGATCATGACCTGAGCCGAAGGCAGAGGTTTAACCCACGGAGCCACCCAGGGGCCCCCATGTTGTACTTTTTAAAGAACTGCAGCGAAAAATGGTGCTCAGTGAATCATTCGTGACCCAATTGCCATCAAGATTTAGATTCGAGAAAGCAGATGCTTTGTAGAAAGTAACATTGTGGTTGGGATGAATACTGTTGCCTTTGGGAGCTAGTGGGTTATGGAAGGGATGTCACAGAAGCGACAGACGCTAAAGCACACATCTGTGCTTCTTAAAGAGAACAGGAAACTAGGAAATCTTTCACATTAAAAATAACATTGGTGGGGTGCCTGGGTAGCTCAGCCGTTAAGTGTCTGCCTTCGGCTCAGGTCACGATCCCAGGGTCCTGGGATCGAGCCCCGCATAGGGCTCCCTTGCTCAGTGGGGTGTCTGCTTCTCCCTCTCCCAATACCCCTGCTTGTGTTCCCTCTCTCACAGTCTCTGACAAATAAACAAAAATCTTAAAAGAAAAAATAACATTGGCTTTACACAGTTAAATATGAATAGGAAACATGCTCACAAACCTTGTACTACAACATCAGGTTTGACGGAAGTGGAAAATCTTCTGTTTAAGGGATCGATTTCCCCAGTGGCAAGGAACCCCTAGGAAAAGAGGAGCATTAGCCCTGAAAAACACTTAATGAAATTTCACCTTAAACCCAACTTGGAAAATGAAACATTTGGGGGCTCAAAGTATTCAGTATTTTATTCCTTTATGTTTTTCAGGTCAGTTGCTTATCTTCTCTAAAACGCAGTACACCATTTAGATAGCCACTGATAAACATATTGTGCCTTTGGCACCCAGCTCTCCAGGGCTAGTCACACACGCCACCTCGTGTGACTGAAAAGAACAGCAGTGACTCCTACCCCCTGAGCCCTTACTCTCTGCGGGGTCCTGTGCTGAGCTCCTATATGTACAAGGTCACATTCAGGCCTCCTGATAGGGAAGCACTACCATTAGCATTTTACAGGTGGGGAAACTGAGGTAATGCACTTAAGCTAGGTGGCAGAAAGCGCTGACTGTCCCGAAACACAAAGCTCCCCTCCCTGCTTGCACGGAGCGCTGTTTGAACATGGGTCCCCTCACAGCTTCTCCGAATGACCGGAGTCCTCAGCGAGCACCATCAAGGTGCTCTGGGAGTTCTGAGGAGGACTGGGACCTAATGCTGGGAGTGTAGGAAGGTCTTTCCAACGAAGAGGAGGCAACAGGAGCAGAGTTGTTTGTTCCTCATCTCACTGACCCAGAAATCAGAACTGGAAAGAACAGCAGAAATGACTAAGCCCAGCCTCTTTACAGATGTTGAAACTGAGGCTCCCGAGGTCAGGGAGCTAGTCAGAGGCAGAGCTGGCTTTCCAAGAGATAGACACGGTTTTCCCTACTAATAAAGATAGAAGTAGAAGACAGTCCCTACCCCCATGGCAATCACAGCCATGAAACAAGTGGTCCACCTCCGCACCCACAGCTCCTGAGGGCCACTTCCACTGTGACAGCTTTACTTTACTTTACATTGGGAACCCCAATGGTATGGGACTCACGACTCACCCTCCCCCACCCTCCCCACTTCTAGAGTCTGGCAGAACACACAGGACTGGACCAGCCTCACAGGCTGGAGCTCCCAGCAATTCTCCTGGACTCTTTCATCCATACCTCTCCCCAGGGGCCCAGAGGAGTAAGCTGGGCAGAGCCTCTGAGGACAGATGAACCCATCTGATAACATCACTGACACATCCTCACACCCCCACACCGCCCCCAGCCCCCACTGGGGAGGCGGATTCATTTTCAGTTCGCATAAAACCATTTGCACTTTAAAAACTTAAGCCAGGGGGCAAGAACATGTTTAACAAGAAGAAATGAGTCAGAGGTCATAGACCTTCCATGTGAGGGTGTTGTGGGCTAAGGGAACATCTGACCCAAAGTTCAACACAGCCAAACCAGCCGCTGCCCCTTCACAGAGATAGCACCATGGAGTCACTTGGCTGCCCGTGGCCAGGACTGTGCCAGCAGTGGCCGGAAGCAGACGTAGCAGCTTCCACAAACCTGGATCTTTCACACATGTGCTGAGCCTGACTGGGAAGGTTCTAGTCTCCTGCTGACCATCAGCTCAACCTGGTTCCAGCCACAGACCAGGAATACAGGGGTGGGGTGGGAGGTGACGGGAGTGCTTGGCACACAGCTGACTCTGAAGTGGTTTAGTGTAAACATGGACACACAAGCCCGGGCGGCAGGCCTCAGAGCCGACTCACTCCAGCTGACCGTAAAGCTATGAGATGCCAACGACATTCACAGCCACCGGGGGCAGAGAGCCCCTGTGCTCTTCCAGGGGCCCCTCTACCTCATATCAGATGGTTTCCAGTCCGTGAAGTCGCCAAGTCCCTTACCTCTGCCAACAGCGAGCTGAGGATGTATAGGGACTGACCCCACAGATGGGGCAGCTTCCCCAGAGGGACTCTGTCCACTGTGTGGGGATTCTTATACTCTTCATCAACCTGACAAAGAGAGAGAAACCCAAAGTCAGGATGTCAGAGAATAAAAATGTCACTGTCTACCGGGGAGCGCGCTGAGGATTTACAAAAGGCCGCCCACCCGAGCCTCCAGGCCAGTTCTGGGAGGCCACATGGCTCAACACAGCAGAAGAGGAACTCAAATCCAGGCCTGACTCCAGGCCCGCGCCCTGCCCACAAGCACACAGATGGCAGAAGGCAGAGGCAGGCACGTGAAGCCTGCCCCCTTTGAGCACAGCTCTGGACAACAAGAAGTTTCACAGCCCATGCTCACACTTGTCTGTATTATGGGTACAGTGATCTAAAACATCACCCTACAGCCACAGCAGGGCATCGCCGGAAGCTAAGTCAGCCTCCTCCCATCCGTCCGCAGGGGCTCATAAACTCTGTGTGCCTACACAAGAAAATTACCAGAAGGTGGCACTATTTATTGAGGAAAACACTACTGTATGCTCAGATCCCTAATTTTCCATCAGGGACTCAATAAGCAGGATCTACTGGGGGCTTCTGACTCATCAAGATAAGCTACAATTGTTTTTTGGATAGACGGTGCTGGCTACACATTGTAAAAGTTAGCCTGCAACTTTCTCTGTTGCAAACTCCATGCTGACCTTTGTATTTATTTATTTATTTATTTATTTAAAATAAACCCTACCCCCATTGTGGGGCTCAAACTCACAAGCCCGAGTCAAGAGTCACTTGCTCTACTGAGTCAGCCAGGCGGCCCTGACCTTTGGGTTTTTGCCATTATTACAATGTTGGTTGGGGGTAAAGTTAGTGACTACTTTTTCCCTCTGAAAAACAAAGCAACTGAAGAAATCCTTCTCCAAGAGGGTAAAATCACAACACAAGGGGAGTTGTACTCTGCTTGTGGATTAACCAGCAATGTTAATAACAGATTGCTGAAATTTGCTACAGTGGTTAAACGTTAAGAAGAACTTAAACTCATAAACTGAACAGAATTAAAACATGTCAGTAATCAAACAATCCAATAGGACAACAGTGTGGCAGGAGGGTCTCTAAAATGTTAGAGTTATCTTGGGGCATAAGTTTGGCTAACTTTGGGTAGTAAGAGTAGAGAGAAATAGGTTCTTCCACAGAATCCTGGATGTTCTGCAGTGCACAGGACTGCTTTCACAGTCTAACAGCAAGGTAAGGCTAGGTGAAAGGTAAGTAGTGTTAAGAAAGATTAAAAACCTCAAATGAGAAATAGTTGATGCCAAGCACAGAAGGCAAAGTGTCTGGATTGAAAGACAGTTTGGGGCGCCCGGGTGGCTCAGTGGGTTAAGCCTCTGCCTTCGGCTCAGGTCATGATCTCAGGGTCCTGGAATCGAGCCCCGCATCGGGCTCTCTGCTCAGCAGGGGGCCTGCTTCTCCCCCTACCACCCACCTGCCGCTCTGCCTACTTGTGATCTCTGTCAAATAAATAAATAAAATCTTAAAAAAAAAAAAAAAAGACAGCTTGACTCTGGCTTCCCCTGACCCATGGGCCAGCTCCTGCCTCCCTGTGGAGGTGCTGGGGTCTCCCCCACCCCCGCCCCATACTCCTTATGCCCTGGCAGGTCCCCTGACACACTAGGCCTTGACAGCAGCACTCCCGTGCCTGCCCTCCATGCCCCAGACCCGCTCCTCCCCCCCGCACCCCCAGCCTGCAACCTCACAGAGGCACAGCTGGCACTATTATAACCCCTTGGTGCCCTGTACCTAGCTTGCTGCTTCGGAAACTACTTCTGAACAAAAAGTGTTAGCTCTGAAAGCGGGATTAAAAAAATCCCCAAAGGCCAAGTGTGAACCCACTTTGCTCTAGATACAGCGCGTGGTTACCTTGTTAGGCGGGATGGCGTACAGCTCTGGCACCAGGTGGATCCCGTTCTTGCCTCTGATTAGTATTCCCTCCAGGGCCTCCCGGTACTCCTGCACCTGGAAAACAGCCCCAGCCCCACGGCGGGAGAGAGGCGCCGTCAATACCGCCACGGGAGTGCATCATAGAAAAACACCTCTCTGGGCAACCAGCGGATTATTAGTAGGCCATGGGGTCGAGAAATGCATGAACACCTTCCACTTAAGGAGTGCAGGAGGAACTAGGGCCCCTGCTGACAGCGAAGGTTTGAAGGCGCTAGAGGCACTGGACTTTTCTGTGTTGTCTTTAACTCACAACATCAGTCTTTCACCTTAACTTCTCACATCCGTAAATGTTGTCTCCGTAGCTAGACAATATAAGCTTCTTGGAGTGGAGGCTAGACCTTAAGCGGGGCATCGCGTTTCTACGTGTCATGAGTTTTCCACCTAAAAGGCCCTCATTCGAGTACCTATTGCTCAGGAAATGTTTGCAAAATGCACCTGATGTGAGGAAAAGGAAGTGTTTGTACTATGATCCCTGTACCCCAACTCTTTGGACACACCACTCCATATAATAAAAGCTGCTGATGTAAACATTTCCATTCAATTAAAAAGGCAGTGATTAAAAAACAAAACAAAACAGAAAACCCCTAAGTATGAAAAGGAAACAGACCAAAGAGGGAAAACCCTTAACCTGCCCCCCAGCTGTTTAATACATTTCATCTTGGAGAGCCTAGTCAAACACCTTCTAGATCTCATTTCCTTTTCTTTTGAAATTTGTGGACACCAAAATTTCACCAGGGGTGCGTCATTTTTAAAAGGTCATTGGGCAGTAAGTCGAAAAGACAGAATAGGCCTGACAGCAGTAAATTCTGTGAGACCTAGAAAATAAGGACCTAAGCACATTCTTTTTTGTCTTCTCAGTTTTGTTTCTAATAACTGTCAAGTTCCCTCACAACTGAAATTCTAACTCAATCCTTTTGAGATTTGATAAAGAGACAGAAAACCTAAGACCCAAGATAATTGCTAAAGCATAACAGTAAGAATCAACAATGGGGGAACATCAACATTTCAAGCTTACTACCATGTTGGGGAGGAAGAATTTTCTCTGCCCCTCAAGGTCCTTCTAGCTAGACTAAGAATCAAATTGATATGCGACAGATGAACAGGAGAAAATGGAACTTAGTTCCGTATGTACAGGGAGTCCACAGATGGGCTACTCCAAAGACAATGAGGCAACATGAGGTGGACCTGAGCTCAGGAGCAGGGTGGGGGGCCCAGGACACAAAGAGAAGGAAGAGCATTTGCAGGAAGGTGAGAGGAGATGTTTGGAAAACAAAGGTGGCCCCGCTGTGCACATCGTTTCTTAAGAGGAATCAGTGTCTGGTGTTGGTAACTCTCTTACTGGTCTAGGCAAGCAGCTGAATGGGGAGGTAAAGGGCGTTCCCCAAATGTACTGGGTTTTGATTACTTTTAACTCAAAACAGTGTTCATGCCAAAGTGGCCCATCTTGGGGCGGCCTGCCCTTGACCCCTATAGCCACTTTTGAAACCACTCTCAGAACTTCTGAGCAGAGGCAGTTTTCAAAACCAAAATAAACCTTGGATTGCTCATCCCACCCCAGTACATGCGGCCTGAAGAGGTTAAGAAAACACATAAGCTTCATGAGGACGGGTCTGTTCTACTTACCAAAGAACGTATGCACAGCAGCAAGGGCTAAAGAAATCTGTTTTGAACAAATGAATGTTGCAGGAACACATCTTTACTCGACACTTACTATGCACTAGGGACAGGGAATGTATTAGTGAATTGGACAGAGACCGCGTCTAGCAGGGTGCTCTGGCAGGGAGGTGGGAGACTAAATACAGCCACAGGGGCCATACTGTGCTAAGTGCCGTGGGACATATAAAAGGGGCATCGATCCAGCGTTTGGAGTCCGAGAAGACTTTCTGAAAGAAGAGACATTACCAGTGAATAAGTGAAGGAGAGAGAGACAGCTGAGGGAGAAAAGCAGGGCCGGGGCACTTGAGAAGAGGAGAGACGGCGTGACCTGTCCGGAGGGCTGAGAAGGTTTCAGGGCGTTCGCAGCACAGAACTCAAGGAAGTAAGTGAACAGAAGGAAACTGGGTCAGATTTTATGAGGTCCTACAAAACAGGAGAAGAGCTCGTACTTCGTCCCAAGGCAAGCAGGAGCCTTTCAAAGCTTTTAAGCAAGACAGTAGCATAATCTAATTTGCCTTTTAATAAAATGCCCCTAGCGACCTGTATAGAGAAATAGCAGGGATTGAGGCTGGAGGCTAAGAAGCCACTGGAATGCTGTTACATTAAATAAGATGTTAGCTGAGCGTACCCTTCTACTAGAACTGAAGACAGCAAAAGCCGAGGCTGTTCTGAAAAAAAAAAACAAAAAACAAAAAACAAAAAACAAAACCCAGAATGACTAAACCTGTCTGTGCTCCACTGTGGTCCCCCATGAACCCCACCTCTTAGTCCTCAGGCCTCTGTGCAGTCCCCTCCCCTTGAACGTGGCATGACCCTTTAAGCAACAGAATGCAACAGAAGGGACACTGCCAGCTCAGGGCCTAAAGCTTAAGAATGTTCGGCAGCTCTTGCTGTTGCATTCCGGGCCACGACGACCATCCTGGAAAAGACCTAACTGATCAGACACCACAGTTCTGTGTGAGCCCAAGCTAGCCACATGGAGGTGAAGCAAGGCCTGGGCCAAGAGCCAAGAGCCCAGGCGAGCTCCCAGCGGAGAGCCAGCATGCCGGGCCGGCCGCGAGTGATGCCGTGTCGCAAGCCGCCCCTCCAAGCCCCAGTGAACCAGCTGACTCCAAGTGAAGCAGAGACGAACTGTCCCTGCTGAGTCCCGCCCAAACTGTAGAATCATGAGCAAATAAACAAAACAGCCTTTACCTTAATTCACTACATTCTGGGAAAACTTGTGGAGCGACAACAGAAAACTGAAACGGGGTCCTAAAGTCTTGTGTAAGCTTACGCGCTAATAACACTCAGGACACTGAGGGAATGAAAATGCTGATTATGGGGCGCCTGGGTGGCTCAGTGGGTTAAAGCCTCTGCCTTCGGCTCAGGTCATGATCCCGGGGTCCTGGGATCGAGCCCCGCATCGGGCTCTCTGCTCTGCGGGGAGCCTGCTTCCTCCTCTCTCTCTCTGCCTGCCTCTCTGCCTCCTTGTGATCTCTGTCTAATAAATAAATAAAATCTTTAGAGAAATAAAAAAATTAAAAATTAAAAAAAGAAAAAAGAAAAAAGAAAATGCTGATTATGAACACCACATCCAGCATGTTCTCACCTGAACAGCGTCACCGGTGAAGACCCCGTCTATTATGAAATACGTCCAGAACACGGGCCACTCACATTCAATGTTTTCAAAGAGCTTGAGTTCCGCAGGGTCATAATGCAATCGGTTTGGGTCCTGGAACCACACAGGAAACCTTCTGAAAGGTGCTGTCCGATTACATATATAACACCACTGAACCCCACTGGGTTCCCCTCGCTTTCTGAAGCGCTCCAGCTCTGCGGCGGCTAGGATTAGGAGTTCGCTCTAATGGAGAGATGCTATGACTGGCAGCTTTCCACGGTAAAATTTCCAAAAAGTCTATCGGAAATGTACACAAGACTCCTTGGTGGTTTATTATATTAAGCTTCCTAGATTGCTAACAAATAAATAGCAATTTGCCTATCGCAGTGCTCAGCAGACCATCTGCTTTGAGGAAATCACTCTATCAGTCACTGTGGCAAAGAAACTCGAGAAGGAGGCCGCAGTCGCTCTTGAACACATCGTGAGCCACAGAACTGTTTGTCCTTGTCTACAGGCTGGTTTTAAACCACCAGCTTGCTGTCCTCCTGATGATATTATTTTACCGCCTAACTCCAGCCTTGCTGTCTCCAAAATTAAGATTTCCCCGTCCAATATTCTAACATGTAATTTTATAATCAAGAGAGGGAGAACACCACAGTGGTGATTTAAATATGAAGCAGTTAAGGAATCATAAGAAACAATATTTAAATACAACCTCTCTTGGGGTTTTATAACCATCTCGAAGGAAGCGACAGCATCCATAACGCCCCTAGGAAGATAAAGAAAAAAAAGTGCATTTGAGGAAAGAGAACAATTTCTTTGTGTTTGTCTTTTTATGTTGGTTCGTGTCAGCCATTCACCCCCATTCCCGTGAATCTTTTAGTCACGAAACATGTACCAAGTACTCTTTGTTATCAATACAAAAGGTTATTTTTAAGTAATACGCCAAGTAAATTCAGGGTTGATCAGGGTCGAGAAGGGAACGCCGCAACTTCCGGTGAGAGTATCAGGGCCGGGACAGTAATCGCTGAGAGTCCCCAGAGCGACCAGCCCTTCATTCTGATTGGCTGTATCACGTAAAGACGCAGAGGGACCCTCACTGCTCCCAGAACCCACCAAGACAGATACTTGAATTGGACTGCTTCTACCTGAAAGACTGGAAAGCCAAAAGGACATTCCAGACTCCTCACAAGTAGGCTCTAGATGCAAAGAAGTAGGGCAGCGAGGTGGAGGCAGGGCAGGGGTGGGATGGGGCGAGTGGGGCTTCCTCCGGCCTAGGGCTCTCGTTGCTGGTTTCCCTGGGTGTTGAGAAAGAGGGACAGTGGCACAGAGCTCTCCATCTGCTTCCCTAGTCCCTGGCACGCGGTGTCGGGTGTCCATTCCCCAGTTTCTTAAGTGCCTGGGAGCTCCTTTAGCACAGGCTGCAGAGGCCAGACACGCCCAGCGGCTAGCCCCGGCGAGTTCTCGGAGCCCTGGGGAAGCCCAGCCAAGAACCTGCTCCCCTTTAAACACTTCATTCCCTGCGCGGACTCCCTGCCTACTGGGACAAGCTAAAAGAGCTTCTTTTTTCTCCACTAAAGTGTGAGACAGCTTCTTTGGGGATGTGACTGGAGACCCTTCAATCTCTCTGTATCCAAGGGCCAAAAGCATTTTTTACGGAATCTAAGTAGGATCATCAACATGAAGATTTTGGCTCAAGAAACTTACTTTTCTTTTTCTTTCTTTCTTTCTTTTTTTTAAAGAAAACTTATATCTTGATCATTTTACTGAGAAGTTCAGTTGCCTTGGCTATTTAATAAAATTATCAGTTTGGTATATTGTCATAGTTCCTGCATTTCACCTCAGAGCAGGGATTTTCATAAGCTCAATTGACCTTTGGGATCGCCAAGTCCCCAGACATTGTGTATAAACTTGGAGGATACTGGGACGTGTTTTTTTTTTTTTTCTGGCAGAGACCTTCTAGATTTCAAGAGATTCTCAAAGAGGTCTATGATCTCTAAAGGGTTAAGAAGCTCTGCTTCAGAAGCACAGAAAGGGTACGAACTGGAGTTCAAAGGCGCCAGCCTGAGTTTAAGCTCTGTTGTCAGGAAAAGAACTAGGGCACTGGATCACTCTGAGACTGTTTTCTCCCCCGTACACTTGGCCTTGGATCCCACACTCCGAGTCCACTTAGACAAACCAAGCCACTGACCTCATGGAGAACCAAGACCAGGGTGAGCTGCTCCATGTCATCACGAAAGGGGCACGTAACACAGAGCAGAAGGGCGCCAGCATGAGTGATGCTTACCTGGAGCTTGGAAATAATTTCATTTTTGGTCACATTCACGAGGTTCATGTCTTCCACTGCAAAGGCCGGGAAAGAG
Source organism: Neogale vison (assembly GCF_020171115.1). Lineage (NCBI taxonomy): Eukaryota > Metazoa > Chordata > Mammalia > Carnivora > Mustelidae > Neogale > Neogale vison. The sequence continues at coordinate 116,894,362 of NC_058105.1, read as the reverse complement.
ATAATGGAAAGAAGTCCAGCATCAATCTCCTTAGATGTTGATGCTCTTGGCAGCATGGAGAACAGAATAGACTGAACGAGAAACAAAGAGGTGGCTTGAACCTGGGAAGCATGAACCGTTGCATACAGTATCTAGAGACCATGACCTTAGCCCCAAGGAACATTTGAATAAGTCTGCTGATTTCCAGTAGAGCTTTTTCCTACCAGTACAACCCCTGCTGGGGGACCTCACCTGCCCAGCTAATTATTCCTGTTCCTTATGGGAGAGGACAGGGTCAGGGAGGGCACAGTGCTGCCTGGACCCCATGCTGAGAACTGCTGGTCTCCCTCCCTTGGGGGCCTTTTGTTGACTTTGCTGTCTTTCAGACATGCAGGGGAAGAATTACAGACTACTCTGTCAGCGGGCCAGGGTGTCCTGGCTATGAAGACAAATACAGAGGAGCACACACATATATCCAGAGGGCTAGCACGGAGAAATGTCTGACTTCTGTGGAACATGCCTGGGTGATCCAGAACCCATGTGAAGGGGTCAACACCAAGAGACCACACGAACCCTCGGGCAAAATGGTAGATAACAGAATTACTGTAGTCCTAGAACTCAGGTTACTTAGTGGCACTATGATATAGCCTCAATTATAAGGTGGTTGGATCAGGCACTGTAAACGAAAGGAAGGCGAGTGGTTAAGTGTAGGAAGGGAAGGCAGTGGACATTGGGATCTAGCGTTACAGACACGGGGCTAGAGCCCTGCAAATGTAAGCGTATCAAATCTCATATAAACGTGGAATACTACATTAATTGATTTTTAGATGTTAAACCAATTTTGCATTCCTAGAATAAACCCCATCTGGTCATGTTAAAAAAATATTTTTTTCCATTTTATAAAGAAGCAATTTGGACACTATGTTCAGTTCACACACGAGGGCTGAGATGCAGACACAGAGACTCATGTGACAGAACAAGGATTCTAAGCCAGGCTCCGCTGGCTACGGAGCTCACACAGCTTCCACCAGGGACCACGCATCATTAAGGGGCACATCAGCTCAACTCTATTAAACTATGCCCGAAGAAACAGCAGATTTCCCATTAAGGACAACTTAATGCAGGAAAACGGAGTGAGCTGAAAAGGGGGTAAAGATGGGGAACGCTTCAGCTTCAGAATAAAGCTTCATTTTCTCAAGGGAACTGACCCCCAAGCCCAGTTCTTTAGCTGCCCTCCCTCAGGCTCTCTGCCCGGAAACTCGCACTCCCCCAGAAGCTCTCTGCTAACAAGTCTGCACGGCTCTCCCCCCCCCCCCCCCCCCCCGCAATGCCGGCACGGGCTGTGGCACACAGTGGGCCCTCGGTAAGTAAAAGTTTGCTGACTGACCGGCAACAGGGGACCTACTGTCCGCTTGATGGAGTCCCCTAACCGGCAACAAGTCCCTGCTTCCTCTGACCTTTATTCCAGGCAGGGTCCACTAGTTTGCCATTTCTTCCATCTCAGCTCTCCTCCACTATCCTTTCCGCCCCTCTCCACCCCTCCCCAGGTGAACTACTGCTTGTTGGTCCTTCGATTTGGGGGCATCATGAAAGAAACTTGAGAGAAAACCACCTAGATGCTCAAAAAGCAGACCAGATTTTGTCTCTAGCCAAACAAGGTTGCTGTGATGGTTGACGTCATATATATACTTCGCCGTCATTGTGTCTCAGGTTGACGTAGTACTTCTCAGCTTACAGAGCGCGCTCTGACCAGCTAAGCTGATTTACTGATCCTTATCACTGCCCTGTGTGACAGGAGGGGAAGGTGCCAGTAGGCCCATTTTATGGAGGAGGGGACTAAAGCTCAGAGAAGCCAAGTGCCACCAAGCAAAAAAGGTGAGGAGTATGGAGCACACAACTCTTGATCTCAGGGTCATGAGTTCAAGCCCCATGTTGGGGGTAGAGATTACTTAAAAATAAATCTAAAAAAAAAGAAAGGAAGGAAGGAAGATAGATAGATAGATAAGGATGTGACCTGGAGCCCAGGTCTTCTGCTCTGTCAGCGTCCTTCCCTCCTGTCCAGACCGTGAGAGGCTGGAGCTGTTACCTGGCAGTGTTCGACGTCATCAGGCAGGACGTGGATGACGGACTTGCGTCCTCCGTGGGCTCCAAAAAGGTCCAGTTCATCAATTGCCTCAAGAGCTGCCTAGAAGCACAGGAATGAATCACTTTTTCTTTCTAGTAAACCAACACTCCCGTATCCAGTGCTCCTCCTTTGCCACTAAGCAATCTAGCATACATGTTTTCCCAAAGGTGATGAAACACATATCTTTAAAATTCAGCTAAAGTGTCTTATAGACATGTTCTACCCTTATTTTCAGTGGAATCAGGCCTTTCCTACACATTGCTGCTCTTTGCAGAAACAAGAAAGAGAAAATAGACAAACATTTCCCCAAATGAAATCAGTATTCGACCAAAACATAAAATATTAACAAGTTCATAACACTGGCAGGGTTGTAGGGGGAGGGCACTAAATTCATGGACAGCTTTTCTTTCATTCACCTATTTGTGTTAATTCTAATGTTTAGCATGCCTGCCACTTAAAGGTTAATTCTTTTAGTATTAAGTATGTTTTCTCTCAGCTGGCCTTCACAGAACATATTTCCTGTTGCTCTGAAAATTCTAGCTCTGGAGTCTTTATTCTGAGGATAAACTTCAGTCTTGAGCGGGAGGCAGGAAGGGAGGCATGTGAAATGTCTAGGACAAGAGATGAAAATTGGTGGCTGGGGACTGACTCTGGCCCACAGCTGGGTTCTGTTTGGCCTAAAGAAATTTTTAAAATTGATTTTGAATTGGAATACCTTTAGAGAAAGTTCCCAGGGTCCCCAGTACCATTCAATATTTTTCTATCTGGCTAGCTTCACTTGTTTATGTTACTTGCCTGACCTGACCCCCACAGACTTTTGAACTTGTAAGCCTTGCCCTACAAAGCAGTCATATTCTTCGGCCTTCTTTATGACCCAGAAGAGAAGAGTGGACATCACACACCCAGGTGCTCAGACAACAGCAAGACCTTAGACCTGTGAGTGATAATGATGGATAATAAGGAAGGAGGGCGCTTAATTTCTGGCTCATGCACATTTCAGAGTAGGAAACCTACATTCTTTACCTATAATCTCAGTCCGACTGCGGTATACATGCCACTTGAATTTCATACCTGCTGCCAACTTTTGAAAAATATGCTAATCAGATTAAATCCAAACTCCTAAAGACAAGAACCAAATCAAAGCAGTAGAAATGCACAGAAGGAAGAACAAACAGGTCGAGAGCGTCACCTTGGCCATTCCTACAGAGCTTGCATTCAATTCCGGAATGCCCTGATTAGTCTTATCTCCCCGTTCCCACATTCCATAATCCTGCAGAGGGAATAAAAAAAGGTAGTCATCAGAGCAGGAAAAAAAGGTACAGAAGCAGTGCTATGGAAAAATAATTCCTTTATGTTATCACAGGCACAAAGAAACATGAATATCTCTTCTCAAAGGATCCTGAATTCAGGGCTTTCTATACTCAGGCATGCTCGCCCTCAATTTCACTCCATTTGACCTCTGTGCAGAATTTTGCAAGTAAATACTCAAGTGGAACAAAATTGCATGCAAAGACACTCTCCATTTTCTTCTTCTTAAAAGTTATCAATTTGTAAGAAACTCCTGATTTGTAGAGAACAAAATGTTTTATCTTCAAATCAAATGAAATGCTGCCCCTCTATTGAACTGATCCCTTTGAACTTGTATCAAATTGTAAGATAGAAAAAAGAAACTTGAACAAATGTATTCTAACTGCTTGAAGCCAACCAAATCATTTAATATAATTTAATACCTATTTCTAATATTACTTCTTGGGGGAAAATGCTGAGCAAATAACAGAGGCCAAAATCAAAATTGAGGCACAGAATACTGAATGTTTTTGGTCTTTTAAAACCAATTATTGTGAATTGGCTCAGAACACGCCATACAAAGGCTGTGATACACGCACGCCTAACTTGTAATTCCTATTTTCACTGAAGAAAGGCAAGCGCTGGGTACTGTTTTGAAATAGTGTTACACGCACTACTGAAAAATTACAAGCCGACAAGAACAGAATCAGTGCCAAAATTTCAGTATTTATTATTTGATCTGCAAAGATGAACATTTCTAAAATGTGCAAATTTAGACATAGGCACACCAGAACGACGTTAGACTCTTTTCTGCTGGCATGCCTGGTAGCTGAGCCACAGGACGCAAATCAGTGTTCCTCCCATGGCCTTTCCACATTCCAACCCATTCTCTTTCCAAGCCCAGACCGAGTGACTCATCCTCAAACACTGCTCTGATCGGCTCACTCCCCTAGGCAAGAATTTGCAAAGACAAACTGCTTAACCCCCAGGGGCTCCGGGCACCTCCAGGCCACTGGCCACACCTCCGTTATGTGGCCTCCACCCCCTGCAGGCCCACAAGCAGACTTTGGTCTCTGCTAAATCTCCAACTTCCCTCCGCACTCCCTCTCCCCAAGGACCCCTCCCACACTCAGAGCCCATTCCTGCCCATTCCTGCTCCCGCTCTTTCCGCACCCTTCTGCTCATCCAAACCTGGCTCACCCTCCAAGGTCCAACTAAAGTCCCACCCTTTCCAGTCCCCTTTGGTTTCTTTAGATTTCGGCCCTACTGGCATTTTGAGCCGGACCATTCTTTGTTGTGGGGCTGTCCAGCAGAATCCCCCACCAACGCTTGCTAGATGCCAGTAGCTCCCTCCCCAATGTGACAAGCAAAAAACATCTCCAGACATTGCTAAATGTCCCCAGGGAGGGGACAACGGCCCTGTACTGAGAATCGCCTCTTTAGACCTAGGTAGCCCTTGGACCCAACCTGGTCTTCTGCCACCTATTTCTGTAAAGAAGGGCTATCTGGGACTCAGCCATGCTCACGTTCATCTGTTGTCTACCGCTGCCTTTTAGCGACAAGGGCAGAGGTGAGAAGCAAAAGGGACCGCAGAGGCCAAAAAACGATTTACTGTTGGGCCCTTTACAGAAAATGTTTGCTGACCCTGGCTTTTGACCATAGTGGCTTTTTTTTTTTCTTTTAAACCAAACTCTACCCTTTCTTTACTGCCCTTGTAGTTAGCTTTGCACAGATGAGTTGTTGTAGAACAACCAGAATGCATGAGGCTTCACCAGCTGCAACAGAGAGCAGCCTGGAGGCACTGGGCTTTGTACACATTTACAGCCACCCACACCTGGCCTGGGGCACACATCTGGCCCACGCCCCTCTGCCTGTGGGCTGCCTGGAGGGGTCCCCCCTGCACTGCAGCTCCTACTGACAAGCTGACCCTGTTGCCCCTCACGCCGATTCCTGCGGGCTTGTGTACCTGCTATCAGACACGTTAGGATCTTATCTAAAACAAGCAGAGGGACGCCTGAGTGGCTCTCTCAGTTAAGCGTCTGCCTTCGGCTCAGGTCCTGATCTCAGGGTCCTTGGATGGAGCCCTGCATTGGGGCTTGTTGCTCAGCCAGGGGCCTGCTTCTCCCTCCCTCTCTGCCCGCCACTCCCCCTGCTTGAGTTCTCTTCCCTGTTTCTCTCTCTCTCTCTCTCTGGCAAATACATAGACAAAAATCTTTAAAAAAAAATTTTTTTTAAACCATAAAGGAATCAAACAGAGCACGTGGTGCCTTCCAAACATATCAACTGCTCCATTGGATCCCAGGACAAAAATGCGTACTTTGTGTGCATATGTGACAATCTTAGAGCTCAAATCTTGCGAACCTTCTGATCCGGCCCAGACAGCCTGGCCATCCGAGACCTGTATGATTTTTATTGCTTTGAACAGGGACACCTGAAAAACTACCAGGTTGGATACTTACAGCAACTTTATATGCAGCTTCTATGTAAAAAACAAGATTCTGTATGAAGGCCACTTCGTCAAGGGTAAAAATAATACGTAAACCTAGTAAAAAGAAACAAACAATGAAGTTACAGAGTTATGTTGTGGAGAGAGAGATGTGTGCTGCCAATCCCAGATTACAAATATCCCACTAGGAAAGAAATTCTTGTACCCCTATTTTCATTTTTCTTTTTCTTCTTCCATTTTCATTTATCTTACTAGACATCAAAAATTAAATCTAAAGTAAACTGAAACAGTTAATGTCTAATCTCAGAAAGAAAAAGGAGGGAAGGCAGGCAGGTGTGCCTATGGGTAGAAAAGGCTGAAAGGGGCGTGGGGCCTTCTGCTAGTGTTGGATTTGCACAAAGAAGTTTCCAACAAAGCACAAATTTTAGCCCAGAGCAACCAGATACTGTTCTTATCCTTGAGTGAGCCCAAGGGTGGGTATCCTTCCCCTGTAGCAGACAGGTAAAGTAGAGCCCCCAACTTCAAGAGAAAGCCCTTGACCTTGTGGGAAGGTGAGCTCCCCAGACCTCCCCAGGGGGGCTACACTGACTCTCTGAAGTAGGTGGTGATCGAAAGAGCTGGATTTTTGCTGGGGCCCTTGAATGTTTAGGTGATTATGGCTAATGTACGTATTTTGAAAGTACGGATTTTTGAGGCTGGTAGGGATATGGTAAGATGGGAACTCTTACATCAATAGGGGGAGTTTAACTAGTAAAATGTTCTGCAAATGATTTGGTAATATATATAAGGAGCCTCTGAAGGCTATCCGACAGAAGGCAGCAAGTAGATATGGGGTCAAAGTTGGTATTTTGGGGCACCTGGGTGGCTCAGTCAGTTAAGCAGCTGACTCTTGATCTCAGCTTGGGTCATGACCTTGGGGTCCCGGGATTGAGCCCCACGTCAGGCTCCATGCTCAGCAGGGAGTCTGCTTGAAGATTCTCTCCCTGTCTCGGTCTGCCCGTCTCCCCCAACCTCTCTCTCTCAAGTAAATAAATCTTAAAAAAAAAAAACAGAAAGTTGGTATTACAGTATCAGTTACACTAGGGGGAAAAAAGGAATAAAGGAATAGTTTGATTATGGCACATTCATTGATAAAGTCACTAAAATTATATTTATGAGGAGATTGTAAGATCATGGGGAAAATGCTTAAGTTATAATGCTATATAACAACAGCTACTATTTATGTAAACAATATGACCCTAAATTGGGGGGGAAAAAAAAAGACTTAGAGGAGACACATTTAAGTGAAAATTGGCAGGGGAATTCTTTTCTGTTTTCCAAACTATTTACAGCAAGCTCATCTTAGTTTTCATTATTTTTTTTTAAATAAATGCCTGGCTTATTCACAAAGCTATAACAGTATTATTTACTGATTTCTGCCACCTTTAGTGTCTCACAATTACAGACTGCAATTCACGGGACGCCCCTAACTCAGAAGGCCAGTGTACTGGACCGGGGATAAGAACTCTAAGACACAGCAGCTAAATGACCTAATCCCCAGAGACAGTTACAGCAGACTGTATCGTGGGATAGACCATTTGGTTAGCAGAAACACGCTGCGCTCTGGAGCTCAGGGGGCCTGGTGTCCAAGTTGCCATGGAAGCCAACAGCTTGGGCTGAGGAACAATGTTCACAGTCAGGGAGTTTCTGGCTCACTCCCAGGATGAAGGCTATGGGCTGACTGACCACTCTGGGTGGACAGCCGGGTTCTAGAAATTATGTTGTTTGAATATAATTCCGGTAAATGAGAGCATGTCTAGAAGAGGGGGTAAGAGGAAAAGGTGAAGGGCCAGCTTTGAGTTCAACCAGAGAGATGCTACCAGAGCTGGCCTGACAGGTCAGAGTCAGCGTACATGACATTCTAAAGACGCACGCTTTTTCTTTACAGAAATAACTTCTTTTGAATTTGGATCACTGCCTGCCACTCCCCACCCCGTTCTGGATTGCCACTCCCTGTGCAATGGGCTCCAAGGGCCCGGGCTCACCAGAGGCAGTCATCTGGGCCAGGAACAGGAGGAAGAGGGAGGTGGCATCCACCTGGAGGTGGCCCCACTGGTCGTCGCCCACCACGGTGCTGCAGGTGGCGGTGTTGTACTTGGCGTGCAAGCTGTCTTTGGTACTCTGAGTGTGCTTGAACTTCTCCACTTTATCCACCTGAGGGAGAGAGCAGGGCGGCTCCACATGGGTAAGGGGCTCATGGCTGGCACAGGCCTCACCCGGGGTCCATTTCTTGGTCCTCGACCTCTTAGCCGCTACCTCCAGGAGCCAGAGAGATGGAGGGCAGCACAGGTCCCGTAGTGAGCACCACATGGGGTGCTGAGTGGGGGATTCTCCCTGTCCACCCCAGAGATGGCCCAGCCCATCTCGTCAGGACAAGCTCTGCAGGACAAGGGGTCAAGCCAAAGGGTTTCCTTGTCTGCATAAGCCCAGCAGGAGCTGTGACACCTGGTAGGTGTTCAGCGAGAGAGAGGGGAGAAAGAGGACTTGTTTCAACTTCAGGGTCCAAAGGAAAAGACCCACTAGGGCTTTGAAGAGTAACCAGGCACATGCTGCTGAAGGGCGGGGCCAGTATCATTCATTTTGGAATCCGTGCGGATCCTGGTATGATGCTCTATGCAGAGTATGAACACAGTGAATTATTTTATTTACCCCTCCCTGAAATGCCACATTTTAAACACTCAAGCATTTTCAACTCAAATGAAAAGAAACCCTTTTATAAACTCAACAGAATAAACAATACTACACGGCTGTCCGAGAGTGGCTTTTGTAAACAATGATTTCGTCTCAATTTTGAAAAAAAGGCATGTTCTCCTTCTATACAAGTAACTCTTCAAAAGAGATTGCGAGAAACAGGGTCCTCGGAGTCTGTGGTTCTATAGGAGGATAAGATTAGTGAAGATAATTTTAAAGGACCAAGTAAGCAAAGTGTTCTCAATTTCTCTTCCACTTGAGAAGAAAAGCTCAAAACACTTTAGGAATGTCAGCTGTCTCCACGAAAGTGACAGATTACCCACTCAGACGACCTAAAAACACACTTGTCATTTTTCTGCCTACCTGTCTCATCATGCACTGGAGAAGACCCCGCATCAGTTTCACCACGTTCTGTGGAAATAAAGTGGGATCAGTGACACGTCAGCCTCCCTGCTCCGTGAAAACCACAACCTCACCACACGGCCCATCAGCCAGGGCTGCCCGCAGACCTCCCTGAGAAGGCGCGTCCTGAGCACATACAAGTGTTTGGCCTGTTGAGGTGATCTTCGCTCCCTCACAGAGACAGAAATCTTGATGCAGTGACTTACCTCAAATAAAGCGGTTGGACCGGATGGTGCCTCCGGTTCTGAAATCCAGTGACTGCTCACTGGTATTTTAGCAAGACAAATTTTATAAGCCTGGTATCCTGATGCTAAATTCTGATGTAATTTTTGTTGTTGTTGTTATGCCAAAGATGAATTAAGTCTACCACGCTTGTCCTGAAGTAATGATGCTTCACCAGAAGAGCCATCTGTGATGCCATCACAGGACTGTTGAGTAAATTTCTTACAAAATGCAAGTAGCTGCCACAGTTTCTTAATAATACGTATTGCAACCAACTATTGTCATTATCATTATGAATAATAGCCTTAGTACTAGGATAATCAGACATTCTGTCCAGGCACTGAACAAAAGCCTCGACCAGGATTGGATTCGGTCTAATTCTTGCAACAAACTTATGAGGTGGGTGTTGTTATTACCCACTTTATAGATGAGGAAGCGGAGGCTGAGAGAGATGAGGCAAGGTTGCTAACGTCTGCCAGTGGGCAAGGGGTGGAGCAAGGACAGAGCCCACAGCCAGGGATCTGACTCGAGTTTGAGCTCTTAGTTAATACGCTATATTGCCTCTCACTTCCTCCACAATTCAGACCCACCAAAAGGCTGGTCTTAATCCGTCCTGTTAAAAATAATATAAAACTAATTCACAAGTGGCTACAGAATGGGATATTCTGTAGGTCGAAGTAGCCTGGCTGAAAGAAGTTCCTCCCTCAGGACCATGAGCATCTCTTCTCTTGTAGAATGTACATGGTCTGGGGGGTGGGAGGTCAGGGTACCAGGTGGTGGGTACTATAGAGGGCACGGCTTGCATGGAGCACTGGGTGTGGTGAAAAAATAATGAATACTGTTTTTCTGAAAATAAATAAATTGGAAGAAAAAAAAAAGAATGTACACGGTCTGCAGGGGAGGAATATGGTGAAAGACCATGAAAGTTCATTACCAGAGAAAAATCTGGAATGAATTATCCTTCTGCCTTTAAAATCCTAGGATTCTAGAATACAATCTCATTTTAGGACATAAACTCAGGGCACCTGGGGTGGCTCAGTCACTAAGCATCTGCCATCGGCTTGGGTCATGATCCTGGGGTCCTGGGATCAAGCCCTGCATCAGGCTATCTGCTCAGCAGGAAGCCTTGCTTCTCTCTCTCCCACTCCCCCTGCTTGTGTTCCCTCTCTTGATGTCCCTCTCTGTCAAATAAGTAAATAAAATCTTTTTCTTTTTCTTTTTTTTTAAAAGAGGATATAAACTCTTCTGAGGCAGAAAATGTTACCTCATAAGGTAGAAATACCAATATTATAATTAAAATTTTCTTTTTGTATAGCACAAATATTTGTCAACCGACTTCCCCTCAAATAAAGTTTCTTTCTATTACGAAGAAGTACATCAGTTCCCAACTGGGGGTGACATTCCCATCCCCAGGGGTGGAGGAACATCTTGATATGGGGGGCTAGAGGCATTTTTATTGTCACCATGATGAAGGTGGGGATTACTGGCATCTAGTGAGTAGGGCCCAGGGAGCCCGAGTATCTCTCAATGAGCAGGACAGTCTCACACAATGAATAACTATACTTCCTACACCCCAAAGACAATAGCAGCCCTGCTGAGGATCATGGGAAGATCCTGTGTTATCCTCGATAATCAAGGGGAAGGTCCCTCTTTAGTCATTACCCACACTCAGCACAACGTGGACTGCTCTTGTCTCACTGCTGTCAGCCACAGCGCAGCACATCTGGTCAGCTGTAGCCTGCATCAGGGAACGCGGACAGAGGCGAGGCACCCAGGTAGCCCGTGTGTGCGTGTGTGCACGTGTGTACAGGCAGGAAAGCTTTACTGTGATTTTGTCTCAAAGGAGGATGGGAAGTTTGATGAACATCCACATTAAATTATTATGCTGCTAAAGAATGATTCACTTCCAAATGACTTTTTTTTTTTTTTGAATGATTCAAATCCAAACAGTCCTTCCCTTGCTCCCACAGACCGGCCTCTTCTGTTAGTTTCTACTGCCGTCAAGGCTCCTGCCACTGCTGCCCATTTTGGCTGCTGTAGGAAGCACTGATGAAGCCCCACGAACACTTCCTGGACCTGATAACCCACTGGCTGTGAGGGTCAATGAGGAACATGTGAATCAAACATCAATCCCAAAGGCTCTCATGCTAAGACAGTGCTCTTCGTCAATGCTCCCCACCTCAACGCTCTCACTCAGCATATTCTGAAAATACTTCCTCTGCTCAAGGGCAGACTATTTTCTTACATACTCAGTGATGGCAGATCTTTGTGAGTATGTCTGTTTCTCATCTTGGAAACCAATAAAAGGACTGCGTCATGCCGTATGCTCACTCAGGCCTAAATACTGGCCTGAGGTTCGAAATGAAAGGGTGACTGACTATAAATTCATAAGACTGCTTTGGAATGGTTCCATCTGGAAAGGAATTTCTTAGGGAAATTCCACATTGTTTTAAGCAGTAGCAATACTGTTTGGAGAAATACCCTTTCAACATGACTACTCCAGACTATCGCACTTTGGAATGGATATTTCTGGTGGCTGACTCTTTAAATATAATTGTATTAGTTTATAAGGACTTTTTGTATATAAGTAAATATAAAATTGACAGAGGATGTGCGAGAGAAATGTAGCTAGTTAGAAATTTGGATGCTTTCCTTTCCTTTTCAGAATCGTGTGGTTTGGCTACTTTTTTAAGCAGGGGAAAAAGAAATCTCAATGAGAACGACCAAGGAGACCCCCTAAGTGCCTCCCTAAAATACTCTACGGCAGAAATGGAGGCGATGCCTCCACCGAACTGTTCTGCACAGCTACTTCCGGGCTTTTTGTTTAAGGAAAAGGCACTGGGCAGCCAAGACCTGGCTGCCGGTCAGGATTACCTGCTCCAACTCGTAGGCTTTGGCCTTGTCCTCATCGCGGTCCGCATTCTTGCGGTAGGCCATGCCCAGGCCCCACACGGCCAGAATGCTGTAGATGTTATCCCGCACCCAGGCATCCTTCTGCTCGTGACTGGCTGACAGCAGCCCTGTGACGGGATTCTGTTAGAGAAGAGACACAAAATGACTCGGCACCACCCTCGCCCAGCTCTTGGCAAACGAATGCTCACCCTTCGGGGGCACAACGAGGGCTGGGGTGAAGAGTAGAAATCGGAGTTCTAGTCCCTGTTCTGCCACCAACAGCGTGATCTCAGGTGAGAAGGGACATCACTTTTCTGGGCTTTGGTCTCCTCATCTGTATAATGGAAATATTAGACAAGAAAGTCTCTAACTTTCTAACTCTGATGTTCTTCTTCTTTTGCTTTCCAACCAGATCTGCTGTAGTGACAAATAGAAGAAAGAGCAAACAGAAAAAGCCTACAGGCTTTCAAAGATCTGTGCCTGAAGGCTTAAGTCTTCTTCCGCCTTCGTGTTTCTACGCCAGTTGGAGAAGCACCGACCCTGGGAGCAAGAGACCCGGATGCAGGGTCCCACTCCACCAGTCTAGCTCTGTGCGCCAGGGGAAGCCACCTACCTTAACTGGGCCTCCACCGCCTTGTCTGTGATCTAGACACTTCATGTGCCTGAAAAGGAAGCACTAGGCAAGAGGACATCGGGGGTCCTACTTAGCTACGATATTTAAAAGGACAGCTGAGTCACTAAAAAGCCAGATCTTCACACCAAAAAAGTATACACAATATTCCCGACAGCATTATTCATAATAACCCAAAAGTGGAAACAACCCAAATGCCTATCAACTGATGAATGAACAGAATATGGTCTACACAAACAATGAAATATTATTCAGCAACGAAAAGGAGAGAAGTGCTAAGATATGCTACAGCACGCGTGGGCCTTGCAAACATGATGGGAAGTGAAAAATCTGGTTACAGAGGACTGCATAATGCATGGTTCCATTTATAAGAAATGTCCAGAATAGGCAAATCTGTAGAGCTAGAAAGTAGATTAGTGGTTGTCTAGGGCTGGAGTTGGGGAAGGATGGAAGAAGTAGGGAGTGGGTGACTGTTAACAGGTTTCTTCCTTTCTGGGGGTGATCAAATTGTTCCAAAATTGTGGTGACGGTACACAACTCTGAATATACTACGAATCATTACATTGTTTATTTTAAACAGATGAGTTATATGATAAGTAAATTATATCACAATAAAGCTATTTTTCTTAAAAGCCAGTGCTAATAAACTCTGTGCCTAGAAATAAAACGGTAAGGTAGAAAAAGAGTCACATCAAGATAAAGTCTTGTTGACTTTTCCTGAAAATATGCAAAAAATATGTACCTAATAAAATACATCTAATAAAATACAGAGCTTTGCCAGCTTAAACAAAACTAATCAAAAGGGTACTTAATGATCTACAAGGCGGCTCGTGAAAAAATTTGGGTCCTTTCGAAGCGATATTACCATGGATATTAGGTTAAAAAAAATTGGCATAGTTTCAAATGGTCCCACATAAGGAAGTAAATATTTAACTTTCTCTTTTAACTAACCTATGCCCTCTTCAAAAACATCTAAAGCTCAACTAATACTGCCCTCAGGGGCAACAGCATTCTGTATTTTAACACTGTTTCATAGCCAACAATTACAAATCAATCATTTTAAAGTCTAGAACTTAAGTCTGGAAATGGCTGAGTGAAGGTACAAGTCTTATTCCAACAGTGGACGACTGGAAAATCACATAGTGATTGATAGTGTACAACATCAGCAGCTGGAACTGTTCTGAGGCCGGCTGGCGAATCCCAGGACAGCAACTAGTCAGGAGATCCAGGGAAAGAAATCAGCCCTTTCCTGGCGTACCCATCAACCGTGAGTCCACAAAGACAAACAGCCTTCCAGTGACACAGCAGAGACTGCTTACACACAGTGCCAAGTGTGGTTTGGATTATGAAATGTCACTGTCCTCTTAACTGAAAGTTACTTCTTTGATTCTTCAGTTGGGGCTTAACTGTTGAAGTGGATTAGTTTATCCCTACCCAGAGCTAGAATGTCTGAACCCCTCATTCTACTACAGAGACACAGTCTAGGTGTTTTGGAGACCCCCACATTCAAAACTCCATACTCAAACCGTGTTAACTTGGGGTGCTGCTGCACTCAGTGAAAGAATCCTTCCTGTTATGGAATGAATGTTTGTGTCTCCCCATATTCATTTTATTTGATTATTATTATTTTTTAAGTAGGCTCCATGCTTAGCGTGGAGCCCAATGAGCGGCTTGAACTCACAGCCCAGAGATCAAGACCTGAGCTGAAATCAAGAGTCCGACAGTTAACTGACTGAGCCACCAGGGCGCCCCTGTCTCCTCCATATTCGTACATCGAAATCGAATTCCCAATGCGATGCTGTTTGAAGGTGGGGCCTTTGGGAGGTGATTAGGTCATGAGGATAGAGCCCTCACAAAGGGGACCTAGCGTCCTTACAGGAGGAAGCCAGAATGCTAGCTTGCTCTCTCTCCGCATTCATGCAACAAGAAGCCGCCTGTCTACAACCGGAAGAGGGCCCTCACCAGAACCTGACCACACTGGCCCCCTGATCTCGGACCTCGCAGCCTCCAGAACTGTGGGAATTAAACCTCTGTTGCTCAAGCCCCTGGTCTGTGGTATTTGTTATGGCAGGCGTAGCAGCCATAGCTAACATTTGCTTCTCTCTTAAAGTCTATGAAAAATAATGTGTGGTGCCGGAAGATGTGGGAGGTTCCATTTTGATGTAATTCAGGACACCTGAAAAGAGCACAGACTGGGAGACAGTCTGGCGTGAAGGCGGGTCTGCTGTCCCTCCCTCTCAGGCCAAGCCAGTGGTTTCGCCTGTGGGCGCCTCCCCCACCTGGAGGCGGCTTACACGGTGCCACCTGCCGACCCGCTCACCAGCTTCTGGGACCCACCCCACAGGTCCATCTCCTTCAAGCTCTGGGTCTTTTACTTGCCTTAGTGATCTAAATGGAGGGGGAACAAAAGGCCTCTGCAGCAGATGCAAATTTTACAAGCTCAACAGAAAGAAGCAAACTGTGGACAAAAGGAGGAAAGTGGGTAGATCTGCTCAGGCTAAGCCTATGGCCTCAGACAGGATCATTTTAGCCTTCTGCTGCTTCCAGTCTTTTAAAAATATAATCTAATTCAGTGGATGCCCACACATAAACTTCAGTGTATTGTGTTTAAAGAGCACAAGTTCTGGAAACAGATGGCTGTGTAAAAAGCTCTACCACTGTCCAGCTGACCTGGAACAAATTACTTCCGTGTCTCTGTCTACCCATCGGGGATTAGAACAGTACCTAGACCTCACAGGGGTGTTTGTGAGAATTACAGGAGTAAATTCAAATCAAGCATTTTGGACTATGTCTAGCACAAATTAGTGCTCAATAACTGCTCACTATATTATCAACCTATTTGAACAGATTTTATTCATGTTACTTTTTCATATAATTATTTTAGGAAATCAGATAGAGACGGTAGTTGGGGGAAAATCTATGTTAGCTTAATGTAACCATCATTAGTTTTTTTTAGGGGGAATAAAAAAGCCTGGTGCCTTCTTTTATTTTTATAGTAAATACTGCTAGTGAATAGATTTATCCCATTGTTATGTTTGACACAAAACCCCTGGCGACTCTAGATCTTCTCCAGGTCTTTGCCTTTCCTCTTCTTCAGCCCTGATTTTTGCTCATTCAAATAAATCTTCCCTTTCTGTTTATTTTCTAAACTCTCTACGTGCGTCACCTGAAAAAATAAATCTTGGTGACAAATTCTGTAATAAGCGTCAAGGGCACAACCATCTCCTGAGGTGACAGGTGTGGGGCCACGACGGAAGAGGATGGGGCAGACTGCAGACAACCGAGCTACTGGGAGAGCCGTGAGGAGTCAATGGTAGTGGCCCAGTGTGGGCTTAGAGGAGACGGCACAGGCCTGAGCCAGGGGACTCAGCACCCCTGCTGCAAGGCAACTGGCAAGGACATCCTTAAACTCGAGGAGAAGAGGCCTGAGACAAAGAAGTCCAACATAAATTGTGTCTCACTGGGGACAAGGAACCAAGAGCTGGGCATTCTGTCATTCAGGTTCAGTCGTCTGTCAGCCCCGCCTACCTTCTCCACCACTTTTTCACTTCTAATTTAGAGAAAGAGCCCTTTTTGGCTCCTGTTTATGAGAGAAAGGCCTAGAATACACTGGGCCCAGGGCTTGGCTTCTGTGCTGTGGTAACAAACATCACGAAAATCTTGGTGGCTTATAACAACGAACATTCCTCCTCCACACCTCGTGTCCATCCCTGGTCGGCTGTGCTTCCTCTAGGAACGAGGCTACTGCAGCAGCCGGTACCCACAGCACTGCCCAGCTCATGGCAAAGAAGAAGAAACACACAGCAAACCGTGAGCTGCCTCTTCAGGCTGCCAGCCGGAGCGAACACTTTGCTTCTCCTATCTCATCTGTGAAAGCAAGTCTCACGGCTGTTTCTGAGGCCAATGTGAAACCTGTGAAATCCTCCGCTAAGGATGAGAAGCAAATAATTGTGAACAACTATTATGTGAACAATTATGTTGCCATGATGACCTCACCTGCTAGCCATGGTGGGCTGGGACCCCCCCCATCCCCACAGCCCACCCATAAGTGAATCTGAAGTGATCAGAGTTTAATATGTAACGAACAACTTGCATTTTGCTTTTTGGCTTAGAAAAAGCTATTACATAAAATGAAATTCTTACTCTTTAGGACGGGGGAAGAGGAAAAAGGAATTGAGATATTAATCAGACAAAACAGACTTCACAGAAAAGAATATTACCAGGGAAATGAAGAAATGTTATAAAAATGATAGGGTTAGCTCACCATGAAGACGTAACGATCCTAAATGTGTTTGTACCTAATAAGAAGCTAAGGGATACAGGGGCGCCTGGGTGGCTCAGTGGGTTAAAGCCTCTGCCTTCAGCTCAGGTCATGATCTCAGGGTCCTGGGATGGAGCACCGCATTGGGCTCTCTGCTTAGCAGGGAGCCTGCTTTCTCCTCCTCTCTGCCTGCCTCTCCACCTACTTGTAATCTCTGTCAAATAAATAAATAAACTTAAAAAAAAAAATAAAGAAGCTAAGGGATACATACACAGTGGCTAGAATAGAGAGTCCAGAAATAGATCCACACAAATACCACCAATTGGTTTTTGATAAAAGTCTAAAGACAAACAGGGAAAAGACAGCCTTTTTTTTTTTTTTGATGATTTTATTTTTACATAATCTATACACCCAACATGGGGCTCAAACTTACAACCCTGAGATCAAGACTCGCATACTGTACTGACTGAGCGAGCCAGGTGCCCTGAAGAACAGCCTTTTTTTATAAATGGTGTTGGAACACAAAAATATAAAGGGTTATAAGAGATTATGAAAAGTTATATGCCAAAAAATTGGATAACCAAGAAGAAATGAATAAATTCCTAGAAGCACACAACTTTCCAGAACTGAATCACACAAATGGAAAGATGCACGATACTCATGGATTGGAAGAATTATTAAGTTAATTAAATTAAATTAATTGTTAAAATGCCCATACTAACCAAAGCAATCTACAGATTCAATGCAATCTCTACCAAAACACCAATAGCATCTGGGGTACCAGGGTGGTTCAGTCAATTAAGCATCCTACTCTTGGTTTTGGGCCTAGGTCACAATGTCATAAATCATGAGACTGAGCCTCACGTTGGCATTCCCGGTCAGCAGGGAGTCTGCTTGAAGATTCTCTCCCTCTACCCTTTTCCCACTTGTGCTCGCTTGCCCTCTCTCTCACCCTCAAATAAATAAATCTTTAAAAAAAATACCAATAGCATTTTTCACAAAGCTAGAACAAAAAATCCTAAAATTTCTATAGAACCACAAAAGACCCCAAAGAGCCAAAGCAATCTTGAGGAAGAAGAACAAAGCTGGAGGTATCATAACCCCAGTTAAGATATACTACAAAGCTATAGTAACGAAAACAATCAGGTATTGGCACAAAAATAGACACACTATAACAGAATCCAGAATCCAGAAATAAACCCATGATTATATAGTCAGTTAATCTACAACAAAGGAGGCAAGAATATACAATGCGGAAAAGACAGTCTATTCAATAAATGGTGCTAGGAAATATGGACAGCTACATGCAAAAAAATGAAGGTGGGCCACTTCTTTTACACCATACACAAAAACTAGCTTGAAACAGATGAAAGACTTACACACAAGACCTGAAACCATAAAACTCCTAAAATAAAACATTCTGTGATTACAGAATCACGTGGACACCGACCTTAGAATCATATTTATGGATAGGTCTCCTCAGGCAAGGGAAACAAAAGCAAAAATAAACCATTGGGACTACCAAAATAAAAAGCTTTTGCACAGTGAAGGAAATCACCAACAAAATAAAAAGACAATCTACTGAATGGGAGAAAATATTTGCAAATAATATATCCAATAAGGGGTTTATATCCAAAATATATAAAGAACTTATATAACTCAATAACAAAAACCAAATAATCTGATTTAAAAATGGGAAGAAGATCTAAATAGACATTTTTCTATCCAGAGAAACAGACCAATAGACACATGAAAATTGCTCAACACCACTAATCACCAGGGAAATGCAAATCAAAACCACAATGAGATCACCTTACACCTGTTAGAATGGCTAAAATGAAAAAGACAAGAAATAACAAGTGTGGAGAAAAGGGAACGTCTGTGCACTGTTGGTGGGAATGCAAATTGGTGCAGCCACTGTGGAAAACAGTATTGAGGGTTCTCAAAATATTAAAAATGGAAATACCCTACGATCCAGTAATTCCACTACTAGGTATTTATCCAAAGAAAATGAATACACTTATTAAAAAAGGTATCTGCACTCTCATGTTTACTGCAGCATTATCTACAACAGCCAAGACATGGAAGAAATCCAGGAGATTCATTCATTCACTGATAAGTGAATGGGTAAAGAAGACATGGTATATGTATATATATACAATGGAATACTACTCATCCATAAAAAAAAAAGATATTGTGCCATTTGTGACAATATGGATGGACCTGGAGGGTATTGTGCTAAGTGAAGTCAGAGACAGAAAGACAAATACCATAATTTCACTTATGTGTGGAATAAAAAAAAAAGTGTAGAAAATAGATTCATAAATACAGAAAACAAAATGGTGGTTGCCAGAGGGGCACGGGCATGGGAGGATGAAACAGGTGGCAGGGATTAAGAGGTACAAACTTCCAGTTACAAAATAAGTCCCAGGGATGAAAAGTACAGCAGAGGAAATATAGTCAGCAATACTATAAAAACCTCATATGGCATCAGATGGTAACTATACCTATTGTGATGAGCATTTCATAATCTACATCATTGTTGAACCATTATACTATACACAAAATATCAATAAATACTCAAATATTACAGCCACTGGAGGAGAGAACAAAAATAATAAAAAGATATATCTTTTAAAATATTAGGTGAGTAAACAAAAACAGTAAAACTTAGATGTCAAAATAGTTGTTGACATGGTTATAAAACAAGGCAAATACCAAAAGTAATGAGGAAAATAAAAGCTACATAATGGAAAAAATTTAAGAAATGCTGTTAGAACAATTGGACATCCATACGCAAAAATATGTATCTCAATCCAAATCTCACACCTTATACAAAAGTTAAGTTAAAAGGAATCGCAGATCTAAATGTTAAATGGAAACTCATAAAACTTTGGTAAGTAAACATAGAAGAAAAACCTTCATGACCTACAGTCAGGCAGAATTAGCTATGATACTAAAAATACGATCCACAGAAGAAAAATTAAAAATTGGATTTCAGCAAAAGTACAAACTTTTTCTCCGTGCAGGACACTGTTAAAAGATAAAAAGACAAGCTACAGACTAGGAGAAACTACTTGTGAGTTGCATACTCAGCAAGAGAAATCCAGAATATATGGAGAACTCTCAAAACGCAACAGTAAGAAAACAACCTAATTTAAAAATTGGTAAAAAACAAACAAAAAGACTTGGACACTTCACCAAAGAGGATATATGATTGACAAATAAGCACATCAAA
The DNA here is from genome assembly GCF_020171115.1 of Neogale vison. NCBI lineage: Eukaryota > Metazoa > Chordata > Mammalia > Carnivora > Mustelidae > Neogale > Neogale vison. The sequence goes on along the minus strand of NC_058105.1, from coordinate 116,874,149 downwards.
AGCTCAACATCTGAAAATAAATAAATTGGAAAAAAGAAAAAAAAAAAAAGCTCAACATCATTAGCTATTATATAAATGCAAATTTAAGACCTCTATGAGATACCACTACATACCTATTAAGATGGCTAAAATTAAAAATACTGCCAATACTAAGTGTTGACAGAGATGTAGAATCACTAGAATCCCCATACATTGCTGGTGGGAATGCAAAAACAGTGCTGCCACTCTAGAAAACACTTTGACGATTTCTAATAAACTTGAACACTATCCTACAACCCAGCAATTCTGTCCCTGAATATTTACTCTAGAGAAATAAAAAAAACTCTACATGCATGTGTAAGGCAGCTCAATTCTTACCTTCCCAAAACTGCAAACTCAAATGTCCTTCAATAGGCAAATGGGTAAGGGGCGCCTGGGTGGCTCAGTGGGTTAAAGCCTCTGCCTTCGGCTCAGGTCATGATCCCAGAGTCCTGGGATCGAGCCCCACATCAGGCTCTCTGCTCAGCATGGAGCCTGCTTCCTCCTCTCTCTCTGCCTGCCTCTCTGCCTACTTGTGATCTCTGTCTGTCAAATAAATAAATTTAAAAATATATATCTAAAAAAAAAAAAAAGACAGGTGTGTAAGTACCTTGTTAAAAAAAAAATAGGCAAATGGGTAAACACAGCGACATGTCCTTATAATGAACACTATTTGGCAATGAAAAAGAACAAACTATTGACAGAGACAGCAACTTGGGTGAATCTCACAGGCCTTATGCTAAATAAAAGAACCCACTCTTAGAGGTTACATATCACATGATTCCACTCATATGGCATTCTCCAAAAGACAAAACTACAGTGATGGAGAACTGATCAGCAGTTTCCAGGGCTTAGGGATGGGGAGAGGGTGTGAAAGGGGTAGCAGGAGGCAGATTTTGGGGGCTTGAAGGGACTGCTTTGCATCTTGATTATGGTTATGGTTACATGACCCTAAATGTTTTAAAATTCACAGAACTATACACTAAACATATAATAAAAGGAAATGTATTGTGATTTCTAGCACATTCTTTTTTTTTAAAAAGTTTTACTGAGATATAATTCATACAACATACACTTTATCCATTTAAAGGATACAATTCAATGGTTTTTGCTATAGTCACATACTAACAGAAACACCAGGGTTCATTTTAGGATATTTTCATCACTCCCAAAAGAAAGCCCCTACCTACCCGTTAAAAGTCATTTTCCATCTGTCTCCAACCCTCAATCCCCCAGGCCTAGGCAACCCTTAATCTACTTTCAGCCCTATAGTTTTGCCTGTTCTGGACATTTTGTATAAATGGACTCATACCATATGTGATATTTTATATGCTCAGGGTCTTTCAATTAGCATAATGTGTTCAAGATCTGTCAGTGTTGTAGATGTAGTAGTACTACATCTCTTCTTATTGCAAATAATACTCCATTGCATAAACATAGTACATTTTGTGTTCTCACTCATTAGCTGATGAACATTTTGGTTGTTTCCACTTTGGGGATATTATAAATAATGCTGCTATGAATATTCACTTATAAGTTTTTGTGTGGACATGTGTTTTCAGTTCTCTTGGATATATAGCTAGGAGTGGAATTTCTGGGCTGTATGGCAACTCTAAGTGTAACATTTTGAGGAACTGCAGAACTGTTTTCCAAAGAGGCTACACCATTTTAAATTTCCACTGGCAATGTACGAGGGTTCCAATATCTCTATATCTTGTCAAAATTTATCTGTTAAATGAAACAAGACAAGACCACACCGGGAGACAAACCGTAAGAGACTCTTAATCTCAGGAAACAAACTGAGGGCTGCTGGCGGGGAGAGGAGGGTGGGAGGGATGGGGGTGCTGGGTGATGGACACTGGGGAGGATATGTGTTGTGGTGGGCGCTCTGTATTGTTTAAGACTGATGAATCAGGGGCACCTGGGTGGCTCAGTGGGTTAAAGCCTCTACCTTCGGCTCAGGTCATGATCTCAGGGTCCTGGGATCGAGCCCCACATCGGGCTCTCTGCTCGGCAGGGAGCCTGCTTCCTCCTCTCTGCCTACTTGTAATCTCTGTCTATTAAATAAATAAATAAAATCTTTAAAAAAAAAAAAAAAGACTGATGAACCATAGACCTGTACCCCTGAAACAAATATATTATTAGTTAATAATAATAAAAAATTTATCTGTCTTTCTCATTGCATCAATCCTAGTAGTGTGAAATGGTATCTCAATTGTGGTCCTGATTTGCATTTCCTTAGCACAGTTTGTGATAAGAGCATCTTTACATGTGCTTATTGGTCATTCGTATATCACTTTTGGAGAAATGTCTATCAGACACTTTGCCAATTTCTAAATTGTTATTCATCTTTTAATATTGAAATTTAAGACCTCTTTATGTATTCTTGAATCAAGTCTCTTAACATACACGTGGTTTACCATTTTCTTCCATTCTGTAGGTTGTCTTTTCACTTTAATGGTATGGTTTGCGGCTCAAAAGTCATTTTTTTTTTAAAGATTTTATTTATTTGACAGACAGAGATCACAAGTAGGCAGAGAGGCAGGCAGAGAGAGAGAGAGGAGGAAGCAGGCTCCCCACCGAGCAGAGAGCCCCATGCGGGGCTTGATCCCAGGACCTGGAGATCATGACTGGAGCCGAAGGCAGAGGCTTAACCCACTGAGCCATCCAGGTGCCCGCAAAAGTCATTTTTTAATAATATCCAATTTATCTATTTTTTTCCTTTTGTCACTTGTGCTCTTGTTATTGTACTAAGGAGTCTTTGCTTTCCCTAAAGTCAGGAAGACTATTCCTGCGTTTTCTTCTAAGGGTTTTATAGATTCAGCTCTTACATTTAGGTTTATGATCCATTTTGAATTAATTCTTGTATATGGTACAAGGAAGAGGTCCCTTCATTGCTTTGCATGTGGATATCTAATTGCCCCAGTACTGTTTACTGAAGAGTATTCCTTCTCCATGTAACTGACTTGACACCCTTATAGAGAATCACCTGACCATAAATGTGGTGGTTTATTTCGAAATCCCCAATTCTATTCCCTTTTGTTTCACTGAACTGTATGTCTATAACCTTAGGCCAGCACCTTCTTCATTACTGTTAGCTTCCCCTGCCCACAAAAATTTTATTTATTTATTTGACAGAGAGAGACAGTGAGAGAGGGAACAGGGAACACAAGCAGGGGGAGTGGGAGAAGCTGGATGCCGGCCTTGATCCCAGGACCCTGGGATCATAACCTGAGCTGAAGGTGGATGCTTAACTGACCTAGCCACCCAGGTGCCCCAAATATATATATATTTCTTAATATAAATCACATCACAACGATATTCTTTCATGTCTGGCTTTTGCTCAGTGTTACGGTTATGAGATTTAGAGTCCTAGGAACGGGCCCCGCATGGGGCTCTCTGATCAGTAGGGAGTCTGCTTCTCCCTCTCCTTCTGCTTCCCCCCACCCATGCTCTCTGTCAAATAAATAAATAAGATCTTAAAAAAAAAATACTGGTTCCTTCCAATCCATCCTCCACAAAGGAAGGTCACAGAAACAATTAGAATCTCAAGACTTCACTGCCCTGCTCAGAATGCTCCAATCCTATAAAACAGAATCTGGGTCTCTTAGATTGCCCTACAAGGCTCACCAGGTGCGGGCTCTTCGTCTCACAACAAGCCTCACAACCTCCCACACACACCCTCCTTAGCCCCTGCCCCCAAACCTGAATTCAAGTTTCCTGCACAAGCTCTGCTCTCACACTTCTGGCCTGGGTGTCCACAGTGTCCTCATGGTAAATGCCTCTCCACCTGTTTGCTCCTCTGTGAGGCTTCCCCTCTACTCCTACACTTCAGGAGACAGAGGTCAGAGGCTTCCAGCTGACCCATACCCTCAGTCCTTTTTCCTTTAGATTAAGAATGGCTAAGTACACGTCACTGCCTCGCTCAGCTCCAAGAGAGGAGAGTACAACTCAATCATTCAAATGAAATACCTAGAAGAGACTAGGACAAATGCTGAAAATAGAGGATTACTTGCCATCACCCCCCCACCGCCATGTTGGTAAAGCAAAAAACAGAAAGTGGAAAATTCTGTTATAAAAACTCCAAAAACCGGTTAAATTCATTTTTTGTTCTGAAATTTTATTCTGGCAACTACCACTTAAAATATTAAAGGGGATAGGGAAGGGCAATGCCTTGGACTTGAGAGGTTTTTGTACAGTGGAAATTCCAATAACCTTTGTTTTAAAATGATTACACCTGGGGTGCCTGGCTGGCTCAGTCAGCAGAGCATGTGACTCTTAATCTCCTGGTCATGAGTTCAAGTCCCACATCAGGTGTGGAACCTAGTTAAAACAAAATTTTGTTTTAAACGTTAAAAAAAAATTACTGTGAAGTGTGTAAACCTGGCAATTCACAGACCTGTACCCCTGGGGCTAATTATACATTATATGTTAATAAAAAAAAAGTACTTTTAAAAAGTTAAAAAAATAAAATCAAATGATTATATCTGCAGTTGGGACAATGGGCTGTGTCACACTTTCTTTTTCCATTAAATTAAAAGATAAGTTTTATAAAGTTTGTTATGTAAACCTTGGGCATTCAGAGTAGTGCTAAACTTAAGCTCTAACATGCAACGACCATATGCTTTCAACCTAAGGAGACCACAGGTGTGCAATTTTCGAATGATGTCTTTTGCTAAACTCCTGCTTATCTGATTTCCCCCCTCTGCATTTACAAATTATGCACAAATTACAAGGTGCCCTGGGCCTGGGCCTTTGCACCATCTCATAGGACTGAAGGATGGCTTACAGGGAAAAAAAGTGGGTCAGGAGCCAAGTACTGCGGGCATCTGCTTCAATGCAGGTGTTTCCAGTTTCATCCCAGATCCCAGCACTCACCTTAAAACTTCTGAAACTTAACAGAAACCATGTGGGCCCCTTAGGTACCATCAACGATACAAACCACTTGACCACTGTTTGAAGACATTTTATTTCTTTGCCTCACTTGCCAATCCCGGTTGTGAGGTGGGGGAATACTGAGATGTTAGTCCTTAGCCTGGTGTGGTGAAAACCGAAAGAACACAAACTCATTGTGGGGTTGCTAGGATCCTCCTGGCCAACACCTCAAGTCTGAGGTGTCAAAGGATAACTGGCTGCCACGCTAGTAATGTCTCCCCCAAACAGGAGAGCTGTGGGCCTCACTGTTTATTTTCAACTCTAAGACTGACTTTTACTCTTTTGGGTTCAGAACACACCAAAGGACCACACATACCACTCTGAATCCGGACTCTCACTAGAGGATCTACTAGGAGGCCACCCGTGGGCTTTGGTGAGGGGGGTGGGTGGAGAGGAGGGAGGAGGAGATCCATGAGACTCCCGGAATTTCTGTGAGAGCATTTTTCTCAGGAGACAATAAAACACTCAGCTTTCATCAAATTCTCAGATGGGTCTGTAACTCGTTTGATTAGGAACCACTACTCCACATGTATGTTATAAACATAAATTGTGTTCTCCCCACCTACTGTGAGGCAGACGTGATCTTTACTTCATTCTGTAACTTTTACTAATAGAGTGAAATAAATTAGCACATCTGCATCACAGTATTTAAAGAAAGGGCCTATTTAAAATTTCACTGAACAGACAAAAATCAGGAGACTACAACTTTATTTAGTGTTTCACAGCAATCTGGTGTATCTTAAGTATTTCTCTCCATTCCTCTGGCCTATTTCCAACAAGACACTGTGCTTATCACAGGGCGGTCAGCGCACCAGAGGATGACCTTGAAAAAGGTCCCCTCAACTCTCTTGGCTGAAGTCTTCAGCTGTAAAAGGAAACGAGGTGATTGAACCAGATGATCTTTTGGATCCCTGCCAAACCTGAATTCTAAATCTCTCCCTTGTAAGGATTATTACAGTCCTCTATTTGTAAGTAGAAGATTCAAGGACTTTTTCATTCAATTACTCTAATGTTTCTATCTGGCACTCAAATTTTTAAAAGCTGTCCTGAAAAGGTTGTCCTGGCAACCAAAGGAGTTGAAGTAGGTGGTGGCAAAAGGCGGGGCACTGAATTGTATCAGGAAGGAAAAAATGTTATCCATTCAGTGGTTGCTTTCTCCAATCAACTTTGCACAGAGCCGGCAACCATCTCTTAGCCCTGAAAGGGCTTCGGGATCCTAAGGGATCTGGGGACCACACTCCTGAGAACTGCTACACCACTTCAAAAGCTGGAGTGTATTTTTCCTGTTCACATGTTAGAAATTCTTACAAGTAGGGGCGCTTGGGTGGCTCAGTGGGTTAAAGCCTCTGCCTTCGGCTCAGGTCATGATCTCAGGGTCCTGGGATCAAGCCCCGCATCGGGCTCTCTGCTCAGCAAGGAGCCTGCTTCCTCCCTCTCTCTCTGCCTGCCTCTCTGCCTACTTGTGACCTCTGTCTGTCAAATAAATAAAACCTTTAAAAAAAATTAAAAAAAAAAAAAGAAAGAAAGGAATTCTTACAAGTGTATGTCCCTAAGCAAGGAAGAATATTATCTGGGGTGTTTTTAAAGTTCTACACACTTAGCATACTGAACTTAGTCTTCTATAACTTGCTTTTTTCACTCAACTTAATCTCTGAGCGCTATCCAATTGATGCATGTAAGTCTAGGTCACTCATTTTAATTGCTATATAGTATTCTATCATGTGACTAGATCTGTTTGTCCATTCCCAAAGTGATGAACATTTAGATTGTTTTGAATTTTTCTTTTATGAACAATGGTTCAACAAATGTCCTTGTACATGTCTCCTTGGGTAAAGTACATGTCTCCAGAGCACATCATTAGAATATAGAACTACATAGGGACCTCCTAGGTCATATGGTACACACAGCTTCAATTTCATCAATATCTCCCAATTGTTTTCCAAGGTGACTGTACCAGTTAACAGTCTGTAACTTACATTCTATGGCATAGACTATTAGCTAATCACTAACTTAATTTCCTTTTCCTCTTAGGCCTTCAGCTATACTACATTTCCCATCCTCCCTTGCAGTTAGATATGACCGTGTGTTTGAGTTCTAGCCAAAAGAATGTGAATGAAAGTGAAGTACCCAATTTCCGTGCCTTGGTCATAAAACTCTCCCATAAACAATATCTTCTATACTCTTTCGTAATCCCCCAGGTAGATGTCTACATCCAGGGTGACCTTCCTTCAGAGCTGCATGTTGAAGATGGCAGAGCCACTGGTAGCCCAGATCTCTAGATGACACCCTTATTGACCTGGACACACACCCGGCTGTTGTAGGAGTCAGAAATAAACTTTTGTGTTTATTCAATGAGATTTTGGACTTAGAGCAGTTAGCCTATCCTAACTAATACCTCTTCCCATGAATAGTTTATGAGATTTGCTCCTTTTCCACAACCTTGTCAATACTTAGAATTCTGCTTTGAAACTGCTCCCTAGTTGTCAGTCTGAATTTATTGTTTTGATCTGCTTTACTTTCTCAGGTTACTATAGTGAGGTTAAGCCATCATTTCACATGTTTATTAATTTCCTCTTCTATGAACTGCTAGTTTATATTGTAGAATACAATCATAGAAATATAATATATAAAGTTACTATAAATGAGAAAGGGAGTCAACTTGATTAAAGGGAAATAATAAAGTAGGCCACCTGGACTGAAAATATTTTTCGGTTATCCTGGCACTTCTCTTCTCTATTAAGAGAAGTAATGAAAAGAGAATATTTACAAACCCAGAAGCTAAAAAGTGATGTCACCTGCTATCTAATCAAATAGAAACAAGCTCTCAAGTCAAATCCAATCAACTATAAGTGGCTGGTTCTCCAAAGACTCTTAGGATTAAGCCTCTTTATTTGTTATTTATTAATCACCCCAAAACTTCCTCTAAAAATTGAGAACCTAGTTTCAGTACTTTCAGGTTCTCTATGGTATTTATATCTGCAAACATTATCTCTATCCCACTCATTTTTTTTAAAAGGTCTGTTATGTGGGTCATAATTACAATGCAGAATAGAAGGAGTGAGAGTGGCGACCCCAGAGGTCCCTGACTTTAAAGATACGGTTTCTGATCTTTTGCCAATACATTAGTCATGTTTGTAGATATTTAAAAAAAAAGACTGATTGATTTATATGGGAGAGGGAGATAGGTAGGGACAAAGGGAGGGAGAGAGAGTCCCAAGTAGACCCCGAGCTGAGCATAGAACCGACAAGGGACTCAATCTCCCAACTCTGAGATTATGACTAGAGCTGAAACCAAGAGCTGGACGCTTAGCCAAATGTACCACCCAGGTACCCGTTTGTAGATTTTTTTAAACATTATGCTTTACCAAGATAATACAACTTCCTAGAATGCCTAGTTTGCCAAAAGGTGTTTTTAAAAAATCATTCTAGATGCTGAATCTTATCAAATACTTTTCTATATCTATTGAGGTGATCACACTATATTTTCCTTTAATTTATTAATGTGGTAAATTGCATTAGATTTTCTTATAGTAAATTTCCTTGTATTCCTGGGTAAACTCCACTCGATTATGATGCATTTTTTAATACCTTGCTGGATTCATTTTATTAGTATTTTACTTTGTATTTCACAACAATATTCATACATGAATTTCCTCCACAAGTATTATTTCTCATTATATCTTGTTTGCCTATGGTATCTTGGCCATATAAAAGGAGTTAAGAGTTATCCCTCTTTATCTTTTATCTGAAACAGTTGAAGATCAGGGTTATCTGTTAATCCTTCTCTCCCTCTCACCCCACTGCCGTCACTGGGCAAAGCCCCAGCTCAGGTTAAATCCGACTCTTTGCCTACTCTGGGGGTGCAGCTAGCTGGGGCTGGAGAAAAACACAACCATGCTAATGGAACTCACTGGAAATGAATGGCCCACAGTGCTGTCCAATAATCATATTAAAAATCTTTGGTTTCCTTCAGAAGGGAGAACTATTTTATACTAGCTTCTCACTCTTCAAACCTCCAATGACTCCTATCTGTACTCTCAGCTGATGACTGTGCCTATGTTTCACTGAAAAAGTGGAAATAATCAAAAGATAATATGCTACCCATGTACCCCACCTTCCTTCTTGTTTTGACGGATGAGCTCTCTGTGCTCCTCTCTAAGGTTGCCCACCGCGCGCGTGCATGCTACACTTCAGCCCTCTCGCTCACTCTAGGACTTCGCCCCAGTGGTTCTCACTCTGCCTCTGCTCAGTCTTCCTTAGCAGCTGCTCTGGACCTTTGGGATCTTTCCATTTGTGTAAAGCTCCTCTTTGAACGCCATTTTTTCTCTGTCTACACTCACTCCTGTGATCTCATGCAGCCTCGTGACCTTTTAAACACCACATAGATACATACCAATATAACTCCCGGATTTTTCTTTCCAGCTCAGATCTCTCCCTTACTTCAAGATTCAAATATTCAATTGCCCACTTACTGTTTCTACTTGAATGCCTCATGGGCACCTCAAAGTTGGTAAAAACTCCTTATCGTTCTCCCCAAATTTCCTCTTCCACAACCTTCCCCGTCTCAGCAAACGTCAATTCCATTCCACCAGCTGCTCAAGCCAAAACCCTGGACTCATCCTTGACTTCTCTTTTTTCCACACACCTTAGACGCAATCCACGCAATTTGGTCTCTGCAAAATTTCCCCCCGGATTCCACCACTCCCAGCGGGCTCTACTGCAACCACCCTTGTCTGAGCGATCATGCTCCAGCTGCAGAAGCTTCCTCGCTGGCCACCCTGCTTTGCCTGGTGACCCCGTACAGACCATATTCTATGCAGGTGATGCAGTGATTCTTTTCCAGCGTTATTCAGAGGTCACTCATTTGCTCAAAACCCTCTCAAGGCTTCCCTTCCCACTTAGAATAAAAGCCAAATTCCTTCACCTTCAAAGATGAATGAATAAATAAGCTTCTGGATGTTCCTCATTCCTTGTATTGTAAACCCACCCTGGACTAGGATATTTTCCTGACTCAACACATTTCTTTAAGAGTTACAGATTGAATTAGGATTTCATTTTTTGTTAACATTGTTAACATGGTTCTAGAAAACTGTCCATTTAACATATCCACATATGCTGTCAAAAAGTATTTATAGCATTTTTCCATTTTCTCCTAATATTTGTCCCTCCTTCCCGGCTCCCATCAGTCCTGCCAGAAGTTTATGTATTTATTAGTCTTTTCTAAAAAAGAAATTTTGGGGCACCAAGGTGGCTCAGTTGGTTGGGTGTCTGCCTTTGGCTCTGGTCATGACCCCAGAGTCTCAGGATCAAGCCCCACATCTCACTCCCGGCTCAGCAGGGAGTCTGCTTCTCCCTCTGCCCCTCCCCTGCTCATGCTCTCTTGCTCTCTAATAAATAAATAAAATCTTAAAAAAAATAAAAACTAAAAAACAGCTTTTGGTTTGCTCAATCCTTATTGTGTATGTTTTTTAAGATTTTATTTATTTATCTGACAGAGATCACAGGTAGGCAGAGAGGCAGGCAGGGGGGCGGTGGGGGAAGCAGGCTCCCTGCCAAGCAGAGAGCCCGATGTGGGGCTCGATCCCAGGGTCTGGGATCATGACCTGAGCTGAAGGCAGAGGCTTTAACCCATGGAGCCACCCAGGTGCCCCCTTATTGTGTTATCTTACACTAACTTTTGCTCCTGTATTATTTCCTTTCTTCTGTTTTCTTGGCTGTACTGTTATCCTATTCTCAATGAGTTCCTTAACTTTCAAGTCTTTCTTCTTTTCTGATATTTATTTCAAAACATAAATTTCATATCCCACATTAGCTGTATCTCATTTGTATTTGGAATGCTTCTGCTGTCACTCAGTTCTAGGTATTTCATAATTTCCATTATAATTTCTTCTTAGAGATACACACACACACCGCCCATGACATATCTATCTATGATCCATAGAGATATATTTAGAAATGGGCTTAGTAAGATTCCAAACATACTTGGAGTTTAAGCAGCTGCTTGTTATTGCTAACTTTCTTGCATTTTGGCAAAAACTGTGGTGTTTGTGAAGTTGATTCTTCAAGTACTTCTGAGACTTTCTCATACCCTAATTTGTCATGAATTTTTAAAAACCTTTGCAAGTTTGAAACAAATACGTATTTTCTATTAGTGGGGTGCAGAGTTCTACAGATGTATACTTGATTGAGTTTGTTTCTCATGATGCTCCAATTTTCTATGTCCTAATTATTTCTCTGCTTGATCTATTAGTGTCTTAGGGGAGTATAAAAGTTCTTAATATGATTATGGATTTGTTAACTTCTACAGTTGGGTCAAGTTTTGCTTCAATCATTTTGAAGCTGTTATACTCTGCTGATTTAAAATTGCTTTATTTTCTTGGTGAATTATCCTTTTATCACTTAATAATAATGTTTTTTATCCCTAATAATAAAATTTTTTAAAATTTCAAGATCTACTGTTTGACATTAGGATGATCACACCAATTTCTTCTTTAACATCTGCCTATATATCTTGTCTAACTAAACTATAATCAACCTTTGAGGGCACATGGGTGGCTCAGTCAGTTAAGCGTCCGACTCTTGATTTTGGTTTAGGTAATGATCTCAGGGTGGTGAGATCAAGCCTCACCACAGTGTCCACACTCAGTGGGGAGTCTGCCTGGGATTCCCTCCCTCTTCCTAAACCCCTCTTGCTCACTTTCTTTCTTCCTCTAAATAAATAAACTATTTAAATCTTAAAAACAAACAAACAAACAAACCCCAAAACTACTTTCAACCTTTGAGTATCCTGTTTAAGGCTATATCTCTCGCCTTAAAAAAAAAAAAGGTTGAGTCTAACACAGGGCTTAATTTCATGACCCAGAGATCATGACCTGAGCCGAAACCAAGAACCAACTGCTTAACTGTTTTATTTCTTAGAACCCACATATATTTTGGGGCACCTGGGTGGCTCAATTGGTTAAGCGTCTACCTTCTGCTCAGGTCATGATGCCAGGGTCCTGGGAAGGAGTCCCAGGTCTGGCTCCCTGCTCAGTGGAGAGTTGGCTTCTCCCTCCCCCTCTGCCCCGCTTGTGTACAAGCTTTCTCTCTCTCAAATAAAACCACATATATCTTTAAAATTTTTTAAATAATTTCTATTACCGGGGCACCTGGGTTGCTCAGTGGGTTGAGGCCTGTACTTTTGGCTCAGGTCATGATCCCAGGGTTCTGTGATCCAGCCCTGCATTGCATCAGGCTCTCTGCTCAGCGGGGAGCATGTTCCCCTCCCCGCCACCTGCCTCTCTGCCTACTTGTGATCTGTCAAATAAATAAATAAAATCTTTAAAAAATAATTTCTATTACCTGGCTAATTTAAGCATTTACATTTATTGTGATCACTAATATAATTGTACTTATTTGTATCGTCTTTGTTTTTTTTTGTTTGTTTGTTTGGTTTTTTTTTTAAACTTCCCTCTCTCCCTAAGCACTCTTTTCCTTCCTTCTCTTGCCGTTATCAAATTTTCCTTATTCCTCCAGTGTTTGAAAAATTATATATTCCTGGGTAGGGGGAGGGTGATGTAGGTGATGGGGATTAGGGAGGGCACCTGTCATTGTGAGCACCAGGTGATGTACGGAAGTGTTGTACCACTGTATTATACACAAAAACTAATATAATACTGTTAAAAAAAAAAGTTACACTTGCAAAAAAAATTTGTAAGGTTATATATTCCCTTCACATTCAAGCATTATATAGAAATTCTTGATTTAAATATGTAATACCTCTCTCTTTCTTAACGTGATAAAGGCCTAAGAATGCTTTAACCCGGTTTCCATTCTATTCTTCTGCTGTGTTATTTCACAGTACTTAATTTTATCTTTTTTAAACTTGCCCCAAATTAGTCTTTATTATTAATACTATTTGTTCCTACTCCATCTTTTAATTATCCCATTCTTTTCATTTTAAATTCCACTGGCACTGAATAAGCAATATTTACTAACTTTTCTGCTCCCTTAATTATCTACTTTTTATACCAAATAAACTGCAGTTATAATTACTACCTTGATCACCATTTCTGATCCATATTCTCTTATAACTACTTTGTACCTAACACTTTTGGTTATGAGCTTTCAAACAGAACTGACATTCAAAAAATGTACGTAATTAGTATTATCTGGACCAAAGTAAATCTAGGAATTTTTTTTCAGTAATTATTTGAAGATAATCCTGGAATGTACAATTACATTCTCTGTATACACAAAATCATACCTGCAAAAGGACCCTTTCATAAACATAGCTCTTTTCTTCTTTGCCTTTAAGATTTAATTAATATTTAGTAGCAAATATATTTGACAAATGACTAATGAAAAAATTGTTCCCTTGCACAGATACAGGAAAAGGAATTAGTTTGACACCCTATTGCCTCAAACTGAAGAATAATTGGAGTTTGACATATTTAACACTGAATGATATCTAACAAGTGAAATCAATTTAAAAAGCAAATCAGGAGCACCTGGGCGGCTCAGTCAGTTAAGCATCTGAGTTGCGCTCAGGTCATGATCTCAGGGTCCTGGGATGGAGCCCCTTGCCCTCTGCTGGCTCACTGCTCAGCAGTGGGCAGTCTGTTTGTCCCTCTCCCTCTACCCTTCTCCCCACTCATGCTCATGCTCCCCATCTCTCTCAAATAAATAATCTTTAAAAAATAAAAAGCAAATCAGAAACGTTCAGAGCTTGTACCAGCTGACACTGAAAAATGCCTCATAAACATCTGCATATATCTACGGGAAATGGGGAGATAGAGCATAAATTTTAGAAACCACTAATCCAGCTCGTTCATTTTTTTATGGCAAAATATGCATTAAGTGGCTTATTTGTTTTTAGAGTAGTTAGGTGACCTCAGAAAGATGAGATGCTAAATAGATTAATGATCTACAACTGCGGAAGACTAGCTGTTGGGGCAGGATGGGCGGGGGCGGGGGCTAGGAGCTCACGCCTGCGAAATCAGACTCACGGGATTTCCCAGCGAATTCTACCTGGAGGACTCTGGTTAGCCACAAGCATAAAGAGGACAAATACCAGAGCTTCTCACCGCCTACCCCCAAAATAAATACCACTAAAGGCTGAAACACCTTTTTTTTCTTTTTTAATCATTAAAATGTTGGAGAGGAAAGTCCAACACTGCAAATTTGCTTTAATAAGACTGTTCTTTTGCTCCTGAGAGAAGGCAAGCCTGGATCAATGGCTGGGTCATTAGGATGGCTCAGAGCCTGCTGGAAGTATTTTATCAACAAGGACTTCACGGTACCTTTCATGTGCCAGGAACACTGCTTAGCACAAAGGGAACAGAAGTGATGAGGCCTCTGTGCTTAAGGATCTCACTGCATCGATGCGGAGACAGAATTACGTTTATAGACCGAAAAGCAATTAGTAGTTGTATCAAGGCCTTCAGGAAAGGGAGTAACATGGCCCACAGTGGTGAGGTGAGGACATGTGGCCTGGGTATTTGTGGCCTATGTTAAAGTCATAACACCACCAATAGCGCTGTTTACTAATTGCTTACTGGATGCCAGGCAACGTACTAGGCACTAATTTTTTCTTCACAGTACCTCCGTGGAGGTAGGTGTTATTATCCCCATTTTACAGATGAGGCCATGGACTTAAGAGAGGTTGAGTAAATGCTAATAGGTCATTCAAGGTAGAGCTGGGTACACAAACACAGGTGTGACACAGAAACCAAGCTTCATCAGCTCTCCTTACAGACACTTCCCTCACAGTAAGGCAGGGAAAAACCTTCCAACTTCAATTAAAACAGTCTGTAGATGTGATTATAATACATACTCCAATCAGGAAGGCAAAAATTAACCACCATTTGCCCGCCTAATTCTTTAATTCTCAACTTAATGTCATCTCTTCCAGGACTCCATCCCTGTTCCCCAAACTGGGTTAAGCTCCCCAAGTAAGGACCACAGTCCTTCATGTGCAATTTTAAAAGCCAATAAGTTCTGAAAATCTAAAGTGTTTTCATAAGTTTGCAGCAAGCTTGGTGACAAAAGGGTGACCTGAACTGACGTGAGGCTATTGTAAGTCTTTACTTTTCCTACTCGGTGTGAATATTCACATTCGGATGTGGAAAAAAAAAATGTTTGATTAAGGGATGCTGCCCACTGCAGTTATTACAGAATACATGTGTATTACACGTTTCTAAAATCCAAACATTTCTGCCTTGCAAACCACACCTGGCCCCAAAGAGCTCAGACAAAAGACTCTGGAACTATACCCTATGCATAAATCTCACTGCACTACAAGCATTTATTCCTCTTTGTAAGCCCAGCTCCTGACAGAGCGTCTTGCATAGAATAGGTACACAATAAATATTTCATGAATGAGGAAATAAGACTGAGAAATTGGTTAAGAAGGGAAAATGGTCAGTGGCCTGGGAATGACAACGGTTCTCAACGTGTAGGCTGAGCCTCTAACTATGGAATGCCACTCTTTCTCGGACAGGGAGGTCCTATTAATAGTTGCTGCTGATTGAGGGAAAGGGACAGAGCCGCTGTCTTCATTAGGAATAAAAATAGTCCAGTGGTCTTACATGATGGGCCCACATAGAACTTTAGTCCAGTAATATTGAACAGCAGGCATATTTGTACCTCAGACCACATGGGCAGCCTCACAGGTCCCCCTTGAACTTGGGGGCAGAAGACCTGCATTTGGTTCTGACCCTGCTACATGTCCTAACCTTTTTGGCCTGTAGTTTCCTCATCTGTAAAGTATCAACTAGAGTAATCCCAAACGGCCCTCGCACGTGGGTCTCTAACAGGTAACTCACGGGAGGGGCAAGAACAGTTGCCCCACACTCTGGAGGAGCAGGATGCAAACCTCAGGAGGTTCTTCACTCCTGTCTACCGCCCTGGCAGTCCTGAGTTCACCGTCCCCGTCCTTCTGTCCATCCTATACACACCTCCTCTCTCAACCCCCTCCCCCCCAAAAAACCAGTCAACGCAAAAACGCATTTTTGTACCCAGGACACCGGGCGGGGGGGAGCTCTTAGAACCCCAACAAAGGTCAGAGAATTGTGTTAAGAGCGGCCGCACAGCCCTTCGGTCCCCTGAAAGAGAATGGGGTGAAATGGGGGTGCGGGTAGTCACTGGCCGGCAAGCACCGGATTTAAAAAAGAAAACCTCCTAAATGCGAAGTCTCAGGACCGGGAGGGGGTTGGGTAGGGGAACGAGTGCCACGAGAGGGCTGCTCGGGTGGTCCTTCCTTACCTGGTAGCACAGAATGGTTTGCTGGACCAGCCGCGCGTAGCCATCCAAGCGGACCCCGGAATTGCTCCTGCTCCTCATCTCCGCGTGCTGCCGGGGCCGCAGCGCCCGACGGGCCGTGCAGAGGTGGGACGCCCGAAACTGTGGCCGCCGAGCGGGCCTGTTTCCCAAACACTACAGCCTGGGTTAGTTCTCGGGACAGTGCCCGGCTGCGGGCGCTCGAGACTTTTTAAAATGAAAGAGCCAAAGTATGATTGGAAAGCAAGCCAACCAGAGTTTCACTCCTCTGCAAAACGCGGGGGCGGTGATGAGGGCTGGCGCTAAGGCGGGCCCTCCCCGGACCAGGCCGGCCGCACTCTCCACACCCGCTGGTCCCGGACAGCCCCGCGGAAGACGCGAGGAACTGGGTTCTGGACGTGAAACAACGAGGACCCCGGCGGGCCTTTTACGTCTTCGAGCCGTCTGGAGGGGCGCCGGGGCGGGCTGCGGGCGAGTAGCCTACCCGCCGGCCGCAGCCCACTTTCCGCCCCGCCCCCGGCCCCGCCCCCGCCGCGGAACCCAACCCTCCGAGTCGCGGCTCAAGGCGGAAAGGAAAGGGGGTGGCCCACAGGAGTACCGGACTACTATGTTCCGGGCGGGAACCAAATTGCCTCCCTGAGCCCCTTACCTCCCCGCCAGCCGTCGACCCCAGGGGAGGCTAGGGAAACAGGCCCTTCCGCGGTGACCACCTGGACGCCCTGGGCCCGCCCCAGGCCCCACCTCTGGGCCCGCCTCCGGCTCCGCCCTGCCGCGGAGCGGAACCCGCGGACCCGGGCTTGAGGAACAAGGTAAGGGGGACGCTTCGCCGGAGGCGCAGAACGCCCCTAATACTGTCGCTTGTGGCCCCGCCCCGTCCTGGGATGAGCTCACAGCCGCATCGGCGACCCCGCCTTCTAGCCCCGCCCCCGCGGCGGAGCGGAGCCAGCGGCATCAGGGAGATGAAAGACGGGTTCCAGGGCTCCTCCCTGAGTTGCCAGGAGGCCCGGGGAATGGGCAGCCAACCTAACGGGAGGCGGGAGAAATAGGCCCGCCCACCGCGGCCACCTGGGCTGGATCATAATTATCTATCTGGCTGCGTCTCCACCGCAGTCTCCACCACTGAGCGCTAGCCGAGTAGTGTGACCTCTCAGGGAATGAAAGGGGGCACACCCCCTTCCTCCTTTCGCTTCCCGTAGGCACTGCCCCTGATCTCCGTTCTGCAAGTCAGGCCTGTAGTCCACCCTCCTACAGGCCTACAACGTGAAATTGGCATTTTCGCAGCGGCTGATTACCTACAGTTCAATCTTTGACCCAGTGTTCATTTTCCAACAAAATCTGTTCCACTGGAAAGCTCGGCTAATGTAATTTTTTCAGAAGCCCTTTTCTACTCTCCATGCATTTACTGTAAGCTTGACCAAGTAGGCCACTCCTCCTAGTCGCCTACCTGAAGCCTATCCTTTTTTTTTTTTTAAAAGATTTTATTTATTTATTCATTTATTTATTTGACAGAATGAGCCAGGGGGAAAGGCAGAGGAAGAGGGAGAAGCAGACTCCTCGCTAAGCAGGGAGCCCCTTGCGGGAGCTCCATCCAGGAATCCTATAACCTGAGCTGAAGGCAGCCGCTTAACCGCCAGAGCGGCCCAGGCACCCCTGAAGCCAATCCTCAAGTGTCAACTCAGTTCCCCCCTCCTAGAAGCCCTCCCTATTCTCTGAATTGCCATCTAATTTCTTTGTAAGAACTTAGGTTTCGGAGTCAGTGCAAGTTAAATTCAAATTCCGGTTCTGCCATTGACAAGTGTGAGCTTCAGCACGGCCACTGCAGCAGTTTGAAATTCAGGTTCTCATCTGTAAAATGGGGATAATACCACCTACTTCCAAGGGCGGCTAACATCAACGGGATGAATGTAAAGCACTGAGCACCATGCCTAGCTCATAGAAAAGTATTTCATAAATCATAGCTATTTTCATCTGTCATTTGACAATATATTTCCATGTGTTATTTTTGTTTTCAGATGAGGCATGCTTTTGTAACTGGATTCTAAGATACTCATTCAAACAGCCTTTGGAGGGGTGCCTGGGTAGCTTGGTTTAGGGGTGAGGCCTGGTTTTCACTCCAATGGTTATCTCAGGGTGGTAAGATCCAGGGCCCTCCCCCCACCACCCCCTAGGGCTGAGAGCTCAGCATGAAGTCTGTTTAGGATGGTCTCTCCCTCCCCCTCCTGCCCCCAACCATAAATAAAAATCTTAAAATTGGGGCGCCTGGGTAGCTCAGTTGGTTAAGCATCTGCCTTTGGCTCAGGTTGTGATCCCAAGGTCCTGGGATCAGCCCCATGTGGGGCCCTCTGCTCAGAGGGGAGCCTGCTTCTCCCTCTCCCTCTGCCTGCTTGTGCTCTCTCAAATAAATTAATTAATTAAAAAAAAAAAAAAAGGCTTTGAAATCTCCTGCCATGTCTGAAGCAGTGCTGAGCATGTAGTTGTAACTCAGTGTTGAATGAATGAAAGAAAATCAGTCCTGCTAACTGGGTCCCCTTAACTGAATTCACTTTAGAAATTCCGTATCATAAATCTGTCACTCAACTATAGCACCCAAACCCACATCATGTCACATACTTTTTTCTTTTTCTTTTTCTTTTTTTTTTTTGTTGCTGCATAATACCCATGTGGTGGGGGTACATACTTTTTTCTTATTATTGACTCTTCAATTATTCAGCAATCTATGTGATGTGCTTCCATGCAGAATTTGTAACAGTCTAGGGGTAAATAACATTAGACATTAAGTTATCACCATTGAATCTCTTTTGGACTTGGAGTATGTACTCTTACTAGAATTCATATATTGTGCATCGAAAAGCTGGAATGGAATCATTTCTTCATTACTGTTTTTGTTCACACGGAGTACTTCTTTAAGAGTCCATTTTGCAGCCATACGGGGAAATGACGGATAACCTTTGCTCATAACCTGTCATTTCCATCCAGTATAACATTTTCCATTTTATCCCATTCTTAGTAAATTCTTCTATGTACGCATATGCCCCTTTTGATGAATACCTAGCCTACATTCTTAAGCTTTGGTTTATGCTTTAATGAATATTATCGTATCAGCTACATTTTCCATAAGCTTGAAATTCAAGGATAAAACCAACAAGGAAAGCTACTACTTTTTAGCTTTTAAATTTCCATGCATATTTTGGACCATAAGCTGCGCTATATAAACAACAGTCTCCTATCTTAGTATCCCTATGTCCGTAAGATGCAAAATTTCCATCTCTTGGTTTCTGTATCCATGAACCCTTTCTCTGGCTGTGATTCAATAGACAGAAACCTGTCTCCATGTCATTTCTCAAATATTCGTCAAGAATCAGATATGGAACATGATCCGGTAAGTTCTTCTTTCTGAAGCTGATTCATGATCTTTGTAGATATGAAAGCCGAAAAGTGGACTCTAGGGTCCACACAGGACTTCTCTGACCTCATCCAGAGGGTCTGCCTCATTGTCCTGCCATTGTGGTTCAGGTCTACGAAGTTCCCAGAGAGCCCCATGTCAGCAGACCAAGGTAGAAACTATCCAGGATTTCTTCTGGAGGGCTCAAATTTTTGACCCTAAGGAAGAGCACCCCATCTTTGACACAAAGGAGAGGGTCCATTCTGAATGAATTTTCTGAAAAGAGCCGATGTACTGAATTTCATTATTTCTATGACAAATCTTTTTTGACTGGCAATCATCTTTATTGTAGTATTTTAAAGAATGTACGATTTGTCTCTGTTCCAGATTCCTGTAGCTAGTTTGAGACTAATAGGTAAAGAGTAGAAACACCAAGGAGTGTAATATTTCTTCTCAGTGAAGAATATACAGACATATTTAAAAGAATATATTCTGGAAGAATGTATTCAATTTTTGTCTGCCCCAATATTTTGATGCTGTACCTAGAGAAAAGAAAAAAAGAATCTACTGACAAGAATTCTGCTCATTCAAGATTATGTTTTTATGTCCACCCAGTGTTTCCTTTTTCCTGTCCTTCAGACTCCAACTGCATCAGTTGAAACTGAGGCACAGACAAACTGAATAGTCCCTAAAATGCCGTTATGGAGAAAAAAAATGTTAACACACTAGTCCATTCAGAAAACTGTTCATTTAGTAAAGTAGCCCTTTGTCAAAATGGCCTTCAAACTAACCTCCTTTCTAGATGACCACATTAGATACAACCCAGTATCCCAAAGGAAGCCATTTCACCATTTTTGCTGAGACAAGTCCTGATGCTGCTCCCTGAAGTTAAGAGCTACTCTGTGGGATTAATGATTGCAGTGTGTTTGGGGGGAAAACTTCTCGAATGTTCTGAGGAAATTCTTCTTCAAATACTGGTCACTGCTGTGACGTGCCTTGCCTCCTCATACTAGCACTTCTGTCTCCTTCATTGGAGTCTCAGATTGTGAGACCAATTTTAAACTCAAAGAAGGTTGTTTCTCAGGAACATTCTCTCTATCCTGCCCCTTATCCATGTGAAGGAAAAAAAAAGAGACAAGAGAATTTGGCTTAAGGACCACAGCCCAAACACAAAACATAAGAAGGAAAATGAGGGGGCATGGACAGAATCTAAAGAACACGGGCCACTGGGCATCCTCTGGCGTACACTTTGATTACATCCTCTCCTGGAGATTCTGTCTCGGAGATCTCACACCCAAATCTCAGGTATCTCACCACCTTCCTCAACAATTTAATCTTCAACATCTTTGAGGCAGTGGAGCATCACAGGAGCGACTGCTCAAAGACCTCTTACGGAATCAAGGCCAGCTTCCCCCAGCTGTGGCTCCCCCATACTCATCAGGTCCCTCAGAAGCCTCAAATCCTGTCTTCCCCTTCTCGAAATCCTACTGCTCAATGCTGAGGATGCAGAGACATGGACGGAGGGGATCCAAATCCGGGGCTGCGAAGGCCGATGGCAACATGTGTTAAAAAGGGAGGCTTGAAAGACTGTACGGGAAAAATGAAGAAGAGACCTCAGAAACT
This sequence comes from Neogale vison, assembly GCF_020171115.1. NCBI lineage: Eukaryota > Metazoa > Chordata > Mammalia > Carnivora > Mustelidae > Neogale > Neogale vison. Next base: position 116,852,932 of record NC_058105.1, on the reverse strand, counting down.
GATCTCGTGGGGAGGAACCTTGCTCTAGCCTCACAGTCACTGTGTGTCTGCTGTTTGCCAGAAGATGTTCCCGTCGCGTTCCTCCATGTCAGGCCACTCACACGCCACACCGCCAGGGAAGGAGATCACGGTCACCTTCTCTCAGTGAAAGCTTTCAAACTCGAAGGACTGAACTACAAATTTATTTTGGCGATCTTAACATTTTTGTCGATTCTGACATAAATACAAGACAATTAAATAAATCAGAGAAGAAATATCGCAAAGGCAAATCAGCACTCACAGAGGTGTATTACATTATTACTATGGTTAGCTAGGGCTACGACCTTCCCTTGAAATATATGCGAGGGAACCGTAGTGAAGGACCTAACTACAGGGTTTTGCAAGGTTCCTCATCAGGACACACCTGAGGCGTAGCTCAGGCCGCTATAGGCTATAGGCGGGAAGCACGATAAACCCTCTGTAACTAAGAGCAATCGGGGTTTGATACATACGGAAACAATAGCACTGCAGGATAGTTCACGCTCCCAACAGCTGCTCCCCCTTGTCACTATACATTCTTCAAGACTTGACACCTTTTAAAAAATAATCATAAGTCTGGCTGGGCCAGAGTGTACCAGTCATGACAACTAAAGTACTATGCAGTTGCCTTTTAAAGAACAGCAATAGGATTTTGTTTTTTCTTCATCTACCTCTCCTTTAAAAAGGAATCAATTCTATTCTCCTCCCCATGTCTGAAAGGCTCTGGGGATGTGAGAAGTGGCGGTGTACGGATCTCCTCCACATTCACAATTTTCCTGACAGATAGTCTAGATCACGGTTCCATCCCTCTCTGTGGCCAGGGTACTAGGTGAAACATCTTGGTGCAGGTTCCATAATCTGCTGACTAGGAATGAGGTCAGGAGACGGGCACTGGGATTGGCTGCCACGTTTGTTGTACACTTGGTGCCCTACACAAGGGTGCACCCAAGAGGATACGTGGGGCTAAAATATACCCCCTGCCTTTGTCTGCCAAACCATGAGCACTCAGGGCTGTGTCTGCCCAGGGAGAGGGGGGCACATTTTTCCAACTTGCTCAAAGGCACTAATGAGCTAATTGTGGCACTGTCTGCTCTCCGTACGTTTTTTCCAGTCAGGCTGGCACCATTATTTCTTGACTTCAGTGAAGCTTCTGTATTTCACATCCCATATAATCTCCAAAAGGAGCTTTAGAATTCACTGAACCAGCAAGGATTTTCTGAATTATCACATTAGACACAATAACACAACCACGATTCTACAAAGAAGTTAATTTACACAGTAGAAAATAAATACAAGAAATGTAGAAGATATTTGACATGGGGGGTCACTAGAATTTAGCTTATTTACAACAAAGGCATGCACAACTGAACTCACCAACAGGCTGAAGTCAACAGTTGCTTTATCGGACCTTATCATAGATGACTCGGCCTCTTTAGAATACGGCTAGAAATGAACTACTTTGATTTTAAATGAGTCTTATTCTTACTGTATTGTTTAAACCCAACCTTCTTATAAAATGAAGGTTAAAAACCAGATGGCAAATGTCTAAAAACCATGGATAATGTCTTGGGTTTCCTCTTCCAATAACCATTGCCCTCAATTAGCATATGTTCCTCCAGAGGTTGCTGAGTATAAAATTAGTTGATTTTCACACATCTCACATTGTGTAAAAGGTAAAATTGGACATTTTCACACTGTCAAGCATCATGCTTTGTTTTTAGAAAAAGGAATCACATTTGCTCAATAAAGTGTAAACTTCCCCGCTTTGAAGTCCTTCTGAGGGCGATACGGCTTTTACCGTTGCACACATCTTCTTTCTCAGTAAACATGTGCTGTTTTCCAGTGAAATCATGAAGGCACACATCTCCATTCTGAACACTGAAAGAAACACCATTCTTCTCCGTTGAAGCATTCCCTATAGAAGGAAAAACAAATCTGGTGTCAAAAAGTATCCACAAAAAGCAATTAAAAAATAAACACAGTCTGGGGCGCCTGGGTGGCTCAGTGGGTTAAGCCTCCGCCTTTGGTCCAGGTCATGATCCCAGGGTCCTGGGATCGAGCCCCGCATCGGGCTCTCTGCTCAGCAGGGAGCCTGCTTCCCCCTCTCTCTCTGCTTACTTGTGAGCTCTATCTGTCAAATAAATAAATAAAATCTTAAAAAAAAAAACACAGTTAAATCCCTTTGCTCTGAAGTAGGCACATGTAGTACGTGTTTTCTTTTTTAAATATATAATATCATATTATATATAAACTAGAGAATGTGTCAGAAACCTGTTCTCTATGGCAATTTTTTTTTAAATGAAATGGTCAAGTATGAAGGAAAATAATATATTTGATTGGAAAAGGCCAATTTCCTAACTCTGGTTAATCATATTATCAAGAAGTAGCTTCTGAACAGCATGACCTAATGTAATATTCTGGTCTCCCCCAAAAGATTAAGGTTAACAGAGATCCCGTATGTCCCCTTATGAAGTTCTTGGTTCCTTAAGATTCCTATAAAATAGGGTGCCTGAGTGGCTCAGCTGGTTAAGCAACTGCCTTCAGCTCAGGTCATGATCCTGGGGTCCCAGGATCAAGTCCTGCGGTCCCAGGATCAAGTCCCGCCTAGGGCTCCCAGGTCCACGGGGAGTCTGCTTCTCCCTCTCACCTTCTCCTCGCTCATGCTCTCTCTCACTCTCTCTCTCTCAAATAAATAAATAAAATCTTTAAAAAAAAAAAAGTTTTCTATAAAATAAAACTTTGTACCAGAGACTGAGAGCAAAAATAGTCATGGGCAAGACAAAACTAGCTCTGGTAGACTAAATCAGCCCCTCTGACTAAATCAGGTCAGGACTGATTCCCACAAGGAAACGACCAACTTATTATTATTATTACAACCTCAGAGTCCAAGCCAGGGTGCAGCTGGACATTCTAGAGACATCGTAGTTTTGACCTGGGCCTCCCACACGGCAAGCAGGCCCTTAACTCTGTGTGTGCAGGAAGTGCGAAACCATAGCTGCTAAGACTCTCCGGCTACTTGGCACTATCCTTCTGAACATTATCCTACTAGAAGACAACGTAGAAAACCAAATACTGGGACGCCTGGGTGGTGTAGTCAGTTGAGTGACTGACTCCTGGTTTGGCTCAGGCTGTGATCTCAGGGTTCTGAGATCGAGTCCCGTGCCAGACTCTACGCTCAGTGCAATCTGCTTGAGATTCTTTCTCCCTCTGGCTCTGTCCCTTCCACTTGTACGAGCTCCCTATCTCTAAAATAAGTAAATAAATCTTAAAAACAGAAAGCTGAATAAGAAGCCCATTTTTTAGTTCATGCTATAATCATCACAATAATGACTAACAGTGTTGAGAACCGTGTAAGTATTATCTCATTACATTACACACTGGGTGCTTTTATTATCCCCATTCCACAGACCATGAAACCAAGGTTTCAGGAATCAAGTGTTTTGTACAAGGTTTTGTGTGGCTCAGAACTGATGGAGTCAACACGTTTCTTTCAAAATGTGAGCTTGTGGACGCCTCCCCACCCCGCCGTGCGGAAGGATATAGCCGCTCACGCATAATCAGATAGGAGACGTTCGCACAAACTAGGTGATGGATATGGTCAACACAGCCCAAATAGGGTGTGTGACCATCTGAGGCCAGCTGTCCTGCTTTAGGCATTTTGGTTTGAGGACATTTTCCTGCAGGGACAATCTGACCTGGTGAAATAGACCATTAAGTTTCCACCTTCTTTTTTGGAGTGGCCCATCCCATCCCTCATCCACCGCAGATCCTGGTGTGCAGCCTGAGGAGTCAGGGATGCCCATCTGATGAGCTTGTTACATGGTATTAAAAACTCGGCCATTCCGGTGGCGGAAAATCTACCCCCACCCTCACTGTCGGCCACCAAAAACAGCCGTGTCAAATCAGCCGTGTCAAACAGCTGCACAAAAATGTATTGCTTCTATCAAATCTGAATGCCCGAAATATGGCAACACAGGCTAGGCAAGTGAGGCTTCATCTGTGAGTTGTTTCTAGAATATGGAAAACTCTGGCTTTAAGAGCACCAAACACTTCTGTCCAAGCCAACAGGCTTTCCAACATGTTGTAATTGCGAGGATTTATGATGGCTTACCTCACACTTCTGAGTTCTCGGCTTTGAACTTGCTTTTTCATGCTAACTTACCAGCCTTACTAACTTACTGCTCTCTTCACTTAGTCATTCCCCATAGAGCCATTTGTCCTAGAACCCAGAGCTCTTACCCTGACAACTGCAGTAAGGAGCTAAGGCCAAATGGTAGGTGTTTTCCATCTTCTATAATAATGGTTCTCAGTGAAGGGGAGGTGGGTGATTTTACCCCTCGGGGGACATTTCGCAATGTCTGAAGACATTTTTGGTTGTCACAACTGGAGGTGAGGGGGCAGGTATTCCTGGTATCTGGTGGGTGGAAACCAGGGATGTTACTAAACATCCCCCCAACCCCCAACCGCATGGGACAGGCTCCCCCCTCCCAAAACCAAACAGTTACCTAGCTCCAAATGTCATCTGTGCCAAGGTTGAGAAACCTCGACTTAGAGGCATTCTATTGTACTTTTAAAATTCTCTATAAACCAGCAGGACCTCCCATCTTTAGGAGATTAGAATATAATTAAAATAATTATATTAAATTAAATTGATTAAATAATTAATATCCTAACACAATGAATAAAGGCAAATTCTCCAGGGAAGGCGAAAGTATATGAGCAGAAATAGATGTTTTTATGAAAATGCTAAAGATGTATTAAGAAGCCAAAGACGAATGAAGTACATAAGCCTTTATGAGTAATGGACAGCCCCAGTGTATGAAAGAAAGAAAATATAATAGAAGTTTCAGCTAGAAATGTCAGAATTAGTATAAGGAGGCGTTGCAGCAAAAATCTATTCATACTGGCGACACACATGGTCCCTGGAACTGGCCTCAATTCATCCTGGCAGTGTTTGATACATTAATGGGGATCTGGGCACTGCCACAAGGCAGCCATGCTGTGGAAAAGAATGGACAAACACGACAAGCAAAAAATAGGAAGGTTTAAAAGTATTGAAAATATGTATGATTACAGATGTACTATAAAAATCAATATGGTCTTGGGCACCTGGGTGGCTCAGTGGGTTAAGCCTCTGCCTTCGTCTCGGGTCATGATCTCAGGGTCCTGGAATCGAGTCCCATATCGGGCTCTCTGCTCAGCGGGGAGCCTGCTTCCCCCCTTCTCTCTCTCTGCCTGCCTTTCTGCCTACTTGTGATCTCTCTCTGTCAAATAAATAAATAAAATCTTTTTAAAAAAATCAATAAGGTCTTAACTATTTTCAGTACAGCTTATACAGCAGGAGCACAGCACTGAGGTTTCTGGGCAGCCCTTAAATTAGGGTTTGCAATGTGAAACATTTTAGGTCATCATTAAGTCCCATCATGAAAAACTAAACCTTAAAAAAACTGCTTTTCCGGTATTTGCTCTCAACTGAATACATCTGAGTTAGTAAACTTTCTGTTCCGTAAGGGAGCCGCATTTTGATCCACTCGTCATAGGTACTTTTTCTCTCTACTTAGCAAAAATTGCCACGAAAGGAGAAAACTACTTTAATAAAACAAACACTGGCTTGAGAAGTACTACGTTGAGGGATACGTACCGTTCCCGCTCGCAAGGCCCGAGCAATCGGTATTCACCAGCAGCGTGGTGGAGTGCGTGGAGTTACTGTTTGACTGTAAGGAATTTGAAGAGCTGGACACTCCTTGGTTTACAGTCTGCTTCTTTAAACCATTAGTAGCAGTTTTACTCCAGTCTACAGCAGAATAAGCATTTCAGAGAAATAGGGCGGAATGTTGAAGCTCAAATGCAAGAGACAGATCACAGTGGAACTCATTCACGCAACCGATCTCACTTCCAGATCTCACTGCCTCTTCTTACAAAGGAGTCACACACTTCACTAATTGTGTGATCAAATGTGTGTGCATGTCAGACTATTTACCTTTTTGTCCTCTAAAGGACCACCTAGTTAAAAGTAGCCTACATTCAGGCCACGCTGATTTGATTGTGTCTATAGATAGCCGCTGAATTAGGCACTGCCCCAGAGCTGAGGACGGTGTTAAGAAGAACAAAAGATTAGGGGCGCCTGGGTGGCTCAGTGGGTTAAAGCCTCTGCCTTCGGCTCAGGTCATGATCCTAGGATCCTGGGATCCAGCCCTGCATCGGGGTCTCTGCTCAGCGGGGAGCCTTCTTCCCCATCTCTCTCTGCCTACCTCTCTGCCTACTTGTGATCTCTGTCTGTCAAATAAATAAATAAAATCTTTAAAAAAAAGAAGAAGAAGAACATAAGATGGGGCTCCTGCCTGCCTGGCTCAGGGGGTTAAGCATCTGCCTTCAGCTTGGGTCATGATCCCGGGGTTCTGGGACGGAGTCCTGCATCAGGCTCCCTGCTCAGTGGGGAGTCTGCTTCCCCCTCTCCCTCTCCAGCTCGCCCTGCATGTGTGCTCTGACTCTCTCTCTCAAAGGAATAAGTAAAATCTTAAAAAAAAGAACACAAGAACTGTGTTGTGACGATGGGTGTCTCTTCTATGACTTAACAGGACCAGACTATATGTACTGCCATTTTCTGAGGGCAGATCTACTGCCAACAGGCCTCTGCTGTACGGTAAAGGTGGCATTCATGGAAAAGGAATTTATATTTTCAAACAGTACTTCAGTTTTCTTATCTTCTTGAAAAGGAGCCATTTGCTCTGCTACACAGGGCACGCCTGAAAATAACTTCAAAATAACCAAGGTATGCTAAAACTCCTACATGACGTCTGGCCCACTAACTAATTAAGCAACAGACAACGAGGACCTGTAGAAAAAAAACATTTGAGCCAAAGGTGGGTTTTTTTGGTCTTTTTAAATAAGAAACTAATGTGCTTTATTAAAGAATTATAGAACTCTTTTAATGCTTTTAAGTCCAGTTCATTGACATATAGTGCACTATTAGTTTCAGGGGTACGCCATAGTGACTCAGCCCTTCCGCACGTGCTGAGAGCTCATCCCAGACACATGCTCTCCAGAGTCCTCATCACCTGTTTCACCCCCTCCCCACGCCCCCCCAGGTTGAGCCAATGCTTACCAAGTTCTAAAGGGAAATAGGACAAATGACTTCAGACAAACGGAAAACCTGAGCTCAAAAGGAAAAATTGACCTCCTGTTTCATTTAAGAACCAATGAGCCCGTTAATCCTACTGTTCACAAAATTCCCAGATTATAAGCAATTATTTTTTAATTCACCACGGCTTTTTCCCCTAATGTTCACAATTGGAATCCGTTCATTGATTTCCTGATCCGACAGCCCTCTGGCATGGATTGCTTTAGATCTTAACTTGTGTCTTTTCCTCAAGATTTAAGAGGAGAAAAAGGTCAATCTTTACCAGAATTTTCAGCCAGCCGTAACTTTCCACAACAGAGATACCGCCTCCATTGCTTTCTGACGTTCTCTTTTGCTACGCAGTAAAAGATGAATATGAAAAATCCTATGGAGGAGAAATAAACAAACCAACCTGTAATGTAATCCCAGACTGAGACCTGAGCTTCCTCTGTACAAAGATAAAATCTTTGGCAGCCATAGGCAAAGTGAAATTTTGCAAATTGGAAAAAAAAAGTCCAAAGCGTTTAGAAAGTCTGCTATTGGAAGGCACCCTGAAGAGACTCTCTTTGTAAGATAAAAAATACTTATGAGAGGAACGATAACTCCCTGTTTCCAAAATTCAACGGTCTCTCTTCTCCTATCCCATCCTTGGCATTCCCGATCTTTCCAAGTACAAGTCCTCCACTCCCCTCAGGATGCCAGCTCAGACCTAGGCTCCTCCTTCTCACGCTTCCATATTTATGTTCCGTCTTCATGCCCTGTCAAGTGCCACATCCTCCTTGGTCTCAAAGCCCCAGTTCCTCTTCTCCAGCCCTCGGCAGAGTCCTTGGCCTGGGCCCTTCCCTCTTCCTCCCAAGCCCGGTGTCCCAAGCCTTGTCTGCCTTCCAGGCTCCCTCTAATCTGTTCAAGGAAATTTTCCACTGGTGTCCTGGCCACAAAGAGAGCAACACTACAGACGTGAAGAAGGACTCGGGTTCTGCCTCCTAACCCACCTTCTCCCTGGTCCTGCAATACAGGGCCCCAAGCTACTACCACGTCTCAAGGCTTTTGCCCATAAATATTTACCGAATGAATGGGCGACTTCTGAACTCTCCCTCTCCTGAAACCCCAATCGATCTTGTAAAATCTTCCTTTTAAGGGTCAGGTTTCCTTCCAGTACACTACACGTGCCCATCCTGAAACCTGCCATCTTGACTACCGCTCACCCCGGTTTATCGGCCACCCTTGGGCGGCCCCCGTTGTCTGCGTAAGAGGAAAAATGGCAGGTATGAGAGCGATCCAGATGGGCCTACCTAAGTCCCAACTCAGAACCTACACTCAGCTTTCCTAAACCCCAAACCCAGTGAATTAGGCTTCAGTTCCCTTTTGTAAATGAAGGGACACATTCCTTTCATTTATTCCTTTTCAAATGAGAAGACATTTTGGGGGAAACGAAGAGGGAGAGGCAGGATCGGTTTCCGCAACAAATATGAGGATAGGTACCTTGCTTTTGTGTTTGTGATTAGTGTGATTTGGGCATATTTCTTTTTTTCTTTTAGCACACCATTATGGCACATAAAACTTTCCTGTTTAATACTATGTAGTATAACACCTGGATATACTTGTCCAGGAACTGATACATTGGGAGTTAAAATTAACAGGGGCGCCTGGGTGGTTCAGTCAGTTAAGCGTCGACTCTTGATTTTGGCCCAGGTCTTGATCTCAGGATCCCGTGATCGAACACCGCCTCCTGCTCCTCTCCTTCCTCTCCCTCTGCCTCGGCCCCTCCTCTCTCTCTCTCTCTCAAATAATAAAGAAATAAATCTCTAAATACACAAAATCTTTTTTTAAAAAAATCTAACAAACCATGTAACCAACAAGTATATTAAGTGGCTTCCTCCAAATGAGGCATTTGAATTCAATCTCAGCTTGGGATTTCTTTGAAAACCGGCAAAACCATCTACTGCCAGAAAGAACTGCTGGGTGGGCGGGGAGGACCCTGTGGGAGCTAAGAACAACAGGAAGGAAAAGATGAAACTGGGAGACCAGGATGAATGGAAAGGCATCCCAGCAGATCTGGAATAAAAGGAAACCAAGGGACATGAATTATCGTTATTGTTATGTAAACCTATTAGCCTGCTTAGCATTTAATGCTCAAATACCTCCATTGAAAATTAATTAGAGCTGACAAGTCTTTTATACAGTTAATAAGAGTCGCTGGACCTGGCTGTGGCCACTTGGCTCTATCTTTTGACTTCAGGTTTCTCATTGTCTTCACATCAAACAGACCTAGAAGGCAGGCGCAGCCAGAAGTCACTGGGACATTTGTGGTTATGGAGGAGGAGGAAAAAAGTACCCGTTTCTTCCAAGGATCTCCAAGCCCCCTTTTCCGGAGATGAATGTTTTCAACAAGGAAGTCTTAAGCTCCGAAATTAGCCACTTCACAGATAATCTAACTCTTAGACATTTTCAGCTCCACTGGGATCATTCATGCCCGGTTGGCGCTGTAGAGCTCACCTTGTAAGGTGTTAAAGATGGCGAAGAGATACATGAACGTGATGTTAACTGGTCCCCAGGCGAAGAAGGCAAAACCCCAAGTAATGCCCAGTAAAAACGTAAGGCCGGCAACGCTCCTGAGGTCTTGAATACTGGTTTTCCGCTGGGCTCCCAGTTGTTTCTTCTTTTTAATTCGACAGAGCTGAACCAGGACCACGATGAACATGCTGACGTTCAGCAAAAATATCACACAGAAATATCCCACAACTGTAATATAGAATACAGCATTGCTGTTGATCCAGCAACTGGAATTTGGGGGGAAAAACAATGGGGAACATATTACAGTGCTGAAATACGGTTCAAAATGATACAATGAATCTTTATCGTTTTACTGAGACATCTCCTAAAAGTAGAAGAGAAAAAAAAAAGATAAAACCGGCTGCCCTCCAACAACCACTTAAAGCTCAAAGGACAAAAAAACAAAACAAAGCACGAGGAGTTTATTTTAGGACACTTGGTGATTAGAAGTATTTAAAACCTATTCTTTGGAAACATGCAGGATTTTATCCCCTTTAAATCTTAGCAACTCTATCCATGAGTCTTTACTAATATAATGTAGCTGGTATTTCCTTTTTATCAGAGGTTTAGAAAAGTATTTTAAAATACTTCCAATTCGTTTTTTTTATACTTAAGTAGGAGCGTGGCATTTCTGACTAGCTTATCTCATTACACACATAACTGAGAAGACTGGATTTTATTAGGATGAGAGTCGGAGTCGATACGGCAATTACATACTCCACTTTCTTGGAGAATTCTGTTTTCCAGTTCACTTAACATTCCCTCAGGGGCTTTGTACTCACAAGTCATCAGGTGAGCCATTGGGGAATTTCCCATAGGATCCGAGGCCATAGTTATTTGGGGATATAGCCAAGACGATGGTCACGACCACAGCTGGTACCCCTGGGAGATGAGAAAACATCAGTCACACGGAATTCTAGTAACCCAGGTGTGGAAAAGACTGGAGATCACGTTCTATTTAATTCAGGTAGCAGACTGGTGAGCTGTTTGGCAAACCCTGCTTCTCCTTCTCCTTGGCACGCGGCTGGACCTCTCCCAGCCTGCTTTGCAGCTCGGTGTATGTGGCCACGTTACCAGGTTATGGCCAATGGGATATTGACAGAAGTGCTCTGCTCTACCTCCATGCTTGTCCCACAGAAACTTCCTCTAGGAGATCCTCCACTCTTTCTTCTCTCAAATTCATGGCAACTTTGGAAGCCCTGTCCTGAGGGAGAGTTTCCAATAGCTTGGATCCTGACTAACCTCGAGACCACAGACCTCTCTGGTCCTGCTAACTGGACTGTGTGTGAGACATTATCTTCTTCTGAGGTTTTTTGTTGTTGTTGTTTTTGGTCGGCCACAGCAGCTAGAGTTACCCTTAACTTACACACACCTGGAATGTAATTTTGAGGCTCAGGTGGCCAGCAAAGTAAAAGATTCAAAAATGGAAACAAGAGATTAGGGTTATCAGCCACTCCTAGCAAATCTTCCATTATGAACCCCAAATCCTTCACTGATTATCTGGAACCCACGGACGGACTGGGGAGCAGACCCGGTTGATCTGGGGGTGCTGATTGCCGCCATACTGGCTCTTGCAAGGGCTTACAGGCGCTTCCACAAAGCAGCAGCACAATGAGAAGGCTCTTCCCAGTTTAAAATGGCATTTGGTTGGGAAGGAATCCCTTTCACCCCCCATCCCATCACCCCTCAGCAGACTCCGTGCAGACAGCTCACACGCTGGGCATAAAGACCAGCTGACATCCAATCTCAAGTCTCTGGTAAATAAAAAAACAATTCTTCCTCTTAAGTTGGGGCACCTGGTACAGTGTAACCTAAAATTTCATTGAATTCTTTTGTATTTGTACCTTACAGAGACACTAATATGCGATGACTTCCTAAGTGAAACACTTCCCTAAAAAGAAAATACTGGGGTCGTGGAACTTGTCCAGGACCGAGAATGTGGCCGTTTGGTATTCCACAAAGACTGAATCCATGCCCAATGTCAGAAGCGGTGCTTGATTTTTCTAGAAGAAGCGACTCCTCTCTCTGGAAAGGTGTTCTGTTATTCTTGACAGAGATATAATGACAGGTGGGTGACAAGGGTGGTAAAGGGTCTGCGGTACTGCTGTGTAGAGAATAGCTGAAGGAATATTTAGCCTGAAAAAGAAGACAGGGAGGGATGGCGGCTCTAATTCAGTGGAAAGGACACGCATGAGAAGTCAGAAAGCCAGGCAGGGATGCTCTCAAACTATGTGAATTGGGTAAATCACGTCATCGCTTTAAGCCGGTTTACCTGGTGTGAGCAATAAACTGCCTTGTGGTAACCTCACAGGCTTGTCTTTCATGGGGTTACTTGTATGAAAATACATGGAAAAACAGGGCATTTTTCACAGTGTTATATCCTACTTGTAGATTATCTAAAGGGCTCTTTGGCAGAAAGGAATCAGCTTATTATTTTTTTGCCTCACAAAGCAAAAATAAGACGACTGGGTGAGTGCCGCCGGAGAGCCAAGCGAACTTAATGGGAAATCAGAGCTGTAGGGCTTTAGAAAATGGTTATTGGTAGAAAATTGGTATTAAAAACCAGACAACAGACCTAGAATTGAGTCACTTATGGCAAGCCCCGGGTCATGAAACTGAGACTTGACTTAATTACAATTTCAGCTCTCCCAGAAATGGAATCTTAAACCGGGAATCACATTATTAGCGCTAGTTAGGTAATCTGCCTGATGGACACTTCTGTCATCCCCTAAAAGAAAGGAACCTGGCCATAACAAACTTGCTTTTTTGCCTAGCATAACTTGGTTATTCCTGTTTCCTTTTGACTATCAACATCTTTCCTTTTGTACAACTCCTTTTTTTTTTTTAAGATTTTATTTATTTATTTTATTTGTTTGACAGAGATCACAAATAGGCAGCAGAGTCATGCAAAGAGAGAGGAGGAAGCAGGCTCCCTGCTGAGCAGAGACACCCCTCCCCCATGCAGGGCTTGATCCCAGGACCCTGGGATCATGACCTGAGCCGAAGGCAGAGGCTTTAACCCACTGAGCCACCCAGGCGCCCCTGTACAGCTCCTTTCTGTCTGCTAAACCGGATGCTACTGATTCATGAATTCCCTGAATAGAGCTAATAAGATCTTTAAAATTTAGTCAGTTTTTTTTTTTTTTTTCTTTTTTTAACAAAGATAATGAGCTCCCTAATAACAGAAGTGTTCAAGCACAGGTTAGATTACCTGTCAGGGTTATGACATAGAGCCCCACACTGGGCTCTGCACTCAGCACAGAGTCTACTCAAGGTTCTCTCTCCCTCTCCCTCTGCCCGCCCCTCTAAAACAAATAGACAAATCCTGAAAAAGAAAAAAGAGAGAGAGACTGGACAAGGTTGCCCTTTGGGCAGGGCACCATGTAAGGACAATGCAGCTGTTTAAGAAACCTGCTAAGTAGGACTTGCTTTACTATTGTCTCTACCTGATGAAAAACCAGAATAGCAGAGCAAGAGCTTTGGAGAAAGCCCAGGCCATGTGCAAGCCAAATTATACATACCCCAACCAACAATGCAGAATTTGAGGATGTATTTCCGGATGTAAGTATTAAACACTTTCACAAGGGCCAGGTACATGTGGAATGCTTCCAGGCCCATCCAGGTGAATGAGACCAACAGAAAATAGTGCAGAAATACAGCCACGGAGATGCAGAGGCCTCGCATGTCGTACAGAGCTATCCACGAGTCCAAGAGGAACACCAGGTTCAGTAGGAGCAGAGCCGCACACAGCTGGATGAGGATTTTGGAAGGATAATCCCTCCGAAGCTTCCTAAAAGGAGAGGACGAGAAAAGAATTAGCACCGCAATCTGACAAGCCTTATGTGAGCATATCTAAGAAATGTATTTGTGTTCTTTGGTCAAGGTCTATATGCCTCAATTTCTTCCCTGTGTGTGTCCCGGTGGGGCTGGGGGCAGGCATTAAAAATCAGCAACCCAAACAGCAACAAAGGAAAACCCCAAACAGAGTATCTGCTGTCCTAACAATATGGAAAATCTCTATTCACAGTTCCGGGGACCCTTTCACGTGCTGATGGCTGACCCATCCTTTTAAGTAATTTGTAGTGGAATCGACCAAGTGCTCACCCTCATTTCTCCGCAAATGACTTTGAAAAGCACTGCTGTTGCTTCTCCTACATTCAGATCTTCAAAACCGAGCCAGATCCCCTATTATGCTATTAGTTAAAATGAGATCATGGAAAGAAGAGTTTAAACTATAGATAAATGAAAGAGGCAGAGGAAATCAGAGCGAACTGATGACATGTGCATGTCTATGTGTGAGAAATTGGACCTGGTAAAATCATTCTGAGTCATGGCTGGCCTGATGGTCATTTAGTCTCATTAATCCTATTAACCCTAAGTGGGGCACTGAAAGTCAATTTCTACATTTCCTAAGCAGTGTCCAAAATCCAAACGCCAGAACTTACATACTCTTTAATTTAGTTAATGTAATGAAAGTGCCTATTTTCTTTTTTTCCCAACAGAATTTGTTGGACACTCCCCCCCCCCCACATTCCAAAATGACCAAAGGGACCCTTCACGTAAGCCAAAAAGGAGATGCCATTATTTGTAATGCATTCTGGTTGGACTTACAAAACTGCACTCATGAAATGTTGATCTTTTTCAGGGAGGTCTTATGCCTCTTATTCTTCTTCATCCCCATACCTGCTACTGTTTTTAATCTTTTGTTTACTCAGTATGACTTAGAAACTCAGTAACTTAAAGAGAGCTCTTATGCTGTAGGCAAAGCTATGGTCTATTATCAAATGAGAAGCTCTTGAGTTTCAAGGTCTGCCTCCATCTTTCATTTTATACCTAATGTGGGCTAGGCAGCAGGCATCATTCTAGGGTAAAAAGATGATTAAGACACAACCTCTGGGGCACCTGGGTGGCTCAGTGGGTTAAAGCCTCTGCCTTCGGCTCAGGTCATGATCCCAGGGTCCTGGGATTGAGCCCCATATCAGGCTCTCCACTCTGTGGGGAGCCTGCTTCTCCCTCTCCCTCTGCCTGCCTCTCTGCCTACTTGTGATCTCTGTCTGTCAAATAAATAAATAAAATCTTTAAAAAAAAAAAAAAAAGACACAACCTCTGCCTTCACTAAGTGTACAAACTAGTAGAAGGAAGTAAGCATTCTAACCAAAAAGTCCCACGAAGTTTCGCATACAGGTGGCACCACTGGATGGTATATAGGATAAGGTAGGCCAAGGAGCACACATAATACATTTTGGCAGTGGAGATGGGTACTGCATCCTACACCCCAAGTGTCCGGTGTGGATACTCACTCAAAGGCTAAGTAGGTTACCAGAGTAACTGACAGAAAAATTGATGAAAGCCCACAACCAATATAGGTGATAAATGTCAGAGCCATCATCTGAGAAGGTGGCAAGGATGTCCGAGATAGATCCTGCAAAATAAAACACTGCTTTCAAGACCAAATATTTTCAATACATTAAAGAGCCATGGCTTACATTTATTATTATAAACCAATAATAACCAGTAATAATAATAATATTATTATTAGAGTGTTCGAAGTGCCCATCCATAGTTTAGTCAACAAACCTACAAGGTAGACCCAATTATTATCATCACATAAAAATAAGTGAAATAGTGAAACCGAGGCCCAGAGAGGGTCAATAATTTGCCCAAGGGCACCCAAGTATGAAATGGAGGAGCCAGGCCCCGAATTCTGGTCTGGTGGACTCCACAGCCCATGTATGTGAGAGGTACAGGCGGTTTTATTCCACTTTCCCAGCGCAGCCACCCGACCAGCCTCCTTGGCCAGCTGTCAGCGTTGGGAAGAGAATCCGTCCAGTCAGTGAAGCAGCTGCATTATGATGCACTGGGAAAGCACTGGGCTAGGAGCCTAAAGACCTGAATTTGGCTTCAGACTCTTATACTTCTTAGTTCTATTACTAGGACACTGGCCATCCAAAGTCTTAATTCCAGCTTCCTGTAACAGTAACAACACCCCATTCCACCTGTCTTGTAGGACGGTTGGAGAGATTACATAAGAAAACTGATGACAGAGCATTTTATGGAAAAAGAAATGTTTTTAAAGATTTTGTTTATTTGACAGAGACACAGCAAGCAAGGGAACATAAGCAGGGGGAGAGGGAGAGGGAGAAGCAGGCTTCTTGCCAAACAGGGAGCCGGATGATTCTCCACCCCTGCCCAGGATCCTGGGATCATGACCAGAGCCAAAGGCAGATGCTTAATGACTAAGCCACCCAGGCGCCCTTTATGAAAAATTTAAACTGCGGTGCCTGGGTGGCTCAGTTGGTGAAGCGTCTGCCTTTGGCTCTGGTCATGATCTCAGGGTCTTAGATCCAGTCCTGTGTCGGGCTCCCTGCTGGGCAGGGAGCCTGCTTCTCCCTCTCCTGCCCGCTCTCTCTCTCAAATAAATAAATAAAATCTTAAAAAAAAAAAAAAAGGCGGGTTTAAAGGGCAATGCAAACTAAACAATTTTTCTTACCCATTTTAATCTGAATCCCCTAGGCCCTGTTATTTAAAAGAGGAAAATTTATGTGTAAAAATAGACTGGGGGGAAAAAAAACATTCCACTGTCAAATACTATCTTTCTTTTTCTTTTCTTAAAGATTTTATTTACTTGAGAGAGAGAGAGAGAGCAAGAGAGCACAAGCAGGGGGAGCCACAGAGGGAGAAGCAGGTCCCCGCTGAGCAGGGAGGCTGACACGGGCGGGGCTCGATCCCAGGACCCTGGAATCATGACCTGACCTGAGAGCAGACACTAAACTGACTAAGCCATCCCAGCACCCCAAGTTATTATCTTTCAAGTGCATTTGCTCATTGGAGGAGTAATTTCATTGTTTTCTAAGTTTGCTACAATATCCTATCTGCTGATCAAATTCATCCATCACATTAGACATCATGTCGGGACGCCTGGCTGCCCCGCAGACCCAGAGTCAAAAGCCATGTAGCGTGGGGTCATTACCAGTAGGACGCCAAAGCTTGTTAGGTGGCTGCACGTACAGACGGTCTCGTTCCGCTTCCTGTCTTTCACAGAGCAGCCATCCGACGACCAGCCTCCTCGGCCACCTGGTGGTATTGGGAAGAGTATCTGTCCCGTCAGCGAGGCCATGGTCTCAAGGATTGCCCCTTCTTCCTCTTCTCCACCCCTGCCCACTCGAGACTGAAAAAGGTACAACTGGTACCTACCATTTCTGCCCAAGTCCCAAAATACACATCTCACGGTTAAGTCATCCTGCCGTGGAAAGATAAGTGACAAATAATCAATTCATGGAACTGAAAAAACTGAAAAGCAATTGGAAAAACAGTATGAAATTTTCAAATTGCAGAATCTCATTCTTGATATTGGGAGAATTCTTATTTTCTTCTAGTCCCTAGCAGCAAGTGCCTCCCTCATAGGTCAGCACTCCTTAAACTCAGCCGTTGTGCACAGGAACCACCTTGAGGTCTTGCTGAAATGCACGTTCTGATTCCAGGGGTCAGCGTGGGGCCTCAAAGTGGGCACTTCTCACAAGTGCCCAGCTGATGGCTAAGGTACAGGCTGCAGACCAGACTTTGAGTAGTATGGTCACAGATACTGCTCAATCTGAACGGAAGTGAGAGATGTTTTCCCTTTGGGGGTGAGAAATCAGATCTGTAGCCGCAGATCTCAATGCACTAAACTAGACAGTAGCTGGCTTTTGCGCTGCACCTCCTTGGGAATGAGGTGATCAGTTACTAGGGTTAATAATAACTAATATACTAATATAACTAATAGTTATTATATAGTTATTATTTAGTTATTATAAAACCCAGCAGAGCGACGATCAGTTACTAGGGTTAATAATAACTAATATACTAATATAACTAATAGTTATTATATAGTTATTATTTAGTTATTATAAAACCCAGCAGAGCGACGATCAGTTACTAGGGTTAATAATAACTAATATACTAATATAACTAATAGTTATTATATAGTTATTATTTAGTTATTATAAAACCCAGCAGAGCGACCCTATGATCCTAGCCTCACACGCTGCCTTGACCGAGTGTGAGTGACAGACGTGGTTTGCGCAAGCGCATCTGGTCTAAGGAGAGACCAGACGGGCCTCCCACACCTGGCTTGGGGTGATGTGCTTTAAGGTGACCGTCACGTTTCTTGCCAAGTTCTTGACCGTCAGGTTTGCCACGCTGGACGATATGACGTAGCTGATCAGAGAGAGGTTCTCCAGGGCAGGGTCCTAGCACACCAAAGAATCAACAAGATGGCTTTTAGAGCAGGAAGGGACCCTGAAGAACAGTAAGTTCACACAGTTGATTTTATAATCCAGGTGAGAAATTGAAATTGAGGGTCAAGGAGTAACCCCTGGGAAAGTCCCTTTACTCCTTGGTGGGCCCACGATTGGAAACAGAGCCTGCTCCGCCATACCGTGCTCTAGCTACTGACGGAAATTTCACAGACCGACAGAACAGGACCCTCAGGAACTGTCAAGAGAATCGAACACGAAGCTGCTTAAACTGTGTGTTCTCAAGCAAGTTAAGCTCTCTGCACTTCCTTGCCCTTATCTGCAAGGTTGGCATAGTGGTTGAATACTTCCTCCCTCACAGGGTCGTTGGGAGGATTAAAGTTAACATTTCCGGGGGGCCTGGGTGGCTCAGTGGGTTAAGCCTCTGCCTTCAGCTCAGATCATGATCTCAGGGTCCTGGGATTGAGCCCTGCATGGGCTCTCTGCTCAGCAGGGAGCTTGCTTCCTCCTCTTTCTCTCTGCCTGCCTCTCTGCCTACTTGTAGTCTCTGTCTGTCAAATAAATAAATAAAATCTTAAAAAAAAAAAAAGTTAACATTTCTGAGTGCACAGTAGCAGGCTAACATTAGTTGTCGTTACTTATCCTTAGGTCCTGTTTAAAAACAAACTGGAAGGGCACTTGGGTGATGGCGGGTGGTTAAGCATCTGACTCCTGGTTTCCGGTCAAGTCATGATCTCAGAGTCAGGAGATGGAGCCCTGTGTTGGACTCTGTGCTCAGCGGGGAGTCTGCTGAGAGTTTTTCTCTCCTTCCCCCTCGGCCCCCTCCCCACTGCACGCTCTCTCTCTCTCTCTCTCAAATAAATAAATAACCCTCTGAGATAAATAAATCAAAATAAATTGCCGCTTTCATGGAGAATGAAAAGAAACGAAACTGCCCCCCTCCAAAATAAAACCTAAACCCAAAGCAGTTAGCATTAACCTTACCTGAAACAGGGCAGGTGTTTCAAAGAAGTTAAACTGAACCCTGGAAGCGAGCTCCACATCATTAGCTGGTAAATTACTCATCAGTGATGATGGCAGTGTAATAACACCAATACTGTTCTCAGGAGGCCGGGTTTCCAAAGAAACCTGAAAATCAAGGAAGAGATAATAAAAATGCCTGGGGCTAGTATAATGAATAGATGGAAAACGTAAGGACTAATTAAGGAGGAGGATCCTGTAAAGGCATTTATTTGTGGTAACCTCTGTCAAATCGGTTATCGTCTCTCTGATCGCTATGAAACTGGAGAGGATGTATAATAGAGAGACAAGTCCTCAGAGCAGGAAAGGGAACATTTTAAAGATATACAGAAACCATCGGAAAGTGTAGGATGTTCTGTGTCAATTATAGCTCAACAAAACTGGGGCTGGGGTGGAGGGCACTGCTGAAAACCGGAACTGCAGACACACGAACTGGCCGCCTGTTAGGGCAAAGTCTTTGTAGAACCACATGCACTAAACTTGAAAAGGGAGAACTATACAAATTAAGTGAAAAGGCAAAAAGGGCAAGACTTGGTCTGACTTGGGCATTTCCAGCCCCAATCCCTCTAAGAGGTGGATAGAAAACGCTAGAAGCAGGATTGATACTCAGCTCTGCTACTGACACCAGTGCAGCCCAAATGCTTGTTAAAATACTGAAATGGGTTGGTAAGTCCCTGCTCTCTTGCAACTGCCCAGAACCCTCTACTGGACACTTCTCCCCACCTGAGCCCCCCACCTCCCTGCAAAACTTCCATAATCTAGGTGCCAGAAGGTTAACACTGGGCCCAAGGACCTCTCAGATCCTGCTTCAGCCAAGACCAATGTCCTGTTTCTGATTCTGCGGTGCCGCACTGTTCTAGATGTTAAATATTTTGAGTATCACCCCTGACTATAAGCAGCAATTGCCTCCAGCACGAAGTACATGGAGGTTACAATCATAGACAAGAAAAGGGTTTTTTCACAAAGGATTAGGATGTACCTGAAGATTTGCAGGGTCTTGGGCAGCGAAGGTAGTTGTGTCGAAATTACTAGCATTCACTCTGATTACGGCCAGAGCCAAGGAAGGGGAGGTGAGAGTTACGGTCTTGGTGGAAAAATTCAGCTGTAAGCCAATGTCATCCACTATTCTTAGCAATCTGTAAAGACAAGTGGTTCAAATTCAACACTCCCACTTTGTCTTCCCCGCTGGAAGCAGAATATGCAGTAGCAATGTAACAAAACATTATGAACCTTTCCTTGGCTGTAATTAATCCTGATAAGAAGTATCACTGTCGTTAGAGGGTCCCTTCTCCTGAGCACATCAGTTTGCTAATACTTACCTCTGGGCCAGAGGAGCCAGCAAGGCAGGTGGGGAATGAAGGAGTTTGCTGACATGGTTTATCATTTCTCCTGCGAGGTTAGGCTCCAAGCTACCCAAGGACAGAGCCTTTTCCATCTGGGACACTTGACTCTCAAGATCAGAATCACTGATGCTGCTGGTATAAACCGTTTCTGCGACAAAGAAGCCAAATCATTTTATGAACACGTACTGGAAAAATCACTAATAAAGAAAGACAACAGACTCCACGACTCCTAGGTATTTGCCCCAGGGAAAGAAAAACATGTCTCAAGAGGACTTGCTTGTCAATGTTTATAGAGGCTTTTCATTATACCGCCCCAAGCTGGAAACAACCCAAGTGCCTACTAACTGAAGAATAGACAGGGGCGCCTGGGTGGCTCAGTGGGTTAAAGCCTCTGCCTTCGGCTCAGGTCATGATCCCAGGGTCCTGGGATCGAGCCCCTCATCGGGCTCTCTGCTCAGCAGGGAGCCTGCTTCCTCCTCTCTCTCTGCCTGCCTCTCTGCTACTTGTGATCTCTGAATGTCAAATACATAAATAAAATCTTAAAAAAAAAATGAAAGGATAAACAAACTGTGATCCCTCTGTACAATGGACTATTATTCAGAAATTAAAACTGGTAATTGCAACAATGTAGACAGATCTCCAATTCTCCAATATATTATGTCAACTGAAAGCAGCCAGACCCAAAAGGCTGCATGTTGTATGATTCTGTTCATGAGACATTTTAGAAAAATCAAAAGTATAGGAAAACAAAACAGATCAGTCAGTGGTGGCCAGGGGCTGGGGGTAGTGGATAGGCGTTGACTACAAAGGAACATGAAGGAACTTTGGGGGTGGTGAAAATGTTTCGTATCATGATGGTGGTTGAATGGGTCTGGGTGTTTAATCCAACCTCGTGGAACTATAAAAATTTCATCTCTCCACAGATCTGGATGAATTTTATTGTATGTAAATTATACTTCAAAAAACCCAACTGAGGCACCCAGGTGGCTCAGTCTAAAAAAGCATGCGAGGGGCTGCCTTCAGCTTAGGTCATGATCTCAGGGTCCTGGGATCGAGCCCTGCATCGGGCTCTCTGCTCAGCGGGGAGCCTGCTTCCTCCTCTCTCTCTCTCTGGCTGCCTCTCTGCCTCCTTGTGATCTCTCTCTCTGTCAAATAAATAAATAAAATCTTAAAATAAAAAATTTAAAAATTAAAAAAATAAAAAAGCATGCGAGTCTTGATCTCAGGGTCACGAGTTAAAACCCCACACTGGATGTAGAAATTATGTAAAAATAAAATCTTTAAAAAAATAGAAGAGGGGTGCCTGGGTGGCTCAGTCGGTTAAGCATCTGTCTTCGGCTCAGGTCAGGATTCCCGGGTCCTGGGATTGAGCTCCGCATCAGGCTCCCTGCTCAGTGGGAAGCCTGCTTCTCTCTCTCTCCTATTACCCCTGCTTGTGTTCCCTCCCTCACTGTCTGTCAGATAAATAAATAAAATCTTTAAAAAACAGTAAATAAAGATCAAAATTTTCCTCTTCAGAATGTTGGAAACAGTAACCTCATAACCTTTTGTGGAAGAAACAAACCTGTAAACTAACTCATCTCAATAAAACGGGGTATGTTTGCCTCAGAGCTATTTCTCCACTGTCTTGCTCAAAACAATCAAACTCAGCCATATCTATGTTCTATGAATGTCTGGAGGAAAGCTCTCAAAATCAAGCAGACATCATAAAAAGAACGGGTCAACCTGGTCTTATTACAGGTATCTTGACTAGGCAGGCTAGCTCCTGTGTTTCCGGAAGCCAGATTGTAACAAACAGCAGCAGCCTGGCTCCGTCATACTTACCTGTCTTGTCAGGAGGTGAGGTGGCCGTGATGACGTCCACAGGGGTAGATGCGGTGGGAGAAGAAAGTGAGGATTTCACAGGTGGCAGTGTGTGGGAAAGATCAGTTTGGGGCTTAGGGGAAGAGATAGTTCCAGAACTGGGAGGCGTATCAATGGCAGAGCTCGAAGCTAGGGGAGCTGAAGGCTGGGGAGAAGGAAGGTGAATCACTTGTGTTGGAGAAGGAGGGCTCTGGGTTATAGGAGGATGATTTAGAGGTTCAGGAAAAGAGAAGGCACTGGAGACCTGGGACAGAATGGTGGCCTGAGGAACAACAGGGATGGAATTGCTAGAAGAAAATGGTGAGCCATCTGCATGACCAGCAAGACATTCAACGGGATCCTGCAGGTCACTAAAAGAAAGAATCAGAGAGAGGCACATGAGAGACAGAAGAGTGAGAGGCTGATCTTCTCTAGCAACCATCTGACACCACCAAGGGGACTTGGCTTTGCCAGGGACCTGCCACTCCCAGTCTCTGCCCAGCATACTTTCTGTGCCCTTGCCACTGGCCCCCTGCCCCTGCCCGCGTCCACCACTTCCTCCCTGAGAGAGGAATTAGCCAGGAGGGATGCTGTTTTATGAATTTCCAGTTCGGGATGACTCATTCACCACTGCTCTTGGGCTCTTATCCTTTATTACTTATCACTCAGTTGAAGAGATCTTGTAACAACACTTCTATGTGCTTCTGGGGGAGGGGAGCTCTCACATGCTATTACCAACCTAGCTGATGTTCATGTATTAGGAACCTGTCTTAGGGTTTGGTTTTTTTTTAGATTTTACAAAATGTATTCTCAAAAAAATAGAATCACACGCCCAAGCTGTTCTTAACATACTGGAAAGTCTTCTAAAAACTAGGTGCCTGGGTGGCTTAGTCAGTAAAGGGTCTGTCTTCCGCTCCGCTAATGATCCCAGGGTCCTGGGATCGAGCCCTACATTGAGCTGCCTGCTTCTCCCTCTCTCCCTCGCTGTTCCCCCTGCTTGTGCTTTCTGTCAAATAAATAAATAAAATCTTTTAAAAAGTTTCCTAAAATCTCAAATACCAAAATATCATTTTCCTCGACTATTTGAATCTACATTAATAAAACTGACTTATCATTTTTAGAACAATTGAGTTTACTTTAAAGTGAAAGCATCTCCATTTCAAAACCGTATCTGTCCATAATAAATTCACAAACTCTTAAGTCAACTCAGTATTAACACAGGGTACAAAAGGGTATGGCATAAATTGAAAAACCAGCTCCAAATTTACCAATAACCGTAAAATGTTTTTCAGATTTTTCCCATAGTTTTTGCAAAATACATAATTCTGTCGATTATACTTAACAATCTTCTGTGTATTGACCCATATTAGAAAAATGTGCAAAAATAATAAGTATTGATTTGGATAATGGAATTTTTTATTTCAGCAAGTTCTCATACTGGTCCTAGTGAGTCACAAGTAAGTCTTTCTTTGCCATGAAACCTCTAATTTAGCTCACTCACATGCAGTGTGGTATTAGCTGGGATAGGTAATTCACACTGCCTTTTTTTTTTCTTTGACCTACTGATTTGTTTCAAGAAAATCTTTTTTTTTTTTTTTTAAGATTATTTATTTATTTATTTGACAGACAGAGATCACAAGCAGGCAGAGAGGCAGGCAGAGAGAAAGGAGGAAACAGGCTCTCTGCTCAGCAGAGCAGAGCCCCTGATGCAGGGCTCGATCCCAGGACCCTGAGATCATGACCCGAGTCGAAGGCAGAGGCTTAACCCACTGAGCCACCCAGGCGCCTCTCGTTTCAAGAAAATCTTGAACTGAAGTTAATAATACATAAATTTTTGTGAAGCCGATGAAGAGAGGAATCTGTCTGAATTGATCTTATACCACTATAGTGCAGCGTGAGGCTAACTGGCACATAGTGAGTGGCCAGGAAATGTTCATTGATTAAAAAATGGATTAACGGGGTGCCAGGGTGGCTCAGTCGTTAAGTGTCTGCCATCAGCTCAGGTCATGATCCCAGGGTCCCTGGAATGAGCCTACATCAGGCTCCCTGCTCAGTGGGAAGTCTGCTTCTCCCTCTTCCACTCCCCTTGTGTTCCCTCTCCACTGTCTCTCTCTCTCTCTCTCTCTCTCTCTCTGTCAAATAAATAAATAAATAAATCTTTAAAAAAAAAAAAAAAAAAAACCCCAAGAATTAAGCAGGGGCCATAGGGTCCGCAGCTTATAAATCAGCTATGCATCAGTATTGCTTTAGCTCAGTGGTTCTCAACCTAGGCCATGCATGAGAAAACCCAGATGACTTTTAAAAATATACAGAGATTTCCGTGGCCTACTCCTCAGCGGCTGCTTCAGCTGGTCTTGGTGCCGGGGTGAGGCCCCCAGGCCCATATATTTTCATGACATGCAAGGTTGAGAAGAACTCATATACTCTCCAGATCCACCAGTCCTTGGGGGGGCGGGGAGAGCAACCAGAGGGGGCCACAAACTATTACCTAGGGAAGCCTCTGACGGATCCAGTTTTAGGTGGTGACTTAGGAGCACCCACTAGAACGTGTCCTCAGAGCTTCTCTGGGATGAGAGGCAGGAATACTGTGTTGAGGAACCCGAGGTGGTTCCTACCCCTAACAAGAAACGCTGGCTCGGTCTCGTCTGGCCTGACACCCGCAGGAGGCCTCTCAACACAGCCTGAGGTTAAGGGGGGCGGTATGGATGAGAGGGCGCCAGACAAACACAGAACTGGTGAGTCAAGAAGCCTTGGCTGCGGCTCTGGCTCTCATTAGTCCTCTAGGCGATCCACCCCAGTTCCCTGAGACTCCGTTCTCTCAACCGTATACTGCAGCCACTCACTGGGCCAAGTCACGGCAAAGGTGCTTTGCAGAGTATAAACGACATTTTCTTCTTATGTCTGGGGGTCTGCAGCAACCCGATCCCCCCGGCACAAGCGCTCCCATTCACCGGGCTCTGCCAGGAAGAGGCTAACCTCTCTCTCTGATGCTCTTGGCACTTGGGCTACTCGAAGCCCCTCCCTCCCTGGGGGAGGCGGGCAGAACGGCGGCGGGCAATGCCCACTATGCAATGCCCACTATGCGTTAGGAACCTCAGAGCCCGCAGCCCTGGGGCGGGGCTCCCTTCCCCAGCCCACTCGGGTGGACTCTCCGGGGGGGGGGGGGGCTGCGGGTATCCGTGTTTGCTGCAACGTTCTTCTCCTCCAACGTGCAGCCTCCATACGATAGACTGTGCTTGTCTTAAAGAATTCTTACACGTATACACCCATATCATCACCACCCAGATGAAGAGAGAGCACTTCCAGCACCCAGGAAGGCCACCTTGACATATCAGTAGGTTTTAAAAGGGCCCAAAGTGGCTCAGTCAGTTAAGTGTCTGCCTTACACTCAGGTCGTGATCTTGGGGTCCTCAGCTTGAGCCCCATGACAGGCTCCCCACTCAGAGGGCAGTCTGCTTCTCCCTCTCCCTCTGCCCCTCCCCCTGCTTGTGTGCTTGCTCTCAAATAAATAAAATCTTGTTAAAAAATTAAAAATGCGGCACCTGGGTGGCTCAGTTGGCTACGTGTCTGCCTTCGGCTCAGGGCATGATCTCAGGGTTGTGAGATCAAGCCCTACATCAGGCTCTGTGTTCAACAGGGAGTCTGCTTCTCCCTCTCTGCTCCCCTCCCCCACCCCCATGCTCTCAGTTGCTCTCCAAAAATAAAAAAATCAACCCACCGAGGAATCCTGAAAAAAGTCCACGAACCTGGGCTATACCCCAGACCAATAATAACATGACCATTTCCGAGAGTGGGAAGCAGGCAGGGGCGTTTTAAAAACTCCTCGAATGATTCCAATGAGCATCCAGGGCTGAGAAGCACTGCTCTGTGGGCTCAACCCCACTACGCAAAGTTAGGTCCCTGAACCAGCAGCACTGGCTTCACCTGGGGACTTGTTAGAAATGCAGCATCTCAGGTCTTTCCAAGACCTCCTGGACCAGAATTTTAACAAGATCCTCTGTGACTGACATGCACAGTAACCTCTGACAACTGCTGACCTGGCTCACGTCCTCATTTTCCAGAGGAGGAACCTGAGGCTTATTTCTAGGGATAAAGAAGCAACCGCTGGATACACAGTGACCTGAGGACAGAGCCCTAGCCAGACAATGAGCTTGTGCTCTGCCCCCTTCTCTGTGTCCTGTGGCTTCTTCCTCACAGCAATTTGAATGGACAACCCCCAGCGGTCTGTGGGGCTTCCTCAAAAGAGCTATGATTTCTTCATCTGATCTGGTACTTCTAGAAATTCCATCTCTCGAATGGGCCTCAAACCTCCAGCTTCACGGTGCATTTTAAGCTAAAACTTACATATTCTTTACTTTTTATTATAGGAAGTGCTATAAATCCTAAACTAGAGTCCTTTAGCTATTCCTTGAGTCCAATGTTTTACTATATCCCAGAAATACAGCCCACACCGGGCAGACAGGCTACAGTTAGCCTTTTGTTCCCATATGAAAAGGTTTACATTGAAAAATGTATGTCCTTTTGTTCAAATACAAATTTTACCCAATTGTAAGAACGTACCGAAAACGCTACAAAGAAAAGAAAAAAAGGAATAGTAAACAAAATATCACCCATGATGACAGTACGTAGGCCAGTCACTGAGAACCCCTGTGACTATTTTCATTTATTCACTTCCAAGTTTTTTCTGTGTATATTTATATACACCCGTGATCACGTCACCGATGACTTTGGGGTCATCTGCCTCCCAGCTTCCGTCCATCACAGGGCTGAGTTTAAGGCAGTCCTTGTCAACATTGGTTGCACATTAGAATCACTGAGGGGGCTTTTAAAACCCTTGATACCTGGACTGTGTTCCAGACCAAATAAATCAGAATCGCTGAGGGTAGGAGACTGGAAATCGGGATTTTCAAAAAATTCTTCAATGGAATTAATTTGAGGCTTATAGAAACCCTGCAAAAATAACACAGAGTTCCTTATACCCCTTACTCAGCTTCCCTCGATGTTAACATCTAATGTCTGGAATTGGAACCAAATAGCTATCAATGTTTAACATATTCCAAAGATGGCATCTCAAATCACTGAGAAAAAGACAGACTTTTTAATAAATGGTACAGGACCACTGGCTAGACATTTTGGAAAGGATTAAGTTAAATCCATACTTCTTCCCACACATAAGAATAAATCCTAAGTGTATCTAATATAAAAAAAAAAAAGGGAAAGAAAGAAAGAAACCAAATAAATACTAGAAAAACTCAAGGGTGAATTCCCCTATAACCTGGGCATTGGAAAAGGCTTTCTAACGAAAACTTCAAATCCACAGGCAGCAAAAGAAAAGACTGGCAAATTTAACTACAATTTTTTTTTAAGATTTTATTTATTTATTTGACAGACAGAGATCACAAGTAGGCAGAGAGGCAGGCAGAGAGAAGCTCCGTGCTGAGCAGAGAGCCTGATGCAGGGCTCGATCCCAGGACTCTGGGACCATGACCTGAGCCGAAGGCGGAGGCTTTAACCCACTGAGCCGCCCAGCCACCCCTAACTACAATTTTTTAAAAAGATTTTATTTATTCATTTGAGCACAAGCAGGGGGTGTGGCAGGTAGACAGAGGAAGAGGCAGAAGCAGGCTCCCTGCCAAGCTGGGAGCTTGGGGTGCAGGACTGGATCCCAAGAGCCCAAGATCATGACCTGAATGGAAGGCAGATGCTTTACCAACTAAACCACCAGGCAGGAGCCCCTTAACTACATTTTTAAAAAAAATTTAATTCGCGTGACAAAAACATGAAATCAAAAGATAACTGACAAACTGGGAGAAAATATTTACAATACATACCACAAAGGGTTAATATCCCCACTATATAAAGGACTCTTAAAAACTGATCAGGTGATCAGGGGGTTAATATCCCCACTATATAAAGGACTCTTAAAAACTGATCAGGTGATCAGGGGCGCCTGGGTGGTGCGGTGGGTTATAAACATCCATTCCTGCTTTTGGCTCAGGTCAGGATCTTAGGGTCGTGAAATGGGGTCCTGTGTTGGGCTTTGTGCTCAGTGGGAATGTACCGGATGTTCTCTCTCTGCTCCTCTACGTGCGCTCTCTCTCTATCAAATAAATAAAATGTTAAAAAAAAAAAAAAATCAGGGGTGCCTGAGTGGCTCAGTGGGTTAAAGCCTCCGCCTTTGGCTCAGGTCATGATCCCAAGGGTCCGGGGATCGAGCCCCGCATCACATTC
The DNA here is from genome assembly GCF_020171115.1 of Neogale vison. Lineage (NCBI taxonomy): Eukaryota > Metazoa > Chordata > Mammalia > Carnivora > Mustelidae > Neogale > Neogale vison. The sequence goes on along the minus strand of NC_058105.1, from coordinate 116,824,571 downwards.
CCCACGCCATGGGAAGACCACTTCTCCCTCTCCCTCTGCCAGCCGCACTGCGTACTTATGTGCACTCTCTATCAAATAAATAAATAAAATCTTAAAAAAAAAATCCAGTAGAAAAAGTGGGAAAGACATGAACGCACAATTAACAGAAAGATACAAAAATGACCCCCAAATACATGAAAAATGTTCAAACAGTCCTCATAAGAGAAGTGCAAATTAAAACACCACTGAGTTGCCCTTTCTCAACTACCACACTGGAAGAATTTAAAAATATGAGGACATTCAGTTGGTGAGGCTGGAAGGTTGGAGGGAGGTGGCCAGAATATTTCTAATACTCCCCAGGAGATTCTGATGTGCAACCAAGATTGCAAACCATTATTTCAAAGTAATGGTCCAAGTGGAAACTTGATACAACAAAAAACTGCATTTCCCCTAGAACTGAAAACCCTTCTTCACAGTCAAAAATTCCAGAATTCCTTAGCCAACATGGCGATTAAATATTATCCTTATTATTATTAACATTATTGCTTTTAGGGAAAAGGTCAGCCTGTTTGCTACATACCACTGCAGTTTTCCTAACTCTTCCGGCGAGGAAGGGCATGGTATCCTGACAGAACAGCAGCACTGTTCTGGAGACAGCAGTAAAAGAAAGAAGAAAATAACATGGTCAAGAACAAGGCAAGGCAGAAGCTCAGATCCATCAAGTATTATGGTTTCTACAGTGGCTGCATTTTATAAAGCCTTGTCTAAAATAGATGATTAAAAAAAAAAAAAAACCCTGGATACTATAATACTGACAATCATACATGTACATAACAGGTGCTTAAAAATATTTATAGCTATTACTCTTCAGCAGCTCCTAAGAATTCTGAAGTAAACACATCCAGCAGCAATGCATCAAACACTCCAGACAGAAGTCCCTCTCAGTAGGGTTTTTTTCCTATCTTATTTTCAAATACAGTATACTGAAACTTTACTGGGGGGGGGGATCACCTTTTAGAGCTCACTAAAAACTGTCCAAGAGTCAAAACGGAAAGCTATCACATACCCAAATTTATTTATTATATTTTCAGTTTTAAGAAGAACACATCAAAGTCATGTGAAAAAGAACACAGCAATAAAGATAGAGACAACTTACCCATCGGATGAATCTTTGCTCTTTTCAAAGCAACCATTACAGCACATATGTTCATTGTTTTATTCATTTTTATTGTGAATGTACAATTCAATGTGCTGTGAAGAGAAATACAGATAATCGGAATGTTACTAAACTGGAAAGCTACCTAAAGATTTGTAAATGCTTTTTCAAACTTGGGAGTGAGGAAAGGAGACACTGATGCTGTGAACTTGGTGACACCCCAATGAGCTTGCAAACACCCACAACTTTGACCATGAGACATTTATAGAGGTTTACGGTTGCAGAGGTTGCAAACCAGAGACCCTGTGACCACACACAACTGTTGATTCATTTTGCCTGCAGGAACCAGGAACTGGCAGGGGTGCAACTTGCTTGCAAAGACAAGCATCTTAACATCTAGATTCTTACCCCTAGCTGGCTACTTATAAATTATCTATCGGTGTGTAAATTTCCATCTTGAGAGCCCTGTCACATATCAGCCTGGATGAACATCGAGGTCTCTTAAATCCAAAACCTCTCTGGCAATTCAGTCTAGATCATCTGATAACTAGCAATTTAAGACATTATCGCTTTTTTTTTCTTTAGTCTTGCTTTACATGAAAAAATGTTAATGTTGCAAATAACCAAAAATGGTAAATGACATGAACTCTCTATATATATATATACACACACATATATATGTATATATATATTTAGTAGATAGGGATTCAATCTACAGCTTTATGAGGAATTACCATTATCTGTACCAATGAACAGCTTGATGAACAGAAACTGTCACTTTCTGGGACCTGTGCTATCACAGAACGCTCAGGATTCAGGTGACGACATTACTGACCCATGTGAGCCATTAGCTTATGCAGCCAGGCCAGCTGATGGACACAATGTAACAGGATCATCTGTGCAACCTCAAATAACTGTCCGGCAATCTCTGATTCACCCCTGCACCTCTTTTTAATTTCTTTTCTTCTCCCGCATTCCCATCTTTCCTCCCTTCTCTCCTTGGTCCAAGCACCATATTAGGTTCCCTCTTCTCTGTCTCGCCTTCACCAGACTGGACCACTGGGAGCCATTTCTTGGTTATACTGGTGGCCCTTGGGGCTAAGGATACTGACAGTTCTTAGCATCACAGCATCAGAGGCAAATGGCCCAATTCCCACCCACCCCTTTGCAATCCACAAAGAAACGGGAAGATGCATGTGACAGAGCGATGAGTGTTTCAGAGGCCAAAAACATATATCCAAAATGTATGATTATGTATGTATTTATTTTTTTAATATTATTTATTTTAGAGGAACACGTTTAAAACCCCTCAATACCTTATTTCTCATGAGTAGCTAAATAATATGGATAAAAGTATTAAAAATGACTGACCTTTGGGCCTCTGCTGTGGCACACACGGTAAAATAAGTCTGGAAAAAAAATGTATATACAGGTTCCTTTGATAGTTGCAAATGTCAGACCAAACTACCCAGCACTTATCACAGCCTCACAGAACTGTAGAATCGCAATAACCCCTAGGGATCATCCAATTCACACTGCTGTCGGATTTCCGCCCAACTGTCAAAGTTACTGGGGCAAACAAGGTTTGCGTGCATCCTGCTACTGTCAAGAACTCACTACCACATAAGGGAGCTCATTCTGGGGCCCTCGTTTTAGGAAACTTTCCCTGTAACATCCACCCATGGTTATTTCCAGCTCTGACTCTGGATCCATCCAGTTCAGATTTCTGGGGCAATGGAATTAGTCTAGTCAATCTTTCTCTGTGATAGATTTGGGGAAGTTTGAATACATTTCTCCTCAGGATCGCAGAACTGCACGCTTTCCCCCAAACAGAAACAGTAATGATAAACAAGGCATAGGATGTTTTCTGATTACCTCACTTAAGGTTTGCAGGATTTTGTTTAGCTCTGATCGTCTGTTAATAAAACGAGAGAAATTGACATGAAGGAGATCACTGGTGACGTTAAATTCAAAACAAGTTAGATTTTTAGCAATTAAATTAAGCCTATGGTATTTACTGTTTCCAGTGTTCACTTTGAAGAAACACTGGGTATACTAAGAGATTCCTATGTGAGAAAAGTAAATTATTTATATGACAAGGGAAACTAACCAGACAGAAGCTGTATCAGTTCTAGCCAACAGCAAGATATAAATTATGGTTGAACGATCTTGTTATTCATTAGGCTCCTGCAACCCCCAGGCAGCTTCTTCTGGCAGAGGGCCCAAGGGAGAGCCAGCCCAAGGCGAAATTTCTGAGAGGGCTCACCACTCACCATGGGGCCCTGCACCCCTGATTGCTTCCTCACTCCCTCTCCACCTGACCCCACCGCCCTCTAGCGCTCTCCAGCCCCCATTCCCCTCCTCACCACTCCTCTTCCAGAATCTCCCTCATTCCTTTCCTCCAATCCCTCTCAAACAACACCTTTATTTCTTCAATGTGGAAGAGTTTCATGAGAGGTTAGGACAAAAGAAACCTACTTAAAGAATTCACTCTAGGAGTGCCTGGGTGGCTCCGTAAGTTAAGCATCTACCTTCAACTAGGGTCATGATTTTCAGGTCCTGGGATGGGCTATGTCAGGCTTCCTGCTCAGGGGGAGCCTGCTTCTCCCTCCTCTGCCCTTCTCTCTCAAATAAATGAAGAGGAAGAGGAGAAGGAGGAGGAGGAGAATTCACTCTAAGGCAACCATTCTCAATTGGGGGGCGGGGCAGGGCGGGGAGGAGACAGACTCTGCCCGCAGAGGACATTAGGCAATATTTGGAGATGTTTTTGATTGTTAGGGGCTGGGTGTTACTGGCACCTAGTGGGTAGAGGTCATGGATCTGTTACAGATCCTACAGTGCAAACACAGCCCTGCATACTAGAGGACGATCAGGTCCTAAATGGCAATAGTGCCAAGGCTAAGAAACCCAGCTCCAAGGAATGGGCAATAGTTCTAGGTGGTTCCAGGGAAGGTCTTGAGGAAAGAAGAGAACAATTGTGACAACAATAAGTAGTCAACTAGCTTTTCTATTTGGCAGGAGCCGCTCCTCCTTAACTGTGCTCAGAAGCTACCTTTCCAGGGATCTCCCTGGTCCCTGGGTTCAAGTCCATCCACTCTGCCTACTCTATATTTAGATATGTAGAACACCTTCGGTGCCCTAGACATATCGCATTCATTGTCGGGATTGTACTGTATCATTATTTGTTTGCATCCTAGGTCTATCCTACCAGACTCTTGACTCCTGGTTCTAAAAATTGGCCTCAGGCTAGAACCACCAGGGGGCATTCAAAAGTATCAACTTCTGTGTCCCAGCTCCCAAATACTGATCTAATTGTTATAGTGTACCTGGACACCAGGATTTTTAAAAGCTCCCCAGGTGATTTTAATATGCAGCCAGGGTAGAGGACCATTGTTCTAGAACAGTTTTCCATCCTGAGAGTTGGGTTTATCCCAAAGGCCAAACACATAGTAGGTACCCAACAAATGCTTTGTGGCTTTAAATGAATTCCTCTGTATTTCAAATCTAATAATTCAGATGAATTGTAAATATGCAAATTTGTGTTGTATTTATAAATTTGTGAGTTTAAAAAAATGTATCTTGGGGCGCCTGGGTGGCTCAGTCAATTAAGTGTCTCCCTTCAGCTCAGGTCACGATCCTGGAGTCCAGCACCAGGCTTTCTGCTCACTGGGGAGTCCGCGTCTCCCTCTGATTCTCCTCCCTCTCGTGCTCTCTCTCTCTCAAATAAAATAAATAAAATCTTTTTTAAAAGTTGAAAAAATTAAAAAATGTATCTTATCCACATTGTTTCCCATCTAAAGTTTAAGATACTTCTAGGACATTGAGATTTTCTGCTTTTTATTTCATACATATACTCTGAATAGCTAGGAAAGCTACGTTTTTATTAGGAGTTAAAAAAAATAGGAATAAAGGACAGAAACAACACTCCTGTCCATCCCAGTTCTCACCACTCTCACTAGGCGAGCCCTACAGATGTCTGATAGCTCCCAGAGATCAGATATCAGAGATATAAGGCTCCCCTCCACCTCCGCACTGCTAACCCAGGGGAAGCAGCCAGGTCAAAATGCTAATTGAAAGGATGACCCTTAAAGAGTGTTCTTTTTTGTTTTGTATTGTGTTGTGTTGTGTTGTTTTTGACCTAGTTCAATATCATCACAGATACTCCCCGGACATTTTGGATTTAGTTCAAAATTTGATGCAAACCTCATTTGAGGGGTAGTAGCAAGGTTGAGAGCAGGTAGATTTTATCTCCGATGCTGCTTCCAAGCGTGGGGATGAAGACATGATGTTTCCGCTCCCCGTGTCGCTCAGGTAAGACTGACTCCAGGCCTAGACTGGTATTTTGACCTCGTGTCTGACGGGGAGCACCTGTATTTGTAATGTATTTCTCACTGTCCATGCTTGAACCTGGAAGCTGGTACCTACTTCACGAAGACCTCTCTCTCTGACTTTTGAATGACTAAGGCTTGATGAAAGCACGAACAAATGGATCACACGGCATCCCACCTTGAACTCCTCTTCCAACCTTTTTACCAAATCATATTAAAGCTCAAATACTAATTCAAACTGACCTCTTAACATATCCACGGAGTGTCAAGGAGAAGAGACTCACAGGGCTATTTGATGACAGGTGACTACCGTCTATCTGCTAAGAAGTCAAGAACCAATTCTTTATAAGCTTTGGGTCTATTTCCCCTTCTCGGTTTCCAAAAGTAAAGACCACTCAACAAGCATCTTTCCGTGGCTGATGTTTTAACTTTTAAATCAAGCAGCAGAATACTCACCTCGATTCCCTTAGAGACAGGATGCCCGATAAGGTGCCATTAGCCGCATTTTGATTCTGTTAGGGGCACAAAATCATTAAGAATGTAACAAATACTGTTGTGGGTTTTTTTTTTTTTTTTTTACACTCTCTAACAAGAAGTTGTTCTTCAGTTTCATTGACCACCCAAAGAAATACACCCTAAAATGGAATGCTAACCAAAGATCAAATCCTATCGACTGAGCTCCTCTTAGATTCAATATATTTCTTATTGCCAGAAGTTTCTATTATAATTTAAAAATTTTTTAAAGGCAATAGGATTCCATCATATAAACATTCAGCAGCAAGCTTAGTGAAAACTGAAAATGCTTATTAACAAAGTACCGTGATTATTATGAAGTCAAACCCTCTTGACAAAGCTAGTGACTCAACAACACGTTTTTATTTAAATTTGGTCCTAAAAGTAAATATGCCAAATACCACGAATAATCTGAACCTTAAACAAATCTTTAAATGCACAAGTACTTGCTTTTTAAAATTACAATTAAAAAAAAAAATCTTTTAAAACCTACCTGGGTACCATTGCTTTCTTCATATGGAAACATTATTTCACCTCTAAAGAATGCTAAAAATAAATTTGCAAAACAAAAACTTGAGACTTGTATCCTTAGACCTTAAGGGTTAATACAACACAGGAAAAGACTATCAGATTAACAATGAATAATCAAACTAATAAAATAAATGGTTTGTCAAATTCTTCGCAGTTACTCACATTTACCATCTTTTCTGTCAGAACCATACTCAATGACCATCAGCACAATTTTCAGAAAATGTGAACAATAAATTCTGTGTGGGAATGTAGAAAGAGAAAAACCTTGTCTCCTGGTCAAGAAATTTTAGATGAGCCTCGTTTCCCATAAAGATGCTAACTTGGGGAACTGGCTCTAACATACAGAATACTTTGGGGGGCGCCAGGGTAACTCAGTTAGTTAAGCTTCTGCCTTTGGCTCAGGTCATGATCCCAGGGTCCTTGGATGGAGCCCTGCACCCAGGTTCCCTGCTCGGTGGGGAACCTTCTTCTCCCTCTCCCTCTGCCCCTGCTTGTACTCTGTTTGTCTTCTCTCAAATGAATAAAATAAAATCTTTAAAAAAATAATCTATTGGGGTTTTCTGGTTGTAGTTACATACAAAAAGGAGGGAGAGAAAAAGCGTTTCTCAGAAATTAAGCAGCTGTATAATAGTCTAATTATTCCTTGTCATTTGACTTTTTTTTTTTTTTTAAGATTTTATTTATTTATTTGACAGAGAGAGACACAGCAAGAGAGGGAACACATGCAGGAGTGTGTGAGGGAGAAGCAGGCTTCCCCCTGAGCGGGGAGCCCAATGTGGGCTCTATCCCAGCACCCAGGGGTCATGACCTGAGCCAAAGGCAGCAGCTTAACGGATAAGCCACCTGTGCACCCCTTTTTCTTCCTTTTAAAAATAGAGCTACCAAGTGCAATCTCTCCACAAGAACAAAGTTAAGATTTTGCTTTTGAAACCTGAATAGTATGCAGGGAAAATCCTTTCTTCAGTTGAACAACTCACTGCGTCTTTCATCCTAGAAATGCCAGAAAACTCTGTTCTTAAAATGTGCACTTCGGGAAAATACAGAACTCAATTTCAGTCAACCTGTTTCCTACAGGGTATACTTAGAGGGGCTCCGAGTCAATAAAAAAATAAATAAATGAAGGAAGGAAGGAAGAAAGGAAGAAAGAGAAAATAGAGACTACTTAACACAAGTACACTGTGTGCAGTTCATAATCTACACAGACAGAAAGCCGGCCTCTTGAGCGGAAGGCAAAGAGGTCACACAAACTAGGGCAGGTGTCAGCCATTTTTCTGGTATCCGATCAGACATTTAAGGTTTTGGGGGCCATATGTTCTGTCAGAACTACTCAACTTCGCAGTTGTAGCATGAGACGCCAAACAATATGTACACAAATGACATGGCTATGTCCCTATAAAACTTTATTTACAAAAACAGGTGGCAGGCATTATTTAGACTATGGGCAGTTGTTTGTCAACTCCTGAGCTGGAGGCTTAAATGCCTTCTCAGTCATCTCTTACAGCAACCCAAAGTACCACTGATGCCCACAGCCAAGAACCCAATGGTTCACTTCCACTTAAAATGGCCTACAAAGCCACTGGCCCAATAACTAACAGGATTTCTCTCTTAGCAACTTCCCTACTGAGAACCTCAACTTTGGCATATTGATACCGAAATCTCAATTAATGCAGCATACAATTATTAAAAGTAAAGATACTTGACATATGTATAAAATTACTTCTAAATTTGGGGGGGAAACCCCTTAGCTATTAAAAATGTATTTAGTTAGTGCATGCCGACACCCACAGTTTCTCTCCCTCACCCCCCTTAGTTCTCCAAGTTCATCCTTCAGTCTTGTGGAACGCACGCTGAATTTCAGAGCCCAGAGGTAGCAGAGGAACTGGGAAGCTTTGGACCCTCAGCCTAACTCTGCCTGGTCAGCTCCCAGTTTTGTCACGAGCCTCCGTTTCCCTTCATGATCTCAGATTGGAACCTGAGAGAAGTGAAGGTTTCTAGTTTCTGGCAGGATACCATGGGATTTCTGGTGCCAAAAGAGTTGGTTCCCTGATGACGTTGTTTTCACCAGACACTAAAACAAATGGTCAATTCAGTCACTTAATTGGGGAAAACATTACTCCAACCAGCTTCCTGGCATCTGTTATTCAAGATGACCATTTTTTTTTTTAACTACATGTTCAATTTTCAAAGTTATCAAACATCATGTAGACACAACACTAAACTAGACATTAGTCACCAGTCCAAAACACAGATGAAGCGTACAAATAATAAAATTTCGGAGAATTCAGTAAGAGAAGGGTAAGAAAAGACGGAGGGAGGGAAGAAGAAGAATTACAACATATGTGAAAGTGAAATATATCTAACCAGTCTTTTTTCCATTTAATCAAAGCCAGCTAACATCTGCCTACTACGAAACAGAACAAAAGGAACAGAAGAAACGGGAAATATTCCTATAAGGATTGTTTTTTAAGACTTTAATTACAAAATACTTCACTACCTTCCTCCTCTCCCTTCCCGTGATCCAGCTCTGACCTGCCACACCATGTTTTCATGTTTTTCACATCTGCTTTCATTGGTTTTAATAAGGAAAGAAACCCAGTGAGCCAAACCAACGTGAGAAAAACGGCTGTTTCATTCCTTCTGGCCCATGGCAGAAGGGAAAATACTCCCATTTCAAAAACAGTGTGTTCTCAAGAGATTTCCATCTTCAATTCAAAAAATAGTGGGCACAGTCTGGGTTAAGGATGGCAAAGTACACTCTGGGCACTACTGGAATTAGTGTCCAATTAAACTAGGTGTACATGAGGTTTTCAACATTCCGGTACAGCGGTTTATTTTACTTTTAGCAAAAGACAACACCCTCTTTCTAAGCTATAATACTTAAGGGCCTATGGAAAAACTTGAGGGATTTATATACCAGAAGTGGCTTTCAATAATTAAGTTCATTACTAGTTAATATTCACAGATCAACTCTAAGGATATTAGTTATGGATTTAAAGCTATGATGAAAACTATTTGGTATAGAGCTTCATGTTCTCATATTAAGGAAATCCATCGCCATCTCACTACGCAACAGGTAGATCATTTCAGGAAGATCTAAAATTCGCTTTTGTTTTCATTTGGGACTTCTTACTAGCCAGGCGATGTGAAAAGAGAGAGATCAGAGAGATACGCGTCACATCGTCAGCAGGAGAAAAACAAACCTTTTCTCTCTCTGGAGCTCATTTATCTGGTAATATGTAATGTACACAAGAACTAACCTGAGTCATTGCAAATAGACGACAAATTGCAGATATTTCTCTGGGGTTTGACTCCTGCAAAGAAAACAACCCAGCCGGTTAAACATGTCAACACCTACACTTACATCCTACATTGTCAAGAGAATTCACAAATTTAGGCATCAAATGTGGACCAAAAATATTTTAAGTTGGGTATCATTGGCTGGATGAATTCCACAAAGACTAGAGGAACAAGAGACTTTTCATTTCGTAGCTGCCCAGCTGTACATCTTGACTCTTTACTATTCCTTAGTATGTCACTGTCTAATTCCCTACTCCTCCCTCAGAATTTTTGTTGTCCTATTCCCAATTAATCCCTCTCCCGCCTGACATAAAAAGAACAGTATGAAGGCAAATCGAGCATAGAGACTTTAAATGCAATAGCCCTTACTCATAGATCCTCCTTCCTTTCCTGGGTAGGGGAGTCCTTGAACGCTCTAATGCTGGTCTTATTTCCTTATGCAAATATATTAAGAAATAACAGTGTCATGATGTCATCGCACCTAGGCAAAAACCACAAAATTCAAAACTATTTGCTCAACAACCACCATATTCTACAGGTTTTGGAAGGCTGCAGATACAGACCCTGCCCTCCACGAGCATGCAATCTAGCAAGTGATGGTGAGGGCAAAATGGAGGGGAGGCCAAGACAAGAGACCACACAGGCATACAAAGGAGGGAGAGACGAATGGGAGATGAAATAAGCCATGTTAGAACCAAAAACTTCATACATAGTCACCTAAAAAACACTGCATCCTTTGGTGAAAAGAGAAGTACATCTCTTCTTCTGACTTGAAGAGAGCTCAAGGTTTACTCCCCTAAAAATCTTGCCGTAATTTCATCCTTTTGGTGAAGTATATGAAATCTATAGTAAATGAGGGGCAAATGCTGATAACACATTAAGCAAAGTGCCAAGGGGAAAAGACTATTACATTAAGGAATATTTTGCTGTCCCTGTTAGGTCTGGTTTGGTCAGAATTATGTATGCAATGCCCGATTGCTATTTTATTTTCATTGTACTTTAGGAGTGCATCATTTTCTTCTTAAGAGAATGAGTCTGGACACAAACTAAAATTAGAACTTGTGTTAGTGCATGTGAAATGGTTTCTGCCAGAACAATCTGGGTGACGTTTGCTGTATAGGTATCATGCTTCAACTAAGAGTTTTGATTCTGTGAACAAACTGAATTTAGGTGCCACAAGGTACCCTACACGTAGAATTGCATATTGTTTCACAGCAATGTTACCCACGCCAAAATAGAAATTTCATTTTGAATATACCTGCTTTAGATGGTGGGTAGTAACGCTTTAAATGTTCTCTACAATCCTTGGTCTACTGTTCACTCAGTGTTACCTTCCATCTCTCATCTTTCTCAAAATTTTTAGCACCTTTGTTTCCAGCATGTGTGTCTTTTGCTGCTCAAGAACCCTGAGAATTTTCTTTCCCATTCTTAGGGCTTATCTGTAATTTCCCCCGAGTACATGGCCATAGGGCATCCTTTAAATTGTGAGTAAGAAAACTTTATAAAGGGTCAAAAAATAAATATTTTAGGTTTTTTGGGCCATATAGTCTCTGTCACAACTACTCGACCCTCCTATTCATTGTACCGGAAGAGTAGCCATAGATAACATGTAAACAATCGGGCATGGCAGTGTCCCAATAAAACTTTATTTACAAAAACAGGCAGCGGGCTGTATTTGCCCCCCAGGCCACAGTTTGCCAACCTATTTTAAATCAACCAGAAGCCTTTGTTAAGCAAATCGCGTATTCCTACTCTTGCACAAGGTACTTGAAAGTACATCCCTTTATCTGATTTCAAAAGAGTTTGAGGTTGACTCCTCTAAGAAACCTTCCCTCATAAATACACCCCATCGATAACCACTAGCACCAGCCCTTTTATTTCCCACGCTTCTTAACCATATCAGAAACACCTGTGTTATCATTTGCCTTTATCTGCATACATGTTTGTGTTAGTTATCTCTTTATCTGCCTTATCTCTCCCCAAACTAGAAGATTCTGAAGGGTGGGCACCGTGTAACATCTTGAGTATATAGCCCTAGACACTTAGTACAACTTCAGGTACCCAGTGCATAAACATCTATTCATTAAGAACAGGTTTCATTTTAAAAGGTAGGAAAAAAGAGAAAGAAAACATAAAAACCAGCCATTTGTTTCATTTTACTTTAGTTATAAAAAAGAAAAAAGTCTTGATAATAAATCATACCTGATGCATTGAAGGTTTTTACTATAGTGATTTTAGTTTTTTCTGCAAAGAAGCAATTTAAATATTAGAGCAGAACTGTTGCTTGTTTTTAAAAAACAATTTGCCATGAGTAGCATTTTAGTGAAGTGCTAAGAAAATCATACTGTTGACACCTTTTGGCCACTATGGCTCTTCCCGGCAGCAGAATAAAGGGAAATCACATACCCAGATCCTATAGCATTGAACTAGGGTGGGTGTGGGCTTTGGATTCCCATGTTTACCCAGTTCTCTCCCACCCATTACGCACCCCACTGTTTGTGCCATTCTACTGCGGTTTCCACGTGCTGCTGCTAGACAAATTAATGTGGAGTTACACTTCAGATATGTAGAATTAAGCCACTCTCAGGACCTTCAGGTGACAGGTTGCAAAGAAAAGGTGGTTCAGAATAAAACTTAATGGAAACACAAGACCTAAAATACTGCATACTCTGTAATCAAGAAAATGTCCTGCTATTTTCTCTAGGAGCTAACATAATATTACCGCTATTACATCCGTAGATATAATTATTCTCAAAGAGGCTGAAACACTCGACTACGGTTGTACAATAAGGTCACAGCAGAACCAAGACGGAATTGTTCAAACCACAGGCCAATAGGAACACGCTCAGAAGAAGCAAACCTTAGAAACGGCTTCCCCAGAGTATGTAGCGTTCATTTCTCAGATTACGGAGAACTAGGTTTAGAAATCCTTGCTCTAAGGATGGCCAATTAGAAGAGGTTGCGATCAGGGCACAGATTTGCAAAGGTCTGTCTGCCTGGGTGAGTGGCAAACTCTGAAGAGAACACAAAGCTCAGATCTTGGAGAAGCACTTAAGAATGATAACCTTACACTACCAGCTTCTGAAACCTCAATTGTGTTATGTGTGACTGATGAGTTCCCATTTTAGTGTGTGACCGACTCATGGGTAATGGCTGGTGGTAATTACGGATGCTGACAGTATTTTGCATTATCGTATAGTATTTGGTTTGCCCCGATACTGTCCTTCCCAGAGCAAACAAAACACATCTGTGAAATGAACTTCCGGTTCTAGAACAAAAGCGCTTTTGGGGAAAAATGTTCAACCTCTCTAATCGAGAATGTAAAACAGAACCTACAGAATTGAAAGCTCTGATAATATGTGAGATAGTCTCAGATCTCAGCAAAGGTATGGTGACACGGATATCCTCCTTCACTGCTGACAGGAACGTTGCTGGGTACAAGCTTTCAAGAGGGTAACTGAGCAGTGTATCTAACAAGGACCTTAAAATACTCGCCAACTGCTAACCCACTACATCCAATCCTTAGAATGCTTCCTATGGAAATCGGGAATGAATGCAAAATGTTGGCACAAGGATGTTCATTGCAACAATTTCTATTAAAAAAGTACAAACAGCTTTAAGAATGTTCAACATATGGTACACAATGGAATATTATCAAGTCATTAATAGTAATGGACAGTGGAAAATACTTATAATTTAATATGAAATCAAAAGGGCAAAGCATAAAAATCTATATATACTATGACTATTGTGTAAAAGACACACACATACACACACACACACACACTGCATATGTATATATGATCATGAATGGAAATATACCAAATGATTAACATTAACAGTCTTAGAAAAGTAATATCAGAGATGATTTCTATTTTTTTCCACTATATTTTTCTATATTCTCCATTTGTTATGAGCTAAGATACATTACTATTACAATTTTTTAAAGTTATTTTAAATGGAGGGAGTTCAGGAAAATGATAACACCAGAATGACACTATCAAAGTGAAATGAGTAGTAAATCAACAATTGAAGGCACAGGAAGTAGGCAAGGAGACAACATTTAACAACCCAGAAAGCTCACCACACAAGTGAGAAACCCAAGAAGGCAGAGGACCAGCTGTTATATTTAGAAAGAACTTGGTATTACCTGTTTTGTTTAAAGTGGATAATACACTCGAAGTAGCATCTGAAATCAAGTAATGAAAATCAAGCTTAGTTATTGATACGCTTAACGAACACATGCATCTTCTAGATTCCTTAAACATTTCACTTTTCCCCAAATCCTAGAGAAGCTAGAGTTTTGCGAAAGCCAGCTGACACCATCAAATGTATTTGCTGCCCATCTCGCCACACACTAACCATTCTCCAAACCCCAGACACAAGTATTCATTCTTTTTTTTAAAAAAATTTAAATATTTTATTTATTTATTTGACAGAGGGAGAGAGATCACAAGCAGGCAGAGAGGCAGGGGGAAGCAGGCTCCCTGCTGAGCAGAGAGTCCGATGTGGGGCTCGATCCCAGGACCCTGAGATCATGACCTGAGCCGAAGGCAGCGGCTTAACCCACTGAGCCACCCAGGTGCCCCAAGTATTCATTCTTTTAAAATGTGTTTCCCAAACACAGGTGAGGTGTCTAAAATACAGCAACACTTCTATGATTATTAGATTTAAATAAATTCATTTATGTTGTTTAATAGTTTATCCCTTTTACACTCCATTATAGTGCAAGTCCCTAAGGGATATATTTCCGGTTAATACCAGCTTTAATATACAGCCCTGCGCATGCTTGATGGTACACTCCTACAAAGCAATCTTTAAGTAGCTCTAGCTTAAAATTAAACTTCTTAAACATTATATTTAACTGACTTTTAGGGGAAAAAAAAACTCATTTTGATCTTATTTCCCTTAAAATTCCATTGAAAATCTATTCTAACTGCTATTTCTTTAAATAGAAATCATGGTGTCATTTATTACTCTGGATGAAACCTTAAGGGGGAAAGGTACATATTATCACACTTAAAAATCCACATACAATGGATCTAAAAACTATGGCCAAAGCTATTTTGAAGATGTTCTTTCACTTTAAAAAGTAATTAAATGTAGGGGCACCTGGGTGGCTCAGTCTGTTAAGCATCTGCCTTCGGCTCAGGTCATGATCCCAAGGTCCTGGGATGGAGCCCCACATGGGGATCACTGCTCAGCGGGAAGCCTGCTTCTCCCTCTCCCACCCCCCCTGCTTGTGTTACCCCTCTTGCTGTGTCTCTGTGAAATAAATAAAAAAGCAAATCTTTACAAAGTAATTAAATATAAAAAACAGTAATATCTAGCCCATCCCATTAAACAAAATATGAATTTAAACCAGTCTTGACCGGTGTGAACTTCATCTAGGATCCACTGGCTCCTTAACCACCAAGAGATTTTTATTTTAACTAAGTAAGGGACTGTGGAAAGGGTTAGGTTTGAGCTGCACAAAGATGAAGGCTGCCTACCCACAGAGGGGAATGCAGAGAACGTGCCCGGTCCACCTCCCTCAGACACAGCCCACTTCTCTGGCGTGACGAAGAAGCTGGGTTTTTCTCTTTATGTCGTGCTACTTAAGAATTGATAAAATCATCTGTAGGGGTGCTTGGGTGGCTCAGTGGGTTAAAGCCTCTGCCTTCGGCTCAGGTCATGATCCCAGGGTCCTGGGATCGAGCCCCACATCGGGCTCTCTGCTTAGCAGGGAGTCTGCTTCCTCTTCTCTCTCTCTCTCTGCCTACCTCTCTGCCTACTTGTGATTCTGTCTGTCAAATAAATAAATAAAATCTTTAAAAAAAAAAAAAAGGGTGGTATTTGAACACTCCATGCCGAATCACTGAAGTCACTGGATGTGCTTTCCACATTTAAACAATCTGTCATATAAAATGTGCTGGCATTGTGTTGGAAAGCAAGAGAAATAGGGTACTCAGAATGGGATCAGCATTTCTTCTTTTTCACAGAACAGTTAGCGTGGTGGGGGGCTGGCCTCCTTCCATAAGAATGTTTTCATTTAACCAAGAACTTCAGGGTACTCTCCAGAGTCAACAGATTTGGGGATTTGTTTGATTTGGGGTGTTTTTTCCTTCAGTGTATTTGAATATGAAAACCTTCGACACCACTCATTATACTTATATTCATATTAAGGGTTATCAATTTTCACTTGCTTCAGAAAAATTCTTACCATTTAGGCTTGTAGTTTCAACCTCTTTTGTCCCGAGGGAGGGGGAAGGAACCAATAAAAGGCATAATTAAATCCAAAACTTAACAAATTGGGCTAAAACTAGGTTTGAATTTTTTTCAAAATCTTGCCTGGAGTACCATTGGTGTAGGGGACAAAACCAACAAAAGACGATTCAACTGTAAGAAGAAAAAACAAAAAATTTTCAAATTAATATTTTGAAACAACTATTTATTGAATTCTAAGGAGTTAAAATTTTTGAGATAGAATTATGAAAAGAAGTAGACAACATGCTATCAGACCAATATGAATCTCCAAGCCCCATAATCTCTCAGAGACTATACACTTGACCAGAGAATTGCAAAGAACCCCAAGAAATGAAATGAACACAGCTGTCTCATTTTACAGACAAAGAACTTGAGACTCATCCCTCAAAGCCTGCTCCTACCTATGGATATTACGGAAATAAGTCTTGGAACCACAGCAAAATATGTGACATACCACTTCCAAATTTTTTTAGCCAGAGAATTCAAGAAAACATTTTATACTTTGAATAATTGTCAAACTACAATTATGAAATATATGAGCACGTTGGCTCCACTCTGTTTTAGTAATGCCTGGCACTTTTCCCAATGTGAATTGATTTAAAAAACAAAAAACAAAAAACTTTGCTATCACTCAGTACAGTACCACCTAACACATCTTCCTGGTAAGTTATTTTAAAATATGGCAGCTATTAAGACAATCAAGTTCTAAATTTCCCATGGAGTAAATACACTTACGCTAAGAGGTCAATCTACTACACACACTTTGCATGTTTAAGTATTAAAAAGATCCTATGGCTTGACTTCTACATATACACAGGAAAAGTAAATGCAAACATTTTACAAGTAACACAAGCTCTGCTGCAGGAGGCAGACTGATATATTCAGTGGGTAAGGACACCATTTGGGTGTGTCAAGGCACTTGGCTGGCCTGTCTTAGACTGCTCATGCATTGGCTGAAACACACACACCCTGTCTTACATTATTGCTTTCATATTTTGTCATTGACTACTTTTTTTTTTTTAAATCACCAAGGATATTTCTCAAGAAATAAGATGGTTTCTGAGCAATAAGATTCAAAGTGTGGGTATGGAATCCTTTGCTGTTGGGACAAAACAAAATAACTGGCCAAAGCTGGTTTTTTAATGAATGAGTATCCGCTCTTCTGAAAGGTGATGAGTGGTGAGAAGAGGCCAGTAAGCACAACCCCCTGCTGGTCCCTGGATGTGTTCCGGCTGTTCCATTCCAGTTAGTGTGGCTCTCCCCCGGGGAACCCAGGACCCAGGCTTTGACTGGAATCAGTGGGTGCCTCCAAATCTCCATATCCTCTATTTCCATGCAAACAGGATTTTGCTAAGATATCGCCATGATTAAGTCAGATGATGGCTACTGTACTAGGAGAAAAATACAGTGGTTCATTGCACCCTAGGAACCTTTAACAGCAAGGGGGCAAATTGGCACAGTCCAAAAAGCTTGGGCTTCGGAGGCTTGCAGTCCTGGTTTGAATCTTCACCCCATCCCCTTTATCACTCAGAGTAATGATCGTTATGACTTCTTGCGGGTTTACTCTGGGCCAGGTGCACAGGTCATCTCCTTTCACCTTCATGACTACTTGTGAAGCAGATACCATTATATTTCCCGATTTATACATGAAGCAACTGAGGCCCAGAAAGGTGAAGAAACTTGCCCAAAGTCACACAGCTAAGCAATGGGATGTGGAGGGTGGTGTCCAAGCTCAAACACGAGTAGTTTGCTTCCACAGAATGTGTGAACATGAGCAAGTTTTATCCTCTCTGACCCTCAGTTTCCTCGTCTAGAATGTGGATATAGTAATTCCTATACTGCAAGACTGGAAGCTGAATGAGATGTCCGGAGACTCCTAAGCATGTGGTATGTCCACAAGAAGTTAACAGCTATTGTTACGAATTTCATTTAAATGAATTAACAGCAGAAGCTCATTTTGATACATCTAAGGATAGAATGTGAATGGACTGGCTCCTTACCATAAAAGATCGTTCTACAATATATGGTACACCAGAAAGAACGCAGAAGGAGGCGGCAAAAAAGCCACATGCTGCCTGTGCCTAATGGGGGCAGGGAGTTGTGTGACCTTGGGTAAGTTACTGGGGCTTCACTGTCCCATAGGCTCTCACCATATGGGGCTAGACCACTTTATCCCTGACTTCCGGTTCTGGTTCCAGCTAGCAGTCGTGAATGTGGGTTCTAGTCCTGGTTCCTGCCAACAGGGTCCTAGTGAAAAATTTCTCTTGATTTGCCTTCCCATTCTCAGGAGGGCTAAGCCCTCAGAAGTCCTTTGAAAAGTATTTGTTCAGAAGTGACTGAGGAAGTATACTGAAGAGAACATCTCAAGCCTCAACTATACAGGAACACTGGGCAGGTTTATGTTCTTAATACTCTACGGGAGACCTATGAACGAGAATACTAAAAATAATGTTGAAGAACTTAAGCAGTTCCCCAAACGAAAACCCACAATGTATTCCTCAGCTTTGTCCATATATGTGGGGGCACCAATTTGCCTGTCCTCTTGTCTGTGTGAGCTATTGACTTTTCAGGTGTAGGTTTAATGACAGAATTAAATCAACCTGCATGGAGAAAAGCAATTTTGCTGTACCTGACCTCATGCCCTATTGCGTGAGGAACATTGAAGCTATTTTCCTGAAATTCCCCAAAGCCATGAAATATCAGTCTTACCAGATGGTGATAACAGACTGGAATTATCGGCATTCTCTGTTGAGGAAAAAGGTGATTTAAAGTTAGTTTAGTTTGTGCATGAATTTGTAGATGAACAGCTTTAACAGGAGCAAATGGAAAATGAATTGCAAATAGCTACCAAAAGAGGGCACTGTATGACTTTACAATTATTTCCAAAGGCCTGTCATCAGTACTTCTCGACTCAATTCTCTCCAGACACATCTCTGGTGAAGCAATTCTTCCAGTTTAACCTTTGACAGTGCTCTCTGTATTCTGTCATATAATGATTTAGTATATTTGAAACTGAAAATGATGACTGAGAACTTCAGTTGTTGGCTGGTATTCATTAAAATTTGTAAAAGTAAAGGGGCGCCCGGATGGTTCAGTCAGTAAAGCATTGAACTATGTTTCCACTCAGGTCATGATCTCAGGGTAGTGGGATCAATGCCAACCCCCTCAGCAGGGAGTCTGCTTAAGATGCTCTCTCTCCCTCTCCCTCTGCTCCTCCCCTCTTGGGCTCTCCGCCTCTCTAAAACAAAAAAAGTTTAAAAAAAAAATCTTTTTCGAAAAACAATTTGTGAAAGTAAAGGTATAGGGGCGCCTGGGTGGCTTGGTGGGTTAAAGCCTCTGCCTTCAGCTCAGGTCATGATTCCAGGGTCCTGGGATCGAGGCCCGCATCGGGCTGTCTGCTCAGCAGGGAGCTTGCTTCCTCCTCTCTCTGCCTGCCTCTCTGCCTGCTTGTGATCTCTGTCAAATAAATAAATAAAATCGTTTTTTTTTAAAAAAGATATATATACATAAATGAAACTTCCATTAACTGTGCTTCCTTGTATGCCTATCTGCACAGCCTTCCTGTTACACCTAGCAAGCCGCTACTTCTTTCTTAGGAGTTAAACCCCATCAGATGCCTCTGCGTTTATAAACTACAAGAACTGCTATTATCTACTTTCAGAGGATGTTCAGATCCTCTTAAAAGGAATTCTATTTTTTCCTCTCTGAAAAACAACACACACTTACTAGCACAACCCGAGATAAATTACAGATAATAAACAAAAAAGAAAATTAAAACCACCTATAATTTCACCACCCAAATATAAACGACATTAATATTTTGGCATATATGCTTTGCTCTCTCTATGTTTATATGTATATCTACATACGTATATAGATTTATGGATATATGTGTATATATATGTGTTTATATGTAGGAGAAAGTTCATATCACATCAATGATTTATATCCCAATTTTTCTCATGACAGTATATCCTGAACATTCTTCTCTATCATTAAACAATTTTCCACAATACTTAACTTGTGGTCACTGTATAGCACTTTAGTGACTGGATATACCATTAATTTATACCACAAATTTCATTTTAGTGGTACAGTTTTCCATGATTATCAACAATGTTGAAATAAATGCTTTTGGCTAGGGGCACCCGGGTGGCTCAGTTGTTAAGCATCTGCCTTCAGCTCAGGTCATAACCCCAGGGTGCTGGGATTGAGCCCCAAATCGGGCTCTCTGCTTGGCCGGGAGTCTGCTTCTCCCTCTTCCTCTCCCCTGCTTGTGTTCCCTCTCTTGCTGTGTTTTCCTCTGTCAAATAAATAAATAAAATCTTTTAAAAATATATTTTTGGGGGACGCCTGGGTGGCTCAGTTGGTTGGACGACTGCCTCCGGCTCAGGGCGTGATCCTGGAGTCCCGGGATCGAGTCCCACATCAGGCTCCCAGCTCCATGGGGAGTCTGCTTCGCTCTCTGACCTTCTCCTCGCTCATGCTCTCTCTCACTGTCTCTCTCTCTCAAATAAATAAATAAATAAAATCTAAAAAAAAAAAAAAAAACAAAAAAATATATTTTTGGCTAAATTTTTGCAACACATACTTGGCTGCGTCCCTCAGAAATTCCTTGATTTTATGTGTTAATAAAACATTTAAAAAAAATTTTTTTAAAAAGGAATTCCTTGATTTTGGCTGCCAAAATGCCCTATAGGAAACAAACCAATTCAGACAGCCCTCTGCAGCCATGAATGCTGCTCTCCCGAACTCTCATCCATGTGCAGTATTACCTTGAAAGTTTTAAATTTTTTTTAATTATAGAGGGAGGAAAGATTATTTCTATAGAGGTATCTTGAAATACAATTTTAAAAATAATATGTATGTTTGGGGGATGCTGGGGTGGCTCAGTAGGCTGGGCGTCTGACTCTTGATTTCGGCTCGGTCATGATCTTGGAGTTGTGGGATCAAGCCCCATGCTCGCTCAGTAGAGAGACTGCTTGAGATTCTCTCTCCTTGTCCCTCTGCTCCGCTCAAAAGTGCTCTCGCTAAGAGAAATAAATTGATCTTTAAAAAAAGCGGGGGGGGGGTGTGCCTGGGTGGCTCAGTGGGTTAAGCATCTGTCTTCAGCTCAGGTCATGATCCCAGGGTCCTGGGATCGAGCCCCGCATCGGGCTGTCTGCTCAGCAGGGAGCCTTCTCCCCCCAGCCCTCCGCCTGCCTCTCTGCCTACCTGTGATCTCTGTCAAGTAAATAAATAAAATCTTTTAAAAAAAATAAAGAATACGTATGTTTGGAAACTAAAATTGCACAGTGAAACATACCTGGTAGGCTCCACAAGCCTGTTTTTCCGAAGTGGTGGTAGGGTACTGGGATCATTAAAACACAATTCGGCTTAAAAGCAAGACCGATTGAGTGTTCAAGTTCCCAACTGCGCTGCAGCCAACAAGGCAAATGTATGCCGAGTGGTTAGTGCCTCGATGCCCCAATATAATTGAAGCGCTTCCTCTTAGTTCTCTGTCCTTCAGTATCTCCCTCAGGCTACTTTAATATTCCACCAATTAAAGAGTCAGTTGAGGGGCACCTGGGTGGCTCAGTGGGTTAAAGCCTCTGCCTTCGGCTTGGTTCATGGTCCCAGGGTCCTGGAATCGAGCCCCGCATCAGGCTCTCTGCTCAGTGGGGAGCCTGCTTCCTCCTCTCTCTGCCTGCCTCTCTGCCTACTTGTGATCTCTGTCTGTCAAATAAATAAATAAAATCTTTAAACAGTCTGTCGAGTTAACAAGAGCTTAATTTTTTAAATACTTTTGGGAGCACTAAGGGAAAATCACTTGTTCACACCTTGGTATGAATTACCTCCAGTTGGCTGAATTATTCTGATCCTGTAGCAAAGACCTACCATACTGGGCCATGCTGAAAAGTACTGGGAAGAATCAACATTCAAGTATGGGCTCCTCTGAGAAGGACACTTACCAGTGTGGGCAGGGGAGGTGGAGGGGGCCGGGAATGTGCCACGGGCCAGGAAGAGCATGAGAGCACTGTGAAGGGTTCGGTAACAGGCAAGCGGGGTGGCGAGTGATGTCTGAGGCCAGCAGAGGCTTCTACTGCTGCCTCTACAATTTTGCCCAGGGGCTGACCATAGCTGCCTATGGTTCCAGCCTCCTTCACTGCCAAATCCCCTGACCCGTAGGCAGAGCTGGCCTCTTCCATCTTGGAACCGTGCAGGGCTCCCAGCAACGATCTACACTGATGAAGGGAGGAAATCTGGCTAATAAAAGCCAGAGATTTTTAAACTCTTATTGTCCTTTTTTTTTTCTTTTAGCATGTTTTTTTTCCTTCTAGGGGCCTGATTGCTTAGTGACTAACATTTTATTCACTTTTTTCTGTCTCTCATTACAATCCTCCACATCACGCCTTCTAGTCCAAAATAGAGACGCCCCCATAGGCCTTGCATTTTCCTGACTATCAGCCTGTTTCTCTTGGGCTCTCTCCTAACTCACTTCCCATTTGTTACAACCAAAGAGGTGGTCGTCATTTCCACTGAGTCATATACTTGAGCTCCATGCCATTCTTAGGAGACAAAACATTTCCATTGTTACAAGGATTCATAAACAAAGAAAAGAAAAACATTTAAATTTTTCAGATTTTCCTTTGGAAACTTACAAAGAGCACATTTTAAAGCATTATTCATTTATTAAGCTCTCATTTAAGTCAATAAATAAAATTCCTGGGGGCGCCTGGGCGGCTCATCAGTTGACTGTCCCACTCTTGGTGTCTGCTCAGGTTATGATCCCAGGGTTGTGGGATCCAGTTGGGGCTCCACGCTCAGTGGGGAGTCTGCTTGAATTTCTCTCTCCCTTGCCCTCTGCTCCTCCCTACCGTGCTCCCTCTCTCTCTCAAATAAATAAATTTTTTAAAATTAATAAATAAAATTATTATGATTGGTCTATAAAATTTACCCAGTATGACTCTAGTGATTTTTTTTTTTAAGTACATATATTCCAATTATCATGTCCACGCATATGCTTACAATGAAAGCCAAAGACAGGAACTGGAATCTCAAGAAACCAAACCCCTCAACAGTCTATTACCCTCCATCACCTCCCTGGCACTTTCTTTCCTCAACCCCAATCCCATGAGGCCAAGTGTGGTCTAAGCACTGCCAAGTGAACGCCTTACTGTCTTTGCCTCTCCAACTCCATATATCCCAGAACTCCTTTATCACCAGGCATCATTTCCATACCTTTTGAGTTCTTGAATTTGATGGTGTTACTGGTAACATCTGCCAAATAATTTAAGATGGAAATCTCCGTGTATTAGCTTCCTGTTGCTGCTGTAACATATTACCATGAGCTTAGTGGTTTAAGACAACACAAATGTGTGATGTTAGAGTTCCGTGTCAGGAGTCCAATATGGATCTCACCAGATGAAAATCAAGGTATCAACAGGCTGCATTCCTTTCTGGAGGCTCTAGGAGGGACTGAGTCTTGCTTATCTGGGTCACTTTAGTTCCTTGCAGTTGTAGGACCAAGGTAACTCATTTACTTGCTGGCTGGAAACTGAGAGCCATTCCCAGATTCTAGAAGCTACCCACATTTTGTTGTTCATGCCTCATTCTTCTATCTTCAAAGACAGCAACAGTGGGATGGGGTGGAAGGGGGGGACTCCTTCACCTGGGGCATCCTTCTCTTTCACTCCTCTGCCCCCTTCTTCCACTTTTAAGAACTCCCAGGATTAGATCCTACCCACCCAGGTAATCCATGATAATCTCACACTACTTAACTTCCATCACACCTGCAAAGTCCCTCTTGTTATGTAAGGTAAGATCCTCGCAGATCCTAGGCATTAGGACAGGGACATCACTGAGGAGCCATTATTCTTCCTACCATACTCAGAAATCCAACTCTTTTTTAAATTATTATTATAGAAAATATGCAGGGCACCTGGGTGGCTCAGGTGGTTAGGCAACTGCCTTTGGCTCAGGTCATGATCCCGGAGTCCTGGAATCAAGTCCTACATAGGGCTAAGCTCCACAGGGAGTCTGCTTCTCCCTTTGACCTTCTCCCCTCTCACGCTCTCTCTCCCTGTCTCTCTCTCAACTAAATAAATACAATCTTTAAAAAAAAAAGAAAGAAAGAAAGAAAGAATATGTAGGGCACCTGGGTGGCTCAGTCGTTAAGCATCTGCCATGATCCCAGGGTCCTGGGATGGAGCCCCACCTTGGGCTCCCTGCTCAGAGGGAATACTGCTTCTCCCTCTCCCACTCCCCCAGCTTGTGTTCCCTCTCTTGCTGTCTCTCTCTCTCTCTGTCAAATAAATAAATAAAATCTTTTTTAAAAAGAAAGAAAAAGGAAGTATGAGCTGCAAGAAACCACCCTCTATGGCGGGGGAGGGGGGGAGAATCCCACAGGTCAAGGGCCTGGAAACCTAGAGTTCGTCTCAGCCGTAAAGTTGAGTGTATAAATCACGCGCTCACTCTTGGATCCTCACCCGACTCCTCCCTCCCCCCCGCTCCCCCCAACCAGTACTCTTTTCCCCATAACATGGGGCTACTGCAAGGGACTAAAGTGAGATGGTGTCCATGTGATAAGCAGTGGCTGGTGCTTCCTATGAGCCAGCCTTAATGCCTCAATATGCACTTATTATTTAATGAGCCTACAACTCCATGAGATACGTGAATTCATCACCATCAATCCATTTGAGTGCTTGAGAAACAGTCTGGGCAAGGAGCCCTGGGCCCCTTCAGTAACTCACTGTACAGCTGACATTTGAACGCAGCCAGTCCAATTTCAGAGCCAACCCTGCATCTCTATTCTATCCTGCTTCCAAACACAAACTCTCTT
Organism: Neogale vison; assembly: GCF_020171115.1. Lineage (NCBI taxonomy): Eukaryota > Metazoa > Chordata > Mammalia > Carnivora > Mustelidae > Neogale > Neogale vison. Next base: position 116,799,700 of record NC_058105.1, on the reverse strand, counting down.
GACCATAAATTAGTATATAAATGTAGGGTATTCTTAATATTCCCTAATTGCTCTCTTATCTGTCCCTTCTTCCCATGGCCGCTGTCCCCTTCTAAGCCCAGGCCTTGATCACCTCATATGTGAGTGAAATATTAGAACTCCAGAATCTTCTCATTGGAAAGGATCTTTAATGTTCTTGACATTCACCTTCTTGCCCACTGCAGTAATCCATTCAACACATGCCTACCACTGGCTCACGATTCCAGTTTAGCTGCCAGGCAAGCTCTATCCCACTGGCCAGGTAAGTGGAAATCACACTAAATTTTTTGAAAGTTTGAATTACTTACCAACATTTAGAAATCAGATGATTTCAAATGGAATTCCAAATTTTCACCTCTTCCACATTGGGAGTTTTAGAAGATAACCTCCTTGGGTCAGCCCTCTGGCCCCTTAGAGCATACTCTGGCCACAAAAGTCAGTAGAGGTGGCTCTCTCCTTTTTATCTTAAGGTTTATTCCTTGACTACACCACTCACTGCCACCTGTCCAACACACACTATCTGGCACTGTTATTTAACTTTTCTTTTTCCCAACTAGATGCTAAGCGGCTTGATGCTTTATTATCCTCTAGGAATACGACAGTCCAGGGCCCTGAATCTGGTAGATGTTCAAAAATATTCTGGGACTGGGGCACCTGGGTGGCTCAGTCACTTAAGCATCTGCTGGAGTCAGGCTCTCTGCTCGGCAGGGAGTCTGCTTCTCCCTCTGACTCTCCCCCTCTTATGCTCTCGCTCTCTCTCTCTCAAATAAATAAAATCTTTTAAAAAAATATTTTGAGGGACGCCTGGGTGGCTCAGTTGGTTGGACGACTGCCTTCGGCTCAGGGCGTGATCCTGGAGTCCCGGGATCGAGTCCCACATCAGGCTCCCAGCTCCATGGGGAGTCTGCTTCGCTCTCTGACCTTCTCCTCGCTCATGCTCTCTCTCACTGTCTCTCTCTCTCAAATAAATAAATAAATAATCTTTAAAAAAAAATATTTTGAGACTGACTGATGACATCATTAAGGAGTCTCCATCAGTCAGGGATCAGTCTGGAACCCATTGAGAGGCAGGTAGTACAACAGCAGGAATTTAACATAAATAGTGCAAGGAGTCAGGACCCTGGGGTACAAGGCACAGCAGAGGAAAGACAGGGAATGGATCTGAGAGCCTTGAGGCAGATCTATAAAGGAAAGATTTTAAAGTATTTCTTGGACAATTATTATTCAGAATCTGAAGTTTGGAATAGTAATCATAATTACCAATCACAGCAGACAGATCTTACAAATGTGTGCTAAAATGGCCATTCAAATATACATCATGAACAACATAAAAAATTCAGTGACCCTGAGCTTTCACTGCCTACAACAATGACCTCAGTTACATACCCTTTATAGGCTTTTCTATTTCTTCTAATGCCTTCTTCCTGTTCCTTCACTTCTGATTCCTGAAATCACCTTCCCAGCAAACGACCTGCATGCAAGTCAGGCAAGGTCACAGCTGACCGTTTCTGATGTTTTCATTTTTCTGCCCACTCTTGGATGCCGTGGGGGCCCGTACAACTTAAAATGGGAGGCGGCTGGGGGCGCCTGGGTGGCTCAGTGGGTTAAGCCTCTGCTTTCGGCTCAGGTCATGATCCCAGGGTTCTGGGATCGAGCCCCACATCGGGCTCTCTGCTCAGCAGGGAGCCTGCTTCCTCCTCTCTCTCTGCCTCTCTGCCTACTTGTGATCTCTGTCTGTCAAGTAAATAAATAAAATCTTTAAAAAAAAAAAAAAAGGGAGGCGGCTGCTTGTGTCAGACCTGTGACCACAGGAACACGAATGAAGATTTCCTTCCAACACACGTGCCCCAAGTTGAATGGGAAAGATTAAGGCTTAATCTTTGATTAGTGCATCTGAAACAGATACGACCAGCTCCCCTTGCAGGAATATTCTAGACCCAGCTGAAACTTGTAATCTGGTGGCCTTCCTTCCCTGGATTGAATTACTATTCCATAGAGAGATGATTCAAAACTAGGCGCCACGCCTAGGCACTCCTATATGGGAACCCCAAACAAAACAATATTGTTTTGTTATTACATTGGCTCTTCAGGGCTTGGAACAACAGATACTCTTCCAAGAACTGTATTTTCAGATTTTACTACATAACCAACAAAACGAATGAAAACATTTCTCCTTTGGCACAGCCCAAAGTGTTTACTCGAGCTGTGACCATCTCACGTCACGCTGCTCAGGACGGTCTCTGACATACGTTTTTATTAAACGATTAATAATGACATCATTAGAGAAGACTTCAGCTGCGAGCTGGTGGAACTTCCCCAAGCGCAAACAATCAGCAGTTCTTGATGGGCCTTGGTCTTTAGTGAACGCTTCTGAGACGGAGTGTCCCCGCATTCCCATGGAACAGATGCCCTTCTAGCCAGACCTCATCTCTGACTCTTCCTGTCCCCTCACTCAGCCACAGGGCGCTCCCTGCTATTCTGCCAATACTCGGGCCATATCCACACTTCGCACTCACTGTTTCCTGTGCCTGGAACACTTGTCCTCCCAGGAACCCCCTGGTTTGTGCCCTGGTGCTTCCTTGGAATTCTGCTCATCAGCTTCGCTGAGAAGCTGATCCAGACCAATCAATTTAAAATCCCCACATTTTTCCCCGTTTGCCTGACCCTTTCAATCTCTTTCTCGTTCCATCTAACGAGTATGTGCACATTTATGTATGTGTGTTTTTCTATTTGTGCACACTCACATAGGCGGCGCTAAGAGAGGGCATCTCCTATTTGTGCTCCAGACCCTTGTAGTCCCAGCCCTGTGTAATTGGTTAAGACTTTTTTTTAGCCTCCGAAAGCCAATGTTCACTCCCCTGGGGGCAATACTGTCCCGGGAGAGAATGCACGTTCAACACTTATCTCCACTTATTCCCAGGAGAGATGCGGCTTAAGGAAAGCAACATTTGCTTGGCTGCCCTTCTCCTCCCTGATTCCCACTCCCGCCTAGGGTAATTCTACTGTGAGCTGCTGACATACTCTTTCGCGCCAAAGCAACTCTAATTTATGGGTTAGCAAGAGTTTCTTGTCGTTTTAAGTGCAAAAGTACCTGGAAATGCAGGGTGGGGGCGCTACTGGCTAGGGTACAGAGTTTTTTCTAGTCTACTCTAAAAAAAAATTTTTTTTTTTTTTAATGATTTTGCTTATTTATTTGACGGGGGTGTGGGGTGTTGAGAGAGAGTACAAGCGGGGGAGCAGCAGAGGGAGAGGGAGAAGCAGACTCCCTGCTGAGCAGGGACACCCCCCGTGAGACTCAATCCCAAGACCCTGAGGATCACAACCCAAGCCAAAGGAAGATGCTTAATCAACTGAGGCACCCAGGCGCCCCTAGTCTCCTTTATCACACCACTCTATGCCAGCTCACAATCGAGCAGCGATCCACTGAGCATCTTAGTTTACGTTCTCTGGGGGTACAGAGGCTAAAATAAGGACTTGGGTGCAAAACACCCTCCCCACTCTCCCCAGCCCCTACCACAGAACAACATGTATTGTTTTACACAGCCATGAAATAAATACGGCGGCCGGAGAGGAGGCTGCTGCAGGAGACTGGCCAGGCAGGACGCGATGAGGACCTGAACTTGTGCTTGGGAAGCTGGCATGAAAAGAGGTTCAACAGACATTCTAAGGTAAGACGAGAGGATGGGGGGGTTCCCCTGGATGTTGGGGTGTGGGGGAAACAGGAGTCAACCCCAGCAGTCCATGTGACTTTGCCCTGAATCTCTCAAGTGTGGTAAGTAGGTCACGAACGAACATAGACTGTGAAGCCCAGATGACCTAAGTCCAAAGCCACCACTTGTTAATTCTGCACAACTTTTGTAATCTACCACTATGTAACTCTGGACAACATCATTAACCCACCCGCACTTCAGCTTCCCCTCTGGAAAACAGGGATGACAATAATCACAATAGGACATACTTCATCGGTATGTATGAGGAGCGCACACAGAAACCCCTGCTCATGTCTGTAATTAACAGGATTGTGCCCTCTGTTCCTCGTTTTCCTAGTGACCTTTCTAAAAATGGTTTCTCCCTTCTACTGAGCAAGAGCTCCACTTCACTTTCTTTCCGTTTTCTACCCTTTGCTTCTGATTATCAAATACCCTTGGAATCTCTTTGGAAATGTAAGGAAAGAAGCAGAAGTCAAAGGATTTCAGGAGATCAGGTGACTGTATCTTTGGTTTCTTAAGGTCTTTTTTAAGATTTTACTTATTTATTTGACAGAGAGAAATCACAAGTAGGCAGAGAGGCAGGCAGAGAGAAGAGGAAGCAGGCTCCCCGCTGAGCAGAGAGCCCGACGTGGAGCTCGATCCCCGGACCTGGAGATCATGACCTGAGCTGAAGGCAGAGGCTTTAACCCACTGAGCCACCCAGGCGCCCCGGTTTCTTAAGTTCTTGCACAAAGTCTAGACCCCGCACAGTTTCAGGCCCAAAGTGAAGGGCACACCCAATTGTGATATTATTAGAGTGCCCTCTAGTGGGATGCCCGGTCTCCCCAGGGGTCACTGACAGGTTTCTAAAAATTAACATTACTTTCTTTTCTAATTATAACAATAATAATGTGGGTTTATGTGGAGAAAATTCTAAACCACAGAAAAGTGGAAAGAAAAACTTTTTAAAAATACTCATACTCAGGTCACCTGGGTGGCTCAGTGAGTTATGCCTCTGCCTTCAGCTCAGGTCATGATCCCAGAGTCCTGGGATCGAGCCCCGCATCGGGCTCTCTGCTCAGCAGGGAGCCTGCTTCCTCCTCTCTCTCTGCCTGCTTGTCTGCCTACTTGTGACCTCTCTCTCTCTGTCAAATAAATAAAATAAAATCTTTAAAAAAAAATACTCATACTCTTTCTACTCAAAGATGATGCTGGCTGGCAGTAAGGCTCTTCGGAATATCTTCGGGCCAGCTGCAGAACAGAAACATTTAAATAGAGCCTTGGGAGATGTTAGCATCATGTTTTACTTAGAACTATTAACAGATACAAAATTGAGCTCGTTAGCGTTCCAGTATGTGCAGTTTCTCAGTAATGGAGCATCAGGGCGAGGCTAAGTTGTAATTCCCAGAATTCCCTTTTCTGTAGGTTTCTGGAGAGCATCGTTTGTGAGAGCGCTTCCTGTGGGACACGTGGACAGAGGCGGAGCAGCAGGTGCCTCCCTGCATCCGTGTGAGGGTGCTGCCAGCCTGCAACTGCTCCAGCCACCCCCCCGCCCCCCACATCTGCTTCAGCTTCGACGCCCGGGTGGGGTGGACATTTAATTTCGTGCTAAGCGCCCAGCTTCTGCGGGACAGCCATACCACCAAGGTCACAGGTAACAAGAACAGATGTGAGTTTCAGTCTGTTTCATGGCTACAACTCACGCCCATGGGTTCCAACCTGTGTCACCCTTCTTCCTGCCTCCCTGCTGCCCACCCATGGCAAGTTCTGGCACCAGATGTGAAGACAACAGCTTTACAGAGGCCGCTCAGCCAGCTCCCGTGGTTGTATAAGGTCAAATCCCTGTGACAAATTCCTTAGAGAGAGAGTGTGTGTGTGTGTGTATGTGTGTGTGTGTCCCTCCCTAGTGACTCTCCTCCTGTGACTGAACCGTGACTTACTCCATATAAAGGAGAAAAATTCCGAAGCAATTAGAACAAATGGCCTAAGCTGCACGGTTCACTACCATAGCTACTAGCCACACGTGGTTACTTAAATTTACGTTAATTCAAGTTAAATAAAATGAAAATCCAGTTCCTCAGTCATGTTTCAAGTACTCAACAGCCCCACAGTGCTGGTGGCTACTGTATAGGGCAGCACAGATACAGAACCCTGCCATTGCTGGAAAAATCTCCATCACTGGGTTGGTCTCTAGGGATCCGGCCGGTATTACCAGAATTCCCACCCATGTCAGATGCATTACAGGCATCTCCACAGGCATCACCTCCTTTAATCTGCGAGTCATTCTCTTTTTTTTTTTTTAAGATTTTATTTATTTATTTGACAGAGAGAGATCGAAAGTAGGCAGAGTGGCAGGCAGAGGAACAGAGAGGGGGAAGCAGGCTCCCTGCTGAGCAGAGAGCTGGACGCAGGCCTCGATCCCAGGACCCTGAGATCATGACCCAAGCTGAAGCAGAGACTTAACCCACTGAGCCATGCAGATGCCCCATCTGCAAGTGATTCTTGAGAGATACTGCTACTTTACAGATAAGGACACTGAACCACAGTGAGTAAACACCATGTTAGAGTCAGAGTTAATAAATGGTACAGGTAAGATCCGACCCCAGAAAATCCAGAACCTGTAGTTTTCACCATATGCCAAACTGTGAAAGTCCCAGTGGCCCAGGTTGGAGCAAAGGAAGTGGATGGCTCTGGTGGGCCTCTCGCACTCAAAGTACTCTCTCAGTAGCGACCATCACCCCTCTCCCAGCTCGGACCTGGGTTCTTAAATGATCTCAAGAAAGAAGGGGCACCTGGGTGGTTCAGTTGGTTAAGCGTCTGCCATCAACTCAGGTCACGATCTCAGGTTCCTGGATGAAGCCCCACATCGGGCTCCCTGCTCAGTGGGGAGTCTGCTTCTCCAATAAATAAAATATTAAAAAAAAAAAAAGGAATTATGAAAGAAGAGATACCTACCCCACTCCACCACACCTTCCAATGGCAGAACGAGATGTACCAACAACCCTGGCGAGCAGGGTCACAGATGTATTAGTTAAGGTAAGGCAAACTGCTGCACAAATTAAATTCTAAAATGTCAGGGGCTCAAAAAAATAGAAGTTTCTTTTCCATGAGTAAAGTCCAATCGGCCACCTAGAGTAGAGAGAAGGGTAGGGCAGAGATAGGGGCATCTACTCTACGCAGTCATTCAGGGGCCCAGGAAGACAGAGGCACTGCCATGTTCAACATGAAAATTCCAAGTCTGCTCTGGACAGCAATATCCAGCCGGCAAACAGGAGAAGGGAGAGTGAGGGAAATCGGGTTGGGAGAGTTTTATGGCTAAGCCTGGAAGTGGCAAACACTTTCCGACACCTATTAACCAGAATTCATGGCAAGGGAGGCTGGGTGAGGGAGTGTAGCTGTGTGGTAACGAAGAAAAAAAAAATTAAAGTTTGGTGAGCTGCCAGCCAGTCTCTGCCACATCGATTTAATTTGAGTGCTGTGGAGTAATTAATATCCATTAAACTAATGATGGGACAAAATTAATGCTAAAATTACTCTCCCCAACCACTATTTTCTTTTCCTTTGCCATGATATTGACAAGTCAAAAATCAAGGAATCAAGAGGAATTGGAGGAAAAGGAGTCCCTGCCACTTTGCAGCTAAATCAATGAATTCCCTTCTTTGTGCCTCGCCTCCCTAGTTTTGCTCCCAACGAACCTCCATATTATGATTTTTTCATCACACTCAAGAGAAGGACTCCCATATGACAAATCATCTCTGTAAACAGCTACATACTAGTAAAAGCCACCAACAAAGGCTGGAAGTATGGATATTCCCGTTGTGGCCCAAGTTAGAAAAGCTGCATTTTGGGGGCACCTGGGTAGCTTAGTTGGTGGAGCATGCAACTCTTGATCTCCAGATGGTGAGTTCAAGCCCCATGTTGGGTGGAGAGATTACTTAAGGAATTTTTTTTTAAATCAAAGAAAAAAAACGTTGTATTTTTGAGTTGCCTCTATTTTGAGGCTGTGTAAACCTTACCCTTTGCTGTAGCACTCCTGGATAGAAATCTCTCAGCAGGGCTTTTGGCCTGTGTGTATTAATGGTTCGTGTTCCAATGTCCTCACTATATACCTTCTGTGGCTTGTCACGAGCTTTGAAAGACTGATTTGGCGGTAATCTCCTCCATATGAATAAAGTGCCCATGTCCCTTTATTTCCAATGGATGAATGAGCATGCCTCCTTAACCAAGTCTTAAATGTGATTAAGAGACTGGGCTCCTGGGATGCCTGGGTGGCTCAGTCGTTAAGCATCTGCCTTTGGCTCAGGGCATGATCTCACGTGCATGGGATCGAGTCCTGCATCCGGCTCCTTTCTCAACAGGAAGCCTGCTTCTCCCTTTCTGTCTGCCTGCCACTCCCCCTCCTTCTGCTCACTCACTCTCTGTGTCAAATAAATAAATAAACAAATAAATAAATAAATAAAATCTTAAAAAGAAGAGAGAGGCAGAGAGAGACTGGGTTCTTGAGGGAGACTTAATTGCATTCAAATCCTGGCTCTGCCTTAAATAAGTTTTTAACATTTCCTTACTTGTATTTGTGCATTGGTAAAATGGGGGTGATTACTTTGCATAAAGTTACATTTATAAAGTATTTTATCATAGTTCATCAATAAATCATAATTATTACTAATACAGATTTTATGATTCTGTGCTCTTGGATAAAGTTCACTTTTATGTAATAATCTAGTTGGGGTTTTTTTCCCCTTAATGCAAACAACAGATCAATAACTCACAGAGGGGAACTTAAAAAATCATGAAGCTGGGTTGAGCCTCCAACTCTTGATTTGGGCTCAGGTCATGATCTCAGGGTCATGGGATGGAATACAGGGTCGGGCTCTGTGCTCAGCACAGTCTGCTTCTCCCCCTTCTTCTGCCCCTCCCCAACTCTGGCTCTCTTTCTCAAATAAATTAACAAAATCTTTTTTAAAAAATCGTGAAGCTGGTTTTTGTCCAAAATTTGCACATATGTGATGTCCACCTAACCATAAAACGTTCTTATCTATTCACTAATGCTTAATTAGCAGGACTATTTTAACACTGTCAACTTTCCACAGCTTAGGACCATAGGAAGGCATCTTCTAGAAAGATCATGGGGTTCCATCTCTGCATTACACGTCACGAAACAGAAGTTCATAGAAACCCATCTCAGAGGTGAAGGAGACTTGAAGAACGACCTAGTACAATTTTGTAAATCTAGAAACCGGGCCTAGGTAGTCACTTGGACTATATAAAACTATTTCAAAAACTCTTTACTTATCCACAATAGGCTGCATGAGAAAAACAGAGTGTGATTTTTTTTCCAAAATTATATCCATATTGCTTGTCTACTGTTGATCACAAAAACTGGATACGATTATATATGTCTTGGCTCAACACAAAAATGGGGAAAATTTTTTTTTTCTTTTATTTATTTGTCAGAGAGAGAGAGAGAGCGCGCGAGCTTGAGTGAGAACTAGCAAGGGGAGTGGCAGGCAGAGAGAGAAGAAAGTTCCCCCTGAGCAGGGAGCCCAATGCAGGGCTCGATTCCAGGACCCTAGAATCCTGACCTGAGCTGAAGGCAGATGCTTAACCAACTGAGCCACCCAGGCAACCCAAAAATTTCTTTCTTAAATAAATCACTTGAAAGACAGTATATTTTAGGAGTTGGGCGTTCATTGGAAGAAAAGAATTACAAAATATATCATGGGTAAGGAAAAGACTAGAAACCATCCCCTTACGGGCTGTAAGTGAGAAAGCAAGCTCAGAAACATGAAGGGATTTGCCCAAAGTTTATTCATTTGTTACAATTATTTTTAACGATTTATTCATTTTATTTTAGAGAGAGAGCATGCGCAGGAGGGGCAGGGGGAGTTTTAAGCTAAGCGCGGAGCACAATGCAAGGCTTGACCTCCAAGACCCCGAGATCAAGACCTAAGCAGAAATGAGGAGTCCGACACCTAACTGACTGTCCCACCCAGGCACCACCATTTGTTACAATTTTTTAAGGCCTACTGTGTATGCCAGGGACTGGGGTTACAGCAGAGAATAACACAAGGCCCCCGGCCTCAAACAGAGTTTATAGTCTAGTGATGTTATGCAACTCGCTTGAAAGTTTCAAAATTCTACTTCAAAAATATCCTATAACTGAAAATTTTTCCGTAATTCAGATACATCCTCTCCTTTCTGCCCACTAAAACCCAGAATGTTAGACTTTACTGTGGACCCAAACCAGTGTAATAACAAGTCATGTATTATATTAGGAGAAAGACTATGTATGTGTAATACAACACAGTATAAGAAGAGCCACATACTCAGTTCTTACTCATTCAATTAGTGAGAAAATTATAAGCAATTCTGATTTATTCACCAAAGCAAGACTACTGCCCATTTCATATTTCCCACTTCTCTTCTTTAACAGAATTTTACACTATTATGAATACTACAACAACAAGAGAGTATAACTTCTTTCAGCTTTGTGTACTCCTAAAAGAAAATAACACAATTGCCACAGACGTCACCGCAAAAGCATCTGCGATTTATACTGATGCTTTTTTACAGCACTGTGATCTTATGAACACAAGACTTCTTGCCAAGATCAATGTGTTTCTTATGATTTCCTTGAGTAAGGATATGCCTGTATCAAGGTACATTTCAACAGCATTTTTTTTTTAATTTTATTTATTTATTTGACAGAGACACCGAAAGACAAAGAACACAAGCAGGGGAAGTGGGGAAGAAAGGAAGCTTCCTGCTGGGCAGGGAGCCCGATACGGGGCTCGATCCCAGGACCCTGGGATCGTGACCTGAGCTGAAGACAGACGCTTAACCAACTGAGCCACCCAGGCGCCCACAACAGCATATTCTCTTGGACTATCAACTTACTCCCTAATAGACTAAATCAGTGAAGCTACTGCTTTTACTCTTCAGATATCCCTCAATCTTCACCTGGTCTTTTGGGGGGTACAAAGCCATCTCAGGATAAATGAATATGGCTAAGTTTTCGTCCAAGTTGCAGAAAAATCGTTTTCAACAGCTTCAGGGACTAAACACTGAGGAAGTGGTTAAGGACACAAGTTCCAGAATCCCAGCACCTCCACTTTCCAGCTGTGTAAACCTAGAAGTAACTCAAACTGTGCAAAGCCTCAGTTCCCTCATCGAGGAAGTAAGGGATTAACATTTGGCTGTTGCTACAGATCCACTAAGGTAACATATGAAGCATTTATAACGACATGACAGGTAACATGACTGACCCTTAAACATGGTTTTGAACTGAATGGGTCCACTTACACACAGGTGCCTTCAATAAATAGAGCCAGTACTGCAAATTTATTTTCTCTTCCTTATGACTTCTTTCTTTAAAGATTTTATTTATTTATTTGTCAGAGAGAGAGGAGAGAACAAGCATGGGGAGCGGCAGACAGGGGGAATGGCAGACAGGGGGAGGGGCAGTCTTCCCACCTAGCAGGGAGCCCAATACAGGACTTGATGCCAGGACTCCAGGATCATGACCTGAGCCAAAGACAGGCGCTTAACTGACTGAGCCACCCAGGCGTCCCCCTTATGATTTTCTTAATAATATTTTCCTTTCTCTAGTTTATTTTATCATAAAAATGGAGTGGATAATGTATGTAACATACAAAATATGCACTGATCCACTGTGTACGTGATCGGTAAGGCTTCTGGTCAACAGTAGGCTATTAGTAGTGAAGCTTCTGGGTAGTCAAAATTATAGTGCATTTTTGACTGTGCAGGAGTCAAGTACACCTAAACCCCCTGTTTTTTTTTTTTAAGAAGGAACTGTAAACCTTTGTAAAGTTAACTCTTATATTCATTAGAATGCTTTCTGAGGCAAGTCAGAAAATACCCATTTGAAAGTATCATAAACATTAAGGACATTCATTGGGACCACTTAACAAGAAATCCAAAATCAGACAGTTCTAGGAGTGGTCCCACAGCTCGGGGAGACCCAGGTCCTTTCCTTCTTTTTTTTTTTTTAAGATTTTATTTACTTGACAGAGAGAGACACAGCGAGAGGGAACACAAGCAGGGGGCAGAGGGAGAAGGAGAAGCAGGCTTCCCACTGAGCAGGGAGCCTGATGCAGGGCTCGATCCCGGGACCCTGGGATCATGACCTGAGCTGAAGGCAGGCGCTTAATGACTGAGCTTTCCAGTCACTCCCCCCACCAGGTCCTTTCAATCCTTCTGTTCTTTCCTCCAGGGACTCAACACCTTCAAAATCTCGGGTTATCCCCATTTTCCACTGGTACTCGCTACCTCCTTTCAGTGTTTTTAAGATAGCTACCACTGGGGTGCCTGGGTGGCTCAGTGGGTTAAAGCCTCTCCCTTCAGCTCGGGCCATGATCCCAGGGTCCTGGGATCAAGCCCCGCGTCGGGCTCTCTGCTCGGCGGGGAGCCTGCTTCCCTTCCCCTCTCTCCCTGCCTGCCTCTCTGCCTACTTGTGATCTCTGTCAAATAAATAAATAAAATCTTTTAAAAAAAAAAAAAAAAAAAGATGGCTACCACTGTTCCAGGCATCAAATCCAGAGATATAAATGTCGAGATATGGCCCTATACAGCAGAACTTTCTGCCATGATGGAAATATTCTACATCTGTACTGTCCAGTTCAGCAACCACCAGCCCCCTGTGACCACTGAGCACTTAAAATGCGGCTAGTGTGACTGAGGAACTGAATTTTTATTTCATTTCATTTTAATTAATTTAAGTTTAACAGCCACATGTGCCACCTAGTGCGATCATATAGGACAGTGCAGGTCCAGAGGAAGAACTGTTTCTCCTTGAGTCTCACCTGAAGAGTGGAGAAATTTTTCCTAAAAGTCCCCCAGCAGCTTTTCCCATGTGTCTTTATTGGTCAAAAGGGAGTCACATGGCCACTCTTAAATCAAGCTGGCAAGAACAGCATTTCCATAGTTGGCTTAGAATAATCAGGATTTACTCCTGAGTCACGTGGAAAGGGGTAAGCACCCTATGAAGCCAGGGCTTGGCCAAACAAGTAAAAAGCAAGGAATGGTTGTCATATAAATGATCAGTAGTATGTGCTGCACCACTTCTGTTGGGTCTAGATCGGGGATCTGTAAACTACAGCCCATGGGCCAAAGCCTGCCTTCCAACCGAGTCTGTAGCAGAAGCTGTATTGGTGCCAAGCCACGCCTATTTACATATTGCCGATGGCCGCTTTGCCTACCCCAACAGAGCTGAGTAGTTGCCACAGAGACTGTGTATGGCCGATGAATCCAAAAATATTTATTATCTGGCCTTCGTGGAAAATGTTTGCCAACCCCTGCTCCAAAAAGACATTCCTTCTGATTAAAATCACCATTGTTAAGGATCTTGGCTACAAGAGTCAATTGGCCAAAAGCAAGCACATTGTACGGGCTGGAATAGAGGACAGAGATCTGGTGAGCTGCTTTCAGGAGCTTGATACTTTATCTTGCTGAGTAACTTTGAAAGTTACTCCATTGCTTTAAGCTTCAATCTTCTCATCAGCAAAGTGGGGGATAATACAACATTCTTCGCCTACCCAAGTGGGGACGCAGGGAGATGATCTACACGCAGGCACTCTGTAAGTCCTAACAAGAGGCACTGGACTTTTCCATGAAGGGCAAGGCAAGGATAGCACCAGTGACCCGTTGATTGACCAGTCAGCAAAAGCCACTTCTGGAACTTTTATCAATTTAGCAAACAAAGAGATACACTGGCTTCTCTGTAACTTGAAGAGCCTCTGAAATCAAATTATGTTTAAAAAAAAAAAAAGTGGTTTAAAAAAGTATTTTCAATTGTTTCCAATTTCACATTAAGAATTTTGAATAGGAGGGGCGCCTAGATGGCTCAGTTGGTTAAGCGTCCAACGAGTTCAGCTCGGGTCAGGATCTCAGGGTCCTGGGACAGAGCTCCGCATCGGGCTCTGCGCTCAGCAGGGAGTCTGCTAGAGGATCTTTGTCCTTCTCTCCCCTCCCCCCAAATAAATAAAAGAAATTTTTTAAAAAAATTTTGAATAGGATTGCAGTCGTAAAATGGAATGGCAGAGTGGTTCTCACTTTGAAGCAGACCCCAAGGGTCTCTGGTCACCCAGGATAATAAATTAGGAATCCAAAGCCTCTCCCTGCTGAGTAATTGAACTCACAGAATGTGAGGTGTGAAGGAATCCTAATAGGCAATCAGCTGAGCCCCTTCATCATATGGAGGCGAGGAAGCCATTCTTATCTAGCCAACCGACAGCCTTCTCTGAGGTCTATGCAAAATGTTAGAGGAGTAACGGATGTTGTATAAGAAATCACTGGGTCCAGATGAGGGTATTGCTGGTGATGTAAGTAAGCTGAAGGCAGAGACCCGCATTTTAGAGTATCTCTAGGCTTTACACTAGAGTCAAAAATCAAAGCGAGTCAAACAACCAGTTTATTGAGCACGTACTATGTGCTGGACTATGGAGGATACCGAGAGGAAAGGGTTGTCCCCCTTACCCTCAAGGACCTGACTAAGTATTTCTTCATACCTGAAAAGATAAAACCAGGAGGAGGAGCGGAATTCAGGTTATGATGATCACCTTCAACAATCCCTAGCAGAGTGTCCTAACACATCTTAGTATGTATTCGTTTTAGAGTTAGTTTAAAATTTATAAATAGAATTTAGATGTACAAAGAATAGCAACAATAAACAAACACATTAAAAAGAAACTACCTGAGCTTCCACGTTATTTTGCAGCCTCCACTCCAGAGGTACAGGAAAGGGATCCCTAGACCCAATGATTTAAGGTGGCTCTTTCATTTGCTCTGAAACGATCTCCAGCTAAATCAATGTCTTTTGGATAAATGCACCATCTCTGTTTTGCCTCGTCTTCCATCTGGTAGTCAAGATGGCTTCCAGGTTGGGAATGGGGCGCTAGTTTCCTTCTAGCAGCAGGGAGAAGGGGTCCAGCTCTGTGAGCCCACCCTGTGTTGAACACTGGGTTCTCAATGGCCTCTCCAGAGATCTCCCTCCCCCTGTGGGGTTCCTGAGCATCCAGCTGGCATCCACCGCTGAAGACTATGCCCACTGGCCCCCATGGTCTATGCTCTCAGTAGCCCACCCTGGCCTGGGGGTCCCTCTCTTGCTGACTCAGGTCTCCTCAGTTCTCACCTCTGAGTGTCTGTCACATCCTTCATCAGACCCCTAGTCTAAATTGTCGACACCATCGCTTTTGAAGCCATGTCCTTGCTCCTGGCTCACAATACAGTCACCCACGAGGAGCGTGAGGGCCACTTAGAATCCATCCCCTGTCCACAAGAGACAAGAAAGACTTGAAAAAGACACCATCTCCAGTCTTCTCCCTGCCTAGACACACTATGCCGCCATCTTTCATCTGTACCATGGCCTCCCTGTTGATGTACAGGCTGCTGTGAGTTCTGACCAGGAGTTCTAAGTGCTAAGTGGGACACAATGTCCTCTGCTTTCAGTTTCCTCCTCAACCTACTTAGAGCCTCTACCATTCCCCGTCAGCACTTTGATCTGTCAGGGAAAGAGTCAGGGTCTACTAGCAGTGACCTCATGCCTGTGTGGGGGTAGTGGGAACTGGGGAGGCTGTAAGACTGGCTGAGCATCAGGTCAGTGTCATGGTATTCATAATTTCATTTGCACAGACAGAAAGTTGAGAGAGAAAGAGTGCACACGTGGTTTGGTACTGGAGGACAAAATCACACAAGACAGGTTCCCTGTCTTTCAGGAGTGTTACAGTCTACCCTTCTACTGCTTTACCATGGGCTGCACAAGGAAGAACAAAGACTTGGATGGACAAAGCATGAGCGTGTAAGAGGAAACAAGAGAGTGAGGCCTTGGGAGACAGGAATTACAGAGGAGTCTATCACTGGAAATGCCTGTGGCACAGAAAGATCTAGGTCCAGACCAGAGAGAAGGTTGGGGGATTATAGCTCATGAGCTCACCAAACTGGCTCAAATGTGTAATTGTTTCCAAATGGGGAAAGACAACTCTACAAGGATGAAATTATAACCATCTTCCACTATTGTGTCATCTCACCCTCTGGAAAATAGTTGTACCTAAAAGAAGACCTCCTTCAAAGCCAAAAAGGGGGGGGGGCGCTTGGGTGGCTCAGTGGGTTAAAGCCTCTACCTTCAGCTCAGGTCATGATCCCAGGGTCCTGGGATCGAGTCCCGCATTGGGCTCTCTGCTCAGCAGGGAGCCTGCTTCCTCCTGTCTCTCGCCTGCCTCTCTGCCTACTTGTGATCTCTGTCTGTCAAATAAATAAATAAACAAAATCTTTTAAAAAGTAAAGAAAAAAGGCATTGGCACAGGCCAGGAGAGCTAGAGGCTAGAGAGAAGTATAGTCGCCAATCGAAGCTCATGTGGGCTTCTGGTAGACCAAGAATGATTCCCTCACGCATTGCCAAATTACACAACTGAAAGTATTAAGGTCTAAGAGTTCTCTCTGTTGGCCAGTGGCCTAACAAGAGAGTGTCAGACCTACCTCTCCTACTGTCAAGAGCTACTGAGTCATCTCTTGGGCTTCCAGGGTAAAGCTACTGTGTTTGCAGTCCCGATCCCCCAGAGTCTGGGGAATGGCTGTTCTCTAGCAGCACAGCCCGGCTCCTTTTCTATCTTCTCCCCTAGCCTCAGTGACCTGTTCATTCAGTCTTCAGACACCTACCAGGCAGCCTGGTTGAGTATGAACACAGCAAGCTATGTGCTGAAGGGAATCCTCTGAGCTGTGAGACTCTGCACAAATTACTTCATCTATTTGACCCTCCCTTTCTTCATTGTAAACTGAGACTAAAATTATCTATCCTGATGCGTTTTTGTGAGGATTAAATGAGATGCTATACAGCAAGCACTTAGCAGGGTGTGGCCCAGAGCAAGTTCCCTGTCCTCATTACGTTTCCTCCCATCCGTTCCCCATCCGCCTCACAAACCCTCCTTCTGCCTTCTCACCTGGCACTGACAATGTGCTGAAAGGACCTGTGATGCAAAAAGGAAATGCCTAACGCTGTAACAGAAGGGTTCAAGAATAAAAAGACATGGATAAAGAGAAAAAGGAGCCCCGAGGAGAGAGATTTCTTTCTTCTGAAGAGATCAGGACAGGTTTTATAGAGGTAGCAATATGGGGCTGGACCTTGGACAGTTCATTTGGTTCCAAGTGGGGAGACCCCAGAAAGCAGAGGGAGGGAGTAGGGAAGTAAGATAGGGAAGCGAGTAAAGCCAATAATGGGTACATTAATGAGTGGATTACTACTGGGGGGCAAGTGGGGCACAACCCAACTATCTACTAGATGAGTAGAACACAGCCCACCAAGGGACGAGGAAGCTGGCATTGGTCAACACCGACTCTCATCCCTCACTCTCTTGGAGTGTTAACTCCCTGGCACTTCTGGCTTGTTCCAAGGACAGGCCATGCTCCGTCGTATAGGCACAGATCATCTGCAATCAGAGGGACATGGGAGCCATCAGCACGCAGGCACTTTCCGGTTTACCTGCCCCATTTTCATCGCTCTTAAATATATTTTTTCACATGGGACGCCTGGGTGGCGCAGTTGGTTGGACGACTGCCTCCGGCTCAGGGCGTGATCCTGGAGTCCCGGGATCGAGTCCCACATCAGGCTCCCAGCTCCATGCCCATGGAGTCTGCTTCGCTCTCTGACCTTCTCCTCGCTCATTCTCTCTCTCATTGTCTCTCTCTCTCAAATAAATAAAAAAAATAAAAAAATATATATATTTTTTCACAAAGACTTATTTCTCCCGAGCTGCTTTCATTTTGATGACTTTTTTCCCCTTATGTTTCACTTTCCTTCCTCAGCTACCCCCACGGTGGAAAATGCACTGGAACGTGAGACTGAAGATCTAGTATCTAGTCTGACTCCACCATTTCCCAACCCATCACGCCCCTGGAGACATTTAGTCATTTCATTTCTGCTCTGCTGATCCCACAGTGATGTTTTCATGCCCCAAGAAGATGACGTGCGAGCACAGTTGACAATAACATCACAGAACCACAGCAGACTCTATACCCCGAGATAGTTATCTAGAGAAGTTTTCTCTCCCTACTTCTGCCTTCTGCCCACTGTGGTCTTTGAAGACCACTGCAGGCAGTGGTCTTCAAAGTGTAGTCTCCGGGTCCGTCACAATAGCACCTGGGAGCTTCTTAGAAATGTCCATTCTCAGGACCAGCCCTATACCTAATGAATCCTCTCGGGGAGGGACCCAGAAATCTGTGTTTTAACAAGCCCTCCAGGGGATTCTTATATTTTGAGAACTGATGTTTTCAGAGCTTGAGAACTCTGGTTTGCAGGTTATGACCACAAAATTCGGAGCTGGCTACAAATTCCAGTCAGCCACTGCCTTGAACAACTTACTTATCTCTCTGAGACTCAGTTTCTCGACCTGGAAAATGAGGCTAACTTTAGGACCTCTCCTTCACAGATGTGGTTGAGAAGCTGAAGAGAGTGAGTATGTGTAAAGCAGGAGGGACCCGGCCCATCATAAGCAGTCAGGACACATTTGACTCTTATCACTTCTTTTTGTAAAGTATTGTGGCTTCTTGACAGGCCCTGGTACCTGCCTTTTGAAGGACTGTCAATTGGGTTTTAACCTGTTGGGAAGTTTTCCATTTAGTTCGTGTGTGTCTGTTTTGTTTACATATCATTGCTGACTGTCAGTAGGTATTTGCTTTATCCAAAGATTCCTTGATCCTGCCACTCTCCTCCAAGTAAGAAAGGCATTTCTCTGTGTGTCCTTGATAATTCTTCTTAAATAACATTCCTGGTGAGGATTCTTACCCTTTGGATAGCATTGTATTTTTTTTGGCAGTTGGTATCTAGAGATTTTGCTGCCAGGATATCTGGCCTTTTTGCTGCCTTCCTAACTTTTCTCTGTATTTCGTTCTAAAGATCCTCTCTTGTGAAAACCATGCTGCTTCATTTGGCTGATTCTCTACCTCCCTTAACGCTTCCATGCAGAAGTACCTTCAATGGGTGCTTTTAAAAACAAACAAACACCAGAAATAGACCCTCACATATGTCGTTAATTGATTTCTGACAAAGGTGCCAAGACGACTCAATGGGGAAAGGATAGTCTTTTCAACAAATAACACTGTGAAAAGTGGATGTCCACACGTAAAATAATGAGGCTGGGGGGCGCCTGGGTGGCTCAGTGGGTTAAAGCCTCTGCCTTTGGCTCAGGTCATGATCTCAGGGTCCTGGTATCAAGCCCCGCATCAGGCTCTCTGCTCAACAGGGAGTCTGCTTCCCTCCTCTCTCTCTGCCTGCCTCTCTGTCTGCTTGTGATCTCTGTCTGTCAAATAAATAAATAAAATATTAAAAAAAAAAAAAAAAAAGAATGTTGCTGGGCCCTTACCTCACACCATATACAAAAATGAACTCAAAATGCATCAAAGCACCTGACCACAAGAGCTAAAACTCTAGAACTCTTTGAAGAAAATGTGGGAGAAGTCTTCATGACATCAGATTTGGCAATGGTTTCTTGGATAAGACAGGAAAAGCACAGGCAAAAAAGTAAAAACAGATAACTTGGACTTCTTCAAACATAAAAACTTTGGTGCGTCAAAGCGCACTATTAAGATAGTGAAAAGACAACACAAAATTGGAGAAAATATTTGCAAATCACATTATCTGGTAAAGGATTTAATATATCCAGAATATATAAAGAACTCATAAACTCAACAACAACAACAAAAACACCCAAACAACCCAATTCGAAAATAGGCCAAAGGTGTGAGTAGACACATCTCTAAAAAAAAGACAAACATGTCCAATAAGTCCATGAAAGATGCTCCACAACATTAATCATTAAGGAAATGTAAATCAAAACCACTGCGAGGTACCAATTCACACCCATTATCAAAACAACCGAAAATAAGAAGTCTTGGTGAGGGGCACCTGGGTGGCTCAGTGGGTTCAAGCCTCTGCCCTCAACTCAGGTCATGATCCCAGGATCCTGGAATGGAGTCCCACATTGGGCTCTCTGCTCAGCAGGAAGCCTGCCTCTCTGCCTACTTGTGATCTCTGTTTGTCAAATAAATAAATAAAATCTTTAAAAAAAAAAAAAGAAGAAGAAGAAGAAGTCGTCTTGGTGAGAAACTGGAATCCTTGTGCCCTGCTGGTAGGATATAAAATGGTGCTGCCGTTGTGGGAAACAGTGTGGCAGATCCTCAAGAAGTGAACCACTGAGTCACCATGGGATCTAGCAATTCCACTCCCAGGCATATGTGCCCAAAAGAACTGAAAGCACGGACTTGAACTTGTACTTGTACACCAATATCCACAGCAGCATTATTTACAATAGCCAAAAGGTGGAAATACCTCAAACATTTTTCAACACTGAATGGATAAACAAAATGTGGTCTCTGTACTCAACGGAGTATTATTCAGCCTAAAAAAGGAATGAAATGCTGATATATACTGTAACATGGATGAACCCTAAAAACATGCCAAGTTTAAGAAGCCAGACACAAGGGGCGCCTGGGTGGCTCAGTGGTTTAAGCCTCTGCCTTCAGCTCAGGTCATGATCTCAGGGTCCTGGGATCGAGCCCCACATCGGGCTCTCTGCTTAGCAGGGAGCCTGCTTCCCCCTCTCTCTCTGCCTGCCTCTCTGCCTACTTGTGATCTCTCTCTATCAAATAAATAAATAAAAATCTTAAAAAAAAAAAAAAAAAAAAGAAGCCAGACACAAAAGGACAAATACTGTATGATTCCACTTACATGAGGTACCTGGAATGGCAAATTCATAAAGACAGAAAGTAGAGAGTCTACCACGGACTAGGGGGAAGAAGGAATGGGGAGCTACCGTGTAACATGTACAGAGTTTCTATTTGAGATGATGAAATCTCCTAGAAATGGGTAGTGGTGATAGTTGTACAAAATTGGGGATATATTTAATGCCAACAGTTCAATGGCGAAAATGGTAAGTTTTGTGTTATGTTTATTTCACAGTGTTAAAAAAAAATCCTAAATAAATACCTGTACACAGAGATAAAACAGGGGAAAGAATGAAAAAAAAAACAAGACAAGACAAAATGCAGGCACCTTACCTTCTAAGGATGTAACCAGGATAACATGAAGACAAATGATGATAAGAAATATCTTGAACAGCGGTAAAACTTCTTCAGGTCTGCCAACATGGCCACACTGTCTGCCATAGAAAAACATCCTGGAATAAAATAAGGGCAAACATATCATCATGGCACGCCATAATCACAACACAGCAAAACCCAAGAGGTCAGTCACTTTACCAAGGCAACCTGCACTCCTGCTTCCTTTAAAATTACTCTGGTTCCAGAGAACTGGCAATGCCAGATGGGACACGGGTGTTTACTAAAAGCAAAACCTCTTTTATTATAGGAGGACCACCCAGTGAGGTATCATATTACATTGAACATTATTTAAAAAAAAAAAAAACAGAAACAGACTCACATATACAAAGAACGAATTAGCGGTTTCCAAAAGAGGAGACAGGCAAAACAGGTGGCAGGGGTTAAGAGGTACAAACTTCCAGTTAGAAAACAAGTAAGTCACAGGGATGAAAAGTACGGCATCAAAAATACAGTCAGTAAGATGGCATTAAATTCATCTGACATCTGATGGCAACTATGCTTATCGTGGTGAGCATTTCGTAACATACAGAATTGTCAAACTGCTTTGCTGTACGCCTGAAACTAATGTAATGCTGTATGTCAACTATCACTTAAAATTAAATTCTTTAAAAAGATAAGCAAGGGGGCACCTGGGTGGCTCCATGGGTTGAGCCTCTGCCTTTGGCTCGGGTCATGATCTCAGGGTCCTGAGATCGAGCGCTGAATCGGGCTTTCTGCTCGGCGGGGAGCCTGCTTCCCACCCCCCCACACTCTGCCTGTCTCTACCTACTTGTGATCTCTCTCTCTTGCTGTCAAATAAATAAATAACTTTAATAAATAAATAAATAAAAATAAATAAAAAGATAAGCAAGGTGGTCCCTGTGAATTTACGGAAAACACCAATAAACGCAAAATATCAAGAGAAGAAATGAAAAACGTGAACGCTGCACATATAATTATTACCACTATATAAAGCCTGGTTCAAAACTATGCTAAGAATCAGAAGGCCTCAGAGAATCCCATAAATCATTCTACTCCTGTTTCTGTCTTATTCTGCAGAAGAATTTCCTCTTTATCACACACAAATCCATTATCATTGCTTGATCTTGAGTGGTCAGGACAACAGAGTCAACATTTTTTAAAAAGCAAAGTTCACATCAAAACTGAATTTCAAAGCCCCATTTGCTATTCATGGATTCATTCATCCAACAAATATTTCTTGAGAGGCAATTAAAAAAAAATGAGGAGGGAGCCCGGAACCCAGACAGAATGGCAAATCCTGAAGCTGTGTCTGTTCCTCTCACGGTGGAGAACTGGCCAACAGAGCCCCAGGACAGGCAGTCAGCACCAGCAGCAGTGGCTGGCACGGGATGCCAAGGGAGGACAAGCCAGCCAGGAAATCACAATCAGCCCACGGGTGCAGGCACAAGCATGAGGAAGGGAGACCCCACGAAGCAGGCTCCCCCTGCACAGCCCCAGGGCGAGCGGCCACGGCAGACCAGGCTGTATGTTTTCAGCTGGCAGAACTCCTGACCACAGAGCACCCACGAACCCAGCCATCACTGCGGCTTCTGCCAGCCTCAGAACGATCAAGTGCGCATGCCCAGTGGCGAAGACGAGCGAGCAGGCGCTGCCAGGTTCTGGCTCTGCCATGCAATGTCTGAGTGACTTGGGACAAGTTCTTTCCAATGGCCAGGATTCCCCATCTAGCAAACCGTGACAACAGCACCAACCAGAGTGTGTTGCTGTGGTGAGTAAGCCCTGTGAAGCCACTGTGAACGCTAGCTGTACTCTTCCCTCCTTCGGTAGACAGTCTTTTGCACCCAGCAAGTGCAGGGTAGAACAGAGCAGGGACTATGGGGACAAGGGCACGGGAAGATGGGGATAAAATACAATTTCTCAACCTCAATGAAAAACTGGCAAACTTTAAGGATCCTATAACTTAACAGCCATCTCCAGTACCATCACCTGGGAATTCTTTCCTTGGATGTGTCGTGATAATGTCTTAGGCAGGAGGTAAGTCCTTCTCCTTCCAAAGAGGGCTTCTTTTTTCTCAATCAATAAACTGTATTATATACTGTATTATATATTAATAATACACTACGTTAATAAGTTATCACATGCCTCTGGTTTGGCTCTCCTCTTCAGCACTTTTATTCTCTGTTCATAATGGCGGATTATTGACCCTCCCAAATGAGTCACTCAAACCAGAATGCAAAGATGTAACAATGTCTCTGGAGGAAAGTGTAAGCGTCTGCTACAGCTACATACCACAATATTGATGAATCTCCGAGACATAAAGTCAGAGAAAGCAGCCAGACATGAAAGCATAGTGCACAGAATTCCATTCATACGAGGTATAAAAGCAGACAAAACCAATTGATGGAGCGAAGAGTAGGGAGAGTGGTTATCCTTGGAAGGGGGGCGCCTGGGTGTCTCAGTGGGTTAGGCCTCTGCCTTCGGCTCAGGTCGTGATCGCATGGTCCTGGGATCAAATAAAATCTTTAAGAATAATAATAATAATTAGAAGGGGGCACGAAGGGGTTTCTGAGGTACAGGTAACATTCTGTGTGCCGGTTCCACAGGTGTGTTTGGTTCCTGAAACTCATCTTATTATACAAGTGAGTGTATGCCACAAGAAGTTTCATTTAAAAGTTTAAAACCCAATCTATTTTTTTATTTCTGAACTCAGTTCCCCCTCCAAAAGCACTGTTATTTTTTTGTTAAATCTATATCTACTGAACCAGACCTCTACAAACAAAAATAAAAACAAAAACCAAATAAACAAACAAAATAAACCTCTCTCCTATACAAACGCCTTGACTCAACTCTACCTGGAATTTGCAGAACTGATTTAGAAGACTGACTGTACACGTACCTAATTTTAGATCTGGAAAGAGTATCAGAGCAGTTTAGCTTTGAAAAGGAACTCAGAATTCACCCAGCTTCAAACCCTCATTCTTCAAACCCTCATTCTACACATGAAGGAAGAGGTCCAACGTGCTCCAAGAGATGGGTCAAGGTCATTTGGCTGTTTGGTGGGACTCCTACTCTTTCTACCAGGCCACAATACTGGCCTCCTGAGAATGTGTCTCCTTAGGAGTAAACCTCTAAGTCCATCAGGGGAAATCAATCAACATATTCAAAATGCTATTATATAATATCAAAATTTCTGCGAACTCATTCTTAAGCTTTGCTAACTCCTAGGGCAAGACTTCCTGAGTAGTATATAAGATATGGTCAAAGTTAAATTAGTCACAGTATACAGTGACTGGTTATTATGTGCTGTAACTTGGGCCTCTGATCAAAATAAACCATGCCTTTTCACTGAAGAGAGCTTGTACTCAACTCCCAAATGAGAGGAGGAAAGGCCAGAATGAAGGGCGATGCAAGCAGTCATCTTGGAAAGAGAGTATGGATCAAGAAGGACTTACTACAAACCAGGAGCCACTGACCTTTAGGTTATCAAGCCTGACGTGTCTTTCCTTAAGACTGAGGGGTGCCTGGGTGGCTCAGCTGGTTGGACGACTGCCTTGGGCTCAGGTCATGATCGCGGAGTCCAGGATCGAGACCGCATTGGGCTCCCAGTTCCATGGGGAGTCTGCTTCTCCCTCTGACCTTCTCCCCTCTCATGTTCTCTCACTGTCTCTCTCAAATAAATAAATAGGGCGCCTGGGTGGCTCAGTGGGTTAAGCCGCTGCCTTCAGCTCAGGTCATGATCTCAGGGTCCTGGGATCGTGCCCCACATCGGGCTCTCTGCTCAGCGGGGAGCCTCCTTCCCCCTCTCTCTCTGCCTGCCTCTCTGCCTACTTGTGATCTCTGTCTGTCAAATAAATAAATAAAATCTTAAATAAATAAATAAATAAAATCTTTAAAAAAAAAAAAGACTGAATATATATTTCCTAATAGGAGAAGTTTTATGGTATTTAAAATAATGCAGCTCCCACTGCTTCTATATAAGCTAGAGGACATCCTGCTAAGCCTTAAAGTCCTACCATCACTGATCAAAGAGAGAGGTCAGTGGATTTTGTTGAAAGCCTTATTCATTATCCATGAAAGTCATTTCTACCTTTCTGAGCTGGAAATTTTCCTCACTTTCCAGGGTAACTTGGGTTAGCTCAATGCTCACCAGGTTATCAAGAAAGAGGACTTAAACAGCCATTGATTCTTAGCAAATTTCCAAGGTGCTGAGGATGGTTGGTAAAATCACATCAATTACAAAGAAAACCATCTGCAAGCCTTTGAACAGTAAAGCCTAGCCCTTGATGCTACACAACCACTCACAGAAGATTTTCCCAAGGTTCATCATGGCTCTGGGCCCCCTTTTATGGTTGTAAGCTCTGATGTACCTGGCAGCCTCTGGGGTTGTATGGCACACAAGCAACACACACAAGCAACACGACTGTAGTCCATGGCCTTGCTTGTAACCCTCCAAGAAGCTGCTCTAGATCTCTTCAATTTCTTTAAATATACTACCACTTATCATATTTTTAAAGACACATAGGTCATCAGTGCAAACTTGAATGGCAATACACAATATATTTATCATTATCTAAATACAGAATAATTAAAGAATAATTTAAAAGGGGGGATAATAGCATGGTATCACTTCAGGGCAGGTCTGGGTAAAGGTTATTATCTATTACCTCTGATTAACTGGCATAATTTGATTATACCAGGGCGGCTGGGATATATGCAATGATAGATATTTTTGACCAAAGTAATAAGGTGTGGTAATTGTTCCCTCAGTCTCATAGAAAACTTTATGATTGAGACATTTACACTGAGTCTAAGTGTTGGTTAACCAGACTTGCACAAAGGGAAATTTAAAAAGGAGGTACTGAAGAGGTTCTCAGTGCAAATAAAACAATTGACTTAGATCATTCAACTGTCAAAGAAGTCAGAGAATCCCAAGGTTGCTTTTTTTTTCCCCCTGGAATCTCTGGCCATGTGTTTGACTATTCTAAAAAAGGAATCCAGAAACTGTTAGTAAAAGCATAATTAAATTTTTTGCATAATTAAATTTTACTTGAACTCTACTAAAAGACCCTGATAATGCAAACACCTCAGAAAAAAAATTTCTTCAGTGTTCCAAGAATATGTTGGGTTCAGTTATTCAGACCAAACCTTCTGCTGAAGACAATCAAAAATTGCAAGTGAAATATTAAGAACATTTTCTTACATATATCAAAGAGCTGACAAGATAGAAAAGAATCACCAGGCCAAAGGTAAAGTAAAGCAGGAACTCAGGGAGGTAATATAAACAAAGGAACCACTTATGCCTGAGGTAATGGGCCTAATGAAGTAAACGTAAACCTCAGATATAAATACAAAAGAAAAGTTCAGAGACATGGAGGAAAAAAAAATACAAGGTCTAACATACACTTAAAATTCAAAAAGGAGGGGGCACCTGGGTGGCTCAGTGGGTTAAAGCCTCTGCCTTCAGCTCAGGTCATGATCCCAGGGTCCTGGGATCGAGCCCCACATTGGGCTCTCTGCTCAGCGGGGAGCCTTCTCTCTCTGCCTGCCTCTCTGCCTACTTGTAATATCTGTCTGTCAAATAAATAAATAAATAAATAAATCTTTAAAGAAAAAAAATTTCAAGGAGGGATGCCCAGGTGGCTCAGTCGGTTAAACGTCTGCCTTCAGCTCAGGTCATGATTCCAGGGTCCTGCAATCGAGCCCCGCACTGGGCTCCCTGCTCAGCAAGGAGCCTGCTTCTCCCTCTGCCTGCTGCTCCTCTTGCTTCTGCTCTTTCTCTCTCTCCCTCTTTAACAAATAAATTTTTTTTTTTAAGATTTTATTTATTTATTTGTCAGAGGGAGAGGGAGAGAGAGCGAGCACAGGCAGACAGAATGGCAGGCAGAGGCAGAGGGAGAAGCAGGCTACCTGCTGAGCAAGGAGCCCGATGTGGGACTCGATCCCAGGATGCTGGGATCATGACCTGAGCCGAAGGCAGCTGCTTAACCAACTGAGCCACCCAGGCGTCCCAACAAATAAATTTTTTTTTAAAATTTTTTTTAATTCAAAAAGGAAGAAAGTGTCAGGTTTGAAATGGAATGACTGAATAACCCCAAACTGGTGAAAACCATCTATACACAGATTTAAGAAACCTAAAGACTCTCTACAATAAATAAGGGGAAATCTACACCTAGACACAAAATAGTGAAACTGAAGAAAACCAAAGACGAAGAGAAAACCTTACAAGTAGCCAGAGAGAACAAGACAGTTAACCTTCAAAGAAGCACATGATAGACTAATAGCTATCTTCTCAGAATCAACAGTGGAAGCCAGAAGACATACAAAAACTGTGGTATTGTTCAGTAACTGCAAATCCTCCCTAAGAAAATCCTGAAAGATGTACTCAGGCAAAAGATGTAAGCTCTGAGATGCAAAAAGGAATGAAGAACAAAGAAAGTGATTCGCCTGTGACCAGTCCTATCCTTAACATTTGTGATATACAGGTTAAGAGTTTAAAAGGAGGCCCAGGGGTACCCAAAAATGTTTTAAATAAAAAATAAATAAATAGGGGCACCTGGGTGGCTCAGTGGGTTAAAGCCGCTGCCTCCGGCTCAGGTCATGATCCCAGGGTCCTGGGATCGAGCCCCACATCGGGCTCTCTGCTCGGCAGGGAGCCTGCTTCTTCCTCTCTCTCTGCCTGCCTCTCTGCCTACTTGTGATCTCTGCCTGTCAAATAAATAAATAAAATCTTTAAATAAATAAATAAAAGAAGGTACAATTTGCCCTTATTCTTCCACTAAGACTCCATCTCAAAATACAAGACGTTTTGTGCACAAGCATGTGGACAGCCAGCCTGTACATCCAAACCACCCTCTCTCCCTGCAAGCAGCTACCCCTTGGTCATCATTTAGTTCTAAAGGTGATGACACCTGCAGCATGACTTGCCTGTGGGGAAGAGGCCTGCTCAGGTCCTAGAAATAGGCATACAATGCCTGAGTAGGGAATTACAGGATCCCAGGGTCCCATAGCAAGATCTAGGAGTAAGGGTTGGGGGCAGAGTGAGGCAGGTTCCAGGTGGGCATCATTTCTTTGTGTCACAAACTTCTCACCCTTAAAGAAGGGTATGACTAGAGAAAGGCCAGAGAGAGGACCTCTAAAGCATGAGACACAGGCCAAAGGCCCCAACTGCCAGAGCTAAGGGTGGCACTCTATACTGGGCAATTCAAACTAATGTGTTTTTTTTTAAATTATCTAATTTTATTAAATTCAATTAATATATAGTATATCATTAGTGTCAGATATAGAATTCAGTTACTCATCAGTTGCATAGAACACCCAGTGCTTATTACATCATGTGCCATCCTTAATGCCTATCACCCAGTTACCCCATCCCGAAGACCTACCTGGGTCCCTCCCCTCTAGAAAACCTCAGTTTGTTTCCTATTAAGAGTCTCTCATGGTTTCTCTCCCTCTCTGATTTCATCTTGTTTTATTTTTTCCTCTCTTCCCCTTACGATCCTGTTTTGTTTCTTAAATTCCACATGAGTGAGATCATATAATTGTCTTGCTCAGACTGAATTATTTTACTTAGCATAACAAATGAATGTTGATTACATAAAACATTAATAATAATAATATCTTGCACGGATAAGTGAGATATAACAAAAATGACAACTATATTATTTACATATACATCATATAATATAGGAAAAAAAAATATATATATATATATCTCAATTAGGAAACGAAATTAAGAAATTGAAGTCTTCCAAAGTCCTTATATTAGAGGAGTCTAAAGGTATGGATTATCTATAGACATTGAAAAGTTGGGTAGACATTGTGATTTTTATAGCAGATACTAAAAAATAGAAGTGGGATATGTAACTTCCTAATACGTGGAGGGGGAGGGTGTTTAGAATATTCAGTCAATTTGAAAGGAGGCTCCAAAAGCGAGAAAAAGAAACAAAAATGATTAGGAAGAATAGAAGGTGGTAAATGTAAACACACATGAAAAAATGATTCATTAAATATAAACAGACTAAATGATTCAATAAAAAGGCAACGATCATCAGACTGGGAAAAAAAAAAAAAGCAAAATCCAAATATGCTATTTATAAAGACACACCTACAACATAATGATACAGTAAGTTTGAAAGTAAAAGGATGGGAAAGAGTAGCTGCACCAGCTTGCATTCCCACCAACAGTGTAGGAGGGTTCCCCTTTCTCCACATCCTCGCCAACATCTGTCATTTCCTGACTTGTCAAGTTTAGCCATTCTGACTGGTGTGAGGTGGTATCTCACTGTGGTTTTGATTTGTATTTCCCTGATGCCGAGTGATGTTGAGCACTTTTTCATGTGTCTGTTGGCCATCTGGATGTCTTCTTTGCCAAAATGTCTATTCATGTCTTCTGCCCATTTCTTGATTGGATTATTTGTTCTTTGGGTGTTGAGTTTGGTAAGTTCTTTAAAGATTTTGGATACTAGCCCTTTATCTGATATGTTATTTGCGAATATCTTCTCCCATTCTGTCAGTTGTCTTTTGGTTTTGTTGATTGTTTCCTTTGTTGTCCAAAAGCTTTTGATCTTGGTTCCTCAAAAAGTTGAAAATAGAGGTATCCTATGACACAGCAATCGCACGACTGGGTATTTACCCTGAAGATACAAAAGTAGTGATCCAAAGGGGCACGTGCACCCAAATATTTATAGAAGCAATCTCCAAAATAGCCAAACTATGGAAAGAACCTAGATGTCCATCAACAGATGAATGAATAAAGAAGATGGGTGTGTGTGTGTGTGTGTGTGTGTGTGTATACACACACACACACACACACACACAATGGAATACTATGCAGCCATCAAAAGAAATGATATCATGCCATTTGCAACAACATGGATAGAACTAGAGGGTATTACACTGAACGAAATAAGTCAATCCGAGAAAGACAATTATCATATGATCTACCTGATATGAGGAATTTGAGAGGCAGGATGGGGGGTTTGGGGAGTAGAGAGGGAAAAAATGAAACAAGATGGGATCAAGAGGGAGACAAACCATAAGAGACTCTTAATCTCACAAAACAAACTGAGGGTTGCTGGGGGGAGGGGGGCCATAGAGAAAGTGGCTGGGTGATGGACATTGGGGAGGGTATGTGCTATCGTGAGTGCTATGAAATGTGTAAGCCTGATGATTCACAGACCTGCACCCCTGGGGCAAATAATACATTAATGTTAATTAAAATAATTAATTTTTATACACTTTTTAAAAAGGATGGGAAAGATATGCAATGTCAATACTAATCAAAAGAAAATATGTTTAAACTAATATCAGACAAATTATACTTAAAGCAAAAAGCATTACCTGTAAATATAATGGTTCATTCATAAAAGTTCAACAGGAAGATGACAAATTAATATCTCTATCATCAACTGGTAAAACTCATATAAGAATGTCACTAAGGATATAGAATATTTGAATGACACATTTAACCAACCTGAC
This sequence comes from Neogale vison, assembly GCF_020171115.1. NCBI lineage: Eukaryota > Metazoa > Chordata > Mammalia > Carnivora > Mustelidae > Neogale > Neogale vison. The sequence goes on along the minus strand of NC_058105.1, from coordinate 116,769,428 downwards.
CTAGAGATCAGGCATAAACCCTCCATTCCACTTGGGAGTGCTTATTAAAACCAAGTCATACAACAAGTCTCAAAAATGTTTTACAGAATTAGAGAAGGAAAAAGGAGCATGTTCTCTGACCACAAGATAATTTAACCACAATAAAAAGGTAAATTTTTATTTAACCATTTACATTTAGAAGAAGTCATAACATATATTAAAACATGTTTGACTTGATCAATAATAAAGACTGTATTTCAAAGCATGTAGGATAGAACTAAAGATCTTTAGAGTGAAATTTACGTTTTAAATGCATACATTAGAGGAGTGTCTGGCTGGCTCAGTCAGTAGAGCATGTAACTCTTGATCTTGGAGTTGGGAGTTGTGGGTTTGAGCCCCACATTGGGCTGAGATTAGTTAAAAATAAAATCTCTTAGGAGTGCCTGGGTAAGCAACGGACTCTTGATTTTAGCTCCAGTCATTATCTCAGGGTCATACGATGGATGGAGCCCCGTGTAGGGTTCCACACTCAAAGGGAGTGTGCTAGAGATTATCTCCCTCTGTCTCTGCCCCTACTCACCCAACCCACATCTACTCACTCAACCCCACCCCTACTCACCCAACCCCACCCCTACTCATTCTCTCTCTCAAGATAAATAAAATCTTTACAAAAATAAAAAGGAAATAATAAAGACAAAAGCATAAAATAAGGATATAGAAAAAGCAAAATAAAAGTTATTAACATTGTCAAGGGTGTTCTTTGGAGAGACAATTCTGGCAAAACTAAGAGGAGGGGAGGAGGAGGGGAAGGGGGAGGAAAAGAGAGAGAGTCCCAGCAATTAACCAATGGAAAGAATTTAAAAAGCAACATAAATGAAAATGCTATAAGCATACAAGATAAAAGGATCTTAGGGATAACTTTATTCAATAATTTTGAAAATCTAGATAGAAATGGGTAAATCCCTATGCAAAACATAAAACTTAACCAAAAAGGAATCAAGAAGAAATCCTGAACAGGAATGGATGTATAATCATTAAAAGTCTCAAAAATTTTCCCAAAGACAAAGGAAAGTCCAGTCCCAGATGTTTTCACTGGTGATTCCATCAAATATTTAAAAAACAGGCATTCCAATCTCACAAAAACTCAAAGAATAGGGAAAGAAAGCACAACCTAACTCATTTTTACCAGCTAGGATAAAACCTGTGCCAAAACCTGACAAGTAAAATCCTCACATTTTACCCATTTTATAAATCAAATGAAACTACAGGAGTCTCTGGAATGCCCACAGAAATGTCTAGCAGCAATTTCAAATCTTGTAAACGGGGGTAATGTGAATAAATATAGGACAAAAGGGACCATTCCGAACCTCAGCAACAAAATTTTTTGAAGATGAAGTCACCAAGAACTAAAGCCAGCAGCGCTGTACTAAGAGAATGACATCTCATATGCCCCAAAAAGCCCATGTCCTAACGACAAGACAAACTGGGTTAAGTGGTAAGTGCTGCATATGAACTCCAAAATGGCAGCTTTGTGTATCATTTGTCATAGCACAAGGTCAGGTCAACAGGGAACCATCCAGCATGATGGTAGTATGAAGCTTTCATGTCTCTGGAAGCAAATGGAAGGACCTGATTTGTTTGGTCTTTGCAGGGCAAAATGATTTTCTTAATAAGCATTAAGTGCTTTCTAATGCAGGGGTGGGGAAAGCTTTATTCAATAAAACAAGAAAATCAATATCAGATGTGCAAGATTAGAAATAAATCATGCACTTAAAGTAAACAAATACTCACAAAACTCTGTGGAAGGTCTGATATTTTCCAACTCCATCACTCATGTCCAAACTCCTCTCCTGTCCTACCTGCAATCGACCAGCCTCTTAATTCCCCAGTGTGTAAATACTCAAGGCCAAGCGAAAGCCCGCTTCGTCTCTCCCCTCATTCTTCAGGCTCCTTTCCCAGTGCATGGTAAATATGCTGGATAAGAACATGCCTGGTAGAGCCATCTGCCTGCCTTCAAACCCAGGCTCTACCACTGACAGTGTAACTTTCATCTGTTCCTTACGCTCTCTGGATCATCTAAAAATTGGAGGTCACGAGAGCATCTACCTCATAGGGTTCTGCAGAAATGAAAGAAAGTACTATAATGAAGATCTTAGTATAGTCTGCAAGTGCTGGGTGTTCTTACAAGCAGAATTGTAAGACAAGATTACAAGTATACTCTGGTGCTAAATGTAAACAGATTTGAGAATTATTTCCCACATTTATTCACCTAGTTGACGAAACTGTGTTGAGGTTGTGTTACATGCAAGGTACTATACTTGGAACTTAGGATACAATGAACAAGACAGGTATCTTTCCTGCCCTCGAGAACTTACAGCCACTATGTCCTTAGATTCATTGGTCATTGGTGTAGCCAAATAAATAGTGACTTTTTTTTAGCTTTTTAACTTCATGGTCCACGAGACTCAACTCGGCCTAAAAACAAAACCAAGGCACAGGAACACAGTATCCTCGCCTCTATGGACTTAGTCTCCACCTCACCCCTAGCCAGCAGCATGCAACTCCACCCACAGCAAGCACTCAAAAAAGATTTTTTTTAATTGATTTGGTCTGGAATCTCTTGCTGCAGGATAATTCCATCAATATGTAGAGGAGAAAAATAGGAAACTCCTTAAAAGCATCCTCAAGGTGGTGATCTACACTGGGGGATGGGGACAGGGATGGGGCAGAAGTACATCGTTTGTGAAATTAGAAGATCATATTGGATGAAAAGTGAGGTATAAAGAAAAGCAAACTGCCCACCAATATTCTGTGCCCTTCCTTGCTTTTGTCATTGCATCATGTCAACTCTTTTTTTTTTAAGATTTTATTTATTTATTTGACATAGAGAGGGAGAGATCACAAGTAGGCAGAGAGGCAGGCAGAGAGAGAGGAGGAAGCACACTCCCCGCTGAGCAGAGAGCCCGATGCAGAGGCTTGCACCCACTGAGCCACCCAGGTGCCCGTACCATGTCAACTCTGGCTTCAAGTCCCAGCTTGACCATTTACTAGCTGCGTGACACTGCTCTGATATTTTAACCTTACCTATAATAATAATAACGTGTTGACAAATAACTATGTTGTCATTTATCATTTAAATTATGATAGGATTCTTATAATTTGTATTAATTGCAATAACTACTTGCATTGGTTACCAGATTTCTATTGTTTATACCAGTTAAGTCCAGAAATAGCCAATATTTATGAGTCTCAAAGGAAAGAGGAAGTATAAGTTAGTAGTGGTTTAAAAATTTCTGTGTAGAAGAAGAGTTGGGAGCAGAAATATGGTTAGAAGCAGCCTTTAGAAGCTGCAGAGGCACATCATTTTAGGTAAAAAAGAGACCATTCAGGGGCGCCTGGGTGGCTCAGTCAATTAAGTGTCTGCCTTTGGCTCAGGTCATGATCCCAGGGTCCTGGGATCGAGCCCTGTCAGGCTCTCTGCTCAGCAGGAAGCCTGCTTTTCCCTCTTCCCCTGTCTGCCACTCCCCCTGCTTGTGCTCTCTCTCTCTCTCTCAAATGAATAAATAAAATCTTTTAAAAAAAGAACCCAAATGTGTTAAAAAAAAAAAGAGAGAGAGAGAGAGTTAAATAGTCCATTTCAAAGCATGAGAAAAGCTGTTGGAGACAGGGAAGCCAGTCGAGGGAGAAAGAAGGAAAGAGGAAGAGTGAAACCAAATCCCAAGGAGTTCTCTGGAAACGATCACTTTCCTTCCCCAGATTTTACTGCACTTCAAAATGTATAACCATTTCTGAAAGTTCTTAAACAATGGGATTAGCAAGAAGAAATGGGTCCATGATCGTATCGCCAAGGAAAAGAAATGTCTAAAGAAGAAAGAAGGCTCCAATAGTTGTGAGGAGTGCTACACAAAATGAAACAAAACATACAGCGGTTAAGGGGATAGGGATTTAAAAGAAAGAGATGGGGGGGGCGACAACCAAACATGTTACTGTTACATTATCATGTTAAAAAAAAAAAAAAAAAAGCTTCACTCACCTGCAGCAGGAAATTCAAAAGAGAAGATGGAGAGACTCTGTACAAATCTGAAAATGAGAAAAAGAAAATTAGATTAATGGAAAGTGGCCCTTCTTGGTACCATAATGCTTCAAGCTACTGTCAGCCTGTTGACTGTGGCCCGCAGACCCTCCTGCTAGGTACGAGGACTTGAACGTGGAAGCAGAGGTAAGAACAGAAATGGAGGAAGCAAACCCTGCTCCTCAGGAACTCATTTTAAACTGGAAGACCAGTCTGAAGCCGGTGTCGGGGCTGACAGTGTTTGTGTTTTAGGAGCGTGTACCACTGCTCAGTCTCAGCGCGTTCACAGCACGGCAGCGACACTGGACAGTGCAATGATCAGATCTGGGGACGAGGGAGACCATTTGAGAGACCATGCTTTGTTAGACACTTCTACATGGTTTGGGGACTTAACTTCCCTCGAACCTAAACGCCTTGATAGCAACAATCGAGTCATTTATGTCTCTTATGCCCCTAAAACCAGAGGCAGAATTCTTTCTCCACAGAGGTGACAAATAAATAACTCTAATGAGTGTTAAGTTTGGCTCAGAGTTGCAAGGGGATGGTGGGGGTACCGGCATGACAAGAGTGAGGGGCAAGGCGGGTGCATACTGGTGAAAGGGAACACCCCGCCCACCAGAGGAGGAGCACATTGCTGACAACCCGACTTGGATCTTTCAGAATATTCCACTGTGCTTTACTTCGAAACCGAAACACTGGCATAGCTATTGACTCGAAGAGGACAGTCCCATCACACAATGGTATCCCCTAATGTGAAATACAGACGTAACAATTTTCAAATCAAGACTTGCGAAAGAAAACAGTCCATAGTTGATTTTGGAACGAAATGACCTACTTTTGGCTTCAGTCAATAGACAGAAGGTCAGTTCTCAAGGAGGAATCTAAGATATGAATTCAAAGAAGAAATAAGTCATGATGAGTTTCTACTGATCATGATAGGTCCTTTTCTTTTTTTTTTTTTTTTTAAGATTATTTATTTCAGAGAGAGCATGAGACAGAACATGAGGAAGGAGGCAAAGGGAGAGGCAGGAGCTGAATCCCTCCTGAGCAGGGAGCTGGGACATAGGGCCTGATCCCAGGACCCTGGGACCATGACCTGAGAAGAAGGCAGATGCTCAACCCACGGAGCCACCTAGACACCCTCATAAGTTCTTTACAAAAAAAAAAAAAGTTCTTGGGACATCTGAGTGGCTCAGTTGGAGTATGTGACTCTTGATTTTGGGGTTGTAAGCTTAATCCCCACACTGGGTGTAGAAAGTACTTAAACATAAAATCTTTTAAAAAGTTCTTAATAAAGCCTGATATGTCAGAAAAACTTCATTAACCAATGTTTAAAGAAGACAAAAATGAAGGCCAACCAAGTTGTCCTGTCCTAGGATGAACAAATTACAAACACATGGCCCAAAGCTCAATGTGGAACGAATGTAGGATTAACAACTGAAAAACATCCAAATTATCAAAGATACAAATTGATTGTGACTTGAGTATGGAAATAATTTCACTTCATATTTGTGCAAACAAAGATTTTCTACCTAGGGATTTTTGATGAAATTTCACACCTCAAACACATTACTTTTTCAAAACCTGACAGCCACAATGAAGCACACTTCATGGTTCCTGGTCACCAAGTTTATTAATAAACAACACGAGGCTCTCTTTGCTCCTCTGGAGTACTTTCAGGTAGAAAAAGAAGTCAAACCACAATGAAATTTGTTTTGCCCACTGGATAAAGAAATGTAAAAGGCTACTAATATCCAAAGCTATAGAGCATGTGGGGAAATGAACATTCACATACACTGTTGGTGGAAACATCAGCTTTAGGGTACCCGGGGGGGGGGGGTCAGTTGGTTAAGCATCTGCCTTCAGCTCAGGTCATGATTCCGGGGTTCTAGGATCAAGACCCACATCAGGCTCCCTGCTCGGTGGGGAGTCTGTTTCTCCCTCTCCCTCTGCCGCTCCCTCTGCTCGTGCTCTCACACTTGTTCTGTCAAATAAATAAATAAAATCTTTAAAAAGAAGAAGAAAGAACAGAACAGAACAGAACAGAAACCTCAACCTTGAGAGAATAGTCTGGGTTTTGAAATGTTAGGTGTGCATACCTTTTGATCCAGAAATTATTCCAGAAGTTGTGTCCCCACTGAAATACACACCAAAAAAGCTATAATTGCAGCTTTGTATGACTGGGGAAAAAAACCCAAGTCTCCATCAGTAGATGAATAGTTAAATAAATGATGGTCCATCCATATTGTGGACCATTATGCAATGCTTAAGAAAATGAAGTTGATCTACATGTACTGACATAGAGATTGTGAATACATGTAAGCCAAAAGAAAAAAATCAAGTTTCTTAATAATACGTATAACAAGATCTGTTAAGAAACAAGCAAAGCTGTACAAATGCATGCCAGTGTATGTAATGACAAGTAAGAATGCACACAAAAAAGGAAGGAAATCCACGAGTCTCCACAAAAAGCGAGAGGGGGGGTGGTTGGAGGTTTGGGGGGGTTTGATATGAAGCCCAAGAGAACACAAGACACATATCTGTGTATTTACTTGTGCAATTAAATATATTTGTTCTAGCAAAGAAAAGCATTAGTCAGAAAGAGGGCCAAGCCATCCAGGTTCTCCAAAAAGAGCTCCCCCGTTGAGGTCAGAAGGAAACTAACTAGGAGGTAAAGCCATCCCTGGCTCAGCGGGAGGCCATCTCCCCTGGCCCTGCCCTAATCCAATTAGAAAGGCCCCAATGAAAGCTCAAAGCCTTCTGGTCACAGAGCCAAGAAACCAGGTTCCTGGCTGGGGAGCAGGAACTCACTTGAGCAAGTTGTGGAAAAGAATGTCAAAAGCAATGATGTGCAATGCCTGATGGACAAAGAGGCCTACACTTAATGAAAAAGCTCCAGCCCCTCGGATCCCTCCTGGGCACTGTCACCACACACGCACCATCCTTTATCTCCCACAGAAATTAAACAGGAATCAGGACCCAAAAAGCGCCCGCCTCCAGGAACAAAACATCAGTGACTCCAATGTTTGGGCTTCTTACATCATTGAAAGGAAAGGGCAAGTCGCAGAAGGAACGGTATCGACTTACGTAAGACATGGCACAGAACAGAGAAATTGCTCAGAGGAGAACAGCAAATTCACCAATTGCTAGGATTAACTGAAACCTCCCCCAGTTGCAGACTGCCCCAAACCATGACATCAGGGAGGCTGGAAAGGCATCCAACTTCCTCTATTTATCAAGCTGGCTAAAAGCCAGGGTAATACCAGAGTGAGCGGAGGGGGGATAAAGGGCAAGCAGACTGTACAAGTGGTTTGGGTGGGAAGTAAATGGTCTCTGTGTGCAGTTCAAGCCTTGCTCCCCAAGAACCAGGACTCTTGTGCTTGGACACTCTTCAGAGGCCCTGGTGCTGGCCACAGGGCCCAAGCATCCTGGGGATAATCAGCAGAACAGGCCAAGTACACAGGTAATGGCCAGCCAGCCCCAGGCAGTTATACTCCTGCCCTCTGGGGTAATACAATGCTGGTCCAAAAATGAATTTTTTAAAAAAGACAAAAAACTCAAAAAAATAAAACAAAAAGCAAATGCTGATGACATATAGCATCCTGAAAGACTTAGCACTATATCTGAAGCCTAATGATTAACGAGTGGCCCAGACTGAGGGGCAGAGTTGCCGACAGTTCCTGGTGTTCACACCACCCTGGAAGAAACAACCAGAGAACAAAGAGGCTTTGATAATTTGGGAACAAGGGCAGAAAGAAACAAAGAGAACCTTCTCCATGCTAGTAGGAAAAGCAAATTGCGTGGATAGAGATGATGGTGAAGGTTAGGCTTGCGGGCATATACAGGAGAAAGTCAGGGATATACAAGTTCTTGACTGTAAAGTAGTACGCATTACCCTCAAGGAACAAACAGGAATGATTCTAGAACTTTCTGGTGGCCCCACTGCTAGTCAGACCCAACCTAATAAGATCTTTAGCTACACAGACTGATGTGTTCCATTCTGGATGCCACCATTTGGCTTTGGGAAACTCTAAAGATACTTCATTCAGTGAACATTTACTGAACGCCTACTACATGCCCATAACAGGGCCAATCCGTATGGCTGTGCAGCCTGCGCCGTGGCCAAGAGAATCAACAAAGCCTGAATCCAGAATGTCGAGTTTTCTGGAAGTGCCATATGAACAGCTGTGGGCTCTGTCACAGACACTGCAGGAGCTCTGAGGAAGGGCAGTAAACCAGTGCAGGGAAATGGATCCAGGAGCATTTCCTCAAAGAGGTAACAGTCACGCTGCATCCCAAAGGATACACAATGCCCTTTATGTGATGAAATGGGAAAGAGCATTCCAGAGAAAAAAATAGCTTAAACCAAGACACAGAGCCAACAACCGGCATGGAGTGGGCAGGACTTGGAATCCATTGGATATGGGTGAAGCATGAAGAGCGAAGCAGAGAGGATGGCCAGGAAGGACCAGGAGAGATGGAGAGAAAAGCAATGGAATGTATTAAAAATATAATCTGGCCAGGCTGCAGAAAAGTTATACTGCACATCCACGTGGAGGTTGTGGTGAATTATAAAAACAGCTGCTAAGTACACCGGGCCCTCACAGAAAGAAAATGGCGGCGAGGTGTTCTCCAGCTCTATCATGGTCAGAGAGGATGTTGAAAAGGTGGCTTAAACTATAACCATAGACGTAAGATAAGCAGGAGGAAGAAAGTCCTCGTATTGATCACTGTTCTATTGTAGAAGTGACTATGAGAGCACTTTTGGAATTGCTTTCTGAAACATCTAAAAAGATGACCTCATAGTCCCTGTGGTGAGGCCTCATGCTGAGACAGAACAAACCAGGCTAGGAAAAGTACCTGGTGGGCCTCCTGCAACCAGTTAGGCAGCACTGGGCCACTTTTCTCTGCAGTGCTAGAGCTTTCTTTTCTCTCCTTCCCTCTCCCCCACTGTTCTCTTCTGCTCGTCCCTTCTACCGGCATAACTCATTTTACTGCACTTCTCTTTATTGTGCTTCAGAGATACAGTGGGGTTTGGTGGGAGTTTTTTGTGGTTTTTTTGGCTTTGTTGTGGTGGGTTTTGTTTTTTGTTTTTTTTTGTTGTTGTTCTTTTTTTAGATTTTTTATTTATTTATTTGACAGAGATTACAAGTAGGCAGAGAGGCAGGCAGAGAGAGGGGGGGAAGCAGGCTCCCTGCTGAGCAGAGAGCCCAATGTGGGGCTCGATCCCAGGACCCTGAGATCATGACCTGAGCCGAAGGCAGTGGCCTAACCCACTGAGCCCCCCAGGCACCCTTGTTTTTTGTTTTCAACACATGGAAGGGTTGTGGCAACCCTGCAGCAAGCAGGTCTCTCGGCATCATTTTCCCAACTGCGTCTGCCCACTTTGTGTCTTTATGTCCCATTTTGGTAATTTCTATAATATTTCAAACTTGTTCACTATTATTGTATTTTTTATAGTGATCAGTGATTACAAGTTGCTGAAGGCTCACATGATGGTTAGCATTTTTTGCAATAAAGTATTGTGGAATTAGGTATACACATTGTTTCTTAAGACATAACGCCAATGTATACTTAATAGAATACACTAGAGTGGAAACATAACACACACACACACACATACATACACACACACATATAAATTTTTTTAATTTCTTTTCCCCTCCTTTTTTCCCCCTGGTTTTGGGTCTCTTCTGATTTGGTTAGCGTACATTTTTCTGGGTCTTTGCCACCCTTTTAGTATTTTTTTTAAAAGATTTTATTTATTTATTTGACAGAGAGAGATTACAAGTAGACAGAGAGGCAGGCAGAGAGAGAGAGAGAGAGGGAAGCAGGCTCCCTGCGGAGCAGAGAGCCCGATGCGGGACTCGATCCCAGGACCCTGAGATCATGACCTGAGCTAAGGCAGCGGCTTAACCCACTGAGCTACCCAGGTGCCCCACCCTTTTAGTATTTTATTGTCTCTTTCATATATTCTTACCTGGATAAAATGACGAGGCAGAAAAACTCAACACAAAAAAAAGAACAAGAGGCAGTACCAACGGCTAGGGACCTACTCAATATGGATATTGGTAATATGTCAGAACTAGAGTTCAGAATGACGATTCTCAAGGTGCTAGCTAGTAGGGTTGTAAAAGGCATGGAAGATATTAGAGAAACCCTTTCTGGACAAATAAAATCCCTTTCTGGAGAAATAAAAGAACTAAAATCTAACAAAGCTGAAATCAAAAAAGCTATTAATGAGATACAATAAAAAAATGGAGGCTCATACTGCTAGGACAAATGAAGCAGAAGAGAGAGTTAATAATATAGAAGACCACATAACAGAGAATAAGGAAGCTAAGCAAGAGACAAACAACTACTGGGCCATGAGGGGAGAACTCGAGAGATAAGTGACACCATAAGACAAAACAATATTCAGAATAATTGGGATCCCAGTAGAAGAAAGAGAGAGAGGGGCAGAAGGTACTGGAGCAAATTCTGGTAGAGAATTTCCCAAATATGGCAAAGGGAACAAGCATCAAAATGCAGGAGGCACAGAGAACCCCCCCTCAAAAATCAATAAAAGTAGATCCATACCCCGTTACCTAACAGTAAAACTTACAAGTCTTTGCGACAAAGAGAGAATCCTGAAAGCAGCTCAGGACAAAAAGTCTGTAACATACAATGGTAGAAATATTAGATTGGCAGCAGACTTATCGATAGAGACCTGGCAGGCCAGAAAGAACTAGCATGATACATTCAGAGCACTAAATGAGAAAAATATGCAACCAAGAATACTATATCCAGCTAGGCTATCACTGAAAATAGAAGGAGATAAAAAACCAAAAATTAAAAGAATTTGCAAACACCAAACCAGCCCAATAGGAAATATTGCACCCTCTAAGCAAGGAGAAAGGGGTCCTCTAAGCAAGGAGAAAGCCTAAAAGTAGTAGACCAGAAAGGAACAGAGACAATATGCAGTAACAGCCACCTTACAGGCAATACAATGACACTAGATTCATATCTTTTCAATAGTTACCCTGAATGTAAATGGGCTAAATGCCCCAATCAAAAGACACAAGGTTTTAGAATGGGTAAAAAAATAAAATCCATCAATATGAGGTCTACAAGAAACTCATTTTAGACCCAAAGACATCTCCAGATTTAAGGTGAGGGGGTGGAAAACAATTTACCATGCTAACGGACATCAAAAGAAAGCTGGGGTGGCAATGCTTATATCAGATAAATTAGATTTTAAGCCAAAGACTATAATAAGAGATGAGGAAGGACACTATAACATACTTCAAGGGTCTGTCCAACAAGATCTAACCATTTTAAATATCTATGCCCCTAAAGTGGGAGCAGCCAACTATATAAACCAATTAATAACAAAATCAAAGAAACACATCAACAATAATACAATAATAGTAGGGGACTTTAACACCCCCTCACTGAAATGGACATATCATCCAAGCAAAAGATCAACAATAAAATAAAGGTCTTAAATGACATACTGGACCAGAGGGACATCACAGATACATTCAGAACATTCCATCCCAAAGCAACAGAATACACATTCTTCTCTAGTGCACATGGAACATTCTCCAGAATAGATCACATCCTAGGTCACAAATCAGGTCAAGACTGATCAAATCAAGACTGGGATGATTCCCTGCATATTTTCAGATCACAATGCTCTGAAGCTAGAACTCAATCACAAGAGGAAAGTTGGAAAGAACCCAAGTACATGGAGGCTAAAGAGCATCCTACTAAAGAATGAATGGGTCAACCAGGAAATTAAAGAATTGAAAAAATTCATGGAAACAAATGATAATGAAAACACAGCTGTTCGAAATGTGTGGGACACAGCAAAGGCAGTCCTGAGGAAAGTACATAGCAATACAAGCTTTTCTTAAGAAACAAGAAAGGTCTCAAGTACACAATCTATCCCTATACCTAAAGGAGCTGGAGAAACAACAGCAAAGAAAGCCTAAACCTAGCAGAAAAGAAATAATAAAGATCAGAGCAGAAATCAATGAAATAGAAACCAAAAGAACAGTAGAATAAATCAACAAAACTAGGAGCTGGTTCTTTGAAAGAATTAATAAGATTGATAAACCCCTAGCCAGACTTTCAAAAAGAAAAGAGAAAGGACCCAAATAAATAAAATCATGAATGAAAGAGGAGAGATTATAACCAACATCAAAGAAATACAAACAATTATTAAGAACATATTATGAGCAACTATATGCTAGCAAATTTGACAATCTGGAAGAATTGGATGCATTCCTAGAGATGTATAAACTACCAAAACTGAAATAGGAAGAAATAGAAAACCTGAACAGACCCATAACCACTAAGGACTCTGAAGCAGTCATCAAAAATGTTCCAACAGGGGTGCCTGGATGGCTCAGTGGGTTAAAGCCTCTGTCTTCAGCTCAGGTCATGATTTCAGGGTCCTGGGATCGAGCCCCACATCGGGCTCTCTGCTCAGCAGGGAGCCTGCTTCCCTTCTCTTCTCTCTGCATGCCTCTCTGCCTACTTGTGATCTCCCTCTGTCAAATAAATAAATAAATAAAATCTTAAAAAAAAAAAAAAAAGTTCCAACAAACAAGAGCCCAGGGCCAGACGGCTTCCCGGAGGAATTCTACCAAACATTTAAAGAAGAACTAATTCCTATTCTCCTGAAACTGTTCCAAAAAATAGAAATGGAAGGAACATTTCCAAACTCATTTTATGAGGCAAGCATTACATTGATCCCAAAACCAGACAAAGACCCCACCAAAAAGGAGAATGACAGACCAATATCCTTGATGAACAGAGATGTGTAAATTCTCACCAAAATACTAGCTAACAGGATCCAACAGTACATTAAAAGTATTATTTGGGGCACCTGGGTGGCTCAGTGGGTTAAGCCTCTGCCTTCAGCTCAGGCCATGATCTCAAGGTCCTGGGATGGAGCCCCGCATCACGCTCTCTGCTCAGCGGGGAGCCTGCTTTCCCCCCACTCTCTGTCTGCCTCTGTACCTACTTGTGATCTCTGTCTGTCATATAAATAAATAAAATCTTTAAAAAAATAAAAGGACTATTCACCATGACTAAGTGGGATTTATTCCTGGACCGCAAGGTTGGTCTGACACCTGCAAATCAATCAATCAATGTGATATAATACATTAATAAGAGAACAAGAACCATATGATACTCTCAATAGATGCTGAAAAAGCATTTGACGAAAATATAGCATCCTTTCTTGATCAAAACTGTTCAAAGTGTAGGGATAGAGGGCACATACCTCAATATCATCAAAGCCATCTATGAAAAAACCACAGCGAGTATCATTCTCAAAGGGGGAAAAACAGAGCTTTTCCCCTAAGGTCAAGAACACAGCAGGGATGTCCACTATCACCATTGCTATTCAACATAGTACTACTACAAGTCCTAGCCTCAGCAATCAAACAACAAAAAGAAATAAACGGCATCCGAATCAGCAAAGAAGTCAAACTCTCACTCTCCGCAGATGATATGATACTTTGTGTGGAAAACCCAAAAGACTCCACTCCAAAACTGCTAGAACTCATACAGGAATTCAGTAAAGTGTCAGGAAATAAAATCAATGCACAGAAATCAGTTGCATTTCTATACACCAACAGCAAGACAGAAGAAAGAGAAATTAAGGAGTGGATCCCATTTACAATTGCACCCACAACCATAAGATACCTAGGAATAAACCTAACGAAAGAGGCAAAGAATCTATACTCAGAGAACTACAGAATACTCATGAAACTGAGGAAGACCCAAAGAAATAGAAAAATATTCAGTGCTCGTGGATTGCAAGAACAAATATTGTGAAAATGTTTATGGCGCCTAGAGCAATCTACACATTTCATGTAATCCCTTTCTTTGAAAACATGTCACCATGAAAACTGAAATTAGGTAACTATCACAGCCTTAAATCAATCCCAGTTGTCATACCTGATATTGTTTCTTAACTTCTCTTCCCACTGGGTAGTGATAAATGCTGGGCATTTTTCTCTACTTAAACTATGTTTTGATATTGTATTTACAGTAATGAAATAAAATACAACAAAAACATACATAAATGAGGATAAAAACAAAATAATTTGCCTGTAGGAGGGATTCCACCAAGCAACTAAGAAAACTATCACATCAATTTCTCCTTTGTTAAGTTGTTATACACTTGATACTACATTGGGGCTAGAAATAAAGTCTAGTGCATTAAAATCTTTCTGTTTCCAAAAATATTTGCCACATGAGATGCACTAAACACATAACTGTTCCTTAGTCCAATTTCGGGGAGTAAAAAAGACAAAGAAACTTTTTGCCCATAAAGATTTCATTGGTCCCACTGGAAATGAGTAAGAATTTACATTATTATCCAGCCCTAATTGACATATAAAGTGTGGAAAATGGGAACCTGGTGATTCATTAATATCATTTTTCAATCCAATGCAAGAGCCCCACACTCAGCCTCTATACTGCTGTTTCTCTGCCAACTATGGCCACAAAAGAAATTTCTAGTCCTTCCCTTTGGTGGTAGTTTATAAAACTAGCCATGCATTCTTGCTATCCCAGTACGCTTGTCCATTTCACAGGTCCGGCTATCAAAAGGTGGAGTCTTTTGCTTCAGCCCCTGAACGTGGGCTGGCCTTGCCACTTGCTATGCTATGACATTAGCAAATGTGATACAAGCAAGAACTTGAAAAGTGCTTGAGCATAGAAGTTTGCGCTGTCTTGCTGCTCCTGAAACCTGGCTCTATTGAGCCACCAAATTTGGGGGCATTTTGTTACATAGGAAAAGCTAATTTATGTACCTATCCTCTCTTCCTCTCCTTCCTCTTCATTCTTTCTTTCCTTTCTCTACCCTTCCTTCCTTTCATTATTTCCCCCCACACTTCTTGCTTTCTTCTTTTCCTGATACAAGTACTATGAAGTACCCATTTCGGACCCATTGGTACTATCCACTGGCCTGGGCTAGTTCTAAGCCTTCACAGCCTGCCTCCTTTTTTCCTCTAACTCACTCCTTTGAAGCCCACCAAGCCGACTCCACAGACCCTGCAAGGCTGATGGCCCCACTCTCTCAGAAAGTGATTCAGCAAGATGTTTCTAGGGACCAGCAGGCCATAAGGCAGACCCCTGGCAGAGCCTCCAGCCCATCTCTGAACACTTGATGATGATAATCTCCCGCAGGAGTCACCTGTCACTGTGACCTGTTGAGTGGGCTATGGAGGTTCAGTTCTAGCCCTCCTCTCTACCCACCAGAGTGGAAGTGTCATAAGAAACTGGACATTTCAGGGCGTTAGGGTGGCTCAGTGTGTTGGGCATCCGACTCTTGGTTTCGGCTCAGGTCATGATCTCAGGGTTGTGGAATCGAGCCCCGTGTTGAGCTCCACGGATCAGCATGAAGTCTGCTTGTCCCTCTCCTTCCCCCTCTGCCCCTCCCCTTGCTCTCTCTCTAATAAATTCATGAATATCTTTAAGGAAGGAAGGAAGGAAAGAAAGAAAGAAAAAGAAAGAGAGAACAAGAACAAGGACCTTTCAAGCCAGACACGCGACGGTTACAGGGCATAGCCCAAGACCCCTTCTCCCAAACGGCTGCTTAGGCTAAGTAAGCAGAAAATATATTTATAACTACAGGAAACACCGCGTTGTGAGTGGTAAAATGCTTAGATTTCCATTTGTTTACTATAAGAATAAAAGACAATCAATAGGATCATCTTGCTAATGACATCAAAGCACTCAGTACAACCCAGAAGCCAGAAGGTCATTTCTTAAAATGCTTTTTTTTTCCACTTCCATATTTATAGTGTGCACTTTATTCCCTTTCTAACTTATTTTTCCCCTGAACGATGTTTTTTCAGACTTTTTAAAAGCTTACTTTTCCCTGTGGGCCTGGAACCTACCATTTGTTTGTGGTTACAACATTAATGTTTAGAAAGGTCAAATTAGATGTCAGGTTGGATGAATATTCATGTGTGTGTGTGTGTGTGTGTGTGCGCGCGCGTGTGTATGTGTGTTTGGAGAGAGAGAGAGAGAGAGAGAGGTTTTCAATGGAACTCTCTCCCTTAGGATTCCCTGGAGTTCTTTTCTTCTCTAGGTGCATGTGTGAAAGTACTTCTGAATTGAGCACCAAAATGTCAGGTGGATGGGAACTTTAACGGTTTCCATCCATGAGTGTAAATTGGAAGCAGACCTTCCGGTACAGATTTCTAAGATTTTTCTTAATTTCTTAATGCTGCTCTTGGCAGAACAGAGGAAGATTGCTGCCTCAAACGACTTGCAGTATTTCCCTTCCTATGTTCTAAAACTGTCTATAGAGCCTTCCCATTTACAGAGAATTAGTTTTGCTCCTTCCCATCTGCTAATAGTAATAACCCCTTCCATCTGTACAGTGGTTCATGATAAGGAAGCTGCTTTTACATACATTATTCCAACTGACCCATAGACGTTTATGGAGTAGATGCCAGGCAAACTCCTAACCCCATGCTAGGTAGTGGGGGTACACTGCAAAGCTAAGTTAAGTCCTGCCTTCAAGAAGTGTACTGTCCAGTAGGGAAACAAAGATGTGATACCAAAAATTAACACCAAGGGGGCGCCTGGGTGGCTCAATGGGGTAAAGCCTCTGCCTTCCGCTCAGGTCATGATCCCAGGGTCCTGGGATGGAGCCCCGCATTGGGCTCCCTGCTCAGCGGGAAGCCTGCTTCCCCCTCTCTTTCTCTGTCTGCCTCTCTGCCTACTTGTGCTGTCTCTCAAATAAATAAACAAACTCTTTTAAAAAAAAAAATTAACACCAAGAAATGCAGAACTGCAATTGTGATAAGTGCCACCAAGAAAAGCCTGTGGCTCTCTGAGTGAAGACAGTGGGATTTGACCTAGGGGGTCAGGGAGGCTTCCCTGAGGAAGTGATGCTAAAACCCGAAGGATTTTAGTGGGAAGGATAAGTGGGAAGGATAAGTGGGAAGACTTAACCCAGAAAAGAGGCAGGAAATGAACAGAAGTAAAAGCAGTGTGTGCAAAGGCACTGCGGCTGGAGAGAATACAACCCATGTGAGGAACTAAGACCATGTCAGAGAGGCCAGGACACAAAGGGCCGAGGGCGCACTCCGGGATGAGGCTGAAGGAGCAGGCAGGACTCGGCTTCGAGTGGCTCTTGGTGGCCAAGGTGAGGATTCGTGTCTCGTTCTCAGAGCAATGGAAAGGCACTTAAGGATTTTAAACTGAGGATGCTATGTTCACATTTTGACAAGATTGTTGTGGCTTTTGAGTGGAAAATGCATTACGGAGGGCAGAGTGGAAGTGGGGGTTCCAGTTTGGGATTTCTGCTCTCCATCTCCAACGCTGTTCTGAAGGTCTGAACAATCCAATAAAAGTCCAAAGTAAGATGTATAATCAAGGAAATGGAAACTACAGATTTATGTCATAAACACACAGACACACAGACACACACACACACACACAAACGGAATTAAGAGATCAGAAAAGGAGGAAGATTCAAAATAATTACACAAATATTTAGTTTCAAAATCAAGGGACTAGGGAGATCTGGCCCAGGGGCGGTAGTTGGTCTGGCTCTATACCGATGAGGAAGGGATGGTTGTATCCGAGAAGAGAGATGCTAGTTTGGCCAAGGAAGGTGGTGGTGGTGATGAAACTGACATATCTGAGAAGTATCTGGAAAGGAGCATCAACGGGCCTCATGTCTGGATTGGCTATTAAGCGTGAGCCAGTGGAAGGCACAAGCTTGGTTCCAGTTGAGGCAAGAGAGGCTCAGAGTTAGTAAGCGGCCAAGTGTGGACTAGAACCCAGTTCCTCGGCCTTCTGTACATCTGGCCCAGTGTGCCTTCCTACCCCAGCCCCTCTCGCAGTCCCATCCACAGCTCCCCTCCCGGCTCCACTGCTGCTAGCTTACAAGGGTAAGGAGGCTTCCTCTAAGTGCTTTTGGCTTCTGTGCTCACATCCAACTTCTACAGGGTTAACATCAATCCCCAGCCCTTCCCCTCACATCAGTCCCTGTGAAATGAGTTAAGGTATCAATAACAACAAAAAACAGCATAGTAGACAGTCAAGGCCTAACTGGGGGCAGGGGCACAGAGTGAAAAAACCAGAGTGTGTAGAATTAACCAGGAACCAACACTAAAAAGATGAGCTTAGGGGCACCTGGGTGGCTCAGTTGGTTAAGCATCTGACTCTTGGTTTAAACTCAGGTCGTGATCTCAGGGTCCTAAGATCAAGCCCCTCATTGGGCTCCATGCATGGGGGGGGCGTCTGCTGCCCATCTCCTTCTGCCCCTCCTCCCACTCACCCATGCTCTCTCTCTCTCTCTCTAAAGTAAATAATAAATCTTTTTAAAAAAATGAGTTTACAGTCAAGCGATGGGTAAGGATGAGGAGGGGCAAAGGCAAGGGGAGGAAGGGCAAGCCCAAATGTGAGGAGCAGATTTGAGAACCAACACTTCCTAATGCCACCAGGGAAGGCGCACACACTGATGTGGGAAGAGCAGGAAACCAGTTCCGGAGCCCTTCTTTTCTGCTCTTGCCTTCTGGCCTTGTCCCCTGACCCCTGGCATCTTAAAATTCTGTCCTTGCACCTGTCCTCCGGGGTTACACAAACCCAGGAGGTCTCTGGAGAGGCAGAGAAAGAATTTCACATTGGGCTTGTGTCTTAGAATCTCTAGTGATATATATATATATATATATATACTTTTTTTTTTTTAAGATTTTATTTATTTGACAGGGAGAGAGAGATCACAAGTAGGCAAAGAGGCAGGCAGAGAGAGAGGAGGAAGCAGGCTCCCTGCGGAGCAGAGAGCCCGACTCAGGGCTCGGTCCCAGGACCCTGGGATCATGACCTGAGCCGAAGGCAGACGCTTTAACCCACTGAGCCACCCAGGCACCCCTCTAGTAATATTTTTATTTAGAGACCCTACTTGTGCCAGAGGCCAAGAGGTAATTAACAACCAAGACCACAGATGACAAAATGACACTCTGTCTGCCCCACCCCCCACAAAGAAGAGCAGCTTCAAGGAGAATATATGAATCGGAGAAGGAGGGGGTGCCTGTGGGGCTCAATTGGTTGGGCATCCAACTCTTGATTTCAGGTTGGGTCATGATCTCAGGGTCATGATCTCAGCGTCCTGGGATAGAGCCCCTCCTTGGGCTTCACGCTCGTTGCAGAGTCTGTTTGTCCCTCTCCCTCCCCCGCTTTCTCTCTGGTTTGCTCTCTCTTTCTCAATAAATAAAATCTTAAAAAAAAATCAGCGAAGGATGTCAACCAAGGAGGGGAACTAGAAAACAGAGAACTAGGTCCTAAGCCCTTCCTCTTTGTATTATCAAACCACAAATGGTGGCTCTTTGGTGCCCAGATAGAAAAAAAGAAATCAATCATATTGCCCTCTGAATTTCTTACCCATTAAGAGAAGTAAACAAAAGAATCCTTCAAGGTTGGGGCACCTGGCTGACTCAGTCGGTAGAGCATGCAACTCTTGATCTCAGGGTTGTGAGTTCAAGCCCCACATTGGGTATAGAGATCATTCAAAAATTTAAAAAAAAATTTTTTTAATCCTTCGAGGAAGCGAAAATTTTCCTAAGCTAGTCCTTAAACAGAACCCACTTAGGGGCCATACTCAGTCTCTCCACTTCTCTCCTCCAGCCTCTCTTGAATGGATTTCAGTCAGGCTTCTGGGCCGCTCCTATGAAGGTCGCCCATGACTTCCACCTCACCAAACGCAGCCGTCACCCCTCCACTTGTCCTTTAGCAGCCTTGGACAGTTGATCACATCATCGCAGTTAGTTGTGGCTTCCAATTAAGACTCTTCAAAATGGGGCACCTGGTGGCTCAGTGGGTTAAGCCGCTGCCTTCGGCTCAGGTCATGATCTCAGAGTCCTAGGATCAAGCCCCGCATCGGGCTCTCTGCTCAGCAGGGAGCCTGCCTGCCTCTCTGCCTACTTGTAATCTCTTTGTCAAATAAATAAATAAAATCTTTAAAAAAAAAAAAAAAAAGACTCTTCAAAATGGAGGCTAGCGTGTGTTTGCACAGGGAAAGGAGAGAGGGACATGTTCTGAGAAGGGAAGAAACATCTCCAGTCAGCTCCTCCGCATGGATCAATGGTGTCATACCACAGGCTCACAGTCACAGAACACTGCTGTGAGGACGCCAAGATGTACCCATCCGAGAGACTGAAGATGATGGATGGCGACCTGGAAGGCGTGTAAAATGCTGCCTGGAGCAGGACTCCTCTCCTACCCTAAAAGTTCTTAGTTCTTAACTGCTGTCTGAAACACCACCTCTCAAGGACTCTTTTGCAAGGCCTTGCAAACCCATGACAGAACACTAATCTCAACTACTATGGTCACCAACAATTAAGTGTGACTCATCTGATCACATCAGTTTCAATGGTGACTAGGGATAGCACAGGCACCAATGATTGGGGAGGGCCCAGCAGGGTTAGGCATGGACAACACAGGAGCATTGAAACGGGAACATCCTGTTGACGTAGAGAGAGCAAAAGGAGAGGGATGGGGAAGAGATTCCCAAGGAGGGGCCTTGCCTATAGTACAGGTGTGCTCAGCTGCTCCTTAGAAACTGGAAGTCGAGGCACAGGGTGGCTCAGTGGGTTAAAGCCTCTGCCTTCGACTTAGGTCATGATCTCAGGGTCCTGGGATCGAGTCCCGCATTGGGCTCTCTGCTCAGCGGGGAGCCTGCTTCCCCCTCTCTCTCTGTCTGCTGCTCTGCCTACTTGTCATCTCTGTCTGTCAAATAAATAAATAAAATCTTTAAAAAAAAAAGAAAGAAAGAAAGAAAGAAACTGGAAGTCAATGCCATTCCAAGCGGCTCTTGTCCATCCAGGAAAATCTCCCATTTGAGACTGGCCTTCTAGTTTTATTTTGTTTCCTCCCTCATCAGGATGTCTCTCAAAGCATCAACACTACCTTTTGCTCATGGGGCCCTCAAATGACTACTTGGCTCCTCCGGAAGTGGAGTTATTTTTGCAGACTGGATGGTGTAAGATAGGGTGGGGAAAGCCAGCGACAGTGGAAACTCCTCTCTCACCAGTGAACTTGGCTGTGGCACCAAGCCCTGGCCTCACACCAGAGCAGGCCATCCATTTTCTTCTTTTTTTAGTACTATCCTCTCTAACCCACCCAGTGCTGTGATTTGTCGGTGTGTTTTTCCAGGAGAGCTGGCAAACAACTTGACAGGTTCAATGGTTTTCATTGACAGCCCCAATGGAGTCCTCTCTAGACTGTGAAACTGGACACACAAATAGCCCATAAAAATCCTACCTCCCACAAGTGTCTGAACACTGCCTTTTCCCAAATGACCCTCCAGCACTGATGCAGCATGGGTGGCTTCACAGTATTTTTTTAATGATTTTTCCAAAACTAAGGTGTTCCAAGTGGGAGTATTACTTTTTTTTCCCTTGCAGTACGAGTCTAAACTCCCAGATATTTGGGGAAAATGGGAGCATAAGTCATGAATGAAGCGACTTTCAAAGCTAATCACCTAGCACCAGAGAGACCCCCCCAAAGTCTCCATGAACTGTGAGATGCACTGAGCCCAATGGTTAAAAGGTCTGTAAGTCACTTTAATATACTGCAGAGAAAGCAGTGTGGTAACAGATGTGCCATCTAGCTTGACCTCGAACTCCTTTTTTTTTTTTTTAAGATTTTTTTTTTTAATTATTTTTAAAGATTTATGTATTTATTTATTTATTTGACAGAGACCGGGAGAGAAGGAACATAAGCAAGGGGACTGGGAGAGGAAGAAGCAGGTTCCCCTGAGAGCAGGGAGCCTGACGTAGGGCTTGATCCCAGGACCCCAGGATCATGACCTGAGCTGAAGGCAGATGCTTAACAACTGAGCCACCCAGGCTCCCCCAGTTGACCTCGAACTCTTAGGAGGGGTGGGTAAACTTAACTGCAGAAAGGCCACTCCCCCAAGAAAGCAACTCCAAGTCCTTCTGCATCCAGACGCTGACCAATAATCCACACTTCGCTTGTCAGCGTATGGAATGCCAAAAACCTACTGGTAAAAGTAGTGACTCAACAAAGGGATGAATACGATACAGAGGGAAAAAGCAAACATTATTTCTCTCATCTGAAGTGTAACAGTCACACAGGTTAGTCTCGGAGGTGGATGGAAAATCTTACAGTAAAAATAGTTCAGGGTGAATACAAAACAGTATTTCAGACAGTCTCCCAGGTTCTTCTTGGAAAGGGTCAGGTTGAAAGGAAATGGACCAAAATGACAAAGTCAGGTTATAGCTGGTGGGCTTCATCAGGAATATTCACTAACTTACTAACTCCCTGTAAACTGTCAAGAAATGTTAACCATAGTGAAAAAAGGTAACCATGCCCACTCATGAAGTAAATGGCAGTCGTTTCAAGGGACATGAGCCCCTGCCTTTGAATTCTCGAGATGCCACCTGCTGCCCCTAGAACAGGCAAGTCAGTCAGTCTCTCTGTAC
This sequence comes from Neogale vison, assembly GCF_020171115.1. Taxonomy (NCBI): domain Eukaryota; kingdom Metazoa; phylum Chordata; class Mammalia; order Carnivora; family Mustelidae; genus Neogale; species Neogale vison. Next base: position 116,746,910 of record NC_058105.1, on the reverse strand, counting down.
ACCTCCGTTTCCACATCTGTACAATGGAGAGACTACCAGTAGTTCCCTTCTCACACTTGCTGGGACACATAAATGTGTAAACACATAAACAACAGCACGGGGGCTCCTGGTCTCACTCCTCTCAGGTCCCGATTTCAGGGTGGTGAGAGCAAGCGCTGCATCTGCTTGACCGTCTCCTTCCCTCTCCCTCTGTACTCCTGTTCCTGTGCTCACGTTCTAAGTACATATGTCTCTTTTTTTTAAGATTTTATTTATTTATTGGACAGAGAGAGAGATCACAAGTAGGCAGAGAGGGAGGCAGAGAGAGAGGAGGAAGCAGACCCCCGCACAAATTGCGTCACACGCCTGGGCTTGGGGGAAACCACATGTGCTTCTCCAGAAGAGACTGTCAGCAGTGGGCCCGCTGCCCTGTCTGCACGCTTCCCTCCCAGACCATCCCACCCCGCCCAGTCCCTCCGCTCCAGCCACCCCCAGAACCTAGTCGATATCCACTCTCCACCCCGAGTGTGAAAGCCTAACGGGCCGCCCGGCTCCAAAGGCACTGGCACTTTAAACCCACTCTGATGGTCGAATTGTGGACTTTGTCGTTCGCTAAAGACATTCGGAGACTAGAAGAGAAGTGTATTTGAGGGGCCAGGGCCACTGTGGGGGGCCTCACTCTTGCGCAGCCCATGGGGTCGTCCCCACCCTGATGCTGGTGGAGGACAGCCGCACCGCACGGAGGGCAAGCGTGCGAGGCCCTCCTCAGGAGCCTTCCCATTCAACAAATATTTAGTGAGTTAAGTATCACATGCCAGGCACTCCCTGACACACTAGGAACACACCAGTAAGCAAGACAGATACAACTGTGCCCTTCTGGAACTTACATGCCAGTGGGGCACTCAAACAAATAAAAATGGAAATAGACAAATATATGCAACAATGACAGGTTTCAAAGAGCACTGCGAACCAACAGAGCAGATGGATCACAGTCCTAGAGGAGATGGGGACAGCAAGAGAATGTGCAACTTGCTCCATATTATAAAGAAAGTCAGAGCACCTGGGTGGCTCCATCAGTTAAGCATCTGCCTTCAGCTCGGGTCATGATCCCAGCATCCTGGGATCAAGTCCCTCGTCGGGCTCCCTGCTCAGCCGAAAGTCTGCTTCTCCCTCTCCCAGTCCCACTGCTTGTGTTCCCTCTCTCACTGTCTCCCTCTCTCTGTCAAATAAATAAATAAAATCTTAAAAAAAGAAAACAAACAAACAAACAAAAACAGAAATAGTGTATTTTTTTGGGGGGGGGGTCTTATCCCAGTAACAGCAAAACGAAACTACACTAAAAACATTATTAACTGTTCATTTAAATCTACAAGTTATTAGGAGTAAGTCTCAAGTAGAAAATCAAAGCCAGGGAGGGGTATTAAAGTGGATGCGGCAGGAGAAGACAGTTTTTGAGAGGTGGCCTGCAAAAGATGCCTGGAGCCCCCATTGGGGGCTGAGCTCTGCAGACAGAATTCCCGGGGCCCTGGGAGCAGACTCCCTGCGTGGTGATCTCCCCAGACAGGCAGCATTACTTCTGACCTGAATCAGCCTGGACCTAAGGGAGCGAAGAGAGTCAGAGGAAAATGAAGTGATGGGTTGTTATGGCACTAAGATACACGACAGCCGACGTCTAGTGAATGCAGGATCCAGTGCTGTATCCATACTAACTCAATTCCTGCAGCAATCCTAGTAAGGGAACATACATAATTTACTGTCCACACTGGGGTGTTGACGAGGAAAAGGAGATGCTATTAACGCAGAGAAAAACAGGCCTAAATCAGGGCTGCTTCAGGCAAACCGGGAGGTATCACCATGCCACCCAGAAGGCATACAATGAATTATAACTGCTTTATAGAAAAGGAAACTGAGGCAAAGCACAGAGAAGTTAAATAACTTGCCTGAGGGGTGCCTGGGTGACTCAGTTGGTTAAGCGTCTGCCTTCAGCTCAGGTCACGTACCTGGGACCCTGGAATCGAGCCCGCATCGGGCTCCCTGCTCAGTGGGGAGCCTGCTTCTCCCTCGTCCACTCCCCCTGCTTGTGCTCTCAAGCTCTGTCAAAAATAAAATCTAAAAAAGGTAAGCAACGGCCACAGAGGTAAGTTGTAGAGTGAGGATCTTTCTGTGTTTTGTAAGCTAGGAAGCTCCTGGTGTTGAGAACCTAGGTCGTGTTTATCATCAGGAGCAGGAAATTAAGCCGGAAAAAGCACCAGCTTTTAGAGTCAAACACCACCACCTGACAACCGCGGTAACCTCCCCAAGCACGGGTCAGTCACCCACAAAACAAAGCTACTGACACGCACCTCACGACACCAGTGCAACGCGCAAATGAGGCAGTGTTTGTGGAAATGTTTGGAAGCTAAGGAGCACACCATGGACATTAATTCTAAAATGTTGTAATATATAAAAATAGCATCTTTTCTGCAAAGGGCCAGATAGTAAATATTTTCTCTAAAAGGCCAGATAGTAAATATTTTCAGCTTTTCAGTCCATCTGGTCTCTATTTGCAACTACTGAACTCTACTCCTGTAGCAAGAGAGCAGTCACGACAAGCTGTAAATGAATGGGTGTGGCTAGTGCCAATAAAACTTTATTTACAGAAACACGTAGAGGGCCACAGGCCATTATAATTAGCCAACCCCTGATCTAGAGAAATGCTATTTACAATTGCAATCCCTCATGCTCCTTGTGCCTCTTTTCTGATTCATTTTCTTCCACTATCTAACATAATGTCTATTTTACTTATTTATTATCTGCTTCCCCCACTAGAAAATAAGCTTTGTTGAAGGCAGAGGTTTTGTCTGCTTGGCTCACTGTTGAGTCCCCAGTGCCTGGCATATAGTAGGAACTTTATCAGTATTTGTTGAAAGAAAGCATGGATGAAGGAACACAGCGATTTTGAAGAAGTTGGGCATATTATTGGGGGAAAGGGAAAATCCACAGCAAGTGAAAAAAAAGAAAGAATATCTGAAAGCCTAGGGGAAGAAAAACTACGGTAACTCAACTCCAACCCGTTTGCTGTTCCTCGCAGGCAAAAGGAAATAACAGGATTCCGGTTTCCGAGAAAGTTCCACCACTTCACTTTCTGTCGCACTAGCTGCTTCTCCCCTTATGGCTTTATACCACTTCGAAGTATAAAAGGTTTCATGGAGATGCTCTGCTTTCGGACAGCCCAGGAAACCTGTACTTCCAAAACCAATTTTGTGGGCTGTGAACATTTGGAGGAACTGAAGCCTTCCAGAAGGATCTCCAAAACAGCTAGTTAAAATCTGAATTAATTCTTGGCTTGATTTTAGGTTTAGTTAAGAGAATAGCTGGAGGTTTGTTGGAGCTCAACTGATTGTGTGTGTGTGTGTGTGTGTGTGTGTGTGTGTATAAACCCTCCTCTCCCCCAACCCTAGCAAATGCACGTCAGTTGCTCATGGGGAGCCGTCTCGGGAGCAGCGAGCAATCGCTTCAGCGGACCGTGCAGGGAAACACACACATTTGTCCTTAGCTTGGCTCAGGTCTTGGCAAGTGGTGCTGTCATCTGTTCTGCTTGTTCTTCATAGCTCAGTTCAAGCCCATGGTTCCAGTTAGCAGCAAAATGCCGCTTCACTGAACAGGCACGTTTCTACAGAGAGGATTTTTTTCTTTTTTAAAGATTTTATTCATTTATTTGACAGAGATCACAAGTAGGCAGAGGCAGGCAGAGAGGGAAAGGGAAGCAGGCTCCCTGCTGAGCAGAGAGCCCGATGCGGGGCTCCATTCCAGGACCCTGGGATCAAGACCTGAGCCGAAGGCAGAAACTTAACCCACTGAGCTACCCAGGCGCCCCTACAGAGAGGATAATTTGCAGGAGGCGCTTCATGCCTGAATTTCGAACCAAGCTCTACGGCAGCACTGAAGGCGCTACCCGATGTTCTCCAGAAGAAAGTGCTACTGCGCAGCGCCCAAACCAAGTGTGCGTGTCTCGTGCACAGCTCACGACCCGAACGGTATCCAGCTGCCCAGACACGCTGTTTAGCGAAAGTCTGGCCTGGCAAAGAGCAAACAAACTGGCAAGATGCTTCTAAAAGAGCTCTGCCGCTGATCCCCTACTCTGGCGCACCCTGCAAGCACACGGGGAGGCTAAAGGACTCTGCTGTTCGGCTTGTGAGTAATCACTTCACTGTGGCCTTTAACTTCTTGAAGAAATAAATTTCCACTTACTGATTGGTTTAATATGGCAACTGTGAAAGGAGCTGCACCCAGAGTCAAAAGACTTGGCTGAAGGACTGAAGGAATGAAGGAAAGGAATAGAAAGAAAAAGGAAAGAAGATGAGAATGAGATGGGGCGCCTCGGTGGCTCAGTGGGTTAAGCCGCTGCCTTCGGCTCAGGTCATGATCCCAGGGTCCTGGGATCGAGTCCCGCATCGGGCTCTCTGCTCAGCATGGAGCCTGCTTCCTCCTCTCTCTCTGCCTGCCGCTCTGCCTACTTGTGATCTCTGTCTGTCAAATAAATAAATAAAATCTTAAAAAAAAAAGAAGAAGAAGAAGAAGAGGAGGAGGAGGAGGAGAATGAGGAAAGGAAAAACTGAAGAAGGAAAAGAACAAGGAATGGGGTTCTGATTCATGACAGGGAGGACCCTCAAAAACATGCTGCGAAGCGAAAGAAGCCAGACACAGAAGGCCATACGCTGCATGACTCCGCTCATCTGAAATGTCCAGAATAGGCAAATCCTTAGAGACAGAAAGTAGATGAGTGATTGCCAGGGGCTGAGGCAGGAGAATTGGCGGGATGGGGGGGGTGTTATGGAGAGTGCCTGCTAATGAGTCAGGGCTTCTCTTTAAGGTAATGAAAATGTTCTGGAATTAGATGGTGGTGATAGTTACACAACCCTGTGAATACACTTTAAAAAGACTGAATTGCAGGGGCGCCTGCTTGGCTCAGTGGGTTAAGCCGCTGCCTTCGGCTCAGGTCATGATCTCAGGGTCCTGGGATGGAGTCCCGCATCGGGCTCTCTGCTCAGCGGGGAGCCTGCTTCCTCCTCTCTCTCTGCCTACTTGTGATTTCTCTCTCTCTGTCAAATAAATAAATAAAATCTTTAAAAAAAAAAAAAGAAAGAAAAGAGCCCGGGCTCTGCTGTTGACAACCTTTGTGAGCTGTGGCCAAGGCATTTAATTTCTGTCGTATGTTTCCTCTTCTGAGAAATGGGGGTAATATTAACCTACCTCCCAAGTGGTTGCAAGGTGCAGATGAGATTATGTCAAAGTAATTTTGGAAAAAATGTCTAATGCCACAGAGGCATGTGGCCGGCTCAGTCAGAAGGGCCTGTGACTCTTGATCTCAGGGCTGTAAGTCTGAGCCCCAATTTGGGTGTGGAGATGACTTAAAGATAAAATCTTGGGCACCTGGGTGGCTCAGTGCCTGCCTTGAGCTCAGGTCATGATCCCAGGGTCCTAGGATCGAGCCCCACGTCGGGCTCCCTGGAAGGCAGGAAGCCTGCTTCTCCCTCTCCCTTTGCTGCTCCCATGCTTGTGTTCCCTCTCTCACTGTGTCTCTATCAAATAAATGAATAAAATCTTTTAAAAAAAAAAAAGGTAAAATCTTTTTAAAAAAATGTATAATGCTACAAATTCAAGGCGGTTTCACTCACATCTTAATGAGGTACTTCATGGAACTCTATGGTGATTCTAAGGTGTATACATAAAAGCATGCCCAAGACGACTTAACAAAGAAGAACAAGAAAGGAAGCCTTCACCTACCAGACACTAAGACTCATTAGAAAGCTGTCGCAATCAAGGCAGTGTAGTATTCTCTCACAATTAGAAAAATACAGCGGGGAAGGCAAGTTTGGGCAAACCCAGAAACAGATCCACACATAAGGGCACTTGGTTAATAAAGGAAGTGCGAGGGTTAAAGCAGCTCAGGAGGGACGCCTGGGTGGCTCAGTTGGTTAAGCAGCTGCCCTCGGCTCAGGTCATGATCCCAGGGTCCTGGGATCGAGTCCCACATAGGGCTCCTTGCTCAGCAGGGAGCCTGCTTCTCCCTCTGCCTCTGCCTGCCTCTTTGTCTGCCTGTGCTTGTTCGCTTTCTCTCCCTCTGTCTCTGACAAATAAATAAATAAAGTCTTAAAAAAAAAAAAATAGATGTTTCTTTAAAGCAGCTCAGGAGGGCAAGGATCCTGGGTTTCCAAATGAAGAACAATCCAGATTCGTCCCTCAATTTCAATTAGACAATGCAGTGTAAAAAGCCAACATTTAAAACTTTCAGTAGACAGGGGCGCCTGGGTGGCTCAGTGGGTTGAGCCACTGCCTTCGGCTCGGGTCATGATCTCAGGGTCCTGGGATCGAGTCCCGCGTCGGGCTCTCTGCTCAGCGGGGAGCCTGCTTCTCTCTCTCTCTGCCTGCCTCTCCATCTACTTGTGATCTCTCTCTGTCAAATAAATAAATAAAATCTTTAAAAAAAAAAAAAAACTTTCAGTAGACAATACAGAACAATATATTTAGATATTCAGGAGAGGAACACAGAAAGAGCAAATCAGGGGTACCTGGGTGGCTCAGTGGGTTAAAGCCTCTGCCTTTGGTTCGGGGCATGGTCCCAGGATCCTGGGATCGAGTCCCGCATCCCGCTCTCTGCTCAGCAGGGAGCCTGCTTCCCTCCTCTCCCTCTGCCTACCTCTCTGCTTGCTTGTGATCTGTCAAATAAATAAATAAAATCTTTAAAAAAAAAAAAAAAGAGCAAATCATAAAAGAAAAAAAAAGCAGAAACTACATTAAAAGTAAGAACTTTATCAGAACACACCATAAAAAGTGACAAAATAAGCCACAGCCTGGGGGTCACTGTCAATTACACATATCATAAAAAATTAATTTCCAGAATAAAGACCGTCTACAGATCAATACAAAGAATACTAACAACCTGATAGAACACAGGCAAAAAACTGGAACCAGAATTTCATAAAGATGAAGCTGAAACAGCCAGTGAACAACGGTACTCAAGAAATGCAAATCAAGGGGCACCTGGGTGGCTCCTTTGGCTAAGCGTCTACCTTCAAAGCTCAGGTCATGATCCTAGGGTTCTGGGATCGAGCCACATAATGGGCTCCTTCTCCCTCTGCTTATTCTTTCTCTCTCTTTCTCTCTCTCAGTCAAAGAAATAAATAAAATATTTAGAAAAAAGAAATGCAAATCAAAACCAAAAGACATGGGCGCCTGGGTGGCTCAGTGGGTTAAGTCACTGCCTTCGGCTCGGGTCATGATCTCAGGGTATTGGGATCGAGTCCCGCATCGGGCTCTCTGCTCAGCAGGGAGTCTGCTTCCTCCTGTCTCTCTCTGCCTGCCTCTCTGCCTACTTGTGATCTCTCTCTGTCAAATAAATAAATAAAATCTTTAAAAAAAAAAAAAAAAAGCAAAAGACATACAATATCATGCCTACCATCTTAGCAATATTCAAAAGTCTAACTATGCTAAGTGTTGGCAAGGATTCTGCTGCTTAGGAAAGTAATCTGGTAATATCTAGTACAGGTGAAGAGGCATATATCCTACCATCCAGCACTTCCATTTCTAGATATAACGTCTAGAGAAACATTCATTTATCAATACAAGGAAATATGTTCAAGGCTGTTCATTTTTTTTAAATATTTTATTTATTTATTTGACAGACAGAGATCACAAGTAGGCAGAGAGGCAGGCAGAGAGAGGAGGAAGCAGGCTCCCCGCTGAGCAGAGAGCCCGACGCGGGACTCGATCCCAGGACCCTGAGATCATGACCTGAGCCGAAGGCAGAGGCTTTAACCCACTGAGCCACCCAGGTGCCCCAGCAGCTTCATTTTTAATAACAAAATCTGAAACAACGTAAATAACAATAGAATATGTATAATACATACAATAGAATATTTATAAATACATATTTACGTAACAGAATAACACAGAGCAGAGAAACAGAAATGACCTAGAGCTACACGTAGCAACGAAGATATAGCTCAATCATGTTGTCTGAAAATGAAAACTGCAGAGAATGGGCCAGTAAAGAGCTACCAGTCATATAAAGTTTAAAAGTGGGGCGCGTGGGTGGCTCATTTGTTAAGCATCTGCCTTCGGATCAGGTCCTAATCCTGGGGTCTTGGGATCGAGCCGTGTGTCGGGTTCCCTGGTCGACGAGAGGCTTGCTTCTCCCTCTCCCACCCCACCCCCCACTTGCATTCCCTCTCTTGCCTGTGTCTCTACCAAATAAATAAATAAAACATTTTCAGTTGGTTGGACGACTGCCTCCGGCTCAGGGCGTGATCCTGGAGTCCCGGGATCGAGTCCCGCATCGGGCTCCCAGCTCCATGGGGAGTCTGCTTTGCTCTCTGACCTTCTCCTCGCTCATGCTCTCTCTCACTGTCTCTCTCTCTCAAATAAATAAAATAAAATCTTTAAAAATAAAAAAATAAAATATAAAGCTTAAAAGCACACAAGTAGCATTCTCTTTTGTTTAGGGAAGTATACCTATGTAGGATAAGTGTGAGGAATATATGAGAAGATAAACACCAATTTCAGGATAGTGCTGACCTCTGTGCACTTTTTTGAGACCAGTGGATGGCCAGGGTTGAGGATCCCCTGATGACACCATTGATGGAATAGGTTCAAACTATGCAGTTTCCTCAGCAGAATTGAACGAGAACTGACCCGCCCTCAGTGGGTTCCCAAAGGAGTAAAGGCCACATAGCAGTCACAGCCATGTCCCTGACTGATATACACAGTGTTCTGAGGACCTGAGCCAATTTTCCAGAAGCAGCTGACCCCAGCAATAACCCACAAGAAGGGCTCAGTTCACCTCAGGTACCATTTTGGTTCTAGCCAGGGAGGAAACTGGACTATCGAAGTGGAAATATCCTGGTTAATAAAGGGTTACCATTTAGGGCTGCCTGGGTGGCTCAGTGGGTTAATTGTCTGCCTTCAGCTCAGGTCACGATCCCAGGGTCCTGGGATCGATCCCCACATTGGGCTCCCTGTTCTGCGGGGAGCCTGCTTCTCCCTCTGCCCCCTTGCTTTCTCACTCTCTTAAATAAATAAATAAATAAATAAAATCTTTTTTAAAAATAAATAAAGGATTACCATTTAGTAACAAACATTAACAAAGATCATCAAAACCACAGTTAATATGACAATCATCCCATACATAATTTAATCCTCAGTAACTCAAAAAGTACTTTAGACTCCAGGAGCACCTAAGAGGCCTTATGAAAACATCTATTGTCATCAGACATAATTTTCTGGCTAATAGAACGTCCGTGTTGATAGAAGGCTGGATAAGCCAATGCCAATGTACTTCCACCTCTCCCTTTGCACAGAGTCAATAGAACTCCTTCTTTAAAAGACAGTGTCTTTTGGGGCGCCTGAGTAGCTCAGTCAGTTAGGCGAATGATGGTCGACTTTGGCTCAGGTCATGATCTCAAGGTTGTGAGATCGAGCCCTGTACTGAGCCCCAAGTCTAGTTCCACACTGGGGAAGTAGACTACTTAACATTCTCTTTCTCTCTCTCTCTCCCTCTGCTTCTCAGGCCCCTCCGCACACACATTCTCTCTCTCTCTCTCTTGCTCTCTCTCTCTAAATTAAAAAAAAAAAAAAATATATATATATATATATGGCAGTATCTATCAAATCACTCACACATCCAAGAAAGCAGGGTCAAATACTCAATTCTTTTATCTTAAGGTTATTTTACAGGAACCGATAAGAAAATAATTCTGAGGACTTGAACAAGCCCTGGCAAAAATCAATGGACAGACACTGCTTGGAGAAAACCAACTTCGATTTTAGTACCCTTTCTGTGCTCTCGGTGGGGCCCATCCCTAGTCTACAGGTGTCCAGTGACCTCATACTTTTTGAGCCCCTACCTGCTCTTAGAAGACTTCACAGCAAAACACATAAATCAAGTGCTATGTCCATTTACATTTTAACAATTCTTTAAACCAAAGAAAGACTCCCGAATTGTGGAATTTCAGGATCCTTTGAGATGAACAGAAGAAATGCTGAGGTGTGGGGGATGGGTGGAGCTGGGCACAGTTTTTGCTACGGACCGGACTGTGTACCTTCAAAATTCTTATGTTGAAGCCCTAACCGCCCCTCCCCCACCCCCCACCCACCCCCCCACGCAACCCCCAACCCCCCACCCACCCCCGTGACAGTATCTGAAGATAGGCTCTTTAGGAGATAATTATGTTAAATGAACTCATAAGGGTGGGGCCCTAACCCAGTTGGGTGTGGCTTTATGAGAGAAAGATCTCTCATTCTCTCAAACTTCCACCTCCCCCAGCATCATGTGAGGGTACAGCAAGAAAGTGGCAGTTGGCAAGCCAGGAAGAGAGCCTAAAGTCACAGGGAAGTAGTAGTCGCCTAGCCATCCTTCCTTGAAGTTTTTACAAATGTTTACGTTAAAGGGAGCCCTGTTCCCGAGTGGCTCAGTCAGTTAGGCGTCCTTCTGCTTTGGCTCAGGTCATGATGCCAAGGTCCCGGGATCGAGCCCCACGTCAGGTTCCCTGCTCCTGAGGAGCCTGCTTCTCCCTCTCCTCCCCCTGTTCATGTTCTTCTCTCTGTCTCTCTCTCTCAAATAAATAAAAACCTTAAAAATAGATAGAAATCAGAGAGGGAGAGAAACCATGAGAGTCTCTAGACTCCAGGAAATAAATTTAGGATTACAGAAGGGGGCTCGGGATGGGGCAACTGGGTGACGGGCATTAGGGAGGGCCCGTGTGGTGGTGATGAGCACTGGGTGTTACATGCAACTCATGAATCACTGAACACTACATCAAAAACTAATGATGTACTACTCTATGTTGGCTACCTGAACATAATAAAAAAAAAAATTTTAATTTTTTATTTAAAAAAATTCTTAAAAATTACTTAAATAAACAAACAAAGCTAGCCCTGTTGATGTAGCATGTACCCTTAAATTATCAAATCTAAAGGACCAGGACCCCTGAGTGGCTCAATCGATTAAGCAGCTGCGTTCAGCTCAGGTCATGATCCCAGGGTTCTGGGATCGAGTCCCGCATCTGGCTCCTTGCTCAGCAGGGAGCCTGCTTCTCTCTCTGCCTCTGCCTGTTGCTCTGCCTGCTTGTGGGAGCACGCTCTCTCTCTCTCTCTCTCTCTCTCTGACAAATAAATAAATAAATAAAATCTTTAAAAAAAAAAAAAATCTAAAGGACCAAGGGAACCCCAAGAGACCGAAACAAATACATGGGTGTTCCCCTGGTAGGCAGCAGCCCCTGGCAGAGGTACAGCAAGATTGTGAGAAATCCAGTCCAGAGTGGCAGTCAGGCTACCCTCCTGAGCATCCCTGCACGTTGTGAGTTCCAACCAGGTAAGGAGACACGGAAAGGAAGATTCTGCTTACAAGGTCTTGAGGGGGGAAAGCCCGGTCATCGCATACCTTGTGGTCTTGAATTACACCAAGGCTCAGACCCAAATCCAGTTTGGGGAAGGTGGGGTGAGGCAGCTGAAGGCGTGGCTAGAAGGAACACAGATCCTTGATGCAAAGCTTGGGAAACAGGTGTGGGTACATCCTTGAAATTTAACATCCGGAATTTAACAACCTCACGGTAAAAGGAAGGTCCAAGAAAGAGTTTCTTGTCCAAGGGACCGGAGAGCAAACCCACAACAGAATATCGCAGGGAGAGGAGCATGGAGGAGGATACAGCCAGGATGAGGTTTGTGGGGGCCATATGTAGTCAAGAGCTCTGCACACATGATCCCCACCAGCCCAGAAACACAGACGCCTTCTCTCCATGATCGGGTGTATTTCCAGCCATGGAATGGTTAGTGTCAGGCCAACAAAAGAACTAGACCCTGGTGAAACTTCCTTGAGTGAACCCCATGGGGCTCCCATGCAGTCTTCTTGTAATGGGAGTTTTATTAAAACAAACGAAAGTACTTCCTGACTGCTGGCCTCGAAGAACCTTGCCATAGTTGGGGTTCCTCCAGGAGGTGACTGCGGAAGGATTCGAGGGCATGTAGTTAGTTGACTTAGGATGTGATCCCAGTGAACAGGAGAATGGGGAAGTGAGACGGGAGCAGGAATCCAGCGAATACGGGTGCAGTACCCACCCCGTTACCGCCCGGGTCAACTGAACCTCAATCCTGGCAAACTCGGGGGGCAGGTGGAGAACGCCCTTCTGTCTCCGTTATCCCACCTGCGGGCCAAGGAGCTGGACTGTTTATCTCTGACTGTCATTAGGCAGGGGTGGAAGGTGGCTCCAGGGGTGGAATGGGGAGTGTTAATTCCCTGGCTCTCCCAACGACCCCCCCCAACCCCAGGGGCAGGCAGAGTGCACTTGGGGCAGGGAGACGCACAGCTGCTGCCTGGAAGGGGGCTGCTGTGCACCGAAGCAGTTGGGGGGCCGGGGATGTCGACATGGACACCCGGTCTCTGGGGAACGAACGAGGAAGTACGAGATGTTGGAGCCAGGAGAGAAGAGCTTGGTTTTATGCCTGCCCTGCTTCACACCTTTCTTCAGGTCGGTAGCCGGGATTTCGAGTGTGCGTACACGCGTGTGTGTGTGTGTGTGTGTGTGTGTCTTTGGATTGGCGTGTGTTTGAGGCATTCAGCAGTTTCTCTTCGGGTGTCTGGAACATTTGAGAAGAGACTAGATGAGGGAGGTTAATTTCTACTAGAGGATAAAAGAAGCATTCAAAGAGCACAGGCTTTGCCCCTCTGAAAGGGACTGCGCAGAGCTGGTTCTCGGGCCAGCACTGGAAGGACTAGCAGAGAGGCACTTGGGCCAGGATGTTCATCATCTGCAAATAAGCAATGGACAAAGGTTCCACATAATCCCCAACTGTGCTCCAAAGCCTCGCTATTCATTGTGGTCCTCTTTCCCCCCAAATCTCCAGCCCCACCCCAGAGCTACAGAATCAACATTTGCAGGTGAGGGACGCCTGGGTGGCTCAGTTGGTTGGACGACTGCCTTCGGCTCAGGGCGTGATCCTGGAGTCCCGGGATCGAGTCCCACATCGGGCTCCCAGCTCCATGGGGAGTCTGCTTCGCTCTCTGACCTTCTCCTCGCTCATGCTCTCTCTCACTGTCTCTCTCTCTCAAATAAATAAATTAAATTAAAAAAAAAAAAACATTTGCAGGTGATTAGTTTGTACATTTGGAAAGCACTGCTACAAATAACACTGTTCGCTAACTGTTCTCCGTACAGAGCCCATTCAATGTCTGTGTCTCCCACCAAAATCAAGTGGAAGGTTAAGTGCCTTCAGTGTATATTCGCTCTCTCCAATTTGTGGAATAAACTTCAGATCTGCTGAAGGGAGGAAGTTAATGCAACTTGGGACAGTGGAAGAAACTACGGGCAAAACCTGCCGATCTGGATGTAATCGCAACAAAATAAAGCAAACTTTAGTTTTCCAAAAACTTTCAATTACTTCTTTCTGCTCTTCCTTCCTTTTTTATTCTTTGCAAAATTAGGAATCAGTGCTTAATAAGCCTGTACCATTCCAAGTCTATTCAGGTGCATAAATCTTTGCCTCAACATCTGCAAAACATGTTCAACAGTTTCAGGAGTGTTTTCCATTTCAAAATGTGTGTGTGTGTTAGGAAAAGAAAGAGCACGCCAAAAATTCTTAGGATATTTTTTTAAATGACATTGCATATACATAGTTAGGGAATAAGCAAGCACAGAAACGGGCTTCTTAGGAAAAAAAAAAAAAAAAAGAAGTAGAAAAACAAGTGATGCTAAAACTGAATTCAAGTTACAAATAAAAAGCTTCAATATTGTATACGGACACAGACATGTATGTCCACAAAGGTGGCTACTAATCCTAACAGCATGCAGAGGAAAAAATAATTGACAACTGTGAAAATTATTAGAAACAGTTGCCCCTTGAATAATGCCTGGCCTAGGGGTATCCGGCCCTCCCCTTCCCACCACACACACAGCTGATAGTCTGCATATAATTTTTGACTCTCCCAAAATTTAATGACTAATAGCTAGCTGTTGATCCAAAACTATACCGATAACATAAACGGTCAATTAACACATATTTTGTATGCTATATTGTATTATATACTATATTCTTACAATAAAGTGAACTGAGAAAAAAAATTAAGAAAATGATAAGGGGGTGGTGGTATGTCTGGGTGGCTCAGTTGGTTAAGCCTCCAGCTCTTGATTTCAGTCCAGATCATGAGTTCAGGGTTGTGGGATCGAGCCCTGTGTCAGGCTGTGAGCCCAGCCAGCAGTCTGCTGGAGATTCTCTCTCTCTCTCTTTTCCCCATGGCGCCCCTCCCCCGCTCCCGCTTTCTTAGATAAATAAATCAATCTTTAAAAAAAAAAAGAGAAGAAAATCAGGGCACCTGAGAGACGCAGCAAGTTAAGCATCTGCCTTCAGCCGGGGTCATGATCCCAGGATCCTGGGACTGAGCCCATGTTGGGCTCCCTGCTCGGTGGCGAGCCTGCTTCTCCTTCTCCCTCTACCTCTCCCCCTGTTCATGCTTTCTCACTCTCTCTCTCTCTCTCAAATAAATAAAAAAAAATCTTTAAAAAAAAAAAAGTAAAGAAAATCAAAAGGAAAACACATTTGCAGTACTATATTGTAAAAAACCCACATATTAAGTGGACATGCACAGTTCAAAAAACCACACTGTTCAAGGGTTAACTATGTATTTAAAGCATTCTTTTATGTATTTAAGGGAAGCAGAATAGGACACCCCAAAATGTGCCTGATTGGCATAAGGATTACCTTGAGGCTGATTATTTTTAAGAAACAAAGGAGGAGTTCTGAAAACCCAAGTTACCCTTTTGTAAGACACATCTGCATTTATAAAGGCAGTATCAATTTGTAAGGGAGTTTCCCTTCCAGTACCAGGAATATACCCCAATCTCTAGAAGCTCTTATCAATGGAGAAGGTAAGGACTTAGAACTGCATAACAACCTTACCCTTGTCTATTGTGGTTTTCCTGGTAACCCCCCATTAACTGATCCCCACCTCCCCAACATCTTCTTTTGTCTTTAGCTGGAGATGGCATTTAAGACGATGTCTTGCACAATTTGGGGAAGTTACTCAGTTTTCCTGTGTCTCTGCCACGCAGGCAGGAGGTATACATGTTACTAAATTTGTTTTTCTCCTGTTAATCTGTCTTTTATTCCAGTGAGGAGCAGGGGAGGTCTCAGCCAAGAATCTGAAAGTATAGACAGGAAATTATTTTCCTCCCCTACGGTATTTACTAGATAGTAATGCACACATGTGTTCATCAAAAGATATGTCCAAGAGTGTTTCTCACAGCACTATTTATAAAAGCCTAAGACCAAAGAAGCCAATAGTCCACTGACAGCAGAAAGGATAAATCGTGGTACAGTCCTAACAGAATACGGCAACTTGAGTGCACACAACAATACAGATGAATCTCACAATCACTGAGTGAAGATAGTCAGATGTTCCAGGTGGTACCATATATATGAAACTGGAGAATGGGCAAAATCAATCTGTAACATCTGAAAGAGAAGAGCAGTTAATTTGGGGAGGTAGTGACCAGAAGGAGAAATGGAAGGTTTCAGTTGCTGCTCATGTACTAATTCTTCATGTGGGGGGCTGGTAGCAGGTGCGTGCGGTTTGTGAAAAGTCATTGAGCTGCTCATTTATAATACGTATAATGTGTATTTCAATTAAAAGTTGAATTTTAAAAATATATGTAAGGGTGCCTGGGTGGCTCAGTCAGTTTAGCGGCTAACTCTTGACTTCGGTTCAGGTTATGATCTCAGGACTGTGCGATCAAATCCCGCATCCAGCTCTATACTCAGCAGGGAGTCTGCTTGAAATTCTCTCTCTCTGGCCCTCCCCCTGTTTGTGTCCTCTTGTTCTCTCTCTCTAAAATAAATAAATCTTTAAAAATAATAATACATTAAAAATATATGCATATACACTTAATACATTTTCACAAATGAGTCAAAAAAAAAAAAGGTAAGACCCAATATATCCATATCCATGAAATGGTACCTGACACACTTGTCTCCTCTCACTAAAGATAGATGCTGATTAGTCAAAGAAAATGACTAATAATGATGCATAGGTGACAAATATCACAAGAGTGACTAACGGTACACAGCTACAGACTCATGTATGAACAAGGAGTACAATGAGCATTGATTCACTTAAAGAATGTAAATCCTAGGGGTTCCTGGGTGGCTCAGCGGGTTAAAGCCTCTGCCTTCGGCTCACGTCATGATCCCAGGGTCCTGGGATGGAGCCCCACATCAGGCTCTCTGCTCAGCAGGGAGCCTGCTTCCTCCTCTCTCTCTCTCTGCCTGCCTCTCTGCCTACTTGTGATCTCTGTCTGTCAAATAAATAAATAAATAAATAATCTTTAAAAAAAAAAATCTGAGACCCAGTCTTACAGTGAGGAAGGCCAGGAAAGTCCCACATTGAAAAATGTGACATTGTTGATTCCTGGAATTCTAGCACTGTTTTGTCCCCCCTCCTTGGTAAAATGTAATTCCCCTTTGTCTGGAATCTCTAATAATTAGGATCCTAACACATATGCATCTGTTTATCAAATCACTGTTCTCACCAGAAGCTTCTGGACTTAGCCCCAGAAGAAGATGGACACTCGTGTTAGAAAAAGAACATTTTGTGTCTTCAAAGTGCTGGAAATTATGTTAGGCAATTTAAATGTATCATTCATGCATCAAATATTTATTGAATACCTACTATATACCAAATACTGTTCTAGGCACTACAGATAAAGTGTCGTTCCTGCTCACATTCTAGCTGAAGGAGAGAAGGAGAGGGAAGGGGGAACAATAAATACACGAATAAGAAAACAAATAGAATAATAAAGTGCAATGTTGAGAATTAAAGTAAGATGAGGGGCGCCTGGGTGGCTCAGTGGGTTAAAGCCTCTGCCTTCGGCTCAGGTCATGATCCCAGGGGCCTGGGACCGAGCCCCACATCGGCCTCTCTGCTCAGCAGGGAGCCTGCTTTCTCCTCTCTCTCTGCCTACTTGTGATCTCTGTCTGTCAAATAAGTAAATAAAATCTTAAAAAAAAAAAAATAAAGTAAGATGAGAAGGATACAGAGAGTAACATGTTGGCTATTCTAGATCAAGTGATCATAGGTGATATTTAAACTGAGATATAAATGATGAGAAACCAGCCATAGAAAGATTGGGGAGGGGACAAAGAGAACATTCCAGGGCCAACAGTTAGTACAAAAGACCAAAAGGAGCTTGATGGGCTGGAAGAATGAAAAGGAGGATAGTGGTCTTCAACAGATACAGGTGAACAGTAAGGAAGTGACATCCAATTAATGCTTCTAAAAAGATTCTCTAGCTGCTGTATGGAAAATGGATTATAGGAGGCCACTGCAATTATCCAAGAACGAGATAGTGGCAGACACAGAGTGAAGGCACAGAGAAGCCGAACACCTGGGATCTACTTTGGGAGCCAAATTGACAAGATTTGCTGATGCGCTTTGGATATGGAACATGAAATTTGTAGGCTTGGGGCTTGGGCAAGTGGGTGGATGGTGGTGCCACAGACAGACATGAGGAAGAGAATCAGGTTTGGTCTGGGCGCTGGGGGCGGGGGGCGGTGGCAGAGAATCGGGATTTTGCTTTGGAAAGGCGGAGTTTGAGGAAACATGGAGTTTGGGACTCCAATTAGATATCCATGTGAATTAGAAAGTCTTTTTGTTTCAAGATTTTTTTTTTAATTTTAATATTTCAAAAACACAAGATGTTTAAGGCATGACTTTTTCTGTGCTTTCTTCCCCCTTTTTCATTTCTACAGCTTCCATTTCTCATTTCTGAGCCTTTTTGTGTTTTGTTTTGTTTTTTGCCTTTTTGTGTTTTAAGTTACCTCCAAAACTTTCAACATTCTTAGAACTGGTCAATTTATCATCATTGTTTTGTAATATTCCTCAATGATATTTTTGAGCTAGTATAAAAATGAGCTAATAAAAAAAGTGCTCTACTCTATTTTCTGAGACAATGAGATCGACTCTACATTTTAATCTCACAGAGGTTAGTGCAGGATGAATGCCGTGCTAAGGAGGCTGGAGTTCACGTTCTAAAATCAGTGCAAATGAATGAGTTCTGGAGTCCAGTGTACAGCGTGGTGACTCCAGATAACACTATGTATTGTATACTTGAAGTCTGCTAAAAGGGTAGATCCTAACTTCACACACACACTAAAACAAAGGTGTGTGGTGGTGGATGTTAGTTACCTTGAGTGTGGTGATTACTTCACAATGTATACCTACAACAAAACAGCAAATTATACACCTTAAACATGCACAATTCCTATTCGGCAATTATACGTCAATGAAGTTGGGAGAGGGGAAGAGTATATACAACGTTTTTAAAAGTATGCATCAGTGAACCTTGAGTGGCTGCAGGCACTGGCACCTGGATGAAATGCAAAGCCATGAGACTGGTGGGGTCATCTAAGGAGAGGCTGTAAAAAAAAAAAAAAGGAGAGGCTGTAAAGAGAAGAAAAGGAGTCCCCGGCCCTAGAGGGACACCAGCCTTTGTAGGTTGAGCAGAGGAGGAGGAGTCTGAAATGAAGGCTTAGAATAAGTTACCAGATAGAGTAGAAAGTGTAGTACAAGACAGTGTAGAACAATGGAAGCCACAAGGAGGAGGTGTTCATGGAAGGAGGGGATGACCGACTTGTCAAATGCTGCTGCAGAGTCAAGGACAGTCAGTCAGAGAAATGGCGGCTGCCGTATTTGGCAACATGGCGTCTACTGAGAATCAGGACAGGACCCTGATTAGATCAGACAGGGGATGAATGTGTGGTGATGAAGTATGTACAGTCTTTTAAGAGGCTCCTCTGAGAAAGGGTGACCAGTAATGGGGGGACGACAGGAGGGGGCTGCGGAGACAAAAGAGATATTCTTTATTAGAACATGACTGTGAGCTAGTGGTAATGATCCAGACAAGAGAGAGGGGTGCACTGAAGCAGGGAAGAATGAGGGGGACAGGATTAAGAATTTCGTCCTTCCCAACACGAGAACAAAAACCATTAAGTACAGTAATGAATTACAAACCACTGAAAAAATAGGAATTCTGGAGTCCATACCAGTAATAAATACATGAATAAAAAAATAAATGGGGAAGAGAGAAAGGGGTCTTGGTGAGGGCCAACTGGTAAATATGGAGAGAATATCGGAGTTGGAAACTCACATTAAGGATTGGATCAGGCAAAAATCACCACTGAATGCTGAATCTAGAGAGAAATACTGATGAGAAGTGGGCTATCTGTGTCTTCCCCTAGATGACTCACTAAGAGCAACCACACACTGGAGAAATAAGACAACATCTTGACCAGGTGATCAAAATTAACATCACCAACGAGGAAGAGGGACATCTGCGTGGAGGCCACTTTTAGGCAAAGAGGCTTGAGCAACAGGATGCAGACAGGGCCACAGTGACGCCCTCGCTGCATACAACAGGCCCATCAGCCGCCCGCACACCTCACAATACCCCTAGGCCCTAACTAGCCAATGGGCTACTTACAACTACGCACAGTTCCCAGAAGAGGGGAAGGTTCCATACGTCACCATACCTCCTCATCTTCCCCTTTTAAAAACAGCCCCCACCCACTGCCTCACTGCAGACAGCCTCCCCTCTGCTGTCCTGCCCACCACCTCCTGGGTGTAGCCAGTAAACTTCTATCTCCTTCGTTCTGCCTCAGGTGAACCCTTTCACCTCCTGCCCCACTGGCCTCCACCTGATTGTGGCCCCACATTGGCCAGACCCCATTCGATCGAGATACCCCATTTAGGCACCAGATTCTGGGGACTGTGGGCCTGCAGATGTAATACCCTGAGGACACAATATCACCTATGCAGTATTCTGACCCAAGATGCATAATCTGTATCTAATCACAAGAAACATCAAACAAACCCAAATTGACCAATGTTTCTTAAAAAGACAGGGAGATGGTCTGCATGCATCCTAAATGCTAAAGGGGAGAAGCATTTGCCACCCCCAAAATGGGCTTCTTTGGCCTAAGGATTATTTTAAATGAATTATTTCTAAGAAAAGCAGATGTAAGAGAAGCTCAGAAAACCCACCAACATTACCCTTTTGTAGGAGACATTTACATGTATAAGGGAAATGTCCATCTTTAAGGGTGTCTTCCTCTCTGCCCCAGGAAAGGGGGGGGGTGACTCTAAATCTCCAGGATCTCTCCCCAGCAGATAAGGCAGGACTTAAATCTGCATCACAGTCCTACTCCTGTTTACTGGGCTTTGCCTGCTCACCTTCCACAACCGCCTCTCCACCCTCCGCCCCCAAATTTCCTCTGGGCCTTAGCTGGAGATGGTGTGAAGGTGGTGACTTGGGCCATTTCACAGAGTTACTCAGCTGTCCCAGGTGCACATGTTATTCAAGTTCTTTGTTTTTCTCTTGTTAATCTGTCTTGTATTGGAGGGGAGGGCGTTTTGTAGAGGAAAAATTACTTTTCCTTCCCCACACTGCCAATGTCATAAAAGACAAAGAAAGGCTGTGGAAACATTCTAGACTAAAGGATGCTAAGAGAGGAGACCACTGTGAACACCCCTCGGGCAAATCCTGTGCCAGAAGGAAAAAAATGCTGTAAAGGATGTTATCCTGTCTATTGTCTAACTTGGAAGACAAATAGCAGATTAGGTAAACAAACAGGCAAAAACAAATAGCAGATTAGGTAACAGCATAATATCCACGTTAAATTTACCAAAGTTGACAGCAGCGCTGTGCTTATGTAAGCAAATATTCTTATTCTTCAGAAACCCATTCCAAAGGGCTTAGGAGTAAAGGCCACGCTGCATTTAACACCATCAAACAGCTCAGACAGGGGATGTGAGCGTGCAGGAGTGCAGAGGAGAGAGCAACTGGGTAAGAAGAGAGGAATCTGGACAAGGGGCATATGGGTGTTTGCTGTACAATTTTTATTTTTGCAACTGACTTACAAGGTTTGAAACTATTTCCAAATAAAAAGCTTTGATTTATTTAAGTAGGTGCCACACTCGAAGTGGGGCTTGAACTCATGACCTTGAGATTAAGAGTCGAGTGCTCTACTCTACGGACTCAGCCAGCCCGGTGCCCTTCCACATAAAAAGCTTTTAAAGGGGGGAGGGGGGCGCCTGGGTGGCTCGGTGGTTTAAAGCCTCTGCCTTCGGCTTGGGTCATGATCCCAGGGTCCTGGGATCGAGGCCCGCATCGGGCTTTCTGCTCAGTAGGGAGCCTGCTTCCCCCTCTCTATCTGCCTCTCTGCCTACTTGTGATTTCTGTCTGTCAAATAAATAAATAAAATCTTTTTTAAAAGGGGGGGGCCGAATATGTCCTTGAGAAGGCAAAGAGGGTAAGAGGTCCAGAGCCCGGAAAAGCAGCCAGTCTCTGACATACCAGGCACGTTTCATTCGGTTTCACAGCACCAGTGGGGAGCACCAGGAGTAGTTAGCATTTGTACGAAAGTGGGCACTTTGGGAGTTTAGGCGGAGGATCTAAGGAGGCTGGGTCAGCGGCTGGTGTAGGAGGACGGAAACAATAAAAGGCGCCAAACAGCTGTTTTGGTGAAGAGACAAGGAAAGAAACCTACCACCCAGGCAGAGTAGGCTTGCCGGGCATTGCTGAAAGCGCCATTGAGGTTTGCTAAGGTCGAGACCTGGACCTAGACATCCGTATGGATTCTGAAAACTCCCCAAGTGATTTGAGCGGGCAGCCAGCTTTCAGAACTACTGTGCTAAGGCAGGATTTCTCAAGTCTAACACTGTGGGCTTTGGGGCCAGATCATTCTCGGTGGGGGATTATGGGGGGCAGGGGTTCCGTGCATCACAGGATATTTAACAACATCCTGGCCCCTACCCACCAGATGTCCGTAGCACCCCCACCTCTGCCAGTCACAACAGGCAAAATTCGCCAAATGTCTCCAGTAGGGCAAAATCGGCCCTGGTGAAGAACCACTCCTTAACGGGGCACCTGGGTGGCTCAGTGGGTAAAAGCCTCTGCCTTCGGCTCAGGTCATGATCCCAGGGTCCTGGGATCGAGCCCCGCATCAGGCTCTCTGCTCAGCAAGGAGTCTGCTTCCCCCACCCCTCTCTGCCTACTTGTGATCTCTGTCAAATAAATAAATAAAAATCTTTAGGGGGGGGAAAAAAAAAAAGCTCCGTAAGAGAATAAAGGCCATAAACATGACGTGTTGATAAAAGTTAGGAACTGTGTATGCTCCCTGTTGCCATGAGCACTGTGTAGGCTCTGAAATCACAGGGTTGGTGTTCAAAGCCTACATCCATTAGTTACCTTTTGTATGTCCTTGGCCAAGTTACTTAACCTCTGTGCCTCGGTTTCCTCATCCGTAAAATGACAGCAGTACGTGCCTCAAGAAGTTGGAAGGATTAAATGAGGGAATATGTGTAAAGCAGGAAGACCAGTGCCTGCTCATTAAATATCAGCTATTAGCTATCCTTATTACCATCAAAGAATCAGAAATGCAGTAGACACCAGATGTCTGTTGATTAACGAACAGCTTAGATTAGAATATACTCCATCCTTAACCAACAGAAAGTGCTATACTAAAATGGAACAGAAAAGCAGAGAGTACATTGAAATTTGCTTAGGATTAGTGTCCTGATTTCTTCTAGATTCCAGGCAGATTCTAGATTCCTCATTCATCCGGTTGGCCAATACTTACTGAGCACCTACCATATCCCCCATTCTAGGTCCTGAGAACACAGCACTGAGCAAGACACAAAATCCTCGCTCTCTGGGAATTTATATTCCAGCAGGGGAAAGACGACAAGGAATCACCACTAATTAAATGACACAATTGCAGATAACAAGTCGTGAGGTAGAAAACAAAAGCAGGATGTGGGGATGGCCATTCACAGACCATTCACAGCGGTTAGCAGGGAATGTTGTTTTGGAAGGATAACAACAAGTTATCTGAACATTTGATGAAATGGTGAAATGGTGCTCCGTAAGGGCAGCACAGCTAACGCGCCCGTGTGTTTGGGGGAAGTGTGAGAATGGGGGTGAAGGCCACATAGGGCCTCGGAGGCTACAGTGAGGAACCGGGGTCTTATTTGAAGTGTGGTAGAGGTTATTAGATGGTTTGGGGCAGTGGGTTTCCAGAGGCTGCATGTGCAAGCTGTTCTTTGGGGTCAAGGGTGGATGCTGGTTTAAAGGCGACACAGTAATTCAACAGTGAAATGTCTCACTTTGCAGCACAGCAGGACCTGATATGAAATAAATCTGTCTAGGACACCGGGCAGCAGTCGGGGGGCTTAGACACTAAAGGGACAGGTTTATAAACCAGTGTTTTATGAAAGAGTGGCTGCATCCCTTTACAGGGAAATGATCATCATTTTTAGATGAAATAGAACAGACGGAAGGAAAATGAAACTGTCAGAGTATAGTGCACAAAGCCAAAATGCATAAGACTTTGTAAGATCCTATATTTCAGTCTTCTGTAGGTAGGTTCATACTAGGTTGAGATGTAAAATGTACTTCTCACTATGGATGGCAGGCAAGAAAGTTTGAAAACACTACCAAAAGTTAGCTTATTTATTCATAAGTAGGTTATATAATCTGTCCCTTTATTTTCTCTCTTTCTTGCTGTACCTGGCATCCTCCCAAATGAGGACATTATAAAAAGCTCCAAAGGTAGTATCTTCATAGTCTAAATGAAACAACTGACTTGTATTACACTTTAACCTTCTCCTCCAGGGAGATCAAAATATGACCCTCTGTAGAAGCTGGGAAGAGTGACTCACCTCTAAACTGTTAGGCTTTTTCAATAGAAAAAAAGAATCTAAGCAGACCACGAAATTTTAAAATTAAACTTGAGACGTTTAGAAGCTCCAAATGCAAAGAAACTTCCGGACGATAGTAAGAATAAGGACCAGAACGTTAGAGCAAGCACAATACCCAGTAGGAAAGCATCAGACTCATTCCCACCCAAATCAGATACTCAACAGTGCCCTAGAAGGAAGCCTAGCCACTAAGGCAAGCAAGTAAAATGAGAGAAAATATGGGGAGTGGGGACGGGAAATCCCTGTATTGTTTCATTTCCAGAAAGTTTGATTGTCTACCTTAAAAATCCAAGAAAACTCAATAGAAGAACTTTGAACTAATAAAAATTCAGTAGCATGGCTTGAATATGGATGGACCTACGAAAAAATAAATAACCTTTCTATACAAGAGTACTGGAAGTGTAAAATGAAATGGGAATAAATGATACAATTTCTAAAAGCAATAAAAAGTATACCCACAAAACAATCTAGGAATTCACCTTGCAAGAATGTGTAAGACCTACAATGTAGTATAGGCATGAGGCCAGACATACGGATGAATGGAACAGAACAGAATTCAAAAATAAATGCACAGAGGGGTGCCTCGGTGCCTCAGTCAGTTAAGCGTCCGACTCTTGATTTGGGCTCAAGTCATGATCTCAGAGTTGTGAGATCGAGCCCCATGTCAGGCTGCACTGGGCGTGGAGCCTGCTTAAAATGCTCTTCTCTTTCTCCCTCTCTCCCTCTCTCTCCTCCCCTCTCTATCACACCACATCCCCTCCTACCCCGTCTCTAAAATAAATACATAAATAAACAAACCTACACATATACAGCCAATTAATTTTTGACAAAGGGACCAAGGGAATACAAGGAGGTAAGTATGGTCTTTTCAACAAATCGTATTGGAAGGACTGGCTATCTATATGAACAAAAGTGAATCTTGACCCACACAAAAGTTAACCGAAATAAAGCCATAAAAAGATAAAACAATAAAATGTCCAGAAAAAATCCTGGTAAAGGTGAAGTAGACAAAGATTTATCAGGTTACTAAAACTGCTATCTATAGAAGGAACAAAACCTGATAAATTAGACTTAATCAAATTGAAATCTTCTACTCTGGGGCACCTGGGTGGCTCAATGGGTTAAGCCTCTGCCTTTGGCTCAGGTCATGATCTCAGGGTCCTGGGATCGGACTCTCTGCTCAGCAGGAAGCCTGCTCCTCCTCTCTCTGCCTGCCTCTCTGCCTACTTGTGATCTCTACCTGTCAAGTAAAGAAATAAAATCTTCAAAAAAAAAAAAGATCAAAGCTATTCTTATTTAAAAAAAAAAAGAAATCTCATACTCTTCAAAAAAACATCATTAATTCCACTTTTATGATGTATAAGTCAAATAAAATAGCCAAACTCATAGAAACAAAGGGTAGGATGGTGGTTGCCGGGGGCTGGGGGAGGGGGAAATGGGGAGTTAGCATTCAATGGGCATAAAGCTTCAGCTGTGCACAATGAATCCATTCTACTAGATCGGCCGCTTGACAGGACACCTATAGTGAACAGTCCTCTACTATACACTTAAAAATTTAAGAGGGTAGCTCTCAAGTTAAGAGTTCTCACATCACAAAAAGAAAATGCAAAAGCAAGCCACAGACTTAAAGAAAATGTTTGCAATAGATATCTGACCTATATCCAGATATATGATATCAGAGCTCTCGTGACTCACTCAGCCAATACAATCTAGAAAAACAGACATTTCATAAGATATACAAATAACCAAAAAGCACATGAAAAGATGCTGAACATCCCTAGTCATTAGGGAAGTGCAAACTGAAACCACAGAGCGCGGCCACCACAAACCCACTGGAACGGCTAAGACAAAAATCAAACTGACTATACCAAGTGCCGGCGGGGAGCAGCCCACGCAGCTGGACCTCTCATACATGGCCAGTGGCGGCACACTGGCGTGTAGCCGCTTGGGGAAAGTCTGGCCATTTCTTACAAAGTTAGATTTACCATATAACCCAGCGGCAATCCTATTTGGAGGTATTTACCTGAATGAAAGTGTATGTTCACACAGGAAGCTGTCTGTGAACGTTCACAGTGGCCCTATCCATAAGCACAGAAAGTCAGGGGAAGGATAAACTGTGGAATAGTACTCAGCAATAAAAAGGAACAAATTACTGATTCACGGGACACTGAGAAATCTCAGATGCATTACGTGAGGTGAAAGAAGCCACGCTCAGAAGGCCACATCATTTATGAATCCAGTCGCTGGGCATTCTGGAAAAGATAAAGTTACAGCAACAGAAAGTAAATCAATGGTTGCCAGGGGCTGAGTATGGTGGAGGCGGCTGACTACAGAGGAGTCAAAAAGGAATTTTCTGGAGTGACCAAATTCTTCTGTCTTGCTATGGTGCTCATTAGATGGCCATATGAATCTGTCAAAACTTTTAAAACTGTACACAAAGATGATGAATATTATTATACGTAAATTATGCCTCAATCTCAAAAACATGGAGTCAACTCAAGAATTAATTAAGTAGATTTATAAAATGGAACAGAGTGTTCAGAGACTCTTACTTGATTGAGAGAATTTATTTTAATTTTTACCAAATGTTAAGCCCATTTCTTAATTTCCAGTGCCCCCTCCACCTCATACCATGTTCCCAAAACAAGTTCCATGTGGATTAAAGACCCACATATTTTAAAAACCATACACATTTTATTTATTTATTTTTAAGATTTTATTTGTTTATTTGACAGAGATCACAAGTAGGCAGAGAGGCAGGCAGAGAGAGTGGAGGAAGCAGGCTCCCCGCTGAGCAGAGAGGCCGATGCGGGGCTCGAAGGAGGGGCTCGAAGGACCCCGGGATCACCCTGAGCCGAAGGCAGAGACTTTAACCCACTGAGCCACCCAGGCGCCCCACCATACACATTTTAAAAGAATTTTTTGCCCTCTATCTTGGGGTAGGGAAGGCCTTTCTCAGCAAGGCCTCAAAACCAGTTCCTAGGTTTTGGCTAAAGGCAGAATCTCTTTTCTAGCTTCCAAATTATAAACATCACGGAAACACATTCTCTGCCCACCCTTTTTTTTTTTTTTTTTTTTTTTTTTTTGGTTAAGGGTGCTCTTCCCACTTTGTAGGGAGTATCTGAAAGGGACTTGGCACTCTCAGGCAGCAAAATGGAAAAACGTGTTTGTCAGTTTCTTGTGAGCAGTGAAAGCACCAGGAACCTACGTAGTGATGTCCCCCTCAGAGTCCCAAATCAGACTCAGCCACGCCACAACCACACCAGAGCCCCTGGAACCAACATGAAGGCCACACAAACGCAGCTTCTTAACCGGCTACCTAACACCTGAGCAAACTTGCTTTGCCATTTCTGGAAGGCTGTTCATGGTACTAAAAACACAGCAGCTCTCTTTTCCCTGCCCAACCTGCCAATGAAATTCCAGTTCTCAAGATGTTTTCTCCCCCTGAACAAAATCATATCCATAATTAAAGTTCAGCTTCTTTTTCTTTTCTGTGTTTCCAACCATTTTTTTTTCTAGAAAATCAAACACACCTGGAGTCTGTGGGCAAGAATTACTCACACGGAAAACACGCTGCATTCCTTCAGTGTTTTTCTATAGCAGAATCTGCTCTATCCCCCTTTTAAGGAAAGTCACCTTGCAGGGATGTGGGAATGTAAAAGCGGTGGGAATCCGATCAGGGCCTGGCATCGCGCTGAGGCCCTGTAAAACAATACCCCTGAACAGCTACAAAATTTGGCCACTTTTTGTTTTCTAGATTTGCATTTGAGATGTAAAAGCAGCCAAACCAAGCAATGTCCAGCTCGTTTCAGATCTTAACTAAGCCAAACTCTGAGACACTAAACAGGTCTCCCCAAATATTTTGGGAATAACACGTATTTTGTCACTTAACTTACAAATTATTATGAGGTCGAACTTAAAACTGTATTGCCTATTAATAACAAAGCTCTTAATAAACCATTAATTATTAATATTAATAAAGCAATACATATTGGCATACCATGTATAACTGAGCTTACACTCCCAGGCTTATCCCTTAAAATAGCCAAAGAGAAAGGAAGAAAGACGGGAGGAACAGCAACATTCGGTTAGACTTCTGCTTAAACCTTCACTCTCCATCACCCACCAGCTCCTAACCCTGATCAAAGAAACAAGTGCTACTTCTGCCAACGGGGACTATTGGGATTCACTACATAATTTGTGAGCCCCAGGGCAGAATGAAAATGCGACGCCCCTCGCTCAAAAAATGAGTAAGAATTTCAACAGTGACAGCAAAGCGTGAAGACCAAAATACAGGTTGTATGCCCACGAAGCCAGCTCGACCAACAGATCATGTATTTGGGTAGTAAGCTAGTAAGAAAAGTAAAGCACTTCGCTTCTTCACGCGTAGCTATCATTTTCATGTGTGTGTGTTTGGGGTGGAGCTGGGACTGGTAAAGTCTTAGGACCTCTTCCCCCCGTCTCTCACTTTCTTAGGTTTTCAGCCTCCTGGCTGAAAAAAGTACTTCTGCTGTGCCTACCGTAGAAAATGTGGTCCATGGAGCCCACCCAAGCATCAGCATCACGTGGGGGCTTGTTAGAAACGCAGGCTGTCGGGTCCCACCCCAGACCTACCGAATCAGAATCTGCAGTTTAGCAAGACTCCCAAGGGATTCGTGGAGAGTACCAACTAAGAAGTGTCACTATCCAGGCAGCCACGGAAAATCTCTGCCTCCCGCCTCATCTGACGCGGGCAAAGCCCGTCTCCTCCTCACCTTGTATATAGTTCTGGAGTCTCGAAAGGGCGAGTCCCAGCCGGAAAGAGCTCGCCCGAGCCCTCCAGCCTCCTCCTTGCTCCCCATGCTCACCCCCAGGCTCCGAACTGCAGCTCCATCCCGCCGCGCCCCCGGACCCAGCCACCTGCTCTGCGTCCAGCCAGACGGCGCCGCGCCGAGCCGTCTGGGGCCCGCGGCGCGTTCGCGCTCCGCAAGCTCCAACGCACCCCACGGCCGGAGCGGTAAACGGAGTCCCCCAAGGGTCCGGTTTCGAGGGCCGTCCGCGGAAACGAGACGCGTGAGTCCGTCTCCCGGAGGAGCGGGGAGAGTTGGAGTCCGTTTGAAGCTTTTAGATACACACGCCGTCCCCCTCACCCCTCCGAGAACGCGTCGCCGGACCCCCTCTCCCGTGGCGCGCACTCTCCCACGGTCGGGGTGCCGGCCCCCGGGGCTCGGCCTCTGCCTCACAGGCCGGCCCCGGCTCCGACTCAGAGCCGCAGCGGGGCGGAGGGAGCGTTCGCCCGGCTGTCCCGTCGCCCTCCAGGTCCAGGCGCTCCGCCCGAGCCGCCCGCGCCCGCCATCGGCTCCCGGGCTGGGTCTCAAGAGCCCGAGGGAACAGCCTCATCCCGGCGCTGCGCGCTTACCTGCCAATCCCGGCAGACCCGCTGGCCGCTGGCGCCCTCCGGCCCTCCTTTTCCCTCCGGCCGCGTCCCTCCCCCTTCCCGCGGGCTGGGCGCCGCCCCCGCCGCTCCGGGACCGCTCGCCCGCCTGCTCTCCAGCAGCCCAGCGCGGCGTGGCGCGTCCGGCGCTCGGCGGCGGCGAGGCTGGGCGCGGAGGCTGGACTCGGAGGTGGGGAGCGGGCGGGGCGCCGAGGGGAGGAGGGCGTGAGCCAGTGGCGCGGCCGGCCGAAGCCCGGCGGGGAGCTCGGGGCAGGGGGGCGGGGAGAGAATCGCGGCCCGCGGGCTGGGCGGTCCACCCCACCCCTGCAGAGGCCCCCGCGACGCTTCGGGACTCCCCGGACCGCGCGACCCTCGGATGCCCAGCGGCGGGTCCGGCGCGCTCCTTGGAGACCCCCCCAAACCTCCAAACCCATCCTCTCACCTTTAGGGGTCGCCCTGGTACCCAAATGCCTGGTTCACTGTTTTCAGCACCGTGCACTGTGATGGGTGGGAGCCCCAGGTCTCCCCTCTGCCACAGGATTCCCAATGCAGAGATCATAATGTCGAACCACTGGAGGGGGATTCGGAGAGATCCCGTAAAAGGAATATTTTCTGGGAAAGGTTTTTAGGTCCACGGCTATTTGGTGAATGACAGGTTACACCGGATACCTAAAAACTGGGATCCCCAGCACTCTACTTGCTGAGTGTGTGCGTGTGTGCTGGAGAGTATATGGAGTGAGTTGTCTCTGGTCCCTTCTGTCTTTTCTGTTAGCATCTTCTCCCTGTGCACGTTCACAGAGTTAAGAACTAAATCTAGATAGGACTTACAAATCACCTAACCAGCTTGTCAAAGTACGCCCATATACAGATGGGAAAATGGAGGATTAAGGGCCTGGACCCGGTTGTACAATTCTAATTACTTGTAGAGACAGAGACTTGGTGGGGGGGGGGGGATAAGCACTCTGAATTTCCCTCCCTGCTTCCTTCCACTGCTGTCCAACCATTCACTTCCACCCTACCCTTTATAGTCAAATAGTTCCTATATTTGCAAAACGCTTTATCACTTTAAAGGCACCATTCTCCTTTGTTAAAACCCGCAGGAGAATATTCCATTGTTCTTTACCACCAAAAGAAGATTCTAGTCTGAATTGCATTCACAGCTCTGGAGAAGGTGTTTATAAAATGCAGGTCTGCAGAACACATCCTGGCTGACTCTGCCCTGTTAAACACAACCCCAGGTTAAGAGGGTCTCCGCTTTGCGGGAGAGGTTGAATTTGTTTTGCAAACTCCGGCTTATTAACACTCACAACATTCTAGGTGGATAAATGAATGGAAAGTGTTTTGAGAGAGACTTTTGACTGGTTGGATTAAGAGAGAGTAGAGGTCAGGAAGCTCATCCAGGTTACATAACAAGTTGAAGGCACAATTATGATAAGGGGGAAACAGTTTCAATAAACGGGGGTTTAATGATATAGCAAAGGACTTAACTATTTCTGTTTGCATTAACTTAACACTTGTATATCTTCGACTTACTAGAAAATAGACTTCGTATTATGCAGAGCCGCCAAAAATCTCATACACTACTATTTGGCAGAATGGATTGAAACTGGGCATACAACTAACCCCACGGCCGGCAGTTGCCCTTCTAGGTGTATAACCAACAGAAGGAGTGCGTATGTTTGCCAAAGGATATGAACGAGAGTGTTCAAAGCAGGGTCTTTCTAACAGCCCTAAAGTGAAAGCTACTCAAATGTCCATCAGCAGTAGAATGGATTGAAAACTTTGCCGTGGTGTAGTCACAAAACAGAATGCCAAAGAGCAAGGAGAAAGCGTGAACCATTGAGGACAGATGGAATTCATAAACGATACTGAGCAAAGGAAATCAGACATGAAAGCATGCACACAATGTGATTCCGTTTATGCAAAGTGTAAAACAGGCCAAACCAACAATCAGATTAGCAGTCTTGGAGAAGTTAGTGACTGGTGGAAGTTACAAGGGGGATAAGAAGGTGATGTCCTGTATCTTTATCTCGGTGTTAACTTCCATAGATGTATTAGGTTTGTGGAAATTCATCGAGCTGCTCGCCTGTGATATGCGCACTTTCCCTATGTAGGTTTTACTTCAAGAAAGGACTTCAATTCTGTCTACCTCATATTAAAAGATGCTTAAATTTCTAAAGTTAAGATGCCAGAATAAATACGCTTTTCCTTTAAACAACCTTGCTGTTTAAAAAAAAAAGGACACTCGAAGGAAGTATGTCTAAAACACAAAAATGAGAGAAGAGACTTCTTTGCCTGAAATTAAAATTCAGATTTTGATGCACTTTCAGCCGAAATTCTATTCCCCTTGGCACACGCTGTCAGGTCAACATAACTCTGCCATCCTGACCGAAGGAAGAAGAAAGAGGCTAGGACTGAAGAAGTGGCCGGCGCTCCAGCCACGGGGCACTCTGCCCTTTCCGTGAGAAGGGCCCTGGTCACACACCTCCGCGGGCACTGTCTGGTGACATGGGGGAGGGCTGAGGGTGCCCACGATCTGCAGTCCAATCTTAAATCTATGGGAGCACAACCCAGAGGCTGCCGTCCCAACGACTGGAGAGTGGGCGATTTGGATCTTGCCCCACAGGATATTTGAGCCCGTAATAGAGTTTAAGCCCCAGCATCAGTAGGTCAAGAAACACGGCACAGCCTGAGTAGGGAGGGCACAAGGCCTCGTCCTCCTCGTCCCCTCCCTCTAGTGGACCCCAGAGTATGGGCTCTCAGCAGAGGGAGGTGGAAAGAAGAAAGGGCTCAAGGCCCAGTTCTCTCCTTAGAACTTCAGCTGCAGAGGTGTCTGGGTGGCTCAGTGGGTTAAAGCCTCCATCTTCGGCTCCGGTCATGATCCCAGGGTCCTCGGATCGAGCCTCGCATCGGGCTCTCTGCTCAACAGGGAACCTGCTTCCTTCTTTCTCTCTGCCTGCCTCTCTGCCTACTTGTGATCTCTATCTGTCAAATAAATAAATAAAATCTTTATTTTAAAAAAAACTTCAATTGCAACTTCCCCTGGGGCCAAATAGTCTACAAAGATACCACACAATGGTCTCTAACAGATTTGTTATTTTCCAAGGGAAATGAGCACAAAGAGAACATGGGACTTGGGGGTAAGTCAAGATGGTGGGATGAGAAACCACAACGACGATAATGGCCTTGATGGGGATAAACATTATACTTGCTACATGCCAGGCACATCAGGTCCTTCCCTAGTCTATACTTTGTTACCAAATCTTCATGGCAACTCACTCAGGATTGTCCAGCTGAAGAAACTGAGGCACAGAGAGATTAAGCAGCCTCTCCCAAGACCCACAGCTAATAAGTGGTAGAGCCAGGAGTAGAATCAGTCAGAGTGTAACTCTCAAGCTCCTGCTGTCTAAAGGCCAGGTACAAAAGGTACAATGATGAATGATGGGGTGGCAAAAGCACTAGGTAGAGGGGCACCTGGGTGGCTCAGTGGGTTAAGTCTCTGCCTTCGGCTCAGGTCATGATCCCAGGGTCCTGGGATCGAGCCCCACATCGGGCTCTCTGCTCTCTGGGGAGCCTCCTCTCTCTGCCTACGTCTCCCCCTACTTGTGATCTCTCTCTGTCAAATAAATAAATAAAATCTTAAAAAAAAAAAAAAAAGCACTAGATAGAGAATCAGGAAACAACACCACACTGAGTCTGGGTCTCAGTTTCCCCATCTGTAAAACACATAGGAGGTGACAAGTTCAGTCTAAACTCTAGTGATAGTGCCAAGGACTGCTTTGGGGTATTTGGGGCTCCTCATAACCTCATCAACATTCCAACACCCCAAATAAAAAGCATCTAACAAAACCAGTGTACTCTATGAACGAAACATGAAAAGTCCTCTAGCCAACATAGCCCTACTTCCCACACAAGTGTCACCTGATTACCAGGACTGAATTTCTCCTTTCTAGAAATTCTAGAGCTACCACTGTTCAGAAGGCCTTTCTGGCTTAAATCATTCATCCATTCAGTAACAAATATCTATTTTAGGCCTACAGTGTCAGTGAGCATAGCCTACGTTTTGCTGCAGTAACAAACAACTCAAAATCTCCACAGTCCACACAACCGTTTATGTCTTACTCATGCTACGTGTTCATTATAAGTTAGAAGGGAGAGCTCTACTTACCACAGTCGCTCAGGGACAGAGGCTGACTGAGGGGCCTTCTCTTAAATGTTCTGGTTGCTCAGTTAGAAGGGAAAGAGCTCCTGGACCACAAGCTTCAGCCCAGGCTTGATCTACAACGCTTCTGCTCCCTACACATCAACTGGAACCACTCTCATGGCTGACCCCTGGGCAGATAAAGGTGAGCAAGACGTGATCCCAGCCCCCTAGGCACTCACAGTCAAAGCAGAGAAGCCCCTGGTCCCACTATTCCATCCCTGTAGTGCAGGCTTTGGTGGATCTAGGTGAAAAGCCAATCACTGCCGAAGTGAGTGATGTCACCATGTGATACAGCAAAATTTTTCTCTAGAACATTGCGTTAGTTGTCATGATGGTGAACCGATTGCACAATGGAGGAGATAAATAAATCACATGTTCTCATGGGAGGCAAAAGGCTCTCCTGTGAAAATACTGAATGAAGACAGTTGGACATGTTGTCATTCTGTTCGATGAAAGTTACAAATAGCAGTTTAATGAAAAATGAAACCAGACTTTGGCCTCTAGCAAGATGAGGATGGTGGGACCAGCCCTTTCTGAGAATGTGTCCCAACTTGGGAAGAGCTGAGGATGGCCCCGTGCCAACACAAATAATCCCAGAATCAAGAGGAAACTAAACGCATCCCAGTAGATCTGCACGCTGGCATTAGCTTGTGTAATTCACCACAACCCTGGCGACAATGAGCAATCCGGGGCCTTGGGGTAGAGACCGGGGGGTGGGGGATGAGCCCATCTCTTCCGAAGTGACACAGGGAACAAGTCTCTGGGCCAGGCCACCTTCGGCTCAGCCGTGACTAAAGTTCTCTGAACAAAGATGGCCCTGTTTGTTTCTTGGAAGAACGTATGAGGTCCTGGCTGTGCAATTTCTTTCTTTCTTAACAGTTTTATTTTTAAGTTATCCCTACACCCAACGTGGGGCTCGAACCCCCAAGCCCGAGATCAGGACTGAGCCAGCAAGGTGCCTGCCAGCCACGCAATTTTAAACCGAGCCTCTGGTTTACCTGTCTCTGAAACCACAGGGCATATTCGAGGAGAAAACTCAGGACAGACACACCCTTAGAGCCCCCTAGTCTGTCTTACATGTCCATGTTCCCTCTTGAGGAAGATACGTTGAGACTGTGCCAATACCCTGTTTTTCCTCAAACCTTCTCTTATTAATGTTAGCATCCATCTGTGGGTCATGTTCACTAGAGTGACCACTGTGGTGTGCTCATGGTAGCTTCCTCTTTCCCCCATAGCTTCTACATGCATTCACTGGGATTCTTTTTTTTCCCCCCCTTTATTTTTATTTTTTATAAACATATAATATATTTTTATCCCCAGGGGTACAGGTTGGGATTTTTCTATAGGGAAGAGCTATGCCTTCTCTCCCGTTACTTTATGTATTCAATTATTCAATTTATTTATATCACTATGGACTCATAGATAATTATTTTAGCCTTCAAGTTATAATCCAATGTTACCATTTTGTTGTCAAACTCTCTTGGCTTATCGATCACTTGTCAGCTCTTTCAGGTTGGCTCCTGTGTCCATTCCTTTTTTGAGCACTTCCTTCCTTTCTGGAACCACGATATGTTTCAGGCTCATCTTATATATTACTTTTTTTTTTTTTTAAATTTCACCTAAGAAGACACCTTAAGTCCCCCTCTCATTTAAAAATAACTGTTTGGGGCACCTGGGTGGCTCAGTGGGTTAAAGCCTCTGCCTTCGGCTCAGGTCGTGATCCGAGGGTCCTGGGATCCAGCCCCGAGTCCGGCTCTCTGCTCAGCGGGGAGCCTGCTTCCTCCTCTCTCTCTCTGCCTGCCTCTCCGCCTGCTTGTGATCTCTCTCTGTCAAATAAATAAATAAAAATCTTAAAAATAAATAAATAAATAAAATCTTTTTTGAAAAATTAAAAATTAAAATTAAAAATTAAAAGAAAAATAACTATTTATTTGTAGCCAATTCGCCAGTTGGGGATCCTCTGCATGAAGTAATCCTCCATTTTATTTGTCCTAAGTTGCTTTTCACAAGTTACAACAGTTAATCTACCTGGATCTAGTTTTGGGGAACTTAGTGAAAAAAAATTGTAAGTAAATTGTAAAAATTGTAAGTAAATACAAAAATAAAAAATTGTAAGTAAATACATCCTTCATCCTAGAATATTTTTGGTATGCCTATTGGCCCCATACTTCCTTGACCTCACCTGTAGTTATAACGTTTTTGGCTTTATAGAAGTACAAGAAACCACAAATCCAACTGGACTAAACCATAAGAAAATGTGTTATTTCAGGAAACAGGAAGATCAGATGCACAGTGCAAGGATTCTGGCTCCTCTTCGCTGTGATCCTTTGAGCTCTGCCCTCAGCCTGGTTTCTCTCGTGGTTGTATGTTGGCAGTCAGCAGGCAAAGAAGGCAATGGGCTACCTCACTCGTGCCCATCAGGAGGGGTAAGGGAAGGAAGGAGAGGAAAACACAAAAACAAGAAACAAAACAACAACATAAATAGCCTTCTCTTTAGTCGGATGGAGCCAGCTTAGGTCATATGACCGTCTCTGGACCGATTCAGCTGCCGGAAGAATGCCAGAAACTGATTGGCTTAAGCCTGCATTCAGGAACCAATCACTCTCGTCGGGAATGTGATCAGCATGACTGGTGAGGAGAAGAGGTTCTGATACATAATCCTGAATCAGAATCACCTGGAGAGCTTACCAAAATACAGATTGCAGGGCTGACAGCCCCAGGATTTCTGATTCAGTAATCTTGGGTGGGGCCTGAGATTTTACTTCTCCGATTGTACATTTCTAATGAATTCCCAAATGATGCCGGGAACGACACTTAGAGAACCAAGGGATAGATCCATAAGACTAACTCTACAGCTGGGGGTAGGATCCGTGTACCCTGAATCACATGAGCTGCATGGAGGACGGATGAATGCCTTAAAGAAACTAGGCGAAGAGAAGAATGGGTTGAGGGCGGACCATCAGCTGCTGTCTGCCAAACTATTGTTCCTCCAACTTTAATGTGCAAGCATCGCTTGAGGATTTTGTCAAAATGCAAATTCTATTTCAGTAGGTCTGGGGTGGGACCCGAGAGTTGGCACTTCTACTAAGCAATGCTGATGCTGCTTGTCCACGGACCTCACTCTGAAGAAGACACTACACCCCCTTTCCCTGTTTCAGACCTCCCATAGCTACATGCAATGTATGGAACATCCTAAGAGACTCCCCTTTGTCTCAACTGTGAACAGTCCAAATGACTTCTTAAACCAGTCTGCAGCATTCCCTACCATCTGCAGAATCCAGCTCAGAATCCTTCACTGGTCATTCATAGCCCAGTTGGGCTCTTTCCTCAACCTTGGTCTTCTATGTGAATCCTCAGTTCTGATTAGAATCCCTGCACACTCCGACTAGAATGTGCCTTGCCCCATTTCCATAACTTTTTCTTTGCACTTGCTCTACTTCTCCCCCAAATTGTCTTTCCTCATGCTCTGTGTCTTTGAATCCTACTCTTCTCTCAAGAGCAAGTTCTTCAAAGCCTCCTCTGCCTCTTCTATGGATTCTACAATTATTTGCCCATCCCCAGGGTGCTAGGCAGCTTCAGCTGTCCTTCCCTCCCCTGAATGCCCAAATCCTCATTGTTTGCACCATTCATTAAGCTCTGATGACTCATGGCCTTGAACTTTGAAGCTAAGTTGCAGTTATAGTTGCCAGTTGGAATAGAAGTTCCTTAAGAGCATGCCCTGGTATTTCCTTTTTCTCCTAGAGTGTTCACCCCTGAATCTGTGTGTAGTAGATGTGTTTGTCAGGTGAAGTTGGGCCGGGCTGCAGTGACAACCCTAAATTCGATGGCTTAACTTCATAAAGGTCTATTTCTCCCTCATGTGAAGTCTGAGGCAGGACAGGATACCCTCCTCCATTTCAAGGGAAACCGTCAGGAACATGTGTCACCAAGATGGCAGAGGCAGGGAAGAAGAGGGGAAAGGAGGCACCTGGGCTTTTAAATGCCACAGCCCAGAAGTGATCATGTCATTGATGCTCAAAATTCATTGACCAGTATTAGTCCTATGACTCCAGCCTAACTGTATGGAATATTTGGTGACATTTGTCTATACCACATTAGTTATCAGTAGTTATTTCTTTTCTTTCTCTTCTTTTAAGATTCTCAAGTCATCTCCACACCCAATGTGGGGCTTGAACTTACAAACCTAAGATCAAGAATCACATGCTCCACGGACAGAAGCAGCAAGGTGCTGCTTGCCGTTATTTCTTAATTAGTAGTTTAAATCTTTTTCTCAGGGTCTTTTCCAGCTTCAAGAGGCCTTTCCTGAGGACTGATGACAAAGACCACACTGGATTCCAGTGAGGCCTTCCCTGACTACCTTATTTATTTACATTTTTAAATTTCCTCTTTCACCACACCCAGCTCTCGCGCTCTCTCTCTCTCTCTGCTCTTTCCCTGCTTTATTTTTTTTCTCCATAGCCCTAATTGCCAACCAACTTCTTTTTTTTTTTTTAAGATTTTATTTATTTATTTGACAGAGAGAGAGAGATCACAAGTAGGCAGAGAGGCAGGCTACCTGCTGAGCAGAGAGCCCGATGAGAGACTCGATCCCAGAACCCTGAGATCATGACCTGAGACGAAGGCAGAGGCTTAACCCACTGAGCCACCCAGATGCCTTGCCAACCAACTTATGTTACTTTCTTGTGTTGTTTATTAACTGTCTCCCCCTAAAAAACAGAAAGCAAGCTCCATAAGGTCAAGGATGTTTCATCTTGGCTTGTTACTATTTCTGTTGCTGTGTCTCCAGTGCCTAGCACGTGTCTGACACGTGGTTGCATCCAACAAATAATGAATGAACAAGCGAACAGATGGAGGAATGAATGTGTGAATCACGGGTTTATATGAGAGGAGGTGATGCTTTTGTTTTTTTTTTAACAGGTATCTTCCTAGAGGGCATTGGCCTTGCCCAAGTAGATGTACCAAAGGAAAAGTATATAGTGACTATAAAAGCTTTTCCTCTCTACAATTGGTAGTACCAGCAATCTCCCTTGATCCTTTGCTCTGCTACCTTCCATGACCATCTGTCTACTCACGAGTAGCAAAGGAGAGACTAAGAAAGGCTTCAGAAACATTGGTGCCAAGGCCTTTCTTCTCTTAGGTTTGCCTCTGGATAGACCAAGTCCCCAGGGCAGGCTGGACAAATCATCGGAAAGTAAGGTACTAAATAGAGTTTCCAGGGACACTGTGGAACGCTGTTGATCTCTCCCTCCACCTGAAAAAGAAAGTTCAAGAAACGCAAGTTGTTCTCCAAGTCACCAGGTTAGGTGCCCAGTTTCCCTCCGAGGAACTTCTGTCTGGGCCAGAACAACGATAAAACCCTTTTCTCCCATCTGGAGAGGTGGGACTGGGGAAAAACTGTCGTCCCTTGTTTTTTGCTTCATCTTCTTCATTCCCTCACTCCACAATGCGAAATGTGATAGTAGCGTAATTTCTGTAGCTTTTCTAAGAAATTCCTCTTTGCTGGCACATAGAAAGGACTCTCCTGGATTCCTGCCATTGGCCATGGAGCTTTAACACATTGTTGTTGGCTCAGCTGGGGAGCCAAGATGAGTAAAATATTCTCCAAACTCCTGTGGAAACACACAGCAAGTGTTTCCAACCGTACTGTATTATTTGACCCAAAATATTTTCCCCCCTCCTATTTGCCAATCCATGTGTTACTTCCCTCAAAACTCCAAATGACCTTCCTTTTCCAAACTCTATAGCCCTTGCATTACTATGAGGGTCTGAGACCACTTTTAAATAGTTTGATAATCTTTAGCAAGTTGCCTCCCATTTCTGAGCTTCTATTTTCCCATCTCATGGAAAGAGATGTATTAGGACAGAGTTTTTCAGATTTCAGTACAGATCAAAATTTATCTGGAGGGCCTATTAAAACTGATGGCTGGACTCTCCCTTCACACTTACTGATTGAGGAGGTTGGGGGGGGTAGAATTCCAGGATTTGTATCTCTAACCTGTTGTCAGTGGCCCCAAGGTTCTGGCTCAGGGACCCCACTTTGAGAGTCACAGTATTAGACGAACTGTGAGGTTTATGTACTTGTTCATATAATGAGTCTGTAAGTCTGAGTCAGGGCTCTCTTGGTTGCAAATGACAGAAACTTGACTCAAATTAGCTTAAGTAAGAAAAGGGGGAAAAAGGAAAAAAGAAAAGGGAATCTACCAGCTCACATATCTGGGATAGACAGAGGTGGAGTAGATTCTGCATACAGGAATTCAAATTATGTCATCAGATTTCCCCCCTCTCTTTCTCTTTCCCTTTCGTTCTCTCCCTCTCTCAATTAGTTAGTTCCAATCTCATCTTTCTGCACAGGACTTCCTCCATACTAAGTGGCATGAGGCATGGCTAGACCCTTCCAGTGTATCATCAGCCCAGGTAACAATCACAGAGAAGAAAGAGAACTTCCGGTTTGGCAGATAATAACACCAGGGACAGGTTCTCATTGGCCTGGCTTGGACCACTGTATGGTAGGGAGGATGAAGTGTTATGATTGGCTAAGCCTATGTCACGTGCCTTCTCTTGAAGTCGAGCTCTAGAGCGTTAGGATGGGCAGCACCCTTCTCAGATGTAACTGCTGTCTCTGTCATGTGCATCGCTGTATTCTCAGGATCTGGGACCTAGCACATGGCGGGTGATGAACAAATTTTGTTTGAGTGAATGGATGAATCATTTCATGAATATTGCCAACTTTTCTTAGGGAACCCGGAATCTCCAAAATTGGTGATCCTATGCTCTCTGGGGTAGAAGTGAAATTTCTTGAGATTTTCACACAATTTTACTGGACCCAACCAAAGTACTTTTTGTTCCTTTCCTTTTCCTTGTTCTTTTTTTTTTGTTCTCCCAGTAGAGATTAGAATTTTGCAGACCCAGCATATCTTCTACCCTTTACATGCTTCTGGGTTTGTGAGGCTCCTTTTGATGGTGCTTCGTCTTTGGAAACAAAGCCATGAACCTTTTTTCCTCAAAATAATGTAAATCACTTTTAATTCAGATCCTCTTTAGTGTCTTTTAGTGAGTGCCCTGTAGGGTTACTGTGAGAATTAAGTGAGATGATCCAGCTACAACCTCCCTGTTCAAAGCATGGTACCTGAACCCAGCCAGTGGTATGTGTATCACTTCCATACCTCCTAGATGCAATACCTCTGGTTCCTCCCCAAACCTACCAAAGTAGAATCTATATTTTAATCAGGCCCTCGGAAACTTCTTATGTACATTATAACCTGAGAAGTATAGGTGTTCAGGATTTAGTAGACTACTCAGCACGAAGCAAACGTTCAATCAATGTTGGTTATTACTCATATTTCTACTAAAAATTCTCAAGGTAGGGGCACCTGGGTAGCTCAGTCGGTTAAGCCTCTGCCTTCAGCTCAGGTCATGATCTCAGGGTCTTGGGATTGAGCCCCGCATTGGGCTTTCTGCTCAGCAGGGAGCCTGCTTCCTCCTCTCTCTCTGCCTGCCTCTCTGCCTGCTTGTGATCTCTCTCTCTCTCTGTCAAATAAATAAAATCTTAAAAGAAAAAAATTCTCAAGGTAGATCATTTTATTTTCATCCCAGCTTCTCAAGTTTTTTCTAGACCTAGAATTAATGTTTTAGTCTTTGGACTGTTCTTGAACTAAGGTAAGAATGTAGTCTCAAAGTCACTCATTATTAAAGATGTAAAATACAAGTATGTTTTATTATACCCATAACTACGCCTTATGGGTTTGTTTGTGTTTTTTTTTGATAAACTAAACAGAATCTATTTCAGCACTGCTTATCTTCAATGCCCACGATAGCCACACAGTTCTTTTCCAGTTCAGACAAGTAAAAATGCATTTCACATAACTAGGATTGTTTTTTAAAACTACTGTATTTGGCATATTTTGTTTAAAAGCAGTTTATTCAGGGACGCCTGGATGCCTCAGTCGGTTAAGTGTTCGATTTTTTAATTTTGGCTTAGGTCATGATGTCAAGGTTGTGGGATCGAGCCCCGTGATGGGCTCTCTGCTCACTGGGGAGTCTCCTTCTCTCTCTCTCTCTCTCTCTTTCTCCCTCTCTTCCCCTCCCTCCAGTCACACTCTCTCATTCCCAAATATATAAATAAATCTTAAAATAAAATAACATAAAAGTAGATTTTGTGTTTTCTGGACTCAGAGTCCCCCATATTCTCCAAGAGATTCAAAAATCAGCACAACACTAAACCTGCATTCAGTGAATCTGGCATTGGGCACCTGAGACTTCACCAAATCAGTCTCGTTTTATAAGCTCCTGATCAAGTTACTTCCTGATTCTTCTAACACTTCACTTCGACTCTTTTGTTTCTTGCCTAGGAGGTTGTTAGATATTTTTATTGAACATGAATTTGCAGAGCCAGATCCATTTTTTTTTTTTTTAACATTTGCATGACACAACGGTTGTCCAGTAAACTAGGGAGACCCTGGGGAGCCTGGGTCCAGGCTCAGTTGGTTGAGTGACCGCCTTCGGCTCTGGTCATGGTCCTGGAGTCCTAGAATCGAGTCCCGCTTCAGGCTCCCAGCTCCACGGGGAGACTGCTTCTCCCTCTGACCTTTTCCCCTCTCATTGAAGCAGACTCCCCGTGGAGCTGGAAGCCTGAAGCTGGACTCGATTCTAGGACTCCAGGACCATGACCAGAGCCGAAGGCGGTCACTCAACCAACTGAGCCTCCCAGGAGCCCCGAAGTTTCCTGGTCTTGTCATAATGATGAGGGAACAAAAAGCTGGCTGCGAATGAAGCAAAAGGCTAACACCTTGCAAGCCCCCCCCATCCTGGGTGGGACATATGTGACATTCTTTAGGAAGCTCCCACCCGTCTTAATGCTAGTACCTTGTTAGAAGGCGCAATGACCTTGGCAATGGCAAGGCCTCTGGTATCAGGTATCTGGTAGGTCCTCTTTAGCATATGAAAGTTCTGTCGAAACCTCCCTTTTCCTTACTTCCCCCACCCCCAAGGTACGCAACCTGCCACCCCTCACAACCCCGGGGCAGCAGCTCATTCTGCCCACGGGTCCTGTCCAAAACCACCATTTTGCACCAAAGATGTCTCAAGAATTTTTTCTTGGTCATCGGCTGTGGACCTCACTCCACTGAACCTCACCTATATTCTAGAACTTCATCAATAAGAATGAATTTAGGGATAGACACGCAGCAGAGAAGATGAGTACATGAGTGGGAAAGTTTATTAAAGTCTAAAGCACTCTCTGGAGATATGGGAGGGGCACACCCTGAGGCTTGGGTTTCTATCTTTTATTGACTGTGTTAACTAGGGGATGGAAGTTTTATCGGTTGGGTTGGTAAGCAGGGTTTCACACTTTCTCTTCCTAATTTGATCGGGCGTTTCCTGCCACGGCTTCTGCCATCTTGGGCCTGTCCGGTTTGATCGTGGAGTGCTGCCAGGATGGCCTCTGGCCTTC
Source organism: Neogale vison (assembly GCF_020171115.1). Lineage (NCBI taxonomy): Eukaryota > Metazoa > Chordata > Mammalia > Carnivora > Mustelidae > Neogale > Neogale vison. The sequence goes on along the minus strand of NC_058105.1, from coordinate 116,704,084 downwards.
CCAAAAGCGAGCCTTGACTTCCTCATTGCTCATCTCCAGGTATCCTGTTAGAACCTAATAAGCAGCAAGAGAAGTCAGACACTGAGAAGCAAAGACCTTGATGTTCTGTGGGTAGAAGAGAAACCCCCTATTTTTTCCTGCTGGCCTAACCCCCTACCCCTGTTCTATTCTGGAACACTCAAAGTTCAGGACCTAAAAGTGCTGATGTTTAGCAATCTTGGTCCAGCCGAAGAGAGTTGAGATTGGCTGCTGATACTCAACGCCTCTGATGAAGGAAGGGAGCCTTTGTGGGCATCCCTGGGAATGAAGGTCACCAACTAAGACCCTCTTCACTCCTTTGCCCTCACTTACAAGGGCAGAGATCCTTTTGGTATAGACTTACGAGTTAAGGCAAGTCCTCGGTAGGAACAGAAAAGTTTCCCCTTCTTCCCTTCTGGTTCCTTGGCCAATCTAACAACTGAATTGCCATAAGGCACATTAACAAGAGAAAAACAGAAGTTTAATAACGTGTATACCTCCTGTAACTACAAGACAGTCCTGGGAAGCTGAATAACTCCCCCAAAAGACCCAAAGCCATCACCATAACACCATCTTCAGCTAAGGCTTAAAGGAGATTTTGGGGGTGGGGAATCAGTTAAGAGAGGTTACCAGGAAAGCACAATAAACAAGGGTTAGATTGTTATGCAGATCTAATCATTGTTTTCTGCATCAATAACAATTTTTAGAGATGGAGAGTAAACCTCCTCTTCCTGGTAAGGGGAGGGGGACATCCTTACAAACGGAGGTTTCCCTCCATACAAATGGAGATAAATGTAAATATCTCTTAGGAACGGATATCTCCTACTGGGTTTTCCGAGTTTCTCCTGTGTTTGCAGTTTCTTAAAATGATCTGTATGGCAAGGAGGGCTCTCTTGGGATGGCAATATTTGCTCCCCCTTACCTCATTTTTAGAGAACAGAATTATAATGCCCAATCCTCTGACTTCTTGCTTCTTAAAGTGTGGTTCTGGGAGCAGTATTGTTGGCACCGTCACTGGGGGACTTCCTTGAAATGCTGAATCTCAGGCCCCACTCCAAACCTATTGAGTCAGAACTTTCTTTTTTTTATAGCACAACATATACACATCTTTCAAATTAAACCAGCAATTTTAATTATAAATACAGCGCTCTTGAAAATTGGTTGGGATGATGAAGTTTTAGAATATAGGTGAGGTTCGGTGGGGTGAGGTCCGCAGCCGATGACCAAGAAAGAATCTTTGGTGCAAAATGGTGGTTTTGGACAGGACCCGTGGGCAGAAAGAGCAGCTGCCCTGGGGTTGTGAGGGGTGGCAGGTTATGTACCTTGGGGGTGGGGGAAGTAAGGAAAAGGGAGGTTTCAATAGAACTTTCATATGCTAAAGAGGACCTACCAGATACCCGATACCAGACTCCGTGCCAATGCCAAGGTCGTTTTACCCTCTAGCAAGCTATTAACATTAAGATGGGGGGAAGATTCCTAGAGAATGTCACGTATGTCCCACCGGGGAGTGGGGGTAGGGGAAGGTTGGAGGGTGTCAGCTTTCCCTTTGTCCTCAGCCAGCCTTCTGTTCCCTTATCAGTGCTACTTTTGTAAACTTTATTTTTACATTTTTCCAGCTTTATTGAGATATAATCGATACATAACGTTGTGTAAGTTTAAGATGCACATCTGTATATTGCAAAATGATTACTGATGTGGTTTTGAGTGTTGGGGTCCAGAGCCGACAGGCAAGAAAGAATTCTTGAGATGTCTTTGGTGCAAAACAGGGACAGGATCCATTGGCAGAAAGAGGGGCACTGGGGTTGTGAGGAATGGCTATTGTATACTTCGGAGTTGGGGGAGGAGAAAACAGAGGGAACTTTCCCAAAGTACTTTCATATGCTAAAGAAGACACACAGGACTCTGGACGCATAGTTATTGTCAAGTTCAGGTTGTTTTTCCCTCTAGCAAGGCATTGACATGAAGACTGCTGGAAGCTTCCTAGAGGAATGTTAAACTGCCTATCTCAAGTATTTGTCAGTGGGCTGCAGATTTTAAGGAAATTTAATTTTATCTACATTTCCTTCTGCTTTTCTTTCTTTCTTTCTTTTTTTAAAGATTTTATTTATTAGACAGAAAGAGAAATCACAAGTAGGCAGAGAGGCAGGCGGGGGTGGGGGGAGCAGGCTCCCTGCTGAGCAGAGAGCCCGATGTGGGGCTCGATCCCAGGACCCTGGGATCATGACCTAGCCGAAGGCAGAGGCTTTAACCCACTGAGCCTTTGTATCTGAGCTTTGTTACCTGAAGTTGGTTTCCGGGACGTGTTTTCCAAGTAAATCCCCTGGGGGAAGGGGAGCAGGGACAGTTTCTAAATAGGTCCTTACAAGGACATAAGACTGTTCCTCAGAGCCACCAGGGACATGTGTAAAAGCATCCGTCGCACCCCTTATGAGGCAACTAACTTCTCGCTGTCAGTGTGAGAAGGATGTGTGTCCTCAAGGATGGCTTTTGCACACAGAAAATATTATTCAGAGACTAATTTGGTTCTCAGAACTAATATTCCATTCACATTAAATTAAAAAATTTAAAACTTAACATCTTTCTTAAGCTTTTAAATATTTATTTATTTATTTATTTGACAGACTGATCATAAGTAGGCAGAGAGGCCGGCAGAGAAGGAGGAGGAAGCAGGTTCCCTGTTGAGCAGAGAGCCTGATGTGGAGCTTGATCCCAGGACCCTGAGATCTTGACCTGAGCCAAAGGCAGATGCTTTAACCCACTGAGCCACCCAGGTGCCCCTTTCTTAAGCTTTTAAGTTCAACTTACAAATCTTGTTTTCTTTATAAATATAGCGGCATTTTATCAATAATTTTACAGGTACTTTTACAATGAGTTAATGAAGTCCTTTTAAATACTTTTAAACCAATTTTATACATCTAACATATTTTATTTTCTGTTTAAGTGCATCAGTTGTTTCCTACCAAACAAGTTCCTCATGAATGCCACTGATCCTCATAAATGTAATAAAAAAAACTTCTAAGTAAGTCCTTTCAAATGTTCTAATGATGAGGGAACAGAAGACAAGCTGAGGACAAAGCAGAAGCTGACATCCCACAACCTCCTACCCCCAAGATGGGATATATGTGACATTCCTCAGGCACTCCTGGGTGTCTTTTTTTTTTTTTTTAAGATTTTTTTATTTATTTGACAGAAATCACAAGTAGGCAGAGAGGCAGGCAGAGAGAGAGGAGGAAGCAGGTTCCCCGCTGAGCAGAAAGCCCGATGTGGGGCTTGATCGCAGGACCCTGGGATCATGACCTGAGCCAAAGGCAGAGGCTTTAACCCACTGAGCCACCCAGGCCCCCCACTCCTGGGTGTCTTAAAGGAAAAACAAATAGTTGATTTTTTTTTTTTTTAAAGATTTTATTTATTTATTTATTTGACAGAGAGAAAGAGATCACAAGTAGGCAGAGAGGTGGGGGTGGGTGGGTGGGGGTGTGGTGGGAAGCAGGCTCCCTGCTGAGCAGAGAGCCCAATTTGGGGCTCAATCCCAGGACCCTGAGATCATGACCTGAGCTCATGGCAGAGGCTTAACCCACTGAGCCACCTAGGCACCCCAACAAATAGTTAACTTAGAGAGATCACAATCCTACAAGACATGGGACTCCCTCAGTTTACACAAATCTTAGCAATTTACAAGAACAAAGCATTTCTATCAAGGGCCTTCCTTCCAGAAAAGAATGTAGATAAGTTTAATGTCCTTATAATATGCAGCCCATTGACAGATACTTGATTCAAGCTGCCTGTACTGTTCCTCCTGGAAGCTCCCAACCATCTTACTGTTAATGCCTTACAAGGGGGTAAACAACCTAACTTGACAATAACAAGGCCTCCCGTATCCTGTGAGCCTTCTTTAACATGCAAAAATCCTTTTGAAACCTCCCTTTTCCTTATCTTGCCCAACTCCCAAGTATATAATCAGCTCTACTTCTCACAACCCTGGGGCAGCAGCTCTTTCTGCCCATGGGTTCTGCTCCTATGTTTTTTGTTTTTATTTTTTTTTAATTTTTATTTATTTTTATTTTTTTAAAGGATTTTATTTATTTATTTGACAGAGAGAGATCACAAGTAGGCAGAGAGGCAGGCAGAGAGAGGAGGAAGCAGGCTCCCAGCCGAGCAGAGAGCCCAACGCGGGACCCGATCCCAGGACCCTGAGATCACGACCCGAGCCGAAGGCAGCGGCTTAACCCACTGAGCCACCCAGGCTCCTATGTTTTAATAAACCACCATTTTGCACCAAAGACATCTTGAGAATTCTTTCTTGGTCATCGGCTCCAGACTCCACCCCACCGAACCTCACCCGTATTCCACCATCTCATCACTAACACTGTTTGCAAACTTGGTAAGCTGATCATCTCAAGCCTAAATCAATTTCTCCTGTGCATACTTTAAATTAGAAACATAAAAGCTAATCTATTATATAATTAAATATTCAAAATTACCTTAAACATTGCCAAGTAGATACATACGGAGAACTCCCACACATAATGCAAAAATACTAATACTATGGGTTTGATTTATTCATCTATCCCTATACTTAACCATAAATCTTCTTAGGGTTAAAGCACTGGTATTCAGTAAAGGGTGATTTTTGCCTCCCAGGGCACATTTGCCGATGTCCAGAAATATGTATATCTTTTTGGTGACAACCGGGATGGAGGAGAAGTTCTGCCGGCATCTAGTGGGTAAGGAGTAGGAATGTTGCTAAATAACCCTACAATATGTAGGATAGTCCCTCAGAAGGAAGAGTCCCACAGTACAAAGTATCAACAGTGCCAAGGGGGAGAAACCCTGGGTTAAAGACGAGGAGACAAGTATATAAGGATACAAGTATGGGGCGCCTGGGTGGCTCAGTTGGTTGGGCGACTGCCTTTGGCTCAGGTCATGATCCGGGAACCCCTGGATCGAGTCCCACATGCGGCTCCCAGCTCCTCGGGGAGTCTGCTTCTCCCTCTGGCCTTCTCCCCTCTCATGCTCTCTCTCGCTGTCTCTCTCTCAAATAAATAGATAAAATCTTAAAAAAAAAAAAAAAAAGGGTACAAGTATGAACCCAACCAAGTGTCCATCAATAGTTGAATGGATAAAGAACTGTGGCATACACACACACACACACACACACACACAGGAATAGTACTCAGCCTTTACAAAGAATGAGATTTTGCCATTTGTGACAACACAGATGTACCTAGAGGGTATTAGGCTGAGTGAAATAAGTCAGAGACAGGCAAATACCATATGATTTTATTTAAATGTGGAATGTAAAAAAACAAAACAAATGAATAAACAAAGAAAAGGCAAAAACAAACCCACAAATACAGAGAGCAATCTGATTGTTGCCAGAGGTGGAGGGATGGACAGAAGGGGTGAAGGGGAGTGGGAGGTACAGGCTTCCAGTTATGGAATGAATAAGTCACAGAGATGAAAGGTACGGCACAGGGACTATCGTCAATGGTTTTGTAATAGTGTTGCCTGAGGACAGGTGGGAGCTACCCTTGTGGTGAGCACAGCATGACCTATAAACTTTTTGAATCACTATGCTGTACACCTGAAACTAATAACACATCACATATCAACTATACTCCCATTTAAGAGAAGAAGAAAATGAAGAAGAGGGGCACCTGGGTGGCTCAGTGGGTTGAAGCCTCTGCCTTCAGCTCAGGTCATGATCTCAGGGTCCTGGGATCGAGCCCCACATCAGGCTCTCTGTTCAGCAGGGAGCCTGCTTCCTCCTCTCTCTCTGCCTGCCTCTCTGCCCATTTGTGACCTTTGTCCATCAAATAAATAAATACAATCTTAAAAAAAAAAAAAAGAAAGAAAGAAAGAAAAAGAAGAAGAGAATTACATGGTAACAAGCAATTTAGAGTTACTCCCCAAGTGAATTTTGAGGTTACCTTCTCAGTTGACTGAGATTTGATCAGAATGTGAGAATTGGAGCTACAGACATCAGATTCAGAGGCTCTTTCTTACAACCCAAGGTGCCTTACAGTGCCTCCTGCTACACACATAGTTTTTCATAGTGGCTATGTCAATGGGCAACTCTAAGTTCAGATCCCATAAGTGTGGTTAGTTTTGCTCTCAGAATCCCCTGAGTAAATTCAAGTCAAGGTTTACTTATATTTGTAACTGCTTTTACCTTTTTCATCTGATAAGTCATAGAAAATCTGAGATACATCTGATTGGATTTACCCAATCTAGTTACAGCTTCACTCTTCTACCAAATGTTATCCTAGCTCAGAAGGCTGAAACACTAAAATGCCTCTTCCTGGATTCTGTGTATTTGTCAGGCTTACTCTAGCTATACAATCAAGTTCTAAAGTTATTCTAATGCCAATTATGATGAGAAACATATATTTATGTAAATAATTTAGTAAAATTATATTATATTAAACTATTTAATATTATTATATATAATATGGAATGTATGATATATGTAACACATACATATTATATATATATAAATAATTTATATTATTGAATGCCTACATGTACCAGGCACTAATGTTTTACATTCAATATTGCTCTAGACATAAGAACTGTAGTTTAAATTGCTGATGGGTTCTTATAAACCTCTCTTTCCATGCTCTCAGCCTACTCAAGTTTGCCTATCCATTCATTCAGCAAGTATTTACTGAGTACGTAATGTGCCAGATACTGTGGGAGATGCTGGGGATAAGAAGGTGACCAGCTCATACACATTTGCCATTTTCATTGATGTTATATTCTAAGACTGTTTTTAGGATTAAATGAGATAATATATGACAGCCCTTTAAACCTCCTAACACCGTGCAGATTTTCAAGATTCAGGCACACAGCAGCTACAGCAGACTCAAGTGTGAGGACTTTGCATCTACAGTGTTTAGAGTCATCAAAATTCTAGATTGAATTCTAGAAAGTTTCAATTCTTTCTTTATAACAAAAATCCCCAAGGAACTTGGTTACATGTCTCTTGAGTATTATTGAATAAAGTAGAAACAACTAGTAAGAAAGACTCTACCATCTTCAATCTGAGGCTTTCAAGAATGCCCTGAGGGCAACATCCACCCTGCAGATGGTAGGAAAGGAGAGAAGAGATTGGGTATTTCTGGGACAGGCCTGAATGGTGCATTTGTCTTTTAGCTTGCATTTTATTGGCTATGCTAGCGTTATATAGCCACCTAACTGTAGGGAGGCTGGGAAATGTATTCTACCTAGGTACCCAGGAGGGAGAGGATCTAGTTTTAACGACCAACTAGCCACTCTCTAACACACTCATTCATACAAGGTTAGTTAACTATGGTGGACAGAGTTACATGAAAACCCTTAATGGTGCATCTTGAAACTTGATACTTGATGCATTTTATTCTTCCAAAGCTTAAGACTTATGTTTAAAAGGAAGGATGAAATGTATGAGTTAATTTCTTTCTTTTTTTTTTTTTTTAAGATTTTCTGTGTTTATTTGACACACAGAGAGAGAGAGAGATCCAGAGAGCACAAGAGGAGGAACAGCAAAGGGAGAGGGAGAAGCAGGCTCCCTGTCAACCAGGGAGCCCAATTTGGGGCTCCATCCCAGGACCCTGGATCATGACCTGAACTGAAGGCAGACACCCAACTGACTGAGCCACCCAGGGACACCATGAGTTAATATTTTAGGACAAAGCTCTTTGTCTCTTAGAGTCACAGTTTTTTCATCTATAAAAGAAAACATTGAAATAACAAATATTAGGGCATGAATTAATAAAATAGAAGAACAACAGAGAAAATAAAAGTTTGTTCTCTGATAAGATCAACAAAAGTTGACTAATCTTTAGTTATATAGATGAAGAAAAAAAGAGACTCAAATTACTGAAATCATGGGGCGCCTGGGTGGCTCAGTCATTAAGCATCTGCCTTCGGCTGAGTTCATGACCCTAGGGGCCTGTGATCGAGCCCCACATCGGGCTCCCTGCTCAGCAGGAAGCCTGCTTCTCCCTCTCCCACTCTCCCTACTTGTGTTCCTCTCTCGCTGTCTCTCTCTCTGCCAAATAAAGAAATAAAATCTTTAAAAAAAAATCAAATTGCTAAAAATAATAATAATAAAATTAAATTAAATTAAGGAAATCAGAAATAAAAGAGGGGACATTATATCAACTTTAAATAAATAAGGATGATTATAAAAATACTACAAACAATTATATACCAACAAATTAATAACTTAAGTAAAATGGACAAATTTGTAGAAAGACACAAACTGCTTAAACTGACTCAAGAAGTAGATGTCAATTACATTTCAGCTTAAAGAAGAAATATAAAATGTAAGCCACTCACAACATGAGGCTGAATAAGTAAAACAAAATGAAACAAAAAATCAAACACAAAAACCCTACCCACAAAGAAAAATCCAGGACCAGATAGTTTCACTGGTGAATTCTACCAAGAACTGAGAGAGTAACTGATACCAATTCTTCACCCACTCTTCCATAAAATTCCCAACTCATTATATGAAGCCAGAATTATCCTGATAACAAAATTAAACTAAGATATCATAAGGAAAAAAATGTACAGAGTACTATCTATCATAAATACAGACATAAAAATTTAAAAATACAAATCCAGCAACATAAAAAAAGTATTATATTACCACAAGGAGCAGTTTATCACAGAAACGCAGGTTTGTTCACATGCAAAAATTAATTACTCTGGGTTACGTGGATGACCCAGTTGGTTAGAGGTCTGCCCTCCGCTCAGGTCATGATCCCAGGGTCCTGGGATGGAGCCCCATGTCAGGCTCCTTGCTCAGTGCGGAGCCTAATTCTCCCTCTCCCTCTGCCCGCTGTTCCCCTACTTGTGCTCTCTGTCAAATAAATAAAATCTTTTTTAAAAAATTAATTATTCTAACCCAGTATATTAATAAAATAATGACAAACAACCACATAATCATCTCAAAAGAGGCAGAAAAATCATCAAAATCATTCAACACCTCTTCATGATACAAGCATTCAACAAACTAGGAATATAAGGGAATGTTAGTCTGATAAAGAGCATCTGTGGAAAATCCACAGTTAACATTATACTTAATGGCATCCCCTAAAATCAGGCACCAGACAAGGATGTCTGCTCTCAATACTTCAACATTGTGCTGGAGGTTATAGCCATGGAAATTTAGGCAAAATAAATGAATAAATAAAAATAAAAGGTAGCCAGACCTGGAAAGAGGTAGTAAACCATCTCTATTTACAGAAACATGATGGTACATATAGAAAATTCCAAATAATCCTCTATAATCTGCTAGAATCCATAAACCAGTTAAAAGGATTTTAGGATATGGGGCGCCTGGCTGACTCAGTCAATACAGCATGAAACTCTCAATTTTAGGATCATGAGATTGATCTTGAGCCCAATATCTGGGGTAGAGTTTACTTAAAACATACCAAAGAACAATGACAAACAAGAAAGAAATACAAAAATAAAGTAAAATCTTAAAAAAAAAAAAAAAAAGTTTTGGGGCCTCTGGGTGGCTCAGTCTGTTAAGCATGTGACTTGATTTCGGCTCAGGTTATCATCTCAGGGTCATGGAATCAAGCCCCACATCTGCTCCACGGTCAGCGGGGAGTCTGCTTAAGATTCTCTCTCTCTCTCTTCCCCTCTGCTCCTCCCCCTCCTTGAGTGATTTCTCTTTCTCAAATAAATAAATAAATACACCTTTTTTTTTTTTTTTTTTTTTTTTTTTTTTTTTTAAAGATTTTATTTATCCATTTGCGAGAGAGAGACAGTGAGAGAGAGCATGAGCGAGGAGAAGGTCAGAGAGCGAAGCAGACTCCCCATGGAGCTGGGAGCCTGATGTGGGACTCGATCCCGGGACTCCAGGATCACGCCCTGAGCCGAAGGCAGTCGTCCAACCAACTGCGCCACCCAGGCGTCCCAATAAATACACCTTTAAAAAAAAGAACTTTGCCTTTAAAAAATAAATAAAATGGGGCACCTGGGTGGCTCAGTGGGTTAAGCCTCTGCCTTCCACTCGGGTCGTAGTCTCAGGGGCCTCGGATAGAGCCATGCATTGAGCTCTCTGATCAAGCAGGGAGTGTGCTTCCTCCTCTCTCTCTGCCTGCCTCTCTGCCTACTTGTGATCTCTCTCTGTCAAATAAATAAATAAAATCTTTAAAAATAATAATAATAAATGAAAAATTTTAAAAGGTTTCATAATATAAAATCAATATACAAAAATAAGTTATATTTCTTTTTTTTTTTTTTTTAGACTTTGTTTATCTATTTGACAGAGAGAGACACAGCAAGAGAGGGGACACAAGCAGGGGGAGTGGGAGAGGGAGAAGTGGGCTTCCCGCCGAGCAGGGAGCCCCACACGGGGCTTAATCCCAGGACCTCGAGACCACAACCTGAGCCAAAGGCAGACACTTAACAACTGACACTCCCAGGCACCCTGAATGAGTTGTAATTCTGTATACTTACAATGAACAATCACAGGCACCTGGGTGACTTAGTGGGTTAAGCCTCTGTCTTCAGCTCAGGTTGTGGTCCCAGGGTCCTGGGATCGAGCCCCGAATTGGGCTCTCTGCTCAGCAGGGAGCCTGGTTCCCACCCCCAATCTTTCTGCTTGTCTGTCTACCCACTTGTGATCTCTGTCTGTCAAATAAATAAATAAAATCTTTAAAAAAGATTTCATTCAGAAAATGAAATTTAATAAGAAACTTCTTTTACAGTAGCATCAAATAGAATAAAACACAGGAATAAAATTAAAGATTCAAAATTTATATTCTAAAATACAAAACATTGTCGAAAGAAGTTAAAGACCCAAATAAATGGGCAGATATCCTTATTCAGAAGAACTAATATTGTTATGATGGCCGTAGTTCCCAGATTCAATGCACTCTTATAAAAATCTAAGCTGCCTTTTTCACAGAAATTGACAAGCTGTTCCTAAAATTCATATGAACATGAAAGGGACTCAGAATAGATAACACCATCTTGAAAAAGCATAAGAAACAAAAGAACAATGAATTTACATTCAAACTTACCAATTTCAAAACCTACTACGAAGCTTCATTAATCAAGATAGTGTGGTGCTGGCATAAGGATAGATGTATAGATTCATGGAATAGAATTAATTTGAGACCAGAAATAAATTCTCACATTTATAGTCAACTGATTTTCAATAAAGGTGCCAAAATAATTCAACAGGGCAAGAATAGTCTTTTCACAGGATCCTGGGTGGCTCAGTGGGTTAAGCCTCTGCCTTCGGCTCAGGTCATGATCTCAAGGTCCTGGGATCGAGTCCCCTCGTGGGCCTCTCTGCTTAGCAGGGAGCCTGCTCACCCCCCACCCGGGGCGGCCTCTCTGCCTACTTGTGATCTCTGTCAAATAAATAAATAAAATCTTAAAAAAATAAAAGGAATAGTCTTTTCAATCAGTGGTGCCAAGACTGCTGGATACCCACATGCAAAAGAATTAAGTTGTATCTCTGCTCTGCAACATATACAAAAACTAACTGAAAACGATGGAAGACATAAATATAAGAGCAAAAACTATAAAACTCGGGAAGAATTCATAGGCCTAAATCTTTCTGATCTTGGATTAAGCAATGGCTTAGTTATGATACTAAAAGCAAAAGCAACAGAAGAACAAATTGAGGAGCATCTGGGTGGCTCAGTCAGTAACGTGTCTGCCTTCAGCTCAGGTCATGATCCCAGAGTCCTGGGATCGAGTCCCTCATTGGGCTCCCTGCTCTGTGGGGAACCTGCTTCTCCCTCTGCTTCTCTCCCTGCTCGTGCTCTCTCTCTCTCTCAAGTACAAATAAAAAGATCTTAAAAAAAAAAAAAAGGAAAGAAAGAAAATAATAAGACAACAACAGAGCAATAGAAAATATTTGTGTAGGGGAGGAAAAATAATTTTCCCTCTACCCTTCTACAGAGGGCTGAGACCCCCTCTGTAATAAAAAATAGATTAACAGGAGAAAAACAAACAGACATTTAATAACATTTATGCCTCCTGTACACATAGGAGAAACCCAAGACAACTGAGTAGCTCCCAGAAATGGCTGGAGCAACCATCTTAAAATAAATAACATGTTCAGCTAAAGACAAAAGATGTTGGTAGGGGAGGGCTGTCAGTGGGAAGACCTGGTAATGGGAGGTGACCAGAAAAAGCACAGTAAACAAGGGTAAGGTTGTTATGCAGACCCAAGTCCTTACCTTGTCCACTGATAAGAGTTTCTAGAGATTTAGTCATCCTCTTCCTGGTACAGAGAAGGAAACACCCTTACAGATGGAGATTTCCCTGATACATGTAAATGTTTCTTATAAAAGGGCAATTTCCAGGGCCCCAGGGTGGCTCAGTCAGTTAAGTGTCCACCTTCCATTCAGGTCAGGACCCCAGAGTCCCCAGATCCACCCCCGTATTGGGCTTTCTGCTCAGCAGGGAGCCTGCTTCTCCCTCTCCCTCTGCCTGCCCCCCTCCCCCGGCCCCCAGTTTGAGGCTCTCACTCGTGCTCTCTCTCTCTCAAATAAATAAATAAATAAAATCTTTGAAAAAAGAAAAAAAGGCAACTTCCACTCTGATTCCAGATGTTCTCCTGGGTCTGCAGTCTCTCAAAAATAATCAGCCCCAAATAATCAGTATGTCAAAGATGCATATTTTGGGGTGGCAAATCCTGGTCCCCCTCAATCTGACAAGGGATTTGTATCTAGAAGATACAGAAAACTCTTTTTTAAAAATTTATTTATTTGACAGACAGAGATCACAAGCAGGCAGAGAAGCAGGCAGAGAGAGAGGGAAGCAGGCTCCCTGCTGAGCAGGGATCCCCATGTGGGGCTTGATCCCAGGACCCTGGGATCATGACCTGAGCCAAAGGCAGAGGCTTTAACCCACTGAGCCACCCAGGTACCCCAAATATAGAAAACTCTTAAACCCAATAATAAAATGATAACCCAATTTAAAAATGGGCCAGTGATTTGAATAGACATCTTTCCAAAGATATACGAATGACCAATGATAAGCACATAAAAATTTGCCCATCATCCTTAGTCACCAAGGAAATGGAAATTGAAACCCAATGAGATACCATTTCACACTCACATAGGATGGCTGAACTTAATAGAATAGATAATAATAATGGTGAGTAGAATATCGAGCAACTGGAGCCCTCCTAAACCACCAGAGGGAACAGCAAATGGCACAGCTGTTTTGGAAAACTAGTGCAGCAGTTTCTCAAAAAGTTTCACGTACAGTCATCATATGATCAGGCAGTTTTACTCTTTGGTATACACCTAAGAGAAATGAAAACATAAATCCACACAAAAAAATTGTACATGAATGTTTATAGAGCATTATTAATAATAGCCCAAAAGTAGAAAGGGCCCAGATGTCCATCAACCAATGAGTGGATAAACAAAATGAGTGGATAAAGCATTACTTGGCCATGAAAAGGTACAGGGGACTAGGACATGCTACAACATGGATGATCCCTGGAAACATGACGCTAAGTGAAAAAAGTCAGTCGTGGGGCGCCTAGGTGGCTCAGTAGGTTAAGCCTCTGCCTTCGGCTCAGGTCATAATCCCAGGGCCCTGGGATGGAGCCCCTGCTAAGCAGAGAGCCTGCTTCCTCCTCTCTCTCTCTGCCTGCCTCTCTGCCTACTTGTAATCTCTCTCTGTCAAATAAAATAATAAATTTTAAAAAAATCTTTAAAAAAAAAAAAAGAAAGAAAAAAGTCAGTCGTAAAAGGCTACATACTGTATATTGCATATTTTCATTTATCCAAAATGTCTAGAATAGGCATATCTATAGAGACAGAAAGTAGATTAGTGGTTGCTTAGGGCTGAGAGAAGCAGGGAGGGAAAATGGGAACTAATTGCTAGTGGGTATGCAGTTTAGTTTATACTGTGATGATATGTTCTAAAATTTATAATGGTGAACAGTTGCACAATTCTGTGAATATATAAAAACAAGGAATTTTACACTTTAATAGGTGAACTGTATGCTTTGTGAATTTTATCTTTTTTATTTTTTAAAGATTTATTTATTTACTTGAGAGAGAGCCAGAGAGAAAGCACAAGCAGGAGGAGCAGCAGAGGGAGAGGGAGAAGCAGACTTCCTGCGGAGCAGGGGATCATGACCTGAGCTGAAGGCAGATGCTTTAGCCGACTGAGCCACGCAGGTGCATATAAGACTTGAGCTCCAGCAGCCATCTTGGACCCTGAGTGGAACTTGGAGGCAGAATGCAGTGCTTAAGATGGTGAAGTAAAAAGACTAAAGGAGACTGGGTTCTTGATGACCACGGGACTTCCTTCCCAACATCAAACTACCTACTTTAGGCTCCTGGGTGGCTCAGTTGGTTAAGCTCAGGTCATGATCCCAGAGTCCCGGGATGGAACCCCAAGTCTAGCTCCCCGCTTAGCAGGGAGTCTGCTTCTCCCTCTCCCTCTGACCCTAAACCCCTGCTTGTGCTCTCTCGCTCTCTCTCTTTAAGGAATAAATTTAAAAATCTTTTTTTAAAAAAATGAACTACCTCCTTCAAAAAGTGTTATATATTAGGTAAAAGTAAACCCCTGTGTTTGAGCACTGCTATTTTGGGTTTTCTGTTACTTGCAGCCAAATCTAGTACAAACTACCACCTTCCCATGATGGTATTTGCATTTCAACAGGCATTGAGAGTTTAACCTAAAAGGAGATTCTATCCCAAAGTTTCAGGCAGAAATCAGCAGATAGGATTTTGAGGTCTTAGATTTTCTTTGGGACTTTGAGATCCCCTCTCTAATGTAGCCTAATATCTATAAAATTAACAGCTGTGTTTTATAATTATTTTCTTTTTTTTAAAAAAGATTTTATTTATTTATTTGACAGAGATCACAAGTAAGCAGAGAGGCAGGCAGAGAGAGAGAGGAAGGGAAGCAGGTTCCCCGCTGAGCAGAGAGCCTGATGCGGGGCTCAATCCCAGGACCCTGGGATCATGACCAGAGCCTAAGGCAGTGGCCTTAACCCACTGAGCCAACCAGGCGCCCCAGTAATTATTTTCTACCTTAGCAATTCTGCAATGTTCTTTGACCTGTAGGATAACATTTAAAATCTTACTCTTTTTTTTTTTATAAGATTTTATTTATTTATTTGACAGAGATCACAAGTAGGCAGAGAGGTGGGGGGTGGGGGGGTGGGGGGGGCGACTCTCTGTTGAGCAGAGAGCCTGATGCAGGGCTCGATTTCAGGACCCTGGGATCATGACCTGAGCGGAAGGCAGAGGCTTTAACCCACTGAACCACCCAGGCGCCCCTAAAATGCTACAGTTTTAGGCAATAATTTATTTAAATGATTAAGTGCAAAAAATAAAAAAGAATAAAATAAGTATATAGATGTTTAATTAACAAGTTGATTGGTTTGGATAAAAATCCCATACTTTTCTAAAAATGCAACACAGACTTATGCCTTTTTGCAATCTGTGTTATCTGTTTGTTTCCTGGGCTTGAGCTGAGGAAATTAGAACCTAGAACTGGACTTTAATAAAGTCACAGATATCTTCACAGGTGCATGCCCAGGGCCTAGCATATTCAGGTGGTAAGTTGGTGACTGGAGCAACAGAGTTCTACCCACAAACTATCTCTGCTTAGTCACACTACCATTAAGAAAAAGACAACCCTATCAACTTGGAAACTATACGTAAGAATTCCAGTGGCTAAGAAAATATGAATCATGAGGGTTGGGAAAAGGAAAATTGGATTACGTTTACGTGATATTTAAAATCTATTATGTGTGGTTGTCTTACACATCATTTGATATCGAGTTATGCCTAAGGATATTGACAGATACCAGGACAAGCTTCTAAATATATTTTCCTACTTAACTTCTAAGAAATTGGGAGCCAGTGTGAAGCTGCAACTTGAGTCTCTATTTCCAATCTCTGCTCTTACTTTAAAATCATATTAATTTGCCTAAACCTAAGAACATTTATCCCTGGGGCACCTGGCAGGCCTCAGACCTTATAGCATGTGACTTTATTCTCTGGGTCAGGAGTTCAAGCCCCATGTAGAGAGTAGAGATTACTTTAATAAAATTTTTTTTTAAGGAGAACATTTATCCATATATGATATGAAATTATATCATAAATAGTCAGGTTTTCCCAAGAATGCAACTGAGTTGTCGAGCCCTTTGAGCTGCCAATAAAGAAAGTTCTTCTCCACACCGACCTTGCTAAAGCCATAACCAGCATCTTGCTGCAAGTTGCCTAATCACATTTTCCAGAAACGCCCCCAAATGTTTATTTGGGTTTAACAGGATAAAAATTGGGACAACTGAGAGGCTCAGTCTGTTAAGTGGCTGCCTTCGGCTCAGGTCATGTTCTCGGGGTCCTGGGATCTGTTGGGTCCCCCCAAATTGGGTACCCCAATAATGGGTCCGTGATTAAAGGAGCGAGACTGATACAAAGCGAAGGTCAGGCAAAGCTTTATTTCGCGCCAAGCATCAGGAATCAGACCGACCATCAAACAGACCGGTCGGGGCCGCCCCTCCAGAGAGGACGACCCCTCCCTGCTTTCCAGACTAATTTTTATAGAGCAAAGACCATGTGGTTGGGCCTGGCCTCACACAGGTGGCCAATGAGATTGTAACACACACAGGAAACTCCACAGTGATGCTAGGTGACCAACTGAATTACAATTTACCCTAGTAGACATTTGAACCAGCCTAGCACACCTTGGTTAGGATTGGCACCAAAAGGCTCCCAAAGGGCAGGGCCCATACTCCTTGGTAGCTAGGAGACAGATGCGCCCCCACTGATTGAATACCTCCACCTGGCCTGACCCACCCTTGGACTTGGACTTTGTTACCTGGGACTGGTTTCCCAGACTTGCTTTTAAGTAAGTTCCCCTGAGGTGGGGGGGGCAAGGTCAATTTAAGCTGTACAGCAAAATGGCAGTTCAACCGGGGTGGGGCTGCTCTGGCTGAATAGGCCCTTACAGATCGTATCTGGTATTGGGCTCCTTGCTCAGTGGGGAGCCCGCTCCCCCCTCCCCCTGCTCTGCCTGCCACTCCCCCTACTTCTGCTCTCTGTCTCTCTGACAAATAAATAAAATCATTTTTTTAGAAGATTTTATTTATTTGACAGAGAGAGAAAGCACACAAGTGGGGGAGTGGCAGGCAGAGAGAGGGAGAAGGAGAAGCAGGCTTCCCACTGAGCCGGGAGCCCACTATGGGGCTTGATCCCAGGACTCTGGGATCATGACCTGAGCCGAAGGCAGCCAGCTGCTTAACCAACTGAGCCACCAGGTGCCCCAAATAAATAAAATCTTAAAAAAAAATAAAATAAAGGGATAAAAATTGCTTGCCAGTTACTATAATGTGTGCTGTGTCACACGGAACACCAGACCTTGAGAATTTTTAATTACACCTTTGTGAATAAGAAGTAGTAAGCCCATGAAGAGGGTTGAGATCCCTAAACATGTGTATATGGCTATAGGAGATGGTTTCTTTTCTTTTTTTTTTTTTAAAGATTTTATTTATTTATTTGACAGAGATCACAAGTAGGTAGAGAGGGAGAGAGGAGGAAGCAGACTCGCCGCCGAGCAGAGAGCCTGATGCGGGGCTCGATCCCAGGACCCTGAGATCATGACTCCACCTGAAGGCAGAGGCTTTAAACCACTGAACCACCCAGGTGCCCCTAGGAGACGGTTTCTACAGTCGAAGGTCAAATGAATCCGTGCCCACCTGAGAAACAAGTAACTTCATGCGTAAGACCAGCTAGTTCTCTTCAAACAAAGCCAAACAGCCATTTCAAAACAAACAAAAACATAGCATTTAGAAGAAGGTATTAAGGAAAGAAATTAAATGGACCAGATCTTTGGCAGATTTAACGTATTAGTCAGAGTTTCAGCAGGAAACAGAAAGCGCACTGCGCTGGAATCTGTGTAGATAATTCAAGGAAGATGCTATTTATGTATGTGTGGACAGGGTTGAAGGAACCAGCTCTTGCTGTCAGGACACACAGAGACCAGCAGCAGTGGGAAGCTCTTAGGACTCCTGGGCTGGAAAGAAGAGGAAAACAAGTGGTATTTCCAGCTCCCAGTGAGAGCTGGAGTCGGGCAAGGGAGGCAGGGGCATTCCACTCCAGTGCTTGTGTAATTCTTTTTTTTTTTTTTTAAATAAAGATTTTTCTTTATTTATTTGACAGACAGAGCTCGCAAGTAGGCAGAGAGGCAGGCAGAGAGAGAGAGGGGGAAGCAGGCTCCCTGCTGAGCAGAGAGCCCGATGTGGGGCTCAATCCCAGGACCCTGAGATCATGACCTGAGCCGAAGGCAGAGGCTTAACCCACTGAGCCACCCAGGCGCCCCGAGTGTGTAATTCTTAATACAATGCCTGGCATAGAGGTAGCATCAAATTCATCATCAAATTCAGTTGATCAATCGATGTTAAGATATAAAACCTCCTGGGGCACGTGGGTGGCTCATTAAGCATCTCTCTTCTGCTCAGGTCATGATTCTGGGGTCCTGGGATCAAGACCTGCATGGGGCTCCCTGTTCGGCGGGAAGCCTGCTTCTCCCTCTCCCAGTCCCCCTGCTTCTGTTCCCTTTCTCACTGTGTCTCTTTCTGGCAAATGAATAAATAAAATCTTAAAAAAAAAAAAAAGATTTAAAACCACCTGCGGTGCCTGGCTGGCTCAGTGCGTACAGCACGCAACTCTTGATCTTAGGGTTCTGAGTTTGAGCCCCATGTTGGGATAGAGCTTACTTAAAAAAAAAAAAAAAAAAAGATATAAGACCTCTTGAACATGATTCTGAGAACTGGCTTACACAGATATCTTTTTAAGCTCTCTTTTTTTCCTTAATATTTTATCTTTTTGTTTTATAGGGCGAGAGCACATGTGCGAGAGCACAAGCAGAGGGAGGGGCAGGGAGAGAGGGAGAAGTAGGCTCCCAGCTGAGCGAGGAGCCAAACGCAGGGCTCCAGAGATCATGACCTGAGCCGAAGGCAGATGCTTAATCAACCGAACCGCCCAGGCATCCATGAATTGTCTTTTACTATTAAACTTCATAACTTTATATCTTATAACATAACAAGTGATGTATCAGATAGTAACTTCATCTCATCTAAGCCTGTGTACTCACATGATCCATTCAGTGATAAAACAGAAACCAAAGAAGGCAGGGAACTTTTCTTTCCCCCTCTGGAAAAATTGTATGTTAAAAGTCCAAGTTTTTTCTCTTTTGATTTGCAGAAGGACTCATAAAACATTAGTATTCTAAATTCTTCAGCTCCCAAAATTCTTCCCCAGCTGCCTCTGATGCCTGAAATTCTTCTGCAAAGGAATAAAGCTTTTCCTTCTGCAACTGAAGTCAAGACATGAAATAAAAATGGCTCTAGGGAAAAGAGCATATTAGCCAGGAGTTTGGCTGCTTCCCGGGCAGCAAGTTTTGATAGATGCAGAACGGGAGTGAACGGTCTCCCTTGAAATACCCAGGCCGTGCTGAGACGGACAGAGGCAAGATAAGTGGGAATGCTCGCCACTGGCTGTGCCAGGGAAGGAAGCTTCCCCAGGCCTGGGCTGAATTAAAAGGGGTGTGACTCAAGGCAGTCTGAAGCAGTGCAGCCAGCTGCTGGGGAGAACCAGAATAGTTCCTGCCCGGAGCCAAGGTCAGAGCTGGGAAGTCAATTCCATGTGTGCCATCCAAAAGGTGAAGCCAGGACAGAACACCAGCGTGAAATGTGAGTCATGCCCAAGGGCAATGGTCAGAATACTTAACAACAGGTATGTAATATAGAGATGCAGATACAGAAATACAACATCTGTAAATGGAGATAGAGTCATTTGAATATATTGATACATACTATATATTAATCAAAAATTAACTTCATATAATCCTTTTATTCTCTAACTCTATATGTTTATATATTATAAAACTGCTTTCTAAATCATTCATCAAGGGGCACCTGAGGGGCTCGGTTGGTTGAGCATCTGGCTCTTGATTTTGGCTCCGATGGTGATCTCGGGGTGGCGAGAGGGAGCCCCAGTGTCGGGCTCTGCAGGAAGTGGGGAGTCTGTTAGAGATCCCCTCTCTCCGCCCCTCCGTGAATCGAGTTTGAACATGATTCTGAGAACTGGCTCCCTCGCTCACTCTCTCCCAAATAAATAAATCTTTAAAAAAAAATCATTTGTCAAATAGTTTTAACAATTTCTGTTATTTGTTGAGTTTTAGAAAATCTTTATGTCATCTTTTGTTTCACATGGTCTGTTACTGCCCAATAATCCCTCCAAGGGAGTGGTGATTTGGTGCAGGGAGAAACATCAAATTCTGCTAACAGCAACGCCATTAACTTGAGAGTCATTAGGTAGCTTGTAGTCTCAATTCATAGATAATTTATCTTAATATCATATTTTTCATAGTGCTGATGCTTCTTTCAGCTTCTGCTGAACCTATAGCATTGACATTGGAAGACTTCCTGGCTCTTATTGTTCTGTTTGAGAATTTTGTAGATTCAGCGTCTTTCTTATCTTCATGACTAAGTCCTGAAAATCACTTATTGTAATTTTACATAAAATTGGTTGTTTTATTTTATTTTTTGAAGATTTTATTTAGTTGACGGACAGAGATCACAAGTAGGCAGAGAGGCAGGCGGAGAGAGGGGGAAGCGGGTTCCCCGCTAAGCAGAGAGCCTGATGTGGGGCTCGATCCCAGGACCCTGAGATCATGACCTGAGCCGAAGGCAGAAGCTTAACCCACTGAGCCACCCAGGCACCCTGGTTGTTTTATTTTTAAAAATTTTGTTCTCCTTCAATCCAAAGACATTCACAAACATCATTTCATCAAATTTTCGATTTCAATATTATGTGTTTTTTTCCTTCATGTTTGTCATTGAGCAACAAATCAATTTTTAAATAATTTTTAAGGCAAATGAATAGTATTACTTCTTGGAATTCATCATGTTCTTATTCTCCATTTCTAATAACATCATCCACCTCTTTTAATACTTATTTTTTTTAAGATTTTATTTATTTTTTTGACAGACAGAGATCACAAGTAGGCAGAGAGGCAGGCAGGGAGAGAGAGAGGGGAAAGCAGGCTCCCTGCTGAGCAGAGAGCCTAGTGCAGGGCTCCATCCCAGGACCTTGAGATCATGACCTGAGCTGAAGGCAGAGGCTTTAACCCACTGAGCCACCCAGGTGCCCCTGATTTATTTTGTTTTATATACTCAGTAACTTTTTGCCTTCATCATATTAATCTGCCAGCTTTAATATCAAAATATTTCTTTCTTGGAGAGCTGATAAAAGTTATTGACATCTTAGGAAGAATACCATTGATTAAGCCAAATCTCTTAAAAATTATATTTTCCAAATATTTAATTAATCCTATTTAATAATTTCTATGAAAGTGACTGTACAAGGCTAGATATCGTCCCCAAACTGCTTTTACAGCTTCTAATCCTACAGACTGCTTCAGAAGATCCAAATATTCTCATGTTCATTACTTCTATTTCCAGATTTTCAGCTGATTAAAGAAAATTTATATATTAATTTTAATTTTTAAAATTTATTTATTTTTAAAGCTTTGGTTTTATTTTAAGGAGAGCAAAACAGGAACACGGTGTGGGGAGGCAAAGGGAGAGGGAGAGACAGAATCTTAAAGCAGACTCCCTGCTAAGCCAGGAGCCTGACACGATGAGGGGCTTGATCTCACAACACTGAGATCATGATCTGAGTTAAAATTAAGAGTTGGACGCTTAACTAACTGAGCCACTCAGGTGCCCCAATTTTTATTTTTATTATTTATTTTTAAGGAATTTATTCATTTATTTGAAAGAGAGAGACAGAGACAGAGAACACAAGCAGGGGAAGTAGGAGAGAGAGAAGCAGGCTCCCCACCGAGCGGGGAGCCCAATGCGGGACTCAATCCCAGAACCCCAGGACCATGACCAGAACCAAAGGCAGACACTTAAAGGACTGAGTCACCCAGGCACCCCCAATTTTTATTTTTAAGTAATCTCTATATCCAACATGGGGCTTGAACTCACAACCCTGAGATTAAGAGTAGCACACTCCACCAACTGAGCCAGCCAGGCACCCCAGATTTTCAGCTATTTCATTTAATTCTTTTCAATCATTATTTTTGGTATGGTAGTACATTATAAAATTTATGGAGAAAGGATTTTAAATGTTCTGCTTCAGAGGTTGTTAAGCTTCTTCTGTACTGAGCCAAATGATAAATATTTTAGGCTTTGCAGGACACAGAGCATCAGTAGTAAGTATTCGGCTCTGCTTTGTAGCGGGAAAACAGCCTTGGATAATATGTAAATAAATAGGTGTGGCTGGGTTCCAATAAACTTTATTTATAAACACTGGAATTTGAATTTTATGTGATTTTCATGTGTTACAAAATATTTTCCTTCTGTAGTTTGTAGGCCATACAAAATCAGCCAGATTTTACCGATTTACGTTTTTATTGCATCATCCAAAGATAACTGAATGCAGTGACTTACTTCCAAATTAAAATATCTAGAAAGTTTCTTAAAATTTTAGCTGAAGCTCCTTTCTTTTTATCAGGCAATAAGCTTTTCTTGGTAAATAGTTGTCATTTAAATCATTTTTCGGGAGCACCAACAATAGAGTTTAATATTATTACTCCTTTTGGTTCTATAATATCAACAAAACACATTAAACTCTATTCAGACTTGAATTTCATAATTTAAATACATTATTAAAATACTTTTATGCAAAATAGTTGGAGAATCTTAGATGATTTTTTTTTCCTTAGATGATTATTGAGATTTGTGTCTCTGTTTCATATGTTTTCTTGAGAATTATTTCCTCATTTTACTAGATCAGTTTTATAATAAGAGCTTGGAGCCTTGATTGCATTGATATGCTCATATAATTATTATTCTTTCCTTGAGGTTCTCATAAAAGTTTCCTTCCTGAAAAAGCTTGATTACTTTTAACTACACAGTGACATTGTTTAAAATTCTGATGGTGTTTCCCAGATGTTTTTCATTTGCTTTTTTGATATTTTTATAGAATATTTGGGGGACACTTTTTCTATTTCAAAAGCTTTATTTAGGGAATAATTCTTGATATTATTTCAAAATTTTCCTCATTGATAATGACGAATTTTTTCCCTGAACCAAGAGTTTGAATAGAGCATGATTGCCATTTTGACAAAAATACATGTTTGGCACTTTCAGATTTTAGCGATACAACTTTGAGTCCATTTGCATCTAACATTTCTGTCATTAGAAATAAGAGGCTACTGGTATTTTTTTGTTTGTTTGTTTTTGTTTTTTTGTTTTTTAAAGGTTTTATTTATTTGACAGAGAGAAATCACAAGTAGGCAGAGAGGCAGGCAGAGAGAGAGAGGGAGAATGCAGGTTCCCGGCAGAGCAGAGAGCCCAACGCAGGGCTCAATCCCAGAACCCTGGGATCATGACCCGAGCCGAAGGCAGAGGCTTTAACCCACTGAGCCACCCAGGCGCCCCCAGGCTACTGGTATTTTTTGTTGAAATAGTCAAGCTGGTTTTTTTGTTTTGAAGATTTTATTTATTTATTTGCCACAGAGAGAGAGCACAAGCCGAGGGGGGAGGGTGTGAGTGCAGCAGGCAGAGAGAAGTGGGTGGAAGCTGGACTCTATCCCTGGGATCATGATCTGAGCCTAAGGCAGATGCTTAACCAACTGAGCTACCCAGGCATCCCATCAAGCTGGTTTTTAATTGTAGAATTACAAATTATTTCAGTTTGAACTTGGGATTCTTACACGGTATCAAAGGGTGTTTCAGGCTGTTTGTGAGTTTTGTCACTACTAGAAGATGTAACAAGCTGTAGTTCATTATTGAAATTCTTTGTTTTCTTTCAGATTCAAAAAGATTCATGTTGAAGATGTTTTAAAAGAACATTAAGAAACTTACCAGATTTTATTGTTTCTCCATTCTCTAAAAACTCTTGAATTTATTAATATCAACACATTGCACACTAACCACATGCACATTACAATGTACTAACAACAAGGGGTGCCTGGGTGGCTCAGTTAAGCGTCTGCTTTTGGCTCAGGTCATGATCCCAGTGTCCTGGGATGGAGCCCTGCATCAAGCCCTGCATTGAGCCGCACATCGGGCTTCCTGCCACTCAGCAGGAAGCCTGCTTCTCCCTCTCCCACTCCTTCTGCTTGTGTTCTCTCTCTTGCTGTGTCATTCTCTGTCAAATAAATAAATAAGATTTTAAAAAAAAAAATGTACTAATAACAAACCAGCACATGAACGGAATTATTTAGAAGTCATTGCAACTAAGTGATTTGAGGATAATAATAAAATAATGGTTTTTCTTTTTTTTAAATTTTTTAAAAAGATTTTACTTATTTATTTGACAGAGAGAAATCACAAGTAAACAGAGAGGCAGGCAGAGAGAGAGAGAGAGGGAAGCAGGCTCCCTGCTGAGCAGAGAGCCCGATGCGGGACTCAATCCCAGGACCCTGAGATCATGACCTGAGCCGAAGGCAGCGGCTTAACTCACTGAGCCACCCAGGCGCCCTATAAAATAATGGTTTTTATAAAGAACAGAGTGCTCCACAAAGAAAGTGCAATTCAGCCTTGAATTTATAAGGACTCAGTATGATTCATGCTTCACACATTTTTCATCTGTCTATACACACACGCGCATACACACACACACACGCACACACACGAAGTTAAGATTAATGAATTGTTCAATATTGCAAAATGTCTGCCAGCCACTGTGTACAACCAGTAATTCATGAGTATCTTTGGAACTCCAAGTTGTGACAAGAAGGGAAGGGGACAAGTGGATGCCTGGGATGAGTACTGGGAGAGATACCTCGTTACGAAAGGATCTAGTACATTCATGGGTTGTACTTGGGTTTTCTCTTATCCAAGCACTTCTACAACTGAAATCTTCTCTGTACTCCAATGCTATAGCTGTTTTTCTAGGTAGATTGCTGCACAACCACAAACTTCCAGCGGTGGGACACAGATGCCTTTTATATGAAGGACGTGGGGTGAGAGGTGTGCAGAAGCATTTCCCTGGAGCCTGAACAGGATGAGTCATGAGAGTAAATGTTTTCGGTCACAGAGCGCGCTGTGCCAGGCTGAGCCCTGGATTCCTCCTGACAGTGGTGTCCAAGCACAGTGTCTGGGATTTTTCTTGCATGGATCTAACAATGGGGTATGTGTCAAGTGTTGTACTTGCCGCTACAGTACACAAGTTAAGAAAGTCAAGTTACACATAGACCGATGGTGGAGGACAGACAAGGGAACTGTGCGGGGTGCTGAGTATCACCCTGGAAATGGGCATGGATGCTGTAGGCAGGATGGGGGAGCACCTGGCATAGTTGGGAAGGGGGGAAGGAGAGAAAGGCTGGAGAAGACTTCCCAGAGGATATCAAGTTGGAAGAATGGGAAGTGAGGAAGAAAAGGAGTGAGAGCATTTCAGGTAGAAACAACGGCAGGGGAGTGAGGAGGGAAGCAGGCAAGTGTGGCCTCTTTGGGCTGGGCAGAGACGAGAGGCCTCAGAGGTCATAGTGAGAGGTTTGGATTTCATCGTGAGGGCCATTTGGGACCACATAAAGATAGAAAGCAGAGGAATGATATAACCAGATGTCCATTTCCAAGAGTCTTTGACAGCTGGCTTGATGGTCAATGCTGGGATCCAGGCCAGAAAAGAAGCTATGGAGAGTGGGGGGTCCAAATGACAGAGGGGACCGGTAGATCCTCTAGACATTGGTGGCTCAATGTACGTAGGTGGGAAAGAGAGGGAGAGTCATCAAGAAAGACTGCCAGGTTTCTGGGTTTTCTGGCCTGGGGTACTGGCTGGGCACTAGCCCTATTCCTCAAGAAGGGAGACTGAGGAGGAGAGAGAGAATTTTGTGGAAGTTCAGTTCAGTGTCAGACATGCTGAGCATGGGTATATCTATGGAGAACGTCCAGATGGATCTGGACTTCATGGGTCTGGACTTCAGGAGAGTGTTCCAGGCAGGAGAATATAGATTTCCAGAGAGCGGGCCCCTTAACTATGGGTGGTAGTTAAAGACAAGACAAAACAAAACAAAACATAAATATGGCTGGTAGTTGAAATCTTGGGAATGGACTCAAGATCTATGGAGAGAAGACTAGGTGGGGAGAGGGAGGAAAGGAGGAAAGTGGAGGGGAGGAGTGAGGAAGCAGAAGTGAGAGGAGGAGAGTGAGGGAAAGCTTGGGGGCAGGGCCCTAGGGAACAGCAATATTTAAGGAGAGAGGAGGCCACCACAGGAAGCCCATGAAGAAGACAAAGAAAGAGCAAGCCAAGATCTGGAGGGACAGGAGAGTCAAGGGAGGAGAGAGCTCTGAAAAGGAGGTAGTTGCCAATGCGGTGGTGTGGATTGGGTTTGGCCAGGAGGCCCTTCACTGCCTTAGGGTGAGTGCTTGCAGGGGACAGAAGAAAAAGCCCAGTGATTTGAATAATGGATGGCAGGTGAGAAGGAAACAAATGGGCGGTGGTGAGATAAGAAAGGGATTGATAAGAGGGTTTGATTGGAAAGTGTTTAACCCTAGACAAGAAAAGGCAGGGGGTGCTGTGGGGGTTGAAAATTCAGGAGAATCCGGTGACTGAAGCACTGGAAGGGGGGGTACCCCTGCCCAGGTGGATGGAAGGTGGACATCCCCTATCAGAAATGGAGGGAAGGCTGGGAGGGAGGGAGAGAGGGAATGTGTGGGACTTGGGAGGGAAGCTTGAAGGCGAGGGCTTTCTGCTGGGCGTCTGTATTCCCTGAGCTGTGTGGGGATGTCACCTGCTGGTGTAGACAACTCAAAGGGTGCTGTGAAGGTCTGAAAGGGCTGCTGTGGATGGGGGGGGGGATGCTGTCAGACAGTGGGACCATGGAGGTGAAGATTTTAAGATTCTGAGTAAGTGCCTCTAGTTCTCTCCAGCTACCCCGCCTGGGTTTACGGATGCCGCCAAGCTGGGATGTCGTCAAATAGGGAATTCAAACTAGGTAGCCTATGTTCTGTGCCTGGGATTTTCCAGTTCCTTTCCCTGCCGCTTCCTACGCACACAGGGCCAGCCATTTAACACTGAGAGTCAGCTCTCCACAGGAGCTCACACAATCCACATTTGGCACCGGAGTGGTAAACAACCAAGCGGAACCCCAATAGTCCCCCCCACCCCCTGTATCAACCTTACAGAGTTGTAAATCCCTAAACCAGGCTTTTTTTTTTTTTTTTTTTTTTAAGAAATCTCTACGTCCAACATGGCAGACGGACCCATGGCTCTAGGTACTTGGCAATGGCATCTCCATTCCTTCCAGTGAGCAGGCCTGTTAGGTCACTCACCTCAGACCCTCCAACCAGCCAGTTACTTCCCAAGTGACCAAAGGTCTGCATTTTCCTCATAGAATTGAAAAATATCTCTCCACCACCCTGGGTCCTACCGACCAGTTGAGGTAGACTAAATGCTATTTCTTCCGTGCCGCCTTCCTTCATACCTGTGAGTAAATGTCATTTTTTTCCTTCTCTAAACAGCCACAGTCTCACCTGTGCTTCCAGATCATTCATTCATTCTTTAATAAGTATTTATCCAGCATCTTCCAGGACCAGACTCTGTGCCAAGTGCTAGAACACAAGAATAAAAACACAAGTCTCTTACCTCATAGAATTTTCTGGAGTAACTGGGAAACAGCTGTGTACACGAACAATTTAATATTAAAAAATTGCTGTGTGGTAGATAGTACAGTTGTTAAGAATGTGGACTCTGACCCCAGATTGCTTGGATTTGAATCCCAGCTCCACCACTAACTGGCTGTGTGAACTTGAGCCAATGCCTTGGTTTCTACATCTCTAAAATAGGATAATTACCTCATAGAGTCTAGACTACTGAGCGTGATCTACAAATGGGTTCCTGTTATAATTGTTGTTATGATCGTTTAAACCATTAGAAGTATGAAGGGAAATTGAAGCAGGGGGGAAGCATTTAATCCTCCTCTTATCTGTGAGTCTAATTTCCCCTACCAGATTCTAAGGTCTTCCAGGGCAGACATATGCATATTTACAAAATGCATAAGCTCTGCCTGGGTTCCCTGCTCTTACTAGGGGCTTCATGAATATCCACTGGTTTCAAGGAAATGGATTCGCCCAGATCTGGGTCAGCCCCTAAGCACCTCCAACTGGGTGTACAAGTAACCGGAGCTGCCTCCTGCCTTCTAGACCAAATCCTGAGGTATGCAAGGGTCTGTGATCAAAGCAAAGGGGCAAAGGAAAATGAAGGAAAAGTTGTCTCACCCAGAGATGCTATGTTTTCATCCTGGGCTTTACGTTTATTCCTTCCCATGAAAGCCATCTGGGGTTTGGCGTTTCTACTTCCATGATGTAAATGTATTTTCAAGGGTTGGTTACTTGGCTCTGGAGTTCACTGGGTGGACCTCAGCACTCAAAAATCTACCCTGGGAGCCGTTAGCACTTTCCCACCCCTATCCCCTTAATAAACTAACTGAAAGAGGACAAAAAGATCAGTTTTAAGGTTCGCAAATGTAAGCAACTTATCATTTCCCTAAGAAAGTTGCTTCTCTCTTCTTGAAGGAAATCATCATTAACCCATTATGGAATTTTGAAGAAATTCCTCAAATTTCTTCAATTTTGAGTCATGTAGTTCTGAAAAGAAAATATGTCATGCTGGTTTTAATTTCAAATGGCTTCCAATTTGAAGTCCTGGCAAATGTCTATTCTGGATTGAACCCTAGACGGACTTCGAATTAATTCTAGTAAATGATGGAGATGGATAGCTTGCTTGTTGCCAGCTTCACTGAAGTAAGTTAAGACAAGTTGAGTTCATATGTTTTTCTTTCCTACCTTGGGTATCACATGCTTAATACTTTCATTACTATAATTCCTAGTCTTCTGTAATCTCATTAGAGAAGTGTTTTAAAAATATAATTGCCTAAAAGATGCATAGCACACTCATCATTGGTTCCTCAAGTAAATCTGTAGAATTTTAAAAGGGGCATTGGTTAAAAACTCTAATCGGGCACAGGCAACAATGCACAAGGTGCTCAGAGGTAGGGTTAGAGGTCTTCCCACCCAGTTACTCCTAGAGTACTAAGTCCTGTTGACAGGATCCAGGACTGCTTGAGTAGCTCCAGAGAGAAACAGGTGTCTGCATATCAGACTGTTAGTGCTCTACCCGTGTTCCCTTGACATTGACCCTTCCCCCATGGATTCCAGTGACTCTGTTCCTGAGAGCATCTTTTTTGTTGGAGTATATTGGGCTTATAGGCAAGGCAAGCCCCAGTTAGTGTTTCTGGAAGCAGTTCTAAAGCAAGGGTGGTTGGGGAATTGGTGAGTAAATCCTTCACCTTTCTGGTTCCTTGAGGGTAAAGCTCTGATGCGTGCTCTCTTCTGTCTTCCAGAGTTTCACAGTTTGATTGACCTCTAGTCACCCACACTAGAAACTGGCTTGCTCTCACACCCATTACTGTCTTTGTTTCTTCCCCTGTTTCTCCTCTCCTCAACCAGTGTTCCCTGGGATCACCTCTCAAAGAAACTATTTGTACTTGAATCCTCCGGGTCTGCTTCTGGAAGGATCCCAAACTAAGATAATTCTTAGTTGTCTTTCCCGCTTCTCTCTTTGATGGTTTTATACATCTGCCAACTGGTTCCGGCTTGCAATCTCTTCTCCCCCTTTGTTACCCCACATTGCTCCTAGATCTTCCTTCCTCCTAAAGCAATGGACAGATGTATTGCTCCCCCTGCTCCAAGTCCTCTACTATTACCACATGTTCTGAGTAGGAACAACAAAATTCATCCCCCTCTCATTATCTGGCCCATACCCCTCCCTAGCCTCTGACCCACAAACCCTTAAATGTGTAGGGGGCTCTGCTGACCTATCCTGCTCACAGATTCTAAATATTTGTAGAATCAGAAAGCTTAAGGGAAGGTGAGAACAGTCAGCTGGGTATTATATATATATATATATATTTTTAAAGATTTTATTTATTTATTTGAGAGAGAGAGACAGTGAGAGAGAGCATGAGAGGGGAGAAGGTCAGAGAGCGAAGCAGACTCCCCATGGAGCTGGGAGCCTGATGTGGGACTCCATCCCGGGACTCCAGGACCACGCCCCGAGCCGAAGGCAGTCGTCCAACCAACTGAGCCACCCAGGCGTCCCTGGGTATTATATTTGTATCTTTATCCTACTTAAGAGAACTTCAAAGTACTTTTTGCATTGACACATTTTCTGTAAATAGATCAGCAACAGCTTTCCCTCCCCTCCCCCAGTTCTCTCATTCCAGATACAGGGCTCCTATCAGTTCCGTTAGAAGGAAACGCTGCATGTGAATGCCCTACTGTAGTTCCTCCCTTCCTTCCCTCCCTTCTTTCTTTTCTCCTTCCTTCCTTCCTTTTTTTCCTTCCTGTAGGCTATACACCCAACATGGGATCAAGAGTTGCATGCTCTACTGAGTGAGTCCTACTGCAGTTTCTTATACCGGAATTAACTTTAATTCCAGGAAAATTAAACCCCTGATTTTCCAATCGCTCTTCTGTTTTGAAGTCAAAATAGGAACTGTAATAATAAATATTTCACAGATGCAGAGACAGAAGGAAGGAGTGTGTTATGTTGGACTGAGCAACGTAACAGGCCTCAGCTGTAGCCTGGCTCTGCCTGTAAGAGCTCAGATGACATTGAACAAGTCAGGGAACTTCTCGGAACCTCAACTTCCTTTTCTGAAAAACCAGGAGGTTGTGCCTGAGATCCACTCTAGAGCTAAGATGCTACTAACAAGCTATCATGATTTGAAGTTGTACTTGTTGGGAATGAATAGGTAGGTAGATTCAAAGGCTCAGAGGCTACTCTAAATTTGTTCAAGCAGCTCATAATTTTAGTTTAATTGGTCCAAAAATTCACCTAATTTTTTAAGGCCTTAAAAATGATCAGTGAGGGGCGCCTGGGTGGCTCAGTGGGTTAAAGCCTCTGCCTTCGGCTCGGGTCATCATCTCAGGATCCTGGGATTGAGCCCTGCATCGGGCTCTCTGCTCAGCAGGGATACTGCTTCCTCCTCTCTCTCTGCTTGCTTCTCTGCCTACTTGTGATCTCCATCTGTCAAATAAATAAATAAATAATCTTAAAAAAAAAAAAAAAAAAAAAGATCAATGAGTGTTACCCAACAGGACATGGACTAAAGTCAGCTGTAGTCTTTGCTTCCCCCAGAAACTCCTGTCTCTTCCCTTCCCCCAGTATCTTCCTGACCTTAAGGCTGGATGACTATAACATGCCTAACTTGGTTCTGGCTTTCTTTTGAGATATATAAATATTAATGTGAAATGAAAACCACACACGTAATAATGTTGGGATTAATGAGGTGCTGAATTGTATTCTTACTCTGCTATTGTTGGCAAGCGGTGTTCGGCTGAATTCAAAACTGTGGAATTATCTGTAAAATAGAAATATTAGTCCAAAGTTTTGCATTCGCCATGTGGCTTATTATTCTACCAAGGTGGGTTGGCAAGGCCCTCCACATCTGGGAAGCAGGGCCGGCAGTGTATGGGGGTTCTGGGTAAGCCCCCACTTCCAGCCTCCATGCCTGGTCAGTCACAAAAAAAAAAAAAAGAGGAAAGGAAGGAAGAGAACTGTTCTCACTTACCTAGCTCTGGTGAAAGTGGCTGGGAAATGTTGTCCATTAGACCATTATTGGCCATTAAATTCTAAACTTTCATTCTGTTCCAGGATTAGTCTCCAAGCAGAGCTGAAAGGGGATGTCAATGAAGCCTTCTGTGTGCAGCTTCTCACATATTCATTCCAGTCGTCTTTGGGAAGGTGTCATAAGTCCTGGTAAACATATGAAGAAACCAGGTCTTAGTGAGTGACCCACCAAGGTCACATAGTTGGCAAGTCAGAATTTAAACCAAGGCTTCTGCCTGTACCTCCTGCAGTCAGTACAGCTACCACACTTCCTACCCTAAGAAACACAGGAACGTATTCCCAAGATGTGCCTTTTCTTCCGTCCCATGTGGCAGGTGGGAGTGAATGCTGGAACCACCTTGGTGGAAAGCAATTAGTGTTATGTATCAAGACCCTTTAAGATGTTTATACCTTTGGGGGTGCCTTGGTGGCTCAGTTGGTTAAGTGTCCAACTCTTGATTTCAGCTCAGATCATGATCTCAGGGTGGCAAGATGGAGCCCTGGAGCAGGCTCTAAGATGGGCATGGGGTTCTGCTTAAGATTCTCTCCCTCTCTCTCTCTGCCCCACTCCCCTAACCCCTGCTCATGTGCACGTGCACTCTCCCTCTATCTCTCTAAAAAAAAATAAAGTTTATACCTTTGGACTGTGTGATTCCACTTTTAGGAATCTTCCTGAAAGAAATTACCTGAGATGTGGGTGACTACCAGAGATTAATGCAAAAAGATGCTATTACAGGAGCACCTGGGTGGCTCAGTTGGTTGAGCGACTGCCTTCAGCTCAGGTCATGATCCCAGACTTCCAGGATTGAGTCCCACATTGGGCTCCTGGCTCCTTGGAGAGTCTGCTTCTCCCTCTGACCTTCTCCTCTCTCATGCTCTATTTCACTCATTCTCTCTCAAATAAATAAATAAAATCTTAAAAAAAAAAAGATGCTATTACAGTATTATTTATAATCATGAAATGCTCTAAACTCCCTTTCCAGGAGAACAGCTAAATCATTGCAACAGA
The DNA here is from genome assembly GCF_020171115.1 of Neogale vison. Taxonomy (NCBI): domain Eukaryota; kingdom Metazoa; phylum Chordata; class Mammalia; order Carnivora; family Mustelidae; genus Neogale; species Neogale vison. Next base: position 116,671,426 of record NC_058105.1, on the reverse strand, counting down.
GACCCTGGCTGGGCCAGAACAGAAATGCAAATATGTGGCATGTTCCCATCCTTGGAGTATAGGTCTGAATTTACTCATACTCATGGGTACTGGAGCAGAAAAAGCATTAACTCAAGCCCACAGCTGGAGTTTAGATTATACAGGAAGACGTGGTAGGGAGAAAGAGGATGCCAACATAAGCCAGCTTGTAGGGAGAGATCATACAGCCCCTGAAAAATAATTGATCCTAGAGAAGAAAGCATTTGGTGTGATAAAGTGGCTTCAGCAACACAGCTTGAGATTCCAAGAGAGAAGGAGTGCCTGGGTGGCTCAGTCGGTCAAGCATCTGCCTTTGGCTTTGGTCGGGATCCTGGGGTCCTGGGATGGAGCCCTGCATTGGGCTCCTTGCTCAGCAGGGAGCCTGCTTCTCCCTTTGCCTGCCATTCCCCCTCTTTGTGCTCAATCTCTCTCTCTCTGACAAATAATTAAAAATCTTAAAAAGAAAAAGAGAGAGAGAGAGATTCTGAGAGAAGTAGAACAAATTCTCTCCTCCCCGACATTCTTCACCATGGCTTATCAACCACCAGCTTTGTACCTTCTCTTGGGCTCTTGTCCTGATGACTAGCTTGGCCTTTTGACATATTACTCATCTACCTTGGCTTGTTTTTGGACTACCTTCTGCTTAAGAAAGAGGGAGCTGTCTCCCTCTTTCTACTGGATTCATACAAAGAAATATCTAGTAGCCATGAAAGTAATGCTCGGGAAGAGTTTTAAGTGGAATAGGAATCGTGTTAGATATAATCTTAAGTAATGAAGGATGAAAAGAATCTGTGTATATAGAAGACGATTTTCATTATAGTGGGTTAAAGCCTCTGCTTCGGCTCAGGTTATGATCCTGGGGTCCTGGGCTCGAGCCTCGCGTCGCATGGGGCTCTCTGCTCAGCCCCGAGCCTGCTTCCTCCTCTCTCTGCCTGCCTCTCTGCCTACTTGTGATCTCTGTCTCTCAAATAAATAAATAAAATCTTTAAAAAAAATGCCTTCCAGATTTTGGAAAAAAATATGTTAGAGCCTTAAAGCAGGGTTATGAATGCCCTATATTTCATTTTTATTTCTTTTCCATTTTCTATGAACTTGGAGGTCTTATTTTATAGTTACAAGAGGGAGGTTTTTAAAATGTGCTCTTTTTCTCCCTCCTAAAAGGCAGGCGATGCACAAATCTATTAAATGTGGGTTGAAAAATAGATGGAATTGGCCTGGAAGTCGCTGAAGCGGCCCATCTGGTTTAGCTGTGTTGGATGAGAACCAGTGGACTGCTTAATTTGGCGTCAGCTTGGGCCACTGGTGCTTTTACACAGCCTCAGGGAGAGAACTGAGCTATTTCATATCTGGAAAACTGAGATGGTACCATCCTGATACAGGTGGTCCAAGAGGAATAATTTTGTATGATGTGGCAAATTAATGTTTGCAAAAAAAAATGCTGTTCTGGTCTTCAAATGTTCTCAAAATAGCTTATTGAGACCAGACAGCCTCCCTGTCCAGTTGCAAAAGAACTTGCAGTTCTCATTTGGAAGTGAACCTTGAATCAAACATTGATCTATAAGCCAAGTGCAACTGTGAGGATTTTGTTAGATATGAATATACGCAAGCGTATACATTTAGAGTCTAAATTCAGAATCTGCTACTTGAACCTAATCAACTTCTTTTCACTCTAAAGCAGTAATTTATTTGTAACGTATTTATGCTCTCATTTTTTCTTTAGCCTAAAAGCCATTACCACGCACATATTAAGTTTTGTATTGTTGCTTTGCACAAAGTCAAAATAATGCATTTTTTTCCATTCAACTATTATTGCAATTATGGTTTTTTTTTTAAGGATTTTATTTATTTATTTGACAGACAGAGATCACAAGTAGGCAGAGAGGCAGGCAGAGAGAGAGGAGGAATCAGGCTCCCTGCTGAGCAGAGAGCCTGATGTGGGACTCCATCCCAGGACCCTGGGATCACAACCTGAGCTGAAGGCAGAGGCTTTAACCCACTGAGCCACCAAGGCACCTGCAATTATGGTTTTAATTGCATTCACTTCTTCCCCTCTGCCTAAACATAAAGGTACACTGTATCTCATAGGTACTTATTAAATATATAAGAACCAGAAGATTTGGGGCACAGCCATCAGCATCTCCAGCTTTATGGTACAATTTCTCCTCCCTGAATTTTTGTTTCCCTTCATCTCCCAATCCCCAAATTGTTTCATTTGCTGTAGCTTGAATAGCTAACAAAGAAAAGTAATTTTTGTCTTCCTTGGCGCTGCCTACGGAGGTGGCAGCCGTCTCCTATTCAGCATCATGGCTGCCCTCAGACTGCTGGTGAAGCCCAAGATCATTAAAAAAGAGGACCAAGGGGCGCCTGGGTGGCTCAGTGGGTTAAAGCCTCTGCCTTCGGCTCAGGTCATGATCTCAGGGTCCTGGGATCGAGTTCCGCATCGGGCTCTCTGCTCAGCAGGAAGCCTGCTTCTCCCTTTCTCTCTGCCTGCCTCTCTGCTTACTTGTGATCTCTGTCTGTCAAATAAATAAATAAAATCTTTAATATGTGTGTGTGTGTGTGTTTGTGTATAAAAAAGAGGACCAAGAAGTTCATCTGGCACCACCATGACCAATGTGTCAAAATCAAGTGCAACAGATGAAAACACAGAGGCATCGACAACAGGGTACGCAAAAGAGTCAAGGGCCAGATCTCGATGCCCAAAAGTGGTTATGGGAGTGACAAGAAAGAAAGCACATGAGGCCCAGTGGCTTCTGGAAGTCCCTAGTCCACCATGTCAAGGAGCTTGAGGTGCCACTGGTGTGTGACTAATCTCACTGTGCGGAGATTGCTCACAGTGTCTCCTGTAAGAAGAACAAAGCCATTGTGGAAAGGGTAGCCCAGCTGGCCATCAGAGTCACCAGTCCCAATGCCAGCAGCTCAGTGAAGAAAATGAATAAACAGACAACTTCTGTGCATGTCACATTTGTGTTAATAAAATCATTAAAATCCTCCAAAAAAGCAATTTTTAAAAATTCTCATAGGCTCCTTACGCCAGCACATAAACACATTCATGCTTCTACCATCTTAAAACAACACTACAACAAAACACGTCCAGCTTGAAATGGAGACCAGATAGTGATAAGCCAAGGACAAATACATTGCTGGCCTCTAAATCTCCAAGAGTGGGAGAGAAGAGGGGCCCCCAAACTCTGAGTGCTGCCAACAAGAGCCACCCTCCTCCTCCAACACTCACAGCCTCACCATTACCTTGAAGACCATCGAGGCTCATGCCCTCCTGTCCTCTCTCTGTTATGCGTTGAATTGGGTCCCCAGTTAATGCCTGTTAAAATCCCAATCACTTGTACCTCATAATGTGACCATATTAAACTGTAGTTAAGGTCTTTAAGGAGGTGATTAAGTTTAAATGATGCTGTTAGGGTGGGGCCCTCCTCCCTTATGACTGGTATCATTATAAGAGCAAGAGGTACCAGATGGGCAACCCTATGAATAGACAGCAAGATGGCAGTCATCCGCAAGCCAAGGAGAAAGGTCTTGGCAGAAAACAGCCCCGTTGGCACCTTGATCTTGGACTTTCAGCCTCCAGAACTGTGAGAAAATAAATTTCTGTCGTTTAAGCTACCCAGTCTGTGGTACTTTGTTACAGCAGCCCGAGAGGACTGATACAGCCTTCATCCCTGCCTGTGTCTGAAGCCAGGCACTCCCACGTCACCCCTCTTCACTCCAACTCTCAAACCACATGGCTTCATACAGTTCCTCATTCAGTGTTTTCAAATGGCACACTGGAGTCCAGTAGTGGATTATGAAGTCGGTTCGGTGAACTTCAGCCATCATATGAAAAATTAAATAAAAGGGGGCCTGGGTAGCTCAGTCGTTAAGCGTCTGCCTTCAGCTCAGGTCATGATCCCAGTGTCCTGGGATTGAGTCCCACGTCGGACTCCCTGCTTAGTGGGAAGTCTGCTTCACCCTCTCCCTCTGTCTGACACTTCGCCTGCTGGTGCTCTCTCTTTTTATCTCTCTCTGTCAAATAAATAAATAAAATCTTTAAAAAAGAAAAAGAAGGGCGCCTGGGTGGCTCAGTGGGTTAAGCCGCTGCCTTCGGCTCAGGTCATGATCTCAGGGTCCTGGGATCGAGTCCCGCATCGGGCTCTCTGCTCAGCGGGGAGCCTGCTTCCTCCTCTCTCTGCCTGCCTCTCTGCCTACTTGTGATCTCTCTCTGTCAAATAAATAAATAAAATCTTTAAAAAAGAAAAAGAAAAAAAATCTGAGTATTCTCTTCAATAAGTGGTGTTGGGAAAACTGGATATTCACATGCAAAAGAATGAAATTATACCCCTATCTTATGCCATACACAAAAACTAATTTAAAATGGATTAAGGACTTAAATGTAAGACCTGAAACCATAAAATTCCTAGAAGAAAACATAGGGGAAAAGCTCCTTGACATTGGCCTTAGCAAGGAATTTTTTGGATAGAACACCAAAAGTATAGGCAACAAAACAAGAGGATAAAAAACAAAAATAAACAAGTGGGGCTATATCAAACTATAAAACTTCTGCACAACAAAAGAAATAGGGGTGCCTGGGTGGCTCATTGGGTTAAGCCTCTGCCTTCGGCTCAAGTCCTGATCTCAGGGTCCTGGGATCGAGCCCCGCGTCGGGCTCTCTGCTCGGCTGGGGGCCTGCTTCCCTTCCTCTCTCTCTCTCTCTCTCTCTCTGCCTGCCTCTCCGCCTACTTGAGATCTCCCTCTCTCTCTGTTAAATAAATAAATAAAATCTTTATGTTAAATAAATAAATAAAATCTTAAAGATTTTATTTATTTCTTTGAGATCACAAGTAGGCAGAGAGGCAGGTGTAGAGAGAGAGAGGAGGAAGCAGGCCCCCTGCCGAGCAGAATGCCCAAAGTGGGGCTCGATTCCAGGACCCTGAGATCAAGACCTGAGCTGGAGGCAGAGGCTTTAACCCACTGAGCCACTCAGGTGCCCCAAATAGGTAAAATCTTTTTAAAAAAAAAAAAAGAAAGAAAGAAGCAACAAAATGGTAAGACAACTTGTGGAATGGGAGAAAATATTTGCAAAACATCTGATAAGGGGTCAAAAAATATATAAGGAATTCATACAACTCAATTGTATAAAAAAACAAATAATCTGATTTAAAAATGGGCAAAATACCCAAACAGATATTTTCCCAAAGAAGCCAGGTACATGAAAAGATGCTCAACATCACAAATCATCAGGGAAATGCAAATCAAAGCCACAATGAGATAGTACCTCACACATGTCAGAATGACTATTATCAAAAAGACCAGAGATAACAGTGTTTCCAGGATATGAAGAGGGAACCCTCTTGCAATACTGGTAGGAATGTAAATTCGTTGAGCCACTCTGGCAAACAATATGGAGGATCCTTAAGAAATTAAAAAAAAAAAATTAACTACCCTATGACCCAGCAATCTTACATTTCAGTATCTATCTAAAGGAAATTAAATCACTATCTCAAAGAGATATCTGCACCCCGTGTTCAGGCAACATTGTTAATAATAACCAAGACTTGGAAATAACCTGAGTGTCCACTGATGAATGGTGAATGGGTAAAGAAGATGTGATTATATCTATATCTATCTATCTATATATACATATGAAATACTACGATTTGTGACAACATGGATGGACCTTGAGGTCATTATGCTAAGTGAAATGTATCAGACAATGAAAGACACATACTGTATGACTTTACTTATGTGTGGAATCTAAAAAAGCTGACCTCACAGAAACAGTAGAGCATGGTGGTTGCCAAGGGCCACGGAGGGTGGGAGAAATGGGGAGATGTTGGTCAAGGGGTACAAACTTACAGGTATAAGATGAATAATTTCTGGGGTTCTAATCAGAGCCTAGTTACTATAGTTAATAATACTGTATTATGTACTTAAAAGTTGCTAAGAGTAAATAAAAAATATTCTCACCAGACACAGATACACACATACAGACAACACAAAAGATAATTGGGAGAGGTGACGGTTGTGTTAACTAACCTTATTATGATCATCATTTCACAATATATATTCACACAACATTACATGTCAATCATCTCTCAATAAAGCTGGAAAAAAGAGAAAAACACTAAAGTACAACAAAACTAGCTTTAGATTATAAATCATAAAAAAAGAAAAAATCGGAGTAGGAACAAATTGCTCGCACTGTGCCAAATCTTTACTTAGAGCCCTCTTGTATTAATCAGGATTCTTGGCGGTGGAGACTGCCTCTGGCAATCTTGAACAAAAGTTAATTTGTTGCAAGGATTTGGGAGACAAAAAGAAGGCTTGGAAAACCCTGGTTAACACTGAGCGGTCCCTAACCAGTCTTCAAATTCTTGAGGTTTCAAAGACCTGGGTGAGGGTATTCCATGATCTAGCCTAGGTCTAGCCTCCATCAGGGGGAGGGAGCTGGCCTGTTAACTTCTCCTGGGGCAGCCAGGCACGACTGCTCTCCAATACAAGACAGAGTGGGAGAAAGGACAGCCCCCAAACAAGAGGGTCCTGTTAGGGAAGGGCATGAAATCATATTGAACTGAAACAATGTCATGACTATGCGTCTTCTGTTGGTAACTCAGCTTCTGGCTTGCTTTCTTCACCATTCCTCTCCCATTCATTCCTCACCTCCCTGAAATGCGGCCTCAGGCCCCACTCTATTCCTTTGCAAATACCTCATTCAAGTCACCAATCAAACGGACTGTCTGATCCAGTGGATGTTTCTCAGGCCTTATCTTTCTAGATATCTTATTTTGGGTTCCCCTGGCAGCAAATTCTGAGACAAGAACTTCAAGTAGTTTATTTGGGAGATGAGCCCAGGAAATATAGGTAAAGGAGGAAGAAGTGAAAATGTAAGGGAAGGGCTTCAACAGAGTGTGCGTTATCACACCAGTTAGCGCTATGGGCAACCAGAGTTTACTCTCGCTCCAGGGAACTCTGGGAAATGGCGTAGAACATGCATCTCAGAGTTCTGTCGCCCACGGGTCAAGGAGCTGGAGTAAGTCATAAGCCAACTTCTGTCAATCATGGGTGGAAGGTCGCTTAGGGGGAGAGGGGTGCCTTAACTCCCTGGCACTCCCAGCCTGCTGTCGGTGGGCAGAGTAGGCTCTGGAAACCAGAAAAAGTCCAGAATCAAAGAGATGCGGGTCTGGTACTTGGAAGTGCGGCTGCTTATACTAGTAAGGGCTATGGGAATATGGGCTTGGCGTGAACAGCATTTGCTATATTAGACATTTCTGTGGGTTGTCTCACATTACTTGTGACTTTTTTTGAAATTCTTTCTTCCCTTGGATTCTAGAACATACCAGCCCACTTGTCTTCTGTCCTCTTCTCTTGCCACTTCTTCCCATTCTTCTTCTCATCTTTTTTTCCTGTACTTAGATATTGGTAATCTGTCAGCTGGGGTTTTCTCATCCCACACAATCTCCTCATCAACCTCAATACACCCTGGCCACCAAATCCCAGCCATGGACGGACTAATCTGGATTGACTTTTCTAGTCCTGCTCTTTTTTTGGTGGATTCTAGACCCAAAAGCTTAATGAACATCTCTACTTGGGTCTCCCGAGCACGTTAACCCAACAGGTCCAAAACTTACCTCTCCAAACATTATCTTCTCTCTAAATTTCTCTCTCCCCTGAGTGCCCTCCCTCAAAATGGCACATTATCCATCCAGGTTCCCAAGCCAGAAATCTAGGGTGATCCTTCCTTTACTCTTCCTTCTCCTCACCTCTGAGGCCTAATTGGTCATAAAGTCTTCACAATCCTACCTTTTTTTTTTTTTAAGATTATTTATTTATTTATTTGACAGAGAGAGATCACAAGTAGATGGAGAGAGAGGCAGGCAGAGAGAGAGAGAGAGGGAAGCAGGCTCCCTGCTGAGCAGAGAGCCTGATGCAGGACTCGATCCCAGGACCCTGAGATCATGACCTGAGCCGAAGGCAGCGGCTTAACCCACTGAGCCACCCAGGCGCCCCCACAATCCTACCTTCTAATCTCTTTCCTACCCTCTCTACTTTTAAGGCAAACTACCTTCACATACTGTGCTTAACAAGGCAAGGTATAGAAGGGACTCTTAGCTTACCCCCCAACCTTCCGTTTGCTCCTTTTGGGCTCATTCCAATTCCTGAGACTTTGTGGACTTCGTTTGTGTCCTTTGGCTTAGAAAGACCTCAGCTTCCCTGGCTCACTTCAAAGTGTCTGGTGCAGCCTTAGAGCTGGACTCAACGCCAGGATCTTCCCAGTCTTGGTAGAATTCTGAATCAGGATCCAGCTCAGTAGTGAATTACTGAAATAAAAAACAACTGGGGCTTGAAGGGCTACAAGTGTATTCCTTCCTTGTATCAAAAGAAAATCTCTAAAGAAGATCAGTCCAGAGCTGGTGTGCCTCCCACCACCCCTGGGTCTCAGTGAAATTATGACAAAGGGGTAAAAATTCACTTGGGGTATTTGATTCAAAGTAACTATTCCCCTGAGCACAGTTCTTTTAAAACTTGGTTAATTTCAGGTGTATATAAAGAAGCCCTAGGCAGGTTTTCAACAAATCCCTTCCACGTGGGGAACTATGACACCACAGAGCTATGTGGTGCCTAGAAAAAGCTTGCTTCTGAGGGGTATCAGAGGTGTGACTTTTTCCTTTTGGGTTTCCCGGGGACACCCCAGCCCATGATTCCTCCCACCACCCGCAGGCTCTAGCTTCTGGGCTGCTTTCTTCCCTCTTCCTTTCAGACCTCCTCATTCTGGAGCCCAGCAACCAGCTTTCTGCTCCCCCACCTCACTGCCCTACCCCTCCCCCTCCCCGCAGGCCTTATCGCCCAGTCTCGGCCAGGGTCTAAAACTCACTCAGCAGCTGAGGGAGGGGTCACCGAGCTGTCAGAGTCACCAGAGCTTATTACTGAAACACCTGAGGTGTTAAGTGTTCAGAATAGCTCCCTGAGTTAACCACTCCCAGGATATATTTACATCTTAATGGGAACAATCTGGAACCGGTGTTTTTTCTCCACTGGGTTCTCAGAGTAGAGGTGATGATCTGAACAGCACCCTAGGGTAGATAGATAAGACTGCTGGGGGCGGCGTGGGGTGGGGGGGAGTGCTGGTAGGATACCCGTGCAGGAATTCTGGCCACTCTCAGAGCCCCGCCCTCTGCCTAGGGCCCCGCTGGCCGCTTCCCGGGGGGAGGGGTCTTTATCTCGGCCACACCTGTCCTCCACAGTCAGGAGAAACCACCTTACACCTTTGAGGAAGAGAGAGTGCCAGCCTGTTGCCCAGCTGGCCAAGTGCCTAAAAACAGAAAAATGTGCTTTTTATTGGGAAAAATTCCAAAACTACATACAAGTGGAGACTACAAGTGATCACTTTGTACTTACCCCAGATTCAACAACAAATATTTTGCTAATCTTGTTTTATCCAGTACCCACACCTTTTCTTTTTTCAACCAAGTTTTCTCTAAAGCAAATCTCTCGTGCTTTCACTTTAATGTGCATCTCAAAATGAAGGAAGGTAGGAAGGAAGGAAGGAAGGAAAAGATTGTCTTATACCCCACAATGCTATTATCACAGTTAACAAAATGAATAACAATTCATAAACCTTATCTATCACTCCATATGTAGATTTCTAGGTAATTGGGAAAACAGAAGTACTTTTTAGATAGTGGGACCTTTTTACAACACCAGAGTAGACAGGTTTATAGTAAAAAATTTGGGAAGCAGAAATTGTGCCCCTTTAGACCCCCTCAGAACATCCAGTTGGCCCAAACTAGAGGTTGTGGAGTCTTGATAAGCTGAAAAAGCAAATTATCTTCTTGTACTTCTTCAGTTCAATAAAAAGTAGAAGTGTTCTTCCCAGTTTCACTGTGTGCTTCTGTTCACAGGATTTTGTAAGGTGCTAGAAAGCCACTTCTACCCACCTCAAAGGGCTCCTATCAGTCTCCCTCTGAAACAATGTGAATAAAAGACTCCTTGTATTTATATATTTTTTAAGAGATTTTATTCATTTATTTGACAGAGATCACAAGTAGGAAGAGAGGCAGGCGTGGGGTGGGGTGAGGGGGGGAAGCAGACCCCCCCGCTAAGCAGAGAGCCCGATGAGGGGCTCGATCCCAGGACCCTAAGATCATGACCTGAGCCACCCAGACGCCTCTCCTTGTATATTCTAAGGGGGGGAATATTACAGTGTCCACCTGTTGTTCTTTGTATCAAAGGCTCAGGGAAGAAAATGATGACTTATATATTTGTACTTGAGCCAGGAGTTGTCCATTAACTTTCCAAATTATCCAGTCACAGTCTATTGAATTTGGAAGAACTGCCAAAGATGAAAGGAGATTTTCCTGCTCACCTGGCACTAACGAAAAGTGGTTTGGGACAGTAAGCGATCAGTCAGACAAAGATAAAAATCACCATAATCCCTACCAGCTTGCCTAGAAGAGATTGTGCTTTAATTTTTATCTGTTACAGCTTCTCCATGCTGCAAAACGAGCCTTTTCTAGTTATAGCTAATAAGGTTGACTTTTCATCACATGCCAGGTTCCATTCTCAGGACTCAAGGTGGCTTAGCTTAGTTCGTCCCCACAACCCTAGAAAGTAGGCATGATTATTATTCTCGCTCTTACAAATGAGGAAAGCAAAGGACAGAGAATTTCGAGGATAGGTTGTGCAAGATTACGTGGCTAGTTATAGCCAGCAGACGCAGGGCTTGAACCCAGGGCATCTAGCTTGGGATGAAATGCTGGGATTTTTGTATGTATGATCGCATCTGATCTCATTGCTTTCATTGTGTAGCTCTGTCCCAACACTTTCACACAGTCCGACTTAATTTCTGCTTTCTCTCTTGTTTTTCCAAATGAAGCTGTGAGCTCCTTGAAAGAAAAGGCTGCTACGTCCTGACAGTGTGTATCTAGCAAAGGACAGACATTCATTCAATGTATGTGACAGGACCAGGACTTAGGGGAGGAGATGGAGGCACTCACCCACAGTGCAAAATTTAAGAGGGCTCAAAAAAAAAAAAAGCCTCAACAATCAAGATGGATAATACTTTAATGCAATGTTTTTTGAAAAATTAAAATCAAGGTCAGTAGCAATGCCCTGACGAGCTATGTTGGAGCCTGAGGCAAAAGGAAAGGTCAGTAGGGCGCCTGGGTGGCTCAGTGGGTTAAGCTGCTGCCTTCGGCTCAGGTCATGATCTCAGGGTCCTGGGATCGAGTCCCGCATCGGGCTCTCTGCTCAGCGGGGAGCCTGCTTCCCTCTCTCTCTCTCTGCTTGCCTCTCCTTCTACTTGTGATCTCTGTCTGTCAAATAAATAAATAAATAAATTAAAGGAAAGATCAGAGGTAGTGATCCAGTCTTTAAAATAGTGATATTTTAGGATGCCTACGTGGCTCGGTTGACTGAGGGTCTGACTCTTGATTTCAACTCAGGTCATGATCTCAAGGTTGTGAGACCGAGTCCTACATCTGGCTCTGCACTGGGCGGGGAGCCTGCTTAAGATTCCTTCTCTCCTTCTCCCCTCTCCACACCACTCCCCACTCAGGCACATGCAATCTCTAAAAAAAATAAATAAGTAAACAAACAAACAAACATTTTAGTAATCATCATGGATTTTTTGCGTTAATTTTGATTTCTTAAGATTATTACATTAAAATGCTATTTTTCTTGATTATTGAATTTTTTGGTGTCTCCTCCCTCTCCCTTAGATTTTCCTCCTGAGGTGAGTGCCTCACTGGCCTCATCCTCGTCCAGGCCCCATGCACAATTGAATAAATGGTGAAGTTCACATGCTGTATCTACCTTCTGCAGGTGAAAAAATATATATAGTTGGTATTCAATGAATAATGGAAAAGACAAATATGGAAACAAATGTTAAATCAACAAAGCCTAAAGTTGTGGGAGACATTGTTTCTAGGAAATTCTTTGTGTTTGTCTGAATCGGCGGAGGTTGGCTATCTCAGTTGTTTCAAGCAGGTGGTTAATGAGGTCACAGCCATTGACCAATCCTCTTAAAAAGCCTCTTGAGGAGCCTGACCCGCTAACAATGACTCATTCATTAAACAAACATTCACTGAGTCCCTACCCTGTAGCAGGTTTCTGTCAGATGCTGGGGATACAGAGATGTGGAGGCAGGGCCTGCTTTTTCAGGCGGAATGGAGGTAGAAGAAAGTTGATAGGCAGGAGTTCATAGGTCTCCCCAGACGACTCATGAAAGACTTCTCAGAGGGGGCCAAGAGCGCGTCAGTTTGGAGTTTGAAAGGGCCCAGTCAATAGTTTTCCCCAACTTGAGATCTGAATTCATAGTAAAATAAGACAAAGAAGTTAGCAGTTAAAGACCAAAATATTAACTTTATCCCTGGCACAATGGATGTTGGAGAATGTGGCTTACACCTGCCAACAAACAGCTTTCCCAGTGCTGAATCCTGGAATTAGATGGACCCACCCACCCAGCATCCCTGGACCAAGGCAGACCCTGCCCGCTGCAGGGACAGAGCTTGCCTCTGGAGTTTGGAAGAGAATGGGGGCTCCCTGGGAGCAGCTTGCTTCCAAGAAGTAGTGATTGGATGAAGCATGTCCACTATTGCCTATATGGTATAAACAGAGAGATGCATAAATGAACTGGAATCCCTAGAGGTGGCTGGTTACATTTAAACGCCTAATCAGGAATGCACATTCTGAACAGGTTTAAGTACTACAAATATTGTTATCTAAAGCTATATCCAGAGGATTTGTTAACAAATACATTAGAAATAATTTTTCATCGATGAAAGGACTGATTGTAGATATTTATATGACAGATTAGAAAGATGATACTGACTCAACTGCTTTTCTGCTTTTGCACAAATGAGGTATAAGAATCTGGCAAGCCGAGCAGTCTGATATTGTTAGAACAGTGCCATGGGTCTAAAGCCTCCTTGGTTCTATGCCCACCTTTTCACGGAGAACTCAGTTGGAGATAAACCGTAGGACTGGCCAGTCCTGTCATCAGAATTTTGTTGTATTCATCTTAAGAGTGAGTCTTTCCTGTGAGGTGCTTGTTGGAATGTGCAAGGACTGAGAATGGAACTTCCGCACAAGTTTACAAGAACAGGAGGCATGACTGTTTTTGTGTCTACTTGCTGATACATATACATCTGCTAGGATCTGGTGTAAGACTTTTTTAAAATAAAGATTTTATTTATTTGTTTGAGAGAGAGAGAGCACAGGTGGAGGAAAAGGGAGAACAGATTCCCCGCCCAGCAGGGAGCCCAACTCAGGGCTCGATTCCACCACCCTGAGATCATCACCTGAGTCAAAGGCAGACACTTAACCGACAGAGCCACTTAGGTGTCCCAAGACTTGCTTTCATTATAATAGGCCATGTAGTAACTAAGTTGTGGTGGCAGTGATGTATATTTCACCTTCCTACTTTTCTCAGCTAGAACCAAAAGAACCTGACCACTAAAGAATGGCCTGATTGGGGGCGCCTGGGTGGCTCAGTGGGTTAAGCCGCTGCCTTCAGCTCAGGTCATGATCTCAGGGTCCTGAGATGGAGCCCGGCATCGGGCTTTCTGCTCAACAGGGAGCCTGCTTCCCCCTCTCTCTCTGCCTGCCTCTCTCCCTACTTGTGATCTCTCTCTGTGAAACAAATAAATAGAATCTTAAAAAAAAAAAAAAAAAAGGCCAGATTGGCTTGGGTCAGTTCAATTCATCCTTCCCAAACTCATTAATCAGGTAAATAACTCCTCCCCAACCCCAGGGGTGGAGAGAGCAGGAGTGTTATACTAACAGAAGTTCCTTCACACGGAGGGGCGCCTGGGTGGCTCAGTCTGTTAAGCATCTGACTTTGGCTCAGGTCATGATCTCAGGGTCTGGGATCGAGCCCCATGTCGGGCCCCCTGCTCCCTGCTCTTCCCTGTCCTTCTGCCCAACCCCAGCTTGTGTCTCTCTCAAATAAATAAACAAAATATATATTTTTAAAAAGTCCCTTTGCATGGAAAGGAAACTCAGTAGTAGGCAATGAGAGTTCTCCATTAACAGTAGACAAACCAATGTTCTAGGCAATAGAAATAGCATGGACTAAAACACAGAGGCCTGATGAACACATTCAGGAAATTATAAATCATTCCATATTCCTGGAGTATAAAGGGCAACAGGAGAAACGGTGGGAGATAAAAGCAGATATCAGGACAGGGAGCTCTCACAAATCCATACAAAAATTTAAGAACTATCTAGTGGTTCTAAGAAGGATGAAAACAGAATAGGATTTGAATATTAGAAAAATGCCTTCGTTGGCAGTGTGGGGAGTGTGAGGGGAAGGCAGCAAGACTAGAGGCAGAAGTACCAAGAAAGTAAGGCTCTGCTGCTCGTGAAATGGTCTGATTTAAAACAGTGGAAAAGAGACGGCAAAGAGGAAAGAACATGAATGATGCTCAGAAAGGAGAATTTGGAAAGACCTAGTGATTGAGTGGATATATGAAGTAAAGGAGTGTCTTGATCCATTCAGGCTGCTATAACAAGATAGACTAGACGGGGTGGCTTATAATAAACAGCAGGAATTTATTTCATACAGTTCTGGAGGCTGGGAAGTCTGACCTCAAGGTGCCAGCAGATTCGGTATCTGGTGAGAACCCACTTCCTAGGTCATAACGGCTGTCTTCTCCCTGTGCCCTCCCACGGTAGAAGAGGTTAAGGAGCTCTCTGGGGTCTCTTTTATAATGGCATTAATCCCATGCACCAGGGCTCCCACCGTCGTGACCTAATTGCCTCCAATGGCCCTGTCTCCTTATAGCATCCATCTTGGCAGTTGGGTTTCACTATATTAATCGGGGAGCGTGGGGGGCGGTTAAGGACACAAGTATTCAGTCCACGGCAGGGACAGAGGCTTATAGTGTCATCTCCATTTTCAAAGCACATAAGTGGGCACAATTTATAGAGAAGCATTTAATCTATGAGTATTTATTGAGCCATGAATATAAAAATAGCAAATTGATAGTAGTAACCATAGGTGGTAGGTTGAATTTCCAAAGATGACTACCATGAACACAAGCATACAGAGGAGGGTAAAATCCTCCTCTGTATGCTTGTATATAGTGCCCAGAAACCAAGAGTGTCTTAATATAGGTTTCTTATGTTCAGTGGATCTTTAACCTCTGCTTAGGCAGTGTCTGGCCTGTGCTAGTTTCTCAATAAATTACAAGCTGAATCATCTAGAAAAAAACCTAAACCTAACACCCCTGTGTGTTAGTTATGCACCGCTGTGTAGCCAGTCACCCCAAAAGTTAGCATCTTAAAACAGTGAACATTTATTATCTCACAGTGCCTGTGAGTAAAGAATCAGCCAATGGATCGTTTGGCTGGATGGTTCCGGCTCTTGTCTCCCACAAGGCTACCCTCGATTGTCAGCTGGGACAACAGGCATCTGAGACTTGAGGAGGCCAGAGCAGCCCCTTCCAAAAACACTTACCAGGCAGTTGGCCAGTTGCGCAGACCTCTCCACAGGGCCGCTCACACCTGGCAGCCCCAGAGCCAGCGGATGAGGGTAATGGTGATGGTGAATGAGGGAGAGAGGGGGAGAGGGAGGAGGCAGAGAGAGAGGCCTCACTGCCCTTTACCACCAAATCTCAAGTCATCATCCAAGTCATCAACCATCTAGCACTCCTCTGTTCATCAGAAGCAAGTCACTGCTCAGGCAGGCCACCACTCCAGGGAAAAGGATTGCACAATATCGGGGGATCCCTGGGGACCCTCCCGGAGGCAATCTACCATACCTTGTGAATTGTTACCCGACTGTGCAAACAGCAGCCTCCAGATGCTCCCACAAATGTGCTCTTTGCTGGGAAGGTGGCTATAAATTATTCATCTGCGTTTCCCTCATAGTTTTGCAAACATGGTAACACTATCACTTCTTTGCTCCTCAGATGCAAAGGGCACTCCAGCAGGTAAATGGACAGTAACGACAACTACCTTTGCATCACGAAGATCCCAGGTTGGTGCCAATCAATTACCTTGAGGCAGTTTTTGTTTGCCTCTTCGAGGTCGTCCCTGGACTAGAATGAAAGTTGGGTTTGTATTTCTCAAGCCTAAGCCCGTCTCCATCAACCCCGCAAAACTAGACACCAGTTTCAGCATTTAAAAAAAGTATTGCCTCGCGTAGTCCATTTTATTTTAAACCCTTGTTCTAAAATGGCCTGAAAAGACAAGCAAAGTGTCACTATAGTCAGGAATTTTTAGATGAAAATGCTCAGTGTTTTCCAAAGAACAAAATGTGCATTTACTTCAGGGAAGGAAAATGTTTTTTTTTTTCCCTTGGTTTTAAAACACACACGCTTTCTCTTTCATAAAAAAATCTAAAGTGAATTTGCTGCAGAGGTTTGGGCCGAGTTTGCCGGAGGCAAAAAGGGGTCCCCTGTGGAGGATTTTATAGGGCAAGCCTGTATGGTCAACTGAAGGGTTAGAGATATGGGTCCTTTGCCTATTTTTTATTATTTTTTAAAAGATTCGAGAGAGGAGAGCACGCGTGTGCGCATGCGTCAGCAGGCAGGGGGCGGGGCAGAGGGAGAAGGTCTCCGCAGACGCCTAGCTGGCAGAAGCTGAGCTCCATCCCCCGACCTGGCGCCCACGACCCCCGGTGACATCAAGAGCCCCATGCTTAACGGACCGAGCCACCTGGTGCTCCTCCTTTGTCCATGCAGTATTTGTGCAGCCTCAGCCAGTGCCTGCCCTGCTTCATCCTGCAGGAGGAGTCTCTTCTCGTCAATTCCAGATAAAACCTCGAAATAAGCAATTGGGTGTTGGAGGGGAGTGCACATGGCAAGGTGGGAAGAACAATTTTCTCTTACAGGGCAGTTGAACAAAACTCTCCAAAGAGAGAAATGAATTGGGGCCACTTGATACCAAACAAAGACGAGTGGAGGGAAATTATCCCAATTATGCTATGGGTGTGAACGTTTTCACACAGCCCCCGCACCACCCCCCCCAGAACAGTTTCGCACCGTGGCTGCCAAAGCTGGTCCAGATGTGTCACATCAGTCTTCTGAGATGGCATCTTTGCCTAGGCTGACAGAAACTCGCTGTTCAGTCTAGCTGAATTTCCCCAAACTCTGTCCCTCCGAGAGCAAATCCATTGTAGTCCTTAGGGTTCCTACCGCCTTGGCAAGCTCCGTGTGGCTGGTAACCATAGCCGTTAAAAATGCTTTTAAATCATTTCTGTATAATAATTAGATTAAGATTTGTCCTTTGAAGTCCGCCTCCACTTGGCATCTTGGATATCACTTAACAAGCTCACACGCGGCTTTTGTGTTCATCCATTCGGCCCTGTGGCCATAGGGCCCCCTGGGTTTCTACTTCAAGGCTGGATTAGTGGACTGCGAGCAAGTTTATCACTGCCAATACATCTTTGAAGAATGGTGCTTTCATCCCGTAGCATTTTCTCCTTTGCTTAACCAATTCTCTTCTCTATCAAAGGTGTCAATAACCATTCTTGTTTGCCTCCACCGGAGCTTCTCGAAAACTAATATGGATGGGGATCGTGGAACGTCTTGTTAAAATGCAGATTCTGATTCATTTAGGTCTGGGGTGTGGCCTGAGAGTCTACATTTAGGACGTGTGTCCAGATGATGCTGGTGTTTCAAATTCCAGATCTACTTTGAGTCTCAAGGACCTAAAACTGCACTAATTGTGATTAGAGGCAAACTGGTGTGGCTGCAATTAGAACACTTGTTATCCCTTTGAAGCGGGCTGTTCCTAGGGTTGAGACACAACAGCTTCTCACCTGAAGAATCCTTCTCTCCTCCTCTTTCTCTCTTGTGAGACAAACTCTTGAATTTCCCTCTGGCTAAATCCATTTGAATAAAGAAAATACTGTTTGAGCTATTTTAGATCAATAAACACATTCCCTGTTTCTAATGACTGGAATAAGTACTGGAAATTGGATGGACATTTTTAGCAATTGTTTTTTTCTCTTTAAAATGTCAGCACAAGAGCTGTGGTTTATTTACTTCGTTTGAAGTGACCTCCAGTGCTGCTCAGGAAACACTCTACAAGCTGCTTTAAAAGAATTAATCATATTGAATTAGTGATTGGTTTTTAAAAGCCTTTCTAATGGCGATACACTCCCAAGGACCTTCAAGGTCACTTCGTATCTTCTCTCTCTCTCACTCTCTCTGTCTTTCTCTCAGTATCTCTCTTATAATTGGCCCATGTTTTACAGATTACAGAAACTTTCCCAAATTTGTTGATTAATATTAATAATTGGAAGTAGTGAGGTAGAGGAACCCCATTTCTTTAAGGGTGCTCCATCCAGCTCCTAGAAGCACACTGGCTAAGAGAGACTGGGGATAGGGCATCAGCTGGTGGAGGACTAGCAGGCAGGAAGAAAATTCCCATTCCTATTCATTGGAGAGTTTCAGGCGATTCCAGAGGACTGGCCACATTCAGATTGACATCCACTATTTAGTTTTGTGGCGTCTGCTCCCTTTTAGATCTTTCTTGTCACTTAAAGAATGTGGGGTCTGCAGAGAGGGAAAAGCAAATGGTTCCCACTGAATCTCTCTCTTGGATTACGTTCATTTGCCAAGATCTTGTAGACCCAAGACAGAAATAATACAACTTCACAATTTTCACCTAAGTCATTCCAGTGTCTTGGCAGATCTAGAACGTTCAGTTTTTTTCATTACTCTAATAGGGGAGATCTGTAGGTGACTTTCTTTGTTTCAATTTTATTTTTGTTTTTAAACAGGCTCCACACCCCGCGTGCAGCCCAATGTAGGGCTCGAACTTACAACACTGAGTTCAAGACCTGGGCTAAAGAGTCAGACGCTTAACGGAATGAACCATCCAGGTGTGCCTGACTTTCTTTGAATTGTAATTTCATAGTTCACCATTTCCCTTACTTTTATTAAAAAACAAAAAGTAGTAGCTCCCTTTCTGCTACTTTATCTTAGATAGAGAAACTTGAGTTACCACATCACCTGGTTTCAGACCCTAGCATTGCTTCATCTCTAACTATCTGACCTTGACTTAAGACGACATAAGTCATTTAACCTCAGTTTGCTCACCTGAAAAATGGGGATAATAAAGACTGTAGAGGGAGTCTGAAAGAATACTAGCTGGCACAGTAAAACTGCTTGATGAAGGTTACCTACTGTTTTAGTCCCATTCAGCTTGATTAACTGCAAAATGCCCAATATGGATCATTGCCACATAACCTACCACTGGGTTCTCTCCATGTGGTTCTGAAACCAGCTGATCAGTTGTCTGCTTTAAGTCAGTCCCATGGTTTGGTGGTGTGACAACACAGTCATGTGTGCCTACAACATCAGAGGATAGCAAATGTATTGTTTTTCGTTGTTGTTTTGTTTTGTTTTTAGCAAATGTATTGTTTTTACCCACCCTCCCAGTCCATGAGGGCTTGATTGAGAACAGAAGTGATGAAAATGCTTTGCAGGGGCACCTGGGTGGCTAAGTGGGTTAAAGCCTCTGCCTTCCGCTCAGGTCATGATCCTGAGGTCCTGGGATGGAGCCCCACATCGGGCTCTCTGCTCAGCAGGGAGCCTGCTTCTCTTCCTCTCTCTCTCTGCCTGCTTGTGATCACTGTCAAATAAATAAATAAAATCTTTTTAAAAATTTAAAAAAAATAAAAAGAAAATGCTTCACAAAGCTGAATGCCCCACACTGATGATTGCTGTATACTACACTAATATACTGCAACCCTGGATTTTATTTTTAGTGTCTGATTTTATTTTTTTTTTAATTTTATTTATTTATTTTTTTTAAAGATTTTATTTATTTATTTGACAGACAGAGATCACAAGTAGGTAGAGAGGCAGGCAGAGAGAGAGAGGAGGAAGCAGGCTCCCCGCTGAGCAGAGAGCCGGATGTGGGGCTCGATCCCAGGACTCTGAGATCATGACCTGAGCTGAAGGCAGAGGCTTTAACCCACTGAGCCACCCAGGCGCCCCTTAGTGTCTGATTTTCTAAAACCCTGTGAGGTCCAGGTCAACCAATGTTCAAGTCTACTCAGAGCCACTGCCCCAAATTAGGTGCTGTGAAAACTTAAAAGATGATGCAAGACAAGGTGTCTTCCCTCAAAGATTTTACACCAGAGATCAAGTGTCTGTGCCTCATGATGAGGACGGATGAGGACAAGTGCTCCAGTAGATTAAGAAAGCCACTGGGGTTTTTGAAGCGCTGTTGTCATAATTTAATATCACCTGAGGTGTCCCTATTTAGAACTTGGTTTTATATCTTTTTAAAAAAGATTTTATTTATTTATTTGACAGAGATCACAAGTAGGCAGAGAGGCAGGCAGAGAGAGAGGGGGAAGCAGGCTCCCCACTGAGCAGAGAGCCCGATGTGGGGCTCGATCCCAGGACCCCGAGACCATGACCTGAGCTGAAGGCAGAGGCTCAACCCACTGAGCCACCCAGGTGCCCCTTGGCTTTATATCTTAAAGAATTCTGGTTCATTCCCACAATGGCCAAAAAAGTTTGCGTCTCCGTTATATGTCTGTGTGTGTGTGTGTGTGTGTGTGTGTACCTGTGTGCATGCAAATTGCTGCCCTAGTGTAGTCTAAAAGCACACTTTTTCTTTTTTCCCCATTTATTCAACAAATATTGATCAAGAGCATATTACAAGGGTTAGGAGTTGTGCCCTATCTATTCCAGTCACAGTTGTGTGCTCAAGTCCAGAGTGCTTTGGGCAGTAGCTTTTCTTTCTTTCTTTTTATTTATTTTTTTAAAGATTTTATTTATTTATTTGACAGAAGGAGATCACAGTAGACAAAGAGGCAGGCAGAGAGAGAGAGAGGGAAGCAGGCTCCCTGCTGAGCAGAGAGCCCGATGCAGGACTCGATTCCAGGACTCTGGGATCATGACCTGAGCCGAAGGCAGCGGCTTAACCCACTGAGCCACCCAGGCGCCCGGGCAGTAGCTTTTCTAAAATGAATACATTAGGGTAAAAATCTTACACTGTTTTGATTAAGTAAAGTATCTGCATCTGCCAAATTCAAGGTGCAGGGTTCATTTTATAAACAGGTATTGGGGTGCGTGGATGGGTCAGTCAGTTAAGCATCAGACTCTTGATTTTGGTTGAGGTCATTTTCTCAGGGTCCTTAGATCAAGCCCCACTTTGGGCTCTGTACTCAGCAGGGAGTCTGCTTGAGATTGTCTCCCTCTCTCTCTGCTCCTCTATCCTGTGCATACACATTCTCTCTGTCTTTCTCTCTCATACATAAATAAATAAATACATCTTAAAACAAAAACAAACAAACAAAAAAAAACAACAAAAAAAAAGAGGCATCAAGGGCACCTGGGTGACTCAGTGGGTTAAGCGTCTGGCTTCGGCTCAGGTCATGATCCCAGGGTCCTGGGATTGAGCCCCACAATCCGGCTCTCTGCTCAGTAGGGAGCCTGCTTTCCCCCACCTCTGCCTGCCTCTCTGCCTACTTATGATCTCTCTCTCTCTCTCTCTGTCAAATATATAAATAAAATATTGAAAGAAGGAAGAAAGGAAGGAAGGAAGGAAAGAAAGAAAGAAAGAAAGATAGAAAGAGAAATATAGACAGACATCAAGACACTGGTGGAGAAATCTGATAGTCAGATGGTATTTAGTTATGCGGAGATGTGTACCAAAACTAGAAATGATTCTCAATACCTTTTGCCATTAAAGCAGAGTTTGTGGCCTGTCTGAATGATTCCAGTGTCACTTTATTGGTACTCATTCTATTTTCAGAGTATTAATTGCTATCAAGAGAAAATAGAGTCAGGTTACAATCAGATCCTTACTTCAGGAGCACTGTAATAATATCCCAATTGGCTGAATGCTGCAGGTGAAATCACCGGGTAGCTGAACAGATGTGGCCCTTTTATGTTCAGCTAGAGCACACTCAACATTTGACATGAGATCTGTTTGTAAACCAAGAAATGTTAGCTTAAACCACAGGGCCTCTTAAACCCTTGACCTCTCTGAAAAATGCTAGAGGATACATCGAGGCAAATAGTTTACGAAAGTTCAAAATAGCAATAAGTGCTTGATGAACGTATTTGTCCCCTTGACATTTCAGCCCCATTGCTCAGGGAAGATCTTTTTCCCCTTGAAATC
The DNA here is from genome assembly GCF_020171115.1 of Neogale vison. NCBI lineage: Eukaryota > Metazoa > Chordata > Mammalia > Carnivora > Mustelidae > Neogale > Neogale vison. The sequence goes on along the minus strand of NC_058105.1, from coordinate 116,649,322 downwards.
ACTTTGGAGGTAACATGATTTTTCCTTTGCTACTCAAAAAATATCTTTACTGGTCATAAAATGAAGTGAAAAACCTCCAAGCCCAAGGCTTAAATGCATGAGCCTTATAATGATCTTCACTACTGCAGTTCTGAAATTAGTCCTGAAATTTCACAGAAGGTGCTAAAAATGTCCCTTTTGCATTTCTTTTCTGGATCGTTCCCTCTCTGAGCAATGGGTACCAGAGTCTTCTAGAATAGAATGACTCATATGTGCTAACTGGACTAAAGGTGAGATAATGGAAGAGGGTTTTGTTTTTGTTTTTGTTTTTCAATATACCAGTAACATTCTTAATCTGGGAAATGAATGTTCCTATACTTTTTTGCATCTTTGTGTCCAGTGATTGCAGTAAGAAGCTTTCAGAATCTTCCAAATGGTTCAAATTCATTTTCTACACAGTTGGAAGTGGGAAGCCATCAAGATGAAGGTCTTGAACCTTAAAGGCAATAAAGAGGAGGTGGAAGAAGGTAGAAAAGGGAGAAAGGAGTCCATCGGGTTGTTCTTACTTGTGGTTTCTAGATTTCTCTCGCTGCTCAAAGTCATCCTTCTGTTTCATTCATTTATTGGAGCAGCTAATGATTTTTATGATCTCATACATACAGAGAAAAATAAAAATGCATTTACCAAGTGGAAAACGAAGGGTAATTCTGACTTGGGTGGTTGTACAACCTTCACTATAGATAATTCTTGTGTCTAAAGCACTATAAAAGGCAGTTTATCATTTATCCATTAGGAAAATAGTGCTATATTTAGCACACAGATAAAACCTTCTCCTATCTTTCACAATAATATTATCTTAATTTGCTTTTCTTTCATCCAACAGTGTTTGTATAAGTTTTGTAAGCCATCAGTATTTGAGAAAACATGAGGAAAATGATTCTTTTATTATCAAAATATAGGTCATAGGGAAAAATAAGGTTTCTAGTGCTCAGGTTGTATTTAAAAAAAAAAACACAAAAATCTTCTTATAGTAGCATCCTAGTTGAAAGTTTTAACAAACTTGGTTTTTAAAAAAGCTTGGTAATAATAATAATAATGGGAAAAATCCTTTGGCTGCATTCATCTGTGAGAGTGATTAATCTGGTATTATAAAAACCTCACATTTTCCATAACTGATATTTGGAATCAAAGACATCCTGTCTACATCTGATGTTATACAAAAGCCTGGGCATGCATAGACATGGAGATTCTTGGGTCTTGCACCTACAACTACAGATTCTGATTCATTAAGTCCAGGGGTTTACCTGGGAATCTGCACTTTTACAAACAGCCCAGGGTGATTCTGATGGTCGTGGTCCAGAAACCATGGCAGTTTTGTAGCTTGTCTGAGATTGTAATGGTGCGAGTCAGCCCTACCCAGCACCCTCTGCTCACACCACTGTTACTAAATATCCCTTGACAAAGTTCTTCGGGGGGGGGGGTGACTTTCCTACAGTTTCAATATCTTGAAATACATTCTGAATTATCCTCAGTTATAACAACTATGTTTGGTTAAACCCCTTTGAGTTATTCCCTAAAATCCTCCTATAATTAGTGAATTCCCAAGGGCATATCTGGTAACTCTATTAACCACACTACATGTTTGGCCAGAACCTCTGGTTAGATAAGAGAGGTGGAGCTGCCTAGTCGCCCAGTTTTGAAATCCAAATGAAATGTTAGAATTCAAACAAAGGACTCTTAGCCTACCACCATTATATATCAGAAAAGTGATTGTGTCATTTGTGTCAGGTACTCAGAGATGGTGCCTAAACATTACAGAGATATTGAAAGGGTAAAGAAAAGGGCTTGAATTACAACAAAGACCGGGCTATTTTGACATCTAGTATATAGTATGGTCTGTTTCGCTGAATTTCATCATATACTCCTCTGTTTATCTTCCTACATCAATTTAGATGTGTTGACTCAAGCAATATTTGAAAAGGCTTCTGGCGAATTCTAGACTGCCTCTGAAGAGTTTATCCCCCATCACAAGCATCTGGAGGCAGGGAGGCGTCAGGAGGCAGCTGCGCCAGAGAATGGCTTTTCTTCCCCTGGGTGAATGCTGGACCATCTCTGCAAAGGAGATCAGACAAGCTCTCACAAATCAGGTACAAGACAGAGTTCCTATGGGAACCAACTATATTTCCTTCCCCCTCTTTTCTCCTCTGCTGGCACCCTGCAGAAAAGATAGGAAGTGAGGTAGAATGTATTATTGATTCACAATTCTTCCTTTTATTCCCTTCGCCATGCTATACTTCACTCGGTAGATTATGCTTCTCTGTCCCATTGACTTTGAGTTTGGCCATACGACTTGCTCTGGCTAAGGGCAAGTGGACAGAGGTGATCATGAATGGGTTCTGATCCAAGATGCTTAAGACACTGCAAATTTCTGCCAGACTTCTCTTGAACTTCTGTTATCTTCTTGAGAAGGGCGTGCCCCTGGAAGCTGTGGATTTCAGAATAAGACACATGTGGAACAGGCCTCAATCTGAGCCATAGCCTTAAGCAGAACTTCCATTACTGGCCCATAGACACATGAGTGGGAACAATACGTGTTGTTTTAGTAAGCCACTATGATCGGGGGAGGGGCTTGTCTGTTACGCAGCAGCATCATAGCATTAGCTGACTAATACAGGAGCGCAACAGCCGTTTACTGAGGATTCAGTACTTGCCAAGCACCATTTACACTAACTCCTTTAATCTACAAAATCTATGAGGTTTACTGATGCTCCCATCTTTCATGAAACATCTGCCCAGAGAGGGCAAGGACCTGCAGCTAAGAACTGGCTGGGCCAGAAATTCAAATTTACATGTTCCCCTGTCCAAATACAGTGATTATTTCACGTTTTTTTCCTACCTTCCTGCAGTTTACACCAAAGGCTGTAGCAACATAAGAAACAATTTTGCTCTTTTATGAAGGGCTTTATAGTTTGATGCATTTTTATGTGCCTTTTATATTAACAACAAAATGTCCCATTACAAATCAGGGTAGTTCTGTTTAGCTCTTCTCTAGATTGAAACATAGTCATGAGATTTGAAATAGTATCTTCAGTTTGGAAAGTATTATGCTTTAGAAACCACAGGAAGGCTTAAAATAGACTGGGATATTCTGAGGTTATAGGTATGAGAGAAAATGTACCAGATAAAAACCAGCTGAGCCAGTGTTTGGAGCCTTTCTTGAACAAAGCAGACAGACTCCATAGAAACTACTCAGGACCTTTCCTCTGACCACACTGGAGGAGACAGCGACGCAGAAGGTATCACTGGTATGGTCACTGTTGACTCTCAGAAGGAACAATATTTTCCAACTGGGGCTACACATTAGAGTCACTTGGGGGGCTTAAAAAACATCTGGGGCCTGCTGCCAAACAAACTCAATCAGAATTTCTGTATTCTGTACATCAGCTGATTTTTAAAGTTCTCCAGGTGATTCTAATACATAAGCCAGCGTTGCGTCGCACTGAACTAGAAGATGGGACACAGAAGATGTATTTGCCAACATTTAACATTGAAAAACAATTCCAGGGGCGCCTGGGTGGCTCAGTGGGTTAAGGCCTCTGCCTTTGGCTCAGGTCGTGATCCCAGGGTCCTGGGATCGAGCCCCACATCAGGCTCCTTTCTCAGAGGGGAGCCTGCTTCCCCCCTCTCTCTCTCTGCCTGCCTCTCTGCCTACTTGTAATCTCTGTCTGTCAAATAAATAAATAAAATCTTAAAAAAAAAAGAAAGAAAAAAAATAAAAACAATTCCAGGGGCACCTGGACGGCGCAGTCTGTTAAGCGTCCAACTCTTGGTTTTGGCTCAGGTCGTGATCTCAGGGTCGTGGGACTGAGCCCTGGCATCGGCATCGGGTTCCACTATCAGCACAGAGTCTGCTTGTCCTTCTTCCTCCTCCCACACCCCTCCTCCCTCCAATAAATAAATCTTTAAGAAAAAAATTCCAGTCAGTGGCCCACACCTGGAGATCGTCGTGAGGTCCAGCTTTGCATGTCTTTAAACTTCCTTCACAGTGACTCCTCTATTATCATCTCTTCTTTCTTCGCTGAGTATTTACTGAATCCAGACTTAGTTGCTGACATCCACATCCATGTCCATTTCTACAGCAGTGTTTGCCAAGGGCTGGACTATAAAAATCTATAGAGTTTGTAAGAAATTCACTGCAACTGAGATCAGCTAATTTAATGGAAAAGATATCACTAGCCAAATAAATAAGTGGAAGCAACGACTGTCATTTATATTGAGTCTATGTATGGCTATGTATGGCTCACTCTTCTAGAAATATTTCAGAGCACCGACATTCTGATTTAATTTGCACATTTGAGTTCCCAAGAATTAGCTTTGATTTGCATAGTAAGAGACTGAGGTCCCATATGCTAACTTGCTCCTATACAGAGACCCCCTTGTGGTGCTTATCTTATGGCTTCCCTGGGTTATGTGGGAAACTTTCTACTTCTTTTTCCCCTAATATTTTTTTTTAAAAGATTCTATTTATTTGACACAGAGAGAGAGACAGTGAGAGAGGGAACACAATCAGAGGGAATGGGAGAGGGAGAAACAGGCTTCCCACTGAGCAGGGAGCCCCATACAGGGTTTGATCCCAGGACCCTGGGATCATGACCTGAGCCGAAGGCAGATGCTTAATGACTGAGCCATCCAGGTGCCTGTAAGATTCCATTTTTAAATAATCTCTACACCCAACATGGGGCTTAAATTAATTTCAAGACATTTGAATGAAAATACTATCTAACATTTACGGAAAATACTATCTAACATAACATTACGGATAACATTACGTTATCTAACATAACATTTACTATCTACAATTACTATCTAACATTTAGATACTATCTAACAATACTATCTAACATATAACAGAAAATACTATCTAACATTTATGTTCTATGTGCCAGCACTATTTATAGCTTTTTATATGCATTAACCCACTTAATTCCTAACCCTATGAGGTAGATGATTTATTGTCCCCATTTTATAGATGGCACAGAAAAGTTTAGTAAGGTGCCCAAGGTAACTACCTTACTAAATAATAAAGCAGGAATTTAAGCTTTTCTGGTTGGATACCAGTTTGGAAGGGCACCAAGTGTGGTCAAATAGTATCTAGAGTTAGGAGATTTAGGTAAATATTTTCAAATAAACAGGGGCACCTGGGTGGCTCAGTGGGTTGGGGCCTCGGCCTTCGGCTCGGATCGTGGTCCTGGGGTCCTGGGATCGAGCCCCGCGTCGGGCTCTCTGTTCAGCGGGGAGCCTGCTTCCCTCTCTCTCTCTGCCTGCCTCTCTGCCTGCTTGTGATCTCTGTCTGTCAAGTAAGTAAATAAAATCTTAAAAAAATTTTTTTTTTCAAATAAACAATGCATACTTAAAGAAAAACAGTCATTCCAGGCAATCAAAGAGTAACTTTCTGATGTCTGCGGTCTTCCATGGTTTTCCACTTCTTATCACAAATGCCAGCCTGATGAGTTAACCACAATAACAGAAAATGATCAGCTCACTCAGGCATATGAGATGGGTTCAGTGTACTTCTGCTTGCCTTCAGACAGAAGTTCAAAGGCAGACTGACTAATGAGTATTGTATGAGGGTGCAGGAGGTAGGAGGTGTCAGAACAAAGTGTCCTTGGCTGGCTCGCCTCTGCTTCTTCTGGAGCACCCATTTAAGGGGGGGTTGTGGAGAGCAAGTGAAAGCAGGAGATGGATTTCTTCTGTAGAAATCTTCAAGAATGAGGAAATTGAGATCTAGAGTGAGAAGCAAGTGCATGTGACACTCTGCCAAAGGGCAATCCCTTCTGGGAAGTGTTCAATGGAAAGGACTTACCCTAAGAGTTCTCACCACTCCCGTACCCCCCACGGACTCAATCAGCCACCCCTACATATCTGAGAGGGATAGTCTAATCCACAATGCCCCATTTATCCCACTTCTGCCTTTGAGAAAGACCTCATCCACTGTCACAAAGGCAATGCTTTGCCAGTGAAAGCAGTAACTTTTGTTTGCTTAAGAAGCATGCCTATAAAAAACTTTCATCACTCCAGATGCCTTGGGCCAAGCTCTTTCGAGTAAGTTCCATAGAGAAGAAATTTTGAAGCTGGGTCAAAAATTATAATCAAAACAGCCACAAAATTTACCTCAGTATAGGCAAGACAATGGTTCCTCTCCTTCTCCCAGGCAGTGAATTCGGCCACCTCATAGGATAAATATAAGCCATAAAGTCAAAGCCTCTGTTTTCCTTCTCTTCCTCTGTGCATGGTGTAGGATTAGGGATGATTAAATATGAGATCGCTTTGGCAAACACTTTTTTTAGAGTTTCCTTGATTATTCTCTAGGGAAAATCATATTAAAAGGAACTAAGTTGATTTAATTACTGAATTCACTCATCAATCATTTAGTGAATTTGCCTCCAGGTTGGATTTCCAGTTGCATTTAAAATCTCAAGCTGTTTTCAGAATCGGAGTTAGTCCCCCTTCATTCTCCTCCTCACCTTTCCCATCCATATCCCTTTCTCTCCATCATAGACTCAGCACTGTCCACCTGAAGTCTTTCTTTCCCACAAGGACTTAGTAGGACGAGGCTGAGAATTCCAACATGGCTTCTGTGGTGGGAAGAAGTCCAGAGATTTCCTTGTAGGTGAGTCTGGATACTCAAATACTGTAAAAAGTCCTCTGGTCCCTTCTGAGCTATTGCCTGGGAACATTGTTCACCTCCTCAGCCTAGTGGTTTGGTTGGATATGAGAACCATCGCCAAGCTTCAATGTCCCTGTGACAACAGAGTTGTGGCTTTCAACTCCCAACATTACTATGGACGGGACTTCCTGAGGAGCTAGAGCGGAGGCATGAAGGGTCCTCATATGAAGCAAGGTGTCCCCTGCTGAGCCCCAAACCAGGAGTCAGTGTCAGCAGATCCACCGACTCCTGCCATCCTGGTCTTACTCGAGTCGATTTAAGGTGCCTTTCATCTGGGGGCAAAAAGAGGAGGAAAATACCCTGGAAAGAGGGGCAAAGGGACACAGACCCTTGGGCTGGTCTCTACCCTGTGCCTGATCTGATGAGCATCTGAGAACTTAGAAATAAAGGAGTCGGGCCTAGAGCTGAAGGGACTCCATTCATCAGAGACTCTCTGTCATGCTGGGCCCAAGAAGGGCTCAGGTTCCTCCAGCCCTACTCTGCACTGGCACTACAGAGCCTAGAGTGGCCACTAATGGAGAATGACAGTTCCCAGAAGAGAAAAGGGAACCTACTTGGCAACTGTTAGGAACTAGATATTCGATGTCAAGCATGGCTTAGAAGAATGTGGACCTTTCTTGAATACCTGTAAGATGCTTTTCTCATGAAGTCCTGGGGGAAATTAGAGGGATTGGTGGGTGCTTGGTGATATGCTAGGAGTCCATAATTTGAGCGTAAATGTTCATGTGACATCATTCATATCCCAAACTGCTAAGAGCTAGGAATATTTTTAATTATTCTAGAAAAGAGTGTGTTTCCCAATCTCATTGAATAAGATAATATAGATTGTGACAAGAGGATCCAATAGTCAAAATAGTTCGAGAAACACTCGATTTAATAAAGTCAAACTGATTCCTTTACTAAAAGACTTCTCTCCTTGAATGTGTTGATGGGGTAGTGATTCCCTGCATGGGTCAAGAGAGGCTCGGTTATCCTGCAATAAAAACGGATTCTAGGAGTTCGGTTGCGTAGATCAGCAACAGTTTCTTCCTTGCTGGCTCTTCTGCACATCGACTTCGTATGTGGACCCAGGCTGAAGAAACAGACTGGTTTTTGTTTTTGTTTGTTTGTGGGAAATACTCTATTTTTACATATAATAAAATGCACAGATTTTGTATGATTATTTTTAAAATTTCTTTTCAGTGTAACAGTATTCATTGTTTTTACACCACATCCAGTGCTCCATGCAATCCGTGCCCTCTCTAATACCCACCACCTGGTTCCCCCAACCTCCCACCCCCCCGCCCCTTCAAAACCCTCAGATTGTTTTTCAGAGTCCATAGTCTCCCATGGTTCACCTCCCCTTCCAATTTCCCTCAACTCCCTTCTCCTCTCCATCTCCCCTTGTCCTCCATGCTATTTGTTATGCTCCACAAATAAGTGTAACCATATGATAATTGACTCTCTCTGCTTGACTTATTTCACTCAGCATAATCTCTTCCAGTCCTGTCCATGTTGATACAAAAGTATTCATCCTTTCTGATGGAGGCATAATACTCCATAGTGTATATGGACCACATCTTCCTTATCCATTCGTCCACTGAAGGGCATCTTGGTTCTTTCCACAGTTGGGTGACCATGGCCATTGCTGCTATAAACATTGGGGTACAGATGGCCCTTCTTTTCACGACATCTGTATCTTTGGGGTAAATACCCAGTAGTGCAATTGCAGGGCCATAGGGAAGCTCTATTTTTAATTTCTTAATCTCCACACTGTTTTCCAAAGTGGCTGCACCAACTTGCATTCCCACCAACAGTGTAAGAGGGTTCCCCTTTCTCCACATCCTCTCCAACACATGTTGTTTCCTGTCTTGCTAATTTTGGCCATTCTAACTGGTATAAGGTGGTATCTCAATGTGGTTTTAATTTGAATCTCCCTGATGGCTAGTGATGATGAACATTTTTTTCATGTGTCTGATAGCCATATGTATGTCTTCATTGGAGAAGTGTCTGTTCATATCTTCTGCCCATCTTTTTATACGATTGTCTGTTTTGTGTGTGTTGAGTTTGAGGAGTTCTATATATATCCTGGATATCAACCTTTTGTCTTTACTGTCATTTGCAAATACCTTCTCCCATTTCGTGGGTTGCTTCTTTGTTTTGTTGACTGTTTCCTTTGCTGTGCAGAAGCTTTTGATCTTGATGAAGTCCCAAAAGTTCATCTTAGCTTTTGTTTCCTTTGACTTTGGAGATATATCTTTAAAGAAGTTGCTGTGGTTGATATCGAAGAGATTACTGCCTTTGTTCTCCTCTAGGATTCTGATGGATTCCTGTCTCATGTTGAGGTCTTTTATCCATTTTGAGTTTATCTTTGTGTACAGTGTAAGGGAATGGTCAAGTTTCATTCTTCTACATATAGCTGTCCAGTTTTCCCAGCACCATTTATTGAAGAGACTGTCATTTTTCCACTGTATATTTTTTCCTGTTTTGTCGAAGATTATTTGACCATAGAGGTGAGGGTCCATATCTGGGCTCTCTACTCTGTTCCACTGGTCTATGTGTCTGTTTTTATGCCAGTACCATGCTGTCTTGGTGATCACAGCTTTGTAGTAAAGCTTGAAATCAGGTAATGTGATGCCCCCAGTTTTATTTTTGTTTTTCAACATTTCCTTAGTGATTCGGGGTCTCTTCTGATTCCATACAAATTTTAGTATAGAGGGAACATTCCTGAACTTCATAAAATCTATCTATGAAAGACCCAAAGCAAATATCATCCTCAATGGGAAAAAGCTTGCAGCCTTCCCGTTGAGATCAGGAACACGACAAGGATGCCCACTCTCACCACTCTTGTTCAACATAATATTAGAAGTCCTAGCAACAGCAATCAGACAACAAAGAGAAATAATAGGTATCTAAATTGGCAATGAAGAAGTCAAACTCTCTCTCTTCACAGATGACATGATTCTTTATATGGAAAACCCAAAAGACTCCACCCCCAAACTACTAGAACTCATACAGCAATTCAGCAACGTGGCAGGATACAAAGTCAATGTACAGAAATCAGTGGCTTTCTTATACACTAACAATGAAAATACAGAAAGGGAAATTAGAGAATCGATTCTATTTACTATAGTACCAAGAACCATAAGATACCTGGGAATAAACCTAACCAAAGAGGTAAAGGAACTGTACTCGAGGAACTACAGAACACTCATGAAAGAAATTGAAGAAGACACAAAAAGATGAAAGACCATTCCATGCTCTTGGATCAGAAGAATAAACATTGTTAAAATATCTATACTGCCTAGAGCAAGCTATACGTTTAATGCCATTCCAATCAAAATTCCACCGGTATTTCAAAGAGCTGGAGCAAATAATCCTAAAATTTATATGATTTTTTATATAGAAGGGCAGGGAGGTTAATGTCCGTGGACGAATGTGGACCTGGCGGGGAGATAAGAAGTGGCAGAGAGTCAACAGATTAAGTTCCCCATCTGCATCCCCTCTGCTGGACTGTAAAGAGGCATGCTTCTTCCATGTCGCTGCTGGCCAAGTGGGGACCCCTGAAGGAGCCAGCCTTGTCTCTCCCATAGTTTGTTGGGAAGCGGGTGCCACCGGGTATCATCTCACAGTTGAGTCTCGCGCTTCTCTGTCCTCACTTTAGCTGCCCTGGATTATTCCTCCCGTGAAAGCCTTAGCATTTCAGCCTTGCCTCAGGCTCTGTTTGCCAGGGCCCCCGGAATAAGCATTGTGGGTAAATATCAGAGGTTTCTGGTCTCATAGACGGACCAGTGGAGTTGCTCTCTTAGGCCTCCTAGGCCTCCTAGCTAGCTCTCCTTCCATCTCACATAGAACACGCTGAGCAAGGAACATCCCTCCTGCAGACACACGTGCAGGGCTTACTCCCTCACCCCCTTCAGGTCTTCGCCCAGATATTACCAGCTCACTGACTCCTTCTCTGCTTTCCCATTTGACATTGCACATGCACCCCACTATATCCCTTCACCCCCATTTATTTTTCTTCATATCCATATTGTATCTTCATGTTTCACTCTCTAAGACCTGGTAAGGCCCACGAGAGCAGGAACATTCAGTAAGTATTTGTGGTTCAGACGGATGAATGAATGGATGGCTGGATGGCTGGATGATGGATGAATGGATGAATGGATGGACAAACAATGGAGAAACAGATGGATAGATGGAACTTCCCTCTTCATGGCTCAGGATCTCTGTAAACGTAATGTCAAGAGCATGGGACCCAGAGTCAGGCTCTTCCCATCTGATCTAGTTTGATGTAAGCACCCTATGTGACCTTGGGCAAGGAGAATCATTTACATTTGAAGTGGATTTTAGAGTTTGCAGTGTGCCTTCACTGTATTTTTTCCTTACATCTTGAAAATAACTGCAAGATGGGTAAGTCTTACCTTTATTTTACAGATAAGGAAACTGAGGTTCAGAAAAAATGGGCAGCTACACCTGAGTGACACACACAATGATAGAGAAACATCGGATTAGGGATAGCTCCCCAAGGCTGTACGACCCTCTTTGGTTCTAAATTATGAGCAGATATATAAGTGAAGGAGGGCACCCTACTTCCATGATGATTTTACAAAATTATATCAAGCACTTCATGACCACGCTGGTGTTAATTAAACAAATTCCCAGAAAATATGTATAATATTGCTGAGCTCAAATGACTTTTACAAGGCAGGAAATGAATGTATTTTGTCTTAACTGTATTCCAGACGTGCTCTCTGCAATGTGATGTCATGTTTCAAATGATAAATGTTCTCTTTCTGTCAAGTTCATTGTCTTTGAAAGCTAGGACAATTGACTGTCAAATGCTCGAGAAGAGCCAGGCAGTCGGTAAACAACATCAGGTTTATTTTATTCCATAATTTACTTACCACAGAATTTGATCGATGCTTTTAAAATGCCTTCGATGATGACTGAGAGAATGGTGGTATTTGAGAACCTGCTAGGGGCTGTGCCCTGAGACTGAGGAGGGTGTGGGGGAGATTTGTGGATATAGGTGGGGGTTGGGAGGGGTAGAGACAGAAGTAAAAGTAGCAGCCACCAGGGTCCTAGTGCCACTCCACCATGGAATACTGGGCTGGGAAATCCGCAAATGTGCTGGAGGTTTTGAGTTGTCAAAACTTTCTGTGAACCAATGAAATCAAAAGCCAGAGCTCTCCATTTCAAAGGCCTATGAAAAGTGTTAATTATGGTCTAGAAAATTCTGCATGAAGAGGACTCAAAACATTTGAGAATCTGTCAGTGTATGATTTTCTTTCCCTTCACTCTTGCCAGGTAGTTTTAGACCCGAAGTATGAATTTGGGGTATGCAGACTTATAAAATGCTACTGTGAAGGATACAGTCCATATCTGCTGGGAATTTATTCTTCATTAAGCAAGCAAAAACCCACTTAAGTAGAAAGTCAAAAGCAGTGGAAACATATAAATAAGTATAAAGAAAATGGAGCTGTGCTGGGACCCAATATTTTCAACTCTGAATTTCAGCTCTGGCTGCTAGCTGATGAGCCAGGGGCTTCAAGAGAATCTGTTAGTGTCACCCCTGGAGGACCTCCTCAGGGAACGTGTTTGGAGACTGCAGCCCGGAGGGCTCCGGAGGTGCCTGATCACACCAGGCCCCGTGTGCCGAAGGGCCCTGACTGGGGCTTCATGTTCTACTGTTGACACATTGACATTCTTAATACTTCTATCTTTGAATTTCTGTTTTGTAAGTGAAGTCCTATGGGACAGTGGAGGATGTGGGGTGCCAGGGTTTGGAGACTGGTCCACCTTGAGTCAGCCTCGTGCCACCTTCCCACCTTTCCCAATGGGTTCTTTTATTTATTTATTTATTTGACAGAGAGAGATCACAAGTAGGCAGAGAGGCAGGCAGAGAGAGGGTTCCCTGCTGAGCAGAGAGCCCGATGTGGGACTTGATCCCAGGACTCTGGGATCATGACCTGAGCTGAAGGCAGAGGCTTTAAGCCACTGAGCCACCCAGACACCCCTCCCAGTGGATTCTTGACCAACCCCAGTCCTCCACCCACTGGAGCCCAGCCCTGTCTGGCCTCCCCTTTCTGCCCTGCGACCACTACCACCCTCTAACGCAGACCGTGTCCAGGTAGCACATGGGGGAGGGGGTAGAATGGTGTGGGTCGAGTGGGATAGGGGACTTGGCGGGAAAGTGGGGAGAGGAGATGCTTGGTCTACCGCACAGGTGCAGGAATGTCAGGGTAGGGGGCGGGTTGGCCACATGCCTCCCCCATGGAGTCTCAGGTGGGGCATGGTGGGAGCTGACCCAGCCATGGGCTGGCAGCACTCTGGTAGGATCAGCAGACAGTTGGTTAAGTGTGAGCCTCTAGCTGCTCTGCATGTGGAAGTTGCAATCGCTTGGGGAGTCTGTCACAGGCTATCGGAAGGGGTACTGACTCCCTGGCTGGGGCTGGGACACTGAACGTGGCTCTAGTGGCTGATGGGAGGCGCACCTGGCAGCCAGCTGGAGCACATGCGCCCCATCACAGATCGAGAGCGCCAGGTGCCTGTGGGAGTTTAGTGTGACATTAAATAGAAACTAAACTGAGAGAGAGAGAAAAAAAAAATCAAAAAGCACTGTTGAGCAGAGGACAGATTTTTATGTTTCAGGACCTAAACAGTACTTTTTTTCTGCTTTTTGAATAAGGGCCCTGCATTTTATTTTGCCCTAGGTCTAGCAAATTATATAGCTGGCCCTAGACTACAGAATATATTTTCAATAGTTAAAATAAAAAGAAAGGGAGCCGGGTCCACCATCTTGCGACAGGCTGGCCTAGACAGTGATACAGTGCCTGCTGGTCCACATGTCCACTAAGCACATAAGTGGCCCCTCTCAGCCCACCCTTATATGCTTTGCTCCTATAGGTTGTAGGAGCAAGATTTTTTTTTTTTTTAAGATATATTTATTTATTTGAGAGAGAGAAAGAGGGCAGTGGTTGGGGTAGAGGAAAATAGAGAGGCACCGAGAGAGAGAAAGAGATTCCCTGCTGAGCCCAACATGGGGCTTGATCCCAGGACCCAGCGAATGACCTGAGCCGAAATCAAGAGTTGGATGCCTAAATGCCTAACCGACTGAGCCACCCAGGTGCCCCAGGAGCAAAGATTTGTAGTTTAATGGTTGCCGGTCCTGATCCTAACCCAAAGTTCTAAATCTTGTCATTTTGCATTTAAACCATTTGGGGCTCTCTCCAGCTTGCTCTTGCCTTCCTGCATATGCCTTGCCCACCTTCCAAGCTGGCTGAAACATACAGGCTAACATTCAGGCACGGGCAAAACTTCCTCATTTTAAATGGTTTTTGCTCCACAGATGGAGCAAACAGCAGGACAGGGATGTTCATAAGACTTCTCTGAATTGCCATATTGGAGTAGTATTTGGTGGAGAGGAAAAAGAAGGAGGAAAGGCAACACATTTGTAAAGCAGTATATAGTAACTACCTTTTTTCCCCTCCAAGTGTAGAAATGGAAACCTGATCATTGATCTAACAATTAACCAAAACACACACTTCATTGGACAAGCCTGAGTGGAACCTGTTGATGTCATACAGTGGGAGGGGAAAAAAAAAAAAAAAAAAAAAGACTTTCTGCTCTGAGAGAGTTAGAAGCATTTCCCATTCTAAATCCAAAAGGAAAACAAACCGAAAAACTCCAAAAGAAATTCAGTTTCAGGATTCATAAGTAGCTCAGAAAAGAACGGTTGGGTTATCTCAGCTGTGCTGAATAATTTTTTTGGTTACTCCCATCAGTGACTGACCTCATCAAGTTTGGAAGGCGTCCTACTATATCTCATTAGGCTGTTTGAAACAATTTTTTTTTTTAAAAAGATTTTATTTATTTATTTGACAGAGTGAGGTCACAAGTAGGCAGGCAGAGGGGTTGGGGAAGCAGGCTCCCTGTGGAGCAGGGGAGCTGAGTAGGGAGCCCGGGATCATGACCTGAGCGGAAGGCAGAGGCTTAACCCACTGAGCCACCCAGGCGCCCATGTTTAAAACTATTAACGCCAGAACATAGCCCTCTTATTTTTTCATTGCTAATTAATGGATTAAAAGTCCACTATAACAGTGTTAGAATCTATCACCCAGGAAGAAGGTGATAGGGCCAGGGCCTGGGGCCAGGCTTCGGCTGACACCACCCAGCGCTGCCCATGCCTGGCTGTCCGTGTGCATCATGAGGGAGACAGCAAAAACTCACTGACAGTACATCTGGAGTGGTGGCTAAATTTAGAGGCCTCCATTAGTGGACTCTTGTTTTTAACGAAATGGAAGTTTGTTATTTAGAAAGTTTGTTTTGAATTATTAATTTATTTAGAAATAAGAAATGCTGGGGTTTTTAAGCTTGCTCAGCTTGGGTCAACAAAATCATTCTGCCTGTTTTAAAGATGCGGGAAGGCCATCTGTTTGTCCGGAAGAGAATGCACTAGCTCTTGAGTACCTTGGGAAGTAGCAAGTGATGGACCATTTTAAGTGGGTTGGTTTAGTTAAGTCTACAGCCTGCTCAATATTTTAACTATTTATGGACTTGGCCCATCATGTAAAATGAGCATAAACTGTAGTTCACTTTTTTTTTTTAAGATTTTATTTATTTATTTTACAGAGCACAAGCAGGAGGAGCAGCAGGCAGAGGGAGAGGGAGAAGCAGGCTCCCCACCAAGCAGGGAGCCCGATGAGGGACTGGATTTCAGGACCCTGGGATCATGACCCGAGCCAAAGACAGACACTTAACTGGTTGAGCCACCCAGGCGCCCCATAAACTGTAGTTCTGGTGGCATCTGGCTGTGCATTGCCCTTGCTCAGTACCTTAATTCTAACAGTAAGAGCTCCCACTCACTTGGTGCTTACTATGACCCAGGAATCACATCAAATGCTGTCAATATGCTATTTTATGTTCACAACCATTTTACGAGCTAAATGTCATTATTCCCGTTTTACAGACCAAGAAACCACCATTTAACAGGATTAAGTAACCTGTCCAGGATCTCACACCCATTAAGGAACAGAGGAATGGCTGTATCCTGTGTGCAGACTCCAAAATCTAGGCCCTAGGGTTTGAAGAAAAAGGAAAAAGGCCATATAAAAATCATTGAGTTCTAAACTCTCAAGTGATAACACCTACATGATCCTCATAAGACCAATCCTTCTGCTGCATTTCCAAATGTGTCAGAACCCACCTTGTTCAAGAGGAGGGACATACACACGTACACACACACACACACAGATACATTTTTATACATGTGCGCACACACAATAGCTCTTGGCCATTCACACCAGGGCAGTCAGCAGACACTCCTATTCTGGGATCCTTTGAGCTCAGAGCCAAGTAAAAAGATAAGCCAACTGGATAAACGCTCCCAACAACAATCTATAAGGGCAATAGTATTGCCAATGGAAATCAGAAATACCGTACCACTTAACTCAGATCTCTGCATGTGACTACTTTTATAACCATCAAAATATACATTGGTCTGATTCCAACCAAATAGACAATGGAAATGAAAACAATGATCTTGGTGCCAGCTCTGCTCCCCGACTGAATGACTATTGCCTTAATATTGAAAGGCAGTCATTTGAAGTACACCGAATTCTTGCTCTGCCTTGAGCTCCTGCATGTCTTGGTGCAGACTGCGCTATGGATGGCAGACGCCACTTCTGCCACCAGAGTACCGGAGCCTCAAGGGCGATGCCTTGTCTTCCAGTCCAACTACACTGTGCTCTCACTTTCTCGTGTGAGGGCCAGTGCATGATGTCCAGTGCGTGTCTCTGCACCTGGACTTTTCCTCTGATCCAGTGTGGAATTTGGGGACAGATTTGATTGCCTTGCTGGTCTTCAAGCCTCTCCCAAGTTTGATGCTACACATCAGATTTTTCACGTTGGCTTGGGATAAATGCTGCTGAGTCCATCTAGCCTGAGCCTGGCTGGCCTAGCCTGGGGCCACTGGGGCCAGCAGCCTTCACTTGCTTCCTGAGTCTTTAAGGAACACTTCTGGGATGCCCTGCTTGCTGTTTGTTCCTTATCTGTCCTCTGGTCTGAATGTAAACTCATGGAATGTCTACGGCCATACCACCCTGAACGCGCCCGATCTCGTCTGAATGTAAACTCATGGACCACTCTATCCCCTGTATCTTGTATCAATAAATATCTGTTGATCAGTTATACTTCAATTAAAAACCATGTCATAGGGTGCCTGGGTGGCTCAGTGGGTTAAGCCACTGCTTTTGGCTCAGGTCATGATCTCGGGGTCCCAGGATCGAGTCCCACATCAGGCTCTCTGCTCAGCGGGGAGCCTGCTTCCTCCTCTCTCTCTCTCTGCCTGCCTCTCTGCCTACTTGTGATCTCTGGCTGTCAAATAAATAAATAAAATCTTTAAAAAAAAAACCCATGTCATAATCAATTTGCTTCAACCAGTGATAAAAAGAGAAGCATTAAAAGTAAAGAAAAATAAGCATTCATCTCCACAATTTCATGGAGGAACCTCTTGTAATAAACCTCATGATGTCAGTCCCAAAATAAACAGATAGATGGATAGACAAATAGATAAATATCAACTGAATAAACAAATGAATGGATATTTACTTATTTAGCAGGTACATGATACTTACCATGTGCCTGGCTGACAATGCTCCAAACATTTTATGCATATTAAACACATGATTTTTTTTTAACTTGCCATTTCACCCAATAGACTTTCTGTCTTCTTTCCTTCCTTCCTCCTTTCCTTCCTTCCTTTTTCTTTCTTTCTCTAAGTAATCTCTAGACCCAACATTGGGCTTGAATTCACAACCCCAAGATCAAGATTGACATGCTCCTCCAACTGAGCCAGCCAGGTGCCCCATAGACTATATGTTTCTTGAGGATAGAATTTATGCTGGTCTCTAGCATAATGCCTGACAATAAATACATATCAATTATGGGAAGACACCTATAGTTTTAATTAATGAAATAATAATTCTGAATCCATGTCATTGTACTAGAAACAACATGAAGAGTCCTGTATCTTAATTGGGGTAGGATCTAGTTCCCATATTTGTAAATTCTCACATTTAAATGGCCATGTTTTTTTCAATTTTATTCTCTTGCATGAAAATTTCTGCTGTGAGGTTTCATGTTCTGTTCTTTTCTTTCATTGAACTCTTTTGTCAATATCCTTTGCTTTGGGTCAGACTTACTTTGAAAAAAAGCACAATAAAGAGCATTTTTGGGAGGAAATTTAGCAGCCAATTATAAATATTGGAACTTCAAAAGATACTTTGTTTTCTCTCATTTTGTTTCCCTGATTGTTATATACAAGTTCTAGGCCCCATCAATCTATAAAATTCTTACTCTTTTTTAAAAAAGATTTTATTTATTTATTAGACAGAGAGAGAGAGCACAAAAGCCGGGGAGCTGAAAAGGGAGAGGGAGAAGCAGGCTCTCTGCTAAGCAAGGAGCCCGCCTTAGTACTCGATCCTGGGACCCTGGGATCATGACCTGAGCCGAAGGCAGATGCTTAACTGACTGAGCCAACCAGGAGCCCCAAGAAAATTCTTTTTTTTTTTAAGATTTTATTTATTTATTTGACAGAGAGATCACAAGTAGGTAGAGAGGCAGGCAGAGAGGGGGAAGCAGGCTCCATGTTGAGCAGAGAGCCCGATACGGGGCTCGATCCCAGGACCCTGGGATCATGACCTGAGCCTAAGGCAGAGGCTTAACCCACTGAGCCACCCAGGCACCCGCCCCAAGAAAATTCTTATTCTTAAGAGAAATTTCTCTGCTGGCAAGATACATTCTGCTTCACTACAGGTCTGGTATGCTCAAAATGTGCCAAAAAATGTAACACTTTAGGTGGGTTGCTCAATGAAAAACTAATTGGCTTCTTTTACAACATGTTTTGCTAGGTCATTCAAACACTGTTTTATTCTGTTGAAATTAGGTGTTCCTTTCCTATCCCCAAAGTATGACTTCTAAGAGAATACGAGGGTCTTGACTTACTTCATGGTCACTACTTAGAGACATTGGAAGAAAGGTAAAAATTTGAAATCAAGGACCGTGTTTTTGGATCATCAGCTGGAACCTGCCTCTTCTCTTTCTCTTGAGGAAGAAAGTTTTGAAAGGATATGAACATGTTATGGGGCCAGAAGCTGTGTAGTCTTTGCTGGAAACAAAACTGCGTCTTTTTAAAAGACAAGATTAGAAGAGAAAAATGAACATGACAAATATTCCAGCTCTCAATTGCTTCGTAACAAATTTAGGGGTTGAACACAAGCATTTGATTTTGCTCACCAATTTGTGGGTCAGGAGTTCTGGGAAGGCTCATCGGAATGGTCCTCACTGGTGTCTCGCACATGAGTACGTTCGGATATCT
Organism: Neogale vison; assembly: GCF_020171115.1. Classification (NCBI taxonomy): domain Eukaryota; kingdom Metazoa; phylum Chordata; class Mammalia; order Carnivora; family Mustelidae; genus Neogale; species Neogale vison. Next base: position 116,630,258 of record NC_058105.1, on the reverse strand, counting down.
GTGTGCCCACAGTGATCAGAGCCTCAGCTGGGCTGGACATCCACCATGGCTCGTTCACAGGTCTGGCATGTGATCTTGGCCGTCAGCTGAGAGAGCAACTAGGGATCTCCTGGAGTACCTACATCTGGCCTTTCCATGTGGTCTGAGCTTCTCACGGCGCGCTGGCTGAGTACCTGGAGAGCGGCCATTCAGGGATAACTAGGGAGAAGCTTCGAGGCCTCTTCTGACAATGACTTGAAAGTCCTATAAATCACTTCCGATACATTCTATTGCTTCTGAGTAAGACCAGTCCAGATTCAAGATGGTAGAAGGGGAGAATTAGACCCCACCACTTTAAGAGGAGAGTGAAAAGAATTTGTGGCCATCTTTTTTTTTTTTTCTTTTAAGATTTTATTTATTTGTTTGTTTGTTTGAGAGTGGGGAGGAATAGAGGGAGAGGGACAAGCAGACTCTGTGTTGAGTGTGAAGCCAGATGCAGGGCTTCCTCGCCCCACCCTGAGATCATGGATTGAGCTGAAACCAAGAGTCAGGCACTCAACTGACTGAGCCACCCAGGCGCCCTTCTTTTAAAACTTCCACAACAAGGGTGCCTGGGTGGCTCAGTCGGTTAAATGTCTGCCTTCAGCTTGGGTTGCAGGATCAAGTCCTGTGTCCGGCTCCCTGCTCCGTGAGGAGCCTGCTTTTCCCTCCACCTCTGCCTCTCTGTGCGTTTCTCATGTCTCTCTGTCTTCATGTCTCTCTGACTCTGAAAAACAAACAAAAATACAAAAAACTTCCACAACAAGGTTAGCCCTGGACACATGAATGAATGAATGATACCCATCTAAGCATCCCTGGAATAAATGTTCTCTAAAATTCTTCTTTCTTTTTTTTTTTATTTTTTTATTTTTTAAAAAGATTTTATTTATTTATTTGACAGACAGAGATCACAAGTAGGCAGAGAGGCAGGCAGAGAGAGAGCACGGGAGCTCTCTCTGCCCTCCTGAGCAGAAAACCTGATGTGGGGCTCGATCCCAGGACCCTGGGATCATGGCCTGAGCCGAAGGCAGAGGCTTTAACCCACTGAGCCACCCAGGCGCCCCTAAAATTCTTCTTTCTATAAAATTTTTTTTTGCGTTTATTCTGAAATATTCTTAGGCCCAAAATTAAGGCAGTGGTTTTATCATGAGAAAGAGTCTACTGAAACTAATTTCTCTGCATTAGGTGAAAGGTAGGAAGGAATGAGGGGCAGAGCTGTCATCCACCCACCCGGCAGATGTCCACCTTCCCAGGTATCTCCCTCTTCATCTGTTTCCGTGCCTGAAATCACTCCAGTAAAGGTTTTTCCTTCTAGTGAGTTCTGAGGAGCTTCTACCTATAGAAATCTCCTACCATGGTACAGACAGCATTTAGAGAAGAATATCTTAGTTTTTATTTATTTATTTATTTATTTAATATCTCATCCTTTGGGTGTTAGAGTGGGAGTGCAGAGGAAGAGGAAGTATGTGGGGAGGGAGATACTGAAGGTATTAAAGTTTTTCCTACTCTGATCAGACTGAGTGCAAGAGCCTCCATACCCTGAAAGGGGGGATATAAGACAAGCCGGAAGTAGGAGGAGAAAAAAAATGAATGGCAAGGTGAAAAGATACTAAAGGTTAACTTCCCATTTCAAAATGCCCAGAACTGTTCCAGGAAGATGAGTTGACAAGTTGTCAACAGAGTTAACTTGACCTACCAGGGAGCTCCTAACAAAGGGAAGGGGGACGGAGATGTGCAGGAGCTCCTAGGAACCAGCCTGCACTCACGTCTCAACCAAGAAAACAGCCCTTTACAACAATAGTCTCACTATGTCCACCTCACAGATGAGGAGGGCAGAGCCACAGCGTATCAGGAGTCCGGGTCGCGAAAGGGTCCCCTGCAGCACTCCTAGTAGATCGTGATGAGTGTGAGAAATAAATCCAGTGAGTGTTCAAGGCTTACTTATTATAAAACCATTGCTACCTTTAACTAATACAGCCTTGGTTGATTCTGCTTCTCCACCAGTCACATAGCTAACATATTCCTGTTGGTAGTAACTTTTTACAGGTGGACGGAGATATGGAGAGGAGGACAGGTGCAGAAGAATGGCTTAGGAAAGGTGTGTGTGTAAGGTGTTCAAGTCCCCCACAGTCTAATCCCCTTCCACACCATATCCCTGCTCCCTGGGTACTATGTTGTCCTGGGGTTACAAACCATGACATTTTAGGTTTTGGAGTTTGTTTGTTTGGGGGGGGCAGAGGGAAAGGAAAGGGGAGACTCTTTTTTTTTTTTAAATCCATTGGAGGGAGAGAGCATGAGAGAGGAGAAAGTCAGAGGGAGAAGCCGACTCCCCGTGGAGCTGAGAGCCCAATGCGGGACTTGACTCCAGGATCATGACCCAAGCTGAAGGCAGTCGCTTAACCAACTGAGCCACCCAGGAACCCTGGAAAGGGGAGAGTCTTAAGCAGGCTCCATGTCCAGTGCAGAACCAGATGAGGGGCTTGATCTTCTGATTTTGAGATCACAACCTGAGCTAAAATCAAGAGTCCAACACTTCACTTAAAGAGCCACCCAGGCACCCCGCAATTAAAGTTTTCAAGTAGGAACGCCGTGTGATCAGAGGTGTGCAGTCAGGAAAACAAGACTGGCAGTCATGTGTTGGATGTGTTAAGTGACATGGGAGCCCCGGGGTGGTGGAGCCGTGGGTGGAAGCAAAGGGACAAGGAAGGATCATCCGGGAACTACTCCAGCGCCAGAGCTCTGATGGGGGAAGCCTATAAAGAGTACAGTTGCAGGAAAGATCAACAGGAAGAAACACGCAGGGGGACACGGGCCGACTGACTGGATCTGGGGCCTGAGGAGAGAAAGGAGCTTTTGAACTGGGAAAAGGGTCATGTAATAAGCAAATTACAAGAGTCAGTCTTGTTCAATATATTGGTTATATCATATATATAAATGATTTTGGACAAAGATTTTACAAATCATTTGGCTAAAAGGCAACAGTCAGCCTCTGCAACAGCTGAAGGGATTTCTTTCACCCTTTTCTCCTGAGGAGCTGAAAAACTGCTCTCTTCCCTCTAGGGCATCCCAATGGATAGGACCCAAGAAGAGCCATAAGGCACTCATCAGATCCCAGAGACACACTCCTATATCCCTTGACTTGACAAGTCTGGATTCCTTCCTTCCTTCCTTCCAAGATTTTATTTATTTATTTGTCAGTCAGAGAGAGAGCACAGGCAAGGGGAGCAGCGGGCTGAGGTAGAAGCAGACTCCCTGCTGAACAAGGAGCTCAATGAGGGGCTCAATCCCGGGACCCCGGGATCATGACCTGAGCGGAAGGCAGACACTTAACTGAGAGCCACGCAGGCGTCCCGACAAGTCTGGATTTCAAACTTGTCCAACACGGCAGCCCTTCCACAGCTGATTGCTGGCGCAGTAGACTAGCCCTTCTCCGGTGTCCTAGACATCCCGGGCTCTAGCCCTCCCCTCGGCTTCCTTAGGTGGGATGTGGGCCCCATTTCTCCATATCTCTGAGGAAACCTTTTCCAAAGCTCCCAAGCAGCCCTCTGAAAGTCTCTCACGATCCAGGTTAAAAATGAAGGAGGGTGTGATTCTTCCATCCCAAAGCACAAGCAAGAGTCGTCTTCTTCACAAATCCCCTCCCCTCTCCACATCCCAACCCCTTTTGATAACCTCCTTCTGGCGGAGCGTCCCAGGGCTGCAGGAGCAGAACCTGAACACTTCCCCTGTAGCTTCTGCCTGTGGGGTTTTGCTCCCTCGCTCACTTTCATATCTGACCATGCAGTAGTGACATCTCAGCTGAAACTGAAGGGGGAAAGTTCCGTGCTAACCAACTGCTAGCTAGACAATGATGAATTTTTAAAAAATCATAATCCCTGCATTAAAAAAACAAAAAACAAAAAACAAAACTCAGCCATCATTTTACCAAGTCAAGTGTTATTTAAGATCCTTACTTCTTCCACTCAGTCCTGTGGATGTGCTGATGGTCAGTGTAATTTTTCTCTGATCCTCAGCAGTTTTTTAGCCAGAGATCCCTTTTTTTGTCAGAGATCACTCTTCATCAGGTAACGGATACAGTCATTTCCGAGCCATCTCTGAGATGCGTAAGGCCAAGTACAACAAATTACACTTTTGCATTTCTTACTCCACCCCAATTAATCTAAATGGAGGAGAAATCCTTTGGGAAACAATTTCTGAGAAACAAAAGCGATTTCTAGTGGCCCATCCCAATCAGCTCCAGTGCCAACACTATTACCAGTGGAATGTTTAATATAAATTACGATTATGTTCATAAAAGTCAGGCTTAAATATCTTAATTAATAGAGAGAAGATGGGCGCCTGGGTGGCTCAGTGGGTTAATCCTCTGCTTAACCCCGTGATCTCAGGGTCCTGGGATCGAGTCCTGCAACGGGCTCTCTGCTCAGCAGGGAGTCTGCTTCCCCGTCTCTTTCTCTCTGCCTGCCTCTCTGCCTACTTGTGATCTCTGTCAAAAGGATGAATAAAATCTTAAAAAAAAAAAAAAAAAACAGAGGGAAGAATGTTTATCTCTGGGTAGTCCTTTCTTAGTGGTTCTTACATATTCTACTTTTTATTTATTTATTTTTAAAAGATTCTATTTATTTATTTATTTGAGAGAAAGAGAAAGAGAGAGAGCCAGGGAAGAGCAGAAGGAGAGGGACAAGCAAACTCCGCGCTGAGTGCAGAGCTCAATGCAGGATTCCACCCCATGACCCCAAGGTCATGACCTGAGCTGAAACCTAGAGTCTGTTGTTTAACCGACTGAGCCGACCAGGTGCCCCATTCCACCTTTTAAAAGAGAGCATACATTACTTTGATAACCGGAATATATTATTTTCCCATGTATAGATTATATCTGACACACAGACATATTTTAAGAGTGAGACAATGGGATAGAAAATTCAAATGTGAGTGCACCTGGGTGGCTCAGTGGGTCAAGCCTCTGCCTTCAGCTTAGGTCATGATCCCAGGGTCCTGGGATCGAGCCCCACATCCAGCTCTCTGCTCTGTGGGGAGCTTGCTTCCTCCTTTCTCTCTCTGCCTGCCTCTCTGCCTACTTGTGATCTCTGTCTGTCAAGTAAATAAATAAAATCTTTAAACAAAAAATAAAAAAGAAAATTCAAATGGTCTTTACGTATCCACTAGAAATATGATGCTGAACACATAATGTAATTTTGTTTTTTAGTAGCCACATTAGAAAAGCAAAATCAAACAGTAAACTTAATTCATTAATATATTTTATTTAACCCAATGTGTCTAAAATATTATCATTTTGACATGTAATCAAGATAAAAATTATTAATGAAATATTGTATGTTCTTTTTTTCATATTAAGTCTTTGCCATCCAGTGATTATAGTACACTTATGGCACATCTCAATTTAAGAGCCTGTGTTTATAGTGGCTAGTGAGTGGGTCAGCACAGTTCTATAATCTCAACCATGAGCTTGTGCTAGACAGATATTAAAGGTCTCATTAGGCCTTGTTGATTGGACATGAATTTGTTCTGGTGTGCTTGATAAAAATTCTGGGAAAATGCAAAATTTTGCAAAAAAAAAAAAACTCATTTAAGTAGAGTGCTCTTGTCTGTCACCCTATTAAAGTTATATTTATGAACTGAACCTCTTCCTTCCCTTTAATGATTTATTTCCAAAGCTACATCTAGATAAACAATAAATTGCCTCTCAAGAGCATGAGCAAACCCTAAGGAGAATAGATTAGTTCCCATCATCATCTGAAGTATGTAGACCACTGCTCTCCAATATTTACTGGTACTTATCTCTTGAGGTAACACCTTCAAATCAATAGTTCTTTTCTATTTTTAATGTCCTGCCATTAACCCATTCTTAGGTCCATTTTTCTTCCTCAACAAACAATGTGCAGAAGCCCGAGTGTTTTTCTAGGGTTTTAATTTTTTCCCTCCGTAGGAGCAGATTGTGTTTCATCTGGAGTGGGCATCGGGGTTGAGTGACAGGGTACTTTCATTTTAAACAAAAGGAAAGTAATTCTGAAGTTTGCTGCATGAAAAAGGACACTTGGGTCTTACGTGACTTTTAGTATTCTGGTAAGAAGCCCATAACATTAAGCTTACCCTCTTAACTACAGGTAAGTGTACGTTGCAGTAGTGTTAAGTATATTCGCATTGCTGGGCAGCCCCACAGGTCTTTGTGCACTTTTTTTTGGAGTATCTTAGTTAGAGAAACGGTAGGCTCTCACCTATGTGAACAGGTCAGTTTGTTGTCTCAGGCCTCAGAGGTGGGTGGGAGGGGGAGTTCGAGTTAGGTCGTGGGCCTGTGAGAAACCAGGGAGACAGGAACTCCGTTGGACCCGCCGTGCAATGGAGGCAGACGCGCCATCCTCTCTCATCATTACGAAATTACAGGATGGGGTGACGTTGGGAAATTACAAGGTTATCCTTTCTACATTACTGCTTGAGTCTCGGAACACTCTGCAAGGGTCAGGACGGTCCCCTGTGCCCCTAATGTTTCTCCTGTGACATTCCTAGTCAGCTTGCTCCCTTTTGCTTTTAGTTATCAGTAGATGTGTAAGCAGACGACAGATGATGTCGTCTGATGGTGACAAAGCCGGAATGTACACAACCTAGTTTCAGAAGCTCAGATCTTCCAATTAAACCACGTGTTACTACCCCCTGTTCAGAGGCACAGAATAAACTTTTTTTAGACCCTGATGTCAGGAATTGGTATCTTAATAGGTTCCCACATTAAACAATGTTGGCTTGTGACTCTCCTAAAAAGTAATTTTGGGGACATCTGGGTGGTGCAGTCAGTGAAGTGTGCAACTCTTGGTTTGTCTCAGCTCATAATCTCAGGGTCATGGGATTGAGCCCCAAATTGGGCTCCAAGCTCAGTTTCTCAAGTCTGCTCGAGTTTCTCTCTCCCTCTCCCTCTGCCGCTCCTGGTCATGCTCTTTCTCTCTCTCTCTCTCTCTCTCTCTCAAATAAATAAATAAATCTTTTAAAAAAAAATAATAATTTTCGCTGCTAGAAACTTTCCTGACCAAGGAGTAATAGTTGTCCCTATTTTGACAGGCCAGTGATCAATTAGCAATAATCGCGCCTCGGATAAACCTCATTGGCTACGATACTGCCACTGCGCAAAGCTGACAGGCCAGTGATCAAATGATAGATATAAAACTGTATGAATTTCAGATTGCTGCTACTGACCTCAATTTAGCAATCTCACTAAATTATTTCTTAGTCTCCCAGAGATATTTTTTATCAGTTTTTTTATTTTGAAAAATTTTAAACCTAACAGAAAAGTTGCTAGAATAGTACAATGAGCTCCTGATGGCCTGTACCTAGATCCATCAATGGCGAACGTTTTGCCACATTTGCTTTTTCCCTCTTGCTAGAGCCATTTCTTATTGAGGTGAAACTGACATAACGTAAAATGAACCACTGTGAAGCGAGCAATTCAGTGGAATTTAGTACATTCACAGCATTGTATAATCACCACCTCTAGCTAGTTCCCAAACATTTTCATTCCCTCAAAATAAAACCCCGAGGGGCACCTGGGTGGCTCAGTGGGTTAAAGCCTCTGCCTTCTGCTTGGGTCATGATCTCAGGGTCCTGGGATCGAGCCCCACATCAGGCTCTCTGCTCGGCAGGGGGCCTGCTTCCCCCACCCCCTTGCCTGCCTCTCTGTCTACTTGTGATCTCTGTCTGTCAAATAAATAAATAAATAAATAATCTAAAAATAAAAAAACAAAAAATAAAACCCCGTACCCAGTGAGCAGTCATTCCCGTTCACCTTCTCCCCAGTCCTCGGCAACATCTAATCTGCTTTTTGTCTCCATGGATTTGCCTACTGGGGACATTTCATATAAATAGAATCATGCTATAAGTGACCTTTTTGTGTGTGAATTCTTCATATAAGGTGCTTGAGGTTCGTCTGCAATGTAGCATGCATTAGTCCTTTTACCACAGATACTGTTCACTGAGGTTGTAAAGTGAGTATGGGGGAACATTCCATCGCTTATGTTCTCCTGCTCCTGCTTCTCCCACAGACGGGCCAGATGGGGTCTCATAGTCCCTTCAGTCCCATAGTCCCTTTCAAATCAAGTGCCTCTTTGGGAACAGGGTGGGTGTTAATTCAAGTATAGGTGCATTCACATCCTATAAGCCTCTTATTGAATAGTTTAAAATGAGCCTAAAGAAGAAAAGACCCAAAGATAACCATGCCAACAAGCTAAATAGCTCTGGATACGTTGCTCAATCTCTCTTGCCCTCAGTTTCTTTATCTACAGAACGACCAGACTGCATCCAAACCCTAAGAGCCACTGTGATGAAAATTGCATGATTCATTTCCCCAGACAATGCAGGTTACTCTCATCCTAGATCTCTTATTCCAAAGAGCTGCTTGCCCCTGTTGATGAACCACTCTGGTTATGTGACCCTGGAGTTTACAAACTATAGCTTGGATGAGTTTACGATTCACTTGGAACTAAGAGAGATGACCATGTGACAAGAGGGGTATTCATAACCAGAGGACAAAGCTTGTTAAGAGACATTAAATATTGAACATGAAACCACACACATACCCCATAGGGAAACGGGTAAGAAGGCCAACAAGAAATATCAGCCTGCCCTCACTTTTCTCGTGTCACTGCCCTCATTCATTTGACCAGTCGTCTGTGGGTCAAATGGCTATAGAATTCTTCTGGAAAGCTATCAGCATTTCCAGATTAAAGTTTACCTAGCTGGTACACCAGACAGAACATTCTTTCTTGAATTTATTTTTAGGACTGAATCTAAAAAAATTTGTTCCAATATTTTATTATAAAACTTTTTAAACACATCGCAAGAATGAAAGAATTTTACAGAGAACCCCTGCATACCTGCCTCCTCGAGTCTACCGTCAACATTTTATTTTATTATTTATTTATTTATTTATTTTTTAAAAAGATTTTATTTATCCACTTGACAGAGAGAGAGAAATCACAAGTAGGGAGAGAGGCAGGAAGAGAGAGGGGGGGAAACAGGCTCCCCGCCGAGCAGGGAGCTTGATCCCAGGACCCTGAGATCATGACTTAAGCCAAAAACAGAGGCTTAACCCACGGAGCCACCCAGGCTCCCCTACCGTCAACATTTTAGACTACTTGTTTTATGACCTATTTGCCCAGCTTTCAGCCCATTCCTTGATCCATCTTATTTTTGGAAGGATTTCAAAGTAAACTACAGACATCAGCACACATGCTGTTAATTCAAATTCAGTATTTGTTTACCAACTTTTTCTTTTGATGTAAGATGTATATACAAGGAAATACACAAATTTAAAACTGTACATTCACTGAATTTTGACAAATGCATACACCTGGCTAATGCAAAAATCCTATCAAGATAGCTAACATAGAACTTATTATTTCATTTAAGTTTTTATGTATGTTGTTTTGAAAAATACAGTAGCGTAATTAGTCTTAAACTGAAACGCTGAGGCTAACTGCCCCTTCCTCCCAATCCTGTTTTCTGCTTCTTAAAGGCAACGCCTTTCAAATTTTTTTTATATGTTTCTTCTAATAATATATATCCTTGTATAGAATGTTATTATTTCTATTTCTTAAGTTTTCCATTTTAGAATTATCTACGGTTAGCTACTATGGAAGGTGATGTTATGGTTTCCCCAGAAAACTCCACAAAATCTAGAACTAATTAGAGTTTTTTTTAGCAGTTTTGCTGTATAAAAACAACCCACAAAAAGCAATTGTATTTATATATAATAGCAATCAATAGAAAACGTAAAAAGAAAATTGTCGTTTCTAAAAGTATAACACATCATAAAATAAACATGACAAAATATAGGTCTTTCATGAGAAAGTAAAAATTCTGCATTGTCAATAAGCAAGGGAAGTCCAAATTATTGAGGAGAAATACCATGTTTATGGAGAAGCAAATTCAATATTGTAGAGAAGTAAATATATACAGGCTGATCCCAAAAGGCGTGTTCATGGAACTCTACAAGCTAAAATATTTGTTGATGATCAGAGAAGCAAAAATAGTCAAAACACTGCTAAATAAAAGAGAACTAAGAGTAGGAGCTCATCTCACTCAAGAACTATTTGAGACCTGCAGTAATTATGATGGTTTGATAAGGGCGCCTGGGTGGCTCAGTGGGTTAAGCCGCTGCCTTCGGCTCAGATCATGATCTCAGGGTCCTGGGATCGAGTCCCACATCCCGCTCTCTGCTCAACAGGGAGCCTGCTTCCTCCTCGCTCTATCTCTCTCTCTCTGCCTGCCTTTCTGCCCACTTGTGATCTTTCTCTGTCAAATAAATAAAATCTTTTTTTAAAAAAAGAGTTTTCTGTATTAAAAAAAAAAAAAAAAGATGGTGTGATACAAACCCATGGAAAAGGATAGACAGACCAGAAAACAGATCTCTGTGGAGGAAGAGCCACTCCAAGGACATTTTCTGCCTGCTTAGTACTGTCCCGTGAGCATGAAATACATTTCTGTTGTGTTTTGGCCATTTTATGATTTTGGATCTATTTTGTAAAGCAGCCAATTCTAATAGGACTTTTACAAAAGATTTTTTTAGATTTTATTTATTTATTTGAGAGAGGGCTTAGGGCCGGATGGTGGGGGGGGGCCTCCATCCCAGGACACTAAGATCATGACCTGAGCTGAAATCAAGAGTCAAACACTTAACCTTTTTTTTTTTTTTTAAAGATTTTACTTATTTATTTGACAGAGAGATCACAAGCAGGCAGAGAGGCAGGCAGAGAGAGAGGAGGAAGGAGGAAGCAGGCTCCCTGCTGAGCAGAGAGCCCGACATGGGGCTCGATCCCACAACTCTGAGATCATGACCTGAGCTGAAGGCAGCGGCTTAACCCACTGAGCCACCCAGGCGCCACCAACACTTAACCTCTTAACTCACTGAGCCACCCAGGCACCCTTACAACTTCCATTGCTTTACTGGTCACCCTGTGAATTTCGATATGCAAAAATAACATCACTATTTACATTAATATCTTTGCCTTCCTGTTTAAAAACACAAGAACTTAGCATCTGAACATTGCCATCTGCCTGATTTACATGCTACTGTTAATTAGATATTATGACTCTCTTTTTTTAACCTTAAGATACTACATTTGTACACAGTGATGTTTTAGATTACTCATACATCTGCTACTTAATTTGCTCATTTTCTCTTATTTTATCTCCAGCCTTCCATCCGAGATCGCTTTCTTTCTGTCCACAGTTCATTCCGTGTAAACTCTTTATGGGGACTTCTGTTGGTGTCAAATTGTCAAAATTTGGAAATTTCTCTATTTTGCTTACAGTGTTTTTATTAGGTGTTGGGCGGAGTTTAATAATCCACAGTTCCTGTGAACGGAGAGAAGTAGAGGCTTGTCAGGGTGCTCTTGTGTGTCAGCAAGAGGCAAACATGAGACAAGTAGGGGAGGAGAAATGACATTACCCCTCGGATCCCCCCATGATGTGTCAGGTGCCCAGTGTAGCTGAGAGCGAGATGGCACGTGCTGAATGGTCACCCAGTCGTCACCCAGGAGTGGGGAAGGACCGTCCATGCCCTGGGTGAACACAGACCCCGCCTTTCTTCCTCTGGAGGGGAAGCTCTAGCCCTGAATGACTTCCGTTTCTCCAACTCCCCCCCCAGGGGCCAGACTTCTAAGCACGGAGCCATGGCTGACAGGAGCTAGCAGTCAAAGTTTAGAGATATGAGACATTATTTTCATAATCTCCCAGTTGGGCTACTTGCCCCCTAGCTCTCACCAGATATGGACCCAAAGACAAGACCCTCCTGGGCTGCTGAAAGTTCCTTACAGCAGCCAGGAGCAGAAAAACCATAGAACAAGGTAGAAAGACTCCTTTTTCGGGCGCCTGGGTGGCTCAGTGGGTTGAGCCGCTGCCTTCGGCTCAGGTCATGATCTCAGGGTCCTGGGATCGAGTCCCGCATCGGGCTCTCTGCTCTGCAGGGAGCCTGCTTCCTCCTCTCTCTCTCTCTGCCTGACTCTCTGCCTACTTGTAATCTCTCTCTGTCAAATAAATAAATAAAATCTTAAAAAAAAAAAAAAAAAAGAAAAGAAAGACTCCTTTTTCAACACTGGGTGGGGGAGCGGGGGAAGGCTCCTTTTTCGAACCTCTTCAGTATGACTTTCCTCCACTCTCAGGAATTAGGTATAGTAATTTCCATGACAAGACCACAGCGCTGGCAGAGTTCTTAAAAGCAAAGTGGAAAAAAGTGAGATCGACCCAGATTGATCCTAGTCCAAGATGATTTCTTCAGCCATCTAATGCCTATGAATTCTTAAAGCCGTGAGGTTTGCCTAAAGCTGTAAGGTTTGTTTTGGCTCCAGAAAAGAGCGTTTCCCAAATAGTGATGCACCAAAGTATCACCCAGGTCATGTTAAAATTAATGAAATGTTAAATCAATGTTAAAATTATAGATTATATCAGCTTTAGTAGACATTCTGAATTCTTATCCCTAGGACAGTGCTATCGAATAGCAATATTATGCAAGTGACATATGTGATTTTACATGTCCTAGTCACCACACTTTAAAAAATGGAGAGAGGGGCGCCTGGGTGGCTCAGTGGGTTAAAGCCTCTGCCTTTGGCTTGCTTCATGATCCCAGAGTCCTGGGATTGAGCCCCGCATCGGGCTCTCTGCTCAGCGGACAGTCTTCTTCCTCCTCTCTCTCTGCCTGCTTGTGATCTCTGTCTGTCAAATAAATAAATAAAATCTTGAAAAAAATGGAGAGAAATAGGTGAAATTAATTTCAAGGATGTATTTTATATTACCTAAAGAATAATATGGTTAATTTTAGTAATGTATTTTATTTAAACATATATTTGAAATAGACTTTATTTTACTTGAATATACTTATTAATTTTAAAGATATATTTTATTATTTAAAATATAAATATCTTACTTATATATTCAAAACGTCATTTCAACATGTGAGCAATAAAAAATTATTGAAATGTTTTACATTTTTTTTTTATACTAAATCTTAAATTCTATGTGTATTTTATACTTAGGACCCATCTCAGTTCAGACCAGCCACATTTAAAGTGCTTAGTAAGCATATATGGCTAGTGGCTGCAATTTTGGACAGCGCGGTGCTAGGGAAAGGCCTAGAAATCTATATGTTCAGAAGCATCCAGGTGATTCTTATCAAGTAAGTTCAGAAAATGCCACTTTAAGGACTGGTTGAGCTTTTGAGCCATTTTGATGACCTCACAAATACCTATGTAATGTTGCAGTAGAAGAGGCCTTGGAAGGCATAGGCTGCAGCTCTCCCTCTTCCAGATGAGGAAACAGAAGTGACAGATTTGCCAAGGTCACATGGCCTGCTGAAGTCGGAGCTGGAACAGTAATCCAAGTCTCCAAATGGTCTGTTTTTAATTCTTTCCAATGCATTTATGTGTGTTCTTCAGACTGTCTGAATTATGAGGGGGGAAATAGCTGTCCCAGTGATATATCTTGTCAATCTGATGTATCTCCAACTTCAATCTGCACTTGATTTTGATGCAATTAAAAACTACTGCCTCTTGAGCTCCTGTCATGTGCCAGGCACTGTACTATGCGCTATATATGCATTATGCTTAAACCGTCACAACAAACCTATAACTAGGGTCCCATTTTCAAGGTGAGAAGTGAGAACATGTTCAAGTTCACAAGTGATTTGTGGCAAGAAGGGAGTTTAAACCAGGGTCTGACTCCTAGGCCGTGTCCTTTGCAGCCTGTAGTCCACAGAAACACAATGTCCCTCCTACATATATTGAAACACAATGTCCCCCCTCGCTGAGGCAAGGGACCGGAGTTTCGGACACTGCACCAAGATGGCATAAAGATCTTCCAGTGGCTTGTGACCCACTCAATGCTTCAAGTATCAGGCCTTTCCTGATGCTTGGGAGCATTTCTCTACCATAGCCCACCTTTTCAGAAGCGTGGCCCATCTTCCCTCAACCTCCTTGCTGTGGACATAATCTTGTTCTCACAGTCATCACTACAAGCAAGGAAAAATCATCATGTCCTTTGCCTTTGCCTCTGTCACATCTCCACATCTCTGTCCCATCTCCAGTGTCTGAAGCTCTGGAGGTTGGATTCCTAGGTTCTCAGTTCAAACTGGGGCTAGTGAAGATTCGTCACGTACAAATTTGCCATTCCTTGGATTTGAAAAGTACAACCATTGGAGGAACATGATGTGGTTGCCATGCTTCTGTATTTGGTTTGGCAAACCTCTAGGAGACCTTTCAAGTATAATGTGGAATCTAGTCATTAATTTGAAATTGAGTGGGTGTTTTCAGGAAAGTGAAATTGTCATGTTCTCATTCATATATACAGAACTCAGAGGAGAATATGTGTGCGCACTTGTGGGTGTGGAGGAGGTTGGTGAAGGTCTTTAAATTGATATGCTGTGTTCAGAATGAGCAAGGTCATTCTTCTCCCACTAAACAGAAGGATGAGCAGCTTAGAGCAAATACAGTTTCTCCTCTTCACCCAGATCAATGGGTAAAATCAGGCCAAAATCTGCAACAAACAGTTGTTGAAATTAGCCTTTCAAGAGAAAGAAATTCAAGAATGGTGTGCAGACGGATAGATACTGAAAGCTGGGACAGCCACAGGCCTTTGCCCTTGGGACTGGGTAAATGAGCTGACCACATCATAGCCTCGAGGACAGACCAGCAGCAGCAGCAGCACTAGGGAGCTCGTTAGGCATGCAAATTCTCGGACCCCAGACCTACTGCATGAGGTGCTCTGGGGATGGGGTCTGGCAATCTTTGATTTAGCCAGCCCTCCAGGAGACTCTGATAACTGCTTTTGGACAGTAGTTCTCAGCTACACAGTATATTGGAATTATACCATGGAGGCTTTGGGTGGGGGGAAAGTCAATGCCTGGGTCCTACCTCTGAGACTTTCTGATTTAATTGGTGTGGAGTGGGGCGTGGGCATGTGTACATTTAAACCCCCCCCAGGGGATTCTAATATGCCCATAAAGTTGAGGACTGCTGCTTTAGGGATTGGCATCCCAGATCCTGGGCCCAGCTCTGCCCTCACCAGCTGTGTGACCTCAGACATTTCATATGGCTGTACCTTAGCTCTTTTATTTCTCAAAAGGCACCAGGAGGCCAGTCATTGTCACCGATCTCTAGGGCATCTTCCAACTCCAACGAGCTTGGGCGCACTGGCTGGTCATGACTCCGAAAGCTTCTTCCTGAGTTCCTGCCTAGTGCTGGTAACTGGGGGGTTGTGCCCCACAAAGCACCCGGGAGAGAAACAACTACACTGGACACTGAAAATTGATGTCCCCAAGGAATTGATTTGGCTCATTCTGATTGCAGAAATGACCATCCAGAAAGCCCCCAATCTATTCTCATCTGGAATGATATACCAGTGGGAAGAATTTAGTTTTATTTTCCTAAAACTGTTGACGGGCCCCTTAACAAAGTCTTTAAAAACAAAGTATTGTTGGTGGGAATGCAAGTTGGTGCAGCCTCTTTGGAGAACAGTGTGGAGATTCCTCAAGAAATTAAAAATAGAGCTTCCCTACGACCCTGCAATTGCACTCCTGGGTATTTACCCCAAAGATACAGATGTTGTGAAAAGAAGGGCCATCTGTACCCCAATGTTTATAGCAGCAATGGCCACAGTTGCCAAACTATGGAAAGAACCAAGATGCCCTTCAACGGATGAATGGATAAGGAAGATGTGGTCCATATACACTATGGAGTATTATGCCTCCATCAGAAAGGATGAATACCCAACTTTTGTAGCAACATGGACGGGACTGGAAGAGATTATGCTGAGTGAAATCAGTCAAGCAGAGAGAGTCAATTATCATATGGTTTCACTTATTTGTGGAGCATAACAAATAGCATGGAGGACAAGGGGCGTTAGAGAGGAGTAGGGAATTTGGGTAAATTGGAAGGGGAGGTGAACCATGAGAGACTATGGACTCTGAAAAACAGTCTGAGGGGTTTGAAGTGGTGGGGGGGGTGGGAGGTTGGGGTACCAGGTGGTGGGTATTATAGAGGGCACGGCTTGCATGGAGCACTGGGTGTGGTGAAAAAATAATGAATACTGTTTTTCTGAAAATAAATAAATTGGAAAAAAAAATTCCATCACAAAAAAAAAAACAAAAAAAAAACCCACAAAGTATTTATCTGTCTATCTATTTATTTATTTATTGGGGGGTGGGGCATGCACGAGTGTGTAGGCGAAGAAGCAGAGGCGGAGGGAGAGGGAAAGGGAGAGAATCCCAAACAGACTCTACCATGAGCACAGAGCCTGACATAGGGCTCCAGCTCATGATCCTGAGATTATAACCCGAGCCAAAAGCAAAAGTCAGACATTTAATTGACTGACCACCCAGGTGCCCCTCAAAAACAGTCTTATTATTGCAGTGGAAGCCTTTGTGGTCCCCAGACCAGGACCAGCAGCCTCGCCTAGGAGTTTGGTAGGAATAAGAATTGTTGGCCCCTATCCCAGACCTACTGAATCAGAAACTCTGAGCCCAGGCCCAGTGATTTGTGTTTTAATAAGCTCTCTGGGTGATTGTGATGCATGCTTAAGTTTGAAAATCACTGGTTTCAGGAACAAAGCACAAAGCATTAACAGAGAGCCTGGTGACAACCACTATCTCTGGCATTTGACATTTTTTTCCGGATCTACAATTTCTAGTAAGCCTGGTTATCCAATTTCCCAGGCCACTGCAGATTGGAAGCTGCTATCCTGAACATCAGGGGAGTTATGGGGCAGCTAAAATCACGCCCAAAGATGGCCTTGATAATAGCAGTGGCCATTGAGAGCCAAGCAGGGGGAGGAAAATGTGAGTGGACACTGAACTATATCACCACGTGATTGAACACGTGAACGTGTTCTTCACTTTGACCCCATCATATGCACAGGGCATTCTGGGACCTCTGCAGAGGGGCATCTATTTCAGCCAGTAAGGACAGGCAGGGAAGAAGGAGGAGTTCCTGAAAGAAGGGACTCGAGGCCCAGCTGTACCCTAAAGGGAGAGCTGGAACTGAGCTGGCAAAGAGAAGGACAAAAGGTTTTCTAGGTCTGGGAACAGGACGGGCAAGGCCCTGAAGCTCCTGTGTGCAGAAGCCTGAGCAGAGCTTCAGTAAAGAGTCAGGCAAGGTTAGAGGAAAAGCCTGGCTTCCCAAGCTTGGTCTTTATCCTACAGGTAGTTGGAAGCCATTGGAAGATTCTCCAGCAAGAGTATGACATGAGCAGATGCATATTTTTTATAAAAATTTTTTAAAAAAAGATGTTATTTATTTATTTGACAGACAGAGGTCACAGGTAGGCAGAGAGAGAGGAAGGGAAGCAGGCTCCCTGCTGAGCAGAAAGCCCAATGCGGGGCTTGATCCCAGGACCCTGGGATCCCAGGACCCTGGGATCACGACCTGAGCCAAAGGCAGAGGCTTTAACCCACTGAGCCACCGATGCACCCCAAGCAGAAGCATATTTTAAATAGACCATCATGAACGTGCAGAATGGAGATGGGACTTTTCCAGTAGTCCAGGCAGTGGCGGTGGTGAGCTGGGGAAATGGGGCAGTGGTTCTAGAGAGAGAGAGGAGGGAGGGGGACACTCAGGTGACAAAATGTGCAGGCCCCGGGAAATGACTGCAGTGAACAAGCTGTGGAGGCTGGTCCCCGAGGGGCTGTGTGGTTGGTGGCGCCTCCAGCTGTGACCGAAGAGGATGGAGGTAGCGTTTGCTTCAAGAAGATGTGTTCAGGCTGGCTCACAGTGAGTAGAAGTCTGAGACGATACAGACACCCCAGGATGAAATAATTAAATCTCTAATTAAAGAAAACAGCCAGGTCAAATATGAAGGATTTGGGCACCCAAAAGAATTAGCTTCAATTTTTTGGAAACTATGGGATATGAGTGTCCTCCTTCCCTGAGAAGTCAGATAAGTGAGGCATTGCAGTGATGTAAATATGCCTTTACATGAAGTGAATGACATTAGCCATCGTTCATAAGAGTCCTTAGGACTTAGAAGCTGTGTGTTTATGTTATGCCTCTGAATCTCTCCAAAACTGTTTTGGAGAAGCTTTGGCCTTGGCTCAGCTTTTCAGTGACTCGCTTGAGGGGCAGAGGTGAGTGTAATCATCTTCTTAGAACACAAGTGGATTTCCTAGAAAAAGAACAGCAGGGAACAAACACCATGAACAGAATTGCCTCATACTCTTGGGATAATCTCTTCCCCATCCCCAGGCCATTTGAGAAAAGAAACCAAAATTCATGTCCAGAAAGTGCAGAGGGAGGGAAGGGGAGAATTATCAGAGCCTCCAAGTGTGTTTGCACATTGGGGACACTTCAGTGTTTGCCACAAAGCGTGGTGAAAAAGAAAACGGGCCTTTTGTAGTTCTACTTGCAATATTATGGGGTGTAGAAAGTCTACGTGAGTTTGTTAGTGATGTTTTGCTGTTGTTGTGGTGGTGGTGGTTGTGTTTTAATAGTTCGTGACCTTCAGTTTAGTGTCTGAAAAGCCAGGCTACCTGTTAGAGAATTCCCTTCAAGGCCTCACCTTTGGGTGCACGTTGGAGCCTGTTAGGGCACCAGGGGAGCCCTAACAAGGTCAGATGCCTGGGCCCCATGCCAGGAGAATCTGATTTTACTAATCTGGGGAACAGCCTGGGCAGTAAGATTTTTTTTTTTTAAGATTTTATTTATTTATTTGACAGAGAGAGATCACAAGCAGGCAGAGAGGCAGGCAGAGAGAGAGGGGGAAGCAGGCTCCCTGCTGAGCAGAGAGCCCGATGCGGGACTCGAGCCCAGGACCCTGAGATCATGACCTGAGCCGAAGGCAGCGGCTTAACCCACTGAGCCACCCAGGCGCCCCGGGCAGTAAGATTTTTTATCCCCAGATGATTGTAATGTGCAGCTAACAGTGAGAAGAAGCACTTTCAAGCCACACTGCAGACAGTTTTTGTTTTGGGGGATTTTTTTTTTTTGTTTTTTCTTTTTCACAGTAGACACATCTTAATGTGCACTTGGCAGAAAGTACATAAGCAAATTTACAAGATCTGAAAACATTCGAGTGAGGGCAAAAGTAAAATAAAGGGAGAAGACAAACTCCCAGTTCTGCTCACAGATTCGCAGCTATGCCAAGCCCACTAGACAAAGGGACAGCGGGTCATTGGCTTCCAGTACGAACCCCAAAGTCAGCATGACGAGATGCATACCAAGCACTTGTTAACTCTCTGCTTAAGCTTTTTATTCATGAGCTGAGCTGAAATTGAACTAGATTTCAAAAAGTAAAATTTTGTGTAACTGTCCCCAGTGGGGTGGACTGAGAATTTATCATGTGCTAGGCCCTGTTCTAGTCCTCTGCATTTGCAAACTCATTTAATCCCCCGCCCAA
Organism: Neogale vison; assembly: GCF_020171115.1. Classification (NCBI taxonomy): domain Eukaryota; kingdom Metazoa; phylum Chordata; class Mammalia; order Carnivora; family Mustelidae; genus Neogale; species Neogale vison. The sequence continues at coordinate 116,610,863 of NC_058105.1, read as the reverse complement.
TCCCATATCACAGATGAGGGTGTGGAGGCACAGAGGGTCAGTAAATTGTCCAAGGCCACAACCAAGAAATGGAAGCACTGAGATTCCTACCCAGAACTCTGGAGATTGCACTTTTAACCGCCATAATGTACAGCCTCTCCCACAGAGCAGAGACCCTGAAAGAGGAGAATGGGGTGTTATCTCCCCATGACTCAATGCATTCATACTGGGGGTTCGGGCAGCCACTGGGTGGGAGTGGAGGGGATACACAGATGAGTCAGACCTATGTCTCCAGTTCATAGGTTTGTATGGAAGGGCAGGGCAAAGACAGAAAGAACACCACCAAAAGGCAGAGCAAGCAAAGTCCTATAAGAGAAACACAGATGAATGTGAACACGGAATCAAAGGAGGAGCAGTTCCTTTTAAATCACTGAAGACTCCCTGGAGGAGGCGGTGTTAGTGAGTAATTCCTTCTGACTGCCACTCAGGTTGAAAGTAGGAGAGCTGAGAGAAGGGAAAGGGAGAAAGAGAGGCTGGAGTCCTGTTCCTAGGGGGCGTGGTCCAATCCTGGAGGTGCAGCCGGCATTGCTCTTGCACACAGTCAGCCGCACCGGGCTCTGGAGGGGGGAATTTCCTGGTGGGAAAGTCAGCTGGCTCCTCTAGCAACCCCTGAGCCTGTCTTAGTTCTCCCTTGCACTTTCCTCACATTACTACTTAGCCGCACCCGTGCCTCCGCCCTTCTCCCCTTTTAAAACTCTGTCCACTCCCGGAGAAAAGCCTCTTTCTTGTCTTCTTGGGGCAAGTTGGAGCATGCTGTTACTCTCAAGAGCTTTGATAAGTATTGAGGAAGAATAAAGGAAAAATAGTTATGTTTAATGTATTGGTATGACAATAGTCAAATTTCCAAGTACCAGGTTTTTGAACCCATATCCCAGTACTAGGAAGCATATGGACCACAAAATCTCATTATCCACAAGTGATAACCCCCTGTAGACCCAAAGGGCCAGAACAATCTTGTATGCACCATCTCTAGCTTCTTTCTTTTATGGCTTCTTCTGAATTACAACCAGCAACTGGCTATCAACTTCCTCCCTCTCTCCCTCCCTCCTTCCCTCTTTTGCTCCCTCCCTTCCTCCCTCCCCCCTTCCTTCCTTTTACCTACCCACCCATACATCCAACATAAGTTTATCGAACACCTACTATGTGACAAGCATGCTAAAAATTAAGTGGTCAATATTTTTCTATGCCCTTCAGCACCAGGAATGAGTCTGATGCTACCCCAGTGTGCTAGGTTGTGGGGGCGCCTGAGTGGCCCAACCAGTTAAGCGTCCAGCTCTGGATTTTTGCTTGGGTCATGATCTCTGGGTCATGAGGTCAATCCCTGTGACAGGCTCCATGCTGGGTGTGGAGCTTGCTTAAAATTCTCCCTCTCTCTTTTCCTCTGCTCCTCCCGACTCCTCCATCCCTGCTCATGGGTGCATACTCTCTCTCTCTCAAATACAAGTTAATAAGTAAATAAGTAAATAAACAAATAACTAAATGTAGTATGTATGTATGTGTTAGGTTGGATAATTATTCTTGATTCTCCCCCCCACCAAGTAACCTTACTGTGCTTCCCAGGAGAGTAGCAAAATGGTACTTGCCTGCCCCCAAAGGCTTTGGGCTTTGCCACATGACTTGCTTTGGCTAATAAAATGTCAGCATATGTGACATTAAGTAAAGGCTTTCAGTGTGCTAGATGGTTGGCTTGTGCGCTTGTACTTCTGTTATCCTTCCTGAAAAGAATACACCCAGGGCGCTTCTGCCCCCACAACGAGGAGATACAGGAGTAGACATGACGTAGTCTATACTCCAGAGCCGTGAGCCCAGCAGAACCATAGCCAATCTACAGATGCCCAAGCCAGAAACAATAAATGTTTTCATAGCAAACCATTGGAAATTAGGGATCACTTGTTATATACCATTTTTTAGCAAGAGCTTACCAGATAAGACTAGGCCAAACAAAAGAACTCGTCCATATACCTCCACATCATTTTTTTTTTAACTACTAAGATTCTAATTTTTTTTTGGTGTGCATATCCTAGTGCCAGGGTCCCCTGAGTTTTAGTTTCACCTGTAAACTAGAGACAATGTGCAAGGATTAAATGGGTATTATATACAAAGTGCCTAGTACAGTGTCTGGCACATAATGCTCAATACACGGTAGCAGTTACTGAGATGATTTGGGAAGATAATTCTGCAGCATCAAGGATGGTTAGTAGGGGAGAGGGAAGCTAAAATAACAAACTTAATGAGAGCTCACTGTGTGCCATGGCCTGCTCTGTTCAGAGTACTTTCTCTTTATTAACTCCAGGAAAATCTCACAATAACCCTTTGGTGTAGGTCCTATCAGCTCACTGCGTAGGTGAGGAAAGTGAAGCACAGAAAAGATTAAGTAACTTTTTTGACGCCACACAGCCAGGAAACTGCTGCAGACTAAGAATTGGAACACAGGCAGTCTGGCTCCAGAGCCTTTAGTCTTCTGGTTTTGAACTGAGGTCTACTTGACAAATGACCTTAGATGAGTTTCAGGTGGACAACAGAATGATTCGATATTTGTATATATTCTGAAATGGTCAGCACAGTAAGTCTAGTTGACATCCCCACTACACATGGGGACAATTTTTTTCTTGTTATGATGTCTTTTAAGATTTAGTCTCTTAGCAATTTTTTTTTCAAGATTTTATTAATTTGAGAGAAAGAGAGAGCAAGCATGGACCAGGGGAAAGGGCAGAGGCAAGAGGAGAAGCAGGCTCCCTGCTGAGCAGAGAGCCTGATACCGGGCTCGATCTCAGGACCCTGGGATGGTGACCTGAGCTGAAGGCAGACAGACGCTTAACTGACTGAGCCATCCAGGTGCCCCAGTAATTTTCAAAGATGCGGTATAGTATCGTTAACCATAGTCACCATGCTGCACATTACATCCCCATGACTTCATTATTGGAAAACTGGAAGGCCATACCTTTTGAGCCCCTTTCCCACTTTTCCTACACCGCGCCTCCACTCTTGCTCTTAATCACCATGAATACCACCTCTAAGCAGGGAGACCTTTTAGAAGGGCAGATGAGGAGTTCACATGAGCCAAGAAGCAGAGCTGGACCAATGTAGTGCCCAAGGGCATGCAAAGTAGGAATTAAATGAAAGACACTATACAGAGAATAAGTATAATCCAGCAAGCTAACTTGGTAACCAGCTGCTAGTGGAGGGTGTTAGATGAAGAGGCAGAGCTCACTCTGCTGTGTATGGTTTTTGGAAATCACAAGAAGATAAATTCTCAATAAGTTGCATGTTCTGTGAAATTATGTCATTCCCTGAGAAGTCATCATGAGATGCTTGAGGAACTTGAGACATCTTATATGGTGGACAGAGAATCAATCTGATTTTCTTTTTCTTTCTTTCTTTCTTTTTTTTTTTTTTTTAAGATTTTGTGTATTTATTTGACAGAGAGAGATCACACGTAGGCAGAGAGGCAGGCAGAGAGAGAGGGGGAAGCAGGCTCCCTGCCGAGCAGAGATCGATGTGGGGCTCGATCCCAGGACCCTGAGATCATGACCTGAGCTGAAGGCAGAGGTTTAACCCACTGAGCCACCCAGGCATCCCCTCAATCTGATTTTCAACTGCCATTGTTAAACTATGAAAAGACAGGTAAACTTCCATTTGGTCTTTTTTCAACCCAGAGATTCCACTATCTTCTGTAGTTACGCAGGCCATCCATGTCAGAAGTCTTCTGTGTCCAAGCCTCAAGTCAGTGAAAATTAGCAACGTGCACATCTGACTCCAGTATTGAATGTCTGCCTCGAAGTCAGTCACCACTCTTCACCCTTCCAAAGAAGGACTTCCTTGCAACCTTCCACCAGGACCACTCACAGCTCTTCTCGTTTCCTTTGGAAACCTTCTTGAACCTCCCTTATGTTATGAGTTCAGATTTATTTATTGTGAAATTGTTATTAAATTTCATTTTTACAGGTTTTCACTGTTCAATCGATATATTTTTCTATCTGCAAAAATTGTTTCAGTATCTGGGAATCAGGATAGGCTATCTCATGAAATTAACAGAAATTAACGGAATTTGAAATTGAAATTAATGGAAATATTTTTTATTTTGTGAATTTTCACTTAGCAGTAGCGTTTTTAGGAGAAAATGAAGAATAGTTTGTTTGGGTCGTGTAGTGGGAATTTAATACATGTTTGATGAATGAGCGAGTCCATGTATCAGTGAGAGTCATAGGAGGAAGGAGTTTCAAGACTAAGAAAGAGGGCTGGGGCTACTCCCTATGGCGAGAACACAGATGTTTCTTCTTTGGTCGTTTGAAACTAAGATTATGAAATCTAGTGATCAATAATCTTAGATATTTACAGTCTCTTTCTGAAATGTTAAAATGACTGATCCATCTCCAAGTTCTATGAGGCCACCCTCCCTCGAAAACCAGGCCAGTTCTCGAGACTGGATTATGTGGCTAAAGCCCTGTGTTCACATGTGGACATTGGTTGGAGAGGTAGAAAATGAATCCATTGGAAGCCATGTTACTGTTGGTATTAATGACTCACCTGGAGGGGCGGGCTCTCCTCCGCCACACTGGCCAGAGGTTGAAACTTAGCCTGGAGAAATGTACATGGCTGGAAAGAAGATATGAGATAATAAAGGCGCTTACTGTTTAAGCCCCTGGTCCTCAACTTACGGTATGATTATTAGTAGCCTCAACGTGCTTGGGACTTGTTAGAAATGCAGACAGACCTACTAAATCAGAATCTGTAGACCCCGGTGATTCCTAGCCACGCTAAGGTTTGAGAAGTGCTGCTTTAAGTTGTTTCATTTTTTCCCTAAATATTTTAAGTAATCTAGGGGTGCCTGGGTGGCTCAGTGGATTAAGCCGCTGCCTTTGACTCAGGTCATGATCTCAGTGTCCTGGGATCGAGCCCCGCGTCCGGCTCTTTGCTCAGCGGGGAGCCTGCTTCTCTCTCTCTCTCTCTCTCTCTCTCTCTGTCAAATAAATAAATAAAATCTTAAAAAAAAAAAAGATTTTAAGTAATCTCTACACCCAAAGTGGGGCTTGAACTCACAACTTGGAGTTCAAGAGTCATATGCTCCACCAACTGAGCCATCCAGGCACCCCCAGTTAATGCTGTTTCTAATTGGATTTTTTTCATATTGGTGGCTAGAAAGCGAACCGATATCCTGTCTTACAAATCGATAGCAAAGATCTTGTTTTCATATCACCACCAAGATAAAGATGCAAGAAAAAGACAAAAGTATTACCTATGCAAGTCTTTGGGACCTGTTAGGAAAGTTCCATGGCTCTTTAAATGGCTTTATTTCCAAAAGAGAGAGGAAACTGTGTATTTCATAGCAAATGCACTTTTCTGGCTTCGCTTCAAAGGGTAGTGAAAACAGTTCTTAGACTCACTAAAAATGCAGGCTGTACGTATACCTCTTGAGTTGACATGACCAGACAAAGCAAGAGCAAAACGGGTGAGACATGGAAAAAGAACAAGGCATCAATAGAAAAAAAATAGTTTTGGGGTCCCTGGGTGGCTCAGTGGGTTGAGCCTCTGCCTTCGGCTCAGGTCATGATCTCAGTCAGGGTCTTGGGATCGAGCCCCGAATCGGGTTCTCTGTTCAGTGGGGAGCCTGCTTCCCTCTCTCTCTCTGCTTGCCTGTCTGCCTGCTTGTGATCTCTTTCTTTCTCAAATAAATAAATAAACCTTAAAAAAAAAAGAAAAAAAGAAAAAAATAGTTTTAAGCCATTTACTTGGTTTAGATCAGTAAGACATCCCAGATTTCCTCATAAATGTAGTTACTCAAGTGTCATTTTGGTACCCATGCAGATTGCAAACATCTTAATAATGCAAAATAAAATGATTCTATGTTGTAAGAAAAACAAAACAAAACAAAACAAGATACCCTCATAGCATTGTTATTCCTGAAAAGACTACTCGAGTTTCTTGAGGTTGCCCAAGTCAGACGATTTCATAAATCACTCTGTGTTTACGCTGAGTTCAAAAAACTGTTAGAATAAAAGAGGCCACTAAGTATTATGAACCAAACCCAATTTCAACAAACAAATTCTGCAGTTTGTTTTATTTTTTAAAAGAAACCTTCAGTGTTCTGGGTTGATTGTCCCCTGTTTTGTTTTGTTTTTATTGTCTTTTGACAACAAGCTATTGGGAAATCATTTAGGTCGCTGCTTGTTATGAAAACATTGTGATGAAGATGATTTCATAGCCTGCATTTCTGCCATCTCTTTCATTATGTCTGAGAGGTCAACAGCGGAGCAAAAATTACGCTGAGGATGTAAAGGCTAAACCAATGTGCTATTTAGTGATCATTCGAAAAAAAAATTAAGGCTTTGTGTTCATAAATTTCATTCCCTTTGACACTATAAGATGACAATGTTTACACTATGGAATGGCTGGGAGAAACATCGAGATACACTACTGGACCGTGTGCATAAAAGCAGTCAAGTGGTAGGATACAAACCGGAAAGAGACTCCCCCCTCCAAAAAGCCAGGTTGCTTCAAAACCTTGCTTTGTTTTGTTTTGTTTTGTTTTGTTTTTCTTACAACATAGAATCATTTTATTTTGCATTATTAAGATGTTTGCAATCTGCATGGGTACCAAAATGACACTTGAGTAACTACATTTATGAGGAAATACTTAGGGAAAATGATAGCCACATCAGAAGTAATCCCCATGCTGGATATTTGCACATTTCCCATTAAAGGACTAATAGAAATCACCTAAATAAGTCACTTGGAAGTTCATGGCTTTATTGGTTCATTTGTTTCTGTGATCTTTTCCACTCTGGCTGCCTGCTTTGCTTTCCTCTTTAGTATCACCGTTGATGGAAACGCAACAGAGAAAGGAAAGGAAAAAAAGTTGAGACACATCTCTGAGTGGCTTCAGGCACTGACTGACAAATGCGCCTCGAGAAGTGGCGAGACATGGGTGGTGTGTTTGCCCAGCACGTGGACCTCACCTCTCTGTGGCCTCCCGATTCTGTTCTGTGCCTGGCTCTTTCTCCTGGCCGTTTCTCTCTCATTCTTTTTTTTTTTTTTTTAAGATTTTTTTCTTAATTTTTAAGTGATCTCTACGCCCAGTCTGGGGGTTGTGATCAAGAGTGGTGCAGTATACCAACCGAACCAGCCAGGAGCCCCAAATAATCTTCTTGAAATGCTCTTTTCACACAGCTTCCAGGATGCCAAACTCTCTTGGCTGGAACTCTCGGTGGAACTCTGTCTCAGTCACCTCTGCTGGTTCCCTTTCAGCTCCCCAAACTGTAAACACTGGAGGGCCCGGCGTCTCTATCCTCGAATCACTTCTCCATTCACCCTCCCTCCCCGAGGGATTTCATCCAGTTCTTGGCTTTAAAGATCATCTGTGTGCTGATGCACCCCCCCCTTCCTTCTAGATTTACATATCCATCTGTGCCTACCTGGCATCTCTATCTGGATGTCTAAGAGGCACCTCAAACTTAACGAACTAACCTTTGCTTAACTAACCCTCACTCTCCCCCTTGAGCCTCATTTTCACTGTCTTCCCCAATTCAGTAAGTGACCACTCCCTTCTGCTAATTTAATGACCCAGAAACATGAGCGTCACTCCTGACTTTTTCTCTTAGAGCCCATGGCTGTTGCATCAGTAGCTTCTATGGGCTCTACCTTCAAAATAGAAGCCAGACCCAACCACCCCCCCAACCACAGCTGCCACCCCGAACCCAGCCACCAGCAATGGTCAACCAGATCATGACAAAAGCTTTGTCATGGGCTCCCACTTCCCTTCTTGATCTCCTAGAGCATAGCTGAAAGGATCCTGTTAAAACAGAAGCCACATCATATCTCTACTTGAGCTCCAAGCCCTCCAGTGGCTCGCCTTCCCACTTAGATTAAAAGGCAAAGTCCTAACCCTAACCTCCTTTCGTTTCCTTGAATATGCCAGACCTCATCTCACCTCCAGGTTTCTGCACTTACTCGCTCTCTTTCCTACTGGGAACCCCCTCCCCCAGGTGGATTAGCTCAGCTCCTTCGCACCTTTTCTCAAATGTCATCTCAGGGAATTCTGCCTCAGTTTCCACCTTGGCGTCCTCTGTCCTCATTACTCTTTTATTTTTCTCCCTTACATTTATCACATCTAAATTGTCATGTTTTACGTATTTGTTCACTTACGGTGTTAGGGTATTGCCAAAGACTAGAAATAAGAAACCCCATAAGACCATGGCTTGAAGAACGTCGAAGCGAACAGTCTGGCCAGTGGGGTGGTTCTGCTCCAGTCATTCAGAGATCTGGGGTCCTTCCATCGTGTTGCTCTGCCCCCCTCCCAGGGCTGTTCTCATATGCATTACTGAAGCTGGGTCAGCACCATATCCAGGTTCCAGCTGGCAGAAAAGGGGAAGAGAACATGAAGGTAGCACAGCCGAAGTTCTCTGAAAATCCAATCTAGGAAGTAGCAGAAATCACTGCCCCTCACATTTCATCAGTGAGAACTTAGTCACATGACCTTATCCAGCTAAGGGAGTCTGGAAAATGTAATTTAGGCAAGCAGCCATTTTCCATGGAAGAGGTGGAAAATGGGTTTTTGCTGGGCAACCATCACCATTTATTATGTGTGTCCTTTCTTTCCATTAGAATAGGAGCTCCATGGGCGCCTGGGTGGCTCAGTGGGTTAAGCCGCTGCCTTCGGCTCAGGTCGTGATCTCAGGGTCCTGGGATAGAGTCCCACATCGGGCTCTCTGCTCAGCAGGGAGCCTGCTTCCTCCTCTCTCTCTCTCTGCCTGCCTCTCTGCCTACTTGTGATGTCTCTCTGTCAAATAAATAAATAAATAATCTTAAAAAAAAAAAAAAAAGAATAGGAGCTCCATGAGGGTAGGGGTCTTTGCTGGGCTTACTCATTTCCATATTCCGAGCACCCAAAATAGCTCCTGGTACACAGAAAGAGCTTGGTAAATATTTGTGGAATAAATGAAGGAATTGTGGCTGGGAAGGCTTTCCTCCTGGGGTTTACAACAGCAAACATATCTCCCTTTGGACAACCTGACATTGACCTTTTTAAATGTTTTATTTATTTTTGAGAGAGAGAGCACAAGCAGGGGGAAGGCAGAAGGACGAGGGAGAAGCAGACTCCCTGCTGAGCGCAGAGCTCAACAGTGGGCTCAGTGTGGGGCTTTGGGGCTTGACGAGGGTCTCGATCCCAGGACCCTGAGATCATGTCCTGATCCAAAGTCAGATGCTTAACCGACTGAGCCACCCAGGCATCCCCTAATGTTGGCTTTTTTTTTTTTTTAATTTTATCACATGGGAGCTTAGTAGAATTCTTCATTCAGTGAAGTAGGGGTCGAAGACTTCTCCCTAGTGAAGCAGTTGTAAATTCTACATCCACTAATGTCATAGTCAAGCAGCCCCAGGAAGGGTCCCCTATATATTGAAAGATGACCTTGGCCATAGGAAGAGGAGTGTTTTCCATGGTTCAGGAGGGAGTCCTAGATCTATGTCTTCCAGTGATTCAGATGGGTAGGAGTCAGAAGTTTTTGCATCAATACAGGACTTTATTTGCAATCTGTATCTGTTCCATGTTTCCTAACACGACCATTTTGTGTTAGAAATACAGCTCCCTGCCCCTAACTATGGGGGATATTTGCCCTGCTAAGTAACCAAAATTAAAAGGATCCGAAGAGCTTAGAGAATGAGCCGAGAAAGCCTCTGATGGTCTATGAACGGGAGCTCCTCCCTCTCATAGCCCCTGTCTTTCCCAAGGAAGGGTTCTGTCTGCCTGAAGGTTAACCCACCTTCCCAGACAGAGCACACTCACACAACACTTTTCCTCCAAAAGCTCAAAATACAGCTTTTTAAAACCTAGTGAGTAACCCAGAGCTTCTTGCAACAACCTTTTAGGGCCAGTCGTATTTTAGCAAAAGTTTCCTAGTGCAAACAGATGCCTCTGATGTAAGGGTTGGCTCTGTTGGACTCCAACAGTGGAAGAGAGGAAATAACCATGAAGCCCAGGAACAGAAAACAAGTTTCCTTCCTTGAGGAGAAAAAAAGATCCCAGCATCGTTTTCAGTGTAAGCTAAGCAATGGAACAAGACATGGGACTGTGAATTTTTTCTCCTACCTGTCTTTATTTATCTAAGGTTTGTATTAACATTCTCCATGGGTGCTGTTGTAGTGACCAACAACTCAAGCCCAGAGAATGAAGCTCCAAAGGGTTCAGTTGGCCAAAGTCATTTAAAACACATAACAGGGGCGCCTGGGTGGCTCAGTGGGTTAAAGCCTCTGCCTTCGGCTCGAGTCATGATCCCAGGGTCCTGGGATTGAGCCCCCACGTCTGGCTCTCTGCTCCACAGAGAGCCTGCTTCCTCCTCTCTCTCTCTCTGCCTGCCTCTCTGCCTACTTGTGATCTCTGTCTGTCAAGTAAATAAATAAAATCTTAAAAAAAAAAAAATAAGAACGAGGTGTTTCGGGATTTTCGTTTTGCTCTTCATGTCTTACAGTGCAAAGACAGAAACTCCAAACCCTGCAAGTGATTTTTATAAACGTAGTTAAGACTGAGACATCATCCCATCTCTTTTTTGGACAGTATGTGGCTAAGTCACAGTACGTTGAAGAGCTCTGGTGTGGGGTCCATTTTAGTAAGAAAACCAATTGCACATTTGTTTTTGGAAATTATTCTGAGACACTTATCTGTGGATCTGAAGCCTTCTTTTCGGGTCTTTTGAAAAATGGTAAGCTCTTCAAAACTCTTAAGAGATACTGACATTTTAATTTGTATGCTTCTCTTGAATATTCTGGGGCACTGAACAGAAATATTAGAAGAAATAGAATAAATAGAAAGAGATTAAGATAGGGTTTTTAAAGGAGGGAAATTAAACGCATGCATACACAAGTCAGAAGACCCATTATCTGTGGTTAATGTTTATTTCCATCCATTTCCAAATGATTACTTTTGGCCCGTTCTAATGTTATGCTTGGTTATCTAATATCGTCTATTATTCTTAATCCGCTCTTCAAATGTTTAAAAAGCCTCAAATTCTTGCATGAGAATACTGTTACATTTGTCTTCTATTTATGCTGAATTTCAGGAAAACCCTGGATAATACTACCCAGTTTGGGGAGCTGAAGGCAAAACCTCATATGCAAACCCAGATCTGTGTGAAAGCATTTCACATTGGTTCCCTGTTTGGTTAGAAATTTGTTAAGACTATGCCAAGGGGAGGGGGGAAATCTAGCAGCTTCTATTAAACATATCATATTTCTATTTTCCCCTGGAAATATAATTAGCATTCTGCTTTCTTAGTTTCCTTTTCACACTTCAGTTTAGATTTGGGGTGGTAAAGGCTACATGTTAGCCATCAATGGAAAGTGTAAGTCCTCAGTTTCCAAAGAGACCTAAAAGTTGAACCATGAAAACTAAAAAAGCATCAATCATGAAATGTCCAGAATGGGCAGATCTGTATAGACAGAAAGATTAGTGGTTGACTGGATCATGGGATTGGAGTTGGGGGAGGTTGACCACTAATGGGTGCATAGATCCTTTTGGACGAGGATGAAAACTTTCTAAAATTAGATTGTGGTGAAGCTTACACAGTTCTGTGAATGTACAAAAAAACACATTGAACTGAATACTTTAAATGGGTGAATTGTATGGTATGTCAATTATATTTTGATAAAGTTGTTAAAAAAAAGTATGAATATGGCAGGCTTAAGTAAAGCAGTGACACACACACACACACACACCCCTGTCCAGCCTCCCTCTCTTACCAACCCCAGCCCCAGCCCCACAGAAGCAGAACAGATGTAGGCATTCACGAACCCGGCCTAAATGGAAAGAACAGACTCTCTTCGGCAAGAGAGACTGAAAATAAAAAAAAGGAAATTTGGATCATTATTGTTTCCATTTGTGGGAAAATCATTGTTTTCCATTGTGTCACCACACACATTTCTTAAACACTGAAAGCAAAAGTCTGTGAGTCCCCCCGGAAACACCAGTGATAGACAGAATGTCACTCCATACCTCCTTGTTCACACCTCTGCCTGAGCAAGTGATAGCAGGCCATTTATCTTCAAGGATGGACAATAAAGGATTTCGCAGTGTTGGAAATACGTTTTAAGGTTTATGAGACAAGCTAGCATGTGAGTAGGAAGGAAATCTACAAACACTCCATAGAACTTCCCTGGTATGAAACGAAGAAAGTCAAGAAAGAAGCAAAAGGTATCATCAACATTTTATCTGCATGCAGCTGGTCAGAGTTCAAATTAAGTACAGTGGCTACCTTCCTCGAACCCACCTTCCTTGCCCCCTCTGGAAACCCAATTCCAGAACTGAAGAAGGTTAGCTGGTCTTTGGGGTTTGTTTGTGTGGGGACCCGTGGGTTTAAGATGATGTGTGTGAATTCATGTTAATTGTTTTTGCCACTTTCATCGTAGCCTGCCTCGAGGGGGAAATAAAAATCACAACCCACTCAAAATAGTCAAGGATAAGATAATTAAAAAAAAAACAAAACTATTTCCTTGAATATTGACTGGACATTTGATAAGAAATTAGTGCTAGGGGCGCCTGGGTGGCTCAGTGGGTTAAGCTGCTGCCTTCGGCTCAGGTCATGATCTCAGGGTCCTGGAATCGAGTCCCGCATCGGGCTCTCTGCTCAGCAGGGAGCCTGCTTCCCTCTCTCTCTCTCTCTGCCTGCCTCTCCGTCTACTTGTGAGTTCTGTCAAATAAATAAATAAATAAATAAAATCTTAAAAAAAAAAAAAAAGAAATTAGTGCTAAACAATTTTAGGAAGTGATAATGGTGGGGCGCCTGGGTGGCTCAGATGGTTAAATGTCTGCCTTCAGGTCAGGTCATGGTCTTGTTGTGGTGGGACTGGAGCCCCACCTTGGGCTCCCTGCTCAGCAGGGAGTCTGCTCCCCACCCTCTGCCTCCCTGTCCCTCTCCACCTCCCTCTCATGCTTTCTCTCTCTCTCTCTCATAAATAAATAAAATCTTTTTTAAAAACTGGTAATGGGGGTCACCTGGGTGGCTCAGTGGGTTAAAGCCTCTGCCTTCAGCTCAGGTCATGATCCCAGGGTCCTGGGATCGAGCCCCGCATTGGGCTTTCTGCTCAGCGGGAAGCCTGCTTCCTCCTCTCTCTGCCTGCCTCTCTGCCTACTTGTGATCTCTGTCTGTCAAAAAAATTAATAAAATCTTTAAAAAAAGATGAGAAGATTACATATATTTTTAAAAATTTTTTTGAAGTGATAATGGTATTATTATACCCTTATACTCTGTCTAAAAAAAGTCCTTATCTTGCTGAAATACATACTGGAATATTTATGGATGAAACAATATTATCTTTGGGATTTGCTTCCAAAAATTTAGACGAAGAGGAAGTAAGTGGGTGTAGAGGACGAAACAAGACTGGCCAGGAGTCAATGTCACAGTGAGGGCAGCTAGTGAAGGGGTTCATTAGGCTGTTCTATCTACTCTGATAAATGGCTGATGTTTCCCATGATAAAAAGTTGAAACATTTTAAGAAAACAGATTTCCACAAACATTCCAAACAAATGTTAGTTAGGATCCATGGCCGAAGATGTGAAAAAGGGGCATTTAGTAGAAATGAAACATGTGCCAAAATAATATTCTAACACTGCAGTAAAAGAACCATTGCCAAGCATGAATGGAAAAGTTGTTCTATAGTCAAGTTCAAGGCGACGACAGTATTCCAACAGTGTCTAACCTCTGTCACCCATTTCAGAAGGGGGTTGACCCAAATAGGCAGTGGCCCAGCTGAAGTTAATTGGGAACGGCAGGCTGATGGCAGGCGGCGCAGGGAGCACTGGCCCGGCGGCCTCTTGGCCTGGACGTTGTGCCAATCCTAGAGGAGTTCCCCAGCTGAGAGCAGAAAGGAGGGATTTAAGAAAAGAACGGAAAAACAACCTTTTTTTAGGCTGGAAATTATTCTGTTGTGTGGTTTTTTTTTTCCCTAAGGGGAAAGACAAGAATTAAAATTAAAGTCTTACCTACCTCAACAACCTAAATGTCCTCTCCCACAAAATTTTTTGTTCCTTGACTTCACATTCGGGCAGTTTGACCTTTCTATAGTAGGGTGCACCTTGGAATGTCAACTCACTAGCATGAAACTGATCAGGACCTTCTATTAACTAGGAATTTGCCCTATTCTCTGTTCAAGAGCAAATTCAGACTATCAACCCAAAAAAGCATTGGAAGACGTGCTGTTTTTCTCAAAGCAGTTTGGTACTTTTTTTTTTTTTTTTTAATTTGGCACATTTTTTTGTACCTAAGCTGCATCAGAGTTAGAGCACTGTATTTGTAACTGTACTCTAGATTGGGGTGTCTTTCTGCACAGGGCCAGCAAATATTTCAGACTCTGCAGGCCCAGGGCTCTCAGCAGCAGCCACACAACTCTGTCACTGTTGCAGCCATGGGCCACATGTGAATAAATGGGCGTGGTTGAGTTCCAATATAACTTTATTTATAGAAATAAAGGAGAATCCCTCTTCTGACTCCCCCACTGTAAGGTCAGCTGATAGCAACCTTAATTCCACCTCACCACTAATTCCCCTTTGCCAGGTAACATAACATACTCACAAGTTCTGGGAATTGCAATATAAACCTCCTTGGGGAGCCCCTTTTTTTATCTACCATACGGCCCAATAGGAGATAGCCCATTCACCAGCCGCACTCCGGTTGCTCATTCTTGACAGTTCGTTCGTGTCATTGGAAGGATGAGGGCACATCGGGATCAGAAGAATTACACTTCTGGCTTTAAAAGCAGGACAGTAAGGGGCAGTTCATTAGGCATCTGCCTTTGGCTCAGGTGATGATCCTAGTGTCCTGGGATCGAGCCCCATGTTGGGCTCCCCGCTCAGTGGGGAGTCTGCTTCTCTCTATTCCCCTGCCTCTTCCCCTGCTTGAGCTCTCTCTCTCTCTCTCTCAAATAAATAAATAAAATATTAAAAAAAAAAAAAGCAGGGGCACCTGGGTGGCTCAGTGGGTTGAAGCTTCTGCCTTCTGTTCAGGTCATGATCCCGGGGTCCTGGGATCGAGCCCCGCGTTGGGCTCTCTGCTCAGCAGGGAGTCTGCTTCCTCCTCTCTCTCTCTGCCTGCCTCTCTGCCTACTTGTAATTTCTGTCTGTCAAATAAATAAATAAAATCTTAAAAAAAAAATAAAAGCAGAACAACTAGCTCACTGTGATAGAGAGCACCATGTACACATCGGTGTTCATCTGAGCACTGAGGAAGCAGCATGGGTCACAACTGTGACCCGCTCTCAGCTGTGACCCATGCTGCTTCCTCAGTGCTCGGATGGACACCGATGCGTACATGTTCCAGCCCCGGCACTCATGGGACCCCGGGTCAATTCCCTGCCTTCTTTGTGGCATCAGTTTCCTTGTGTTTCAAATGAGAGTAATAACTACTACCTTGCAGGGCGTGGTACACACTCAATGTGATAATGAATGCGGGGCCACCAGCACAATGTGTACCCTATATAATGTACCCTATATAATGAATACTATTTCTGCACAACTATGGGATTCTGCTTTGAGTCAAACCATGTCCCGTGCTCGCTTCGGCAGCACATATACTAAAATTGAGTCAAACCATCTCCCTCCAGGAGCCACATGGAGAAAATATGCTAGGGCCTCATTTCCCTGCAAATGAGGCAAATTTTGGTTCTACCCCCACTATAGCATTGGGTTCTAATGGGGTTCTAACCCCCACTATAATTGGGTTCTAATTCTGAAGGCTAAAGCAACATTCAGAAGGTCTTAAAATGGTACTATACATAAGCACCTCGTTAATAAAAACTCTTTGAGGGTGCTAATACCTCAAAATATTTACTCTCAAATGACTCTGGCATACCATTCCCTAGGGACACAGCTGAGGGCCTGCCAAGTAAGGCACTTGTCATAGGTTAAAAATGGATGTCAGAAAGCCATGGGGCGCCTGGGTGGCTCAGTCGTTAAGCATCTGCCTTTGGCTCAAATCATGATCCCAGGGTCCTGGGATCGAGCCCTACCGCACTGGGCTCCCTGCTCATTGGGGAGCCTGCTTCTCCCTTTCCCCTTTCCCCTGCTTGTGTTCCCTCTCTCTCTGTGTCTCTCTCTATTAAATAAATAAAATCTTAAAAAGAAAGAAAGAAAGTAAGAAAGCCATTTGGTAAATGCAACAGCTTTTATAGTCTTAAGAAATGGTATTGAATTGCTTTAGCCAGGGTGTGGGACAAAGGTTGTTTAAATATAAAAGCAGAATCATTTTTCTCATTTTGAGAGTCAGTCATCAGATGTTTTCAATAAGCCAAGTTTCAGCTATTTGGTGCATCACACATGTCCTCTGCCAGTAAGGTATTTGTAAAAATCTTCTTGGGATCTCTTAATTATTTGTGTTTTAGCATTTTACAGAACCTGAAAAAAAAGAGCAAAATTAGTTGCCCAATATCACCAAAAAAGACTAATGGCAAACCGGGGGAAGGAATCCTAAATCCCACTTTGATGTCCAAGCCCTAAACATACTCGTTTGTGGTGTTAAATGGAAACAAATCATTCCCTCAAAAAATAACTTCCATAATCTCAGGAGAAATACTGTCATATCGCATCTGAAGCATTTTTCTCTGTTCTGTCTCAGTACCAAAATCTCAGGCCCCCTGAGCATCTCTAGCCGCACACCTAGTTTGTTTTTATTGAGAAGACCACCCAGAGCGAGGAGGGCCTTCTCAGACGCATCCTATGTTCAACATTTGGGTGGTTCTCATGGCAGTTCCTATAGCAAGGAATTCTTGTCTTTGAGGAAAATTGTTCCGCTTACTGATAGTTTTCTCCTTCTTTATCCCTAGGGTTTCCTGTGTTTTTTGAATTTTCCACTTCAGAGTAAATCCGTAAAGTGAAGCTTACTCATGTATCCCACAATTAACTGCCGCTTCTTTTCCTTTCTTCCTTCAGATCCTTTCCACAATGTGAATATTTCCTGTGGCCGCCAGCCAGAATTCCTCGGCCAGCCAAACTAAGCGAAAGATGACCAGTTTTTAGTACGTGAAGCGGCTTCAAGCCCTCCAATGAGCTTGGACGTAGCCTACTGCCTAATCATAATTTTTTCAAATCTAATTATAATAGCAAGAAAATTAGGTAAGGGCTCACGTGGGTAAAATGGTTGTTTTATTTTTTAAGATTTTATTTACTTATTTATCAGAGAGAGAGAGAGAGCACAAGCAGGGGGAGCGGCAGAGGGAGAGGGAGAAACAGGGATTGATGCAGGGCCTCAATCCCAGGACCCTGGGATCATGACCTGAGCTGAAAGCAAGACGCTTAATGGACTGAGCCACGCAGGTGCCCCATTTATTTACCAATAAAATGGTAAAATGGTTCACCTAACTATCTGAGTCTGTCTCAATGGGTTTGGTGATTTTCTTATAAAAAGTAGATTTATTAAAAAAAAAAGTAGATTTATAGAACAATCAAAAGTTATGTCCAAAAAAAAAGTTATATCCAAGGAATTATGTAATTCATCCAGATTCAAAAATTGAAGCCCTCAAGAAAATGGGTCATAGGCATAAAAGAATGTCATTTCAGTACTATGAATATGAAAGTCTCTGTTCCTATTACACATTTATCATATCGTTGTTTTAAAGCAATATCTTACTCTTCATTTCTTTTAGCTGACACATGTGTTTAGAAGTACGTAACTGTCAAAAAAAATTTTTTTTAAATGATACTACCCATGGGTATGAAAACATGGGATGAGCCTCCGACGCTTCTGGTGGGAGCTAGACAATCCTTCTGCTATTTGGCACTAGTGGGCCAAAAGCCTTAAACCCACGCATCACCTTTAATCCAGAAATTCCATTTCTTGAAATTCATTCTAATAACACCATCAGCAAGGCATGGGAAAATGTACACTTTTGTCCAAAGAGGTTTGTCACATCACTGTTTACAATATCAAAAAAATGAAAACAGTCCATCCCCCAAATAGAGAAGCAATTAAATATAACACGTCCATGTGATGGGATATATCTGGCCACTAAAAATGATCTTTTTTAGGGCGCCTGGGTGGCTCAGTGGGTTAAGCCGCTGCCTTCGGCTCAGGTCATGATCTCAGGGTCCTGGGATCGAGTCCCGCATCGGGCTCTCTGCTCAGCAGGGAGCCTGCTTCCTCCTCTCTCTCTCTGCCTGCCTCTCTGCCTACTTGAGATCTCTCTCTGTCAAATAAATAAATAAAATCTTTAAAAAAAAATGATCTTTTTTAAAAAAGATTTTATTTTATTTTTTAAGTTATCTCTACACCCAATGTGGGGCTCAAACTCACAACCCCAAGAGTTACACAATCCCACAATGAGCCAGCTGGGTGCCCCTAAAAATTATCTTTTAGAGGAATTTGCTAAAAAGATTTAAGATGTAGTATTAAGTTAAAAAATAACAAGTGACATGTACAGTGTGATTCAAATATATATGTACCTTCAGATGTAACATCTATGTGTTTATTGGTGTATATAAAAGAGAAAGCAAACAGAATGAAAGGATAGGTCTCTAATGTACCAAAAATAGTGATAGAGATTATCTCAGGGTGTTTCTCTATTTTCTTTTTTTAAGATTTTATTTATTTAGGGGCGCCGGGGTGGCTCAGTCGTTAAGCGTCTGCCTTCAGCTCAAGTCATGATCCCAGGGTCCTGGGTTCGAGCTACGCATCCGGCTCCCTGCTCAGCAGAGAGCCTGCTTTTCCCTCTCCCTCTTCCCTCTGCTTGTGTTCCGTCTCTCTCAGTATCTCTCTCTGTCAAATAAATAAATAAAATCTTTTAAAATAAGATTTTATTTCTTTATTAGAGAGAGAGAATACGAGTGGGAAGGAGGAGCAGAGGGAGAGGGGAAGCACACTCCTCACCGAGTAGGGGGCCCTAATGCGGGGCTCAATGCCAGGTCCCTGGATCATGACCTGAGCCAAAGGCAGATGTTTAACTGACTGAGCCACCCAGGTGCCCCATGTACTTTCTGACCTCTCTACAAAACAAACAAACAAACACAAATAAACAAACAAAAAAAGATGCATTACTTTTCAAAATCTCAATGCCTGTTGATGTTTTTAGTTTAGGAATAAGCTTCTGCAAGAAACAATCTTTGTTTCATTCTCGTTTCTTTTGCTGGACACTTACCCGAAGTAGAGAGTGTCTGGCCTTAAGCACTTAGACTTGTCAGATGCCAGGCCACTGTTGGTGTGTGAAGATGCTGGTGTATTAGGAGATGGAGACAGTAGTAGCCATGGGACAAGGGAGGTAAGGGTGAGAACTGACAGACAAGATGTACATATGGATGCTGTCTTTTCTCAGATCACAGTCATGCATGGCTCAGAGGGTGCATGGAGGCAGGACGGGGGAGAAAAGCCAGGCTGTGAAGCCAGACACGACCACTGTGTTGGGGCAGGCACTGCCCAGTCAGACCTAGTCCTAGGGATGGCCTTCTGGAGGAATCTGAGAGGCAGGCGTTTGGCTGAGAGAAGGGCTCATTCAGGACTGGTGCTAGCCATGGGACCAGAAGTGGGCTTGCATCCTAGAATGACTGAGATACAAGATGGGAGCTTGGGGGCATAGGGGTATGGCACATGGTATCCAGGCGTCCTCACTGCAGGAAGTGGGGGGTGGGTCTTAGGCACAGGCAGAAGCCCAGTTACCAGAACCAAGACATAAAGTTGAGGTTTAACTAGAAGTCATGGGGCTCCTGGCTGGCTTAATCTGTAGAACATGTGACTCTTGATCTGGGGGTGGTGAGTTCAAGTCCCACACTGGGCACAGAGCTCACTTAAAACAACAACAACAACAAAAAAAAAAAACTAGCTGTCATGGTTACTTGATGCTGAATCCCAGAGAGGCGGGCTATGTTTCTTCAAATCTCTCTCAAAGACATCAGCATTGGCAGGGACAGTAAGCTGTTCTAATAAAGAGTAGAAACAATGGACCCTACATGTGGGGAAACCAGGCAGGACTGGAGTGAGAGCCATAGAGCACTGGAGTCAGAGTAGTCTTTCAGAATTGTGCCTGAAGCAGTTCATCATAAATAAGTTAAGTTAATGGACGTCCTTCAGGTGGCAAAAACAAGAGGCCCTTTTGTCAATGTGACTCTTAGCCATTCCTGCCTGAATCTCTTCATACTGTCCCTAGTAAAGATACAGACCCACATTGGCGTGTCTTGGAGATGTCAACAATGCATCGAAAACAAAAGATCAGTCCCATTTTATCTTTGCTTTGCCAAATAAAGGAGAAACCCGCATAAGTTGGTGATCTTAGTATTACTATACAAATGCCTCTAATAAAAATGCGTAAGTAGAATTTCTAACTCCATAAATTTCCATGAAAATGTCATGCTATACAAAAGATTATGGTTAGTATGTTATTTTTATAAAGATTATTTGCTATTTAAATTTTTTTTTGAATATAAAGTTGAATTTTGCAATATTCCTTTCCTTCAGACCCAAATGTTGGGAATGTTACAGAAACAAAGAGGCACTATTTGATGTTAGCCTTTATTTGACTGGTTTTCCCAAAAGTGCAATTTCTTCACCAATAGGCCCTTAGTTTCCTGGATTGTAGCTAGAAGAGTGATTCTCAGCCTTGGCCTCCCACTGGAATCACTTGAGAGCTTTTGTGATTCCCAGGGCCTGTGTAGCTGACAAATGAACCAGACTCTCTAGACAAGGGACTGGGGCATCAGGATTTGGTAAAGCTCCTTGGGTGATTTAAATCTGTGGTCAAGGGGCACCTGGGTGGCTCAATGGGTTAAGCCTCTGCCTTCAGCTCAGGTCATGATCTCAGGGTCCTGGGATCGAGCCCTGCTTCGGGCTCTCTGCTTGGTAGGGAGCCTGCTTCCTCCTCTCTCTCTGCCTGCTGCTCTGCCTACTTGTGATCTCTGTCAAATAAATAAATAAATAAATAAATAAATAAGTCTGCAGTCAGGGCTAAGAACTGCTGAGCTAGAGCAACCATGTTAAACAATGGTCCAAAGCAGGACACTTAAAAGTCAAAGATGATGCTATTACTAATTACCCCACAGCCATAGAATAAGTCAGTGATGTTCTGAAGATACTTGGACATATGGTCACACTAGTTTTGGCTGCCAGCTGGTGTCACTCTGTCCCTTACTATTTATAAAGGAATGAAAATATAGGCTCACATGAAACTCCATACCCCAAAGACGGTTCCTTCTTTTAGAGAAACTCAGGTACCAATGGAAAAACTTGATATTTTTGCTCACCCCACTGCACATAGACTTAGTTAGCCTTTGTGTCAAAACCTGCTGGCAACCACCTGCTAGAATGGCTACAATGAAAAGGACTGATATTACTAAGTGTTGACAAGGCTGTGGAACAACTGGAACTCTCATAACCTGCTCTTGGGAGTAGAGAATGGTAAAACACTTTGGAAAACTGACAGTTCCAGTACATTTTATTTTTAAATTTTTTTTTAAGATTTTATTTATTTGTTTGACAGAGAGAGATCACAAGCAGGCAGAGAGGCAGGCAGAGAGAGAGGAGGAAGCAGGCTCCCTGCTGAGCAGAGAGCTGGATGCAGGACTCAATCCCAGGACCCTGAGATCATGACCTGAGCCAAAGGCAGAGGCTTAACCCACTGAGTCACCCAGTGCCCTCAGTACATTTTAATGCACATCTATATTGTGACTCAGCAATTCCTCCGCTAGGTATTTATTCAAGAGAAATATAAACATGTATTCCCAGAAATATTTGTACAAGAGTGATTATAGTAACCTTAATCATAATAGCCCCAAACTAGAAATAGCCATATGTCCATCAACAGGAGAATGGATAAACAAATACAGTGAAATTCTACCCAGCATCATAACATGGATGAATCTTACAGACACTATCCTGAGTGAAAAAACCCGGACGTAAGAGTATCCGTGGTACAATTCTATTTCTATGAAATTCTAGAATAAACAAAACTAATCTGGGGTGATAGATATAAGAAAGTGAAGTAAGAGGAATTTCCTTTATCTTGTGCTGGGTATTGGTTACATGGGTGAATATAATAGGGAAAAAACCCTAATCTATGTACTAATAACTATGCATCTTATTATATGTAAATTATATCTTGATTTTTTAAAAAGATTTTATTTATTTATTTGACAGAGAGAGATCACAAGTAGGCAGAGAGGCAGGCAGGGAGAGAGGAGGAAGCAGGCTCCCTGCTGAGCAGAGAGCTGGATGCAGGACTCAATCCCAGGACCCTGGGATCATGACCTGAGCAGAAGGCAGAGGCTTTAACCCACTGATCCAACCAGGCGCCCCTCTTGATTTTTTTTAATCAGAAAAAAGAACCACCTGAAAATATAAGCCACTAGGACACATTTGGACCTTATGGTGAATCTTTCGCACCCACAGGGGAAAAGGTAGAAATTAGTATTTGGGTCCTGCTGTGTACTGGGCTCTGTGTGAGATGCTTCACATAGAAAAATCAGACTTCCTCCTAAAGTACTAGGCAATTCCACCAACCAAATGCAATTCTGGGACATTTCTTATCAGACCCTTTTGCAAGAGCAAGCATTTCAGGCATTTTAATGGAAGATGGGACTTTTAAAGAATTGTCATTTCTAGATGGACTAATAGTTTTCCCAGTAATTCATCTCGAAAATGATAATACCCACCCAATTTACTACTTACAGTAAAGAAGGCATTTCCACATAAACGCTTGATGAGTTTTACTTGTTCCAATAAGATTATATTTGTCAGTCGAAGGGCTTCAGTTGGGATCGAAAGGCTAAACTTACGTATGACAACGGTAAGTGTTCCACCAACTCAAAAGCACACCAAACAAAATAATAAATTTTCCTTTGAACCGCAACAAATCTTTTAATAGAATTTTATTTCAAGAATATAACAATCCAGGAAAATTCCAGATGTTCATTTTATAAAGCCAAAAAGAAGAATAGAACAAGAACGATCTATAAAACAGAAGTTGTGTTTGGGGGAGGAAAATGAAGTGTTCAGACAAAGAAAAATAGATTTAGGTTTTCTTAAGAAATAAACAGAAGATGAAAGGCTCTTGGTGAGTGTAATCTATTATCCCTTACTTGTTGACTAACTGTGAAGATATGACCCTTGGCACATTAATTTAGTGCAAAAAGACATCTGTGATTTCAAGGAATTTACTTTTTACTGTCATCCCATATTTATACAACATCTTTCGGAAAGAAACTAAAAATTCTTTACCCTCAACTGCCAGTACTTCTCTTTTATCCATAAAAAAAGTCCAAACTTCAAGCCTGGTATTTGAAGTTTTTTATTATGTGACCCATTTATCTAAGTTTTATCTCCTACTGCTTTTCTACACTTGCCCTTTTGTCCAGCCAACCCTATTTACTTGACTCCAGAGTGATGACCAGTTCTCACTTCCAGATTTGGTTGGTGCTATTACTCTCCATAGGATGGTCAAGTGGAAGGTGCACGAATTAAGTGAATTCTCACTCCCTGGTCAGTTACTAATTAACCATGAGAGTCACTCATTAACCATGGGAGCTTGGGCAGGTCTCTCAACCTTCCTTATCAATTTTCTCATCTGTAAAATGAGAATATGAGTACCTACTTCTACTTTGATATCTTAGTACTCTAAAAGAGATGGTGGGTGTGTCTGACACATCACACACAATAAATACTAATTCCCTATCAGGTTTCATCCTCACTTTTGCCTAGAATACACCATCATCTTGATGCCTTCCTGAATCCCGCCCTTCAGGCCAATTCAAGTTCCATATTTTGAAACATTGTCGGGCCACCTCTTTACCATTTTATTGGCCCTCAATATCATACTGCCTTATACTGCTCATAAATAAACATTTTTTTAAAAAAGAAATGCTGTTGTCATGGTTTTTAACACTTTTTACTCTTCTTACTGGTTCTATTTTGTAGAATAAGGAGTAACATTGACAGGTTTGGGGGAAATTTTATATATATATATATATATATATATACATATATATATATATTTTAAATCACAGACTTCTGTTTTTATGTTTTAACATTTTCATACTTTTTTTGTAACTGGAATCACATAACAAGTGTAGGGGAAAATTGTGCCTTGTTGCAACAGTTTTCCTAATTTCTAGGCTGGAAGATAACAGATGCCTGGAGTTTACCTTATGTTGAATTAAAATCAATATTTCTCTAACAACAACAACAATAAAAAAGAGAGAGATTGACAGAATGGATAGAAACATATGGTCCAACTATACACTGTTTATAAGAGACTCACTCCAGATTCCCAAACACAAATAGATTGAAAGTTAAAGGATGAAAAAAGATATTCCATGCAAAAGGTAACCAAAAGAGAATAGGGTTAACTATACTAACATCAAATAAAATAGATTTTAAATGAAAAAAAAAAAAGGTGGCAAAAGACAAAGAAGGACATTATGGATTAATAAAAGTTCTAATTTAAGAATAAGGTATAATAATCATAAACATTTACATACCTAATGAAAGATCAACAAAATAGAAGAACAAAAATTGACAGAATTTATGGGAGAAATATTTCTATAATAATAGTTAGAGGGGCGCCTGGGTAGCTCAGTGGGTTAAAGAGTCTGCCTTCGGCCCGGGTCACAGTCTCAGGGTCCCGGGATTGAGCCCCGCATTGGGCTCTCTGCTCGGCGGGGAGTCTGCTTCCCTTCCTCTTTCTCTCTGCCTGCCTCTCTGCCTACTTGTGATCTCTGTCTGTCAAATGAATAAATAAAATCTTTAAAATAATAGTAATAGTGGGGCACCTGGATGGCTCAGTGGGTTAAATCCTCTGCCTTCAGCTCAGGTCATGATCCCAGGGTGCTGGGATCGAGCGCTGCTTCGGGCTCTCTGCTTGGCCAGAAGCCTGCTTCCTCCTCTCTCTCTGTCTACCTCTCTACCTGCTTGTGATCTCTGTCTGTCAAATAAATAAATAAAATCTTTAAAAAAAAATAGTAATAGTTAGAGACTTCAGTGTTCACTCTCAATAATGGGTAGAACAACCAGACAGAAGAAAAATAAGGAAATGGAGGATATAAGTCAACTAGATCTAAAAGACATAAACAGAATATTGTACCCAATAATGATAGCATACACATTTCAGTGCATGTAGCACATTCTCCAGGATAGACCATATGTTAGCCCACAAACTAAGTCTCAACAGATTTAAAAAGATACATATCATACCATATCATAGCTTCTCTAAACACAATAGGATGAAATTAGAAGTTAATAACAGAGGAAAAACTGGAAAATTTATAGATCTGTAGGAAATTAAGCAACACATGCTAAGGACACCTGGGTGGCTCAGTTGGCTAAGTGTCTACCTTCCACTCAGGTCATGATCTCGAGGCCCATATCAGGTTCCCTGCTCAGTGGGGAGCCTGCTTCTTCCTCTATCCCTCAGCCTGCTCATGCTCTTTCTCTTTCTCAAATAAACAAATAAATAAATAAACATGCTTAAACAACAGATGGATGAAAGGAGAAATCACAAACGAAATTGAAAAATACTTAGACACAAATGAAAACAAATACACAACATAGCAAAACTTATGGAATGCAGCAAAAGCAGTCCTAAAGGGGAAATATATAGCTATAAACACTTACATTAAAAACCAAGAAAGATCTTGGAGTGCCTGGCTAGCTCAGTCAATAGAGCATGCAACTCCTGATCTCAGGGTCGTGAGTTCAAGTCCCACATTGGTCATGAGTCTACTTAAGAAAAAAAAAATCTGAGGGCACCTGGGTGGCTCAGTTGGTTACGCGCCTGACTCTTGATTTCAGCTGGGGTCATGATCTCAGGGTCGTGGAATGGAGCCCTGTGTCAGGCTCTGTGCTCAATGGGGAGTCTGCTTGAGATTCTCTCCCTTTCTTTCTCCCTCTCCCCCTCCCATTGCTCTCTCTCAAATAAATAAATAAATATGTAAAAAACCCCACAAGAAATATCTTGAATCAGCAACTGGATTTACAATTTAAATAACTATAAAAAATCAAAAAACAAACTAAATTAAAAGCAGCAGAAGGAAGGAAATAATAAAGATTAGAGCAGAGGTAGATGAAATAGAGAATAAAAAATAATGGAGAAAAACAAAAAAAACCAAAAGTTGGTTCTTTGTAAAGATCAACAAAATCAACAACCTTTTAGATAGATGGACTAATTAAAAAAGAGAGAGGGCTAAAACTGGACATAAAAATGGGACATTACTACTGATTCTACAGAAATAAAAAGGATTATGAGAATATTGTGAATAATTGAATGCCAACAATTTTGGTAACTTAGAAGAATGAATAAATTCCCAGACACACAAAACCTACCAAGACTAAATCATAAAGAAATAGAAAATTTCTAGTAGTGAGATTGAATCAGTAATCAAAAATCTTGTCAAGAAAAGCCCTGGATCTGTTGGCTTCATTGGTGAATTCTATCAAATATTTTAAGAAGAAATAATACCAATTCTTCTCAAACTTTTCCCAGAAAATTGAAAAGAAGGAAACACTCCCTAACTCATTCTTTGAGGCCAGCCTTAATGTGATACTAAAGCTAAACAAGGATTCTACAAGAAAAGACAACTACAGAACAATATCCCTTATAAACATTGATGCAAAAATTCTTCACAAAATATTAGCAAAGTGAATACAGCAGCATATTTAAAAGATTATATACCATGACTAGCGGGAATTTATTACTGGAGAGCAAGGATGGTTCAATATACAGAAATTGATTGATGCAATATACCACATTAATAGAATGAAGATAAGGACTAAAAAAACCCACAAGATTATTGCAATCCATGACCAAAAAGCATTTGACAAAATTCAATACCCTTTTATGATTATAGATATGCAACAAACCAGGAATAGAAAGAAACTACCTTGACATAACAAAAGCCATATATGAAAAAACCACAGCAAACACCATACTCAATGGTGAAAGACTGAAAACTTTTCCTCTAAGATTTCAAATCAGACAAAGATGCCCACTTTTACTACTTCTATTCAACATAGCACCAGAAGTTCTAGCCAGAGCAGTTAGGCAAGAAAAAGAAAGAAAAGGCATCCAAATTGGAAAAGAGGAAGTAAGATTACTTCTGCTCATAGAATATATTATCTAATTTGTAGAAAACACTAAAGATCCCACCAAAATAAACTGTTCGAGCTAATAAATGAATTCAGCTAAGTAGCAGGACACAAACTCATCACTCACACCAGCTGCATCTCTATACCACAATTAAGGACTTGTCATCTTACTGTCAGTTGAATGCACCAAGATTTGGGGGAGGTGAGGAGAAGAATAAAGAGAAACAGAGCATATTCACAATATATTTCATCCAAAATTCCATCCTTTTAAAAAATATATAAAATTAATGTCTGTGTGCTCATTATTAGAGATTAAGTTTATGTAATCCAGAATCATGGTATATCCCCAGATCACATGTGATTTTTCAGAATCACTGTGAACTAGACCTAATCTAGCATGGGGATTTCTGTATCTAGTCACATTATCTTCTCATATCCACAACAGAGTTGGATGGCATGACAGATAGGACTATTCACAGCCCTGAAAGGATACATCTATAAAGGTTTCTACCAGGGCTGATTAACAATTGTCCTTGGAAGATAGTCTTAGGCTGGAGGTAGCTGTCACTTTCTACCTTGTTAGAAAGTCAAGGACCCATTTCTGAAATTAAAGGCCACAGACTCTAGCATGCTGGATATCAGATCAACTCAGTTCCAGTTTAAGGACCTACCAAGATCATTTAAGAAAATAATTTTAGGGGTGCCTAGGTGGCTTAGTCAGTTAAGCATGCAACTCTTGATTTTGACTCAGGTCAAGATCTCAGGGTCATGGGATCAAGCCCTGTGTCAGGCTCCACACCCAACGTGGAGCCTGCTGAAGATTCTTCCCCTTCCTTTCCCTCTGCCCCTCTCATCTCCTCCCTTTCTAGTAATAATAATAATTTCATGTCTGATTTCTTAGCAAATCACTCCTTCCTAATGATAAAAAACTGTTATGAAATTTCATACAGTCCAAACAAAGACTTCTTGTGGGACAAATGCCAAAACTATACTGGAAGCCTTGGGAGAACCACCTGACTTCTTCATACAGTTTCCGGCCCCCAGGCTTTTTAAGTCTTAATTGGAAATACCAGAAATAATTTCTCCAGGTGTTTTTGAAGTTTATCTACTTAAATCACAGAGCAAGTCTGGTGATTTAAAACAAAGAAAGAAAAGAGTTTGTGATCCTATAAAACAAATTAGTATATAAGGAAGGGATTTAAAATAACCTGGTAAATTCAGTATCTGTCCATGATATTTGGCATGATTACAATAAAACCACATTAAAGCGTAAGATCTATAAGAGAAATATGGAAAGGTCAGGAATCAGAATTATCGGATTTCTTAATGAAGAACAATAGGGCATTTTGTCTGCCGAGAAACAACAGTTCGTTTGAATTACCAATTAACTCAATATTAGCTTATTGTGGTTTTGGTGCATTTAATATTTCATCACAATAGGAAGTCAGCCAGGCTGGAGACAGGAAATCTAAATTCTAACTTCATATCTGTTGCTACATGCCTCCTAACTTTGGACAGATCAATTCATCTCTCTGAGCCTGAGTTTCCTCACCTGTAATATGAAGGGGTTGGGCTTAGATATCCTCATCGTTCTCTTTTAGCTCTAAAACACTGTGGCTCCATTTCTTAACCCCTGCCACCCCAACCGCAGGGCCCCTGTGGATCCACACACCCCCTTCTTCTATCCCAGGCTCCTGTGCCTCACGCTGCCTCCACTTGCCCTACTGCCTGGGGTTCTTCCCTTTGACAGGCACCCATTCTAGACAGTGCCACCTGTCCCAAATGCAAACTCACTCTCATGGGTCCCAGGGGCATGCTACTCATGGACTTGAACGAGTGAATGAAACAAGCCCGAGCATTTGAGCTACTGTGGCCAGGTCAGGGGCAGGGAGAGTGGGGGAGCCTGAGAACAAGTCTGTTTTCTGAAAGCCATGGCTTGTGTGCTCACTTCTAACTTGGGTCTGTCCCTAAGGAGGGCTGAGAGACTGGGGGAGGCTACTGCTTGCCTTGCTTGGAATAAAATCAAAGGGAAAGCCTTTTCCCAACATACATAAAAATCAGTCTCTCCAGGATGAGAAAAATTATGTGGTCTCATGTATGCACATAATGATCCTTTACGTACAGTATCCTAATACACACTTTATACATCTATACTTACACCAGAAGCAACTAAACACACAACCTAAGTGGTTTCTTTTTGGGTTTTGCCTATGGGGTCTCACCCCAAATCCTAGCGTGTTTGTCTAATTCCTTCTCTTAGCTTTCTTCTCCCCACTGTGGGCTGGGAGGGGAATTTGCTCTGCAGTGAAGAAACCAAGACAGTAAGAATAAAAATTACTTCATGATCCCATATATTGTGGCTTCTCCCAGTTCTCAAAGTCTGTAGTGCTATTTACCCACCCAGATGTGACCCTGACACGAGGTTACGAAGGGTATGCGTGACATTCGTAAGCTCCCCCGAACCAAAAATCTTCTTCCTCCAAAAACCAAGTTACCCTGAACATCCTTCTCCTGGCCAGACGGGCACGGCAGACACTCTTCAAAACCTAAGCATCAGTGTGTACTTGTGTGCACGCGCATACACGCATATGTATGTGTGTGTGTGTGTGTGTGTGAACCTTACAGCCAAAGCGATTGCATCTTTTCTTTTAGCACAGTCAGGTGAGAAACATCTCCCACATGTAGCCTAAAATTTGATTTTTCACTGTAACAACAACACAAAAAATGATCCCTCACCTATCAATATCTTGGGCCACGTATTGTTATGCTAAGGCAGAAATGCCGAGTCTGAAAAAAACCAAAGTCAAGGAAATTCTGTGTCCCGTCCCCGGGTGCTCCACCTCCCCACCCCCACCCTCATGTCTAGACATTCCCGCAGGCTCTGCAGGCACCACCCTTTCTTTTCCACATTTCATTAATAATCGTACAAGTCAAACAATAGCTAATCTGGCAATTATGCGCAAGTTAAAACACTGGAACACGTTACCCCGCGTTGCCTGCCAAATCACACAAAATCTGGATCAATGAAGGTGTTGAAAGATCTTTCAAAAAGTTCCTTCTGCCTTTCTTCCTGCTTTTGGGGCAGACTTCTGAAAGGCACCAGATCAAATCAAATCAAGAACAGCGTGAAACTGTCTCCTTGCGTCTCTATTTTTCACAGGGACACCAGCGTTTGAAAGTCAGGGTTTGGGGGCGGGGAAGAGAAAAGGGACGTGAGGCGGAGAGTGCCCACGCCCTGAGCTAATTGCATCAGGGTGAAAGAATGAGCACCACACCCCGGGCGGTCACATTTCTGGGGTCACTTAATCATGCTCCGTACACCTGTGCTATTAGGGCAGCGCAGCTGCAAGGCAAACGCCGTTAGGCTCCGATGCCAACATGCCTGTTCCCCACTGGATTTAGCTACTTCCAAACTCCATGGTCAGCCGCAGAATTTTTGAGGAGTGAAGTAAAGCACAAAGCAAGACTGGGTCGGCCGTGTGCTCTTCCAGAATCAGTCCTGGTGCCGAAGCTTCTCTTCCACGCTTCTCCAAGCTGCGCTCGGGCTTCCAACTCCCCACGGGCTTCCGTTCCCGAGGCCGTGGTGTCCTGCAGAGGCTCTGTGCACTGGGCTAGCTGCATAGACTGGGGTCCTCGGCCGCCTCCAGAACCGCCTCCAGAACCACTTCCAGAACCGCCTCCAGAATTCCGATTCAGCCCCTAAAAATAGCATCAGCTCTGCCCACACCTCCTCCTCCTGGGTTTCCTCACTGTTAGTGCTCCCAGTGGATATTACTAAGAGGTGAGAACATGAACGTTTGCAGGAAGCAGGACATCAATCATTCCTTCCTTACTGATTTCCATGGAAATCTAGAAGAAGAAAAAGAAAGGAAGTCCATTGGAGAACTGCTTTCGGGCTTCAAGTCTGATTCTCGTGAAGGTTTGGTGAGGGGACCTTCCTACTCCATCTCAAAGGCCCATTCAGACCCGAAATGCTTCAATTCCTTGCCTGCACGTCTGATTGGGATTTGGATCTGGACTGGAAGCAGGATACTAAGGTCTTCTGAGTTCCATGTGCAGGAAATGAAGCCTCCTTGCTGAACTTCCTGGGTTCAAATGACATAGTTGGATACTGGGGTGGTTTTGAAAGTGCCCTTAATAATCTCAAGCTTACCTTGGAAGTCTCCAGAAGGGCTCATCTGTCCATTCTCTCTAGGGCCCTTAGGCAGAAGAGGACCTGGGGTTGGCCTGGAACCTCTGGAAGTAATTAGGAGCAAAGCTCCACTCCCTCATGGAAATTCACCCGACACTTTACACTCCTCTATCCCGTCTAATACTGTTCTCTCAGTGACCATCCCTACAATAGGAAAAGCCTCACGTTGGTTGGTAAGGATACAAAGATGAGAAAATATGACCTTAGTACCTGAAGATCTCAAATTCTAGACAGAAACAACCCCTCTAGAGTGTGAGAAGTCTATCATACAGGCAGGAAGAAAACATTGTGGGAGCAGAGAAGCGGACTTGACCTGAAAGCTGGAAGGATGTCACAGCAAGTCCCTCTCTTCCTATAAACTTCTCCTTCTCTCTTTTTTTAAAATTTTTTATTTTTTTATTAGCATATAATGTGTTATTAGCCCCAGGAGTCCAGGTCTGTGAATCACCAGGTTTACACACTTCACAGCACTCACCATAGCACATACCTTCTCCAATGTCCATCACCCAAGCACCCGCTCCATACCGCCCCTCCCCCCAGCAACCCTCAGTTTGTTTTGGGAGAATAAGAGTCTCTTACGGTTTGTCTTCTACTTCTCTTTTGAGATGAACTCACGCGTTACCTCCTCCTTATCTTCTCCTCTCTATCCCTTTCTGAGGCTCCCTCAGCTCCACACTGAACGGATCCAAATGTGGTCCCACAATACACTTCTTTGTTTAACGCTAATCCAGTTTTTTGAGTCTGAGGAAATTTCTGCAAGTCAGGTGAGGTGGGAGTCTGGCCCACCAGGTATCTGTTGTGTGCGGGCAAAAGAGCCTTCTGAGAGAGAACTCAGTCTTGGACACAAAATTAAGCCGATGAGAAACCTTGGTCATCAGGCAGGAGAGACACTCCAAGAGCCGAAGGATGAGAAGCAATTCTGAGCACAGCTTGATGTCTGTTACTCAGATTTTCTTACCTTCAAAGTCCCAATGGAAACACAGCTTCTTGAGCTAGAGGGCTCTAAACGGAAGCCAAAAGAGATGCTTCAGTGAGAAGCTTTAACGGACTCAGATATCAGCTGCGTGCTTTGGAAGCCTTTTAACGGACTGAAGTGCAGAAGGGAGACAGGCATTTTCCCCTCCGTTGCTACAGACCACAGCTCTGGGACACAGGAGCTCTGATGAGCCTGGCTGAGCAGCAGTGGCTCCCAGCAAAGATGTCAATGCCTAAAGTAGGAAGATAAGCACCCCATGGGGTAAGATAGTGCCACAGGGGGGTAGCGATTGGCCAGTTGTGGGGCCTGGTGCATTAGTGGGTCATGGCCAGCCATTCTTGGATAGACTAGAGTAGTATAAAAAGCATCAGTTTCTCACAAGTTGTAAGTAGATATATATGTATATGTGAGTGTGTGTACATGTGAGAGTGTATGTGTACACGCGCTGGGTCATTACATAAAATCTATCTCTTCCCGTGGGTCATGGTCTAAATCACAAAGGGATTGCTTGTGGAGTGGAAGCAGTATCTGACAGAAGTAGTAGCTGTCTTGTGTTTAAGTTCCCAAAGATTCCCAGATGTAATCAAGCAGGTTCTCAAGGGCTAGCTGCACTGTCCCTTATAGTAGCCACTAGCAGTGTGGCTATTTAAATTAATTTAAATTAATTAAATGTAAAAACTGTGTTCCTCAGTCATACCAGCCACATTTCAAGTGCTCAGTGGACACATTTGACTAGTGGCTTCTATATTGGCGAGTGCAGATGTAGAACATTTCCAATATCTCAGAAAGTTCTAGTGGATATCCCTGGGCTTGGTCTAAATCTAGTGGACTAAAATTGTCAAGGATGGGCATGGACACCTATACATGTTTGAGGTTCTACAGTAATTGTGAAGTGCAGTCAAGATTGATTTTATTATTCACCCCAAGCAGCACAGAATAGAAATATGGAGCTTGAGAAAGAAGGTAAGCTGGAAATTTAGATCTGGAGGCCATCAACATGTAAACTGTAGTTGAAGCAAAAGAAATGGATGAGCTCACACATGGAGATCAGAGAACAAGAGAAGAGGACCAAGCACAAAACCCTAAATGGAAAGAAGCAAAATTAATGAAGGAGCCTGAGAATTGGAGGCGAAAGAACGAAGAAGGAACATCAGTAAGTGTGTTTCTAGATACAAGCAATAGAACATCCTAGCTCACATCAGCTTAAACAATAAGAAAACTATGTCATGTAAGAACTAGCCTGGGCTCCAGACATGTGCACTGGGGCTCCAACTTCACTTCTCTGTAACTTGTCAAGAATAGTGTTGGCTTCCTCCTTAGGCTGGAGGGAAAATGGCTACAGAAGTTCTTAAAGCAATCATTCATTGTCAAAAAACAATAGAAATACCATGAATGGCTCAGACTAATCATATTTGGGTTTGAATGAATAGTGGGTTGTTAATCACTGGGACCATGCCAAAAGAGGAGAGAGAGAGATGGGTCCCAGAGAAGCCAAAGAAGAAAGTAGAGTGACTAACATAGTCAAAAGGCTGCATTGAGGTCAGAATGCATACCTTGCACGTAGTAGAATTGAATTATTATTTTTTGTAAAGACTTCATTTATTTGAGAGAGAGAGGCAGAGAGAGAGAGAAAGAGAAAGAGCATGAGCTGGGGGAGGGGCAGAGGGAGAAGGAGACGCAGACTCCCCGCTGAGCAGGGAGCCCCATTTGGGGCTTCATCCCAGGACCCTGAGATCATGACCTGAGCCCAAGGCAGAGGCTTAATCAACTAAGCCATCCAGGTGCCCCTGAATTATTTTCAATGAAGTGTATTGTTTGGTGGTTGACAGTGATACATTCACCTTATCCAGCTGGAACCCTGTATATAAGAGCTCAAAATTCTAGCAGGTGACTCAAAGGAAAGAGATCAAAAAACCAAAGAAGATCATAGTAAAAGCAGACAAGGAAAGAAGAAGGGAAGATCAAGAACAAGGAGAATCAAAAAGTGTTTTAAGTTGCCATTAACAGCATGGAAGACACCCCCCCACCACACACACACAGACCCAGCCAAGACAAAAGTTAAAATAAACCAACCAGAGAACACATATTTCCAAGATCCAGAATTAAGAGCAAGTGTAACTTGTGACTTATGGTAAATTTAAAGAACTTCAGTGTCTTGTTTTACTTAGTGTTGTCAAGGCAATCTCATAGCCTTAAGAACTTTGGCAAAGCGCTCCTTGGCCAATGGAGAAACCATCTCTCAGAGGCCTCACTTGGCCCCTGCCCACTATGTAGATCAGCCCCTTGATGCTATTCTCAGAATAAATTTTCCAACAGATGCTAAGTTAATGAAAACACACTGAGAATTGTAAGATAATTTATTTTCCATCTGTTTTCACCTGTGCTCAATTGAGGCTACCAGCTCATAGCCCAGGCAATATATAACAGAGGTCAGGGGATACTCCACCCATATTTTATAAAGTGCCTATGGTGCCAGTGTTAGCATTGCAGCTGTAAATAACAAGACCCTAGAGTCATAGGGAGTGATCTCATTCTCTCACATATATCCAAAGCTTAAAGAAGGCCAATATGTCTTTATGGATCATTGTGTTACTGGTGTGGCTGAGCTCAATGCAGCTCATGTGGTCCAGCTTAACCTCCACAGGGTCCCTCCGTACATTCTCCCCTCCCTTCTCCATCTGGGAATTGGATACACTGTTTCCCGGGGACCACATTCCAAGAACCATGGGCTGGGAAATTTGGTTATTAGTGAGGGAGCCACATCACCTCCACTTATGACATAATCAGGTAGCTTTGCTTTTGTTACTCAGGGGAAAACTTTGCAGGAAAGTATACTAGAGACGTGAGTTGAAAGCTCTCCTTCTTAAAATCTGTCAACAGCTTCCCATGGCCTTTGGAATAAAGATCAACTTCCTAATGTGGCTCATGAAGGCTTCAGGGTCTGCCAGCCCCTTCAGCACCCTCCATGCCGCCCTCCATCTCTCACTGTCTTCTGTCCTCTGCTTCCTTGGCAGAGGAGGCCCAGTCCTCACACCCAATCTTCATCTAGTTTATTCTTTTTTTATTTTTATTTTTATTTTAAAGATTTTATTTATTTGTCAGAGAGAGGGAGAGAGAGCGAGCACAGGCAGACAAAGAGGCAGGCAGAGGCAGAGGGAGAAGCAGGCTCCCTGCCGAGCAAGGAGCCCGATGTGGGACTCGATCCCAGGACGCTGGGATCATGACCTGAGCGAAGGCAGCTGCTTAACCAACTGAGCCACCCAGGCGTCCCAAGTTTATTCTTTTTTTAGAGAGGGGAAGAGAGCAGGGGGAGGGGCAGAGGAAGAGAGAGAATCTTAAGCAGACTCCAGGCCCACTGTAGAGCCCAATGCAGGGCTCGATCCCATGACCCTGAGATTATGACATGAGCCAAAGGCAGAGGCTTAACCCACTGAGCCATCCAGGCGCCCTAAATAAATAATATTTAAAACAAAGATAGTAAATACTCAAAAATAACCATTCTAATTATTTCACTTCATTTTCCTACTATCTATTCTTTTGAGGTTATTTCCATCCACTGCCTCTGTACAGTAGAAATACTGTATAATGATGTGCTAAGCTATATAACACTGTGCAATCCAATGCCATGCCTAGTAATGTCATATTGGTTTGAAATTGGCTACCATAGCAGTCGTCATCCTCTTCAGTCCCCTTTAATATGGACCAGTTCCTCAGCATTTGTCTCTAATGACACTGACATCTTAAAAGAATAGAGAACTGGGGCGCCCGGGTGGCTCAGTGGATTAAGCCTCTGCCTTTGGTTCAGGTCATGATCCCAAGGTCCTGGGATCAAGCCCAGCACTGGGCTATCTGCTCAGCAGGGAGCCTGCTTCCTCCTCTCTTTCTGTCTGCCTCTATGCCTACTTGTGATCTCTCTCTGTCAAATAAATAAATAAAACTTAAAAAAAATACAGAACTTTTTCTTTTTTTTAATAGAAGACTCCTTACATTCCAGTTACACACTCACAGTCAGAATACTATGTAAGTGCTGGGTCCTCAGGGTGTCTCGTTGGTCCGATGTCTGTCTGAGCCTCATTTGTAATGTTAATCCTAATCTCCTAATCCAGGTGTTACCAAATTCTATTTAGTTACTAATATTCTAAAATTTTAACATTTGTCTTACTGACCTTTTTTTGTCAATAATGTGATATTTCACCTGGTACCCATTTTTCTTGCTGTTTCTAATTAATTTATTCAACTTGTAATAGTATCGTACTGGTCTTCTGCTTGTTTTCTTTACTCTGACATCTCCCTTTTTAGCCACATCTGCTGTTTTTAGCATTTCATCTTGGTTTTTGGCCTTCTTTTTATTTTTTCACTCCTGATGTTGGCAGCTGACTGGACCTTTTGTTTTCTCTGACATGGATGAGTGAAATCTTGACCCCATTCTTACTTACCTCAAACTCATTTGTCTTCCTCTTACAGCTCCAGTTTGAGGCGTAAATGAGCTGTTCTATATGCTTCTCTCTGCACTGATGATGTGGCCATTGAGGCAGAGATAGAGTTCAGCTGGGGTGTGTGCCCTCTTTGGTGGGGGACACAAGCTCTCATTAAAGAATTTCTTCGTGTTCTGCACTAGGAATTTAGATCTCATACTTAGAGACATACCCTATGCTTAATATGCTGTATCCTTAGGCTTGGAATTATGCCCCCAATTTTGTATGAATCCGTAGTAAATAACATACTCAAGGGTGCTTTTTTCTGTCCCTGATGAAATATTCCATTCTTTCTCCTCATTTTTTCCTGCGGTTTCTTACTTTCCCCATCAATTCACTTCTCTCCAAACTGAGAGTGACGCATGAGAATTTGGGTTTTTGTCGACTGGTGTTCCCCCCCCCTTCCCATTACCACTTCAGGTGACCATCAGTAGATGCGGGGGTGAAATTAAGAGCAGTGGTGTGGTGGTAAGTATTTAACAACCGGCTCTCAAAAATAAAAATCCTCAATGTATATTGTATGCCAGTTTCCATAGTGTAAATATTCCCACCATAACCAACTTCAGGCTACTAATATGACACTACTAGGTGTGGAATTGGATCGCTCAGTGCTATATAGCTTAGCACATCATTATACAGCATTTCCGCTGTTTGGGGAGAGTCGATGGAAATAACTTCAAAAGCATAGATAGTAGGAAAATGAAATGAAATAATTAGAATGGTGATTTTTGAGCATTTACTATCCTTGTTTTAGATATTATTCATTTAAAAATGTTTTTTAAAATAAATATTTATTCTTAAAAATATTATTTAATTGTAAGTGTATATAATTTAATTTTTAATAATTGTTCTGTTTAATACCTGGCTTGAAAAATCCCTGAAAATTGGACTATCAGCTCTTGTGAGCCAGTTAGAGCCTGCTCCAGCACGAGGCTGAGTCAGAATAAAAGCCCACATTATCAATTTCTTCCTCTGGCAACCGTTTCTTATTTTGGCAAGGTCATACCACTTTTCTTCTGTGGTTGCTGTTGGTAAATTTTGCTATTTTTAAAAATCACTTTCTGTTTGGATTAAGGGAAAGCGATTCTGTGATTGGCTTCATCCTGTCGCCCTTATCTCAAGAGAGCACACTGAAAATTTCTTTGGGTCCATTCCTGGTCTATGTACTATTCAGAATCAAGATGATAATATCACCTGGGGCAGTAATCACCAGGCTTCCTCTAAGCACAAATGCTACTTAGTGGAGTTGGCGATTAGTAAATAAGCTGTCTCTTAAGGAAAGTCAACCAAGAAACAATTGCAGAGCTATGCAATTTCAAGTAGACAATAGTCAAGGATAACAATGGAGATAATTCACCCTGAAGAAAGGAAGTCGGCCTCTTGCACATTATTCTGAAAGGTAACTTTGAAGGAACAGGTTTGGTGAGAGGTACGTCCATATACCATAAGTGAGCGTGAGTGAGTTCTCAAACATACATAGTGTATTTCATGTGTGTCTGTGTATATGTATAATTTTTTAAAATTCCATTTTGAGAAATTAAGGGTGTTTCCAAAGGATTCCTGACTTAATGCTTCCTTACTGAAACAACTCATAGATTGTAGTCAATATTTCCAATAATGCTGTTGTCCTCAACTCTGGCTGGACATGAAAATCACCTGGGGAACTTTTAAAAAATACCGATGCCAGGACCCTACTCCAAAAATTTCTAAATTCAGTTAGCCTAGGGTGGGGCCATGACATTACTACGTTTGAAAAGCTCCCCAGGTGATTCCACTGGGCAGCTAGAGTTGAGAATCCCTGTCATAATGTAACGTTTAGTGTTTTATTAATATTCCAGGAAATCGACTCAAGTGAATATATTAACCCCCTAAAATAGATGATGATGATGAATAGGAAAATTTGTAAGGTTCTCGGAGATGTTTAAAGGAAAACAAGATAATAATTATATGTTGTTAAAGTCTTTTTTGGCAGGAGCTCCAAATGTTTTATAATTTTAAAAAAAATGCAGTGCCTACTGGAGCAAAAGTTAATTAAATGTAATAATGCCTTGAAGCTGAAGACTCAAAAATAGTATGTCTTCAGTTTTTTTCTTTTGCAGGTTCTGGATTGTCCATGATGAGAATATTAGTATGTCCCATTATTTGTCAGGCTAGGAAAGACACCATGTGCCTTCTGCAATAAAATCCCACCATATGTTTTAGTCAAGATGTATCCTTTCTGAGCAACCTATTTCTCGGGAGCACAAATTAAAATCATAAATAAAATTGCAAGGGGAGATCTCTAAAATATTTAAGCAAATAAACTTTCCCCAAGGGACTGATTTCAGGGCAATTAATTAGGCTTATTAGAATGGCATTAATTATCTAACCAATGAAACAGGGTCCCTGGAGATCTCTTGCACTTTTTAGCTTAGATTTAATCATTGCATTTAAAATTATACAGATCTTTTTCTCTTTTTAATCATTGCATTTAAAATTATACAGATCTTTTTCTCTATTGATCAAGACTTTCTCGGTTGTAAATAACAAATCCAATTAAGCTTAAGTTGAGGAGAAAAGGAATTTGTTGGTCAAATAACCAAAAAGTCCAGAGACAGACTTCAGGCAAGGCTTGATTTGGGCGCTGAAACAGTCATTGGAAATTGGGTCTTACTCTTCCATCTCTCTTCTCTTTTCCCTCTGAGTAGGTTCCATTCTCAGGTGACCATCTGTTCTTGGTAGCAAGAAGATTGCCAGTAAGTCTAGGCTTTCATAAATCATACTCCAGAACATCCCTCTGTCCCAAGAACTCCAATAAAAATTGTGCAGTTGGAGCGCCTGACTGGCTCAGTTGGCGGAGTCAATACCTCTTGATCTTTGGGTGCTGAGTTCGAGCCCCCCTTGGGGTGCAGAGATTACTTAAAAATACAATCTTAAAATCTTAAAAACAAAACAAAACAAAATTGTGGAGTTGAATCTTATTGACTTAGATTGACCTGAGTTTGGTCATGTGCCTTTCCTTGAACCAGTCTCCATATTCAATGGAACACATTATTCTGATTGGCCAGGCTTGTGTTACATGTACGTTCCTGGAACTGGGGTGGGGTCAGCTGTACCTGAATTACATGACTGAGTTTGGGGTAGAGGATGGTTACCCAAAGAGAGTCAGATTGTTGTCAGAAGAGTTGGGGATGGCTACTGAGCGAGGAAAAACAGAGGTTCACTACAATTCAGAAGAACTACTTCAAATTAAACTTCCCCACCTCTCTTTCTTCCAATTTCCCATTTAGCCATAACCAATAAGGTTTAATGCTATCTTAGAAATTATCTTGTTTTTCAAAATTTGAACATGTTGTCTTATAGCCTTTTGGTATAGTGAATAAACACCTTCTGATAAGAGCTGGGTGCTTAAGTAATAAATGCTGTAGGAGTGTACTATACCAAGCTGCTAGGAAACTACAGTATATTACGTTTTTCCCCCTTGACCCGAGCTAAAATTGGTTTGGTATGAGAAATGCAAGGTTTTGTTTGTTTGTTTGTTGTTGTTTTAAGATTTTATTTATTTATTTGACAGATAGCAATCACAAGTAGGCAGAGAAGGCAGGCAGAGAGAGAAGGCGAAGCAGGCTCCCTGCTGAGCAGAGAGCCGATGTGGGGCTCGATCCCAGGACCCTGGGATCATGACCTGAGCTGAAGGCAGAGGCTTTAACCCTCTGAGCCACCCAGGTCCCTTGAAATGCAAGTTTTTAAAGAATAGAATAACATGACTGAAGACACTGCTCTCCAGATACTCTTTAGCCACAGAGACAAAAAAAACCGTAGGTCCAAGTTTCCCTTGAACCCAAATGTCTTGAGATTATGCTCAAACTTGAAGGAGGAACTCTCCAGAATGAATGGAGATGGGGAGATATAGTCCCTTGGAAACACCATCAGCTTCCACTGTTCTGAAGTGGACTGTTAGAAGTGAGCTAGTGACCAGTATTGAAAGAGTTCATGGTTTGTATTTTGTTAGTCCAGGTTGTCATGGCAACCACAGGGTTCTACGTAAAGCCCTAAGCCCGCGGACTTGTAATGGAATACATTCCTCCGAGTGAGTCAAAGCCTTGTTGAAAAGGAAGCAATCACACTGCTGTGGAAATAAATTATGAACTGCTCAGGGTTGAAATAAGCAACTTTTTTGGAATCACATTTCTCCCTCCTCCCACATACTTTTGACGATAAGTAACTTGGCAACACTTCATTTCTGATGGGACCGCCTATCGTATCGTTGAGAAGAGGTGTGGTAGCATGTGGCCTGCCTACTTGACAGGGTTTCCGTGAGCATCAGATGGGAGAGAGTGTGTGTGAAGGTCCTCTGCAAACGGCAGTACAGGCTGCACCAATATGGCAGGAGCTGTGGATCAAGAGCTCTTAACATTCAGAAATGGAAGTTGCAGATATTATTTTAATCCACCCTGAGCTATTAGAGAGTACTTCCTATGACACACATACTAATATTTTGTTCAGTCTGGAAACCCAAGTGATGAAACTTCCGCTGTTCCCCTGGGGCTTCCTACTCCCCCACATAGCCAGAAAATTTATGCCAGTGGAATACAGTGTTTAATAGCATGGACTTCGGAGTCAGACAGATGAAGGTTCAAATCCCAGCTCTGCTGCTTTGCAGGTACAGAGACTTGGGCATGTTATTTCAAGTCTTTGCATCTTGGAAGCTCATCTACAAAATGGGGGTAATGAGGGCACCTGGGTGGCTCAGTGGGTTAAGCCTCTGCCTTTGGCTCAGGTCATGATCTCAGGGTGCTGGGATCGAGTCCCGCATCGGGCTCTCTGCTCAGCAGAGAGTCTGCTTCTCCCCCACCTCTCTCTTCCTGCTTCTCTGCCTACTTGTGATCTCTTTCTATCAAATAAATAAACAAAATCTTTTAAAAAATGGGATAATGATACCTACTTTATAGATCTGTGAGAAAGATTCACTACGATAACGTCAATAAAAGCACCTAGAATGTTTAGTGCAGAGTAAGGGACAACTAAGTGTTAGGGATTATTATCATTAGCTTTATTCTGGTTGGGCCATAACCA
The DNA here is from genome assembly GCF_020171115.1 of Neogale vison. NCBI lineage: Eukaryota > Metazoa > Chordata > Mammalia > Carnivora > Mustelidae > Neogale > Neogale vison. The sequence goes on along the minus strand of NC_058105.1, from coordinate 116,569,091 downwards.
TCTTTACTTTATTGCTAATCCTTGTTGGAATTGTTTTTACTGTATTAAATTCTTTTTTCCTCTTGATTTACTCTGGTGCTTCCAAATACTACTTCAATACTTTCTGCTGTTTTAATCCCTACCCTTTGTTATCATCTCATTGATTAGGATAAATCCGATTGGTTTACCTTCAAAAAGTAGATGTCATAACAAAGATTGTTAACATTTTTACTTACTGTGCAGTGTTATCATTGGCTTTGCTGGGGTGTGTTGACCCCAACTCACCATCATCTTCTCATGGGCCCTCATTGGCTCCTAAATGAGAACATTCTTAAAGCATCAGTGGAAGAGACTCCTTCTGGCGGGTTTCATAGTAGAGAGTCAGCCACAACAGCCACACACTCCTCCATACCCTCACCTGGCAGGGAGCTGAGCTTGGATGGTCAAGAAAACCAAGTTGCACAACGTTGGCAGGGAGCTACATCCACTATCTATCCATCACTTCGGACAACCTTGTTAAATTCCTGCAGTTTCGGCCTATCTGAGATTTTCATCATTTTAATGTTGTCAGCCTGAGCAGACCAATTTCTGCTTCTAGGAATATTCCTTTGGAGAAGAGGAGAAATTTCAGCAAACTCTCAAGTGCTCTTCAAACTCCTGAATTCGTGAGGCCCTTGAGCCGATTCTTACAATCGACTCAGAAGACTGGTATTTGGAACTGCAAGTTTGCATAGGGTCAGTTTTTCCAAGAAATGTAGTCCATCTTTTGGATAATTAATTTGGAGAAGTTGGCATTTCCTTCTACCTGGCCACATTTGTTTTCTCCATCTTCTTGGAGACTGACCTTAAAACAGTTTCTCTATCCTCATCCTCCCAGCGCTTTTGTCTCTGCTCTTCCAACATCTTCATTAATTTTAATTCCAGGCTGATCTTTCTTTGCCATGAAAGGCTTTTAGCTTCTTTGATAGCTCTCTGATTCCTCCTGAGCCTGCTTCTCCAGCGCAGAGTAAGACTGTACAAAAGGGCTTTTTTTACAAGCTTGCCAGGTCCCTTAGTGACAAACATTGTAAGTTTCTTGGCGTCGTCTTTCACCAGCAAACCTCAGTGGTTGGTGGTGGTCAATGCCCAGAACAGATTTTTTCCTCCTTACTCCAAGGCACCTTGAGCACCTCATATTTAGGCCAGAACTATTTTGGGTGGAAAGGAGACAGGACACTTGAGACCTTTTTGTCTGGTAAAATCCTTCCCAAATAGCCCAAGATTCTCCTCTCTTCTTTGCAGTGGCTAATGGCTAAGAAACTAATTCTACTGCCCTTGACTTGGGTACTTGGAACCTCAGACCACTTCCTTTCGGGCTGGGCATCTCTTTAGTGAGAACCACAATCTGAAGGGAAAATGCTTTTGATTAGAGAGACAATTAAAAATAAAATTCCATGTGTGCCAAAACGATTTTATTCCATCTGACCAGTTAGCCTGGTTTCTATTTTGAAAAACATCGATTATATACTAAAAATGCAATAAACTTGCCATTTTCCAAACTTCACAAACTCTAAGGCAATGATATTTAATGCGTGGTTTATAGTAATATCAGTAAACCAGGGGTACCTAACCTCACTGGAGTGTGGAGTGTGACAAAGTTATGAAGATTGTTTAACACCAATCTCCTTACAAATAAAGCTGTAATTTGGAAAGCAGAGAAGGGTTTCTCAGCCTCAGCACTCTTGACATTTAGGTCTAGATCATTCTCTGTTACAGGGTGTTGAGCAGCATCTCTGGTGATAGCCAGAACTGTCTCCAGACATTTCCAAGTGTGCCCTGAGGGACCCAGTTGCCCTTGGTTGAGAACCGCTGATGGAGAGGACATGTTGAAACACTTTTTCCTTTGTTTGCTTTTCTGAACTATGAAAATGGCAGAGGCCAATGAAAAATAAGCACACGTTAGGTCTTAGAATGTACTATTTTGATTCTATTATTATAAAATCTTTCACTTTTCTCAATTGCGATTTTTAGAAAAAAAACTACATTTCCAAATATAGCTACAATATATAAACATTGGTCCCTGGTATGTCTCACCTCTCTGCTAATGGGTCAACAAGAACAGGCCTTTTCACGAGGTGTTCCAAGTGTTTGCAGGGCCCCTCTCTGGCCTGGTTCACCGGGAGCCAGGGTAAAACTACTCATTAGCAAAGTGACTAATGCATAGGCCTATTAGTTGAAATAGTCAGCAAGGGGAAAAGGAGAGTAATGTTTCCTGTGTACTGTTTTCTCTTTTAAGGCAGAATATGTGGTAGTCTAATGAGTGGCCACATCCAAGTTGGTATTACAAATTGGTTAGTTTTTGTCTTTGCTGTCCAGTACTGGCTTCCAGACTAGTCAGGACTTTCAAAGACCCTGAAGTGAAAGGAAAATGGTGGTGTCCCCCGCATTCTTGGCTCTAATAACTGCTCCTCTCAGTTAGGCCCAGCCTCTCCTTTCCTTCCACCCCACCCCCACTGCTTCTTCCGGACTTGGGCTTCTTTCCTCTTCTGCAGCGGGGTTGGGAAGAATGGCCCCTGAAGGCAGGGAAGCAGAATGTGAATCAGAGTCACCTGGGAGAGCTTCACTAGCCGGCCACCACCCCCACCCCGCGCCGGGGCCAACCAACCGCCCCACCCACTCCCCATGCACCCATCAACAAGGTCCTGGCCGGAAACAAAAACCACGCAAAATTAGGAGACATTGAGGTGATGAAGGAAGGGACGCCTTGCAGAGGTGTGGTCAGGGTTGAGTGAAATCCCAAGGAGAGTGCAGCACCGCAGAGAAAGGAACAGCGGGGCTGAAAGGGCAAAGAAGAGAGCGACAGCAGGAACTCAGGGCGGGAGCAGCCATCTTGTGGGAGCTGTTTCTGCCGCCGCACAAACCAGCAAGCCAGGCCGACCCGACAGGGAGAGTGATAGTCGCCCTAATATCAGAACCATGTGTGGAAGCAAGCCCTGAGAGTATCCGGAGAGGTTTCCAGCCTGAGGGAATGGACGTGCAAAGGCTCAGAGGTGAGAATAGCCAGTTTGCTTCTTGACTTTTTTTTTTTTAGGATTTTATTTATTTATCTGACAGAGATCCAGTGAGAGAGGGGAACACAAGCAGGGGGACTGGGAGAAGGAGAAGCAGGCTTCCTGCTGAGCTGGGAGCCCAATATGGGTCTCCATCCCAGGACTTCTCAGTCACTTCATCCTGGCCTGTGAAGGCCCCAGCTTCTGTGGCTGGAAGATAAGACGTTCACCCTCAAATCAGCAGTGAACCTGAAACCACTGCTTCTTAAACTCCAGAAGCCTTGTGGTTCTGGTCCTTTTGGACCAGCTTGTGGTCTGCTGGGAGCTTAAGAGTCTGCATTTCTGATGAGCTGCCTGTGCGCCCGGGCCATGCTCTGGATAGCGACGACGGCGAGAACCCAGAACTGGGCAGTGAAGGAAACAAAAACCACCGCCCAAAAGTACTTGGGTCCAACCTAGACCGTGACCTTAACCAGTCACATGACCTCAGGTGAGTCACTTAGTCATTTCTTCATCTACAAAAACCCGTGTGTTAGGCTGGTCTCCTCCTGCTGTCCCTTCGAGTGTCTGCAGATGAGGACTCAGCCTCTCAGACCAGAGGCTGTGCCATCTGCAGTCACTTTAAGTTTGGGAGTTTGGACGTCGGCCTTAGAGGCGATTTATTTCTCCTGTATTTATTGTGTGGACGCAGAAAACAAGAACGCCTGAGCTCAGAGGTGCAATATCTCAGGCTTGGATGATAGAAGCTGTGGGAGGGGGTCATCAGATACTTGAGTCAATGGAAGATTTTCTCGAAAAAGTAGTAGAAGGGGGCAGCTGGGTGGCTCAGTTGGTTAAGCATCTGCTTTCAGCTCAGATCATGATCCCTGGGTCGTGGGATCGAATCCTGCATTGGGCTTCTTGCTCAATGGGGAGTCTGCTTCTCCCTATCTCTCTGCTGCTCCCCGCGGCTTGTGCCCTCTCTCTCATGCTCTTTCAAATAAATAAAATCTTTTAAAAAAGTTTTTTAAATAAAAAAAATCTTAAACATTCAAGGAAAAATTATTTTCAGCTAAAATCAAGTTACGTCTTCTGTTGTACGCATCATGTGAAACCATGGTCATCTTGTGCACTGTACAAGAAAATGAAAGAATTATCATTTTTAACAGATTCATTAATTCCTTCAGTTCATCATCACAGGCAAAATATTCGTTCTCTTATTTAGGTAGCATAGTCTATGAACTTAATAGAAGGACTTGGTCTGTTGGGAATAGTTGTAGTTTTCATAGAATACCTTAGAAAGTTCTCTTATGAAACCCTGAGGGAGGGGAAGAATCACATGGCCTCTGCTGTTTTGTTGATGCCTCAAAGATCACAAGACTTTGAAGGGCAAGGCCTTGTGGCACACTCAGGGACACTGGGTCCCAGGGGCAGGGGCTCTAGCTTTGCCTAAGTCCTATGAGTCAGGTGTATCTGGGAAGTGGACCGAGGACCCTGTCCATTATGAGGAAAATGGGCAATGACCTTAAAATTGCACAGCTCTGGCATAGAAAAGACTCAGTAATGGGGCACCCGAGTGGCTCAGTTGGTTGAGCAGCTAGCTGACTCTTGATTTCGGCTCAGGCCATGATCTTGGGGGGATCAGGCTCAGCAGGGAGTCTGTTTGAAGATTCTCTCTCTCCTTCCTCTGCCTCCTCCCCCACTCGTGCTGGCTCTCTTTCAAAAATTAATAAATCTTAAAAGAAAAAAAGACTCAGTAGTGGAGTTCAAATTTCACCCCACCCTGTGGGTGCCCAAAATTGAATTTAAATTAAAAGAAATAATAAAATGATGTTTTTGTGTTTGAATGTTTGGACTCAGAGTTACTCCTATTGTGTTAAGTAATGTGTACTGAAACATAGGCTTTCCTGAGCGTGTTATAATGACTATTTTGTTTTGTTCTCACAACTTCATGACTTAGGTAAAATAATCCCCATTTTACAAATAGGGAAACTGAAGCTTAGAAGGGTTATTAAGTACTTGCCTGAGGTCACACAGCAAGTAACTGGTGGAGACAGTTGAACCCAGGCAGCCTGACTCCAGAGTCTAGTCGCTTAGCCCCTCCGCCATGTTGGTAGGTGGCTACCTGCCTATTCGTAAAGCCAGTCCTCCATGCGGCCATACCCACTTTTGGCTCCCAGCCCACAGAATAGAGCCTGTGATTTATTAAGGGAAGATGCTAGTCTGTGGTGGAACAGAAATGTAAGAAGTGTATCCCAGTTCAACAGAGCACAAGAGAATCATTAATTCCATCGTTTTCAATAGGCAGCCAAATTTTCCACACTGGGGATGACTAAAAGATGGAGCTGATTGTGCCGAGGAGGGTGTGACACTGCTGCCAAGTGTCCTGGCTGGTTAAGCTCTCTTCTCCTGCAAAAAGTGGGGTTCTTCCAAATGACATTGGTGTCCCCCCGCCCCCATGTATGTGTAACTTAGTCCAGTAAACCTGCCAAGGTCACACATACTGTGCCTCGCCCAGGGCCTGAAAAGAGCTGGTCCCACACTAAAGGCAATTTGTGAAACATAATTAATTACAGATTCCTTCTGGAGCTGCTTAAATTCCTTGATGTCTCAGATGTGTGTCCAGGATGGAACTCTTCTTGGCAGCTGAGGATCCTTCCTCCTCCAGCTAGAGAGGAGGTCCAGATGACAGGACCAAGACTTAGTGGGGCAGGCTCAGATGCATGAATGGGGCTTTGGGGAGCCTATGCCTTCAGCAGATCCAAACCACACAGATCACAGAGATCTGTGGAAAATAATATCTTTCTCATGAGTTGACTGAGCGTTAGCTATAACTACATTTGTCTCGATGGCGCTCTGAGTGGGGATACGAAATCCTTTTCTCTCAGTAAAAGGGGCAACGCAGTCCACAAAACTCATGCCCAGTAACCTAATGGAAAGGCTTTCCCAAGATAACATTTGGTTTCTGTTGATAGAACCACAGCAGGCTTTGATTCTGCTACTGTAGTGTTTCCAATTATATTTATTATCTGTTATTGGTCAAATCACAAAACTAAAATGGATACAGCTACATATAAATTTGATTATCACCCAAACCCTAAGACATACTTGTTGTGTACTTCATTTTACAAATAAGTAACCAAGTTAATATAAGCCTGATAACGATTTTAATTTCAACCCAGGTCAAATCAAATTTAGAAGCAGAGGACATTCAACAATGTGGAGCAATCGCATAGACACTGAACAAAAGGAAAGAAGCCAGGTAAGAAAGAGCACATTCTATATGATTCCATTCATAGGGACTACAAGAACAGGCAAAACTAATCTATGACGATAGAAATCAGAACAGTGGTTTGCTTCTGGATAGGGGCATGAGGGAGACTTCAAGGATGCTGGACTTTCTAGATCTTAATTTTGGTAGTAGTTCCACAGGTATATATAAATGTACAGACTCACTGAGCTGTACTTTTAAGATCTGTGCAGTTTAGGGATGCCTGGATGGCTCAGTCATTGGGTGTCTGCCTTCAGCTCCGGTCATGATCCCAGGGTCCTAGGATTGAGCCCTGCATCGGGCTCCCTGCTCTGCAGGGAGCCTGCTTCTCCCTCTCCCTCTACCCCTCTGCTCACTTGTGCTCTCTCTCCCTCTTTCAAATAAATAAATAAAATCTTTTAAAAAAAGATTTATGCACTTTACTATATTTAAATTATCTCAGAAAAGAAGTTGCAATTAATTTATGACAGAGGATTTAAGAAAACGCAATGGGGAAAAGAGAGTTTCTTCAATAAAGAAAGAAACTGAACTCCCTTCTCACACATATGCAAAAATCAACTTGAAATGGGTTAAAGACTTGGATTCCCCAGCTTCTTGGATTTTTAAAATTCCTGTTTTATATTTAAAATGGCTATGGGCATAAAAAATATCCACTTCAGTGTAATAAAATTAGATATTAACAAGAAAAGCATGTCCCTCCCAAAATAAATTCCTCTTCTGGAAGTTTCAAAACAGATTTTTCATTAATGTGGGGGTTATCCTACTCTACCCCTGCTCCCCCGCCTGTGACTCCTACCCTGCAGCCACCGAGGGCTACTCTTTGAACCCTCCATGTCCTGTCAGCCCTCCGATTGCATCGGCTCGTGCACCCCTCCCCTCTACCTGGTGAATATCTATGGTTCCTTTAATACCGAGTGCAATTACCGCTTCCTCAGTTTTGTTGAACTACAAATAATTTCTTGAACTACAAGGTAGTTCAAAGTATGCTCATTGTGGGGGAGCAATTAGGAACTCTACAGATCTGGGGTTGCACCATCAGATACTGAGGGTCCAAAAACTCCTGCCCATTCCATATTTCTAGAATGGCACTTCCATAATCTAAATCAATCTTTTTCTTTTCTAATATTGACTATCTGTCAAAGCCTACTTTGTATGAGTTGAAATACCATGTTCTGTCAAAAACTACCATTCTTATGGGGAGACAGGGAGAAACTACCTTTCAAACGACCTCAACAAGGGAGCGACATTGGAGGCAAGACATGAATGATAAGAAGGAATACCCATGGAAGGATCTAGGGGAAACCATTCTCTGCAGAAGGAAGCAGTAAGTTCAAATCTTTGAACTAGAAGGGCATTTGGACTGCTTAGGACACAGACAATGCCTCCCAAGGGCCAGAACGGAATGCTTCGTTATTTGTCCATTATCAGAAGGACCAGAACCATTATTCCATGTCAAACACAGGGAGTCCTTTGGTGAAGTAAGGAAGCCTTGCTTTGATAATCTTTTTCAGTTCTTGGATCTGTTTCTTCATTTGTGAAGTGGGAAGCTTGACTGAGATCGTGACTGAGCACTTCCTAGTCACTTCCTACCTAAAAAGGTGTGTGTATTTCATCCTACAAGGAAAAAAGATGCAAAGTGTCATTAGCTTACATGGAAAAAACTGAGTGGCCATCTACTCTGTGTTTACAACAGGGCCAGTGTTGCTGCCGCTATCCATGCACCAAAAGGAATACCGTTGGCCCTCATCATCCCCTACAACAAGCTCCCCATCTAGTTACTAGTTCTTAAAAGAAGACGGTAATGCCTTGAAATATAACTTTTGATCCAGCAGTTCAACTTCTAAGAATATATCGGACAAAAATAATCATACTTGTGCACAAAACTTTGATACCACAATGTTCATTTTGCATCAAAGCATTGAGAATAGTAGATAAAAGTAGAAGATATAAATGTAAATGTCCAACAGTGGGGAAAATGATTAAATAAATAATGGTACATCCATGCAACAAAACTCTATGTAGTCATTAAAACCCATGTTGTAGAATAATACTTAAGGATGCGTGCTTGGTTCGTAAGACACATAACCCTTTTAAATTAAAAAGGGTTGCAGCGCATTATCTTTGGTACGTATCACTTTCACTAATAACAGTATAAATGTGCACAGGAAAAAACCCTAGAAAGCTAACATACCAAAGGATGAACACTTACCAGCAGTTTCTTGTCTCTGGGTTTATCTCTATCTTCCAACATTTCTCTAAATGACACATATTTTCTTACCTTTAAGGTGATGCGATATTAGTTGGCATAGTCAAAGAGAGTGTTTCTCAATCTCAGCATTACTGATACTTGGAATGGATCTTTCTTTGTGGTGGGGCAAATGCTTCTAGATGCTGCTAGGTGTCCCATGGGAGCTAAATCACTCCTGGTGGTGAACCACCAGTCTACGCCTAAAATCGTAACTCACTGACAGCAGTTAATGACCATGAATTAAAGTAGATTATTCAAAATAGTTCAGATGTGTGCAGTTGGTTTTTTTTCCCCCCACTTTGAAGAAATCACTGTCATGTTCAACATATGACCCAAAGTAATATTTGTTCCAGAAGAGGCCATTTCCTCAGATGTATCAAAGAAGAGCACCTAAAAGGTTCTAAGACATCATCTGGTCGATTTCTAGGAGGTTCACACTTTCAAAAGTTGAAGTCATGCCAGTCTAATGGGTCATTTGTTTCCCATCTGTCCTCACACTGAACAGAGAACATGAGATAAACAGGACACCCTAAGTACCGTCATTTTCAGTGATTGAATGTTGCTTCCACATACTACATAAATGCAACAGATGCAAGAAAATCCCCAAGGGGTTTGAGAAACTTAACCATGTTAGCCTGAGCGGACTCGGCCATTGAGATGCGTTTATTGAGCCCCTACTATGTGCCTCATACTGTTCTAGGTTCTGTGGATACAGAGGTGGACACAAGCAAGAGGCATCTATTGCACAGCCCCGAGCCCCGAGCCCGGAGCAGTCAGGTTGCTGGAGGAACAGGAAAAGAAATGGGTGAAGCAGAGCAAAGGCAACTCAAGTAAAGGAGGAGGAAGGAGGAAGTGGGGGTCTGGGTAGGTGCTCTTTGATGGGGTTTAGCAGGAAGTTGGGGTGGCACTCTCATTTTGGGGAAAGGTACTAGAGGGTAGCAGGCAGGGGAGGACAAGATCTAGAATATGCTTTTGCACCATCACCTTGACCCCGGGCAGGGGTGGAGCAGAGCAGGACGACAGCTGTGGGAGGCCTGAAGCTGAAGCGGAAGCTCCAGAGAACCAAGCAGTGACTAATGACAGACAGCAGGAATGCCAGGGCCTTGGAAACCCATTTTTATTTTTAAATAGGCTAACAGCCAGGAAGTAGGGCATTTTGTCACTTCCTTAGGAGTCAAAGCCCAGGGGTTCCAGGAGCTCCCAGCTGTATAAGCAGCACACAGCACGGGCCAAAGCTGGGCCGGCTTCGGGGGAGAGCCTCATATTCTTTCTTTAAAATAAAAATAAAAATAAAAATCCCTACTTAGTTGCTGATGCCTTAAACTCCACCATTTGAGACTCTTTTTAGTTTAGGTTTTCAGTTCAGGATCAAATCCTAATTCCCTTCCCAGAGACAAACCGGAAGGCAGTGATGGAGACTGGTCCCTAAGGAGCAGTGTGAGTGACCGTGAACTTTGGGGCAGTCAGAAGTCAGATGGGGCCGAAGGCTGCAAGTTCTTAGGGCTGAGGGACAGGAAGCACCAAGGGTGTACAGCGGGTGAGCCCTGCAGGGATGGGGGTGACTCCTGGGTGGCCATGTTGTGGCAGCAGGAGGAGGAGAGGCCAGTCCACTAGGACCCAAAAGAGTGCACAGGAGGCCAGGAAGGTGAGCTCTGGCCTTCCAGGTCTGGTGCGGAAAATGAGAGGCCCCGACCACCTCCTTCCGCTGCTGCTCTTCCCGCTTAGCCTCAGACAGAGCAAAAAGCCCCCCAGGGGAGGGAATCCTGAGGGGATCTTAGCAGGCAGCTCTCCCAGGCCACTCTGGAGAAGTAACACCAACATTTAATTCACAAACCAAGTTCCGGAACAATTATAGGACTGAAATAGTTTTGATGGCTATGGAAGACACAATCAAACTTCATCTTCTCTCTCAAGTTCATCCTTTTCAATAAACTTTGCTAGGTTTTTTGTTTGTTTGTTTGTTTTAAGAATCTTTTTTTTTTTTTTTTTTAGATTTTATTTATTTATTTGACAGAGAGAGATTACAAGTAGGCAGAGAGGCAGGCAGAGAGAGAGAGGAGGAAGCAGGCTCCCTGCTGAGCAGAGAGCCTGATGTGGGACTCGATCCCAGGACCCTGAGATCATGACCTGAGCCGAAGGCAGCGGCTTAACCCACTGAGCCACCCAGGTGCCCTGTTTTAAGAATCTTTTAACTCACTGATTTTTCCCCACTCAAATTTGGATGGCATTTAGACAAACATTGGTGTTATTTGGGTCCCAATCACATTGTCCTCTACATTTCACCCAAGACTGTCCCACTACAGGGTACAGAAGCCCTGGGAATAGAGACCAAAAACTCTAGATTGTTATTCTCCTTATATTCTCTTCCCTTCATGTATTTGACCTTCAACTGGCCTCTTGTACTTTATTTTCTTTCATGTACTTAATAAATAGTTATGGAATTTCTGTTATGCATCAGTAACTGGAGTAGAGGCTGAAGAGGAAAAAAATTAGATATTTGCTCTCTGCCCCAAAGGACCCACTTACATGCGAAGAATGTACGAACAAGTCATTAAAATGCAAAGAACAAGCACTGTGATGAAAGATGTGCCCAAAGTGAGGCACCTGGGTGGGTCAGTGGGTTAAAGCCTCTGCCTTAAGCTCAGGTCATGATCTCAGGATCCTGGAATGGAGCCCCGCATTGGGCTCTCTGCCAGCCAAGAGCCTGCTTTCTCCCCTCTCTCTCTCTATCTCTATCTCTCTCTGCCTGCCTCTCTGCCTACTTGTGATCGGTCAAGTAAATAAAGAAAATCTTTAAAAAAAAAAAAAAAAAATAAGATGTGCCCAAAGCCCTAAAAGTATATGTACCAAATTTTAATCCACACTTTAAATCTTAAGTAAATAAATCCTATAAGTTTATCACCATGAATTTTGTAAAAAGTTTACTTAAATGCCACTTTTCCAATGATGTTTGTCCTATTTCTTATGTTACAGTGCCCCTCAGTGAAAGTTTAAGATCATGGTATAGGAGCTATATTTTTCCATTTGTTATGTTAGCTTGCCACCTGGTGGAATTTTCTTGCAACTGTTCCTACAACTTTCTCCATTTCTTGTGTTAGAGTGCCATCGTGTGGAAATATTGTGTAACTGCGGCATCAATTATTTATTTATTTTACAGCGCCGTCTAGTGGTTCCGTGATGCAATCGCAGCGCGCTATTTATTTATTTATTTATTTATTTATTTATTTATTTATCTATCTATTTATTTATTTATCCATCCACCCAGTCATTTATTTATTTATTTATTCCTTTGTTCGTTCTTTTGTTCTTTCTTTCTTTCGTTTATTCTTTCTTTCGTTCGTCCTTTTGTTTATTCGTTTAGTTATTTATGTGTTTATCTAGCCTTCCATCCATCTATTCATTCTTTTAGATAGCTAGTTAACTAGTTGGCTAGTTAGCTAGTTATTTACAGTGCCACCCAGTGGATTTATTGTGCAATTGCAGATCAGGGACGTTTTTCTTATTTCTTATGTTAGAGGGCTACCCTATGGAATTTTCATACAATTCCAAATCAAATGTTTTCCTATTATTCAGGTTATAATGCCACCCAGTGGCACTTATCTGTAATTGCAGATCACATAGCTTCCTCTATTAGGTTATAATGCCACCCAGTGGAATTATCTTGCCATTGCATAACATGTTTTTCTATAACAAGTTTCTCTTCAAAAGTGGAACGGTCTAATGAAACCTTTTCTAAGTTGTCTTCCAAAGGTTCATTACGCCACTTTGCCCGTAGGAAAAACCAAATTAGTACAGTGACAGCATTATTACAAAAGTGAAAATCCATTACAGAGAATAGGTACTAAAGCAGTTCTTTCCAAAAAAATGAAGTGGTTGAACTCACTTGTGGTTAATGCGGGGGGTGGGGCAGGGAGCTGTATTCAGGTTAGAGTTCTACCTGGTGGAATTATAATGTAATTTCAGAGCACATGTACTTTTCCTATTACTCAAGTTAGTACACCATCTGGTAGAAGTATGTAATTGCAAAACGGCTTTTTTTCTGCTGCTTGGATTAGGGTGCCACCTGGTGGAATTCACCTACAATTACACAACAGGTGTGCTTTCACTTATGAAACAAGAGTGCCATCTGGCAAGAATTACCTTGCAGTTACAGGGAAAAAAAAGTTTTCATAATTGTGCAAGAGTGCCCTTGGTGGAATTGCCCCTTGTTAAAAGGTATACCAGTGATCCTTAAACTTCATGCCTATGCCACCTGGAGAGCTTTTTAAAAGAAATACTGCAGATCTCTACCCCTAGAATTTCTTACAGGGGGGATTTGGGATGGGATCTGGTAATTTGTATGTCTAATGAGGTGTTGGTTTATGTTGATGGAACTCGTCTGGGACTGCACTTTGAGAACCACTGAAATACTCCTTAAGTTTTAGTTTCACACTTAAATTTTTTTTTTCTCCTATAATTTCTACAACTATTTCATTTTTGAAATGCTGGAGATGTTAGGAAGCTTTGCTGTCCAGAGTCTTTCCAAGGAACCCAGGATACCTTTTGATTAAATCTACCAGTTGCTTTTTTTTTTTTTTAATAGAGAAAGAGCACGTGTGCATGAGTTGGGGGGGCAGAGGGAGAGGGAGAAGCAGACTCTGAGCTGAGTGGGGAGCCCCACCTGGGTCTCGATCTCAGGACCCTGAGATCATACCTGAGCTAAAGGCAGATGCTTAACCAGCCAAGCCACCTGGTCTGGACACGGTCAGGCCACCGTGCCACCCAAATGGCACAGTTCTGGCCGCAGGCTACTGCTGGATCATGTGGGCCACATAGCATGCTGGCTACCTCGAGCCAGGGGAACAGGCAGGGGACACCCACCTGTGTCCCGGGCGCTTGCAGGCACTGGCCCAGGGTTGTCGTACCCGCACAGCCTTTGCCAGTTGCTGCCATCCTCCCAATGGGAAGGGCAATCTTGTTGCCCTTCTGTGCTTTCTCCAATGTCTCTTCTTTCTCCCTCTTTCCATATTTTTCTTTCCAGAAACATCCAGCTAGTCCTCCGGACCTAGGTTCTCCACCCAGCTTTAAATCTTTCTTTCTCTTCTCCATTCCCCTTTGACCTTTTCTTTCTTATCTATTCACTTTTGAATTTATTTTTTAAAAGATTTTTATTTATTTATTTGACAGACAGATCACAAGTAGGCAGAGAGGCAGGCAGAGAGGGAGAAAGGGAAGCAGGCTCCCTGACGAACAGAGAGCCCGATGTGGGGCTCAATCCCACGACCCCGAGATCATGACCCGAGCTGAAGGCAGAGGCTTTAACCCACTGAGCCACCCAGGCACCCTACTCACTTTTGAGAAAGCCCAGCATGATTTTTATTTTCAAGGCAATTGCCAAGGAACAAGTCCAAGAGAAATGACAAATACCAAAGTCCTCTAGCCGTTGGCCATTTGAGATTCTAGTTCTCTCTGAAAGGACACCCGCTTATTTATGTGGGTGCTGGAAGACAGAATTCTTTTAAGGCACAGGTCCCAGGGCTGCCAGGAGGAGGAAATCGTTTTTCGTAACTGGGCATTTTACTGGAGGCATGCAGGCTCATTTTGGGGGAAGGGCCTTGCTTCCGCGTGCGGGGTAATCGTCACTAATTCCTTCCCTCTCCCTGGCCAGGAGAGGATTCTCAGAGACCCTTTTTATGGTGCGGTCTGGAAGTCCAGCGCTCCACTGCCTTTAGAAACCTGCAAAATTCCTCGAAATCCAGGCACTTTGGAAACTGAGCAAAGTATTATGGTCTCAGAAAATGAGAGTGGGGAATACTGCTCACCGCCGACAAGGGGTCAAGGCCAGCTGAGCTCCGCCACGACGTAGGCCTCCGCCCCACCTGCGAGCGAGCTGGCGCGCATGCGAGATCGACCTCCGCCGGCCCTTCCCACCTGCAAGCCCGGGGACGGGACCCAGCAGCCGCGCTAGTGAGGCTGATGCGCGCTAAGCTGGAGAATCCCTGGTTTACGCTTGATCTTAGCCTAAAAGACGGAGAAGCCATTGAAGCATGCGTTCAAAGGATATGCCCGGACCGTGCTGTGTGTGGAGGGGAAAAGCTGGGCGGCACTAGCCGGTAAGACGGAGAAAATAATGGGATGGGATGATCCGCATGTTTGCTTAAATTTCCTAGTTATGAACGGATCCAGAGGGCTGGCACTACTTCTCTTGGCTCCTAACTTTTCCCTGCATGTTCCCTGCTCGGCCTTCCGCACCCCCAGCCGTGTTCAGCGGCATCTTTCCCAGAAACGACCAGGATTCACTTCGGTGGGGGTGGGGGGTGAGTGAGGGTCAAATGACGACAAATGAGAGAGATGGCCAAGGACCACTCAAGGAATTTTGTGCTTTGAGTTTTGTCCAAAGGGTCATTTTGTTACCACATTTTGAACGCTTTTAAGGCTTTTAAGCCTAAGAACCATCAGCTGAGTGAAGCAATGCTTGAGTGTGCCACCAGAGGGCGCCAGAAAGTTGCGCTCAATGGTACCACAGCACAATGCCCCCTTTTTTAGCAAATGTTTTTAAGTACCCTCTTCATCATTCTGAAATGCAACTCGTAGATAATATGACCTACTGATACATCTAATTTTTATATGTTTTAAAGACTATGATATAAAGAAGAAATGAAAGCAAAGTAAATTTATTAACTAATATGTATCCTTGGACGTGAGTACACGAAGCTACAATGGAGTGGTTAGATGTTTGACCCCAAATGTGCAATCCCTGTGTCTGGGACAGTTGCGGGTGTAGACTGAAGTGGGGTGTTCAGTCAGTGACTCAGATACCACTAGCAGCATTACCATTGGTGATAGGATTTTTCTGCAATGGTAAACAAGTCTTGGAAAAGCCCAGAACAAACAAATTATTGACATAGTCTTTCCTCAGTTTACTTGATAAATACATTTGTCTTCCTGGAACATTAATTCAAAAACTACTTTTTATTTCTCTGTGAAAGTGATTCAGAGTTTTGGTCGAGATATTATTATATATGGTTTTTTTTTTTTTTTTTTTACGATTTACAGAGATTACAAGTAGGCAGAGAGGCAGGCAGGGAGAGAGGAGGAAGCAGGCTCTCTGCAGAGCAGAGAGCCTGATGTGGGGCTCGATCCCAGGACCCTGGGATCATGACCTGAGCCAAAAGCAGAGGCTTTAACCCACTGAGCCACCCAGGCACCCCTATACATGGGTTTTAGATGCAGGTGTTTCACCAACATGAATGTCCAGAGGAATATGTGAAAGTCATGTGAGAGATAGGAAATTTTTGTTTTGTTTTGTTTTTGTTTTTTCTTTTTTTTTTAAAGATTTTATTTATTTATTTGACAGAGATCACAAGTAGGCAGAGAGGCAGGCAGAGAGGAGGAAGCAGGCTCCCCGCAGAGCAGAGAGCCCAACGTGGGGCTCAATCCCAGGACCCTGAGATCATGACCTGAGCCGAAGGTAGCGGCTTAACCCACTGATTTTTATTTACTTATTTGACAGAGAGAGATCACAAGGAGGCGGAGAGGCAGGCAGAGAGGAAGGGAAGCAGGCTCCCTGCTGAGCCAAGAGCCCGATGCGGGGCTCAATCCCAGGACCCTGAGATCATGACCCGAGCGGAAGGCAGAGGCTTAACCCACTGAGCCACCCAGGCGCCCCTGTTTTTGTTTTTTCTTTTATTTATTTCTTTTCAGCGTTACAGAATTCATTGTTTTGTTTGTTTGTTTTAAAGGTTTTATTTATTTATTTGACAGAGAGAGATCACAGTAGACAGGCAGGCAGAGAGAGAGAGAGGGAAGCAGGCTCCCTGCTGAGCAGAGAGCCCGATGTGGGACTCGATCCCAGGACCCTGAGATCATGACCTGAGCCGAAGGCAGCGGCTTAACCCACTGAGCCACCCAGGCGCCCCCAGAACTCACTGTTTATGCACCACACCCAGTGCAGGAAACGTTTTTATTGCACTGGATGTCGGGCATCTAAGTTCAGGAGTACCCCCAACACACATCATTGAGACATCCCTCCACCCACAGAAGTGCCCATTGTGACCCCTAGGGGACAGTTCCGAGGCCACTGAGAATCACTGGGATGGGAGGAGCATATGTGAGAGAGGAGAGAGTTAAGAAATGCACGACCGTGCTCAGGACGGTTGAGTTGAGCAGCAACCAGGGTGCGGGTGAGCGAGGGTGCGCATGCACTGGGTTCCCATCGCCTTGCTGGCGAAGCAAGTGAACCTGGGACACCGCTTGCCTTTTGTCCAAGTCCCACTTTTTAGCCCCTTTACTACCACCTTAGAGTCAAAACAATTTTAAAATATCCAAAAATGGCATTTAAAAAAATAGCTATGGGACGCCTGGGTGGCTCAGTTGGTTGGACGACTGCCTTCAGCTCAGGTCATGATCCCGGAGTCCCGGGATAGAGTCCCGCATTGGGCTCCCAGCTCCATGGGGAGTCTGCTTCTCCCTCTGACCTTCTCCTTGCTCATGCTCTCTCTCACTGTCTCTCTCTCAAAGAAATAAATAAAATCTTTAAAAAAAATAGCTATAATGTTCTCTTTGGGACTTAGAGTTCTGAAGAGAGTTTAACGCTTCTTGGAAGGCATGGTAGCCGTACGAATTGGATCTCTGAAATGTTTGCATACTGTTGGGTCCAGAATGTCACTTCTAGAAATCTATCCTAAAAAAAAAATCTCTATGAGATTATAGCTACAAATATGCCTGGTTTATGATTGTAAAATCAAGTTATTTGGATCAAGCTTGGTTTATGATTATAAAAATGAAAAACCATCTAATTATGCCATAGTAAGGGATTGGTTGATTTGCAGCTACAATGTGCTTTTAAAAAAGATTTTATTTATTTAGCAGAGAGAGAGCGAGCCAGCAAGTGCATGCCAGAGCAGGCAGGGAGGGGTGAAGGAAGCCGCAGACTCCCTGCTGAGCAGGGAGCCAGACGTGGGACTGGATTCTAGGACCCTCGATCATCACTTGAGTTGAAAGCAGATGGTTAAGCAACTGAGCCACCTAGGCACCTACCTCAATGTGCTTTTAAGAGTTAAAAATCTGGTGGTTAAAGGGGCACCTGGATGGCTCAGTGGGTTAAGTACCCAACTCTGGATTGCTGCTCAGGTCTGATCTCAGGGTGGTGACATTTAGCCCTGCATCAGGCTCTGCGCTCAGCAGGGAGTAGGAGCCTGCTTGAAATTCCCTTCCTCTCCTTCTGCCCCTCTTCCTGCTTGTGTGTATTCTGTCTGTAGAATAAATGAATACATTTTTTTTTTTAAAAATTGGGTTGTTAAAAATATTTAACCACCTGTAGGGAAAGGGTTATAAAATAAGAGGTATCTTATGATCTCATTTCTATACATTTAAAAATATGTACATGTGTAGCAGAAGTGTATCTCTGTGAGATGATATACAGACTTATTAATAGGGATTTTTGTGGGCTGTGTGATTGTAGAATATTTTCTTTTTTAAATATTGACTGATCTTTAGTTTCCAGAATTTCTTCATTGAACATGTTTGTTGTTTTTTTTTTAAGATTTTATCTATTTATTTGAGAGAGAATGAGTGAGAGAGGGCATGAGAGAGGAGAAGGTCAGAGGGAGAAGCAGACTCCCCAAGGAGCCGGGAGCCCGATGCGGGACTCTATCCGGGAAGCCTGGAATCATGACCTGAGCCGACCAGCTGAGTCGCTCAACAAACTGAGCCACCCAGGCACCCCGAACATGGTTTTTTGCGAGAAAAAATATGCTAGTCATAAAACAATGCGAAAATGCTTTATAAAAGTACCCTATTATAGCTGTTTGGTCAAGTCCATAACCACCTCTACCTTGTGTTTGATAAATCCCCATTTTAGTTTCATGAAGACTGGCAAGAGCTCAGTTAGAAAAGTGCGCAACTCTTGATCTTGGGGTCATGAGTTTGAGCCCCATATTGGGTGTGGAGATTACTTAAAAATAAAAAATCTTTTAAAAAGACTGTCAAGATTTATCAACAGTTAAGCCGGTTGTGTAGGCAGCTGACAAGGCCCTGTGGACTTCTTGACACCGAACTTGACACTGAGAGAAGCCGAGAGCTGTTACATCAAGCGTAGAGCTCACTGCGCACCCCGCCATGGGACAGTCTGCCTTTGTGTGTCCTGGTTGCTTAACAACCATTGGCCAAGTACTACAGCAATGTGGATTCTGCCCCTTTATTTAATAGCACTTGGTGGTGGTCCCCAAACGGTAGTGAAGTATTGACTATAAAGATAATAGTCACCCCTTAAATATGCTGAATACCTGCCTGATTCATTTTCTTTTTAAAAAACATTTATTTATTTATTTTAGATTTATTTATTTATTTGAGAGAGAGAGAGCATGAGCAGTGGGAGGGGCAGAGGAAGAGGCAGACACAGACTCCCTACTGAGCAGAGAGCCCCATGTGGGGCTCGATCCCGGGACCCTGGGATCATAACCTGAGTTGAGCGAATGCTTAACCAACTGAGGTCTACTGAGCCACCCAGGCGCCCTCTCTTGATTCATTTTCGAAGCATACCTGGAAGATAGACGTTTCTAGAAGTTGTTTTTCTAATGAGGACAGCAAGGCAGCAAGACGTTTAACGATTTGCATATTTACCAAACTCCGGTATAGTGCTTGTTACGAGTCAGGCCCTGTTCTAAGAGCTTGACAAACACTGATCTGTATAAGCGTCATATCAGCCCTATGACATGAACATTGTCACTATGCTCCTTTTAAAGAGGAGGAAAGCCGTTTAGACCAAATCCCCAGGGTCACAGAGCTAGAGAGGGCTTGAGCAGGGATTTGGAACCAGACAGATGGGTTCCAGAGCCCAGGGGCACTGCTGCCTCTCCCCCACCCTGGTCTTGGGTTTCCAATGGCTGCTTCTGGTTGGAGGATCAGCTGCTGAAAATAACGGATGGTAACTTAAGGCGAGGCTGATCAGCAGAGCTCTTCGTGGGGGGAGAATGAGGCCGGACTTGGCAGGCTGTGTGATGTGATGCAAACCGTGGGCTGATGAAAGACGCAACCACAGCCGAGGAAAGACTCGCCCTGCTCCAGTCGGACCACACGGTGCAGGTCGAAGGCAAGGCCACGCCTGGAGGGCAGATCAGGAGACCATTTGTCCATGAAGACACTGTGGCATCTCTTAGTTAACTTTCCCTGGGGTCCTGTCGTGAGTGGGTACATCTTACTTCCGTATTTACAGAATGCAAAGCTAGTGTCCTTCTTTGGCATCTCCTTGTTCTTAGGACAAATTAAATCCTTGATGAGGTCTGACCTACTGCCCGTCTCGTTCCCATTTCTCAAAAGCATCTTTACCTGGTTGTGTGCCTGCTTCTCCTTAACCAATCAACCGCCCAGCTAGCCGACTGTATCTACAAGGATTTTCCTCGTGTTGATTACATATATACTTATACGTGTAGTTCATTTCCTTAATGCCTGCACCCCTCCCACACCACCGCCCCCCAGACCACAAGCTCCAAGACAGCCTGCATGCCTCTCTGTCACCTGTGACACCAGCAGGCTCAGTATGTCCTGTGAACTCAGTGTTGATAAATGGTTGCACTTGCTGGACATAAGTCCTTCGGTAGCTTCAGTGCCCCGTAGCAAATACCGGAAAGTGGAAATAAATTTTTCTTAAATCAAAGAAAGATCATTGCTTAATAGGCAATCACCAACATCTGGCATCTCTTCTGTTCTTTCCATAAGGAGACATTGTCAACCATCCTCAGGAGTAGAGAGAATGAAGTCACATGTGGGCACCACTACTACCTGTAAGAGTTATCAGCTCAATGGCCCCCTGTGCGTCCTGCACACACCCTACAAAGTCCCACAGTGACGCCACCACAGTCTCTGAATTATTTTAAAGCTACTCCCAGACATCAGATATCTCAACCGTAAAAACCTCAGCATGTCTCTGTTACAGATAAGAACTCTTTTAAAAGTGACTTTAATAGTGTTTGTGCACCTAAAAAGTTCTTTAATGTCACCGAACGCCCAGTATTTAAATTGCCTAAATTATCTGATAAATGTCCTTTTTTTTTTTTTTTTTTCCAGTTAGTTGGTTTGAGATCCGGTTAGGATCTACAGGTTTCATTTGGCTAAAAATTCTCTTAAATCTTTTAAGATATGACATTTCCCTTGTCCTCCCTTGTCCTGTTTTTAAATCCTGCCACTTGGGTTTTTTTTTTAATTAATTAATTTATTTGAGACACACAGAGAGAGAACTTGAGCGTGAGTTGGGGGAGGAGCAGAGGGAGAGGTTGAACCTGCTTGACAAGGGGACTCGATACCTGGCCTCCAGGATTGTGACCTGAGCGGACACTTAGCGGACCGAGCCCCCCAGGCGCTGGTGGCCATTTGGTTTTTAAAGACACTAGCTCTTCTCTCCTGTACTGCTTTCCCCATTTTTTGATTTTACAGATCGCATCCTGCCAGCTGGTAGGAAGTATAGAGGCTTCCTGGAATTCTGGTTGGGTTTGGAGGCCAGAATATTCTGCAGGTGGGTGAGAAGCCTGGGCTGATTTCAGGCAGGAGGTAAGGGGCTGCTGCTTGATCAGGTGCTCTCAATTTAGTCCTGCTTTCTGAAGTTCCCGGTGGCTAGATCCATTATTTAATGCCTCAGATATAAAAACTGGAGGATTCTTTCTGTATTTATTAGCAGAAACTGTCCCATAAAGAACTTTCCTCACCAGCTATTGGTTTACAGTGAAATTCAGTCTGTACAGGAGAGTCCGGATAAATCCTTGATTCTTTTACTAGTTTTTGGAATAATTACTACTGGGCATCTCTTAGCTTCTAGGTCTTTCAGTGGGGAGAGTAAGGATGTAAAGCTTTTTTTTTTTTTTTAAGATTTTATTTATTTGGGGGGCCTGGGTGGGTCAGTGGATTAAAGCCTCTGCCTTCAGCTCAGGTCATGATCTCAGGATCCTGGGATCAAGCCCCGCATCAGACTCTCTGATTGGCAGGGAGCCTGCTTCCTCCTCTTTCTGCCTGCCTCTCTGCCTACTTGTGATCTCAGTCTCTGTCAAAGAAATAAATAAAATCTTTTTAAAAAAAGACTTTATTTATTTGTATTTGAGACAGATAGTGAGGGATAGTGCATGAGCAGGGGGGAGAGGGAGAAGAGGTTCCCTCCTGGGCAGGGAGCCCGATGCCGGGCTCCATCCCAGGACAAGTAGGGTCATGATCTCAGCCAAAGGCAGACGCTTAATGACTGAGCCACCCAGGTGCCCCAGGATGTATATCTTTTAAGGGGAAGATAGATGTGAGTTTGTCCTGCTATTTCCAGTTCAAATTCAGGACCACCAGGCTTTGACCTCTTTGAGTTTATATTTGTGTCTCTTTTATGCAGAAGCTCTTGGTTCCTAATGATATTAACATGTATTCATTCACCGTGTGTGTGTGTGTGTGTGTGTGTGTGTGTGTAGTCTCAAAGAACAATAACATGGATAACTGGGAAAAATTTAAGTTTTTTTTTTGGCAAATGTTCTGTTCAATAGCTCCAGGCCATTCTCTGTGATTATGTCAGCAACTAAGTATATGGTTAAGTTCATTTGTTGCTCATTTCCATTTTTATTCCATTTTGTTTTATGGTTATATAAAACATTTATATGGTTCCAAAGTCAAAATAGCCCCTAGCCATAATCCTTCCACCAGCATGGCGTCTAGCACATCAAACACACTCAAGCATTCACTGACTTTTTTCACCTGGATATATGATCATTCTACTGTACGTCATTTGCGGGGGTGGAGTGGAGTTTGGGGGGTTGGATGCAGCTCCCATCATGAAAGCCAAAGGCACATAAGGACCATGATTAACTCTCAAGTTCAGCTTGATTGAGTACTTTTGAGGAAACTTTGCAAAGGAAAAGCCAAAAACCGTATTTTGCCCAATCCTCTGTCTTCACCCAGCGAGCGCTGGAGACGGAAGGAAGAGTAGCCCATCTCCCGTTCCGCCAAGATCTGAAGTCCTCTTCTTCTTCTTCTTTTTTTTTTTTTTAAACCAAAGCCTGTCAATGTTTATTTTCCTATAAGTTAGGAAATGATAGGATTCTTTTTCTTGTTTAAAATTGAGATTATTAACAGATAACATTATATTAGTGTCAGGGATACAACATAACGATTTGACATTTGTACATGTCTTACAATGATCAGCGCAATAAGTCTAGATTAACAGCCAACACTACACAGTACCTTTTTCCCTTGTGATAAAGCACATTATTTTTAATTTTTTAATTTTTACATATTTTTAAAAAGATATTTAAAGATCTTTAAAGATAAAAGATTCTTGAAGATATAAAATTTTTTTTAAAGATTTAAAAGATATATTTGTTATTTGTCAGAGAGAGAGAGATAGCATAAGCCGGGGGAGGGGTAGGCTGAGGGAGAAGCAGGCTCCCCGCTGAGCAGAGAGCCCGACACGGGGCTCGATCCCAGAACCCCGGGATCAGCACCCAAGCCAAGACAGATGCTCAACTGACTTAGCCACCCAGGCATCCCGGTATGATGAGCATTTTAAAGATGAGATCTACTCTCTTGGCAACTTTCAAATATACAATACAGCATCCTTAACTAGAGTCATAATGTCCCCCAGGTCCAACCACGTCGTGGCAGACGGCACCATCACCTTCTTTGGATGGCGGCATTATCTTCCATGCTGCCCATAGACCACATCTCCTGCCTGCACTTGTCCACTGTCGGACACTGGGGTCATTTCCATAAATGGCTATAGTGCACAATGCTGCAGAGAATGTAGTGTTTTCATTTTCTTCACAGAGATGCCCAGAAGTGGCGTTGCTGTCTTCCATGGTAGCCACAACAAGTTCTGTCCCCACCCACAGTGCACGAGGGCCTCCTTTTCTCCACACTGTCCCTAACACATGTTAGTCTTTATTCTTCTCTTAAGATGGTCTCTTCCTCAGGTTCCTGCCTTTTGTAATTATTTCTCCGTCTCCCTGCCCTCTCCTCCCCCGGAGGCAAGAGTCCTTTGTTAGTGCTGTAGCACAGATGAGATCATGATGGCCCATAGCCAACGACCGTGAACTGCAACCTTAGCTTGTCACCGCTCATACAACACCTGAAGTGTCCCTCACCTTCAAGGTCACTTCCAATTCCAGCTTTGATATTTCTGGCAAAAAAGAAAAAAAGAAAAGAGTGCAAAGAAAATATCTTACTTATTAAAAATTGGATAACTTATTAAAAATTGGGGGCGCCTGGGTGGCTCAGTGGGTTAAAGCCTCTGCCTTCAGCTCAGGTCATGATCTCAGGGTTGGGATCGAGCCCTGCATGGGGCTCTCTGCTCAGCGGGGAGCCTGCTTCCCCCTCTCTCTCTGCCTGCCTCTCTGCCTACTTGTGATCTGTCTGTCAAATAAATAAATAAAATCTTTATTAAAAAACAAATAAAAAATAAAAATTGGATAACCTGTTTCTCCGTTGTGAATTTACTATTTTATCTGGTGTGACTAGTACCCTGTAAGGAAAAGTTGCCTCTTCTCCCCTACTTATTTAGTCAATTGTGTATTTATGTCTGTATGGATTCATGGGTATTGATTTTCTTTAATGGGTTACAATCCACTACTGTCACTATTTATTTTATTGTTCGAATAATAGGGGGTTGGAGTAGGAGGGAGAAGACTTCAAGAGAAATGCAAAGGATACAGGACTAGCAGATAGAAAAGCAGCCACTGCCGCTGGGGCTGAAATACAGCATCCAAGGAGGAGTCTCCTTGTTGGAGAGAGTGTTGCTTGCTGGATGGCAAAGGAGTTCATGGAGCCACCATCTCTAGAGGGACAGGGGATGCTTAGCTCAAGTGTTTAAGAGCCATCATGAGACCCTTCCACGCTCTCTCTTTTCCTGCCGCATTGACCATGATGGTTACATATTCAAATATTAGAGTGTCATCCTGGGTTTTTGAGTGACATTGTGGATAAAGTCCCTCTGGACGATCCATGCTAGACATAGACCATGAGTCCTTGCCTATGTCTAACCTCTGCTGTAGTTATCAACCGATACTTGAGACTCATGTGTTACTGCAACATTGCCTGGTCAGTCTCTCTGGCCTCGTACAGTGATCCAAACTTTGAGGAACAATGATATACACGTTTCCCTTCATTATTCTTTTATTCTTATAAAATCCTACATCCTAAATCTTTATAGCGTTTGCCTAGCAACGACACACAGAGGGTGTAGGACCTGCTTCTTGCAAATAGGAAGCAAAGAACTTACATCCAGTCTGCTACCGTCTACAAGTTCCCCCAAAGGAAGCAGAAGCTACCCAGAACTCAAAGAACAGGCACTAACGGAACTCTTCTTCCCACGCCATCAAATGCCCATTCAACAACCAGGATGTTCTTAAGCATTCAGTGGAAATGGGAATTAAATCAAGGCCACTTCCTGCTCCCATCCGTCCAATAGCTTCTCATCCCATTCAAAACAAAATTCCATTTCTTCCTAAGAAAAACAAAAAATTCCACTGGGGTCCTCCTTTTCTGGTCTCTCTCTTTTCTATTTCATTTCTTCTGGGCCTCTGCCTGCTTTTTGCCACCAAAGTCTCTTGGTCTTTTTGCTATTCTGATGTACAAAATTTCTTTCCACCTCAGGGCATTTGTATTGGTCGATCCCTTTGTGTGAAAAGCTGTCCTTGGGATTTTGGCAGTTTGCTTCCTGATTGCATTCAGGTCTCTGCTCACATGTCCCCTCCTCAGAGGAGCCTTTCTGACCCTCCTCCTTATTCTCTATCCCCTCATCCTGTTTAATTTTTCTTTACACCATGTATTGTTGGTATTATATGTTTGTATAATATTTATGTGCACTTGTTAATTACCCCCATTAGATTATTAGCTCTGTGAGACACAGCCTATATTCTACGTGTTCCTTGCTATATCCCTAGTGCCTCCAACAGTACCTAACACACAATCAGTTCTCAACAAATAGGGTTAAATGAATGAATGACTTTGTTTATGTCCCCATGTCCTGCATTGCTCTTGGACACACAAAACAGTATCACCCTGGTGCAAATAACTCCCAGTTTCCTATTTCTAGTCATATGTTCCAGATTTACAACTCCAGCTTCCTGGCAGACATGTCCGGATAAGGGTTCCACTGCCACCTCCAGGCCAACATGTCCCAAACCATCCAGGCCAGCTGCTACTTGTGACCCAGGCATCTGACCTCTGACCCTTTGCCTTCCTTTTCCTTCACCCTTCACATTCAATCTGCAGCAGCATCTCACTTCCATCCCTACCTTTTAATGGCCCTGGTCACTCCTTTGAGGAGTGCTCTTCTCACGGTCACCTAGTCATGGAGGTGGGAGGAATCAACAAGGTCTCTCCGTTGACGCTCCTGCCAGTGTCAGATTCCTTCTTCTAACCATTCTGACAACTGGTCATGTTTTGAACTTTGGATTTGAATACTTTTGGTGACACCAGTAGGGAATCATCTCATGGGACAATTCTTATTGTTAGGAAATTCATTGTTATACTGAACTGAAATCCTTTTATTCACACACACGCACACAATAGCTCTTTCTCGTGGAACATGGCTGGCATGAAAATGTGCAAAGATGTATCCAGTTCTCTACAGTTTTACTGTTCATCCTATTTTCTGGGTTTCTTCCTGACAGAAGGATTATACCTCACTCTGTTGAATTCAGGTATGTTGGGTGACTAGCTCTGGTTTATGGAAATTGAGAAGATATGTATCACTTCTGGGTAGAAGCTTTGAGAGCCAGCTGAAATGATCTCTTTGCCCTCTACCCTGCTAAGCTCCTGAGAGAGGCTATTGCATCTGAGTGCCAGAGGGAAGATGGCATGAGGCAGAGCCCCAACCAAGCTCTGAGGGACCTGTAGTGCAAACAAGGTGACTTGAGGCATTTCAAGTTCTTGGAGTGACTGAAATATGAAGGTCAATGTTCATTATGTTAACAAAACACAACCTAGCCCACTCCCAAGTTAATCTGGCTTTCCCCCCTCTTTTAATCATTCTTCACAAATTGTAATTTCAGCCTCTCAAACCTTCTGACTAGTCCCCTGGATTCCACCCGTTTTTGACACTGTTCTCCTTAAATGGTGAGCTCAAATCTGAACACTGTACCCCAGGTGAAATCCCAGTAGCCCACAACCAGCCTTTTGACCTGGGAACTCACTGAATAGAACCTAGAGTTGTTTTTGTGCTTGTTTCCAGGTGTATGCTTTTATTATCAGCTGTGTTATGCTGTTAACTCACGTTGAGCTTGTGAACCAATAACTAGAGCTAAAGGCTTTTTCCAGTGATCTCTCAATATTTACCTGGGGAATCGGTTTTTAGATCGTAGCTCAGGTAGACAGGACGGCATTTTACAACGGTTACATGATCTCTTTAAAACAAGTTAGCAGCAGAACCATTTACAGAAACCAGGTGTTCTGTCTTTTGGCTCCGACCATGCCGTAAATCTTCACCATCCCGTGCACTGAGCGAAAGCTGCAACAGTGCAGCACCGGCAGGACTGGGCGCACGGTAGGTTGCTAAACCCAAGGAAAAGCCCATTTTCCCGCGAGTCCCTGAAGGCGGGGCTTCACTTTCCCAGGCCGACGCGTTACGCATCCTCACCCTTCCGCGGCGTGGTGACGGAAGGAGCTCCCAGCCCCCTCCCTCTCTGGCGCCGACACCCACTGAGCGGCCGCGGGCCTTTTTGGTGGGCGGGGCACGCCCTAGGAACTCTCCTGGTTGGCCTGCGGCCCGGCGCGGCGCATGACGTGTTTCCGTGCGTCTCGTCGTGCTGCGGTTAAGGCGTGCCGTCCGCTCCGGGCGCCTGAAGGAGACTTGGAGAATTTGGGGTCCCGCTGCTTGAGTCGCTGGGAGTCGCCGCCGCCGCCGCCACTGCCGGCAATCCATGAGGAAGATGCTCGCCGCTGTCTCTCGCGTGTTGGGCGTCGCCCAGAAGCCGGTGAGGCAGCGTGGGCGGCCCGGGTTAGGGCGCGAGCGGGGCCGAGGCGGGGCCGGATCCCGGAGGACGCTGGAGGACGGTCCGGGTCCGGGGGCGCGCGGTGTGGCGCCGCCGAGGGCGCTGCGGAGCGGCCGGAGGGCCACGGGCCTTTTCTTCTCCCTTCGCGCCTGGCAGTCCTCTCCCGGCCCCGGGACGAGCGGCTGCCCGGCCCTTCGGCAGCGAAGTGGGGGAGGGGAGCTCTACGAGGTCCGCGGGGAGGTCAGCCGGGGCTTCCGGCACCGGCTAAATTAGTTGTGCTCCAGAAGTGTCTGTTCTTTTACTGTGGGTAGAAAAGGGGGCCTTGGGCATCCCTGAGTGTCCAGTTGATCCTGCCCACTCATTTTAAATCTTCCTAATTACATTCTTCTTGATTGAGAGGCCGTGCAGTGTGTTAAGAGCGTGAAATCCCGAGACTAGTCGCGTTCAAACACCTGCCTCACCATTTACTAGCCCTGTAACCTTGGGCAGGTTTTTGTTTTTGTTTTAAATTTCCCGTGCTCGGTTTCCTTCTCTCTGAAGAGGAAATACTACCAGTATTCATCTCGTGGGGTTGTCGTGAAGCTGAAACGCGTGACGCGTACGTTAACCTTTCCAAATAGTGCCCGGTCCATCTGTGTTCAGTGGTATTTCGGTGCCCAGTTGGGTATACATTTGTGGAACACCTGCCCCCAGCTCTGGAGGGTTAATTCCGGGTCATGCTCACTAGAAACCACCTCCCCCTCGTTCCTCCTCGTTGGGTTTTTCTTGGCAGTCACTTCAAGACCAGTCAGGCAGAACCTAGAGGAAACCGCCCTCCCCCTTAACACACGCTTAGGGTAAAAGTAGCTAAAGAAAACGGCAGTGCTCCTTGGGAGAGTGGAAGGTTAGCACTATTTATGGCTCTAGGTTTTAGATGCGCCTAATGCCTTCAAGCATTTTGATCTCTTGGTGTGGGGAGGTAGTATTACTGGGTACAACTAGCAGCCAAGCTTGACTTGCTTTTCAAGTTCTAGTAACTCCCAGGATTTGGGAGCAGTTCTGCCTAGAATGCGCAGAGATCATTGAAAAGTAGGAAGGACACTCTTCTGGGAACCCTTTTGACGGAAATAACTACAAAACACAGTTTGGTTCATCCGTTACTAGCATTTAATTGCAACTAGATCCGCCTGAAAGATAAGCGCATTTCAGTTTTATTTCTGTATATCACAAGATACACCAACGTTTCTTGAGCTCTTAATGTGTGCCAGGCTCTAGGCTATTTAATCTTCACATCTTCACTTTTTAGTTGAATGTAAGTAATGGAAACATGTTTTCAACTTTATGTGAGCGTCTTAGTTCTGAATCAGGTTAAATTTAAAAGGCTGCAGTAGAAAAGAAAAACTTCAATAGAATTGGTGGTGTTCTACAGTAAAAAAAAACCGGTGTGTGCGTTTTCAAATTACTGTCACCTGTGTCCCTAGGAACAGAGAGAAGTCATTAATACCAGAGGCTCATTTGCTCGGCTGCTCTACATACCTGCTTGTGTTTTCCATTCTTCCAGCAGTGCATTGGCATGCTGCAAGTTGCACTTCATCGCAGTAAAACTTTGCTCTCTTCAAAAGTCATATAATACCACCCAAATCAAATAGAAATGAATTTTGAGTTACAATAATTTGTTAACTGGATAAAAGCAAGAGTGGACTACAACTTCAGTTGTACTTTTTGTGGGATCTGAAGAATATGCTTCAGGTCTCGGTGGAAAGAAGTCATGTCAATTGGGGCACCTGGGTGGCTCAGTGGGTTAAGCCGCTGCCTTCGGCTCAGGTCATGATCTCAGGGTCCTGGGATCGAGTCCCGCATCGGGCTCTCTGCTCAGCAGGGAGCCTGCTTTCCTCTCTCTCTCTCTCTCTCTCTCTCTCTGCCTGCCTCTCTGCCTACTTGTGATCTCTCTCTGTGTCAAATAAATAAATGAAATCTTAAAAAAAAAAAAAAAGTAAGTCATGTCAATTTACATATCAGTGTTTGAAAATGTGGCAGAATGTGGCTAAAATAATACAGTAATAGTAATTGCTTAAATGTGTGTGGTCTAATCTGGACCTTAGCCATCACTTAGAGTACTTCTGTTGTGAGCAGATATATCCAGTTGAAAAAGTCGAAAGGAAACATTTCCCCACTTTTTACCACCCAAGCAGTAACAGCCACGCAAATAGCAAGAATGGAACGCTGGTTGCAGAGAATCTCTCTCCCTCCTGAGGCTTGTATCTCATACTTTGAGTGGTTTAAAATATGTTTGTTGTGGAGCCATATCATAGGATAGTGGTTTACCTGAAATGGGAATTGGAGCATAGTTTTATATGAAGAATAATTCTGAAAGTAAAGTTTTGGCTTGTTCAGTGTCTGGTTATGACTGCAAATAGCAGAAATAAACAAAGCCCACAGGTTATCTAGTCTCTTCAGTTTGGCCATTAACTTCATTCTGTTTTCACTGTAATTTCTATGGAAACAAAATGGCCAAGTGGATGGGTTTGATTTTTGCCTCCTTTCTCTTTTTGCTGTTAACTTCAGAAGTGGGTATGATCATGTTTCATTGGCCAGAGCATGGATTCATTTTAAAGGCAAGATCCCAACAAAGTAGAGAGTGGAGGATACACTCGTGAATATGTTGGGGCTTATGAAAAATTCAGGACTGCATCCTGATAACTGATAAATGATAATAATGACTTTCAAAAATACCTGACAATAAAAGTACTGATATATTTGTATATTTTGGTCTTTCAAGGCAAGCAGAGTGCTCGTGGCCTCCCGTAATTTTGCAAATGATGCTACATTTGAAATTAAGGTAAGAGGTGTTTCGCTTTGTGTTAGTAATTTTTCCACAGGTCCACAACGCCTGCGTCAGGCTCTCTGCTCACTGCTTCTCCCTTTCCTGCTGCTGCTCCTCCCGTTTGTGCTCGCTTTCAAATAAATAAAATCTTAAAAAAAAAAAGTTTCTTTGGAAGTTTGTCTTTCAGCCTCTATAACTCTTTTGACTCCCATGGATTGTGGGGGGGGGCGGGGAGTCATCTTCGATTTCATTCCTCTAAACTCGATCCTCTTGCAGAATGAGCTTTATGATTTAAGGAGTCAGAAGCAATGTGCGGCATTTCTTTTGTGCTCCTCTGCTGGTTTTTGAGTTAAATATTATCGCAATGAGATAATAGATCTTACAGTGGGTTGTCCTTGTTTACGTTGTAGTAACTGGAAGTTAACTGATTCCATTTCAGAAATGCGATCTTCACCGGCTGGAGGAGGGCCCTCCTGTCACCACAGTGCTCACCAGGGAGGACGGGCTCAAGTACTACAGGATGATGCAGACGGTCCGCCGGATGGAGTTAAAGGCAGATCAGCTGTACAAGCAGAAGATTATTCGTGGTTTCTGTCACTTGTGTGATGGTCAGGTGAGTGGTGGTTTTGAAGTAAAACCATGTTGGATGTAGGAGTTTAAGTATGGTTTGTAGTTATTGGTTTTCACCCCGCCTTACGCATCTGAAGGATTTGAGGCCAGTCTGTCAGAACATAGACGAGCTTGTGAGGCCTGCTCCGAAGCTCATGCTGAGGAAGTCACGCACACATCCCGCTGCTGGTGTCCCTTGATGGCTTTGTGATCACCTGTAGTGCATATACTTGTGACTGAGAGGGTTTTCCCTTTGTGTTTTGTTTTTCTGGTTTAGGCCAAGGGTTACAAATTCAAATGCCTGTGGGGACGACGAGCTGGGTGGAATAAATTAGTGAAGAAGGCGGGACTGTTCGGGCCTGGAGTGGGCAGGCCCCGCCCACCCGGAGACACCATCACTTAGTTCTAGCCAGTTGGTGCCATATGAAAGTCTGGGGTTAATGCTTCCTGGTTTTGGTTCTTTACTAGATAACAGAAGTTTCACTTTTATTTATTTTTCTTTATTTTTAAAAGATTTTATTTATTTATTTGACAGAGCGCGCACAGGTGGGCAGAGAGGCAGGCAGCAGGGGTGGGGTGGGAAGCAGCCTCCCTGATGAGCAGAGAGCCCAATGTAGGGCTGGATCCCAGGACCCTGAGATCAAGACCTGAGCAGAAGGCAGAGGCTTAACCCACTGAGCCACCCAGGTGCTCCAGTTTCAATTTTCATACGAAATTCTCCCAGTATTGTTGACATCTTATTCAGGAATTTTTTTCCAAATCACTGTACCGGCTTAAAACAGTAAATCTGTGGATTTCCAGTTGGTAGCTTCTGGCTTGGCTTTTCCCTCTGTTCTGTTTCTGATGAAAAATGGAGCTCCTGGGGTGCCTCGGTGGCTCAGTGGGTTAAGGCCTCTGCCTTCGGCTTGGGTCGTGGTCTCGGAGTCCTGGGATCGAGTCCTGTGTCAGGCTCTCTGCTCAGCAGGGAGCCTGCTCCCCCCACCCCCGACCCGCCCCGCCTGCCTCTGCCTACTTGTGACATGTCTGTCAAATAAATAAAAATCTTAAAAAAAAAATGGAGCTTCTGTTGTGATTATTAAGAGTTCTACTGGGCCAAATTTTCATAATAGGCTAGGGATTTTTATCTAGAAATGTGTATGTTACTGACTCATTAACTGCTTTTTCCTTTAACGTAGGAAGCTTGTTGTGTGGGCTTGGAGGCTGGCATAAATCCCACAGACCATCTTATCACAGCGTATCGGGCTCATGGCTTTACCTTCACTCGTGGGCTTTCTGTCCGAGAAATTCTCGCAGAGCTTACAGGTTTGCTATTGATTTTCAAAAAGGGGAAATTAGTGAAATAAGTGCAGATTTCTCATATTAAGATGCTGTTACAACTTAACATTAAAACCTTTTTGAGGGCGCCTGGGTGGCTCAGTGGGTTAAGCTGCTGCCTTCAGCTCAGGTCATCATCTCAGGGTCCTGGGATCGAGTCCCGCATCGGGCTCTCTGCTCAGCAGGGAGCCTGCTTCCCCCTCTCTCTCTCTGCCTGCCTCTCTGCCTGCTTGTGATTTCTCTCTGTCAAATAAATAAAATCTTTAAAAAACAAAAACAAACAAACAAAAAACCGTTTTGAGTATGAAATAAAAGGAGCTCTCCCTTGTGGGGCTCTGGTAACTCTGTTGTGCTTTTTAGTAAACTATTTCTGAGGTCACCTGGCCCCTCAGGTGAAAGTTTCGTAAGTCTAAAAATGTTAGCTTTATAAAATTAGAATACTGTTTGTCACTCAAGCACGCCAGTAGAAATTAGCAGTCATAGAAAATTGAGAGTAGGAGCATTTCATTGTATGCAGTTTAAATTTTAGGAATCTTTTTACTATTCCCTTTGTACCCCCCCTTGACTCTTGAACTGTTCAGTGTACCAGTGCGGGAGAAATCGGAAGATGTAGCTGGCAAAAAAAAAAAAGTCCAGGGTACCACGATGCTACCATCTAAAGGAAACTCAGTGGTTAGCGAGCTGGAGAACTCCAGGACATGGGACTGGATCAACCTTCCTGAGAGGACCAGGAGATAAGGGTGGAATCTGTGTTTGCATAGAGGGAAGGGTGCTTATAGAATTGAATTAGCCTGTGAGTTCTAGTGGTTGAGCCTCTTGAGTAAATACTTGGGGTGTGGTTTTCCCTTGTGTATTTGCTTTGATGTGTATGTGCACATGCTGCCATTTATAGGGCGAAGAGGAGGCTGTGCTAAAGGGAAAGGTGGATCGATGCACATGTACGCCAAGAACTTCTACGGGGGCAACGGCATCGTCGGAGCTCAGGTGATTCGCGTGGAGGACGAGGATTGCTCGCTCTCCTAGATTTGGCCCTGGACCATGTCTTAAAATGTCCTACCTGGGAGAGCTTCCCTTTCATGTATTTTAGTACTTTGGGTGCTGGGTGTATTTTAAAAGACCTGTTGATTCATAGCTTACCATTTGATCAGTTAATAATAGATTTGGACAGTGATTTAAAATTCTTCTTTTTAGGTAATTTTTAACGTTTTATACATAAGCAAGAATCCCTAGCAGCGGCCTATCCTGTCACCTTTTCGTTTATATTTAAGCACCTTAATTGCTTTGTCACATCCACTTAGCCCGACCTCCCCCTGCTATAGACTGTGGGTGCAGGTATCTGAGGAGGAAAGGCAGGCGATCAGGATCTGAGGGGCCACGTCAGTAATCAGTCCAGCTCTTGTGGTCCTACAGTCCGTCCTCTTTGTTCTCCTCAGTTAGCGAATAATGAAGTTACAGCCTGGATGTGATGTGTGAGTGACGAATCACTAAATTCTCCTGAAACCAGCAGTAATGCTATGTGTTAACTAGAATTTTTTCAAAAAAATTGCAAGGAAATGAAGAATGGCGTAAAATTATGAGATTGTTTGCCTCACTTTGTAATGTGCTGCTGCTGTATGTTAAAAAAAAAAAAGAAAGACCTAGGTTTCATTCTTCGGCTCTTGAGTAGTTGAATCTTTATAGAAGTGTTACTGTTCAATGGTTAAGGTAGAATTATTCATGTTCCTCTACCAGTTTGATTGTAACACTGGCGGTAGGGTAGTTAGGGGTAGGGAGAGTGTGGGGAGTTTGTAACGACAGTGTGATTCCTCAAATTCTGGCCAGGGCTGAAAATTCGGAGCATTACTTTCACCCCTCATGGATTTCTGTGGTTCTTTTCTTGGTTGTCCTCAATATTAGGTGCCCTTGGGAGCGGGGATTGCTTTGGCCTGTAAGTATAACGGAAAGGATGAGGTCTGTCTGACTTTATATGGCGACGGTGCTGCTAATCAGGTGAGTACATGTCTCTTGACTTGGCAGTAACCCTTGCAGTTTGGTTTCCAAAGTGTTGCGTAGTCCTAGTTCTATTGGTGGACAAGGAGTCTGTTGCTTAGCAGTTGAAGTAGCCGTTCAGGGCAGGCCGGAATTGGGGTTTATGGCCGCATTACAGGTTTCCTTCGTGTCGTGTGGCACAAGCGCTTGGTGCCAGCGCCCCACGGAGGCGCTCTCCTTTGCCTCCTCCTCAGGGCTTCACAAACGCTCTGCGGGTGAAGGACCTTTTTACATCTTCACCCAGGCCAGACTAGCTGTTAGGCCAGTCCTGTAACATGCAGACCTCTCTCGGATGCCGTGGCATCATCAGACTCCTCTAGTGGTTTCTGAGCCTCGGCTCGTACTTTTCCTGTCATGCTCCCGAGTCCTCACCAGTCCATGGATGACACTGAGGCCCTGCTCCGAAGGCGGGTTCTCAGACAGTGGCTCGCTGTGTTACCCGTTTATAGTAAAGCATAGCAGGAGGTAGCCACGAAGTTTTACATGTTGGTCTCTTCCTAATGTTTTCTGTACCACTGCCTTGGCCCCACTGCTTGGCCCACCAAAACAAGTGGTGGTGTTTGGTTTGTCACTTCCTTTGTTTGCAAAAAGAGATGATGCTTGTCATGTCTTCCCCACCCCCCATCACACACACACACTCCTTTGCCTTAAAAGCTCTGTGGGGAAGGTGAAGCTTTCCATTTTTTGGGAAAGCTTTCATGCCAGGGAGAGCAGCAGCTTTTGGGGATGATGTAGTGGTCTAGAGAAAAATAGCTGGATAAAACCACTTGAACTTCTTATCCACGTTTCCAGGGTCAGATATTTGAAGCTTACAACATGGCAGCTTTGTGGAAACTGCCGTGTATTTTCATCTGTGAGAACAACCGCTATGGAATGGGAACATCTGTTGAGAGAGCAGCGGCCAGCACGGACTACTACAAGAGAGGCGACTTCATCCCTGGGCTGAGGGTGAGGACACCTGGTGTGAGGCCGGGGCCGCCCCTTTGTGGGTCCTTGACCGCCTCAGACAGATTGCACAGTTCTCTGTTCTCCACGCATGGACGGGTCCTGTAAAGTTAAAATGGTCTGATGCATTTGGTTTATGCTTGGCCCTTTCCTGTGTCTGAACAGGTAGATGGAATGGACGTCTTGTGTGTCCGGGAGGCAACAAGGTTTGCAGCTGCCTACTGTAGATCTGGAAAGGTAAGACTTTCTTGTAGGCCTCCGGGTCAGAGATTTCTGTTGACATTTACCTTACAATTAAAAGAATGCCTCCCGTGTCTCTTACAGCTCATCAGGGGTGGCTGGCAATTGAGGTGTGTATAAGGTAGAAGCAGAGGCCAGTGAGTCGGGTCCCTTTGTAAACACCGTGGTCTCGGTAGCTCACGTCTTGGGAAGCATCCCACGATGCCCACACTTGGCGTGGCTCTCTCCTCAGAGCGCTCCTTCAGCATTATGCCTTGTGGTTTAATCCTGTGCCTCCGCCCTCCACTCCTCCTCCCCGTTAATCATAAGCCCCTTGACCGAGCAGATTGGCGACCCGCACAGCGCTCAGCACAGAACTTTGCTTGGATGAGAGGCGTTCAGTGTAAGCTTGTCTTCTATAAGTTAAATATTAGGGTTAAAGTGTGTCATCTTAGTCTTGTTTTTTCAGTCCTGAGAATCTTGACCTTTCAGGTAAAGTAGTGGAGGGAGACGAAACCGTGCAGTTGGCTCAGGTACCGGCAGAGCTAGTGGAAGGGTGTTCCGTTGGCATTCACAGCCTCGGAAGCACGTCCCTAGGGTTTACCTTTCCGAGACACGCCCTGTGCAGTAGGACTGGGCTAGCGGTGACGCATGTGGGGAGTGGGGGGTGGCGGAGGAGGGGAGATGGAGAAGGGCTGCACGCGAGGAGAACGGAATGAAACCAAGTATGTCGGAGGTGGCAGTGGGCTCAGGAATCTCCACTGGGACTCCCCAGACGAGAGGGCTGGGGCTTGGGCAGTGACTGTCACTCCCGTCTTCCCCAGTTCCTGAAAGAACGTGCAGGGTACAAACGTACATGGAAACACGATCACTCCCCTGGGGATAAAAATATAGGTTTATTTAAAAAAAAAAAAAAAGAAAGAAACACGATCACTGGCTTATTATTATACATTTATTTCTGTGTTCATTCGCAGCCTGATTTTGGAATTAGGGGAGAGTTTCGAAACCCCTTTAAGCCCAAACCTCTGTGTTTTCCAATAGCTCCTGGATGACAGAACAGAAAAAGAGGTGACAGTGAGGGATTGACAGGTGTCAGGCGACGCAGTAAGCACTTCTGTGTTAATCAGTACAGTCCTTGAGTTAGGTCACCTCGCCTGTAAAACAGTAAGCTAAGGCACAGAGCA
The DNA here is from genome assembly GCF_020171115.1 of Neogale vison. Lineage (NCBI taxonomy): Eukaryota > Metazoa > Chordata > Mammalia > Carnivora > Mustelidae > Neogale > Neogale vison. The sequence goes on along the minus strand of NC_058105.1, from coordinate 116,532,551 downwards.
GTTAAGGGTACAAAGCTACTCTAGGTGAGAGCCTGGTTTGGATCCCAGGCGCTTGGACTGAGAGCAGGGCCTCCCCGTCCCTCAACTACCACACCAGACGGCCCTAGGGATCCTAGATCTCCCCTCTCCCCTCAGTGTTCAAAGATGTCTTCTGGAAGACAGGGGTAGTATAACCAGAGGACGCGGTCTTGGTGGTCAGGCTGGCCAGCAGCATCACAGGGCTGCTACCCAGATGTCAGTGAGAATCAACTTTGTCACACGCTAGCCAGACCTGTGCAGGAGGTTGGGGTGTCGGCCCCTCCGAGGGTACATGAGGTAGAGACTGACCTATCCAACCTAGTTTTAGTTCGCCTGTCCTGCACTTTCCAGCACACTTAGAGGTTTGCTTTTAGGCGTATTCTGCAAGATTGTGTTAATATTTTTCTCTAGCTTTTTTAAAAGGCTCCAAATGCTTGTAGATCATTTCCTCTGACTGAGGGGGAAAAAGTAGCTTTATTGATCCTGAAGATAAAAACTGTGCTCTCCCTTGGTGACATACCTGTTTCTAATAGGTTTTTCTGTATTAAATCTTAGCTGTTTTATAGGATTATTTATCAGAGGCAGTGCTGAGGAAAATTTAAGATCAGTGGGCTCTATAACATGCAGGATGCTTTTTTGATTTTTTTTAATTTTTATTTATTTACTTGACAGAGATCACAAGTAGACAGAGAGGCAGGCAGAGGGAGTGGGGAAAGCAGGCTTTCTGCTGAGCAGAGAGCCCGATTCAGGGCTTGATCCCAGGACCCTGAGATCATGACCTGAGCCGAAGGCAGAGGCTTAACCCACTGAGCCACCCAGGTGCCCTAGCCTTTTTGATTCTTTTTTTTTTTTTTAAAGATTTTATTTATTTATTTGACAGAGAGAGATCACAAGTAGGCAGAGAGAGAGAGGAGGAAGCAGGCTCCCCGCTGAGCAGAGAGCCCGATGCGGGACTCGATCCCAGGACCCTGAGATCATGACCTGAGCCGAAGGCAGCGGCTTAACCCACTGAGCCACCCAGGCGCCCTTCTTTTTCTTTTTTAAAGATTTTATTTATTTATTTGACAGAGAGAGATAAAAAGAGAGAGCACCAGCAGGCGAAGTGTCAGACAGAGGGAGAGGGTGAAGCAGACTTCCCACTAAGCAGGGAGTCCGACGTGGGACTCAATCCCAGGACACTGGGATCATGACCTGAGCTGAAGGCAGAGGCTTAACCCACTGAGCCACCCAGGTGCCCCTAACAGTTTTAAATATAAAATTATAAAGCTTTTAGAAGATCAGGGAAGAAGATCTTTAGGATCTGGATTGAGTTCAGCACCCAGAGAGGGCTTTTTGGGGTGCTGGCCTCTTCGGTGCCCTCTGCCTTGGTGGTTTTCTGCTCTCGTCCACAGCTCCAGCCCGAGTTTACTACTTCCTCTTCTGGAAACACGGATCTTTTTTTTTTTTCTAAAGATTTTATTTATTTATTTGACAGAGAGAGATCACAAGTAGATGGAGAGGCAGGCAGACAGAGAGAGAGGAGGAAGCAGGCTCCCCGCTGAGCAGAGAGCCCGATGCGGGACTCGATCCCAGGACCCTGAGATCATGACCTGAGCGGAAGGCAGCGGCTTAACCCACTGAGCCACCCAGGCGCCCTAGCCTTTTTGATTCTTAATGAGAAGGACGAAACATAAGTACATAGGTATTAGCTAAGAGGAAGTTCTTGACAATTCAGCCAACTGATAGAGAATCTGGTAAGAGAACATCTTTGACTCTGGAAGGATGTGCTGTGCCCGTTGTCTCATTCTCCACTGGGTTCTGTTTTAGGGGCCCATACTGATGGAGCTACAGACCTACCGTTACCACGGACACAGCATGAGCGACCCTGGCGTCAGGTATGGTCATGGGAAATCAGTGTGGGGTCCCGAGTGGGTGGGCCTCGCACGGTGCTACTCAGATGAAAAAGCAAAGCATTTCAGCATTTGCTTTGGAGGCCAGACACCAGGGGGCTTCATGCAGTGAAGCCGTTGGTGTTGAGTCGTTGTTTGATTCTTTCCCTGGAAGCATTCTGAACGTCTCTAGCATATGTCATCTGCACACGTTAACATGAGCAGCAGTAAACTGCAGAGAGGGGCACCTGGCCAGCTCGGGGTAGAGCACGTGACTCTCGGATTTGTGAATTCAAGTCCCCCGTTGGGGATAGACGTTGCTTTAAGAAACTGGAGAGAGAAATCGTTGCACAGACCAGGTTGATGGCATGGAGTGTGTATGTTGCGGGGCATGTAGCTTTTGTAGGCGCTACCCCACCCGAGAGCCAGCGTTTGAAAGCCTGGCTGGTAGGGGTGAGGCCACCTGGCAGCAAGGGGCATTCAGTATGTTGAAATAGAGCAGAGTAGGTTACACTAGGAAGAGAGTTGAACTAGGCACTTAGTAACTCTGGAACGTAACGCTGCCGTCCCAGAGTGTGACACATACAGAAGAAGTGGATTTAGGCTGAGTAAGCCTGCCCTCTCGCGCCTGGGAGTAGACTGGAGTTCGAAGGGAAAATGTTACAAAGAGCAGCTTATGTGGAGAAATAACACTTGGTGTTTTCAGGAAAACAGAGCCCTCCCTTTAAGTGTTACTTGGAATAACAGGTTTCAAAGTTGTAGGACGGGTGTCCAGTTGAGCCTTGAACAACACAGGTTTGAACCGCGCGGGTACATCTTAGGGATTTTCAATAAAAACATTACTATTCTGTATTTTCTCTCACACTTTTGGCTTAAGAGTATAGCGTGTAATACATGTAACATACACAATTTCTATTAATTGTTAATTAGTAAGAGTTGTTTTTCAGGACTCAGAGTGCTAGATTTTCAACTGTATCCATGGCAGGGGTTGGCACTCTGTTCAAGGGTCAGGTGTATTCTAGAATCAGAATTAGAAAACCTGCTGTCCAGGTTTTCGCTGGCCCCACTTCTCTGGGCTCCTAACCCTGTCTCCCACTTGGCATTCTGTTACCTGCCAGTCTGCAGTTCGCGCCACCCACCTTAAGTGGCACATAATGCAGCTCTGCCACTTTCTTCATATCCTACATCTCGATGAGAGCAGATAGCTTGAGCTCTGTTGTCAGAATGCCTCAGAAGCCCGAGGAATTGCCAGGGCAGAGTTTTCTATGAAAGATACTAGAATGTTAGAGGCAGTGTTCTTGTATTTTGAGAACATCATGGCACCATGTCCCCGGGGAGAGCTCTGTGACAGAGACGACTGTTCTGACCTACTTGTTGGCCTCCTTGTAGTTACCGTACCCGAGAAGAGATTCAGGAAGTAAGAAGTAAGAGTGACCCTATCATGCTGCTCAAGGATAGGATGGTGAACAGCAATCTGGCCAGCGTTGAAGAATTAAAGGTAGGCTCAAGCAGTGTTTCTGCACCCGGAAAGCTGCCGTTCCTGGGGGAGCTGCCTCGGTCAGTGGGAAAGGATGGATTGTGGTGTGAGTAGGATATGAAGCAGCCCTATTTGCTTAACCTTGAAATCCAGCAGCACAGTTCTGTGTTCCTAAAAATAGACTTCAGGTATCCATCAGTGTTTCCTGTGGGGCTCCAAAATATTCCCGTGATCATGGCCGTTATAAACACTTCTTCAAAAATAGCAACTGTTAGTACTTCCAGGCCTAGAAGAGTTCTGGTTCCCTACTAGCAACGGGTTCCGAGTAGAACTAGTTGGTGTTCTAAGCTGCTGTTTATTTAAAAACCTCTTGAACCATAATCTGATTTTTAGGAAATTGATGTTGAAGTGAGGAAGGAAATTGAGGATGCTGCCCAGTTTGCCACTGCGGATCCCGAACCGCCTTTGGAAGAGCTGGGCTACCACATTTACAGCAGCGACCCGCCTTTTGAAGTTCGGGGTGCCAATCAGTGGATCAAGTTTAAGTCCATCAGTTAAGGGGAGAGTGCACGTGATGGATGGTTACACCTTCTGGGGGCTCTTGGGCTCCATCGGTAAGGGACTGTTCTCAACTTTGTTAAGGAAGAAAACCCCATAAGAAGAATGTAGGTTAAGATAGTAAGTGCATGTGTTTTGTACAGTGTTGCATTAAAAGCTGTTACTGCACACTTAAGTACTTAGTGTGAATGTTATATAAGGTTATTTTAGATTTCAGATTATTTCCTTAAAATGGTTCTATTTCTTTTAATAACTGAAAAGCATTTGCTAAATAATATACAGCTAAATCTAAAGCCATTCCTACCCTCGAGGGGTGCGGGAGCACTGCCTGGACCTTGCAGCGGCGCCTGCGCCCGCGGCTCAGTGACCATCCGCTCTCAAACGTTATTTATTACCTCCAGGCAGGGGGCCGAAGGACAACCCCATTTTTACTTTTTCAAAGATTTTATTCTTAAGTTCTCTCTACACCCAACTTGGGGCTCGAACTCATGACCCAGAGACCAAGAGTCGCACGCGCCATGGACCGAGCCAGCGGGGTGCCCCAGCAACACCATTTTTAAATAAGACCACTTCCTGATCATTTCAAAGGCCAAATAACTTAGTTTTCTTCATTTATACATTAAATACAAACCTATTTTCTTAATAGTTTTCTATTTACATTCATATCAAACATTAAATACAAGGCATATTCTTACCAATTTTATCTTTTTAAGTACAATGCCAGTTCACAGTAAACTGTGGTCTAAAACAGTGATGCTCATGCCACCCTGTTACTTTAAATACCTGCTTCACCTTTCCAGTCAGTTCTATAGGGTGTACTGAGTTTTCCACCACAGCAACATGGACATTTTACAGAATTCTGTAATATTCTGGGATGTCAAAATTAGAGTTCACTCACTGTACTCCAAAAACATAAAGTTCTACTCACCTTTAAAACCTGTTGATAAGTAACAGGTATAAAAAAAAAATCCAAAGTCAGTAATCTTTAAAACTTCAAGTTCTTAAATAATGAGGTTTTCCTGGTGTAAACTCCGTGGGAATTCATGCGTATGTTACCAACTTTCTAACAACAAAGATGTCCGCTCTTGGCGCCCTCTGTCCCCTGGCCTAGCCAACTGGTTCAGCCTTATCTTGGGAGGTCGGGGACCCCTGAGCCCTTCTTCGGTACTGGGTGACTGCTGTCCAGAGCCTGCAGAGGAGACCGCCACTGGGAAAAAACCAAGAGTCTGCTTCAGAGTCGCAAGAAAAGAGAAGTTCAGAGCCACACCACCCAGTAGGAGCCCTTATGTCAAAAGCTACAGTGCACAATCCGAGACTTGTCTAGATGGCCAAAATGTGTTCCCGACTTAAATAGAGCTCTGTCCCCTTGTTTGGGCTCCTGCAGGAGTGGCACGTGGCCTCCGAGGCTTGTACGGGAGGGCCGGCTCGCTGAGTGCAGGGCAGGCTGAGGAAAGGGCGGGGGAGAGCTCGGAGGGCAGAGGACGGCTGCGAGGCAGGAGCTCTGGGGCTTCACGTTCCTCTCACTGGTACCCAGCTTTACCTGAAGAAAACTCCAGAGCTAGAGGGGAAGTCGGGTAGCTGGTTTTCTGACTAAGCCCCAGATAAGAAAGGAAATTAATTTCATTGAGTGGGGAAAGTGAGCGCCACTTTGCTTTCTACTGATTTAAAAGCACAATCACAGGAAAAAAGTCATTTTCTATTACAGTGTTTTGAAGCCATTCTTACCGTAGCCGAAGGTGTCTAAGATCTTCCTTAGTGATGCTGTTAAGGATATCAGACAGGGTGTAGCCCTCTTCAACAATCTGTAACGTACACCAAATACGGAAGAGCTAAGCTGCTTTGTAATAACGGCATAGGAACGTTTTCTTTGTCGCACATTTACCTTCTCTATTGTACTCTCATCTGCTCCTTGCAGTTGTAACCAGTCTGCGAGCTCTGGATCAGTCCTTTGCCCCTGAGACCCAGGGGGGGATGCTGGGTTCTCTGTAGTATCTGCGATGACGAGAAATTTGTTTTGTTGTATATTAATGTTTAACAGTGAAACCCTTCAAAGGTAACAAGTTGAATGGAATAAACTATTACACACAGCAGAAGTGTGATTTGAAAGGTTATGAATTAAACCCGTCCGAGCTGCTCTAACGCACAGCGCGCAGTTCCTGGATTCACTGGTCAAAGATTAAAGGGACCACAGGTAAGGGTAATGTTACTTACTTGGGGACTGGACAGGCTCTATGTCTACCCCCTTTTTTTTTTTTTTTTTAAGATTTTATTTATTTGACACAGACAGACAGGGAACACACAAGGGGAGTGGGGGAGGGAGAAGCAGGCTTTCCACCGAGCAGGGAGCCCAAAGTGGGGCTTGATCCCAGGACCCGGGGATCATGACCTGAGCCAAAGGCAGACACTTCACCACTGAGCCACCCAGGCTCTCCTATGTGTACTACTTTAAATGCTTATTCCAGTTTTTAAAATGCCTTTTATAAGAAGTCCCAGCCTTAGCTACGCTGGAAATCAAATAAGGGCGTGGAATTCAGTACTGAGATGTGTCCGCACTCGCCCCTCCCACATCCCAAGAGGTGGCTGGCTGTGGCTCTTTTGTACGTGGCATGGAATGAATTAGGTTTACTGAGGTTTCATTTCTGCAGTCCCCCTTTTTAGGTATGCAGTGCTGTGAACTTGGATGAGGACTCACCTAACCATCCCGATGACACATTTCCATCACCCCCAGAAGTTCTTGCAGCCTTTTACCATCAACCCCCCGCCCCGCCGTTGTGATGCTTTCTGTCCCTCGAATTGTGCCTTGAACGGACAATTGCGTCCATATTCCATATCGAGGGACTCGGTGTGTAGCCCTTTCAGTTGGCGTTCACGGAGCATGATATATGTGTGATTCACGCACGTTTCTGAATGTGCCAGGTTTTCTATTACTGAGGAGTATTCCAGAACATACAGTTACTCTCTAGTAAAGCAGTAACTGTGGCAAGTCTGGCTAGAACGTTAGCCACATTTCAGGTGGTCTCACACAAGTCCAAGCAAGTGAAAACTTACTCACCAGTAGGTCTGAACTGTAACTGAAGATGATACAGTTCTCGAGTTTTCTGCTCTAGGGTTTGCCGGAGAAGATTCTGGTACTCTCTTTCTTTCTGAACTAGGTGTTCTAAAAGTCTGGTTGAGAAAAAAAGAAAGCCATTACTCAACCTAGTGCCATTCAGTTCAGCTCAAACATTGGATGAACCTTAGGAGATGGGGACAAAACCAAATCTCACCATCTCAACAGTCTGGTTTCAGCCCATACCTGGGCCCCTCCCTTATGTGTCCTCCCCTTGGAAACAAAGACCAGCACTCAGGGCTCTCAAAATGTATCATGACCCAGATGACCTGAGGGGGATCCGTGAACTCTGCCAGGAGGAGCTGGTGCTGACAGCTCGGCTCCCCTAGTCTCCTCACGTCGCTGGAAGGAGCGATCGGGCTCTTTCCCCCTCAGAGGGGCAAGCCCAGGAGCTGGCAGCCCGGCAGAAAGCTGACCGCCCGCAGGGGGACCGCACCTGCGGACACGGACGGGACCCGGGGCTGTGCTACGTGCTTCGCAGGCGCTGCTCTCCCACACTCCGGACCCAGCCGGGGCCCCCAGGCACCACCGCCCCGGGGCGGGAGACCCCACAGCAGCCGGCGTGTCCGTGAGCTAGGGCCCGGCGGTCGCGGAGGAAGGACGCGTGTGTCGGCCACTTGCGGCCGCTGCCGGCTGGTAGTCCTGCTGAGAGTGGGAGGTGGCACAGGGGCTGCCAGCAGTGCCGGGGAAGAACCACGGAGCCTGCAGGTGACCGTTCATTCGCGTGCGGATTGTAAACCCTACAGTGCAAAGTCCATCGACTTCCGCATTTGTCATACCTTAAAAGCTTTCAAAATTTTGCCCCCCTCTACCTTTTAGTGAAAACTCCAGGTCTCTCAAAAATTAAACACTCTAGGTCTCTCTCGAAAGGATTAGATCTGCCTAAGGTCCTGCTTCAGAGCTCGCCAGCGTGTACACAGCGTTCCTTCCGCGACACGCACACCCGGCGCCGCGTCCGCCTGCTCAGTGTTCCGCGGCACGAGCCGTGAGCGGGCCCCAAGGCGGCCTCTGGAACGAGCACTGTCTAGTCTGCTCTGCCCGCGGGTTGGGTTTTCAGAAGTCCACCCAGGATCGCCCAGAGCAAATGACAATCCTTTCACTCATTTAACAAACATTTTAACATCACCTACTATGTGCCAGGAAGTGAATTAAAGAGACCAGCTCTCTTGGGGCGAGGGGGGACCCTCAGCAAGGCCACAGATTCCCTTACCGGCCCCGGTGACCGTCCCACCCCTGCCCACCTATTGGTCTCCTGTCTGAGCTCGCCCAGCTGGAGGCTCAGGTGCTGGTGCTGGAGCTGCTGGGGCTGGGAGGCACCCGCTGAAGGGGGGCTGCTCCCTCTGAACGCATGTGCCTGCCGGCCAGGCAGGTCTGCCTGGGGATAGTCCTCTTCTGCCTCGTCCGTGTCCTTATCCACCCCTTCGGTCTCCGACGCAGGCTCAAAGTGGGCCCGGAGCTCTGCCAGAGGATGGGGGAGAGGAACACGGTTAGGCAAGGCCGGGGCACAGCGTCGCTTATGTCCGGCGCCAGCACACACGAGAGCGCTCGGAGGCCGGCCCGGCCGGTGTGACACTCCCATCAGGGGACAGCTGGCGTTACCGATGGGGAGGAGACAACTTTGCTCCGTTCTCTGCGGTGAAAAGATGATCATCCCCAGCTTATAGAGGACCAAACCAAGGCTGATGTTAAATCACGCAAGGACAGTCTTGAAAAGGTACAACCAGGCTTCCTACCGGGCCTGGATTCTTCCTACCAGGCCTGGATTCTTCCTACTAAAGAAAGGACCTGCTTGGAGTGGGGCGTAATGAAGTCCTGGGGCCTAACAAGCTCCTCGGGGAGGCCGCCGGAACAGAGAGCGAGCGGCAGCATCAACAGAAGCTTGGAGCCTCCCTCCCCGGGATCAAGTCAGCACAGGAGAGAGGACCTGGGCCTTCCGCTGCTCGGACATTTCACAAATCAGAGTACAACCGCCTGAGCCACCACAGGAGGAGTCTTCCAGGAGACAGAACCAGCCACTCCAGCCTCCGGTCGGCGTACGGAGCATGTGAGAGGGCGGCCCGCCGGCCCCTGGCCCTCAGGCCCGGGCTCTCGCTCTCAGATCACAAGCTCCGTCTCCACGCGGGCTCCTTGGCAATGCCGGGAGGGCACCCAAGTGGGGCTCAGGAAGTTCTTAGCATTTACTGAATTGCAGGGAAGTAGACAGCCCAGGTGGGATGGAGAACACAACTGCTGACCGCAGAGGATACTGGTGGTCTCTTCCATAGCCTGAGCCTGACCTTGACCCAACAGGCAGCACTTACCTGGGATGAGGATGGTCACCGCGGCCTGCACCGCTCGCCGGATGATATTGTCCATCGCAAACATCCAGTGGGGCCTAATTAGGTGGTTCCTCAAAATCTTATTTACCTGCAAATCACAAAAATCCAGATTTCTGGTCTGTGGTCCTTGTAAGAAAGAGGAGTTCTTACTCATTCTAGCTAACTTCTACTCTGAAATAAAATGTCAACCACACTGCTCTATGTTTCTGCCTGACTTCCTGTCTCTTCCAGACAGAGGCTTCCTGCAAGCTGCCCCTGAGTCGTGCTGGGTCTGGGGGCCGGGCGGGGATGGCATCTCCCACCCCGGGCCTCTTCACTGTTTAGTCCAGGAGCGTTTCCTAAGCACCTCTGAAAGGTCGGGCTTTTCGCTGGGGCGTGGGACACAAAGCTGGACCAGACACGGGGGCAGGCCAGCCACAACTCACATCTGTTCGCACAGACACATAAGCTTAAACCCCGCACCGCCTCAGCCGGCAGATGCCACCCGCCCCCGAGTCCTCAAAGTCCTGCGCTTCTGCTCTCGTTCACCTGTACGTGCCTACTCTGTGTTCAGAAGGAACTCCTGAAACTAACGGTTTAGGTGTAAGAAGGTTAGACGAAACAGGGACTATGGCAGAAAATGGTAACTGAACTCAGTGGTCCTTGCTTTGAGCCACTTCAGTGGGCTTCCTGCCCTCTAGCACGTTCTCTAGGGCCAGACAGAACACTTACAGCATCCTGAAATCCAAACAGTACCAGATGAATCTGACTGATGGACGAGCTGTCAAAGTCCAGGTCCGCCTTCAGCTTTGATATCGTGGAGGCCATCACTCTGTGCTCCGGGGAGCGGATGAAGTCCCTCAGGATCCCAATTATTTGCTTGATGTGGCCAACCGAGAGATGCAAGTCTTCCGAAGTCTGCTCACCGCCCCGCCCCCCACCAAAGTCACTTTCATTAAGTCAGAGAGGGAGGGGAATTCCAACAAGTATTATGTGGGCACCCAGGTGAGAAGGGCTCTGTTTCTGGAATTCCCTATTGTTTTTCAGGTGGCTCCTCTCCTCCCGGGGAGAGAGAGAGAGACACACACACACACACTAAACCCCTCTGGGAATGGGTCCATCCTCCTGCCGAACCCTGTGCCACTGCCCCACCCCTCCTCGTTAGAAGGCCTACTTCATAGAAGGGCAAATGGCCTCTACCTAAAAAAGAACTTCCCGCTTCCAAAGTTAGTTAAAATGCAGATATTCTGATCCATAACCTTTCTTCACAAAGCAACCGCTCTCCCAGCTTCTGAGGATAACTCTGTCCCAAAGCTGGGATTTCAAAACGGGGGATTCACGTGAGTGAAGGGCAAAAAGCAGGGAACGCCAGAGCTTCGTGCTGCATTTGGCTTGTTTTCCACCAGGGGGCAGCACCGCTCCATCTGTGCCTGGGTTCACTGCAGTGTTCTGCAAATTCAGGTTTCAAGGGAGTTTTTTTTTTTTTTTTTTCCTTCCTATTTTCTTTTGTCTTGTTGGAAGAGGGAAGGTCGTTGGGAAATACTCATGGTCATTACTGGGACTGCGCAAACGTTCCGGGGTAGCAGGAGCCTCGGTCCCATGGGGACCTGTTCCAGGACGTGGCCCCCGGGGCAGAGGGGGTGGGATTAGCTTCTCCCCTGACCTCGTCCTACCTGTGCCACGCACTCCTGCAGGTTGGAAGCCACTTGGTTCTGCTCCTCCCAGAGGATTTTGTACAGGATGGCACGGCGCTCGCTGTCCTTTCGCAGCAGGAAGAGGCCCGGGTCCCTGTCCTCTGGGGAGGAGGCTGAGCTCTCATCAGGAACACTGCGGACAAACACGCGACAATTGTGTGCATCCCAGGACAAAGTCTCGAGGGTTGGATGCCACGGGGGAAGGGCCAAGGGGGCCTCCCCCGCTGTCCCTACCAAGGTGAAACTGTAGTCCGATGGAAGAGAGATGGGGTGTTTTTTTCTAACCCGAGGAGCACCAGTTTTAGGAAAGGGAGGGAAAAGGTGGGGTGGGGAGGAGGGGGGAGAAGGGGAAGAGAATAAGGGGACAATTAAGGGGATGATGGGAGGAGGGGCAAAGAGGATAGGAGATAAGAAGTGTGGAGAAAGGTAGCAGGGGGAGGGAGGGGGGAAGGAGGAGGGAGAGTTATGTAAGTGGCTGCAGTGAGTGTTCAGCCACTGCCTTCCTTACCTGCACCTTTGGCCTATTGATGGCGCAGAAAGCAAGCCAAAGCCCCTGGTGGCTGTCTGGTTTTGACCTGGGAGGTATTTGGCCTCCGGTGAATGCAAGCACCTCCCCAGAGGCCCAGAGTGGAGAGAAGGGGTGGGCCGTACCTGAGCAGGTGGCTGAGCCGGTGCTTAGGTGCCCGGGCCTTCTCAAAGAAGATATCCAGCTGGGCATCAGAGTCCGGGGAGACAGAGCCATGCTCGCTGCTGCTGCTGCCCAAGGGCTCCCCGGGCATGGGCAGGGCTAGGGCGGTGCCCCGGGGACACTCTGTATGGGGAGTGAGACAGGGAGGCAGGGATGGGGGGTCTCAGACAGCCCCTCAGGCCAGGTGACCCATGCAGGGGCCAGCTAAGTCTGTGCTGCTCTAATGGGCCAGTCCAGTCCATCACCCAGGTCCCTGAAATGGAGGCTCCACTTCAGTGGGTCTGAAATAGGCGCAAGGCTGCATTTCCAGGTCACCCACAGGAAACGCTGACACAGCGAGCCACAGTGGGAGTAAGACGCTGAGCCTCTGTGTCCTGGCTTCTGATTCCATCCATACCAGGCAGAAACCAAACAGCTTCCTTGGCAAAGGCCATTTTTAGGTCATTCTTGGGTAGGACTCACTGCCCTAGAAGGGGTCCCTTGGCTTCTGTGGCCTGGGGGACAGCTGCTACAGGCAAACTCCCCCGATGTGCTCCTTAATCAAGGTCGGGGGCAGCACGGGGTCGGGGGGAGGCCAGGCCCTGCATGCAGGGAAGACCCCAAACCCCAGCCAGGGCAACCTCTGCACCTCCCTCCTCGGCACAATCCCAAAGGAAAAACTTTACCAAGGGGGCGTACCGCTGTCACTTGAGGGGCTCCCTGCACCTGTCGGGAAATCAAGGGCCATTCGCTGGCTGGGGTGGGACAACTCCCACAGCCGGTGCTCCCGTCCCTGCCACTCTTCCCGGCAACGGGCGCCAGGCGGGAGGCTCGGTGCGCTCAGTGACGGAGGAGCCTGGGCATCGCCGTGCCCCGGGACGCAGCCCCGCCCCCTGCCGTCCGGGTACACCTCACCTGCCGGCTTGAAAGCAATTCGGTTCTTCTTGCCCTTGTTCACCTGCCTTAAGAAACCCGCTTGGAGCAGCTCGGCCGCGGTGGCACGTTTGTGGGGGTCAGGCTCAAAACAGGATAAAATGAAGGCTCTGGCGTCTGGGGAAAGGGCTTCTGGAATCTCCGGGTGGATCTTAAACATCCCCACCTGCATTTAAGGGAGACGTGAGCGATGTGGCTGTGTGGCCTCAGCACACCCAGCTGCACAAGCCTTCAATACCGAGCTCCTCCCCGAGCCCCGCCATGCTCGAGGGGCCGACCGAGACCGCGGTCACCCACGTGCCCGCCTGGCTGCCCGGTACTTGGCCTTGGCCGTGCCCAGCAGGTCTAAGGGAAAGTGGCATCAGAGGAGTTTCAGAGCCTAGGCCGTAAGAGGTCTTGGGGCTTCTGACCTTGTCCTCTTGGAGCCCTGAGCCCAGCACGGAGGGAGGCTCCAGGGTCTGGGCTTGGAGGCGGGGGAGCGGGGAGTGGCTGAGCGTGAGCCACAAGGTTTCGGCTCGACAAGAGGATCACAGCGGAGAGAACACTGTTCTGGACTCCGGCCCTGGACCCGGCAGACCCGCGGTGCGCGCTTTCAGGCTTATTAAGGGGGCAGAGCTCACGTTAACTGTTCTGGCCACAAGTTTTTAGGTCCAGTGTTACATTTTGAGAACACAAAACGCCGGATGGAATATACCCCCCAGATGGGAGATGCAGGACACATGACAGGGGACGCCCCTCCCCTGAGGGGCAGGAAGGGAACGGCCCGAGGGGGCCAGAGACAGAAATTCTCAGAAGCCCCGAGAAGAAAGGAGCGGCTTGCCTCCAGAGGTGCTCTGCTGGCACTCCGCGGGCCACAAACCCGGTGCCCTCAGCCTACAGAGATTGGTTTTCTCCCGGCTTCACTCGAGCTGCTGCCAGGGCCCCCCTCCCCCTGAAACCTGCAGTGGCTCAGTCGTCGCCTCTTCCAGCTCCTGGCAGTGGTGGCTCAAAGACACCTCGCCTCACCCCGACCTCCCTGGGCCGCCGGGTGTCCTCACTGCGCCCCGCTCCGGCCCTGTCGGTTCCCTCAGCACTGGCCACTCTCCATCACGCCGCCGCGGGTTTGATCCTCCCAAACCGCAGCTGGCCCCATCCCGGCCCAATGCGAAGGACAGGGAAGGTCATTGCTGTCCCCCAGCTCTGGAGTTCAGGGTCCTGTTGAGACTGTGGGTGCCCTGCCTGCCAGCTCTGGGACGGCTTTTAGAACGACGAGGTACACACCATCTGTTATCCAAAGTCCCACCTCTTCAAAACCCAGTGAGAAACCCGCCCTCCAAACACATGTGGCCTTTGAGCCTTGCCCAGTTTAAGGGCAAACATGCATTCAAAATAAGAGGCCTCATCCTCCCTGGTGAAAATAAGGGGAGACCCCCCTTAGAACACTTACTTTAAAAAACGTGTAATTTCAAGTTCTTGGTCTCTGTGAGAGGCATGTGAATCTTTCTAAAAGCTGAATAAACCTCTTGCCAAGTATGTCTTTTTTAAGGACCCGGGGCCAACTCCTGGAAATGCCAACATCAAGGAAGACACATCCCCATCTCCAGTTTCGGCGCGAAGGGAAGAGCCTAACTAAAGTAATGACTTGCTCCAAAACACTCCTTTTTCTCTTTTTCCAAAGATTTTACCTATTTGTCAGAGAGGAGGAGGGGGAGAGGGGGATGGGGAGAGAGCAGGGGGCCTGACGACACGGGGCTCAAACCCAGGAGCCTGGGATCATGACCTGAGCCGAAGACAGATGCTTAACTGACTGAGCCATCCAGGCGCCCCAAAACTACCTCTCCTGTCTTAAAGATTGGAGAGCTTTATTTTTCCTTTGGATAAAGCCAATTAGCTAATGCAAACGGTCATCCCAATTGCCAGGTTTCCCCCCTCCTCCCCGGACACACTAGTGTGACCCGTGGTGCTCTCCAGTCTGTGCACGGGAGGACTAGTCCTCATTCCCTTTGCAAACACGGGTGTAAAGGGCAGCACTGCTGGGCTGAAGAGGACACATGCTTTCTGTCTTAGCTGTCACATCCTGATATAATGCTTACTCAGTGACAGCACTGTTTTTCTCTCCCACCTTCGTGGAGAGGGTTCTGGAGGCGCAGGTTTTCTTTTGGCTTATTTCCCCAACACCAGCATCCTCAATCAGCAAACATGTCTTACTTTGAACATTGCTGCCTGCGGTTCGCCGAGCTCATGGAACGGAGGCCTGCTGGTGGCCATCTCGATGATGGTGCAGCCCAGGGACCAGATATCTGCCGGGGCACCATACCCGCGAGGTCCCTGATCGATAATCTCAGGTGCCATGTACTGCAGAGTGCCTATGGGGAAAAAAATAAAGATCGTGGGCACCCCACTGTTCACAAATCTAAGTGGACCATTAGTAAACAAGTGCGTGAACTTTAACCCTTCCACTAACCATGGATGAAGCCTGCTCTCAGGCGTCAATGATGTGGTCGCGCCCGGTCTCTGATCAGAGACATGCCACGTGCCTTCCTTGGCTACTAGTCATGTCGACAGAAGATTGCTCGGTTCCTCGAAGGATAAATGGGCCCCGAACCAACAAGCACACAGTAGGGTGCGCCAGGTGAGGGGAAACACAGAAGGTGAGAAACACAGTGCCCGACCTTGAGGAGCCGCCCAGGGGAGGAGAGAGACAAGAGGGCGATGGTGGGCAAGTCCAGCAGGCCCTGGAGCAGCGGCGGCCGAGAACGCTCTGCCTGCTTCCGGTCGGGAAAAGCTCTATCTGGATCAGCTCGGTTCTCTGAGAGGTAAACGCCGAGGCAGGATCAGACATATGAGAGATTTACTGGGGAGACGTCTACGACGGACAAAGAGCGAAGGACCTCTTTGTCTTTCATATATGGACAAAGGACAAAGAGCGGCAACCTCAGTGCCGATGTGGCACGTGGGAAAGGAGGGGGACGAACAAGTGGGGAGGTCGTCTCAGAAGAGCAGCTCTGACCGTTCAGCTGGGCCGCTGGGGAGCTCCTGACCAAAAGCTGCCGCTGGAGGACTCCCATGTGCTCTCATGCCTCCGCCACGGGCCATCACTGGGCAGGAGCGAGCGAGTAAAGCATGGCCACGCCGTGAACGTGGAGGCAAATCCACAGTAAGCGGCAGATGGTGCTGCCCATGAACTTGCCTCTTGCCGTGAAGGTCAAAGAAGTAGACAAAGGGATGAGAGGACTCTCAGGCCAAGGGAAGAGCCCGAGCAGAGGCACAGGGGTGTGAAGTCCAGAGCAAGTTCTGGGAACCACAAGTGAAGTCTCACACAGGGCAGGGAGCTAAGAATTGAAAATGCAGGAGGTGGCGACCTGGGGCCAGCCTGAATGGCAAGCAGTGTGTGATGAAGGCTCTGGCTGGGGACTTTCTCCTGTGGGTCACAAGCCACCAGAGGGGGCCACGGGGAAGGTGGGGATCAGATGCAGTCCTCGAAGGAGAAGGGAATGCAGACATGGGGCAAGGAGGTCAACCAGGGCTCTAGGAGTGAACGCGTAGGCTTTTCTTGCAACCAAGGCTGAGGAAAGCAACAGCAACAGACACTACATGTGGTTTATAACAAACAGCGAACCTGTCAGGACGGTGGCCAAGGCGTGACAGAGAACATGGATACCCAGAGAAGTGCCTATCCCAAGATCACCAACCAAAGCAGGTTTCCGGAATCTTAATCAATGAAAACAAAGGACTTGTTGGTTTAAAAAAAATTGGGGACGTTACCTACTACATCTTCCTCTTGAAGACCAATGTCTTTTAGCATTTTCCTTCCAGTGACCATTTGAAAAGCTCTGCCCCACAGAATTTTTTTTAAAGATAGATTTATTATTTTAGGGGAAAAGTGAGTGCACACTCCACACTGGTGTGGAGCCTGACCTGGGGCTCGATTTCATGACCCTGAGACTGAGATCATAATCATAACCTCAGCTAACACCGACCATCGGTCGCTTCGCGGACTGAGCCACCCAGGTGCCTCCCACAGAAAGTTCTGCAATAATGACAATATTCTGTGCAGCTGAGTGTGGTAGTCACCAGCCACAGGTAACTGTTGGACCCTTCAAATATAGCTGGTGAGACTGAAGAGAAGAATTTTAATTTCATTTTTAAAAAAGTCAGACTCACTTATTTGTGGAGCATAACAAATAACACGGAGGACATGGGGAGATAGAGAGGAGAAGGGAGTTGAGGGAAATTGGAAGGGGAGGTGAACCATGAGAGACTATGGACTCTGAAAACCAATCTGAGGGTTTTGAAGGGGCGGGGGGTGGGAGGTTGGGGGAACCAGGTGGTGGGTATTGGGGAGGACACGGATTGCATGGAGCACTGGGTGTGGTGCATTAACAATGAATACTGTTACACTGAAAAGAAATAAAAAATTAAAAAAAAAAAAGACTCACTTAAGGCTCAATATAAATTGGGTTGGGTCCATGGGCTCAACAGATCAGTAGGGCACAAGTGATGGCTTTGGTCTTTGAAGCCGAAAGCCTGGTAGGGAAGTGTTTGGCTGGCTGCCGGGTTGGGCAAGACAGGCTCACAGCGCTTGCTGCACTGTTAGGAAATCCCAGAGCCCCGGGGACGGAACTTCCAGTGACACAATCTCCCCTCCCAGGCTTGTACTGCTGTGAATAGTGAAGGGAGAGGCCTTGGCAGAGGACGTGCCCTCAGACCAGTTCACAAGCCATTCAAGCAGGAAAGACTCACGGTGCTGTTTATTAAGCTATTATCTCTCAGCTCTGCTCTAGGAGGCTGCACTGGGGACTCTGCAAACATTTCTGCTTTGCCGCAGCTTCCTGTTAGGCTCTGCCACCAGGGGGCGCTAGAGAGCCCGAGAACACCATGGAGGCTGCTCAGGCGTACCTACAAGGAAGGAGGAAGGAGAAGTTATCGGCTCCCCAACATCAGCTGCTGTTCCTCTGTGGGAGCTTCCCTTGGACCCTCAGTTGGCTCCAGTAGCAGGGCTTGGCTCCAGTTTCTAGCTTTTCTGCCCTCTCATACTTTCAGAACCAGCTTCATCTTGCCACGCCCCCCATTACCTGTTTCATCCCAGTAATCCCCTCCTGAAAGGTTCCGATTCTACCCTTCCTTGTGCTCCCCTCAAGCCCTAGGCAGATAACCCAGGCCCAGTTAACAGTTCTTTCTACTAAATTCTCTCTGTAAAAATAACGGGTGATTTTGATTTTCCGGCCTGGATGCCAACTAACATGATCACCCAAAGTTGATTTTGTAAAATTTATTTTATTTTTTTAAAGATTTTATTTATTTGACAGAGATCACAAGCAGGCAGAGAGGCAGGCAGAGAGAGAGGAGGAAGCAGGCTCCCTGCCCAGCAGAGAGCCCGATGCAGCACTCAATCCCACGATCCTGGGATCATGACCCGAGCCGAAGGCAGAGGCTTTAACCCACTGAGCCACCCAGATGCTCATCTCTACACCCAACATGGGGCTCAAACTCATGACCCCAAGATCAAGAATTGCATAGTCTTCCACCAGAGCCATCCAGGTGCCCCTGAAAGTTAATTCTTAAAAGAGCAAGAGAATATACTTTTACAAAGTTATACAACATGGAAAATATCACTCAACGAAACTGCAATGGTTTATTGACACTGGTCAAATACCTGTCCACTTCGGCACAACTGTTTCAAAACTGGAGGATAAGTCGGCCTCATGCTACCCTTCGAAATTTTCTTTGTATGGAAACACAGTGAACATCACCCTTTATAAAGGTAGGGACTTAGCAATGTCGTCCATATTAGTTATTTATTGTTACGTAATAAATTACCCCAAAATGTTAAGAGCTTAAAACAAGAGTTAGAATCTCACAGTGTCTAAGGGTCAGAATCCAGGAATAGCTCGGTTGGGTGGATCCGGCCCAGAGTCTCTCAGGAGGCTCTAGCCCAGTTCTCTGCTGGGCTGTAGTCCTCTGAAACCCAGAATGGAGCTGGAGGATCCACTTCCAAGCTCAGGTGGGGTTTGGAAAGAAGCTTTAGTCTCTCACCACATGGGATCTTTAAGACACGGCTTCCGGGGCGCCTGGGTGGCTCAGTGGGTTAAAGCCTCTGCCTTCAGCTCAGGTCATGATCCCAGGGTCCTGGGATCGAGCCCCGCATTGGGCTCTCTGCTCCGTGGAGAGCCTGCTTCCTCCTCTCTCTCTCTCTCTCTGCCTGCCTCTCTGCATACTTGTGATCTCTGTCTGTCAAATAAATAAATAAAAATCTTAAAAAAAAAAAAAAAGACACGGCTTCCCCCCACAGCAAGTAACCCAAAGACAGCAAGCAAAAAGGAAGCCATCCTTTTTTCTGAACTAGCCTCCAGGTCACACATTGCCACCCTGCTTTCATCTGTTCATTAGAAGTGAGTCACTAAGTCCAGCCCTCGTTCAAGGGGAGGGGATTACAGAGGGCTGCGAACGGCAGGAGGTGGAGGACACTGGCGGCCATCTTGAAGACTGCTGGCCTGACTTCCTGTTAGTGCTTAACAGCTTACAGAACATCACTGCCTCGCGCTGTCTCTGTGACTCTCACAATTTAGTGAGGCCGCACAGAGGCACTATCTACTGTGATTCCCATTTTATACAGGAGACAAATGAGGCTCAGAGAAGGCAGGGGAGAACTGGGCTCTTCTCTCTGCACATCTGGAGCCATTCACCATGACATCGCTGACAGATACAAGGAATGCAGCAGGAGCACAAGGGAAACAAACGCAGCCTGAACAAAAGCAGGCTCGATGCAAGGATTTCCGAAGCCCTGATGTGACTCGTTCCCATGTAACTGGAAGGTGGAGAGCAGTAACAGAAAACTGGGTGCTCCATTTCACTGACTACCATACTCCTAGAAAAAGCATCCCCTCACAGTGAACGTCCAACAGAGGCAGAACCACACAACTCTTTCAAGTAGTCAAGGGGCTGTCCCCAAGCAGTGTGCGTCAGCTGCACCAAAATGGCTTCTGTCGAGAAACCAAGTAAAAATGCCAGCTGGGGTGTGGCGGGGTGTGGCGGGGCAGGGCAGTTAGGCCTCTGATAAATGCCTTAATGCTAGGAAACTTGCTTGCCTTTCGTCTGGCTCTCTTAAGGGCATCACATCCTTTCTAAAGTGCATGTCCCCCCAAGGTGTGCCCACACACGGGTCACTGGATCGGCCAGCCAGCTACGACCCGAGCAAGGGTGCAGAGTTCAAAACATGGTGACAGGAGAGCAGCAGCCACTGACCCAGGCCCCTGGGGACATGAAATCAAGTGGTGGTTCCTAGACAACTGCCCAACAGGAGAAAACGCACGGCGCAGGGCAATAATTTCGACGTTTGGATCGAGGTGCTGAGATAAAAGCCAGACACCATGGCACGGGGCGAGAGACCATTGACAGGTCCATGTTTCCAAGAGGGTCTCGCACAACTGGTTACACACCTCGCACACAGGCCCCCAGCCCAGAGGCCTTCCACCTGGAGCAGGGGGTTAAGAAGATGGACAGAGGAGAGTCTGGAGGTGGGGGGTGTTGAAAGCGATTTCTTTAGACACCGCTGTGCCGGGGGCAGCTACCCTCTCGGTACAGGAGTCGGGTTAGGGCTGTGCCCAGCGGCGACTCAGCAACTCAGCACTCGCTCAGGACTGTCGCGCATCAGCATCGTCTACGGGCCCTGGAAAATATCGAACCCGAGCCCAAAGTTTCAAAGCTGTTTCCTATTAATGAAGTACAGAAAAGAGAAATAAGGTGCATCCTGGGGACCCAGGGGCCACTCCGGTTGCCCCGCCCAAGGAAGGGCCTGGAAGGAGGGGACACCACTTTGTCCCCTCACAGAGCTGTGTGTGTGTGTCCCCTGCTGGCGAGTTGCATGTGGGACTGTTTCCCGTGCTCAGAGCGTCCGCCCACGAGGTCTGGGGCTATCACTGCGCCCTCTTGAGAGTCGGGGAAAGACGCATGAGCCATGGACACCAGACGTGGGGGCCACTGCAGAAATACTGTTCTAGGCTTCTGCGGTTTTTTTGAGAGAGAGAGAGAGAAAGAGAGAAAATTTATCTTAAGTAGGCTCTACGCCCAGTGCAGAGCTCTAAGCAGGGCTCAATCTCATGACCCTGAGATCATGACCTGAGCGGAAATCAAGAGTTGGCCGCTCAACTGACTGAGCCAGCCAGGATCGCCTGGGGTCCTTTTAAAAGGAATCCT
The DNA here is from genome assembly GCF_020171115.1 of Neogale vison. Lineage (NCBI taxonomy): Eukaryota > Metazoa > Chordata > Mammalia > Carnivora > Mustelidae > Neogale > Neogale vison. Next base: position 116,511,755 of record NC_058105.1, on the reverse strand, counting down.
TCTCAAGGGCCATCTCCCATGGCCTGAATCCCTCAGGAGAAAAAAAAAAAAATGGAGGAGTGAATACAATATGAGGCGTAAAAGTGGTGGTGGGGGGGGCAGCAGGCAGCCGGCCAAAGGACAGGTCTCTGCCCAGGACGTGGGAGCTACATTCAGAGGGACCCCGCAGGGAAGTGTTCCCAGCTGGGGAGCAGGGCAGGGGGTGGGAGTCGGGGGAGAAAAGGTAAGCTGACTTGCTGCTAGACCCGCCACGACCGGGGACGAGCGCTGTCCCCTGGAATGAGGACCAGAGCGCTGACAAGTGTACCAGCAGGGCCCCTTCCAGTTATCCAATTCCGACTGTTTGCGTCTCTGAGGGCCATTAAGACTTTCTCTCCATTGTCTCAGGGTGGCTGGCAGACTCGGAAAAGGACTCCTGCCCTGGACAGGATATAGAGGGCAGTGGGAGACAAAGAGGAGAGGGCTTTTGGGGCGCCTGGGGGGCTCAGTTGGTTAAGCATCTACCTTCGGCTCAGGTCAGGATCCCAAGGTCCTGGGATCAAGCCCTGCATCGGTCTCCCTGCTGAGCAGGGACTTTGCTTCTCCCTCTCCCACAGCCTGCTGCTCCCCGTGCTTTTGGTCTCTCTTTCTCTGTCAAATAAATAAATAAAATCTTTTGGAAAAAAAAAAAAAGATGAGATGACTTTTATGATTACAGCCTCTAGGTTTGACAGGTTGAACATATTAGTTACCCACAGAAACCTGATTCTCTCAAAGGTTCCTCTCAGCCCTAATCACCTGGAACTTCTAAGTATAAATTAGTATTTATTTTATTAACAAATACTTCCATTGGGGACGCCTGGGTGGCTCAGTTGGTTGGACGACTGCCTTCGGCTCAGGGCGTGATCCTGGAGTCCCGGGATCGAGTCCCACATCGGGCTCCCAGCTCCATGGGGAGTCTGCTTCGCTCTCTGACCTTCTCCTCGCTCATTCTCTCTCTCACTGTCTCTCTCTCTCAAATAAAAAAAAAAAAAAAAACCAAATACTTCCATTGCACTGGCTGTGAGTCAGGTACTGGTCAAAGCACTTCACCAATATTAACTTATTTGATCTTCATAAAAACCCTCTGAGGTAGTACTGGGAGCACCTCCATTTTATTTATGAAGAAACTATGTATGGCCCAGAGATGGGAGGGAATGTGCCCCAAGTCACACAGCTAGCAAGCGAGTGGATGAGCCAGAATTTGAACCAAGGATGTTCACAGCCACAGACTGGAACAGAGTTCTTGTCCCAAGAGCCACTCCTAGGCATCTACCCGAGAGGGACAGAAACTCAGGTCTGCACAAAGGTTTGTCCTTGACTGTTCACAGCAGAATCGTTCACGATGGTCAAAGAGCGGAAATAATCTCAATGACCACTGAATGACAGACGGATGAACAAAACACGGCCTATCCACACCCTGGAATACCATTCAGAGGTCCGAAGTACTGACAGTACTGACACGCGGCACAGCGTGGATGGACCTGGAACAGGTTATGCAAAGTGACAGCAGCTGGACAGATAGGACTGTGCACTCTTCCATCTGTGTGAACTCTCCAGAGCGGCAAATCTCTATAGAGAGGACATCCGTGGTCACCTGGGGCTGGGGTGGGGCCGGGGGCTGACTACAAGGTGGCACAGGGACCTTTTTGGAGTGATGGAAATGTTCAAAAATTGGACCATGGCTAAGGCTGTACAACTTGGAAAATTTATGAGAAACCAGTGGATTGTGCACTTCAAATGGGTGCATTTTATACCCCAATAAAGCTGTTAAAAAAAAAAAACAACAACAAACAAACCCAGAAGCAAAGGGGGCTGACTCTAGCCATAAGGCCCTTCCTCCCATTCTAGGTGGCTTATACCTAGAATGAAAACCTTTCAGAGGAACACAGGAAGGGAGGCTTCAGGGCCACAAGTTGCCTGAGCCTCTGGCTCCCCTTCCAGGCTCTGCCAGCCTCCGGACATTTGCACGGAAAAGCCCTGCCATGTCCCCAGGCATCTAAGTGGGGCTCTGCAGGAACCAGCTGAGACTTCTGGACAGAACCGCTCTGTGTTGCAAAGAGTAATGATATGCAGGGGAATTTCCTACCCAAAATGAGACCCCTTCTTTATTATCCCCCAAACACCCCTGCATTATTTTGCAATGCAGAGCGCATGCCTCCTCAAGTCAATTACTTGGGAAAATAACGTATGCAATAATGGATTATACACGCATTTCCTTTGTGGATTTTTTCTTCTCCTTGCGGATGCTAATTACAAGGTAAATTGTCAGGGGTTTCATGTTTTGAAATAACTCCTTGTCATATCAGAGACCCTCTTGCTACATACTGCCAAGCTAACTGCTGGCTTCTAAAGAGAAAGAAAGAAGTCATTTTCAGTTAGAGTAATGAAAAAACACAGCAGTCATACATACATACGTACTCACACACGTTGATATGTGCATCTTTACATCAGAAACAATAAATGAAAATTCAACACACTCTGTAAGGTTCTGGCGGAGTCCCTGGGGTGAGTTTCCCACTCTGAGGTGCGCATACCTCTCTTCCCCTGTTACAACGGAGACGTCATTCCTGAGAAATCAAAGTTCTCTTTAGATACAGAATATGTCTCCACTGTGGGCGTCCAGTGGTTGTCATACAACAAACCCCTTGTTGAGGAGAAGTTTTTTCAAAGCTGAGACATTATGCACTAAAGCCAAGGCCAAGTCAGCCCGCTCCAGAGCTCAGTGCCCCGAGGGCCGAGAACGGCCCTGCCACTTTCCAAGCTCCCTTCAGAACCAGCAAAGTCTACGCAGTGTTTCTTAATTCCCTCAAGCAGGATCTTCGTGATCCTTTTATCATACCTTATGGGACCACAAACCTTTCCTTTTTCAAAATAAGTACTTCCTTCTAGGGACCACTTCCTTTGAAGCAGGAATTTTAAAAAAGCCACCGGTAGCTTTTCGAACCCCACTTGATGCTCTGGACTTGTAAACGGAAAGTTAGCTGGTCATTTCGGACCGCTCGGAGTCCTGTCCCTCTCGCCACTTCTGTGGGTCCGTTACGGACACACGGAGAAGAAAATCCAACCCCCACCCCCCCGAACAATCAGCTTCCCTTGGAAAGGTAACCATATCCAAGCACGAGATACCAGAAGTAGGGTAACAGGCAGGTTTTTTTAAAGATTTTATTTATTTGACAGAGAGAGATCACAGGTAGGCAGAAGCAGGCAGAGAGAGAGAGGAGGAAGCAGGCTCCCCGCTGAGCAGAGAGCCCAATGCGGGACTCGATCCCGGGACCCTGAGATCATGATACGAGCCGAAGGTAGAGGCTTAACCCACTGAGCCACCCAGGCGCCCTAACAGGCAGTTTTTATGACAGACCAGTAAAGCGCTCTCACGAGTTGTCTAAGCTCCACTATGATGCAGAATTCCTCACAACACGAACTTAAAAAAGATGATGCTATTTCACTGACTGGTTAGAAACCCTCAGAAAACCTCAAGGAGACCTCCCCACCTACCCAACCTTTGAAGAGAATGACAGCGAGGCACTCTCATGGCCGCAGGTCGCTGGCTCAGTGTGCCATTATAAGGTTCCAGTCCCCGAAGTTGGGGACAACACATGGTCGGCTTTCATTGCCAGCCACACTGTGCTCGGGAACCGTGACTCCAGCGCGGCTGCCCGTGCCCCAGCCCCGGCCCACTTACCAGCGAAAGTCCCGGTGCACGGGTTCACTCCTGCAAGCCGTTTGGAGGTGCCGAAATCAGAGATCTTCACGACTCCGCTGTAGGTGTTCACCAGAACGTTATCACCCTGTAGAAAAGGAGGAACATCAAACGCCTTGGACCTTAAGAAACGGTGTCAAGTCTCTAGCAAGTCTAGGCTTGGCACTCTGGGGATGGCCGAGCTCAGCTCCTTCCCTTCTCTGAGCTGAGCCATCTGCAGACAGGCCAGCTAACCGCTGGCGGGTCCCGGGGGCACCAACGAGGTTCATAGGTGCCAACAAGCAAATACCTTTATGTCTCTGTGCACGATCTGGTTTTCGTGGAGATACTTCAGGCCTTCCAGGATCTGCCTGGTGTAGAACTTGATGGTGGGCTCCTTCACTGGTCCCCATTTTGATCGCAAAAGAGCAGAAAGGCTCCCTGGAAGCAGACACAGCAGAAAACTCAGCAGGGTGTTGAAGATTCCACGGAAACCAAGCGAGGTGAGGTTTCTCAGTCCACAACGTCCAGCAAGCCGATATTGCTGCACGGTGGCTACCTGCTCTTCTTTCCTCCCTCTGTTGCCGGCTCCCCGTCGTACATGCCATGCGGCTGGAGGAGGAGCGGCAGAAGAAGGCTGAATAGGAGCCCCTTGGGACCTCTGAAATGCACTGGGGCTCCCTTTGGCTTTACATAGTCCATCAGACTGCACAAAGTCGGGAGGAGAGTGCACAGTGAGGTGCTCTGGCCTGGGGAGGCCAGGCCCCTGCTGCAGGGATGGCACAAATGTCCTGGCCACTCAGCTTGGGTTGAAGCCCATTTTATACCTGGTCCTCAACTCAGAGGTGGACAGGACCAGAATGAGGGGCCATTTAGGGAGACAGAGACTAAGATCAGAGGAGGCTGGGTCTGTTCATCTTCAATGAGAGAAGCCCCCTGTGCCAGGCCACAGGGGCAGGACTGCCTTAACACCCCTGCCCTTATTTTTTTTTTTTAAGATTTTATTTATTTATTTGAGAGAGAGTGAGAGAGAGCATGAGCGAGAAGAAGGTCAGAGGGAGAAGCAGACTCCCCATAGGGCTGGGAGCCCGATGGCGGGACTCGATCCCGGGACTCCAGGATCATGACCTGAGCCAAAGACAGTCGTCCAACCAACTGAGCCACCCAGGTGTCCCATCCCCTGCCCTTATTTTATAGGACAATGAATCTTTGGGCTCAAAGAAAAGCAACCTTCACAGTATTCTGACCATGTGTTTCAGGGGTCACTGTGCAAGCCCCTGGACATCAGCCAACTTCAGCCTGACACCTTACACAGTGCAGAAAGAATGCTGCTATGTCTCAGTTTCCCTATCTGTAAAAGAGGATGTGCACATGTTTAGTTCTGTTGTCCTTAAACCTCACCCTTGGAAAAATCGATCAATGTGAACAGCGACCGACATATTTGCTAGACTAGGAACAGCTTGAGAGAAGAAATTGTATTTTATCCTTAATGTAACCTTCAAAATCTAGCCCACTGCCTGGCTCACAATATACAGTTAGGCTCTTGATAGAACAGTAGGCTCTTAATAACTGTTGGTTATAAAGGAATGAATGAATATAGATTTCTTCTTTATAAAATATTAATTTGTTTTGGAGAGAGAGAGAGTAAGCCTGTGCACGCACACCAGGGAGCATGAGCTGGAAGGGCAGATGGAGAGAAAGAGAGAAGAATCCCAAGCAGACTCCACACTAAGTGCGGAGCCTGACGTAGGGCTCGATCTCATGACCCGAGCCGAAACCAAGAGTTGGATGCTTAACCGACTGCACCACCCAGATGCCCCTCAATACAGATTTTTTTTAAAGATTTTATTTATTTGACAGAGAGAGATCACAAGTAGGCAGAGAGGCAGAGAGATGGGGAAGCAGGTTCCCTGCTGAGCAGAGAGCCTGATGCAGGGCTCGATCCCCGGACCCTGGGATCATGACCTGAGCCGAAGGCAGAGGCTTTAACCCACTGAGCCACCCAGGCGCCCCTGAATACAGATTTCTAACTGAAGGTTTTGTGTTTGTACTCAGATCATCATCATTATTATTATTTTTTAAATGAACATTTCTTGAGCTCTTGCTCTCTGCCAGGCACTGTTTTAAAAGCTTCACATATGCTATCTCATTTGTTCCATCCAACAACCCATGGAGCTAGGGTCTTCATCGCTCCAGTAATTATTGCAGAGCCAAGCATTAGAGTAAATATTATTAATCCAATTTTATAATTCATCTATTCAGTCAGAAAACCGAGGGGGCACAGAGGTAAAGAATTTGCCTGAGCTCCCACAGCTTGCAGATGGAGGGACCAACTCAAGCTAGACATTCTGGCTGTAGATCAGAGGAATCCTTCCCTGTGCTTCCCGCCATGATACTGCCCAAACTGGGGGGATTTTGTGGCTAAGGCACTGGGGTAGGATGTCACCGTAAACATGTTATTTTGCAGTGTCATTTTTATTTTTTTTAAGATTTTATTTATTTGACAGACAGAGATGACAAGCAGGCAGAGAGGCAGGCAGAGAGAGAGAGAGAAAGAAGCAGGCTCCCTGCTGAGCAGAGAACCCGATGTGGGGCTCGATCCCAGGACCCTGGGATCATGACCTGAGCCAAAAGCAGAGGCTTTAACTCACTGAGCCACCCGGGCGCCCCATGCAGTGTCATTTTTAAAACCGCTATCCCCTCGTCTCCAAATTATCTTTCAATGCCTAGACTGTGAGGGCTTCAAGGCTGGAGACTATGCTTTATTCCTCTGTGTCCAGCGCTCAGCCCAGCGGCTAGCACTCAGTAGATCCTCAATGAATATTTGATGACTGAATTAAACAACAAAGAGCCTATGTGTGTGACACTGAAAAGTTGGTATCCAGCTCCTCTGAGAAACACATGCTCTCCCACCTCTAAAAGGTCTGTCACTTTTTAAATGGCAAGATGGAGGACGACGTTCCCATTATAGTTTCATCAGTGTTTTCCCGTGTATGAGACCGCAATACTAGGGACTACTCACCCCCAGGCACCTGCTCCATAAATATCTTAATGTAGCCGTCCTCTGAAACGGAGCCCAGGTACTGAACAATATTGCGGTGTTTCAGGTACTTGTGCAGGGCTATCTCCTCATGCAGAGGCTGTGAGTACCTAGTAAGGAAAGCAAAGCCAGGGTCACCTGCCAGATCCCTGGGGCCTGAGGTCTGCAGGGCACTGCGCCAGTGCTGGTCCTACGGCTGGCCAGCCCTTCCTTCTGGAAACGGTCTTTCTCTTGGCTCCCATGAGAGTAGGCAGCTTCCCATCTGTAGAACAGGGGACAGTAACACGGGCCACACAGGGCTACAGAAGGCCAAGGTGTGTTTAGGGTCTCGGGCACCCGCTGGCGTGCCCGGTGTGCAGGGGCTACTCAGTGAATGACTGCTCGTATGAGGGTCTCAATGCTCCTACTATCCTTTGCCTCTCTGAGCAGGCCCTCTTCCTCTGCCTCTCATGAAGAGAGATGTTCCGGAAGGTTCTATCTTCAGCTGCCTTCGGGCATCGTTCCACAGATGCAGTCTACACTATAGCAAGAGCTACCTAATGGACCTCCAAGCCCAGCGTCTGGCTTCTTTAGCCTATTCTCCTTCGGTGGCCATATTTCCTCTTCGTGAAACACACACCTGATCAGATCACTTCTCTTCATCAAGTCCACATCAAGACCATTTTGCTTAACATGGCACAGGAAGACCTTCAAACTCAAACCAGACTACATCTTTTGAAAATTTTGCCTCATCTTAAGAGCACCTCATCCCCACCCTACCTTCAAGTCACAGCAGATAGTTTGTTGTTCTCTGAATATACTTTGTGCTTTAACAGCTCTGTTTTTTTCCTCAGCATAGAATGCACTGGACTCCCCTTTTCTGCCAGATGAACTGCGATTCTTTACTCAAAGATCTGCTCAAAGAGGATTTATTTCCTCAAACTTATCACAACTCACTCAGGAGAAGTGATTCCTCTTCTCTCCTCCGCCAGCATTCTGTGTACCCACACCCCCTCGCGGTGCGGCACTCATCACTTTGACCCCCAGGCAAGGTATCCGCATTCCCTACCAAGCCAGGAGCACCCTGCCTCCAGGACAGCATCCTCAGCACCTGTCGGCGCCCAGGGCCGGCCCAGAATCTGGTCAAGAGAAGGTGCCCAACATCATAGGGTCAGCTATACATTTAGGGAATGGGACAAAAACAGTATCTAAGGTCCCCTCCGGCTCTAAAATTCCCGGAAAATCTACGGGCAATGAAAAGCTTAACTACTGCAACCGGTCAAAGGAGGCGGCCCATGCCAGCAATTTCCCCTTAAAACACAGCTGCACCACCTTATCTGGCATGAGCACAAGACACACAATACTGGACAAAGAACTCAAGAGACTGGATCCCAGTCTTGTTTCCTCATGTCCTTGAAGAAGTCATTTAATCTTTCCCACCCTTAGAAGAAGCTAGAGAAGTTCATTTCAGGCCTGGCCTTTGAGCTCAAATATCATAAATGAAAAGACAGACAAATTGAACGAGTGAATAAACGAACAGATGAAAGATGAAGGGTCTTATAGCTGCTAGAAAGCACTTGTAACCCATCCCTAACAATTCGCTGACCACCAGGATGGGATGCTCTTTGTATGTGTCCATCAGTGTCAGCACTGACGGCAACACGCAGACGTCATCTGAACACGCCTGTGGAGGACAGAGCTATTCTTTCTTCTGTGGTGGCCATTACTCTGTACGTAGCTTCTCTACAAAAATACTCGGCAGTCAACACTGCCATGTTCTTGTCTAGAATGGGGTGGTGTGAATTTTAAAAAGGAATAAATATCTATTAGACTTGAAAAAATATTGAGTAAGTAACTGGTGGTTTAAAAAAAAAAAAAAAAAGCCCTAAACGGATGAGGGTGAGGTTAAAGGGCAGGGTATAAAAAAGAAGTCTATTTCGCAAAAAGCTGATTTTCTATCCGGCACATTTGATTTTCTGTAATGATACATCTGAATAAGTCAACGCCCTTTAAAATTGTTACATTATGAATTAAAGCCCTGAGTCGCATTTAAAAAAAATTTGCCAACGTCCATCTATGTAAAAATGTACAACTTTAGACCTAGTTGATGAGTGGAAATAAAACCACAGTTTTCTTTTAAAATATGACTCGGCAATCCACATGCCTCCCAAGTAAAGTTGTTCTGTTTTCTCCACCTACTTATAACATGCAAAGAAGAAAAGCAAATCACTGTTCTACCATTTTTGGATGACACAACACCTTCATTTTTAAGTCCGCTGTGCCGTCAGTGCTGGGCACCGGGGGTTGGGTGTGGAGGTGGCACCTGAGAACGAGGAAGGCCCACGCTGACTTGCCTGCTGTCTCTCTCCGGGATTTCCTTGATGGCTATGCGCACCTGGTTGCTCAGGTCTCTGCCGGCAAACACGATCCCATATGTGCCTTTCCCCAGCACGACCCTATCGCCGTTCACATCGTAGTCATACTCATACTGAAGAAGGCAAAGCAACAGGATCAAAAACCACACAACTTGTGGTGGAGCCCCATCAGAACCGAAACATTGTCCTGCCATTTTAAAATTTATAAATAACATTATTTGTGTACCAGGTAGGTCACATTCCTTAGGTTATGTAACTTTCACCAAGTAACTACTTTCAAAGGGTAAAATTCTCCGTTATTCATATATTCACATCATGACTCTAGGAAATGGAATCCAAACAATTTTAAAAGTACAGCTCATAGGGAACTCAGTAGCCTCAGCTTTTGGAGATTCTGTCCCCCTTTAATGTTGCAATTTACAAAGGCTTCTATGCCATGTCCAGTACCCCAGAGAAGTGCCCTCCCCACATGATCCTTCATTAGCTTCTCAGGAAACCAAGCTCTTTCTGTAGCCCAGACAAGAACTGAAGATCAAGAAAATGCTCTTAATACAAACCACATAGGCAGGGCTTCCCCCCTTCTAGATGGACAGATCTAGTGTCAGACACGATGCACACATTCTACCTGTGATCACCCGCGCTATTCTGTTCCCCCAATCTCATTATCAAAAGTTGCTGTACAGCTGCATTCCAGCTGGTTCCTCTTGAGGAAGACAACACATTTAACTCTAGGCTGAGCCATCCTGCCTTCTGTTGTTTTCTACGCTCCACTGTGCCTACTTACAGAAGAGCACGGAACGTGTGTCGGTCCCTTCCAACGTACTTCCGAGGATGCGCATGACGGTTAAGATCACTAACAGGTCGCCGTCACATCTGATTGAACCAGACATCAGCCTGTGCCATAAAAGGCTTCGATCACAAACCTTTCTCGCCCCCACCCATCTGTTATCTTCAGAGAGTATCAGTCAGTTCATTTTCACAACAAACTCTGATTCTAAAGTAAGAACTCAAGTACCCGAGTCAATAATTAAAACGGAGCTTTTTGATATTTTCTGAAAGAAACCTCAAAGAATGAATTACCAACTAACTTCATAGTAAAAATCTCATTAAACTGTCATCAGCGGGAGGACCTGAATTAGTGGCAACTCTGAACAGCTGTGCAGACACACAGGTGTAACCGTGTACTGAGCGGACTGCGGCTGTGGTGTCCACAAGACCTTGGGATGCTCACACCTGTCAGACTGGCTATTACCAAAAAAGTCAAAAATCAGTGTTTGTGAGGCTGTGGAGAAAAAGAAACTGTTGCTTGCTGTTGGTGGGAACGTGCACTGGCACAGTCAGTCTGGAAAACAGCATAGACGGTCCTCAGTAAGTTAAAAATAGAGCTACCGTACTATCCGGCAATTCCCATGTCGGGTATTTACCCAAAGAAAACGAAAACATCAATTCAAAGAGATACATGCTCCCGTCTGCTTACTGTACCCTTCCTTACAACAGCCAAGATACGGAACCAGCTCATGTGCCCATCCACAGACGAATGGGTACCATGGGCTGGCCGACTATTTCTCTTGTAGGCACACATTCTGAATTAGCGGAGAAAAAAAAAACTTCTATATGTTGTACACACAAGAAAATTTTACTTCAGTCCTTGCCAGATTTTTCTGAAATATCTTGGCTGAGAAGATACCGAAGTAAGCAGGTTCTTCCGTACAGACCTATTTGACTTCATCTCTGCAAGTCACACAGAGTGATGGCTAGCTTACTCATTAAAGAGTAGTTTATCTTTTTTTTTTTAACTGTGGATCTTTGTTTCCAGTGCCCATGTAAGTATTTGTGCTTTTGCTATACACGTATGTTTGCTTTTGTTACTCTTCCTTCTGTTTCACCAAGTAGGGGAAACCGTGTGCTTCCTGAGGGCACGGTGCTTGTCCTGTTGTCAGGCCTCAGTGCCTGGCATGGCGCTGGTCAGGGCAGAAGCCTCCCGGCCGCTGACGTGTGAACTGAGCAGAGGGGAGCTTCCGGTGGGCTCTGAGCCACCATCTCCTGGGAGCAGTTTCTTGTGCAAGTTCACTCCAAGGCCTGTCCGCTCACCAGCCTTGGAAGATTCCCGGCGCAGAAGTCACAGGTCTTGGAAGCCTCTATCAGAACACGTGGTGTGAAGGACTGGGGGCTCCTTCCAGGGGCGGGAGCATTCAGGGGGATACGGGGGGGGGGATGTGAGGCTGTTCGGCATTTACACATTCCAGGAATTTAGGTCATAAACCACGAAGAAATGGAAGGCCCTCTGTCTGAAATCTGCCTCTGTTCAAGAAACAGGGACACATTTTTCAGAAGACCTGCCTCCCAAAGCCAGCCGTTAGCCGAGCCACTGACACCTACTGCCCGTGCGGACGCGTCTACCATGCACAGAACTAGCTCTGCCCTGGGGCCTGAAGAGCCAGGGGCGCCGGCAGGTGGGCAAACGCACAGGGCACTGCCCAGGGCCAGGCCGCACGGGTTTGGGCTTGGGACCGGCTCAGCACCTCGGCAGCACCCTGAGCTTGTGAGCTGCTTGTTAGCACTCGGGCTCCAGGCCAGGTGCGTGGGGTCCACAGAGCGGGGCCACTTCGCTCTCATTTCCTATTACGGCCCCAGCTCCCAGCACAGGGCCTGGCGTCAGTATGGACTTGCCGAAGGCGTGCAGGGGCTCCGAGGCTGGCCTGCAGCTTAGCAGGACAGGGTGGCCAGGGCCTCCGCAACCGATGGGCCAGGTGGCATGGTAGGACATCATGCGGGGCTCTCTCAAGGTCAGAGCTGGAAGGCCTGAACCAGGGAGGGCCACTGGGCTCCCAGACGCCTCTCAGAGACCAGCAGGCGCGCAGCTGGTCACAGGTGGCCTCTAGCAGACTGGTCCGCTGAGGGCAACCGCTCCCCTTGTTAGTGGCTCCTGGAGCTGCTGCGAAGTCCAGCTACCCTGTTCCGGTTCGGCCGAAGGGCAGCCACGAGGAGTCCCGAGACTGACCGCGAGCAGACTTTCGAGACTATGAGAAATGAATCAGTCCTCAAGAGGAATGGGAAATTCCCTGTATTATGGTGCTTTCCACGGTCAAGGCCCAAGCTTTAATAAGATTACCTTGGAAGCAGAAAGGCCGCTTTTTAAGATTCCAGGATCCAGCTCCCTTGCTAAATCTATTATAAGAACGGGGATTTTGATACGAGACAGTAACGAACTGTGGCATCACAGAAGTCCTAATACTTCTAAGAACTAACATTCGTAGAGCGCTGACAGGGTTTCAGTCACCCCTAAGCACTTTAGGGTGTCCTCACAAAGCTCACAAACCTTCTTAACACACTCAAGGGCCGTGAGCCCACAGGTTTCCCCACGCCACTTGTCCCGGTGTACAGGTCTACACCAACGGCCTCAAAGCCTCTGGCCAGCTGTGGCAGCAACAGCATGTGTCAGTGGGCACAGCGTGGGCCCTGGCGCCCGACAGCCTCGGTTCTCCGCCCAGCTCTGCCACTGCTCTGGACTCGCTCCACCCCTGACCTCCGCCCAGCTCTGCACCTGCAGATTTGCAGCACCGATAACCGCTGCTTTGGACGGTCCTTCTCCTGCTGGACAGGGATCCCAACTCTCGCAGGGATGCGTTTCATGGGACAACAGACTCCCCCCTCAGGGCTGAGCAGGAGAAAAAAACAAGAGCATGTGTCTTGCACCCAAAGCCCCAATGGGCACAGGGTAAGTGCGCGATGAATGCCAGCTGTCACCGAGAAGCCAGCCATGCCCTGAACACTGGGGTCCCTTGTCCTGGCTCACTGCTGGGTCTTCAGAGCACTGGCACTGGGAAAACACTTGGTCAGCCTTGGTGGGGGAACCCAAGTTCAGGCTGTACAGATGCCCTCGGGCCCCTGGCGGAGAGCAGCTGGGTCACCAGGAGCCCCCAGGGAGGGTCCATCCAGTCCCAGGACGTCAGTCAGTGCTGCTGGTGCCGCACCCTCTACTGCAGGCAGCGTTCTCTGTCTCGAGGTTGTGCAACCAACCCCCTCATGCTCCTCGGGGAGGTGGTTCAGCTGGGGGGCCCAGAGCGCCCTCACCAGGTGACACATTGCCACCGCCTCCGTCTCTGTGGGCTTCTAGTCTCAGGGACTCCCTCCCCGGCTCTGCCGTGTAGCAGGCCGGTTCCCCAGGAAGGCATCGCATCCATCGCGGCGTCACACAGTTTTCAGGTGGGGGGGGCCAGTCTTCTCCAGTCCGACCCCACATTGTCACATATTTGGTCAGATGCAGCCCGCAGGTCTCGCCCCTGGGGCGGGGCCCAGGCATGGTGCAGGCACCGCAGCAGGTCCCGGTGCCACAGGGAGGCGAGCAGCCAGCGCAGCAGCAGCCCCGGGGGTGGGGGGGGGCGCCTGGTCCAGCTCCTTCAGCCCAGGCAGCACAGAGCCGAGAGCAGAGGTCCGGGCCACCCCGCACAAGCTCCAGCTTCCTCTCACCCACGCGGCCCTGGCACGCCAACTTGAGCTCGGTCAGCGCGCCGCTGCGCTGTGCAGGCCGACCCACACCGAGGCCAGCGGCGCCGGCGGAGCCAGGAGCGGGGGTGGGGGGCAGCCTGGCCCTCCCTGCGTACCCTGCTCCCGCCGCCGGCCCGCTGGGAGCCCCGCCCCCGCTTCCCCCTCCTGTGCCCCTTGCTGCAGCCACGAAAGAGCATTTTAAAAATTTAAATTCATAACCAATAGCATGGAGGACAAGGGGCGTTAGAGAGGAGTAGGGAATTTGGGTAAATTGGAAGGGGAGGTGAACCATGAGAGACTATGGACTCTGAAAAACAGTCTGAGGGGTTTGAAGTGGTGGGGGGGTTGGGAGGTTGGGGTACCAGGTGGTGGGTATTATAGAGGGCACGGCTTGCATGGAGCACTGGGTGTGGTGAAAAAATAATGAATACTGTTTTTCTGAAAATAAATAAATTGGGAAAAAAAAATTTAAATTCAATTAATTACCATACAGTATATCATTAGTCTCACAGGCAGAGTTCAGTGGTTCACCAGTTGCACAGAACACCCAGTGCTCCTTCCACCAAGGGCCCTCCTTAATGCCCACCCCCCACCCCCCCAGACCTTCCCTCCAGCAGCTCTCCGTTTGTTTCCTGTGCTTGAGAGCATTTTTAAACATAAAGGATTTTCACACACAAAATGGGACATTTGCTTGAAGCATCAAAGACACAATAAGCAGTATTTTCCATGTTGCGGGTCTTCTGTGACTCACCTCTAAGGTGTCCCCATCAGTGTCCCCCTCCAGCTCTACTGTACTGCCCGCCGAGGTGCTTATCATCTCTTTAACCAAACAGCAAAACCTAGAACAGCAAATGTCACAAGGATGTTAATTATCATCGCTCATGTTCCTTACCTGTCACTTAGCCTTATTCTATTAAACTGTGATTAAATATACACCAAGTTTTTACAAGTTCACGGAAAAATCAATCTACTCCATGATTTGACATAGCACTTTAAGGGTTATCTCATCTAGTTCAAATACTCACGTGATACTTGAATCCCCTGTATACAGTAGCCCCACCACCTTTTGGTCAACTGAGGCTTGAATATCTCCAGTGACAGAGAACTCATTACCTCACAAGGTTGCTCATTCTTGAGGACAACTTGATGAGAGATGCTTCATTATACCAAATAAGACTTCATTCACGTGGGTTCCATCCACAGAATGCTTAGAATTAATCCCTCTTGTACGGAACAGCCCGTTAGAAAGGTACAAAATTTTATTAAAGCCCTGTGAATCTTTCCTCCGTGTTCCCTCAATGTTTCCTCCAGGACTTGTTTTTAAGTCACTCCACCAGCAGGTAACTGTTGAAAGGTGTCCCCTTATTGTTCAAGTCTGGCCCTACGACCAGTGTCCTGAAGGTGATCTCATCAGTGCTAAGGAGGGGGGACCCCTCACCTCTCAAGCTGTAGACACTCTCGTTCTTAGGGCAAAATAAGGTCTTGTGGAGGGACGGGGTGGGGAGGAAAGGTAGAAGGTGGTCTCATCATTCCATTAACACAGATCAAGCTTACTGTCAACTGTTACCCACAGGTCTTTCTCACAAATGCTCGGGGCCACATCAGCTACCTCTTACACTCATGTAGTTGTTTCAAGTGATTGGACTCACAACATTTTGAGTCAGTATTTCCCTGTAAGGTGGCAGGGAAGATCACTGTCCACTTGAAGATAATTCCCATAAAATGTTAAAATGTTCTGGTCTGTAACTAATCCATCCGACTTTTGCTTCTTTGCTATCTTTGAAAGCTGTGAAACACAATAGTCAAAATTCTTCGGAGACCTGTGCTATGAACTCACCAGAATAGCTAAAAGTTACAAGACATTACCACTTGTTGTTAAAAATGTGGAACAAGTAGCATTTCATACGCTACTGGTGGAAGCGGACAGTGATGCAGCCACTTTGGAAAACTACTGGTGGAGTCAGTCCAAACCGAACGCAGACCGGCCCTTTTCCCAGTAATCCCAACTTCCAGGTGTATACCCAACAGAAATCAACGTGTGTATTCACCAAAGGGCCTATACAAGAATGTTCACACCAGTTTTATTCCTAATAGTCCCAAACTGGAAATGACCAAACGTTCACCAACAGAAGAGACACGCGGCAGTGAGGGCACACAGTGGAACACGGCACAGTGACAGAAAGGATGAGCTGATCCAGATATCACGGCTCAGTCTAATGGGTGTTATTTTAAGGGAAGTGAGTGAGAAAGCAAAGAGTACATACTTCATGATTCTATTTATTGAAGGTCAAGAACAGGCAAAGTTGACCACCAGTGATAGAAATCAAAATAGTTAGCACTGGGGCGCCTGGGTGGCTCAGTGGGTTAAAGCCTCTGCCTTCAGCTCAGGTCATGATCCCAGCGTCCTGGGATCAAGTTCCGCATCGGGCTCTCTGCTCAGCAGGGAGCCTGCTTCCCTTCCTCTCTGCCTAGTTGTGATCTGTGTCAAATAAATAAATACAATCTTTTAAAAAAATTAGCAATGCAGGGGCTGGGGGCTCAATGATTGGAAAGAGGCACGAGGCGCCTGCTGGGGCGCTGATAAACGTAAGTGCACTTAACACACGTGACTTGTATGTATGTTCTATGTCACTAAGAAATTATTTAGATGATGGTGAGAAAAGGCATCGAGGACGGAGGGAGTGTCAGAAAGGTCAACTGTGGTAAAGGGGTGTTCTGCCTCATCTTTGGCAGCAGCTTTTCTAAGTTGAAGACCGAGATCTAAGGGTCCCCTAGTCTGATATTGAGTCTGATTTCCAAATATGGTACCATAAGGAGTGTCCGAGACATGCTGAATTAAAATGTTCTCAAACCACATGATACAAACCCTGAACTAACCAGCAGTAAGGGGCACTTCCTCAACCTGATAAAGGCCATCGGTGAAAACCTGCCAGCAGCGCCATGCTTACTGATAAAAGACTGGCCGGATACGTTCCCCCCGAGATCAGGAACCAGATGCAATGTCTGCTCTCGCCACTTCTACTCAACACTGTACTGGACAGCCTGGTCAGACAGGTAAGAAAAAGACAGACATCCACATTGTAAAGGAAGAACTTTTAAAGATCTCCGTCTGCAACAGACACAGTCTTATATACAGAGAATCTTCAGGAATTCAATACCAAGTGTGAGACATGGGGGCCCGGCTGGCTCAGTTGGTCAGCGTGAGACTCTCGATCTTAGGGTCGTGAGTTCGAGCCCCATGTTGGGTGTAGAGTTTACTCTAAAAATATAATCTTAAAATACTAATAAAAGGTATTCGAACTAATCAATGAATTCAGAAGATTACAGGATACTAAATATATAAAAACCAAGCGTATTTCTATATGCTAGCCATGAACACTCTGAAAATGAAGTTAAGAAAACTCCATTTATAATAACATCAAAAAACCCCACCTAGGTCTATGTTTAACAAAAGAAGTATGAGACTTGTACTCTAAAACTACAAAAAACTGTCTTAAGAAATTAAAGAAGACCTAATCAAATGGACAGTTATGCCATGCTCAGGGATTGAAGGCCTACTCCAGTTAGAACGGCGCTGCTCTCCAAGTCGGTCTATTTATTTCCACCACAATCCCTGTCAAAATTATAGCTGCCTTTTTTGCAGAAACTGACAGATTCTAAAATTCACATGGAAATGCAAGCAGCCACAATAGCCAAAGTGATTATTATAAGCAAGAACAAAGTTAGGAGGACTCACTCACACTTCCATATTTCCTACTTACCATGAAGCTACAGGAAGAAAGAGAAACGTGGTACTGGCGTAAAGACAAACATACAGAGCAACAGAATCGAAGTGTAAGTCCGGAAATAAACTCTGAAATTTATGGACAGTCGATTTTCTGAGGGTGCCAAGACCGTTCAGTAGGAGAAAGAATAGGTCTTCAACAAATGGGCCAGATCAACCGCATATCCACAAGTAAAAGAATGAAGCTGGACCCTTACTTCACACCATATACAGAAATGACGTCAAAATCAACCAGAGAGGGACGCCTGGGTGGCTCAGTTGGTTAAGCAGCTGCCTTCGGCTCAGGTCATGATCCTAGCATCCTGGGATCGAGTCCCACATTGGGCTCCTTGCTTGGCAGGGAGCCTGCTTCTCCCTCTGCCTCTGCCAGCCATTCTGTCTGCCTATGCTCGCTCTCTTCCCCTCTCTCTCTGACAAATAAAGTCTTTAAAAACAAAACAAAACAAAACAAAACAAAAAATCAACCAGAGACCTAAACAGAAGAGCTAAAACTCTGTGAAGAAAACAAACACCACAGAACACCTTGGGTCAAGCAACACCTTCTCAGATGACCCTGAAAACACAAATGACCACAGAAAAAAACAAGTTGAACTGCATCAAAATGTAAAAACTGTGCACCGCAGAGGGCCCCATAGGTAGGGACACACCAGCCACCGATTGATGGCAGGCAATTTCCGTGCAAATCACACATTTGATCGAGGACTTGTACGCAGAATATATAAAGAATTCTTAAAACCATTAATAGAAATACAGATAACCCAATTCAAAATGGGCACTTGGGAGAAGACTGGCCAATACCACCTTCACCAGGTAAGCCAGGTTCATTTCTCCAGGAATGAGACAGAGATGCCTAGGGTTCCCGAAGTGGTGCGTGAGAAGGACAGGATATCACTTCTGTGCTGTTCCTTCCTAAATGCACGATGCTGAGGTCATCAAGAGGAAACGGCAAACAAACCCAACCGATGGCCTACACAAGACCAACCACCTGTGCTCTTTGAGAGCACGGAGTCAAGACAGACAAAGCGGCACCAACAAAGATAAACGAGGACTACACAGATATGACCATGAAACGTATGTATGATCCTGGACTGGCGGGGAGGCAGAGAAAAAAACCTTGTATTTTGCTGGAAAGGACATTGGTTGGACAGTAAGTCATATGGGGATAAGGTGTATCAAGTACAGAGCCTTACTCGTCTTCATTTCCTGATTAGATACCTGTGCAGTGGTTATGGAAGTGAATGTTGTTTTTAGGAAATATGCACTGAAGGAGTAAGAGGCCATGAGGCATTATTAGGTCTATGACTCACTTCTTAGCGGCCCAGAACAAAAATAATCATACGCATATGGAGCGAAGGTAAAATAAGTGGTAAAGGGTTAACATGGGAATTCTGGGTGAAATGTGTATGGAAATTCTGTACTGTTTTTCTGCAATTGTTTATTTATTTTAAAGAATTTTATTAAATTTTAAGTAGCCTCCACACCCAATGCAGGGCTTGAACTCATGACCTTGAAATCAAGAGTTGCGTGCTCTACCCACTGAACCAGCCAGGAGCCCCTCTGAAACTTTCTTATAGCTCTGAATATTTTTCCAAAATAAAAGGTTAAAAAATTTCTTTTAATTGGGTGAAGAATTTGAGCAGAGAGTTCTTCAAAGAAGATAAATAAATGGCCAGTGAGCGCATGAAAAGATGCATACTATCTTCCGTCATTACAGTAATGCAGATCAAAGCCACAGCCAGATCCTACCTGATGTCCACTAGGATGGCCAGGAGCACAAAGACACACAATCACATGTGAAATTAGAACCTTCGTACACTGCTGACAATGACGTAAAATCGGACCACAGCCTGGCAGTTTCTCAGAGGTTAAACTTGGAGTTACCTAAGACCCTGTAATTTAGCTCCAAGAGAAATGTCAACACAGGGCCATACAAAAACTGGCATGTGAATGTTCTAGCAGCATTGTTCATAATAGCCAACAAGTGGAAATAACCCGGATGCCTTTCAATTGAATGGACAGATCAAATACATCCATACGGCAAGAGAGTGAGGAACACAAAAAGAATGGGGCACTGGGTATGATGCATAAACAGTGAATCTTGGAACACTGAAAAAATAAAATAAAGTTTAAATTAAAAAAAAAGAATGAAGTACTGATAACGTGCTGTAGCCTAGGTGAACCTTGAGAACATTATCATGACTAAAAAACATCAGACACAAAAGACCACTTCTACTTCTAGATGGTATGTTTCCATTTATATAAGAATACGCAAATCCAGAGAGACAGAATAGATTAGTTTTTGTCCAATCCAGAGATGGGGGTGGGGATTAGGTTGAGGGAAAAATGGGGGAATAACTGGTAATGGACCCTGGGCTTCTTTGAGGGGTCATGAAAATATTCTAAAGGTAGATGACCGTGACGGTTGCAGAACTGTGAATATACTAAAAAAAGATTGAACTGTATACTCTTAAGTGGGCGGACTGCATGGTATGTCAATTATACTTCAGTCTAGCTGGAAAAGTAAATTTCTGTAAGTTAAAATTTCAAGAAAGGCAGCATATCAAGTAAAAACTCTTCCCAGCAAAGACCCATAATTCTATCACAAGCCCCTGAATCAGCTGTAACTCACCTACTACACTGGTCCTCAGTGGAAAAGTAGATTTGAAAGTCATCAGAATTATCATGGACATAAAGAAAACAACACCGCTCATCAAACTTGGATATGCTGTAAAATTGGAAAAACATAAGAAGGATTATTATATGCAAGTTACGTCATCACTTTAACATTTTTGAAAAAAAATCTAATCACAGATTTTCTTCCATTCTGCAAATTTGAAGGATTCATTAATGTTTTAATCACTACTCCCCCAGTTTGGCTTCTATTTCTCTACATAATTTAAATAGGGACATTTATCTTGCATATGTTTGAGTTTGTATTCAACAAATGACTTTCATCTATATCAAGAACTTATCAGAGATACGGTGCTAAGCAAAGCCTAGAGCGGTGAGAAAGGAAAATAAATATGGTCTCTGTCCTCAAGAGTTTATAATTTCACACACAAGACAGGAAGCTTATGTGGGAAATAATGTATTATGGCATCTAAGGAGTTTCTAGACTTGAAAAATACCAGGACGTAGTTATTTGGGGCCACACAAGGGAGGGAGTAATACACATGGCATCGTAGCTCAAGGAAGGCCTTCACAGGTTATCTGGTCCCTTACCCCTGAGGTTGGGATCTGACTCTACAGCACCTCAGCCAATATTCCACTTTCCTAGACATACCCAGTGACAGAAATTCACCAAACTCCATCTGCTGATGGATTTCACTATTGAAAGGTCTTTAACCTACACTGGGCCAAAGCCTACACAATGGCCCTCATTTTGCCAAGCAGCACTGTGGACAAGTCAAAATCCTCTTCAAACAAATGATGCCACTTTATCTTCTCCTAAGTCATCCCTTCCTGAGATTCATAGCTTACTTAGCCATTCTTCATTTGTCAAGGATTACATGAAAATACTGAGTTGAAAGAGCAATAGTACAGGGTGATTTAAAAATCCTGAAAACCAGGTCACACATAAGTTTTGGAAACCAATTTGTGAAGAAACCATCATGGTTAGTTGGGCAGCACTGGGAATGTTCAGCGTGTGCTCTTTATAGCACATTGGTTCCAGGGTCTGATTCACCCCAGGTCATTTGCACATCCCTGTTGATGGGGGAATGGCAGCAAGAGGTATCTCTACGAGAAGGCACAAACAAAATGTTCTTGACTGCATGTTCTCAATACCACTTAGTTTCTGGGGTATTCAGTTTTTGAAAATGTTCAACACTGGATTTAACTTTGCATCAGTATTACTCAAATACGCTACTGTTTTTAAATTATTTCCTCCCTTTAAAGTGACAAAATATTTAAAGTGACAAAAATATTATTTTAATTTCAATAGTGTTGTGTCTAGAACAGTATCACACATGTCTAGAGGTAACGGGGGATTCATTCAGTGGCCTATGGTCTTACCATCAGAGAAAGAACATACCGTTCTAATCTGAGCCCTTCATCTAATGGAAACTATGAACAAACAGAGTCCTGGAGGGACTAAGTGAGTCTGTCAAGGTTAAATAGTGAAAGAGGGATTACAATTCATATCTGCTTCTGAGCTGCTCCTACCGTTGGATGTGCTGGCAGAGTGAGGCTCAAAGTGTACCCACAAGGGCCACCAAATGGTCACCACCCCGATTCAAAGAGCAAGCACCATAGCTCTCCTTGGACTATACCACTTGCTCCCCAAATGATAAAAATACCCTTGGCTCCATTATTCTACTCAGGCCCCAACTGAGTGTCATTACCAAGTAACTCCTTCAGTTACTGGGATTCTGGAGTTCCCTGAGCACTTGAACATCAATGACTCAAAGAAGAAATGCTTTCTGTTTCTACAGATATAACTTCATTTTCTAAAAAAGCTTGAGATGAGTTTAGTCTATTGGATAGCCCCCCAAATTTCTCTGTTAAACAAGCCAAGAAGCCCTTATTAGCAGCACATCAACAAGCTGAGGATTCTGCTGAAAATGAGAATATCACATACTATAAATGAGTGGAAACACTAAAGTAAAACACTGTCATCATTATTTGTATTAGAACAATAATTCCATTTTCCTTTATGTTCTTACCTTATTCCCCTAATGGAAGAAGCTGTAAAATTCCATTCATGAATTTGTTTCTGCAGGTTTTAAAGACAAAAGTCAGTATAGCTTGATTTTTTCCATGCAAAAAAACCCAAAACACTTTCATTTCATTTTCTGGCCAATCACTTCTGCTCCTTTACTTTCAAGAGAGATTTAGGAGTTAGAGCAATATATTTCATGCAACTTGGAAGAACAGAAACATTTTCTAATGTATTACAAAAATTCATTTCCATCTCTAATCCAGTTGAGAGCAAATGATCTGAATTTGAAACAGAAAAGGCACAGAGTAAGTACACACTGAATGGACTTGCATCTTCTGTCAACATTTTAGGAAAACTCTAAAATAAGTTTGGGAACAGTCCACCTAAGTTGAGTGACCTATGAAAATATTTGCAGGCACAAGAATGTGGCAGCCACCAATCAGGGCTCCCCAATATCTTTTTTCCCCTGGGCATAGAGCCTGGAATACATTTCCCAGCCTCCCCTGCAGCTAGGTGGGGCCACGTGACGGAGTTTTGACCAATGGATGTAAGGAGGAATGACACGCACCATCTACGGTTATGGTTCATAATAACCTCCTCAGCGATCCTCTATTCTGCTACGAGGGGGAATGGGGACCCTGACAAAAGTTTATGATATGAGGCATAAATTTCTATCATGTTAAGGTATTGATATTTGGGGGCTACTTCTTTTTGCAGATAGCTTGTCATAACTAACACTAAGACTAACCTGCATTTCTTTTTTTTTTTTTTTAAAGATTTTATTTATTTATTTGACAGAGAGAGATCACAAGTAGGCAGAGAGGCAGGCAGAGAGAGAGGGAGGGAAGCAGGCTCCCTGCTGAGCAGAGAGCCCGACGCGGGACTCGATCCCAGGACCCTGAGATCATGACCTGAGCTGAAGGCAGTGGCTTAACCCACTGAGCCACCCAGGTGCCCCTCTTTTTTTTTTTTTTTAAAGATTTTATTTATTTGTCGGAGAGAGGGAGAGAGAGCAAGCACAGGCAGACAGAGAGGCAGGCAGAGGCAGAGGGAGAAGCAGGCTCCCCGCCGAGCAAGGAGCCCCATGTGGGACTCGATCCCAGGACGCTGGGATCATGACCTGAGCCGAAGGCAGCTGCTTAACCAACTGAGCCACCCAGGCGTCCCTAACCTGCATTTCAATGTGTACATGATGCATTTTAAAAAATAACTGTTCCCTCCCTCCACTACCATGGCCTGTACTTTAAAAACGCTGCATAGACCTAAGCCTCAGAACAAAGATCTGAAATCCATTTCAGAAGAGCCATAGTCTACGATACCAAGACATCACAGCAAAAGAAAATCATTTAAAATAAGAAAACACATTTGGTTGGCCTGAAAAAGGTCATAAATGGCCAGCGAAGTGCCCCAGAGAAGTGTGAGAGCCAGGAGACAGGGCCTGTCAGTGGGAGAACATCCTGTCAATTAAGTGCCCATGACGTGCCGGGCAAGATACCAGCACGGAGGACGGAGCAGAGAACAAACCCCCTGCCCTCATGGGGATTATATTTGAGGAGAGAAGAGCCACAATTTAGTAACTTAATACCATGACAGAGGACAAAAAGCACTACAACAAAGCCAGAGAGCTGGCAAGGGCATTAAGGTGCGGTGGGGGTCATGGTGTTAGCCAGATGCTCCGGGAAGGGGTCTCTGATGACTTTTCAGCAGAAGGTAAAGGAATGAGCTGTGAAGACCCATGGGTGGGACCACAGCCTCAGGCAGAGGGGAAAAGTCCTGTCCCCAGGGCATGTCTGCGAACCAGCAGAGAGAAGAGTGGAGGAGGTTGGCCAGCTCATGAGGAAGACCATGCAGGGCCTCAGAGACCTTCGCAGGCCCTCAGCTTCTACTCTGGAGAAGAGGAGAACCCTTGAGGGCCCTGAGAGATCAAAGTATGGGCCAATGGGAAAGCCACCACCTTGGACCCATCCAAGGAGGAAGACTGAGCGGGCTTCAGGGGACTTGTGTTCAGAGTCCCTGGAAGGCGGCAGTGGTGGAGAGCAGAAGCCTGCTTTTGGATTCGGGTACAGAAATATGAACCAGGGCAATTTTGAGAGCACCTTGTCCAATCTACCTACAGGCAAAAAGCTCACAATTATAGAAAAAGGCCGGTCAAGGGAGTTTTCGAAGTAGTCGCAGACGGAAAATTTACTCTAGGGTAGCTGAGGGGACTTGAGTTGGGCGGAAGATACATGGGTTAAGAAGTCAGCAACACGGACTCCCGTCTATCCTCGTCAGTAGGCATGGGGGGGTACCTGCTTTATAGATACTATGGATATAAACAGCTACAAGTCCCACTCGCCATGTGGAGCACTTGGGGAGACATTCTCAAAAAGTGATCCAACAGCGATGGGAAATACCGTACACGATACGGGGGGAAGGGAGCCTGCATTCAGTGGAAGTGGTAGGAGGGCGGTTAGAGACGCCTCCGCAGAAGTTAGGGCCTGGATGGCTGGAAGGAGGAACCGCAGGGAGTAAGGAGGACAGAAGAGCACATGTGAGCCCCTGCAGGGCCAGCTCCGGGGACAATGACACGGTGGAGCTGTGTAACGGCTTGACACTCTGTAAGAGAGAGTCTGTCTCAATCTGGAAAGCCACGAGGTTCAGTCATGGTGTGGGGGAGCATCAAGAGGGCAGGAACAGATGTTTTAAAATTATTATTCAACCTCTGACTTGAAGTGTACCCTATGTTCAGAAAAAGGCACAGTGATCATCGCAGTAAGTGTCCACAAAATGAAGACGCGCTGTAACCAGCATCTAAATCAAGAGACAAAACATGAGGAGCAACCCAGAAGCTTCCCTCCTAACAGCACCCCCCATCCCATGTCCCATCATCCACGGGTGGGAACAGCAACCGCTACTCTGCTTTCACCAGCACCGAGAGTGGTGCCTGGTCTGTAAGAACATGGAAATGAAATCGTGAGGTGCACGCTCTCTGGCATGTGCAAGTGGGGTTTTTCGTGAAACATCCAGTGGTGGAAGTCAGGGCTGGCCGCGTGGTTTCTGATCCCGTGTCCCGGTGGGTCAACGGGCACCGTCACCACTGACCGCGGTGGCTGCCTTCCTCCCGTCACACGGCGACCTCACCCTTTCCGCGGGCGGCTATTTCATCCCAGCGAAATCATGTGGAGGAAATGGACTTAAGACTCCAGCTTTTCACATTGGGGTCAGAAGGCCCCAGCAGGGGCGCGCTAGAAGGAGAGCCAGGGTGGGCTGCAGAGGGACGGGCCGGGAAGCCAGAGGCGGGGGCACACCTCCAGGGTCCCCGGGGTGTCGACTCAGAGTCTGTCCCCCCCGTCCCAGAGCGCTACCTCTGCGGAGGCATCTCGGGCATCTGGAACAATTCTGTAATTGTGCTTTTTTAAAGTGCTTGTCCTGTTGCTCACATAAGTGTAAGAGGCAATGACAATAGAGCTTTCCCGGACAAGCAGCCCTACCCGTGTGGTCAGGGTCGGCGGCTACTCTGTCTGTTGGTGACTCTGGGGCACACGAGTCACTGAGGGGGCAAGGCTGTGTCTGAACCTGCTCTCTGTGGCCTGCGTGCACTCCTGGGCTGGGGGCCCCTGGGGTCAGCTGCGTCCATCTCCACCTAGCCCCATGTCTGGGCACCTGCTGGAGGTTGCTGGAAACTGGCCATGGTGGGAGCAGTTATACCGCAGAAAGAGGCCAACGCTACAAGTCAGCGCTCTGCTCCCATGTCCCCGTGTCTCGAGTTATGCATTTACCAGCAGACGTCCCTGAATCCTTGGCTAACAAACCAGAACTCCACCCCCTCCTACAGCAGCGCTGCAAACACGCGCATGCGTGCGGTCTCCCCGCTACCAGCTGCAGCCCACCGGGAAAAAATGCAACACTGTGTAGAGAAATGTCATCTCACTCCAGGCAAATCTGCTTGCTTTTGTGATGCGCAGAATTTCAAAAATGTAAATGAAGGCAAAAGCAAAAGCTTCCTCTCACAGCAAAAAAGGCAATTTATATTTTCCTCAGACGTTTGTTCTGACAACTATGAGCACTTGTGCAAAACATTTCTTCAGTCAAGGAAAGCCAGCATTTGCTGCTTATATCGTTCTTTTCCATTTCTTATTACAGACTATGTACAAAGTGAAACATTTACAACTAGGGAGATAGTCTATGTACCCACGGGAATGTCCATTAAGGGCCAGTAACCATTTTAAGGGACAATAAAATGGGCAAAGTTTGTAGAATTCCAAGAGACCAAAACCATTTGGCTCTAAAAGTCTTAAGAGTCACTTGAATAGGGTTACTTTCATTCTCCAAGTACTTGTCAAAACATGAGGTACTGTGACTATGTCAGTGGAATAGTGAGGTTACAGATCAGAAGTTTGAACATCCTCTCCCGTCACCGTGGCATCAATGACACAAAGACAATCAGCAACGCTTGCCTCTAGCACAAGAATTTCAACATCGAAAGCATGGGACCTGGAGGGGGGGGTACAATGGAGGGAAAAGCCAGGCTTTGTGGGGGAGAGGGGGTCTGCTGTTCTCTTCTTTGACCACACTGTTGACCCAGGTGTACTCGTTTGGCAAACATCCATCGAATTGTACATATACGATTGATGGGCTTTCCAGTGTGTAAGTTAAACTTCCATAAAAGGTTGAAAACAGGGGCGCCTGGGTGGCTCAGTGGGTTAAGCCTCTGCCTTCAGCTCAGGTCATGATCTCAGGGTCCTGGGATCGAGTCCCGCATTGGGCTCTCTGCTCAGTGGGGAGCCTGCTTCCTCCTCTCTCTCTCTCTCTGCCTGCCTCTCTGCCTACTTGTGATCTCTCTCTGTCAAATAAATAAGATCTTTTAAAAAAAGGTTGAAAACAACTCAAGAGGCAAATTTAACAGAAAACCTATGCATTGTTCAAAGGCGATATAGCTGTTTGATCACCATGTATATATTTTATTATGGCTCTAATTTTTTTCTTTTGCACTCAGAGATTTAAATTAATACACAGAGTGCAGTGAAACGAAACAAAAGCCACAAAACCAATGCCGAACACCCATGAGGGTGGCTCATCTTCACTGCCTTTCTGTGAAATATCAGACAAACTTCCTGCCTTATGCTTGTGTCATGGACGGAACGTTTGTGTCTCTGCAAATGAGCTGGTGAAGAAGCCCTACACTCTGGTGCGCCGGTCTTCGCAGGCGGGGCCTTGGGGAGGGAACTAGGGCAGAAGGAGGGAGCCCCCGGGATTATTCCCCTTATTAAAAGGGACATGGGAACCATCTCTCCACCATGGGAGGGCACACAAGGAAGACAGCCTTCTGGGAGCTGGAAAGAGGGCCCTCGCTAGAACCTGACCACGCTGGCAGCCCGCCCTCAGACTCCCAGCCTCCAGAACTGGGAGAAAGAAAAGTCTGTTGTTTGAGCCCCCAGGCTATTCTGTATTCTGTTACGGCAGCTCAAGTGGACGAAGGCAACTTGAGATTTCGTGTCTCTCTCTTTTTTCTATATGCCTTTACTGAGGTATAAAGGACAGAGACCTGCCTAAATTCCACATGCATAATTTGAGGAGTTTGGACATACGCAGACAGTCACGGAACCATCACCACGGTCAAGGTAACGGCCATCTCCATCACCTCCCAAAGTGTCCTTGCGTCCTTTGGTTTCTGTTTTGTGCGTGTGGGGGCTAAGGACATGAGATTCACGTTCAACAAATTACAAAGCGCACAATGCCGTCCTGTTGACTGTGGGCGCCACGGCAGACGGCACATTGGCGACTTGTTTATCCTGGACAATGCGGGGACACTGTGTCAGGACTGTTTTTGATAAGGAATTTCTTACATGATTTTAAGCCTCTGCTTATTCTTCAATGTTATGTTTCATTTTTGAAGATACTGTTTATTTTTATCTGATTAAGACATAATTGCTCATATTCTTATTTCCAGGGGAAAAGAAATCTTCCTTTGCCAGGTTAATGGCAGAAGTCTCCCCACACTCCAGGAAAACAAATCCAAAAATAGACTACCTAGTGAATGCGCTTGTCAAAGGTACTAGATCTTTTCATTACTAAACATACTTTATAAAAGAGAGAAGCTGAAGTAGTAGTTTAGATACAGAGACCAAAGGGGCGGGGGACAGTTACTACCACAGCCCCAGGTACGGCCCAGTGTTTCTGTGATCTCTTCAGTGGGCAATTAAAATGTTTCCTCTCCTATATCATTGATGTGAATATAAACTCAAGTGGTGAAAACCTGTCAGGAGCTATCACATTGTATTTATTTCACTTTATCTTCAGTAGCTATCAAATGTTATCTTTTTCTTTTTTAAAGACTTGTTTATCTCAGACAGCGTGTGCGCGCATGCGCAACTCCCTACCCATGCTGGAGTAGGGGGTGGGGCAGAGGAAGTGAAGGAGACACACTCCCAAGCAGACTCCCCACTGAGTGTGGAGTCTGATCCCTCAATCCCAAGATCATGACCCGAGCCGAATCCAAGAGTCGGACACTCAAGGGACTGAACTACCCAGGCACCTGTAGCTATCGAATTTTAAACAAAAGTAGTCTTAAATTCAGCAGTTCCTTTTCTGGGAATTGTGTTCCTGAAACAATACACTGGAGCATGTA
Source organism: Neogale vison (assembly GCF_020171115.1). NCBI lineage: Eukaryota > Metazoa > Chordata > Mammalia > Carnivora > Mustelidae > Neogale > Neogale vison. The sequence continues at coordinate 116,483,119 of NC_058105.1, read as the reverse complement.
GGGGGTCACCACCAGGATGGGCACTGACGGATCTAGCACGGGCTGGAGCGCACAGCTGAGACCGAAATGTGTGCCGCAGGCAGGAGGGGAAACACGTTACGCTTTGTCCATCCTTGGAAATGTACCACCATGACACAGGCACACAGGGAATATCATACACCGGGCGGATCACTGTGTGCTATCTGAAAAACTCTCTATGATGTAGGAGTCAACTAAAAAAGTTGCAAAATTATATATACTGTATGATCGCACTTGAATGAAAACGCTTCTCTCTCTCTCTCTACACACATGCACACAACGTATGCACTCATACACACATTTACACGTACATAAGTCACTGGGGAGGGGAAAGGGAATGGGGACGAGGTTTGGGGGATTTGGAGGGACTTTCCCATTGCTCCTTATCCACTTCCTCATGGTTTAACTTCTTTTTTTCAACAAGCCCATACTCATTCACATGAATATACACACATCTGTACAGACACATGTACATACACAAATATGTAATATAAACACATATAAAATGGGCCAACCAGCATCGTCTCGCCCATCTGTGATTATTCTCTTTCACATACTCCTGGACCTTGGAAGTCAGGCGCAGATGCCTGTTCCTTCAAACACAGCAACACATACTCTCCTGCTTGATCATCGCATTTCTGACGAAACAGCAGAGAGTGAAGAGAGAGCTGTGTGTGATTTTTTTTTCTTACCATTTCCGTGGGTGAGACATGCCACAGAGAAACGGTCTTCTCCTCAGCTTCACTGTTTAGAGAGACATATGAAGGCTGGTAGACTTTGGTTGGTTCTATCACCAGCACCTGAAGGAAGAGACTTCTGTGACTCACAGGAATGTACCAGACAGGCCACTCTGCCCAGTGAGCACGTGGGAAGTGCTATACTCCACAAATGCTCGAGAACCTACTGTGCGCCGACACCACTCTAGGGCCCGTGGACACCACAGTCAGGACTTCTGTCCTGCGGGGGGCTGTGTTCATGCTCTAACGGGGTAGACAAGAAACACACACATAGGGATAGGGAATGTGGTCCCCTGTGCAGCTCGGGAGTGAGTACAACAGAGTTAAGGTGGGAGGGGGTCACTTTAGACAGGGTGGCCCAAGAAGGTGACAGAGAAGAAACAGGAAGGCAACAGTTTCTGAGAGAAATGAAGCAGACTGGGTGATCAGCACTGAGGTACCCAAGTCTATAAAAAAATACAAGAGAATAAATAAAATACAAGAGAATAAATAAATAAGAGAGAATAAATAATTTCTAAAGCAAATAAAACAACATATTTAAGATCGCTAAATCTGGGTAGACATTATGCAAGTGTCTGTTCCATTTTTTTTTTTTTGGTACCTTTTAATGGGTTTGAAATATTTCACAAAAAATCACTTTCCGGTTAAGATCAAGTGCGAAATATTTCATAATTAAAAGATTTTAGGGTGCCTGGGTGTCTCAGTTGGTTAAGCAACTGTTTCAGCTCAAGTCATGATCCCGGGGTCCTGGGTTCGAGTCCCACCTCGGGATCCCCCTGCTCTGCAGGGAGCCCGCTTCTCCTCCCTCTGCCTGCCGCTCCCCCTGCTTGTGCTCACACTGTCTCCCTGTCAAATAAATAAATAAAAATCTTCTAAAAAGGTTTAAAAAAGGATTTTAAAATCATTATCAAATCATCTCAAAGAACTTAAATCTTCATTAGAAGCTTCACGAAATTCCTCAACATGGCACGTTCACAAAATCTCATGGTGTAAATATTAAGGACAGTGATCTGAAATTTGGTATCTAGGGTGCTTAGCTATCTTACTTATGACTCCTCACAAGACGGTCAAAAAATTCAAACAAATACTTAATGAAAAGCTAACAGTCATTTTGCTTTCCAATAATGTTTTCAAAATTAATTAGTGGCACTGGCGGCAAACCAAAGCTCAACGGGAAACGGTGCTCAGTTCCAAAATTTCACTCTTACTCTTGCAGTGACTTAAAACAGGGTTCCTCCACCTTGGCACTGCTTAGACTGGGGGCTGGGGAATTCTGTGTTGGGGGAGGGGCTGTCCCATCACTGGGGGACCTTTGGCAGCACCCATGGCCTTCCCCCCATTAGCCGCCAAGAGCAACAGCTTTCTCGCCATTGTGGCAACCAAAAACGTCTTCAGATATTACCAAATGTCCCTTGGGAGACAAAAGGACTCTCAGTTGAGAGCACTATCTTAGAGGTTATAGCCCACTTTTTCTAGTGAGTTGATCTATCACTGGCTGATTCTACCTAAGACGGGTGGGTATCCCAACACTTTCTAAAGTTTTCTACCTTTCAGAGCATTCAATAATTAGAGAGCACCAACCCCCAGTTTCTTTTGTTCTATCTGAAAGAAACGGATTAAGAGTAACTTACTGGAAATCTCAGTCCATTAGTAACTTCATTTGTTGCCTCGAAAATCATATCTAACCAGAAGTTAAGCCGTTCTTGCCTGGGTGAATGTTCAATAGCAGGTTTCTTGAAGCGCTGAATTAATAACAAGTTCTGAACTAATGATCGGAGGTACCTGGAAAAATCACCGGCATGGATAAATTAGATTCTTCGAGAAACAGAATTCCATTCTACTCCCTTTAAAAGAGGTTTCCCAAAAGCTTCATACTTATATTCATATTGTGTAGTAAGTGCTTCTTAATCCTTTGGCAGTCACACACATAATGAAAAGAAACCCAACGAGTGGGCAAAAGAAGTTTATCCAACAAAATCATACAACATGGCTTTTTACCAACATTGGGCGAATGGTATTCAAAGTGAAGACACTGGGAAACATATGCCAACTGTCTTAAAAACAAAAGCATGCAGTTTGAAATTCAAAGCGATTCCAAAACAGCAAAATTTAAAACTCAGTCTATTTAATTAAAAACATTTTTTTTCCTTCTCATGGTCTTTTAATTAACCTTTTTATTTTGGAGAATTATAGATTTACATATAGTCAGTCATAAGAAACGATACAGAGAGATCCCGTGTACCCTTGGCCCAGTTTATACACCAGTGACGACAGCTCATAAAATTCTAGAACAAGATAACAAGCAAGATATTAATACGGATACAGTTAAGATAGAAAACACATCCACTGTCGCAAGGACTGTCACTGTCACGTTTCCCTCCTTCAGCCACGCTGCTTCCCTCCCATCTGTCTCCTGTCCTCCTTGACCCCTACCAACCCCCAATGTGAAACTCATTGTATTTTTTTTTTTTAAATTCAATCTGACAAGGCAGAATTTGAAGTTATGAGATCTTCAGTCTCATCACATCTTTACTGTCTTCAGGCAGTTTGAAGTGTCTGAAACCCAGCTGCCGGGCAGTGGTGGTTACGTCCTCTTTGGTACTGAAAGGGGCCGGTTGAGCTGAAAGCACGAGAGTATCATTTTGTCCTTGGAAGGTCAAGTCTGGAGCTGTCCTGGGAAGGCAGGTCAGCTAGACTCTGCCTGGCTTGGGTCCTGTGCACTGAAGGATTCGCTCAGTAGGCCTGGGTTGTCCCAACTCTGCACAAACCAAAGAAAGGTCTGGCCCTTGTCTCGCTTTTGGGACATTACCTTTAGGCCCTTGGGATACCCAACCTGGTAAGAATGCTTTGGTTTACTGGGGGCCTTGGGCCATGCCAGAAAGTTCATGCTACCAACAGGACGCATGATGGGGGCCTTGGGCCATGCTTTTTCAGTGCCATCTCCACAGAGGCTGGGGACTCAGTGACTAAGGTCAATCACGCGGGTGCTCCGTACTTGCACAACTGACATCCCCAGAAAACCCTGGCCACCAAGACTTGGTGAGCCTCCCCGGTTGTCAGTACTTCCTGCACGGTGCCATACATCCTTGTGGGGCGAAGTCAGCCCTGTCCCTGTCACTCTACTGGGCGAGGAGAGCTGGAAGCTGGTACCTCGTCTCTCCCAGACTCCGCCCTTTGTGCATTTTGCCTTTGCTGATTTCAAGCTGTACTCTTGTCTCGTAATAAACCTTAACCATGAGTACAACAGTTTTGGGGTCCTGTGAGTTCTTCTAGTCAATCAGAAACCTCGGGGTGGTCTTGGACATACAGTATTAGGTCCCAACAGTGTAAGTCAGTGTCAGTGCCGACATAATGAGAACGCATTCAAGGCTCAGCTGTGCCCTCCACGGAGTCAGCTCTGTCTGGCTCGGGTGCAGCAGGTCACCCTGAGAGTGGAATTCTGGAAAAAGCAGCCACTCGGGGCGCCTGGGTGGCTCAGTGGGTTAAGTCTCTGCCTTCGGCTCAGGTCATGATCTCAGGGTCCTGGGACCGAGCCCCGTATCGGGCTCTCTGCTCAGTGGGGAACCTGCCCCCCACCCCGCTTCTGCCTGCCTTTCTGCCTACTTGGGATCTCTCTCTGTCAAATAAATAAATCAATTATTAAAAAAAAAAAAAAGGCAGCAACTCCACGAGGGCTGGAGGCTCTGCCTGCCTCCTTGTTCACAAAGCCTCAGGAAGATTTCAAGAAGTAGGTATGGTTCGGGCATCAAATTCAGGTCCTTCAGATGGGGAAGAAACGGGGTCCAACTAAAAAAAGACTGAAGAAGTTTCTGAGCCCTGGGAGTCCAGATTGGCCCAGCGAGCCGAGAGAGAATAAGGGGCAGATGAACACGGATCACTAAAAGTAAAAAGTTTCAAGTTATGCACATAATCCAAACGCAGTTCAGACAAACCAGAAAAATAGAGATGAGGGCGAAAAAAAGATTAAAATCTTCTCATAAGGCTACCTCCCTGAGATAGCCACTGTCAATATTTTGGAGACAGGCCCTCCGTCGCTGATTATTTGCACAGGAACTGAGGGAACATCTCTTACGGGACTCCAGGAAGCAATGTCAGAACGACGATTCTCACGGAGCTTCGTGTCTACTGCCAAGTCGGCTACTGCCCCCCCACCTCGGAGACCTTGCTGGCGGTCACATGCTGAACAGATTTCTCAACAAAAGGAGTCCACAGAGAAGAGTGGTTCTCGAAGTGTGGTTCCCAGACCAGGGGATGCAATTTCCCAGGCCCTACCCGAGACCTCTGGAACCAGGTAGCGCAGGGTGGGGCCCGGCAATCTGTGTTTGAATCAATATAGTTGATTCGGATACATGCTGACGTTTGAGAACCAGTGACAGAGAACACTGTACCCTGCCAATGGCTTTTCTTGCTCTGGGATACACCCTGAACACATGTCCACGTGGCCTAGTGTTCTTTTTGGCACGTTTAATGGCTCCATAATGGGCTAACCTGGGGCCAGTGCTGCGGCACCATGTTCTTGACCATATCTAGGTCTTTTATTCTAGTCCTGGGTTCCATCTATCTCAAAGGGATAGAGCACGTAGGGCATCATCTGCACCTGTACGTGCCTGTCTTCTCTCGGGTATCGAGAGAAGCAGGGTACGCATGTGCGCGTGCGCGCGTGCACACACACGCAGACACGGATACACGCAGACACACACGACTCACCAGGCTGGAGGTTTCAGTCTGAACAACCTCTCTGCTGCCTGGACGGCCTTCCCGACATCGCTGGCCAACATGCTGACGCTGAAGAACTGACCCACGTCCCAGTAATTGTTCATTTTCTCCAAGCTCCCTTTTCTTCCCAACAAACTGTTTAGCCGGACACCTGAAGAATTTGAATTTTAGATGAAGCTACGAGAAAATCTCTCTAGCTTCCCTCCTATTATGCAAGCCTTGAGAGAGAGCAGAAAGCATGCACTTTATTTTGGCTACAGTCTCAGGACTGCTACCAGAGAGTCCCCGTTCCTTCTGAAAGCAAATGCTAGTTATTTGAAGATCGTTTTTAGTGCCAGTTTGGGTGACCAAAGCCTGTCAGCCTATCATGTGATCAGGAATAGCTTTACCTATCTTCCTTAGTTCCATGGAAGTTTCAAATTGTTGTCCAGCAACCATCAGCAAAACTGCCAGGTTAATTCCTGAATAAAGAGACGACTGGAGCTCAAACCCTTTGCGGTACCTGTAATGACAGACCCACCAGATTCTTGTTATCACGGTAGAAGGAAAAATGACGAATGATGGCACAAGCCAACCTTCTCATGAGTTCTTCCACCATCTACGGTTTTCCGGGTCCCCCTCCCTCTTTACACGCAGCTATAGCCAGCAAATAGCTCCTTAAAAATGGCATCATCATTACACTAAGGAGTCAAAACCATCTTCTCCATCAGGGTTAGCTTTTTATTAAAAAAAAAAAAAAAACCGTGATCGCTGAATGAGATGAGGACGTTAAAGTGCAAAAAGAAACATAAAACTTTTTATAACCCTACCCACAAAAGGAGACCACGACTGGATATCTAAATCTCATCTTAAAAGCGGGACTCCGCTTGTATATGGAACATTTTTGTTCTTATAGAGCAATTCCATCAATTGCAGGCTATTACTCTGCAGGCTGTTTATTCACTTTTTATCACAAAATTGAGGTCCGTCTTTCCTGGAGGAAGCGGGGCTGCTGGAACCCAGCCCCAAGATCACTCTGAGAATCGTGGTGTCAAGTTGGAGAAGGAGCCGGAGGCGAAAGGGCACTATCCCAGAGAATACTATTTTTTAAAAAATTAATATATTTATTTTCAGAAAAACAGTATTCATTATTTTTTCACCACACCCAGTGCTCCATGCAAGCCGTGCCCTCTATAATACCCACCACCTGGTACCCTAACCTCCCACCCCCCCTCCGTCACTTCAAACCCCTCAGATTGTGTTAGAGAGGAGAAGGGAGTTGGGGTAAATTGGAAGGGGAGGTGAATCATGAGAGACTATGGACTCTGAGAATACTATTTTTTATTCCAAAGTTTAAAGAGTGCCATTTTAGTTCTCTATTTTTTTTTTCTATACATAGAAGTCTGCTCTCCCTTCCATGAGTGGGTAGGACTATCCTGACTGCAGAAAAAAAGAATTTGATCGATGAAGTAATGACAATGAGTGTCTTTCAGTGGCACGGTTCAGAGCAAAGACTTGTGAACCAGGAGGAACTTGATCACCTGTGCCACAGCAAAAGAATTAAACCCCAAGAAAATATTCATTGTGGAAGGGAGAACCTATCATTTAAGTCTGTTAAATTTCAGTTTTGTGAACTTTGGGGCATGACGTCACTATGCTCAGATGGACCAGAGAACGCTAAGAAAGTTGGTCCAACCCCAGCCAACAAAACTCCAATGAAATTGAACCCCACCCCATTATGTTTTGGGGATTTTCAATACCTTATCCCACGATATGTGATCTTTTCCCCACCTGCTTTTACAATCAAAAGTTACCTGGGGAGAGGGGAGACCTCTCTCTGCCTCTCATCCATAAATCCCACAGGTCCAGCTTCGGGGTTGACGAGACTTGAACGTGGAGTCAGGACCGCAGTCCCTTCCCAGCCTCTTCCCAGCTGCCTAACTCCCGCAGCCACAAGTTACAGCTCACTACCGGAGCGCCTGGGCCAGATGATCCCAAGGTCTCACCGGAGCTACACCCCAGAATCTGACTGAGCTTCATTTGCCTCCTGGACCCACCACCTTCTCAAGTGGATGGAGAAAGGCTCCTGGAACTTTCTTGCAATAGCCACAGGCAGTCATCTCCTGACCTGGGGGCTGAATTCTTGGCCACTGTGGTGGGCACACAGCTTCCTACTTGGGCCCTACCCGACATGAATTCCCCTTCAACACCCCGAGCGACTCCTAGCACAACAGTGCACTAGGTACCGCTGGGAATTTACGAAGAATAAAATGGGGTCCCTGCCCTCCACAAGCCTATACTATGGAGGAGATAGTAAGAACCCCACACACAACTATCGAAGAAAGAGAATTTCTACGCGCTTTCTCTGCAGAGCACCTAGAATGGCGATCTAGAGTTTGAATTTTTCTTTAACGGGGAATGGGGAGCCACAGCGGGCCTTTGAGCTTTAGGAGGAACAAGGAATGGTGGTTCGATCTCTGACGGCTTTAGAGACACCGAGCAGAGAGCCGACTTGGGATATTGTGAGAACATTCCTGGCAGCAAAGTGGAGAAAAAAAGAAAAGGCACCAACCAGGGTCGTGGAGAGGACAGTGAGGAAGGACACAGAGAGGGGCTGGAACCGGGGCCCGAGCGCGTCAGGAGGTGAGTGAGTGAAAGGCGGCAAACAGTCACAGAAGATGTAAGCCAAAGAGGCTGAGGAGTGGAAGTAAGACAACAAGGCCCTGGAAGCCACCCCACGTGGAGCGGAGAGAAGGACGTTAGCCTTGGGTACGCTGCCCCTCAGGTGGGACAAAGAGGGGGTGACGTGGGGCCAAAGCTCAGGGCCCGGGTTGGGCTGCAGATCGGTTCCAGTGTGGGAGTGACAGGGCTCACCAGCGAGGAGAGTGGACGGAGAGAAGAGGGGAGAGGACAGAGCCGGACGGAGCCAGAGGAGGAGAGGGGAAGGGAAGCAGAACGGAGAGCGGGGCGGCCATGTCAAGAGCGCCTGTGACAGAAGCAGGTGAGGAAAGCTACGGGCTCCACCTTCAACACGCGTCCAGCTTCTGGAATCTCCTCATGTTCGTCAGCACCGCCCTGGTTCAAGTTACCACCAGCTCTTCCCTGAACTACCGCAGTCGTCGCCTACCTGTTCCCTACTGCTGCCCTGGCCCTTGTGCTAGGTGGTCTAATAGCCACGACTCCTCCTCAGCCCACTACACACGTGCCTTTGTCACTCTTCCCCGCCATGGCTCAAGTCCAAATCTCCACCCCCTTGAATCGGGGCTAACCATGTGACTTGCTTGTGGTGTGACCAAGAGCACGAGGCACAACTGCCCTCCCGGGAGCTCTGGAGCCGAAGCCTCCACCTTCACTCTCTGAGAATGCTGCCCACCGCCTGACAAAAGCCCGTTGGCCACGGTCCGAACCACAGGCAGAGAACAGAGGGGCACCTCCAACCCCAGCTGCCAAACACGTGGGAGGCCATCTTGGACCTTCCAGCCCCGCTGAGCCTTCAGCTGACCTCTGTTTCAGGAGTGAGCCCAGCACGTCAGGAGGGGAACCAGCCGAGGAGTGGCCTGGCTAATGCACAGCATCATGAAAAATTAGAAACCACTCTTAGAAGCCATTCCTTTTGGATGTGTTTGTTATGCAGCAAACGATAGCTGACACACGCCCGAAAATGTATTCTTTGCATAACAGTGAGAGTGACTGGTAAAAATGCACATCAGACCTCTGCTCTGCTCAGAGCGTGCTGATGTCACATCATCTCCCTCAGAGCTCAAGGGTCTCCTCTCCTGTTTCATGCCACTCTCCCCTCACTCATGCCCCACCATCCCTAAACATGCCTGGGAAGATCCCCCGCTGGGTTTTGGCCCCTGCTGGCCCCTATGCCTGGAACACTTTCTCTACGGTTCTCTCTAAGGCTCACCTCACTGCCTTCACGTCTTTACTCACCTTCCCTGCCCACCCTAGCAGAGGCTCCTCTCAAGCCTCCTTCCCTCCCTGATGAGCTCGCCCCCAGAGCCCTCATCAACAGGTAACATCCGGTTCTTCTCTATTTCTTTGTCTGACTTCCCTTACCAGCCATGCAAGGTCCACAAGGGCCAGAATTTGTGTCTATGTCTGCTGTGTCCTTATCCCCACCACCTAGAAAAGTTGCCAGCATACAGTAACCCCTCAGTCAACATTTGCTGAAGGAAGGGAGGGAGGGTGGGAGGGAGGAAGAAAGGGGGGGGCGGGCAGGTGGGCTCACTGAGAAGATAATGCCCTGATGGTGGCAGAACAAAGTTCTGGCAGGAAAAGCTGGGAAGGTGCACACTGAGCCTTTCTTGCACCTATAAATGAGTGAACTTATGGGAAGAAAGTCACCACTACAAAAACCTGTTTCTGGGGCGCCTGGGTGGCTCAGTGGGTTAGGCCGCTGCCTTCGGTTCGGGTCATGATCTCAGGGTCCTGGGATCGAGTCCTGCATCGGGCTCTCTGCTCGGCGGGGAGCCTGCTTCCTCCTCTCTCTCTCTCTGCCTGCCTCTCTGCCAATTTGTGATCTCTCTCTGTCGGGTGAATAAAAAAAATCTTAAAAAACAAAACAAAACAAAACAAAAAACCAAACCTGTTTCTAATGGTTTCCTTTCAAAAAAAGGCATCTGGAAATTCCTGAACCACTTCTATGCCTTTTTTTCCCCACTGCCGGCAGACAGACAGACAGACAGACAGGCATTCAGATAGACACGACCTAGATCCTTGGCCTCTGCAATTCTGTCCCTTGCAGAGATGCTCGTGCTACTGACTAGGAGGGAGGTTTACCACTCGATGGCGCTGTCTCGGCTGGTGTCATCTTTGCAGTCTGAATCCAAGAAGATGTCCTTGTAGATCCTCCCACACAGGCAGAACATGTCAGGGGCCGGGTGGTCACAACTCTGCAGAATCTGGAGCACGACCTGCAGAGCCTTCTCACGGTCGCCTGGACTGTTTCTCCTGAAAGATTTGTGTGGAAAGATCACACATGTCTGAATTAGGACCCAGGAGCATATGCGCTTGTTCTGTGAAGGGCTGGTAGAAGGATGCTGTGTTTTAGCAGGAAACAAAATCTAGCTCATTTTTTCATGTTCAAATATAGCAACTGCTTCAGACCCAAACCATTAAATCTCACAATGTCACACAGAGCCCCCACTTGGTCCCTTCTCTCAATGAGACCTAGACTGTGGATGGAAGCAAATGCAGACTGATGTGTCCGCAAGAGAAAAAAAATAACACGGCAGCCTCCTGTAGCTAGACGAACAGCAAGGATTTCAGAAGCTAAGCCTGCATTGTGATGACGACATAATCTGACAAAAGATCCTTTTGGAAAAGCAGCAGGGCCTGAAAATCCAGAAAGCCAAGAGAAATTTATTTCTTGACCTGAGACGGCTTGCTCTCTGCAAAAAGGCCAAGACCCTAGCAGTCCCTGTCCCCTGGTCTCATGTTATGTACACTAGAGAAGAAAATTTAGAAAATTGTTTCTATATTCATAAATCAGTCTTCTTGCTTATTAGGTTATATGGTAAAATTTTTCATTTTCCACAGGTGTAGTGGATTCCTTAGACTGCTGTTAAAATAATTTTCCCACCAAATAACCTCAGTTTGTGGCTGTGAAATATTATGTCTCCCTGTGAAGGTTTGGAAGCAAATGCCCGAGAGCTGTGGAGACTGAGGAAATCAACTACGGCTAATGATGTTCATTTTCTAATATAAGAGAGTATGTAAAGAGTAGTAACTTCTATATACTATTGCTATGGAGTGATCTCTAGGATATATCATTCAGACAAGAAAGCTATGTATTGAATACTGTGTACAGAAAGCTACCTTTTTATTTAAGCAAAGGGGGCATGGGAATAGAGATATGTACCTGCTTTTATTTCCTCAAAATGAAAGGATAAACCAAAAGGAATAAAAATGACCACCAACAGGTGGAGGGAGAAAAAAAATGAACAGGAAAAGAAATTCACTTTTTGTAATTTGACTGAAACTATGGAAGTTTTTTTTTTTTTTCGGTAACATATAATGCTAGTATTATTTGCTTCAGGGGTACGGGTCTGTGATTCATCAGTCTTACACAATTCACAGCACTCGCCATAGCACATATCCTCCCCAATGTCCATCACCCATTGCCCCCCAAACCTCCCACCCACTCTCCCCTCCAGCAACCCTCAGTTTGTCTCCTGAGATTAAGAGTCTCTTGGGGTGCCTGGGTGGCTCAGTGGGTTAAAGCCACTGCTTTCGGCTCAGGTCATGATCCCAGTGTCCTGGGCTCGAGCCCCGCATCGGGCTCTCTGCTCAGCAGGAGGTCTGCTTCTCTTCCTCTCTTTCTCTGCCTGCCTCTCTGCCTACTTGTAATCTCGGTCTGTCAAATAAATAAAAATCTTTAAAAAAAAAAGAGTCTCTTATGGTTTGCCTCCCTCTCTGGTTTCATCTTGGAAACTATGGAAATTTTTTTACACAATTATAAAAAAATGAAATTTTAAAAATATAAGTGTTTCCTAAAAACACCACCTGAATTTGTGGCTGTAGCAAAACAAAACAAATGAACCTCCACATGTGGCTGATGGATCACCCACAAAAGAGAAACTAATTCATGTGATTTTTTTAAAACAGCAATTTGACCATATTTTCTTAAAAGCATATAACCTAAGAAGAAAACATAATGCAAAGAAATTTTAAATAGTTTCCAGTAACCCTATTGTTAGTGATAATAATGGTCTGGTATTTTGAAAATATCACCTATTTGTAGTAAAGAATACAACAAAATAATGATGTTAATATCATTAAGAACCAGAGATATATAAAATCCAAGAAATTCAGTAAAAAGCCTATGGTCCTAAATTTGAATTAGAACATCAGCATGAATTCACCAAGGGTTTTCCTAGCTCAGTTTACCTAAAAGGACCAAAACAAAGACCAACTCAGTAGCAATGAGAACCCCAAAGCCCTGACTAGGGTCTCTAAACACCATATCTCGCTACACGGAGCCAGGACTCCGTGGAGGAACGGCCGACTCCAGACAGGTCTAACATGATCCTGCAACATCTTAATACAAAGACATGAGGAAGCTACTAAGCTTGTATGAAAAAGACTGCGGAACCAACAAGAATCAGTTTTTGGCCAAAGAGGGGACAATGTGAGTGTTAGGAAGAACAATAACTATAAAGGACTGAAATGTTTCAACTATATTACAACGATGAAGAGGAAACCTCTACACCAAAGAGGACTTAAGAGTTTTATCAACCAAATGCCACGTACAGACCTTGTCTGGATCATAACTCAAACAAATCCATTATAAACATCAAACTAAAGAGAGAGGTAACTGGGAAAATGTGAACATGCATGCTGAGGAATTATTGTTCATCTTGAGATAAAATACAATCATGACTATGTTTTATAAAACGGTCCCTCAGACAATACTGAAATCTCTATGGATAAAATGGAATGTCTTGACTTCATAATCCTTCTGGTGTTAGGGTAGGAGGGAATGCATGGGGAGAGAAGGAAACAAAAATGGCGATGCAGGGGTAAGTACTGAAGTGGAGAGGGATACATGGGGGTTCCCTGTATTATTTCCTACTTTTTAAAAAATTATATAAGTTGCCATATGGTACATCATTAGTTTTTGATATAGTGTTTGGTCCATGATTCATTGTTTGCATAGAACACCTAGTGCTTCACGCAATACTTTTGACTGTGTTTGAAATTTCTATAAAACAAAAAAAGTCAAAATCCATCCTGACTCAAAAATTCCACTTCTAAAATCTGTAATATAGAAAAACCCCTATATATATCTTTTTATTCAAGAATTTTTGCACAAAGATGTTTATTATGGCTTTGCCCCGAACAGTGAAAAACTGGAGATAACCCAAATGTCCACTGACATACGAATGGTAAAATATAGTTTGTAACAACCAAACAATGGAGTATCATGCAACCCTTAGAAAGAGGCAAGTCTGTATGTGATTATATAGAAGAATTTCCACAAAGTTCATGGAAAAAACTGCTGAACAAAATGAATAGCACAATCCCATTCTTTGCACTCAACACTGGTCACATATATGTTCGTGTGCACAAAGTCTGGAAGGATACACATTATATTATTCAAAAAAATCATTGCTGGGATTTGTGTGAGGTGTTCCTATATATGTTTTACCAATAACTATTCTAATAAATGAATAAAGATATTATTCTTTTTAGTTTCTTGGCAATTTTACAAAAGGCTCTTCTATGCTTTCTTTCTGGATGACCTGTACCTCAGAAAAACTACTGTATCGTTCAGGACAGCAGATTGGTACCTCAAACAGCTTTCCTTAACTGGGGATCTGCTAGCGTATTTAGCTCCAGAGAAAATTATTTTATTATCTGAGCGACTGTTTTCTCCCTTCTCCCAAATCTGGTACTCAGATAGCCCTATTCTCTGGATGCATTAGAGTTCATTCAACTGACACAATAGATGCCTTAAGGTCTTAGCGTTTAATTCTCTGTGGAACCCAACCTGGGTTGAGAAGGGCTAATCTAGACACTTGGCATTCTTCTGGAAGGCTGCCGTAATTAAGCCTGTATTACAACTCTAACTTTTTCTATTGTCTACATTGGTCTTGTTCTCACATATTTGATCTCGACACTCTTTGTCCATAGAATCCAATTTTACCGGCCTGCAAACCAGATCTCTAAATGAACAGCCCACCCATGATACCTTCTCATTTTTAAGAGCCAACAGATACCAACCCAATTCAAATTTACTGGAGCATTTAAATAATTTCTACAGTCTATAGTAGGAAAACACAAAAGATTAAAACTTTAATGAGGTACAAAATTTCTGTATCTGTTATGAGCCAACTTTTGAGGTGTGGAATATTCAGGATCTGAGAAGAATGTACTTAACGCTTCCACATACTTCATTTCTGATCTGGGTTCGGATTTGTTTGGTTTCCTTTGGACCATTTACAGCAACATTTCCCTTGAATTTTTTTCATTAGCTTGAAACTTACCCTTGTAACTCAAAACAAAAGGTCTTCTTAGGATTAAAAAAAAGACAAACACCAAACATTAGCAAAAAATGAAAAGCAAAGTGATTCTTGGATTATAAGCCACTTTAGGACAGGTGCTAAATAGCTTATCCCTTTAGTGTTTAATCACCAGTTTTCAGATCTGTTTATCACTCTCAGATCCCAAAGTATACACGGATAGGTCTACAGATAAAAACCCATGTTTAATCAGTCCAGCAACACAGGTTTCTGACAATAAAGCCATTTCACACATTAAGAGACAGATATGAATTGGGGCGCCTGGGTGGCTCAGTGGTTTAAGCCTCTGCCTTCGGCTCAGGTCATGATCTCAGGGTCCTGGGATCGAGCCCCACATCGGGCTCTCTGCTCAGGGGGAGCCTGCTTCCCCCTCTCTCTCTGCCTGCCTCTCTGCCTACTTGTGATCTCTGTCTGTCAAATAAATAAATAAAAATCTTCCAAAAAAAAGAGATATGAATTAAGATGGGAGATTGTAAGCTTGGCTTCATATTAGAATCACCTGGGAAACTTTAAAAACCTCCGCATTGATGTTGCACTTGAGACCAATTAAATCATTCTCTGGAGATGGGATCCAGCCATCAGCATGTCTTACCCCGGATATTTGGCCCCAGTAGGCCTGGGTCACCGCTGAAAGCACTGACCACTTCTTGGCCCTTGTCTTGCCTGACCTACCAGTCACACTTGACAGTTGAGCACTCCTTCCTCCTTGGACCACTTTCCTTTGGCTTGCAGGGCACCACACAATCCTGTTTTTCCTTCTACTTTAGTGTAATTTTCTGGCCCCTATTCATCTCCCAGTTTTTTTTTTAAATTTTTAAAGATTTTATTTATTTATTTGATAGACAGTGATCACAAGTAGGCAGAGAGACAGGCAGTGAGAGGGGGGGTGCAGGCTCCCTGATGAGCAGAGAGCCCGATGCAGGGCTCGATCCCAGGACCCTGAGATCATGACCTGAGACGAAGGCAGAGGCTTAACCCACTGAGCCACCCAGGAGCCCCCCATCTCCCAGTTTTTTAACACTGGAGCTGGGGTCTTCAGCCAAGCCTTGGACCTTCGTCTCTATCAGAAACTACACTAGATCCCTTCGCGATCCCATCTAGTGTCCCGCATTTTCAAACCACCCACATTCTGATGACTCCCAAATTCCTATCTCAAGCCCAGAGCTCTCCCATGAACTCCAGGCTTCCATATCCAACTGCCTTCCTAGCATCTCACTTGCATGTCTAATATTGCAAACTTGATGTGTCCGAAACTCAAGCGTTCATCGTTCCATCAAAGCTCTTCTTCTTCACCTTATTTAATGGCGCCCAATCCACTCTTCCTGTTTTCCATGCCAAACACTTTGGAGTCATGCCTCATTTCGTTAGCACTTTTTATTCAATCCAAGAATTGTGTTGGCTTTTATTTTCAGCCATATCCAAAAGTGGCCTGCTCCTCATGACCCCCACCATTCGTACCCTGGTCCCAGTAACTGTCATTTCCTGCTTCTACCCTCACTCCTCTACAATCTGTTCTCAGCACAGTGGTCAGAGCGATCTAGCTAAACACTAAGTCAGGCTGCGTCACTCTGCTACTCAAAACGTTCTATGAAAATCCTATATCTGGCAAGGAGTTAATATCCAAAATAGATAAAGAATTCATACAACTCAATAGCAGAAGAAGTCTGATTCAAAAAATGGGCAGAGGAGCTGAAGAAACATTTTTCCAAAGAAGGCATAAAGACGGCCAAGAGATGCAGGGAAAGATGGTCAACATCATTTATCAGCAGGAAAATGCAATTCAAAAATCACAATGAAACATCAACTCTCATTTGTTAGAAAGGCTAAGATAAAAACAAAAAAAAATCAAAAATCAAGATATAACAAGTGTCAGTGAGGATGCGGAGAAAAGGGAACCCTCATGTACTGTGGGTGGGAACGCAAACTGGTGCAGCTACTGTGGAAAACGATATGGAGATTTTTGAAAAAATTCGAGATAGAGATACCATAGAACCCAGGAATCCCACTTGTGGGTATTTAGCTACAGGAAACGAAAACACTGATCTAAAAGGCCCCTGTACTCCCACTTTTGCTGTAACATTATTCACAACAGCCAAGATCTGCAACCGCCCAAGTGTCCATCAGTGGATGAACGCTAAACAGTGTGGCGCACATACACAACCGAGAATCAGTCCTAAACAGAAAGGACTCGTGCCATCGGCAACAACATGGGTGGATCTTGAGGGCATTGTGCTAAGTGAAGTCAGTCAGAGGAAGACAAACACTGTATGATCTCACTTACATGTAGAATCTAAAAACGCAACCCAACCCAACCAAATCCAGCTCACACATACACAGGACAGACTGGTGGCTGCCGGGGGTGGGGGGTGGGGGGTGAAATGGGTCGAAAGGCATAAACTTTCATGTCTAAAATACGCAAGTCTTGGGGATTTCGTACACGGCATGGTGACCACAGTTAACACTGTATTATAGATTTGCAGGTTCCATGGGGTCATCTGGCCGGCTCAGTTGGTAGAGCGTGTGACTCCTGATCTCAGGGTCTTGAGTTCAAGCCCCATGTTAAGTGCAGAGCCTACTTTTAAAAAAAAGTTCCCAAGAGAGATCTTAAAAGTTCTTATCATAGGAAAAATATTTCTAATTATGTGTGGGGATGGATGTTAAAGAGACTGACTATTATGATCATTACATAAAACGTACATATGTCACAGCATTATGCTATGCACCTGAACTAGTGAAATGTTATATATCAGTCATAGCTCAAAAACAAACCTGACAAGACACCCTTGCAGGGCTCCCAAGTCAGAGCAGATACCTATCTTCTTTCAGTGGCCTGCAAGATTCTAGAAGATTTGGCAGCTTATTGCACTATCCACTCCCCATCACCTATTCGGCTCCAGCTGCACAAGCCTCCCTGCCATTCCACGTTGTTCCCTGGAAACTTCTAGAATATTCTTCCCCAATATATTTACATGGTATGCTTCCTCATCCGTTTCTCTTTTTTCTTCATGTCACTCTCTCATAAAACCAGTCTTCTCTGAGCACTCAGCTTATACATGTAATCTGCCCCACCAGCCTCCCTAACGCCCTAACCTGTTTTAATAGTTTTACTTAGTTTCTGTCATCTCTAGGAGCTCAACCAATGTCTATTACATGGATGGCAAACTGAACCGTACTGAACACGAAACCATCTTCATCCACTGATGGCTGAACGAGCACAGACAATGACAGAGCATCTCCTACACGGCCCTGTATTCTCGAAACCCTGCAGCAGGACATAGTGAGGCCTACGTAAATGCACAGAAAGCTGCAAAGATATACAGCAAAGTGCTGAGAGAGAGAACTTCGGCAACACAGGTAGGATTAGAGAATAGATTTATAAGGGACAATTGCTTTCGACATTTCCCAGTTTTTTGCAAAAATATATAAACATATTTATTATTTATGCAGTAAGCTACCCAAACTAAAAAAAAAAAAACACCACAGCACTGGCCTGGGAACTTTTACAGCTAGATTCTGGTTATTTTTCATAGCATTTACTATCCTTTCTGTGCCTCAGATCTTCACATGTAAATCGTGTTTGACTCTGCTTACCTCACAAGGCGACTGCGGGCTACAGTGGGCGAGAGCTTTCACATGTCAGTAAGCATCCTGTCTGCTTTTCTGTCTCTCCTACATCATGCGTCTTTAAGAGAAAGTTCATAGGGTGGGAGAGAGTTCCAAAAAATCTTTCTCCAAATCAGGCTCTCAGAATTAACCCATAAAACGTCTCACTGGACCAGAGTCCTTTCTAGGACCAACGCTGTCTTAGGTGGCCCATCAAAAACCTTTTAAGAGATGCCTGCTTCCAATCACAAGACTGAGAAAGTCCTTCCACTCCCATGGCAACAGTCCAAGCCTGGACAATTCCCTAAACTGTGCCGAAGGGGAGGAAGAACTTCCTTGATTAACTCATTCCTGAGAACGACGACGACGCTCTCAGAGGTGAGCCAAGAACCACGACAGCTTGCATGTTGGGGACCTGCTCTAGGTACTGCCAAATGGAACAGTGAGTCTTTGACAGAGAAGCGTCACAGGGACAAGGAGAAAATCTGCAAAGTTTTGGTCAAAAGCATGGGCTGATGGGACAGAACGGCATCTGGAAGCGTCCCCAAGCAAAAACCTTTTGCTTCGTGTTAGATTCCTCTTGCAGCAAGCTCACCCGCTGTATTTTGCCAAGAAAGCCACAGTGCAGGAGAGGCCCAAAGTAGAAAGATACCACACGCACTACCAGAGCCCTCGGACATGGGTCCCTGCAAAAACGGAATCCAAAGATACGAGGAACAGCAGCCCCAAATCCTCCCTGCTCAAATACGGACGAGACCAGAAAGGTCGTGGAGAGACCAGAGGTGGGGGTTGGGCTAATCACGAGTTAATGGCTGAAAATGGAGTCCAGGACCAACCCAGCCATTCTCTAGGAGAAACACAAAAAATCAGTCATATATGCTAATTGCCAAACCTAAGAAGGGACTCAGATAGCCAGGACAATAAACAAAACAAGTTATCCTTGGGGCGCCTAGGTGGCTCAGTGGGTTAAAGCCTCTGCCTTCGGCTCAGGTCATGATTCCAGGGTCCTGGGATCGAGCCCCGCATTGGGCTCTCTGCTCAGCGGGGAGCCTGCTTCCTCCTCTCTCTCTCTGCCTGCTTCTCTCCCTACTTGTGATCTCTGTCTGCCAAATAAATAAATAAAATCTTTAAAAAAAAAACAAGTTATCCTTCAGTCTCCTTAGTTCTTCTAGATAAAATGTCTAGAATACAGTAAAATTAGGAGATATGCATAGAAGAAAATGTGGCTCATAATCAAGATAAAAAATAGAACTAGAACCAGAAATGACTGTTACTAAAACTGATAACAACTTACAACTATTGTAAATATATTGTTTATATACACATAAATACATATGGGTGAAGAATTAAATTATTTTGTGAGAGAAATGGAAACTCTCAAAAAACAAATTAGTAGAAACCCTAAAACTGAATTAAAAAAAAAAAAAACAACAAAAGTGGCACTGAAAGGACTTAACATCAGATTTGGACACTCTGAGAGAAAAGATCAGTGACCTGGATGTGGATCAGTCGCCATTATCCAAACCGGGGCCGGAAAAGGATGGGGGCAGGGCTGCCAGAAAAGCGCACAGGGGAACTCTGAGGGATAAAAACCTTCTGTCTCTGATCTCGGTGGTAGTGGCACGGACGTACTTATTTGGCCAGAGCCATCAAACAGAGCACTTCAAATGGGTACATCTTAGTGTATGTCTGTTGTCCCTTAAACCTTAATAAAGGTGGTTTTAAAAAGATGTAGAAACTGATCAGTGTTTCTGAAAGGTGAGTGTCCTGCTGGGCCAATCACTGCTCTCTGCCCTCAGATACGTTCCTCTGCCACCTGCTTCTCTCTGTGTCCCGGGGCAGCGAGCTCCTCCAGGCTGATTCTCAGGCTCCCACACCCGACTGCCAGTTGCGAGCAGCCCATGCAGGACCAGGGCGGACAAGCATCCGCTGGGCCAGGAAGAAGCAGCCGGAGTATGCTCTCCTGGTTTGGGTGTGTTTCATGTGGTGGCTGTAGCAACAGCCGCGTCTCTTCTGTAAACTTACCTGCCGACAGACTGGCTTGTAATGCTTCCAGTGAATCCCGGCTCCTAGATTCTGATCAAATCACCTCTTTCCTGTGTCCCTCCAGCCAAAGGAGGGACGGCAGCAGCCTCCTGCCAATGTGAATTCTGAGGGGCCGCGGTTCCCTGTTTGGCTACTCAGCTCTGCCAACAACCGTGTAATCAATTCCATATAGTCAATTTCCTCTATTTTAAATACTGAGAGACGTTTCTGTTTCCTGATTAGATCCTGACAGAAACACACCTGCCCCAAGGAAGCAGGTGCCTTACTCTGGCCAGATGCCTCATATTTACATAAGGTGAAAGGAACACTTAGAGGTAACCTGGGTTCGAGTGTGGACAATGCCCAGAGCCGAAGAGACACATGAATGAAGTAGAAAGGTTGTTGTCCGACTCTACAAACAGGACCTAGACATGTATCAGGGTAGAACCACTATTAAATCATCCCATCCATGACCCCAGGATCACAACTTTTTCTAGTCTCCTGGGACCACCAAGCAGCAGCTTTAAAGGCTGGGCTTTACAGGGAAGCAGGGAAGCGGCAGGCCCCGATGGGGAGCTGGGCGCTTCTGAGGCTGGCTTTTCACAAAAGCAACCGGAGGTGAGGAGTACTCCCGTCTGCACTCTTGGTCCTGATGACACACTCTCAGGGATCCCACGTGGAGAGATCCGCTTCCACTCTACGCCTTATTTGCAAGTTGCAGTAGAGACTAGGATGTGTTCACTCAAACCCCTTTATTATTTTTCCTGGGCCCTCAGCCAGAACACATTTCCCAACTTCCCTTGCAGTTAGGTTGGGCCATGAGACTGAACTTTGGCCAATGAAACACGCTATCGAGTAACGAACCTCACTTCCTGACTAGGCTCAGACAAACCTCCCTGATCGAGTCAGAAAGCGGAAACAACCCACAAGGCCGTCGGCTGACAAATGATAAATAAAAGGGGTTCCAGCAGTACGATCGAATACTATTCAGCCACAGAAATTTAGTACTGACACACGCTACAACGTGAGCAAACCCCGAAAACAGGATGCTAAGCGAAAGAAGCCTGCCAGAAAAGCTCTCTTATCATAGTATTCCGTTCATACAAAGTGTCCAGAATAGGCAAATCCAGAGACAAAAAGCAGATGAGTGGTGTCCTAGGCCAGCGTGTGAGGCGTGGGGTAGGGAGTGACTGCTAACGGATCGCCAAGTAAAACTGTGGCTGTTGAGGGCTGGGGAGGGGAGTTGAGGGCTAATGGGGGACCAGTGGCTTGTAATGAGTTCAGGGTTTTGGGGGCAGGAAAGATGAAAATATTCTAAAATTGGCTGTGATGGTTACCCAACTCTGAATATACTAAGACCGCTGGTTTGTACTCTTTAAATGGGTGAATTGTATGGTGGGCGAATTAGGTCTCAGGAAAGCTGTTCCCACACCCACACCCTCCCTGGCAATTCAGCATGGTCTCGCTCTTCTCATCAGCTGGCTTTAAGGACTTTAGGGACTGAAGGAAGGGCAGAGTGTCAAGATGGGAGGAGAGTGGACTGTCAATCACCTGGAGAAGAGACTGCCCGAGCACGATACGTCCACGCTGCAATGACGCATAAGTGAGTATAAACCTTCATCGTGTTAAGGCACTGAAACTGTCACACTACTTGTGAGAGCAGTTACCCTACCCTAACACGCAGTTACCCTACCCTAACACACAGTTACCAAGAAGGCACAGGTTTCCTTGGTGATGCAGACCAGTTCCCCCCTGAGTTCGTGTCCTACCCCACTCTGACTGACACCTGGGATCCCACGCTAGGAAAATGCCCATCGCTGCTGACCTTGACCTAGCCTATGCAGCCCTTCACTTTTCTGGATTGCCGCCTTTGGGCCAAGCCCTACTGAGATGGTGGTATTACCAGTAATTCTGCTGTTATACTTTTCTGTAGACACTGCCTATGTAGGACTTAGATATTCTTGGTTTTGCACATATAAAGAAAAATTCAATAGATCTGCCTTCTACTACACCAATCCCTTCACTCTAAGGACCCAGGTGTCACCATACAGATCTCCTCCCACTGTAGACCACGGCAGATCAGAGTCATTCATTCATTCATTCACCCGTTCAACGAATACCTACTGAGCACCAACTCTGTGGGGGGCACAATGGTCATAGGCACGGGAAGACCATGGCTCCTGCCCCCGGCCCCAGATTTAGTCTAGTGGGAGGGATGATAAATATTTGAATGGAACCAGGAATATGAGTGCTACGAGGAAAAGAGCAGGTGCTGTGAGAATGTGTAACAGCAAGGACGCTGCTTGCAGGTAATGGTACTTTCTGCAACCCAACCTCTAAGGAAAGAGACATTGAGTTAAACCCTGAAGGAGCATCGGATTCGGTCTGGCAAGCAACGGACACTCCAGACAGAGGCAACACCCACGAGGAGAAGAGCCTGCCCTTCTTATGAACTGAAGGCAGGGGAGGGTGGCGACAGGACAGTGAACCAGGAAGAGCACAGGAGGCAAGGCAGGACCCAGGTCATGTGCGACCATTTCCATAATTTTACGCAAAGTTTCCTTGACTTCTCCTTGGAAGAACTCAGAAGTGATTCATGACACCTCACATTTTACTCCAAAGGGCCTTCTAGATTCCAGCTCTTCTTAAGAGGCCTTCCTCAGACACCATCGCTGAAGGTGATCTAACCCTGGAGGTTGGGATTCTCCGTCAGGAAATAGAAGGACAACTCTCATTCATTTAGCTTCTTCTATGTGCCCGGCACAGTGCTAAGTTTTGTACTTAAGATATTCTTACTTAATTCTTAAAACCATCTCATTCCACATATGAGTGAAATCATATGGTATTTGTCTTTCTCTGACTTATTTTGCTTGGCATTACACTCTCTTCTCTAGTTCCATCCATGTCACTGCAAAGGGCAAGATTTCTTTTTGATGGCTGAGTAATAGTCCATTACACACACACACACACACACACACACACACCCCTCATCTTTTCTATCCATTCATCTACTGATTCCACTCATCTATTGATGGACACGGAGGATGCTTTCATAATTTGGCATGTGAGC
Source organism: Neogale vison (assembly GCF_020171115.1). Classification (NCBI taxonomy): domain Eukaryota; kingdom Metazoa; phylum Chordata; class Mammalia; order Carnivora; family Mustelidae; genus Neogale; species Neogale vison. The sequence goes on along the minus strand of NC_058105.1, from coordinate 116,459,942 downwards.
TAAGGAAAAAAAGAGAGAGAGAGAGGCAAGCCAAGAAAGAGACTCGTAACTCGAGAGACCACACTGCTGGTTACTGGGGTAGGAGGTGGATGGGTGAGACAGGAGACGGGGATGAAGGAGTGTGCTTGTCGTGATGAACACTGGGTGACGGATGGAAGCCTGGGATCATTGTCTTATACACTTGAAACCCATACAACATTGTATGTTAGCTATACTGGAATTGCAAATATAAAAACCCATCTTGGGGCGCCAGGGTGGCTCAGTGGGTTAAGCCGCTGCCTTTGGCTCGGGTCATGATCTCAGGGTCCTGGGATCGAGTCCCGCGTCGGGCTCTCTGCTCAGCAGGGAGCCTGCTTCTCTCTCTCTCTCTGCCTGCCTCTCCATCTACTTGTGATTTCTCTCTCAAATAAATAAATAAAATCTTTAAAAAAAAATAAAATGTATTTAAAAAAAACCCCATCTCATTCATTACCATTATCCTCATTTCTTCCACGGCAATGCAGTCCACAGTTTTATGGGTTTTGAACAGCAGAGTGGTGTTTTTTTTTTTTATGATTTTTTAAAATAAACATATAACGTATTATTAGCGCCAGGGGTACAGGTCTGTGAATCGCCAGGTTTACACACTTCACAGCACTCACCATAGCACATACCCTCCCCAATGTCCATAAACCCACCCCCCTCTTCCTGTCCCCCCTCCCCCCAGCAACCCTCAGTTTGTTTTGTGAAATTAAAAGTCTCTTATGGGGGCACCTGGGTGGCTCAGTGGGTTAAAGCCTCTGCCTTCAGCTCAGGTCATGATCCCAGGATTCTGGGATCGAGCCCCACATCAGGCTCTCTGCTCAGCAGGGAGCCTGCTTCCTCCCTTTCTCTCTGCCTGCCTCTCTGCCTACTTGTGACCTCTGTCAAATAAATAAAATCTTTAAAAAAATAAACAAAAGTCTCTTATGCTTTGTCTCCCTCCCAATCCCATCTTGTTTGATTCATTCTTTTCCTACCCACCAAGCCCCCCACATTGCATCTCCACTTCCTCATATCAGGGAGATCATAGGATAGTTGTCTTTCTCTGATTGACTTATTTTGCTAAGCATAATACCCTCTAGTTCCATCCACGTGGTCACAAATGGCAAGATTTCATTTCTTTTGATGGCTGCATAGTATTCCATTGTGTATATATACCACATCTTCTTTGTCCATTCATCTGTTGATGGACATCTAGGTTCTTTCCATAGTTTGGCTATTGTAGACATTGCTGCTATAAACATTCGGGCGCACGTGCCCCTTGGATCACTACGTCTGTATCTTTAGGGTAAATACCCAGTAGTGCGATTGCTGGGTCATATTGTAGCTCTATTTTCAACTTTTTGAGGAACCTCCATGCTGTTTTGCAGAGTGGTTGCATCCGCTTGCATTCCCACCAGCAGTGTAGGAGGGTTCCTCTTTAGCAGAGTGGTTTTGAAGTATCTCTTAAACTGTTTAAGTGTGTGTGCATAGCATATAACCTGTGTGATTGTATTTTTCCATCACTCGTTAACTTTAGGAAACCCTCATGAGCGGTCTTCTTCAGCACAAAGGACTCCCCTGACACAGAAGTCAGGAGATGTGGGGACAAAAGGGAGAGAACCGAAGCAGGAATTGGTCAGAAAAGGAAGCTCTCTTGGGCCCAAGGAGGCTGGGGAGAGGACTGAAGGAAGCAGTTTAAGTCCTTTGGGTTAAGTATTTCAAAAGCAAAAATATGTATTATTGGCAAGGCCACTGTTCAGAATATATGGAGATGGCCTATTTCTCAGAAAAACATTGCAACTGGTCTTCGCGTATAAAAAATACATATCATGAAAGTGGCTTCAGCCTTCAGCTACCCTCTACGCTCTCAGCATATATGACAGAGTAGAACATGTAAAAAGTTGGCCCTACAGCTCCAAGAGGCCCAGGATTTCTTCTGGTTGTCCTTCCGGGAAACGGAAATAAGAGAAAGCTTTCTGGGCAGAGTTTTACAGATGATGCCATGACAGTACTAAGCGAGTGTGTCCAGAGCACTGTGTGTCTCACTGATCAGCCATTAGATCCTAGGCCCTTGCCTTTCTTTCTTTCTTTCTTTCTCCTAAAATGAAGGGTTTGGGGGTGCCTGGGCGGCTCAGGCATTAAGGGTCTGCCTTCAGCTCGGGTCATGATCCCAGGGTCCTGGGTTCGAGCCCCACATCAGGCCCCCTGCTCAGCGGGAAACCTGCTTCTCCCTCTCCCACTGCCCTTCCTTGTGTTCCCTCTCTCGCTTTGTCTCTGTCAAATAAATGAATGAAATCTTTAAAAATTTTAAAAAATAAAATAAAATGAAGGGTTTGGACCAGATGACTACTTTTCAGTGCACAAGATTTGTGCTTCTCTTCACGGCCAGGAAAATGATCACACAAATGTGTGTCCCCCTTTTGCCACACGATTTTAGTGACCCGGAGACCGATGCACTATACAAGTGGGGAAAGGTCATCATTTTGCTACTTCTGACTAGTACCCAATAAAGAATGGTCATAGAAATGCTCAACTTAGGATGGCGAGATCCAACCATGAACAGAAACCGAAGAGACCAAGAAAAGGATGCTGGTGGCTATATCAGGGACAAGGAGCCCACACGGCCCTCCTGAGGATGTGTGTCCCTCTACCCGGGCAAGGATGTGGCTGGACAGCCCCAGGGGCTAAGGGTGAGCCGACTGCTGGAGGTTCTGGAACAAGACTGCAGCCTCCCTGGCACCGGCTGGATTCTCTAACACTCATTGGTCGCCCCTGCACGCATTTGTAGGCACCTCAGGGGACTTTCCTCTATCACTCCCCTTATTTATAGAGTGACACATCAGATATTCCAACCAGCACATCATGCGTTCAGCCTCCCCTCCACATCCTGAGGAACTCAAGAAGGAGTTGTGTTTTGCTGGAGTTGGCAGCCTTGCCCCGAAGACGCAGGGAGTACAATACGAGAACATTCCTACTTTGTGCAGGCGAGTCGTGTTCCTAACCTTCCACTGTGATTCAAGTACTCTTCTTCCAGACTAGCTTTCTGCCTGCTGCCTGGATCCCTGGTCAGGTTCTTCTGGCTGCGTACCTAATCAAGTACTGGCTGTGAAAACAACAGCAAATCGAGGAAACTACTCCTACGGGATTCCACGCCACCGAGTGGCAAGCAGTTTCATGGCTCAAAGCAGATCTGAAGCAGCTTTGAACACGCTTCTGAATGCTCGAGCCAGCTTTTCTAGTCATGGACAGCCCTTGCCATTGGAGGCTCAAACGTCATTCATGACTACCAAGCTTTAATAACTAATTCACGGCCACGATCTGCTCCCCTTCCGAAGCGGTAAAGGTCAACTGCGATGCAGGAAAATCATCTGTCCGTCGCTAGATTCCCCTTCATAGACAGAAGGTGATGCCATGAAGTTTCTCAAAACCGTACACAGTGCTGAAGTCGACTGTGAATATGGTGACACCTTGCCTGGGCTGTAAGACAGAGCCGCTGTCTCCTCGGGGCCCAGGAGGAAGACAGCCTCCGTGCGAGAGCAGCGTGGTTCCGGCGCGGGCGTCCAGCTACTCCACTTCCAAACTGGAAAGGCGCTGCTCTCGGGATCACTTCATCCCGCCACACCCATTTCCCTTAGATACCAGCTTTCCATTTCACAGATTGGTTTTCTCTTTTATTGCATCGAGTGGATGGCAATCGGACTGTTCCGTTTGACAACAGTTACCTCTACCCTGTCTGGGACGAGACACGGTGGCGATTCACTTCAATGGCCCTCTTCGTTTTTATTTAGCAAACCGTTTTTTTAAATAGCACTTATGGTGTGCCAGGCATTCTTCCAGGAATGTCACCAGTGGTGACTCATTTAATCCTTATAAATCGAAACGAATAGAAATCCTGTCACTGTTCGCCGGGATCCAGCAGAGCAGGACGCCGGCTATGTACCCAACAGAAACGTGCCGTGCAGGTACACGAGTCACGCACAAGCCTCTCCGCAGCAGCACTGTTCTTCGGCACCCCAGACTGAGAACAAGCCCCAAGGAGACCTCAGTTGTGGCCGATCTGTACAATGGACTATCCTGTAGCAACAGGAATCACCGAGCTGCTGACAAGCCAACAACGTGCATGCGACACCGAGTGAAGGAAACAGATGCAACAGAGTATGCTGTGATTCCACTTATATGAAGTTCCAGGACAGGAAAAATTCATCTATGTGGACAGCTGTTACGACAGCAGCTGCCTACGAAGGGGTGGGGATCGCCTGCAGAGGAGCACAAAGGAGCTCTCTGAGGGCGCAGACATGTTTTATATCGAGATGGGGTGGTGTTCACACGGTGCGTCCATTTATCAAAAGGCATCGAATTGTGTACTTAAGAGCTATGCATTTCACCGCACGTACATCTTGCTTCGCTATCAAAGAGAGACGTGACGTCATGAGCATGAGGAGACTCCCGAAGCCACGGGAGCCTGAACACATGCGCTGTCCTGCCGATGCTGCCCGAGGCAAGCCCACAACGTGTAGCCCGATCCAGCTGCTGAAGCCAAGCCAGACTCCTGAGAGACGAGACGCAACAGTCCTCTCACTCGGGTCACCTCCTATGCTCACTTTATTCACTCCCTGTGGAAGACATCGGCCACAGAAGGGAGATGGCAGGGCTAGAACATTCATGCACCAGGGATTTGGTGAGGTTCAACCTGGCCAACTCCTAGTTATCATCCTCCAAATCCACAGTAGCTGAGTTTGAAGGTGCACACGGCTGACCAGGTAAAGACTACATTTCCCAACCGCCCTTCCGTCAATGTGGGGTCACGTGACTGTGCTCTCACCAATGGAATGGGAGTAGAAGTGCCCCCCCCCACCACATGCTAATTCTATATGCTTTAAAGGAAACTGTCCTGAGCTCTCAGTCTTTTCTCCCTTTGCACAGGCTGGAATACAGACCA